>NC_136070.1:28394588-30889588 GCF_964261635.1 Lissotriton helveticus | reverse complement strand
CTGCACAGTGCAGGCCCTCTCCAGAGCAGCCATCCATTTCTGGATATCATCCCCTTGCTTAAAGGGGGGCACTATCTTAGTCAGGTGTTTAGTATCTAAACCCTTCTCTCTATCTCTTGGGAGATTGCTGCCACCAGTGGGAGCTAACCCACTCATCTGCTGCTCTCTTGCCAGGGCAAGCTTCTCTTTGGCCAGGGCAATTTCTTCCCTTTCAATCCTTAGTTCAGCTTGTCTCATCCTAGCTTCATGCTCCCTTCTCTGAGGGGAAGTAAATCTCCTCTGTGGAGGATTCCTTCTCCCCTGAGAAGAGGCATTAGAGTGCAGAGATCTATTGGAGTCCCTAGAAAGAGATCTATCTCTCCTAACTCCAAGGTTAGGCCCACTTCGGGTTAGTACTGGGGGTCCCCCAGATCCTAGCCCAAGTAAGTCTAAGTTGGTCCTGGTTAGCCTTCTGACTACCTCAAGACCTTTGTCTACCTCATCCCCAGAGAGTTCCTCCTGATCCTCCTCCTCCTCAACTGCAGTAGCAGTGTTGGGGAGGTCTGGATCCCCAGAGATTCCCTCTAAGGCTGGCATATTCCCATCTAGCTGAGAAAGCTTTCTCGCATCATAAGTCTCTAAGAGACCTATTAAAAAGGGAATGGTGGGGTTAGACCCCTGCTTCAGTTTTCTGGAGACACAGATTTGTCTCATCTCCTGGAAACTGAGAGCTGCATATCTTGAAGTGACCTGTGGAGGGTCAACACTGACCAGGGGAGTCTCAGTAGATTCTCCCTGGGTAGACATGCTTTTCTAGTGAGGTGTAAGTGGTGCACTTACCTACACTATATGTTTGCCTACTGATCCCTTGCTAGAGTTGTAGTTTAGGGTGTGCTAGGCCCTAGGAGCTACAACAGCTGGTTCAGTAGAACTCAGAGTATTCTAAGCTAAGTTATATGTACCTTTAGTACTTATGTGATCTTTCACAAGATATTCTTAGGGCATGTGTGGTAAAACAACAGCAAGCTCAAATCCCACCGCTGCCACCAATGTGAGAAGTTGGCCTGATGTGCAGTGCTCACTATTCTAGTGATCACTATATATCAGTCCAAACAACCCTTATTGATGATTGGTTGTAAGTCAACCTTATAGACCAGCTATCCTAGTAGCATGGATACGAGCAGTCTAAGGCTAAGACTCTAGAGGGCGTGTTAAGCCAGCTGTTTTACCATCACATTACCCCTTGAACACCCAGTGAAAGGACACCACACAAGTGTTATGAAAATAAACAATGTATTTATTAGAATCACAACAACCCTGTACTCTTTATGGGGACAGGGTGCTAAGCACACAACAAAACTCTTATGACAATACTTAAGTTAGCACGTTATACACAAATGCCCGAGGGGCACGAAAAACCATATACTCTAAAAGTGGAATGCGAATTACTAGCAGGTAAGTAACAGTACTAATAGGCTTTGGAATCGCTAGGACTTGACTAGGGAATCGTTAGATTACTACTAGGAGGCCCAGGGGACTCGGGTGCAGAGTGTGCACTCTCACGCGGGATGCGGGACAAAGTCTATGGGAGCTAGAATTCACAAAGTTAGTGTTCACGGGCGAACCCGACCTGGTAGGGAGAAAATGACAGTGGATCCTGACCCTTGGATAGTGAGGCTATGCTGGGACACTGAAGTGCCGAAGTTACCTAGCCCAGGGGCTGCAGCTGCATAGGTCTGAAAAGACGTCGGGAATCCTCGTGCCGGACCAGGAGCCTGGAAGGAAGAAGTTGCTGGCAGGCGACCAGTGAAGAAAAGTTCGATGGATCCAAGCCTGGATCAAGGAAGAAGGAAACCTGAAAGCAGAGGGGACCAAGTTCTTGAATCACTAGCCAGTGATTGAGTGGGCACCAGGATGGCACCGGGCGAAGTCACCGCAGTCAGGTGAGTGGGCGCTGCTGGGCTCTGCAGTCTCTCGGACCAGGAGGCGTTGTCGGTGACCAGGATGGAGGTGCGAGCTGTCCCACGAAGGTTCTTGCTGTCGACGTCGCTGGACCCAGGATTGGGCAACAAGTCTTGGCAAATGCAAGGCCCACGCGGTGGACCTAAAATGGCGTCTTAGCCGGACCAGGAGGGTCCAGGGTACTTCTCCGATGGAGGGAAGCAAGGGCCAGTCTGGAGCAACCAGACCAGCAGCAGTGTTGTCGTCGGGCGTCGTTCGGAAGGCCACAAGCCAGCGGGCTAGTAGCCAAACAACGCAGTGAGCAGCAGAAAGCAGAAGGGCCCCACGCCGTTCGTGGAGATGCTGGGGGGCTGCTCTTCGGTGCTGGAGCTGCTCAGGGTGGGGGCTTCTCGGACCCCAAAGCACTCACCAGGAAATTACTCGGTGGGCTTGCTGGGCAGAAGTCGTGCAGTCTTGGCGATGGCCGGTCCCTCGAGGTCTCGTCGCACCCACGGTTCTCAGCTGTGCTGTAGAGGTGGGTAGAGGTCAGAGGTGCCAGGGAAGCCGGGTCTCGTCGAGCTGGGCAGTCGGATTCCGGAGGAAGGACGTGCAGCAGACCGCAGTGTTCTTAGATGGTGCCTGCGGATGCAGGGTGACTACTCCTTAGCCACAAGGGAGAATCTTGAGGAAGAAATCGTGAAGTCCTTTCGTGGAAAGTGGTATCTTGATTCCAAAGATGATCTGATTTGGAAGGGGGCCAGTCTCTACCTTTATCTGGGAAAAGGGGGCTGGCACGCGACTAGGTCCTGCCCTATGGGTGGGACCAGGAGGGGGGTGGTTACACCCACTTCCTTGGCGGGCTTTCCCCAGGCCAGGGGCTGGAGTGCCCCTGGAACTGGTTTCAGCCGGCCTATGCACAGTGAGCACCGGGGTGCCACTTGCAGTCACCTTCCTCTAAAAGCCCTGCCTACCTGGAATACACAAAACCCTGTCTGGGACGGTGCTGGCACCGCCCCTGGCAGGAAACCCTTTGTCCTTATCTCCTGCTCTGGGAGGACTCCCAGCAGCAGGAGGGCAGACTTGTGTCTCGGTGGCAGCATCCATTTTGTGGATGCTAAGGCTCTGTCTGACTTTGAACCGGGTTATAGGTTACATGCATGTCGTGTCCCTCTAGAAGGGTGGAATGCTAACCCCGTCGCCAGAATTGGCGAGGGGTTAGTATTCCAATTCGTATGACACCTTACTCGACATGTTTTGATAAAGCGATACCAGAGTTGGCATTTAACCGCGAGGATTATAATGCACTTAAGAGTATATGGTATGCGATATCATGGAAACGGCTAAGGGATGGATCCCGAATGCCGCAGACAGGCTCAGCTCATGCCAGAGCACCATCTCACACGATTCCAAGCACTCTGCCTTCAGGATTGTTAAGGCCTGCCATAGGAGTGACTGATAGGAGATCTGTGTGTCCATTTTAGGGTTAGATATAGGTATACTATATCTAAAGCAAAGGGTGAGTACACCACCTTGCCCCAGCTGTCGTGCAGCCAGTTGTGTCAGTTTTAGTTAGTCAATCCAGGGGTGGCATAATACATGCTTCAGCCCCTGGGAGACTTCTGGGTGCACCTCAGCCCTGGGTACAGGGACTTGGAGAGGGCCCAGTGCCAATTCAGTACCTGAGTACAATTTGGATAGAGAGAACAGCTAGGCTGTGGGTCTGATTAGCAGGCCCACAGCCAGGGAAAGTCGTAAACCAGTGCAGCAAAAAGCAAAAATCTGGGTGATCATAGGATTGCAGACCCTACTCTCCTACAGAGTGGTTCTGCTTCTTTTGAGCTTTAGTGGAGCTAGCTTGTCGAGAATGGACCCTAGCTCGGAATTGTACCGATCAGTGAGATCTTTGGTGGAGAGGTGGGCTTTGTTGTCCGGGAGAAGTGAACTTACCTGCGCTGCCAGGGTATCCAGGGGTACTTGGGAGATGTTTCTCATCCATTTTGGGGGGTCGTGTGGAGGTTGGTAGGAGATAGTGGGGTGATTGATATGAAATAGGATCATGTGGTGGTCTGACCAGTCGACGGGAAGTATGTGGTTGATCGTGATAGAGTTCTTTTGCGAAATGATGGCATCCAATGTGGCTCCTTTGTAATGAGTTTCCTCAATGCAGTGTTGTTTAAGGTTGTTATCCTCGAGGAGGCTAGATAGCGATTGGATTAGAGGGTTGTGTGTCTCGTTCCATCGTAGATTCAGGTCCCCAAGAATTAGGCTATTGGAGTCGCCAAGTGCACCTTGTGTTATCAGGTCGGATAGTTGTTCTCCAAAAGCGTTGTTTCTGCCTTGGGGGTGGTAGAGCAGGTGACATCGTAAAGAATCATTGTCTTTGGTCTTGATGATGGCGGATAGACAGTCAAAGGAATCGTAGTCGAACGAGGTGGTTTCCGAGATGGCCAAACTATCCTTGTGGATGATAGCTACCCCTCCTCCTCGCTGCCCTATCCTGTCTTTGGTGATGAGGGAGAAGCCAGGTGGTACGAGCATGTCTAGACAGAGAGGAAATAACTTATTCAACCAGGTCTCCGTGAGGAACGCAATGTCAATATCATGAGTGAGGATAGCCTCGGCTAGTTCCATTGCGTGTAGTGAGGCCGATCTGCAGTTGATTAGTAGGCAGTTAGTGAAAGGTATCTGATTTCTGGTAGTTCTATCTTTAGTCGCCCTCGGTATGGTGGTCAGGACAGGCTGTCTCAGTGGTTTGGTGCAGGGAAGGTCTTTCGGGTGTCCTGTGATCACTTGAATTTTGGATTTAGGAGAGTCTGAGGCGGGAGTGTTGTATGCAGCAGCTAGAAGGGCTGCTTTACAGTCTAACATTGTGATATTTCCCCTGAGGCGGAAGCCGGGGGATAGGTACTGCTCCTGTTTTTAAAAAAACCTTAAGCTACGAATTTATTTCATTGGTATTTGCCCATTTTAAAAATGTAACTTACTTGCTGCTGATACTAATTCTGCCCCATCTCGAACCCCGCTCCTCGCATAGCAGACTACGTGCTTACGCGGTTGGAGTCTGGGGTGGACGCCATCTTGGGTGGACACCAAGGACAGCGTTCTAGCTGCTGGCTGTCTTCCCCCTCCTGGCTACTTAAATCGCGCTTTTTAGCGGCGCACAGATTCATTGTTATATTTCCCCTGAGGCGGAAGCCGGGGGATAGGTACTGCTCCTGTTTTTAAAAAAAACATAAGCTACAAATTTATTTCATTGTTATTTGCCCATTTAAAAAATTTTACTTACTTGCTGCTGATACTAATTCTGCCCCATCTCGAACCCCGCTCCTCGCGTAGCAGACTACGTGCTTACGCGGTTGGAGTCAGGGGTGGACGCCATCTTGGGTGGACACCAAGGACAGCGTTCTAGCTGCTGGCTGTCTTCCACCCTCCCGCCCCTCCTATAAATTACGTTAACCACCCGACCGCGCAGCGGGCGGGTGCAGCGGGCACGCCGAAGGCGCACCGAAGGCGCGCCAAAGGCAAGCCCGTCTGCGCCAGCACAGCGCCAGTACAGCGCCAAGCGCCAGGACCCCTGGTCATTTTTCCCCAAACCATCAGTCTAGGAGAGTTTACAACTGTGAGCTGCTGTTGAGTCTAAGGGGAAGGGTGGAGGTTGACTGCACTTGAATAATACCAGACAAGACAATGCTGACTGGACCTATTATTTGCCCAGTATGCCGCTCTCGCCTACCTGTGATTTCATGTACTCCTATTAAGGGACTCATTAGGTCCCACTATTTTAGGGAGGATAGGGAGGAGAATAAAATCAAATGTATACTTATCAATGCCAGGTCCCAGGTTAAACATAGTATAGAATGCGCAGATTTGATTCTGGAAAAAAGGGCCAAAATTGCATTTATCACGGAGACCTGGACTGATGCGGCACCGGGTCCGGATCTAGTCATTGCAACACCTGCAGGCTATTATAGCCGTGTTCTGGACAGAGCCGGTAAAAGAGGGGGTGGGCTTGCTATTATCTATCATGCTTCTATCCAGGGATCGTTTCAGGCGGCGTCCTCACAGACTTATGAGGCACTGGGATTTAAGCTTTCTATATCTAATCACTACACCTTTCAGGGTTGCCTTATATATAGACCACCCGGATCGAGGTCTCAGTTCCTCGATGCGGTGGGTACCTTGTTGGAAGAAGCCCTATGTACCAAGTCCTTTACCGTTCTAGGAGATTTAAATTTTCATTTAGAAGGAGGCTTAGACCCGGACACTTTAGCTTTGGCCGAAGCTATGCAGGCAGCTGGCCTCACTCAGGTGGTAAGGGGAGCCACACATACAATAGGGCATACTTTAGATGGTATTTTTACAAATAATTTAGATCTACACTTCACCCATACAGAGCCCATGGCCTGGTCAGATCACTCAGTGGTGCTTTTTAACATTCATAAGCCCCAGCTGGTCAGGGACAGGCAGGATAGGAAGTCTGCCAAGTTATATAGACCTTGGAAAGAGCTTGATGGAAGGGAGCTGGAGGTTCAGCTAACATCCTCTATATCTACAATACCTACAGATGTCAATGAAGCCGCTGGAAAGTACACAGATTGGTTAGACCGAGCATGTACTATTTTAGCTCAGCCTAAACTCTGTCGCCCTACTCGTACAATACCATCTGCTCTTTGGTTTACCCAGGAGCTACGAGACCATAAAGTGGTCTGTAAAAAACTAGAGCGCATTTGGCGCTCAGACTACCTGCAGGCAGATAAAATTAAACTTAAAGCCAGTCAAAGGATCTACAAAGAAATGATCTTGAAGGCTAAAAGTACTTACTTCTCTGATCGGATTGAGGGAGCCAAAAACTCCACCAGAGAACTCTTTGATACAGTTGCCAGTCTGGCTACCCCTAAATCAGTTACTATTCCCCAAAGTTTTGAACTTTGTGAGACCCTCGCCAAGTTCTTCCTAAACAAAGTGGAACTGATTTTCTCTGCATTGGAACACCAAGTGGGGCTGTCTCTCCTTGAAGGGACTCACAGGACCACGCCGGACAATCCACATGCGACGAAACTCGCTGGTTTCTCTCCTGTGAATTCGAATGAGATAAAAAATCTGCTTTTGACATCTAAATCAGGTTCACCTCAAGATCCATGCCCAGCCTCAGTGGCAAAGTTGGCAGCCATCCCCATTTCATGTATTCTGACGGAGGTATTCAATCAGATGTGTGTCATCGGAGAATATCCTACATGCTGGAAACGAGTCTTGATTGCCCCATTTGTTAAACCTACGTCAGGGACAATCGATATTTGCCCGGCGGTATCGCCTCTTTAACCCACGAAATATTAATCAATGAAGAGGCAGGCGCTGGAGACGGGAAGGCAGGAAACAAGGTTTATTCTCTCCGGAGGAGAACACATCAGTTCAGACAGCAGGTATCATCATGAGGTGCTCTAACCGCATCTCTGAGGCCTGGCCTCTTATACTCAGGTTTATTGCTTTATTACATACAACACATTCTTGGCAATGCTTTGATGTACGGAGGGATATCCTCCGAATCCCCCCTTCAGGCCCGTTCCCACACACATTTACAGTTGAAGTCCTCACCCCGGTCACAACAGGTGATGACTACCGCGCAGCTGGACATTCCGCCGATTCATGGAATGTGGGGGTTTGGTCGGATCTCATAGGGTGAGGGCTTTGATCAACTCGGGGGTCCTTTGATGAGGGAAGCTTTCTACTGTACGGGGAGGGGCAAGGAACAGTATCGGCAGAGCTAGGTGTCGGCCTGGGAACGAGGAAGACAAACGGGCACACAGGAAAAGGGGATTTGTATCAAAAAAGGGCCTGGGACCATGAAAGGAAGGAAGGGAGGTGTCGCGCTGGGGACAGGATGGGGTTCTGAGGCAGAGCTGCGCTGAAGAGGGGTTTATGACCCAAGGCATGTGTGAGCGGGGGTTGTCAGAGTGCGGGCTTTGTGAGGGAGGAGGGCTATGCTGGGGGCCAGTGGCATGCAAAAGGGTTGTTCTGATCGAGGCACCTAAAATGGCGGGTGCGCACGACAAAAAGTGTGGCATCAGGGAAAAAAAGTGTGGAAAAGTAAATTGTGCCATGTTCTGTGTCCCTACGCGTCCTCCATCATATGTTATATGTGCATGATTAATATGCATATGTTATTCCCCATGTTCGATTAAAGACGCAATTATAGTTGTGTCCACCTTTAATATGTCAGTTTCCAGTTCTCGTGAATACTACGAATATCAGGCCTATGTAAAGCTACGTTGCCACGTTTCTCAGTGTGCACGTTATTCCATTGTAAAGTCTCCGTTTCTAGGCCTCAAAAGGGCCCGGACACCAGATTCAGCTTCTGACTCCCGAAGCCTCGCTGAGGAGCGATACAGCCCCCGCCTGTATCCTCGACCCTTCACTTACTTCCTGCCTCACAGTGCCCGGTTCAGCCTGGCTCTGCCTCTGAGTCTGCCAAGAGTATGTTATGATTCGAGTTATCAGTACAGCCCTCCTTCTCTGCATTCCTAAAGCTACTGAATCGCATCAATAGTTTCCGTCATTGTCTAGCCTCTACGTCTCTATGTAAGAGAAATACTGCATTTAATGGTCATTTAATATTCTTCATCACGCACTACATGTAGAATAATGCATGCTCCAGTCTTAGAATCAAGTTAGCCTTTCCCCTCCTGACTTATAGTTTATATCAACGTGTTCTCTAAACATCAGATACTAGATACTGTTTAGGTACATGTCGCCCTGACTCTCTAGACTTCAGTCTCTGCTCCTAGCACAGAGTTCGTAGCCCCCAGCTTCTCCTAGTAACACGTCATTGCCAGTTTGCGCGCACCATCAGGTTAGAGGTCCCGGCTCCTTAGGTAGCCCCCTCCATGGTTTCCACCCCATTCATGACATATTCTGTTACGTTTGCATCACATGTCTATGTATACGCCCTGTTACACCTCTTTTCACCCTTATCTTTCGCGACTGCTACGCGTCATGCCTATTGCTCCACCCACTGCTACGCCTATTGCAATGTAATGCTATGTGTTTGCGTTATGTATATATGCTCATGTATCTGTTATTAAATACCACGCTAGCCTTCTTGTCCAGATCCTGACCCCGGCAGCGCTGCCAGGGCTTGCCATCCTATTCCTGTGCAGGTTGTCCTGTTCCTGTCCTTATGCTGTATTAAACCTGCAAACTCCTACTACCTCGAATCTTGACTCTTATTTATTGAGCTATCTGTTATTCATTTATGCATTCAAAAAGAGAGGTATTATTTATTTATTTACCACATAATGGCGCCCGAATAGGGACTTGCCCTTTCCCCACGCGCCGGTGAAGCCACGCCGGCCCCCTGACCCTCTGCAGCCGTGACGGAACCATACCGTGCACGTGCAGATATTTCTGCTTCAAGTATCCCTCAGGCCCACGGAGGAGACGGAGGAGGCGGTCCAGCATCCAGACGAGGCGGTGGAGGAACGCGGCGAGTCCCGACCAGAGCCCAAGCCGAGAGTCCAAGGTCCGAGGTATCCGGAGGTCCACCCGTAACTGAAGTCCGAAGTTCGTCGTCCGTCGTCGTAGCAGTCCAGTCCAGTCCGAGGCCTTCCGTTCTTGCTGCCCGGTGAGTACCGTTACTGGGGTAGTATCTAGACAGGGTCAATTTAATTGACTCTGGTCCGTGGGTTGGTGGTACACAGACCCACAAACGAAGTGTCCACTTCGGTGGATGCGGGTCCTGACGTGTCTCTTTATGAGACCGGTAAGTTTCGTACTGTTTCAGCAGTGCATCTGGTTTCTGTTCTAGTCAGTTCTGTTCTCGAGAAAATTCATGTATTCTGTGTTCCGTATTCCAGGTTGTATTCTGTTCGAACTGTTATTCTAAATGTTCTTCATGTATTTTGATGTTGTGGTATGAGTGTGAAGTAGTTATCGTGTTTATTGTGTAATTACGTATTGTGTCTCAGTTACAGTTCAGTCATGCCCTTGTTTTCTAAGTTACGTCAGTTAAAAACTAGAAAGGGTCTGCTGGAAGCAGCAGTTCCTGTCCCGCCTAGGGACAGTCCAGGTCATTTTATGTATCAGAAGCATGGCATAAGCGCCATATTGTATCTAGATTTATGGGTCGAGTATACCAAACAGTTAGAGGAAAAGTATAGATGGCCTGTGTCAGGCACATGGGATGCCGAGTGCATCATGAGAGTAGAAGAAGCATTATGGAAAAAGAAAGCCAGACAGTCACAGAAAGATGCCATCGAGTTATGGCGCAAAGAATCTCATAAAAGAACCGAAAAAGAAATCAGAAAGTCAGAATTAAGTAGAGAATCCTTGGAACGAGCCCAAGAAAGGGAATTAATCGAGATTGGTGAACGAGTTAAAACCGAACAGTCAGACAGACAGAGGCATGCTCTTATTAAGGGTATGTATCCTCTTCTTGCCGAGGGCCTGCCAAAAGCGACCCCGGAGGCATCCAGTAACTTTCCGCCACCATTAGTTCCGACCAAGTTACGTCACAAACCGACCGCAGCTGATATTTTCATCTCGTCCTATTTGGACGACACAGTCCCAGAATATGCAAATCCTGTTATTACTCCGCCAGTCCCTGTAAATCAGGCACTTCCCGCTCCTCCAGACACCGGAGTACCTGTTACGGTACCCCCGGTCCAGCCCGCCATACAAGTCCAGTCTGCATTTCCATTTCCCACTCTGCCAGGACGAAGAGTATCAGTTGACGATTCTAGTTTAGGGGCCGCAGGAGGAGGTCCTCCTCAAACCCCGCCGCCACAGAAGCGTTTAACGTTAGTCGAATTACATGCTCAAGCGTCACAGCGTACGCCCAGATATCAGTCTGTTGCAGAAATAAGGAAAGCCCTTAATGAATGCGGCTATGATCCAGTCCCAGGCGAGGATAATATGGTTTTATATTCATTACGTGTAAGAAAGGTGGCCGAGTATCTAGTCACCCTACCGAATATGAAAGAAGATCTAGACAGAATATATCGTTTCATCCGTACAGGGGATGATCCAGAAAGCATTGGCGAAGTCATGTCTCAAAGGAAAGCCGAGACCCAGCTCATGATACTAAAGTTTTTGATTAATTGTTTAATAAGAGAACAAGATTACCCGTCCAAAGATCAAGCCGAAATGAGAACCCTGACAAAGTGGAGTGATAATATAGCCGAGGGTAAGCACAAGACCATCAGTGCTATGGAAAGTATGTACAAGAAAATCCGTAAAGAAATAATAAAGTCATTCTAGAACAGCGTCACAAATATAGAACGTTTTTGAACCCGCATTTTGTTCATGTCTCACCCCCAGAAAGTAAACCATTTTACATGGAGAGACAGAATCCGTTACGAGAAGTCCACCCAGTTAGAGGAACGGGTGGCGAACTAGAACGAGTGTTTGTTTACACCCCGATCACAAAGATGGAACTCTTAGAGATGAAAAAATTAATTCCCTGTCATGATAAAGATCCAGCAGGGTTCCATCGAGAATTAAAAGACATGCTCCGTATGGGAGAATACACGTATCCAGATATAATTAAAATGTTAAAGGTTCTGTTGCCCGCAGGGGTGTATGAAAAGCTCAAGGAAAAAGAATGGGAGGTGGGAGAGAAAAAGATCCATTGGGCAGTTCTAGAAGCTGAAGATAAGGCACGAGTACCAGGTACCGGTCTTGGAGCGAAATGTAAAGAATTACCTGAATTATTGATTCAAGTTTTACCCAGATTGTTAACAACGAAAAAGGAAGACTGGGATGCAATCTCAGCCTGTAAACAGAAACAAGACGAAGACATTAGTGATTTTTATTCTAGATTTGAGAAATGTTTTAGCATCAACAGTGGCCTCAAGACAAGTAGTGAGTCATACCCTCACCTTTTTGTTACTAAATTAGTCGAGAATTCAAGTCCACCAATTAAAAATCGAGTTTTGAAAGTCGAAAGTACCTGGCAAGCTAATACCCCGTCCCAGATGTTACAGATGCTCCAATACCACCAGAATAGAATCAGGGAAGAACAAGAACACGAGAGAAAGCGTATGAAAGACACGAAAATGAAAGTACTAGTTGCACAATCTATTCCACAAGACAGCCAGAAGAGGGGTCCGAATCAAGCCAGTCATCCTGCAGCTCCCGTTAAAGGGAACTGCAATTATTGTAAACAGCCAGGTCATTTTATAAACGAGTGTGCAGTTCTGAAACACAACATAGCTACTGGTAAGACTAAAGAAAGACCACGTCCACCTAGACAAGAACAAGTTTCACAGATTCCTCAGCCACAGAATGCACCACAGACAGTTACAGCACCGCAGCCCATCGCTGCAACACAGCATGTTACACAGCAGATGTACCAGTATGCACAGTCCGAGTATCCAGAGTATCAACCGTATTCATGAAACAGCCTAGAGAGGGAGGTAGGCTTGCCTCTCATCGAGATACCTGTAGATCAAGAAGGTCCCTATGTTCACAGTCAAGTATTAGGGAAAGACAGAAAGTTTCTGATTGATACAGGGGCAAGTAGGACCACTATAAGTCACGCCGAAGTTCCAGGGGCTCCGCTCTCAGGCTCAAGAAATGTTTCCCTTGGATTTTCAGGAAAACCCATTGTAAATGAAATATCAAAGCCAGTTACTCTAGAAGTAGGTCCATTGTCTCGTACTACTGATCTGTTACTTACTAAGTCATGTCCAGAAAATCTATTAGGTATTAAAACACTGAAAGAGTTAGGTGCAGTTATATGCTGTTCCCCAGAGGGAATACGATTGTTCCTGCGTGACTTTAAGGGTCACTATGTATTACGAGATTTTGATCCCAGATTGTCCAATGTTCCGCAGCATCTAGGGGCGCAAGGTCCAACTGATGTTGGTTATATGCAAATCACACCCCATCGTGTGACTCTCAAGCCAGGTGTAGTGTTACCACGAATCAGACAGTACAGATTGCCACCTGAGGCTGTAGCAGCTTTATCCAAAATTATTGACGAGCTCATCGCTCAAGGAGTAGTTGTAGAAACTGACTCCAATGTATGCAATTCTCCGATCATTCCAGTCATGAAACGTACTGATCCAAATGCACCCCCAGTATATCGATTAGTGATTGATCTCCGAGAACTTAATAAATGTATTATTCCCCAGTACCCAGTTGTCCCAGATATCTCTTCCCTATTAACAGCCATTGATTCCGAAGCCATGTTCTTTACTGTAATCGACCTCAAGAACGCGTTTTTCAGTGTTCCCATTCATCCAGACAGCCAGTTTCTTTTCGGATTCTGTTTAAATGGAAGGAGCTATATGTTCACACGAGCTCCTCAAGGTTTCACAGAAAGCCCTAGTATTTACAGTCAAGCACTTAAAAGACAACTTGATAATGTTCACATGCCAACTGACACTGCCCTGCTCCAGTATGTCGATGATCTATTGATCACAGCCCGTTCTGAACGTGCTTGCGAGCGAGCATCCCTCACAGTTCTGTATTTCCTAGCCGAGATGGGGCACAAGGTGTCCCCTTCTAAGCTTCAATTCTGTGTCCAGCAAGTGGTCTACTTAGGACACTTACTGTCCAAGAGGGGTAGGCAGTTGACACCTGACCGTATTCAGTTAATAGCGAGTCTTCCTCAGCCCAAGACCCAGAAGGAGGTACGTGCTTTTATCGGCCTTACTTCTTATTGCCGACAATGGATTCCTCAGTATGCATTTCTAGCCAAGCCACTGATACAGTTAACGACACAGGAGGCAGCCGTACCGACTGTCCTCCCTTGGACATCTGAACATACACTTAGTTTCAATGAGTTAAAGAAAGCCCTATGCCAAGCTCCAGTTCTAGCAACACCGAACTACAGTAAGCCTTTTACACTTTTCGTCACAGAACGCGAAGGTACAGCATTATCTGTCCTCACACAAGATCAAGCAGGACAGTACAAGCCCTGTGCTTATTTTTCGAGCACATTAGATCCTGTAGCCCAGGCTCTGCCTGCGTGCCTCAAGTCAGTTGCAGCCACAGCACTAGCTATCAGACAAAGTGATTCCATAGTATTAGGACACTCCCTGACAGTACAAGTCCCACACTCCGTGGAAGTTCTTTTAAACCGAACACAAACTCAGCACTTGACAATTGCACGTTTAACAGGTTATGAATTGACACTGTTCCAGCCACACATAGAAATCAGACGCTGCAACATCCTGAACCCTGCTACACTGTTACCATCAGTCACTTTAAGTCCGGACACACACAACTGTGTGGAAGTAGTCAACATCACGACCAAGCCAAGACAAGATCTGACAGATATTCCGTTACCAGATCCCGACCTGACACTTTATGTGGATGGTTCATGTATGAGAACAAGTACAGGAGAACTAGTCGCCGCGTATGCAGTGACTACCGACACCGAAGTTATTAAGACACACCGTATTGACACCCTGTCCGCTCAAGCAGCAGAGCTAGTTGCTCTGACACAAGCCTGCATACACGCCAAGAACCGGAAAGTTAATGTTTACACAGATTCACGCTACGCATTTGGAGTCGTACACGACTTTGGAGTGCTCTGGCAGGAGAGAGGTTTCATGACTTCTCATGGAACCAAGATTCAGCATGGTCTCCTTATTCAAGCTCTGTTAGATGCAATACATTTACCGACATCCATTGCTATCATGAAATGCAAAGCACATACGAAAGTTACTGACATTATTTCCCAGGGTAATGATCTAGCAGATCGCACAGCCAAGCTTACAGCTCAGACTCCAGACATTCCAGCTAACATGACACACACTCCAGATCCGACTACATGTATGACAGTTAAGGACCCTACTCAAGATGTCATAGATATCCAGTTACATGCTACTCCCGAAGAAATCAAGAAATGGTCCGAACAAGGAGGGGTCCAGACAGATCAAGGATGAGTGACGAAGGGAAGAGCCACATGGTTTCTCCCCGACTCTATGGTTCAAGTCATTATCAATACTGCACATAGTCCAGCACATTTAGGAGAAAAAGCTATGTTAGACAGTATCCAGAACATTTGGTTCAACAAGCATTTACGAGCTGCAGCCAAGCAGAAAGTCCGTACCTGTATGATATGTTGTCAGTTTAATCCAGGTAAAAGTGTCCCGGTGGAACAAGGGGGATTCCAACCTCCTGACCACCCTTTTGAAGTCCTCCAGATGGATTATATTCAGATGGAGCGATGTCGAGGTTTCAAGTATGTCCTCGTAGTTGTATGCGCTTTGTCCAGGTGGACAGAAGCATATCCAGTCCCAGATTACACAGCCGCGACCACTGCCAAGCAGTTGGTTCGTGAGTTCTTCCCCCGTTATGGACTCCCTAGGGTCGTATATTCTGATAACGGCCAGCCATTCTCCTCAGAGTTAATGAAGCATGTTTCCCTTTTGTTAGGGTACCAGTGGAAGTTCCATTGTGTACGCCACCCTGAAGCAGCAGGTCTCGTAGAGAGACATAACCAGACCCTGAAAATCCGCATCGCCAAAGTATGTAAAGAGAAAGGTGTGGACTGGCTAGTAGCTCTGCCAGTCGCTTTGTTCTATATGCGCATGGTCGCACATTCCAGATCAGGTCTGTCCCCGTATGAGGTCGTTTTCGGCCGCCCCCCTAACATGTGGGGTACACCCAGACCCCGAAGTATTACCGATGTTTCAAGTAATATGCTGACAGATTACCTAGCTTCCTTGATGTCTGCCCTCAACTCTTGTCGTTCACAGGTTGCCGCCGCATTTCCAGACAATACCGAGGTGGCACCGCATGAAATCGTTCCAGGATCCATGGTCCTGGTGCGAAATTTTGACCGCTCAAGTCCGCTAGAGCCTCGCTGGAAGGAGCCCCGACAGGTCCTCCTCGCCACCCGTACAGCCGTGAAGTTGGAGGGACGCAAAGGCTGGGTGCATCTTTCACATATAAAGAAGTTTTATGGACTGAAACCGGTCTCAAAGAACATTTCCCAGGATTTGAAGGATTACCAAAGTACTATTCTCAAGGACTGTCCCGCAAAGAACAATGATACTGCACCCTCCCTGTTAGAGAAAACTCCGCAGCAGGAGTATAAGTTGAAACTCCGGTCTAGTAAAATAAGTCAGCCAGTTTGATTGTCTAAGTCCTCCCCTAGGTGAAACGGTTAGACTGTTTCTGACATGTATAAAATAGACCCCCATAGTGAGAGAGTTAGTCAAAACTCAATCCGATGTATCGTTTTTCTATGTTTCATATTATTTCTCAGCATTATGATTTCCTGCACCAGTTATGCATTTTACCTGTATTTTCCAGTTTCTCATGTAAATAAGTCTGCTAATGTTACGGTGGAGCACACGTTTAGTGATCTGCCTCCTCATGAACTCTCTTACCGCCTCGCTATGCGAAATAATTCTTTCATCCGCATGTTACATTATTCACACCAGACCAGCAATGCCACTAATTGTTGGGTGTGTGGTCGACTCCCCCCTTTTCAGACACCGAAGGGAGTTCTGCCACTCTTTCCTTATCCTTTTTCACATAATGGTTCGTGTGGAGCATGGTCCACGTTAACGTCATCCTCAACAGATATGTCTTTTCTTAACAGTACATGTTTTCCAGACAAGCAAGGTCTCCCCCACAGAACCGGGTTAGATCTAGAAAATGAAGTGTATAATTTAGGTAATTATTCTTCGAATTTCATGGTCCTGAATGTTCAGTCTGATACTACTCCAGACTTACCTGCAATTTCAGTACTACCAGTCAAAGGCGAATTATGTGTCCGAAATAATGGTTCTACACACGTAGGACATAGTGATTGTACTACTATTGTCAAGTATAGTGACAGTGGGAAATCTATTTTCAAAGCTTCACGTCATTCTTATTTTATTTGTGGTCAGACCGCATATGTTCGTCTGCCCCTCGATTGGGAGGGAACCTGTTACATTGCCTTCCTACTGCCACCGGTTTTTCTAGCCCCACCCGACTACCATAGGAATTCCCACCTAGTACATACTAGACACAAGAGAAACCTCCCGATTGTCGATTATACTGAAACTGCTCTAGAACAATATATAGATATCAATAAAGGTGTCTTCCCTTATTTAGGTACAGTTGTGAAGAGTAAACTGATACGTAGGTTAACCAGAACCCTTGAAGCAGTAGTAATTGAGACTACTTCTGCTCTAAGTAATTTAACCGAGGAACAATCCTTTATGAGAATTGTCGTGCTCCAGAATCGTCTCGTCCTTGACGTCATATTGGCCGATAGGGGCGGGGCCTGTAGAGTCATCGGATCTAGTTGCTGCATTTTCATTCCAAATAACGCGCCGTCTGTTTATTCAGCTATAACCAGACTCCATAAAATTGCCCATCTGTTACACCAAGATCCAGGCACCTGGACATGGTCCGGTTGGTTCTGGAATATAGTTTCCGCCTGGGGATGGAAAGTCTTGTCCTTTCTAGGTATTGCAGTAGCGATCATATTCAGCTGCTGCCTCTGTATACAATGTGGCCCTGCGATTTGCGGCATCTGTGCTACCTCTTGTATTCCTAGTCCCCAGCCCCGTTCTAAAACCCGTTCCAAGAAAATTCGAGACGAGCAAATGATACTGTATGAAATAATAGATGGTATCATGAATATTGATGTTTCCTGAAGGAAACGTAGTGACAAGGAGGGAATGTGGAAAAGTAAATTTTGCCATGTTCTGTGTCCCTACGCGTCCTCCATCATATGTTATATGTGCATGATTAATATGCATATGTTATTCCCCATGTTCGATTAAAGACGCAATTATAGTTGTGTCCACCTTTAATATGTCAGTTTCCAGTTCTCGTGAATACTACGAATATCAGGCCTATGTAAAGCTACGTTGCCACGTTTCTCAGTGTGCACGTTATTCCATTGTAAAGTCTCCGTTTCTAGGCCTCAAAAGGGCCCGGACACCAGATTCAGCTTCTGACTCCCGAAGCCTCGCTGAGGAGCGATACAGCCCCCGCCTGTATCCTCGACCCTTCACTTACTTCCTGCCTCACAGTGCCCGGTTCAGCCTGGCTCTGCCTCTGAGTCTGCCAAGAGTATGTTATGATTCGAGTTATCAGTACAGCCCTCCTTCTCTGCATTCCTAAAGCTACTGAATCGCATCAATAGTTTCCGTCATTGTCTAGCCTCTACGTCTCTATGTAAGAGAAATACTGCATTTAATGGTCATTTAATATTCTTCATCACGCACTACATGTAGAATAATGCATGCTCCAGTCTTAGAATCAAGTTAGCCTTTCCCCTCCTGACTTATAGTTTATATCAACATGTTCTCTAAACATCAGATACTAGATACTGTTTAGGTACATGTCGCCCTGACTCTCTAGACTTCAGTCTCTGCTCCTAGCACAGAGTTCGTAGCCCCCAGCTTCTCCTAGTAACACGTCATTGCCAGTTTGCGCGCACCATCAGGTTAGAGGTCCCGGCTCCTTAGGTAGCCCCCTCCATGGTTTCCACCCCATTCATGACATATTCTGTTACGTTTGCATCACATGTCTATGTATACGCCCTGTTACACCTCTTTTCACCCTTATCTTTCGCGACTGCTACGCGTCATGCCTATTGCTCCACCCACTGCTACGCCTATTGCAATGTAATGCTATGTGTTTGCGTTATGTATATATGCTCATGTATCTGTTATTAAATACCACGCTAGCCTTCTTGTCCAGATCCTGACCCCGGCAGCGCTGCCAGGGCTTGCCATCCTATTCCTGTGCAGGTTGTCCTGTTCCTGTCCTTATGCTGTATTAAACCTGCAAACTCCTACTACCTCGAATCTTGATTCTTATTTATTGAGCTATCTGTTATTCATTTATGCATTCAAAAAGAGAGGTATTATTTATTAAAAAAGGCAAGATGGCGCAGATAATGTTTACCAGACCGTACTCATTTTCCACAGTCCTCCCTTTAACATATCCAAGACATCTTGCTGGCCTATTTCCAATTCATGTCGACTGTGGTGGTCATAGGAAAAGAAGTAGGTACCCAGGTGAAGGAGTTATAAACATTACATTTTAAAATCTTTCATCTTAGGAGGCGGGTTTATCGATAAAAACTCGTTTGCAGGAAAGTCATAGTAATGCAATAACAGAAAAAAATGATTCTGTAGTGAGAGCATTGAGTACATTTCATAGCTACTTATGGTCGTTTGGAATGTAAATTGATAGGTCATTACATATGTGAGTTCTGTTCATGTTTGGTTGGAGCATAATTAATACAATGGTGGCTGGGAGAGAAATGAGACGTAGTAGAAACGATAATTGAGGGTGTCAATGTTCGAAGTTAATGAGTTCTCAGCATTCTTTGTCGTCTTTTGTTGGCGCTGTGGAGCACCGGCGGTGGAGCTACGGGTCCAGCTCTATTCTAGGTCCCGCGTTGCAGGGCACGACCTTTTCCTCGCGTTTCTGGTCAAAAAGGTCCTTTTCGCCCTGTGTCCTTTGAGTTGATTGTCAAAAAGGTTCAGATGGAAGAAATGTGCGTGTGAGCAGTCCTTTAGGGTAGGTCGGAGAAAAAGGGGGATGGAGCAGGGCCAGATCGGGAACAGACTAGGGGGACGGAAAATTTCAGGTAGGCGGGCTCATGACCGAGTTTAGAGAGCGGGGACTTTTCGGCATACGTTGAACATCGAGCAGGGGCATCAGGCCAGCCCTTTCCTCTCGTTTTGTCGAAAACAGTGCCTCGTCCTGCAGCTCCTTACTGTCGCGGTCTCGCCTTGGCCAATGTCGCAGATGTTCCATAGTCTGTAGTCAGGCCACGTGCTCCCACATCCGGTCCTTCTTTCCTCCGACAGTCGTACCCTTAAATGAGTTTGAAAAGACAGTCTTTAGAGAATTGGCAGAGGAAGGTAATCACATAAGTCTATTTCTCTCCCAGCTCCAGGCAAAAAATGGAAACGTCCGTTATATTAGGGTTCGCAACTAACATATAAATGATTGATGATGGGCCTGCTGGATTTACTATAACTTTCCTTCACAACTATTTCTTTGGTGTTTGTTGGTCGTGGGACGAGATCTGGTACCTTTTATTGCATTACAGTTACGTCAGTTCTTCTGACGGAGACCCACCTTCTTAATACGAGCCTTACGAAGCTATACCGTTCTCCAGGGCTTTATATTTAAAAAGGGTGCTGTGTGCTATCACCATGGTCTGACAGGTATCTTGCGGAGGGACGAACATAGGCTAAACATTTTTCATTCTATCAATGCATCCTGCCTTTCAACTAAACGTTTTCGCTTTCAACAGGGTTCATTGCAATGATTTCTTCGCTTCGGTCTAATCTTTAACTTTGTAAAACATCATTCTGGTTCCTACGTAGCCTCTTACGGCCTGACTACTTAATTAGGAAAGACAGGGGTCTTATGGGAAACAACTAGGGACATAGAAAACTGTGGTAAGGGCGTAAATCGACCCATCTTTTACAACCGGGGGTGAGGGACAGTTTTATAACTCTCGTCTGGGGCAGCTGATACGAAACAGGGGGCGTTCCGGGAACATGAGGATGTTTCGATCACCTTTACTGTTTGGGTATTGCGACAATTCGGGACGGGGAAGGTCGCGTTATCTGAGGCATCTTTTTATAACACAGGAGCCGCTGACATGTAGTTCCCTTATTTCGGGTCAGATTAGGGAACCTCAGTCGTCTTACCTGTCCTTTCCCTTATGGCCAAATCTCGGTTTCATCAATCTTTAGCAGAAAGGAGAGGTAGTGACACGGCGTCAGGGTGATTTTTATTTAGGATAAATTTTGAGCAAATACTTGTGGTATTTGGAGCCAATTGGGTGGTGCACTAGGGGTGGCGGTTTGCCAATTTAGGTGCTAGTCGTTCGGAAGAGCGAGAGAGAGGGAGAGAGAGAGAGAGAGAGAGAGAGAGAGAGAGTGAGAGAGAGAGAGAGAGAGAGATGTGCAACAACAGGCTAAATAGTACACGTGCGACATGGGGAGTGGCCGTGCATTAAGATAGGCTATTCAGCGCATTACACAACATAAGACATTACGGGTCTGTGTTAGAATTTTGAAAGCATGCAGTTTGGGATGGACGAGCATTAGGCCGGGTACAGGGGACATACATCGAGTAAAAAGGGCACCATTGTGTCGCATTTCTTGCATTCTCGGTCCTTTAACCAGTTAAGTCAACGCGTCAGTCATACACAAACATCATCTCATAGTTTCGGACATACGTGACAGGCGTCCATTCACGCAACACGGATTAAGGGTGATCGCTTTCATCATGTCATACAATTTATTGGCTCTTTTGGTACAAGAGCAGTTTGTGGGTGTGTTTAGGTGCCACCAGGCAGTGTTAGTCCGCTTCGTGTATCAGACATGGCGAGGCTTCAGATCTTCACCATACCTCGGTCGTGATTCCGATGTGGCCTGCAGGGGGGGAAAAAGGAGGGGAGGGGAGGGGGACAACATTCGAGCATATCAAAAGCACGGGTACGAAAGTCTTTTACTTACCTCATACTCGTCTTATCTCTTCGGGATAGAATCCCTGGGGTTGTGGTTTCTGGAGCCAAGGGGGGGGGGCAGTGTGTCCTTATAGGCTGTGAGTAGGAAAACGTTAGAGAATCAGAAGCACTTAGCGCGAGGTTTCTAGTTGGTAGGTGTATTTAGCTATCGGGGTCCTTAAACCTCTTTCAACGCTGTGATGTTTTAAGGTTTATCAGCTCTTCTGTCAACTCTGTTCCCTAGTACCTTTGAGTGTCGTATCTTTATAATATTCTATCATTTACATCGTTTCACTTGACCCATCCTTTATATTCCATCTTTTACACCGTTTCGCTTTTTACCCGTCCCCAGAAGTCGAGGTCTTTCTCCATGCGCGAGTCCCTGAGTCAGTCGCATATTTGACGGCAGAGTGTCGTGTCTTAGATTCGATCCTCCATCCGGGGCTGGGCAACCATCTTCTATTAACCTTAAAGAGAGAGCAGAGTAGGGTGCACAGAAAAAAACTCTCCCGCCGATCCCACATTTAAATAAAGCATGCAATACCCGTTCATAGTTTCGAAAACCTTTATTTTCACAATCGTTCAGCATGTTGATAGGACAGTGTGATCGGGGTTGGCCGGATACGGCAATGGCTAAAGTGCGTACAGTAGAGGGGGGGGGGGGCTATCTTGTAGGATTAAAAACATGTTTAAAAAGGTTCATTCATTCATTTGCAGTGAACTAAAAACGTCCATCGAATAGTTGAGGGACCAAGGGGCATTCATTTCATAATTGGAAACACAGTTGGACTAGTTGTAATCAAATTCCTATAGGTATACCATGGGAGTGTGTCATAAGCGAGGTTACATGTCAGACATGATAATATCATAATGAATCGTACATTGAAAAACATTTTTCACGGGGTCCTTTTACATGTTCGTCGAGTGAATCCTCCCTCTTTTCCGTCAAGTGTACAAAGGATCATAACATATCTCGGAACATCGAGTCTTTTTAGCAAAAGAAAACACCACGAGGCGTTCGTAAGTTCCTATTGTTACCGGCGCCATTTTGGGCGGGGCCGGGTTCGTCCGGAAGTAGTATCAAGGAAAAAAAATGTTTCCTACAACCGGCAGTTGGACCAGAGTCCTTTTCGGCAGTTCGAGAATTCATGCTAACAGAAGGAGTGGCTATGTCATGCTTATTTCGTTAGCGATCAAGGCAGTTGTCCCTCACCGGAAACCTGCAGGGGCCGAGGGCTCCTGGGACTTTTGTAGAATCTTCAAGGCTGTGGGGGTGCTGTCGGAGGTGGGGGCTCGTGCCCCGGTGGGCAAGCGCCCGAGTTACATTGCTGTTCAAAGTTACTCTAGCGGCCGAGACCCGCCTTCCAGGGGGCCCAGACGCCATTTTGAGGCCTGCAGCTGCCGCCCTTCGTCGAGTCTGCAAGGGTGGAGGAGACCTTTTGGAGTGAACCCATGTCCAGTGCTGCGGAAGTATGGCCACCTGCGGTGCATGTTCGGTGCTGTGCGGGTATTGGCGCAGCCGTTGCATGTTCGGTGCTGCGCAAGTATCGGCACCGTTGCATGTTCGGTGCTGCGCAAGTATCGGCACCGTTGCATGTTCGGTGCTGCGCAAGTATCGGCACCACCGCCTGGCTGGAGGAGTTCGGCGCTGGGCCGGGGGCTGGGAAACCTCCTATCCGTGGAGGTGGGAGAGGCTCGTCCGCGTCGCCTCTCCCTCCCAGCCCGACCTGGACTAATTTTCGCGGAGGTATGTACAAGACATCCCTCCCCCCCAGAGTTGTCGCAGCCATTATTCAAGTGGCGCCGGGCGTGCTGCTGCGGCCATTACGGAGGAGAAAAGAAAGAAGTGTCCCGTCCTTCTCTGGGCCGGGCTTCCGGTGGATGTCGGCCGGACGCCCCTTGCTCTGGCCCCATGAACGGGTTCCTTGGCTCATCGGCTGCAGCCGGATCCAGTTGGCCCCAGTCCCCGGCCATTGGTGGCCGGACCGGGGAGCATGTGGCGGGACTATCTGCAACTCTCACGTGCCACCGTGGCCGGACTGGGGGAGAGAGAGAGGGGGGGTCGAGGACATAGACATCCCCCCCCCTACAACTCTCCGGTGTGGTCAAGGTGATCCCCTGGCTGGGTCCCGCTGGCCCTTGTCTCTCCTCCGGCTCCACCCTATGTTACGATTTCCTGGCCGACTGTTGGCAGCAGGACCCGCCTTATATGGGTTGCTGCCGGCTGGGCGTAGCCGTAACCCTGCCCTACCTTGGAAGGTTCCAGAGTGGGGGGGGGGGGCGAATGTTCTGCTGACTTTCATTTTCTAGTTTACCGTTCTTGTTTCAAACGTTTTCTGTTGTTAGGGCATTATTAGGTGTTATTATTACGTACTGTTATTTGTTTCTTGTTCGTTATGTTAAATAAAAGTTCAAGTTCATCAGTGGCCTACGGATTTCGTTTTCCCATTCCTTTCTTTCCAGGTTGTTCCATGCTAAAGCTTCTGTTAACAGAAGTTTAAGTAACACGGAAACACAGGCGGAGGGATGACGCAGATTCATGCATCACGTACACACAAACTCAGACGGGGAGACAGTACAAGTATTATATACAAAAGACCCAAGACAAACATAAAACAGTTATTATTATTTATTTTTTTTTGGCCATAATTATCTTTTTCTGTATGCTGCGCATACTTATCGTTAGAGCAATGGGGCAGGCTTTAGTTATATGCCTATAAGGATGCGGAAGAAAGGAGGTAGTAGGTTTTCAGACATTGGCAATATCCCTAGTCCTCTCGGCGAAGGATACTTGTGTAACCCTTACCTCGAAATACCCTAAACTTTTCCCTACTTGGCTAAACGTAAGGATGCTTGATCATGTGTGTACATTATTCTTTCTGTTTTATTCGGGGTTTGTCGTCTGTTAATTTAGAGCTAGACTGGGTTTCCCGTCTTAGCGTTGTTTGGTCTATGAGGACTCGAACATGTCGCTGAAATCGGCCTGGCGAAATCTGTGCCATCGGGCATAATCGAACGTGGTGGTTCTATCTGGCCTGTCCATGTCAGTCTGATTCGTCTTTGTCTCGCGCCTTTTCCCTTTCTGCCGGCCTGTTATTCCTGTCGGTCCTCTGCTCCTACTCACGTTCAGTAGAGTCGGGCATTGGGCTTTCCAGTGCCCGGCATATCTACAAAAAGCACATTGGTTCTGCCCTAAGTCTGGCCGTCCTGTGCGTAGTGTCGGGGGATTACTTTCGGGACGTTGTGTCCTGGGGTCGTCCTGTCGATATGTTCCTTTACCTGCTCTGTCCTCGTCTCTTTTCTTTCGTTGCATTGCTTCTTTGCGCCACATACCGAGGCAGTCGAGCATAATAGGCGTTGTCTTATTATCACGAAGGGCTATTTCTAACGTTTCTATTTTATCAAGATCGAAGGATCCTATCAGTGGCCACTGTTTCTCTTGACTTTCTTTGGTATACCTGTGCCACAGTTTACTATAGGCTATGGTAACTAATCCATAGTTTATGAACATGTCTTTATTAGGGGTGCCTTCCAGCGGAGCTAGATGATCCACCTCTAATAAACGGTCCGGGCTGAACCAGCTATCGACCAGTGGGGAGAAGACAGACATGACAGCTCACAACGAGGGACAAAAGTCAGCACTGCCTATCTTATCACTGTGTGCAAAGACTAGACAGAATATTTCTATTCTACGCTGTTTGCAGGCAGTGAATACCTCATGAACCAATATCAAATGAACAAAAAGAGGACCAGTGGGAAGAATAAGTAGATTCGCAAAAGATCTGCGTCCTCTACCCTTTCACTATCTGCAAAGGGGAACCTGTTCTTTCCTGTTTGTAGACAGAGAATCTCCAGAAAACAATCCGCGAACAGTAGCTCGGGGTCAAAAACAGTTAATCAGTGGCCGTTAATAAATAATCGATTCAGTGGGGGAGAAAGATAGGCGCGACGGCTGCGTTACCTATCCTTCACTGTTTGCAAAGAGAAAGAGCCTACTGTTTCTTCGTGTGCAGACAGTGAATCTCCAAATAGGTCAACAAAGAGTAATACTAGTATTTTCTGAACAATTAAACAATTATTTCGTGTTTCGTCGTGTCTACACGACCTTACCCGGACCGTATGGACAGTTTCTTGTCTTCCGAATCCAGCGCCCGATCGTCCTCTTTTCTTTGTATTCCTCGCAGCACTCCTGATGGTTCCCAGTCAGGACCGTAGATCACTCGGTAGAGGTCTGTTCGGAACCAGTGAAGTTCGGATGATCGGCTGCCAGACGATGGTCTATTGGGCAAGAGCTCTCCCGATCGTTGCAGTCGTTCACTCTGTCGTAAGGACCTCTCCCACTGGATCCACGAGTCGCTGATGGGCCCCACGCTTGGGACGCCAATTGTTAAACCTACGTCAGGGACAATCGATATTTGCCCGGCGGTATCGCCTCTTTAACCCACGAAATATTAATCAATGAAGAGGCAGGCGCTGGAGACGGGAAGGCAGGAAACAAGGTTTATTCTCTCCGGAGGAGAACACATCAGTTCAGACAGCAGGTATCATCATGAGGTGCTCTAACCGCATCTCTGAGGCCTGGCCTCTTATACACAGGTTTATTGCTTTATTACATACAACACATTCTTGGCAATGCTTTGATGTACGGAGGGATATCCTCTGAATCCCCCCTTCAGGCCCGTTCCCACACACATTTACAGTTGAAGTCCTCACCCCGGTCACAACAGGTGATGACTACCGCGCAGCTGGACATTCCGCCGATTCATGGAATGTGGGGGTTTGGTCGGATCTCATAGGGTGAGGGCTTTGATCAACTCGGGGGTCCTTTGATGAGGGAAGCTTTCTACTGTACGGGGAGGGGCAAGGAACAGTATCTAGGTGTCGGCCTGGGAACGAGGAAGACAAACGGGCACACAGGAAAAGGGGATTTGTATCAAAAAAGGGCCTGGGACCATGAAAGGAAGGAAGGGAGGTGTCGCGCTGGGGACAGGATGGGGTTCTGAGGCAGAGCTGCGCTGAAGAGGGGTTTATGACCCAAGGCATGTGCGAGCGGGGGTTGTCAGAGTGCGGGCTTTGTGAGGGAGGAGGGCTATGCTGGGGGCCAGTGGCATGCAAAAGGGTTGTTCTGATCGAGGCACCTAAAATGGCGGGTGCGCACGACAAAAAGTGTGGCATCAGGGAAAAAAAGGCAAGATGGCGCAGATAATGTTTACCAGACCGTACTAATTTTCCACACATTGCTTAAAAAAACAGCACTCGACATATCAGATCCCAACAGCTTTCGGCCCATAGCCAGGTTACCACTTCCGGCCAAACTCATTGAGAAAGTCATGAATGCACAGCTATGCGACTTTCTAAGATCCTCTCAGTGTTTGGATATAGCCCAACACGGGTTTAGGGAAGGCCACAGCACTGAGACAGCCCTGATCAAGTCCACGGAAGAAATCAGGAAGGCGCTGGATGCAGGAGGACGGGCAGCTCTGGTTCTCCTTGATCTTTCCGCGGCCTTCGATACGGTCCATCATAGCATCTTGGTGGATCGTTTAGAAGGCTGCGGAATTCAGGGATCAGCCCTGAGCTTGCTTAAGTCCTTCCTAACCGATAAGGTTCAGGTGGTGGCCTTGGGAGATTTTGAATCTACACCTTTCAAACTCCCAGGGGTGGTCCCTCAGGGCTCCTCCCTAAGCCCCACTTTATTTAATATTTACGTTTCTTCCCTCGCCCCAGTGATTCGGTCATTTGGATTTGAACTAACATCTTACGCAGATGATACACAAATTGTGGTATCTCTGCTCCCGGGGAGAGAAGAAGGAATAGCGGCTAGGTTTCAGGACTGTATGTCCGCGGTGAGCTCATGGATGGCGGGTAACTGTCTTGAATTGAACTCCGCTAAAACTGAGGTTCTACTTTTCGGTGCTGACGTTAGCTTCTGGAGCCCCAAATGGTGGCCCCAGGATATGGGAGCCCCACCTATTCCAGCAACGAAAGTAAAGAACCTAGGAGCTGACAGAGTGGGGAGACCTGGATGGGGGTTTCAGGTGTTTGCGGGCTATACCTAGGTTGGAGAGGATTTCCGTTAGGCCCCAGAAGATTACGTCTATCTGGCTCTCAAGAGCCGTGAGACGCTGTGGCACGGAATCGAGGGAGGAGTTGGGGGCATCTAGGGTGTTGTCGTTCAGGTTGAGGAGTTGAGGTCTCTTAATGGTGGAACAAGTCAGGTTATCTTTTTTCGGGAACCAGGGAGAGGTCGGAGATAGAGGAGGGGAAGGGACAGTGAAAGGTTTTGAGTGTCTGAGAGCTGGGAGGAGGCTCGTGGGGAGGGTGGTCCCTGTCGGCATATCGCATCTGTGGGTTTGCTGGGGAGGGATCCCATAAGGAGGCGGGTTATCGTTATCCGTACGGAGCTGAGGGATATGGTAGGTGTGGGAAGTAGGATGGCTGGCATGGGGAATTGAGGGTGTGGTTAGAGTTTTCTGTTGTGGTCGGTTGGCTGTGAGCGTGCATTGGAATGTGGCGGGGAGAGGAGGAGCGTGAAGGGCCGTGTCGGTATCGCGGAAGGGAGGGACAAAGGCTTCTCTGTTGGTAGTGGATGTGGGCGAGGTGCGGATAGGGGCGGGGTGCGGTAGGGATGGGAGGGCTGATCTTAATGTGGGAAATAGGGAGTCGAAGGCTTCAAGGTTCTTATTGTTAGCCTGAATGAGGACCGTGCCGTTCGTGTAGATGGTCACGGATTTGTACCCTCTTCCAACCGAGCTCATAGGGAGTATAGAGGTTAGTTTGCAACTGTGGGAAGTGGATGTGGTTTTGGCGATATACAGTTGCCTTCTGATCAAGGAGATCCAGTCTTCCGGTCTCTCAGTGTGGAATATCAGGTCCATCTTAGTCGGGCCATTGGAGGCCGAGTGGTAGATGTCCGTGATTAGGGTTTCTTTGTGTTGGCGGATAAGTTTCTGTTTGAAGAGGCGTCTCATTTTTGTAGAGAGGTGAGGGGGGAAGAAGATGGTGAAAGAGTTCCGGCTGTGGGGTATTAGGTGGAGAGTTAGGGCTTAGGTGGGAAGGGAAGGCGAGTCACGAGCCATCGTGACGGTATAGTACATTTTACCCCTCTGGTGTCTAACGCTTTTCCTACTGTTGAAATGAAATTAAATGAAAATTATATTATATAGCGCGTAGTCTACCCTGAGGCCTCTCGAAAAAACCCACTGCAAGTCCTTTGATGGTGGAAAACTAATCCCTATATCACTCCTCCCAGGAGTGAGTAAGGTTCTTGAAAAATAGGTGAACAGGCTCCTCTCAACCCACCTGGAAACTCATTCGATCCTGCATCCAACCCAGAGAGGGTTCAGACCAGGCGTGGCACCGAAACTGCCCTTTTAGTGGCAACTGAATAACTAAGATCAATCCTGGATTGCAGCGGCTCAGCAGCAATGATTCTACTGAACCTGAGCACCTCCCTTGATATGGTCTCTCACCCGGTCCTCATTCAGTGGATGAAGGAGGCAGGAATATTTGGAAATGCCCTAAAATGGCTAACTGATTTTTTAAAGTTCAGAAGCTTCCATGTCTAGGTGGACACCTCCTTATCTGCAACCTTTGCATTAAGCTGTACCTCAAGGATCCTCGTTCAGCCCTACTCTCTTTAATCTTTATGTACGCCCTCCGGCAGAAATTGCACAAACATGGGTTTGCGCTTGTCTCATATGCAGATGGCACTCAGATTGCTGTCAAACTCTCTACAGACATTAAGAACACCTCGCAGCAGCTGAATGCTTGTCTCAAGCATGCTCTGAATGCTTGTCTCAAGCATGCTCTGAATGCTTGTCTCAAGCATGCTATCAGCTGGATGTATGACCGTCATCTCAAATTGAATGGAGATAAAACAGAGGAGCTGGTGGTAGGGAACGACCCGTCCCTGTGGAATGAACTGAGTTGGCCGAATGAGCTGGGGTTGCTCCCGACACCTGCTCCATCAGTGAGGAGTTTATTTAGGTTTCTGGATTGATGAAAGGCTCACTATGGAAATCCAGGTTAAAAACTTGGCAGCATGGTGCTATGGACTTCTTTGCGCCTTACGGAAATTCTTGAGATGGCTTCTAATTAGCCTGTGCAGAACAGTAGTTCAGGGCCTTATCAGCTCTCGCTTGGACTACGGGAATTCCCTTTTTCTGGGCAGCCCTAAATATGTCATCAACCGACTACAAATAATACAGAATGTAGCAGCATGCACGCTCAGAATCCCAAAGCGCACCTCCATACATGTCAACATTTCAGGAGAGCAAAGTGGGAGATTTTAAAAAAAAAATCGGGAGAATGGGGCTTTGAATCGGGTTACTGGCATGTATGGGCTTTGACCTTTCAGAAGCATGGAGCATAATGGCAGGCAGAGAGGGTGATGCAAGTGTTGGGCACTGGCCTGGCAGGTTGTTGGCAGTGCATGCACCCCGAGAGCCCCTGCATCGCCACTCTTTGCTGGAAGAATTAGCACTTTACACAATACCAAGCCCTGTCAGCTGAAACCCCCGAGGAATCGGGTTTTTGCTTGTAGGAATCGGGAGGCGGGAGACTAGCCTTCAAATCGGTAGTCTCACGCCTGAATCGGGAGGGTTGGCATGTCTGCACCTCAGCTGCCCCTGCTCTGACAGCCCTTCACTGGCTGTCAGTCCAAACAAGAACACAGTTCAAGTCCCTCTGCTTGGTTCATCGAGCCGTAGACAGAAAAGGGCCCCTTCCAATCCAACGTCTTATCTCTTTCGATGCCCCTATAAGAACCCTACATTCTGAGGGTCAAGGCCTTCTTCTGGGTCCCTGCATTAACAAGCAGAGGTGGAAGCTGCTTCAGATTTCCAGCTCTCAAGCTGTGGAAGGAGCTCCCTGAGGAATTCGAAATCTCCTTTAAGAAATTACTGAAAAGACATCTACTCTAGGACCAAGACAAAACCAAAGGGGATGATCGTCATCAGCCAGGCAGTTCGGGCTGGACTGTTCCCATTGGGCGCAGGGTCAAGACTGATTTGCATATGACTGGGTTCAAACTGGAATGGCATGGTGAGCAGAAGAAAGATGGATTTAGGCCCAGATCTCTGTGCTGGGGTGAATGTATGACATTGTTCTGCATTCTGTCCATCACTTGTTGTTTTTGCATTTGTTTCCCCGAGTGGGACGGGTATGCTCAGACGTGAGTCCCAGCTCTCCATGCCACTGGAGTCAGGCGATCCTGGCTGATGAGGGCTGAAAGCCCGAAACTGGTCCTAGGATGCTTGATTCCAGCCCAGGGAGGACCTGCCTGGCAGTTCGGGCTGGACTGTTCCCATGAGACACAGGGTCAAGACTGATTTGCATATGGCTGCGTCCAAACTGGAATGGCATGGTGAGCAAAAAAACGATGGATTTAGGCCCAGATCTCTGTACTGGTGGTGAGTGTATGGCATTCTCTACAGCAATTACGTGATTATGGAACCTTTTTTATGAAAGCTCTTTTTTATGTGCTGCGTTACAATGCACTCTGATTAACATCTCTCAAGTGGTACATTTTATTTTTTAATCACTGGTACATATAATGTTTGTCACTTTTCGTGCAGTCTTCCTTTTCTGTTGAAAAAGTACTGGTGAAACTGGATTGTAATGCATGTTTTTATTTTGTGTTTGCCCTTTCATGGCTGCCTCGCTTCAACTAAAGTCGTTGAACTGAACTGGCGCGCAATGCTCATTCCGAAGACTGCTCCGGTGCGCTCAGCGGTCCCAGCCATAGGTAGTGGGGTTTCTGCCCCTGTGAGTCTTTCCATCCCCAAGAGCTTCCCTTATAAGAAGCTTCCAACAGAGGAGCTCTGCCCCGTGTGTATGTCTGGGGGTCGAAGAGTACTGCGGCGCTTTGTATTTTTGCTGTTATATTTTTTAAGACACTATAAAGATAGCTGGACATAAAAGCAGGCGCCGAGGGTCCTGTGTCGGTTGCTGTTAACCCCCTCCCTCCCGCGGCCCTCTGATTCATTGTTTTCCTCCGGCCGGGCGCAGACTGGAGGATCCTGAGCTCCATCTGAGATTCCCAGAAACATTCCTGCCGTGAGCTTAGGGGCGGCCCAGTGAAGGGCCGGGCAGGTGAGTGATGGGGGTGTCTGCTGGGCAGCCCCGGGGCCTCCCTCCGTCTGGGCTCAGGTGCAGCAGACAGAGCACAGACAGGATGCGGCCTCTACGCCACACCTCGGTGACAGAGGGAGCGGCGTCCGCAGGGGGGGGCAAGGAGGGGCGCTTGCCCCCCCCTGGAGCGCCTCTCCTTGCCCCCCCCTGCGCAAGCCCATCTGTACAAATGCATCCAGGAGTGAGGCCTGACGCCGGGGCTTTTAAGCATTGCAGGGAACAGAGCTGTTCCCCTGCAAAAGGCCTCAGCTCCCTGATGGGGCGCCTCGCACTCCTCTGAGCACAAGAGCAGCCCCACCCCGCCCATTATCATTCTGCGGGGCTGATTGCCCCATACAGAATGACAATGGGTCAGTCTGAGCTGGCACAGCATGTGGTGGCCTCATCCAGCAGCGGTCCAGGGCAGGGCATTCTGTCACATGAAAGTGCAAAAACGCCCATGCTGCTGCTAGGTGAGAATCCAGTTAACCAAAGGAAGGCAGTGAAAGAAGTTGAAAGGAAAGGATTATAGTTTTTTTTATTTTATTCAACTAACAACCATTGACAAAGCCAATAGTTCTGGCTTGTTGTAGGTGTAACGTTACTTGTTCTAAGTGTAACGTTACTTGTATTATATATCTGGATGCAATGACAGAAGCAACAAAAATACCAGTTGGGCGGCACATTATATTAAGCACAGAATTTTAGCTTATGTGTTTTATGGCACGCATTTTGTTACATCAAACACCCTTTTGAAGAGACCCCCTAGTTTTCTCATCCCACTTAAAGCTCTGGAAACAACACCATGTCACAGTCGCCCCACGTCAAGGCACTGTGCATCATGCATGACTCATGCCTTCCACTTTTTCAGATTGCCTATGTGCAGGGGCATAGTGAACCCTGCTCCACCCCACCCCTTACTTTAGGAACTACAGCGAGGGTGGAGTCCTTGATGGGTCTCATAATTAATGTGAAAAGGTGAGTGAGTAAGTAAGTTATGGGATGAGTGGATGGATGGATGGCTGGATAGATGAGTGAAATGATGGATGGATGGATGAGTGAAAGGGTGGATGACGGGCGAGTGAATGGGTGGATGGATGAGTGAAATGATGGATGGATTGATGAATTGATAAGTGAAAGGGTGGATTAATGAATTGATAAGTGAAAGGGTGAATGGATGGACGGATGAGTGAAAGGGTGGATGTAAGGCTGGATGAGTGAGTGAAAGGGCGGGTAGATGGATAGATGAGTGAAGGAGTGAAAGGGTGGATGGATGAGAGAAAGGATAGATGAATGATAGGTTCAATGGATGGATTCATGAGTGTGTGAGTAGATGGATGGGTGGGTGGATGGAAGGATGGATGGGTGGGTGGATGGAAGGCTAAGTGAAAGAGGAATTGAAAGAGGAAGGGGGATGTGTAAATGGATGACTGAACAGGTGAATGGCTGGATGGATGAGTTAATGGATGGATGTGTGGAAGAGTGGATGGATGAGTGTACAGATGGATGGAAGGAAACGTGATGGATAGGTTTGTAAATGGATGAATATGGACATGGATCGGCACACATATGGAAGGACAGAATGAATCGTGAAAGACTGAATGATGGACGAAAGTATGATTACACATTGTAAGCCCCATTATCTTAAGCAACATTTCCTATATATTGACTTTCTCATTTATGTGAGTGATTGTCTCTATATAATATGTGTGTGTTGTAACACACTCAAACTCTGCCCCACATATTTGGGATGAGTAGCACTATACAAGAAATTAAATACACATGAGAGAGGGTCTATGTGAAGATGAGGGGCGCCATTGGAGGGTGGTATCAAGGCCAGACTGGCCGGAATGGGCATCAGGCGTTTTCTCTGGGAGCTGGAAAGGTGGGGCCGGTTTTGATACCATAAAAAGACCTGCACATTTGCTTAAAGCTGCGCGTATACTGACAAACCATAAAGTGCACAAATGTCTCAACCTAATATAAACTTATTTTCACTTGTACTTTAGTGGTTGTCTATTTACTTACTTATATACTATTGCGCAACCTTCTCTGATGTGTCTTTAAACCTTACCTTTTGTCCTGAATTTTGACCTCCTTTCGTGAATTTTTGTCCTGAATTTTGACCCTTTGTCCTGAATTTTTACACTCACTCTCCTGAATTTGCACCCATGCCAGTTGGTCACTCTAGGCATCACAGCGACACCTCCAGGTGCCGGTGGTTGGGGGGGCGGTAATCCTTGGCGTTCAGATGGAGGGGGCTACCAATGACAGAGGCGACAAGTGCAGGCGCCCTGCAACTCAATCATCACCACCACATGAAGTAAGAAAATAACCCGATCAGCTCGTCAACCCAACTTCCTGAAAAAAACTTTCAGACACCATGGAAAGGCAGCAGCATTTGCTGTCTGCGAGTATGTCAAATTAGATTTGTACAATAAACCTATTTGTAAAGGAAACTGCATTAAATGTCTGCCCCATCACGGTCACCACTCAGTGTCTTCAATCCCTTGTTCACCCCTCTTTTAAACCTCACATCAACTCCTCTCCCTCAAATTTCGGAAGGGGGGGGGCCAATTCATCCAGCCAAAGCCATGTGCAGAGTGGAGATGCAGGGGCTCTAAGTAGGGGTGAAAACACAACAAAGCCTCATTACCAAGTAAATGGTCTTTTAAAGACCTGTGTGAAGTGCTTGGGTGCGGTTGTGTGTGTGTGGTGTGCCGGGAAGCTGTCTCAGTCGGGCACACACATTCTTATAACATTCACACCCCTCAGAATGACAAATCACCACTTCTAGCTGCCTGGTCATGGCGTGGGAGTGGGAAAATTTGCACAGCAAGGGGAAAGGGATGGTGACGCTTTTCTTTTGTATAGGAATTTCTGCTGGCATCATAGCCCAGGGTTTGCTGTCTATGCACTTGTATAGGTGTGTATCCATACAAGTGCACAGACAGCAAACCATGGGCTATGACGCCAGCAGGAATGACTTTACAAAGGAAAGCGTCACCTGCACTGCCATCCCTTTCTCCCTGCTGTCTGTGCACTTGTATGGAATACACATCCATGGCGCTGCTCACCAGATAAATGGTGAACAGGGCCATGGATCTGTCTCTTTTTGCATCCAAGGGCACAGAGGAAGAAGCAGAGGAGGCCCAGGCAAGGAGAATCCAGGAGACATTTGACCGACACCTATCTAGAAAGTGAGACCTTCGGGAGGGGCTGGATGCCAGGACGACAGTGCCGCTGATCAGCCCGACTCCACCGAATAGTATCAGAAGAGCAGGCAGCAGTTTTTAAGTAAGTTCCAGTCACTTTAATGCATTCCACAGCATCACCAGCATTACCTACTGGCTGCATATCTAGGTTACAGTGTTTTAGACTTACATGCATGGAAACCTCAAGGAGGACAGTCCCCTCCGAATATGCGAATGTAGTGTAAGCTTGTAGGGGTAGATTTACAAGCCCCTTGGGCCACTTTTGCGACACTTTTCCCATGTTAATAGTGACGCAAAAGTGGCGCAGGGGCTTGTAAATCTGCCCCATAGCGTTCAGCTTTTGGCATGCCAGTGGGGTAATTTTAGGGTTTAGGGTGGGTATGGGTTTTGGGGTGGCAGGGATAATTTTAGGGTTCAAGGTGGGTATGAGTTTTGTGGTGCCAGGGATAATTTGAGGGTTCAGGGCGAGTATGGGGTTTGGGGTGCTAGGGGAAATGTTAGGGTTCAGGGTGGATATGGGTTTTGGGGTGCCAGGGGTAATGTTAGGGTTCAGGGCTGGTATGAGTTTTGGGGGGGCATGGGTAATTTTAGGGTTCAGGGTGGGTATGGGTTTTGTGGTACCAGGGGGTAATTGTAGGGTTCAGGATGGGTATGGCTTTTGGGTTGCAAGGGGGGATATTTTAGGGTTCAGGGCGGATATGGGTTTTGGGGTACCAGGGGGACAATTTTAGGGGTCAGGCGGGTATGGGTTATGGGTTTTGGGGTGCCAGGGGGCTAATTTCAGGGATTAGGTAATGTATGAGTTTTAAGGGGGCAGGGTGTAATATTAGGGTTCATATGTGTGCTCTAATTGTTGTCCAGTTTCAAATGCAGAATTCACCACTTTTTTTTTCTCAGCTTGGCCTGAGCATTACCCGATCCTGATTGTCTGACATTTTAGCCCCGCCCCTATTGATTAACATTAGCCACGCCCCTTCATTTGCCATGTTATCGCCCCCCCCTGGAAAAATTTCTGCGGATGCCCATGATGGATAGAGGCTGCCTGAGCCAACACGAGCCCAGAGCCCTGGGGCGAGCGGCAGGAAGCGGGGCGGCTGACAGTGGACGAGGAGCAGATGCGCCTGGAGGCGGGGGTGCTGAGCAGAGGAGCGCCTCCCCCCTTACACTGACCTCATCACTCCCAGGAGCACCTGCGCGGGCGTCATTAGCACCTCATCTCTGCACCTTACATGCTGGGGAGTAGACACCTCTAAGGCCTCTGGGAGGGGGGTTTAGGGGGGGGAGGGGTTATCTGCCCTGAGCACATCATAACACACAACTCTCCCGGGTGTTGCAGTAGTTTATCACAGACAGTGCCACAGAGGCCCGTGCCTGCCTCTGCTCTTAAGTTCAAAAAGAAGGAGGAGTTACTAATCAACAAAAAGAGTTCTCCAGTAGCGGCGCCTGGAAGGGGGTCTCATAACCAATGCAAAAACAACAGTTGATGGACAGAATGCAGAACAATCCCATACATTCACCCCAATACAGAGATCTGGGCCTAAATCCATCGTTTTTTTGCTCACCATGCCATTCCAGTTTGAACCCAGCCATATGCAAATCAGTCTTGACCCTGTGCCCCATGGGAACAGTCCAGACCGACCTGCAAGTCTTCCCTGGACTGGAAACAAGCATCTTAGGACCAGTTTGGGGGTTTCACCCCTCTTCAGCCAGAATAGCTTGACTCTAGGGGGATGGAGAGCACGGGACTCACGTCTGAGCATACCCACCCCACTCGGGGAGACAAATGCAAAAATAACAACCGATGGACAGAATGCAGAACAATGTCATACATTCACCCCAGTACAGATATCTGGGCCTAAATCCATAGTTTTTTTGCTCCCCATGCCATTCCAGTTTGAACCCAGCCATATGCAAATCAGTCTGGACCCTGCGCCCAATGGTAACAGTCCAGCCCGAACTGCCAGGCAGGTCCTAGGATGCTTGCTTCCAGGCCAGGGAGGACCGATCCTGGCAGTTCGGGATGGCCATGGGCGTCCGCATGGGGGGGCAAGGAGGGGCACTTGCCCCCCCCCCCTGGAGCGCCCCTCCTTGCCCCCCCTGCCAGGGCGGCTCTAGGGCGGTGTGACCGGTGCTATCGCACCGGGTGCTGGCTTCCTGGGGGCGCCGTGTTTACAACTTAATTATGATTTTAAAAGCACCTGCTGCGCGTTCCTTTCCTCCTGCAATTACGGGGCCTCACAAAAATGTCAAGATAACTCCTGTGATTAATGTTCTTCCTGGCCAGAGATCAGAGTTTTGTGTAGTTGAGTTTTTTTTTACGTATGTGAAGGTAGTACAGAGGGTTAATATGCCTGCTGCAAAGAACGTGTACCAAGTAGATTAAAGAGTGCATTTAATGTAAATAGATCAGCAGGTTACTGCTTTTGAAAGAGCTATCCTTTTCTTACTTGCAATTTATAACTTAGAGTCCTAATATAGAATAGTGAGGTATTAACTTTCATCATAGAAGTGCATACACTCTGCTAAGTATAGAACATTGATTAATGTTGCAAAAAGGGTTAATTTGGGTAGAAATGGAGTCTTATTATTAAAGAAAACTCCCAACTATGCTGTTTCTTTTTCGACTCTGAGTTTGTGCTTCTCCACACCAAGAACTCCTAAACTAGAGGAGGAGCTTAGCGCGCACCCAAGATGGTCGCGTGAGCTTAAGGCTCCCGGACCTTCGCCACCTCCACCGACTATCCTGTACCCTATCCTGACTTGGACGACGGGTTATTACTCGCACGGCCCTGCTGATCGTTTCTCCGCTTTCGGACTTCGATTTGGACTTCGGGAGCCGAAGATACGGCCTGTTGAACTTTTCCGGCCTGCTCCATGGTGCTGCCCCCGGGCCCGGTTTCTCTGCCAGCCGGACAGTAATTGAACAACAACGGATCATGCGAGCCTCCTTCGCCCTGTTGTCTACTTTCAGTTTCGTTTCTCGCGCTTAGACCTACTTGACTTTGTCTTGATCGCCCTGACTTGCTGCTTTCAACCTAACCACGATTCACCAACTGGCGACTTGGCCTCCTGTTACTCATCACCTGGTGATAGGTTCTCATCTTCATCTCCACATTGTTGCGGGCGCACCGAGTTTAGCCATTTTTACTAGGTCTCAGACTACCCTTCGGGGCGCACGAACTAAGATGGCCACCAAGCCTGAGGGAGAGAAACGTAAGACCAGACCGGCAATGAGAGGGGGCCACGTGCAATCAAATGTCATGGACAGGTACACTCTCGCCAAGGGCTCCCCGGGTGGATCGACTAAATCCCCGGCCACTGTGGGAGAAGACTCCCTGATGGATGAGGAACTGTCGTTGAGGGACGTCATGGGCGCCATTGCTGGGATGAAGGCCACTCTGGGTCAACAGTATGATGCCCTGGCCCACAAGTTGGATACGGCCGCTATCGATGTTACCCTGATCAGGGCTCACCTTGCGAAAACCAATGAAAAGGTCAAATCCCTCGATCTAAAGACATCTAGTCTCGTTACTGACGTCTCCGATTTACAGGCAGAGGTCGGTAACTTGCGAGCCGCCCGTGACTATCTCACTCGACGCCTGGATGATTTTGAGGGCCGTGCAAGACGAAACAACGTCCGTCTGGTTGGTGTCCCGGAAACATCGGAAGCATCCTCGGTGTACCTGCTGGTGGAAGATCTGGTCCTGAATCATCTGGCACCCAAGGGCCTCAGCAAGTTTTTTGCTGTGGAACGTGCACACAGGATCCCGGGTGGCCCGCCTAAGCAGGGAGCCACTCCGCGTCCCATCATCGCTCGGATCTTTCACTTTCGGGACAGGGATGCGATCCTGCAAGCGTCACGCCTATCTGGTCCAACGGCTTACGAGAACACTACAGTCAGCTTCTACCCGGACTTTACCCAGCAGGTTCAGAAACAGCGACTTGGATTCCAGGGTGTAAAAAAGAGACTGAGGACTAGAGACATGAAATATGCCATGCTTTTCCCGGCCCGGTTACGTGTGGTGTACAACGAACGAACATTTTTCTTTGATCATCCTGGGGCGGCAAGTGACTGGCTGGACACGCTGCCTCCGGGACCAGATCATTCTGAACACTCTGGACACTCCGGTGGAGCGGAGGGAGGCCCGGTGGAGCAGGAATAGGGGGCGGAATCGGCTCCCGGTCCATCGTATTGACTTTTGGCAGTGGTTTGGTGCTATACTACTATTGCTTGCTGACATGCTGTCTTATTGGGGTGTGGGCGGGGGGGTGGGTGAGTCTTCCTCCTCTAGGGTTCTTTTCGTAGAATAGTTGTATGTTAGGGCGACAGGCACACTGCAAGTTGGGAGGGCCTTCGAGTCTTACGCAGGTGAGTTGGGTGGGGGGTATGATGTACGGGGTCCTTTGGGGGTTGCAGTTCACGTTTCATTGTTTTTTTCAAGGCATATTATCGATGATCTCCTGCTGTACAGTGTCGCCTCAGGTGCGGGGTGGGGATGGGGTTGATCTCTGGGATGGGGGGGTAGGGGACTTAAGGTACTGTGTTGGAACGTTAATGGGTTGGGGGATAGGGTCAAGCGGGGTGTGGTGTTGCAACTGTTGAGACGTTTGTCCCCTGATGTGGTTTTGCTTCAGGAGACGCACTTGCTCGGCAATACGTGCCATGCAATGAATAGGCGTGGCTATCGTCTCACGGCGCACTCAGGTTTCACTTCTGGCTCTAGGGGGGTGGGCATTCTGGTTCGGAGTTCCCTCCCTCTTGCTGTTGACGAAATCATCCTTGATGATAGGGGACGGTACGCTGCCATTGTGGGGCGCTGGGAGGGGAGGGTTATTACCCTGCTCTCCGTCTATGTGCCGCCGGGTCTCCAAACTACCACTTATGCGGATCTGGGAAGAGTGATCTTGGGAGTCCCCGAGGGTCTGCTTGTAGTGGGTGGGGATTTCAACTCTGTAGTGTCGGGGTTGTGTGATCGCTACCCTCCCCGGGAAATCGCGAAGTCACAATCCTGGTTGGGGGACTTCCTGGAGGCTCTAGGGCTCACCGACTGCTGGCGCCTGCTTCATCCTGGGCAATTGCAATATACTTTCCACTCTGGGGCCCACGGCAGTCTTTCGAGGCTTGATTATGCGCTGATGCCCTCCTCCCAGGCCTCCTCCATAAGGGAGGTGAAACATCTAGCTAGGGGTATCTCGGATCATTCCCCACTGTGGTTGGTAGTGGACACCCACTTGGGGTTGGAGGGTAGAGTGGCCCCGATAAACCCCTGGTATCTCCGCGATCCCAAGGTTAGGGCGGAACTAATTAAAACGATTGATCAATACTTTGCTGAAAATGTGGGTTCTGTGTCCTCCTCTGTCACGTTGTGGGAAGCGTATAAAACTGTTATTCGGGGCCAGGCCCTCTCCTTGATTGGCAATGTCAAGAGACGTAGGCGGGAGGAGGTTGTCCGTATTGAAAATGACATCGCCGTTCTTGAAGGGGAGTTGGAGTCCGATGTCACCCCGGAGAGGCTGCACCTTTTGGGTCTAAAACAACTCGAATATAGGGCGATGGTGACTGATGCGGCGAAAGAGATGAGCAGGGAACAGCAGGGTCGTCTGTATGATGCAGGGGATAAGGCGGGGAAATTGCTTGCTTGGCTAGATAAGAGGGAATGTGCGAGTCGGGTGGTCCCTGTGATTGTGGATGTGAATGGCGTGAGTTTCACCGACCCTGCTGCTATTGTCGAATGTTTCGCTGACTATTTCCGGGAAGTGTACTCCCCCGTCTCTGATAGACCTGAGCAGGACTCCCACTTGCTCCTGCGCGATATCTCGCTGCCACGTTTGTCCGACCCTGAAAGGGATCTCCTAGAGGCTCCGCCTACAGTTGACGAGGTCGCGACTGCCATCCGCTAGGTTCGTTCGGGGAAGGCCTCAGGCCCTAATGGGCTCCCTATAGAGCTCTACAAGCTCCGTCCGGATGTGATAGCACCGTATCTGCGGTTGATGTTCTTGGAATCACTGGAGGCAGGCTCCTTCCCTCCTGACCAAAGATTGGCTTCCATAGTAATGATCCACAAAGAGGGCAAGCCACGTGACCGCTGCGTCTCCTTTCGGCCCATATCATTGATTAACGCTGAACCGAAGATCCTGGCCAAAGTGCTTGCCAACCGCTTGGTCACTGTCATAGGCGACCTGGTTCACCCGGACCAATCCGGATTCATACCCCATCGTAACACGGCACTCAATCTCCGGCGCCTGCATGGAGTCCTTGCGCGAGCGGCGAATCTGTGTGAACTGGCCATCTTGGCGTCTTTGGACGCCACCATGGCGTTTGATACGCTGGAGTGGCCATATCTTTGGGCGGTTCTCTCTAAATTCGGCTTCGGCCCCACCTTCATTGACTGGGTGAAACTGCTCTACACCGACCCCTTAGCCCAAGTGGTGGTAAACGGACGTGTTTCGGCCTCCTTTGCTCTCGGTAGGGGAACGCGCCAAGGCTGCCCTCTGTCTCCTCTCTTGTTTGCCCTTGCTTTGGAGCCACTGGCGGCATGGCTGAGATGGGAACCGTCTTTGAAGGGCATTAGATGGACTCCGGAGTTTGAAGACCGAATATCCTTATACGCAGACGATATACTTCTATATCTTACGTCGCCTCGGAAATCGTTGATTGTCCTTTTTGACGTTTTGACTTCTTTCCATAAAAACTCCGGTCTTGTCATCAACTGGTCGAAGTCTTGCATCTATGTTCTCTACGGCGAGGCTCCTCTCCTGCCTCGTGGATGTCCCATCTCGGTGGTGCGGGAGGGATTCAAGTACTTGGGGATTTTTATCACCTTGGACCCTGTGCTTCGTTATGAACGCAATCTGTTGCCCCCTCTCCAGTGCCTCCGCGCCGATGTGACTGCGTGGGGTAGGCTCCCTCTCTCTCCTCTGTGACGGGCGGCGTTGTTTAAGATGATGTCGCTCCCCCGGTTCCTTTATGTGCTGCAAAATACACTTGATATTGTGCCTGCCCGCTACTTCCGGGAGATTGAAAGTCTACAGAGACAATTGGTATGGGGGGGCCGTTCTCGTATTGCTCTTGCGAAGCTGACGCTCCCGTGGTACGACGGGGGTATCGCGCTCCCGGATATTCGCCGCTAATATTGGGACTCTCAGCTGGGGGCCATCAACCACTGCACTTACGGTTCTTTGCCGAGCCCGGCGTTTGAGATGGATAGATGGCTGCTGCCTGGTGGAGACTACAACAGGGCTCTGTATGCGAGATCTGCTGGCAGATCTCTCACGGGCCCCACTAGGACAGCGGTGTAGGTGTGGTATCGCGCTACGGCGACCCTGGGCTGGGCTGATAAGCTACCCCGCTTTACGCATCGGAAAAACTTGGCTCCCTCTGGAAGTCGAAGGGTTTCGATAAGTGGGATGTGATCGGTATCAGCAGGGTGAATGATGTGTGGATTAAGGGTAGAGTCAAGACGTTTGAGGAGCTGAAAGTTGAGTATGACTTGAACGATAGGGAATTCTTTCGATATGTGCAAATTCGGCATGCGGTTATGTCTGTCTTTCCCCTGGGCTCGGATATTCCGGAGGCGTCCCCGCTCGAAGATCGGATACTAGATGGGCATGTCCCTGATAGCACGATCTCACTCATATATAAAAAGTTGATCAATGCCAGAGCTGACCTACTGAGTACCCTTCGAGAGGTATGGACTAGTGATGGTCTGGAACTCGATGACGAGGACTGGCAGGCTGCGATCTCTTCCCCGAAGGAAGTGGCTATCCCGGCGCGCCACCGGTTTGTCCAGCTCAAAATACTTCATAGGGTCTACGTGACTGGTCCCCGTCTGGTGCGCATGGGATTCGCTGTGGATTGACTGTGCAGGCGTGGTTGTGGTTTGGTGGGTATGTTTCTCCATATCATTTGGGAATGTCCTGCTGTGATGCGCTATTGGACTCACGTGCATGAGGTTATGAGTGAGGTCACGGGGGTGCAATCGATGACTGAGGCGCGGAGGTGTCTGTTGAATGTCTGGGAGCCGAATGATTATGACCTGGCGCAGCTTCGATGGGTGACCTTGGGTAATATGATTGCTAAGAGAGACATTGCTCAGCTTTGGGGTGCCCAGCAGCCACCGACAGTTCTGGTGTGGCAACAAAACATGGACTGGTGCATGTTTAGGGAAAAGACAGTGTATGTTTCCCGTGGCACACCCCGCAAATGGGGGAAAATCTGGAATCAATGGAACGCATACCGAGGTGATATATATACTCCCCCCCATTCAGCATTGGACACTGACCTGTCATCCTCCCAACCTGATGTTTCCTCCACGGGACTCTAGATATTTTGTTTATTCCTGGTCTCCTCCCCCCTCCCCAATCTCATCGAATACTTCTGACATCTGATTTGAATGTGTGCCCCCCCCCCAGCGCCGACCTGACACAGATGTAATGTACTGCCTTGTTTTTTTGTTTTCTTCTCTATGTTTTTTGTTATTTGTATTCAATAAAAAGATTTAAAAAAATAAAAAAGAACTCCTAAACTATACGGCCTACCAGTATGGATGACACGTGACTCCTACACTTTTTAGGGGCATATCATCAAATTATCGCTGGCCGTGTGTAGCGTTCAAAAAATTAACGCCACATATCGCCGGATTCTATCGCCTGGTGAACGCACTATCAGCAAGGCGCATCACCCAGGCGATAGAAATCCAGGCAAACGCGGCGGAAAGAGACGAAATCGCCGGAATTCCAGCAATAGAAAACCGCGTTAGGGAAAACCTAATCTATAATGGGAGACGTGGACTTAGCATAACAATCCATCTCTCATTATAGATATGGCTTAGTAAGGAAAATAGCAGGCGTTACAAACCGGCGAAAAACCCGGTTAGCGCTGATTATAATATTGCTATGTGTGTTAGCGATACACTTGAAAATAGAGAGAATCAGGGTTAGTGATGATATCCCATGTTGTTTCACGGGACACACCTCCCTTGCATCTCATTAGCAATGCAAGGCGATGCAATGTTGAAACCAGCGCTAATCACATTGAACACACGTTAGCGTGCTCTTGTAAATAAAGCAATATTTTTATCTTTGCATTGCATCCGAAAACAGATGCAAACACGGCGATAAAAATATCGCTAGGCCTTGATAATATGCCCCTTTGTCCTTTGACTTATGTAACATTTCCTATACACTGATTTATACAAGTTTGATTGATTGTCTGTGTAATGTGTGTGTGATGCAAAGTGCTCTGACATACTTTAATGGTATGAGTAGCGCTATATAACGAATTCAATGCATCTGAGAGAGAGAGTGATTATGGAGTCTTGGTCACTGTTAAAGGTATCAAAGTGCACACACAGGCTCTGACGTCGTATTCAGGGAAAACTATGGCGTAGCCGTTAGTAAATTGGAGGATGAGGTGGAAAATTGGATACGGCTTCCACTATCCTTGCTGGGTAGAGTATCAATAATGAAAATGGTGATACTGCCACGTTTCCTTTTTCTATTCTCTAATATCCCATTAGTTCTCCCAAGCACATTATTTAAGAGGCTCACAACATTGTTGATCATATTGGCGTGGGCCGGCAAGCAACCCAGGGTCAAGTGCTGCATCCTTACTCTCCCGTACCACATGGGTGGACTGGGTGCACCTGATTTGGATCTATACTATAGGCAGCACAAAGTGCTCACGCTTACCGTAGCTTGCCGGACACCCCCGCCTGCACATAGAGAGGGTAGTGGCCTCCGCTGGCCCATTGCCGGTGTTGCTTTTTTCACCTCCAGACCGCAGGACGGGGATACTTGACTCCGTCAACACGATAGTACATGCATGGCACTACCTTTTAAAGTTGCAGGCCGGGGCCAGCCTGTATTCTCCGCTTGCCCCATGAGACTGGTGCCGCTGGTTGCCCCCATGTAGGGACGGGGGTTGTGAGAGCACTCAACACAATGGAGGTCTGGACTATAGGCAACTTGTTTGTAGGTGGTATAAGAAAAAGTTGAGAGGACTTGGGGGCGGGAGAGGTTGGGCCCACACTACTTACCAAATTTCAATTTCACAGAACACGTCACGCGCTATTACAGATTTTAGGGGGAGACTTGGCAGAACCGCCAGTGCTGGGTGCCCTGACTTACGTTATAAAAAGTGAAGAATCAACGCATAACGTATCTACATTTTACAAGCTGACTATGTCCTATAGAGAGAACCACTTTACTAAGGCTCAATTAGCTTGGCAGAGAGACCTGGGAAGGGAAATTGTGGGCATGCTGCTGCACCAGCACGAAACGTATTTTGCTTAATGGCAGGCACTGTCTGATTCATTTTAAATACTTCAATAGGGTATACTACACCCTAGACAGGTTGTGTAGATATGACCTCAGGGAAGACTCGAGGTGTGGGCGCTGCAGCGAACAGATCGCGGATTTTATGCACCTCGCATGGTTTTGTCCGGGGATAGCCAGATTTTGGGAGCGAGTGTTTAATGACTTGGTGACAGTGATTGAGCAGGCGCTAGAGGAACCAGCATTGGCTAAAGGGGTGAGTAGACTAGTCGACATGGTACTACTTCTGGCCAAGCGAAGAGTGGCGATCTGTTGGTTGAGCGTACCGCTTCCTACCACCACCCAATGGGCGAATGATATGCTATATTGCAGCACTCAAACGGAGAACTACAGCGACCTCCTCCCCCTTTTAATAGTCCTAAATATTTCTGGGTATTGTACAGAACATACAGAGCTACTAAGGAAGGGGGTGAAACATTCACAGTAGATGCACACCAAGCAACATCACTGGCAGTTTAGGCATATAGAACTGTGTTATGCTAAGCACTGGTGATCAAGGGTATTCAGCACAGCGACACTGAGAAATTAGGTCTGCAATTAACATGGCGTCTGCGATGCTGGATATGTGGCTAGGTGCATGTGTAGGGCCTGGTGGGTGGTGTGAGCCGACAGTGTACAGAAACAAAATATCTATTGCCAGCTACCTAGTTTTGAACATCAGGATGTATCATCATTGAACATTGTTGTCAAATTGCATTGCCACATGTATGAAACTGTGCCTTCTGTCCATTGTATATCACTTAATAAAGGTTTTAAAAAAATATATAAATTATTTTTTTTAAATGTGTGTTTGCAGGCCACTGAAAAGACACCGTGCATGAAACACGGGCGTCACCAACGATGGAGATTTATTACACAGGGCACAAGTCAGTGGTACACGCAGGTGGATGGTGTCCACCCACTATTTTAACAGGGTTAACGCTGTCCACCCTGCCAAGAAGTTGGGCCCCACTAAATAATGTGCTGAACTCATCCCGGTGTGATATTTAAACATGTTGTCTGTTCTTATTTAAGACTCCTGCTGGGCCCATAACAAAGGCCGAATTTGAGGGGTCATCAGACCTCCTTTTGTTCGGGAGCAGTCAGGCGCCTCACACCTGGATCCAAATGCAGCAGAGGGGAAACACAGGCTCACACCTTCTTAGCATGTCACACATACTCAAAGAAGCAGCTTTTCACTTTGTTCAGTCCCTGTTTAGGAGATACACTAGCACTGTAAGAAATGCCAGATGTGTTGGTCTTTCCCAGTATTTCCACAAAATAAATTGTATTTGTAAAGTGCTTACTACCCATGAGGAGGCGTTGAAATAATTTAAATACCACTATTTTTTCTTGTATAGCGCTACTCATCCCAATGTAGGGTGTCGGAGCACTCTACATCACACATACATATTACATATACAATAATCATATATATTTGTAAATCAATATACAGGGTATGTTACATAAAACAGTGGAAGATTACAAGGTGTAGAAGTCACATATATTCCATAGCTCACTATGCTATATTAGAAGGTTTACAATGCAACTGCAAGTAACATAAGAATCTCTGTGTTCAAAGCAGTAACTCACTTACCTAGCTACATTAAATAAAATCAGTAATTTGCATGCTACATGATGTGCTTTCCATTAACCCTCTCTGCTACTTTGAGTCAAAACTGAGGCTAGACACAAAGATCTTTCGAGCAAGTGCATTAACTTCCAGAGTTTCAAGAAACTGTTCCGGCCCCGCCGTATACAGTCTCAAACGAGGATTATCTGGTGAGGACCTCTTCGCGAACATCCACAGCAATCAAGTCAGGACCACAGGATATTCAGGTGCAGGTGCAAATTTATTTGGCAAAAAAAATCCAGGAATTTACTCAGACAAAGGAAAGGGCCCGCCATTGACGCGTTTCGCTCGCGTCCGCAAGCTTGAGCACATGACACGCTTAGGGACGGGAAGTGCTAAATAACAAAGAATGCACTAATTCCTGTAGAAAGGTGACTACATTGTGCACAAATATGGAAAACAGACTAGAAATGTGGTAAAATGCCAAGAAACTACCAACAGTTCAGACATTAATTGTGAAGCTATTTGCGCAGGTGTAAATTATCAAAAGCATAATAATTTGACTTAATTTGCATCAATGATATAACAACAAGCTCTAAACATTTTTAGGAACACAAATGCACATTGTCCATAGTCGTATGTCCGTAGTGGTGGTTCCCAAATCGAATCCCTTATTGTTAATATAGATTTAGCGCATCGTCAATGTCAATAAAGAAGCATTCCCACATATAAATATATGTTGGTCCTGCGACATGGCAAATTACACACAAATGCATTAAATATGATGGCCATAATCACAAATTGAGAAGGAAAGCATAGAGATAACTAATGTGCAAGTGCAAAAGCAGCCATTGAAATACTCACAGTCTACTCAGAACCATTGAAAGAAAGAAGTGCCTTACAGTATTGAACATTCAATATTCTAAAATAGTGGGCAAATATAAACTCCACTATTATATTGCTAAAGAAAAAACAACCAACTGTCGTTGAATAAAGTGCGCGTGCAATAGAGTGGTAACATTTCAACTATGAAGTTATTGTAATGGAACTGTATGTAAAATCCTGAAAAACGAAGTCATTGTATAGCAATGTACAATATTAGCTGTTCAATCAAAAATTTGCAAAATATTGCAAGATATATAGCAGCAACACAAAAGGGGTGTTCTTGTCATGGTATATAAAATATGGCAATGTGCAAATTGGCTGCTCAATCAATAATGTGCAAAATGTCGCAAGATATATAGCAGCAAAAAAACAACACAGTTCATATCATAATATAGAGATGTGCAAATTAGCCACTTGGTCCTAAAGTATGCAAAAAAGATCTCAAAATATATAGCAGCAAGAAAGGTCTAAGAGAGAGCTGTCTGGTCTATCAATTCGCATACATATCTTAAAAAGTCTGTAAAGTGCTCTAGTGCCTATGTGTGCATAAAAATTGTGCAAAAACATGTAAGACATAATACATCTCAAAAAGAAGCAGCTGGCAATGTCTGTTCAAGCCTGAACAGGCAATCTTTATAGTGCACTTTTTAGACTTATATACAAAACAGTTAAGTTCATGGTAGATACAGAGTTATACAAAGTCTGATACATCACAGTGATTGGGATCAATACTGGATCAGTAATTAGATAACTACCCCCATGTTGCCTAAAGCACAGAGCGTGTTATAAAAAGTTGTACAGGTCCTCGCTGTTAATTGAGACCATTAGGCATTTTGGTGTCTAGGGACAATATGAAATGGGTCTCTAACTGACAAAGAGTTTTTTCACGATTCCCATCCCCGTCCGGAAATGGGAACGGCCCCTAGAACGGTGTACTGAAGGTCCTTGAGTTTGTTATTATGGACCAGCTTAAAATGCCTAGCCTATGGGTAATTGGGGTCCGAGTTGACAATCGCCCTCACATGCTTATGTACAGGGAGATTCGTACTCCCAATGTAGTCAAGATCACAAGTGTAGCGAAGTTTATATATTACAAATTCTGTACGGCATGTCAGATAATCTCTGATAGGTGAAGTACTAGAAAAAATATACTATAGAGCCATACCTACCAATAGCCCATATACCTTATTTCTTAAGAATAAGTCAGTCGGCAATGGAGAAGGTTCAATCGTTTATTTTGCAAAAGCGCCCTATATAGGGGAGCCTCCCTCTCGACACAGCCCTCAAAGGTGCGCAGAGGAGACTCCTGGATTACATTCAAAACAGTGCATATATACTTTCGGCATACCTCATAGAAACCCTGTACATAGAAAAGTACCAGTTCATGAGAAACCAACAGGAAAACCCATATAAGGCGCAACTGATTGATTCGAAACTCAGCTCAAGTTATTCCGGGGGTAGGTGTCAGAACTCTATCAAATATCTTACCAGATTCTTGCACGGGAACAGAGATGCTAGGTCCCTAGTCCACCTAAGCAATGCCAGCAGGTCTCACCGAGAACCTCCTAACCATTACCTTGGGGGACGGGGGAATTGGATAAAATAATAAACAAAGAAGAGACTGGTCCGGTATGGTTCCGCCTGTCAGCTTTCGCTACACCTTCACCTCTTTTCTTTCAGCGAAACCTGAAATTTAAAACATCATTACTACCTATCATTCTACTCTACTCTACTCTCTTATTCTCTAAAGTGCATCTCACCCACCCTTGATCTCATGGACCTTGCTTCTCTTCTGTTTGTGATTTTCTGTCTTCCTCACCAGCTAGTTGTTACTAAACAAGAAAGAATAGATATTAATTCCTCTAGCCTTCTGCCTTATCTATCTGTCTTATTATTTATTTTAGGTGCACTTACTTCACTAACTGTTGAGAGATGTTTTATATGGGTGTCTGTGCTTTTTCTTCTTTTATTCTGCTCTTTCACTAATCTTCCTTTAGTTTGTCTTTTTCTTTAGAAACTCTGTTCTTGTCTCACAGATTCTTATTTTAACTCTATTGCTCAGAGAACTATGTAAATCCATTCAAGAGAATCTCATATAATTATCTCTTCTTTTTGCTTCTTTTTTAGGGTTCCTATTGCTGAACACAAATTCTGGTAAGTATATTCCAACTCTCTCATGTATTATAAATGTCTTATACTTTAGCGCTAAAAGTCTTTCTGTTTTCAGATTCTACAACGTAACAACATTATTCCTGGTAAGTTCGCTTTTTCTTTTAACACATTGACTCTGTAAAGCCCACTTAGCTCAGTGCTCGAGACCTCCTTTCCCTCTCCACACGACTGTCTGCCGGAGAACTCCGCCTCAGATGAACTCCGGGGGCGCAGAGTCACAATTTGTAGTTCAGCGCGATGATAACTCTTGACAGGCACGCTCGACGAGTCACGTACTTCCTTCACCTTTCCTCCTCCGCAACTCACTGGGATAATTCGATTAAACTTTTAACTACGGACAAGATACTCTAGAGAAACAGGATACGGCTACCTTCCTGACAAAATCCGTTAGTGAAGTGCGTCATCCTGTGGGCGCTCGCGCTGCTCCTCTACTCCTCCGCAGCTGCGCACACAGGAACTAGACCGCTCACCGCCGCTGTATCTTCAGTGGCCACCTTAGATGCCATCTCGAGTCTCCTTTTGCGGACCAGGTTAGTCCATGTATTTCCGCTAGGAATTCCCTGGACCTTCAATGAAGAACATACTCCGCAAACATCAGTGGTTGGATTAGTGGTTCTGACAGTACCCCCCAACAAGGCAGCTCCTTTCCTTCTTGGCTTTGAGGGGAATCGTTGATGAAATGACCTAATTAATCTGGGAGCATGAACGTCCTCTTCCAGTTCCCAAGACCGCTCCTCAGGACCATAGCCTTTCCGGTCAATTAGGTAATACAATTTTCCCTTAGACCTTTTGGAGTCTAAAATTTCTTTCACCTCAAACTCAGTTCCTGTCTCCAACTGAATGGGTTTTGGGGGGGTTTCAGTTCTAAGGTCTGTGGAGGCTTTCTTTAACAGTGAGACATGGAATACTGGATGGATTTTTAGTTTAGCTGGTAATTTAACTCGATAGGTGACCGGATTGATTTTTTCCTCAACCGGATAGGGACCAATGAATCTGGGCTGAAATTTTCGGTTACCCTTTAATCTCAAATTCCTAGTGCTCAACCAGACTGGGTCTCCGATATTCAGAGTTGGTCCTTCCCTCCTTTTCCTATCAGCATAACCCTTATATATTTCCTTAGCCCTTGCAAGATTATCTACAGCCTGTAGTTGTGTCTGATGCAAATGCGAAACTACTTCTTTCACTGCTGGAACTGAGATTTCAGTTTGCCGAATAGTAGCATTTGGGTGCCTACCATAATTCAGATAAAAGGGTGAATAACCTGTTGAACTGTTCCTTGCATTATTGTGGGCGAACTCTGCCGTCCACAAATAATCTAGCCAATTCCCTTCCTCTTTTAGAAGAAACAGTCGTAGATACTGTTCTAATTCTTGGTTCACCCTCTCAGTCTGTCCATCAGTTTCTGGGTGATAACTAGTGGAGAATCTGACTTCTGTTCTTAACCCTTCCATAAAGGCCCTCCAGAAATGAGACACAAACTGAGAACCTCTGTCTGAAATCACTATCTTCGGTACTCCATGTATTCTTACAATCTGGGAACTGAAATGGGTGGCTAACTGTTTGGCAGTGGGAACCCCTTTCAAAGCAGTAAAATGGGCCATCTTAGAAAAGGTATCCACCACTACCAGGATGGTATCAAACCCTTGACTGTTTGGTAAGTCTGTAATAAGATCTAAAGTGACGGTATGCCAAGGGTATGGAGGTGTGGGCAGTGGTTGTAAAAGCCCTCTTGGGGCCTGCCGTTCTGATTTTCCCTGACCGCAGATCTCACAGGACTTAACATACCTCTCAATGTCCGAAGCCATCTTTGGCCACCAATAGTGTCTCTTGATTAACTCTTCGGTTTTGGCTTCTCCCTTGTGACCGGCTAGTTTTTCATCATGACACTCTCGCATTACTTGCTGTTGCAATTCTTCTGTGGGAACATACAAGGCCTTTCGATAATAGGGTAGTTGCTGGATTATCTCTCTATCTGGACCTTCTTTGGCCCACTCCTGCATGGCTTCTGGACTCATGACCTTAGCGACATCTTCCACTAAACTGATAGAGGTGGTGGCCCCAATAATCCTTGCACTCGGAATGATTGGCTGATTCTCCGTAAGGTTTTTCTGTGCTTCTGTGCCGATTCTGGACAACGCATCCGCTTTTCCATTTTGAGCCCCAGGGCGATAGGTGATCACGAAATCATAGTCTGCAAAATATAAGGACCATCTCAACTGTCTTGGTGTTAGAGTCCTGGCGGTCTTTAAAAACTTTAGATTACGATGATCCGTAAACACAGTCACTACGTTTTGGGCTCCCATCAGGTAATGCCGCCATTCCTTAAAGGCGTCCTTGATAGCTAATAACTCCTTCTCGGTGATGGTATAGTTAATCTCCGCCGAGGTTAATTTTCTGGAGCGATAAGCAACCGGGTGCAACTGACCTGTGGTTTTGTGTCGTTGAGACAATACTCCACCCACAGCTTGGTCAGACGCATCTGTCTCAACATAGAATGGTTCCGTTGGATCTGCATGCAACAGGACAGGTGCTGTGGTGAAATCCGTCTTCAAGGATTGAAAGGCTTCTTCGGCTTCCTTTGTCCAATCGAACTTGATTCCTTTTCTCAGCAGTTTAGTGAGGGGAAGAATCTTCCTGGAGAATTCACTAATAAATCTTCGGTAAAAATTGGCAAAGCCAATGAAGCTCTGGACTTCCTTTACACTTGCAGGAGATTTCCAACTCATTACTGCTTCCACCTTTCTCTGGTCCATCAATATTCCGGAAGGCGAAAGGACAAACCCCAAGAACTCCACTTGTGCCACATCAAAGGCACATTTTTCCAGTTTCACAAATAATTTGTGCTCTTGCAGTTTTCTTAAAACTCCTCTCACTTGCTCATGGTGTCTCGACACTTCAGATGAGTAGATTAGAATATCATCTATGTACACAATTGCACATTGATCTATGAACTCCTTCAAGATGTCATTAATGAAGTGCTGAAAGGCAGCCGGGGCATTGCACAAACCATAGGGCATTACCTGATATTCAAAAAGTCCAAACCTAGTCCGAAAGGCTGTCTTCCACTCGTCACCTTCGCGCATTCGGACTAGATGTTAGGCCCCTCTCAGGTCTAATTTGGTATAAATTTTGGCCCCTTAGACTTGGTCTAAAAGTTCTGAAATCAGTGGCAATGGGTATCGATTTTTCTTAGTGATCTTATTGATAGCTCTATAGTCAATATACGTTCTTAGATATCCCCCCTTCTTCGGCACGAAAAATAAAGGAGACGAGACAGGGGACTGGGAAGGTCGAATAAAACCATTTGCTAAATAGTTATCCAAATATTCTTTTAAATGCTGGTTCTCCTTTTCAGTCAGTGCATAGACACGACTGCATGGTAAGTTGGAACCCGGCTCCAGATCTATCTTGCAGTCATACACTCAATGTGGAGGCAGCTGTTCGGCCTCCACTTCGTTAAACACGTCTTGGAACTCTTGATAATCTTCTGGAATTTCAGTAATGTCTATCACGCACATGGAATGTCCGGTGGTACACAGGGATGTCGCTGGATTGTTTTCTAAGGCTCTCTCCTCAGCACTAAAACAATTCTCATGGCAATACATCGAGTTCATCTCAATTGTCCTTGAACTCCAGTCGATTGTAGGATTGTGTTCGGTAAGCCACGGAAGACCTAGTATTAATTGAAATTGTGGCGCATCTATCAGATTAAATTGGATCTGTTCCTTGTGCCCATCTCCTGAAATCAACTGGATTGTTTCTGTATGACTTACAATTGGTCCTGACGAGAGGTTGGTCCCATCTACTGCTCGGACGGGCTCACTTTTATTCTTCTTAATCGCTTGGATGCCCACCGTAGCCGCAAATCTTAAGTCACAGAAATTCCCGGTGGCGCCAGAGTCGATCATTACCGATACTTCTGTCAGAATGGTTTCTCTAAATCTCGCTTCCATGGACAGGTTCAAATGTGGAGCCGCCGACTGCAATGTGTTTGCAACTCGATGTTCTGTTGGAGTCTTTTCCTGATTCGCATCCACCCGCTCAACTCCTCCCACGGGTGGTGCCATTAGTTTTCCTTCGGCTTGTAAGTATTCTTTGGCTTTTTTGGACAATTTCTAACAAAATGTCCTCCGGATCCACAATACATACATAAATTACCAACTCTTCTTTTGTCCTTCTCCTCCTTGGATAGGGGGCCTCTGATTGTTCCAATCTGCATTGGTTCGACTCCTTGTTGGTTCTCTGCACTTCTTGTGCCCTCTGGTCTAGCTCTGTCAAACCTTGGAGTTGTTGTTCTAAAGTCCTTCTTCTTTTCTCCTCTTCTTTCTCCTTGACGAAAGTCTATCTCCAAAACTAGGTCTATTAGTGCCGAAATCTCTGTGGGTCGATTTGGAATTTGAGCCAATGTATCCTTCAGTTCATTTCTCAGCCCACGATAAAATACTGCAGCTCTTTTGCTTTCTGGCCAGTCAGTCTCGACCACCAGTTTGTTGAACTGGGCCAGGTACGCTATCAGGTCTCGGTTTCCTTGTCGCAAGTCGAGTAATTCGTTATCCACCACCTGGGAAATCCGCCTCCTGTCAAAAATTCAAAGAAACTCTTGTTTGAAACCTTCAAAGTTCCTAAGTAGAGGATCATCCCGGGAGACAAGTGGCGTAGACCAAGAAGCTGCGTCTCCACTTAGATACGAGAGTATGAAAGCTACCTTGGACTGCGCATCAGGGAAGATCGAAGGGCGGCACATAAAGTGCAAGGAGCATTGGGAAAGGAATATTTGCGCCTTCTGAGGATCCCCATTAAATCTTTCTGGAGCCGCAAGTGGAATAACAGGGGATAGGGAATGAATAACCTGAGTGGTCGATCTATTGGTGGCTTCTAACACTGGATTCATAGCTTCCCTTTCCAAACTACTGGAGGACCTAAGTCTTAATGCTAATTCTGCAGTTTCCTTCCTGGCACTAACAACTTCCTGCCTCAGGTTTCGGTTTTCTTCTCGGACTGCTCCTAACTCCTTCTGTATTGCATCTAAGATAGTTCCCAGGGACTGTACATCAATTCCCTCCGCCATCTCTGTTCAGGTGCGAAGGCAACGTGGGCACTTCACTCTGTCAGAACTCTATCAAATATCTTCCCAGATTCTTGCACGGGAACAGAGATGCTAGGTCCCTAGTCCACCTAAGCAATGCCAGCAGGTCTCACCGAGAACCTCCTAACCATTACCTTGGGGGACGGGGGAATTGGATAAAATAATAAACAAAGAAGAGACTGGTCCGGTATGGTTCCGTCTGTCAGCTTTCGCTACACCTTCACCTCTTTTCTTTCAGCGAAACCTGAAATTTAAAACATCATTACTACCTATCATTCTACTCTACTCTACTCTCTTATTCTCTAAAGTGCTTCTCACCCACCCTTGATCTCATGGACCTTGCTTCTCTTCTGTTTGTGATTTTCTGTCTTCCTCACCAGCTAGTTGTTACTAAACAAGAAAGAATAGATATTAATTCCTCTAGCCTTCTGCCTTATCTATCTGTCTTATTATTTATTTTAGGTGCACTTACTTCACTAACTGTTGAGAGATGTTTTATATGGGTGTCTGTGCTTTTTCTTCTTTTATTCTGCTCTTTCACTAATCTTCCTTTAGTTTGTCTTTTTCTTTAGAAACTCTGTTCTTGTCTCACAGATTCTTATTTTAACTCTATTGCTCAGAGAACTATGTAAATCCATTCACGAGAATCTCATATAATTATCTCTTCTTTTTGCTTCTTTTTTAGGGTTCCTATTGCTGAACACAAATTCTGGTAAGTATATTCCAACTCTCTCATGTATTATAAATGTCTTATACTTTAGCGCTAAAAGTCTTTCTGTTTTCAGATTCTACAACGTAACAACATTATTCCTGGTAAGTTCGCTTTTTCTTTTAACACATTGACTCTGTAAAGCCCACTTAGCTCAGTGCTCGAGACCTCCTTTCTCTCTCCACACGACTGTCTGCCGGAGAACTCCGCCTCAGATGAACTCCGGGGGCGCAGAGTCACAATTTGTAGTTCAGCGCGATGATAACTCTTGACAGGCACGCTCGACGAGTCACGTACTTCCTTCACCTTTCCTCCTCCGCAACTCACTGGGATAATTCTATTAAACTTTTAACTACGGACAAGATACTCTAGAGAAACAGGATACGGCTACCTTCCTGACAAAATCCGTTAGTGAAGTGCGTCATCCTGTGGGCACTCGCGCTGCTCCTCTACTCCTCCGCAGCTGCGCACACAGGAACTAGACCGCTCACCGCCGCTGTATCTTCAGTGGCCACCTTAGATGCCATCTCGAGTCTCCTTTTGCAGACCAGGTTAGTCCATGTATTTCCGCTAGGAATTACCTGGACCTTCAATGAAGAACATACTCCGCAAACATCAGTGGTTGGATTAGTGGTTCTGACAGTAGGTCAGTAAACATGCCTCCCTTTCATTCTGGTGCACGGGAGTACAAGCATGGCGCCTGCAAGAATGTGCTCCTCCTTGAAGAAAGACAGATGCGACCTTGAGTTCCCTAAGTTAGAATCAATGGTCTGTTCATAGCCCAGGCCGACCTTTCAGGCTCTCCTCTCAGAAGCATGTCACGTGTATTCCTAACTAATGAAAAAGGCCCAGGGAAATGAAACCAAGATGGTGTTTGTTCAGTTCAGGCCCGATTCAGAGAATTTACATGGGTCGAGTGTATTTACAAAGGGGTTCTATCAAAGTAGCAGATATATATTGGATATATTACGACAACATTATATAGTATCGACTTTATATTCCTTCAGACCGCCCCATTTGGCGTGATTTAGCCAATATATACTACAATATACCAGATGATCTAATCTAAAAATACTCCTTCATCTATTTGCATGAGGTCTGCAACCTTCTTCTGCACCAACTGATTTTCAATCTTCGCCTGTCGTGAAACGGTCAGTGAGGAAGTGAGCCTGGCAGCACAAAAAGGGCAGCATGCTGGCCCACAATGAAGGCACAGACAGCAAACAAATACCACTCCAAGTGCTCCAGCCAGAATCATGAAAATCTTCTAGCCCCAAGTAGAGAGGAGGTCCCAGAACCACCCGGTCAAAGACCAAGTACCAGTGTCCGCATGGACTTCTGCAGCTAAGCGGTGTAATTTCTGAATGGCCAAATGTATGGTTGGAGCAGAATCTGGAATGTATACACAGCAGGAGCTGCCGATCACGCGGCAAGCTCCTCCTCGGTCTGCTAGGATGACGTCAAGCACCATCCGATTTTGGAGCGAAACAAGCCTCGTAGCCTGAAGCTCCACTGTCAAGTTAGTCAAAATCCCAGTAGTGGTTTGAACTACATTTTCCACCACTCTAGAGAGATGCCTAACATCCCTACTAGTGAAAATAGGACCCCAGATAGGGAAGAGACCTTTTGCTTTATCTACAAATTGCTGAAAAGCAGTATCTGTCTGATCAGTGCCATCAGTATCAATACTTCTACTAATTCGGTAAGAATCAGAGCTCCGTTTAATCAACTGATGTTTCTTGTGGTAATTAGAAGGAGCTATATACACTGGAGGATACAGGAAAGACAGGTAACATTGTGCTACCCATCCTCGGGGAAGCCAAGTGTAGGCGTTCTCACCACAGACAAAATACACATTGGGCGGAGTTATTAAAGGTGGGGTGCTGTTAGTATGCAAAGTGTAGGTGTAGTTACATCTACTGTTTCCTACTTTAACATGACCTTTCCCTTGTATACAAAAGGAAGCAGTACTATTCAAAATAGGAACTGGCATTGCCTTGTCATCGGTAACATTACGGTCCTGGAAGTGTTGGAAATATTGTGTGGAGTTAAATTGTTCAAAATCTAACATTTCTTCTCTTAACCAAGTAGCATTTTCATAAGTAGTATACAGATTCATACAGGCGTCTGGATCTAAAGATCCTTCTCCTTTGTTTCCTTGAGCGTCAAATCCCTGATGTTGTTCTATATACTTTAAAACAGCTTCATAATCCTTTTCAGTATATCATTTAGGGTTAGCTACATAATGCAGATACATGAGAGATAACAACTGAAACCAGGCTTCACAGCTCGCTAAGTGTGATAATCGCAAAGAAATGAATAAATCATGGCGATGCATTACAGATGGCAAAAGGCCACATACCCAACAGTTTGTCTTATTCGTAGTGCTATGAGCTTCATGCAACATTTCTATAAATACATTTTTAGCATAGGTTTCTCGCTGTCGCTCTTTGTGGAGAGGTAAGGTGTAAAAGAAATGCTCAGGTGGGGCTGTGGTGGTACCTAATACCTTATGCATAGGGTATTGAAATTCCAAATACATAAACACACTCATCAATATTATCATAATTACTGCAATAGTTATTACAAAGGCTATCTTCACTCTGGTAGCCCAACCGGAAAACATGGGGACATTTTCGAGAAAAGGTCTGGGAGCAAGGGGTCTCTCATCTTCAAGGGCAAATCAGGCAAAGGGATATATTCTAACTAAAGGTCCACACTAAACTAGGGAAAAAAGGTGCAAGCCAACTGCCAGAGGGTTTCTTCTCCCTGTGTCCATCTAGAGCCTCACAGGGAGGCTCTTATTATTCATCCACAAAAACAATCTTCACTATAATTTCACCGTTGCAATTTAGGCCCTTTATGCAACAGTCTTTCTTTCTGAACAGAGCAATGTGTCAGTTCCAAGCTCTCAACGGGTTCAGTCCAGTGTCTTGCTCAATACCCCAGAAAAGAACTATTTTCAACCCTATAACTCAAGTCTTTCCCTGTCTCCTACAATCCGAAACTGGGGTATCGCGTGGTTTTCGGGGCCGTAAATTGTATCGAAGATGGCCAGTTTGCTCCTGGTCATGGAACAACACAGCAGCAGGGATATTTAGTGCAACACGTTTTTCAGAAGCCTCAGGGGGATCAGCCTTATCACGAATTTCAGAAACTGAGGCGGATTTGTCTCCTTGCGGCGTCAACAATTCTTCCTCTTGCCCAATTTCAATGGCATCCGAGAAAGGCACAACGCTCAACCTCTGCTCTCCTTCTTGTGTCAGAACTCTCTCTCAATTCTGCTGGTCAGAAGGAAGCGGCAGGGGTAGTTTCTTTATATGCGAAACGTGTATCCAATGTTTCTTCCCATCTACTCTTACTGCTGTTCGGGTGGCCAAGAGGATCTGGTAAAGACGTCTCCACCTGGGTTCCAGACTCGATTTCCGTTGGTAATTTCGCACGAGGACCCACTGTCCTGGTTCCAAGCGATGTCCGGGACCCTCCGGCAGTGGCTGCAGTACTGCTGACCCCTGTTGATGAATGGAACGCAGATCTTTAGTTAAGGCGTACAAATAGTCTGTCATCATAGGATAATCAAGGTCACGAAAGGATCTAGGCCTTGGGACACCCCACACATTGGCTGGTCGGCCAAAAACAACCTCATAAGGTGACAGCCCAGCCCGAGAATGGGGGGTTACTCTTATTGACATTAACGCTAGGGGCAGCGCATCAGACCAACTCAAACCCGTGCTTTCCTGTATCTTTGCCATCTTTAATTTCAATATGCCATTATATTTCTCAACCAGTCCTGCAGATTGCGGGTGACGTGCTGCATGAAATTTCTGTTTTACCTGTAACCCTTTACAAATATATTTAATGAGTTCTGCATTGAAATGCACCATATAATTCGGGGCAAACCAAATCGAGGCAGAAACTCCTTAATCAGGGCTTTTGCAGTGGCCAAGGCAGTATTGTCTTTGGTGGGGTAGGCTTCAACCCATTTGCTAAACGCACAAACCACCACCAGTACATACTTAAGGTTGTTGACTCTGTCAAATTGAATATAATCCATTTGTAGTACTTCGAAGAGAAAAGAAGGGAGTGTAAAGTTTCCACTGAGAACTGTCTCTCTCCCACCGGGATTATGCTGTAAACAGACCATGCAGTATTTAACCACATGGGCAGCAGTCTTGGGGATATTTGGGGATATTTGAGTTATTCCACACTGGGTCTAATAATGCACAAATACCTTTTGCTCCAATGTGGGCAGTGCCATGAGCCATCACTACTACTGCGTACACCAGGGCATTGGGCAATAGCCATCTCAGTTTATCAGTCAAGTCAGTCCAACAATCGTTTTTATCTAATCGTCCTATTTCCTGTTCCCATTTCAATAATTCGTCAGGAGTGGCTTCTTTCTGTAATTCTCTAACACTTTCAATAGTATTATCAAATACTGTGGTCTCTGCCACCCATCGGGCTGCTACACTAGGAAACATTGTCGATGTTTTAGTTTGTGCTGTTTCTTTCGCTACTTGATCGGCAAAGGTATTTCCCTCTCCTGTAGTGCCAATAATTCTCTTGTGGGCGCTACACTTGATGATAGCCACCTTCTCTGGTAAAGTTAGAGCATTTAACAATCTTTCAATCAAAGGGCCATGTTGTATTCTTTGACCATGGGAGGTAAGGAATCCTCGTTCCCTCCACAGCCGCCCGAAACTATGGGCCACGCCAAAGGCGTACTGGCTGTCTGTAAAAATATTTACTCTTAAACCTTCGCTTAGTTCACATGCTCTTAATAGGGCTATTAGTTCAGCTGCTTGCGCTGAATGCTGAGAAACCCGAGCGGTCTCTACTACTGTTTTAAGGATAGTTATTGCATAAGCAGCTGTTGTCGTGCCATCTGCTAACTTAAAACAAGAGCCATCCACATACAACTCCCCTTGTGGGTCAGATGAAGGGGAGTCAGTGAGGTCTACACGTCCCTTTGTTTCTTCCTCAGTCCGAAATATACAATCATGGACATCGTCCTTTTGATCACTCGAAGGGAGGGGTAGTAACGTGGCTGGATTCAGAGTGGCACATCTTTTAATTATAACGTGGGGTCAAATAAAGTTAATTCATAACCAGTCAATCGTGCACTCGTGAGGTGCTGAGTTTTTGTTCGATTCAATAATGTGTCCACAGCGTGCGGTACCATCATTGTGAGATCAGTATTTAAAACAATCCCCTCCGACTGTCGAATGGCCACCGCCACAGCAGCAGTGGCCCTTAAACAGCTGGGAAAGGCCCTGGCAACATTATCCACTATTGCCGAAAAATATGCACAAGGTCGTTGCTTTCCGCCAAAACCCTGGGTTAGCACTGAAAGAGAACAACCGTCCACCTTATGCACATAAAGTACAAAAGGTTTTCGCTAGTCCGGAGTACCCAAGATGGGTGCAGAGCACAGAGCAGATTTCAAAGAATTAAAAGCATCTTGACATTCATCCGTCAAGGGCAAGGGTTCATGCACATCTTTGGTAACCAAATGCAACAAAGGTTTAGCCAAAAGAGAAAAATTAGGAATCCATTGGCGACAGTAAGAGGTTATGCCTAGAAAAGCACGAACATCATGTTGAGTACGGGGCACAGACATGTTAGTAATAACAGTTATCCGTTCAGGAGTTAATCTTCTCCCGCTTTCGACAGTAAATGACCAAGGTAGGTCACTTCCTGTCGACAATACTGAAATTTGGATAAGGACACTTTATTACCATTAGCTGCCAAATGATGCAACAATTTAACTGTGGCCTCCTTACAACCATCTGCTATATCTGATGCCACTAAGATGTCATCCACATATTGGACGAGAACATTACCAGGAGGTAGGAATAATTATCCAATACTGCTTTCAGGGCTTGGCTATAAATACTAGGGCTCTCAGTATAGCCTTGAGGTGCGCGGCAGAATCTGAAGCTGCGGCCAGATAATGAGAATCCGAAAATATGACGGCTGTTAGGATGGATCGGGATACTAAAGAAAGAGTTCTTTAAATCTATTACTGAAAAATACTGGGCAGTAGGGGGAATCATAGTCAGGATAGCAGTGATATCCGGGACCACAGGGTATTGAGGAGTCACTATTTTATTAACCTCTCTGAGGTCAATTACAAAACGATAAGTATCTTTATAATCAGGGTCACCATCTAGAGGGGCCTTTTTCAAAATCGGTAAAATGGGGCTGTTACAAATGTTTGCAGCCGTTTCTTCCACCACTCCCTTCTTAATTAAATCACCGATGACATGCAATAAAGCCTGCTCGCCTTCGGGTGAAATTCGATATTGGGGAATACGCGGTAGATGTGCATTCGGTTTTAAAGTTATAGATACAGGGGGTATTATCAACAATCCTACATCCGTGTCCCCCTTTGCCCAAAGAGTGTGGGGTATATCTGAAAACTCAGGAGGGAGAGGTGCATCTTTGACTAAACATTGGGGCATAAGTTCAATAGGAGGCTGCAATGTTAAATACACACCATCAGGAGAACAATAAATACGAGCATGCAACTTCTTTAGTATATCCAATCCCAGCAAATTTTCGCCACAACTAGAAGTATGCAAAAATGGTGAGTCCACAGTAACAGGGATAGTAAAGGGAAGTGGCTTCGAAACGGGGCTTACCACGGGGATCCCTGAAAATCCCACCAATACGTTATTTTGCCCAGACAGAGCAGCCCCTGGGACCAATGTATGAGCAACAGAACTATTCATTGCTCCAGTATCCAACTTCTCAGATATCCCCATCAATTGCCCCTGTACATAAGGCCCCTGCTGGTCAACTGGTACTGATATATGGCCCCTGCTCTGTCCGTGGCTGTCTCATGCATAATTGTGTCCATCATATCCGTCTTCTCGATAATCCTCATTATAGTATTGCCTTTCTTGCAAATCATCAAAATAATTCTTTCCTGACTCATCGCGGGACCTGTCACCACGTCTCATACTATTTCGATCAGTACCTCCTCTTCCTCGTCCTCCATTAAAACCACCCCGTCCGTACAATATTGGACACTGGACTCGCCAGTGTCCCTCCTGTCTACAATTGGAACACTGATTAATCCCTATATTAGGTCCCTGACCACCTCCTCCTCTCATCATTCCGCCTTTTGGGAAGAAGCCCCTTCCTCCCCTTCTACCGTTTTGCCCTCTGCTGACTTGCTGTAGCAGTACCCGGTTTTTCAACTCCTTAACCTTTTTATCTGACTTATCATTTTCCCGATGTTCATAATACTGAGCCATGCTAAGAATAACTGAGTGGGTTGAAGTGGTCCAAGTACTTTCGGCAGCCTGTAAACTGGTCTTTATTCCTGGTAACAAATTAGTGACAAATCTATTTACAAACAGTTGTATGCCACCTTCTGTGGACAAATCTGGTCCGCTGAAGTCAATAAACACTTTCTCAAAGTGAGTAAAGAAATCAGACACATTTTCATCCTTCTTTTGATAGCAAGCTGTTAACTTATCCCAATCCACCTTTCGTGGAGGAATAAGGGTTTGCATATATGTAATGATTCGAGCGGGTATAGCTACAATCTCGTCTTTGGGCTTGTCGCCCGGTTTTCGATCTTTGTCCCATGTCTTAATCTGATCCCAGGTCCCTCCAAGTTCAGCAGCATGATCTAAATCATGCACGTGTCTCCATATATCCACTGGGAACAAAAGGCCAAAGAATAACTCAATGTCAGCTAAAGTCATAACGGCTAAATTTGCGGCTTCTGTCAATTCTTTATAATAAGCCGTAGGGTTTTTTCGAGGGTCAGGGAGTTGAGCTTTCAAGGTAAGAACCTTGCTCCTCTTCCAAGGGGTATACACCAACTGTTCTTGGAAATGTGCCTCTTCACGTGGTCTGGTTACCTGGCCTCCTCCATCGAACACTTCAGGAATCTCTGGATGAAAAAGAGGGTGCACTTCCCTCATAGGATACTGTGCCCCTACATCCGGACATCTACTATTCATTCGGTCCCGATATCATATCAAAGTTTCGACATTTTGAAATACTTCTTCGACCTGTAATTCGAACTTAAAAGCTCGATCTTTGATATCACACAATATATGGGGGGCCAACCCTTCCTGAAAGTATTGCTCCCACAAGGAAATCAGTCTTATTGCCATATGTTCCAATGCTAGTTGTTGTGTAACTGGTTCAAAATCTTTCATAGTACTCCAAATGTCCGCCAGAGTATAAATTGGATTCTGCATCCATTGGGACGCCTGAATCACTACAGCCCGCCTTTCTTCATCTCCTAAGGACGATCGAGTAAAAACTTGTCGACCTTCCATCCCTCCCATAGGGTGTCGTGGCGTGACATCTGATGAGGCAGCGGTCAGTCCCATAGGGATGGCCGTTGTCCCTCTAGCTGGGGGCGTTAAAAATACCGGGGACAAGGGAGAGACAACACCCGACCCAGGTAACAAAGTAATTAAATCTGAGGTAGTTAAACAAAGGGTAGGAGGGGTGGACAACGGAGCCGGGGGGTGTATGGCTACCGGTGGGGTAGCAACTTCAGGCACCGCTGCTCCCGCCCTCCCTATTCGGTCCACTGGGACCGCCGGGTACAAACCCTGGGGGGCATATGGAGGCGGAGGGCGGACCTCTAAAAGTTCCTCTATTTCATCTTCTGCTTCGGTTCGGGTCACATAACTTTTATCCGTTTGTAATCGAAACGGTCTAACCAATTGCTCAATATTCTTCTCTACTTTCTCTTTTTCATATGCTACTGCTTTTTGGGTTACAGTCTGTCCTGCTTTAATCTTTCCCAATTTTTCTTCTCGTATTCGCCGACGTTTTGCCTCCTTCAAGGAGTCAAACATAGTCTGGCGGCTTCTTCTTAAAAACAATTTATTTTGTAAATAATTACCCCCCCCCCACTCCCACCCTCAACACTCTCACCCTCCCAACAAAAGATGCAGAACATACCGTCTCCTCTACCTTAGCATCCCCCTCCCTCCTTCCTCCTATACTCAGCCCGCATTACCCTCCTGTCTCCCCCACTGTCTTCAGCCTCCACTCGCTCTTCTATTCACCGTCTCCGTCTCCCACTGATGTCACTACCTATGCCTCCCACCCACCGCCTATTTCACCTACCTCACCCACACCCCTCGCCCACAAACACGCCCACACTTTGAAGGCCATCCCACTCATTAGCACCGCAGAACCTTCCATCAACGCGAGTATATCCCCCCCTTCGATACCCTGCCCGCTTTCCAGCTCACTACACAACCATTCGCCAATGGCTCTCACCACCAACGCCATCCCCAATACACCTCCTGACCTGACTTTATCCACCCTCCAACAACTCAAAGAGGATATTCTACAAATCAAAATAGATGTCCACGCAAACAAAGACCTTCTCTCATCACAGCCCAGTCTACCTCCCATCATCCCTCTACCCGACAAACGACGCACCCGCCCTACATACCCTCGCCTCCAACGACACCAGCGTTGGCCGACTATCCCCGTTCGCAATAACTCCCACCGCCCCCGTCGTGTCCTCAACACATTGTCGGACCGCGACCTATGCTCTCTCCTAGACTCTTATGGCCCAGGTCCGGTAAAACACATATCCAACACACACATCCCCATACCCACAATTCTTACAAACCCTCTGAGGCTCCCAACACTCAACAACAGAGGTTCCGTCCCTAACAACCTCAGAAAAGTTCCCCTCACTCTAGAAAGCTCGACCACCCTTCTCTATCCCAAACTCAAATGCATCCTACTCAACTGCAGATCTGCCCATAAACACTCCTCCGACATCGCTGACCTCGTCTCAGCTAGGGATCTGGACCTAGCCATTCTAACAGAAACCTGGCTTACTGAAGTCTCCACCCCGATTATGGACATACTAGTCCCCCCTAACTATCACATCATTAGGCTAGACAGGTCCTCAGACAAGACGGGTGGGGGAATTGCATGCATTTTTAGGAGCAACCTCTCCGTTACTAAAGTCACCTCCTCTTCCCTCTCCTCCTGTGAACTCCTCTGCCTCGACATCACCAGTGAGGGCAAACAAGTTTGTGCTTTACATCTCATCTATCACCCGCCTGGTGACAATCTCATATTCACCCAACAACTCATGGACTTGATCACCTCCAATGCCGGTCGGCAGACCACCCAAATCTACCTGGGTGACTTCAATCTCCATTGGAACGATCAGAAAGACACAGTGGTGAATAGTCTCAAAACTTTCCTCAATGCACTTGACCTCACCCAAATATGCGATAAACCAACACACGACAAAGGCGCGATACTTGACCTCATCATTGCCAAAGAGAATTCTACACAACTGGAGGCGATTCTACCATGCGACTGGTCAGATCACCACATTATCACCTTCTTTATCAATGTAAAAGTTAAACCCAACCCGGCTCAACCAATCAAATCCAAAACATGGAAGAGGGACATGAAGAATCTTAACCCCTCTACCCTGCCTCCACACATCGGCAATCTCCTCCTTCCCCCTTCTGGTGCCTCGGATGTTCAATCACTGACTGACCACTACCTTGAATCTATGCATACAATAGTCAATGAAGTCGCCCCACTGCAACTGAAGAGAGTCTCCACCAAAACATCTAACCCCTGGTATGACGATAGCCTCAATGACGACAGGCGTACTATGCGAATGGCAGAGCGCACCTGGAGATCGGACCCTTCAGCACTGCACCTCAAAAGGCTCAAAAGCAAGAGAAATGCCTACTTCAGGAAAATAAAGCGCACAAAGTTGGACTTCTTCAGCCGTCAGTTGGACCAAGCAAAAAACAGGCCAAGAAAACTATTCGAACTAATCAAGACCCAAACAAAGACACAACCCCTACCATCAAACAGCACAACAAGCGACGCCCCACACTGTGAAGCCTTCGCTGCTTTCTTTAAGCTAAAGACTGACAACATAAGAAATGACCTCATCATGGATGTAAGCCGTTTCCCCAACCACACCAGAATGGCTAACACTCAACCTAAAAACAAGGCATCTTGGCTGTACTTCGATACCTACTCGGAAGAAACAATATACAAACTGCTCTGCACCTTGAAGCCCTCTAATCACCTCACAGACCCTCTACCTGCTAATGCTGTAAAAGACTTCATCCCTTTGCTCCTCCCTCTCTGGACCAAAATCATCAACAGCTTCCTGCAACAAGGCCTCATTCCAGACTCCCTCAAGGTGGGGCAAGTCACGCCTATTTTCAAGAAACCTACAGCTGATCCGTCCGACCTAAACAATTACCGGCCCATCACCAATATCCCCACCCTGGCCAAACTGTTGGAGAAATGTGTCCAACTCCAACTAACAAAACACATTGACCAATTTGACCTCCTCAACTCTCATCAATCAGGCTTCCGAGCGAAACATAGCACAGAAACAGCTATGACACACATAATTGATGACGCCCTCCAAATTCTTGATCGCAATGAGTCCTGCCTCCTCATCCTTCTCGACCTCTCGTCAGCATTTGACACAGTCAAACACGAGAACTTGCTGGAGCTGCTAAGCACTAGAATGGGTCTATCGGGAACAGTTCTCAAATGGTTTTCGTCCTTCCTTCACAACCGGTCTCAGAAGTTCAAGATCGACAATGTGCTATCTTCACCTGTGCCTGCAGATCTAGGCGTTCCACAAGGATCCTCCCTCTCCCCTACATTGTTCAACCTTGTCATGGAACCGCTTACCACCTTGCTACAAGCTTCCAGTGTCCAATTCCATATGTACGCCGACGACACACAACTGTACCTAAAGCTTCAATCCCCGGATGATATCAAACATCTGAATTCCACGCTTATTAACACTCAAGCCTGGCTAGCCCATAACCACCTCAAACTAAATGCTCTGAAAACTGAGTTCCTACTCATCTCACCCCCGGCGAAAATTTCCACCACCCAAACATGGCTCAACAACCTAACAGCACTCAATGTCCAACCCATCATCGTGGACTCAGCGAAATCCCTAGGCATCACACTGGACGCCAAGCTCAACATGCAGCAGCACGTCAGCAAAGCTACAAAAGCAGCTAATTTCCAAATCAACACACTGAGGAAAATTAAACCCTTCCTCCCTGCTGAAGACTTCCAAACTGCTGTACAAGCGTTAGTCATCCCTCGAATAGACTACGGAATTGTGGCCCTCAGCGGACTCCCGCTATCCACAACAGCACCCTTAAGAGCCTCCCTGAACGCTGCTGTGAGACTCATCACTGGCTCAAGAAAACATTCGCATATATCCCCAGACTTAAAGTCCCTAAAATGGCTGCCTTTTGAAGCCAGAATACAGCTAAAAATTGCAGTTATGACACACGCGGCCGTGCACCACAATGCACCCAACTACCTCGCCCAAAAGTTGTCTATATCAGGAGGTTCGAGAACCAATAGAAGCTCAAAAAATCTACTCCTGAAACCGCGTAGATTCCGGAAAGAGAAAACTTACAAGCGCTCCTTCTCAGGAATGGCACCCAGGATTTGGAATGCGCTCCCTCCTGAAACCAGGCGTATCTCCTCCACTGCACTCTTCAAGAAAGAGGTGAAAAACATCCTTCTGGCCAAGATCTCCGGAACGTTATAGGTGCTGATCAGAGACCCTGCATTGCCTTGTGTCAATGCACACCTTGCCCTTTGGCACTATACCTCTACCTGATGGGGACACTACTACGCTACTTGCTTACTACCGACCTATACATGATACACGCTGAGCCACAGATTCACTCTCCCGATGCCCCCACTCAATGCTCTCTCTATACTAAAACATTGGTATAAGCCTTCCACACACCCAAGGTGCACCTGAACACCTCTGTAGGGGGATCAATGGTCGTCTTATATTATTTGTCTAACTGATTGTATATTGATATGTTTTATATATGTTATTATTATCCCATTATGTTTGTGACTACTACGTTGCTCCAATTACCTCTGCTCATTCCTACTGCCCCTACCCTGTCTTTGTGAAGCGCTCTGATATCTGTAAGGATCTTGTTCGCGCTATATAAAACTTTGAATAAATAAATAAATAAAATAAATTAATTTTTCTTTCATCGAAAGACCCAGTTAAAGGCCATTGTAATTCTGCATTGTCTTTAGTAGATTTATTCCACAGTGTATTAAACAAAATGGGAGAAATACCATGTTTAACATACATATCAAAACTAGGACTGCCTTACGGAGGAGCAGGCTGTCTTTCTTCCAGCCGTCCACTTCTCTGGCGGCAGCATCCAAAGCACAATTTACTGAAACACGACATTTTTATGAATTCAACAAATCATACCTTTCCAACTGAAGGTACACTCATGGACGCGTCCACTCACCACACATTCATTCACTGTTCAACTCAAAATGATTCTTTTCACATAATCATATTTAAAGTGCATAATTTTCGATCGATAAGGGTACTCCGGTTATGAATTCACAATTCCATACGACATGTCTTATACTCGAACAGAGCCCGTCGACTCCTGTTCGGGGAATCGATCACCCTGGATTCCAGACCACTAAAAGAATTCACAAAAGAGGCAGTCCAAAGACTACCCTGGAATCATCAGACAGGCGCACCACGAACCCTCTTACAGACTATCCCGCAGTCCTGTGCTGGTTGGGCCGGGCGTTATGGGCGCAACCCCAGACCCCGCGCTTACCCAGTTGCTCCTGCGGGCCTTTCCGAAGAGGATTCGGCCGAGTGAGCACCCACCGTGCAACACTAAGGCGTCCGATGTTGTCCCAACTAATCACCGAACAAGTCTGTGAGGCATCTGCCCGTGCAGTCACACCTCTGCCACGTCAGACCCCCAGATTCCCTGTGGTTCACTAACCACTACATACCATACTCAGTTAACTGTTCTTCTGAGCCACTTCTCAAAAGTGCTCGTTCCAAAGTCAACAAAGGACTTACAATACAATTCACTCACCTGGTGCACTCAGGTCTGATTGCATGTTCTCCACTGCCGACTTCTTTTATAGACCAACACGGTCAGCTGTTCCCGGGTTAAGCCCGTTGGACTCCGGCGAAGTGTTATTTAGCAGCTGGGAAGGTCACTGGGCTCGAGAGTGGAATTTCCTTTTCTACCACAAACTGGTTTCTCAATTAGGATCCTTTCTCAGTCCACCCACTCGACCAGAACCCCCTCCCCGTCCCTCTTCTCCTGCTTACAGGAGGGGACAACCCTATCGCGGAGTCCCAGTGGAGTCGCCAACTGAAGTACTAGAAAAAATATATCATAGAGCTATACCTACCAATAGCCCATATACCTTATTTATTAAGAATAAGTCAGTCGGCAATGGAGAAGGTTCAATCGTTTATTTTGCAAAAGCGCCCTATATAGGGGAGCCTCCCTCTCGACACAGCCCTCAAAGGTGCGCAGAGGAGACTCCTGGATTACATTCAAAACAGTGCATATATACTTTTGGCATACCTCATAGAAACCCGTACATGGAAAAGTACCAGTTCATGAGAAACCAACAGGAAAACCCATATAAGGCGCAACTGATTGATTCGAAACTCAGCTCAAGTTATTCCGGGGGTAGGTCAGTAAAGGTGCCTCCCTTTCATTCTGGTGCACGGGAGTACAAGCATGGCGCCTGCAAGAATGTGCTCCTCCTTGAAGAAAGACAGATGCAACCTTGAGTTCCCTAAGTTAGAATCAATGGTCTGTTCATAGCCCAGGCCGACCTTTCAGGCTCTCCTCTCAGAAGCATGTCACGTGTTTTCCTAACTAATGAAAAAGGCCCAGGGAAATGAAACCAAGATGGTGTTTGTTCAGTTCAGGCCCGATTCAGAGAATTTACATGGGTCGAGTGTATTTACAAAGGGTTTCTATCAAAGTAGCAGATATATATTGGATATATTACGACAACATTATATAGTATCGACTTTATATTCCTTCAGAGGAATTATTTTATTGTTGAATGCTGTGGTAGTCAGTACTGTTAGTAGCAAAAGTGCATGTGCGGCAAGAATTACACTTGAAAAAGCCATTTTTAGTCAACTAAGTTGTTTTTGGGGTATTCTCTGGGTTTGATTTAACAAGAGCATCCCTCACTGAGGGTGCTCTTCTGAATGTAATAGCCTGTCTTTCTGGCAGAATAGATTTAAGTGTAATTTCAGGTAACACAATGGGCCACTGTGCATATATCATGTTGCGTATCTTTTTTTCCTGATGACTAAATGTGGTACTGAATCTCACGTTCATTTTATCTGTATCAGAGTTATGTTGGACAGGAGGCAGTGCTTGATATTGTTTGGCAATCAGCAACTCTTCCCTAGGTGACAAATTCGCTTTCGTTAATGCTATGTTTAGAATTTCTCTAGTGTAACCTCGCTCGAGGAAACGGAAAAAGGCCTCTTGTTGACATGTCGTGCATTCTAGTTCCTCACTGCAGATACGGCGAATTTGAAGGAATTCGCCGTATAGAATGCTGCGAATGGTATGGTGGGGATGGGCACTGCCCGCATGTAAAATGGAATTCCCTGCGGTGTGTGAGAAGTTGGCCTGATATATGATGCTCACTAGTTCTAGTGAAAATTGAAAAAACCACAGTTGATGGACAGAATGTAGAACAATGTCATACATTCACCCCAGTACAAGGATCTGGGCCTAAATCCATCGTTTTTTTGCACTCCACACCACCCTGGGTTACACACTGGCTATATGCAAATCAGCTCTGACCCTGTGCCTCATGGGAACAGTCCAGTCCGAACTACCAAGCCATGTCTTTCCCAGACCGGAATCAAGCATCCAAGGACCGGTTTCTGGCTATCAGCCTTCATCAGCCTGGATAGCTTGACTCCAGTGGTGTGGAGAGCCTGGGACTCACGTATGAGCATACCCAGCCCACTCGGGGTGAAAATTGAAAAAAACACCGTTGATGGACAGAATGTAGAACAATGTCATACATTCACCCCAGTACAAGGATCTGGGCCTAAATCCATCGTTTTTTTGCACTCCACACCACCCTGGGTTAGACACTGGCTATATGCAAATCAGCTCTGACCCTGTGTCTCATGGGAACAGTCCAGTCCGAACTACCAAGCCATGTCTTTCCCAGATCGGAATCAAGCATCCAAGGACCGGTTTCTGGCTATCAGCATTCATCAGCCTGGAAAGCTTGACTCCAGTGGTGTGGAGAGCCTGGGACTCACGTCTGAGCATACCCAGCCCACTCGGGGTGAAAATTGAAAAAAACACAGTTGATGGACAGAATGTAGAACAATGTCATACATTCACCCCAGAACAAGGATCTAGGCCTAAATCCATCGTTTTTTTGCACTCCACACCACCCTGGGTTAGACACTGGCTATATGCAAATCAGCTCTGACCCTGTGCCTCATGGGAACAGTCCAGTCCGAACTACCAAGCCATGTCTTTCCCAGACCGGAATCAAGCATCCAAGGACCGGTTTCTGGCTATCAGCCTTCATCAGCCTGGATAGCTTGACTCCAGTGGTGTGGAAAGCCTGGGACTCACGTCTGAGCATACCCAGCCCACTCGGGGTGAAAATTGAAAAAAACACAGTTGATGGACAGAATGTAGAACAATGTCATACATTCACCCCAGTACAAGGATCTGGGCCTAAATCCATCGTTTGTTTGCACTCCACACCACCCTGGGTTAGACACTGGCTATATGCAAATCAGCTCTGACCCTGTGCCTCATGGGAACAGTCCAGTCCGAACTACCAAGCCATGTCTTTCCCAGACCGGAATCAAGCATCCAAGGACCGGTTTCTGGCTATCAGCCTTCATCAGCCTGGAAAGCTTGACTCCAGTGGTGTGGAGAACCTGGGACTCACGTCTGAGCATACCCAGCCAACTCGGGGTGAAAATTGAAAAAAACACAGTTGATGGACAGAATGTAGAACAATGTCATACATTCACCCCAGTACAAGGATCTGGGACTAAATCCATCTTTTTTTGCACTCCACACCACCCTGGGTTAGACACTGGCTATATGCAAATCAGCTCTGACCCTGTGCCTCATGGGAACAGTCCAGTCCGAACTACCAAGCCATGTCTTTCCCAGACCGGAATCAAGCATCCAAGGACCGGTTTCTGGCTATCAGCCTTCATCAGCCTGGATAGCTTGACTCCAGTGGTGTGGAGAGCCTGGGACTCACGTCTGAGCATACCCAGCCCACTCGGGGTGAAAATTGAAAAAAACACAGTTGATGGACAGAATGTAGAACAATGTCATACATTCACCCCAGTACAAGGATCTGGGCCTAAATCCATCGTTTTTTTGCACTCCACACCACCCTGGGTTAGACACTGGCTATATGCAAATCAGCTCTGACCCTGTGCCTCATGGGAACAGTCCAGTCCGAACTACCAAGCCATGTCTTTCCCAGACCGGAATCAAGCATCCAAGGACCGGTTTCTGGCTATCAGCCTTCATCAGCCTGGATAGCTTGACTCCCGTGGTGTGGAGAGCCTGGGACTCACTGTGAGAAGTTGGCCTGATATATGATGCTCACTAGTTCTAGTGATCACCTTGTATCAGTCCAAACAACCCTTATGGTGATTGGTTGTAAGTCAACCTTGTAGACCAGCTATGTCAATGGTAGCATGGACAAAGCAGTCTTAGGCTAAACTCTTTTGGCATGTGAAGCCAGCTGTTTTACCACAATATAACCCCTTGAATACCAGATGAAAGGACACCACACAGGTTGTTATGAAAATTAAGAGTAGATTTATTAATAAGAACACCTCTGAACTCTTTATGAGGTCAGAGGGCTAAGCATATGACAATCGCTTATGAAAAATACGATAAGTTGCACAAAATTACAATGGTGCCCTAGGGGCACGACAAACCATATACTAAGTAAGTGGAATGTGAAAGTCGATAGTAAGAATGGAGCTGTCCAGAGGCTGTAGGATCGTTGGGACCACGCTACACTAACACTAGGTAAGTAATAGGAGGCCCACGGAACGCGTGTGCAGAGTGTGAACTCACACGCGAGATGCGTAACAACGTCTATGGACAGTATAGTTCAAGTTAAAGGTTAGTACGGACAATCCTGACTAGTTAGGACAACAACGACTGTGGAACTAGACACTAGGACAGGTAAACTACCCTTGTGCACCGAAATGCTCTCGTTACCTCACCCACGGGCTGCGGGTGCATAGGTGTCAAAGTGCGTCGGGTTCTCGCGTTGAAGTCTATGGAGCCTGAAAGAAAAGATGCTGCAGGCGACCAGGAGGAAGATGTCCGGTGCGATCCAAGGGTGGATCGGTGAAGAAGGAGACCTGAAAGCAGAGGGGACAATGTTCAAAGTCACTAGCCAGTGACTGGAGTGGAACCAGGAAGGAACCAGATGTCGTCGTCGCGATCAGGTGAAGAGTGGATGCTTGACTCTGCAGCCACGTGGACCAGGAACTGTCTTCGACGACCAGGATGGAGGCACGAGCTGTCCCATGTAGGCTCTCGCTGTCAGCGGTGTTGGATCCGGAATCGGCGTCAACAGGCCTTGGCAAAGGCAACCCACGCGGTGAGTGAAGAAAGCGTCTGGTGCGGACTAGGAGAGTGCGAGGTGCCCCTCTTTTGGAAGGGAGCAAGGGCCATTCTGGAGCAACCAGACCAGCAGCAAAGATTCAAAGGTTCGTCGTCTTGGAGGCCACTAGCCAGCCGGCAAGTGACCAGACAAAGCGTTGAGCAGCAAACAAGCAGAAGGGCCCCACGCAGATCTTGTGGAGGCTGGAGGGCTGATCTTCGGTGCAGGAGCTGCTCGGGGCTGGGGCTTCTCAGTCCCCAAAGCACTTGGTCGAGTTTACCTCGGGAGTCGTGCTGGAAGCGAAGTGCAGTTTCTTCCAAGATGGCCGGTCCCACGTGTCTCATCGCACCCACGGGTCTCAGCTGTGCTGCAGATGTAGGTAGAGGTCGGAGAGGTCTGGGAATCCGGGTCTCGTCGGGCTCTGAAGTCTGGATCCTCGAGGGAAGACGACAAAGGGAAGCCGCTGGACGTTTGGTGGTGCCTGCTTGTGCAGGGTGGACACTCCTTGCCCACAAGGGAGATTCTTCAGTCTTCTGTTGAGCAGAACGTCGAAGTCCAGAGTTTCTTCTTGTGAAAGTTGTTCAGGATAATCTAATTTGGAATGGGACCAGCTCCTACCTTCATTCTCCTAAAGGGGGCTGCACTACTGACTAGGTCCCTCCCCTGGGTGGGACCAGGAAGGGGGGTGGCTACACCCCCTATCCTTTGTCCGGTTTCGCGCCAGAGCTGGGGCAGGGATGCCCCAGCAACTGGTTTGAACCGGTGTATGCACAGGACACCTTGTGTGCCCCAGGCATGTCTCATTCCTTTCAGGCCTGTCCTACCCAATACACAAAATCCTGTCTGGGGTGGTGCTAGCACCTCCCAAGGCAGGAAACCCTTTGTCCAAGCCTCCCTCGCTGGAAGGACTCCCAGCAGCAGGAGGTCAGACTTGTGTCTGTGGTGGTGGCATCCATTTTGTGATGCCAAGGCTCGAGTTAACTTTAACCGGGGTTCACAGTTACATACATGCCGTGTCCCTCTAGAAGGGTGGAATGCTACCCCCGTCGCCAGAATTGGCGAGGGGGTAGTATTCCAATTCGTATGACACCTTACTCGACATGTTTTGATAACGTTATACCGAAGTTAGCATTTAACCGCGAGGATTATAATGCACTTAAGAGTATATGGTATAGCGTTATCATGGAACAGCTATTAGGACTTGGTTCCGCAAGCTGCAAACGGGCTCAGCTCATGCCAGAGCACCATCTCACATAATTCCAAGCACTCTGCCTTCAGGATTGATAAGGCCTGCCATAGGAGTGACTGATAGGAATATATGTGTCCATTTTAAGGTTAGATATAGGTATACTATATCTACAGCAAAGGGTGATTACACCACCTTGCCCCAGCTGTCGTGCAGCCAGTTGTGTCTGTTTAGATGGCCAGCCAGGGGTGGCATAATACATGCTTCAGCCCCTGGTAGGCCCTGGGTACACCTATGCCCTGGGTACAGGGACTGATAAGGTGGCCCAGTACCAATTGGTAAATGCACCTAAAGTACACGGTTGTTAATTTAGAGAGAGAACAGCTAGGCTGTGGGTCTGATTAGCAGGCCCACAGCCAGGGAAAGTTGTAAACCAGTGAAGCAAAAAGCAAAAATCTGGGGTGACCATAGGATTGCAGATCCCACTCTCCTACACTCACGTCTGAGCATACCCAGCCCACTCGGGGTGAAAATTGAAAAAAACACAGTTGATGGACAGAATGTAGAACAATGTCATACATTCACCCCAGTACAAGGATCTGGGCCTAAATCCATCGTTTTTTTGCACTCCACACCACCCTGGGTTAGACACTGGCTATATGCAAATCAGCTCTGACCCTGTGCCTCATGGGAACAGTCCAGTCCGAACTACCAAGCCATGTCTTTCCCAGATCGGAATCAAGCATCCAAGGACCGGTTTCTGGCTATCAGCCTTCATCAGCCTGAATAGCTTGACTCCAGTGGTGTGGAGAGCCTGGGACTCACGTCTGAGCATACCACAGTTGATGGACAGAATGTAGAACAATGTCATACATTTACCCCAGTACAAGGATCTGGGCCTAAATCCATCGTTTTTTTGCACTCCACACCACCCTGGGTTAGACACTGGCTATATGCAAATCAGCTCTGACCCTGTGCCTCATGGGAACAGTCCAGTCCGAACTACCAAGCCATGTCTTTCCCAGACCGGAATCAAGCATCCAAGGACCGGTTTCTGGCTATCAGCCTTCATCAGCCTGGATAGCTTGACTACAGTGGTGTGGAGAGCCTGGGACTCACGTCTGAGCATACCCAGCCCACTCGGGGTGAAAATTGAAAAAAACACAGTTGATGGACTGAATGTAGAACAATGTCATACATTCACCCCAGTACAAGGATCTGGGCCTAAATCCATCGTTTTTTTGCACTCCACACCACCCTGGGTTAGACACTGGCTATATGCAAATCAGCTCTGACCCTGTGCCTCATGGGAACAGTCCAGTCCGAACTACCAAGCCATGTCTTTCCCAGACCGGAATCAAGCATCCAAGGACCGGTTTCTGGCTATCAGCCTTCATCAGCCTGGATAGCTTGACTCCAGTGGTGTAGAAAGCCTGGGACTCAAGTCTGAGCATACCCAGCCCACTCGGGGTGAAAATTGAAAATAACACAGTTGATGGACAGAATGTAGAACAATGTCATACATTCACCCAAGTACAAGGATCTGGGCCTAAATCCATCGTTTTTTTGCACTCCACACCACCCTGGGTTAGACACTGTGGGACCGCAATTTTGCGATTCCTTAAATGCTATGTATGAAGCTTTTCAAAATTGCGAATTCAGGTTTAGAAATCGCAAATTACTACCAACTTGTATTTGGTGGTAATTTGCGATTTCTTGTAAATATGCACAATTTTGCATTTGTGAGGGTGGCATATGACGCACATACATGCCCATTGGGCATGTATATGCGGCATATGCACACACATGTAATTTTCAGGGGTGCAGCAGGGTGTCCTTGAGACACCCCTGCAACCTTGAAATAATTCTCAAATTGCGATTAGTAAATTGCGAATTCGCAAATTGAGAATTATTTCACAGTCATTTCTATGGGCCTCCTGGCCCATAGAAATGAATGGGAAATTATTCCTTATTTGCGAATTCGTAAATTGCGAATTCGCAAATAAGGAATAATTGGAAATCGCTAAAAAATAGCGATTTTCTACATACATACCATTTTGCGATTTCTAAATAGCGATTCCTTAAAAATCGCTATTTAGAAATCGCAAATGGTGATGATGATACATATGACCCTTGGTAAATTAAGGAAAAGTGCTTCAGCTGCAGCTTCCCTATCCCGAAGTGCGTCATTGGTAGACATATGGTGTGCAATTATTAGAGCCATATGTGCACCGCTTGTATTACTGGAAATAGTCCGGCTAATAAGGACGTTCAATCCCGCACCCAAACTAATCAGACAACGTGGACAGGCGTGGTTCGTCCATTGGGGCTTAGCCCCCCTGCCCGACGCCTCCCGCAGCTCCCTCATGACAATCATGTCAATGAATCAACATGACGTCAGACCGCCGGGCGGGCGTCATGTTGATTGATTGACATGATTGTACAGGCGGCAACACAAGTACGCATGCGTGGGGACGGAGAGTGAATTTTTACCCGTGCCCACGCATGCGCACTTGTGTCTTTGCAGCGTTGTGCATGCCCATCAGGAGCCCTAATGGGCGTGCTGCGGGCGAGAAGGTACCTGTGCCCCTGGTGCCAAGATTGGCCAGGGGCGCTGTGAGCCTGTGACGTGTGGGGAGCAGAGCCCAGAGGTGACGCGGACCGGGACCGGCAGCAAGGTAAGAGTGTGCGTTTTTCTTTTATTTTAAAGTGTTTGGTGCGAGCGTGCGTGTATGCATGAATGTTTGGTGGAGAGTGTTGTGAATGGATGTGTTTGTGTGTATGCGTGTGTGAATACATTTCTTTGAGTGTTGTGTATGTGGGTGGGTGGGGGGGTCGCCGCCGGCCTGAGTGGCCTGGGGCCCGCACTTGCAAATCAGAGCACATGACAACACGACGTAGCGCTATAAAAGAAATAAAATAGTGTTATTTACATTATTTGTGTAAATACTGCGACAGACCACGCCCTATGACAGTCTTACAGTGTCTGCAATTACATACAGGGACAGCACAAAGGAAAAAGCATGCCTCTCTCAAGTACCTATGAAGAGATAGCAAACTGTGTGCCTTTGTTTCCCCTGTGGCATTTACATTTGTGCGAGGTTCCAGGCCGCCTCCAGTCAAGATATTCAAACAAAAGGAGGCCTAATGGCCCTTTAACTTCGGCCTGGCTGGAGGTAAAAAAAAAACACCCCTCGCTTCCTGCACGTTGCTGCTGGAAATGGAAAGCAAACAACGTGCAGATGCTGCTGAACGTGCCCCAGTGTCTAACACCAGGACAAGTTCAGGATATTTCTCTGGGGCCCAACTTCTTGGCAGGGGGGGTGGCACCCACCCTGTGAAAAGAGGAGGTGGACGCCGTGCACCTGCGTGTACCCCCGACTCGTGCCCTGGGAGAGGTGTGGCGCCGCGGCCAGGGCGACTGACGCTGGAATCTGGGGACCACGGTTCGATCCCCGGCTCCGGCGGCAGGTTAGCCCAGCACCATGTGACTCTGGGCAATAGCTCGCTTAATCTTCCCGACGGCCCCCCAGCGCCTAGAGACCCTTACGGGTGATTGTGCGCTTTACAAATATGGACTTTACTTTACTTTACTCAAGCTATATTACAGATCTGGGTGCAAGGCAAAGAAGCCATCCGTCAGGCGGTGCACTGGCTGTAGCAACAAAAATAAAATGATGGACGGAATGTTGAAACTTTTTAAACACTCACCCCAGTCACAGATCTGGGTTTAATCCCTCATAATTTTGCTTGCCACCTCACCCCAGTTTGGACCCAGCCGTATCCAAATCGGTCTTGACTCTGCTCCACATGGGAGGAATCCAACCCGAATTGCCAAGCCAGGTCCTCCCTGGACCAGAAACAAGCAATTGGGGACTGGTTTTGGGGTGTCACCCCCATCAGACAGGCTAGCTTGAATTCAGTAGCGCAGCGAACAAGGGCGTGTTGAAACGTGACTGATTTGCATATTGTTGGGTCCAAACTGAAGTGAGGTGGCGAGCAAAATAACGATGGATTAAACCCAGATCTGCGTCTGGGGGTGAGTGTTTGAAAAGTGTCCATCATTTGATTTTGTGATGTTGCCAGGTGCGCTGTCTGTGCCACCTAGAGGTGGTGCCCAATCAGTGCACCCCTCCGGCGCCTCTTGGGAGCGGTCTGCTTTTCACGAATGCGCTGCTGTGAGTGCACGTGACCGTTCACACCTGTTCTCTGCACAGCAATAGGGCCAGGTTGGCGCTTTGCGCACCCAGTTAAGGGCGCTGCGCCCATGAGTTGCGGCCGAGGCCTGGTACCCGCGAAGGCCTCTCCGTCCCAGGTGAGGCTGTGTGGGACACCGGGCCCAGCTGCGTCAGGGTGAGGTGCTGCGCTCTGCCGTGAGTTATCCCTGATGTCTCTTTACGCACGGCCTGCGCCAGGGCGCTGCGCGCTCGGGCCCATGGATCACGTTTAATAGCGCCCCTGCTTCCTCCTACCTTTGCTTTTCCAGATGACGGGGCCTCATCGGTATTTCCGCCCTCTCCCCCGCCCTCGGTAACCCAGGGACCCGCACACAGAGCCCATGGTTCGGAGACGCATGAAACGCGGGACTCCTGTGTTTCCTTGGTTGGTGTGAGCGGAAGGCACGGTCACCACGTTAAGCCGCCGTTGGGTCGGAGTGGAGACACCCAGGCCTGCAGTGCGACGGCGCCCCCTCCAAGCAGGCCCAGAGAGGGAGAAGAGAAGGCCCGCACTGTTAGAGCAAATGACCTCATCCATACCATTAATGTATAGAAGGGAAATGAACAGGCCCGCGAGCGCGCCAAGAAACACGTCCGCGCCGCGCACCCCCTTGGCCTCGGCCCCGTAGCGCGCAGCCTTGGCCCGGGTCCAATCTGGCTGCTCCATTGACGGGCTCCGAGCCGCCGTTTTCGTCCTTCTGGAACCGGGACGGCTGCCAGAAAAATGTCGCAATGCACACGTGTGTGTAAAATTAAATATGTACATTTATTGTCGGCATTTAATGTAGCACAGTCCTAATTCCAAGGAGCAGCAGAGCTCTGTCGAGAAAATTATAACCCGTAGCAGGAGTGCCTCGGGCATATACATTAAACCGCGCAGTGCGTCACGTCCGGTTGAGAGCAGATCACAGAAACCAAATGAATATGGAAACCACTTGCGATATCAGGTAGCTGGGGCAGCATATTGTAGTGTCGGCCCCTATGACGTAATAAGGGCGACCTGAGTTAGGTCCACTGTTGGGAGTGGTCCGGGGTGGAGTTAGTACACGCCCCCGAGACTTTGTGGTTCAATTAGATACATGTGCTTTGAGTGGGGCGATGGCGGAGGGGGGGCAGTGTAGGGGGATCACACTGACATTGCCATATTGGTTGTGAGGACTCCCCTCTCCTAGCCGACGTCTCTACGTGCCGGTGTGCACATTCAGGTGTGATCAACTTTCAGGGTTCTGCTTGTTAGATGTTGTGCACTGTATTGCTGCCCCGTTCGGAGGTCTAACTGACGGCTATGCGTCGACCTTGCGCTGCCGCTCCTCCTAGGGGAAACTATAGTAGGTTGAGCCTGAAGATTGCGGTGATGACTCCCCTCTGTGTTGTACTGACCTTGATGATGTTTGTGCTGTTCCACATGCTGTGCCCCCGCTGCCCATTACCCAGTTACAGGTAGGCTTGCTGTAAGAACTGTCGCATCTTTGCCTAGTACAGTATTATTATGCTAATGGATGCTCCCGATGATTGCCCCTATACTAATCTTTGAAGACTTTCCTATTGCATTATTGATTGTGTATCGCTGCCGGCCTAAATATGGTTGTAGGCACACTGCTGTTTATATTCGCACGAATGACAATAAAAAACTTTAAAAAAATAAAAAATAAAAAAAAAGACTTTGTGGTTCAATGGTTTAGTCGGGGGGTCACATGGTTACAGTAATAAAAGGGAGCCTGCGCAGATGTGATGCCAGTGGCGGGCATATGCGTGAGCTCCGAAGTACAGCAACACTGCCGCTGTATTTTATTATAACAGCCTACCACGCTGCGCCTATATTACCACGCAAACCTCTTTGGCTGACGTGCCCGCTGCAAGAGATGCAGCGCGGACACGACATTGGCGACGATTGGTGGGCAGCTGCATCTCACATTCGCTCCGTGGTGGCCGCGGAGCTGCCACAATACCCGCGGTGCTCGTGCCTCGGAGCGGGAACGCGTATGTGCGCGTTGGCCCCTGCATGCAGCAACGCCTCGGCGAGTCCCTGAGTTCCCGATCTACTTGGCGACCTGCTCCCTGTGAGGGTGCAGCCATTATGGGGCGGCCTTAGGCATGTGCAAGCTGTGCACCTGCACAGGGCTGCCAAACCCCAGGGGCCGCCACGCCAATATGTATCCTTAATATAATAATCCTCTGAGGATGGACACATATTTGCGTGGCGGCCCCTGGCAGGGATTTAGCGGCCTCCGGCTCTGTTCCACTTCCAAACACCCCGACCCCCCTTTTCCGGGGCCCTACCCGGACCCCCTCTTCCGGGGCACTCTACCTACGCTCCCTGCCCAGGGCCGCCATGAGCCTAGAGCCGCCCCTGAGCCATTAGCCTGCTTGTCGGTCCCTGGTGAATGCTGGAGATAACACATGGCACAAAGCCCCAGAGACGCTGCCCAGGAAGTGAGGGGAGGTGCACAACCCTACTGTCGGTGTGCCAGCAGCCAGCAACAAGGTGAACCTCCACGTAGAACACTGGGCCCGGAGAGACTGGTCTATGTGATTTCCCCTCAAACTGGAGCCAGAGGAGGGCTGCCAGCTGCAGAGAGGACAGGCCCTGGTAGTGTACTTCCACAGGAAGACAGAACAACTTCTCCCTTAGCACTGAGAGTGTGAGAGATCCTCTGGTTACTTTCAAAGAGTGCCTGCACCATGTCTGCAATTCCACCCATTGAACCCTTCATAGTGGAGGGCCCTCCTTCTGTCCAGGCGCCCAAATGGAAGGACTTGGTGGAGAGGCTGATCCTGTTCTTTGAAGCCACAGGGGTGCACGATGATCAGAAGAGGGCCATGTTCCTGCATTTAGGGGGGAAAGACATCTACAGGTTTGCCAAGTCACTGCATGAACCAGCCCCAAAACCTTACCTCACACTAACTGATGCCCTGTCGGAGCATTTTGAGCCCATGACGAATCAAGACTTTGAACGCTTTGTATTCTGCCAGGCGCATCAACAAGCGGATGAGTCTATTCACACATTCCACGCCCGGCTCAAGAACTTAGCAAGCACCTGTGGGTTTGCGGATGAGGTAGAAGAAAATAGAGGCCAAATCATACAGGGCTGTGCCTAGGCAAAATACAGAGAGAGAATACTGGAGGAATCGGGGAAGCCCCTGGCCAACATCTAATCCTAGGGAGAACCAAGGAACTGTTGCGGGCCCGAGCAGCCCACATGGAGGCAGCACTACATGCACCAGTAAAGGTAGAACCCGTCAACGCGGTAATAACACGTCCAGCAGCCACATCAAGCTGGAAAGAGTCAGGGAAGCCTACAAGCTGCGGGTACTGTGGCGGAAGTCCACACCAGACACAAGACTGTCCAGCACGAGGGAAAAAGTGCCTGGGGTGTGGTAAGTTTAACCATTTCGAACGAGTGTGGCTAACGCAAAAGAACAGATAACCCCGGCCGGCTGTCAACCTCATCCCCGAAGCGCAAAATGGGAATAGTGACATGGACGATGATGACAGAGATGAGCAAGTGGTCCATACCATGTACATGATTGAAACGGCGACTCAGATGTCTTGCCGGCTGCCACAATGTCAAATATCGGTGGAAGAGCATGACATCACCTCTGTCATAGATACCGGGCCACGATCAACATCATGTCATCAGAACTCTAAAAGATGATGAAGTCAGCTCCAGTGCTGGACACCACGGCGATCAAAGTCTTTGCATATGGAGAAGACAAACCCCTGCTGATGCGCGGAAAATTCAAGGCGACAATCTCGCATGACTCCAAATTTATAATGTCACAGGTCTACGTAGCAAAAGATGGACAGGGCATGCTATTAGGTTGCAGGGCCGCTGAAGATCTAGGGGTTGTGACATTCCCTTTTGGGATTCACCAAGAGACAGTATGACAAATCCTAGCCGGTAACAGGTCCCACCCCCTGGGTGTCACCCATCGTGGTCACTTGAAAGCCCAAGCAACCGGGTGAGGTGCGGATCTGCATGGCCATGAGGCTACCTAATGTGGCAATAAAAAGAGAAAGATACCTCACTCCCACGATTGATGACCTGATTGGGGAACTGAGCGGAGTGTGCTGGTTCTCTAAGCGTAATCTTCGGTCAGGATATCACCAGTTTGTGCTGGACAAAGAGTCATGCTATATCACAACCTTTTCCACCCACGTCAGCCTGAAGAGGTACACCCACCTAAGGTTTGGAGTGTTGAGCTCAGCGGAAGTCTTTCAGAATGTGATCCATGAGTTGCTGATGGATCTTCCACGGGTGGCGAACGTCAGTGATGACATTCTCATCTATGCCAGGACCATCGTGGAACACAATGCCCGACTGACGCAAGTACTTCAGAGGTTACAGGAATCTGGTCTCACTCTCCATCGAGACAAGTGTGAATTCATCAAACAACAAATCCAATTTTTTGGCTACATATTTCCAGCCTCAGGTGTGAATCCCGATCTGGACAAGGTGCATGTCATCAAGTTGGCCCCTGCCCCCACCAGCATCACCGAAGTACAAAGCTTCCTGGGCATGGTTAACTACTGTGGCCGATTTATCTGGGACCTGACCACCCTCACCCAGCCTCTCCAAGAACTTACAAAAGGCTCTCTCCCCTGGGTCTGGGGTCATGAGCAGGAAACAGCGTTTCAAGTGGTTAAGGGTTCCCTGGCTTTCTTTGACTCTAGGAAGCTGACCATGGTCGCGGTCAATGCTGGACCAAAGGGCCTTGGAGCGGTCTTACTGCAGTGGAGTAAGGCAGAGGAAGACTAAGCCTCGGTGCCTTTCGCTAGTTGGTCATTGACAGACACCAAGCAGTGATATTCCCAAATAGAAAAGAAAGCTATAGTCATCCAGTGGGGATGTCACCATTTCCACTTGTACGAATATGGACACCTTTTCATTGTGGCCACTGACCATAAGCCGCTTCTCTCATTATTTGCTGGAACCGCCTCCAAACCGCCCCTACGCATAGCAAAGTGGATTGAAGCTGCAAGGGTACAGTTGCCACGTGGAATATCACCCAGGAGCGCCAAACCCGGCTGACTATCTCTCTTGTCACCCCAGGGCAGCTAACCCGGAAGAGGAGGTTGACACAGAGGACACCGAAGAATATGTCCAATACATTACTGCCAGATCGTACCCTATTCTATTGTCCATGAAGGTGCTAGGGGAAGAAACTTGATGGGATTGAGTGCCTCCAGTGGGCAATAGAGATTCTGAAGCATAGCCGGTGCCAAACTGCGAGGAGTGACTGGAAAGAAGGATCATGGAAAGTCTGTACAACGTCTGGCAGAAGCTCAATGAGGATTCCACGGGATGCCTACTTCAAGGTTGCCGCCTGGTGATCCCCTCGGCCCTGACCAACCAGGTGATCCAACTGGCACATATGGGTCACAAAAGTGTGGTTTCCCTAATGGACGAGAAAGTAGAGGAGGCAGTGAGGTCATGCCAATGGTGCCAGGCCACCGGTGAAAATAGCTCACTATAGCTCCAATAATCACAGAACCTCGACCTGACCGCCCCTGGGCGTGCACCAGTTTAGACTTCGGGAGTCTAACGGATGGGTGACACACCATTGTGCTGATCGATGACTACTCAAAATATCTTGAAGTGGAAATCTTACAGTCGCTGATGACAAGTGAGGTTATCCCAAAGTTGGAGAAAGTGATGGCCACTCATGGGGTCATACAAGAGATGTGGGCCGACAACGGCCCACCATTCCAGGGACATGAAATAGCCAATTACCTGGCGTCTATAGGCATCACCCACAAAAAGATAACCCCACGATGGCCACGAGCGAACAGCGAAGCAGAAAGGTTTATGCGCACATTAAACAAAGTCATCTGCATTTCCCATGACCGCCAACAGTCCTTGGAATTGGCCATTTACTCATTCCTAAGGGTGTGCGACAAACACCACACTCCATGACCGGATTGGCTCCAGGGTATCTCTCTATGGGACAGGTGGTTGCGGACTCCATTCCCCACCATCCGAAGTGGCGTCCAGAATCACCAAATGAACTGCAGATTCAAATACATCGTCAACATCGAAACGATCATGCCAGCCAGCGGTGGCAATCACGACCGCTTAGTTTCAAAGTGGGTGATTCTGTTCTTCTGAAAAATTTAGTTGCTAACAGCAAGTTTGGCCTGCGGTATGAAAAAGTGCCATGTACTGTCACCCATCTGAATGGCACCAGAGTCATTGCCCTGTGGGGTGTGGAAATAGTCACAAGGAATGTGTCCTTCTTCAAAACTTTTCCTCCAGCCCGAGATGTCCCTCTTGAGGCGGGCCCACCTAAGTCTGGTTGGGCAGTGTCTCCGGATACTGATGAGTGGGAAGCAACTGAAGTGGACTGCCCGGCAGTGGACAGAGCACCTCCGACCGGTGGGTGCACTCCCGGAGACCCTCTGGAGCTCAGTCTGCCCAGCCTGTTGGGAGACTAGGAAAATTCTCAGTACTGTCTGCAAAAGAACCCAGCACTATCCTGCCGGCTGAAGGACCATGTCATGTGAGCCTGTTCAAGTTATATATCTATTGTTGCTGTATGGTTTGTTGCCATAATGGGGAAGGTTTTTGATACTGTTTGGGGAGGAATGTAGTGTTGGCCCCTATGACATAATAGGGGCGACCTGAGTTAAGTCTACAGTTGGGAGTGGTCCTGGGTGTGCACGCCCCCCAAATCTTTGTGGTTTAATGGTGTACTCAATGGGTTACATGGTTACAGTAATAAAAGGGAGCCTGCGCGGATGTGACGCCAGTGGTGCGCATACGCATGAGCTCTGAGGTACAGCAACACCACCTCTGTATTTTATTATAACAGCCTACTGCACCCCGCCTATGTCACCACGCAAATCTGAAAACACAAAAAACTGACAGTGGGCCAATTTGTTGCCACAGGCACCAACAACAGAAGTATTACCAATATATTAGCATGAAACACGCATTCCCGTGTGCATACCTTTAACAGCGCTCTCTGTCCAAGAACGCCACCCTTACCACAAGGTCAAACGAATGTTTAACTTATATTAAAGTTGCACCACTTATAGATTTATATATTTGCAAGCATGATTGTGTCAAGTCCATCTGATAAATGAAATTCCTCCTTTATAGTTTTTTTTAATATTCTTCTTTTTATTTGATGAATCACAGCTAACGCGTTTCTTTCTGAAACCAGAACTTCTTCAGGTCACAAAAGTGAAAATAGGTCTAATTCCTCTTCAAAAATGAAAAATTTATGTATTTCATGTGGTCCTTTTTATCTGACAGGTTAACTCCGTATTTCCACTAGAAAACAATTCCCTTCACAAATGTAATATCCTGATAGGAGAATCACAGTTTATAGTCTGTGTTTATTCTGGACCCATCATACGACATGCCTTATACAGGGGCCCGTATATCGAACTTGGCATCCATTATTTCAAAAAGTACCCGCCAAATTCGCACCCTGGTTATCATATCAGGATATTACAGCTAACAGATCTATGGCCAATGCAATCAACAAGAGCGAGCACCCCTGTCGAGTCCCGAGACCCACTACACAAGAGGAGGAGATCAAAGCCACCGTCCAAACCCGGGCTGTAGATGATTTATATAAGATCTTTGTCCAGGCCACAAAGACATCTCCAAGGCCAAACCTGCGCATAACTTGGAACAGGTATGGCCACTCCAAGCTATCAAATGCCTTCTCTATGTCAACCGATAGGATGACAGCGGAGGCCGAAGAATAAGAGTCCGCCTCCATTATACGAAGGAGGCGCCTCACATTAGTGGCGGTGTTTCGAGTTAAGATAAATCCCGCCTGGTCTCGTTGAACCAGGTGTACCATATGCGGAAACAGATGTGGCGCAAGTATCCTGCTCAATATTTTATAATCCGTCGTGAGCATGGATAAGGGACGATAGGCCGTTTTATCAGAGGGAGGCTTTTCAGGCTTCAATAATGGAATAATGACGGCCTCACGGGTGGAGAGGGCAACATTCTGGCCTTTTTTGCCTCATTGAAGACAGACATTAATTTAGGGGCCAATAAATCAGCATACGTTGAGTAGAATTCTATCGGTACCCCATCCGTTCCAGGTATTTTATTACACGCCCTATGCTTGATTGCGCTCCGAAATTCCCCCAGCGTTATTTCTTGCCCTAACAGGCCCACCTGCATCTTTTCCAGCTGCGTTAATCCCGTGCCTGTTAAAAGTTCTCCTAGGGTATCCCCATCTATAGCGTCAGATACCTCCGTCTGCCCTTCAGGGCTCTCTGGGCGGGCTCTTTCTGCTGCTCGCAAGCGCTGTTCCGCTGAGTCTACGTCCTGAAACAATGTCTTCCGTACTCCCACGATATTAGCTATGCATAGTCCTCTCACCACAACCATAAAAGCATCCCATTCTACAGCTGTCGACGATGCCGTACCCTCATTTTCAGTAAAATACTGGGTGATTCCAGTCTCAATCTCTGCACGAAAGACCTGGTCTTCCAGAGCTTCTGGGCACAGTCTCCAAGTTGGAATCATGGGGCGCTCCTGAGACCAGTGGAGTCTCAGTAGCAATGGATTACGATCTGACAGCGTCCTGGCAAGGTATTTGCTGTGGCCAACCATGGTATGCAGGTCCGGTGTACATAGTATCGCATATAGGCGCACATGAACCTCATGCAGCGCTGAGAAAAATGAATAATCACGTTCACCTGGGTGCTGCGCGCGCCAAGTGTTCACAAGCCCCCATCTATTCTGCCAGTCTCGCCTAGCCTTGGAGACCCTATGAATGGGCACCTCAGGGAGTGTGGGATGGGAGCGATCCAGGAATGTATCAGTTATGGAATTAAATCCCCGCCCCATAATTACTGAGCCAGTCAAGTAGGAGCCAGTTTCCCGGACATATGGTTAAAAAAGGCCGGCTGATCCATGTTGGGTGCATAGATACTACTCAACACCACATCTCTCCCATTAAGGCGACCTGCAACTACCACAAATCTCCCCTCTGGGTCCACCAGTTGTTGAGTAGGCTGAAAAGGGACTCTTGCTCTAACCCATATCAATGTCCCCTGGGCGAATGCGGAATATGTTGTGCAAAAGATCTGCCCCCTCCATCTACGCTGCAGGGCTAAACCTTCAGCGCAAGTGATATGTGTTTCTTGAAGGAAAGCAATTTGAACCCCCCTCCGGACTAAGTAAGCATGTACTTTATGGCGCCGCGTCATTGTATGAATCCTCTAACATTACAGGAAATGCACTTCAATTCAAATAATGCCCCCATGCTGCAATCGTAAACCTATAACCAAATACGCTTTCCAGAAGGACACACCGGAGACCTCAACTACCCCGACAAACCCTTAAATCCCTCCAACATCCCCACCCCCAGAACAGGTACTAAAACACTAGTCCCCAACCAAACTAAAATTCAAACTATATCCTCTAGTAGCTACAGAGGATCAAGAGATAGGGGAGGCGGCCACGAACCAAGGAAATCGGACCAGCAGAATGGTCACCCTACCCCAAACATCAACCAAGCCCCCCACCTTGGGGCTCACATCCCTGAGAGAGCCATCTCATTCCGTTACCCATACATCGTGATATCTCTTCAGTCAACGTCTTACCTCCAGACCAGCAATAGGGCCAAAGCCAAGAAGAAGGGGAAAAGAGAGGGACCAGCCTACCATAGAAGACGGCAAGGGAGGGGAACAACAAAGAATATATTCTGACAATCTCATCGGCTGTTCCTGGCGTGAAATGTGGCATAGCGACCGACACTGTCCGTTTCGGTCCCATCAGAGTCAGTCCCCAGTGATCCTTTCTCCGATTCTGTGTCCGCTATCGATGGGGACAGGCGTTCCTGAGACAATTCTGATACTGCTTTCAAAGCAGCCAATCTCCCCAACTCCGTTTGGGACGCTGTAGGCCCCTGCAGAACAGTTCGCCGACGCCGCATTAGTTTCGTCCTTCGAGGCCGTTGATCGTCCGCAGTTGGTCTCACGCGGCGCCCCGCCACCCCATTCCCAGAGCGATAAGACTCCAGCCAGTTCCATGCTTCCTCTGGTTTCTCACAAAAGTGTGTTTTCTAATCCAGAATTATCCACAGGCGTGTGGTAAACATCAACGAATACTGTAGGCCATTGTCACGTAGTGCCTTCTTGACCGCTAAGAAAGTAGATCGGCGGCACTGCACCTCAAGGGTGTCGTCTGGGAACAAAGAACTTTGCTATTATCCACCTTATAAAGATCGAGCTTTTTGTAGCAGGTGGTCCCTGTCTTTATAGTGAAGCAGGCATGCCACCACAAGTCTAGGCGGCCTTCCCGGTGCCAGCGGGCGAGCAGGAACTCTATGCGCTCTTTCCAGGGTATAGAATTGGGTCAGGCCCTCTGACGCCCTTCAGTCCATAGCCAGCCCTCCAAGTAATCAATCATGTTGGCCCCTTCCACTCCTTCCGGCAAACCTACCACTCTTATGTTGTTTCTGAGGTTGCGGCCTTCAGCATCCTCAGCCCTCCGCTCCATTGTCTGCAGTCTGTGTGTGACATCCCCCATCTGGGCCACCAGTGTCTTTTGGGTCAGTTCTAGCGTCACCTCCGTTTGCTTTACCCTGTCAGCCAGCTTGGCATGCTCCTTTCTAAGAAGGCCCAGCCCCACTGCCACATTTGCAATATCCTGCTGAAGGGCATCTCCAGTGTCTGTGATGGCCTTGAAAATTTGGTCCACCTGTTGCTGCATCAGGGTCTTGAGTTGCAGTTCAGGGGAGTCCTGCTTCCTGCGGTCCGACGGCAAGTCCTCAGGTTCCAGGGGAACCCCCCCCTTGTTTCCCTCATGGTTTCCCCATGATCTCTGATCCTCAGGAGCTCAAGGCAATAACTGCTCCCCCTGAGAACAGGCTCGCAACCTCCAGGATGTGCCTGAGAAGTGCAGACCCCTCACCACACAGAGTCAGCAATGGGGAGCCCACCTAAGGGAAGAGGGCGACAGGTCCTCGCCACCTTCAACTGGTGGCTATCGGTGCGCTTCACTCCCCACAGTCCCACCTGCAAGTGTGGGTCTCCGAGCCTGCCGGAAGTCTGTACCGGCACCCCCGTCAGCACCGTGCAGCCAAACAATCAGCAGAAGTGGCGGCCATCACAGCCAACGATCTGCTTCCCCATTCAGGCCCTGGTCCAGCAGGACCCCCCACCTCTGAAGGGTCAGTGGTCTCGTCTGGGCTCCTTCGGTCAGCCCGATTCACAGCCCCAATGTCTCCCCAGCCTCTGCTGTGTATACCTCAGCCCCGCCTTCAGTGCCTTCGTGGGAACGTCAGGTCAGTTCCCCGCTCTGCCCAGACACTGTGGGTCCCTCTGGGTGTCAGGTTCTGCTGCAGCGTGGCCTGTCGCCTCCAGGCATAATCGGGTCCAGCTGCAATCCCCCTCTGGCGCACTCAAGATGGCGGCAGGTTCCGCCCACTCCAACCCGGCCAAGGACAGCAACTGGTATCCCAATGAGGGGGCAGCCGCTAAATCCATCAACTAACTGACCTCTGAGGGGGAACTCCACCTGCCTCACCGGTCTCGCCGTCCAAATCACCGCGTAGCAGTAATACAGGGTGCCTCCGTAGTCAGCGCGACTCCCGCAGTGGGTGCAGTTCAGCGACCCCGCCTCAGTCAGCTCCCCAGGGCCCCTCCGGAGACACAGATGGGTATGCCGCTCCCTCAGGAGCCCCAGCATTAGCAAGGTAGTGGTCTCATTGGCTCCGTGATCGCTGCTGCAACTGTCGGATCACCGCAATCGCTGCCATTTTGAAGAACTCAGGCCGGTCTCACCGCAGCTCGGCAACAGCCTGATTTTAGGCAGGGTCACAGCCCGTGGGTACCAGAGTCTGTACCTCTAGATCCGAGTCCTTAGTTCCGGCTCGACAGCTCTCTGAACAGGATAATAGGTGGGGTCGGCGCAGAGCTCCGAGCTCACACGACCGTCTCCACCAGCCCCGTACCCATGCCCGTAGCAAGGGCCTCATTTATGGGTTTTGGCGTAGGGCAGTGGAGCATGTCAACTTGCTGCGCTGCCTTGCATCAAAGTGAAAGGGTAGGAATGCACCATATTTATCGGATACGGGGCACTCATGCCCTTTCTCCCAGTGCTGGAGCCGTTTCGGCAGCCTAGCGCCAACGCAGGCATCTTTGCACCATGGTGCAAGGGTGCCTGTTTTGTTGGCAGGATTGTTTTTGTGCAGGAAAGGGTCCCTTACTGCACAATAAGAATTCTGGCAGGCTTTTTCCTCTGAAGTACACATGGAAAGAGAAAAAAACGAGGAGAAATAAAGTTATTCCTCCTTTTTGCACCTCCGCTGGGGAGGCGTACATTTTTGGCGCTTCTCCAGGTTTACATAGTTTTGTAAATCTGGGAAAGTGTCAAAATCCATGGGTGTTGCATGGGAACACCCACCGGAAGGCCACCCTAGTGCAGAGTAAGGCAACGCAGTGATTTGCATTGCCTTGCCTTACTCAAACATATGAAGCCATTCAAAGCCACGCAAAGTGGCTTTGCGTGACCTCATAAATATGATTTTGTCATTTGCGCCGCCGGAGCGTCACAAAAAGTGGCGCTCCGGTGTTGCAAGGCCTCCCAATCTCCCTTCTCAAAGAACCAAGGCTTGGTTCTTCTTATCACATTGTACCTATTTTTGTTCCACTTTTTACTATGGTCAACTCTGATGTATTATGACTCTTTAACCCGTTGAGCATTTCCTACAGCAGGCACAACTTTTCTCAAACAGTTTAACCAAGCAGTTCGGAACAAATCCTGAGACACTCTTCCCCTTAAAGCACTGAATGGTGATATTCCAGTGACCCTATGAGAGGTTTTGTAATATGGCCATAAAATGGCTCAGAGAGCATCTTCCACATTAACACTCTCAATGACTGCTCCCCTGGCACATTCACTCACCATTCTATTTGTTCTCTCGATCTGGCTGCTCCCTTGCAGGCGATACAGTCTACTCCTCTTGTGCTTGATTCCTGCACCCTCCACAAATTCTATCCTCCCCACTGAGGTAAATTGCATGCCACTGTCTTACACTAATTGAGAAGGGAAATCTTGTGAATACATCAGTGAGAAACATGATCACGCTTCTGGTGTTAGGTTCTCGTACGAATTTCACCTCTATCCTTTTGGTCAAATTGTCTACCAAAACAATGGCAAACCATTGAGTTGCAGGAAGGATGGGGAATGAAGCAAAAAAATCCATACTCGCTCTCTCACACTTTTCCAGGACTGCCAATCTCAGCAATAGGTGAAGTCACACATTTGTTAACCCATCATTCTAGATCTCTGTCCATTCCTGGCCATCACTCGCCTCCCTCAACGTATTCTTCTTAAGTGTATACCTAGATGACCCTTGGGACTGATGTCCAACTACCTGTTTCTTGAATGGAATAAGGTTGCAGTCCCTAAAAAGCAATACTTGTTTCCACTGACAACTCGCGTTACTGTATGATTGTAGTTCAATAGAAGACTACCTCTTCTAGGCCAACACTTCTCTGTGTGTGCACCATGACCTTCCTCAAAACCAGATCCTCGGTAAGAGCCTTCCTGCAATCTTCCTCATTTACACATCTATTTCCACTCTAGGATACACTGGCTACAAGACAAGCTATATGCTGTTTTTTATCCAATAACGTATTGCAATCATCACACTGTTGTGGAAGCCTCCCTGTTCTTTCCACCAGACATGTATTTCATATCTATATGATGTTCGAAGAGCTTGACACTCAATCTGATCAACCGTGCAGTGGCTTTTTGGAGTGGTCATTTGTCCCACTCAGAATCGGAACAAGCGGTTGGTTATCTGTGTGTAACCAGAATTTGGTTCTCGATGCATACTCTTTGAAACGTTCAGAAGTGAACGGGCATGCACGCATTCCCTGTTCAATTAGAGAGTATAATCATTCTTGGGCATCTGGGGGTGCAGGATGCAAATACTATGGTACATTAACCCCTTGACCGCCGGGCGAATTCCGCCGAAGTGCTGGGGAAATAGAGAGTGGGCGGAGTTCGGACAGCCAGGGGCCGTCCTCCGCACGCAAGGGGTTAAAAGATGCATTCTTAAGCACGTACCACAACGGACCCCTTCCGTCAGGGAACCGCTGCTAGGAGACTGCCAGAACAACTGTGAAATCTAAATCTGCTCGGCAGGAACTCACTGCCCAGACGGTGAGGGAGTACTAATCGGCAGCATTGGAGTCCGCCATGTTGGCAGCGGTGAGCCGCGACCGTCCTTGTAGACGCATACTGCGAGTCAGCCTGCATGCATCTAAATATGGCGGGCGAAGGACCGTCCGCTCAACGAAGTTCTTGGGACTTCTGCAGCGGTAGACGGCGATAAGACTAGCAAGATCTAAACCAGGCCTTCAATCTTCTGGTTCTGTCAGGGTTCAATATGTTAATATTTTCCTAGGGCTAGGATATCTTAAGGTCCTAAAGAGCCACCCGAATTTGTTTTAAAAACTTAAAAAAATACTAGGTAGTCTGTACTTGTTTATTGGCAATGGAGAAAGGCCTAAAGGATGAAAACAAAGTGTAGTAAAGCATATGTTTTCTGATTATGCATGCAATAAGGCAGGGGAGTATAACGTAGATCCCAAAGGCCCTTATCCAGGTCAGATTTTCAGGGTATCCACATAAAATAAATTACCAATGGCCTTATAGGGGTTTTCAGAAAACAGAAGAATATTCTTAAAAAAAAGAGCCTATAGGTCACCTATTTCCTTAGTGGTGCTTCAGAAACTCTGGCTTGGATGAGGCCCTCCTGGGCAAATATCTGGAACCTCTGCCCTGGGGAATAGATGGAAGGGCAGCAGACCTCCACTTCCTAGATTGGCTGGCCATTAAGTCTTGAACATGGTTTGCTGATTAGTTTTGTTTCAGGAGTTGCCCCAGGTGTTATTTAGTAAGTGGACACTTACATTTTTTCCCAGAGTCTCATGGATGGAAGGATGCTAGGCATGCACACATTTGCACGCGGATTTGGTGGGCAGAGGATAAAGGTTCTAAGTAAAAGCAGAGCATGTCTGGAACGTCTAGGCAGTAACTGGAATGACCTTTACCCTCTCCCAAACCTCTGAACAATTCTTCTAAAGTAGGCCCAGACCAGCTGTGATTCATTTGAGGTATGTTTACAACATTATTCTATCAAAAATAGTCTATTACATCTCAGAGAAAAGTACAATTCAAAGGAAATTTATATGAGGCTTATTATATTTTATCGATGAGTCAGCCAGTAAATGTGTGTCAGATGTTTTGGAACTTGTATACAAGCAGTGTGAGCAAATAGGCTGCCATCTTTCATTTATCTGCCCCTAGGGTGCCTGATTTAGGAAGTGTCTCTCTTTATGATCCGCTCCGCTTGGTAAACAGAGATGATTCACAGAAACTGCTATTTTTGGACCTACTTCTTTTAGGACTTCACCCTTCCTTTATTACTTGTGCATTTGTCGAATCTTTCTTAGAGAACCCCAGTCTTCCCTGCTCCCCCTGCTCCATGTGCACCCCCTAGTTGGTAAGGAATGTGCTGTCTGAACATTTCTTATGGCTCTGGGTCAACTGGAGAATGCTGGGCAGTATACAGGTTTTGTGCTGTTGTTAAGCCTCACCAACAAAGGGTACATGATTCTCTTGATTGCACATTTTGGGAAAGACTCCCCTGGGGTACTTTTGTCAAAAGGTTAAGGCTGTAGTTAGGGGTTTGGTCTTTGATTCAAAAGAATATGGTAACTTATCTGTAATAGTAGTATTGACATCCCCATCTTCAAGCTCACAGTCCCACTGTAACATTACAATGTCAGTCCCATGTTAAACATAGTCTAGAGGCTCCAATCATGGCTCTTAAGTATCCAAGGGCCAGATGTATGAAGCCATTTGCGATTCACAAACGCCGGAGTTCGCAGAATTCCGGCATTTGCGAATCACATACTGTGTTTTGGTATGTATGTGCACAATCGCAAAATAAGGAATCGTAAAAATTGCGATTCCTTATTTTGCTCAAGCATTTAAGAAATCACAATTTTGCGATTCCTTAAATGCTATGCATCAATCATTTTTCTTTTGTGAATCCTCCTTAAGAAATCGCAAATTACCACCAACTTGAAGTTGGTGGTAATTTGCGAATTCTTTCACAAATGCACTTTTTTGTATTTGTGAAGGTGGCATGTGGCGCACATACATGCCCTTAGGGTATGCATGTACACCATATGTGCACACATGTCAATATCAGGGGTGCAGTAGGGTGTCCAAAAGACACCCTTGAAATTATTCTCAATTTGCGATTAGCAAATTGCGAATCGCAAATTGAGAATAATTTTACAATCATTCCTATGGGCCTCCTGGCCCATAGAAATGAATGGGAAATTATTCCTTAATTGCGATTAGCAATTTGCTCATCGCAATTAAGGAATTTTAAGAAATCTCTAAAAAATAACAAATTTCTACATACATACCATTTTGCAATTCTCAAATAGCGATTCCTTAAAAATCGCTATTTGAGAATCGCAAAAAGATATCTTGATACATCTGGCCCCTAGTTACACCATTTTAAAAAGAACCACATTGCAGCTAATCAGAGAGAATCAGACTGAAGACCAGACTCTGAGAGGCCACCATTGCTCATAGCTCAAAGCTCTAGTGTGGAAGACCATTGATGTAGTCAATATCAATACTGGAGAACTACCTTTAAAGTATTATTCTTCTCCCGCATTGTATCTTTCTTAGATTCCCATGCTTGAATCAGAGTAACAAGCAGTACATAGCATTCACAAATAAAAACGCAATGTATGGAGCTAATTCAAAGTATGGCTCAGCTCACTGAAAAAGATATGGGGCCCGATGTAGGTAAATCATATTTACCACTTCTTAAATACCGAATTTTACCGATTCGGTATTTAAGAAGTGGTAAATATGAAGGGGGAGATGTAGGTATTTCCAGATGTGTAAATACCGAATCTTTAAGATTCGGTACTTACCGAATCTGGAAATACCGAATCGGTATTTCCTATTGATTCCTATGGGCTGTGCAGCCCATAGGAATCAATGGGCAATACAGATTCTGTAATTACAGAATCGGTAATTACCGATTTTAGCAAGGGTGCAGGGGGTGTCACTTTGACACCCTCTGGCACCCCAAAAATAGGCTCGGGTGCCATGTGGCAGGCATACATGCCCCAAGGGCAGGTCTGCCTGTCATATGGCAGAGGTGTGCATGCACACCGGAATCGGTATTTTAACATCAAATTGGATTTGATGGTAAAATACCGATTCTGTAAGGCTTGTGGGACTCAGAAGAGTCCCACCTACATCTCAAAATTACCGAATCGGTAAAAATACCGATTCGGTATTTTACAGAATCGGTAAATTTACCGATCGGTAAATTTACCGATTCTGTAAAATACAGGGCCCTACATACCATTTCTCAAATACCGGTCGGTAACGGCCGAAAATACCGATTTTCGTCCGTTACCGACCGACCTACATCTGGCCCATGGTAACACTGCTTGACCTACTGCTGCATCCTTCTGTACAGCCCCTTCCACTGTCACGTTGGGTAAGAATGTGTGCATTCTTCCATGTTGACACTCTGCACGTCAGCGAATGAACCTCCAGCAAATCATGGGCCCGATTCACAGACCTAACTTAAGACAAAATCCTAAACTCACTACCATTTTGGTATTCACAGAAGGCACTTACTCATTTTGGTATTCACAGAAGGCACTTACTCATTTTGGTATTCACAGAAGGCACTTACTCATTTTGGTATTCACAGAAGGCACTTACTCATTTTGGTATTCACTAAAAGCACTTATTCCTCAATGAGTAAGTGCCTTCTGTGAATACCAAAATGGTAGTAAGTTTAGGATTTTGTCTTAAGTTAGTTCTGTGAATCGGGCCCAGAGTGTTGGATGCTGCAACACTCTTGGTAAAATGAGCATTTACATTGCTGTACAGTGGTATACCTGCTTTTGATGGCAAAATGAAATAGCAGATGCAACCCATTGGGCCATACTTTGTTTAGAAATGACTTCCCCTTTGGCGGATTCCCAAAGGCAATTACGAACTGATCTGACTTTCTAAATATTTTCGTCTTATCCAATGAGAATTTCACAAACTTTTTTTTGTCGGCGTAAGGCTCTTTACGGAACTGTGGATGAACTTGGAAAGAATTTCTTTAGTATATGAACCTCATTTCAATTGAAGTCTGAAGGCACTCTGAGGAAGATTTACGTTGCCTGATGCATCTCTGCAAATCGGCAGAGATGCGCCAGGAAAGATACGGCACGCAAGTTCATCCTTGCGCCACCCATGATGCGCCGCATTTACAATGCGGTGCACCATGGCGCAGGAATGAACAGATGCGTGTCGCATCTTGGGCGTAAAGTTGGCGCAGTGCTGAAGTTGTGTTGCGTGTGGCACGCAACTCCAGCACTTTTCCAACTTGCCCTATCTTTAACGTGGTGCGTCAAGCTTTACGCCTGCTTCAAGCAGGCGCTGGGTTTTGACGCATCAGCGTTGGGAAAGTGACTCAGTGAAATCTTGTAGATTTCACTGAGTCACTTTTCAGGGGCGTTCCTGCTACGGAACGCCCCCCCCTGCACCGGAACGCCTACATGAAACCTGACGCAGGTTTCATGTGGCGCAGGGCCTTACACCGTGACGCATCTCCATAGATGCATCACGTTGTAAATGCCTCGTAGGGATGCGCCACGTTTACGCCGCCTTGCGTGACGCAACAGCGGCATAAACGTGGCGCAAGGGGCTTGTAAATCTGCCCCTAAAAGTATAAACTTTTGATTAAGTCTCAGCGTCACTCCCTCACTGTGGAAGTGGAGGTAAGGATCTTTAATTGTGAAGGCCTGCATTTCACAGTCACTGCGAGCTGATATTCATGCTAGAAGTAACCACTGTTCATAAGAGTAATTGTATTCGTGCCGTGTGGATAGATTTGAATGGTGGATGCATACATTGCAAACGTACCAGGGGCCTTCTTATAGGAGGGACAGTCCTGAAAAGGCCTATCACGAACTCCGTAATCAGTCTATTGGTACACAGAGACGCTTTGATAAGCTCTCCTCTGAAACAGGGAATCGCAGATTCATGTACCTTGATTGATGCATGCTTTGCAGTTCTAGAATGTAAATCCTGCAAATCACACCAGGAACAGAGGGCCAGATGTAGGTATCCAAATACCGGTCGGTAACGGCCGAAAATACCGATTTTCGGCCGTTATCGGACGGTATTTGGATACTGAGCTGTAGGGCATGAAAAAATACAGATTCGGTAATTTTACTGAATCGGTAATTTTACCGATTCGGTAAATTTACAGAATTGGTAAAATATAGGCCCCCTACATCAGAAAACCCTAATACCGGTCGGTAACGGCCGAATTCTGCCGTTACCGACCGGTATTAGGGCTCCTACATCTGGCCCCAAATCTGTATTTTGAAATGTAGGTAGCACTGTAAACAGTGCTACATGGCTTTAAGGATTCGTTATTTACCACCAACTATTAGTTGGTGGTAAATAACGAATTCCTATGTAAATGCAAATATGTGCATTTACACCTGAGCCATGTGACAGACGCATGTATGTGTACCACATGGCACACAAGCACTAATCAGGGGTGCAACAGAGTGTCAAAGTGACACCCTGCCACCCTTGACCATTTCACAATTTTACCGAATCGGTATTTACCGAGTCGGTAATTGCTATTCATTCCTATGGGCCTCCAGGCCCATAGGAATGAATGGCAATTACCGAATCGGTAAATACTGATTCGGTAATTACCGAATCCTAACGATTCGGTAAAAAATGCCGAATAATTACCTACATAGGTTTTACCGATTCTAAAATACCGAATCGGTAAAATTCGGTATTTTAGAATCGGTAAAACCTTTTTACCTACATCTAGCCCAAAATCTTTTCCATTTAGCACAGTAGCTTCTATTCGTTGAAACAGCTCTCGGCTGCACTACAATTCTTCTGATATGTTCAGATTAGATCATTCATAGTGTTCAGGAGCCAAGCTTGCAGCTTCATGGATGCTGGGTCTGGATGTTGAATTTGACCAGAGGCTTGGTCAGAAGGTTGTGCCAGGGACCATCAGGACCCGTGGGGCTTTCGAAAGTAGCATATTCCATAAACCAAAACTGCTTGGCCATGCTGGTGCAATCAGGGTTAGCCAACATGGCTCCCTTCATATTTTTCTGCACTCCAAGTGTCAGGGCAAGAGGCAGAAATATGTATATACATGCCCCATATTACTTTATCGATAAGGCATTGCCCAACGACTCTGATACAATCTGCCTGCTTGCATACTACTGGCATTTGCCATTTATGTTTGCAGCGAAAAGACCGGTGTTTTGCATGCTCCAGATTCTGAACACCTTGTTGACTTGGGGTGAAGACCCAATCACCCTGCTCAAAGCTCTAGCAGATGTATATACAGGTGTCTTTCCTTCTGTGTCCCCCTCCCATTGGTCACTAGTTACAGCAGATGAGCATTCCATCCTTCCCTGGAAGCGTCCGTTGTCGTAATACACTTTGCGGGTTGTATTTAGTAACTTGTGCTTGCCTTTGAAGGATCCCTCCAGTTGAACCCATTGGTGGTCTGGACTCTCTTGGAACTGACTCATCTGTAGATAACAACATGGAAATAAAGGAGCACAGGACAGCATAATGCCCAGAAGGAGTTTGAATTGGCGCACTGTAACAGAATCGAAGTGGAACGAATGTTGTTGAGATCTGGGGACCTGCTCTATGTCCTCTTTCTTTATCATGGAGAGAATCCCTTTTTGCTATTTATGCAGATGTTGCACTCTGGTTGGAGGTATTCTTGGAGGTTTCTGTATGAACTCAAAGGTATGGAGAGGAGAAGTGTGGCTCAATGGTTAGAGCAGCAGACCCTGATGCAGAGGTCTGGCCCGGGATCAGGGTTCAATTCCCGCCTCGGTGGGTCTTGGGCTCCATTTCCTCGGACCTGATCATTCTCGCCTCGGTGCCTATTCCAATCATGGGTCCCACTCTGTGACCCTGGGCAATAGCTTGCTTAATCTCCACAACGGCCCCAACAACGCTAGGATGCCTGACTTCACCTTGGGGTGCCCAGGAGTGGGCATTTCACAGGGAAAAGCCAGGAACGGTTCCACAGCGGTATGCGTACAAGCGTCGAGATACCCTCATGGGTCAATTTGTGCGTTATACAAGTACTACTACATTTATTACATGGCCAGTCTTTCCCAAACTGAGGGTCCATCCGTCCATAGTGATACTTCTCCAACATTCTACACTAGAAGAAATGTCGTGACCCACTTGGTGAGGAGGTGGTATTTTATGGAATGGGGTGACCAGTTCCTGTAGTTCATGAGTGAGTGCCTCCTCCAGGTGTCACGCGGCTGTACTGTACGGTGCTTCTTCTTCGTCTTGGAGCGGTTCCGAAGTATGTGATCGATGATGGTCTGTACTGACACTGATAGTGCCTATAATATAACTGGTATCATGATATGGCTTGCACCTGTATTGCTGGTTTCCACCTCAATAGAAAGGCGGTGTTCTCTCCCTTAAAGGCCAAAACAGCTGCTGCCTGTGCTGCTGAAGGATGGCCAGAGATCTTGCAGTTTCATTGTCTGTGCTTATGCCCTGCAGATAGATTGACCACTGAAAGGCATATCCAGGATTTTACTCTGAACCTCTGGTCTAGAGATTTGTACAGCACAGCCATTCTTATTTCCTTGAGACAACAGCTCCAGCAAGTTGTTTGAAGGCATTAGTTACTACACCAATAGATGCATCAATAATCGCTGCCAAAGTGCCCTGTCCTTCCTTTAACCTGTCTATTTTTTCCCTCTTTTTTTCTTCTTGCAAATATTCTCACAGTAGGGCCAGATAAAACCTCATTTGTCTGTCAAAATGAATGGACAGACAGTTTGGCACACTGTTGTTATAGCCAATGCAGAAACTATTTCCCAATGTAGTCCAAGTGTCTACTCTCTCTCTCTCAACTGGAGTCACAGTTTAGGGGGGTCGAGGGATTCCTAGATCTTTTTTGAGATTCTTGCATAACTGAGTCTGTTTTTGGATGACCTATGAAGCAGGCTTTGGTAGTATCCTGTGCCTTATACTTCCTTTCCACTCACAGAACCACTCACTGCCTACAGTATTGCTGGGTTTCACCTGACTTTAAGGCCTTACGGTCACATGCATCAATGTTGCCATTTGCGAATCCTTAATTGGGAAAATTAAGGAATCACAATTAAGAATTCGCAAACGGCAATGCATGAATAATTCGCATTTTTTTTTAGCAATTTCTTATTTTTCCTTAATTGCGATTCACAATTTGCGCACCGCAATTAAGGAAAACCCTTCCCATTGATTCCTATGGGCCAAGAGGCCCATAGGAATCAATGGGAAGGCATTTACAATTTGCAATTTGCAATTTGCAAATCTCAAATTGAAAATGCAATTTCAAGGGTGCAGGGGGGGGTCCAAAGAACCCCTCCCCGCACTCCTGAAATTAAACTTAAGTGCAATTTACACACACACATGTCCCAAGGACATGTGTGTGTGTAAAATGCTACTTTCAAAAATGCATTTTTGTGCATGTTTGAAGGTTTTCGGTAAATTAGCATGAGGTTCAACCTCGTGCTAATTTACCACTTCCAAATTGACAATTCGCAAATTAAAAATGATCATGCATTTCAAATTGCGATTTCTTAAATGCAATCGCAATTTTAGAAATCGCAACATGATTGCGATTCCTAAAATTGCGAAATACATGATGCATCCCAATTTTGATGATTGCATTCGCAAACGGCCGAAAAATGCGATTCGCACCGTTTGCGAATGCAATTATCGTTGATGCATGTGCCTGCAAGCTCCATATCTGGCCGATGATAGGCATTGACTTCACGGACTTCTTTGGAGCATTTCTGAAGTCATAAAGGCAGTAATCAACATCCTCTGCTGGCAAAGGTTGATCAAAACCTAAAGATGCACTTTCAATATTAGCATGAAATACTGCTATGTCACATGGTGGAGAGTTCTGATGAAGGGAGTCATCTAATCATCCCTTCTTGGGGCTCTCTGAGACAAATGTCTTTCATCATTGTGGTTGTCATCCATTGTGAAGCCCGCCTGATCTGTTGATAAGGTAAACGTAGCTGGTTCAGGTTTCTGAACAGAAGATACAGCTTTGGCAATAGGTTCTGCATGTTGTGTTCTAGGTGGTGTCACTGAAGGCACTGTTTGCAGTATTTACTGACCTGGTGTAATTTCTCTGGACTATATCAGGGAATCAGACATTATCATCCTGAGATCCAGCACAGGGCTATTGAGATTTGGATTGTGTCCAGGTCATTGTATTGTAAGTTTTCAAAGTATGATACATACATATTCCTGGTGAGATTGCTAATGTAATGGTTCATACGACCTCGAATGATGTGGACGGATATGTTGTTGCATGCCTTATCAATGGAAATGTTGTCCACAATTTATTCGTAGATAGTGTTGTTGACTAGGCTTTTTGGTCTCTTGTGTATTCATCGACAAAGGGTAGTTGATGATGACGTTGATGGTGTTTATTAACCTGTATTTGTGCCAGATTGTGCCCCTGATCTCGCCTGCATTGTTTTGGTGCCATTTGTTGTGCTTCTTAACCCTCCCCGCTCCCTGCCGCTGCTCCCCGTGGCCCCACCCCCGTTCCCTCTAGCATCCCCGGACCTCGCCACCCCGCTCCCGCCTCCCAGCTGCTCCTCCCTCGTTCCACCCCCTCCACTCTCCACTTATGACAGAGTGGCAAACGCGCAGTGTTCACGCGCAGCGGGTGCGCCCTATGCGCACCGAAGGCGCGCCAAAGGTAAGCCCGTCTGCGCCCGTCCGCGCCTGGACCGCGCCCAGCGCTAGACCCCCTGGCTCCCGCAGAGGCCATCCCTCCCGCAAAACATACGACACCGCAACCCTCCCTGCACTCAACACCGGCCGACTCTCCGATTGCCACCGAGCCGCCCCAGGACGCACCCATGGACCCTTCACCTGCCAAGCTTGCAAGTTCTGCTGCATCAGGACCCACACTACAACCGCACACGCCAAACAGAGCTCCAACAACAACCACCTGAAGTGCATCCTGCTCAACACCCGTTCGGTCCACAGACACGCCATTGAACTATGGAACCTACTCGACACCATAACTCCGGACGTCGCCTTTCTCACGGAAACCTGGATGAACGCCTCATCAGCGCCCGACATCGCCATAGCCATCCCGGACGGATAAAAGATCGCCTGAAGGGACCGCATCAACCAAACAGGAGGAGGCATTGCAATCGTCCACAAGAACACCATCCGCATCTCGACCAGTTCCGACGACACCCTCACAGCCACCGAACACCTTCACTTCCAGATACACACCGACCCCAAGACCACACTGAGAGGCACCCTCATTTACAGACCCAAAGGAACCCGCACACAATTCAGCGAAGACATCACTGACTTTGTCAGCCCACACGCCCTCCCCTCCATTGACTACATTCTCCTAGGGGACCTCAACTTCCACCTGGAGAATTACAATGACAACCACACCACCACCCTGCTGGACAACCTCGCCAATCTCGGACTCAATCAACTGGTGAACACCCCCACCCACTACGCCGGACACACGCTCGACCCAATCTTCTCCTCCAGCAAGCACATCTCCTTCAGCCACTCCACCGGACTCCACTGGACAGACCACAGGTGCGTCCACTTCAGCTTCAGAAAGAACACAACTCACCACTTCCCGCAACAGGTCCCCCGCAGAAGATGGAACAAAATTACTGCCGACCAGCTCACCACTTCACTGAATCAAAACGCTCCCGCCAGATCAACGGACCCAAATGAAGCAGCCATCAATCTCGCACAGTGGATCACCCACTGTGCTGACGACCTAGCCCCCCTGAAATACAATCCCAACAAGCCAGGAAGCAAAAAGCCTCCTGGTTCAACGACGACCTCAAGAACTCCAAAAAGAACTGCCGCACCCTCGAGAAAGCCTGGCGAAGAAATCCAACCACAGACAGCATGACCGCCCTCAAGAACGCCACCCGCAAACACCACCAGCTGATCCGCACCACCAAGAAGTCAGCATTTAAGGATCGACTAGACAAAAACGCCCACAACAGCAAGGAACTCTTCAGCATCGTCAAAGAGCTCACCAATTCCAGCGCCGGCAACAACGACATCACTCCCTCTCAAGACCTCTGCGACTCTCTCGCCACGTTCTTTCATAGCAAGATCGCAGACATACACAACAGCTCCGGCGACCAGACCACTGCCCCTACCACTGAACCGAAACCCCCCATCGCCACCCTCCGCGCCTGGACCCCGATCAGCACCGAAGACACCATCCGCAAGATGAACTCCATCCACTCCGGATCACCTACCGACCCATGCCCCCATCACATCTTCAACAAGGCCGACTCCGCCATCGCACCCCAACTCTGGGACATCATCAGCTGCTCCTTCAACACTGCTACCTTCCCGGAGAGCTGGAAGCATGCCGAACTCAACGCCCTTCTGAAGAAACCTTCAGCAGACCCCACCGAACTTAAGAACTACCGCCCCATCTCGCTCCTCCCATTCCCCGCCAAAGTCATAGAGAAGACCGTCAACAAGCAGCTCACCGCCTTCGTTGAGTCTAACGGTTCCCTCGACCCTTCACAGTCCGGCTTCCGAGCCAACCACAGCACCGAGACCGCCCTCATCGCAGCCACAGATGACATCCGAACCCTACTCGACAACGGGGAAACAGCGGCCCTCATCCTCCTGGACCTCTCCGCAGCGTTCGACACGGTTTGCCACTGCACCCTAGTACAACGCCTCTGAAACGTCGGGATACAAGATAAGGCATTGGATTGGATCATCTCGTTCCTCGTCGGAAGAACCCAGAGAGTCCGCCTCCCCCCTTTCAGATCAGAGGCCACCGAAGTCATCTGCGGCGTACCACAAGGATCATCACTCAGCCCCACCCTCTTCAACGTCTACATGAGCCCCCTCGCATTCATCGCACACCAACACAACCTAAACATCATCTCCTACGCGGACGACACTCAGCTAATCCTCTCCCTCACCAAAGACCCAACCACCTCCAGAACCAACCTACACGAAGGGATGAAAGAAGTAGCCGAGTGGATGAAGAACAGCCGCCTAAAACTTAACTCAGACAAGACAGACGTCCTCATCCTAGGATCATCCCCCTCTGCCTGGGACGACTCCTGGTGGCCCCCGGCCCTTGGCAGCGCACCCAAACCAACGGACCATGCTCGCAACCTGGGCTTCATCCTAGACTCCTCCCTCTCGATGACCAGACAAGTCAACGCCGTCTCATCATCATGTTTTAACATCCTACACATGCTCCGAAAGATCTTCAGATGGATCCCCATTGAAACAAGGAAGACGGTCACCCAAGCACTTGTCACCAGCCGACTGGACTACGGTAACACCCTCTACACCAGAACCACAGCCAAACTGCAGAAAAGACTTCAACGCATCCAGAACGCCTCCTCTCGATTCATCCTGGACATACCTTGACAAAGCCACATATCCGAACACCTAAGAGACCTTCACTGGCTCCCCGTCAGCAAGAGAATCACGTTCCGTCTCCTCACCCACGCACACAAGGCCCTCCATGGCCTAGGACCTTTTACACTCCCACCCGCCAACTGCGATCATCCAATCAAGCCCTCACCACGATCCCACGCATCCGAAGAGCCACCATGGGAGGAAGATCCTTCTCCTACCTGGAGGCAAAGACCTGGAACTCCCTCCCCACCCACCTCCGTCTTACCCAGGACCACCTCTCCTTTAGAAAACAACTCAAAACCTGGCTGTTCGATCAATAGCGAAACCCTCCCCCTTAAGCGCCTTGAGACCCTCTGGGTGAGTAGCGCGCTATACAAATTTCTGATTGGATTGGATTGGATAGTGTCGTTGATAGACGTCTTGATGCAGATGTTTCTGTGAAGGCAACCATAGACAGTTTTTTACTCGTCAGTGGCCTTGTAGATGTGAGACTCTTCACCAATGACGAGATTTTCAGAGAAGGTAAGAATAAGGAAGATGGTAAAGTATGTACCTTATGAAGCTCTGGAGAAGGAGCTCTTGACTGAGTATGACATTTCTTTGGTGAGGATTGTTCCAGTTGAAGATTTGCTTTTTAATTGTGTGAGGTACGTCGGGAGATCTTCTGCATATACTGGGATTGTTAGATCCTCTTCACCTATACCCATTTCAGACAGCTTTTCCTTAGTGTGGGGCCTTTTGTGGGGTTTTTTGTCATCTGAGGCAGTTACCCCTTTTGATTTTTGAAGCCAAAGAAGTCTTGCCTTTCCAAATTTCTGTATATCTAGCATTCTTCAGGCTTCTGAGATGGATGAAGGCAATGAATACAGTCCATACGAGGGTCATCAGAATATAACATTTTCACTACAACAGCCACAAAGTCTAAAAATGCTCTTTTTAGCAGTATATGACAACCTGAAGTATAAACATGTGTTGTAAGTCTAAAAGAATCTGAGAAAATAACGTATCTGAGGTGATTTGAGTCTCAGCACCCAGGAAGTCATTCCCCGAGCTGCAGGCCTAGGCTGCAACTGACACTGAGACTCAGAGCCTGGCTCTGAGGTCATGGAGGGATGCCACAAGTTTACCCCTGGGTGGGAACAATACTTTCATCATGTACAGTGAGTGATGGTGGCAGTGTGCTGTGTTTTTAGTGATCAGTTGCAGAAGAGGCCTTTTTAACTATTGAAGGATACTTAAATACAAACAAAAACAAATACATATTGTAAGAAATTGGGTTGTTGGTAGAGGGGGGTATGGTCACTTCTAAAACAGAAAGAGTGAAGGTAAAAAGTTTGGGGGTGACCCTGCAATGAGTATGTGTTGACCAGTTCCAAAGCAGATTTCTGGAACAATATCCCTGTTTCTATCGGGACCAACTCAAAGCTGCTTCAATTTAGGAAAGAGTTGAATATACATCTGTTTAAAGAACATTACTTCACAATGCCTTAACAGTCCACAAACCAGAAACCCCATCTAACACTCACTAAAGTTATGCTTGTGTTTTACCCTGTACACCACATTCTGCCTTTTGGCTAGGTTAGCGTGTTAGAAATACCACATACTTACAAATAACACACAAAAGGATATGAGCGTTGTGGAAAAGTAAATTTTGCCGTGTTCTGTGCCCCTACGCCCCATCCATCATATGTTATGTGTGCATGATTAAATATGCATACGTACTCCCCATGTCCGATTAATGACGCAATTATAGTTGTGTCCACCTCTAGTATGCCAGTTTCCAGTCCTCGTGAATACTACGAATATCAGGCCTATGTAAAGCTACGTTGTCACGTTTCTCAGTGTGCACGTTATTCCATTATAAAGTCTCCGTTTCCAGGCCTCAAAAGGGCCCGGACATCAGATTCAGCTCCTGTCTCCTGAAGCCTCGCTGAGGAGCGATACAGCCCCCACCTGTATCCTCGACCCTTCACTTACTTCCTGCCTCTCAGTGCCCGGTGCAGCCTGGCTCAGCCTCTGAGTCTGCCAAAAGTATGTTATAGTTCCAGTTATCAGTTCAGTCCTCCTTCTCTGCATTCCTAAGCTACTGAACTGCATCAATAGTTTCCGTCATTGTCTAGCCTATGCGACTCCACGTTAGAGAAATACTGCATTTTAATGGTCATTTAATATTCTTCATCACGCACTACATGTAGAATAATGCATGGTCCAGTCTTAGAATCAAGTTAGCCTTTCCCCTCCTGACTTCTAGTTTATATCAACATGTTCTCTAAACATCAGATACTAGATACTGTTTAGGTACATGTCGCTCCGACCCTCCAGACTTTAGTCTCTGCTCCTAGCACAGAGTTCGTAGCCCCCAGCTTCTCCTAGTGACACGTCATTGCCAGTTTGCGCGCACCATCAGGTTAGAGGTCCCGGCTCCTTAGGTAGCCCCCTCCTATGTTTCCGCCCATTCATGACATATTCTGTTACGTTTGCACCACATGTCTATGTATACGCCCAGTTACACCTACTTTTACTCTTATCTTTCGCGACTGCTACGCGTCACGCCTTCTGCTCCACCCACTGCTACGCCTACTGCAATGTAATGCTATGTGTTTGCGTTATGTATATAAGCTCATGTATTGTTATTAAAAGTTAGCGCGCTCATCCCAGACCGAGCCCCAGCAGCTGCTGGGCCCCTGTCGCCCTGCTGGGCCCTGCCATCCTATTCCCGTGCAGGTCGTCCTGTTCCTGTCCTTATGCTGTATTAAACCTGCAAAACTCCTACTACCTCGAATCTTGACTCTTATTTATTGAGCTATCTGTTATGATATATGTCTAGTCAAAAATAGGGTATTATTTATTTATTTACCACATAATGGCGCCCGAATAGGGACTTGCCCTTTCCCCACGCGTCGGTGAAGCCACGCCGACCCCCTGACCCTCTGCAGCCGTGACGGAACCATACCGGCCACGTGCAGATATTTCTGCTTCAAGTATCCCTCAGGCCCACGGAGGAGACGGAGGAGGCGGTCCAGCATCCAAACGAGACGGTGGAGGAACGCGGCGAGTCCCGACCAGAGCCCAAGCCAAGAGTCCAAGGTCCGAGGTATCCGGAGGCCCACCTGTAACTGAAGTCCGAAGTTCGTCGTCCGTCGTCGTAGCAGTCCAGTCCAGTCCAAGGCCTTCCGTTCTTGCTGCCCGGTGAGTACCATTACTGGGGTAGTATCTAGACAGGGTCAATCTAAATTGACTCTGGTCCGTGGGTTGGTGGTACCCAGGCCCACAAACGAAGTGTTCACCTAGGTGGATACGGGTCTTGATGCGTCCCTTTATGGGACCGGTATGTTCCGTACTGTTTCAGCAGCGCATCCAGTAACTCTAGTCTGTTCCGTTCTCGAGAAATTCTTGTGTTTCTGTTCTCAGTATTCCAGGTAATATTTCTGTCCGAACTGTAATGTTATGATGTTGTTCAATGTATTTCCAATGTCGTGGTATGCCTGAATTGTTTTCCCAATTGTTATTGTTCCTCGTCTATTGTATTGTGTTCCGATTCAAGTTTACAATGTCTCTCTTTTCGAGATTACGTCAGTTAAAAACTAGAAAGGGTTTGTTAGAAGAAGCAGTTCCTGTTCCGCCTAGGGACAGTCCAGGTCACTTTATGTATCAAAAACATGGCATAAGCGCCATATTGTATCTAGATTTATGGGTAGATTATACCAAACAGTTAGAAGAAAAGTATAGATGGCCCGTATCGGGTACATGGGATGCCGAATGCATCATGCGAGTAGAAGAGGCATTATGGAAAAAGAAAGCCAGACAGTCACAGAAAGATGCCATCGAGTTATGGCGCAAAGAAGCTCATAAGAGAACCGAAAAAGAAATCAGAAAGTCAGAACTAAGTAGAGAATCCCAAGAACGAGCACAAGAAAAAGAATTAATCGAGATAGGTGAACAAGTCAAAGCCGAACAGTCAGACAGACAGAGGAATGCCCTTATTAAGGGTATGTACCCTCTTCTTGCCGAGGGCTTGCCAAAAGCGACCCCAGAGGCATCCAGTAATTTCCCGCCACCATTAGTTCCGACCAAGCTACGTCACAAACAGACTGCAGCTGATATTTTTATTTCGTCCTATCTGGACGACACAGTCCCAGAATATGCAAATCCTGTTCGCGCTCTGCCAGTCCCTGTGAATCAGGCACTTCCAGCTCCTCCAGACACCGGAGTACCCGTTACGGTACCCCCGGTCCAGTCCGTCATACAAGTCCAGCCTACATTTCCATTTCCCACTCTGCCAGGACGAAGAGCCTCAGTAGACCTAGACTCCAGTTTAGGGGCCGCAGGGGGAGGTCCTCCTCAAACCCCGCCGCCACACAAGCGTTTAACGTTAGCCGAATTACATGCACAAGCGTCACAGCGTACGCCCAGACATCAGACTGTAGCAGAAATAAGAAAATCCCTTGCCGAATGCGGCTATGATCCAGTCCCAGGCGAGGATAATATGGTTTTATATTCATTTCGCGTAAGAAAGGTGGCCGAGTTTCTAGTCACCTTACCGAATATGAAAGAAGATCTAGACAGAATATATCGTTTCATCCGTACAGGGGATGATCCAGAAAGTATTAGCGAGGCCATGTCTCAAAGGAAAGCCGAGATCCAGCTCATGATATTAAAATTTCTGATCAATTGTCTAATAAGAGAGCAAGATTACCCGTCTAAAGATCCGGCCGAAATGAAAATCCTGACAAGGTGGAGTGATAATATAGCCGAGGGTAAGCACAAGACCGTCGGTGCTATGGAGAGTATGTACAAGAAAATCCGTAGAGAAATAATAAAGATACACGAACAGCGTAAAGCAGCACAAGTAAGCGAGAAAGAAAGTACCTCTGATCCTGAAGAGGAAGAGGACGGGAATCCCGCCAGAATAGCGTATGTAGGAAAATCTAGATTTCCAGATCGCCATTTACGTCTAGAACACAAGTCTACTTTCCATCATCCAGCACCAGAACAAGGTTCCCTAGAACAAGTATTTCAAGCTACCGATCACATTCTGAAATCACGAATCGGTTACAGTGAGTTAAGTACCATGCATGAACAGGAACTAGTCCGATCAGCAGTCCGATGGATTACTGATTCTACCACTTTTCCAGACGAAATAGTGGCACAAATGTTTCTGAAAATGCCCCCAGCCGAACAACGACTGGTGGGTATGTATATGATTCAGCACCTCATTACTTTATATGAGGGTCAACACTCTGATCCAGGTCCGTTACATGATGTCCTGAACGAGTTACTCCAGTATAAATGGAGAGGTCTAAGTACCAATTTAATTAGTGTCATTCTAGAACAGCGCCACAAATATACAACGTTCTTGAACCCGCATTTTGTTCATGTCTCACCCCCAGAAAGTAAACCATTTTACATGGAGAGACAGAATCCGTTACGAGAAGTCCACCCAGTTAAAGGAACGGGTGGCGAAATGCAGCGAGTGTTTGTATACACTCCAATCACAAAGATGGAACTCCTCGAGATGAAGAAATTAATTCCCTGTCATGACAAAGATCCAGCAGGGTTCCATAGAGAATTAAAAGACATGCTCCGTATGGGAGAATACACTGACCCAGATATCATTAAAATGTTAAAGGTCCTGTTGCCCGCAGGGGTGTATGAAAAGCTAAAGGAAAAAGAATGGGAGGTGGGAGAGAAAAAGATCGATTGGGCAGTTCTAGAAGCTGAAGACAAGGCACGAGTACCAGGTACCGGTCTTGGAGATAAATGTAAAGAATTACCAGAATTATTGATACAAGTTTTACCCAGATTATTGACAACTAGAAAAGAAGACTGGGATGCAATCTCAGCCTGTAAACAGAAGCAAGATGAAGATATTAGTGATTTTTATTCCAGATTTGAAAAATGTTTCAGTATCAACAGTGGTCTCAAGACAAGTAGTGAGTCATACCCTCACCTTTTTGTTACTAAATTAGTCGAGAATTCAAGTCCACCAATTAAAAATCGAGTTCTGAAAGTCGAAAGTACCTGGCAAGCTAATACCCCGTCCCAGATGTTGCAAATGCTCCAGTACCACCAGAATAGAATCAGGGAAGAGCAAGAACACGAGAGAAAACGTATGAAAGACACGAAAATGAAAGTGCTAGTTGCACAATCTGTTCCTCAAGACAGTCAGAAGAGGGGTCCGAATCAAGCCAGTCATCCTGCAGCTCCCGTTAAAGGAAACTGCAATTATTGTAAACAGCCAGGTCATTTTATAAATGAGTGTGCAGTTCTGAAACACAACATAGCTACTGGTAAGACTAAAGAAAGACCACGTCCGCCTAGACAAGAACAAGTTTCACAGACTCCTCAGTCACAGAATGCATCACAGACAGTTACAGCGCCGCAGCCTATCGCTGCAACACAGCACGTTACATCGCAGATGTACCAGTATGCACAGTCTGAGTATCCAGAGTACCAGCCATATTCATGAAACAGCCTAGAGAGGGAGGTAGGCTTGCCTCTCATCGAGATACCTGTAGATCAAGAAGGTCCCTATGTTCACAGTCAAGTATTAGGGAAAGACAGAAAGTTTTTGATTGATACAGGGGCAAGTAGGACCACAATTAGTCACGCCGAAGTTCCAGGGGCTCCGCTCTCAGGCTCAAGAAATGTTTCCCTTGGATTTTCAGGAAAACCTATCGTTAATGAGATTTCAAAGCCAGTTACTCTAGAAGTAGGTCCATTGTCCCGTACTACTGATCTGTTACTTACCAAGTCATGTCCAGAAAACCTATTAGGCATTAAAACACTGAAAGAGTTAGGTGCAGTTATATGCTGTTCCCCAGAGGGAATACGTCTGTTCCTACGTGACTTTAAGGGTCACTATGTATTACGAAATTTTGATTCAAGACTGTCTAAAGTTCCGCAGCACTTATGGGCGCAAGGTCCAACTGATGTAGGTTACATGCAAATCACACCCCATCGTATGACTCTCAAGCCAGGTGTAGTGTTACCACGAATCAGACAGTACAGATTGCCACCTGAGGCTGTAGCAGCCTTATCCAAAATTATTGACGAGCTCATCGCTCAAGGAGTAGTTGTAGAAACTGACTCCAATGTATGTAATTCTCCGATCATTCCAGTCATGAAACGTACTGATTCAAATGCACCCCCAGTATATCGATTAGTGATTGATTTACGAGAGCTTAATAAATGTATTATTCCGCAGTACCCAGTTGTCCCAGACATCTCTTCCCTATTGACAGCCATTGATTCCGAAGCCACGTTCTTTACTGTAATAGACCTCAAGAACGCATTTTTCAGTGTTCCTATTCATCCAGACAGCCAGTTCCTTTTCGGATTCTGTTTAAATGGAAGGAGCTATATGTTCACACGAGCTCCTCAAGGTTTCACAGAAAGTCCTAGTATTTATAGTCAAGCACTCAAGAGACAACTAGACAACATTCACATGCCAACTGACACTGCCCTGCTCCAGTATGTCGATGATCTACTGATCACAGCCCGTTCTGAACGTGCTTGCGAGCGGGCATCCCTTACAGTTCTGTATTTCCTAGCCGAGATGGGGCACAAGGTGTCCCCATCGAAGCTTCAATTCTGTGTCCAGCAAGTGGTATACTTAGGACACTTGCTGTCCAAGAGGGGTAGGCAGTTGACACCAGACCGTATCCAGTTAATAGCGAGTCTTCCCCAGCCCAGAACCCAGAAGGAGGTACGTGCCTTTATCGGCCTTACTTCTTATTGTAGACAATGGATTCCCCAGTATGCATTTCTAGCCAAGCCACTGATACAGTTAACGACACAGGAGGCAGCCGTATCGACTGTTCTCCCTTGGACATCTGAACATACACTTAGTTTCAACGAGTTAAAGAAAGCTCTATGCCAAGCTCCAGTTCTAGCTACACCGAACTACAGTAAGCCTTTTACACTTTTCGTCACTGAACGTGAAGGTACAGCATTATCTGTTCTTACACAAGATCAAGCAGGACAATACAAGCCCTGTGCTTATTTTTCTAGCACATTGGATCCAGTCGCCCAGGCGTTGCCTGTGTGCCTCAAGTCAGTTGCAGCCACAGCCCTAGCTATCAGACAAAGTGATTCCATAGTTTTAGGACATACCTTGACAGTACAAGTTCCACATTCAGTAGAAGTTCTTTTAAACCGAACACAAACTCAGCACTTGACAATTGCACGTTTAACAGGTTATGAATTGACACTGTTCCAGCCACACATAGAAATCAGACGCTGCAACGTCCTGAATCCTGCTACACTATTACCATCAGCTAGTTCAAATTCTGCCACACATGATTGTGTGGAAGTAGTTAACATTACGACAAAGCCAAGACAAGACCTGACAGACATTCCGTTACCAGATCCTGACCTGACACTTTATGTGGATGGTTCATGTATGAGAACAAGTACAGGAGAACTAGTAGCCGCGTATGCAGTGACTACTGACACCGAAGTTATTGAAACACACCGTATTGACACTCTGTCCGCTCAAGCAGCAGAGCTAGTTGCTCTGACACAAGCCTGCATACATGCCAAGAACCTGAAAGTTAATGTTTACACAGATTCACGTTACGCATTTGGAGTCGTACACGACTTTGGAGTGCTCTGGCAGGAGAGAGGTTTCATGACTTCTCATGGAACCAAGATTCAGCATGGTCTCCTTATTCAAGCTCTGTTAGATGCAATACATTTACCGACATCCATTGCTATCATGAAATGCAAAGCACATACGAAAGTTACTGACATTATTTCCCAAGGTAATGATCTAGCAGATCGCACAGCCAAGCTTACAGCACAGACTCTAGACATTCCAGTTAACATGACACATACTCCAGATCCGATTACATGCATGACAGTTAAGGACCCTACTCAAGATGTCATAGATATCCAGTTACATGCTACTCCTGAAGAAATCAAGAAATGGTCCGAACAAGGAGGGGTCCAGACAGATCAAGGATGGTTAACGAAGGGTAGAGCCACATGGTTTCTCCCCGACTCTATGGTTCAAGTCATTATTAATACCGCACATAGTCCAGCACATTTAGGGGAAAAAGCTATGTTAGACAGTATCCAGAACATTTGGTTCAACAAGCATTTACGAGCTGCAGCTAAGCAGAAAGTCCGTACCTGTATGATATGTTGTCAGTTTAAACCAGGTAAAAGTGTCCCGGTGGAACAAGGTGGTTTCCAGCCTCCTGACCACCCTTTTGAAGTCCTCCAGATGGATTATATTCAGATGGAGCGATGTAGAGGTTTCAAGTATGTCCTTGTAGTTGTATGCGCTTTGTCCAGATGGACAGAAGCATATCCAGTCCCAGATTACACAGCCGCGACCACTGCCAAGCAGTTGGTTCGTGAGTTTTTCCCTCGATATGGACTCCCTAGAGTCGTATATTCTGATAACGGTCAGCCATTCTCATCCGAACTCATGAAGCACGTTTCCCTGTTGTTAGGGTACCAGTGGAAGTTTCATTGTGTACGCCATCCTGAAGCAGCCGGTCTAGTCGAGAGACATAATCAGACTCTGAAAATTCGAATTGCCAAGATATGCAAAGATAAGGGTGTGGACTGGCTAGTAGCTCTGCCAGTCGCTTTGTTTTATATGCGCATGGTCGCACATTCCAGATCAGGTCTGTCCCCGTATGAGGTCGTATTCGGCCGCCCCCCTAACATGTGGGGTACTCCTAGACCCCGAAGTATTACCGATGTTTCAAGTAATATGCTGACAGATTACCTAGCTTCCTTGATGTCTGCCCTCAACTCATGTCGTTCACAGGTTGCCGCCGCATTTCCAGACAATACCGAGGTGGCACCGCACGAGATCGTTCCAGGTTCCATGGTGATGGTCCGGAACTTTGACAGATCAAGTCCGCTGGAGCCTCGATGGAAAGAGCCCCGTCAAGTCCTCCTCACCACCCGTACAGCCGTGAAGTTGGAAGGCCGAAAAGGATGGATACACCTTTCTCATGTTAAACTTTTTAAAGGACTGAAACCCGTCTTTAAAAACATTTCCCAGGATATCAAGACCTGCCAAAATATTGCTCTCAAGGACTGTCCCGCAAATGACATTGATGCAACCCCTCCCCTGTTAGAGAAAACTCCACAACAGGAGTACAAGCTAAAATTAAGGTCTAGTAAATAAGTCAGTCAGTTTGATTGTCTAAGTCCTCCCCTAGGTGAAACGGTTAGACTGTTTCTGACATGTATAAAATAGACCCCCATAGTGAGAGAGTCAGTCACAACTCAATTCAATGTATCGTTTTTCTGAGTTTCATATTATTTCTCAGCATTTTGATCTCCTGCACTAGTTATGCATTTTTCCTGTATTTTCCAGTTTCTCATGTAAATAAGTCTGCTAATGCTACAGTAGAGCACACGTTTAGTGATCTGCCTCCTCATGAATATTCCTACCGCCTCGCTATGCGTAATAACTCATTTATCCGCATGTTACATTACTCACACCAGACCAGCAATGCCACAAATTGTTGGGTGTGTGGTCGACTCCCCCCTTTCCAGACACCGAAGGGAGTTCTGCCACTTTTTCCTTATCCATTCTCACATAATGGTTCGTGTGGAGCATGGTCCACGTTAACGTCATCCTCAACAGATATGTCTTCTCTTAACAGCACATGTTTTCCAGACAAGCAAGGTCTCCCCCACAGAACAGGTTTAGATCTAGAAAATGAAATATATAATTTAGGTAATTATTCGTCGAATTTCATGGTCTTGAATGTTCAGTCTGATACTACTCCAGACTTACCTGCTATTTCAGTACTACCAGTCAAAGGCGAATTATGTGTCCGAAATAAGGGTTCCGTACATGTAGGACATAGTGATTGTACTACTGTTATCAAGTATATTGACAGTGGGAAATCTATTTTCAAAGCTTCACGTCATTCTTATTTTATTTGTGGTCAAACCGCATATGTTCGTCTGCCCCTCGATTGGGAGGGAACCTGTTACATTGCCTTCCTACTGCCACCTGTTTTCCTAGCCCCACCTGACTACCATAGGAATTCCTTCCTAGTACATACTAGACACAAGAGAAATCTCCCGATTGTCGACTATACTGAAACTGCTGCAGAACAATTCATTGATATAGATAAAGGTGTGTTCCCTTATTTAGGTACAGTTGTAAATAGTAAGCTAATCCGTAGATTAACAAGAACCCTTGAAGCAGTAGTAGATGAGACTGCCTCTGCTCTAGGTAACTTAACCGAAGAGCAATCCTTTATGAGATTTGTCGTTTTACAGAATCGTCTCGTCCTTGACGTCATACTGGCCGATAGGGGCGGGGCCTGTAGAGTCATCGGATCTAGTTGCTGCATTTTCATTCCAAATAACGCGCCGTCTGTTTATTCAGCTATAACCAGACTCCATAAAATTGCCCATCTGTTACACCAAGATCCAGGCACCTGGACATGGTCCGGTTGGTTCTGGAATATAATTTCCGCCTGGGGATGGAAAATATTGTCCCTTCTAGGTATCGCAGTAGCGATCATATTCAGCTGCTGCCTCTGTATACAATGTGGCCCTGCGATTTGCGGCATCTGTGCTACCTCTTGTATTCCTAGTTCCAAGCCCCGTTCTAAATCCCGTTCCAGGATAATTCGAGACGAGCAAATGATACTGTATGAAATGATAGACGGTATCATGAATATTGATGTTTCCTGATGAAACGTAGTGACAAGGAGGGAATGTGGAAAAGTAAATTTTGCCGTGTTCTGTGCCCCTACGCCCCATCCATCATATGTTATGTGTGCATGATTAAATATGCATATGTACTCCCCATGTCCGATTAATGACGCAATTATAGTTGTGTCCACCTCTAGTATGCCAGTTTCCAGTCCTCGTGAATACTACGAATATCAGGCCTATGTAAAGCTACGTTGTCACGTTTCTCAGTGTGCACGTTATTCCATTATAAAGTCTCCGTTTCCAGGCCTCAAAAGGGCCCGGACATCAGATTCAGCTCCTGTCTCCTGAAGCCTCGCTGAGGAGCGATACAGCCCCCACCTGTATCCTCGACCCTTCACTTACTTCCTGCCTCTCAGTGCCCGGTGCAGCCTGGCTCAGCCTCTGAGTCTGCCAAAAGTATGTTATAGTTCCAGTTATCAGTTCAGTCCTCCTTCTCTGCATTCCTAAGCTACTGAACTGCATCAATAGTTTCCGTCATTGTCTAGCCTATGCGACTCCACGTTAGAGAAATACTGCATTTTAATGGTCATTTAATATTCTTCATCACGCACTACATGTAGAATAATGCATGGTCCAGTCTTAGAATCAAGTTAGCCTTTCCCCTCCTGACTTCTAGTTTATATCAACATGTTCTCTAAACATCAGATACTAGATACTGTTTAGGTACATGTCGCTCCGACCCTCCAGACTTTAGTCTCTGCTCCTAGCACAGAGTTCGTAGCCCCCAGCTTCTCCTAGTGACACGTCATTGCCAGTTTGCGCGCACCATCAGGTTAGAGGTCCCGGCTCCTTAGGTAGCCCCCTCCTATGTTTCCGCCCATTCATGACATATTCTGTTACGTTTGCACCACATGTCTATGTATACGCCCAGTTACACCTACTTTTACTCTTATCTTTCGCGACTGCTACGCGTCACGCCTTCTGCTCCACCCACTGCTACGCCTACTGCAATGTAATGCTATGTGTTTGCGTTATGTATATAAGCTCATGTATTGTTATTAAAAGTTAGCGCGCTCATCCCAGACCGAGCCCCAGCAGCTGCTGGGCCCCTGTCGCCCTGCTGGGCCCTGCCATCCTATTCCCGTGCAGGTCGTCCTGTTCCTGTCCTTATGCTGTATTAAACCTGCAAAACTCCTACTACCTCGAATCTTGACTCTTATTTATTGAGCTATCTGTTATGATATATGTCTAGTCAAAAATAGGGTATTATTTATTTATTTACCACAGCGTGATGCCTACATGTACGCTGTAGTATAGTTTTAAGCATGTGTCATGACCAGACTCTGTGCTGACATCCCTATGTGAATGCCAAGTGCATGTGGGTGTATGATGTACGGTGGAGGGTCTCCATATTGTTTGCAAGTGTGAATGCAAGCTGTTACCAGTAGGATCCATTCTGGATTGGCCCATGTCTCACATGGCACAATATGGAGGTTGTGAAACAGCCCTCAAACTGTGGAAGTGTAATGCTTGCATTCCTGATGAGGAAGGTGTAACATTGGATACAGAAGTGTGGAGGGATGAAGACAGGACTGCCTTTAGAAATGATGTGGGCCCTTTTAAGCAAGGGGCCCTTCTTGAACTCTGACATGTGGTTAATTGTGGGGGATTTGGGGGTGAGTCTGGAGAGACAGTTTCTAATGCAAACGACGTTTCTAGGGCGTGGCTGGGTCATTAGCTTTCCTTTGATTGGTCCATCCTGGAAGACTATTGTGAGGCAGGTGCAGAGCTTCACACTTATGCTCATGTTGAGGGTACTTCTGCTTGGACACAGCATCACCGCTTCCGGCTGTGAAGAGCCACATATTACACAAACAATACATATAAAGTACATAGGAAAACTATGACACACTGGTTTCTTGCTTTGTTCCAGGTTAAACTGCTTCATTGTCGGAGGAGAAAAGATGCTGTATTTCAGGACTGGTATTGCTGAAAAAGATCACTGACACACTATTGTGGTACACAATATCATTGACAAAAATATTGTGCCAAAACATTGTTTAACACAGTATTGTGATCCTATGCTTACAATGGTAAGTACAATAATATTGGGAAAAAAATATCATTAACACTGATATGGTCCAAACATTGACCAAGATATTGTTGTTTAATGTAAATAGAGGTTAAAGTAGTAAATGTTATATATTTTAATATATTAATGTATTACAATGTAAATGAAATATATTCCACTAATATTTAATACTATATACATAAATATATACTCATATAAACACACACACACAGGTTTGTATACACACACACACACACACACATATATATATATATAGTAGCAGCCCGTCCCGACGTTGTCCGGGTTTGAAAAGTAAATTGTGTAATCTTGTTGGCGAAAGGTCCCTCTAGTTAATGTTACTCGTGTTTCCTTGTTTGTCCTTGCCCCCCCCCCGTGAGAATGTTGTTGCTTCTGCCAAGACGATATTTTATGTAGCACTTGGTGATGTTTGCGAGTGAAATATTCGTTTAAGCCCTGAAGTCAAGTTTTCTCCTTAGCGCCACAATAAGTGGGAGTGATACAGTGGTAAAACAGATAGCGGCGAGTGAATCCGTAGCTTTGTTCTTAGGTTTAGAACGCAAGTACTGTGGAGAACGCTGACTCGCTTAAGGGCCATGCGAAAGCCTTTTTTTTAATGTATGATATCTCCGTGCGATAAATATTGCAGCTTCAGAACGGCAGAACGCTTACTCGCCTAAGCCCTGAAACGCCGTGTAAGCCGCACCTCTTTTGCTTGAGGTCTTCCCCCTGTGACAAACAGGAGCGTGACCAATGGTGAAATCGTTTATAAAATATTCCTCGAAGGCTTGCATGTGTTATGCGAGTTATGTGGCGTGATTGGTCGGCTGTCAATGCAAGCCGCGCCCAGTCCCTGATGTCAGCGTACAACGGTAATGCCCAGGTCAATGAATCTGCCTACCCGAAGATGTGTGTGTGAGTGAATATTTTGTGTTTGCAATATGCTGCACTGTGATTATTGCGCGTGTGAAATACGCTGCATTGTGAGCACGAATGGTTGAAATACTCTGCACTGTGAGCGCGAATGGTGTGTTTGGTTTTGCACCGTGACATCTCCTCGCATCTCAATGTTCTCCTCGCCATCTAACGCCCACACCTTGCCTCTCTGAATGTTAACGCCCACATCTAGTGCCCACATCTCACGGCCACATCTCCTCACTGTTTGGTTTTGCACCGTGAACTACAATGTTAACGCCCACATGTAACGCCCACAACTGGCCTCTCTGAATGTTAACGCCCACATCTAACGTCCAGAAGGGACTACTTTACCACTGATGGCGCCCCCCTTTTTAGTGTATATTGTGTCCATTTATATAGCCTATGTCCATCTTCTGGACCTCCCCTTTCCAACGCTGTATTGGGTGTTGTGATTGGTGGTGTACTTTTCGAGTTTACCTGGCTCAAAGGACACAGTTCTCTCTTTATAATAGTAGTATAGATATAGTGTAACAATAAATAAAAATATTTATGACATATTCATATATATACATCCACACCACTCCACTCCCACGAGCTGGTTGCTTGCGCTTTCTCTCCCGGAAAGAACGTGGAGCACAGACCCAGGTTGGTGCCAAAATTCTTGTTTATTTAGCTGTTGTTCTGTCGGCCATTACGCGTTTCGGAACTCAACGTACCTTGATCACATGACACGGAAAGTTGTCACCTGATTCTTTAAATGCCAACAGTTCTCACTTTTTTTCATTTTTTGTGATGCATTCTTAAAGTGACAGTGCTCATATTTAAGTGCAAGGCGCTACATTGTGACATCTTAGTTGTCATATCAGTATAATACCTGATTACAATTGACCTCTTTACAAGTTTATACACATTATTTATTTATTTATTTATTTTTTATTTTTTTTTTTTAAAACCTTTATTTCGTAATATTGGCAAACATATACGGGCCCACAACCATCCGGCCGGCCACAACATCTTGCAGGTCAAAACAGCAATCGAAACGGCGACACGGAAACAAATGAGAACAAAGCATAATGAGTCCACAATACACCAGGGACATAGGTCGGCCCGAGAAGCAGGATAACTAAAGGTTTACATTTTAAATTTATAGTATAGTGTAAAAATTAGGAGTTGAGGAGGATCGAAGTCCATACAAAGTGTCCAAAACAGAAACGGGCGAGCGATAACGACAGAGATCCAGCAAGCCGTAGGAATAAGACAAAATGGCGGCATATCGAGAATACAAAAGGATGTACACTCCCACAGCACTTCACTCGCTAGAACCCACCCACCCCGCAGCGATCCCACCCAGCACCCAAAGGAAGGCAGAAAAGAAGAAGAAAGAAAAGAAGAAAAGGCCCATAGAAACCTAAAGGGAATAAGGAAAACATCTACCCCCCCACCCTACACGCATGCAGAGGCTACGGCCACCCCCCCCCAGCAGCGTGCCTGTCGCCCCGAAAAGACCCGAAATATAGAAATAAGAAAGAGAAAGAAAAAGGGAATCGGTGAAGATCGGAGGAGGGCTAAACAGCAGGAAACAAAACCATAAACACATTGAAACCCAGCAGCCCAACCCCCCCCGGCCCCGACACCCAAAGCAGAACCAACGGCTAACTCCCCAGTCCAGGTGACATTATCCAATCAAAAACAGGCAGCAGAAGGCAAAAAAGGAGAAAAAAACAGCATCAACCTTGTCCCCTTCGGTCGAGCACAACGACGAGGCACCATCGCAGCGTAACCCTCGTGGATGGAAAAAACAGACAAAACGACAGCCACAATAAAGAGCTCTGTTCACCAAGATCTGTCCACTTCAATGTCCCATGGTCGTCGGCTGAACAAATCAGGAACTCTCGAAGAGCGATCATCCAAGACAAGAGCACTAAAGCCAGGATAGGGCAGAGAAACAAGTCGGTAGTACACACAGGATTTGCTCGGCATAGCGTCCAAAAATCATCCCCCAGCCAGCGCCCCAGCACAGACAGCGCACTCCATTGTAGCCCAACCATGACAGGCAACATTACGGCTGGGTGCTCCAAGGCCTCCACGCAGAACTGGGGAAGCGCAACCCGGCGGTTGAGTACAGAGTGTGGCGAAGTGCACGGCACAGTGAAACCCATTCGGCAAGTTGGGGGCTCCACGGGCAGGATAGCGTCGAGGCGGTCCCCCAGGTCCCGAGCAGTGGTAGATAGGGCAGTCCGCAAAGTACTCAAAGCGCTCATAACATCATCCAACGTTAGAGACGTCACAGGGGAGGTAGATGCAGCAGCGTCCCGCACTCGGGGCACACCCGAACAGGCCTGATTCCAACCCCGGTCAGAGACATCCATCTTGAATAGTCAGCTAGCGCTCCGCAGAATCAACAACATCGGGGGCCCAGGGGTCACGCAATCCGGTAGAACACCGCACTCATCTGCGGTTCAGCGCCCGCTGCCATGTACACCAGCAATGTCGCCCCGTGTCGTTAGATGCAAATGTCGAGTGCGCGGTTCAAGATGGCACCCACAACGCTGCTGGAGAACAAAGAGGCATCGAACGTCGGCTACCGGCTGGGGGAAGGACACATTGTAGCACTGGTCGCAGAAACAGTGTTGCAAGCTTGGAGGGAGCCAGGCGGGATGAAACGTTGCGGCGTGAGGAGCAGTACAGCAGCCGCTCCCCGCCGGTCGACCGTCGGAAGGAAGCACGGATGTGGCACTCAGGATCGGCCGCCCTCACCGAACAAAGACGGGGACGCCGCCATCACGCCCAGAACGGGACAAGGACGTTTCTCTGCCTCCGCTGCAGTAAACACGCCGGGGAGTGCACCGTTGGCATCAGGACAGTTTCCCGAATCCGAAACATTTGTGCGGGGACAGGAGAACAGGCAGGATCAATAGCCCTCCGGAGGGAAGGCGAAAGGGTCGGCGGAGCCGAGGGATCAGGCGGCCATCATGGTTGCAGGCTAGGCTCCTCCTATACACATTATTTTATCTGTTGATTTGTGCATTTTCGCATTATTATGTGCAAATTACGCAATACAGTACATCATTTTTGTGCAAATTTCTGTTGTTTTCGTGCAAAACTCGCAACAGTTATCACGGTTTAAATACCCTCTGTGCAAATCCTGATTTTATGTGCAAATCAGCAAATCGATATTGTATATAAATATAGTACAAATTCAAACCCATACATAAATAAAAGCTTGTATAAAAACTATATTTTCTATCTATATACAATTAAAACTCTGTACATTTGCTATACACAAGATATATACATGTTGTTAGAATTTTCTTGTATTTTTCAATTATAGTGTTTATACTTGTATAGTTTGGGTCTTTAATATGGTGACTACCTCCCATGATTTTAAAGGGTGTCTGGGGTTTAATTGTCTTAGTTCCCCTACCAATGTAGCTTTTGTATCTCTCCACTCAGAAGCCTCTGGTGAGAGTACAAACATAGTTTAAAGTGTTATAGAAGTGAAGTTGGATAAAATTTGTGCTAGAATCTAAGTGGTGAAGAAGAAAATTAAAAGGACATAAAGAATTATATATGTGGATTTTTTTATTTTTTTATTTCTATCTCTATTTTTGGGTTTCGCCTGCCGAAGGCTGCGCTCTGCGCAGCTTTTCGGCGCAGGTGAAATCCTTTGTTGACAATAAGAACTTCGGGAACGTCCCCCGGCTCTCATTGGCTAGCTCCATAAATGGAGGCTAGCCATTGGGTGCCAGATCTGTCCGTCAAGGCCGGACCAGATTCGGGGGCGTTCCCGAGATTTTTTCCCTGGGCGGAGTTACGTTTTTTCCCGTTCCCTCCCCTTTCACTGAAAGTGATTTCAGATGCGCTGTCCATTCCCGCCCCCTCCGTGTGCCTCCCCGCCCCCCCTCGCTGTCCTGTGCACGTTTCCCGCCTCCCTCCCGCCGTCCGTGTCCTCTCCCGCCCCCCTCCCGTCGTCCGTGTCCGTGTCCTCTCCCGCCCCCCTCCCGCCGTCCGTGTCCTCTCCCGCCCCCCTCCCGCCGTCCGTGTTCTCTCCCGCCCCCCGTGTCCTCGTAGGTGCTTGGTTTTTTTTGGAGTCGGCCTGTTTTCTTCTTTTGACAAGTGTTTGTTGTTGGAGTTGGCTGCAAGATTCGAGTATCAGGTAAGGAGCATTGTAGTTGTAAATGTGTTTTCACTTTGTAAGTTTACGTATTTTCCCGTTTTAGCTCTTACTGTATTTTTTTTCTGTTTCCTTTGTAGGTTCGGCGGTGTCATGTGTGCTTGGCTCGTAAGTTCCGTAGTAAGCTTTGGCTCCGCGTTCCCAGGAAGCGATCAGGAAGCAATCAGGTAAGGAGCATTTTGATTACAAATGTGCTTTCACTTTGTAAGTTTATCTGTCGGGCGGACTGTTATGTTATTTTTGTGGGGGAGGGGGGGTACATTTCTTTGAATTGGTATTTTAAATTGCTTTTTTGACGAAAGTGCTCTTGCTGTTACGTTATGGGTGGGGCGCGCTTCTCCGGTAAGCTGTTCCACGACGCGATCAGGTAAGCAGCATTTAATTTTGTTTACAAATGTGCTTTCACTTTGTAAGTTTACCTGTCGGGCGGACTGTTATGTTATTTTTGTGGGGGGGTGACATTTATTTGAATCGGTATTTTAAATTGCTTTTTTGACGACAGTGCTCTTGATGTTACGTTCTGGGTGGGGCGCGCTTCTCCGGTAAGCAGTTACACGACGCGATCAGGTAAGCAGCATTTTGGTTTATAATTGTGTTTTGACTTTGTTTACTTATGTTGCCGTTTCAGCTCTTAATGTATTTTTTCTGTTTCCTTTGTATGTTCGGCGGTGTCGAGTGTTTGTTGTTGGAGTTGGCTGCAAGATTCGAGTATCAGGTAAGGAGCATTTTAGTTGTAAATGTGTTTTCACTTTGTAAGTTTACGTATTTTCCCGTTTTAGCTCTTACTGTATTTTTTTTCTGTTTCCTTTGTAGGTTCGGCGGTGTCATGTGTGCTTGGCTCGTAAGTTCCGTAGTAAGCTTTGGCTCCGCGTTCCCAGGAAGCGATCAGGAAGCAATCAGGTAAGGAGCATTTTGATTACAAATGTGCTTTCAGTTTGTAAGTTTATCTGTCGGGCGGACTGTTATGTTATTTTTGTGGGGGGGTGACATTTCTTTGAATTGGTATTTTAAATTGCTTTTTTGACGAAAGTGCTCTTGCTGTTACGTTATGGGTGGGGCGCGCTTCTCCGGTAAGCAGTTACACGACGCGATCAGGTAAGCAGCATTTAATTTTGTTTAAAAATGTGCTTTCAGTTTGTAAGTTTACCTGTCGGGCGGACTGTTATGTTATTTTTGTGGGGGGGTGACATTTATTTGAATCGGTATTTTAAATTGCTTTTTTGACGAAAGTGCTCTTGATGTTACGTTCTGGGTGGGGCGCGCTTCTCCGGTAAGCAGTTACACCACGCGATCAGGTAAGCAGCATTTTGGTTTATAACTGTGTTTTGACTTTGTTTACTTATGTTGCCGTTTCAGCTCTTAATGTATTTTTTCTGTTTCCTTTGTAGGTTCGGCGGTGTCATAAATGTGTTTTCACTTTGTAAGTTTACGTATTTTCCCGTTTTAGCTCTTACTGTATTTTTTCTGTTTCCTTTGTAGGTTCGGCGGTGTCATGTTAGCTGTTGTGTGCTTGGCTCGTAAGTTCCGTAGTAAGCTTTGGCTCCGCGTTCCCACGAAGCGATCAGGTAAGGAGCATTTTGATTACAAATGTGAGCATTTAATTTTGCTTAAAAATGTGCTTTCACTTTGTAAGTTTACCTGTCGGCCGAACTGTTATGTTATTTTTGTGGGTGGGGGGGGGAGGTACATTTCTTTGAATTGGTATTTTAAATTGCTTTTTTGACGAAAGTGCTCTTGATCTCTCTGTACTTGCCCTCTCTGGAAAACACCCTCTTTGCACACGCCCTCTTTACTCATGCCTTCTCTTCACTTGCCCTCTCTACAGATGGACCTGTGCAGAGAGATCATATGGAGAGAGGCATGTGCAGAGGCTGTGTGCAGTGATGGCGCATGTCGAGAGGGCATATGCAAAGAGGAGAGGACAAGATACAGAGGTAGTGTAGGAATGAGAAAGTGCAAGAAGTTCTTTACAGGCCATTGTCTTAATATGATGTTTATGAGCGCAATATTCATAAAAAATGTATTGCTTGTTTTGCTTGCGCTTGTTATCTTTTACTAACACTATCATTTATTTACACAGGAGCAAAAAAACGTTAAACCATTTGAGACAGCTGCACCATCACCTACACATCTTAAAACTTTGTTCAGTGAACACGGTACGTTTATAATAACAAATGTTTGTTTACTTTACGCATTCTTCTTTGTATTACTTGCTGTCTGTCCTAGGCATTATTTACTGCATAATTGCACAAAAACTTTCACTCGTGATGCTAACTTAAAGTATTGTTTGTGAGTGAGGTCTGCACTAGTAAGGTCGCATTTAGAAGGAGAGATAACCAGCCTAAAGGTAAGGAAAACATGTAACAAACACTTTGTTCTACATTTCTCACACTCTTGCCTTCACTCTCCATCTACCTCCACATTTTATCTTCACTCTCTATCCTGCACTCTATCTTTCCTTTTCACACTCTTGCTCCTGCCTGCTCTCCTTTTTTCCTGTCGTCCCTATCCCCTCTGCTTTCTTTCACTCTATTCCTTCTGTCCTCCTTCTTTCTCTCTTCTGCCATCCCTCTCTTCTGCCTTCTTACTCCCTCCTGCCCTCCCTTTCCAGCTCTCTCTTCTGTTTTTTTCCTCCATCTCTCTTGTTCTCTCCTTTCTGTTTCAATATGTCTTCTTTTTACCCTACCTTTCAATCTCTCTTCCTTTTGACCTCCTTCTATATCTCTCACACTCCTGGCTTCACTCTACATCTACCTCCCCTTTTTCTCCTCACTTTCTATCCTTCACTCTTTATCTTTTCTTTTCACGCTCTTGGCCTCCTTCCTGCACTCCTTTCTTCATATCCCCTCCCTTTCAATCTCTCTTCCTTTTGACCTCCCTCGATATCTCTCTCACTCCTGGCTTCACTCTACACCTACCTCCATATTTTCTCCTCACTTCCATCCTACACTCTTTCTGCCTCATCCCTCTGTCTCTCCTATCTTCACTCTCTCTCAGGCTCTCCTCTCTCCTTTAGCCTTTCTACTTTCTTCTCCTTCTTGCCTTCACTCTCCATCCACCCCCCATATTCTCATCACTCTCTATCCTGCACTGCTTACCTATTTTTTCACTCTCTCTTGCTCCTGTCCTCTTTACTGCTCTCCTTCTTTTTTGTTCTTCTTATCCCTTAGGCCTTGTCTCGCACTATTTCCTCTGCCCTCCCTCTTGCTCTCTCTTCTGCCATCTATATCTCTTCTTCCGCCCTCCCTTTCCACCTCTCTTATGATCTTTCACCTTCTTATCCTCCATCTCTCTCTTGTTATCTCTCCTTACTGTTTCAATCTCTCTTCCTTTTGCCCTTCCTCTACATCTCTCACACTCCTGCTATCCTGCACTCTCTTTATTTTGACTTCTTCCTCAATATCTTATTTCTCTCTCCTTGGTTTCAATGTCTCTTCCTTTCGCCCTCCCTCTACATCTCTCACACTCCTGCCTTTCACTCTCCATCTACATCCACATTTTCTACTCACTTTCTATCCCGCACGCCTTATCTTTTCTTTTCACACTCTCTTGCTTCTGCCCTCCTTCCTGCTCTATTCTTCTTTCCTGCCCTCCCTATCTCTTCTGCCTTCTCTCACTCTATTACCTCTGCCCTTCTCTCTTCTGTTATCTCTCTCTTCTGCCTTTTTAGTCTCTACTGCCCTCCCTTTCCATCTCTTTCACCTTCTTGTCCTCCATCTCTCTCCTCCTCCTCTAGCCCTCCTTCTCCTTTCCGCCCTCCCTCTCTTACCTGCCGCCCTCTCTCCCACTCTGTTCTGCTCTCTTACTTATGCCCTTCCTCTCTTTCTTGCCCCCTCTTTCTTCTGCACTCATCATCTACCCTCTCTCGGCCTTTCTTGCTCTTCCTCTCTCTTCTGCCGCTGTCTCCTGCCCTCCCCCTCCTTCCTGACCATACTCTCTTTGGCCTTCCCTTCTTTCCTCAATCTACATCCCTCCCCCTTCCTTTTTGACTTCTCTCCTACTCCTACACACCCACCCCCTCCATCCTGCCCTCACTCTCCCTCCTGTCCTCTCTCTCATTCTTTCCTTCTCCCTTCCTCCACAATCTCTCTTAAATTCCATCTCTATCACTTATTCTCTTGCTCTCAATCTCCGTGTCTCTCCCTCTTGCCCTCTCTCATTTATCTTCACTTTCTATCTTGCCCTCTCATAGTGCATAGGGAGTGCAGAGTGCATAGTGACTGCAAAAAAAAAGTGCATAGATTGCAGAGTGCATAGGTAATGCAGAATGCATACAAAGTGCAGAGTGCATAGGGAGTCCAGAGAGAGTGCGAAATACAGAAAACATAGAAAGTGCAGAGTGCATAGGCAGTGCAGAGTGCATAAGGAGGGCATAGACAGTGCACAGAGAGTGCATAGAGTACAAAGTGCTGCATAGGGAGTGCAGAGTGCATAGGAAGTGCATGATGAGTGCATAGGAAGTGCAGAGTGCATACAGAGTGCTGCATAGGGAGTGCACAGTGCATAGGGAGTGCATAGGAAGTGGAAAGTGCAGAGTACATAGAGAGTACAGAGTGCATACAGAGTGCTGCATAGGGAGTACAGAGTGCATAGGGAGTGCAGAGTGCATAGGGAGTGCATAGGAAGTGCAGAGTGCATAGGGAATGCAGACTGCATAAAGAGTGCAGAGTGCATAGGGAGTGCAGAGTGCATAGGGAGTGCAGAGTGACTGCAAAAAAAAATAATGGCAATGTAAATGACAATGCCATTTACTTATCTGTTTTAAAAACAAAAACAGATAAACAAAATTTCGGCATATACAATGCCAATAACTCAAACTTTTCCCGAGGCGAAACCATTGCATTGTAAATGCTTGTTTAAGATATACTTTGAATCTTAATCTTCTAATTTGTGAGGTTACTGACTTGTGGACTTATACATATGAATATATATATATATATATATATATATATATATATATATATATATATATATATATATATATATATATATTTATATATATCTGTAGTAAAAAATCTAAGATATGTATTAGATTAATATAATGTAAAATAAATATTATTATGTTACACTATATACATATGTATATATATATATATATGTATATACATATATATATATATATATATATATATATATAAAACATACACGCACAATAAAATCATAACAAATATAATCCAATAAATAAGAAAAAATATATTAATTAAAGCAGACGAATAAATATTACAAATTGAAAAACCTAAAAAACACATTTACAATAAATACTATAAACATTAAAATACTTTTTAAAATAAAACAAATATAATGCGTCTTTTCTCTAAGGTTGGACTTGCTGACGTGTGCTGTTGTTGACATGCTCACACCCGAACTCCGGAGCCGCAGGAGCCATGTCGGGTCTGGAGCGCACTAGGGCCTTTAGGGACAGCCCCGAAAGCGCCTATCGGCCCGCCAAGGCCCCCATCAGGCGAAAGAGACTACTGGCACGCCAAGGACTGCACCCAGTGTGCACGGGTAGTGTGGGGGAGGAGCAAACGGTAGCAGGAAGCTTGGTGCGCCGGACCACTTGCAGTGTGTAGCCCCACCGGGGCGTGCACGCACTGCCTCAATGTCATGGCGGCCCTTTTCATTAAGAGGCTGAGTGGCGCCATGGCCTGCTGGGGGATAGGGTCACCAGCAGAAGTGAATTAGGCACCGACAGTCCCTTTAGTACACGGAGACGGCTGGTGTGAGGCTGGTGCAGCCTGTATTCCAGGGGAAGCAGCTCATTCGACAAAGCCCCATACAGCTCCCACAGCAAGTAAAGAGTATCAGTTGTAGTGAGGCACTCAGGCTCACAGTCACAGGTAGTGACGTCGGCACCCATCTGTTCGCCCAGGCGTTGTGGAGCAGACAAATAAATGGGGGCTGCACAGCTCGTGGTTAGTCATGAGGCGTACAGCAGAGTCTGATTGCATTGCGGCCCTGCGCATGAGGCCTGGCTCCGGCTTGAACATTACCTCAGGGCCAGCGAGGTTACTTTGGCGACAGAGGCCGGAATCAGCTAAAGCACCATGTCAGAGTGACGTGGGCATGGGTAGAGCCAAGAAGAGCCTGCTGCCTCATAGAAGGGAGCCGGCCGAAGAAAGGGCAAAGAACAAAAGTGGATCAAAGCCACTAGGCAGACGGCGAAACTCACTGCATCAAAAAATAAACAAGCATTTACAGTGCAATGGTCTCGGCATTATTAAAGGTAGAGCTATTGGCATTGCTCATGACATTTTTTTTTTTAAATCATAAATAAATGGCATTGTCATTTACATTGCCAATAGCTTAATCGTTAAATAAATGGCATTGTCATTTACAATGCCAATAGCGTAATCGCTCGCAAATGCATGACCTATTACACCCACACAGAGCCACACACACATACAGAGCCACCCACAAAGAGACACACACACACACACACAGAGCCCCCCCACACACACACACACACAGAGCCCCACACACACACAGAGCCCAGGCATGGTGCGTCCATTGGGGCGTTGGGGCGTAGCCCCACTAAGCAACATGGACGCACGCACGCTGAGCAGGCAAAATACAATTGTATTTTCCAATGCTCCTTACCTTGACCGTCGGTCCTTCCTCACCTGCCGCTGAAGCCAGGGGGTGGGGTGGCGCCGGCTGGGCTGCAGCATCTTGTTTGAGTGGCACAGTGCTATGACCAGCCCGAGCATGCGCTGAGCACAGGATTCCCTCATTACAAGGGACCCAAGGGTGCAGCTTCATGCCGCCAGGGCCGCGGCAGCCCCCGGGTCTAAATGGGCGATCAGGGCGAATACTAACTGAGCCTCCATAGCCAATCCTGGCGCTGCATGCAGCGCCAGGATTGGCTGGCCCACCGGTGCACGTCCATTATTGGGTGTCGCGTGTGGGTAGTAGCACGCACTACAGTATGGCCAATCACTGTATGACTTCAGTGATTGGCCATACTGTAGTGATTGGCCATGGCTGTGTGTGTGGTGATGTCCCAGGCTCACCGCAGCTCACGTCACCGGCGCACACAGGGACACTAGACCTCGTGCTGGTGCGTGGCGCCGTGTTGTAGTGAGTTTAGTGACTGCTGGCCACATGCTCATGCACTCACCCGCAGCGACCTTCACAGCAGCAAAAGCCGCTCTGGAAGTGCCAACAGATCAGGGAAGACCCTGCGACATGCGAAAAACGGCAGCCCTGTCTCCATCTGCAAGCTCCGCGGCTGCTGAAGTTCCCGGTGAGTGGCTTTTCAAAGCTGGGTCTGCTTCTTGCTCAGCCATTGCTGCTGCTTCCCTGGCCTTTGGTCCTTTTGTAGTTTTTTTTTTTATGCGGGCGCTCGGTGTTTGACCTTCCTTGCCCGGGCCCTTTATGTGCCTTTGTGCATGACTCGGGTTGTTACTGCAATATGCGGGACCCCCTCTAGATTCTTCTCTTTAAAAAGGATGCAGTTTATGCAGAAAAAAGCCTTTTTACATCCAGTTTGTAGCTTCTAGGGCGGAATATTTCCAGTTCTGCCAAAAAACAATCTCTAGAATAATTCCCTGAAAGCGAATAATGCCACTTGTTACCACGCCATGGCGCTCCCCCCGAAGATCCCCCTGGAGGCCCCCAGCCACACTAAACACTTCAGAAATCGTCTGAAGCCTTATGGCTCAAGATACTCCCAGACCTCAGGAGTAAAAGTTAGCGAGAGCCTCCTGACAAAGGAACATGATTTATTATCAGAAAGCAGAACTAATGCATTCGGGATCCACAATTCGTTATTCAAATGTAATGAAATCGTATTGCTATGGGAAAGAGAACAGAGGTACGTTTCTTTAAGGTGCAACAAATATTACTCCTTTATATTTACAAATCACAACAAAGGCGTGAGTGTGCCTTGCATAAAAAAAGATTTCCAAACGCATTCCTTACTTTAAATAATTGGGAGGGGGAGAGGAGAGGGGTGGGGGGAGATGTGGGGGGAGAGGAGGCGACGAGAGGAGCAGATAATTAGCGGGGAGAGAAGAGGGGTGGGGGAGAGGTAGGGGGAGAGGAGGCGACTTGAGGAGCACTTTCTCACGGCAGAGGCGACTACAGGAAACGGAGGCGGGCGTATTTAATTCAATAACTGAAGTTTGGCAGCTGATCCCGAGATGGGACTTTACATGCAAAAATTCGTCCCGAACCAATTGGGAGGGGGAGAGGAGAGGGGTGGGGGGAGAGGAGGCGATGAGTGGAGCAGATAATTAGCGCCCCGGCCGCCCAAGAGGACTCAATTAACCAGCCCAGCTTCAGCAGCTTCCCTCGGAGGGGGGGGGAGATGACGGCGGAAATGAAAATAGACAAACACACGCCCTGGTGTATTGTTCCTGTCGATTCTATGGAGGCCCCGCTGGAAGCTGCGTGATTCACCTGCGGCCTTCAGCCAGTATCGCGTCCGTGCAAGGTGCATCGGTGGGCAGGGCGGCACTAAAGCCATGACCACGTTTCTCCGAGGCGAGGCAGAAATGCCTCGGAGAAACACACGGTCATTTTGCGATTCGGGGGCGTGTTTTTTAGGTTTGAGTGACGGATGACGTCACTGATAGAAAGAACCTAAAAAACACGCCCCCGAATCGCAAAAGGAAGGGGCTTAAAGGGAGTGACGCCCCTCTCCTCCAATGGCTGGCCAGCATTTACTAGGCCAGCCAATGGAGAAGAGGGGCGGATTCCAAGCCCCCTCTAAGAAACATAAAATCTCCGCAGTGCGACGGTCCTCGACCTAAAAAAATAAACGACATGGCTCGGAGCAGAGTCAACGCAGAGAAGTAAGAGCGACAGTGAGAATGTGCACATGCACAGATGTGAGTCCCTGAGGTCGCAGAAACGCTGTGTGCCACTGAGGAAGAGGAATGAGTCCTACTGCCTGGCAGTTAAGGAAAGAAAAATAAAAGTATAATGTAGCTGAATATCACGTTAACGACACACAGTCAACCAAAAGAGAGGAAACGAAAAAAGCACTATGAACCAGGGAAGGGTGCAAGTAAATCACACAGCAGAAGCCACAGAGTGACAGACAGCATGGGTGAAAATAAACAGGCGGGAGGAGCCCCTCCTTCATGCAGTCACCCCAGCCCACACAGCCATCCGAGCATGGGCACTATCCAGTGAATTAGTGGACCCTGCAACCACAGCACCAAGGTGGCGAATATGAATGTCTGGCAAAATATCGACAGACAGATAGCGTAGGGGTAAAAATTACTATTCCCACTCCAAAGAGTGCAACAGTAGGGAAAGCGTTGGATAGCGTAGGGGTAAAAATTACTATTCCCACTCCAGAGAGTGCAACAGTAGGGAAGGTGTTGGATAGTGTAGGGGTAAAACTTACTATTCCCACTCCAGAGAGTGCAACAGTAGGGAAAGCATTGGATAGCGTAAGGGTAAAAATTACTATTCCCACTCCAGAGAGTGCAACAGTAGGGAAAGCGTTGGATAGCATAGGGGTAAAAATTACTATTCCCACTCCATGAGAGTTCAACAGTAGGGAAAGCGTTGGATAGCGTAGGGGTAAAAATTCCTATTCCCACTCCAGAGAGTGCAACAGTAGGGAAAGCATTGGATAGCGTAGGGGTAAAAATTACTATTCCCACTCCAGTGAGTGCAACAGTAAGGAAAGCGTTGGATAGCGTAGGGGTAAAAATTACTATTCCCACTCCAGAGAATGCAACAGTAGGGAAGGCGTCGGATAGCTTAGGGGTAAAAATTACTATTCCCACTCCAGAGAGTGCAACCGTAGGGAAAGCGTTGGATAGCGTAGGGGTAAAAATTACTATTCCCACTCCAGAGAGTGCAACAGTAGGGAAGGCGTTGGATAGAGTAGAGGTAAAAATTACTATTCCCACTGCAGAGAGTGCAACAGTAGGGAAAGCGTTGGATAGCGTAGGGGTAAAAATTACTATTCTCACTCCAGAGAGTGCAACAGTAGGGAAAGCGTTGGATAGCGTAGGGGTAAAAATTACTATTCCCAATCCAGTGAGTGCAACAGTAGGGAAAGCGTTGGATAGCATAGGGGTAAATGTTACTATTCCCTTTCTACTGAAAATAAATTAATATAATTCACATAATTATCAATTAATCAATTAATAAAAATTAATTACCAATTAAGAATTAATTAATTACCAATTAAAAATGAATTAACAATTTATTCAAAATAAATAACAATAAATAAATTAACATATTTAATTAATTATAATTAAATTACTTCCGACCCTATTCCCCTATAAAACCACAACCTGCTACAGAAAATAAATTAATATTATTCACATAATTATCAATTAATCAATGAATAAAAATTAATTATCAATTAAGAATTAATTAATTACCAATTAAAAACTAATTAACAATTTATTCAAAAAACATACCAATAAATAAATTTACATATTTAATTCATTATAATTAAATTACTTCCCACCCTATTCCCCTATAAACCCACAACCCGCTACAGAAAATAAATTAATATTATTCACATAATTATCAATTAATAAAAATTAATTATCAATTAAGAATTAATTAATTACCAATTAAAAACTAATTATCAATTTATTCAAAATAAATACCAATAAATTAATTAACATATTTAATGAATTATAATTAAATTACTTCCCACCCTATTCCCCTATAAACCCAAAACCCTCTACAGAATTAAATTACGCAAAAATTAAATAACATAAAATTAATTACTTCAAATAAATTACAAAAATATACACTTTTGACACATATACTAACATACAAAAAACTTAAGAAAATTCGATATTATTAATAACCTATATTATGTACTTCGATATTTTGACTTTCTATATTTTTAAAATCGCTATTACATTACTTACCTTAAAAACGATATTTTTGATGTCTATATTCTGTCCATTCGATATTTTGTCCATTCTATATTTTGTAATCGATATTTGTGTTAGTCTATATTTTGGAATCGATATTTTGACCATATACCGTAATAAACATGGCCTTATTTCCTAAAACAGCTTATTGTCTGTCATTGACATGCGGTGGTTTTGGGAGGTGGAATGACATGGCTTGGAGGGCTCCGGGTCCTATGGCAGAGCGCTAGACCTTCCCGTAGCACAGCATTAAGGACCGGGGACCCCGAGGGCCGGACCCAAACCTGCGGCCGTCACGATTCTCTGGCCAGAAGTGAGGGGGCGAGTGACTCCTTCCAGGTCATGAGCAGCGCGTGGTTTGCATGTCACTTTTGCTCCTGATGGTAATGTGGAGGAGGGGGCTTATATAAGGCACGCTGGCCCTGGCCCCTTCCTTTTCAAACGTCACAGTGGCGGGAGCGGATCAATGGCTGACCAACCCACCCGTCCCTAACAATTTAGTTTCTTTCTGGTTTGTAATTTGAAAAGTCAGGAGCAGAAAAGTAAACACCAAGATCCCTTTACATCAGCAAGGGGTGTCCTTCAACGCACTTCATTGGGCAGCACTGAGGGGGGAGACAGCAAGATGAACCCCAAAGAGAATGTTTACACTGGCGTGGGGCAAGGGCGCACAGTTAGTCACTCTAGGGCATGGGACTGATGCCCCTATTTACACTGTACGAGCCCCGTGGATGGCCTGGTGTTGGAGGGGCGGGACGCTGGGGTTGCGGACAAGGATCAGAGGACTGAGGACTACCCCTCAAGGATGCAGGTGGGGTATCTCCCAGAGGCTCGCGCTGACTGGACCTTAGTGCTGGTGTAATAAAGAATGGGAGAGTTCAATGTGATTGTTTGACTTCTTTGTACATACAACTATTAGTACTTAACATGAGTTTCTAAAATGTTATATTAGATGTGGATTGCTATAGATTATTAGAGAAATGAAATGAAGATTAAATGTCATGTTTGTGTTTCTCCCTAAGTAATAAATATCACTTTTCTTGTTTTTTAAAAGTTTTCTATAGCGTAAACTAGACCCGAGACATCGCGTATCAGTGCGTTTTACATGAGCACTAGTTTTGTTACAGATGAACACATTCATTTTTGTTAGGCCCGGGGAGATTAAGTGATTTGCCCAGAATCACAGGATGTTGAGCGTTGTTGCTAAAACTCAGACTCGGTTCCCCAGCTTCGAGGTCGACAACTCTAACCGTATGGCTACCTTATTTCCCAAAACAGCTGATTGTCTATCATTGAATCGTTGGGTTTTGGTAGGGGATCAGGCACGGCTTGAGGGGCTCTGGGTTCTATAGATTTGGGAGACTCATGTAACTCAAGAGTTTTGCTAATTATGGAATGAAAGGTCATGTGTGCCTAACTAGGACTGGCTTCTTCAGGATGACGTTACTGTGAATAGATGAGCCCACAGGTCAGCGTTACTGTAAACAAGTAGGCCGTCCATGGTGCACCATGTTCGAAGTGTAACATGTCTAGGATATGCAGGGGTCTAATTAGCGGGCATAGTCTAGTGTAGATTCAGATTACTGGTGATAGTTTGTGGTGTCTCTCGCTGTTCCTACATCTCCCCACTTGGGTAGTTTTTCTAAGCAAACTGGTAATAATACCTTTGGAAGGGCAATATTTTCTTGAAAGTGCTAGTTGGGACTGGAATTGCATGTCCCTTTTTCTTGTCAGTTACCCTTGTTATCATTTCCTGCTCATCTTTGAATACTGGGTGGGTTACGCTTATTTTGATGTGGAGCTGATAACTCTTACTTTGAAATTCATGGTCCATTCTTAGTGCGGGCATTCTGGTGGTACGGATTCCAGGGTGAGCTGTCGGGTTGCACTGCTAAATGTGAGGGTTGTTTAGATATAGTTATGCCAACAATAAGAACATGAAAGATGTCTGCTGCTAAATGTGGATGTGACGTTTTGGGGGGCATTGTGTAATTTGTAATAACATAAGTGTAGAGCCCCAAACTTATTCTCAGGGTCCAATTTCTGAATGCCAAAGTTGCAATAACCTTTTTCTTTCTCTATCTTAAAATTGCTTATTCTGGCAGGTTCTTTTTTCATCCCCTTTTCTGCCTTCATCATTGTGTTATCTCTCTCCTTTCTTCCCTTTCTGTCTCTCTCTTGCTTTGGGTCATTGGCTGTAGGTAAATAAAGTGAGCCTCGATATCCTAAAATGAGTGCAGGTGGGTAAGGCTGAGTACGAATACTTTGCATAGGAGAGTGGTCTCTACTCCGGAGAGCATAGGCAACTAAAGCTATCACATCTACATGAAAATGTGCTACATATGGAATATTATGCCTCGTTGAGCAGGCTGGCGGTAGAGTTAGTTTGTTCAATCCTTGGGTAAAAGAAGCTTTACGCTGACAAAAGGCAACGTTGTTTTATGTGTAGCTTACAAAAGTGTGAATCTTTTGCCTAGATCTGGAGAGTTTGCCTGGATACTCGAAATGAGCTCAAAGGTACTCATGATAAACCTGTTAAACATATATGTGTGAGCTTAAGATCTGATGCCACTTCTTATAATGGCACTTCCTATGATGTCATGCAACGTGATGTCATGTCCCGTGACATCACGCGCTGTAATGTCACACGCATACTGCCTAACTAGGTTAGTCCCCCACTTCTTTTTTTTAGGACCCTGAGCATATATGGCTCAGCAGCTGTAGGGCGGTGGCTCCCGTATGCAACTGAACCAGTGATTGAATCAGCTCCGCGCAGCTGGCTTGCAGGCTGTGGCAAGTAAGTCGGCCTGTTTCGCTGGGTTTGCTTCTAGGAGCTTGCCTTCCTGGGTATTATATTGTATTGTAATTGCATTTACATAGTGCTTACTACCCCTGACGAGGCTTTTTCGGTGGGTAGCACGCTACTCCGGGACCCATAGAGGATTAGTGGTGAATTAGTATAGTGAAACATGCAAGTACATTTTAAGATGTGGATAGGTTAGTCAGGTATTTGGATTTGAAATGATAGCAGAAGGATAGAGTAGGACAAAGGTTTGTATTTATTTATCGCTTGTAGACGCATTCAGGAAGCCTATAAAGGATTAGTGGTGAATTAATATGGTGAAATATGAGGTAGTTTCAGTGGTGGATATTAGTCTGTTACTTGGAGTGAGAAGGATAGCGGAGGGATAAAAGGGGAAGAAAGATTTGCATTCATAAATCACTTGTTGAAGCGCTTTTCTGGCGAGTAGCACGTCACTCCGGAACCCATAAAGGATTAGTGTTGAAAATTAGTATAGTATAAATATGAAGTAATTAAGTAGTAGATATGTTATTCCGTTATTTGGGCAGTATATTAGTATAGTTGAATATGGAATTTGAGAAGTGAAAAGGTTAGTCTGTTAATTTTGATTGAAAAGGATAGTGGAGGGATAAAAGAGTGAACGATTTTTTTTTTTTTAGGTCTTAGCAGTGGGAAGAGGCTTTTGGATGAGTAAAATGGAGTTTTGGAGTGGAGGAAGAGGGGAGAGTTTAGAAAGGTTTGTTTTAGGGGATCGGTGTAGTAAAAAGAGGTGTCAGATGATGCAAGGAGGGGTAGAGCAGGAGAGAGTTTACAAAGGGTTATTTTGGCGATCATAGTAGTGGTATGAGGTTTGAGATAAATGAGAGAGTGGATGCAGAGGATATATTGATAGTTGTATAGGATGAGAGATAGGGTAGTGCATTGGAAGGAGTAGTAGAAAGAAGTTTGAGATGAGTCAGAAGGTTGGGATAGAAGATATATTGAGAGAAGTATAGGCTGAGAAATAGGGTAGTGCATTGGAAATGCTAAATTATAAGAAAGTGATAAATATATAGATCCATAAGTACATTGAAAGTATACATAAAGGAAGTAAGTATATTTAGATTAAATATATTGATAGAGGCACAGGATGAGAAATAGGGTAGTGCATTGGATATGCTTTTTCAGGAGAAAAGTAACAGACACACAGATCCAAGTACATGGAAGGTACACAGATGCACAATGCTCTGTTTGTGGATGTGGATGGTGTGGGCTGGGTATTGCTAAATGAGAAAAAGGGCAGCATTTCTGGCCCTGGTCCTGGTCACTCGACCAGGCTCAAACAGGCAACTACCCTTGTCCTCTCCACCCTTAACCTCGACGTCCGGGCTGAGACATCCTATGCCTGGCTTTTTACAGCCCTAGTAATCAGGTGACCCTTTCAGCCAATAGGAACCCTAGCCCTAACACTATCCAATCACAACACTAGCCCTAAAATCTAGAACCAATAGGAGACCAGGACCTTACAGCCAATCTTAGCCCTAGTGCAAGCACCCAATCAGTTCAAAAACCCTGATCTCGAGGGGCCTGGCTTGAGCGGCGATGTGAGCGGACGTGCTCTTGTGGAGCTCCCGCTGCCGCTGGCCTAATCACGCTATTACTGCAGTTCCTGGGGTGCCTGACCACTCCCCTCTGTGCCCCTGAGTGGTGGACGGCTGTAATCGTGTGTCCACGGGCTGTGCTGAAGCGGTGGTGCCCTGAGAGACGCTCAGTGCGGCCGGACGACTCGACGCGGACAGAGCCCGCCATTCCGCCATTTTGGTGCCCTGCAGCGGCGGCTCGCTCCCGGCTGAAAGAGAGGCGCGGTGGGCGCCGAAGGACGTCTGCCTGCTCCCCTGACCCCCGCAGAGAGGTGCGAATATCTGGACTGAGTGCCCGCGGGTCAGCGCGAGGCGGAGGAGTCTTAGCCGTGCTTTCCCGGCCGGCCGGGTGCCCAGCGGGACCGGAGCCCGCCATCCTGCAGCCCTGAGGCGGAGGTTCGCTGCTTGCCGACCGAGCGGTGGGCTGAACGCCGGGCGATCCCACCCCAGCTCCACTGTGCATTGGTGAGAGGGGGAAACGCCGTGGCTGGGGGTCCGAAGGCAACCTACTGCGTGTGGTGCCCTGGGGGCACTAGTTGGAGCGGACGGCGCCCGCCATCTTGGCATTCTGAGTGCTGGGTGTGCAGTGTCACGGCGGCGGAGCGCGGCGGAGTGTGGATCGTCCTGACTGCGACCTGGTGCTGCCCCCCCTTTGTGGCCCTCTGCCTGCATCGGAGCTGACCTGGCCTTGGCGGGAGTCTCCCGGCAGCGAACACGGCGAGAAGGAGGAGGCGGAGCACTGAGAACCGGTGGTGCGAGGCGTCCACTGCTCTGTTGATGCGGCGCAGCTACGGTACGTGGTGATCTTACGGAGGTGGCCCCTGAAGTGAGCGTTGACTGCGAGACCGGAGTGGAGGGGGCGCCCTGCAACTGAACGGACCGTCTCAAGGTACCTTTGCTCAGTGGGTTCAGAACTACCTAGACTGCTTTGGGGGGGTGTGGGGGCCCACTGTTGTCCTGCTGCTGCGGGAGCCGAGTGATCTGGACTCTGGGCCCTCGGGTGGCCGGGGTGTAGGCCTGCTCCCTATACTCCTCGCTCATGCGCTGTCCCTGTGGGCCTACCCCCCCCCCCCCCCCCTTGGTACTGCTTTTGCTTGCTGTTTGGTGCTGTGTGATCACGGAGGAGCGGCGGACATTGGCCTGCAGTGGATCCCTCCGGTCGCAAGAGACGATGACGCGCACTAATAAAGGCGTCAGGGCCGACCCAGCGGCGGCCCCTAAAGATAACACTGTAGTGGCCATGTGGGGCAAGACGGGGGCACCGGCGGCCGGGGAGGGCCCATCTCGAGGGGCTGCGGACTCCCCGCCGGTTACCCAGGCGTTTATGGCCGCCTTTATGACTGACCTTAAGGCGGAGATAGGCTCCCTGAGATCTGAGGTGCACTCCTGCGTTACTGAGCTTAAGAAGGAGGTCACGGAGTTGGGAGACAGAGTTGATGGCCTGGAGAGGACCATGGACACGCGCACGGAAGACCAGGAACATCTGTGGCAGCGCCTGATAGCCCTTGAGGAACAAAACATTGAGCTCCAGATCAAGCAGGAGGATTTGGAAAACAGGGGTCGGCGCAACAACCTCCGTATCCGTGGTGTGCCACTCGGAGAGGAGGGGAAGGACGTGATGGACTACGTGGCGCAGCTTCTTCATGAGGTCTGAGGAGATGAGGACGTATCACCCCCCACTCTTGATCGGGCGCATCGAGTGGCGGCCCCTGCGGGGAGGTCGGGCCTCTTACCGGACATCCTAACCAGGGTGCACTTTTTTGTAGAGAAAGAGGAGATTTGGAAGTGCGCGCGAGACAAGCCTGACCTCCAATACAAGGGCCACAAGATTCAAATCTTCCAGGATTTGGCGCCTAATACGTTGAAGCGCAGACGTGCATTCCGCCCGGTGACGGAGAAGCTGCGGAGCATGAACATTCCCTACCAGTGGGGCCACCCCTTCGTGCTTATTTTCCAGTGGGAGGGTAGGCGCAGAGCTTTGAGATCCTACAATGAGGCGGCGCGGCTTTTCCGCATTTCGTCTTCTCCCCCGGAGAGCCCTTCTCGACCTTCGTCCCGTAAGAGGAAACCGACGGGACCTGACTGGACCACGGTGCCGAGGAGGCGGCGCACTCCACCTGCTGCAGGGCCCACTCACAGCCAGGCTAAACAGGACGTTATTGCCCACATTCGAGCTCTTGAAGAGACCGTGGCTGATTCCGAGGGGCATTCTCCCACGGCGCGCCTTCCTACGCCTTGACGATGGAGCTAAACATGCTGCATTCCTCCTGATGTACTGTTCTCATGTCTCCTTTTGCGGACATGAGCTTGGGTGGCCGGGGGGGGGGGGGGGGGTCTAACGTGCCCCTGGTTCCTGCACACTGGGCCTGGGGCAGTGGGGGTTCCGTACCTCCTGGTGCATTCTGATAGCCATGTCCCCTTTGAACTGCCCCCTGTGGAGTGACATCCCGAAGAGCGTTCGAACCTGCGGGTGTAGGATGCTCTATCCTGGGGACAGAGAACTCTGGCCCTGTTGGCCGTGTTTATCTGGTTCATACATCCAGCCTGTCCGGCTGCCTGGTTTTTGTTTTCTGTTCCTCGATCCTTTTCTCTTCCTCTTTTTCTTCCTTCTTGTTTCTCTTTTGTTCTATGCGGGACCTGGGAGGGTGCGAAGGGTGGCGGGTGGGGAGAGGAGAGGGGGGATCCTTGTCTGGGGCGTGTGGATGGTGTGTAGGTTGGTGAGGATGGTTCCGATAGCGACTTCTGATGGTCCCTGCCATGGCTAGTAGTGTGAATGGCCCCCTAAAGATCCTGTCCCTTAATGTTAAGGGCCTTAACTCGCCCAATAAGCGCAGGCAGATCTGTCACTACCTTCTGCGACATAACCCAGACATCGTTTTTGTGCAGGAGACCCACCTTCTACAGGCTGACACTGGGCGCATGGCCCCATCCTAGATACCCTCTCCAGTACTGGGCGGCGGCGGATACGAAAACTGCAGGGGTGGCGATTTTGTGCAAGGCTGGCATCGGGCGGGGGGAGGGTAGGCCCTTCCGAAGTGGTGATGGTCGTTTTCTCAAGGTGACTGTTGAGGTGGGACTTCGCTGTTTAACATTGTGTAATGTGTATGCCCTCAATCAGGCGCAGGATCGTTTCCTCCATGACCTCTTGCGAGATCAGATACCTCAGGGTAGCCCCTCGCTAATTCTTGGGGGCGATTTTAATATGGTATGGTGTCCAAAGATTGACCGGAGCGAGGGCTCCTTTAATGGGGCTGGGGCGATGTCCCTGGCGCTTCGCAAACAGATTGGCGACCTAGGATTGTTCGACGTATTTTTCCCCGGACAAACGAGAGTACTCCTTTTATTCGAGCGCCCACCGCTCTTATTCTCGCATCGATTGTATGTTCCTATCCCATGACCTTCTCAGGGATGTAGTGGAAGTGGAGATGTCTGATATATCAATCTCGGTCCATGCACATGTGGAACTGCTCATTCGGGATCCGCGGGACTGCCCCCCTCGAGAGCGGAAATGGTATCTACCGCCACATATCCTTCGAGATGCAGTGAATGTTGAGGACATTCGTGCAGCCATTACCTCCTACTTTGAGACCAACGACCTGCCCGAGACGCCTTTTCCGGTGGTCTGGGATGCCTTTAAGGCCACAATACGGGGTCATATTACATCCCTTGTGATCGCGAGGGCACGAGAGGGGAGGGCTGTGGAGAACGGCTTGGTGAGGGACCTGAAGGTAGCGGAGGCACAAGATCAGGACGGCTCTACCTTAAAGACGAGACGCCACCTGGCGAATCTTCGGGGCCAATTACGACTGCTGCGTACGAATAGGGCTGAAGGCTCCCTTTTGGCTTTGAAACAGTTACATTTTGATGGAGGAGATAAGGTTGGGAAGCTCTTAGCAAGGAGGCTGAGGGTCAAAGCAGCCAAGTCCCATATAGCGAATGTGGTGCTTCCTAATGGGTCAAAGGCGACGGCGGCTAAGGATAAACTGCAGGCGTTCCGGAATTACTATGCTTCGCTTTACACTGCGGACCCGCCGACTTCTGCCTTGACGGAGGAAGTCCTGGAGCAGTACAGTGGGACAACGTTGAACCCCCACACGGCTGGGCTCCTGGAGGAGTCGATAACGCAAGAAGAGATAGCCTCGGCTCTTAGAGAGCTCAGTCTGGGGAAGACGCCGGGTCCCGACGGACTGCCGCTATCCTTCTATCGCCTGTTCCAGACTCAGCTGGGTCCCTACCTTCTTCGGCTCTTCAATTCTTTCGCTAATGGACAGGGCCCCTCTCCGGATATGGGAATGGCGGAAATAGCCTTAATTCCGAAGCCTGGGAAAGACCCCACACTTTGCTCGTCGTACCGCCCGATAGCGCTACTGAATACCGACTTTAAAATTTACACCAAGGTGCTGGCTAAGCGGCTGGACCCCCATATGCCTGACCTGGTCGACCCGGACCAGGTGGGCTTTATCCGTGGCCGCCAAGGGGCTGATAATGTGCGAAAGATTGCACATTTGGTGAGGAAGGTACATCACTGGCAGATCCCGGCCTGCCTCCTATCGTTAGACGCTGAGAAAGCGTTTGACCGGGTTGACTGGTCATTCCTCCGGGCGGTCCTTTGCAAAATGGGACTTGGTCCGAAGATGATCGCCAGAATCATGGCGCCTTACGCTACACCAAGGGCTAGGATCCGCGTGAATGGACAGTTAACGGACCCGATCAGCATCGGGAGAGGGACTAGGCAGGGCTGCCCTCTCTCGCCCTTACTGTTTGCCCTAGCGATAGAGTCTCTGGCGGATATGATTCATCGCGATCCGGCCATCCACGGCATCCCGATGGGTGGGCAAGACCATAAAGTGGCGCTCTACGCAGACGATCTCATCCTCACCCTCAAGGAGCCCCGACAGTTTTTGCCAGCGCTCCACGCCGCGCTCTGCACCTTTGAAAGCGCCTCTGGTTTGAAAATCAACCACAGTAAGTCCTGGGTACTCAACCTTACCATCCCTCCATCTGATGTTCCCCCGCTAGAGCAGTTATGTCCATACCAGTGGACCGATCGCCACATTCAATACCTTGGCCTACACCTGACCCCCTCACTAGATGGCTGGTCGTCACTTAATTGGAAAGATTGTCGCAGATCGGTACTTGACGATCTGCGGAGATGGAAGTCACTTATTCCTTCGTGGGTGGGAAGACTCAACGCAATCAAAATGTCTATTCTGCCCAAACTCCTTTACCTGTTTCAGTGTCTTCCTACGCCTATCCCGTTACAAAATATTCAAGCCTTGCAGAAAGACTGCACCAACTTCATATGGGGGGGGGGGGTAAGAGGCCCCGCTTCTCCCAAGCACTCCTTATGGCTCCGAGAGATCGTGGAGGGCTAGCGTGCCCCAATTTGGTGGATTATTATTGGGCTGCTCACCTGCGGTTCGTGGTTGAGTGGGGCACCAGACAGAATGAAAAAGGGTGGCTCCACATGGACAGGGCTGTAACCGGTCGCACCGTCTGGGACCTAGCGTGGACTCATAAAGCAGGGCGGTCTCCGAGCGCATATCTGGCGGTGCCCACAAAGACAGTATTGGAAATATGGGACAGAATAGCAGTACGTAGAGGTCTCACGACTTTCCCCTCCCCGCACACCCCTATTGAGGGCAATCCGTGGTTTCCACCGGCTTATTGTACTAGAGCCTTTCGTAGATGGCCACAGGGTGACTGCAGAGTCCTTACGGACCTCTTCGATGGGGGCACCCTTAAATCTTTTGCCCACTGTAGGGAGGAATTTCGGCTTCCGCCTGAGGCTGAGCTGCAATATCTCCAACTACGCCATTGGGCCTTGACGGACGCGGTATACCCTGGGGCTACCCGAGACTTTACTCTGTTCGAGCGCCTGGCCCGTTCTTGCGCCGACACGAAGGGCTTGATCTCCAAGATATACCAGATACTGCAACACCCCCAGACACCACCTTCGCAGACGTATCAGCGACGATGGCATGCGACGCTGGGGGCCGATATCACACCGACGCAGTGGCTTCATTTATGGAGAGATATCCCTAAAGTGTATCGCAGCATACCACAACAAGAAAACGAGTATAAAGTGATGACGCAGTGGTATTACACGCCTCAGCGCTTACATAAAATGTTTCCATCCTCCTCTCCCAGTTGCTGGAGGTGCCAACATGCGCCTGGGGATTTCCTACACATTTGGTGGACCTGCCCCTCGATCGCTGTCTTCTGGAAAGAGGTCCTGAGCCTTTGCCTAATGCCGCTAGTACATTGTTGCTGGGAATCAAACCTGCTAATCTGCTCGCTCTGACCCGAAGTGATTGGACTATGTCGTTACAAATGCTGGGTGCTGCCAGACAACTTATTGCCCTGTACTGGAAAAAGACGGAGGCGCCCCCTATCGCTGCATGGTTTGGGAGACTCTGGCATGTCATCACTATGGAGTTGCTCTCCGCGAGACTGCAGTCTCGCAATACCCGCTTTAAGTAAGTGTGGCAGCCCTTGGTGACCTATCTGTGCAAAACCGAACATGCGAGAAACATGCCCCCTAGGTTGAGGGCGCTGCGTTTAGTAGATGATGCTGTGCTCCCCTTTACTCTGCACAGACTCATGGTGTGATGGCTCTGGAGCCCACGATGTGCCTAGTGAGGATTACCCCTGCTGTTGCTCCTCTCTGGGTCCTTTCTCTCCCCCTTTCCCGACTCTCTCCTCTCTGACCTTTTCTCTACTCTCTCTTTCCACTATCCTTGTTGTTCTGATGCCTCCCTCTAGGCTCCTGGTTGTAAGTTAGACCGCTATGGTCCGGTAGTTTTCTTGGTTCTGGCCTCTGGTTTGCGCCCAGCCCTAAGGGCCCGGCACCATGCGCGGTGACCGTTAGGCATGGTGGAAAGCTATCTCTATTTTTTGACGCGGCCGGCCCGATTGGGTTGTAGGCAGAACGCTGTGTATAAGATTGATGAGACCACAGGCCACGCAGACACAGTATGTTATTGCATTTTTTCCTGACGCGGCCGGACCCTTGGGGGTTGTAGGCTTATCGCTGTGTACATGTCACCTTTTCTCTATGCGTACTTCCTCTTGGGGGGTGAAATAAAAACAGACGTTGAATTAAAAACCCTGATCTCTATGTCCAATGAAGGCCTTAGCCCTACCAGTAGTCCCAACCCAAGTCCAAGCAGCCGATGGTACAGGTAGCCCTAGTCCCTACTTCCAATAGAAAGCCTAACCCTACTCTTAGTCCCACAACTAGTCCAACAACCAATCACACCAGAAGCCCTAAATAGCTACTTCCAATTAAAGGTCTAACCCTAGCCCTAGTCCCACCCTACTCCCTACAACCAATAACATAAGAAGCCCTAGTCCCTACTTCCAATAGAAATCCTAACCCAAGCCCTAGTCCCAACCCTACAATGATTGAATCACAGACCCAGAAACCAATAAGAACCCTCAAATACCGAACCAATGAGGACATTGGTACGCACCTGCCACCGCTGCTCTCTTGCTCCGCCCGTTTAACATCTGCTGGCCCACACTTGGTTCAACTACTGGATCTCCAACTGAATCACTTCTACAGCAAATATTTGATGTATGTAATTGCGTAAAAGCAAAGCTACAAAAACTCACAGATGGGCAAAGGCCTCGTGGCGTGACTCTCCGCACGCTGTTAGAATGTAGTGTCTCCTCAGCCTCAGTGAGCTCTAGGCACTAGTCCATGCGACTAACATTGGCTAACCGATCAAGCCCTTTGTTTTAGACACTATTCTGTGTGTGTGCTGCTTAACAACAGCCAGAATCATAACTGCACATTTTAACTAAAGAAACTAAAGAGATCTTGCACCAAAGGACAAAGGGACCCAAGGCCGGCTAGAGAGGAGCTATGCAGTTGTGGCGGATCAGGGCCCCAAAACCAACGGTTAGCAAGAAGAAGAAACTGCAAGTTCTACCCACATTCAAAAGCACAAAGTTTAATAAAGCTGGGGCTGGTGCAGGTAAGAGCGGTGGGGCCAGGTGAGGGGAGATTTCGAGAGACGACCACAAGGGTAAATTAAATGAATGATTCATTTTCCCTAGTGGTTGTCTCTCGAAATCCCCCCTCACCTGGCCCCACCGCTCTTACATGCAGCGGCCATGGCTGAAATACCCGAAGATTGGGTCAGTGGGCGGAGTCAGAGGTGAGGCCAGACAGAGCAAAAAATCCCACTTATTAGTATTTGTTTGGAATTTCACTTCCAGTTGCAGTTTATTACGTACACAACCAGTGGATACACATGTTCATTTAAGGTTTAATCTGAGTTATTGACATTAAAATACATCCACAAAGTGTGTCCCAAATACGGTTAAAAGTGGAATCACAAGCCATTTGTCTCCGAGCCATGCAGTTTCTGTCATCAGCACTTCTCCCTTTATCCACAAAAGCAGTTCAAACATAAATGGCAAAATATCCTAGTTTGCTAATAATTTCCACATAATTATGGCTCAGCCATTCTTGCCACATAAATAATACACCATCTGCTGCATAATCTGACGATTTTAGCTAAAAAATAATTTGTAGCTCAAACGGGTCAGAAGTTACTAAACAATGTGACTTGTGTAGCTGCGGAGTGGATGGCCCTTTACAAAGATTGGCTGGTCACCTTTCTCACGGCTGCATTTGTATAATACACTGGTACTAATGAGGCAAAATCTTTGCAGAGACTGTGAGCATGTGGAAAAATGTCCAAATAATAAAGTATCAGAAAATGTACCACATTACGCTGGAGCCTTTTTTTGCTGCATAATTTAGTCTACACTGTGACATAATTTTGTACCCCATTGCTACATAATTACAGTGGCTTCAAAGCAGGCATCACATGTTAAAAGTGCTTGTGCATGAAGCAGAGAGATAGTGAAGGGTGCAAACTTCGGGCCCCATTTATGAGACCCCTTGCGGCACCGGAACTTCACTTTTTTGACTTTCATGTGGTGCAATGTGCCCCAGCTCATTTACAAGGCCACATAAAGCCACTTTACGTGGCTTTTCATGGCCTCTGTAAATATATGCCCCTTTCAAGCAGAACACTAAGTGAAAGGGGCGTTCCATGGGTATTACTGTGGGTGTTTCCACTCAACATCCATGGATCTGAAGCATTTCCAGGTTTACGAGAAGCTGTAAACCTGGTAATGCGTCAGAATCTAAAGCCACTCCAGGAGTGGCGTTAGGGAGGTGCAAGGAGGGGAAATGCTTTCATTTCTCCTCATTGTTTCCTTTTTCTATGTGTGTAAATCCTGCATTGCAGATCCCTGGTGAGTTGCACCTCTGCTGCTAAAACAAGGCCAATCGAGGTATTAATGGTTGAGGTGGACTGGCCTCAAGGGTCCTGTGACCTCAATGACAGAGTCACTTTCGCTCTAGGGTGTGCTGCTTCGTAGGCCTGCCCGCAAGACTGGAGGTAAACTTCAGTATGGATTGTGGTGGGGAGGCTTTCAAGGTTAACCCACAATTGCCACCGCTAGGGCCCACCTGCTGGTGCTAAGACACCAGGGCTTCTAGGGTCTAGTGGGGGCTTCTAAGGGCTAGCATGGGAACGTGCTCCCTCAGGAGAGTGGTCTGGTGGACAGGTCATGAAGGCTGAACCTAGTTCCCCAGTTCCAAATTCAGCAGATCTTGCCATAGTGCCACAACCTGTCCCCCACTGAACACCATGCTGCCCAAATGAGAGAAACTCGCACTGCCTTCAGCTACAACCAAAATGTGGATTTTAAACACCTGGATGCGACTCAATTCAAATTATGCACTAGACAGAAGTAATACGCTGCCTGAAAAAAAAGTAACAACACTCTAGAAAAAGCAAACACTCATACGGAGTGCAAGATTAAGTAAAGCATGTGGAATGTAAGCAGGAACAACATGGTTACCACAACGCTTTTCCACTCATTATTCAGAAATCAATGAGTTTTTTGCCTGAAAAGTTAGGGACATGACTACAGAGCCTGGAAGGGACCAATTACAATGTCCTTTTCTTATATTCTTACAAAACATAAGCAGTATGGTTTAAAAAGCCACATCCCTGAAGACAGAGCAACAGTAGGTTTAGGTTTAGGGATTTATAGACTACTGTAGCTGCCCTTAGGCATCCGAGCGCTGTATGAGACATGACAGGAGAATTCCAGCAGCTACGTTTTTAGGGAAACAGCCATGTTTTCAATATTTTTTTAAAGGTCATTTAATTCTCTGTCATTCGCAGCTCTCGGTCTATACTGTTCTATAGCTTGGGTATCATGTGTTTGAATGACCTCCCGCCCCATCTGGATTGTTTAATTCTGGTAGTGTTCATCAGAAAGTGTGATCCTGATCTGAGATGTCGATGGGGTAGGTACTGCGAGGCAAGTTCTCGCACAAGCGAGGGAGTGGCCTTTCCCATGCATAGCTCTGTGGGCCAGACAAAGGGACTTGAATTTGATCCTGGCTATGACCGGAAGTCGTTGTAGCATTAAGGGAGGCTCTAACTGACTGTTGCCTTGGTATTTTTAGAAGCAGTCTGGCTGCTGCGTTCTGTACCACCTGCAGTCTGTCTGTGACATATTTGGGGGAGTCGAAGTATAGGGAGTTGCCGTAGTCAAGCAGTACACATTTTATAAACTAAAATAAGGAAACCAGGTGATAAGGGTCGCATTAAACGTTTTCAACTGCGTGCATCAACCAGGTATTGCAGTACCTCCAGGAATGGTGCAGTTCCCCACTTGGGGAAAACAAACTGTTCAAAGAAAGACAAGAAAACAAAAGTAGTGCTTCACTTGCAAATTCAGTAAAGTGGTGCTAGTGTGTTTGGGTGTGAATAAAACCAATCTGGCTCTTTACGACCAATCTGTCTTGCTTTATTTAGTTATTTATTTATTTTTCACATTTTGAACCTTTTTTATCTTTTTGTCCTGAGGCTGCATTTGGAATAGAAAAATATCAGAAAAAGATGACATTTCCAGCAAAAGTGTTTCTTTCTTTTTTGGGATCCATTTCACAGGGAAACAAATAAAGGAAAGGAGAGGAAAGAGAGGGTAAGAGCCATTTGTTGAAGACATGGTTTTCAGCAATTGAGGAGGAGCGAGACAGAGACAGAAAGAGAGGGAATAAGAGGAAGAAAGAGAGGGCGTGGGCAGCTGACAGAGGCAGAGCAGTAGAAGTGGACACTGTCCTTGTCTTCTCTGGGCAAGAAGGAAGACACAGAGTCCTTTTCCTTCTCTGCCCACCCCACATGGCCACGAACGGCCGAGCCTTATCTATAGGCCTTGGCTATTTCTGTCGTCCTGGATGCATTTTTATAATAAAATAATAGTGGCACCGATGCTATTAATTTGAAAAAGTAGGGGCATGCCGTTCCCTGCTTATCCTGTCCACTTTGACCACTGGTCAGGGGCTCAATAACTGGCATGGAGATACTCTTGGTCATCAGCAAATCCTTAATAAGTTAAACCCCCCAATGCGAAACATCTAATTCACGCACACTTCAACATTTATTAAAAAATAAAAAATAATGAGACAACATTAGGAATTCGAGCCTTTTACTTGTGTTTGTTTAATTCAGGGCTGCTGTACGTTTTGTCGATTGAGAATCTGCGCTGGAGTTCACCATTTTGGGTGCCTGCAGGAGCCTAGGCCCCACTCTGCTGCTGAGCCCCCAGGGCGGGGCTGGCTGGCCACACCCCAGGAGGAGGACAGTCTGGCAAAGGGGGTAGGCGAAACCTATCCAAGTCCTTGAAAAGTAGGCACCCAAAACCCCACACCCAAGTCCAAAATGGGACGGGTTTCAATCACCAAATTGAACGGACCCCACTCTTTGGCGCTCAGCCCGGGACTAAAATTCCTTCATGGCGTGTGGTCCCAACAGCAGCACCCCTAAAAGCCAGAAGCCTCTAGTCAACAGAGGCCTCCTTCAAGTTCCAAAATGAAGCTGTCCACCTGTGGCGGAAGCCAGATTATCCATATGCTCAGGATAGTGAAGACCCCATTACCTCCGCCACACAAAATATGACAGGTGACAAAGCGCTGCACGGCATTGAGTAACTCTGGAGGGGAGGTCTGCCCGAACAACCAACTGTCCCAGTCCAGCACCCCCTGGTTAGACAAATTTCGATGAGTTCTGACCTCACACTAGACTCTCATTTTAGCAATGTTCTGCCTCCTTCTTTCCCTCAAAGTTTTTCAAACATCCATAAGCCTGCTCATTGGGTCATGTCCGTCAAAAACCACGAAAGTAGCGTGTCGTCAGTTGGACATCCCTAGCTGCAGCTAGGAAGTTCAGGCCCAAATATCCTAGATAAGATGTAGCTTGAGGGAGAGGGGTGCAGGGAAAATGATAGTCTGTAAAAATCCATCACAGCTCCGTGCAAGATACACATGAATATGCCCACCGCCGTATCCAGCATTGCGATCAGCAAAACACAGAAGGGCTTGTACACACCATCTGGGGGAAGCAATAAGCCCAATCTCAGATACTGACACATAAAAAAACACATGGGTGCCCCAGAACAACTCTTCCGACCCCATTCAGTACTCAGCAATAGAGACCACAAATCAGATGAAAACCTAGGGAAACACCCACAGACAGTAAAAAGAGGCCTAAAGCTGCCCCAAAAAACCCTATAGAAAAAGGATGTAGCCAAGACACCTGGCGCCATTAGAGAGAACCCAACTACACGCTCCGTGCCGGGACCAGAGGGGATATACGTGTGACCTCAGGGCATGTTGTGATCACCCACAACACCCAATTACGGCATGCCCCCCCTTTATACTTTACCCCGCGCACGTATAGGTTAAAAGGCACTCCCATGCACACACAAGGGAAGGTAGGAAATTGGAAGACTGACATGAGTTTGTGGATGTCCATACCATCCTCTGTGAAAATTTCCCAATCTGGAAATGTTTCCAGATATACTCTTGCCCCTGCCAGAACTAAATGGCTTTGCAAAGTGGAAGAGTGAAAAGTAACACCTCCAAACTTCATGGTGATGTGGGCAAGAGGATTCTCCACAGGAATAATAATTTCTACATGGAGGGAAAAAATAATGCCACTGCACAAAGCCACTGGGTTCCCCCAATGTGTATTTGCGGAATGCACACAATCATACATTGGAAATTGCCAGTGTGCAAACAACAAGCATTGTATTGGAAAAGCCTTATCTAGCATCAAGTGGAAGGCTTTTGGCTTTGCGAATGCTTGTTTACTTTTGTCATGATTTTTGGTAGAAATGTATTATTCGGAAAGCTGTCAGGCACTCCTCAGTCTAAAAGCAAAAATATATTTTTTTATGTCAAAAAGCACACATTGCCATAGTAGTCCCTGCACCGAACCGAGTTACTTTTCTGTACGGGTGTGCCCCTTGAAAAAGGACAGAATGCCAACACTCACAGTGAAGCTTGCCGATGGCTGAAATGGACTGACCCACTATTCCATGCTGTATGGTGTAGTGTGTGGAATTAAAATCTGAAAGGCGCCCCAACAGACTATGAAGACGGCTGGCCCCTTCAAATACCTACATTACATACATAATTTTAGTACAATCAAAAGGTCTTGGTTTAGGCCAGACTAAAAAGGAATTTACAAAGCTTCTCCAGAAAGCTGGAACTGGCGTAGTTTTCCAGGCTTAACCTGGGAATGTTTTATGAATTCGTAAAAAATGCATAAAACTCAATCCATGCAGGAGCACAAAAATCCTCACTGGTATTATTTAATCTAATATTGTGGGGAACTTAATAGGGAATATTTAAGCTTTAATTGGGTTCCCTGAAACTAAACTGGTATAAATACATTACATTTAATTATTACTGGTAAGCTACAGCACAGAACAGTGGTTTAGGAGTCTCAAGCGTTGGAGCATGCTCTCAAGTAATAGTGAGCAGTTTATGAGGGGCCCTTATTCTTTAAGGGAGTCTGCACTCCTTTAGTCAAGAAGTAGGGGATCCAATCCAGAGGAGCGTCAGTTGAGACCAAGACTCAATCATTATTTGAGGCTGAGGCAGTGCTGTGACATTAATGGGAGGACCAGCGAGCATGTGGAAGCCTTTTAGTAAAGTCAGACGTCAATCGCCCGCAGTGTTATGAACCTTAACCCACCCTTCCTAGTGTCAGTAAAAGGATATAGGGCCGGAGGTGTGAAGGTTGAATAGCAATTGGGTGTCAAGATTGAGGACGTTCTCCAGGGACAGGAAGACATGGACAACTAGTAGGAGGGTGTTTCAGTGAAGTGTGCTCTATAGAAAAATGTCTATATAGCTGGGGCAATGGATCATGCTGCTATCAACGAGGTAGAATCTGTGGAAGTAGAGATTGTGAAGGGAGAGCGGGGCACCACTGTTTGCTTGTAATGTTCAAGCTCTACGAACACTGCTTTGTTGATCAGCATACGTATTGCTCTAACTCTGGGACCTGACTATCCTAGGAGTGCTCTTAAGGTCACAGGTGTGGCTCTCTTGATCTCAAGGAGTTTCCAGATATCCTTGGTTCACTTATTTTTATTATGAATTTATAAAGCGCATGGCTACCCTTAAGCTTCCCAGCACTGAGAAGTCAGGTCATGAGTTTGGACAGGTTATACCTTAGAGATATTGCGTATACCGCCATGTTTTGATCTTTTTGCGGAATTGTGAGTCCCCCTCAGTCTGCTGGAGTGGGGTATTCCATAATTCGGGGGCCAAGTGGGAGAAAGATCTTCCTCCCCATTTTTCCCTCCAGACCTTAGTCTGTACTTGTCATTTTTCTGCGCTGGATCGCAACTGCCTCTTTGGAATATAGGGGGAGATTAGATTTCTTACTTTTTTAGTCCTTTATTGTGCCGTGCTCTGTGAGTTATGACTAGTATTTTAAATTTTACTCTGGCCTCCACTGGGACCCAGTGTAGCTTTCGTAGGTGCTTTTTTACTGATTCCCTTGTCGGGATGTTACAAAGTGTTCTGGCGGCAGCATTCTGGGCTATCTGCAATTTCTGGGTAATATATTTAGGTGCCCCCAGGAACAGTGAATTTCCATAGTCCAGTTGTGAGGTTACCAGCGAGTGGATCACTGTTTTCCTTAGTTAGGTGGGTATTCTCTCTAAATATTTTCGTAGACTTTTAAGGAGTCCAAAGCAGGATTCTGTGACCTTATTGGCTTGTGAGATCATAGAAATATTTGTTCCTAGCCAGAACCCCAGATTTTTCACTCCTTCAGCCGGGGTAGGTGTTTTACCTAAGCATTCCGGCCAGTTTATTATAGGCCTAGGTAAAGCCGCATATAAATGAAATGCAGATCCGGTCTTGCAGACAGGCAGTGAAGGGATGGGCCACTATCGATGGATGGATTGGTTAGGGTTTTAATTATTGAGAACAGTTCCCTTGATGAGTTCTGTGCACCTCTGATTATCTCCTCGAAGAATTTGGCTTGACTCATTTTGATGTTATTATGATACTTTCCAATGGCTGATTTATACTTTGTTCTGAGATGGGGATCATAACCTTTTCTCCACTCTCTTTCGATTTTATTTACACTTTTAAAACTTAACTCTGTCAGGGACTCCTTCTAATGACTCCTCTGGGGCAGAACTATTTTATCTGCAACTTTCAAAGAGTGGGCGAGAAATACCCACCGAGCAGAATGGTAAACAATTTTGAGACAACGCAGGGAGCCGGATGCAATAATTCCCCATGGATGTAATTTGCAATTCAACTTGTATACACACAAGTATGATTCGCATATTGCCTATTCGAAGAAGATAGAAAAAGACTGGCTTAATGAATATTACTTAGGAAGACTGCCACCCCTATTGGCTGTGAATGAAGGTATGGTGGCTTGTAATGGACAGCAGGCCTCCAACCTTGAATTTTTAGTCACTAGCAGGAAACAGCCCATGTGCCCTCAAGAGACAGGTGGTGTTTTTAAAAATGCATCAATACCTGCTCCCTGCAAAACCACTCCATACCTGGAAGGTTTTTCGACCACCATACCCCCACCCCTCACCCCCACCACTCAAGTCTCATGCCTTACCAAGGCCCTAGAATTACTATTTTATTTATTTATTTATAAAGTTTTATATAGCGCGAACAAGATCCCGAAGGATATCAGAGCGCTTTACAATAAATTGGCAGCAGGCCTCCAACCTTGAATTTGCAGTCACTAGCAGGAAAGCCCCCGGGTTGCCTCTTCTGGGTGCAGGGGGGCCCCACTCTCTTCAGTAAATGAAGGGGGGACGCCCCCCTCAGCTCTTCAGTGAGAGCAAGCCTCTCTCCCTCTAAAGCAGGTGCAGGCTGTCTGCAGCCTGCTCTGAGCCCCTCCCTCTGACTGAAGAGAAACAAAGTATCAACTGACTTTGTTTCTCTTCAGTCAGAGTGTGGGAGGCCCGGAAAGAGGATGGGGGTGGGGGCCCCAGAGAGCAGGAGGCAGCACAGAGCACTGCTCAGGACCCTGACAATGGGGGGGCTGGGGGCCCCAGAGAGAGCATTCTCCAGGGCAAAGCTCATATGAGAAGGGATGAGGCAGCAAAATGGTGCCCTCAGGTAAGCACTCTTGTTAGAATGCAACATGGGTGTCCGCAGGGGGCCAAAGGGGGCTGAGAAGGGTGCAAGGCAGAGTGGAGAAGGGTGCAAGGCAGAGAGGAGAAGGGTGCAAGGCAGAGAGGAGAAGGGTACAAGGTAGAGCATGATGCAAGGCGGAGGGGAGAAGGGTGCAAGGCAGAGGGGAGAAGGGTGCAAGGCAGAGAGGAGAAGGGTGCAAGGCAGAGAGGAGAAGGGTACAAGGTAGAGCATGATGCAAGGCGGAGGGGAGAAGGGTGCAAGGCAGAGGGGAGAAGGGTGCAAGGCAGAGAGGAGAAGGGTGCAAGGCAGAGAGGAGAAGGGTACAAGGTAGAGCATGATGCAAGGCGGAGGGGAGAAGGGTGCAAGGTAGAGAGGAGAAGGGTGCAAGGCAGAGAGGAGATGGGTGCAAGGCAGAGAGGAGATGGGTACAAGGTAGAGCATGATGCAAGGCGGAGGGGAGAAGGGTGCAAGGCAGAGGGGAGAAGGGTGCAAGGCAGAGGGGAGAAGGGTGCAAGGCAGAGAGGAGATGGGTGCAAGGCAGAGAGGAGATGGGTGCAAGGCGAAAGGGGTAAGGGTGCAAGGCAGAGGGGAGAAGGGTGCAAGGCAGAGGGGAGAAGGTTGCAAGGTAGAGAGGAGAAGGGTGCAAGGCAGAGGAGAGAAGGGTACAAGGTCGAGAGGAGAAGGGTGCAAGGCAGAGGGGAGAAGGGTGCAAGGGGGAGGAGAGAAGGATCCAAGGCAGAGGGGAGAAGGGTGCAAGGCAGAGAGGAGAAGGGTGCAAGGCTGAGGGGAGAAGGGTGCAAGTCGGAGGGGAGAAGGGTGCAAGGCAGAGAGGAGAAGGGTGCAAGGGAGAGGGGAGAAGGGTGCAAGGCGGAGAGGAGAATGGTGCAAGACGGAGGGGAGAAGGGTGCAAGGCAGAGGAGAGAAGGGTGCAAGGTAGAGAGGAGAAGGGTGCAAGGCAGAGAGGAGAAGGGTGAAAGTTGGAGGGGAGAAGGGTGCAAGGCGGGGGGAGAAGGGTGCAAGGCAGAGAGGAGAAGGGTGCAAGGCAGAGGGGAGGAGGGTGCAAGGTAGAAAGGAGAAGGGTGCAAGGCAGATGGGAGAAGGATGCAAGGTAGAGAGGAGAAGGGTGCAAGGCAGAGGGGAAAAGGGTGCAAGGCAGAGGAGAGAAGGGTGCAAGGCAGAGGGGATAAGAGTGCAAGGGGGAGGGGAGAAGGGTGCAAGGCATATGGGAGAAGGATGCAAGGGGGAGGGGAGAAGGGTGCAAGGCAGATGGGAGAAGAGTGCAAGGGGGAGGGGAGAAGGGTGCAAGGCAGATGGGAGAAGGGTGCCAGGCAGAGAGGAGAAGGGTGCAAGGCAGAGGGGAGTAGGGTGCAAGGTAGAGAGGAGAAGGGTGCAAGGTGGAGGGGAGAAGGGTGCAAGGCAGAGGGGAGAAGGGTGCAAGGTAGAGAAGGGTGCAAGGGGTAGGGGGAGAAGGGTGCAAGGCAGAGGGAAGAAGGGTGCAATGGGGAGGGGGAGAAGGGTGCAAGGCAGAGGGGAGAAGGGCTCAAGGCAGAGAGGAGAAGGGTGCAAGGAAGGGAGGAGAAGGTTGCAAGGCAGCGGGGCGAAGGGTACAAAGCAGAGGGGAGAAGGGTGCAAGGCAGAGGGGAAAAGGGTGCAAGGCAGAGGGGAGAATGGTGCGAGGCAGAGGGGAGAATGGTGCAAGGTAGAGGGGAGAATGGCGCAAGGCAGAGGGGAGAATGGTGCAAGGTAGAAAAGGATGCAAGGCGTAGGTGGAGTAGGGTGCAAGGCAGAGGGGAGAAGGGTGCAAGGCAGAGGGGAGAAGGGTGCAAGGCAGAGGGGTGAAGGGTGCAAGGCAGAGGGGAGAAGGGTGCAAGGTAAAGAGGAGAAGGGTGCAAGGTAGAGGGGAGAAGGGTGCAAGGCAGAGGGGAGAAGGGTGCAAGGGAGAGAGGAGAAGGGTGCAAGGCAGAGGGGAGAAGGGTGCAAGGCAGAAGGGAGAAGGGTGCACAGTAGAGAGGAGAAGGGTGCAAGGCAGAGGGGAGAAGGGTGCAAGGTAGAGAAGGTTGAAGGGTGCAAGGCAGAGGGGAGAATGGTGCAAGGTAGAAAAGGGTGCAATGCGTAGGCGGTGAAGGGTGCAAGGGGGAGGACGAGAAGAGTGCACGGCAGAGGGGGGAAGGGTGCAAAGGGGATGGTGATGAAGTTAAAAATGTGCCCCCCGGAAACATTTCTGCGGACGCCCATGGCAACGCAAGATGACAGAGAATGGTTTTTAGAATAAGGGGAATATTTCTGGGTGCTCTGCTTAGTTATAAACGCAAAGAGTATTAGAGAATATAAAATTATGGTTTAATGCAAATGGGCGAGGGGATGAGCCCTATAACCCCCCAAATAGTGTGATGAGAGACCTACACACTGTAACTTGCAATAAGGTACCCACTGCACACAACACAAAAACTATATATATGAGGAGTCGCGATATTAACATTCCATCGTGACGAACCCCTTATCGGCTGGTTTTTCGAAAGAATTAAAAGAAGACACTCAATCTTCCATCTAACATCAATACATTGTGTTTTTCTGTTTGCTCTGCATTGCATTTCACAAGTGTCTACAGTGACACACATTTGATATACTTTTTGTGTTGTGTGTAGTGAGTACCTTATTGCCCATGGCAACGCACACTACTTTGTGAGAGAGAGTGGGAGAGAGTGGAGAGAGAGTGGAGTGAGAGAGAGTGGAGTGAGAGAGAGTGGAGAGAGAGAGAGTGGAGAGAGAGTGAAGAGAGACAGTGCAGAGAGAGAGAGAGAGAGAGAGAGGGTGGAGAGAGAGAGTGGAGAGAGAGGCAGTGGAGAGAGAGTGGAGGGAGACAGTGGAGAGTGGAGAGAGAGAGTGGAGAGAGAGTAGAGAGAGAGTGGAGAGAGAGAGTGAGAGAGAGTGAGAGAGAGTGAGAGAGAGTGGAGAGAGAGTAGAGAGAGTGGAGAGAGACAGTGGAGAGAGAGAGTGGAGAGAGACAGTGGAGAGAGAGAGTGGAGAGACAGTGGAGAGAGTGAGCGCGAGAGGGTGAAGAGAGAGAGAGTGGAGAGAGAGAGAGAGAGTGGGGAGAGAGAGAGAGAGAGTGGAGAGAGAGACAGTGGAGAGAGAGTGGAGAGAGAGTGGAGAGAGAGAGTCGGGAGAGTGCAGAAAGAGAGAGTGGCGAGAGTGGAGAGAGAGTGGCGAGAGAGAGTGGAGAGAGAGAGAGAGTGGAGAGAGAGAGGAGAGGAGAGAGAGTGGAGAGAGTGTGGAAAAAGAGTGGAGAGAGATAGGGGAGGGAGAGGAGAGAGAGTGGAGAGAGAGTGGAGAGAGAGAGAGTGGAGAGAGAGTGGAGAGAGTGGGGAGAGAGTGGAGAGAGAGAGTGGAGAGAGAGTGGAGAGAGAGGGTGAGAGAGAGTACAGAGAGAGAAGGGAGAGAGAGTGCAGAGAGAGAAGGGAGAGAGAGTACAGAGAGAGAAGGGAGAGAGAGTGGAGGGAGACAGTGGAGGGAGACAATGGAGAGAGAGTGGAGAGAGAGAAACAGAGAGAGAGTGGAGAGAGAGAGAGTGGAGAGAGAGAGGAGAGAGTGTGGAGTGAGAGTGGAGAGAGAGTGGAGAGAGTGAGGAGAGAGAGTGGAGAGAGTGAGGAGAGAGAGAGAGAGTGGAGAGAGAGTGGAGAGATAGAGAGAGAGAGTGGAGAGAGAGAGAGAGTGGGGAGAGAGTAGAGAGAGAAAAGGGAGAGAGAGTACAGAGAGAGAAGAGAGAGAGAGAGTGGATGGAGACAGCGGAGGGAGACAATGGAGCGAGAGTGGAGAGAGAGAAAGAGAGAGAGAGAGTGGAGAGAGAGTAGAGAGAGTTGAGAGAGAGAAATGGAGTGAGAGAGATAGAGTAGAGAGAGAGTAGAGACTGACTGATTCAGAGATTGAATACTGACTGACCGAGAGACTGACTGGCTGAGAAACTGACAGAGAGAGAGAGAGAGAGAGAGAGAGAGAGAGAGAGACTGACTGAATGACAGAGAGAGAGAGAGAGACTGACAGAAATAGAGAGATAGACTGACAGAGAGGGAGAGACCGACTGACTGACAGAGAGAGAGACAGACTGACAGACTGAGTAACTGACAGACTGACTGACTGAGAGAGACTGAATGACAGAGAGAGTGACTGACTGAGAGAGAGAGACTGACTCACTGAGAGAGAGAGAGACTGTGAGGGAATTGGGGTCACAGTGTGTATGAAGCTATGCAATGCCTCTTAAGATTGCTATTGTCTACTAATACAAATGTTTTATCAAAATGTGCTCTTTGTAGTTACAACTGCTTTTGAAATACTGCATTGTCGCTTTGTCTAATGTTTTAAAACGGAAACGAGAAGGAGCAGTGGGTGCACTTTTGTCAAAACTGAACGATGATTGGGCCCAATGTTGTATATCATGACAGGTCTCTGCATCAGGAAACCCACCTAAAATTGGGCAAACTTCCCCGGTGTACTGATGGCAAGGACCCTGTAATGAATAGACCACCACCTATGAAAGCCTGCTGGCAGACTTAAGCCCAACCTTTAACTCCACCATTCAGTGTTACTTAAAACCAGTGGTCGAAGTGGGGGGAAAAAAGTAGGGGAACTGTGGGCGGAGATCAGGGGGCGGGAATATCCTGAGGCTTGGGTCAGTGGGGGGAGTCAGGGGTGTGACCAGAAAGAGCAAATCATTCTAATTTTTAGAGTTTGTGTGGCATTTCACTACCTACTTGCAACTTATTATGTTATTTAATTCTTTTTTTTTCTTTTCCCATTTTTATAACATGTACAGGGCACAGTAAAAGTAGAGTTATAAAAAATACATATATAAAGTCAATCATTACACATAATGCAATTATCTACATTACATTACATTCTTAAATAAACCCCTAATTGCTGGAGAACAGAATCCCCTAACTACAATGTAAGACATAGAAGAGAGACAGAAGAAAAAAAAACAAATAGCAAAAAAGAGTGCATATGTTATTTAATTCAACCAATGGATACACATGTATTTAAGGTTTAATGAGTTATTGACATTAAAATACATTCACAAAGTGGGATTCGTTTCCAATCACAGAATGTCCCAAATACGCTTAAAAGTGGAATCACAAGCCATTTGTCTCTGAGCTATGGAGTTTGTCATCAGCACGTTTCCCTTTTTCCACAAGAGCAGTTCAAACATGAATGACAAACAAGTATTCTACACCTTTATACAAAGCAATATGCATATATAGGTATATATCTATAGTACAAATAAATGCTTTTGTACAGAGGGATATGCTGTATATTTCTTGTGGTGGTTATGTGAGGAAGAGTCAATTCTTGAGTAGTTTTCTGAAGCGAAGGTGGCTGTCCATGGATCTTATCTTCCACTTGACAAAACTCCATCCCTCTCTAGGAAGAACATTAATCACCGGAGTTATGAGTACATTTTTATTGTTGCGGAAAATTGCTGGAGGCCAGGAAGGAGGCAGCATGTGATTTTAGAAAAATAATATACTTGCGAACATGACGCCCCCACCCGAGTCAGTACCTCCAGGAATGGTGCACTTCTCCACCCATGGAAAACAATGTTATTCAAAGAAAGACGAGAAAACAAAAGTAGCGCTTCACTTTCAAACTCAGTGAAGTGCCGCTAATGTGTTTGTGTGAATAAAATCAATCTGGCCATTTTGACTCCACTCTAATTTTTATTGTATTGTAATTGCATTTATATAGCATGTACTACCCCTGACGAGGCGTCAAAGCACTTTTTAGGTGAGTAGCAAGCTACTCTGGAACCCATAAAGATTTAGTGGTGAATTAGTATACTGAAATATGAAAGTAATTTGAGTAGTGGATATATTAGTCAGTTTTTTGGATTAAGAAGGATAGTGTAGGGATAGAAAAGGGAGAAAGGTTTGCATTTGTATAGTGCTTGCTACCCCTGATGGGGTGTTGAGGAGAGGAGTTGGCCTAACGGCTAGGGCGCTCGACCTCGGACCTGGGGATCTGGGTTCGAGTCTCGGTAACGACGCCAATAACCCCCTGTGATTCTGGGCAAATCACTTAATCTCCCCGTGCCTAAAATATGAAAGTGTGTCCTCATGTAACGTAACTGGTGCTATGTAAAGCGCTCTGATACCTGATTCAGTTCGGGTCTAGTTCGCGCTACATAAAACTCTGCAAAAAAAATAGAAGCACTTTTTCGGCGAGTAGCATGCTACTCCAGAACCAATAAAGGATTAGTATAGTGAAAAAGGAAATTAATTTGAGTGGTGGATATGTTAGTCTGTTATTTGGATTGAAAAGGATAGTGGGGGGATGGAAGAGGAAAGGATTTAGAAATCTTTTTTGTTTTGTTTTGGAGCTTGGATTGAGTAAAAGGGAGGTGTAGTGGGAAGAGTCAGGGAAAGGTTTAGAAAGGCCTGTTTTGGGGACTCGGAACAGTAAAAGAGGTATAAGATGATGCAAGGAGGTTGAATGCTGCTGAATCCCCTCCACGGCTGAGTGCCACACTCGTCTGGAGTAGGAAGCGCTATATAAATGCAGCTACAATTACAACTCTGAAAAGGCCCTGACAGGCCCATTCCTCAGCACTGTCTCCTGTGTGGCAGTCTAATGAATCCCCTGGATAGAGTGCATAATGTGAGAGCAGGCAGGGACGCGGCCATGCCTGATGGTCATGCATGCCTTCCCTGATGTCAGTATCTATGCCGCCAGGAACAACAGCATGTATGTGTGGGTTCCAACTATAGCAGGACTGTGCTATGGAATGAAGGCTCTGTGGCCCTGGCATGACTGACATGTCCTGAATTTGTTGGGACAGTCTCGGTTTTTCAACAGCTGTCCCCATAGATTTCAGCAAAGTTGGCTCATGTCCCGGTTTTTAGAGTGGATCAAATGTAAACAGTGAGAATCACTTTTTTAGGGGTTCCAGAGCAGGGTTAGTTAGCATCTTTTATAAGAAAGTTATTTAATGAACAGGCATGATGCTGGTTTTAAAAATGACATTTTATATGTCTTTTCAGTGCGTCTTCTGTGCTGCTGAGGGCTGTCATTCTATGCCACTTCGCTGTTGTAGAATTGTGGGCCTTCCTCTATTTTTGCAAAATCTCCCAGTTGTGGGGTCCTAAGATATGGTAACCCTCTTCTGGCAGCATCTTGCACCCCCCAGCAGGCCCTGACTGGCTGTTGCGGGCACCGGGCAATCCCCCGGTGCGCCGCAAGGGTGGGGGCCGGTTCTGGGCCCCTGGGGGCCGTTTTTGTTAAAGGGCCGTTTTTGCAGCATAGCTGCAAAATCGGCCTTGTAACAAAATCGGCAGAAAACCGGCCCGACAAAGAGCTCGGCGGCACCCCCAACCCCCGGGGAAGGGGAAGGGGGCCGGCCGAGCACTTTGCCAGGGCCGGTTTTGGTTCCCAGTCCGGCCCTGCCCCCCAGAAGACAATAGCCCCTCTTCGACTGGAAGTGCAAACAGAGGTGGGGTGCAGTGCAGGACTAAAAGGCACAACAGCTGCTCTGCACAGTTCAGCATGCATGTGCCTCAAAGATTTAGCATGCTTCCTGGCAGGGTATTCTAACCCTTTGAGGCCTGCAGCAGGACGGAGCAGTCTGAAGGTATGTTTATATGTGCAGCCTGTGTTCATGCACATGTCATGTCCTCTCAATGTACACACCTCATCCCCATAACAAGGTGTTACTTACAGATCGGTAGAGTTTTCCTTTGTTGTTCGTAGCCAGGAACAGACTGCTCTTGACGATCAGTACAGTGACCACGCTCCTTTCCCCAGGAGAGATTACTAGCCGACTATATTAGTTATTTTCCACATTTTGAACCTTTAATTTCTCTCCTTCCCAAGGCTGCACTTTGGAATAGAAAAAATGGTCCAAAAAGACGACATTTCCAGAGCGATTTTTTTGGGGGGATCCATTTCACGGAGAAACAAATAAAGGAAAGGAGAGGAAGGAGGAAGTAATAACTGTTTGAAGTCAATAAGTGAGGAGGAGCAAGTCGGAAAGAGAGGGAGGCAGAGTAAGAAAGTATGTGGAGGGCAGCTGCTGGAGGCGGGGGGGGGGCAGCTGCCATCAGCAGAGCAGGAGACATGGACACTGTCCTTGTCTTCTCTGGGCAGGAAGGAAGAAACCGAGTCCTGTTCCTTCTCTGCCTGTCCCGCCTCCCCGAACAGCCACAAACGCCAAGCCTTATCTATAGATCTTGGCTATTACTGGCGTCCTCGGACACACGTTTTTACAAAAAAAGTAGGGGAACGGAATCTGCTAAATGAGAGAAGTAGGGGCACACCGTGCCCTGCCGTTCCCGCCCACTTCTTTCAGTGCTTAAAACGGCTGTATTGGTGACAGTGGCGTAACAATAGCCTGCATCCCCTGCAGTATGGCGGGTCGCTGGCCTGAGAGCTCTAGAATGGCACGGAGAATGAGGGGGGGGGCCTCCATGTAGTTTGCAGGGGGGCCCCCTCAAGTTTCATTACGCTACTGCTTCTGGACTGTGCAAGAGAGGTGGTTAGCCATGAACAGGAAATATGGCCCAGGACTGATGATGTCACCGACCGGTCGTGACCACAGGAAGCAGTACTGGTATCTGATCAATAGTTTGCAACTGTAATTGAGGTCACAGTTCATTGTTAACTTTTTTTACTAGTCATGCCCAACCCCCCCCCATAGTGAGTCATAATGAGTTGAAATAGGTTTTGTGAAAAAAAAGACTCGCAAAATCGAATCTTGCATTTTGTGGTCGCAATGCCAGACATTTGGAGAACTGCAGCTACTGAGATGGTAAAATGCAAGAATACATCGGGCCCACTGTGTTTTCTCTAACAGGAGCCGTAATAGGATTTGACACAAAAAAACGAGCACATTCCAAATACAATGGTGGGATTGCTCTTCGGAACATTCCGCCACTAAGACGAGCCGCGACAGGCGCTGCTGCTGGGCTCGGCGTCTGCCCCCAGCAGCCCCGCCCCAGAGGGGCTGAAGAATTATAAACGAGCTCTTACCAGGAGCAGAAATGTTCAGAGTGGACCAGACAACCCCGACACCCATCAATCACCACAGACGCGGATGCGGGGATTAGAGAAGCCCAGACTGGGCCTTTTAAACCTCGTCTCGGCGGCTCTGAAACGCGACTCACGAAGAGGCAATTTAGGCATTAACCTGCCTTTGAAACGCGGCTTTCATTTCAATGGACGACCGTGACCGTCCCTAAGCAGAACACGGAAACTCCACGATTGATGGGACAAATATGCAGATATCTTCCGGCCTCCCTGCCAGCCTCTGGCAGTGCCCGAAGAGCGTGCGCCCGAGGAGTGGAAGGTTTGAGCTCATTTTCGAGGAGTGTTGTCCCTGCCAGGCTTGAAGAAGCACCGATTGTGTGGGTTGTGGCTCACGTTGTGTTGGGAGCCCTTTGGACTACTGGCTAGCAAGGATGTGGCCTCGCAGCCGCACAAGGACCCAAGGGCTAGAGCTGCAGCCCCACCAGTCTTGAGCAGATCCACCCAAGTCTGCACTTCAAAATTTAGCTGAAGGGGAAATAAATGTAATGTGAATGTATAGTATTTATATAGCACACTTCTACCCGGAGGCCTCGTAGCGCTGTATTCATACCACTGTGGAACCCATCCTGGCTTTCATGTGAGGTGTCCACTCCTGGGCAGCCCCAAGGTGAAGCCAGGCATCCAAGCGCTGCTGGGGCCGTTGTGGAGATTAAGCAAGCTATTGCCCAGAGTTGCAGAGTGGGACTCCATGATTGGAATAGGCACCGAGGCGAGAATTATCAGGTCTGGGGAAATTGAGTCCAAGAGCCACCGAGGCGGGAATTGAACCCTGGTCCCGGGCCAGACCTCTGCATCAGGGTCTGCCGCTCTAAACATTGAGCCACGCTTCTCCACAGGAGACAGGTGTGCTATAAAATGGCAGCTGATCTTTCGAGCTCTAAAGCCACTTTGTCTGTGAGACGTGAGTGGGTAGAGGGGAGATATGGTGCCTGTAAGAAATTGGGTTGTAAGTTGAGAGGTGTGGAAGCTCCACTCAGGCAACAACCACAATTCTTGTCAGGGTGAACCACAAAAAGACGCTAAACTAACCTGTGCTTAACCCTCTGGTGCATCGGCACAAAGCAGTCATGCTTAACTTCGAGGCAATGTGTAAGGTATTATTCAGCACACAAACAGTAAGAAAGTGAAGACACAAAACAAGAAAAATCCCAAACCTATTTAGAAAAATAGTATAAATTTTAATAAATAAAATCCATTCAGTAGAACCGAAGATTCAGAATTTTAAAGTTTTCGGTTAAAAAAAAAGCCCCTAAACGTCCCAAGTGCCAATCGTGGCCGCCTGGTCACGTTAAACAGGAGGAAAGTCACACGTTCAGGCCGAACGCCATGGAGTGCAGGTCGGATACAGGGACAAGGTTAGTTCCGCTGAAAAGTTACCTTCTTAAGTCCGGTGTGAAGAGTTCCATTCACGCTGGAGGAGGTCATGAGGAGTAGACTTTTAGGGCTAAGAGCAGGTCAAGTATCACGAACAGTTGTTGCTATAGCACAAACATCTGGTTGTCACTGGAGCTTTGTATTAGCGGTCGTTGCGGGCTGGCATTGCAGTTGAGCAAAGTGTAGGTCTTGCGCGTCTGATCGTCTCGGATAGTCGTTGCCAGCATGAAGAGCAGGTCTCACCAGAGCTCTTCATTGCCAGTTGTCAAAAGTGGCAGAATTTCGGTGGGAACGGGCCCATTTGTGGTCAAGAGGGATTTTCAAAATTTCTTACAAGACATGATCCCACTGCTGCCATACAAGGGTGGGATACACCTCTGGAGGACCAGGACTCCCTCTACCAGAGGCCAGCAGCAGAGCTCAGGCAGGTCAATAGCAGCAGGTTAGCTGGGCAGTCGCAGAGATGCATCTGAAGCTTCATGCGTCCCTGTAGCTCACACAGGAGGTCAGCCAACTGACCCTTGGAGTCAGTCCGGGTCCCTGGGATAAAGAGAAGCAGGTCAAATCTTCCTTCTCAGATAGCAAGGCAGTCCTATGGCAGCAGTGCAGTCCTTCTTCTGAATTTTCCACAGGTCCAGGAGAGTTTTGAAGAGTGCTCTGAAGGTCCAATATCTATATCTGCTGCCAGCCTTTGTGTGGGGGGACACCCTGCCCTCCACCAAAATTGTTTCAGAAAGTTCCTTCCCTTCCCCTGGTCAAGGCTCCAAACTGTCAGGGGGTGACTAAAGGCAGGACAGACTTAGGGGCTCATTAGGATGACGGGCGGGTCATGCTGTCGGAATTTGGGACCGCCCGCCATTAGTGCAGGGGTCCTGTGGGGGGTATTAGGATGTGCCCGCCACAGTGGCGGGCACATCCTGCATTTATAGCATTGTGGCGGGCGGTGCTCTCTGCACCGCCCGCCACAATGCTATAAATGCATTAATAAATTTGCATAAACAAAGCGGCAGGCACCGCGCGGTGCCTGCCGCTTTGTTTATGCAAATGAAGGGGGGTACCACAGGTACCCCGTGTGCAGCCCCCACCTCTCCTTCAATCTGGGGGCCCACAGGGGGCCCCCAGAGTGAAGACCGCATGCCTTTCCGTGGCGGCATCGCCGCCGCGGAAAGGCATCTACACAAGCCCATCATAATATGGCTGGCGGTGTCTATTAGACACCGCCACCATATTAAACCTTTTCCGCCCCGGTCGCAAGGCGGGGGCGGAAAAGCGGTAGACGGTCTTTCCGTCCGCCACGGTCCCCCCCGCCATTCTAATATGGCGGGGGGAATTTAGGTGCAAATGGCGGGCGGATTGCCCCCGCCAGGCTGGCGGTGCCTACCGCCAGCCTGGCGGGGGCTATCCGTCCGCCATCCTAATGTGCCCCTAAGTGTCAGATTCCTTTGTATGTGTGTAGGTCAAGCCCTATGAAGTGTGAGACTGGGGACAGCTGCTCCCCAGCCACCCTGTCGGGAGGACCCATCCTGTCCACACCTAAGCGCCCTTTGAGTTACTGTCTGGAAGTAATATAAAAAAAACAAAAGCACAGCCATTCACAGTCATGGGGCACTGCCAGGAAGGGGACAAGAAAATGCCAACCTTCAGAATTGTAACTTAAAATCTGACTGCACCATTAAAGAGGAATTTAAATTATAATTAATTTCAGTGCAACCAGGTAAATCTCTATCTGCTCTCTATCTGAAGTTCGCATTATTTAAATGTAATAAGGCAACTCAGTGTTAGTCTAGCAGAAAAACATTAAGGCCTTAAGAGAGTGGGAAAAACATTCGTTTTTTTAACTGCCAGGACATGTAAAACTTAAGCACACATGTCCTACTTTTTAAATACAATGCACCTTGCCCTATAAACCTTTTTAAGTACTACCTTAGAAGTGACTTACCATTATTGAAGAGAACTGTTTGGGCCTAGCAAAAGTTTTTTTTTTCCCAGGTAGAAATGGCAATTTAAAACTGCACTACAGGCTTGCAATTGCAGGCCTGAGACATGATTTAAAAGGCTACTTTAGTGAGTGGCACAATGGGTCCTGCTGCCCAATAAAAGCATTTAATTTACAGTTCCTGAGTACATGTACTACCATATTACAGGAACTTTCAGGTAAATTAAATGTACCAATCATATGTAGGTCAATTTTACTATATTTGAAGGAGAAAGCAAAAACACTTCAGCACTGGTTAGCAGTGGTAAAGGGCACAGAGTCCTAAAAACAAATGAGCAAATAGGAGGGGTGAAGGCAAAACGTTTGCAGGGATACCATGCCAAGCATGTCAGGTCTGATAGTGCCACTCTCAGCAAGGCGCACCTAGAGGGGGAATTTGCATCTGGCCATGCTTGCGGTCCACATTTTGAGGCAGTCGTCTGATTTTCTGGGTGGTAAGATGGAGCCACCCGGCCTCAACTGTCTAGGTATTTGCACTTGGGGGGGTACAGCTGAGAAGGGTAATCCAGGGAGAGAGACAAAGGGCCCTAAGAATGCACATGAGAGCCTGAAAACAGCACCCAGGAGTTTCTACACAAACAAAATAGCTGTTAAGAAATGTTATGTTATGTGTATTTGTAAAGCACACTAAAACCCCGAGAAGTTATCCTGGTGCCTTAAGCAAGAGCAAGTCTGGCCTGGGACTGGTGAGTCTGTTTGAAGAGCCATGTCTTCACATTCTTGTGGAATTTAAGAACTGAGAGGTGGCTCTGATGTATGATGGCAGATTGTTCCAGGCTTTAGGAAGGATTTAGGAGAAGGCTTGGACCCTGGCTCTGCGTATGTGTGGGAAATGTGAGAGTAGGAGTCCAGAAGAGCAGAGATACCTGGTGGGTTTGTGGAATGAGATTCAGATGTTGAGGTAGACTGGGCCAGTGTTGTGTAAGACTTTGAAGGTGTGTGTGGGGAGTTTGAACCCGGCACATTTATGTTTTGAAAGTCAGTGAAGCGCCCTGAGGTGAGGATTGGATGGTTGAGTGTGATCCTGGTTGTTGTTTTCTGCTTGGTTTGGAGTCACCTGGTGAGTTGCTTGCTGATACCGGCATAGTGGGTGTTTCCATAGTCCAGGTTGCCTGCGATGGGGACCTGGGTGAGGGTTTTGCAGGTGCTGGTGAGGAAGCATTTGAAGATTTTCCTCAGCATTTACAGGGTGTGGAGCAGGAAGCTGCGACAGCGTTGACTTGGGTGGTCATGTTGGGCTGTTTATCAGATGGTTTAGTTGGTTAGTTTTTCGAGTTTACATATATTTAAAAGAAGGACATTGTGAGAAAGTAGGAACTAAATAATGAAAAGGGTTCTCAGATTTGGGTTGGGCTTATGTCCAGGAAGTCACTATATGTAAAATGTAGTTTTGCTTTTGTATATTTTTGTTATTTGTGAGTTGGATGTAAATCACATGGAGCATTAATTTGTAGACTCTGTGTGAAATATGCTGAGTTTATTGACGTTTTGATTGATGGTTGAAATTTTACTGGTATTAACATAATCATAAACTTATGTGGTGTACATATGTTTATTCCAGCCTTGGAAAAGAGGTATTAGCACAAACCATGTGTTGGCTGTGTTCTAATAGAAGTTTTCTGGTTTCTAATTGATGATTGCAATGAAGGAATCGAAGTTATGAAAAGTTTTCAAGTTCACCATAATCAGTTCCCTCCACAGGTGAAGCAGCCTCCAGGCAGTACCAGGCCCTTTGTCTCCTTAGCAATGGATTCCTCTGAAACTGGTCCTGATGCAAGGGATGAAGGATGCTAAAGATACTCAAGGATGTTGTGGATGAGGTGCAGTCAACAGGGGTCCTCCTGTGGCTACCCCTCAATCCACGAATGAGGTGAGGCGGTCTTTGTCCCAGAGTCTATATCCTTTGACGTCCTGTTGATGCTGTCAGGACTCTTGTTGTCACTGGGCTACCAGTCACACAGTATCACAGGCACAGCTACATTCTTCCCTGGTCAATAACCCAGATTCTGGGCAACCAAGCTGCGCTCCGACAGCTCTCCCAGACTCAGTGAAATCAGGTGCATCTTTGAGCATCAAATCCTGGTCTCTGGTGATGCACAACGGGGTTGGCAGCAGTCTGTAGCATCTGGGCTACCAAATTGCCCCAGCGGGCTTCTCAGCTGTTGTGGCCCTGTGCTGTGAACAAGAGGTGAGGAGGTAAGCCAACTGGGCCCTGGAGTCTCTTTGCTTTGGCTAGGGTACGAAGGCGCCTTCTCTTCTAGCAGGCACAGTGCGCCTTCTTTGCTAGACATGAGTGTAGGAGAGTAGGGTCTGCAATCCTATGATCACCCAGATTTTTGCTTTTTGCTGCACTGGTTTACGACTTTCCCTGGCTGTGGGCCTGCTAATCAGACCCACAGCCTAGCTGTTCTCTCTATCCAAATTGTACTCAGGTACTGAATTGGCCCTGGGCCCTCTCCAAGTCCCTGTACCCAGGGCTGAGGTGCACCCAGAAGTCTCCCAGGGGCTGAAGCATGTATTGTGCCACCCCTGGATTGACTAACTAAAACTGACACAACTGGCTGCACGACAGCTGGGGCAAGGTGGTGTACTCACCCTTTGCTTTAGATATAGTATACCTATATCTAACCCTAAAATGGACACACAGATCTCCTATCAGTCACTCCTATGGCAGGCCTTAACAATCCTGAAGGCAGAGTGCTTGGAATCGTGTGAGATGGGGCTCTGGCATGAGCTGAGCCTGTCTGCGGCTTTCGGGATCCATCCCTTAGCCGTTTCCATGATATCGCATACCATATACTCTTAAGTGCATTATAATCCTCGCGGTTATGTGCCAACTCTGGTATCGCTTTATCAAAACATGTCGAGTAAGGTGTCATACGAATTGGAATACTAACCCCTCGCCAATTCTGGCGACGGGGTTAGCATTCCACCCTTCTAGAGGGACACGACATGCCTGTAACCTATAACCCGGTTAAAAGTCAGACAGAGCCTTAGCATCCACAAAATGGATGCTGCCACCGAGACACAAGTCTGCCCTCCTGCTGCTGGGAGTCCTCCCAGAGCAGGAGATAAGGACAAAGGGTTTCCTGCCAGGGGCGGTGCCAGCACCGTCCCAGACAGGGTTTTGTGTATTGTAGGTAGGCAGGGCTTTAGAGGAAGGTGACTGCACGTGGCACCCCGGTGCTCACTGTGCATAGGCTGGCTGGAACCAGTTCCAGGGGCACTCCAGCCCCTGGCCTGGGGAAAAGCCCGCCAAGGAAGTGGGTGTAACCACCCCCCTCCTGGTCCCACCCATAGGGCAGGACCTAGTCGCGTGCCAGCCCCCTTTTCCCAGATAAAGGTAGAGACTGGCCCCCTTCCAAATCAGATCATCTTTGAATCCTGAAACTACTTTCTGCGAAAGGAACTCAAGACTTCTTCCTAAGATTTCTCCCTTGTGACTAAGGAGTAGTCACCCTGCATCCGCAGGCACCATCTAAGAACACTGCGGTCTGCTGTAAGTCCTTCCTCCGGAATCCGACTGCCCAGCTCGACGAGAACCGGCTTCCCTGGCACCTCTGACCTCTACCCACCTCTACAGCCCAGCTGAGAACCGTGGGTGCGACGAGACCTCAAGGGACCGGCCATCTGCAAGACTGCACGACTTCTTTCCAGCAAGCCCGCCGAGTAATCTACTGGTGAGTGCTTTGGGGTCCGAGAAGCCCCGACTCTGAGCAGCTCTAGCTCCGAAGTGCAGCCCCCCAGCATCTCCACGATCTGCGTGGGGCCCTTCTGCTTTCCGCTGCTCACCGCGTTGTTTGGCTACTAGCCCGTTGGCTTGCGGCCTTCCTGACGACGCCCGACGACATTTCTGCTGCTGGTCTGGGATGCTCCAGACTGGCCCTTGCTCCCTTCCAGAAGAGGAGCACCCCGGACCCTCCTGGTCCACTCAAGACGCCATTTTGAGTCCACCGCGTGGGCTTGAATTAGCCAAGGCTTGTTGCCCAATCCTGGGTAACTTCGACGCCAACGACTTCATCCTTCGTGGGACAGCTCGCACCTCCATCCTGGTCGCCGACAACGCCTCCTGGTCCGAGAGACTGCAGAGCCCAGCAGCGCCCACTCACCTGACTGCGGTGACTTCGCCCGGTGCCATCCTGGTGCCCACTTAATCACTGGCTAGTGATTCAAGAACTTGGTCCCCTCTGCTTTCAGGTTTTCTTCTTCCTTGATCCAGGCTTGGATCCATCGAACTTTTCTTCACTGGTCGCCTGCCAGCAACTTCTTCCTTCCAGGCTCCTGGTCCGGCAACGAGATCCCCGACGTCTTTTCAGACCTATGCAGCTGCAGCCCCTGGGCTAGGTAACTTCGGCACTCCGGTGTCCCAGCATAGCCTCACAATCCAAGGGTCAGGATCCACTGTCGTTTTCTCCCTACCAGGTCGGGTTCGCCCGTGAACACTAACTTTGTGAATTCTAGCTTCCATAGACTTTGTCCCGCATCCCGCGTGAGAGTGCACACTCTGCACCCGAATCCCCTAGGCCTCCTAGTAGTAATCTAACGATTCCCTAGTCCAGTCCTAGCGATTCCAAAGCCTATTAGAACTGTTACTTACCTGCTAGTAATTCGCATTCCACTTTTAGCGTATATGGTTTTTCGTGCCCCTCGGGCATTTGTGTAACGTGCTAACTTAAAAGTATTTTCGTAAGAGTTTTGTTGTGTGCTTAGCTCCCTGTCTCATAAAGAGCCAGGGTAGTCTTGTTATAAATAAATACACTGTTTATTTTCATAACAACTTGTGTGGCGTCCTTTCACTGGGTGTTCAAGGGGTAATGTGATGGTAAAACAGCTGGCTTAACACGCCCTCTAGAGTCTTAGCCTTAGACTGCTCGTATCCATGCTACTAGGATAGCTGGTCTATAAGGTTGACTTACAACCAATCATCAATAAGGGTTGTTTGGACTGATATATAGTGATCACTAGAATAGTGAGCACTGCACATCAGGCCAACTTCTCACATTGGTGAGCAGCGGTTGGGATTTGAGCTTGCTGTTGTTTTACCACACATATCCTAAGAATATCTTGTGAAAGATCACATAAGTACTAAAGGTACATATAACTTAGCTTAGAATACTCTGAGTTCTACTGAACCAGCTGTTGTAGCTCCTAGGGCCTAGCACACCCTAAACTACAACTCTAGCAAGGGATCAGTAGGCAACATATAGTGTAGGTAAGTGCACCACTTACACCTCACTAGAAAAGCATGTCGACTCAGGAGGACTCTACTGAGACTCCCCTGGTCAGTGTTGACCCTCCACAGGTCACTTCAAGATATGCAGCTCTCAGCTTTCATGAGATGAGACAGATCTGTGTCTCCAGAAAACTGAAGCAGGGGTCTAACCCCACCACTTCCTTTCTGATAGGTCTCTTAGAGACATATGATGCCAGAAAGCTTTCTCAGTTACATGAGAACATGCCAGCCTTAGAGGGAACCTCTGGGGATCCAGATCTCCACAACACTGATTCAGCAGTTGAGGAGGAGGATCAGGAGGTACTCTCTGGGGATGAGGTAGACAAGGGTCTTGAGGTAGTCAGAAGGCTAACTAGGACCAACTTAGACTTACTTGGGCTAGGATCTGGGGGCCCCCCAGTACTAACCCGAAGTGGGCCTAACCTTGGAGTTAGGAGAGATAGATCTCTTTCTAGGGACTCCAATAGATCTCTGCACTCTAATGCCTCTTCTCAGGGGAGAAGGAATCCTCCACAGAGGAGATTTACTTCCCCTCAGAGAAAGGAGCATGAAGCTAGGATGAGACAAGCTGAACTGAGGATTGAAAGGGAAGAAATTGCCCTGGCCAAAGAGAAGCTTGCCCTGGCAAGAGAGCAGCAGATGAGTGGGCTAGCTCCCACTGGTGGCAGCAATCTCCCAAGAGATAGAGAGAAGGGTTTAGATACTAAACACCTGACTAAAATAGTGCCCCCCTTTAAGCAAGGGGATGATATCCAGAAATGGATGGCTGCTCTGGAGAGGGCCTGCACTGTGCAGGGCATTCCCCAGAGTCAGTGGGCAGCTATACTGTGGCTCTCCTTTGATGGTAAAGGTAGAGATAAGCTCCTCACTACAAGAGTGGAGGATGCTAACAATTACCAGGTCCTGAAGTATACACTGGTTGATGGGTTTGGTTTAACCACTGAGCAGTACAGGTTGCTGTTCAGAGACACCCAGAAAACTCAGTCTCAGGACTGGTCTGATTTTGTGGATTGTGCCACTAAGGCTTTGGAGGGCTGGTTGCTGGGTAACAAGGTTACAGATTACACAGGATTGTATAATCTAATGATGAGAGAACAAATTTTAAACAATTGTCAGAACCAGTTGCTGCACCAGCACCTTGTTGATTCAGATCTGACCTCTCCCCAAGAATTGGGAAAGAAGGCAGACAAATGGGTCAGGACAAGGATCAAGCAGAACCAGAACCAGAACCAGGGTGGTCAGAAGAAAGCAGACCAGAAGGGTAATGTTAAGAATGAGCAAAATGACCAGAAGTCTTCACCAGGTCCCCAACAAACCAAAGAGGGTGGGGGTCAGGCTTCCCAGAAGAAGAAGACTCAAGAAGGCCAGTCAAAAAGGTGGTGCCAGTACTGCAAAAGTAAATCTCACTGGTTTAGTGAGTGCACCAAAAGAGGAGGAGGACAAACTCCTGCCACTACAGCTCCTAAAGCAACTGCACCCCCTAGTACAGTCAGTAGTGGTAGTGTCACTCCCAAGGCATTAGTTGGGTTAACCTTGGGTACTGAGGGGTCTGACAACTTAGTTGGCACACTCACTCAGGCTGTCCTTGTCTGTACAGGGGATATGGATATGTCCCCTGAAATAAGTCCCAATACTTTGGGCAAATACAGGCAGACACCTTTGATTAATGGCAAGATGGCTCAGGCCTATAGGGACACTTGTGCCAGTGTCACCATGGTGACACCTAACTTTGTGGACCCTGGACAGATCATGCCAGGTACTGATTTCCTGGTGACCAATGCCAGCAATGTCACTACTAGTCATAGTGTGGCAATTGTGGCTTTCTCCTGGGGGGGAGTGAAGGGACAAAAGAAAGTTGTAGTCAGTTCAGACCTCCCAGTTGATTGTTTGTTGGGCAATGATTTGGAGTCATCACAATGGTCAGAAGTGGAGCAGAGGACTCACATGGAGATGTTAGGCTTGCCAGCACATGTACTTGCTGTGACTAGGTCACAGGCCAGAAGATGCCCCACTGAACAGGTGCTGGATCCTGAAACTATGGACCAGACACCTCCCAAGAAGAAGAGCAGTAAGGGTAAGGCTTTGCCTTCCCCCTTGCCCCAGGTTGAGGATCAAGTCTCTGAGGAGGCTGATCTAGAAGAGCTGAGGGAAACTGAGCCTAAAGAGCTTGAACTTGATCAAGTTGAGTTTCTGGGCTCAGGGGGACCCTCCAGAGCAGACCTGGGGAAGGAACAGTTGAGCTGCCCTTCCCTTGAACCCCTCAGACAGCAGGCTGCTGCTGAGGCTGCAGGGAACGCCACAGGTGCCCACAGGGTATACTGGGAAGATGGACTCCTGTACTCTGAGTCAAGAGACCCCAAGCCTGGTGCAACCAGGAGGCTGGTCATCCCCTTGTCTCTGAGAGGTTTCCTTCTCACCTTGGCCCATGAGATTCCCCTTGCAGGTCATTTAGGTCAGACAAAGACTTGGGACAGGCTTGTCTCACACTTTCACTGGCCCCATATGAATGAGAATACCAAGGAGTTTTGTCGCTCATGTGTCACTTGCCAAGCCAGTGGTAAGTCAGGTGGCACAACAAAGGTCCCCCTCATACCACTACCTGTGGTGGGGGTTCCCTTTGAAAGAGTGGGGATTGACATTGTTGGTCCAATGGAACCCCAGACAGCATCAGGACACAAGTTTATACTGGTGGTGGTGGACCATGCCACCAGGTATCCTGAGGCTATTCCCCTTAGGACCACTACAGCCCCTGTAGTGGCAAGAGCCCTAGTTGGAGTGTTCTCCAGAGTGGGTTTCCCTAAGGAGGTCGTTTCTGACAGAGGTACAAACTTCATGTCAGGATATCTGACTGCCATGTGGAAAGAGTGTGGTGTGAACTACAAGTTCACCACACCCTATCATCCACAATGCAATGGGCTTGTTGAGAGATTCAACAGGACCCTGAAAGGGATGATTCATGGACTACCTGAACCTCTTAGGAGAAGATGGGATATCCTGATCCCCTGCCTCTTGTTTGCTTACAGAGAGGTCCCACAGAAGGGGGTTGGCTACAGCCCTTTTGAGCTTCTGTATGGGCATCCTGTAAGGGGACCCCTGTGTTTGGTGAAGGAAGGATGGGAGAGACCTCTCAAAAAGCCTGCAACCAACATAGTGGACTATGTACTTGGTCTCCGCTCCAGGATGGCTGAGTATATGGAAAAGGCATCTAAAAACCTTGAGGCCAGCCAGGAACTGCAAAAAGCTTGGCATGACCAAAAGGCTGTACTGACTGTGTACCAGCCAGGACAGAAGGTGTGGGTGCTGGAGCCAGTGGCCCCAGCAGCTCTGAAAGACAAATGGTCTGGGCCCCACACCATCATTGAGCAAAAGGGAGAGGTTACCTACTTGGTGGACCTTGGAACTCCCAGGAGCCCTCTCAGAGTGCTCCATGTTAACAGGCTCAAGGCATATGTTGACAGGAAGGACATGAGCTTGCTCATGGCCACAGATGAGGGACAGGAGGAAGAGAGTGACCCTCTCCCAGACCTGCTCACTCAGAATCCTGATGATGGGTCAGTTGATGGTGTTGTCTTTTGTGGCAGCCTCACTGAACATCAGCAACAGGATTGCAGGCAAGTTCTGCAATCCTTTCGACATATGTTCTCTCTGACACCCAGCCAAACTGATTGGTGTACCCATGATGTTGACACTGGAGACAGTCTGCCTGTCAAGAGTAAAATCTACAGACAGCCTGATCATGTTAGAGACTGCATCAAAACTGAAGTGCAGAAAATGTTGGAACTGGGAGTCATTGAGCCCTCAGATAGCCCTTGGGCTAGCCCAGTAGTTCTAGTGCCAAAACCTCACACCCAGGGTGGTAAGAGAGAGATGAGGTTTTGCGTGGACTACAGAGGCCTCAATGCAGTCACTAAGACTGATGCCCACCCAATACCAAGAGCAGATGAGCTTATAGATAGATTGGCTTCTGCCAACTTCTTAAGCACATTTGATTTGACAGCTGGGTATTGGCAAATCAGGTTAGCTGAGGAAGCCAAACCTAAGACAGCATTTTCTACCCCTGGAGGGCATTATCAATTTGTGGTAATGCCCTTTGGACTGAAAAATGCACCTGCCACCTTCCAAAGGTTGGTGAATCAAGTCCTCACTGGGCTGGATGACTTCTGTGCAGCTTATCTTGACGATATTGCTGTCTTTAGCTCCACCTGGGAGGATCACCTGGTCCACCTGAGGAAAGTGTTAGAGGCCCTGCAAAAGGCAGGCCTCACTATCAAGGCCACAAAGTGCCAGATAGGGCAGTCACAGGTTGTATACCTGGGCCACCTTGTAGGTGGAGGCCAGGTTCAGCCACTGGAGAGTAAGATACAGGCCATCAAGGACTGGACTCCTCCAATCACCCAGACTCAGGTTCGAGCTTTCTTGGGCCTGACTGGGTACTATAGGAAGTTTGTCAGAAATTATGGGTCCATAGTGACCCCCCTTAATGACCTGACAAGCAAGAAGATGCCAAAGAAAGTTCAGTGGACAGCAAGCTGTCAGAAAGCATTCAATGACCTAAAGCAGGCCATGTGCACAGCACCTATCCTCAAGAGTCCAGATTACTCCAAGCCATTCATTGTCCAAACAGATGCTTCTGAGTTGGGTGTGGGAGCTGTTCTGTCTCAACTGAATTTTGATGGTAATGATCAGCCTATTGCTTTCATTAGTAGAAGGTTGACACCCAGAGAGAAAAATTGGTCAGCTATTGAGAGGGAGGCCTTTGCTGTGGTCTGGGCCCTGAAGAAGCTGAGGGCCTACTTGTTTGGCACTCACTTCACCATTCAGACAGACCATAAGCCCCTCTTGTGGCTAAATCAGATGAAGGGTGAAAACCCCAAACTGCTTAGGTGGTCCATTTCCCTACAGGGGATGGATTTTACAGTGGAGCATAGACCTGGGACTGATCACAGCAATGCTGATGGGCTCTCCAGGTATTTCCACTTAGAGCAAGAAGACTCACCTGGTCAAGGTTAGTTTATTGTCCCAAAGTTTGGGGGGGGGTCATGTAGGAGAGTAGGGTCTGCAATCCTATGATCACCCAGATTTTTGCTTTTTGCTGCACTGGTTTACGACTTTCCCTGGCTGTGGGCCTGCTAATCAGACCCACAGCCTAGCTGTTCTCTCTATCCAAATTGTACTCAGGTACTGAATTGGCCCTGGGCCCTCTCCAAGTCCCTGTACCCAGGGCTGAGGTGCACCCAGAAGTCTCCCAGGGGCTGAAGCATGTATTGTGCCACCCCTGGATTGACTAACTAAAACTGACACAACTGGCTGCACGACAGCTGGGGCAAGGTGGTGTACTCACCCTTTGCTTTAGATATAGTATACCTATATCTAACCCTAAAATGGACACACAGATCTCCTATCAGTCACTCCTATGGCAGGCCTTAACAATCCTGAAGGCAGAGTGCTTGGAATCGTGTGAGATGGGGCTCTGGCATGAGCTGAGCCTGTCTGCGGCTTTCGGGATCCATCCCTTAGCCGTTTCCATGATATCGCATACCATATACTCTTAAGTGCATTATAATCCTCGCGGTTATGTGCCAACTCTGGTATCGCTTTATCAAAACATGTCGAGTAAGGTGTCATACGAATTGGAATACTAACCCCTCGCCAATTCTGGCGACGGGGTTAGCATTCCACCCTTCTAGAGGGACACGACATGCCTGTAACCTATAACCCGGTTAAAAGTCAGACAGAGCCTTAGCATCCACAAAATGGATGCTGCCACCGAGACACAAGTCTGCCCTCCTGCTGCTGGGAGTCCTCCCAGAGCAGGAGATAAGGACAAAGGGTTTCCTGCCAGGGGCGGTGCCAGCACCGTCCCAGACAGGGTTTTGTGTATTGTAGGTAGGCAGGGCTTTAGAGGAAGGTGACTGCACGTGGCACCCCGGTGCTCACTGTGCATAGGCTGGCTGGAACCAGTTCCAGGGGCACTCCAGCCCCTGGCCTGGGGAAAAGCCCGCCAAGGAAGTGGGTGTAACCACCCCCCTCCTGGTCCCACCCATAGGGCAGGACCTAGTCGCGTGCCAGCCCCCTTTTCCCAGATGAAGGTAGAGACTGGCCCCCTTCCAAATCAGATCATCTTTGAATCCTGAAACTACTTTCTGCGAAAGGAACTCAAGACTTCTTCCTAAGATTTCTCCCTTGTGACTAAGGAGTAGTCACCCTGCATCCGCAGGCACCATCTAAGAACACTGCGGTCTGCTGTAAGTCCTTCCTCCGGAATCCGACTGCCCAGCTCGACGAGAACCGGCTTCCCTGGCACCTCTGACCTCTACCCACCTCTACAGCCCAGCTGAGAACCGTGGGTGCGACGAGACCTCAAGGGACCGGCCATCTGCAAGACTGCACGACTTCTTTCCAGCAAGCCCGCCGAGTAATCTACTGGTGAGTGCTTTGGGGTCCGAGAAGCCCCGACTCTGAGCAGCTCCAGCTCCGAAGTGCAGCCCCCCAGCATCTCCACGATCTGCGTGGGGCCCTTCTGCTTTCCGCTGCTCACCGCGTTGTTTGGCTACTAGCCCGTTGGCTTGCGGCCTTCCTGACGACGCCCGACGACATTTCTGCTGCTGGTCTGGTTGCTCCAGACTGGCCCTTGCTCCCTTCCAGAAGAGGAGCACCCCGGACCCTCCTGGTCCACTCAAGACGCCATTTTGAGTCCACCGCGTGGGCTTGAATTAGCCAAGGCTTGTTGCCCAATCCTGGGTAACTTCGACGCCAACGACTTCATCCTTCGTGGGACAGCTCGCACCTCCATCCTGGTCGCCGACAACGCCTCCTGGTCCGAGAGACTGCAGAGCCCAGCAGCGCCCACTCACCTGACTGCGGTGACTTCGCCCGGTGCCATCCTGGTGCCCACTTAATCACTGGCTAGTGATTCAAGAACTTGGTCCCCTCTGCTTTCAGGTTTTCTTCTTCCTTGATCCAGGCTTGGATCCATCGAACTTTTCTTCACTGGTCGCCTGCCAGCAACTTCTTCCTTCCAGGCTCCTGGTCCGGCAACGAGATCCCCGACGTCTTTTCAGACCTATGCAGCTGCAGCCCCTGGGCTAGGTAACTTCGGCACTCCGGTGTCCCAGCATAGCCTCACAATCCAAGGGTCAGGATCCACTGTCGTTTTCTCCCTACCAGGTCGGGTTTGCCCGTGAACACTAACTTTGTGAATTCTAGCTTCCATAGACTTTGTCCCGCATCCCGCGTGAGAGTGCACACTCTGCACCCGAATCCCCTAGGCCTCCTAGTAGTAATCTAACGATTCCCTAGTCCAGTCCTAGCGATTCCAAAGCCTATTAGAACTGTTACTTACCTGCTAGTAATTCGCATTCCACTTTTAGCGTATATGGTTTTTCGTGCCCCTCGGGCATTTGTGTAACGTGCTAACTTAAAAGTATTTTCGTAAGAGTTTTGTTGTGTGCTTAGCTCCCTGTCTCATAAAGAGCCAGGGTAGTCTTGTTATAAATAAATACACTGTTTATTTTCATAACAACTTGTGTGGCGTCCTTTCACTGGGTGTTCAAGGGGTAATGTGATGGTAAAACAGCTGGCTTAACACGCCCTCTAGAGTCTTAGCCTTAGACTGCTCGTATCCATGCTACTAGGATAGCTGGTCTATAAGGTTGACTTACAACCAATCATCAATAAGGGTTGTTTGGACTGATATATAGTGATCACTAGAATAGTGAGCACTGCACATCAGGCCAACTTCTCACAATGAGGTTCAGCAGGTTCAGTCCACACCTCTCTTTGCCAGTTCCACAGTACAGCAGTACAGTCCTTCCTCCCGTCGAGTCGAGATATGATTTCTATGTGGCAATGGTGCCCTATTTATGCTCAGAAAGTTCTCTCGGTAGACGCAGTTTTAAAAAAAAAATTTCAATGGCTGATGATTACTTCCTGGATAGTGTGGTATTTGGCTATCCTAAGATGCACCATTTTGAACACTCCCAACATGGTAGAACACCTCTCTCGGCCTTCACAGCTCCCTAGCCCAACCCAGAGGTGTAGCTATCAAGGGGACTACATGCCCCTGAAAAACGGTTTGACAATACGTTTCTCCTATGCTTCCCAGGTGCCAACTAGTCTGCCTAACCAATGTGGTTGCCCCTCTCCCAGGTATTCAAAAGGTGGCTTCAGCTTGAAGCTCACTTTTTAGACCAACATCCATGTGGCTTCCTGCAGGTTAGAAGGTAAAACCTCTCTCCAGCGCAGGTCCCTATTGTCTCCTTTACTAGGAGTTGTTATTAGGATGGCAGAAAGCATCACCATCAACAATAAACTCACAATAAATTCCCATGTCAAGAACTCAGCAAAAAGTGCACTTTTCACTCTATCAAACCTTTTATCCCAGATGAAGACTTTAAATTGATTATCCAGTCTCTTGTCCTATCCAAAATAGACTATGGTAATGCCCTTCTCTCTGGCAGCACCAAAACCCACCTGGCCCTCATCAAATCAGTTCTTAACCTCGCAGCCAGGCTAACAACAAACTAGACGCTTTGACCACATTTCCCCTGCGCTCAAGTGGCTCCCCATTGAAGGTACATCCTCCTATAAAATTGTCTGTATTACTCACAAAGCCCTTTACCAGAAGACCTCATCCTACCTCTCAACTAAAATTAAAAAATCTGGCTGTGCCCGACACTGAGAAGCACCAACACTCTTCTTCTCATACCCCCCTTCTCAAAAAAGCTGCTACGAAATCCCGCTCCTTCTCTGGTAAGGCCCCAACCATTTGGAATGCTCTACCCAAAGACCTTTGTTGCAACCCCTCCTACTCCAGATTCAAAAAAGAACTTAAAATTAATTTGCTCACTACATTTTGGGGAAATTAATTCCTGGATGTCATGTACGCGGCGTATTGCCGCTCCGTTCTCACCTCTACACACGTTCAGCCACTGGAATCCTCACTTCCGGGTTGTGCCTCAGCCCGGTCTAGCTGTTCAACGACCGGCCTCTGCAGCGGAGCACTTCCGGGGGACACACGTACAGCCTGCGTAGTCCCGCCGGGTCACTGATTCGGATTCAACTCGGAGGCTAGGATCGTGCTTAGATAAGGCGAACGCTTATCTCCTTCACCTGCTTCTGGTTCCCGCTTCCACGGAAACCACCCGTTCCTGATTCCCGCGCAGATGCGCTAATAGGTATTCCTGCTCGTTGCCATCTAGGGGGTATGGACATACGCGTTAAAGCATTTCCGGCTTTACCGCTATCGCGCTGAAGCGCTTGTTTCTTGGGTTACGCTTTCCGCGCTTTATTTTGGCCATTATTTTAAACGCGCAAGAGCGCTTTGTTTTTGAACTTGATAGTATACACGCAGGAGCGTGTCGGTTCACAGGACTGTATCCACTCGCACCATAGCGCTTGTTTTGGGGCACAGGTAAAGCACGCAGGAGCGTGCTTGAGGTGCATGGCATTGCTGCACATGGGTACGGCATAAAGAACCTACAGCAGTACGCTGTCACCATATTTTGCTTTTCCTGTCAAGCGCAGGAGCGCTTTCCTTCGTTCCTTAAAGGAACAACCAGACTATTGTTTGCTGCAAGGGGTTCACAAACCTTGGTGAGTACCTGTACAGTTGGCCCTCACGCAGAAGTGTTTAGAGGTGTACATAGGAAGAAGGTGGGGTCCGGGCTCCTTTACTAACGGGTCTCTCTGTCTTCTCCTAGGGTACATCACGGCCCTACCCGAACTGTTGCCTCCCCTACATTCCACATTCTGTGCTCCCTTCCCTGGTTTCACCTCATCCCTGCCGGGTACATCATTCCGTACGGGGCCAGGTGGGTACCGGGGTGGTAGCTCTTGTCGTCTCTGCGGAATCTCTTCACAAGCAAAGGTATGCCTTGTGGGGATCTTGACACTGGATCTCCTTTCTGACAACCTCTCCTCTCCCTCATTAGACTTCTCCCCCATCCCACATTCACTCCACTTTCTTTTTCTATTGTCACCTCACTCCCCCCTCCCCTCCCTCTACCACACAGTACCTATCATGTCCTTTGAATCCTTCTTGTCATACTATTAAATCTACTATCTTTAATAATACCCTGGTTCCGGCAACTGGCTTGTCTATCGCTATCTCCATCTATATGTACCTCTAATCACTATTTTTCCTTTAATTACTCCTGTTATTATTATTTTTATTGGTTTGAGCACCTGTACAACTCGTTTTATTCAAATGCCATGATTGTTTTTTATTGTATACTTCCATTGCTGATGTAAAGCGCTCTGATACCCTCGGGTGGAGCTAGTGCTATATAAAACCTTCAAAATAAATAAAATAAGCTCCTTATGTAACTGTTAAGGGCACAGGAGATTGAAGGAACCAAAGTGGAAACTTTGTAAAAGTTGCAAACTGGCACTAATTACATACATTTCTACTTGAGAATCAGTGGGGCTTAATGCAACAAGTTGTTTGATACCTTGGAGTATCAGCTCTGGTTTCACCATTCAGGAGTTAGCACAACTGAGGGATCAGAGCGTAACCCTGTACCCGCCTATTGGGCAACAAAGTCTTTCCACAGTAAAAAAAAAGTTTTGCCTTTTTTACTGCCAGAACATGCAAAATACATGTTCTGCCCATGAAATGTGTTGTGCCCCGCATTAGGGCTTTGTTGGCCTGACATAGGGATGACTTATACTTATTGCAAAGGGATGTTTAGCTTTGCCATTGGTTAAAATTGCAAAGCCAGGATAGGAGTTTCAAACTGCTCTTCCAGTCTGCAATGGGGGACTGGGAGACTCGTTTTACCTGTGTCACACCCAGGGTGTCACAACCAGTGCTGCAATCTGTGAGAAGTTGGCCTGATATGCAGTGATCACTATTCTAGTGATCACTATGTATCAGTCCAAACAACCCTTATTGATGATTGGTTGTAAGTCAACCTTATAGACCAGCTATCCTAGTAGCATGGATACGAGCAGTCTAAGGCTAAGACTCTAGAGGGCGTGTTAAGCAAGCTGTTTTACCATCACATTACCCCTTGAACACCAAGTGAAAGGACACCACACAAGTTGTTATGAAAATAAACAGATATTTATTTATAACAAGTCTACCCTGAACTCTTTATGAGACAGGGAGCTAAGCACACAACAAAACTCTTAAGAAAATACTTTAAGTCGCACAATTTACACAAATGCCCTAGGGGCACGAAAAACCATATACACAGTAAGTGGAATGCGAACTTGCTAGCAGGTAAGTAATACTTTTCTAGACTCAGCAATCGCTAGGCCTACAATTCTAAACACTGGGATTAGATGCAGGAGGCCTGTGGACGTCGTGTGCAGAGTGGGAACTCTCACGCGTAAGGCGGGAAAAAGTCTATGGAGGCTAGCAGTTGCAAAGTTACTGTTCTCGGGCGAACCCGACTAGGTGGGTCGAAAACAAGAGTGGATCCGAACACTTAGGGTGTTGGACTATGCTGGAGCACCGGAGTACTCAGGTTACCTAGCCCAGGGGCTGCGGCTGCATAGGGTTGAAGTTGCGTCGGAAACCCTCGTTGAAGATCCAGGAGGCATAATACATGCTGCAGCCCCTGGTAGGCCCTGGGTACACCTATGCCCTGGGTACCTAAGGTACACTGTACAGGGACTGATAAGGTGACTCAGTATCCAATTATATATGTACCTAGGGTACATGGAATCCATTTTACAGAGAGAGCAGTAGGCATGGGGTCCTGAATAGCAGGGGCCCAGGTCAACTAAGTCAGAAAACCAGCAAAACACCAGGCAAAAAGTTGGGGGCAACCATAGTCAGGGATCTACCTTCCTACACAATCCCTGGGGTGACTCTCTAACTTGCATGTCCTGGGCACCCAATTGGGTATAGTCAATGCAACATCCACGTTTTAGGATGAGGGCACTGGCACTGAGTTCTGATTAGCAGGCCTCCGTGCACTCTTAGAGTCGAAAAACCAGCAGCATCAGTCCAAAAGCGTAGTGGGTTGCCATATAAAAAGAGGTGATTCATTATATAAGAAAACGAGTTACTTACCTGTAACTTCAGTTATCCAGTATTGGTCTCTTTCATAGATTCACATGCTTAGAATCATCCCCGCCGATGAGGCGGGAGTCTCGCGGTATAATAAAACATATACATTATAGTCATAACAACATTATACAATAGCCTACTATGGACACCAAAGTCACTACATTAGCCTAACTTAGTCCGTTTGCAAAAAGAACCAAACTTGGAACACAGCCAATCAGGCTGCAGCACCCTCTTAGAACTTTCCACAGAAAGGCAAACCCTCAGATTTTCGTAGCACAAGTGACAGTAAGTATGCAATAGCGATGAGGTAAGCCTCTCCGGGGAGGAGGGTCGGTCGCATGTGAATCTATGAAAGATACCAATACTGGATAACTGAAGTTACACTTAAGTAACTCGTTTTCTTATCCAGGTTTAGGGTATCTTTCATAGATTCACATTCTTAGGATCAGAATAATTAGCAGTAAACAATCCGTAGTTGTATAGGGGATGGTGGGTATCATAAGAAAAAACAATAGATACCTCGTAAAACCAATACAATAATGCAGTACAACATCTGAACCCCAATAAGAGAAAGCATCATATACATATGTATTAAAATAAACATATCTATATATCAAAGAGAGACACAGTTTGATAAACCAGAAAAACAACCATAAATATGTCAACCTGTAATGATATAATCACCTCCTTACAGAGGCTTGCCTTATTTAAAAAGGTTTCGCAACACTGCTTGACCCACTGCTGATTCAGCTTCTGTTGTAATGCCGTATAAAAGTGTGCACATTCTTCCAAGTTGCAGCACGGCAAATCTTCTCCAAAGGTGCTCCAGCAAACAGAGCAGTAGATGAGGAGACTGCCCTTGTAGAGTGAGCCTTGGGTTTAATGGATAAAAGATGCCCAGCCTTAGTATGGCAGAATTGGATAGTAGATGCAATCCGCCTTGCAATAGTGTATTTTGTCACAGCTATTCCTGGCTTTTGACCTCTATAGGAAATAAATAATTGATCAGATTTTCTGATGGACGCAGTACGTGAAATGTAAAATTTCAGACTTCTTTTGACATCCAAGGAATGCAAAGATTTCTCAGCAGAGGAAGACGGATTTGGAAAGAAAGAACAGAGTATAACAGGCTCATTAAGATGGAATGTAGAGGGAACGTTTGGAATAAACGTTGGATTAGTTCTGTGAAGGACATAGTCATTGGTGAATTTCAAATAAGGTTGCTTGATAGTGAAAGCCTGGATTTCACTGACTCTCCGAGCAGAGGTGAGTGCCGCTAAAAGCGCTGTTTTCCAGGAGAGGTACTTAAGGTCAGCTTTGTGAACAGGCTCAAATGGATGTTTCATGAGCTGCTGCAACACCAGATTAAGTCTCCATTCTGGAGGAGAAGCTCTGACAGGTGGAAAAGTTCTGAAAAGTCCCTTTAGAAATTGTTTAATCAAGCGATTAGAGCAAAGAGATGCAGCTCCTGTAGAACATCTTTAGGTAGAGATGGCCGCTAGATGCAACTTAACTGAAATAAACATAAGACCAGACTTAGATAATGATAGAAGATAAGGCAGAATTTTGTCTGGAGAACATCTTAAAGGATGTAAATTCTTGTCACTGCACCAAGAACAGAATCACTTCCATTTCAGAGCATACGTTTTTAAGGTAGAATGAGCCCTTGCTCTAGCAAGAATGTCTCTGCAATCTTGAGGTAAATTTATCTCCTTAAATTCTGTGAATCCAGAAGCCATGCATGAAGATGTAATTTGACTGGACGAGGATGAAAAATCTGGCTCTTGCTCATTGATAATAGGGTCGGAACTGCTGGAAGACTGTAAGGTCTGCGTTTGGACAGCAGGAGAAGTTCCGTGAACCAATGCTGACACGGCCATCTCGGCGCGATGAGAATCATGCTGCATTGTTCCATCTTGAACTTGCGTAGAAGTCTTGGGATCAACGGAAAGGGGGGAAATGCGTACGCAAAGATTCCTGTCCATCTCATCATGAAGGCGTTCCCCCACGAGCCCTTCTCCGGTTCCCAACTTGCAAAGAATGGGCACTTCCGATTGTTCTTGGAGGCAAAGAGATCTAGATTTGGATTCCCCCACCTCTGAAATATATTTTCCACAACTGTTTTATCCAGCTCCCATTCGTGACTGGACTTTGAGGTCCTGCTCAGAGTGTCAGCTAAAGTGTTATGAATCCCTGGTAAATGCTCTACCTTGATTTTGATATCGTGAGAAAGCAAGCATTCCCAAATGCTCTGAGCTTCTTGAGACAGAATGTGAGAACGGGTACCTCCTTGCTTATTTAGATAATGCATGCAAGTGGTGTTGTCGGTTCTGATCAGAACAGTTGACCCTTGAAGCCTTGGGAGAAATGACTGCAACGCTAGGAAAATGGCTCGAAGCTCCAGAAAGTTGATATGCATTTTCGCCATAGCAGCGGACCATCTTCCTCTTATGCAAAGATCTTGAAGGTGTGCGCCCCACCCTACTAGGGAGGCATCTGTCGTGAGGATGAGGTCCGGCACGGAAGGCAGAAATGTGAGCCCAATTGAGGCAATCTTGGAGCGCAGCCACCAGATCAGTGCTCTCGCATAACTGGAGTTATTTGCTCTAGGTCGTCGAACGACCCTGAGATTTGCAGCCACTGACTGGCTAGTTCCTCTTGAATCGGCCACATCCTTAGACGGGTGTGAGGTACTAACAGAATTGCAGATGATAGTATTCCCGGGAATGATTTGATGATCCTCACAGAAGCGAACTTTCTTTTTAGGAGGTGTGAAGCCAGAGAAATGAAACGTGATTGGCTATCCTTGGACAAGAATGCCTTGTCTCGGGTACTATCCAACCATGCCCCTAGAAACTGAATTCTATGAGAAGGACAAAGAACCAATTTTTGAATGTTCAGTGACAGTCCTAGGGATTGAAAAACTTGTAGGCATGTGGATATTGCTCGAGAAGCCTGCCGAAAGGAAGGAGCCTTTATTAGTCAATCATCAAGATAAGGGAATAATTGTATGCCTTGAAGTCTGAGATGAGCCGCCACCGGAGCTAGGAATTTCGTAAAGACTCTCGAGGCTGTGTGTAAGCCGAAGGGAAGGACTTTGAATTGAAAATGTGCACCTGCCACAGTGAAATGGTCCAGAGGCTCAAGGATTTCTTGAAGTGTGACCATGCGAAAGGATTTCTTTTGAATATATTTGTTCAGCTTTCTTAAATCCAGGATAGGTCTCCATTCCCCTGACTTTTTCTTTATTAGAAAAAAGCGGGAATAAAACCCTTTCCCCACCTGAGAGCTAGGCGCTCTTTCTATCGCTCCTTTCGAAAGCATGGTTTTTACTTCCTTTCTGAGAAAAGCAAGATGTGGAAGATGCTTCTTCAAAGGTGGATGAGGAGGGGGGGGGGGGACTGACAAATTCCAGGGTATGCCCAAATTTGAGAATATCCAAGACCCACTTGTCTGTGGTTAATATTTTCCAATTGTTGAGATGTCGGGATACATTAGGAATCCTGTAAACAAGGTGTGGCAGATCTGCTGCAGGTGATAAAAAGTTGTCACTGCTTTCTAGCAAAGTCCCTGCCTTGAGGTTGACGTCTTCTGTGCTGTTGTCTATAAGCGGCAGCTAGGGGATTTCTCTAGGACTGCTGCTGTTGCTAACTATATCGTCCTTGATTGCCCTGGTTTTGGTATCTTTGATAGCCACCACAAAAGGAATACGATCCTCTAGCTCCCCGAAAAGGCGTCTTCCGATATTGTAAAGTGCCAAGGGCTCTGGCAGTGTCCATATCGTTCTTGATCTCTTCCAAAGCCTAATCTATATGTTTCCCAAATAACATATCACCATCAAATGGCATGTCCTAAATCTTCGTTTGAACCTCCGGGCGAAAGGTGGTGGATTTCACCCATCCCTGTCGTCTAAGGACTGCTGCTCCAGCAAGTTGACGAAAGCCCAAGGAGGCTAGATCCATAGAAATATCAATAATTTCTGAAGCAGCCCTTTCTCCTTCAAAAAGTATTTTCTTTGCTTCTTGCATCTTGTCATCAGGTAGGTAATCGAGGTATGGAGAAATGTCCGACCATAGTTGGCGGTCATATCTCCCTAGAATCGCCAAAGAGTTTGTAGCACGAACTGAAGCACCCGCCATGGTGGTAAAGCGCTTACCAATGTTATCAAGGCGACTCCCATCCTTATCTGGCAGTGCCGTTATAGGAATGGATGGATTTCGAGACTTACGCTGGGCCGCCTGTGATATAATGGAATCTGGTCTTGGGTGTCCAGATAAACAAGCAGGAGCATTATTCGGTGCTTTATATTTTTTATCGATTCTAGTGAGAATCGCAGGTACTGAAAAGGGAGTTTTCATTACCTTAGTTCCTTTTTCCCAGATATGATCGATTATAGTGATAGAACGAACAGATTTTCTACTCTGGTCCTTAAAATAGTAAAGGAAACACTCTGCTTGCTTCACAGATACAGGAAGATGAAATCTGGTTGCTGCCCTTTCCATAATTGCGTGAAAACCCCAATATCTTCAGGAGGGGAATCAAATGCCTGAGGAACTGGTGAGGATGATGTAGGAATCAAGTACTCATCCCATTCAACCACAGTTGTGGGTGAGTTTGGTAACTCCCCATCTTCGGCCACAGCGTCGACATCGTCATCTTGAACGAATTGTGTAAGTACAACCTCCTGAGGCACAAGGATAGGGGCAGAAGTACCAGCAGTCTGCAATACCGTAGGCGTAGTAGGTTGCTCTGGAACAGGCGCTGTTAGTGGAACGCATGTATGATAATCCCTCAACATAGCAGTCAAATCTTGCATCAAAGCCATAGACATTTGCACCATAGGTCCCTGCTGAAATGACTCCAGAGGGCCTCGCAGAGACTCACAAGGCTCATAGTACTCCTCTTCATCATCATCCTCCTGATATTTAATCCAGAGTTGAGAAGGGTTACGTGCTGGGCTAAAAAGTCCGTCATCATCAGACTCCTCCAGATAGTGACTAGGAGGTAATGGTGAAATATGAGAAACGTCCTGGTAATAGTGTCTTGAAGATGGGAATGACGACGATAATTTTGAAGTTAAAACTGGCGTAATCTGCAGAGATGTAGGTCTTTTACGCTTCAGCGTAGACGAAATGTACATAGACGGTGATCCAGTATCAGTAGAAATAGGCATAACAGAAGTTACCATTGACGTTGTAATCATTGAGGTCGGAGCCGCTGCCGTCGTTGACAGTGGACTCGTCGACGGAAGTATTATCTTAATCGACGGAGGACTCGTCAACGGGAGCTGTATCGTTGTCGACGGCGGGCCCGTCGACGAGAGCTGTATCGTCATCGACGTTGAAAGCGTTGACGGCATGTGTCCAATCGACGACGAAGTAGGCGTCGACGAGATTGGCATCATCAACGGCGATGAAATAATCGGATTATCTTTGTCGAGGAATCACTCACCATCTGAGGAGATTTAATCGTCGACGGTGCTTTTTTCGACGTCGACGGGATCCTGACAGACTCAGAAAGAGTTTTCTGCTGTTTTGAGGCAGTTTTCAGAGAAATCTTTGATTTGTCACCGGTCTTTACCTCTGAAGAGAATGTAAGCTTCTCTTTTCTAGAGGAAGAGTGACCAGTCTCGGAGTGAGACTTCTTCAAGGTCTTACTCTGTCGCTCAGGGGGATCATCAGATCTATCCCTCCTCTTTGCCTCAGGGGTGGACGCCTGAGGACTTACACTGCCATCATCTTCTGAAACGACATCAGATGTAGCCTTCAATTTTTCCAGCCAAACCAACAGTCTTCCTTCTCTGTCTTTCAGAGTCTTGGCCGGGAAGGTTCTACAAATCCTGCAGTCTTTAACCTTGTGTGGTGGATAAAGACAATAAATACATTCCTTGTGTGGATCCTCAAAATGTAATTTCTTCTTCCCACACGAAGAACAAGGCAAAAACAAGCTTTTCTTAGAAGAGTCTTCACATCTAACATGGGCTTCGATTGGAAATCATAGAGCATATTATCAAGCCCATTATCGCCGCTTTATCGTCAGTTTCCTGCTGATAAAAGCGGCGATAATGTAACGCCCTTACTTGATAATATGCCCCTAGGTCCCTTGTCAACCCCTATACTCCTAGCAGAACCCTTCGCTCGGCCTCCAGAAATCTGCTCTCTGTTCCCAGATTTAAAAGGGCGAAGTGGGGAGGAAGAGCCTTTTCCACCGTGGCCCCCAAACTATGGAACTCTTTCCCCCCTGAACTCTCCAGTCAATCCTCACTGGGGATTTTTCGCAAACTCTTAAAGACATGGCTCTTTTCTCAGGCTTACTCATTTCTGTGTCATCTGCCTTTCTGACTCTCTATGTCCGTTAGTCCCCTGCGCATTGATGCCCTTCGGGCTAAGTCTGCGCATTACAAGACCCCCATTCATTCATTCATTATAGGTTATTGTTAAACAACAGCACAAGGGTTTAGTATTCATCTATGTACACATTCAGAGACAGCTGGTGACCTGGGGCACTAGAATTAAGCAAATCGGCAACCCAATTTGCAGCATAATAATGGATTTGCCACAATTGCCACATAATCCCTCATCTTCTGCATAATCTGCAAATTTTTACAAAAAAGCTTTTGTTTCTAGCTCTAACGGATCAAAAGGTGCTAAAACCAATGCCACACATGTTGCCACAAAGAGCCAGGCCCTGTACTGGGCAGTGACACCTTTAAGTTATTGTTTGCTGTAGTTAAATGTTAAACCTGTACTAATAAAGTGAAACCTTTACCCAGGTACTGTTAACATATATAAAAATTACAAAATATTGAGATTATGATGCCGCAAAATGCGCCTTCTCTTGGAGCATGATTTAGTCAAGTGGGGAGAGGGGTTGGCCTAACGGCTAAGGCGCTCGACCTCAGACCTGGGGATCTGAGTCTCGGTAACGACACCAAAAAACCTCCTGTGATTCTGGGCAAATCACTTAATCTCCCCGTGCCTAAAATGAAAGTGTGTCCTCATGTAACGTAACTGGTGCTATGTAAAGCGCTCTGATACCTGATTCGGTTCGGGTCTAGTTCGCGCTATATAAAACTCTGCAAAAAAAAAACACAAAAAAACCCTGCTGCATAATTAGGTCCTACTCAGCCACGTAATTCCAGTGGCCCTCCCAGTGACATACATCTATGCCATCAAAGGATGATGGTGCTGCCCACATTTATTTGCTCAGCTCTCTTTCAGACAATGTGCACACATCTGCAAACCTTCATACCAATGCACACAGCCAGTCTCTGATGGCAGAAACCAGGGTATGTGCACAGGGGACAGGAATACACAGCATATCATAGAAGGAAATCTGTATGCAAAACTCAATTCAAATATGCACACAGGGCCCACTAACACTGGTGTACCCCATGCTCCCTCTGCTGTTCACCCCCCTCCTACTGGGCTCCATTCCTCTCCTTTGTCTCTCTACCCCATGCTTCCTCCTTCTCACTGCTTCATCTTCCCTTTCTGCCCCCGCTGTGCCTTTTACCTGCTGGAGGTATCTTAGGCAGCGCAGACTCTGGTCCCCAACCACAGGCGGCCGCTCAGGTATCTTACCCCCTCCACATTACACCCCTTCCCCCCTTGGGGGTGTGGGCACACAGTTCAAACTCTTGATTGCCTGCAGCCACCTTAGTGCCATGTCACCATCTGTACAGCTATGACCTGTTGGCACTTGATGATCAGGATGCCACCCAGGCTACAATTATAATATACACAACATATTGCGAACCTACCCAACACTGGGGCCTATATCCAGGCTTGTGCATTGCTCTGAGCCTGGAGATGGTGAGAGGACCGTGGCTCTCTGGGCCTCAGGGTGGCGGCGTATTGGAGAACCGGGTCTTATGGGCCTAGCGGCGCAGGGCACGCCTGAGATCTCCGGGTTCACCTGCCTTATCAGACAGAGACACGAGACACTCTGTTCGGCGTGGAAAATCAGGTTTATTAGCTGCAGCTAAGCACAGTTATCCAAGAAGTACAGAAGTATATTCTTAGGAGACTGCCACTTAACTCCGTGGCTCACAATCTTTTGTAGTATACATGTTTACAATGCCCACTCCCAAAACATACAATATTGACGAATAGGAATAGTTCGAAAACAAGTTATCGAGTGTCAAAACACGCCCTCCTTTCAGACCCCGTGTGCTCTCCTCCCCTCAAGTTAATCAACATTAGTGCCCGTAATCCAATTTGCAGGTGGTAGAACATGTTTGAATGCTTCAAAGGATAGTTTATGTAACAAGAGAATACACGAAGAGAATAATGAAGGTCAGTCAAATAGAATGAAGTCAAAAAGAATGGTGGGACCCAAACAGTGGAGTTAGACAAGGATTAATCAGTCTAGACGTGGATTTAACTAACTCGGCCAGACCCCGGCACCAGTTTCATAAACAAGGACAAGAAGGTTATTTTTTAACAGGAGAGGCAAGCAGCTGAAAAGGCAAAAACACTATGTTCGACGTGTCGCCTGAGTGAGGGCAACACAAAATGGCGGCTGACACAAAATGGCGGCTGACTACGAAGCAAAGTCGAAAATCACGGAACCTCAGACCCTCCTTTTGCCATTACTCAGGCAAAACACAAAGAACTCACGCTAGTCTGAGTCAATGTCAATGGTCATGAGGTCATTGAGCTGTTGCTGCAACATCATCTTGATATTTTCCGTTTGCTGTGACATAGGCTTCGGGACACATAAAGTGGCACAAAGACCACAGATAGCAGGACCACATTGCAAACAGAGACAGCAAGAGAAAATGATGGCTAAAATCATCCCGAGGAAAGTTAACACTTTCCATCCCCATGTGGACAGTAGTCCCCAAAACCATCCCATCACAGACCAACTTCCTGAGTCCTGATGAATAGACTCGGAAATGACATGTAGCTTAGAAATGGCTTGGTATACCGTAGGAGCATTATCCGGAATGTAAATGCAGCAACTAGACCTGATCAATTTACAGACTCCTCCTCTATCAGCGAGAACAATGTCTAACACCATTCTGTTTTGTAAAGTCATAAGACGATCCGCCTGAAGCTCAGCCGTCAAATTACTCAAGGCTCCGAAAGTTACATTTATCGTAGCCTCGACGACACAAACCAACTGTCTAATGTTTCTGCTATTGACCATTGGGCCCCAGAAGGGAAGAAACCCTTTAATAAAGTCTCCTCCCTCTTGTCCAGCTGTGTCTCCCGAATCAATAACCCCTCTACCATATCTTTTCCTATGGTGTCCTGAAGGAGCAGTGTATGTAGGGGGAAGTAGGAAAGCTATATAGCATGTTCCCGAAAAATAGGCAGGAAGCCATGTGTAGGCCCTATCATGACAAACAAAATATGTACCTTTAGATGGTACTAACGGAGAAGAAATCAAGGGGCAAAAAGACATATGTATGGGAACAAACACTCCTTTCCTGTTTATTTTTATTATTCTGACCAGTTATTTGCAAACACAGGGTGCCTTTATGAGGTACAGTCCAAATCGGTAGGGATCTTCTTTCTTTGGCCCTGTCTGTGAGGCTAGTAATGTAGCGAGTCACATTCCAACCATCATATGCCCTTTTCTCATCAACTGGAATCTTACTAATGTCGGCAATTTTGGCCATAGTTACTATTCCTTTAATCAGAGGACTGTGACTATAGTCTGATCCACCAGTATAGATATCACCAGGAGGATATCGGAGTTGGTTCTGATATGCATTGGAAAACATAGCCAGATAAGCCCAAGCGGAACCTTCAAATGAAACGGAAGAACCAAATATGGCATCCCTTTCTCAGCGTTATGGGGCAGAAGCCCACAAACCCAACAATCAGTAGTATTAACTACCAGTTGATGCTGATGTAACAACTGAATGAAAGAATTGTTGAAATATTCTGGTCTCCTGACTTGTTCATGGTCTGGGAGTGTGTAGAACTTATGCGGGGAGTTAGTAGGAGAAGAGAACAAAGAAAAAGAAGTCGGAACAGGTGCTTGCTGCATAGTGTGGACAATCCAACCCACAAAAGCTAATAAAATACATAAACACACTAGAATTCATAGTGCTACGCCACAACGATTAAATAGCAATTTCTTATACTTGTTTCTTTTCACAATCATAACATCATGCCCTTCCATCTTAGTATCCACTACTCTAAAGGCGTTGCTCACGATAATCTTCCTAGATCACTTGGCTGCGATTATTAGCCGTCCTATGACACTGCAAGTCCTGTTGACCTAGTCACTATTCAGGTCACAGCTCAAGACTCCTACCGTGACCCTGCAACTTGGTGGATAGTGGAAAGGAAATGTCTTTATTCAAATAAAAGGTAATCAAAGGACAGAGAAAGAGTTCTTAATTAATGTTCAATTGTCTTTGGACACCCCAGATCTTAAGTTGTACCGGGTCTTGCCAGGTACCGTTTGATCCTTAAACAACGTTTCTGGGCTAGTGGTGTCGTCTCAGGTGCGGTGGGACCGCCTCTTGTAGCACATCATCATCTTCCTTTTCAGAGTTTGTCCAGTCCAGGCCTGCACTACTAAAAGGTACAAATCTGGGTACTTTTTCACACTCGTTGTCGCCAATGCCTTCTTGAACCCACTGATCATAGGGTAAGGGCAGGGGTACCCTCTTACAGTGCACGCCGTGGACCTATCTTTTTCTTCCCGACGACCTTCACAGCTGTACGTGTCGTCAGAAGGACTTGTCTCGGCGGTCCCCAACGAGGTTCCAGACTCTTCTTCCTCTGGAAGTTCTTAACACAAACTAAATCCCCAGGTCGAATGGAGTGACCTGGATCTGTGGAGGCCTCCAGCAAAGCGTTTTGGACCTGTTGATGAATAACACGTAATTTAGTGGTGAGGTCATGCAAGTAGTCAACCAACAATGGATATGGGATGTCGGGATATCTTTTTGGTCGAGGGACTCCCCAAACATTAGCTGGGCGTCCAAAAACGATCTCATAAGGACTAAGTCCTAAACGAGAATGCACAGTTGTTCTCGTAGAGAGAAGTGCCAAAGGAAAAGCGTCAGGCCAAGCGAGACCAGTGCTAGCCTGAATCTTAGCTAGTTTGAGCTTGAGAGTGCCATTATAGCACTCTACCAAACCCGCTGACTGAGGATGGTTTGCTGCATGGAATTTCTGTCTAATACCAAGACCCGCACACACCTTCTGCATTATTTGACCCACAAATTCACTTCCATTGTCACTCCAGACAATGCGCGGCAAACCAAACCTCGGGAAGAATTCTTTCAGAAGGACTTTGGCAGTGGACAAGGCAGTATTATCCTTTAGGGGGTAAGCCTCTATCCATCTGGAAAAGGCACAAACCACCACCAGGACATACTTGAGGTTGTTGGAACGTTCCATATGGATGTAGTCTATTTGTAAAACCTCAAAAGGATACGTAGGGGGAGAAAAATGACCTGCCGGAGTTGGTGTTCCCTTTCCTGGATTGTGCATTAAACAAACAATGCAATGCTTCACTACATTTTCCGCACATTTAGGAATACCTTCATTCTGCCATACTGGAGCCAGAAGCTTACATATTCCTTTCACGCTGATATGAGCTGGACCATGTGCCATAGTAACTACAGGTAGTACATAGGCATCTGGTAACAACCATCTTTGGTGCTCCGACAATTCCGTCCAACATCCTGTCTCATCCAACATTCCCGTACTTTCTTTCCACTTACTCAATTCCTTCTCAGTCGCTTCTGCTTGAATCATTGGTTAAAATTGCAAAGCCAGGCTAGCAGTTTCAAGCTGCTCTTCCAGTCTGCAATGGGGGACTCGGAGACTCGTTTTACCTGTGTCACACCCAGGGTGTACCAACCAGTGCTGCAATCCCTGGGGTGACTCTCTAACTTCCATGCCCTGGGCACCATATACTAGGAAGTTACATGTAAGTTAGCTTATGCCAATTTGTTATAGTCAATGATACATCCACATTTTAGGATGAGGGCACGGGCACTGAGTTCTGGTTAGCAGGCCTCCGTGCACTCTTAGAGCCTAAAAACCAGCAGCATCAGTCCAAAAGCGTGGTGGGTGGCTATATAAAAAGAGGTGATTCCTTACCTGTAACTTCAGTTATCCAGTATTGGTATCTTTCAAAGATTCACATGCTTAGAATCATCCCCGTCGATGAGGAGGGAGTCTCACGGTATAAAGAAACATATACATTATAGTTATAACAACATTATACAATAGCCTACTATGGACAGCAAAGTCACTACATTAGCCTATCTTAGTCCTTTTGCAAAAAGAACCAAACTTGGAACACAGCCAATCAGGCTGCAGCACCCTCTTAGAACTTTCCACAGAGAGGCAAACCCTCAGATTTTCGTAGCACAAGTGACAGTAAGTATGCACTTGCAATAAGGTAAGCCTCTCCAGGGAGGAGGGTGGCTCGCATGTGAATCTATGAAAGATACCAATACTGGGTAACTGAAGTTACACGTAAGTAGCTCGTTTTCTTATCCAGTATTGTGGTATCTTTCATAGATTCACGTGCTTAGGATCAGAATAGTTAGCAGTAAACAATCCTTAGTTGTATAGTGGATAGTGGGTATCATATGAAAAAACAATAGATACCTCGTAAAACCAATACAGTAATGCAGTACAACATTTGAACCCCAATAAGAGAAAGCATCATATACATATGTATTAAAATAAACATATCTATATATCAAAGAGAGACACAGTTTGATAAACCAGAAAAACAACCATAAATATGTCAACCTGTAATTATATAATCACCTCCTTACAGAGGCTTACCTTATTTAACCCCTTGCCTGCTTCTGTCAGCCGTTGGCCGACGCGGCCCCGCCCATTTTGCGGAAGTGCCGAACTGCCGCAAAATCGCGGCCGCAGGAAAGGGGTTAAAAAGGTTTCGCAACACTGCTTGACCCACTGCTGATTCAGCTTCTGTTGCCAGATCAAGACAGTAATGCCGTGTAAAAGTGTGCACATTCTTCCAAGTTGCAGCACGGCAAATCTTCTCCAAAGGTACTCCAGCAAACAGAGCAGTAGATGAGGAGACTGCCCTTGTAGAGTGAGCCTTGGGTTTCATGGATAAAGGATGTCCAGCCTTAGTATGGCAAAATTGGATAGTTATGTTATGCTATGTTATGATTTTATTTATATAGCGCACGGCTACTCAACAAGAGTGTCCCGGCGCTTTCAGAGGGCGGCTCAGCAGTTAAAAAACATAACAGAGAACAAAGAAGGAGAAACAAAACATGAGGTGAAAAGAAAAACAGCCTAAAGATTAAAAAGCCAGGTCTTCAGGTTTTTCCTGAACAAGAGCAAGCTAGAAATGCTGCGTAAAGCAAGGGGCAAAGAGTTCCACAACTGGGGGGCCTTACAGCTGAAAGAGCGACCCCCGATGCGAGCCCTCCTCACACGGGGCACCACGGCCAGGAACAGGGATTCCGACCGCAAGGAGCGGGCCGGACGGTAGAAGGAAAGTCTGCGCTGCAGATACTTAGCACCGGAGCCAGAAAGTGCCTTGTGCACCAACGTCAGCGTTTTAAACATTATCCGCTTTCGGATAGGGAGCCAGTGAAGTGACTGTAGCACCCCAGATGTTCTTGCCCGCCTAGAAAGGCCGAAGATGGCGCGGGCCGCAGAATTCTGCGCCACCTGCAGCCTTTGAATCAGATACTCCGGAAGCCCAAAATAGAGAGCATTAGCATAGTCCAGTCTAGATCCTATGAGAGCTTGGACAATGATCTTCCTATGCTCCTCTGTAAGCAGGGGTAGGAACTTCCGGAGCATCTTAAGGATGCCAAAGCAGGTGCCCGTCAGACCAAGAATGTGCGATCTGAACGTGAGGTCATTATCGACCTTGACACTGAGATTTTTGGCAGCCACAGACGGCTGGGCGGGGGAGCACATATCAGCCTGCCACCAGTCACGCCATTCCGGTTCCGACGCGCACCCGAATAGCAGAACCTCTGATTTACTAGAGTTGGCCATAAGACCATTCTGCTGAAACCAGCCAAAAACCCTCTTCAGACAACCCCGAATGCTCTCCCCGTCAAATGATTGGTCTTTCCTGCAGGTAAAGAGAAGCTGTGTGTCGTCCGCATAGGACACGATCTGGGCCCCCGAGGCCTCCGCGAGTTCCGCCAGAGGGGTCATAAAGATGTTAAAAAGGGTCGGGCTCAACACAGAGCCCTGTGGGACCCCGACTCCCAGTGGCAGCATCTCAGCGGAGCTCGAGGTAGCCCAGACCGTTTGTCGACGGTCCTCCAAGAATGAGGTGAACCATTTGAACACCGTCCCCCTCAGACCGATGTCATAGAGTCTGGAGAGTAAAGCCTCGTGGGGGACGGTGTCGAAGGCCGCCGACAAGTCCAACATGACAAGCACAGCCCTCCCCCCTGCATCCAAAGTCTCGCGGATAACCTCTGACACCTCGAGGAGAGCCGTCTCCGTACTCAGGTTAGGCCGAAAGCCGGATTGCGAGGGATGCAGGAGATCATTCGACTCGAGGAAACCCGAGAGCACGCCATGCACGTGCTTCTCCGTGAGCTTCGCAAGAGCCGGCAGAAGAGAGATTGGCCGATAATTGGCCAGAACCCCGGGATCCAATCCCGGCTTTTTGAGGAGGGGGATCACCATCGCCCTTTTCCAGGACAGAGGGAGACGCCCCTCTCTCAAAGATGAATTCAGGAGAGGATTTACCAGGGGGTTCATCAGCGGCGCCATCCTGGCCAAAAATTTAGCCGGGCAGGGATCAAGTGGCGACCCAGACTTGAGCGTGGCCAGAAGTGCGAGAGAAGCATCTGGGGAGACCGGCGGGAACTCCGCCAGAAGTACACCTGGCGTAGCAGATGGAATACGTCCCCCTGGTGCCGCCAGCCCCATCCGCAGACTCCACAGAAAAGGAGGACTGGATCATTCTGATTTTATCAGTGAAAAACCTCGCCAGGTCACTGACCCAGGTCTCAGATGGCACCGCTTGCTGAGGATTCGACCTAGGGGCTGTGAACTCCCTGACCACGGAAAAAATCTCCTTGCAGGAGTTGGCGGCCGCCTCGATCCTCCTGGCGAAATACTATTTTTTTGCGCACAGAATGTTACGATGGTACGCTTTAACCGCCAACCGATAGGTGAGTCTGGCCTCCGCGTCATACTGAGAGCGCCACACCCTCTCCGCAACTTTGCACAAGCTGCGTTCAGTACGCAGCACCCCGGTATACCATGGCGCAGACTGTCGCTCACCCCCTGATCGAAGAGCTCTTACAGGGGCCAGGTCATCCAACCTCTCTAGCAGCCATGCTTGCAAAGTCTCTGTGTCTCCGTGTAGATGCAATCCACCTTGCAATAGTGTATTTTGTCACAGCTGTTCCTGGCTTTTGACCACCATAGGAAATAAATAATTGATCGGATTTTCTGATGGACACAGTACGTGAAATCTAAAATTTCAGACTTCTTTTGACATCCAAGGAATGCAAAGATTTCTTAGCAGAGGAAGACGGATTGGGCAAGAAAGAACGGAGTATAACAGGCTCATTAAGATGGAATGTAGGGGGAACTTTTGGAATAAACGTTGGATTAGTTCTGTGAAGGACATAGTCATTGGTGAATTTCAAATAAGGTTGCTTGATAGTGAAGATTCCTGTCCATCTCATCATGAAGGCGTTCCCCCACGAGCCCTTCTCCGGTTCCCAACTTGCAAAGAATGGGCACTTCCGATTGTTCTTGGAGGCAAAGAGATCTAGATTTGCATTGCCCCACCTCTGAAATATATTTTCCACAACTGTTTTATCTAGCTCCCATTTGTGACTGGACTTTGAGGTCCTGCTCAGAGTGTCAGCAAAAGTGTTGAGAATCTCTGGTAAATGCTCCACCTTGATTTTGATATCGTGAGAAAGCAGCCATTCCCAAATGCTCTGAGCTTCTTGAGACAGAATGTGAGAACGGGTACCTCCTTGCTTGTTTAGATAATGCATGCAAGTGGTGTTGTCGGTTCTGATCAGAACAGTTGACCCTTGAAGCCTTGGGTGAAAAGACTGCAACGCTAGGAAAATGGCTCGAAGCTCCAGAAAGTTGATATGCATTTTCGCCTTAGTAGCGGACCATCTTCCTCTTATGCAAAGATCTTGAAGGTGTGCGCCCCACCCTACTAGGGAGGCATCTGTCGTGAGGATGAAGTCCAGGACGGAAGGCAGAAATGTGAGCCCGATTGAGATGTTCTTGGAGCGCAGCCACCAGATCAGTGCTCTCGCATAACTAGAGTTATTTGCACTAGGTTGTCGAACGACCCTGAGATTTGCAGCCACTGACAGTCCAGTTCCTCTTGAATCAGCTTCATCCTTAGACAGGTGGGAGGTACTAACAAAATTGCAGATGATAGTATTCCCAGGAATGATTTGATGATTCTCACAGAAGCAAACTTTAATTTTAGGAGGTGTGAAGCCAGAGAAATGAAACGTGATTGGCTATCCTTGGACAAGAATGCCTTGTCTCGGGTACTATCCAACATTGCCCCTAGAAATTGAATTCTTTGAGAAGGACAAAGAACCGATTTTTGAATGTTCAGTGACAGTCCTAGGGATTGAAAAACTTGCAGAAGCCTGCCGAAAGGAAGGAGCCTTTATTAGTCAATCATCCAGATAATTGTATGCCTTGAAGTCTGGGATGAGCTGCCACCTGAGCCAGGAATTTCGCAAAGACTCTCGAGGCTGAGTGTAAGCCGAAGGGAAGGACTTTGAATTGAAAATGTGCACCTGCCACAGTGAAACAAAGGAATTTCTGATGCATGGGGTGAATTGGGATATGGAAGTATGCATCCTGGAGATCCAATGTTGTCATAAAATCTGCATGGTCCAGAAGCTTAAGGATTTCTTGAAGTGTGACCATGCGAAAGGATTTCTTTTGAAGATATTTGTTCAGCGTTCCTAAATCCGGGATAGGTCTCCATTCTCCTGACTTTTTCTTTATTAGAAAAAAGCGGGAATAAAACCCTTTCCCCACCTGGGAGCGAGGCACCCTTTCTATCGCTCCTTTCGAAAGCATGGTTTTTACTTCCTTTCTGAGAAGAGCAAGATGTGGAGGATGCTTCTTCAAAGGTGGATGAGGAGGGGGGGACTGACAAACTCCAGGGTATGCCAAAATTTGAGAATATCCAAGACCCACTTGTCTGTGGTTAATCTTTTCCAATTGTTGAGATGTCGGGATACATTCGGAATCCTGTAAACAAGGTGTAGCAGACCTGCTGCAGGTGCAAAAAAGTTGTCACTGCTTTCTAGCAAAGTCCCTACCTTGAGGTTGACGTCTTCTATTCTGTTGTCTATAAGCGGCAGCGGGGGGATTTCTATAGGACTGCTGCTGTTGCTAACTATATCGTCCTTGATTGCCCTGGTTTTGGTATCTTTGATAGCTACCACGAAAGGAATACGATCCTCTGCCTCTAGCTCCCCGAAAAGGAGTCTTCCGATATTGTAAAGTGCCAAGGGCTCTGGCAGTGTCCGTATCCTTCTTGATCTCTTGCAAAGCCACATCTATATGTTTCCCAAATAACATATCACCATCAAATGGCATGTCCAAAATCTTCGTTTGGACCTCCGGGTGAAAGGTGGTGGATTTCAACCATCCCTGTCGTCTAAGGACTGCTGCTCCAGCAAGTTGACGAAAACCCAAGGAGGCTAGATCCATAGAAATATCAATAATTTCTGAAGCAGCCATTTCTCCTTCAAAAAGTATTTTCTTTGCTTCCTGCTTCTTGTCATCAGGTAGGTAATCGAAGTATGGAGAAATGTCCGACCATAGTTGGCGGACATATCTCCCTAGAATCGCCAAAGAGTGTGTAACACGAACTGAAGCACCCGCCATGGTGGTAAAGCGCTTACCAATATTATCAAGGCGCCTCCCATCCTTATCTGGCAGTGCCGTTACAGGAATGGATGGATTTTGAGACTTACGCTGGGCCGCCTGTGAAATAATGGAATCTGGTCTTGGATGTCCAGATAGGCAAGCAGGAGCATTATCCGGTGCTTTATATTTTTTATCGATTCTAGAGAGAATCGCAGGTACTGAAAAGGGAGTTTTCATTACCTTAGTTCCTTTTTCCCAAATATGATCGATTATAGGGATACAACGTATGGATTTCCTACTCTGGTCCTTAAAATAGTAAAGGAAACACTGTTTGCTTCACAGATACAGGAAGATGAGACCTGGTTGCTGCCCTTTCCATAATTGCGTGAAAATCCCCAATATCTTCAGGAGGGGAATCAAATGCCTGAGGAACTGGTGAGGATGACGTAGGAATCAAGTACTCATCCCATTCATCCACAGTTCTGGGTGAATTTGGTACTCCCCATCTTTGGCGACAGCGTCGCCATCATCATCTTGAACGAATTGTGTAAGTACAACCTCCTGAGGCACAATGATAGGGGCAGAAGGACCAGCAGTCTGCAAAACTGTAGGCGTAGTAGGTTGCTCTGGAACAGGCGCTGTTAGTGGAAAGCGTGTATGATAATCCCTCAACATAGCAGTCAAATCTTGCGTCAAAGCCATAGGCATTTGCACCATAGGTTCCTGCTGAAATGACTCCCGAGGGCCTCGCAGAGACTCACAAGGCTCATAGTACTCCTCTTCATCATCACCCCCCTGATATTTAATCCGGAGTTGAGAAGGGTTACGTGCTGGGCTAAAAAGTCCATCATCATCTGACTCCTCCAGATAGTGACTAGGAGGTAATGGTGAAATATGAGAAACGTCCTGGTAATAGTGTCTTGAAGATGGGAATGACAACGATAATTTTGAAGTTAAAACTGGCGTAATCTGCAGAGATGTAGGTCTTTTATGCTTCAGCGTCGACGATATGTACATAGACAGTGATCCAGGATCAGTAGAAAGAGCCATAACAGAAGCTACAATCGATGAGGTCGTCGACGGAAAAACCATCGTCGATGATATTGTCGTTGACGTCGAAGCCGCTGCCATCGTCGACAGTGGACTTGTCGCCGGAAGTATTATCTTCGTCGACGGAGGACTCGTGGACGGGAGCTGTATTGTTGTCGACGGAGGGCCCATCGACGAGAGCTGTATCGTCGTCGAAAGCGTTGACGGCATGTGTCCAATCGACGACGAAGTAGGCGTCAACGAGATTGGCATCATCAACGTCGATGAAATAATCGTCGATGGTGCCGTCGTCGACGCGATCATCGATGACGGGATTATCTTCGTCGAAGAATCACTCACCATCTGAGGAGATTTCATCGTCGACGGTGCTTTTTTCGACGTCAACGGGATCCTGACAGACTCAGAAACAGTTTTCTGCTGTTTTGAGGCAGTTTTCAGTGAAATCTCCGATTTTTCACCAGTTTTTACCTCTGAAGAGAATGAAAGCTTCTCTTTTCTAGAGGAAGAGTGACCAGTCTCGGAGTGAGACTTCTTCAAGGTCTTACTCTGTCGCTCAGGGGATCATCAGATCTATCCCTCTTTTTGGCCTGCGGGGTGGACGCCTGAGAACTTACACTGCCATCATCTCCTGAAACGACATCAGATGTAGCCTTCAATTTTTCCAGCCATACTAACAGTCTTCCTTCTCTGTCTTTCAGAGTGTTGGCAGGGAAGGTTCTACAAATCCTGCAGTCTTTAACCTTGTGTGCTGGATAAAGACAATAAATACATTCCTTGTGTGGATCCTCAAAATGTAATCCCGTCTTCCCACACGAAGAACAAGGCAAAAACAAGCTTTTCTTTGAAGAGTCAGACATATCTACTTACAAAGGTCAGCCAAGGGTAAAGAAAACTGAACAGAGCTCAGGGAGAATCCCTGTCATACAACGTGCGGTAGAAAATCTGAGGGTTTGCCTCTCTGTGGGAGGTTCTAAGAGGGTGCTGCAGCCTGATTGGCTGTGTTCCAAGTTTGGTTCTTTTGCAAAAGGACTAAGATAGGCTAATGTAGTGACTTTGCTGTCCATAGTAGCCTATTGTATAATGTTATTATGACTATAATGTATATGTTTTATTATACTGCAAGACTCCCACCTCGTCGGCGGGGATGATTCTAAGCATGTGAATCTATGAAAGGTACCACAATACTGGATAAGTGGTCTATATGTTATTGTTAAATAACAGCACAAGGGTTTAGTATACATCTATGTACACATTCAGAGACAGCTGGTGACCTGGGGCACTAGAATTAAGCAAATCGGCAAACCCGTTTGCGGCATAATAATGGGTTTGCCACAATTGCCACATAATCCCTCATCTTCTGCATAATCTGCAAATTTTTACAAAAAAGCTTTTGTTTCTAGCCCTAACGGATCAAAGGGTGCTAAAAACACTGCCACACATGCTGCCGCACAGAGCCAGGCCCTGTACTGGGCAGTGACACCTTTAAGTTATTGTTTGCTGTAGTTAAATGTCCAAACTGTACTAATGAAGTGAAACCTTTACCCAAGTACTGTTAACATATAAAAGTTACAAAATATTGACATTATGATACCAAAATATACCTTCTCTTGAAGCATGATTTAGTCAACCCTGCTGCATAAGTAGGTCCTACTCACCCACATAATGTGTGGCCCTCCCAGTGACATATATCTATGCCATCAAAGGATGATGGTGCTGCCCACATTTATTCGCTCAGCTCTTTTTCAGACAATGTGCACACATCTGCACACCTTCATACCAATGCACACACCCAGTCTCTGATGGCAGAAACCAGTGTATGTGCACAGGGGACAGGAATACACAGCATATCATAGAAGGAAATCTGTATGCAAAACTCAATTCAAATAAGCACACAGGGCCCACTAACACTGGTGTACCCCATGCTCCCTCTTGTTCTGTGTAAGGTACTTCCAGAGTTGTGCCCTGGATCTTCCACCTGCAGAGCCCTTCCAGGTTGTTCCTGTCCCTGCCTCTCTTCTGCTGTGTTTCCTTCCCTCTGCTGTTCACCCCACCCCCCTACTGGGCTCCATTCCTCTCCTTTGTCTCTCTACACCATGCTTTCTCCTTCTCACTGCTTTATCTTCCCTTTCTGCCCCCGTTGTGCCTTTTACCTGCTGGAGGTACCTTGGGCAGCGCAGACTCTGAGAGTATCCCCAACCACAGGCGGACGCTCAGGTATCTTACCCCCTCCACATTACACCCCTTCCCCCCTTGGGGGTGTGGGCACACAGTTCAAACTCTTGATTGCCTGCAGCCACCTTAGTGCCATGTCACCATCTGTACAGCTATGACCTGTTGGCACTTGATGATCAGGATGCCACCCAGACTACAATTATAATATACACAACATATCGCGAACCTATCCAACACGGGGCCTATATGTAGTGGCGCCCCACCACTACAAAACGCAGATACTTTCTGTGTTTTACATGAATCAGGATATGGAAATAAGCATCTGTAGGAGAGTAGGGTCTGCAATCCTATGATCACCCAGATTTTTGCTTTTTGCTGCACTGGTTTACGACTTTCCCTGGCTGTGGGCCTGCTAATCAGACCCACAGCCTAGCTGTTCTCTCTATCCAAATTGTACTCAGGTACTGAATTGGCACTGGGCCCTCTCCAAGTCCCTGTACCCAGGGCTGAGGTGCACCCAGAAGTCTCCCAGGGGCTGAAGCATGTATTGTGCCACCCCTGGATTGACTAACTAAAACTGACACAACTGGCTGCACGACAGCTGGGGCAAGGTGGTGTACTCACCCTTTGCTTTAGATATAGTATACCTATATCTAACCCTAAAAATGGACACACAGATCTCCTATCAGTCACTCCTATAGCAGGCCTTAACAATCCTGAAGGCAGAGTGCTTGGAATCGTGTGAGATGGTGCTCTAGCATGAGCTGAGCCTGTCTGCGGCTTTCGGGATCCATCCCTTAGCCGTTTCCATGATATCGCATACCATATACTCTTAAGTGCATTATAATCCTCGCGGTTATGTGCCAACTCTGGTATCGCTTTATCAAAACATGTCGAGTAAGGTGTCATACGAATTGGAATACTAACCCCTCGCCAATTCTGGCGACGGGGTTAGCATTCCACCCTTCTAGAGGGACACGACATGCCTGTAACCTATAACCCGGTTAAAAGTCAGACAGAGCCTTAGCATCCACAAAATGGATGCTGCCACCGAGACACAAGTCTGCCCTCCTGCTGCTGGGAGTCCTCCCAGAGCAGGAGATAAGGACAAAGGGTTTCCTGCCAGGGGCGGTGCCAGCACCGTCCCAGACAGGGTTTTTGTGTATTGTAGGTAGGCAGGGCTTTAGAGGAAGGTGACTGCACGTGGCACCCCGGTGCTCACTGTGCATAGGCTGGCTGGAACCAGTTCCAGGGTCACTCCAGACCCTGTGCTGGGGAAAAGCCCGCCAAGGAAGTGGGTGTAACCACCCCCCTCCTAGTCCCACCCATAGGGCAGGACTTAGTCGCGTGCCAGCCCCTTTTTACAGGATAAAGGTAGAGACTGGCCCCCTTCCAAATCAGATCATCTTTGAATCCTGAAACTACTTTCTGCGAAAGGAACTCAAGACTTCTTCCTAAGATTTCTCCCTTGTGACTAAGGAGTAGTCACCCTGCATCCGCAGGCACCATCCAAGAACACTGCGGTCTGCTGTAAGTCCTTCCTCCGGAATCCGACTGCCCAGCTCGACGAGAACCGGCTTCCCTGGCACCTCTGACCTCTACCCACCTCTACAGCCCAGCTGAGAACCGTGGGTGCGACGAGACCTCAAGGGACCGGCCATCTGCAAGACTGCACGACTTCTTTCCAGCAAGCCCGCCGAGTAATCTACTGGTGAGTGCTTTGGGGTCCGAGAAGCCCCGACTCTGAGCAGCTCCAGCTCCGAAGTGCAGCCCCCCAGCATCTCCACGATCTGCGTGGGGCCCTTCTGCTTTCCGCTGCTCACCGCGTTGTTTGGCTACTAGCCCGTTGGCTTGTGGCCTTCCTGACGACGCCCGACGACATTTCTGCTGCTGGTCTGGTTGCTCCAGACTGGCCCTTGCTCCCTTCCAGAAGAGGAGCACCCTGGACCCTCCTGGTCCACTCAAGACGCCATTTTGAGTCCACCGCGTGGGCTTGAATTAGCCAAGGCTTGTTGCCCAATCCTGGGTAACTTCGACGCCAACGACTTCATCCTTCGTGGGACAGCTCGCACCTCCATCCTGGTCGCCGACAACGCCCCTGGTCCGAGAGACTGCAGAGCCCAGCAGTGCCCACTCACCTGACTGCGGTGACTTCGCCCGGTGCCATCCTGGTGCCCACTTAATCACTGGCTAGTGATTCAAGAACTTGGTCCCCTCTGCTTTCAGGTTTTCTTCTTCCTTGATCCAGGCTTGGATCCATCGAACTTTCCTTCACTGGTCGCCTGCCAGCAACTTCTTCCTTCCAGGCTCCTGGTCCGGCAACGAGATCCCGACGTCTTTTCAGGCCTATGCAGCTGCAGCCCCTGGGCTAGGTAACTTCGGCACTCCGGTGTCCCAGCATAGCCTCACTATCCAAGGGTCAGGATCCACTGTCGTTTTCTCCCTACCAGGTCGGGTTCGCCCGTGAACACTAACTTTGCCTTTACTAGCCTCCATAGACTTTGTCCCGCATCCCGCGTGAGAGTGCACACACTGCACCCGAGTCCCCTAGGTCTCCTAGAAGTAATCTAACGATTCTATAGTCAAGTCCTAGCGATTCCAAAGCCTATTAGAACTGTTACTTACCTGCTAGTAATTCGCATTCCACTTTTAGCGTATATGGTTTTTCGTGCCCCTCGGGCATTTGTGTAACGTGCTAACTTAAAAGTATTTTCGTAAGAGTTTTGTTGTGTGCTTAGCTCCCTGTCTCATAAAGAGCCAGGGTAGTCTTGTTATAAATAAATACACTGTTTATTTTCATAACAACTTGTGTGGTGTCCTTTCACTGGGTGTTCAAGGGGTAATGTGATGGTAAAACAGCTGGCTTAACACGCCCTCTAGAGTCTTAGCCTTAGACTGCTCGTATCCATGCTACTAGGGTAGCTGGTCTATAAGGTTGACTTACAACCAATCATCAATAAGGGTTGTTTGGACTGATATATAGTGATCACTAGAATAGTGAGCACTGCACATCAGGCCAACTTCTCACATTGGTGAGCAGCGGTTGGGATTTGAGCTTGCTGTTGTTTTACCACACATGCCCTAAGAATATCTTGTGAAAGATCACATAAGTACTAAAGGTACATATAACTTAGCTTAGAATACTCTGAGTTCTACTGAACCAGCTGTTGTAGCTCCTAGGGCCTAGCACACCCTAAACTACAACTCTAGCAAGGGATCAGTAGGCAAACATATAGTGTAGGTAAGTGCACCACTTACACCTCACTAGAAAAGCATGTCGACTCAGGGGGACTCTACTGAGACTCCCCTGGTCAGTGTTGACCCTCCACAGGTCACTTCAAGATATGCAGCTCTCAGTTTTCAGGAGATGAGACAAATCTGTGTCTCCAGGAAACTGAAGCAGGGGTCTAACCCCACCATTCCCTTTCTGATAGGTCTCTTAGAGACATATGATGCCAGAAAGCTCTCTCAGTTACATGAGAGCATGCCAGCCTTAGAGGGAACCTCTGGGGATCCAGACCTCCCCAACACTGATTCAGCAGTTGAGGAGGAGGATCAGGAGGTACTCTCTGGGGATGAGGTAGACAAGGGTCTTGAGGTAGTCAGAAGGCTAACTAGGACCAACTTAGACTTACTTGGGCTAGGATCTGGGGGCCCCCCAGTACTAACCCGAAGTGGGCCTAACCTTGGAGTTAGGAGAGATAGATCTCTTTCTAGGGACTCCAATAGATCTCTGCACTCTAATGCCTCTTCTCAGGGGAGAAGGAATCCTCCACAGAGGAGATTTACTTCCCCTCAGAGAAAGGAGCATGAGGCTAGGATGAGACAAGCTGAACTGAGGATTGAAAGGGAAGAAATTGCCCTGGCCAAAGAGAAGCTTGCCCTGGCAAGAGAGCAGCAGATGAGTGGGCTAGCTCCCACTGGTGGCAGCAATCTCCCAAGAGATAGAGAGAAGGGTTTAGATACTAAACACCTGACTAAAATAGTGCCCCCCTTTAAGCAAGGGGATGACATCCAGAAATGGATGGCTGCTCTGGAGAGGGCCTGCACTGTGCAGAACATTCCCCAGAGTCAGTGGGCAGCTATACTGTGGCTCTCCTTTGATGGTAAAGGTAGAGATAAGCTCCTCACTACAAGAGTGGAGGATGCTAACAATTACCAGGTCCTGAAGAATACACTGGTTGATGGGTTTGGTTTAACCACTGAGCAGTACAGGTTGCTGTTCAGAGAGACCCAGAAAACTCAGTCTCAGGACTGGTCTGATTTTGTGGATTGTGCCACTAAGGCTTTGGAGGGCTGGTTGCTGGGTAGCAAGGTTACAGATTACACAGGATTGTATAATCTAATGATGAGAGAACAAATTTTGAACAATTGTCAGAACCAGTTGCTGCACCAGCACCTTGTTGATTCAGATCTGACCTCTCCCCAAGAATTGGGAAAGAAGGCAGACAAATGGGTCAGGACAAGGATCAAGCAGAACCAGAACCAGAACCAGGGTGGTCAGAAGAAAGCAGACCAGAAGGGTAATGTTAAGAATGAGCAAAATGACCAGAAGTCTTCACCAGGTCCCCAACAAACCAAAGAGGGTGGGGGTCAGGCTTCCCAGAAGAAGAAGACTCAAGAAGGCCAGTCAAAAAGGTGGTGCCAGTACTGCAAAAGTAAATCTCACTGGTTTAGTGAGTGCACCAAAAGAGGAGGAGGACAAACTCCTGCCACTACAGCTCCTAAAGCAACTGCACCCCCTAGTACAGTCAGTAGTGGTAGTGTCACTCCCAAGGCATTAGTTGGGTTAACCTTGGGTACTGAGGGGTCTGACAACTTAGTTGGCACACTCACTCAGGCTGTCCTTGTCTGTACAGGGGATATGGATATGTCCCCTGAAATAAGTCCCAATACTTTGGGCAAATACAGGCAGACACCTTTGATTAATGGCAAGATGGCTCAGGCCTATAGGGACACTTGTGCCAGTGTCACCATGGTGACACCTAACTTTGTGGACCCTGGACAGATCATGCCAGGTACTGATTTCCTGGTGACCAATGCCAGCAATGTCACTACTAGTCATAGTGTGGCAATTGTAGCTTTCTCCTGGGGTGGAGTGAAGGGACAAAAGAAAGTTGTAGTCAGTTCAGACCTCCCAGTTGATTGTTTGTTGGGCAATGATTTGGAGTCATCACAATGGTCAGAAGTGGAGCAGAGGACTCACATGGAGATGTTAGGCTTGCCAGCACATGTGCTTGCTGTGACTAGGTCACAGGCCAGAAGATGCCCCACTGAACAGGTGCTGGATCCTGAAATGATGGACCAGACACCTTCCAAGAAGAAGAGCAGTAAGGGTAAGGCTTTGCCTTCCCCCTTGCCCCAGGTTGAGGATCAAGTCTCTGAGGAGGCTGATCTAGAAGAGCTGAGGGAAACTGAGCCTAAAGAGCTTGAACTTGATCAAGTTGAGTTTCTGGGCTCAGGGGGACCCTCCAGAGCAGACCTGGGGAAGGAACAGTTGAGCTGCCCTTCCCTTGAACCCCTCAGACAGCAGGCTGCTGCTGAGGCTGCAGGGAATGCCACAGGTGCCCACAGGGTATACTGGGAAGATGGACTCCTGTACTCTGAGTCAAGAGACCCCAAGCCTGGTGCAACCAGGAGGCTGGTCATCCCCTTGTCTCTGAGAGGTTTCCTTCTCACCTTGGCCCATGAGATTCCCCTTGCAGGTCATTTAGGTCAGACAAAGACTTGGGACAGGCTTGTCTCACACTTTCACTGGCCCCATATGAATGAGAATACCAAGGAGTTTTGTCGCTCATGTGTCACTTGCCAAGCCAGTGTTAAGTCAGGTGGCACAACAAAGGCCCCCCTCATACCACTACCTGTGGTGGGGGTTCCCTTTGAAAGAGTGGGGATTGACATTGTTGGTCCAATGGAACCCCAGACAGCATCAGGACACAAGTTTATACTGGTGGTGGTGGACCATGCCACCAGGTATCCTGAGGCTATTCCCCTTAGGACCACTACAGCCCCTGTAGTGGCAAGAGCCCTAGTTGGAGTGTTCTCCAGAGTGGGTTTCCCTAAGGAGGTCGTTTCTGACAGAGGTACAAACTTCATGTCAGGATATCTGACTGCCATGTGGAAAGAGTGTGGTGTGAACTACAAGTTCACCACACCCTATCATCCACAATGCAATGGGCTTGTTGAGAGATTCAACAGGACCCTGAAAGGGATGATTCATGGACTACCTGAACCTCTTAGGAGAAGATGGGATGTCCTGATCCCCTGCCTCTTGTTTGCTTACAGAGAGGTCCCACAGAAGGGGGTTGGCTACAGCCCTTTTGAGCTTCTGTATGGGCATCCTGTAAGAGGACCCCTGTGTTTGGTGAAGGAAGGATGGGAGAGACCTCTCAAAAAGCCTGCAACCAACATAGTGGACTATGTACTTGGTCTCCGCTCCAGGATGGCTGAGTATATGGAAAAGGCATCTAAAAACCTTGAGGCCAGCCAGGAACTTCAAAAAGCTTGGCATGACCAAAAGGCTGTACTGACTGTGTACCAGCCAGGACAGAAGGTGTGGGTGCTGGAGCCAGTGGCCCCAGCAGCTCTGAAAGACAAATGGTCTGGGCCCCACACCATCATTGAGCAAAAGGGAGAGGTTACCTACTTGGTGGACCTTGGAACTCCCAGGAGCCCTCTCAGAGTGCTCCATGTTAACAGGCTCAAGGCATATGTTGACAGGAAGGACATGAGCTTGCTCATGGCCACAGATGAGGGACAGGAGGAAGAGAGTGACCCTCTCCCAGACCTGCTCACTCAGAATCCTGATGATGGGTCAGTTGATGGTGTTGTCTTTTGTGGCAGCCTCACTGAACATCAGCAACAGGATTGCAGGCAAGTTCTGCAATCCTTTCGACATATGTTCTCTCTGACACCCAGCCAAACTGATTGGTGTACCCATGATGTTGACACTGGAGACAGTCTGCCTGTCAAGAGTAAAATCTACAGACAGCCTGATCATGTTAGAGACTGCATCAAAACTGAAGTGCAGAAAATGTTGGAACTGGGAGTCATTGAGCCCTCAGATAGCCCTTGGGCTAGCCCAGTAGTTCTAGTGCCAAAGCCTCACACCCAGGGTGGTAAGAGAGAGATGAGGTTTTGCGTAGACTACAGAGGCCTCAATGCAGTCACTAAGACTGATGCCCACCCAATACCAAGAGCAGATGAGCTTATAGATAGATTGGCTTCTGCCAACTTCTTAAGCACATTTGATTTGACAGCTGGGTATTGGCAAATCAGGTTAGCTGAGGAAGCCAAACCTAAGACAGCATTTTCTACCCCTGGAGGGCATTATCAATTTGTGGTAATGCCCTTTGGACTGAAAAATGCACCTGCCACCTTCCAAAGGTTGGTGAATCAAGTCCTCACTGGGCTGGATGACTTCTGTGCAGCTTATCTTGACGATATTGCTGTCTTTAGCTCCACCTGGGAGGATCACCTGGTCCACCTGAGGAAAGTGTTAGAGGCCCTGCAAAAGGCAGGCCTCACTATCAAGGCCACAAAGTGCCAGATAGGGCAGTCACAGGTTGTATACCTGGGCCACCTTGTAGGTGGAGGCCAGGTTCAGCCACTGGAGAGTAAGATACAGGCCATCAAGGACTGGACTCCTCCAATCACCCAGACTCAGGTTCGAGCTTTCTTGGGCCTGACTGGGTACTATAGGAAGTTTGTCAGAAATTATGGGTCCATAGTGACCCCCCTTAATGACCTGACAAGCAAGAAGATGCCAAAGAAAGTTCAGTGGACAGCAAGCTGTCAGAAAGCATTCAATGACCTAAAGCAGGCCATGTGCACAGCACCTATCCTCAAGAGTCCAGATTACTCCAAGCCATTCATTGTCCAAACAGATGCTTCTGAGTTGGGTGTGGGAGCTGTTCTGTCTCAACTGAATTTTGATGGTAATGATCAGCCTATTGCTTTCATTAGTAGGAGGTTGACACCCAGAGAGAAAAATTGGTCAGCTATTGAGAGGGAGGCCTTTGCTGTGGTCTGGGCCCTGAAGAAGCTGAGGGCCTACTTGTTTGGCACTCACTTCACCATTCAGACAGACCATAAGCCCCTCTTGTGGCTAAATCAGATGAAGGGTGAAAACCCCAAACTGCTTAGGTGGTCCATTTCCCTACAGGGGATGGATTTTACAGTGGAGCATAGACCTGGGACTGATCACAGCAATGCTGATGGGCTCTCCAGGTATTTCCACTTAGAGCAAGAAGACTCACCTGGTCAAGGTTAGCTTATTGTCCCAAAGTTTGGGGGGGGGTCATGTAGGAGAGTAGGGTCTGCAATCCTATGATCACCCAGATTTTTGCTTTTTGCTGCACTGGTTTACGACTTTCCCTGGCTGTGGGCCTGCTAATCAGACCCACAGCCTAGCTGTTCTCTCTATCCAAATTGTACTCAGGTACTGAATTGGCACTGGGCCCTCTCCAAGTCCCTGTACCCAGGGCTGAGGTGCACCCAGAAGTCTCCCAGGGGCTGAAGCATGTATTGTGCCACCCCTGGATTGACTAACTAAAACTGACACAACTGGCTGCACGACAGCTGGGGCAAGGTGGTGTACTCACCCTTTGCTTTAGATATAGTATACCTATATCTAACCCTAAAAATGGACACACAGATCTCCTATCAGTCACTCCTATAGCAGGCCTTAACAATCCTGAAGGCAGAGTGCTTGGAATCGTGTGAGATGGTGCTCTAGCATGAGCTGAGCCTGTCTGCGGCTTTCGGGATCCATCCCTTAGCCGTTTCCATGATATCGCATACCATATACTCTTAAGTGCATTATAATCCTCGCGGTTATGTGCCAACTCTGGTATCGCTTTATCAAAACATGTCGAGTAAGGTGTCATACGAATTGGAATACTAACCCCTCGCCAATTCTGGCGACGGGGTTAGCATTCCACCCTTCTAGAGGGACACGACATGCCTGTAACCTATAACCCGGTTAAAAGTCAGACAGAGCCTTAGCATCCACAAAATGGATGCTGCCACCGAGACACAAGTCTGCCCTCCTGCTGCTGGGAGTCCTCCCAGAGCAGGAGATAAGGACAAAGGGTTTCCTGCCAGGGGCGGTGCCAGCACCGTCCCAGACAGGGTTTTTGTGTATTGTAGGTAGGCAGGGCTTTAGAGGAAGGTGACTGCACGTGGCACCCCGGTGCTCACTGTGCATAGGCTGGCTGGAACCAGTTCCAGGGTCACTCCAGACCCTGTGCTGGGGAAAAGCCCGCCAAGGAAGTGGGTGTAACCACCCCCCTCCTAGTCCCACCCATAGGGCAGGACTTAGTCGCGTGCCAGCCCCTTTTTACAGGATAAAGGTAGAGACTGGCCCCCTTCCAAATCAGATCATCTTTGAATCCTGAAACTACTTTCTGCGAAAGGAACTCAAGACTTCTTCCTAAGATTTCTCCCTTGTGACTAAGGAGTAGTCACCCTGCATCCGCAGGCACCATCCAAGAACACTGCGGTCTGCTGTAAGTCCTTCCTCCGGAATCCGACTGCCCAGCTCGACGAGAACCGGCTTCCCTGGCACCTCTGACCTCTACCCACCTCTACAGCCCAGCTGAGAACCGTGGGTGCGACGAGACCTCAAGGGACCGGCCATCTGCAAGACTGCACGACTTCTTTCCAGCAAGCCCGCCGAGTAATCTACTGGTGAGTGCTTTGGGGTCCGAGAAGCCCCGACTCTGAGCAGCTCCAGCTCCGAAGTGCAGCCCCCCAGCATCTCCACGATCTGCGTGGGGCCCTTCTGCTTTCCGCTGCTCACCGCGTTGTTTGGCTACTAGCCCGTTGGCTTGTGGCCTTCCTGACGACGCCCGACGACATTTCTGCTGCTGGTCTGGTTGCTCCAGACTGGCCCTTGCTCCCTTCCAGAAGAGGAGCACCCTGGACCCTCCTGGTCCACTCAAGACGCCATTTTGAGTCCACCGCGTGGGCTTGAATTAGCCAAGGCTTGTTGCCCAATCCTGGGTAACTTCGACGCCAACGACTTCATCCTTCGTGGGACAGCTCGCACCTCCATCCTGGTCGCCGACAACGCCCCTGGTCCGAGAGACTGCAGAGCCCAGCAGTGCCCACTCACCTGACTGCGGTGACTTCGCCCGGTGCCATCCTGGTGCCCACTTAATCACTGGCTAGTGATTCAAGAACTTGGTCCCCTCTGCTTTCAGGTTTTCTTCTTCCTTGATCCAGGCTTGGATCCATCGAACTTTCCTTCACTGGTCGCCTGCCAGCAACTTCTTCCTTCCAGGCTCCTGGTCCGGCAACGAGATCCCCGACGTCTTTTCAGGCCTATGCAGCTGCAGCCCCTGGGCTAGGTAACTTCGGCACTCCGGTGTCCCAGCATAGCCTCACTATCCAAGGGTCAGGATCCACTGTCGTTTTCTCCCTACCAGGTCGGGTTCGCCCGTGAACACTAACTTTGCCTTTACTAGCCTCCATAGACTTTGTCCCGCATCCCGCGTGAGAGTGCACACACTGCACCCGAGTCCCCTAGGTCTCCTAGAAGTAATCTAACGATTCTATAGTCAAGTCCTAGCGATTCCAAAGCCTATTAGAACTGTTACTTACCTGCTAGTAATTCGCATTCCACTTTTAGCGTATATGGTTTTTCGTGCCCCTCGGGCATTTGTGTAACGTGCTAACTTAAAAGTATTTTCGTAAGAGTTTTGTTGTGTGCTTAGCTCCCTGTCTCATAAAGAGCCAGGGTAGTCTTGTTATAAATAAATACACTGTTTATTTTCATAACAACTTGTGTGGTGTCCTTTCACTGGGTGTTCAAGGGGTAATGTGATGGTAAAACAGCTGGCTTAACACGCCCTCTAGAGTCTTAGCCTTAGACTGCTCGTATCCATGCTACTAGGATAGCTGGTCTATAAGGTTGACTTACAACCAATCATCAATAAGGGTTGTTTGGACTGATATATAGTGATCACTAGAATAGTGAGCACTGCACATCAGGCCAACTTCTCACAGCATCCAAGAGATCCAGGGATGCCATGAAATCTTTTTTGCGTGGAAGCAAGAGAATCTCTTGAAGTGAGAGCATGCGGAACAGGATTTTCTTGATGAACTGGTTCAGATCCCTCAGGTCCAATACCTGTCTCCATTTTGATGTTTGTTTTTTCTTTATCAGAAAGAAATGTGAGTAAAATCCTTTTCCTCTCTGAGGACAAGGAATTTCCTCTATAGACCCCTTCTGTATCAGAGATAGAACTTCTGCAATAAGAGCTGGAAGATGTTGCTGCTGTCTGAGAACAGGAGGTTGATTTGGGGGTATCTGTACAAATTCCAGGGTATGGCCTCGATGAATTATATCCAATACCCATCTGTCTGTTGTTATTGACAGTCAATGTTTCGAGAAGAGAGAGAGATAATGGTCGTTGTCGGAATCGAACCAGGTGGAGGGCGCCCATATGAAGTCACTGCCGTCTATTAGATTGCTGTGCTTTTCTTCTAGCAGGATTCTTTCCTCTAGATTGCTGATGGAAAGAGGGATTTGAGGAACGATATTGCTGGTTAGAGGGATATTGGCGGTAACTTTGCTGGCTGTATGGCTGGTACTTGTTGGACTGGTACAAAGATCTTTGTCCGAATTGTCCTCTATCTCCTCTCCTCCGAAAGGACTGGAATCGGCCATGTTGAAGACACCCCAGCGCCTGCGCTGTGTCCATATCTGCATTGAGTCCTTGGAGAGTATCATCTATGTGTTTACCAAAGAGATTCTCCCAGTCGAAAGGCATGTCAACGATTTTTGCCTGTACTTCCGGCTTAAAAGATGAAGCTTTCAGCCAACCATGCCTTCTTAGGGCCACCGCTCCTGCCATTTGACGAAACGCCACTGAAGTGATGTCCATAGCAATATCAATGGATTCAGAGGCCGCCTTAGCCCCATCCTGTAAAATAGCTGCTGCTTCCTCTTTTTTTATCCTGTGGCAGGTGAGCCAACAGAGGTGCTAAATCGGACCACATCTGTCTGTTATAACGGCTGATAAGAGCCATAGCGTTTGCCGCTTTGATGGTAGATGCTGCCATAATTGCAAACCGCTTCCCTGCTCCATCCATTCGTCTTCCTTCTTTATCAGGGGGAGCTACAGATGTGGAGACAGGATTTTTAGAGTGTCTTTGTGCTGCCGGCATTACCACCGATTCTGGGCGTTGGTGTCCGATCAAACACGCAGGCGAAGATTCCGGTGCCCGGAATTTCTTCACAATCCTAGGAACTGAGGCCGCCACCGATGCTGGAGTTTTCAGGATTTTCAGACCTTCATCCCAGATATGTTGGATGATTGGGATTGATCTAGCCGACTTTCTTGAATCTTCTTTGAAATCATAAAGGAAACATTCTGTTTCCTGTACTGGCATCTGGAGCTCAAATCTTTTAGCTACTTTCTCCATGATATCAAGGAATCCTCTGATGTCCTGTGGAGGAGAGTTCACTGGAGAAGGTGATGGCGAAGGGGTTGTTGGCAAAACATATTCATCCCATTCTACACCTACCTAGGTGTCATGAAGAAGTTCTCCTTCCTCTGGCTGCTCTTCTCCATCATTCCTGTAAAGTCATCTCGTATTGTGAAAACTGGAGGAGATCGCAATTTTTGAACTGCAGGTGTAGGCCGGGCTACTGACACTTGTGCAGGTGTGACTGGAGCGCTTGCAGCGGGGGCATTAGCTTTGGGAAAACGGCGGTACTAGTCGTCGATCATGTGACGTAGGTCCATCACCAGAGAGATAGGCATTGATATGGATTCTTCCCTCTCATCGGCTTGTTGTTCCTCCTCTTCCTAGTAGTCATTTGACTCTTAGAATGACTCATATCTTTTTAATTTTGCTTGAGGACGATCCTTAAAGGAATAGACCTCTTGAACCTCCTGGCCTTCATCCTCATCAGGCTCTTAATCTGCAGCTGAGAGGAACTGTAAGCCACTCTTGAAGACTCCTTATCATCTGACTTCTGCATTTCTAGCAAATTTGACGGAAGTAGTGGAGAAATGTTGGCCATGCCATAAATTCAGAGGATTTCTTCACCGTCGACGAGCCCGTCGACAAGTGGAAAGATCTGATAGAGATCATAGTCTTCGACTTTGGTGACTTAAAAGCTGTCATCGACGGAGTCGCTGTCTACAAAGCTCCCGTCGTCGAGATTCGAATACTCGTCGACGGAACTGCCGTCAACGGTGTAGTCGTCGATTGTATCGTCGACGGGGATGTAACTCGACCTGTCGACGGAGTCGTCGTGGTCGGCGGTGTAGTCTCGATCACTGCCGTCGGCGCCGCAGTCATAGTCGAGATTGTAGTCGTCGACGATGTTGTCGTCAACGTCTTCACAGGAACTATAACTGGAGACACCCCAGTCTTCGTCGGCGGAGCAAAAGATACTCCAATTAAAACTGAGGATTTCTTCAGTGGAGTCCGAGGGAGAGACGATGAAGAGGTCTCTTTTCCCTTAGTTTTCTGTTTCTTAGGATCTACAGATTCTTCTGAAGTGGAAGTCTTCCTCTTTTTAGAAGACTGGCTCGTGGATTCCTCCTCTGAATCTGAATGTGAGGTGGCCTTCTTCTTCTGAAGCCACAACAGAAGACGTGCCTCTCTATCCCTCAAAGGTTTAGCTGAAAAGGTTCTGCAGCTTTTGCAGTCCTTAGCTACATGTTTGGGGTGAAGGCGGTACAGGCAGGCCTTATGTGGATCTTCAGAAAAAAGCCTAGCCTTTCCACAGGATCTGCATGGCCTGAAAAGCCTCTTTTTAGAGCTTTCAGCCAACGTAAGATACCAGATGAAGCCCAGTACCTTAAATCCAGAAGAAAATTTGACAGTTGAAAGAGTCAAAAGTTCACTCAGGAACAAACTGAGCAGAGCTCAGGGAGACTCCTTCTCACACGAAGGCGGTTGGAAATCTGAGGTAGGAGAGCTCTGCTGGGGAGTGTGATGTCAGGGCCTTCTGCTGATTGGCTGAGTTTTGGACCAAACACTAAGGAGGTCTGGTTACCAAATTATGTCATTCCCTATGGTATTTTCTATACAGTTTTTCTCTATGATACTGCTTTGGTCATTCTGTTACCGTGAGACTCCCACCATGACGATAGGGAGGATACAAGCATGTGAATCTATGAAAGATTCAATACTGGAGAAGTCATGTGCTTTTAAGAAAAAAATGCATGCATTTATTCCAGTTACTGTGTGTAAGATTATATTAATACCAGTTAGGTGTGATCATTAGTGGGGGCTACGTGGTTTAAGGTGAAGGGCTGGTGAGACAGACAGGCTGGTGGAGATTAGGTAAAGTTACTTTATAACGATAGGGTTTTAAAGAGGAGAGGCTGTGATCTATGAATTGAGGCATCAGCCAATTACAGAATTACAATAAAAAGGATTAAGATAGGCATGAGACTGAGAGGAGGCGTTACTCAGAAGTAGAAGGCACACAGAGGATGAAAGGTAATGCGAGAGTCACTCTGAAGAAAGAAAGGAGAGGAATCAAGCGGAAGAAAGTCAAGGTGCATGAAGGCTTTCTCAGATAGCAAGCAAGCGGTAGGTGTCGAAAGAAGGAAACAATAAACATAGTAATCCATATTCGGGGCAGACAACTTAAACATGCGATTACAAGTGTACACGTCATGTAAGCATTTCTAACCTGATTCACAAGGGTAGACTTACACACTGGCCTGTCCTATCTTTTCACCTGCTAAGTTCTCTGCCCCAACTGAAGAGTCTCCGCACTGGTAAACTTGCTATTAACTTGGAGTTTAGTGAATGCCAAAATAAAGAGTAAACTTATGCAAAAATGTACATTTAACTTTGTGAATCTGGCCCTAAGAGCCCTACCCTGTTGTATGCAGTTTTTGAAAGCACACACACCTGCTGCAGAAAATCTGGAATCACAATCCTGCCGTAAACAGAACACAAACTCCCCAAAAAAATATACTCCACCCACAGCATCTAAACAGCAAAACATTAACAAATCCTAGATTGCACACTCGCACACAACTCATTGTTCGATCAGTCGCACCAGGACAACAATTGTGAAACATTCCTGGCTTATGCAGATACCTAATTCAGAAACTAAGCAAATACACCCGTCCAAAGCACAAACACCAATAAACACTGAGATTACATTTCTGTACGTTGGGTGTGTGCCCCTGTAGCATTACACCATCAGACTGCATTAGAAAAAGGGATGGTGGCTCCAAAAAGGTTACCTGTCCACAGACCCTACTGGTGGGCTACAGGGCGGACTCCAGGGTCCACTGCACCTCCTGTGCCTTCACTCAGCCATGTGCCCACAGCTCTAGGCTTCGGTTCTGTGACCATAAAGGCGGCGCACGCCCTGTCGCTGCCCTATACATGCCGACATGTGGTCTCCTTCGACCACACCACCAAACTCCACTGGACCGACCATCGCTGCATCCATTTAACCTTCAACAAGGTCACTACGCACCACCGCACCCAACAGCTGCCCCGCCGCTGCTGGAGCAAAGTCACAGAGGACCAGCTGACCACCACCCTTGCCCAGAACCCACCCACCGACCACACCGACCCAGACGTCGCCGCCCGCAATCTCAGACAGTGGATCAACGACTGCGCCAACACCCTCGCCCCGCTCAAGAAACCCTCCAACAGCCTCACCAGCAAGAAAGCCACCTGGTTCACCAAGGAGCTCCAGACCTCCAAACGAGCATGCCGAAAACTGAAGAAGAAATGGCTCCACGAAAAAACATCAGTCAGCCACGCAGCCCACAAGGAGGCCACCCGCAGACATCACCACCTCATCAGACTCGCCAAGAGATCTTGCTTCAAAGCCCACCTAGACAACAACGCACACAACAGCAAAGAGCTCTTCAGCATCGTGAAGAAACTCTCCAGCCCCAGCGCCAATGCCAACGACATCCCGCCCTCACAAGAACTGTGCGACGCACTGGCCACCTTCTTCCACCGCAAGATCTTGGACATCCACGACAGCTTCAGCACCCCGACTGCCCCAATAACGACAGGCCGCACCCACCCGACAAACACCACCCACATCAACGGCCTGACCTCCTGGACCAATGTTACCGACGACGAGACACCCAAGGTCATGAACTCCATCCACTCAGGATCACCCTCAGACCCCTGCCCACACCACGTATTCAACAAAGCAGACGCATCAATCGCTCCCCAACTACGGAAAGTCATCAACATCTCCTTCGAGACATCTACATTCCCGGAAAGCTGGAAGCACGCCGAGATCAACGCCCTTCTCAAGAAGCCCAAGGCGGACCTCAAGGACTTCCGGCCCATCTCCCTGCTCCCGTTCCCGGCGAAGGTCATTGAGAAAATCGTCAACATACAACTGACCCGCCATCTCGAGGACAACAACATCTTAGACCCGTCCCAGCCTGGATTCAGAAGAAACCACAGCACCAAGACAGCCCTCATAGCAGCCACAGACGACATCAGACGCCATCTAGAGACATCAGCCCTCATCCTCCTGGACTTGTCAGCTGTCTTTGACACGGTTTGCCAACCCACACTAAAGACACGCCTCCAAGAAGCCGGAATCCAAGAGAAGGCCCTCAACTGGACCACGTCCTTTCTCACCGGCAGAAACCAGAGAATCCACCTCCCACCTTTCCGTTCTGAAGCCACCGACATCATCTGCGGCGTACCGCAGGGCTCTTCCCTAAGCCCGACACTGTTCAACGTCTACATGGCCCCCCTTGCACAAGTGGCCCGCCAGCACGACCTCCACATCATCTCCTATGCCGACGATTCCCAGCTCATCCTCTCCCTCACCAAGGACCCGCACACCGCCAAACCCAACCTCCACAAGGGTAGGAAGGCCGTCGCCGAATGGATGAGGAGCAGCTGTGAGAAGTTGGCCTGGTAGGGGATGTTTCCAATTCTGGAACCACCTACTACCTGACCAAACAATCCCTTATGGTGTCTGGTTGTAAGTCAACCTTATTAGACAAGCTATCCTAGGGGTAGCATGGACTAAGCAGCCTAAAGGCTTAACTTAAGAGGTCGTGTTAAGCGAGCTGTTTTACCACATACAATCCTGTAATACCAAATGAAAGGACACCACACAAGTATATATTATAAAAATATATGTGTTTATTACTAAAAACAATCCCCAGTATTCTTTATGAATAAAGGGGCACAAGCGTTAAATCAAAAGCACTGTTTAAACATACAAGTTGCACAATTATGGATGAGGGCGGGTGGCCACTCAAACCATATACTAAACAAGTGGTATAAGAGATGCCACTCGAGCAGTGGTTAGGCCTAGGGCCTAGGGAATCGCTGGGAGCAGTCAGGACAAACAATGCTGAAGTCGGGAATGGCCCTCGGGATTCGGGAGATGTGCGGAAAGCGCACGCATGCACCAATGTTAACCAATGGTGCGTAAAAGTCATAGAGTTAAAGTTTAAGGACACTTCCGCTGAACCTAGAGGAACAAAACTTAACACACAGACCCTAGAGGTGTGCACCAGTGTGGGAACACCGGCGGAGCAAAGTTACCTCACCCACAGGAAGTGGGTGCACAGGGTCGAAGTGGCGTCGGGTTTTGACACGCAGGCTCTTGGTGCTTGGAGCTGAAAGGGCTGCAGGCAGGTTGAAGATGAAGTGTCCGGTGGAGTCCAAGGGTGGACTCAAGTTGTAGAGTACCTGAAAGCAGAGGGGACAGAGTCTGGGTCACTCAGCAGTGACCAGGGTGGAACCAGGATGGAACCAGGCAATGTCGGGCGCAATCAGGTGGTCGTCGAGGAGCTTCTCTCCGCTGTCACGTGGGCTCTGGGGCATCTGCGACGTCCAGGAGCAGGTCACGATCTGTCCCACGCAGGCTCTCACCGTCGGTGCAGTCGGCTTCAAGTTTGGAGCAAACAAGCCTTGGCAAGAGCAATCCACGCGGGATCGGAAGATTGCTTCTCACTCGGACCAGGAAGGTCAGAGTCGGGGCTCCTTTTCAGGGGAGCTGGTGTGGATCTGGAGCAACCAGATTCACGAGTCTTCTTTGTAGTTTCGTCGGCACAGGGACCACTAGCCAGCTGGCAAGTGACCGGGCCAACGCGTTGAGCCAAATAAAGCCAAAGGGCCCCACGCAGCACTCGTCGAGTGTGGAGGGCTGAACTTCGGCTCAGGAGCAGCTCAGGGTGGGGGCTTCTCAAACCCTGGTGCACAGCTTCGAGGGTCACTCGTGGGCTGCACGGTCAGCGTCTCGTGGTCAATTCAAGATGGCGTGCCCCACGCTTCCGGTCGCCTCCACGGGTCTCAGCTCTGCAGGGACTGTGGATCGGGCTGTTGGAAGGCAGGCAAGCTTGATCTCGTCGATCTCAGTCGCTTCGAGTTCCGGCGGGAACTGCAACTAAGTAGACGTCGAGGGCTGGATGGTGCCTGCTGCTGCAGGGTGGTCACTCCTTGACCACAAGGGAGATTCTTCGGGCTTCCACGTTGAGATGGAGGTCCAAGGGTCCAGAGTTTCGTTTCTAATGTTTCTTCCAGGAAATCTGATGTGCATTGGCACTGCTCCCACTCTTATTCCAATCTGGGGGGCGTGATTACCTGCTAGGTCCCTCCCTATGGGTGGGACCCAGGAAGGGGGTGGATACACCCCTTTCCTTTGATCCAGGCTGCCCTGGCACGAGGGCTGGAGTGCCCCAGAACCGGTTTGGCGGGATTATGCAAGGGGCAGCCTTGTGCGCCCCAGGCAGTGTCTGGTTTCTTTCAAACCTCCCTGCTACAATCCACTATCTCCTGTCTGGAGGGTGGTGACACCCTCCTGTGACAGGAAACCCTTTGTCCAGGCCCCATCTGCTGAGTTTCGGTCAACTGCAGGGGTCCAGACATTTGTCTGTGGCAGAGGCATCCATTTTGTGGATCTTAAGGTCTTTGGAGAAATTAACCGCATTTAGTAAAGGAACATGTCTTACCCCTCTAGAGGGGTGGAATGCCATCCCCGTCGCCAGAACTGGCGAGGGGATGGTATTCCAAATCGTATGACACCTTACACGACATGTTTTGATAAAGCCAAACCAAAGTTGCTATTTAACCGCGAGGATTATAAGGCACTTAAGAGTATATGGTATGGCATTATCCTGAAACAGCTTAGGGAGTTGTTCCCGACAGCTGCAGACAGGCTCAGCTCATGCTAGAGCTCCATCTCACATAAAACCACGCACCCTGCCTCCAGGATTGATGAGGCCTTCCATAGGAGTGGCTCACAGGTTTACATGTGTCCAGATATAGGTTTAGATATAGGTATACTATATCTAAGCAAGGGGTGATTACACCACCTTACCCCAGCTGAGTGATCAGCCAGTTGTGTCAATTTAAGAACCAGCCAGGGGTGGCAAAAGATATGCTGCAGCCCCTGGTAGGCCTTGGTGGCCCCTATGCCCTGGGCACCTATAGTGCATTATACAGGGGCTGACAAGGAGTCCATTTCCAATTGGTATGTGCCTATAGCACATGTGTCATTAATTTAGTGAGAGAACAGCAGGCTGGGGGTCTGATTAGCAGGCCCACAGCCTCAGTAGTCGAAAACCAGTGAAGCAAAAAGCAAAAATTTGGGGTGACCATAGGATAGCAGACCCTACTCTCCTACACAACCCCCCCCCCCCAAACGCAGGGACATTAAACTAACCTTGACCAGATAAGTCTTCATGTTCTAAGTGGAAGTACCTGGAGAGACCATCTGCATTACCATGGTCAGTCCCTGGGCGGTGCTCCACTGTAAAGTCCATCCCCTTTAGGGAAATGGACCACCTGAGCAGTTTGGGATTTTCACCCTTCATCTGATTAAGCCATAAGAGGGGCTTATGGTCTGTCTGCACCAGGAAGTGAGTTCCAAACAAGTAGGACCTCAACTTCTTTAATGCCCAAACCACAGCAAAGGCCTCCCTCTCAATGGCTGACCAACGTTTCTCTCTGGGAGTCAGCCTCCTGCTAATGAAAGCAATAGGCTGGTCTTGACCATCTTGATTAAGTTGTGAGAGCACAGCTCCCACCCCCAACTCAGAAGCATCTGTCTGAACAATGAACTGTTTGGAGTAGTCAGGACTCTTCAGGATAGGTGCAGAGCACATGGCCTTCTTCAGGTCATCAAATGCCTTCTGACAGCTAACTGTCCACTGAACCTTTTTTGGCATCTTCTTGGATGTCAAGTCATTTAATGGTGTCACTATAGACCCATAGTTTTTCACAAACTTTCTGTAATACCCAGTCAGGCCCAAGAAGGCTCTGACTTGTGTCTGGGTAACTGGAGGAGCCCAGTCCTGTATGGCCTGGATTTTGCTTTCCAGTGGCTGAACCTGGCCTCCACCTACTAGGTGGCCCAGGTATACAACCTTACTCTGCCCTATCTGGCACTTTGTGGCCTTGATAGTTAGGCCTGCCTTTTGCAGGGCCTCCAAAACATTCTTCAGGTGGATCAGGTGATCCTCCCAGGTGGAGCTAAAGACAGCAATATCATCTAGATAAGCTGCACAAAAGTCATCCAACCCAGTAAGGACTTGGTTCACCAACCTTTGGAAAGTGGCAGGTGCATTCTTCAAACCAAAGGGCATTACCACAAACTGATAATGTCCACTAGGGGTAGAGAATGCTGTTTTGGCTTTTGACTCCTCAGCTAGTCTGATTTGCCAGTAGCCAGCTGTCAGATCAAATGTGTTCAGAAACTTGGCAGAAGCCAATCTGTCAATGAGCTCATCTGCTCTTGGAATGGGGTGAGCATCTGTCCTAGTGACAGCATTGAGACCCCTGTAATCCACGCAAAACCTCATTTCTCTCTTTCCATCTTGGGTATGAGGTTTTGGCACCAGGACTACTGGGCTGGCCCATGGGCTCTCTGATGGCTCAATCACTCCAAGCTCTAACATCTTTTGCACCTCAGCCTTGATGCAATCCCTGACATGGTCAGGTTGCCTGTAGATCTTATTCTTGACAGGCAGACTGTCACCAGTGTCCACAACTTGGGTACACCAGTCAGTCTGGCTGGGTGTGAGTGAAAACAAATGCCTGTGGGCCTGCAAAACTTGTCTGCAGTCCATCTGTTGCTGGTCAGTGAGGCTGCCTGCCAAGGCTACTCCATCAACTGAACCATCATCAGGGTTCTGAGAAAGCAGGTCTGGAAGAGGGTCACTCTCTTCCTCCTGTTCCCCATCTGTGGCCATGAGCAAGCTCATGTCCTCCCTGTCCACAAATGCTTTCAAGCGATTCACATGGATTACCCTGTGAGGGCTCCTGGGTGTTCCAAAGTCTACCAAGTAGGTGACTTCCCCCTTCTTCTCAATAATAGGATAGGGTCCACTCCATTTGTCTTGGAGTGCTGCTACCCACACCTTCTGTCATGGTTGGAACTCTACCAGCACAGCCTTTTGGTCATGCCAAGCTTTGTGTAATTCTTGGCTGGCCTCCAGGTTTTTGGATGCTCTTTCCATGTACTCAGCCATCCTGGAGCGGAGACCAAGTACATAGTCCACTATGTCTAGTTTGGGCTTTTTGAGAGGTAACTCCCATCCTTCCTTCACCAAACACAATGGACCCCTCACAGGGTGGCCAAACAAAAGTTCAAAAGGGCTGTAGCCAACCCCCTTCTGTGGGACCTCTCTGTAAGCAAAGAGCAGGCAGGGTAAAAGAATGTCCCATTTCCGCCTGAGCTTCTCTGGTAATCCTTTTATCATGCCTTTAAGGGTCTTGTTAAATCTCTCCACAAGCCCATTGCACTGTGGATGATATGGGGTGGTAAACTTATAGTTTACTCCACATTCCTTCCACATTGCTTTCAGATAGCTAGACATAAAATTCGTGCCTCTATCTGATAGTACCTCCTTAGGAAAGCCCACTCTTGAGAAAACTGCAATGAGGGCCTTTGCCACCACAGGTGCTGTGGTGGTCCTTAGGGGAATAGCCTCTGGATACCTGGTGGCATGATCCACTACCACCAGTATAAACCTGTTCCCAGATGCTGTTTGGGGGTCCATTGGACCCACAATATCAATTCCAACTCTTTCAAAGGGGACCCCCACCACAGGTAGTGGTATTAGGGGGGCCTTTGTTGTGCCACCTGACTTACCACTGGCTTGGCAAGTGACACAGGAGCGACAAAACTCCTTGACATCCTCTGACATATGAGGCCAGTGAAAGTGTGAAACAAGCCTGTCCCACGTCTTGTTCTGGCCTAAGTGTCCTGCAAGGGGAATATCATGGGCCAAGGTAAAAAGGAACCCCCTAAACTGCAGAGGTATGACCAACCTCCTGGTCATGCCAGGCTTGGGGTCTCTAGCCTCTGAGTAAAGGAGTCCATCATCCCAATACACAGTATGGGTACCTTGGGCATCCCCAGCAGCCTCAGCAGCAGCCTGCTGTCTGAGGGGTTCAAGGGAAGGGCAATCTAATTGAGCCTGCCTCAGGTCTGCCCTTGAGGGTCCCCCTGTCCCCAGAAACTCAACCTGGTCAGGTTCAAGCTCCTCAGAGACAGTCTCCTCTTGGACTGCAGAATCAGTTTCCTCTGAAACTTGATCCTCAACCTGGGGCAAGGTGGAAGGCTGGGCCTTTCCTCTCTTGCTCCTTCTCTTGGGTTGTGGCTGGTCTATTGTTTCAAGATCCACCACTGGTTCAGGAAGGCACTTCTTAGCCTGAGCCCTTGTCATGGCAAGGACATGCTCTGAAATCCCTAGCATTTCTGCATGAGTCCTGTACTCCACTTCTGACCATGCTGAGCTTTCAAGGTCATTGCCTAACAGACAGTCTACTGGTAGGTCTGCACTCACCACAACTTTCTTTAGGCCATCAACCCCTCCCCAGGAGAAGTTCACAACTGCCACACTATGGGAGGTAGTGGAGTTGCTGGCGTTGGTCACTAGGTAGCTCTCACCTAGTACAATTTGTCCAGGGTCCACAAAGTCAGGTGTCACCATGGTGACACTGGCACATGTGTCCCTGTATGCTTGAGCCAGTTTCTCATTAATTAAGGGAGTCTGCCTGTATTTGCCCAGGTTAGTGGGGCTTACTGCAGTGGGCAACTCAATGTCCACATCATACAGGAGAACTGCCTGTGTAGGGATTCTGACTAGGCCAGATCCTACTTCAATACCCAGGGTCAACCCAGCTACCCCCTTGGACTGTGTTCCACCACTGCTTACTGTACTTGGGGTTGCAGTTGCTTTAGGAGCTGTAGTGGTGGGAACTGGATTTGCCTTGGTGCACTCACTGCCCCAGTGTGAAACTGATTTGCAGGTATTACACCAAGGTGTCTTTGGACCTTTGTTCTTCTTCTTTTTGTTACCATTTTGGGAACCACCCTCCTTACTATTAGTTTGGGGGCCTGAAGACTTCTGGTCTTTTTCTTTATCTTTCTGATTCTGGTTACCACCCTTCTGGTCTGTTTTCTTCTGGTCACCACCTTGGTTCTGGGGTTTCTGCTTAATCCTTGTTCTGACCCATTTGTCTGCCTTCTTTCCCAATTCTTGGGGAGAGGTCAGATCAGAGTCAATAAGGTATTGATGCAACAGCTGGTTTGTGCAGTTATTAAGGATCTGTTCTCTCATCATAAGATTGTACAATCCTGTATAGTCTGAAACTTTACTTCCCTGCAACCAACCCTCCAAAGCCTTAGTGGCACACTCCACAAAATCAGTCCAGTCTTGAGTCTGTGCTTTTTGGGTGTCTCTGAACAACAACCTGTATTGCTCAGTGGTTAGGCCATACCCTTCAATAAGAGCACTCTTCAAAACAGAGTAGTTTTTGGCATCCTCAGGTCTAACTGTGAGGAGCCTGTCCCTCCCTTTCTCAGAAAAGGAGTACCACAAAATTGCAGCCCACTGATTCTCAGGAACCTGCTGTACCATGCAGGCTCTCTCAAGAGCAGTCATCCATTTGTGGATGTCATCCCCTTCTTTAAAGGGGGGCACAATTTTGGTCAGGTTTCTATTGTCATAGGCCCTGTCTTTTTCTCTTGGAAAATTGCTGCCACCAGTGACATCTAAGCCACTTAATTTCTGCTCTCTTGCCAAGGCAAGTTTAGCTTGAGCTAAGGTAAGTTTAGCTTGACTCAGGGCTACCTCCTCTCTCTCTATCTGGAGTCTGACAGCCCTCATCCTAGCCCTATGCTCAGCTTTCTGAGAAGCAGTCATGCCTCTCTCTGATTCTCTGGAGGCACTAGAAATATGAGAGTCCCCTGAGGGAGATCTCACTCTTCTGTTGCCTGGGAGAATCCCATTGTGGGTTCTGGGGAGGTGCTGGCCCTCTCCATTCCCCAGTAGGTCTAAGTTGGCCTGGCTAAGCCTGGCAACTGGAACCTGGCTACCCTGATCCTGAACTTCTAAGTCCTCAACATCTGAGTCCTCATCTAAGTCATCATCATCCTCCTCCTCCTGAGGGGGATCAGTTTCAGGGGGGTTCCCTCCATTTCCTGTTTCTAGGGAAGCTTGCTTCGCCTTGTCTAAGTCATCCTGTTCTAGGATTTCTACCAGGATTAGGCAGGTGGGGCTTCTGCCCCTTTTTAACCCTCTTGCTTTGCACAAGGCAATCAAGTCTCTGCGGGTTAGTTTGTCATATCCAAAAGTTGCCTGGGTAGGGTCAACTGTCACAGGAGTAGACCCTGAGGCTTTTCCTGTGTCAGACATGGTTACTAGTGAGGTGTAAGTGGTGCACTTACCTACACTAAGTGTTTTCCTACTGTACCTTGCTAGTGAGTTGTAGTCAGGGTGTGCTAATCCCTTCAACCTACAACTACTAAGTTCAGTAGAACTTAATATGCTAAGCTTTTGATTTATATGTACCTAGAGGTACTTGATGTGATCTTTCAATTTGATATAAAGATTGCAATGGTAAAACAACAGCAAGCTCAAATCCGCACCGCTGCTCACCAATGTGAGAAGTTGGCCTGGTAGGGGATGTTTCCAATTCTGGAACCACCTACTACCTGACCAAACAATCCCTTATGGTGTCTGGTTGTAAGTCAACCTTATTAGACAAGCTATCCTAGGGGTAGCATGGACTAAGCAGCCTAAAGGCTTAACTTAAGAGGTCGTGTTAAGCGAGCTGTTTTACCACATACAATCCTGTAATACCAAATGAAAGGACACCACACAAGTATATATTATAAAAATATATGTGTTTATTACTAAAAACAATCCCCAGTATTCTTTATGAATAAAGGGGCACAAGCGTTAAATCAAAAGCACTGTTTAAACATACAAGTTGCACAATTATGGATGAGGGCGGGTGGCCACTCAAACCATATACTAAACAAGTGGTATAAGAGATGCCACTCGAGCAGTGGTTAGGCCTAGGGCCTAGGGAATCGCTGGGAGCAGTCAGGACAAACAATGCTGAAGTCGGGAATGGCCCTCGGGATTCGGGAGATGTGCGGAAAGCGCACGCATGCACCAATGTTAACCAATGGTGCGTAAAAGTCATAGAGTTAAAGTTTAAAGACACTTCCGCTGAACCTAGAGGAACAAAACTTAACACACAGACCCTAGAGGTGTGCACTAGTGTGGGAACACCGGCGGAGCAAAGTTACCTCACCCACAGGAAGTGGGTGCACAGGGTCGAAGTGGCGTCGGGTTTTGACACGCAGGCTCTTGGTGCTTGGAGCTGAAAGGGCTGCAGGCAGGTTGAAGATGAAGTGTCCGGTGGAGTCCAAGGGTGGACTCAAGTTGTAGAGTACCTGAAAGCAGAGGGGACAGAGTCTGGGTCACTCAGCAGTGACCAGGGTGGAACCAGGATGGAACCAGGCAATGTCGGGCGCAATCAGGTGGTCGTCGAGGAGCTTCTCTCCGCTGTCACGTGGGCTCTGGGGCATCTGCGACGTCCAGGAGCAGGTCACGATCTGTCCCACGCAGGCTCTCACCGTCGGTGCAGTCGGCTTCAAGTTTGGAGCAAACAAGCCTTGGCAAGAGCAATCCACGCGGGATCGGAAGATTGCTTCTCACTCGGACCAGGAAGGTCAGAGTCGGGGCTCCTTTTCAGGGGAGCTGGTGTGGATCTGGAGCAACCAGATTCACGAGTCTTCTTTGTAGTTTCGTCGGCACAGGGACCACTAGCCAGCTGGCAAGTGACCGGGCCAACGCGTTGAGCCAAATAGAGCCAAAGGGCCCCACGCAGCACTCGTCGAGTGTGGAGGGCTGAACTTCGGCTCAGGAGCAGCTCAGGGTGGGGGCTTCTCAAACCCCGGTGCACAGCTTCGAGGGTCACTCGTGGGCTGCACGGTCAGCGTCTCGTGGTCAATTCAAGATGGCGTGCCCCACGCTTCCGGTCGCCTCCACGGGTCTCAGCTCTGCAGGGACTGTGGATCGGGCTGTTGGAAGGCAGGCAAGCTTGATCTCGTCGTTCTCAGTCGCTTCGAGTTCCGGCGGGAACTGCAACTAAGTAGACGTCGAGGGCTGGATGGTGCCTGCTGCTGCAGGGTGGTCACTCCTTGACCACAAGGGAGATTCTTCGGGCTTCCACGTTGAGATGGAGGTCCAAGGGTCCAGAGTTTCGTTTCTAATGTTTCTTCCAGGAAATCTGATGTGCATTGGCACTGCTCCCACTCTTATTCCAATCTGGGGGGCGTGATTACCTGCTAGGTCCCTCCCTATGGGTGGGACCCAGGAAGGGGGTGGATACACCCCTTTCCTTTGATCCAGGCCGCCCTGGCACGAGGGCTGGAGTGCCCCAGAACCGGTTTGGCCGGATTATGCAAGGGGCAGCCTTGTGCGCCCCAGGCAGTGTCTGGTTTCTTTCAAACCTCCCTGCTACAATCCACTATCTCCTGTCTGGAGGGTGGTGACACCCTCCTGTGACAGGAAACCCTTTGTCCAGGCCCCATCTGCTGAGTTTCGGTCAACTGCAGGGGTCCAGACATTTGTCTGTGGCAGAGGCATCCATTTTGTGGATCTTAAGGTCTTTGGAGAAATTAACCGCATTTAGTAAAGGAACATGTCTTACCCCTCTAGAGGGGTGGAATGCCATCCCCGTCGCCAGAACTGGCGAGGGGATGGTATTCCAAATCGTATGACACCTTACACGACATGTTTTGATAAAGCCAAACCAAAGTTGCTATTTAACCGCGAGGATTATAAGGCACTTAAGAGTATATGGTATGGCATTATCCTGAAACAGCTTAGGGAGTTGTTCCCGACAGCTGCAGACAGGCTCAGCTCATGCTAGAGCTCCATCTCACATAAAACCACGCACCCTGCCTCCAGGATTGATGAGGCCTTCCATACGAGTGGCTCACAGGTTTACATGTGTCCAGATATAGGTTTAGATATAGGTATACTATATCTAAGCAAGGGGTGATTACACCACCTTACCCCAGCTGAGTGATCAGCCAGTTGTGTCAATTTAAGAACCAGCCAGGGGTGGCAAAAGATATGCTGCAGCCCCTGGTAGGCCTTGGTGGCCCCTATGCCCTGGGCACCTATAGTGCATTATACAGGGGCTGACAAGGAGTCCATTTCCAATTGGTATGTGCCTATAGCACATGTGTCATTAATTTAGTGAGAGAACAGCAGGCTGGGGGTCTGATTAGCAGGCCCACAGCCTCAGTAGTCGAAAACCAGTGAAGCAAAAAGCAAAAATTTGGGGTGACCATAGGATAGCAGACCCTACTCTCCTACAGCAGCCGACTGAAGCTGAACTCAGACAAGGCAGAGATCCTCATCCTCGAACCAGCCCCATCAGCCTGGGACGACTACTGGTGGCCAACCACGCTCGGAGCAGCACCAACACCCACTGACCACGCACGCAACCTAGGAATCATCCTCGACTCCACCCTCTCCATGTCGAAGCAGGTAAGCGCCGTCTCCTCCTCCTGCTACAACACCCTCGCATGCTCCGCAGGATCTACAAGTGGATCCCCACTGAAACAAGAAGAACAGTGACACAGGCCCTCGTCAGTAGCAGACTAGACTATGGCAACGCACTCTACGCAGGAATCTCAGCCAAACTCCTACGACAACTACAACACATTCAATACACCTCTGCCCATCTGATCCTCAACATCCCTCGCCGCAGCCACATCACCCCCCATCTGAGATACCTACACTGGCTCTCCATCGACAAAAGGATCGCCTTCAGACTCCTCATCCACGCACACAGAGCACTACACAACACTGGACCAGCCTACCTTAACAGCAGACTCAGCTTTTACACCCCCACCCGCCAATTCCGCTCTGCCAGGCTCGCCCTCGCCGCTGTTCCTCGCATCCAACGAGCGACTTCCGGCGGAAGATCCTTCTCCCTCCTCGCCGCCAAGACCTGGAACACCATGCCCACCCTCCTGCGGCAGACCCAAGACCTGCTTACCTTCAGAAGACTCCTCAAGACCTGGCTCTTCGAGAAGTAGCAGCACCTCCCCCACCTCCCAGCGCCTTGAGACCCTCGCGGGTGAGTAGTGCGCTTTACAAGTAGACTGATTGATTGATTGATTGATAGGGACACCATTTTTAGACATAATAGTGTAGAAGTGAGGTCCCACTGGCGAATAAAGGAGCAGCTCACAGCCAGCAGAAATGCCAGAACACAGTCTATTTCCACTTGCTCCCCCTCTAGAATGTGTGTAGAGTCTGGGAGGTTTCCTCGAAATACTGGTAAGGTGAAAGCCCAATAACAGCCCTTGTAGTGTTACGCAGTCATCACCACTAAGGCAAGCACTCAGTCGACCTTCTAGGGGGCCCTCTAGGTGCAGTGTCAGGGAGATTGAAGGTGCAGACAGTAATCTACACTCACTATAGTCACCCTCACTCCGCCTCATCTACGTTGGCTAATGGATGGGATATTGGGCCACGGTAGCGCAGTGGGAGGTCACTTTGGCCTGCCAGCTTTGCAGCTCTCCGGCTGCTTTTGCAGATGGCTGCCATGGAAGTCACCGGCGGCGAAGCGTCTACATATATGCCCTGGTCCCCGAACCAAAAAGAAGTTTTTATCGTTTGGACCCTGTTTTGAGATAATTTAAGTTGAAAAAGAGTACCCTAAATCATACTGATACAGCAGTAAAGCAAGCACAGTGGCATCACTATTATCTGCGAATATAAGATTTCCGCCACAATATCTCCAGAAACCTGCTTCTTGGATAGATACATATAGAAAACAAATCTCATCATTCTTGTTTCCTGAAAGTTACAGACATGGGAACCTAGGTTGACTTCGGATAAAAAACATGTTCTGAATTGAATAAGTTCCGTGGATCTAGATCTCAGTAACCACTATCTGCAGAATTCCTGAGGAAGGCTCACGCCGAAACGCGTAGATTGGGATTTTGGTTCTGCAATTGATTAATTGTTTTATGTAAAAATTCTTGTGGGTGTATTGTAATTGTAAATTTGTATTGTTTGTTTATGGAATCACACGTACATGTTAAACAATTTATGTGATGTGTTGTATAACTATCAAAAAGAGAGAAAAAAAGACAAAAAGATGTACATAAAAAATAATAATGTTTCTATCAAAATAAAATGGAACATATCAAATACGCAAAAATTGGTAATCATTGCATTGATAAAACGTCCGTTGCTCTCCTTTAGAAATATGCACAAAACCCGGTGCTAATGGTTCCCCCTTTTTTCTAAAGCAGATGGCTGCCAGCCCTGCCCTATATCAGTGCCATGCCAGGCACATGACTTAGATGCCCAGACACTGCCAGACTCCCTTCCAAGACCAGATGAGCCAGACTGGTGCATTCAGAAGAGGAGTGCCCTGGGCATGACCCGTTGTTTTAGCTGGAAGGGCGTGTGAATCTGGCCATGAAAGTTCTGAACTGAGCTGCTTTTTAATTGGAAGGGAGGACTGCTGCTTTCTCTGCAGTCATCCAATGACAAAGCAGCTCAGTTCAGCTATGAGATGCCCGCCCTAACCCAGCTACATAAAACAGCCGCAAGAAGCGGGAGCCTCAAAATTAAAACCTACTGGGAAACTGATGGACTGGAGCCTGTTGCCCCCTGTGCCTTGCCGCTACCTGGACACCTAAAAAAAGTAGAGGACAGTTGTGCTCGGATGGAGGCCCCACTGCACAATTTCATGAGCTGGTGCAAGTGTGACTTTTCAAATATACACATCTGCTGATCTAGATGGTTATAGCAACACTACAAGGGCAGGTGCTGAAGATCCCCCCTCCGGAGCCCAGGCCATCCCTATCCTGGGGGCTGCATGTCCTGCATTTCCCACCTGCCAGAGAAACTTAAACTTGTAAGTGGTGTTGACTCTGAATGCTGTAAAACAACTGAAATGGTAACATACCCAAGTGCCCGTTCCAGACCACTGGCTCCAAAATCCCAGGTTTCAACAACATACACAGATTGTGGTCGCCCTCAAAGCAGCACAGACTGTGTCACAGGAGTGTGTCTTCAGCAAGGCTGCCTTGAGTTGAGCCCCAGAGCATTAAGTACTAATCACAATCATAATCAATGGTAAGGAGGTTTGAGGGTCTGCGGAGAGTAACCTGGACCAATGGTCTTCTCTTCTTTGGGACAGTAGAGCCTGCCTGGAAAAAGAGGGATCCTGTCCACATATTGCTTGCCTGCTCAGTTGCTTAGAAGGCCTCAACCAACCAATGCACAGGCAGCACAAAACAGCATAAATACATGTAAAGTGGGCAGCATGGTTTAGCTAAGGAGCAGGGCAACGAAGGAGGATGTTCCTACAACCTATAGTTTTTGAGATGCCGGTTGGCGGGGTGGCAGGTAACTTGAAAAAAGCAGTTCTTTAACAACAAAAATTAGACTCTCAGCTCATGCTGCGTGGTAAAGCCCTGTTCCAGATTCCACACTGGCACCCCTTAAGGGCATCCTACACGCTGCAGCACATATCATCCAAGACCCGAAGAAATATGATTACATCGCTCGCAATCCGATGGAACTCCACCTGATCCCCCTTTCAAACCCACAATCTTAAAAACCAGCGGCATCATTTACAAAGTCATCAGAACCAGCACCCTGGTTATCTTGCAGAAAAGCTCATGATCTCTGGCTCTCCGCGCAACCGCAGCCAGGCTACCCCATAAGACTGGAAAGCATGAAAAAGAACAATCAATGTAATAGGCTTTTCCGTCTATGAACACAGGATCAGGAACAACATTCCTGTATCCATCAGGTCTGCCTCACCGCTGCTCCAATGTAGAAACTCATTTCCTTAAAGAAACTGTGGTGATGCTGGCAGACTGTGCTCAAGGTGGATGTCGTCTGGAATGTTTGGGTGCGGCATGAGCAACTTGTCACTTTAAGGGATTGGGGGCTAGATGTAGGTAATTTAGATTTACCGATTCGAAAATACCAAATTTGACTGATTCTGTATTTTCGAATCGGTAAATGCAATGTAGGTAATTATTCGGTAAAAAATACCGAATCGGTAAGATTCGTATTTACCAAATTGGTAAATACCGAAAAATTCAAGGGTGGCAGGTGTGGTGACCTGACCACCAACACAGGGCACTAGGACCCTGTGGGCCACAGGGCAGCGTCCAGGTCACTGGACACGACTTCCTGTGGGCGGACAGGAAGAGGACACTCGAGATCAGGACGACGACGAGGACGGACGCAAGATGCACCCTGAGCATACATAGTAATAAAGATCTGTAAACCGGTACCTGGTTTCCTGTGTATTCCTTGCCGAGCTAAGGCATCACTACACGACAACTGGCGACGAGGCGTTTGATGATCCCACGCGTGTGCGTCCCTCGCACGAAGAAGAAGAACTGGAAAACAGGAGCCCACCCTGCATCGCTGTCAGAGGAAGAAGAATAGCCCATCGTTGAAGGGGGAGCCCACCCCGACTGACAGGGGACTGCGGAAAAGATCGCCGGCTGAGCCCCCGCCTGATCGGGTAAGCGCTGCAGAGAAGCGCGCGAAAGAAACAAAATAGGCGCGAGCTCTCGCGAGAGTCTCGGCAGCCATCTTGGGGTCAGGCGGTCTGGGCCAATAGGAAAGCTGCAAAGCTGAGCGGCCATTTTGAAGGCAGGCAAAGGAGGAGTGGGCGCGAAAGATCGCGAGACTTGGCGGCCATCTTGAAGTCAGGCGCCCGGGCCAATAGGAAGGACAGAAAAACGGGCGGCCATCTTAGAAACAGGCAAAACGTCGAAAAAGACGCAAAGAAGAAGGAAAAAGCTCCAAATTAAGTGACAAAGTGGTCAAAGAAGAAGGGAAACACAGGGGCAAATAAAAGGACTACAACATTACAAGAGGGAGCAAAGGGCAGCCAGGTGAAAGGCAAGAAAAACAAATAAAAATACAAAGGCAACAAAAGGGCCAAGGAAAGAGAAAATGCCAGAAACAAAACATAGTGCGCAGTATCGCACACCACTACCGTTCAGCGTGTCAGAACCACAAGTGGGAATTCGATGGGAGAAGTGGATTGTGAAGTTCGAGCGCTACGTGGAGGCGACTGATGTAGTGGACGGAAAGAAACTAGGACTATTCCTGAACCTAGCGGGGGATGAAGTGGAGGACCTCCTCATAACACTGCCCCCGAGCGAAATAAAAACATATGACAAGCTTATCAAATGTCTGACGACCAAGTTCGATCCCCAAAGGAACGTCGACTTTGAAAGATATAATTTCAACATGGCATTTCAACAGCAGGATGAGTCAATGGATGATTTCGCAACAAGGCTGAGAAAGCTAGTGGCTCATTGTGAATTTGAAAACTATGACAATGAACAGGCCCTTCGCCTAAGATTGATAGAAGGCTGTCGCGACACAGAATTTCGCACAAGACTACTTAAAGAACCGACAAGTGTAGAAAAAATTCTAGATTTGGCAAGAGCGGAAGCTAGGGCAATGGTGCAAGCCAGGCAGATGGACCGGAAAGGAGAACATCTACACCGAATGACAGACACCCGCAAGACGGGCAACTGGAAGAAAGGATCAAAGGAACAAGGAACAAGGAAAGAAGGCTCTCAATGCTACAGGTGCGGTCTGGACTTTCCACACCGAGGAGCATGCCCGGCATTTGGTCAGACATGCAGAAAATGCAACAAAAGCGGCCATTTTGCCACCATGTGTCAGGGGGCACATTTCAGAAATGAACGAGGAAAACAAAGGGTGACAACAAACAGACATGTACGGCACATGGAAGCGACCGCAAGAAGCTCGTCGGCAGGGTCGGAAGACGAGGAAGAAGAAGAAAGAACAGCGGGAAAGGTAGAACGCCTTTACCTCATGTCCACGGAGGAAGGGCATGAAGAGGAGCACATCCGATTAGTGGATAGGAAGTCTATAAAAAAGACGGATTGGGTGACCATCGACGTAGGGCCCCATCAAACAGAATTTGTGCTGGATAGTGGGGCCACATGTAGCATCATGTGTGCCACAGAAAATGATAAGATGAAGAAGAAACCACCACTTAGACCGTCAAATGTCAAAGTATTCACCTGGGGTGCACAGAATCCAGTAAATTCACGGACACCATGACACACAAGGGCAAGACTGTCACAGAAGAAATACATGTGCTACGAGGAGGCATTCCCGCACCATGTCTACTGAGCAACGTAACGGCCAAGATAATGGGCCTACTAAAAATGATGTACCGCATGTCAGACAGAGAAAACATCTTACAAGAGTACCCAACACTAACAAATGGACTTGGAAAGCTAAAAGGAAGACAAACAACTCTACACATAAATGAAGCGGTCAGGCCTATAGCCCAGCATCACCGAAGGGTGCCCATTCATCTACAACCTCAGGTAGAAGAAGAAATAAAGGCACTACTAGAACAGGACATCATCGAGCCAGCAGAGGGGCCAACGCCGTGGGTATCCCCAATAGTGGCGGTACCAAAAAAGGACGCCGCGCAAATTAGAATATGTGTGGACATGAGAATACCCAACACAGCCATAGAACGAGAACGACACCCAGGGCCGCACCTAGATGACATGATAAGTCGCCTGACCGGAATGAGGAAATTCTCCAAGCTCGACCTATGCAAAGGGTACCACCAACTGGAGCTGGACCAGCAGTCCAGATACATCACGACCTTCTCCACGCACCTCGGATTATTTCGCTACAAGAGGTTAAGTTTCGGAATATCGTCAGCAGCCGAGATTTTCCAGGAAACAATAAGGCAAATAATAAGACCGATCAAAAACAGTCTGAACTATAGTGATGATATCCTGGTGTTTGGCAAATGTGATGACGAACACGATAAGGCTTTGAGAGAAGTGTGCTCACAGCTAGTAGAGGTGGGCCTAACAGTAAACGAAAAAAAATGCAAGCTAGGCAGAGAAGAACAAGTATTCTTCGGACACGTCTTTTCAAAGAAAGGAATGAGACCAGATCGTGGCAAAATAGACACCCTTGAAAAAACAAAAGAACCAAAAAGATGTCGCTGACGTGCGCTCATTCCTCGGCCTTGCCAGCTACTGCGCGAGATACATAAAGGACTTCGCGACAGTGAGCACGCCGTTGAGAGAATTGACGAAGCAGGGCCAAGCATTCGACTGGACCACAGAGTGTCAAAGTGCGTTCGAAGAAATAAGGGCATCAGTAACGGCAGTGGACCACCTAGCCTATTTTGACCCGAGACTATGCACCGAACTGACAGTAGATGCCAGCCCGGTAGGCCTTGGCGCGATATTAGCACAACACAAGCCAGGAAAAGACTCACCGCGACAGATAGTGGCATACGGAAGCAAGAGCTTGTCAGACATTGAGAGGGCATACTCTCAACCAGAAAAGGAGAGTTTGGCGGTAGTATGGGCATGTGAGCACTATCACATGTTCATATACGGAAAACCGTTCACGATAATAACATATCATCAAGCCCTGGTGACAATATACGGAAACCCAAAGGCAAAGATACCACCAAGAATTGAACGGTGGGGGATCAGGTTGATGGACTACAACTTCACGATTGTCCATAAACCAGGGAAAGATCAAAATCCAGCGGACTACATGTCACGGCATCCGCTTCCCTATCAAAAAGGGGGCACCACAATGGCAGAAGAATATCTGAACTTCATCGTGAGACAGAGCACTCCGGCATCAATAACAAATGAAGATCTAGAGCGAGAAACAAAAGGAGACCCGACAATGAAAGCCATCGGAGTGGTGGTACGGCAGCAGAGGTGGAGACATATCAACAGCAACACCATCACAGAAGAAGGAGTCAATAAAGAGGAACTACTGGCCTTCAAAAAGATAAGCGAAGAGCTGTCTGAAACGGAAAAGGGAATCTTGATGAGGGGCTCAAGAATTGTAATACCACGTCGGCTAAGAAAGAGAACAGTTGAACTAGCACACGAGTCGCATCGAGGCATTGTAGCGACAAAGAAGATGCTGAGAGAAAAAGTGTGGTTCCCGGGATTGGACAACATGGTAGAGGAAGAGATATCGCACTGTCACACCTGTCAAGTAACAGGACCTCCTGCCAAACCGACACCACTAAAAATGTCGGAACTGCCACCTGCAGTATGGACAGAGCTTGCAACAGACTTCTATGGGCCACTGGAGAATGGAAAATACCTACTAGTGGTCATCGACGAATTTTCGAGGTTTCCAATAGTGAGAGAAGTATCGTCGACGTCGGCAAGTGCTACGCTACCAGTGCTAGACGACATATTTGCCGCCTGGGGCTCCCCACAAACACTGAAAACGGACAACGGTCCTCCATTCTCGGGAGAGGAATTCCGTAGATTCCTGGAATACCTGGGGATCAAGCATCGGAAAATAACTCCTCTGTGGCCACAGGCCAATGGAATGGCAGAGCGATTCATGGGGACCATCAAGAAAGCCATAATGCGGGCAAAATTGACGCAGATATCTATTGGACAAGCGCTTTGTCAAGTGCTCAGAGACTACAGGAATACCCCTCACAGCTCCACCGGCAAGTGCCCAGCAGAGCTGGTGCTGGGGAGATCGAGCAAAACAAGGTTACCTCAGATAGACGCAACGGAAAATACGACCAGAAGTGACATTGCGGACAGAGATCACCAAGCGAAAAAAAGAATGAAAGAATATGCCGACAAAAGGAGAAATGCAACAGAACACCAGCTGACTGAAGGGGATCTGGTGGTAGTGCGACAGAAACAACAAAGAAAGTCGGACAGTCCATTCTCAAGAGACCCGCTGGTTGTGACTGACGTGAAAGGGTCAATGGTGACTGCACCTTCTGACAACAGGAAAATAACAAGAAACAGCTCCCACTTCAAGGAATTGAAAGTGGAGGAAGAAGAACGTGCAACAACAACAGAAGACAGAGAGCAAGGGACAACAAGAGAGACAATACCAACAAAAGAGGAAAACGGAGGACAAGAACAGAGCAGAGAACAAAGACCAAAAAGGGAGTGCAAGAAGACAAGAAGACTACTAGAAGAAATGTAGAGACTCTCTCTCTCTCTCTCTCTCCTGTGCCAAGGACTTGCATATGGGACAAAGACATTCTGGTTGCAACAAAGGGGGAGATGTGGTGACCTGACCACCAACACAGGGCACTAGGACCCTGTGGGCCACAGGGCAGCGTCCAGGTCACTGGACACGACTTCCTGTGGGCGGACAGGAAGAGGACACTCGAGATCAGGACGACGACGAGGACGGACGCAAGATGCACCCTGAGCATACATAGTAATAAAGATCTGTAAACCGGTACCTGGTTTCCTGTGTATTCCTTGCCGAGCTAAGGCATCACTACACGACAGCAGGGTGTCACTTTGACACCCTGTTGCACCCCTGATTAGTGCTGGCGTGCACATGTGGCATACATACATGCCCTAAGGGCATGTATGTCTGTCATATGGCATAGGTGTAAATGCACATTTATGCATTTACATAGGAATTCCTTATTAACCACCAACTAATAGTCGGTGGTAAATAACGAATCCTTTGAGCCCAAAAGCACTGTTTGAAGTGCTTCCTACATTTCATTTACTGATTCTGTAAATACCGAATCGGTAAATGATGATTCGGTAAATACCGATTCGTTATTTACCGAATCGGAAAATGTGGCCCCTACATAGGAAAAGTCAATTACCAGTCGGTAACGGCCGATTTCGGCCGTTACCGACGGGTAATTGCCTACCTACATCTGGCCCTTAGTTTGGTCTTATTGTACTTCACCTCATGTTGCCACCAACATCAGTCCTTTTGAACTTATGAGGGGAAGAAGGGCTTCTACTCAGGTTTACCAGTTTTGGATGGTCCACACTTTTCATGAAGGTTGTAATATGAAATGTGTGTGGGATTCAGAAAATAGGAAGTCTACTGAAGTTTGCTTAAAGAACTGTGAATCCACCGTTGGAAGAGAGACACATAGACTGAATGTTGGGACTGGGTTAGAGTAAAAAATCCTGTTTCTGTCAGAAAAGGTTTTTCCAAGTTCTTGGAGCCTCAACAGGTTGTTGAAGTACATAGAAATGCTGTGAAACCGTCCAATGGTAACTGGTGGAATATGTCTTGTGTAGAGAGGGATCCCTGTGTGCGCTCTGGGTTGGTTGATACCACTAAGGGTGTTTTCCATGGGGACGGGGTTTCTACTGGTGCGGGTGGTGCTGAAAAATTTGACAGGAAGAGCACCAGGGTACATGTTAGACTTAGTAGATTATGTGATTATGTTTGAGATCATCATTTATATTTCTTCTTGTTTTTTTATTGCACGCTTCATGTCTAAACTTGTATATAACTTTCCACTGCTCCTTCTCATCTTGTATTATGTGCCCCTCAGTGTTCTCCCCATCTGTACTATTAGAATTGTTTTATCAAAACGGGGGCGGTGTGGTGATGCTGGCAGACTGTGTTCAAGGTGGATGTCACCTGGAATGTTGGGCGCAGGCACGAGCAACTTGTCACAGATGTTCTGTGAGTGGCAGTTGTTGATGGCGCCTTGGACGACGCTGCCGGCCAGGACAGCTCTCTGTTAACCTCCAATAAATCTACTTTTTACTTTAAACCCTCGGGTCCCTTAGTCTGTCCTTATTTCAGTGGCGACAGAGCATGGGATCGCAGAAGACGGAATCGCTTCTCGCATGTACTTAAAGGTTTGCGGTATTCATTTTGCATGCGGGCGGCAGCTGTGAGTACATTTTCTTTTTCTTTTCTACTTATTGACTTGCAGAGGTACAGAGAGCGTCCTCTCTCTTTTACAAACCGTTTTTTTTGTTTTACGGTTTGTGGTGTGGTTTTTGCTACTTTCACTCCACCGTATGGTAACCTGGGTTCCCCATCTTCACGGAGTCATTGCGCAGTTACCCAACGGCCTCTACTTTATGAGGCACAGATTCCAACGCTTGTGTGGTCCCATCTGGGCATTTCACTGTGCCCTTGTCCCAACGTTCGTGTGATTCTAACTGGGCATTCCACGGGATCTTACACCTTTATGCGAAGTGTGGCACCACATTGCAGCGGACTTATTCTCTGTGTGTGGTGAAGAGAAGAGCTTTGCTGTTTCCAACTCGACTTCTTCACAGCTTTCTTCTCCGATAGGGGCGTTTCCGGCACATCCCGGTCACCTGATCTTCAATTGCAGGGCAAAGGAAAGAAGCAGAGGACTATGGTGTTTGCTAACAAAAAAAAAGGAAACATGGAAACATTTGCTCCATTTACAGTTTTTATGGTTTCAAAAGAAACAAAAAGTTAAACGAAGTTCAAAGCCCTCAATCGATCCTACTATTTTTTTTAAACGAGAAAAGTGAAAGAGTAAAAGAGAAATATTACTTTTTTTCTCTTTCGTTTTTCTCTCTCTTCCCTTTTCTTTTTACTATTTCCTATTATTCTCTACCTCTTTTCTTACTCCTCTTCTTTTCTTTGTTAACCGTCTTATTTTCCAGGTACTTCATTATCATACAGAGTGTTACAGCTCCTGCTCCTTTCTTACAAGGACCAGGAGATCCGCCATTAGAATGGAAATTGTGGCTTAGGTCTTTTAAAGCATATTTAAGTGCTATAGATGGACAAAGGTTCAGACCTGAAAGGAAAAAGAATCTCATGTACTACCATTTAGGGGTTGAAGGTCAGAATGTCTTTGACCATTTACCGCCATATGACCCTCCTGATGGTGAAGATCCTGATGATTTTGAAATGGCTGTGGCTCAGCTTGATAAGCATTTTACAAAAACTAAAAACATTGTGGTACACCGGAGCAATTTTTTTACCACAATGCAAGAACCCACTGAAAGTATTGATACTTTCATCACCGCAATGAAGATTTTGGCAGCCAAATGTGAATTTGAGAACTTTACATCGCAATTAATAAGAGATCAACTTGTAGTCAGGTGTTAAAGTAAAAGAATTCAGGAAAGGTTGCTAACTTGTAAGGATCCCTCCCTAGACAAAGCAGAGGACATTGCAAAGAGCATTGAGTGTTCCATGGAGGATGCTATACAATTGGAGACTGCTTTGTCTGATACCACTATTTCTGGTGTTGTATCCAATAAGTCACTGGGCAATAAGAATGATGATGCTAGGAAGCAAAATGCCTTCAGAGGTGGGAGAAATGTTGTACAAAACAGAGCTTACAATCATAAAATTTGCTGTTTTAGATGTCGTTCACCTCTGCATGTGTCTTCCTTTAAGAACTGTCCGGCTGTCAATCAACAATGCAGACAGCGTGGGAAAATGTGCCATTTTGCAAGAGTCTGTAGAGGAGCTAAAAGGAAGAGTGTCAGATGTGTTTTGAATGATTCTGAGGGTGATGATGATGTTACCAACCAAGAATACATTGTAGTAGAGAGAGATAAGGAGAAACAAAAAACATCCCTTATTGTTGATCCTGAGGTTGATGTTACAATTGAAGATGTTCAAATTCAGCTTCTAGTAGATACAGGAGCATGCATCACCATTGTGTAACAAGAAAAGTATTTTAAGTTTTGGGAGAAGAGAAGTTTGTTACCACCTGATGTACTTACCGTAGATTTTGAAGGTAGCAAAATTGAGTTACTGGGTTATTTCTGGGCCTCCATCACTGTTTTGGGAGAAGTCATTAAAGGCAAAGTTTATGTGGCAAGAAAGGGTATCAATGTTCTTGGCTTATTACACCAAACTGAGTTTGGCTGAATTATAAAACCGGGTTTAGACAAACCGTTTTTCATAGATAAGAAGTCTGAGTCATGTCAACTCAAAAATGATATCAGTTTCTTGTCTAGTTCTGACATAGTTAGTATGTGAGAGCATTAGTTTGAGAAGGTGTTTCAAGACCGTTTAGGCAAGGTGGCTGATTTTCAACATTCGCTCAAGGTAAAAGATAATGCCAATCCTGTAAAGCATAAGTTGCGCAATGTGCCTCTTAGTATTAGGGGAGGCTTGTCTAAACACTTGAAGGGTCTTTGTGATCAAGGCATAATTGAGAAAGTTGATGCAACTTTGTGTCTTTCACCCATTGTTCTTGCAAAGAAGAGGTCTGGAGATTTGAGGATGTGTGTTGGCGTGAGGAGCTTAAACAATGCCATCTGGGTCAACAATTTTCCTCTAACTCGCATTGAGAATCTGATTAACAAAGGTGGATCTTCTTGTTGGTACACCAAATTGCATCTCCGAGCCGCTTATCATCAAGTGGAGTTAAATCCCCAGTCTCGCTATCTCACAGCTTTTGTAACTCCTGATGGCGTCTTCCAGTTTTGCCGCTTACCTTATGGGTTAGCTTCGGCGGCTGCTGTTTTTCAGAGACTTATGACAAGGTTTCCAACATTCTAGAAAAAAAGAGGTGTAACTTCACAAAATAACAAATGTACTTTTAAAGTTAAAGAAATAGAGTATTTAGGCCATATAATTACAGAGCATGACATAAAACCTAGACCAGGGCTAGTTAAAAATATTGTTGAGGTGGCGTGGCTGGGCAAGATGGCCGAGCGGACGTAGACGTAGACCGTCTCGGCTCCCGGTCTGCGCACTTTCGGCTGGTGTATTACAGCGGTTTTGAGTGGCGGAATCGTCTGACAGAAGCACCCCAGGGAGGCGGACGATGTGCAGCATGAGTGGGGAGTGAAACGCTACCCCAGGAGAGTCTACACTCTGAGTTTTTGTTTGCGGTGGGCTCCGGTAGGAATCAAAATGGCGGCTGAGGCTCCTGAGCACCCGGAGCGGAGATGAGCATCGGGAGCGGCGCTGCGACAATGGCAGAAGCGCGGCATCATTGCAGCCTGGAGGATCTTGGGGGATGAGTCCCGCGAGTGGTTTTGACGGCCCCCGGCAGCGGCGAGCAGTGTCAGTTATATCGGCGACCCTGCCTGACCCTAAGATGGCGGCCACGTTAGGCGTTCGGAACAGCGGCCTTCCTTGAGTGCTCCCTATCGCCTGTGGATTCTGGCCAGAGATGGTGGAGTGAGCTCACCAGTGTTGCAACCTGTCGGGCTACCCCCGGGTCCTCCTTGATCTAGTTGGATGCAGTGCTATGGACAGTGAGTCGATGCCCTGACAGTGGGGACTCTAACTGGCCTATCTGCTTCCCGGGGAACCGTAATCGCTGCCAGGAACGCGAGTGTCCCCTGCCCCCGCAGTAGTATCGCCAGCATCGTGGCGCCTGCACACCGCCTGAGGGTCTGACCCCCCAGCCTTATACGGGCCATTGTCCACGTCCTCCTGTCCTGTATGAAGCCAGAGTTTTCTTCTTCTATATAGCCGGAATGTTTAAAGAATTATAGACCAATCTCCTTGCTACCGTTCCCTGCAAAAATTGTTGAACGTTGGGTGAGCTCACTCCTTTCTAATCATCTGGAGCAGCACACATTTTTTGAAGAAATACAATTTGGCTTTCGCCCGGCCCATGGGACCGAAACGGCACTGCTTACTGCCATGGATGATCTTTGAAAGCGTGCAGACAGAGGTCAAGCAGCAGCTCTGATTCTGCTTGACCTGTCTGCCGCATTTGATACGGTAAATCATGAGATCCTCCTGAGAAGATTGAGTGAGGCCGGGGTGTATGGTGGTGCCTTGCGATGGTTCCGCTCCTTTTTGCTAGATAGAAAGCAGGCGGTGTTCCTCCCCCCTTTTCAATCTGCATTCTCTCCGGTGTCACAAGGGGTTCCTCAGGGCTCGGCAGTTAGCCCGATCCTGTTTAACCTTTACCTCAAACCCCTGATTGCATTGATAAAGTCTTATCGGATCAATGCAATCAACTACGCAGATGACACCCAATTTATACTGTCTTGGGAGGGTGAGGAGTCGATCCCGCTGGAGACATTTCATGATTGTTTGCGAAACACTGCCAGCTGGCTACATAATAACTCATTGCAGTTTAACGCTAGCAAGACTGAGGTGCTTTTCTGTGCTGGAAATTGGATTCCCTGCCCTTTTCCGGATAACTTCTGGCCTCCAGACACATCCATAAAAGTTCAACCGATTACTGCTGTTCGCAATCTGGGCGTCATGTTGGACAGCAAGTTGAGCATGGAAGCCCAGGTAGCAAAAACGGTGTCCTGCTGCTTTGCCCTCATTAGGTCCCTTCGAAAGATCCTACCTCTACTTCCCTTGCAGGCCCGGGCTTTAGTAGTCAGGTGCACCATCTTGAGCAGACTTGATTATTGTAACGCCCTACTGCTGGAGTCTCCGAGTCTGCTGCTAGATAGACTTCAAAGAATTCAGTCTGCCGCTGCCAAGCTGGCTCTTGGCTGGCCTAGAAGATCTTCTGCCTCAGCGGCGCTGGCTGAACTTCATTGGCTTCCTCTTAGGCGGAGGGTATCTTTTAAATCCCTTTGCCTCGTTTTTAAAGCCCTTCATGGGCTTGGCCCTAGCTCACTGCAAGCTAATTTCGTCTGGTACACTCCTACTAGAGCACTTCGCTCAGCAACTGCGCGTCTGGTGAGAGTACCCAGATTTAAGAAAGCCAGGGCAGGGGGTAGATCCTTTGGAGTTGCTGCTGTTAAACTCTGGAACAGTCTGCCCTTGGAGATTCGTCAAACTGAGGAACTTCTCCCCTTTAGGAAACGTGTTAAAACCTGGCTGTTTCCTAAGGCTTAACCTGATGGGATCTTCTGCTACTTCCTCTGTTTGCCACTTCTGTGGAGCCTCAGCGCCAGGATGCCTGTAAGGTGATAGTTGCGCTTTATAAATTTCCCAAATAAATGAATAAATAAATAGATACTCAACAGCGGATTCATGACCTGGGTCTTTTGGATGCTTGGCGAACTTTGTACCCCCAGTCCTGGGATTATACTTTCTTTTCCCATGTTCATTGTTCCTACTCCCGCTTAGATAAAATTTTCCTTAGTCAAACCTTACAGGGCAGTCTGCGGGAGGCCAAGATATTTCCCCTCTCAGTATCCGACCATAGCCTATTTTCTATCTGTCTCAGTTGGATTGGGAGCGCACCGTCCCCCCCAGATGGTACTTCCCAGCGTCATTAGCTCGTGACAAGGTCTCCTGTAATACACTAAGGGAATCCATCACTGAATTATTTACCCTTAACAAACCGAAGACACATCGGTGTATAACACGTGGGACACATTTAAGGCGGTTTTTAGAGGGCAGTGTGATGCTCTTAATGCTGCCCTAAATAAGCAACACACTAAAGAGAGGGAACAATTAGAAGGGGAACTGACAATTCTTGAAAGAGCCCATAAAACAAAACCCACTAGACAAACGCAGTGCAATTTGACGGCGGTCAGAGGTAAACTCAGGGCGCTTTATAATAATAGGGCAGAGTTCACCCTGCTAAAATTGAGGCAACTATCCTATTCACAGGGCAATAAGGTTGGCAAACACCTCGCCAGGCAGTTGAGAGATAAAAGAGAGCGGGAATATATAGGGGGCATCCAAGGACCGTCTGGGGACATTACTCATAAAGATGAAGACAAGGCTGAGCTTTTTGGTTCTTTTTATAAAAACCTGTACTCTGGGGATGCCCTTGATCCGAATACTCAGCGAAATTACCTGCAGACATTGCACCTGCCTCAAGTATCCGTGGAATGGAACGAGGTTCTCTCGGCCCCTTTCACTAGAGAGGAGGTGGTCTCGGCTATTAAAGCCTTGAAACCTCATAAAGCCCCTGGACTGATGGCTATACGGCCGTATTCTATAAGACATTTTCCTCAGACATTAGCCCTCACCTAGTACGGCTCTTTAACCAAATGGCTGAAGATGGCGAGACGTTCGGTACTATGGCCGAGGCAATGATTCCGGTCATACCCAAACCCGGGAAGGACCCTAGCCGCTGTGCCTCCTACAGGCCTATTGCCCTACTTAATCTAGATACGAAGTTATACTCCTCAATCATCGCGAAAAGGCTAAACGATCTTATGCCTGCCCTCATTCATCCCGATCAGTCCGGATTTATTAAGGGACGCCAGACGCACGACAATACGCGACGTATCATACATTTGATAGAGAAGGCCAATAAGTTTAAGATCCCGGCTGTGCTAGTGGGGCTGGATGCCGAAAAGGCATTTGATAGAGTGGATTGGGTTTTCCTTTTTCAAACGTTAACAGTATTTGGCTTTTCACCTAAATTTTTAAACATGATCCGAGCCAACTACTTGCATCCCCGTTCCAGAGTCTCAGTGAATGGGAGCCAGTCCTCCTTTTTTGTCCATTCTAGGGGCACGAGGCAGGGTTGCCCCCTCTAGCCCCTGCTCTTTGCTCTAAGTATTGAGCCCTTGGTACTGGCGATTAGGGCTAATCCTGACATACGAGGGCTGCCATTTACAGGGGAATCACATCAAATTTCTTTATTTGCGGACGATGTCCTCTTGTCCCTTTCCGATCCGGCCACTTTCCTCCCGCAGGTACAATCCGAGCTTATACGATTTGAAGCTGTGGCCGGTTTTAAAATCAATCTGGACAAGTTGTATATACTCAACCTCACTCTTCCCCAGTCAGAGGTGCTAAGTCTTCAGTCACTTACACCCCTGCCGTGGGCCGGCTCCACCATTCAGTACTTGGGAATCCACTTGACCCCATCCGTGGGGAAGTTCTATGCAGCCAATTTCCCCCCATACTAACCAAGATTCAATCAGATCTCGCAAGATGGAAACCTTTAATTTTATCTTCGATGGGCATGTATACATGCTGTAAAAATGACCCTTCTCCCTAAGCTTTTGTATCTGTTTCAGGCCCTCCCTATTGAACTAGATGGGGATTTCTTCGCTTTATCTGGCAAGGGGGACGAGCATGCTTTTCCTTCTCTCTACTGCGCCGTTCTCGCAAGGAGGGAGGGGTGGGCCTCCCGGACATTCTCCTATACTATAAGGCGGCGCAGCTCCGAGTGATGGTAGAATGGATGCAATTAGAATCGGGAAAACATTGGTTACACATGGACCGTAGTGTGGCTGGAAGGACCATATGGGACTTAGCCTGGCGACCCAAATGTGATCGAGCTAAGAATGCATATATCAGCACTCCCACTCGCACCCCTCTAAAGGTCTGGGACTCGGTGACGAAGGATGATAGGTGGACGACTTTCCCCTCTCCGTTTACACCACTTCACTTCAATCTTGCTTTTCCCTAGCGCTGCACGAGGGCCCATTTGACGCATGGAGGGAGGGGGGCTGCCTTGCTTTGACACACCTTTTCCACAACTTTGACCCCCTTTCTTTTGATAATTGCAAGCGGGACTATGGAATAGGGGATACGGATAGATTTCACCACGCCCAATTGCTACTCTGGGCGCTCACATCCCAGATACGGGAGGCGGCTACAAGTCCCCTCACTAAATTTGAGGCCTTTCTTACTGGGTCCTCTTCGATGAAGGGAGAAATTTCGTTCATATATAATTACCTGCTTACCACTACGTTATTACCCCGGCCAAGGTATATGTCCATGAGGGAGGGGGTACTTCGGAGGGACATAACTGATGAGGAGTGGGCTCATTTATGGTCCGACATTTCACGGTTCAACCACTCCCTGGAACTCAGGGAGGCTCACATGAAGACTATGATGGATTGGTATCTACACCCGTCTAAACTGAAACTGACATTTCCTGACACCTCAGATAGATGTTGGCGGGGCTGTGGATTTCTGGGGGACCTTCAGCATATTTGGTGGGACTGCCCCATTATTCGGCCCTTCTGCTGGGATACCCCATCCCCACCACTATGGCTAGTACCCTGCTGGGCCTCCGAGACTCATCCTTAGAACATCAGACTAAAGCTGACAAAAAGATAATGTGGCTTTGTATTGGTGCGGCTAAGACTACACTGGCGACCGCCTGGAAGCGGAGAGAGGTGCCGGCCATCTCCATTTGGCAATCCCGCCTTTGGAAATTGCTGAGTTTAGAGCGCAAGTATGACATTTTTAGGGATAATTTTAAGAATTTAAATTTAGATGGGGTCCCCTGGTTTCCTTCCTTTCACGGGGTCTCCCGTCGGCCGTTTGCCCTTCTAGTGTTAGGGCACTTCATCTCTTTCAACTCTGAGGCTACTCGATTGCGCTAAGCTGTTCTAACTGCCTGCACGTTGCCGCCACCATGGGGGAGGGGGGAGAGGGGGGATCTGGGAGGGTTCTTCTTTTATTTTTCTTTGGTTTGCTCTCGATAGGGGGGGGTTAGATTATGATTATTAGACTACGGCGGATGGTGCTCTCTGAATGAGAGGCGCAGTATCTCGCTCCTAGCGGAGTGAGAATGGATGGCATAGAAATCTGCTATTTATATTCTTTATGTGACGGATGGTATTGCAAGCCCATAGAGGTTAGAAGCTGTAACCTTTAGTAAGCTGCTCTTAATAGTGGGGGTTGCACCTATGCCAGATCTTATTGTGTGTCAAAGCCTCGGTTTTGTTATGCCACAGAATGCTCTCCCCTGCGAGGGAAGTTGTGCGGGTAATGTCGCAATTTCTTGGTTGTAATAAAAAAAAAACATTTTTGACAAAAAAAACCACACAAATGCCACAAAAAAACATACAGTTATAATGTTACACTATAGTGAATCATTAAAGCAGTAGTTTAACAAAACCTTTAAAAATATATATATATATATTGTTGAAGCTCCGGCACCACAAAATAGAGAACAGTTTATGTCTTTCCTTGGATTGTGTCAGTTTTAAGCCAAGTTCATGAAGGATTTTGCGAAGACTACTGAATGCTTCAGGACACTGTTGAAGAAGGGGGCAATTTTTCTATGGTCTGAGGAATGTGAAAGAGGTTTCTGTGCCATCAAAGATCCCATTGTTAAGGCCCCTGCTTTGCAAGCATTTGTGGAAGGGAGACAAACTTTGGTTACTGTTGGTGCGTGTAAATACGGTCTGGGGGCAGTGCTTTCACAATCTGTGGAAGGTAAAGAGTACACAGTGGGCTTTGTCTCAAGGACGCTACGTTCTGTAGAAAGAAAGTTCTCTGTCATAGAAAAAGAACTTCTGGCGTGTGTTTGGAGTGTTGAGAAGTTCAAACAGAACTTGTGGGGCAGATCCTTTGTTCTAAAAACGGATCATCGTCCGCTCGATATTTTGTCTGGCAGAAAGGTGAAACGCACCACTGCTCGTTTGGCCAGATTCTCTGCTAAGCTTTTGGAATACACTTTTGCTGTAGAGTATATTCCAGGTGGAACAAACAGTAGGGCAGATTGTCAGTATAGACTTACCATTGTAGATATAGAAGAACAAGATTGGGAAACAGAAATTGAAGAGTGTGATGTGGCTTGTAGTAGTCAAAGTAGTTTGTCTTTTGCCGAAGATGACTGGGTAGTTGAGATGAATAAGGATTTTGGCTCAACAAAGTCATGTCTTTGATTAAAAAGGGTTGGCCCAAGAAAAAAAGTATTTCGCTGGAATTACAACCATATTGGAAGATCCATGATGATTTGTCTGTTGGGGTGGCAAGGTATTCAGAGGCGATAATCTGGTTACACCTGAGTGTTTTCGGCTTAAGATAATAACTACTGCACATCTGGGACATTTGGGTGCAACCATTACAAAAAGGAAGGTCAGAGCTGATTTGTGGAGGTCAAAAATTGATTCTCAGGTTGATGATTTAGTTAGATAGTGTATACGATGCAATGCCAGTGAAAAGACCTTGGTTTTGGAAGGGGTGGTTGAGTCTCCTGTATCTCCGCCTGGAAGAGCTTGGCAAAGATTAGGGATGGATTTTTTAGGACCGTTCCATATTCCGCCTTCTGATATGAGATATTTCCTGGTCCTTGTAGATCATCTGTCCACGTTGGTTGAAGTCGAGCCAATCAGTGTTCCCACTTCTAAGAGTGTGATTGGTTGTTTAACCAAAATTTTCCTTAGAATAGGTTATCCTGAGGACATCTTAACAGACAATGGTGTTCAATTTGACTTACAAGAGATTAACTTGGTTTTGCGTACTTGCGGTATTAAACATATCAGAACTCCACTCTATCACCCTCAAAGTAATGGCAAGGCAGAGCGATTCAACAGAGTTGTTGGGGAATGTGTACAAGCAGCCTTTAGAATCAAGGCCTGTGTCCTTCAAGCTGAAAGAGATTTAGTTTGGTCTTATCGTACTTCACCTCATGTTGCCACAAACATCAATCCTTTTGAACTTATGAGGGGAAAAAGGGTTTCTACTCAGGTTTACCCATTTTGGATGGTCAAGACTTTACATGAAGGTTGTAATATGAAATGTGTGCGAGAGACAGCAATTAGGAAGTCTACTGAAGTTTGCTTAAAGAACTGTGAATCCACCGTTGGTAGAGAGACACATAGACTGAATGTTGGGGACTGGGTTAGAGTACAAAATACTGTTTCTGTCAGAAAAGGTTTTTCCAAGTTCTTGGAGCCTCAACAGGTTGTTGAAGTACGTAGAAATGCTGTGAAACTGTCCAATGGCAACTGGTAGAATACGTTTCGCGTAGCAAGGGATCCCTGTGTGCGCTCTGGGTTGGTTGATACCACCAAGGGTGTTTTCCAATGGGACGGGGTTTCTACTGGTGTTGGTGGTGCTGAAGAAGTTGACAGGAAGAGCACCAGGGTACATATTAGCACTAGCAAATTGTGTGATTATGTTTGAGTTCATCATTTATATTTCTTCTTGTTTTTTTATTGCATGCTTTATGTCTAAACTTGGTATATAACTTTCCACTTCTTTTTCTCATCTTGTATTATGTGCTCCTTATTGTTCTCCCCATCCACTGGGAGTATGTACTTTTAGAATTGTTTTATTAAAAAGGGGGATGTGTGGAATGCGGTGGCGAGGGAGGAAAATTCAGCTGTTTGTCTGCAGCCCAGTGCTTTATTTATGAAAGCAAAGATTTTCTCCCAGAACGTTTTTAGTGTTGGGCAATAGTAGATAAGGTGTGCTAGGTCCCCCTTTTCCTTGCTACAGTTCCAGCATAGATCATCTTCCCTGAGGCCTAATGAGAATATTCGAGCAGGGGTCGAGAAAGCCTTGTGGAGTAGCCAGAATTTTGTTTGTGATAGTACGGGGGAGATTTTATTATGTGAGGCAGAGGTCCATAATATAGCCAGTTCTTGCTCATTAAGTGAGATAGGGCCAGATGTAGGTAGCTAAATGCCGGTCGGTAACGGACGAAAATCGGTGATTTTCCCGTTACCGACCGGTATTTAGCCCTTTCCAATGTAGGAGGCTGGTTTTAAGGATTCAGGGCCAGATGTAGGTAGGCGTTTACCGGGTGGTAACGGCCGAATTCGGCCGTTACCGACCGGTAAAAGCAATTTGACATGTAGGTCCCTGTATTTTACAGACTCGGTAAATTTACCGATAGGTAAATTTACCGAGTATGTAAAATACCGAGTCGGTATCATTACGGATTCCGGTAAATTGGTATGTAGGTGGGACTCTTCTGAGTCCCACAAGCAGTACAAAATCGGTATTTTACCATCAAATACTACTTGATGGTAAAATACCGATTCTGGTGTGCATGCACATGTGTGCATGCACACCTATGCCATATGACAGGCAGACCTGCCCTTAGGGCAGGTATGCCTGCCACATGGCACCCGAGCCTCTTTTGGGGGTGCCAGAGGGTGTCAAAGTGACACCCCCTGCACCCTTGTGACAGTCGGTATTTTCCGATGCGGTAAATACCGACCGGTAAATGCCCATTCAATCCTATGGGCTTTGAAGCCCATAGGAATGAATGGGCATTAACTGGTCGGTATTTACCGCATCGGTAAATACCGACTGTTTCCGATTCGGTAATTGCACATCTGCATTTACCTACATCTCGGTACTTTTATTTTCCGACCTCTGAAATACCGAGTCGGTATGACTCGGTATTTAAGAGGTCGGAAAATAAAATTTACCTACATCTGGCCCTGAGTAATTTATCGATTCCTTATTTTAAGGAATCGATAAAATACCAATTCCTTAGATCGGTAAATTACTGAATCCTTAAAACCTATGTAGGTAGCACTCAAGTGAGTGCATTTTTGCTTTAAGGATTCATTATTTACCACCAACTACAAGTTGGTGGTAAATACCGAATACCTTTAAAAAAGCAATAATTTGCTTTTTTCAAGGTGCCATGTGGCACATGTACGTGTGCCACATGTGCTCACATGTACGATTCAGGGGTGCAACAGGGTGTCAATGTGACACCCTTGAATATGCTCCTGCTATTACCGATTCAGTAAATACCGAATCGGTAATAGTGAATGGCTTCCCATTCAGGCCCATAGGAATGAATGGGAAGGTATTTCTTGTTCCCGAATCGGTATTACCGAATCAGTAATTAGAAATATTACCGAATCGGTAAATTTTACCGATTCATTACCTACATCATATTTACCGATTCCTAAATACCGAATCGGTAAAATTCGGTATTTAGGAATTGGTAAAATTAGATTACCTACATCTAGCCCTTATTGCCTTGTTTTACCCAATAGTTAGTTGTTTTATCCTTAAGTTTGGTGGAGTTTGGGCGTAGAAGTTTGTAGAGGTGTGATACCTGGTGACCTAGTCTGTTGATTTTTGCCATGTACTGTGGGATTGATGGTTTGGCGGGCAATAGTTTGGCTTTGGATAGGGGTGTTTTGATTTTCAGGAAGTTGTAGAACTCAATTTCTGTTAGGTTATGTCTAGATTTCAGTACGGAAAACTTGGTGGGATATCCCCCTTCTTCTAGTGGGCTGGGTGGGAGATACCTCTCTCTATCCATGCGTTGAGGGCTAGACATTTTCCCTTGTTACTGATCTTGCTATTGGCCCAGAGTGACTCCAGCTTTGAGTCCTTTATGCTGTTCTCCATTTTCTTATCTATTCTTAGTAGGGCAATTTTTGTGTTTTTAAAAATGGAGCTGGAGGCGTGAAGGTGCTTATTAGCTTTTAGCAGCGCCATTGGGTTTAAATTGTTCAGTATGGCTCTCTTGACTTGTAGCCATACCGGTGTGTATCCGTGAGTGTATCCGCCTTCATGACCACAGGACTGAGATCAGAGCATGACAAAGACCTACTAGACCTGCTTCTGACCGCGGCAGTAACAATGATCCTGACACAACTAAGACCTCATACAAAGGCTGGGTCCACTAGGTGACGCACCTGAGAGGCGGGGATAACATTGCTCTACAGAACTCAACCTGGAGGCGAGCAACCAGGGGATGTACCTAGACTCTTACGAACCCCCTTGAAATCATAACTCTCTGTTAACCTCCAATAAATCGACGTTATACTTTAAACCCTAGGGTCCCTTCGTCCTTATTTCAGAAACACTATATCGCAGCGCAGTAAGAGTCCACTTCAGCTCCCAGAACTCTGCTACCTCTCCTGTCACTCTGTAACAGTATGCTTGCCACTGGCCCTGTTTAGTTCTTGGCTGCCATTTGGGTAGGTTCAAGCTATACAAATACCAGTTATATACATACGTACATACCAGCTAGCGGTCCCCTTCATAGGGGGCTGCTCACACCTGCAAAGTGCACGTTTGTAGGGTGGAGTCAGAATGATGGATTGGGGCGCTAGTTATAATAATAATAATCCACATTTGTAAAGCGCGAACAATCACCCGTAAGGGTCTCCAGGCGCTGGGGGTCGGCGGGAAGATTAAGCGGGGAACGTCCTTTACAACTGAACTTTTACAACGAAGTACCGTTACGACGCAGGTTTAACAAATGAAAGTCATTACAACGACTTACGCTGGAGGGCGCTCTAGGATAGGTAATAGTTTAATTTACTATCCAACACCTTCCCTACTATCCACGGGGACTGGAGTTGGAATAGTTAATTAAACCGTTCACTATCCAGCACCCCCCAAGCGTTGTAAAACCTGCGTCGTAACGGTACGCGTTGTAAAAGCACACGTTATACCGTCATACATCTGATTAAGCAAGCTATTGCCCAGAGTCACATGTCAAGTCAAGTCAAGTCAATAGATTTGTATAGCGCGCTACATACCCATAGGGTCTCAAGGCGCTTGAGGAAAAGTGGAAAATTTTGCCTTGCTATATGTGCCTACGTGTTCCCCATCCTATGTTATATGTGCATGATCGATATGCATGTATCCCCCTATGATCGATTAAAGACGCAATTATGGTTGTGTCCAACTCTAGTATGCCAGTATCCAGTTCTCGTGAAAGCAACGAGTATTAGGCCTATGTTGCCACGTTTTACAGTGTGCACGTTATTTCATTGAATTGTCCCCGTTTTCTAGGCCTCAAAAGGGCCCGGACACCAGATTCAAGCTCCAGTCTCCTGAACCCTCTCCGAGGAGCGAAGCAGCCCCCACCTGCATCCCTGACCCTTCACTTACTTCCTGCCTCGCAGTGCGGTGCCCGGCCTGGCTCTGCCTGCCTGTCTGCCAAGAATATGTTATGTTTCTAGTTATCAGTTCAGCCCTCCTTCTTTGCATTCCTAAGCTACTGAACCGCATCAACAGTTTCAGCTATAGTCTAGTCTTTCTGTCTCCATGTAAGAGAAATACTGTATTAATATTCATAGAATATTCCTAGCACACGCAATACATGTAGAATATATGCATGCACCAGCCTTAGTGTCAAGTAGCCTTTGCCCTGATAACTTTTAGATTCTATCCACATGTACTCCAAACACCAGATACCAGATATGATATAAGTACATGTCGTCCTGACACCGCAGACTTTAGTCTCCTCTTCTAGTGCAGAAGTCATAGCCCCAGTTCTCCCTGGTAACACGTCATTGCCCGTTTGCGCGCACCACTAGGTTAAAGGTCCCAGCTGCTCTCAGGTAGCCCCCTCCATGTTTCCGCCCCATTCATGACACTTCTGTGACGTTCACATCACATGTCTATGTGCACGCCCTGTGCACGCCTTCTTTTCACGCCCATGTCTTCTTATCTTACGCTTGTCACTAGTTACGCCTACTGTATGTAATGTAATTAAATGACTTACTATATATATGTATGTTAAACTGTAATGAGGCGCGCTGCAGCTGCCTTCCTTCCTTCCTATTTATTTCAGGCTGTCCCGTTCCAGTCCCTTCCCTTTTGCCTGAATAAAGCCTGTTCAACTCGGACACATCGGATCCTGCCTCTTATTTATTGAGCTATCTGTTATTGTTAATATAGTCAAAAATAGTCCCGGTATTATTTATTTATATACCACATAATGGCGCCCGAATAGGGACGAGCCCCTTCCTCACGCGCTGGCGATGCTACGCAGGCCCCCTGACCCTCTGCAGCCGTGACGGAACTCTACTGCGCACCGGCAGATATTTCTGCTTCAAGTCTCCCTCAGGCCCACGGAGGAGACGGAGACTGCGGTCCGACATCCAGACGAAGCGGTGTGGAATGCGGTTTGTCCCGACCAGAGCCCAAGCCGAGAGAGCAAGGTCCGAGGTATCCGGAGGCCCACCTGTAACCGAAGTTTCCGAAGTTCGTAGTCCGACGTCGTAGCAGTCCAGTCCAGTCCGAGGCCTTCCAGTTTCTGCTTCCCGGTGAGTACCGTCGCGGGGGAAGTATCTAGACAGGATCATTAGTTTGTTCCTGGTCCGTTGGGTTTGGGTACGCAGATCCATTACGAAGTATTCACCTAGGTGGATACGGGTCAAGACGTGTCTCTTTATGGGACCGGTATGTTCTGTACTGTTTTAGCAGTGCATCCAGTAATTCTAGTAAGTTTCGTTCTCGAGAAATTCCTGTGTTCTGTTTTCAGTGTATCAGGTAGTATTTCTGTTCGAACTGTTATTAATGTATTTTTATGTCGTGGTATGAGTGTTTTGTTCGCTATTTTTTTATTGTGATTATTGTATATTGTGTTTCAAGTGTATTACCGAAATGCCTCTGTTCTCGAAATTACGTCAGTTAAAGACCAGAAAAGGGTTACTCGAAGAAGCAGTTCCTGTCCCTCCTAGGGACAGTCCAGGACATTTTATGTATCACAAGCATGGCTTAGATGCCATAATATATCTAGACTTATGGGCGGACTATACTAAGGAACTAGAAGAGAAATATAGATGGCCCGTATCAGGTACATGGGATGCCGAGTGCATCATGCGAGTAGAAGAAGCATTATGGAAAAAGAAAGCCAGACAGTCCCAGAAAGATGCCATCGAGTTATGGCGCAAAGAATCTCATAAAAGAACCGAAAAAGAATTCAGAAAAACAGAATTAAATAGGGAATCCTCAGAGAAAGCCCAAGAAAGGGAACTAATCGAAGAAGGTGAACGAGTTAGAGCAGAACAGTCAGACAGACAGAGAAATGCCCTTATTAAAGGCATGTATCCTCTTCTTGCCGAGGGCTTGCCAAAAGCAACCCCGGAAGTACCCTGTAACTTACCGCCGCCATTGGTCCCGACTAAGCTACGTCATAAACCGACCGCAGCTGATATTTTTCTTTCGTCCTATTTGGACGACACAGTACCAGCCTATGCAAATCCTGTTCCGCCTGCTCCCGTTAATAATGTAATCCCTGTTCCTCCAGCCGCTGGTCCCGTGGGTCCAGTTAATGTTACAGTACCTGTTACAGCACCCCCGGCCCAGCCCACAGTACATGTACCCGCTTTGCCAGTCACTCTACCCGCACGTACAGTATTCCCCGACGATTCTAGTTTAGGAGCCGCGGGGGGAGGTTCTCCTCGTACCCCGCCTCAACCAAGACGTCTGACGCTACATGAACTAGCGTTACAGCGTACGCCAAAAGTGTCTACATACGTAGATATCATGCGAGGTCTTACTGAATGTCGTTATGATCCAGTTCCAGGCGAGGATCACATGGTCATATATTCATTACGTTTAAGACGGGTTGCCAGCTATTTGGACACCCTGCCCGATATGGGAGAACATCTAGACAGAATATACCGTTTTATCCGTACAGGAGTGAATCCAGGAAGTATTCACGAAGCCATGGTTCAAAGAAAAGTCGAGACTCAGCTCATGATTTTAAAGTTCCTGATTAACTGTTTAATAAGAGAGCAAGATTGTCCAGAAAAAGATCAAGAAGAACTGAAAGTCCTGACTAGGTGGAGTGACAATATAGCCGATGGAAAACACAAGACACAAGGTTGTATAGAGAGTATGTACAAGAAAATTCGTAGGGAAATCATAACTATACACAAGAAACGAGAAGCAAAACAAGCAACCGAGAAAGAATATGACTCTTCTACTGAAGAGGTAGACAACGAGAATCCCGACAGAATAGCGTATGTAGGTAGAACTAGACTTTCCGACCGACATTCACGCCTAGATTACAAGAAAGCTTTTCCTCCTCCAGTACCAGAACAGCGTTCTCTTGAGCAAGTATTCCAAGCTACCGATCACATCCTGAAATCACGAATAGGTTATAGTGAGCTTAGTACCATGCATGAACAAGAACTAGCCCGATCAGCAGTCCGGTGGACTACTGATTCTACCACTTTTCCAGACAAAATAGTGGCACAAACGTTTCTGAAACTGCCCCCAGCCGAGCAGCGACTGGTGGGTATGTATATGATCCAGCACCTCATTACACTGTATGAGGAACAGCATTCTGATCCAGGTCCTTTACATGATGTATTAAACGAGTTACTCCAGTACAGATGGAAAGGTCTAGGTACCGATTTAATTAGTGTCATTCTAGAACAGCGCCACAAATACCGAACGTTTCTGAATCCACATTTTGTTCACGTCTCACCCCCAGAAAGTAAATCATTCTACATAGACAGACAGAATCCGTTACGAGAAGTACATCCAGTCAAGAAAGAGGCTGGTGGTCTAGAACGAGTGTTTGTTTACACCCCTATCACGAAAATAGAACTCTTAGAAATGAAAAGGTTAATTCCCTGTCATGATAAAGATCCAGCAGGGTTCCACCGTGAATTAAAGGACATGCTCCGTATGGGAGAATACACGTATCCTGATGTCATTAAAATGTTAAAGGTCTTGTTGCCTGTGGGCATATATGAAAAACTCAAAGAAAAAGAATGGGAGGTGGGAGAGAAAAAGATAGATTGGACAGCTCTAGAAGCTGAAGATAATACACGAGTACCAGGTACCGGTCTTGGGGATAAAGCTAAAGAATTGCCTGAGTTATTGATACAAGTTTTGCCAAGATTACTAGCCACGAAAAAGGAAGATTGGGATGCCATCTCAGCCTGTAAACAGAAACAAGACGAAGATACTAGTGATTTTTATTCTAGATTTGAGAAATGTTTTATTATTAATAGTGGTCTGAAAACAAGTAGTGAATCGTACCCTCATCTTTTTGTTACCAAACTAGTCGAGAATTCAAGTCCACAAGTTAAAAATCGAGTCCTGAAAGTCGAAAGTACTTGGCAAGCTAATTCTCCGTCACAGATGCTCCAGATGCTCCAGTACCACCAGAACAGAATCAGGGAAGAGCAGGAACACGAAAGGAGACGTATGAAAGACACGAAAATGAAAGTATTAGTTGCACAATCTGTTCCACAAGACAGTCAGAAGTGGGGTCCGAATCAAGCCAGTCATCCTGCAGTTCCCGTTAAAGGGACATGCAATTACTGTAAACAGCCAGGTCATTTTATAAACGAATGTGCAGTTCTGAAACACAACATAGCTACTGGTAAGACTAAAGAGAGACCACGTCCGCCTAGACAAGAACAAGTTTCACAGACTTCCCAGCCACCACAGAATGCACAACAGTCAGTTACAGTACCGCAGCCTATAGCTGCAACACAGCATGTTACACAGCAGATGTATCAGTATGCACAGTCAGAGTATCCAGATTATCAGCCATATTCATGAAACAGCCTAGAGAGGGAGGTAGGCTTGCCTCTCATCGAGATACCTGTAGATCAAGAGGGTCCCTATGTACATAGTCAAGTATTAGGGAAAGACAGAAAGTTTCTGATTGATACAGGGGCAAGTAGGACTACCATCAGTCATGACGAGGTTCCAGGGGCTCCGCTCTCAGGCTCTAGAAATGTTTCCCTTGGTTTTTCAGGAAAGCCTATTGTTAATGAAATATCGAAACCAGTTACTCTAGAAGTCGGTCCATTGTCCCGAACTACAGATCTGTTACTCACGAAATCTTGCCCGGAAAATTTGTTAGGCATTAAAACACTGAAAGAATTAGGAGCAGTAATATGCTGCTCCCCAGAAGGGGTCCGTTTGTTTCTGCGTGATTTCAAAGGTCATTATGTATTACGTGATTTTGATCCAAGATTATTGAATGTACCACAGCATTTATGGGCGCAAGGTTCAACTGATGTAGGTTGTATGCATATCACACCCCATCGTGTGACTCTAAAGCAAGGTGTTGTTTTACCACGAATCAGACAGTATAAATTGCCACCTGAGGCTGTAGCAGCCTTATCCAAAATTATTGACGAACTTATTGTTGAAGGAGTGGTTGTAGAAACTGACTCCAATGTATGTAATTCTCCTATCATTCCGATCCTGAAACGTACTGATCCAAATGCACCTCCAGTTTATCGATTAGTGATTGACCTTCGAGAACTTAATAAATGTATTATACCCCAGTACCCAGTGGTCCCAGATATTTCTTCCCTATTGACAGCCATTGATTCTGAAGCTACATTCTTTACAGTTATCGATCTCAAGAACGCATTTTTCAGTGTCCCCATTCATCCAGACAGCCAGTTTCTTTTCGGATTCTGTTTAAATGGAAGAAGCTATAAATTCACACGAGCACCTCAAGGTTTCACAGAAAGCCCTAGCATTTACAGTCAAGCACTTAAGAGACAACTAGACAATATTCACATGCCAACTGACACTGCCCTGCTCCAGTATGTCGATGATCTACTGATCACAGCCCGTTCTGAACGTGACTGCGAGCGTGCGTCACTTACAGTCCTGTATTTCCTGGCCGAGATGGGGCACAAGGTGTCCCCTTCCAAATTGCAATTCTGTGTCCAGCAAGTGGTCTACCTTGGACACTTACTGTCCAAGAGGGGTAGGCAGTTGACACCTGACCGTATCCAGTTAATAGCACATCTTCCACAGCCCAAGACACAGAAGGAGGTACGAGCTTTTATCGGCCTCACTTCTTACTGCAGACAATGGATTCCACAGTATGCATTTCTAGCCAAGCCACTGATACAGTTAACGACACAGGAGGCAGCCGTATCGACTGTCCTCCCTTGGACCCAGGAACATACACTTGTTTTTAATGAGTTAAAGAAAGCTTTATGTAATGCACCTGTTCTAGCAACACCGAACTACAGTAAGCCTTTCACACTTTTCGTTACAGAACGTGATGGTACTGCATTATCTGTTCTCACACAAGATCAAGCAGGACAATACAAGCCCTGTGCTTATTTTTCTAGCACATTAGATCCAGTGGCCCAGGCTCTGCCTGCGTGCCTCAAGTCAGTTGCAGCCACAGCTCTAGCTATCAGACAGAGTGATTCCATAGTGTTAGGACACTCCCTGACAGTACAAGTTCCACACTCCGTGGAAGTTCTTTTAAACCGAACACAGACTCAGCACTTGACAATTGCACGTTTAACAGGTTATGAACTGACACTGTTTCAGCCACACATAGAAATCAGACGCTGCAACATTTGAAATCCAGCTACACTGTTACCGTCAGTTACTTCGAATCCTGCCACACATGACTGTGTGGAAGTTGTTAACACCATGACAAAGCCAAGACAAGACTTGACAGACATTGCATTACCTGATCCCGACCTGACACTTTATGTGGATGGTTCATGTATGAGAACAAGTGCAGGAGAACTAGTAGCCGCGTATGCAGTGACTACTGAAACCGAAGTTATAGAAACACATCGTATAGACACCCTGTCCGCTCAAGCAGCAGAGCTTGTCGCTCTGACCCAAGCCTGCATACGTGCCAAGAACCTGAAAGTAAATATATACCAAGATTCACGTTATGCATTCGGAGTCGTACACGACTTTGGAGTGCTCTAGCAAGAAAGAGGTTTTATGACTTCTCATGGAACCAAGATTCAGCATGGTCTCCTCATTCAAGCTCTGTTAGATGCAATACATTTACCGACAGCTATCGCTATCATGAAGTGCAAGGCACATACGAAAGTCACTGATATCATTTCCCAAGGTAACGATCTAGCAGATCGAACAGCCAAGCTCACAGCTCAGACTCCAGACATTCTAGTTAACACGACACTGACACACATTCCAGAACAGACTACTTGTATGACAGTTAAGGACCCTACACAAGATGTCATAGATATACAGCTACATGCTACTCCCGATGAAATTAAGAAATGGTCCGAACAAGGAGGGGTCCAGACAGATCAAGGATGGTTGACGAAGGGAAAAGCCACATGGTTTCTCCCCGACTCTATGGTTCAAGTCATTATTAACACCGCACATAGTCCAGCACACTTAGGAGAAAAAGCCATGTTAGACAGTATCCAGAACCTCTGGTTCAATAAGCATTTACGAGCAGCAGCCAAGCAGAAAGTACGTACCTGTATGATCTGTTGTCAGTTTAATCCAGGTAAAAGTGTCCCGGTGGAACAAGGTGGATTCCATCCTCCTGACCACCCTTTTGAAGTCCTCCAGATGGATTATATTCAGATGGAGCGATGTCGAGGTTTCAAGTATGTCCTCGTAGTTGTATGCGCTTTGTCCAGGTGGACAGAGGCATATCCAGTTCCAGATTACACAGCTGCGACCACTGCCAGGCAGTTGGTTCGTGAGTTCTTTCCCCGCTATGGATTACCTAGGGTCGTGTATTCAGATAACGGCCAGCCATTCTCATCCGAGCTCATGAAACAAGTATCTCTTCTGTTAGGGTACCAGTGGAAGTTCCATTGTGTACGCCATCCTGAAGCCGCCGGTCTCGTAGAGAGACATAACCAGACTCTGAAAATCCGAATTGCAAAAGTGTGTGCAGAGAAAGGTGTAGATTGGATGGTAGCACTGCCAGTTGCCCTTTTTTATATGAGAATGGTCGCTCACTCCCGTTCAGGTCTATCTCCCTATGAGATAGTGTTTGGTCGTCCCCCCAATATGTGGGGTACACCTAGACCCCGTACAATAACTGATGTTGACAGTAATATGCTGACAGATTACCTTGCCTCCTTGATGTCTGCACTACAATCTTGTCGTTCACAGGTTGCCGCTGCATTTCCAGACAACACCGAAGTGAAACCGCACAAAGTCGTTCCAGGTGACCTGGTTCTTATAAGGAACTTTGATCGTTCAAGTCCGCTGGAGCCTCGCTGGAAGGAACCCCGTCTCGTCCTTCTCACCACCCGAACTGCGGTGAAAGTGGAAAACAGAAAAGGGTGGCTACACGCGAGCCACGTCAAGAAATTCCATGGACTCAAAGCAAAAACTTTTCTCAAGGACTGCCCCGTTCTCAAGGACTGCCCAGACAATGAATCTAAAATTCCCCTGTTAGAGAAAACTCCGCAGCAGGAGTATAAATCCAAGTTGAGGTCTAGTAAGTCAGCCAGTTTAATTGTCTAAGTCCCTCTCGGGTGAAACGGTTAGACAGGTTCCTGACATGTATGAGATAGACCCACACAGTGAGAGAGTTAGTCAAAACTCTAAGAGATGTATCATCATTCTGTTCTTTTTATTGTTCCTGAGTCTTATGGTTACATGCATAAGTTATGCGTTACATTTATGTTTTCCTATTTCACATGTAAATATGTTTTCTAATGTTACAGTAGAGCACACATTTAGTGATCTGCCTCCTCACGAGTTATCCTATCGTCTTGCTATGCGTAATAATACTTTTATCCGAATGTTGCACTATTCACACCAGACCAGCAATGCCACTAATTGTTGGGTGTGTGGTCGACTCCCCCCTTTCCAGACACCGAAGGGAGTTCTGCCACTCTTTCCTTATCCGTTTTCACATAATGGTTCGTGTGGAGCATGGTCCACGTTAACGTCATCCTCGACTGATATGTCCCTTTTGAATCGAACATGTTTTCCAGACAAGCAAGGTCTTTCCCATAGAACAGGATTAGATCTAGAAAATGAAGTATATGATTTAGGTAATTATTCCTCGAATTTTATGGTTCTGAATGTTCAGTCCGATACTACTCCAGATTTGCCTGCTATTTCAGTACTACCAGTCAAAGGCGAATTATGTGTAAGAAAGAATGGTTCCGCACATGTAGGACATAGTGATTGTACTATTATGGTCGAGTATAGTGACAGTGGGAAATCTATTTTCAAAGCCTCACGTCATTCTTATTTTGTGTGTGGTCAGACCACATATGTTCGTCTGCCCCTAGATTGGGGTGGAACATGTTATATTGCCTTCCTACTGCCACCAGTTTTTCTAGCCCCATCTGATTATCACAGAAACACACATCTAGTACACGTTAGACATAGAAGGGAGACTGAGTCCCCAATTGTCGATCAAACTGAAACTGCTCTAGAACAGTATCAAGACTTCAATAAAGGTTTCTTTTTCTTCATAGGTCCTGTCCAGAATAGTAAGTTAATACGTAGGTTAACCAGAACCCTTGAAGCAGTAGTGAATGAAACTACTTCCGCTCTAGGTAACTTAACTGAAGAACAATCTGCTATGCGTTTTGTCGTGCTCCAAAATCGTCTCGTTCTTGACGTCATACTGGCCGATAGAGGAGGAGCATGTAGAGTCATCGGATCTAGTTGCTGCCTTTTCATTCCTAATAACGCGCCGTCTGTTTATTCAGCTATAACCAGACTTCATAAAATTGCCCTTCAGTTACACCAGAATCCAGGCACCTGGACATGGTCCGGTTGGCTCTGGAGTATAATATCTGCCTGGGGATGGAAAGTATTGTCATTCCTAGGTATAGCAGTAATGATCATATTCAGTTGCTGCCTCTGTTTACAATGTGGCCCTGCGATTTGCGGCATGTGTGCTACCTCTTGTATTCCTAGTCCTAAGTCCCGCTCCAAGACAATTCGAGACGAGCAAATGATGCTATATGAACAGATAGATGGTATCATGAATATTGATGTTTCCTGATGGAAACGTAGGGCACAAGGAGGGAATGTGGAAAAGTGAGTTTTGCCTTGCTATATGTGCCTACGTGTTCCCCATCCTATGTTATATGTGCATGATCGATATGCATGTATCCCCCTATGATCGATTAAAGACGTAATTATGGTTGTGTCCAACTCTAGTATGCCAGTATCCAGTTCTCGTGAAAGCAACGAGTATTAGGCCTATGTTGCCACGTTTTACAGTGTGCACGTTATTTCATTGAATTGTCCCCGTTTTCTAGGCCTCAAAAGGGCCCGGACACCAGATTCAAGCTCCAGTCTCCTGAACCCTCTCCGAGGAGCGAAGCAGCCCCCACCTGCATCCCTGACCCTTCACTTACTTCCTGCCTCGCAGCGCGGTGCCCGGCCTGGCTCTGCCTGCCTGTCTGCCAAGAATATGTTATGTTTCTAGTTATCAGTTCAGCCCTCCTTCTTTGCATTCCTAAGCTACTGAACCGCATCAACAGTTTCAGCTATAGTCTAGTCTTTCTGTCTCCATGTAAGAGAAATACTGTATTAATATTCATAGAATATTCCTAGCACACGCAATACATGTAGAATATATGCATGCACCAGCCTTAGTGTCAAGTAGCCTTTGCCCTGATAACTTTTAGATTCTATCCACATGTACTCCAAACACCAGATACCAGATATGATATAAGTACATGTCGTCCTGACACCGCAGACTTTAGTCTCCTCTTCTAGTGCAGAAGTCATAGCCCCAGTTCTCCCTGGTAACACGTCATTGCCCGTTTGCGCGCACCACTAGGTTAAAGGTCCCAGCTGCTCTCAGGTAGCCCCCTCCATGTTTCCGCCCCATTCATGACACTTCTGTGACGTTCACATCACATGTCTATGTGCACGCCCTGTGCACGCCTTCTTTTCACGCCCATGTCTTCTTATCTTACGCTTGTCACTAGTTACGCCTACTGTATGTAATGTAATTGAAATGACTTACTATATATATGTATGTTAAACTGTAATGAGGCGCGCTGCAGCTGCCTTCCTTCCTTCCTATTTATTTCAGGCTGTCCCGTTCCAGTCCCTTCCCTTTTGCCTGAATAAAGCCTGTTCAACTCGGACACATCGGATCCTGCCTCTTATTTATTGAGCTATCTGTTATTGTTAATATAGTCAAAAATAGTCCCGGTATTATTTATTTATATACCACAAAGGGTGGGGAATTACTTGTCGAATATCCAAGTTTTGAGTTGCTTTCTGAATGCTAGGTGGTTCTGAGTAAGGCGAAGGTGAGTGGGAAGTGAGTTCCAGGTTTTAGCTGCCAGGTAGGAGAAGGATCTACCTCCCATGGTGGTTTTGTTGATGCGAGGAACAGTGGCCAGGGCTTGGTTGGAGGATCGTAGCTGACGGGTGGGGGTGTAGAAGGACAGTCGTGTGTTGAGGCATTCGGGTCCAAGTTCGTAGAGTGCTTTGTGTGCGTGGGTGAGGAGGCGGAACGTTATCCTCTTATGTACGGGGAGCCAGTGGAGGTTTTTCAGGTGACCAGAGATGTGTTCTTTACGCGGGATGTCTAGTATGAGCCTGGCTGAGGCGTTCTGGATGCGTTGGAGTTTTTTCTGGAGTTTAGCGGTGGAAGGGCGTATAGGGTGTTTCCATAGTCCAGGCGGCTCGTGACCAGTGCGTGGGTGACCGTTTTTCTAGTTTCGGTGGGGATCCAGCGAAATGTTTTTTTGAGCATGCAAAGAATGTTGAAGCAAGAAGATGAAACAGCATTGACTTGTTTGGTCATCGAGAGTGAGGAGTCCAGGATGACGCCCAGGTTCCGTGCGTGGTCCGTCGGGATGGGTGCTTTTCCGAGGGCCTCTGGCCACCAAGAGTCGTCCCAGGCGGAGGGGGAGGTGCCTAAGATGAGGACTTCTGTTTTGTCTGAATTCAGTTTCAGACGGCTGTGCTTCATCCATTCGGCTACTTCTTTCATTCCTTCGTGTAAGTTGGTTTTGGCGGTGTTAGGGTCTTTGGTGAGTGAGAGGATCAGTTGAGTGTCGTCAGCGTAGGAGATGATGTTGAGATTGTGTTGGCGAGCGATGGCCGCAAGGGGGCTCATGTATACGTTGAAGAGGGTGGGGCTGAGTGACGATCCTTGTGGCACGCCGCAGATGACTTCAGAGGCCTCTGACTTGAATGGTGGGAGGCGGACTCTCTGGGTTCTTCCGGTGAGGAACGAGGTGATCCATTCCAGTGCTTTTCCTTGGATTCCGACGTTTCTGAGGCGCTGTAGAAGGGTGCTATGACAGACTGTGTCGAAGGCAGCGGAGAGGTCGAGGAGGATGAGGGCGACTGTGTCTCCATTGTCCAGTAGAGTTCGAATGTCGTCTGTGGCTGCGATGAGGGCGGTCTCAGTGCTGTGTTTGGCTCGGAAGCCAGACTGTGAGGAGTCGAGTGATTTGTTGGTTTCGAGGAAGGCGGCGAGCTGGTTGTTGACAGCTTTCTCGATGACTTTGGCCGGGAATGGAAGGAGCGAGATGGGGCGGTAGTTTTTGAGTTCGGTGGGGTCAGCTGTGGGTTTTTTCAGAAGGGCGCTGAGTTCTGCGTGTTTCCAGCTTTCCGGGAAGGTGGCGGAGTTGAGGGAGCAGTTGATGACATCTCGGAGGTGTGGTGCTATGATGGAGTCTGCTTTGTTGAAGATATGGTGAGGGCATGGGTCAGTTGGGGATCCTGAGTGGATGGAGTTCATCAGGCGGATCGTGTCCTCGGTGGAGATTGGGTTCCAGTCGTTAAGGATGTTCAAGGGGGGTGAAGGTCCTGCGGAAGGTTGGGTGGGTTTGTCTCCGGGTCGGTTGTCGAAGCTGTTGTGGATGTCTGCGATTTTGTTGTGGAAGAAGGAAGCTAGGGAGTCGCAGAGGGCTTGGGAGGGGGTGATGTCGTTGGAGTTGGCTGAAGGGTTGGTAAATTCTTTGACGATGTTGAATAGTTCCTTGCTGTTGTGGGCGTTGTTATCTAGACGATCTTTGAATGCGGCTTTCTTGGCAGATCGGATTAGTTGGTGGTGTATGCGGGTGGCGTTTTTGAAGGCGTCTCTGGTGCTGGTGTTTGGGTCTTTTTTCCAGGCCTTCTCAAGGGATCGACAGAGTTTCTTAGATTTCTTAAGATCACCGTTGAACCAAGAGGCGTTTTTGCTGCCTAGTTTGCTTTGACGTTTTTTCAACGGTGCTAGGATGTCGGCGCTGTTGGATAGCCATTTGGTGAGGTTAGTGGCTGCTTGGTCGGGGTTTGAGGAGTGGGCGGGGGGGTTTAGGAGAAGCGATGAGGAGATCTGGTCGATGGTGATTTTGTTCCAGTTTCTTTGCAGGGTAGGTTGAGGATGGTTGTGGATTGTGGTCTTATTGTAGGTAAAATGAACGCAGCTGTGGTCCGTCCAATGAAGAGCTGTGGTGTGACTGAATGAGACATGTTTGCTGGAGGTGAAGATGGGGTCGAGTGTGTGACCTGCAATGTGGGTGGGGGTAGTGACAAGTTGTTTGAGTCCGAGGTTGGCAAGATTGTCCAGAAGGGTGGTGGTGCTGCTGTCATTGCTCTTTTCCAGGTGAAAATTGAGGTCTCCCAATAGAATATAGTCCTCGGAGGGGAGGGCGTGTGGGGTGATAAAGTCAGTGATGTCGTCACTGAATTGTGCACGGGGTCCTGGAGGCCGGTAGAGGAGGGTGCCTCTGAGTGTGGTCTTGGGGTCGGTGTGGATCTGGAAGTGGAGGTGTTCGGTGTTGGCAAGGTTGACGTCTGAGCTGGTTGAGATGCGGATGGAATTCTTGTGGACGATGGCGATGCCTCCTCCTGTTTGCTTGATGCGGTCCTTCCGGATGATCTTGTATCCTTCCGGGATGGCAATGGTGATGTCTGGGGCTGAGGAGGCGTTCATCCATGTTTCTGTTAGGAAGGCGACGTCCGGTGATTTGGTGTCTAGTAGATTCCAAAGGTCGATGGCGTGTCTGTGGACCGAGCGGGTGTTGAGTAGGATGCATTTTAGCTGGTTGGTGTCTGGTCTCTGTTTGGTGTTGGTGGATGAGGAGTTAGTTTTGGTGCCGTCGAACTTGCAGGAGTTGCAAGAGAAGGGTCCATGGGTGTGTCCAGGAACGGCTTGGACGCAGTTGGGGGAGCGACCGTGGTTAAGGGCTAGGAGGGTGTTGGCATTGTAAGTGATGCGAGTGGGCTGGGACTCATGGGAACCAGGGGGTCTGGCGCTGGGCGCGGTCTCGGCGCGGACGGGCGTAGGCGGGCTTACCTTTGGCGCACCTTCGGCGCAATTGGGGCGCGAAACGCTGCGCGTGAACGCTGCGCGCTGATGCATTAGTCATATATGGATAGTGGAGGGGCGGAGCGTGGGAGGGGCAGCAGGGAGGCGGGAGCGAGGTCCAGGGAGGGTCAGGGACGGTCAGCAAATCAACAAAATGGCAGTCTGGTAAACAGACGTTGCGAGCGTCTCAACCAACAAAAGCCACACTGAAAGTGGAGCGCTATGCAAGGCAAGACTATCTGAGGCCAGCAGAGGAAAGCGCTATATCAGGTGAAGCTAGAAAGCGCTGTGCAGGGCTAATAACTAATCACCACACTCGAGATGTAATTCTATTAGGCAGCACCACACTCGAGATGTAATTCTATTAGGCAGCAAGGCAGCAAGGCACAGCAGTGTCACAAAGCGCAGCGCAGCTTTAAATTCCAGAATACAATGAAAATAAAATGAAATGCGAGGCAGAATTCAGCATCAAAAATACGATACCAGCCAGGAGAGGAGAGGAGGGGGGGGGGAGCGACCGTTTCTGGTGTTAGCAGGGCGGTCACCAGTCACATGGTGCTGGGCTGACCTGCCGCCGGAGCTGGGGATCGAACCGTGATCCCCAGATTCCAGCTTCAGTCACCCTTGCCGCGGCGCCACACCTCTCCCTTATAAGACAGTAAGGGGATAAAAAGCCATATGGGCATTCCCTCTTCTCCACTAATCGATGAAGTCCGAATTTTACCATGAGGGCATCTAAAGTGCCTCTTTCATGTGGAGCTGCCTTCACTGAGGCCCTTTGATACTACCCAGGTAGGTGGTCTTACTTATTGGAGTTTTGAAGATGCTGTCACTCAAGCTAGGGGAGCCAAGATGCACAATGGCTGTCGGCTCAGCATCACAGCCCATGACACAAGCCCCTTCGGTAACACTTGCGTCAGTCAGAGAGGGTGTCAGTGTGTCAGTCAGAGAGGAAGGGTGTCAGTGTGTCAGTCACAGATGAAGGGTGTCAGTGTGTCAGTCAGAGAGGAAGGTGAGGGCGGCTGGCACCCTTGAAGCAGAGATGAAGGGTGTCAGTGTGTCAGTCAGAGATGAAGGGTGTCAGTGTGTCAGAGAGGAAGGGTGTCAGTGTGTCAGTCAGAGATGAAGGGTGTCAGTGTGTCAGTCACAGATGAAGGGTGTCAGTGTGTCAGTCAGAGAGGAAGGTGAGGGCGGCTGGCACCCTTGAAGCAGAGATGAAGGGTGTCAGTGTGTCAGTCAGAGATGAAGGGTGTCAGTGTGTCAGAGAGGAAGGGTGTCAGTGTGTCAGTCAGAGATGAAGGGTGTCAGTGTGTCAGTCAGAGAGGAAGGGTGTCAGTCTGTCAGTCAGAGAGGAAGGGTGTCAGTGTCAGTCAGAGATGAAGGGTGTCAGTGTGTCAGTCAGAGATGAAGGGTGTCAGTGTGTCAGTCAGAGATGAAGGGTGTCAGTGTGTCAGTCAGAGAGGAAGGGTGTCAGTGTGAGAGGAAGGGTGTCAGTGTGAGGTGAAGGGTGTCAGTGTGAGGTGAAGGGTGTCAGTCAGAGATGAAGGGTGTCAGTGTGTCAGTCAGAGATGAAGGGTGTCAGTGTGTCAGTCAGAGATGAAGGGTGTCAGTGTGTCAGTCAGAGATGAAGGGTGTCAGTGTGTCAGTCAGAGATGAAGGGTGTCAGTGTCAGTCAGAGAGGAAGGGTGTCAGTGTGAGGTGAAGGGTGTCAGTCAGAGATGAAGGGTGTCAGTGTGTCAGTCAGAGATGAAGGGTGTCAGTGTGTCAGTCAGAGAGGAAGGGTGTCAGTGTGTCAGTCAGAGATGAAGGGTATCAGTGTGTCAGTCAGAGATGAAGGGTGTCAGTGTCAGTCAGAGAGGAAGGGTGTCAGGGTGAGGTGAAGGGTGTCAGTGTGAGGTGAAGGGTGTCAGTGTGAGGTGAAGGGTGTCAGTCAGAGATGAAGGGTGTCAGTGTGTCAGTCAGAGATGAAGGGTGTCAGTGTGTCAGTCAGAGATGAAGGGTGTCAGTGTGTCAGTCAGAGATGAAGGGTGTCAGTGTGTCAGTCAGAGATGAAGGGTGTCAGTGTCAGTCAGAGAGGAAGGGTGTCAGTGTGAGGTGAAGGGTGTCAGTCAGAGATGAAGGGTGTCAGTGTGTCAGTCAGAGATGAAGGGTGTCAGTGTGTCAGTCAGAGAGGAAGGGTGTCAGTGTGTCAGTCAGAGATGAAGGGTATCAGTGTGTCAGTCAGAGATGAAGGGTGTCAGTGTCAGTCAGAGAGGAAGGGTGTCAGGGTGAGGTGAAGGGTGTCAGTCAGAGATGAAGGGTGTCAGGGTGAGGTGAAGGGTGTCAGTGTGAGGTGAAGGGTGTCAGTGTGAGGTGAAGGGTGTCAGGGTGAGGTGAAGGGTGTCAGTGTGAGGTGAAGGGTGTCAGTGTGAGGTGAAGGGTGTCAGTGTGAGGTGAAGGGTGTCAGTGTGAGGTGAAGGGTGTCAGTGTGTCAGTCAGAGAGGAAGGGTGTCAGTGTGAGGTGAAGGGTGTCAGGGTGAGGTGAAGGGTGTCAGTGTGAGGTGAAGGGTGTCGGTGTGAGGTGAAGGGTGTCAGTGTGAGGTGAAGGGTGTCAGTGTGAGGTGAAGGGTGTCAGTGTGTCAGTCAGAGAGGAAGGGTGTCAGTGTGAGGTGAAGGGTGTCAGGGTGAGGTGAAGGGTGTCAGTGTGAGGTGAAGGGTGTCAGTGTGAGGTGAAGGGTGTCAGTGTGAGGTGAAGGGTGTCAGTGTGTCAGTCAGAGATGAAGGGTGTCAGTGTGTCAGTCAGAGAGGAAGGGTGTCAGTGTGAGGTGAAGGGTGTCAGTCAGAGATGAAGGGTGTCAGGGTGAGGTGAAGGGTGTCAGTGTGAGGTGAAGGGTGTCAGTGTGAGGTGAAGGGTGTCAGTCAGAGATGAAGGGTGTCAGGGTGAGGCAGCCTCGAAGCCACAAGGCCCTGGCCCCCTCCAGGGATGCCGACCACCCCCTCTGGCGTCTGTCCCTGCTCGCAGACATGGCTTCCTTGGACCGGGCGAAGCTTTCAGCGCCTGTTCGAGGCTCCTGTGGCAGCCGGGCTCCCTGCTCTGCGGCCTGGTGAGAGAGAGCTGAGGCGGTCGGAGGTGTTGAGGGGCGTGAGGGACTCTGCTGGCACAGGCGGTGAAGGGTTCACAGGGCGGTGGTGGCAGAGCGGCCACAAACCGCACAAAAACAGGGAGCCGGGCCCAGCTAATGAAACGCGAGGTGTCTGCGGAGGGTGGGCCCGCAGCCAGCTGCCTTTTCTCATATCCTGCGGGTTTTATGGACTGGCGGCCGGCGTGGCTGCGAGCCCAGCTGCAGGCGAGATTTACAAGCCTGGCTTCGAATTCAGAGCGGAGGCGGGCGTGAGGCGGGCGTGAGGGGGGCGTGAGGGGGGCGGCGCATCCGTGAGTGCGCGGGGGTCGAGTTCCGCGCAGACCCTCGTGTGCAACAAGTCTCGTTTCACGCTGATGTCACACAGAACCGCATTCACAGATTGTCAGGAGGTGTGAAAAAACAGGCATCATTTACTACATCAGGAAATCCTGTATTTCTGCAAGTGATGCAAAGGTCTCGAAATGAGGGTGACAGACGCTGCTGAAAGACCCAGAAGAATCTGAGCAGAGGCCGCCGAGCCCGAGCAGTGGATGAAACTTGAGTGTGGAAACTCCTTTTGCGCCTTAAGCAGGCCCAGGCAAGACAGAACTCAACTTGAGTTTTGTATAAGATTTTGGGCTAAGAATGAGTACATGTGCTCTCCCGACCATCTATGTCCCCAACAGCCCTCCAGCAGCCCCCCAGCAGCACTCCAGCAGCCCCCCAGCAGCACTCCAGCAGCACCCCAGCAGACCCCCAGCAGCACTCCAGCAGCACTCCAGCAGCACCCCAGCAGCACCCCAGCAGCACTCCAGCAGCACTCCAGCAGCACCCCAGCAGCACTCCAGCAGCACCCCAGCAGCACTCCAGCAGCACCCCAGCAGCCCCCCAGCAGCACCCCAGCAGCACTCCAGCAGCACCCCAGCAGCCCCCCAGCAGCACCCCAGCAGCACTCCAGCAGCACTCCAGCAGCCCCCCAGCAGCCCCCCAGCAGCCCCCCAGCAGCACTCCAGCAGCCCCCCAGCAGCACCCCAGCAGCACTCCAGCAGCACCCCAGCAGCACTCCAGCAGCACTCCAGCAGCACTCCAGCAGCACTCTAGCGGCACCCCAGCAGCACCCCAGCAGCCCCCCAGCAGCACTCCAGCAGCACCCCAGCAGCCCCCCAGCAGCACTCCAGCAGCACTCCAGCAGCACCCCAGCAGCCCTCACTCCAGCAGCCCCTCAGCAGCACTCCAGCAGCACCCCAGCAGCCCCCCAGCAACACCCCAGCAGCACCCCAGCAGCACCCCAGCGGCACTCCAGCAGCACTCCAGCGGCACTCCAGCAGCAGTCCAGCAGCACCCCAGCAGCACTCCAGCAGCACCCCAGCAGCACCCCAGCAGCACCCCAGCGGCACTCCAGCAGCACCCCAGCAGCACTCCAGCGGCACCCCAGCAGCACTCCAGCGGCACCCCAGCGGCACTCCAGCAGCACCCCAGCAGCACTCCAGAAGCCCCCCAGCGGCACTCCAGCAGCACTCCAGCAGACCCCCAGCAGCACCCCAGCAGCCCCTCAGCAGCACTCCAGCAGCACTCCAGCAGACCCCCAGCAGCACCCCAGCAGCCCCCCAGCAGCACTCCAGCAGCCCTCCAGCAGCACCCCAGCAGCCCCTCAGCAGCACTCCAGCAGCACCCCAGCAGCACCCCAGCAACACTCAAGCAGCACTACAGCAGCCCCCCAGCAGCCCCCCAGCAGCACCCCAGCAACACTCAAGCAGCACTACAGCAGCCCCCCAGCAGCCCCCCAGCAGCCCCCCAGCAGCACTCCAGCAGCACCCCAGCAGCACTCCAGCAGCACTCCAGCAGCACTCCAGCAGCACCCCAGCAGCACTCCAGCAGCACCCCAGCAGCACTCCAGCAGCACCCCAGCAGCCCCCCAGCAGCACCCCAGCAGCACTCCAGCAGCACCCCAGCAGCCCCCCAGCAGCACCCCAGCAGCACTCCAGCAGCACTCCAGCAGCACTCCAGCAGCCCCCCAGCAGCCCCCCAGCAGCACCCCAGCAGCACTCCAGCAGCACCCCAGCAGCCCCCCAGCAGCACCCCAGCAGCACTCCAGCAGCACCCCAGCAGCACTCCAGCAGCACTCCAGCAGCACTCCAGCAGCACTCTAGCGGCACCCCAGCAGCACCCCAGCAGCCCCCCAGCAGCACTCCAGCAGCACCCCAGCAGCCCCCCAGCAGCACTCCAGCAGCACTCCAGCAGCACCCCAGCAGCCCTCACTCCAGCAGCCCCTCAGCAGCACTCCAGCAGCACCCCAGCAGCCCCCCAGCAACACCCCAGCAGCACCCCAGCAGCACCCCAGCGGCACTCCAGCAGCACTCCAGCGGCACTCCAGCAGCAGTCCAGCAGCACCCCAGCAGCACTCCAGCAGCACCCCAGCAGCACCCCAGCAGCACCCCAGCGGCACTCCAGCAGCACCCCAGCAGCACTCCAGCGGCACCCCAGCAGCACTCCAGCGGCACCCCAGCGGCACTCCAGCAGCACCCCAGCAGCACTCCAGAAGCCCCCCAGCGGCACTCCAGCAGCACTCCAGCGGCACCCCAGCGGCACTCCAGCAGCACTCCAGCAGCACCCCAGCAGCACCCCAGCAGCACTCCAGCGGCACCCCAGCAGCACTCCAGCGGCACCCCAGCGGCACTCCAGCAGCACCCCAGCAGCACCCCAGCAGCACTCCAGCGGCACCCCAGCGGCACTCCAGCAGCACCCCAGCAGCACTCCAGAAGCCCCCCAGCGGCACTCCAGCAGCACTCCAGCAGCACCCCAGCAGCACTCCAGCGGCACTCCAGCGGCACCCCAGCGGCACTCCAGCAGCACTCCAGCGGCACCCCAGCAGCACTCCAGCGGCACCCCAGCGGCACTCCAGCAGCACTCCAGCAGCACCCCAGCAGCACCCCAGCAGCACCCCAGCAGCACTCCAGAAGCCCCCCAGCGGCACTCCAGCAGCACTCCAGCGGCACCCCAGCGGCAGGGTGTTGGACTTGGCCCTTCTGGCAGGTTCACCCCTAAACTTTTTGCTTTTAATGGTGACCTGGTGATGGTGATTTTTGGGTTCTGCGCACTTTCACTGTGTCCCAGTGGAAAGTGCATGTGCCCTTTGAGTGCATGTGGTGAGATAGGCCTGCCCTCCCATAGGAATGCATGGGGAATGTATGTGTCCCTGGTAGTTCCTGATGCGTGAGGTGTGCATGCTCGAGTTTGGTATGTGTGAACTCGTGTGATTAAATGCTTCGCAATGATGTATGTGGCATGATTGTGTCTTGTGCGGAAGTACCACTTCTAGACATGGCTATGTGTGTGCTGAGGGGGTGCTGGAGCGTGATTGGCTGGAGCTGGCTGGCATGCCATGCTCCAGGATGTCTGGATGGGTCTGCCCAGTGGTGAGTGCTGAGATCAGCATGCTGATGTGAGGGGAGGGCTGCACCTGGTTCCTGATGGGGCTGGGCTTTCCCCACACAATGCTGGCTCCGCCCCCTGTGGTGCGTCTAATGACCCTAGCCCTGCCAGTGAATGAAAAGGGTGATTGGGCCATAAAGGGTGCTCCAAAACCAGCTGCGACTGGTTTCTCCCCCACCCTGCACCTACAGACAAAGGTTTCCATAGTATAAAAATGGGGCTGTGTCCCCACAGAAGTTGTTCTCTTCCAGGATCTTGCCTGAAGGGGCTGCTGCTGTTGCTGGGCCAGAGGACCGCCACTTGTACTGCCTCCCTGCCTGGAGGCCCAGTGAGCTGGCTCTGGGCCCAGCCTTGCCCCCTGCCTACCTGAAAGACTTCATTGCTGGACTTTTTGGTTCTCTGTAGCCCTGGGGAGCGCTCTCCCTTGTCCCCAGCGCTGGGAGCGCTTTATTTGTGCCTTTTAGCGCTGTGAGCGCTTTTCCCTGCCTGCCTAGCGCTGAGAGCGCTTTTCTTTACCTATAGCGCTTGGGAGCACTTTGCCTGCCCTAGCGAGTGCCCACCTCGCTTATTTGTAATTAATTTGCCCCCTGGCAGGTGCCCACCCTGCCAGGGACCTTTTTTTGGGCTTTTACGCGAGGGAGCCACCCCTCGGTAACTTCATCCCCCGCCTGCCTGCCTGAGACGGGCCGCCGCGCTGCCCGCGACGACCCGGAAGTGGTTGGGCAGCCAGCCAATCCCTGTGCGGCCCGACGGAAGTCCCGCCTTTGAAGACGGGGCAGGGCTGCGGGGCTTGCGGGGCTCCCGTGAGGAAGGGAGAGCCCCGCTGCAAAGAAGAGTCCGCCGCCTTTAGCAGTACCCGGTCCCCAGGAGCGGGACCGGGTGACCAGGAGGATGCGGCCCTTGCCGAGGAGAGCCGCCGCAAGGCAAGAGATCCGGTGAGTGGGGCCTGTGCAGCGTAAAGGAGAGGGGGGCGTCGGGGCACATTGCCGGTGCCCGCCCCTCCCCTCCAGTGCGAGGGCCTGTGTGCTTGAGGCCCGTGGGGCCTCCCTTTGCATTCGAGTCCCCCGAGGAGGGACTCCGACAACGGCCGCATTTGGTGCTCGAGCCTGACAGGCTCGGGTGACAATATTGTTGAAGCCCCGAGGCCCCAGAGGGCCGTTTTGCGATCTCGAGTCCAAGAAGGGACTCCAACGGTTGTGTTTGAGCCGGAAAGGCTCAAGGGGGCATTTTGATTTACTGAGAGCCCACGAGGGGCTCAGGCACCACAAGTATCTTTGAGAGCCCAGAGAGGCTCAGGGGCCATTTGTTTATTCAGAGCCCAGCGAGGCTCCAAAAAGGGGACAGTCATTTCTACAGATCCTGTGAGGCTCCCACGTTGGTCCCTCAGTATTTACAACTGCCCAGCACTTTGTGGGCAGTTGCCACCTTTAGGCACCCCTGACACTGGGACACAGGGCGTCCTAGCCCTAGAGAGGTCAGTTGGCCTAGGGACAGTCACAAGTGGTTACTAATGTGAGTTCTGCCGCATTTATGATTTATGTGCCCATGAGTTTTTAGGCATCATGTGTTTTCCTCCCCTGCACCTCTGAATGTGTTTTAATGCGTCATGTGCCTTGTTCCTTACACCTATGAATGTATGTTATGCATCATGTGTTATGTGCTTACACCCCTACAGGTATTGTAAATGTAAATGTTCTGGTTACCAGTGATTACTGGTTGTGTACTTTATTTTTCTATTTTGTGCTACAGTGATTTTACATTCTATGCTATGTTCTAAGTGCTATTTCTAAAAGTGTTACTTCTAAAAAGTGCTGATTCCTGACAGTGGTCCAGGTGGCCTGCCCGTGCCTGTTGGCACATTGTAAAGTGTGTGTTTTTATCTAATGTGTTTTGGTGTAATACAAAGGCTATTTTTATATAACCTTGTGTGGAGTTTCCTTTTTGGTGGGCCTTGGGGGTTGTTGCTGGGGTGCGTGCGCAAATACTTAACTCACATCGCCTCCGAGTTTAGCCTTGCTGCTCGCGCCATGTTACCTAGAGGGTGAGCAGGGGTTATCTTGGCGTGTAACTCCCTTGCCCTGACTTAGGAGTGGTGGTCTCTGACTGACTTTGGCGCAAGCCCTGGCCAGTCAGGGATCCCATTTCTAACATTGGCAGCAGCGGAAGGATAAGGATTTGTGTTTGCGTTGTACCACAGTGGCAACTGGCCGCACTACAAAACTCTGCATTTTAGATAAATCACATTTTGGGGATTATTGTTTTTTTGGTGAAGTTCCATATTTTCTTCTCCTGAAGGTATCATTGTGCAATTGTGTCAAGTACATTTGTCCCCCGCCCTGCGCCCAGAGTCTGGTACCTGTGTCACATGTGGTCAGGTTGAGAAATCAGGGGTGGTAGAAACTGCCTTACTAGTCCGAGGGGGGGGTTGTGTGTGGATGAATGGTGTGTGGCACTAGACAAGTGAGTGTGAGTTCTCTGGGATAGGGAACTTGCTGAATACCTTTGTAATTTTGTACTCTTGCTTCAGCTCTGACAGTTAAGTCCCCTGTGTTGCACGTGTCTGTGAGCATCCTGCCAAGATGGAGTCTGCTTTTAATGTCTGGGGTCTGTTTATGCATGAACTGAGAGAGTTTTGCGAAGAGAGAGACATTGCAGTGAATGAGTCAGACACCCAGTCCCAACTTAGGGGTAACCTAATCCAATGGCAGAAGGAGGACTGGGAGCGTGAGCACAGTGAGGAGAGGGCCCGGGTCTCACACCATGAGGGTGGTGGGTCTGAGGGGAGCCTTGAAGAGTCTGAAGAGGAGGAAGATAATGAGAGTACAGGGACGCCAGCTGATAGTGAGGACCCCATAGATAGGGAGTCCCTTGCTGGTCCAGCGTAGGAGGCAGCGCCTCATCCCTTTTCCTGTCCCCAGAGGAGTTGGAGGATAGGAGAAGAGAAAGGGAGCACCAGCTGGCTTTAGAGAAGCTCAGTTTAGAGCATGCCCAGGCTATGGCACAGCTGGGCATTAGAAAACAACAGCTAGAGACTCAGAGGGTCTTAGCGCAAGAAAGGATAGAGGAGGCTGAGAGGGCCTTCACCAGAGAGAAATTACCTCTGGAGGGTAGACTATCCCCTGCGCGCAGCTTTAATTTTCTGGACTCCCCAGGGCGGGTTGAGTCCAGTGGTGGCAGCTATTTAAATCTCAGTGTAGAAAGTCCCACTCCCAGTTCCCCAAGTATGGTACCTGTTTTCCGAGAAGAGGAGTATCGGTTGAAGTTCAGGAACCTTAGGAGACTGTCTCACCAGTCTTGGGAAGAGTTTGAGGATGAATGTAATGCGACACTGATTGATTGGGTGCGAGTTCGCACGAAAGATGATTTTGATGTATTGCACGGAATGATTATCAAAGAGCAGTTGCTCAGTGTTTGTTGTCCAGAGTTGCGCCAACACCTGTTGGAATATGGGTCTCCTTCTTCAGAGCAGCCTGCTGCGGAAGCTGACCGCTGGGAGAGGGCCAGAGGTTCTTTAGAGTCCCTAGTGAGTGAGTCCAAAAGAAGTGGTTCAGGTATCCTCCAGCCCAGCGTGGTGGAAGAGGCTCAGTGTAGCCCAGCTAGGTCCCAGGTAAGCGAGGAGGGTGTAGGGGCGTACTGCCTGGCTCAGTGGAGCAGGAGTAAGTGGGCGACCGAGGGTCCCCAGACGCACAAAGCCCTGCCTCAGGACTTGGATGGTTTCTTTAGGGAACACCAGGTTGGGGACCTAGGCTGTCCTGTTAGTCCATCTGAGGAGGATCTCCTAGAGTCTAGGGAACCTGGAGCATCTGTAACTAGAGCTCCAGGGGTTCCAGTGGCCGGCAGTGCTACTCCAGTTGGGAGGGCACAGGAGTCCGAAGTGAGGAGTGATTGGGGGAGTTCCCCAGTGGAAGGACCAGTGGGTCAGGGACTACCCAGTTGGGCTAGGTTCCCGTGTAGTGACCATGGTGACACCACTTCTGGTCTGGGGGATCTTCGCACCCTGTCAGGTGGACAGGGGACGGGAGATCTGCACCAGACAGACAGTCACACGACACATGGGTCATGTGTCAGCCTCAGGGGGATGGCGTGTGAGTCCTCAGAAGTCCTGGAGTGCCAGGCAATTATTCCACCAAAGGTTTTAGACCGGAGGTTGGGAGGCCAGGCTCAGGATCAGCCTGATCTAAAGGGTAGGACGACTGTAACCAGTGTCCTGACCGGTTCTTCTTCCAGAGGTACCGCCCCAGTTGGTAGGGAGCAGGACTCTGGAAGGGGGTACAGAGGGTGGGTAAGCCCACCTCTGACCTGAGGTACTGGGTTTTTCAGAACCGGTACCGAACCAGTAACCCAGTGGTGTCAGGGAACACACCCAAAGACCTCGAGTCCTTTCCTGATTCAGACCACAGAAACTCAGAGTCTTCTAGGTGAAGGCAAGGATCGATTTTATTGGCTGCAACCAAAGTAACAGGTCCTAGAAGTACAACACACGGGAAGTATATTCTCAGGAGACTGCTCGAATTCACAGAGCCAGGCTTCTCTTTTTATACAAAATATTCAGCTTCAGGCAAACATTCTTGAATTTACAGTATACTATTCACATATCTTAGTTTACAAAGAAAAAGCAGAGTCATGGTGACAAGCCCATATTTCACTTCGTCCAGCCCACAATAAATTACCCGGCAAGGCCCAGTATTTCCATCAGATATCGGTGGACCCCTAATAAAACGGGCACCTCCCCATCATAAAGCAAGTGAGAGAGAAAAGAGCAGGGACAGGTGTGAGCAAGATTCGGCAGGGTGTGTGTGCGATGAAAAGGGTTTATGGCCTGTTGAGCCTTGATGCTATCTCGTTCGGCCACTGGGAGAGGAACTGACCAAACAGGTTCCGCCTGGGGCAATGGTTCCAACTTGCCCAGGTCATAGAAAAGTCGATTAAGGTGTACGTGTCCTTTGGAATCGAATCTAGCTGGATTATAAGCCTATGTAAAGGGCAACTCACAAAATGGCTGCCGTACATAAAATGGAAGCCGAGGGTTCAGAACGATAATGACGATTTCGAGGTGAAATCGTCACTCGAATATGATGAAAATGCTTGTACATGGTGTACTCGTCATTCTCGGTCTTTTGATACTAAATTCGTCATGTTACGATAAAGTTTTATTCTCGAGTCCAGAATTATTACACGAGTCCAGAATTTCAGAACCACACACCCTCCTTTTGCCCTTACATAGGCAATTAATCTATCCTCATGCTAATCTGAGTCCAGATCTATATTCCTAAAGTCATTGAGATGTTGCTGTAACATCATTCTAGTACTTAGTTCGTCTCTTGATACAGGCTTCCTCACACATGATGTAACACAGAGGCCACATATTGCAGGAGCACACTGAACGCACAGACAGAACAGGAAAAGAATGGCTAAGACCATCCCAATGACCATCAGAATTTTCCATCCCCAGGCGGATATCAGTTCCCAGAACCATCCCATTAACAACCAATCTCCTTTATCCACATGAATAGATTCGGAAATCTTATGCAGTTTGGAGATGGCCTGGTACGCTGTTGGAGCGTTATCTGGAACGAAAACACAGCAACTCGATTGGATCAATCTACATACCCCACCTCGGTCTGCAAGTATGACATCTAATGTTACCCTGTTCTGAAGGGTCATAAGACGATCCGACTGGAGCTCAGCAGTCAGGTTACTAAGGGCACCAGCAGTTTCTATCACGGTGGACTTAACCACCCTTGTCAATTGCCTTATGTTCCTGCTGTTAGCCATGGATCCCCAGAACGGCAGAAAACCCTTTGCGAAGTCCCCAAATTCTTGTCCTGCAGTGTCTTCTTTACTCAAGACACCTCTAACTATCCTTGTCTTGTGGTAAGCTGCCGCTGCTGTGTAGGTGGGAGGCAACAGGAACGAAACAAAACATGAGCCCGAAAAGTCAGGGGGCAACCATGTATAGGCTCTATCATGGCAGATGAAATAGGTACCCTTAGCTGCTAAAAACACAGGGGAAGTCTGAGACCCAAAAACATACGTTTCGGTACAGACACTCTTCCCTAACTGAGCTCTGGGATTCTTGCCAGTCCCTTGCAGACACAGGTGACCCTGATGGGGTACAATCCAAATCGGGGAAGATATCTTAGCTTGCTGTTTCTCACTCAGAGTAGCTCCATATCCGGTCACGTTCCATCCTATATAGGCGAGTGTCTCATCTTCGGGGGTAGTTTCATAGGAGATAACTTCCTTAATCATGTCAACTATACCCTTACCTAGAGCACTATTCTTAGGATTGTCTTTTATAGAGCGTAGGGGGTGGACTTCACGTGCATATATGAACATTGTTTTGTATGCCTACACAGAACCGTTGTGGCTAAATGGCAGGACCAGATAAGGGATACCTTTATCCGTTGTGTGAGGCATAAGACCGCACACCCAACAGTTAGTCGTGTTCATTACAAGTTGGTGTTGGTGCAAGAGCTTAACAAAGGAGTTATTAATAAACTCTAATCTCCTAGCGGATTCGTGTTCAGGAAGGGGTTGAAAAGAATGTGAGGAAACAGTAGAAGGGGGAGGTATAGGCGATGTAGTGGGTGCAAATGTTACTCGAAAAGAGAACAAAACATAACTTATTAAAAATATCATCATACTGAATAACATAAAAATGCACAATATCAAAAAGCTTTTCTTTGTCATTATATTACATATTCTGCTTTTAAAGTTCTTTTCCTTGGCAGGTCTCTCCATCTTGGAAAACTCCATCCTCTCTAAAGTGCTGCCCGCGATGGGAGGTTGATTCTGCTAAGGAATGCTTCTGTAAGTCCAGGGCAACTCCCTTAGACCAACCAGAACTGCCGACCTAACGTCGTCAGCTGCACCCCAAAGACTTTGGGCAATCGCGGCCCTGGCAGCGGAACCCGGATGGCGGTTCAAAAAAACAAAAATAAGCAAGTTTCTCAGATGGGAGAGCTGCACTTTTCAAAAATAGCAGGGAAAGAAAAAGGATTTTATTTGTCCATAGGTCTCGGCCTCAAATTATACCGTTGTTTTCCTGGTATAGTGTTATCTTGGAACAAGAGTTCAGGTTCTGTAGTGTCCAATGGAATTGACGGTGATACAGCTGGTTGCAAAAGTTTATCGCTCTCTTGTTCAGTACGTGTTCCTTTTACTCGTGCATCACTGAAGGGCAGAAAACGTGGCACAGTTTCAGTTTCTGAGTCGGCGACACCCTCCTGGACCCACTGGTCATATGGCAGAGGCAGGGGGATCCGTTTGCAATGGATCCCGTGGATCCAGTTAGCCTTCCACTCCACTCGAACTGCTGATCTTGTGGAAAGAAGGACGAGGTGCGGTCCGGTCCACCTGGGCTGGTCGTTTTTGTTTCTCTGGAAGTTCTTGACGAGGACCCAGGATCCAGGGTCGATTGCATGACCTGGAGTCTCAGAGACCGGAGGCAGGGTGTCGTGAACCTGTTGATGCAAAACACGCAATTTAGCCGTCAATTCGTACAGATAATCGAGCAAAACAGGGTGTTCGAGTTCGCTGAACTTAGTGGGCCTTGGCACTCCCCATATGTTGGCCAGGCGGCCAAAAACAATCTCATAGGGGCTAACTTTCACTCGTGAATGCACAGTCATTCTGGTGGACAGGAGTGCTAAGGGCAGAGCGTCAGGCCATTTAAGACCTGTGCTCGCTTGAATTTTGGCCAGTTTTAACTTGAGCGTGCCATTATAACATTCTACTAATCCAGCTGATTGGGGGCGATTTGCAGCGTGGAACTTCTGTTGAATGCCCAGCCCTTCACATACTCTCTTCATCACTCGACCCACAAATTCACTTCCATTGTCACTCCAGACCATTCTAGGCATTCCAAATCTGGGGAAGAACTCTTTCACAAGGGCTTTAGCTATGGATAAGGCAGTGTTGTCTTTTAGGAGATAGGCTTCCACCCATCTTGAGAACGCACAAACAACAACGAGTACGTATTTTAAATTGTTGCACCTCTCCATGTGGATGAAATCTAGCTGCAAAACCTCGAACGGATACGTAGGAGGTGCAAAATGACCAGCTGGAGTTGGGATTCCCCTACCAGGATTGTGTTTCAGACACCATGCAATTCTTGACCACATTCTCCGCACACTTGGGAATTCCTGAATTTTGCCATACTGGAGCCAATAACTTGCAAATCCCTTTCACGCTGATATGAGCCATTCCATGAGCCATTGTAACCACTGCAAGCACATACGCATCGGGTAACAACCATCTCTGATGCTCTGACAATTCAATCCAGCAACCATTTGTATCCATTCTACCCGTACTTTCTCTCCACGTGCTCAACTCTTTCTCTGTGGCCTCAGCTTGAATGGACTTCACACTCTCTATCGTGTCTTCACACATTCCATCATCACCAACCCATCTTGCAGGGCCTGCAACGTACATTCGGCTCATCACATTCCTTGCAGTATCTTTCGCGATTTCGTCAGCAAATGCATTTCCACGACCAACATCATCAGTCACCTTCTTGTGAGCACTACATTTCACAACCGCCATTTGCAGAGGCAAGGTCAGTGATTCAAGAAGCTCATTCACCAACTGACCACGCTGAATCTTAGCTCCATGCGAAGTCAGGAACCCACGTTCTTTCCACAATCGTCCAAAACTGTGAGCCACTCCAAAGGCATACTGACTGTCGGTATAGACAGTCACTTTCATTCCTTTCGACAACACACATGCTCTCGTGAGTGCAATCAATTCTGCTGCCTGAGCTGAATTATGTGGAATACGTGCAGTTTCAACAATTGTATGCAAAGTCGTGACAGCATATGCTGCAGTCGTATCACCATTCGAGAGCTTGAAACATGAACCATCCACCCATAATGTACCATCACATTCAGCAAGAGGAGTATCTAGGAGATCCACTCTCCCTTTCGTTTCTTCTTCGGTTCTAAGAAAACAATCATGCTGTTCTGAAGCATCTAATTCCTCTACAATTGGCAACAACGTAGCTAGGTTTAAAGTGTTGCACCTTTTTATGTGCACATGACTCGCTAACAATGTTAATTCGTAACCTGACAATCGAGCACTAGTTAAGTGCTGTGTCTTGGTTCTATTTAACAACGCGTCTACTGCATGCGGGACCATCACGACTAGTGTATTATTCATTACTAGACCAGCAGACTGTCGAATAGAAATAGCTGCTGCCGCTGTGGCTCTTAAACAACTTGGCAATGCTCTAGCTACCGGATCCAAAGTCGATGAAAAATACGCGCATGGACGCTGTTTGCCTCCAAACAATTGAGTCGACACTGATAATGCACAACCTTCTTTCTCATGGACATACAATGTAAAGGGATTACTGTAGTTGGGGATACCTAACACAGGAGCCGAACATAATTCTGTGCGCAATTCTGAAAAACTTTTCTGACACTCTTCAGACCAAGGAACGGGATTGGGTGTATCTTTACACGATAATGCCACCAAAGGTTTGGCTAATAACGAAAAATTTGGTATCCATTGCCTGCAATATGATGTAATGCCCAAGAAAGCACGCACTTCTCTCTGTGTTCTTGGCACACTCAATTTCGCTATTGCCTGTATTCTTTCTGGGGTCAGTTTCCTTCCCTCCTTCGATAAGAGGTGACCTAAGTAGGTCACTTCTTGTCGACAATATTGCAATTTGGAAAGTGACACCTTGTGATGTAAATCACACAGATGACGCAACAATAACAATGTGGCTTTCTTACATATTTCCTCAGTATCTGCAGCAACGAGCAAATCATCAACATACTGAATGAGGGTAGCGCCGTCGGGTAAAACAATTGTATCAAGCTGTGTCTTTAGAGCTTGACTATATATTGATGGGCTTTCGCAGTAGCCCTGGGCAGCGCGTTTAAAGCGGAAGCTGCGTCCTCCTAAACTGAAGCCAAAAATGTCCCTGCTCTCCTCAGCAATCGGGATGCTGAAGAAAGCATTCTTCAAGTCGATCACCGAAAACCAAGAGGCAGAAGCTGGAATCATAGTCAATAATGCAGTAATGTCGGGGACAACTGGAAATTGTGGCACAACTATTTTATTCACCTCTCTGAGATCAATCACAAATCTGTACACAGGTGGCTGAGAGGGATCAGTTTGTTTTAAAACAGGCAGAACAGGACTATTGCAAACGTTACCTCTTGTCTCTTCAATCACATCTTTTTCAATTAGTTCGTAAACGATCGCTAGCAAAGCTTTCTCACCTTCACATCCTATATTGGGGAATTCGTGGCATTTTAACATTGGCTTTCAATGTTACAACATATGGTGGTATTCCTAAAAGACCCACATCATTAGGACCAGCAGCCCAAAGAATATCAGGAAGAAACGACAATTCTGCTGGAAGTTTATCCCTTGACAAATACATTGGAGAAACCACTTTCTTACCTAAAGTAAGTTGTACTCCTGAAGGAGAACAGTACAAAGTCGCATACAATCTTTTTAACAAATCCAATCCCAACAAGTTTTCGCCACAACCTGTTGTCAGAATAAGGGGTGCTTCTAATTCACAAGGACCAACAGAAAGAGACAAAGGGTCAGAAATCGGGTTCCTAACCGGGGCGCCTGAAAAACCTACAGAAACATTCATTTCACCAGACAAAGGTGCGCCAGGGAGTTTGCAGTGCATAATAGAACTCTTTGTAGCACCAGTATCCAACAGAAAAGGTTCTGACACACCTGATGTAATCACCTCAACGTAAGGCCCACTCTGATCTACTGGAACTGAAACAACACCCTCTCTTTGTCTATGGCTGTCCTAGCAATCATTACTTTCCCAATGTTCATCTTCTGTATAGTAATCATCAGCAAAGTACTGAGCTGTCCTACTAGATGCGTTATTCTGCTGATCGAACTTATTCATAGAATTTTGAGGTGGAAGGGGACGTGCGTTCTGGGGGACGTTTCCACGTCCTCTACCTCTAGGCGCTTGCTGAGCACCTTGACCTCTTGTGTTTGAACCACCGTTTGCGCGCTGTAACAGAATAGGGCAACTATACTTAAAATGACCCTCTTCCTTGCAATATGAACACTGGTTGGGGCCTACAGGGACACGTGGCTGAGTATACTCGACTCTTTGCGAGTTCCTCTGATACTGTTGAGGCTGCTGATAATTATTTTGATAGTTACTCTGAGCACCACTATTTTGACCACCACCACCACGTGGCGGATATGCTTGCTGTAACAAAACCTTCGTTTTCAGCTCCTTAGTTTTCTTTTCGGCTCTATCTTTCTCGTCTTTGTCTCTATTTTCGTAGTACTGTGCCGTAGCTAATATCTGTGCTGAAGACGAAACTGCCCAAGAACTCTCTGAATCTTTCAACTTTTTACACAAATCTGGAAGCAGATTGTGTACGAATTTATCGACAAACATTCGCTGACCACCTTCTGTAGTCATATCTTGACCACTGTGGTCGACAAATGTCTCTTCAACCCTGGTGAAGAAATCTGACACCGTCTCATCTTTCTTCTGCTTACACGCAGACAATTTATCCCAATTTACTCGCATGGCAGGCATTATAGTTTTCATGTAATTAATAATCCTGCCAGGGAGTTCTGCTACTAAAGGCTCAGGTTTAGCACCACCAATTTGTAGGGCATCTGCAGCAGTAATATTAGCCCATGAGTCACCTAATTCCTGATCATGATCTGTATGACGAATCTTACCCCATAAAGGCTGTGGAACAACATTCCCAAACAACATATCGATATCGGCTAAATTCATGATACATGACCCAGCAGTCTGTGACAACTCTTTGTAATACCCTGCGGGATTTTTACGGGGATCAGGTAATGTCTGTTTAAGGGCTAAAACTTCAGCTCGCTTCCATGGAACATGTACCCACACACGCTGAAAATGAGGCTGAATAGGTGGGTTAGCTTGTAGGTCCCCTTCCCTCCACTGTGGGGGAACCTCTCTCATGGGGTACTGTCGCGCCTTTTTCCTACCGGATGTGCCATGCTCACATATCGATCGAGACGTGCCCCCCTTACTCCGATATGACAACAATATCTCAACTGCTCTCTCGACATCGGGACCTACAATCATGCCCTCTGCGAAATCGAACCGCACACGACACAACTCGGGCGGGTTGCATTCCAGATCGTTGTCTTCCAAATCTTCACAGAGGAAAACACACATTTGTTCAAAAGCGTATCTCTGCTTCGGTGCTTCCCATTGACGGAAGACTTCCATGACAGACTCTACATCATACCTCACAGTATCCATAACCCATTTATGCGGTAAGCGATTCAGTAAATCTCTCTCTCGATAGTCAGGCAGTTGACTCCGCAACTGTCTTCGTTCTGCGTTAGGGGTCGTGTTAGGCGACCCGAGAAAAGGTGAGAAAAGATTAGTAACAGTGTTGGCCATTCTCTGTTGAGCGGAAGGAGAAACTGACGGAAGAACGGGCAGAAAAACAGGGTGAGGTAAGGCGGAAGTAGAGGCAATAGCAGAGGGAGCAGCAGGAGAAGTAGAAGGTGCACTAGGCAAAGTCGTAGAAAGCACAGGTGAAATAGATGTGATTGGTGGGCCTTGAGGAGGCTGCACCGAAGGAGCAGGAGCCAGCTGAAGAACAGCTGGGGGTTGCTGTAGAGGAGCAGGAGGCAATGCAATCACAGGTTGCGCAACTAAGGGTTGCGGAGGTGCTGTAGCATTCTGCGCATAGGGGGTGGCGAACTTAATAAATGCGTCATTAACGGATCTTTTCCAAGGTCTTTTGCTGCATCTTGCTTAAGAGGCGGCAAAACTGGATAGCATTTATCAATGATCATTTTACGTTGCCTGTGCAACTGCTCACTCATCTGTTCTTCTTCATTGTCTTTAAACTGCATAGCAGCTTGTATTACCGAAATACCCCTTTCTCTCTTATTTTTCTTCTCTAATTTAATTTCCTTTTGTTTGGCTTCCTTACGCCATAGGCGGAAAGAGTCAAACATCGCCGGCCGGGCTTTCTTTTTAAAAAGTTTAACTTCGAGGTTATCTAGGATTTCGGTATCAAAGCTACCATATTGGGGCCATTTTAAAACACCATCTTTTCTGGTGTATTTTTTTTTTTTTTTTTTTTTTGTGTAAGACCTTTATTAATCACAAAGCAGTTGACACAGCATGAGCCTACAACCCTGGGGCCAGCTCGCTACGTTAATATCAGTAACCAACATTGTAAATGATTGTCTCATATGAACATCTCTGCAGTACGATGCAGAGCCCTTCCGTATGTCCTATGTATGGCTACTAGCTGGTGAAGGAAATGAGTCTTACATTTTCTCTTTTTATAACAAGAACAATAGAACAATACTCCCCAACTTAGACCGCACAGTGTAACCCTCACATGCTACACTTCAGTTGTAATGGCAGTTATAGTTCCCCCCAAATTCCCGCCGCCACCCTGCTCATGCACCTGTGGTTACCTATCCATTTGTCCAATCAATTCAACCCAAGGGTCGGATCTCCTCATCATCCTGTAGGGAAGCAAGATATGCCTCCAAATAACCCCAAATACTTTTTGGTCTGGACTTCGCCGGTAACAACTCCTCATAAGTCTGTAGCTTGTCTCGGCAGGTGGACATGTCATGCAACCATGTTTTCACCTTCGGCACCTTGCGACTGTGCCAGCATTTTGCCACCTGCCTCTTTGCCAACAATAACGCTATTGCGCAGAACTTGCGCTTCGACGCCCTGAACTGTGGTACTATTCCCAGCAAGCAGACTTTGGGTGTACATTGCACCTCCTCCTCCAGAATAACAGACAATGTGGCAGTGACCTCCACCCAGTAACTCCCTATCTTGGCGCAGTCCCATGCCAAATGCGCAAAGTTCGCTCCCTCCCTGTTACACCTTTTGCATCTGTCTTCCTCCTGCAACCCGAATCGAAGCAGTTTCGTCGGTGTGTAATAAATTTGGTGAAGGAATTTAAAATGAATAATCCTCAAATTGCCGTTGGGTGTCAGTATCTGTGTCAGGGCGCAAGTGCTAGCCCATTCCTCATCTGTCAACGGTGTGTCTAGTAGTGCATCCCACCGCCCCCTTGCCTTCAACGCGTGACCAGCTAGTTCTAGTTGTGCAGCTGAATAAAGTCTAGACACCAGGTGCGATAAATCGTTAGTTGTGATCAATAATTGTAGTGGTGCAAGGCATTCTGGTTCCGAAGGGAACGTTGGATAGTGTTCCCTCAAGGCCCTAGTGAGTCTGAAATATGTAAAGCGAAACATGGGTGTTTGGTTCTGAACATATCCCAGTTCGTCAAGGCCTACGAACTCGCCACCCTGAAACACGTCCCCCATCCTGTCAATACCAGCTCTGCTCAGTAGGGACATTCCGACCCCCTCCCCAGTGACTGACAGCTCCTGATGATGATGTAGCAACATGGCCGGCGCATACAGTGGGGTCTTATGAGCCAGCTGTCCTAGTCTGTGCCAAGCTTTGACCGTAGTATCCACCGTGTTAATATCCCTAGCATGTAGCGGGGGGCGTGTATGTGAGATTATGGCTGTGAGGGGAACAGGATGCGCATCACTCTCCTCTATAGCTGCATGTGTAAGGTATGGAACCGCATGGTACCAGTACGCCGCGTATTGCGCCTGCGCACATAGGTAGTATAGGAGGAAATCAGGCACACTGAAACCACCCTGCGCAAGTGGGAGTGTAAGAGTCCGCAGATCCACACGGGCCTGCTTGCCAGCCCAAATCAGGGTTCTCACCAGGGAGTTTATTCGACGGAATATCGCCTGCGGTGGCGTGATTGGAATGTTGTTAAACAGGTATAGCAGTTTGGGCAGTACGTTCATTTTAACAACCGCTATCCTGTCGGCTAGGGAGAGGGGCAGATGTATCCAGCGCTGGATACTGTCCTCTAGTTTCGAGAGTACCACGCCGTAGTTCGCCCTCAGTACCTCTTCTGGATCTCTGTGGTACATGACCCCTAGGTATCTGATCGGTTCTTGTTGCCACTCTAGCGGGAAATCCACTTCAAAGGGGGAGGTGGTGTCAGTGAGGGGTATTATAGAGGATTTGGTCCAATTGATAGCTAGCCCCGAATGTCCCCCGAATCTGATGTATTCCCGGAGTAGTGTGTTCAGGTGAGTCTCAGGGTCACGGACATACAGTAACATATCGTCCGCATACAGTGATATGTGAAGCGGCCTGGCTATGAAGTGTAGAGCGGAATCTTTGTAGTTCTGCCGTATCAGACAGGCCAGAGGTTCCAGTGCTAATGCGAATAGTAGAGGCGAGAGCGGGCAGCCCTGCCTCGTCCCCCGCTCAATTGCAAACTGATCCGAAACGTATCCATTGATTCTGACCCTGGCACGTGGTTCCGTGTAAAGCAGGGAAACCCACTGCACAAACCGCTGAGGAAACCCCATTCTATTTAGGACAGTGATCAAATATCGCCACTCAATGGAGTCAAACGCCTTAGCAGCGTCGAGCATGACCGCCACCGCTTTGACCGAGGGCTGTAGGTAGTGCAAGAGTGCAAATAGTGTCCTAGTGTTATGCGTTGTTGATCTGGAGGGCACGAAGCCAGATTGGTCCGGCAGGACCAAACTGGTCATCAGGGGTGACAGCCGCTTCGCTATAAGTTTCGCAAGGATTTTCGAATCAACATTTATTAGTGACAGTGGTCGGTACGAGTCGCACTCTTCTGGATCTTTAGATGGTTTGAGGAGAGCGATAATCATGGCTTCGCGTAGCGTGGGGGGGAGCACCGCCTTTTCAAATGAGGTGCCATACATGTCCACTAAGTGTGGTGCGAGAATGTCCGCATACTGCTTATAAAATTCCGAGGTAAACCCATCAGGGCCAGGTGCTTTGCCATTCGGCAGCGAACCTATTACCTCAGTTACCTCATCCGCCGTGATAGGCCTAGCTAAGTATTCCCTATGCGCATCCGACAGCCAACCAATTGCCACATCATGTAGGTAGTCATATGTGTCTGCTGCCGGGGCTGTGGGTTGGGACCTGTAGAGTGACCCAAAGGAATTAACAAAGCATTGTAATATGTCTGCAGCATGAGTCTGCGGTTCTCCCTCCTTGGACTTCACTGTAAGTATCGCTGTAGGACCTCGACCTGTACATATTTTCCGGGCCAAAAAAGCTCCCGGCCTACCCCCTTCTCCAAAGGCTCTAGCCACATGCGTACGGTTCAGGTACTTCATTTCGGATTCAAGAAAGTCTGCGTGCTCAGTGTGCACTTCCCGTAGTTTAGCCAGGTGGGAGACATCTTGAGTGGACTCATACAGGGATTCCAGGTCCCTCATCTGCTGCTCGCATCTGCGGATTTGGGTCCTAATATCCTTAAGAACCCCCGAAGTGGTGCTAATACAGACCCCCCTGATCGTGGCTTTGAATGCCTCCCAAAGGATGCAAGGGTCGTCAGTCGACGGAGCATTAAGGTCAAAGTAATCCTTTATCGCCTTGTTAATGGTGTCTGCATAAACCGTGTCCGTTAGGGCACGCGAGTTAAAGCGCCATTGGAAGGGAGGGGGTGTGTATCGTGGAATTTCCAACTGCAACAGGACGGGATTGTGGTCCGAAAGTGTGCGGGGCAGCACCTGCAGGTGACGTACCCACAGCGCCAGGTCCTTGGTGCCTAGCCAGTAATGCAGCCTGGACCAGCTGTTATGTGAAGTTGTTATGTGCGTGGCCCCAGATGCGTCCGCGTGTCTCAACCTCCAAAGATCCTCCAAACCCAGGTCTTTCATCATGTGACCCACCAGCAGGCGTGACTGCTTGTGTTGTTCCAAGGAATTAGAGGAGCGGTCCAAGCCGTCACGGAGGGTCACGTTCCAGTCACCCCCACACAATATGTGTGTGCTATTGTGTTTTTGCAAGTGTTCCCACACCTCCCGAAAGAAATCCGGGGCGTCCGTGTTCGGACCGTACACATTCAACAACGTCACTCGCTGGCCTCTCAATGTACCCGATACCAGCACAAATCTACCAGCTGGGTCCTGTGTTACAGTGTGAGTCTCAAATCCCATCCCACGCTTTACCAAAATGATTACCCCTCTGGAGTAGGAAGAGTACGAGGCCCTGTAAACTCCCTCCGCCCATCTTGACCCCAAATGAGCGTGTGTGTGTGGTGCTAGGTGTGACTCCTGTAGGAACGCTATGTCCACATTCCACCTTGTAAGGCTGGCGAAGATCTGTCTGATTTTACGAGGCTGCGAGAGCCCTCTAACGTTCCAAGTGAGAATGTTTAAGCTTCCTCTACCCGAATCCCTTGACCCCATCAAATTTGAGTAATACAATGCATGACAGTGTCCCCCACGTCAACTGTATAGGAGTCGCCAGCTTCTCCCCAGTAGGAGGCCTAATTGGTACAGCGGCAGCCAGAACCAACGGGGAACCAGCATGAAGAGATATGTCATAGTCTGTCGGTCTATATATACATTCAAACAACCCACCACCCCATAACCCACTCACTCCAGCAACCCCAACCTGCCGAAGCCTTCCCCATTCAGTGCACCATTCCGCAAACTTCACAACCATAACTACAGTGCCCAGAACCAAACTCTTATTGGGTTATACCCTCACAGAGGTCCGCCAGGGGCACATCTCTCCACCCGGTGGGCGGGTGTGGGCGACACTAAATAAACCGTTAGAGCACGCAATTTATGTGATCATTCGCCGCCCCCTCCCACCGCCCCCCAAGCACACATCAACAGCGCCGCAGAAACAACAGCATGCCTGGAGCAGTGCGACCTCAACTTGGTTCCAGTAATCAAACAGCAAATAATATACCCCTCCGCCCCCCCACATGTGCTGATCGCCACATATAGTGTACCTGAAACCGTAAAGGCAGTCTGTGATTGAAGCGCGTTAAAGCTGGTGCATAGTAAGCAGGGTACATCACACAAGGGTCATCGGCCCACTACTTGTGAACCGGGCTTCACAGCACAACCACCAAATGGCATCAACGCTGCTTGTCAGTTAGTCAGTACAGCACAAAGGAGGGGGCATGGATCGCGGGGCATTTACAATCCAAAGTTAGTGTTATCCCCACATTATCGAACAGCAGTCTCTTTGCCCCAGTAGGCCCCCTCCATCCAATCATGCAGTCTTAGTTGCACCAACACCACAGTTGATCACGCAGGAGATCAGAGTCATGGTAGCCCTACAAGTGTGGACAACAGCGGTCATGCTAGAACGCATGTATTCGGACAGAACAATAAACTCACCATTGGCCGACTAGGGATCAATCAGATACCTTCAGTCCGAGTCACGCCGCTGTTCATTTGGCGAGTTGTCTCTCATCTCGCGTTGCACCTTCTTAACAAAGTCTTGCGCTGCCTTCGGTGTCGCCAGTACAACCGCTTTCTCCTTCCATACCACCCTTAGGCGCGCCGGATACATCATCGAGTACACAATGTTCAAGTCACGTAATTTGGCCTTCACTGTGGCGTATTCTTTCCGGGCCTGTTGGACCGCAACTGTGTGGTCAGGATAAAACTCTAAGGAGTTCCCCTGATGCTGGATCTTCCCCTTTTCTCTCGCTAGTCGAAGGATCGTGTCCCTGTCGCGGTAATTGAGGATTCGCGCCACAATCGGCCTTGGCGTGGCGCCAGGAGGTGGTTTCGGGGCCAGCGACCTATGTGCTCGCTCCACGATGAATAGTGGCGATAAGGCCTCAGCACCGAACAGGTCCTTACAGAGCGTCTCCACGTATGTCTCCATCCGCCCTGTGTTGGTGGTCTCCGGCAGGCCCGCGATGCGCACGTTGTTGCGTCTCGAGCGCGCCTCCAAATCCTCCTCCTTCGCTCTGATCACCTCCAGGAGTCGTTCCATATCTGCGCACTTTGAGGTGGAGGCTCGCGCCTCATCTTCGACCGCGGAGATTCGTGTTTCGGCCTCATCCAGACGCTCGCCATGCTGTTCCTGCCGTGCCGCCATGCCGTCCATTCTGCAAGTCAGGTGATCCAGCTTGCCATTGATGTCCTGCAGATTGGACTGAATCGCCAATAGGATCTTTTCTATGTTATTGTTGGGCACAGGCCCTGCACCTTCGCCATCATCCACCACGTCGTCGGTGGGCTTCTGCGCCTTTTTGGTCTCAAACGACAGTTTCTGTTGTTGCCTGTCCGGCTTACCCATGGTGGCGGTCGGGGATATTGTCTTCCTGCTCGTGGGCCCGGATGCCCTCGTGACTCTGGTAGCCGTCGCCGTGGTGAACCCCACAATTGGTACGTTAATCGCGTGCTATATTGCCCCACAGAGTTGCACAGGGGGCAGAATTGACACTTGCCTGGGCGTGAGGTGATGTTGTTGAGCGCTGGCCGCACCGCCGCACAGTAGCGCCACTCAACGTGGCCTGCCAGTGGCCACTCAGCAGTACAGAATGTGGGAGAGGTCGTGACAGTGCACCGTGTGAATGAGCTCCCGGGCCTCGCCGTCCCTCGAGGTGGCGTGTGATCTCAGCGGGCTCCACGCTCGCTCCCTGCGTACAATGTCGCTATTCAGCCAGCGCAGTCTGTATGCCCTCCGCGCTGGCACAGTGTCGTGTCAGGCAGCAATCACCTCCGCATATGCTCCGGTGGATCGGCAAGGCCTGGGCATATGCGCGCCGTCTGGAGAGGGGTCAGATATACATGCGTTCACATGCCAGCCGCCGCCATTCTGTCTGGCACTAACCTCGGCGCTATTGAAGGGGTGCTCGGTCCTCTTGCAGTCTGAAGGGGCAGGACAGCGACAACGGAAGGGTCACGGAGCAAGGCCTTACCCCTGATGTGCCGCAGCTGGCGCAGATGGACGAGCGCAGACTGCCTCCTTCACCCTGGTCGTGTGTCCGTCACCCAGCGCCGGTTATCCATCAGGCACTCGGACGAGCCCTAACTTTCGCCGGTGAGCAATCCTGCAGTCCCCGCTGGTAGCGTTGCAGACAGCAACCACCTCCGCGTCTACTCCGGTGGATCGGCAAGGCCGGGGCATATGCGCGACGTCTGGAGAGGGGTCAGCTATGCCCGCGTTTTCTTGGTGGCAGCCGCCATATTGTCAGGCATGAGCCTCAGTGCCATGCAAGAGGTTCCCAGTTCCCTGTAGATTTGAAAGGGCAGGATAGCGACACCGGAGGGTCTAGAGAGCAAGACCTTACCCCTGAAGTGCTGTATTTGGCGCAAATGGACGAGTGCAATCTGTCTGCTCCATTCTAGCTGCGCATCTGTCCCACAGTGTCGGCCATCTTGTCAGGCACTCGGACGTTCCATAACTTTTGCCGGCGAGTAAGCTTGCAATCCACGCCGGTCGGGGGGCCCTCTGCTCCACATCTAATGCAGCAGCACTTCCCCCATCTGTTGAAGTGCTCGGGGAGCGGGTGGTCGGGGCGATACCGGCGAAATCCCACAAAGTGGACGATCGCCTGGCGGAGCTGCTGCTCAGGCAGCCATCTCGCTGTGCGCCCCCTAGCGCCTCAACCTTTTCTGGTGTATTTGATCGACACTTCATTGTATGTGATGGGGCCTACTCCATGTTTCACATACAATTCATATGTTGGAGTTCCAATCGGAGGAACCGGACACGAGTCCTCCAATCGGGAGTCCCTATTATTACAACCAAGACAAAACAAATTTCCAAGTCTAAGACCAGGCATCTTCGCTCTCTAGTCTAGCTCCAAACTTCAAAGGATTATCGATTACGATATTTCTCGTGAATACACGAGTCCTTCGGCTTTGGCACTTGCAAGTTCCAAATTAAAGATCCCAAAGGATACCCAAGACTAAGAACCAACTAAGGACTGGGAGACGCTCCACTTATACTTAACTGAGATATCGATGACGTCACCAGAAGACTCGTCTTATCGTTTCGCTCTACCAAACTTCAAGGGTCCAAATCAGGGCGATAGCCAGGGCAGCAGACCTTTGTAGCCGTCGGGAAGCGGGGAACCTCGCAGCAAAGACCTTCGGACCACGTCGACATGCAGGGGTCGATGAAGTGGTTGGCCGTCCTCCAGAATTTTCACACGAAGCTCCTCACGAACCTCTGGCTGGACTGGTACTGCTGGTATCGCCCCACGCTGGGCGCCAGCTGAGGTACTGGGTTTTTCAGAACCGGTACCGAACCGGTAACCCAGTGGTGTCAGGGAACACACCCAAAGACCTCGAGTCCTTTCCTGATTCAGACCACAGAAACTCAGAGTCTTCTAGGTGAAGTCAAGGATCGATTTTATTGGCTGCAACCAAGGTAACAGGTCCTAGAAGTGCAACACACGGGAAGTATATTCTCAGGAGACTGCTCGAATTTACAAAGCCAGGCTTCTCTTTTTATACAAAATATTCAGCTTCAGGCAAACATTCTTGAATTTACAGTATACTATTCACATATCTTAGTTTACAAAGAAAAAGCAGAGTCATGGTGTCCCTGGTAGTTCCTGATGCGTGAGGTGTGCATGCTCGAGTTTGGCATGTGTGAACTCGTGTGATTAAATGCTTCGCAATGATGTATGTGGCATGATTGTGTCTTGTGCGGAAGTACCACTTCTAGACATGGCTATGTGTGTGCTGAGGGGGTGCTGGAGCGTGATTGGCTGGAGCTGGCTGGCATGCCAGGCTCCAGGATGTCTGGATGGGTCTGCCCAGTGGTGAGTGCTGAGATCAGCATGCTGATGTGAGGGGAGGGCTGCACCTGGTTCCTGATGGGGCTGGGCTTTCCCCACACAATGCTGGCTCCGCCCCCTGTGGTGCGTCTAATGACCCTAGCCCTGCCAGTGAATGAAAAGGGTGATTGGGCCATCAAGGGTGCTCCAAAACCAGCTGCGACTGGTTTCTCCCCCACCCTGCACCTACAGACAAAGGTTTCCATAGTATAAAAATGGGGCTGTGTCCCCACAGAAGTTGTTCTCTTCCAGGATCTTGCCTGAGGGGGCTGCTGCTGTTGCTGGGCCAGAGGACCGCCACTTGGACTGCCTCCCTGCCTGGAGGCCCAGTGAGCTGGCTCTGGGCCCAGCCTTGCCCCCTGCCTACCTGAAAGACTTCATTGCTGGACTTTTTGGTTCTCTGTAGCCCTGGGGAGCGCTCTCCCTTGTTCCCAGCGCTGGGAGCGCTTTATTTGTGCCTTTTAGCGCTGTGAGCGCTTTTCCCTGCCTGCCTAGCGCTGAGAGCGCTTTTCTTTACCTATAGCGCTTGGGAGCACTTTGCCTGCCCTAGCGAGTGCCCACCTCGCTTATTTGTAATTAATTTGCCCCCTGGCAGGTGCCCACCCTGCCAGGGACCTTGCCGCTAATTTTGGGCTTTTACGCGAGGGAGCCACCCCTCGGTAACTTCATCCCCCGCCTGCCTGCCTGAGACGGGCCGCCGCGCTGCCCGCGACGACCCGGAAGTGGTTGGGCAGCCAGCCAATCCCTGTGCGGCCCGACGGAAGTCCCGCCTTTGAAGACGGGGCACGAGGAGCAGGGCTGCGGGGCTTGCGGGGCTCCCGTGAGGAAGGGAGAGCCCCGCTGCAAAGAAGAGTCCGCCGCCTTTAGCAGTACCCGGTCCCCAGGAGCGGGACCGGGTGACCAGGCGGATGCGGCCCTTGCCGAGGAGAGCCGCCGCAAGGCAAGAGATCCGGTGAGTGGGGCCGGTGCAGCGTAAAGGAGAGGGGGCGTCGGGGCACATTGCCGGTGCCCGCCCCTCCCCTCCAGTGCAAGGGCCTGTGTGCTTGAGGCCCGTGGGGCCTCCCTTTGCATTCGAGTCCCCCGAGGAGGGACTCCGACAACGGTCGCATTTGGTGCTCGAGTCTGACAGGCTCAGGGGACAATATTGTTGAAGCCCCGAGGCCCCAGAGGGCCGTTTTGCGATCTTGAGTCCAAGAAGGGACTCCAACGGTTGTGTTTGAGCCGGAAAGGCTCAAGGGGGCATTTTGATTTACTGAGCGCCCACGAGGGGCTCAGGCGTCATAAGTATCTTTGAGAGCCCAGAGAGGCTCAGGGGCCATTTGTTTATTCAGAGCCCAGCGAGGCTCCACAAAGGGGACAGTCATTTCTACAGATCCTGTGAGGCTCCCACGTTCGTCCCCTCAGTATTTACAACTGCCCAGCACTTTGTGGGCAGTTGCCACGTTTAGGCACCCCATACACTGGGACACAGGGCGTCCTAGCCCTAGAGAGGCCAGTTGGCCTAGGGACAGTCACAGGTGGTGACTAATGTGAGTTCTGCTGCATTTATGATTTATGTGCCAATGAGTTTTTAGGCATCATGTGTTTTCCTCCCCTGCACCTCTGAATGTGTTTTAATGCGTCATGTGCCTTGTTCCTTACACCTATGAATGTATGTTATGCATCATGTGTTATGTGCTTACACCCCTACAGGTATTGTGATACTTAGGTGGTTGTTTTTCTCCTAGTGCAGGTGGTGCTAGTGAGGTCCTGGTTACCAGTGATTACTGGTTGTGTACTTTATGTTCTATTTTGTGCTACAGTGATTTTACATTCTATGCTATGTTCTAAGTGCTATTTCTAAAAGTGTTACTTCTAAAAAGTGCTGATTCCTGACAGTGGTCCAGGTGGCCCTGTCTTGTACATATCCCCTGTAAATTCTGCCCGTGCCTGTTGGCACATTGTAAAGTGTATGTTTTTATCTAATGTGTTTTGGCGTAATACAAAGGCTATTTTTATATAACCTTGTGTGGAGTTTCCTTTGTGGTGGGCCTTGGGGGTTGTTGCTGGGGTGCGTGGGCAAATACTTAACTCACATTGCCTCCGAGTTTAGCCTTGCTGCTCGCACCACGTTACCTAGAGGGTGAGCGGGGGTTATCTTGGCGTGTAACTCCCTTGCCCTGACTTAGGAGTGGTGGTCTCTGACTGACTTTGGTGCAAGCCCTGGCCAGTCAGGGATCCCATTTCTAACATTGGCAGCAGCGGAAGGATAAGGATTTGTGTTTGCGTTGTACCACAGTGGCAACTGGCCGCACTACAAAACTCTGCATTTTAGATAAATCACATTTTGGGGATTATTGTTTTTTTGGTGAAGTTCCATATTTTCGTCTCCTGAAGGTATCATTGTGCAATTGTGTCAAGTACATTTGTCCCCCGCCCTGCGCCCAGAGTCTGGTACCTGTGTCACATGTGGTCAGGTTGAGAAATCAGGGGTGGTAGAAACGGCCTTACTAGTCCGAGGGGCGGGTTGTGTGTGGATGAATGGTGTGTGGCACTAGACAAGTGAGTGTGAGTTCTCTGGGATAGGGAACTTGCTGAATACCTTTGTAATTTTGTACTCTTGCTTCAGCTCTGACAGTTAAGTCCCCTGTGTTGCACGTGTCTGTGAGCATCCTGCCAAGATGGAGTCTGCTTTTAATGTCTGGGGTCTGTTTATGCATGAACTGAGAGAGTTTTGCGAAGAGAGAGACATTGCAGTGAATGAGTCAGACACCCAGTCCCAACTTAGGGGTAACCTAATCCAATGGCAGAAGGAGGACTGGGAGCGTGAGCACAGTGAGGAGAGGGCCCGGGTCTCACACCATGAGGGTGGTGGGTCTGAGGGGAGCCTTGAAGAGTCTGAAGAGGAGGAAGATAATGAGAATACAGGGACGCCAGCAGATAGTGAGGACCCCATAGATAGGGAGTCCCTTGCTGGGTCCAGCGTAGGAGGCAGCGCCTCATCCCTTTTCCTATCCCCAGAGGAGTTGGAGGATAGGAGAAGAGAAAGGGAGCACCAGCTGGCTTTAGAGAAGCTCAGTTTAGAGCATGCCCAGGCTATGGCACAGCTGGGCGTTAGAAAGCAACAGCTAGAGACTCAGAGGGTCTTAGCGCAAGAAAGGATAGAGGAGGCTGAGAGGGCCTTCACCAGAGAGAAATTACCTCTGGAGGGTAGACTATCCCCTGTGCGCAGCTTTAATTTTCTGGACTCCCCAGGGCGGGTTGAGTCCAGTGGTGGCAGCTATTTAAATCTCAGTGTAGAAAGTCCCACTCCCAGTTCCCCAAGTATGGTACCTGTTTCCCGAGAAGAGGAGTATCGGTTGAAGTTCAGGAACCTTAGGAGACTGTCTCACCAGTCTTGGGAAGAGTTTGAGGATGAATGTAATGCGACACTGATTGATTGGGTGCGAGTTCGGACGAAAGATGATTTTGATGTATTGCACGGAATGATTATCAAAGAGCAGTTGCTCAGTGTTTGTTGTCCAGAGTTGCGCCAACACCTGTTGGAATATGGGTCTCCTTCTTCAGAGCAGCTTGCTGCGGAAGCTGACCGCTGGGAGAGGGCCAGAGGTTCTTTAGAGTCCCTAGTGAGTGAGTCCAAAAGAAGTGGTTCAGGTATCCTCCAGCCCAGCGTGGTGGAAGAGGCTCAGTGTAGCCCAGCTAGGTCCCAGGATAGCGAGGAGGGTGTAGGGGCTTACTGCCTGGCTCAGTGGAGCAGGAGTAAGTGGGCGACCGGGGGTCCCCAGACGCACGAAGCCCTGCCTCAGAACTTGGATGGTTTCTTTAGGGAACACCAGGTTGGGGAACTAGGCTGTCCTGTTAGTCCATTTGAGGAGGATCTCCTAGAGTCTAAGGAACCTGGAGCATCTGTAACTAGAGCTCCAGGGGTTCCAGTGGCCGGCAGTGCTACTCCAGTTGGGAGGGCACAGGAGTCCGAAGTGAGGAGTGATTGGGGGAGTTCCCCAGTGGAAGGACCAGTGGGTCAGGGACTACCCAGTTGGGCTAGGTTCCCGTGTAGTGACCATGGTGACACCACTTCTGGTCTGGGGGATCTTCGCACCCTGTCAGGTGGACAGGGGACGGGAGATCTGCGCCAGACAGACAGTCACACGACACATGGGTCATGTGTCAGCCTCAGGGGGATGGCGTGTGAGTCCTCAGAAGTCCTGGAGTGCCAGGCAATTATTCCACCAAAGGTTTTAGACCGGAGGTTGGGAGGCCAGGTTCAGGATCAGCCTGATCTAAAGGGTAGGACGACTGTAACCAGTGCCCAGACCGGTTCTTCTTCCAGAGGTACCGCCCCAGTTGGTAGGGAGCAGGACTCTGGAAGGGGGTGCAGAGGGTGGGTAAGCCCACCTCTGACCTGAGGTACTGGGTTTTTCAGAACCGGTACCGAACCGGTAACCCAGTGGTGTCAGGGAACACACCCAAAGACCTCGAGTCCTTTCCTGATTCAGACCACAGAAACTCAGAGTCTTCTAGGTGAAGTCAAGGATCGATTTTATTGGCTGCAACCAAGGTAACAGGTCCTAGAAGTACAACACACAGGAAGTATATTCTCAGGAGACTGCTCGAATTCACAAAGCCAGGCTTCTCTTTTTATACAAAATATTCAGCTTCAGGCAAACATTCTTGAATTTACAGTATACTATTCACATATCTTAGTTTACAAAGAAAAAGCAGAGTCATGGTGACAAGCCCATATTTCACTTCGTCCAGCCCACAATAAATGACCCGGCAAGGCCCAGTATTTCCATCAGATATCGGTGGACCCCATATAAAACGGGCACCTCCCCATCATAAAGCAAGTGAGAGAGAAAAGAGCAGGGACAGGTGTGAGCAAGATTCGGCAGGGTGTGTGTGCGATGAAAAGGGTTTATGGCCTGTTGAGCCTTGATGCTATCTCGTTCGGCCACTGGGAGAGGAACTGACCAAACAGGTTCCGCCTGGGGCAATGGTTCCAACTTGCCCAGGTCATAGAAAAGTCGATTAAGGTGTAGATGTCCTTTGGAATCGAATCTAGCTGGATTATAAGCCTATGTAAAGGGCAACTCACAAAATGACTGCCGTACATAAAATGGAAGCTGAGGGTTCAGAACGATAATGACGATTTCGAGGTGAAATCGTCACTCGAATATGATGAAAATGCTTGTACATGGTGTACTCGTCATTCTCGGTCTTTTGATACTAAATTCGTCATGTTACGATGAAGTTTTATTCTCGAGTCCAGAATTATTACACGAGTCCAGAATTTCAGAACCACAAACCCTCCTTTTGCCCTTACATAGGCAATTAATCTATCCTCATGCTAATCTGAGTCCAGATCTATATTCCTAAAGTCATTGAGATGTTGCTGTAACATCATTCTAGTACTTAGTTCGACTCTTGATACAGGCTTCCTCACACATGATGTAACACAGAGGCCACATATTGCAGGAGCACACTGTACGCACAGACAGAACAGGAAAAGAATGGCTAAGACCATCCCAATGACCATCAGAATTTTCCATCCCCAGGCGGATATCAGTTCCCAGAACCATCCCATTAACGACCAATCTCCTTTATCCACATGAATAGATTCGGAAATCTTATGCAGTTTGGAGATGGCCTGGTACACTGTTGGAGCGTTATCTGGAACGAAAACACAGCAACTCGATTGGATCAATCTACATACCCCACCTCGGTCTGCAAGTATGACATCTAATGCGACCCTGTTCTGAAGGGTCATAAGACGATCCGACTGGAGCTCAGCAGTCAGGTTACTAAGGGCACCAGCAGTTTCTATCACGGTGGACTCAACCACCCTTGTCAATTGCCTTATGTTCCTGCTGTTAGCCATGGATCCCCAGAACGGCAGAAAACCCTTTGCAAAGTCCCCAAATTCTTGTCCTGCAGTGTCTTCTTTACTCAAGACACCTCTAACTATCCTTGTCTTGTGGTAAGCTGCCGCTGCTGTGTAGGTGGGAGGAAACAGGAACGAAACAAAACATGAGCCCGAAAAGTCAGGGGGCAACCATGTATAGGCTCTATCATGGCAGATGAAATAGGTACCCTTAGCTGCTAAAAACGCAGGGGAAGTCTGAGACCCAAAAACCTACGTTTCGGTACAGACACTCTTCCCTAACTGAGCTCTGGGATTCTTGCCAGTCCCTTGCAGACACAGGTGACCCTGATGGGGTACAATCCAAATCGGGGAAGATATCTTAGCTTGCTGTTTCTCACTCAGAGTAGCTCCATATCCGGTCACGTTCCATCCTATATAGGCGAGTGTCTCATCTTCGGGGGTAGTTTCATAGGAGATAACTTCCTTAATCATGTCAACTATACCCTTAACTAGAGCACTATTCTTAGGATTGTCTTTTATAGAGCGTAGGGGGTGGACTTCACGTGCATATATGAACATTGTTCTGTATGCCCACACAGAACCGTTGTGGCTAAATGGCAGGACCAGATAAGGGATACCTTTATCCGTTGTGTGAGGCATAAGACCGCACACCCAACAGTTAGTCGTGTTCATTACAAGTTGGTGTTGGTGCAAGAGCTGAACAAAGGAGTTATTAATAAACTCTAATCTCCTAGCGGATTCGTGTTCAGGAAGGGGTTGAAAAGAATGTGAGGAAACAGTAGAAGGGGGAGGTATAGGCGATGTAGTGGGTGCAAATGTTACTGGAAAAGAGAACAAAACATAACTTATTAAAAATATCATCATACTGAATAACATAAAAATGCACAATATCAAAAAGCTTTTCTTTGTCATTATATTACATATTCTGGTTTTAAAGTTCTTTTCCTTGGCAGGTCTCTCCATCTTGGAAAACTCCATCCTCTCTAAAGTGCTGCCCGCGATGGGAGGTTGATTCTGCTAAGGAATGCTTCTGTCAGTCCAGGGCAACTCCCTTAGACCAACCAGAACTGCCGACCTAACGTCTTCAGCTGCACCCCAAAGACTTTGGGCAATCGCGGCCCTAGCAGCGGAACCCGGATGGCGGTTCAAAAAAACTAAAATAAGCAAGTTTCTCAGATGGGAGAGCTGCACTTTTCAAAAATAGCAGGGAAAGAAAAAGGATTTTATTTGTCCATAGGTCTCGGCCTCGATTATACCGTTGTTTTCCTGGTATAGTGTTATCTTGGAACAAGAGTTCAGGTTCTGTATTGTCCAATGGAATTGACGGTGATACAGCTGGTTGCAAAAGTTTATCGTTCTCTTGTTCAGTACGTGTTCCTTTTACTCGTGCATCACTGAAGGGCAGAAAACGTGGCACAGTTTCAGTTTCTGAGTCGGCGACCCCCTCCTGGACCCACTGGTCATATGGCAGAGGCAGGGGGATCCGTTTGCAATGGATCCCGTGGATCCAGTTAGCCTTCCCCTCCACTCGAACTGCTGATCTTGTGGAAAGAAGGACGAGGTGCGGTCCGGTCCACCTGGGCTGGTCGTTTTTGTTTCTCTGGAAGTTCTTGACGAGGACCCAGGATCCAGGGTCGATTGCATGACCTGGAGTCTCAGAGACCGGAGGCAGGGTGTCGTGAACCTGTTGATGCAAAACACGTAATTTAGCCGTCAATTCGTACAGATAATCGAGCAAAACAGGGTGTTCGAGTTCGCTGAACTTAGTGGGCCTTGGCACTCCCCATATGTTGGCCGGGTGGCCAAAAACAATCTCATAGGGGCTAAGTTTCACTCGTGAATGCACAGTCATTCTGGTGGACAGGAGTGCTAAGGGCAGAGCATCAGGCCATTTAAGACCTGTGCTCGCTTGAATTTTGGCCAGTTTTAACTTGAGCGTGCCATTATAACATTCTACTAATCCAGCTGATTGGGGGTGATTTGCAGCGTGGAACTTCTGTTGAATGCCTAGCCCTTCACATACTCTCTTCATCACTCGACCCACAAATTCACTTCCATTATCACTCCAGACCATTCTAGGCATTCCAAATCTGGGGAAGAACTCTTTCACAAGGGCTTTAGCTGTGGATAAGGCAGTGTTGTCTTTTAGGGGATAGGCTTCCACCCATCTTGAGAAGGCACAAACAACAACGAGTACGTATTTTAAATTGTTGCACCTCTCCATGTGGATGAAATCTAGCTGCAAAACCTCGAACGGATACGTAGAAGGTGCAAAATGACCAGCTGGAGTTGGGATTCCCCTACCAGGATTGTGTTTCAGACACACCATGCAATTCTTGACCACATTCTCCGCACACTTGGGAATTCCTGAATTTTGCCATACTGGAGCCAATAACTTGCAAATCCCTTTCACGCTGATATGAGCCATTCCATGAGCCATTGTAACCACTGCAAGCACATACGCATCGGGTAACAACCATCTCTGATGCTCTGACAATTCAATCCAGCAACCATTTGTATCCATTCTACCCGTACTTTGTCTCCACGTGCTCAACTCTTTCTCTGTGGCCTCAGCTTGAATGGACTTCACACTCTCTATCGTGTCTTCACACATTCCATCATCACCAAACCATCTTGCAGGGCCTGCAACGTACATTCGGCTCATCACATTCCTTGCAGTATCTTTCGCGATTTCGTCAGCAAATGCATTTCCACGACCAACATCATCAGTCACCTTCTTGTGAGCACTACATTTCACAACCGCCATTTGCAGAGGCAAGGTCAGTGATTCAAGAAGCTCATTCACCAACTGACCATGCTGAATCTTAGCTCCATGCGAAGTCAGGAACCCACGTTCTTTCCACAATCGTCCAAAACTGTGAGCCACTCCAAAGGCATACTGACTGTCGGTATAGACAGTCACTTTCATTCCTTTCGACAACACACATGCTCTCGTGAGTGCAATCAATTCTGCTGCCTGAGCTGAATTATGTGGAATACGTGCAGTTTCAACAATTGTATGCAAAGTCGTGACAGCATATGCTGCAGTCGTATCACCATTCGAGAGCTTGAAACACGAACCATCCACCCATAATGTACCATCACATTCAGCAAGAGGAGTATCTAGGAGATCCACTCTCCCTTTCGTTTCTTCTTCGGTTCTAAGAAAACAATCATGCTGTTCTGAAGCATCTAATTCCTCTACAATTGGCAACAACGTAGCTAGGTTTAAAGTGTTGCACCTTTTTATGTGCACATGACTCGCTAACAATGTTAATTCGTAACCTGACAATCGAGCACTAGTTAAGTGCTGTGTCTTGGTTCTATTTAACAACGCGTCTACTGCATGCGGGACCATCACGACTAGTGTATTATTCATTACTAGACCAGCAGACTGTCGAATAGAAATAGCTGCTGCCGCTGTGGCTCTTAAACAACTTGGCAATGCTCTAGCTACCGGATCCAAAGTCGATGAAAAATACGCGCATGGACGCTGTTTGCCTCCAAACAATTGAATCAACACTGATAATGCACAACCTTCTTTCTCATGGACATACAATGTAAAGGGCTTACTGTAGTTGGGGATACCTAACACAGGAGCAGAACATAATTCTGTGCGCAATTCTGAAAAACTTTTCTGACACTCTTCAGACCAAGGAACGGGATTGGGTGTATCTTTACACGTTAATGCCACCAAAGGTTTGGCTAATAACGAAAAATTTGGTATCCATTGCCTGCAATATGATGTAATGCCCAAGAAAGCACGCACTTCTCTCTGTGTTCTTGGCACACTCAATTTCGCTATTGCCTGTATTCTTTCTGGGGTCAGTTTCCTTCCCTCCTTCGATAAGAGGTGACCTAAGTAGGTCACTTCTTGTCGACAATATTGCAATTTGGAAAGTGACACCTTGTGATGTAAATCACACAGATGACGCAACAATAACAATGTGGCTTTCTTACATATTTCCTCAGTATCTGCAGCAACGAGCAAATCATCAACATACTGAATGAGGGTAGCGCCGTCGGGTAAAACAATTGTATCAAGCTGTGTCTTTAGAGCTTGACTATATATTGATGGGCTTTCGCAGTAGCCCTGGGCAGCGCGTTTAAAGCGGAAGCTGCGTCCTCCTAAACTGAAGCCAAAAATGTCCCTGCTCTCCTCAGCAATCGGGATGCTGAAGAAAGCATTCTTCAAGTCGATCACCGAAAACCAAGTGGCAGAAGCTGGAATCATAGTCAATAATGCAGTAATGTCGGGGACAACTGGAAATTGTGGCACAACTATTTTATTCACCTCTCTGAGATCAATCACAAATCTGTACACAGGTGGCTGAGAGGGATCAGTTCGTTTTAAAACAGGCAGAACAGGACTATTGCAAACGTTACCTCTTGTCTCTTCAATCACATCTTTTTCAATTAGTTCGTAAACGATCGCTAGCAAAGCTTTCTCACCTTCACTAGAAATTCTATATTGGGGAATTCGTGGCATTTTAACATTGGCTTTCAATGTTACAACATATGGTGGTATTCCTAAAAGACCCACATCATTAGGACCAGCAGCCCAAAGAATATCAGGAAGAAACGGCAATTCTGCTGGAAGTTTATCCCTTGACAAATACATTGGAGAAACCACTTTCTTACCTAAAGTAAGTTGTACTCCTGAAGGAGAACAGTACAAAGTCGCATACAATCTTTTTAACAAATCCAATCCCAACAAGTTTTCGCCACAACCTGTTGTCAGAATAAGGGGTGCTTCTAATTCACAAGGACCAACAGAAAGAGACAAAGGGTAAGAAATCGGGTTCCTAACCGGAGCGCCTGAAAAACCTACAGAAACATTCATTTCACCAGACAAAGGTGCGCCAGGGAGTTTGCAGTGCATAATAGAACTCTTTGTAGCAGCACCAGTATCCAACAGTAAAGGTTCTGACACACCTGATGTAATCACCTCAACGTAAGGCCCACTCTGATCTACTGGAACTGAAACAACTCCCTCTCTTTTTCTATGGCTGTCCTAGCAATCATTACTTTCCCAATGTTCATCTGCTGTATAGTAATCATCAGCAAAGTACTGAGCTGTCCTACTAGATGCGTTATTCTGCTGATCGAACTTATTCCTAGAATTTTGAGGTGGAAGGGGACGTGCGTTCTGGGGGACGTTTCCACGTCCTCTACCTCTATGCGCTTGCTGAACACCTTGACCTCTTGTGTTTGAACCACCGTTTGCGCGCTGTAACAGAATAGGGCAACTATACTTAAAATGACCCTCTTCCTTGCAATATGAACACTGGTTGGGGCCTACAGGGACACGTGGCTGAGTATACTCGACTCTTTGCGAGTTCCTCTGATACTGTTGAGGCTGCTGATAATTATTTTGATAGTTACTCTGAGCACCACTATTTTGACCACCACCACCACGGTGGCGGATAAGCTTGCTGTAACAAAACCTTCGTTTTCAGCTCCTTAGTTTTCTTTTCGGCTCTATCTTTCTCGTCTTTGTCTCTATTTTCGTAGTACTGTGCCGTAGCTAATATCTGTGCTGAAGACGAAACTGCCCAAGAACTCTCTGAATCTTTCAACTTTTTACACAACTCTGGAAGCAGATTGTGTACGAATTTTATCGACGAACAGTCGCTGACCACCTTCTGTGGTCATATCTTGACCACTGTGGTCGACAAATGTCTCTTCAAACCTGGAGAAGAAATCTGACACCGTCTCATCTTTCTTCTGCTTACACGCAGACAATTTATCCCAATTTACTCGCATGGCAGGCATTATAGTTTTCATGTAATTAATAATCCTGCCAGGGAGTTCTGCTACTAAAGGCTCAGGTTTAGCACCACCAATTTGTAGGGCATCTGCAGCAGTAATATTAGCCCATGAGTCACCTAATTCCTGATCATGATCTGTATGACGAATCTTACCCCATAAAGGCTGTGGAACAACATTCCCAAACAACATATCGATATCGGCTAAATTCATGATACATGACCCAGCTGTCTGTGACAACTCTTTGTAATACCCTGCGGGATTTTTACGGGGATCAGGTAATGTCTGTTTAAGGGCTAAAACTTCAGCTCGCTTCCATGGAACATGTACACACACACGCTGAAAATGAGGCTGAATAGGTGGGTTAGCTTGTAGGTCCCCTTCCCTCCACTGTGGGGGAACCTCTCTCATGGGGTACTGTCGCGCCTTTTTCCTACCGAATGTGCCATGCTCACATATCGATCGAGACATGCCCCCCTTACTCCGATATGACAACAATATCTCAACTGCTCTCTCGACATCGGGACCTACAATCATGCCCTCTGCGAAATCGAACCGCACACGACACAACTCGGGTGGGTTGCATTCCAGATCGTTGTCTTCCAAATCTTCACAGAGGAAAACACACATTTGTTCAAAAGCGTATCTCTGCATCGGTGCTTCCCATTGACGGAAGACTTCCATGACAGACTCTACATCATGCCTCACAGTATCCATAACCCATTTATGCGCTAAACGATTCAGTAAATCTCTCTCTCGATAGTCAGGCAGTTGACTCCGCAACTGTCTTCGTTCTGCGTTAGGGGTCGTGTTAGGCGACCCGAGAAATGGTGAGAAAAGATTAGTAACAGTGTTGGCCATTCTCTGTCGAACGGAAGGAGAAACTGACGGAAGAACGGGCAGAAAAACAGGGTGAAGTAAGGCGGAAGTAGAGGCAATAGCAGAGGGAGCAGCAGGAGAAGTAGAAGGTGCACTAGGCAAAGTCGTAGAAAGCACAGGTGAAGTAGATGTGATCGGTGGGCCTTGAGGAGGCTGCACCGAAGGAGCAGGAGCCAGCTGAAGAACAGCTGGTGGTTGCTGTAGAGGAGCAGGAGGCAATGCAATCACAGGTTGCGCAACTAAGGGTTGCGGAGGTGCTGTAGCATTCTGCGCATAGGGGGGTGGCGAACTTAATAAATGCGTCATTAACGGATCTTTTCCAAGGTCTTTTGCTGCATCTTGCTTAAGAGGCGGCAAAACTGGATAGCATTTATCAATGATCATTTTACGTTGCCTGTGCAACTGCTCACTCATCTGTTCTTCTTCATTGTCTTTAAACTGCATAGCAGCTTGTATTACCGAAATACCCCTTTCTCTCTTATTTTTCTTCTCTAATTTAATTTCCTTTTGTTTGGCTTCCTTACGCCATAGGCGGAAAGAGTCAAACATCTCCAGCCGGGCTTTCTTTTTAAAAAGTTGAACTTCGAGGTTATCTAGTGTGAGAAGTTGGCCTGATGTGCAATGCTCACTATTCTAGTGATCACTATATATCAGTCCAAACAACCCTTATTGATGATTGGTTGTAAGTCAACCTTATAGACCAGCTATCCTAGTAGCATGGATACGAGCAGTCTAAGGCTAAGACTCTAGAGGGCGTGTTAAGCCAGCTGTTTTACCATCACATTACCCCTTGAACACCCAGTGAAAGGACACCACACAAGTGTTATGAAAATAAACAATGTATTTATTAGAATCACAACAACCCTGTACTCTTTATGAGGACAGGGTGCTAAGCACACAACAAAACTCTTATGAAAATACTTAAGTTAGCACGTTATACACAAATGCCCGAGGGGCACGAAAAACCATATACTCTAAAAGTGGAATGCGAATTACTAGCAGGTAAGTAACGATTCTCAGAGGCTTTGGGATCGCTAGGACTGGACTACTGAACCTTTAGATTACTAGCAGGAGGCCTAGGGAACTCGGGTGCAGAGTGTGCACTCTCACGCGGGATGCGGGACAAAGTCTATGGAAGCTAGAATTCACAAAGTTAGTGTTCACGGGCGAACCCGACCTGGTAGGGAGAAAGCGACAGTGGATCCGGACCCTTGAATAGTGAGGCTATGCTGGGACACCGAAGTGCCGAAGTTACCTAGCCCAGGGGCTGCAGCTGCATAGGTCTGAAAAGACGTCGGGAATCCTCGTGCCGGACCAGGAGCCTGGAAGAAGGAAGTTGCTGGCAGGCGACCAGTGAAGAAAAGTTCGATGGATCCAAGCCTGGATCAAGGAAGAAGAAAACCTGAAAGCAGAGGGGACCAAGTTCTTGAATCACTAGCCAGTGATTAAGTGGGCACCAGGATGGCACCGGGCGAAGTCACCGCAGTCAGGTGAGTGGGCGCTGCTGGACTCTGCAGTCTCTCGGACCAGGAGGCGTTGTCGGCGACCAGGATGGAGGTGCGAGCTGTCCCACGAAGGTTCTTGCTGTCGACGTCGCTGGACCCAGGATTGGGCAACAAGTCTTGGCAAATACAAGGCCCACGCGGTGGACCTAAAATGGCGTCTTAGCCGGACCAGGAGGGTCCAGGGTACTTCTCCGATGGAGGGAAGCAAGGGCCAGTCTGGAGCAACCAGACTAGCAGTAGTGTTGTCGTTGGGCGTCGTTCGGAAGGCCACAAGCCAGCGGGCTAGTAGCCAGACAACGCGGTGAGCAGCAAAAAGCAGAAGGGCCCCACGCCGATCGTGGAGATGCTGGGGGGCTGCTCTTCGGTGCTGGAGCTGCTCAGGGTGGGGGCTTCTCGGACCCCAAAGCACTCACCAGGAAATTACTCGGTGGGCTTGCTGTGCAGAAGTCGTGCAATCTTGGCGATGGCCGGTCCCTCGAGGTCTCGTGGTTCTCAGCTGTGCTGTAGAGGTGGGTAGAGGTCAGAGGTGCCAGGGAAGCCGGGTCTCGTCGAGCTGGGCAGTCGGATTCCGGAGGAAGGACGTGCAGCAGACCGCAGTGTTCTTAGATGGTGCCTGCGGATGCAGGGTGACTACTCCTTAGCCACAAGGGAGAATCTTGAAGAAGAAATCGTGAAGTCCTTTCGTGGAAAGTGGTATCTTGATTCCAAAGATGATCTGATTTGGAAGGGGGCCTGCTCCTACCTTTATCTGGGAAAAGGGGGCTGGCACGCGACTAAGTCCTGCCCTATGGGTGGGACCAGGAGGGGGGTTGGTTACACCCCTCTCCTTTGGCGGGCTTTCCCCAGGCCAGGGGCTGGAGTGCCCCTGGAACTGGTTTCAGCCGGCCTATGCACAGTGAGCACCGGGGTGCCACTTGCAGTCACCTTCCTCTGTAGCCCTGCCTACCTGGAATACACAAAACCCTGTCTGGGACGGTGCTGGCACCGCCCCTGGCAGGAAACCCTTTGTCCTTATCTCCTGCTCTGGGAGGACTCCCAGCAGCAGGAGGGCAGACTTGTGTCTCGGTGGCAGCATCCATTTTGTGGAGCTGAGGCTCTGTTGGACTTTAACCGGGGTTAGGGGTTACATACATGTCGTGTCCCTCTAGAAGGGTGGAATGCTAACCCCGTCGCCAGAATTGGCGAGGGGTTAGTATTCCAATTCGTATGACACCTTACTCGACATGTTTTGATAAAGCGATACCAGAGTTGGCATATAACCGCGAGGATTATAATGCACTTAAGAGTATATGGTATGCGATATCATGGAAACGGCTAAGGGATAGATCCCGAAAGCCGCAGACAGGCTCAGCTCATGCCAGAGCACCATCTCACACGATTCCAAGCACTCTGCCTTCAGGATTGTTAAGGCCTGCCATAGGAGTGACTGATAGGAGATCTGTGTGTCCATTTTAGGGTTAGATATAGGTATACTATATCTAAAGCAAAGGGTGATTACACCACCTTGCCCCAGCTGTCAAGCAGCCAGTTGTGTCAGATTTGGATGGCCAGCCAGGGGTGGCATAATACATGCTGCAGCCCCTGGTAGGCCCTGGGTACACCTATGCCCTGGGTACCTAAGGTACACTGTACAGGGACTGATAAGGTGACTCAGTATCCAATTTAGATATGTACCTAAGGTACATGGAATCCATTTTACAGAGAGAGCAGTAGGCCTGGGGCCCTGAATAGCAGGGTCCCAGGTCAACTAAGTCAGAAAACCAGCAAAACACCAGGCAAAAAGTTGGGGGCAACCATAGTCAGGGATCTACCTTCCTACATAACCCCCCCCCCAAACGAAAGGAGATAAGGCTAGCCTTGCCAGGTAAGCCTATATTGCCTGAGTGGCCATATAAGGAAGTACCAGCACTGGCATGGTTACCCCCTATCTCATGGTCCACTAAGCAATCCCTCACCCTAAGGGTGTCTGAGGGTCTCTACCATAGGGAATCTCTACCTGTGGTGTGTTTTGGCAAAGTAAAAGGCTGGTGCTGAAATGGAGTACTGAAGTGAGGCTCCACTAATTTTGGGCTCAGCTTCCTCCAATCATTTTCCACCATAGAGGCCTTTCTTTCCAAGACTGAGTTGTTTTGGGCTCTCAGGGTCAACCTCTGGCTACCTACAGCTGGAGGTTGGGTCCCTCTGTTTGGCTTACTGGAGGGACAGGTCAGGTTTGGGGCCCTCAGGTCCCAGGTTTGGCTGTGCCCAACAGTGTCCATCTGTGGGAGGTCCCTAACTAAATTTAAGGGGGATCCCTCAGGAGTTGGTTTTATTTTCACTTGGCTAGGACTACTAGCTTCAGTGCCCTTAATCTGCTGATTGGGGAATTCTTTTGGACAGGGGGCCCTTTGGGGTCCAACACTGGCCTCCCTGACCTCTACAGCCCTGGGCTGACTGAGGCAGGGTAGAGAGGGGCAGGTTACCTGCTCCAGACTAGGTCCCACCTTGGAAGGGTCCACTGACATCAGGGGTTCTGCCAGGCTAGGCCTGACTACCTCTGTGGCAGTTTCTTCACAAGGGGTCAGATCAGTTCCCTGAGGAGGCTGATCTTTTCCTAAAGTCTGGTGGGAGGGAGATTTCTCTTCCTCCTCAATGCTCTCTGTCTGAGTGGAGTGATCCATAGTTTCAGGCTTCACAACACTATCATCTGTCTGAGTTTGAGCTGTGGCCATCACAACTCTCCCAACCTTTTTAGGAGGGGGCTCAGTTTGGGTGTGGGCTGTTACCATGACAGCCTTGACAACCTGTTCTGGGAAGGAAGTTGTCTGAGATTGGGTTGTTACTGGCACAACCCTCCTGACCTGTTCAGGGAGGACATCTTGGACTGGGGCTGTGGCTATCACTGCCCCACTAACCTTACCATGGGTGTTTACCATTTTAGAATGGGTTTCTTGCTCAACTTCAGCCCAGGCTGAGAGCTCTAAATCATTCCCCAGTAGGCAATCTACAGGCAAGTTTGGTGACACTGCCACTCTCTTGTGGCCAGTGACACCTCCCCAGCTGAGATTGACCACTGCCATGGGATGATCTCTCTGTACTCCATCAATATTGGTCACCTGGTATGTGGCACCAGGTAAAAGTTGCCTTGAGGGGACTAGACTCTCAGTCACCATAGTGATGCTAGCCCCTGTATCTCTATAGGCCTCAACTTTTATACCATTGATGAGGGGCTCCTGTCTGTACTTGCCCAAAGTGTTGGGACAAGTTGTGAAGTTGGCAAACCCCATGCCAGTCTCACAGACAAGAGTATCTAAGTCAGGGGACCTGGTTAGGCCAGAGTCCCCAGGAACTCCCAAAGTAAATGCACCCAAATTCTTGGGGGCACTCCCACCACCTGGGGGATTACTACTAGTAGTAACAGGAGGTTTGGGAATGTTACTTGGGGGTATGTTTTCCTTATTGTTATTCTTTGGGCAACTGCTGTCAGTTTTTAAATGACCCACCTGTTTACAGGGATAACAATAAGGTTTCTTCTGGTTGTTGGAAGGATTCTGGGACCCACCCCCCTCAGAGGATTTTTGGGGCCCTGATGTGGTTTGATCTGTAGATTTATTCCCACCCTTCTCTTGAGGCTTGGTTGATTCCTTTTTCTGGTCACCACCTTGGTTCTTGGGCCTAATCCTGGTTCTGACCCATTTGTCTGCCCTCTTACCCAATTCCTGTGGAGAGGTCAGATCAGAGTCTACCAGGTGCTGGTGTAATAACTGGTTCTGACAATTATTTAAGACTTGCTCTCTCATAATAAGATTATACAATCCTGTGAAGTCAGTAACCTTGCTACCCAGTAGCCAGCCTTCCAAAGCCTTAGTGGCACAATCAACAAAGTCAGACCAGTCCTGAGACTGAGTTTTCTGGGTGTCTCTGAACAGCAACCTGTACTGCTCAGTGGTTAAGCCAAACCCATCAACCAGTGCATTTTTCAGGACCTGGTAATCATTAGCATCCTCCACTCTTGTAGTGAGGAGCTTATCTCTACCTTTACCATCAAAGGAGAGCCACAGTATAGCTGCCCACTGACTTTGGGGAATGCACTGCACAGTGCAGGCCCTCTCCAAAGCAGCCATCCATTTCTGGATGTCATCCCCTTGCTTAAAGGGGGGCACTATCTTAGTCAGGTGTTTAGTATCTAAACCCTTCTCTTTTTCTCTTGGGAGATTGCTGCCACCAGTGGGAGCTAACCCACTCATCTTCTGCTCTCTAGCAAATGCAAGCTTTTCTTTGGCCAGGGCAAGTTCTTCCCTTTCAATCCTCAGTCTAGCTTGTCTCATCCTTGCTTCATGCTCTCTTCTCTGAGGGGAAGTCAATCTCCTCTGGGGAGAGTTCCTTCTCCCCTGAGAAGAGGCATTAGAGTGCAGAGATCTAATGGAGTCCCTAGAAGGAGATCTATCTCTCCTAACTCCAAGGTTAGGCCTCATTAGGGTCAGTACTGGGGGTCCCCCAGATCCTTCCCCAAGTAGGTCTAAGTTGGCCCTAGTTAGCCTTCTGACTACCTCAAGACCTTTGTCTACCTCATCCCCAGAGAGTTCCTCCTGATCCTCCTCCTCCTCAACTGCAGTAGCAGTGTTGGGGAGGTCTGGATCCCCAGAGGTTCCCTCTAAGGCTGGCATGTTCTCATGTAACTGAGAAATCTTTCTGGCATCATATGTCTCTAAGAGACCTATCAGAAAGGGAATGGTGGGGTTAGACCCCTGCTTCAGTTTCCTGGAGGTACAGACTTGTCTCATCTCCTGGAAACTGAGAGCTGCATATCTGGAAGTGACCTGTGGAGGGTCAACACTGACCAGGGGAGTCTCAGTGGACTCTCCATGGTTAGACATGCTTTTCTAGTGAGGTGTAAGTGGTGCACTTACCTACACTATATGTTTGCCTACTGATCCCTTGCTAGAGTTGTAGTTTAGGGTGTGCTAGGCCCTAGGAGCTACAACAGCTGGTTCAGTAGAACTCAGAGTATTCTAAGCTAAGTTATATGTACCTTTAGTACTTATGTGATCTTTCACAAGATATTCTTAGGGCATGTGTGGTAAAACAACAGCAAGCTCAAATCCCAACCGCTGCTCACCAATGTGAGAAGTTGGCCTGATGTGCAATGCTCACTATTCTAGTGATCACTATATATCAGTCCAAACAACCCTTATTGATGATTGGTTGTAAGTCAACCTTATAGACCAGCTATCCTAGTAGCATGGATACGAGCAGTCTAAGGCTAAGACTCTAGAGGGCGTGTTAAGCCAGCTGTTTTACCATCACATTACCCCTTGAACACCCAGTGAAAGGATACCACACAAGTGTTATGAAAATAAACAATGTATTTATTAGAATCACAACAAGCCTGTACTCTTTATGAGGACAGGGTGCTAAGCACACAACAAAACTCTTATGAAAATACTTAAGTTAGCACGTTATACACAAATGCCCGAGGGGCACGAAAAACCACATACTCTAAAAGTGGAATGCGAATTACTAGCAGGTAAGTAACGATTCTCAGAGGCTTTGGGATCGCTAGGACTGGACTACTGAACCTTTAGATTACTAGCAGGAGGCCTAGGGAACTCGGGTGCAGAGTGTGCACTCTCACGCGGGATGCGGGACAAAGTCTATGGAAGCTAGAATTCACAAAGTTAGTGTTCACGGGCGAACCCGACCTGGTAGGGAGAAAGCGACAGTGGATCCGGACCCTTGAATAGTGAGGCTATGCTGGGACACCGAAGTGCCGAAGTTACCTAGCCCAGGGGCTGCAGCTGCATAGGTCTGAAAAGACGTCGGGAATCCTCGTGCCGGACCAGGAGCCTGGAAGAAGGAAGTTGCTGGCAGGCGACCAGTGAAGAAAAGTTCGATGGATCCAAGCCTGGATCAAGGAAGAAGAAAACCTGAAAGCAGAGGGGACCAAGTTCTTGAATCACTAGCCAGTGATTAAGTGGGCACCAGGATGGCACCGGGCGAAGTCACCGCAGTCAGGTGAGTGGGCGCTGCTGGACTCTGCAGTCTCTCGGACCAGGAGGCGTTGTCGGCGACCAGGATGGAGGTGCGAGCTGTCCCACGAAGGTTCTTGCTGTCGACGTCGCTGGACCCAGGATTGGGCAACAAGTCTTGGCAAATACAAGGCCCACGCGGTGGACCTAAAATGGCGTCTTAGCCGGACCAGGAGGGTCCAGGGTACTTCTCTGATGGAGGGAAGCAAGGGCCAGTCTGGAGCAACCAGACTAGCAGTAGTGTTGTCGTTGGGCGTCGTTCGGAAGGCCACAAGCCAGCGGGCTAGTAGCCAGACAACGCGGTGAGCAGCAAAAAGCAGAAGGGCCCCACGCCGATCGTGGAGATGCTGGGGGGCTGCTCTTCGGTGCTGGAGCTGCTCAGGGTGGGGGCTTCTCGGACCCCAAAGCACTCACCAGGAAATTACTCGGTGGGCTTGCTGTGCAGAAGTCGTGCAGTCTTGGCGATGGCCGGTCCCTCGAGGTCTCGTCGCACCCACGGTTCTCAGCTGTGCTGTAGAGGTGGGTAGAGGTCAGAGGTGCCAGGGAAGCCGGGTCTCGTCGAGCTGGGCAGTCGGATTCCGGAGGAAGGACGTGCAGCAGACCGCAGTGTTCTTAGATGGTGCCTGCGGATGCAGGGTGACTACTCCTTAGCCACAAGGGAGAATCTTGAAGAAGAAATCGTGAAGTCCTTTCGTGGAAAGTGGTATCTTGATTCCAAAGATGATCTGATTTGGAAGGGGGCCTGCTCCTACCTTTATCTGGGAAAAGGGGGCTGGCACGCGACTAAGTCCTGCCCTATGGGTGGGACCAGGAGGGGGGTGGTTACACCCCTCTCCTTTGGCGGGCTTTCCCCAGGCCAGGGGCTGGAGTGCCCCTGGAACTGGTTTCAGCCGGCCTATGCACAGTGAGCACCGGGGTGCCACTTGCAGTCACCTTCCTCTGTAGCCCTGCCTACCTGGAATACACAAAACCCTGTCTGGGACGGTGCTGGCACCGCCCCTGGCAGGAAACCCTTTGTCCTTATCTCCTGCTCTGGGAGGACTCCCAGCAGCAGGAGGGCAGACTTGTGTCTCGGTGGCAGCATCCATTTTGTGGAGCTGAGGCTCTGTTGGACTTTAACCGGGGTTAGGGGTTACATACATGTCGTGTCCCTCTAGAAGGGTGGAATGCTAACCCCGTCGCCAGAATTGGCGAGGGGTTAGTATTCCAATTCGTATGACACCTTACTCGACATGTTTTGATAAAGCGATACCAGAGTTGGCATATAACCGCGAGGATTATAATGCACTTAAGAGTATATGGTATGCGATATCATGGAAACGGCTAAGGGATAGATCCCGAAAGCCGCAGACAGGCTCAGCTCATGCCAGAGCACCATCTCACACGATTCCAAGCACTCTGCCTTCAGGATTGTTAAGGCCTGCCATAGGAGTGACTGATAGGAGATCTGTGTGTCCATTTTAGGGTTAGATATAGGTATACTATATCTAAAGCAAAGGGTGATTACACCACCTTGCCCCAGCTGTCAAGCAGCCAGTTGTGTCAGATTTGGATGGCCAGCCAGGGGTGGCATAATACATGCTGCAGCCCCTGGTAGGCCCTGGGTACACCTATGCCCTGGGTACCTAAGGTACACTGTACAGGGACTGATAAGGTGACTCAGTATCCAATTTAGATATGTACCTAAGGTACATGGAATCCATTTTACAGAGAGAGCAGTAGGCCTGGGGCCCTGAATAGCAGGGTCCCAGGTCAACTAAGTCAGAAAACCAGCAAAACACCAGGCAAAAAGTTGGGGGCAACCATAGTCAGGGATCTACCTTCCTACATCTAGGATTTCGGTATCAAAGCTACCATATTGGGGCCATTTTAAAACACCATCTTTTCTGGTTTATTTGATCCACACTTCATTGTATGTGATGGGGCCTACTCCATGTTTCACATACAATTCATATGTTGGAGTTCCAATCGGAGGAACCGGATACGAGTCTTCCAATCGGGAGTCCCTATTATTACAACCAAGACAAAACAAATTTCCAAGTCTAAGAAGACCAGGCATCTTCGCTCTCTAGTCTAGCTCCAAACTTCAAAGGATTATCGATTACGATATTTCTCGTGAATACACGAGTCCTTCGGCTTTGGCACTTGCAAGTTCCAAATTAAAGATCCCAAAGGATACCCAAGACTAAGAACCAACTACGGACTGGGAGACGCTCCACTTATACTTAACTGAGATATCGATGACGTCACCAGAAGACTCGTCTTATCGTTTCGCTCTACCAAACTTCAGGGGTCCAAATCAGGGCGATAGCCAGGGCAGCAGACCTTTGTAGCCATCGGGAAGCGGGGTACCTCGCAGCAAAGACCTTCGGACCACGTCGACATGCAGGGGTCGATGAAGTGGTTGGCCGTCCTCCAGAATTTTCACACGAAGCTCCTCACGAACCTCTGGCTGGACTGGTACCGCTGGTATCGCCCCACGCTGGGCGCCAGCTGAGGTACTGGGTTTTTCAGAACCGGTACCGAACCGGTAACCCAGTGGTGTCAGGGAACACACCCAAAGACCTCGAGTCCTTTCCTGATTCAGACCACAGAAACTCAGAGTCTTCTAGGTGAAGTCAAGGATCGATTTTATTGGCTGCAACCAAGGTAACAGGTCCTAGAAGTGCAACACACGGGAAGTATATTCTCAGGAGACTGCTCGAATTCACAAAGCCAGGCTTCTCTTTTTATACGAAATATTCAGCGTCAGGCAAACATTCTTGAATTCACAGTATACTATTCACATATCTTAGTTTACAAAGAAAAAGCAGAGTCATGGTGACAAGCCCATATTTCACTTCGTCCAGCCCACAATAAATTACCCGGCAAGGCCCAGTATTTCCATCAGATATCGGTGGACCCCTAATAAAACGGGCACCTCCCCATCATAAAGCAAGTGACAGGTGTGAGCAAGATTCGGCAGGGTGTGTGTGCGATGAAAAGGGTTTATGGCCTGTTGAGCCTTGATGCTATCTCGTTCGGCCACTGGGAGAGGAACTGACCAAACAGGTTCCGCCTGGGGCAATGGTTCCAACTTGCCCAGGTCATAGAAAAGTCGATTAAGGTGTACGTGTCCTTTGGAATCGAATCTAGCTGGATTATAAGCCTATGTAAAGGGCAACTCACAAAATGGCTGCCGTACATAAAATGGAAGCCGAGGGTTCAGAACGATAATGACGATTTCGAGGTGAAATCGTCACTCGAATATGATGAAATGCTTGTACATGGTGTACTCGTCATTCTCGGTCTTTTGATACTAAATTCGTCATGTTACGATGAAGTTTTATTCTCGAATCCAGAATTATTACACGAGTCCAGAATTTCAGAACCACAGACCCCGGTGCAACCGGAGTGGATAAGCCCTGGATTGGAATGGCGTTCTAGGTGTACCCCTCGCCGGAGGAGGAGGAACCCTAGGAGAAGAGGTAGGGGGAGGAGAGCCTTCCCCGAGACTCCTGGTCCACCTGAGGTTGTAGACCCTAGGCTGGAGAACCAGTGGCAGTCTAGTCCTGTCTTGCAGACAGGAAGAGTGGAGAATGGCTCCTATGTGACAGGGGTTACTACCCCCGCTCTGCGAATAGGCAAGGACCGGTGGCACCTGGGTGGCCCAGGGCCTGGTCCTGGCCGCGGACAGCTTGGGAGTACCAGTGGGGTAGCCCAGTTGGTCCAGACGGTGGTTTAAGAAGGAATCCCATGGGTTCACCGTGGTGTAGAACAGGAGGGTGTCCCTGCAGTTGCGGGCCCGCGTCCGTGTTCTATCGCCCCAAGCAGGGAAGTCCATCACGGTGGTGATTGGTCTACCCTGCGTTTTGGCTGGAAGGGGGTTGTGTTGGACTTGGCCCTTCTGGCAGGTTCACCCCTAAACTTTTTGCTTTTAATGGTGACCTGGTGATGGTGATTTTTGGGTTCTGCGCACTTTCACTGTGTCCCAGTGGAAAGTGCGTGTGCACTTTGAGTGCATGTGGTGAGATAGGCCTGCACTCCCATAGGAATGCATGGAGAATGTATGTGTCCCTGGTAGTTCCTGATGCGTGAGGTGTGCATCCTCGAGTTTGGTATGTGTGAACTCGTGTGATTAAATGCTTCGCAATGATGTATGTGGCATGATTGTGTCTTGTGCGGAAGTACCACTTCTAGACATGGCTATGTGTGTGCTGAGGGGGTGCTGGAGCGTGATTGGCTGGAGCTGGCTGGCATGCCATGCTCCAGGATGTCTGGATGGGTCTGCCCAGTGGTGAGTGCTGAGATCAGCATGCTGATGTGAGGGGAGGGCTGCACCTGGTTCCTGATGGGGCTGGGCTTTCCCCACAAAATGCTGGCTCCGCCCCCTGTGGTGCGTCTAATGACCCTAGCCCTGCCAGTGAATGAAAAGGGTGATTGGGCCATCAAGGGTGCTCCAAAACCAGCTGCGACTGGTTTCTCCCCCACCCTGCACCTACAGACAAAGGTTTCCATAGTATAAAAATGGGGCTGTGTCCCCACAGAAGTTGTTCTCTTCCAGGATTTTGCCTGAGGGGGCTGCTGCTGTTGCTGGGCCAGAGGACCACCACTTGGACTGCCTCCCTGCCTGGAGGCCCAGTGAGCTGGCTCTGGGCCCAGCCTTGCCCCCTGCCTACCTGAAAGACTTCATTGCTGGACTTTTTGGTTCTCTGTAGCCCTGGGGAGCGCTCTCCCTTGTCCCCAGCGCTGGGAGCACTTTATTTGTGCCTTTTTTCCGCTGTAAGCGCTTTTCCCTGCCTGCCTAGCGCTGAGAGCGCTTTTCTTTACCTATAGCGCTTGGGAGCGCTTTGGCTGCCCTAGCGAGTGCCCACCTCGCTTATTTGTAATTAATTTGCCCCCTGGCAGGTGCCCACCCTGCCAGGGACCTTGCCGCTAATTTTGGGCTTTTACGCGAGGGAGCCACCCCTCGGTAACTTCATCCCCCGCCTGCCTGCCTGAGACGGGCCGCCGCGCTGCCCGCGATGACCCGGAAGTGGTTGGGCAGCCAGCCAATCCCTGTGCGGCCCAACGGAAGTCCCGCCTTTGAAGCCGGGGCACGAGGAGCAGGGCTGCGGGGCTTGCGGGGCTCCCGTGAGGAAAGGAGAGCCCCGCTGCAAAGAGTAGTCCGCCGCCTTTAGCAGTACCCGGTCCCCAGGAGCGGGAGCGGGTGACCAGGAGGACGCGGCCCTTGCCGAGGAGAGCCGCCGCAAGGCAAGAGATCCGGGGAGTGGGGCCGGTGCAGCGTAAAGGAGAGGGGGGCGTCGGGGCACATTGCCGGTGCCCGCCCCTCCCCTCCAGTGCGAGGGCCGGTGTGCTTGAGGCCCGTGGGGCCTCCCTTTGCATTCGAGTCCCCCGAGGAGGGACTCCGACAACGGCCGCATTTGGTGCTCGAGCCTGACAGGCTCAGGGGACAATATTGTTGAAGCCCCGAGGCCCCAGAGGGCCGTTTTGCGATCTCGAGTCCAAGAATTTACATTCTATGCTATGTTCTAAGTTCTATTTCTAAAAGTGTTACTTCTAAAAAGTGCTGATTCCTGACAGTGGTCCAGGTGGCCCTGTCTTGTACATATCCCCTGTAAATTCTGCCCGTGCCTGTTGGCACATTGTAAAGTGTGTGTTTTTATCTAATGTGTTTTGGTGTAATACAAAGGCTATTTTTATATAACCTTGTGTGGAGTTTCCTTTGTGGTGGGCCTTGGGGGTTGTTGCTGGGGTGCGTGCGCAAATACTTAACTCACATCGCCTCCGAGTTTAGCCTTGCTGCTCGCGCCACGTTACCTAGAGAGTGAGCAGGGGTTATCTTGGCGTGTAACTCCCTTGCCCTGACTTAGGAGTGGTGGTCTCTGACTGACTTTGGCGTAAGCCCTGGCCAGCCAGGGATCCCATTTCTAACACAGGGTGCCAGCACCCCAGCAGCCCCCCAGTAGCCCCTCAGCAGCACTCCAGCAGCACTCCAGCCGCACTCCAGCAGCCCCCCAGCAGCCCCCCAGCAGCACTCCAGCAGCACCCCAGCAGCACTCCAGCAGCACTCCAGCAGCACTCCAGCAGCACTCCAGCGGCACACCAGCGGCACCCCAGAGGCACTCCAGCAGCACCCCAGCGGCACTCAAGCGGCACCCCAGCGGCACTCCAGCGGCACTCCAGCAGCACTCCAGCAGCACTCCAGCAGCACCCCGGCAGCACTCCAGCAGCACTCCAGCGGCAGGGTGCCAGCACCCCAGCAGCACTCCAGCAGCACCCCAGCAGCCCCTCAGCAGCACTCCAGCAACACTCCAGCAGCACCCCAGCAGCACCCAAGCAGAACTCCAGCAGCCCCTCAGCAGCACTCCAGCAGCACCCCAGCAGCACCCCAGCAGCCCCCCAGCAGCACTCCAGCAGCCCCCCAGCCACACCCCAGCAGCACCCCAGCAGCCCCTCAGCAGCACCCCAGCAGCCCTCCAGCGGCACTCCAGCAGCACCCCAGCAGCACCCCAGCGGCACTCCAGCAGCCCCCCAGCAGCCCCCCAGCAGCACTCCAGCAGCCCCCCAGCAGCCCTCCAGCAGCCCTCCAGCAGCACTCCAGCAGCACCCCAGCGGCACTCCAGCAGCCCCCCAGCAGCACCCCAGCAGCACTCCAGCAGCACTCCAGCAGCACCCCAGCAGCACCCCAGCAGCCCCCCAGCAGCACTCCAGCAGCACCCCAGCGGCACTTCAGCGGCACTCCAGCAGCACTCCAGCAGCTCCCCAGCAGCACCCCAGCGGCACCCCAGCGGCACCCCAGCAGCACTCCAGCAGCACCCCAGCAGCCCCCCAGCAGCACTCCAGCAGCACTCCAGCAGCACCCCAGCAGCACTCCAGCAGCATCCCAGCAGCACTCCAGCAGCACCCCAGCAGCACCCCAGCAGCACTCCAGCAGCACTCCAGCAGCACCCCAGCAGCACCCCAGCAGCACTCCAGCGGCACCCCAGCAGCACTCCAGCGGCACCCCAGCGGCACTCCAGCAGCACCCCAGCAGCACTCCAGCAGCCCCCCAGCGGCACTCCAGCGGCACTCCAGCAGCACCCCAGCAGCACTCCAGCAGCACTCCAGCAGCACCCCAGCAGCACTCCAGCAGCACTCCAGCGGCACCCCAGCGGCACTCCAGCAGCACTCCAGCAGCACTCCAGCAGCCCCCCAGCGGCACTCCAGCAGCACTCCAGCGGCACCCCAGCGGCACTCCAGCGGCACCCCAGCAGCACTCCAGTAGCACTCCAGCAGCACTCCAGCAGCACCCCAGCAGCACTCCAGCAGAACCCCAGCAGCACTCCAGCAGCACCCCAGCAGCACTCCAGCAGCACCCCAGCAGCACCCCAGCAGCACCCCAGCGGCACTCCAGCGGCACCCCAGCAGCACCCCAGCAGCACCCCAGCAGCACTCCAGCAGCACCCCAGCAGCACCCCAGCAGCACTCCAGCAGCACCCCAGCAGCACTCTAGCAGCACCTCAGCAGCACTCCAGCAGCACCCCAGCAGCACTCCAGCGGCAATCCAGCAGCACCCCAGCAGCATTCCAGCAGCTCTCCAGCAGCACTGGAGCCACAGGAGACCTGTTTGACACCACCCCGAGCAGGGCCTGGAGGCAGCCAGTAAGATGCACGTGGGGGGTCAGCTGGGTGGTGAGGGGTGAGAGAGTCTGTCTGAAGGCAGAGTGTGCCCTGGATTGGGCTTTGTCCAAAGACGTAAAGGTGGCCACATATTTTGAAACGTCTTTGACAAATCGTTCTCCAAAGAGGTTACCCTCCGCTAGAGGACCAGGCTTAGCTGATGCTAGCCCTGTCAGATTTTAGTCCATCCTCATCAGGAGGGATTTGCGTCGCTCCGTTGAGATAGCGCAATTGGCATTCCCTGACAGGCATAGCGCTCTTTGTGTCCAGCCCGCTAATACGGCGGGATCCACAGGCGTGATAGATTCTTTCGCAACCAAGGCAATTTCCAGTATCTTGACCAAGGGCCCAGCTACATCCAAGAGTTTGTCCTTGCCAGGCGCGGTCAATCCCTTTTTTGGGGTCCTTCGCAAAATTATGGGAAAGGTAAGTAGACTGGCGTCAATATCCTGCATTTCCGTTACCTTATCTGGGATGTCAGGCCTTGGGCACTCGGAACGCAACCTGTTACTTACTTCTTTATCGAAGCCCTTTCTGAGGTTGTCGTACAGATAGTCTGACACTTCTGGAGCCGGTGCCCAATCCGACGACCTAGGATGTACAATGCCGGTCAGATTGAAAGTAAAGGGTGTGTTTAAATTGTGAGTTAAATCAGGCGTCGCATCCTTTGTCTTTCAAGAGCCTCCTCATCAGTAGTATCTGTCCCCATAGTGTCTGTGTCTGCGTACACTTTCTCTTTGTGTTTAGCTTTTCCACCTCCAGTGGTGGGTCGGGTAGAAGCCTTGGGTAAAGATGCTAGCGCGTCAGTGTGGTGCCATGGCCCTGCCTTTGGATCACCAGTGGTTTCATCAGTTTGAGGATCAGCTGGTGTTTTAAACGCACAGCACTTTACAAAGCGCTCTAATTGCTTAGTAATAGGTTTTAAAGCAGCTGCCAGCGCTTGCTGCACAGTACTAGGGACTGCCTTCTCAATGGCCCGGTTGACTGACTCTTGGACCAAGGCGTCCAGAGCATGAACAATATTATCCTTTAAGGTTTCCTGTACTTCCTCTTGGTAAAGTTCATCCTCCTCATATCTGACCCAGTCTTCCATTGCACACTGATATATTTCTATTCATAAGGAATTTAAATGAAAATAGTGCAATGAAGACTATCTTGGAGGAGTAAGGAAGGAGCCAACCCACATGCACACAGAAAAGAGTCTAGAGTACATAGCTCCTCAGCAGTGCTATAGTCACAGTTATTCCAGCCCAAGTAGAGCGTAAGAGCCAAAATAGATTGTATAATGAGCGTGTGCTCGCTTCAGGGGCCGACTGCTCTTTCAGCTGGTCAGGCGCCACAAGTGCAGGCTGTCGAGAGAAGTTTCCTGCAGTTTGTCGCTTGGAAAATGCTCTCCGGATCACGTACGGCGTGTGTAGCCCAAAAGTAGCCCAATTGGGCTATGCGCGTCGGGCTGAATATTGGCTCAAATCCGCACTGAGGCTGACAAGGGGAGGCCAGACGGAGAAGCGCGAGGAGCGCTTGACACTGATATAGTCACCGCCGTGAGCGGCGCGGTACTCTTGCTCCCAACGGGAGCCTTTCAACATTTGCCCAGTCGGGCCAAATCGGCAAGGTGCGATACTTACACACTGTTCCAAACCACAAAGCAAGTCGATTACAAACATTCAACACTATATCAATACAAATTATGCAAGTAATAAAGGGCCCGATGTAGGTAAAACGCATTTACTGATTTTAAAATACCGAATCATACCGAATCGGTATTTTGAAATCGGTAAATGAAATGTAGGTAAAATAAATTGGTAAAATACCGAATCGGTACCAATCGGTATCGGTGTTCGATAATTACCGATTCGAAAGTTGCCGAATCGGTAAATACCGAATCGGCGAATACCGAGTCTGCAACTATCGAATCGGTAAATGCTATACACCCCCATGGGCCAAAAGGCCCATAGGAATGCATTGTAAATACCGAATCGGTATTTACCGAATCGGATTTAGCCGATTCGGCCATTACCGAATCGGTAAATACCGAATCGGTAAACACGGATTCGGCAAAAAAGTGAAAATGAAACTAATGACAACAGCGAATGAGGTTGAAGCACCCTCCCCCACCCTAGCAGGGAGTGGCTACCCAGGCAGGTGCAACTCATCAGAAGTTTCTGGAGAGGCAGTTTGAACTGAGCATTTTGAGTGAGCAGCAGTGGTAGCAGCATCCTGAACTGAGTGGAAATGGCAAGCAGCTCTGAGAGCCAGAAGGCTGAGCGCAAACGCAAGGCCAAGTTCAGCACCAAGGAGCTGCAAATGTTGGTGGAGGAGGTGGTGAGGGTCCACAGGCAGCTGTTTGGGAAGCTGTCCCTCATAGTCCCAGAGAGCACCAAGAGAAACCTGTGGATTGCAATAGCTGGGAGGGTGAATGCAGTTGGTGTCACCCACAGGAGCCTGGACGACCTCAAGAAGAGGTTCTATGACATTCGCAGCCTCACAAAGAGGAAACTGGCCGACCTGCACAAGCAGGCAGGCAGGACTAACAGGTGGAGGCAGGAACCCAGCGCCACCCCTCACTGACCTTGAGAAACTTGTGTCCACGACAATTGAGAGAGAGAGAGTGTGGTAGGAGTTGGGGACCTCGACAGCTCATCCAGAGCCACAGCAAAAGGTAAGAAGCATGCGCAGCATGACACACCCTACCAGACACCTCCCCTTCAGCCCCAATGCACAGCCAAACCCCAGCCCAGTACTGCTTGCAACATACATGTGCAATGCATCAAGGAAAATGTAGTCAGCTGCATGTAGTAACAAATGCCAGTGCACATCCAAATGAAATGCACCTAGAAAATGAAACAGAGTATTGAAAATGACATGTGCAATGTTTTAATTGTAGTGACTGTTAGACATTGGCACTCAGTTCACAAATGCTTCTTTATACCTAGGGGCACCATCAGGCAGTGGAGCAGCAGCTACACAAGCTCCAGCTCCAGAAGCATCAGACAGTGCGGTGGCAGGGCAAAGCAGCACTGTACCATCACAGGAGGAGGAGGAGAACAGCAGTGCCATGGGCCATGAGGAAGACACAGGACATACCCTCTCATTTCCACACTCCCCCCTACTGTCACTTACGCCCCCCATTGCAGTTCTCTCCTGAAAATTCACCAACACAGACCCACCCACCACCTGCCACATCTCCTGCCAGGAGGATCACCGTTGCACCATTAAACATTATGGAGGGAGCAGCGGCTCAGGATCCAGCACCCACCCCTGCAACAGCCGTGGCATCCCAGCCCACACAGCAGGACAGCAGCAATCGGCGCAGGCCACGCACATCCAGCCCTGCTGTACCAGCACGGGTGGGCAGTGTATTTCAAGGGCTGGAGGGGAGTATGGTCCGGATCCAAAGGATGCAGGCCAAGTCGATCCTGGCTTGCCATCGCCAATTGCGGGAGCACAACCTGCACATGGGGGAGATGAGAAAGGGGTTCAATAGTTTAGTGGAGAGCAACAAGGAAATTGCTAATGGACTGGGGCACATGACTACTGCCATTACCCAGCTATGCAGTAAGATGGAGGAGCACGAGCACTGTAGGCGCAGGGATGCCCGGCTGCAAAACAGGTCACTCAACCGCCTTGCTGTAGCTACCGCCCAGCTATGCCGTCGAGGGGCTAACATGGAGGACTGCCTCACCAAGAACACTTCTGAGGTGACCAGGGGCATGTCCCGCATCACCACTGCCATGGAGGCATTAATCATTTCTAATACGGTGGTGAACCCTGCCCTGGATGTGGGTGAGGCTGGGGACAGCAGCAGCCGCAGCAGCCCGGCCAGCGCTGTATCTGAACCGCGCCGGAGCAGCAGGCGCTCCGCAGAGCCTGCAGGACACACAGAAGGGCGTGAGCCACATCCAAGTGGGTCAGCTAAGCGCAGCAAGAAGTAAGACTGCCAGGGAGGGTGATGCAAACCGGACTATTTACTATACCCACATATTCTGTTTTTGTTAAATGTGTTGCACATCAGTGCAGTTACTTTGTGCCAACATTAGTAAAACTTTGTCATTTCAACATCCATAGACGTCTCTGTGCATCTGTACTCACTCAGAAATAGTTGGCTGTTATCTCCTCACGTCTGTACCTCCCGTCACTTGGTGTAGACACTCCAGCAGGTTCTGTTAGTGGCACAGCTATGTCATCGTCAGGGTCCTTGTAGTCAGACAACTCTACCTCTGTGCCCTTCTTGACCGCAAGGTTGTGCAACATGGCAGATACAGCAATAATCTTGCAGCAGGTGATGGGGGTATATTGTCTAGCACCTCCGGTCTTGTGCAGGCATCTGAACCTGCTTTTCCAGATGCCGAAGGTCCGTTCAACTACATTTCTTGTGCTTTTGTGCGCACGGTTATACCTCCTTTGGCTGGGTGTTGAGGGGTTGAGGTAGGGGGTGAGAATGAATGAGCAGAGGGCATATGCACTGTCGCTTAGAAGAGAATGGGGTAACATTACTCACATGCATACATGTACTTCACACTGCTATTTAGGTTATGGGGGTCTGACACTGTGTCTTACCTAGGAGGTATCCTTCACCGAATTCCCCTGCTGTCAGCCGTGCATAAATGCCACTATTTTGAAAGATATAGGAGTCATGGGTACTCCCTCGAAATTTTGCTACCACGTCAGTGATGACACACTTGGTATTACATATTACCTGCACATTTATGGTGTGCGTTGATTTCCGATTTCGGTATATGTATTCCGTGTCAGCAGGGGGACAAATCGGAATGTGTGTGCCATCTATGCAGCCAATGATGTGGGGGAATCCTGCCATCTGGTAGAAGTCTGCTTTTGTCTGTACCAGTTCAGCATGGGTTGCAGGGAAGGAAATGTATTGGTCCATCCGTTCGATCATGGCGTCTAGGAACTTGTGGAAGAACCGGGACAGGCAGCTCTGGCTCACCCCTCCTACCGCAGCTACTGCACTTTGAAAGCTGCCAGACGCAAGCAGGTGTATGCTGCATAGCACCTGCACGTGCACTGGGATTGCGTGTGCCCTTGGGGTGGGGTGCTGCATCAGGGGTTGGAGGTCCCTAATGAGCTGTAAGATGGTCTCTGGGTCCAGCCTGTACCTCTGTAGGATCTCTGCATCTGTCTGCATGGACAGGGTGAGACGCTCTCTATACACCTGCTCCTCTCTCTGCCATTCCCTCTCTCCATCCTGCTGTAGCCGTAGCCGTCTTGCTATGACATAAAAAGCTGCCATGGTGCAAGCAGAAATGCATTTTGGGTCCTTTTTTATAGGTTGCACCTGGTTACCACCTGATTCAAATATATGGTAAATACCGATTCTTAAATAACGAATTTGACACTAAATCGGTATTTCAGACCTTTCCTACATCTCAATCTTCAGTTTTGCACACAGATTCGGTTTTATACCGAATCGGTAATTCTACCGATTCGGTAATTTTACAGATTCGGTATTTTTTCCCGATTCTGTGTTTTTCCGATTCGGTATTCTACCGAATCGGTGATTTTTCCGATTCCATATTTTTTACCGATTCGGTTTGTTATCGATTCGGTATATTTGCCGATTCGGGGTAATTTCCGATTCGGTATTGTAACGATTCGGTAACTTTTCCGAATCGTTTTTTTCAACGATTCGGCCGGTTTTGGGACTGCTACATCCCGAGGGCTCGATACCGGTCGGTAACAGCCGGAAATGGCCGAAAATACCGATTTTCGGCCGTTACCGACCGACCTACATCGGGCCCAAAGTCATTTAACAGTCTTAAAATATCTGCATAAATCAGACTTCCACTTAACTTCTGCGTGAGCAGCAAAGAAAGAGGCTCAGGAAAAGGAAATGGTGGCTCTTATAGGGTCAGACAGGATAGGATGTAGTGAGAAGCATCATGGGAAATGTAGTTTATTTGTGTGAATAAAACATTTTCATTGGCTGCTGTGAGTAGCAATAAACAAAATAGAAGCATAATCCGAAGCCTCCGGTCCTGTAATAGAATCTGTCTGAAGACAGAGTGTGATCCGGAGACACAGGAAACCTGTTTTACACTACCCCGAACAGGGCCTGGAGTCAGCAGGCAGGATGTACGTGGGGATCAGCTGCGTGGTGGGGGGGTGCAGAGCCTGTCTGAAGACAGAGTGAGCCCTCGAGCCACAGGAGACCTGCTTGGCACCATCCCAAACAGGGCCTGTTCTCAGGATGCATGGGGGGGTCAGCTGGGCGGTGAGGGGTGTGCAGAGAGTCTGTCTGAAGACAGAGTGTGTCCCGGACAGACCTGTGAGAGGAGCCTTCCTGTTGCTGGTGCATTTTTAGCTCCTCTGGGTGTTTATCCTCTGAGAGACTTGAGAATGGGCCCTCCAGGGCCAGGACCGGAGCCACGGGCAGCTTAATAGTTGACCAGCTAGCACTAGGCTTATCTTGCCCCGCTGGAGGATGATCCGCTGGGTGGCCCCCTCCCAGACCAGGCTAGGGTCAGTGACTTCCGTGCAGAAAAACACCAGCAATTTCTCATGTTTGGAGATGTTAGAAGGTGGTTCTGACACTAGGGGCCGCCCGGATTTTTTGCTTTTTGAGCACCTCATTATGGAGCTTTTACTGTGGGGGAGCCTCATAATGTGGGACTCACCCACAGTGAACTCATCATGAAGGAGACTGCATGGAGATTTTACTGGTGTCTCCCTGGCTTGTCTAGGCCGGTGCGCAGCAGATGGAGTATGGGGCACCAGGCTGGTTACATGCAGACACATGTGTACATGCGTGTGCACACGGGTAGGGGCTGCGCAGGGGAGATTCCTAGCGTGCGCAGTCCAGGAGGTACAAATTGAATGGTGTGGCAGGACTTATGCAGAATTGGGTGGTGACATGGAATAGGCTTTATACACTGGAAAGAAACATGCCAGGGAAAGTCGGTGTGTTTTACTGTGGTTTTCACTTCATTATTCCCTTATGGGGAGGGGGAACCCATGGCTAGAATGACTTCCACAAGGCCTACCGATTCCAGACACGCACGAAAGTCCAGTGTAGCGGATGTGAAAAGAAGAAATCTGCAGAGTCCAAAGTCATATTTGTACTGCTTTTGGGTCGTCCAGAAATGTCATATTTCTCTGAGTCCCTGGCTGGGGTCTGGTCCTGGCAGGTTAGATTAATACCCTTTCTTCCCTGAGCGAAGATCTTCCCTACAAGGAAGGGAGATAGGTGGAGCTACAAGCCAATCCATCAACCGCTGTAGCTGGGTGCCAGGCACCAAGTTGAACCAAGGTGAAGGCAGCACTGGGGGAAGGGGAGCCATGTGGCCAGAGACACTGGACGACTCCATTTTGAACAACTCAGAGACTGGACAAGAAGGAGGGAGCAGGGCAGGGAAGTGATGTGTCGCTGTTTGATAGGACACAGAGAGACTTCCTGCCAGCCCCCTACTCACCTTTTTAAAAGTACTTGCACAGGAAGAGAAGCTCTCTCTGGGGTGTGGTCTGCTGAGGCGGAAGGTGCTGGTGCCTGGCAATGGGCAGTTCGAAGGAGGACACCCCTGACTGCCCCCCCAGGCCCCTAACAGCGCCAGAAGAAGAGCACAGGACCGGTGCGCAGAAGCAGGGGCCTTTGCGCAGGGAGGAGAGGCGCAGGGGGCCAGTGAAGACCGCTCCCTGCAGAATGCCCCCTCTTGGAGACCCGGAGGGCGAAGGAGAGTGCTCCCAGTGGCTGGGGGACACACCAGGAGCAAGAACAGTAGCGTTTCGTCCATAGGGGCGTAGGGGCGTAGCCCCACTAAGCCCGTAGCCCCACTAAAATTATTTTTATTTTAGTGAAATAAAAATGGATCGCGAGCGTTACAGGAGACAGTGACACCTGACTTTTCCGGAGTGCGCAGGGGGAGGGGTTGGGAGGGTGGGCTGGGCCTGCTGCAGCTTGAGTGACAGTCCACTCAGCTGCAGCAGTACTGCGCAAGCGAATTTCAGGGTAGCACCTAGCGCAAGCATGCGCAGATGCAGCCCCTGCTGAAGTTCCCCTTAGTGTGAGTACCAGGGGGCGGGCCGCAGCCCCGGGGTCTCAAAGGCAGAAAGGGCGAGCAGTCTGGTGCCCCCCTAGCCGCCAGGATTGGCTGGTCCAGTGCAGGCCAATCACTGTCTGACTTTGACTCCCGCCGCTGTGAAGTGTAGCCTGGCGTGCGCAGACAGCAGCAGACCGTGTGTGACTCCCCCCCGCCGTCACAGTACAGTACAGGTAAGGAAAGCTTACATTTTGTCTCTTTCCATGTGAGCCTGCAGTCACCAGGTGCACAGTGGTGAAAGTCAGTGCGGAAAATCACCTCAGGGCTCAGGCAGCTGTGCACAAAGTCACGAGCACCGACGATCATGAACTCTGCTTGGGGACAGCACGCGCACAGGCAAATGCAATATGATTTCTGTTTAAACGAAGTGCCACTCTTACCCAAGGGAGCTGCGAGTAAAAACTCAGCTACTTATTTACAAATGGAGTCAGACAAGCGTACGAAGCGAGCCTTCCTTGTCAAGATCAGTTTAGGGGAATTATCCCCTTCCTATTGTTTACAGTGAATGTTATTTACATTGGGACAAATGGCTGATTGTAAAGCCCGTAGTGTGAAATTTACGTAATTGTGTGAAATTTCAGGGAACTTCTTCGAAATTATGCCTATTTACATTTTTTTAAATCAATGTTTTAATGGTATACACTAGCGTGAAATATGCCCTCGTATCTATTTTCGAAGACACATTTATTTCATGATAAAAAAATACAGCGAGAAAGACGCAGGCGACAGCTGCTTATGGTCTAGCAATTCACGTTATTCCAGTGTTCGCTGTAAAGTTCTGCCACGAACTGCATGTAATTATAAGACATGGTGTAATGGTATAATTTTGGTAAGTTTACCTAATAGGCATAAGGCGAAATTGCTGAATTTAAGTCAGCGTGATCTAAATTTCGCCCAGGCCTAGCATTTTGCATAAAGTATAATAGGCTGTAGAGAACGACCAATATCCCCATTCAGCTACTCGAGGCTCCATCTGCTCCTCGAGTCTCTATGTTCTATTGCATATATCCGAGTTGTCTACAGTGTGTGGTGCCATAATCATACCACCCGTCAAACATACTCAAATACTTCTATAACCACTTATGCAAAGAGAACGTTTTTAATAGAGTGGAGGTGTTACAGCGGGTTTAGCTCCTATTCCTCAAAACGTGATAGAGTTAAAAGCTCTCCCCTAAAATGTTGTACTTGGTGGCAAATGGCCCACTTGACCGTTGAGTTTGTTATTTGAAGCTCAAGTATAGCTGTTACTATGCACATACATCCTCCAGGCCACAACTACAAGCTACTTTAATCCTGCATTGAATAATGTCTCATTTCCAGGCCTCGGGAGGTCGACCCATGTTCTAACATGGATTTCTGTAGAATAGTACTAGTACTACAGTCATTAAGTGTGGATATCCTCAGCTTCACAGCACAGGCCACCCCAACCCACTTCAACTGATGCATTTCAAATTCAGAATGTATGCCTTTTAACGTGAAGTTGGGAAACCTTTTTGCCAAACTAAAGTATGAGCAAGTCGTGCCCCTCAGATCTCGCCCACTTTGACCTCTGCTCTTCGTGAACAGCTTGCCTAGGCGCAAATAATTATCAATGCAGAACTTTTGCGAGGAAACATGTATATCATATGTGTTTTGTATGCATTCCTTGTACATCTCTGTGATTGCATGCATACCTACGCAGATTCATTCATCAACATAAACACACAAAGTGAATGCGCATAGGTGCTGACAGTTTGTATAAATGCATGTGGACTTCTCGTTCAAACTGCAGTTTGAGTTTTGCACAGATCATGCATCACTGATCGGTAGTGCATAGCTTTTCACGGTTAGAATATGATTGTGACTATCCATGTGTAGTGTGGGGTTTTCAGATATAGTTGGAACACAGATGTATACGCAAAGGGTATCAATGTATGGAGGGCGTATGAATCATGCACATAGTATACATGCTTGAGAGTATAGATGTCAGTGTTTAGGTTTGAGTTGGTATTTAGGCTACTGTTTATTCATGTATTGGTGTTATCTGTTAATTTGCTCGGGAATGTGTATTCTTGAAAAACACAGTTCTAGTTTGTGCATGTCGAAGTATGCGTGACTGTGCATGGAAAGAGGAAGGTGTTGTAAATCATGTACCTACGTGTCAATTCAACGATTGTCCTGATGCGTCCATGAAATGGTTTATTGAGGGATTGTTGTGGACTATTCTTTGCAACTCTGCGAACTGAGTAATAGGTGTCCAAGAATGGGAATAATCGCCATGTAATGTTGGGGTAATGGCTTATGTAATTAAAGCTGATCTTCGTATAAATGCTGCCTTAAAAGGCCTTCGCGTTGCTCTTTCTTCTTTAGTGCTTTGAAGTAACATTTGACAGACCCCCCAGGATATTGTGTAGTACCACAAGCGAATTCGAAACGGGTTTATGGCCAGGTCTGCATCTTTGGTTTTAACTGTTTTCCTCTTTGGAGTGATATGCTAGTTGTTACCTGCTCTTGATGTGTGCACTACTGTCCCCAATTTTGTGGTATTGGGGTCTAGTTCGGTCTAATTACAAACAACTTGTTTATTCTAAGTTTTTTTTAGAAATCTGAAGAGGTCGCGTCAGTGCGCTTCACATAAAACATAGCGCCAAGGACAACCGGAGGCGCTTTAAAAGAAATCTTTACAGTACTGATGTGTGTCACAGCACTGCCTGGCATCGAGGCATGGTGCTTACAACATACATGTGCCAGGCATGCATGGTCGGGGGGTCATGCCAGCAGGAGAAGGACGGGTGCCGCCTAGCCCTAGACACAACTCGCAGAGGTGGGTTCCGGGGTTCCTGGGGGAGGGAGGGGGGTCTTTCAATCCGATTCTGGGGAGTTCTGGACGGTTTTAGCCGTCGCAGTGATGGCTTGGTCTGTACTGTGACTGTCTGAGCTTGTGAGATTCTGAACTTGGGGTTCGAGATGCAGGAATGTCTGCTCCTAAGGCCTCTGCCCTCCCGAGAGGGTGAACAGCTCAGACAGGTAAGTGCCTGTGCCATCCTGTGGTAAAGGAAAATCCTTCCACAACCCTAGGCTCCTACACTGTCCAAAGACATGCCCCAGGGGTTGGTAACCCTGACGGATGACTCACTTCACATTGGCCACTTACTGCCTACAGAAGGAATTCGGAGGTTTAGGTGTGGCAACACCTCCCTGTCCTTAGCACTTTGGTGCAACTTGTGAGTTCTTGCTCGGTGACTGACATAGGCAACCTACGCTATATTCTACCAACTGATCACTACTCTGAGGCCCACGGTATCAATCTCAATTAAAGCTGCATCTCGCGACTAGGTGACCTCAGGAGAGGGGGTAAAATCGTCACTTTTGCCCATTTACAAGCACATTACAAAATGGCGCCCACTGAACTGTTTCACTATATACAGATTAAACACGCACTGGTGGCAGTCATTCCAATTGATACGACTCTCCCAGAGGCCTCCTCATTAGAGGACAGACGCCTGACGGAGTATATAGATAAACAAGCATTTGCAATGCAATAAGTCTCGCATTAGGAAAGTTTGAGCTATTGGTACTGTAAATGACACATTTTTTATTTATGTGTTGGTTTTGAAAATAGCGAAATTAATAGCTTTGTCATTTACAATACCAATAGTTTTAACTTTCGCAAATGTGACACCTATAGCATTTGTAATGCAATATGTGTTGTATTTACGTGACTTAGATGTATTGACATTACAAATAGCAATGGCTTTTATTTTTTTTATAATTAATACATTAATAAAAGTTATTGTAATTTATAATGGCAATAGCTAAAACTTTTGTAAATAACTTTTGTGAAGGTTATGTTCAGTGTATTTTATTGTGACACAAATCCAAGAACAGAAGTGAAATATTAACATCTTTTGGTGACATTTGTAATATAGCTTGAAACATTCAGAGAACATATTTGTACCAGTTGTTGTTGAATGGTTGCACAGATTGATGCTGTGGTGGCGCTTGAGTCTTGGTTACCTGGTAGCGCCTTAGTTTGCAGCTCTGCAGCATTACTCAGGCCAGGAGTAAACGTCCCAGCTCATCTGCTGCAGCTTTGGCAGACTTGTCAGACCGCATGAAATTTATATGTAAATAATTAAGGGAGAGGTGCTTTGGTGGAGCCCCTTCACTCGTTTTTTGGTCCAGTCTACAATTACAATACATAAATACAGATTTCTAAGTATGCTTTCACCAAATTAGCTTGTTCACAAGGTTTAAAACACATGTGCCCTGTAAATGGTTTGAAATAAAGGAGATGAAAGAAGTTAATTTGTTCGTTGTGTCTTGCTCAGCCCATCACTAAATACGTTTTCCATGCGCTCTGCTCCCTTAATTATCACACTGAATGAGTTGCTATTTTTATCACGTGGCTGAACCTGTAATCTGTGTGTAGCAAAGGGGTGCTATGCTGTTGGAAACCTTGCTGAAGCTGATAAGCTGGAGGGTACTTTTAATGCCAATATCGGAGTCTGTAATAGGACGGAATGTATGAAGCTCTGTGGTTATACTGAATAAGCAGCTACCTATGTTATGCCATCTATTAATGTAATAACTGCACTTTCACAATTGCTTTATTAACCTTCCTGCTTTCTCAAATTTGCTTGAACATGCACGATGTTCCCCTTTTAACTAGCTGGAGACCCTTGTGGTTGTTTAAAGATTTAAGATCAGCCTGTAACTCAGTCTTGAGCTGGGTGGGTGAACTCGATTACAAAGTAGCTGTGCCAGATGTCCCATTATGACCCCTTTTGCCCGTCTCCCCTTCAGACACAGAGGGCATAAAACTGGGGGGTGCTCAACCCTGCCAAAAAACTGAGGGGTGACCCTAAGAGCACAGCTGCCATCCAATCAGGGGTGGGATGCTTTGGTGTGTTGGTCTGGTTTTCTGGGTGCATTGGCTCAAGTTTTTCCCATGTAATTGATTGGGTGTCTTGGTAAGTTGCTTTTATGTGAATGTCTGACTTATGACTGCGCATTCCTTTCAGTGTGCACTTGCTTCAGTTTACTTTTTGAGTCACTGTCTAGTTTGCTGGATGTATTGCTTTCATTTTTCTTTCATTAAACTGTTTGACTTGCTTGGTGCTTTTATGTTGGTGCCTGCATGCTGAAGTGTACTCTTCTTCAGTTTAAATGTATGTGACTGGCCTGTTGACTAGCACCCTGCTTTCAAAGTGAAGGTTCACAGGTTCACACTTGCTTTAGTTTAGTTTTGTATGGTTGACTGCATGCACTGTTTTGCTGGATGCATTGCTTTAAGCTACTTGATGCATTGCTTTCAGTTTGCTTTCAAGTAATTGCCTCTCATTTTCCTAATGCTTTGTGAAGGCTGTTTCCCAACTGCTGTGCAACTTCTTCTACTCTTAGAGCTGAGATTTTCATGAAAGTCTTATAGTCTGAATTCAGCACCTGAGCGTAATAGGACGAACTGTATGAAGCTCTGTGGTTATATTGAATAAGCAGCTACCTATGTTATGCCATCTATTAATGTAATAACTGCACTTTCACAATTGCTTTATTAACCTTCCTGCTTTCTCAAATTTGCTTGAAAATGCACAATTTTTATTCTTTTTTTTCAAAATTTTCTAGGGGGGGGTTATCCCCCCAAACCCCCCTTTTGGGGTTCGGGCTCGCTCGCTACGGTGCTGTATGCAAATCACTTTGTGCCCCACCACTTTCAAATGTCACCCACCGCCCCTGAGCAAGAAGACACGACAATGGGGCATATCGGACCCCCAGGGGCTGAGATGTGGCCCCTGAAGATAGGCGACCTTTGACCCCTAAGAAGACCAACGACGAAGCGCGTGGGGCTCCGCCGCCGGTCTCAAAGATGCCCCCCGGGCTGGGTCAGGTCCCGGGGGCTGCCCCCAAGGAGAAGTAAAGCCGGGGAGCGCCATCACGCTCCCAGTGAAGGTGCCCTGCAGGGGGGCCAGGAGCCCACACTGGCACCCACCGAAGACGAAGGCCGGGGAGCGCGTCGCGCTCCCCATGAAAATGCCCTCACGGGGTTCCAGGAGCTCACCCTGGCCCCCGACGAAAATGGCGATGGGGCGTGCCGTAGCGCAACCCCATGCAGAGGAGGAGGGGCCTGGGAGAGCTCCCATCCCCGGGCCCGAGTGTGGAGGAGGCCGGGGGAGTGCTGTCGCACTCCCCTGAAGACCCGCGGAAGCCGACTCGCGTCTGCCCGTCGGAGCGGGCAGACCAGAAGAGGACTGACGACTCCCGCGGCAGCACAGAAGAGTGCTGGCCGCGCGGGGAGCCGGGGTTGGGCTCCCCGGGCTGCCCTCCAATGAGGAAGGCATGCGGGGCCCCAGGTGGGACCGGAGTCCCCTAGGAAGAAATTCAGCAGTGCGAGGGGCCCAGGTGGGACTGGGTCCGGGAAAAGAGGAGGAGCAGCCGGGGGTGGGCTCCCCAAGCCGTCTGCGCTCACCTGTGGGTCCGGATGGGACCGGGCCCCCCACCAAGGCCCCAGAAAGCGATGAAGTGCCAGCGCAGCTCTCCCCGGCACAGCGGGAGAGCCGCTCATCTGTTATTCAGCAGCAGGATCTTGAAGCGCCCAATAATACCTTGCAAGGCATGGGGAATGGATCGTTTTTGGCATTTTGGTGGGCCCCAGAGGAGAAGGGTCATCCTTGAGTGTGAAAAAGTGCTGGGGTTAGCTGCTGGAGAAGTGCAGTCTCGCCCCCAGCACAAACCTAAGTCCCACCTTAAGTTTCTTGAGGATTTAAAAAGAATAACTCTCAACGAAGATTGCATCACCTTCTAGGCTGGAACTTTTGTCCTACAGCTGGGGGTGCATTGAGAAGTGCATCAAAGATTGAAGAGCTGAGTTGGAGATGTCTTGAGAAGGGCATCCCCTGGAGGTGAAATGGTGTAATTACATTGAAAGGCATTTACTCATGGTTATTACTTTTGGAGGGACTGAATTTCGCAGTTTGTAAGGTGTTGTCATAAGCAAGGTGGATTTAAGTGGCTCAACACTCCTGCTAGGGTGTCTGACTGTATTTACTGAATCCTCTGATCATCTGTGATGCCTTTAGGAGCTGTAATTGCAATGCATTTTTAATGATATCCAAATGTTATGATTACTGTCATTCTAAAGTGTGCGTAAACATGTATTCTTGCTGCTGCACTTAGGTGAAGAACCCAGACTGTTAGCCCTTAAGATGTAGAGGTGCATACTTTATGGTCAGTAGGGGAATATTGTAGCCTTTGTTGATTTTCCTGTTTTCCTGTTCCCAATCTTGACATTTAAATACTAGCCTTATCAGTAAACTGATCGCCTGCTGCCATGGGCGTCCACAGGGGTGGCGGGGGGCTTTTGCCCCCCTGGATCGCTGGTCCATCCGGTGCTGGCAGCAGGGAGGCCGTTAACATTCCTTTTACGGATGCCTTTGGGCCTCTTAATTTTCACAATTACAGCAGGCTGTACTGTTCCCCTGCGAGAAGCCCCAGGAGTTTAAATGTTCTCTCACTCGGGCCTCTCGCACTTCTCGTTGAACTCTGGAGGCCGAAGCAGCCCCTCTCCGACTTCAAGCAGACTGTGGACAGGCCCATTGTCATTCTGTGTGCTGCTGATCATCACATAAAGAATGACAATGGGCCGTCTGCCTTTACGTGCCTTGCAGACATACTACCTGTGTTTTTTTTTTAAACAATTAAAGAGTGTCAGCAAACACCAGCAGCATGGCCAGATACTCTGCTCTATGGGGGCCGGGTGATTCACAACAAAGCCTCATTAACAAGAAAATGGTATTTTAAAGACCTGTGAAGTACTCGGGTGCGGCTGTGTGTGTGCCTGGGAAGCTGGGGTGAGGTGACAGAGGGTGACAGACAGAGGGTGACAGGCAGAGGGTGACAGACAGAGGGTGACAGAGGGAGGAAGACCGAGGGAGGAAGACAAAGGGAGGGAGACAGAGGGGAGTAATAGGGTGGGAAACCGAGGGAGGGAGACGGGGAGGAAGACAGAAGGAGGGAGACAGAGAGAGGGGAGACCGAGGGAGGGAGATAGAGACAGACAGACAGAGAGGGAGACAGATAGGGCGGGAGACAGAGGGAGAGAGAGAGGGAGGGAGGGAGACAGAGGGAGGGAGACAGAGGGCGACAGACAGAGGCAGACAGACAGAGGGAAGGGGCGACAGAGGGAGGGAGACAGGGAGGGAGACAGAGGGAGGGAGACCGAGGGAGGGAGATAGAGACAGACATAGGGAGACAGAGAGAGAGGGACACAGATAGGGCAGGAGACAGAGGGAGAGAGAGGGAGGTAGGGAGGGAGACAGAGGGCGACAGACAGAGGGAGGGGGCGACAGAGGGAGGGAGATAGACAGACAGGGAGACAGATATAGGGAGACAGAGGGACGGAGACAGACAGAGACAGACAGAGGGAGGGAGACAGAGAGAGAGGGAAAGAGAGGGAGACAGAGAGGGAGACAGAGGGAGACAGAGAGAGGGAGACCGAGAGAGAGAGAGACAAAGGGAGGGAGACAGAGGGAAACAGAGGGAGACCGAGAGAGAGGGAGACAGAGAGATAGGGAGACAGAGAGAGAGAGAGAGAGAGAGAGAGAGAGAGGGAGACAGAGACAGAGAGGGAGGGAGACAGAGGGAGGGAGACAGAGGGAGGGAGGCAGAGGGACGGCGACAGAGGAAGGGAGACAGAGAGAGGGAGACAGAGAGAGAGGGAGACAGGCAGAGTGGGTGAGACAGAGGGAGAGAGAGATGGAGAGAGAGAGAGAATGAGGGAGACAGCGAGGGAGGGAGACAGAGAGAGAGAGGGAGGGAGGGAGAGACAGGGACAGGGGCAGACAGGCAGAGACAGACAGAGAGATGGAGAGGGAGACAGAGGGAGTAAAACAGGGACAGATAGATAGGGGGCAGACAGACAGATAGAGGCAGGGACAGACAGATAGAGGCAGAGATTAAGACAGAGAGACAAACGGAGAGGGAGACAGAGGGAGAGAGAGGGAGGAAGACAGAGAGCGAGGGAGACAGAGAGAGGGAAACAGAGAGAGGAAGACAGGGGGAGACAGAGAGAGAGGGAGTCAGAGAGAGGGAGACAGAGGGAGGGAGAGGGAGGCAGAGAAAAAAAAATAATACAATTTATAAAGCGCATGGTTACGCCATCTCGGCGTGTCCCCGCGCTAAGTGAGATAGGCAGGAGAAGCGACAGCAAGTGCCATAGACTAAGCTGCAAACAGGGGGGACTTCAACAGCCTTCGAACTTGGTTTCAGAACATTCCAACCTCAAAGGAATCGGGGGTCTGTTCCAGTTCCGAGCCGCTAGACACCGGAAGGAACGGCCACCCATCTTAGCCTTCTTTATTTTTGGAATAGCCAGCTGCCCTATCCCGCTGGATCTGAGGCATCTACTAGGAGCATACTTGGTAACTAAATCCGTTAAATAAGCCGGGCCCTTGTCATAGACAATCCGGTGGCATATAACCAGCGTTTTAAACAGTATTCTTTTCTTGACAGGGAGCCAATGCAGTGAGTCAAGTGCCTTTTTTGAAGGCGCTCGCCTGGGCTGCATAAGAGTCAACCTAGCAGCGGCATTTTGTAGAACTTGCAGTCTACCAAGGCCCTTTGCAGTGGCCCCCAGATAGAGTACATTCCCATAATCTAGGCGAGACGTGATTAATGCGTGAATCAACGTCTTCCTAGCCCCTAATGGGAGAAGATCCAGCGTTTTGCGTAGTTTAGTTAATACTCCGATACATTTCCCCACAACTCGTCGAATGTGACCCTCATACGAGAGGGTAGAATCCACCCAGATCCCCAGATTTTTTGCCTCAGTGCAGGTGGTGGGGGCAGAACCCAAACTCGGAGGCCACCATTTCGAGGTCCAACTAGAGTTGTTACCTCCCACCACAAGCACCTCCGTCTTGCTTCCATTCAGTTTCAGGCAGTTCTTATCCATCCAGTAGGCAAGCTCCTGCATGCAGGCTCTGAAATTGGAAGCCGACACTCCAGGTGCCTGTGATAGGGAAATCACTAGCTGGGTATCATCAGCATCAGAAACTACATCTACTCCGAAGCCCTGCACAATCTCCCCCAACGGCGACATGTACAGATTGAACAGGGAGGGACTAAGAGCAGAGCCCTGGGGGACTCCCTTCTCCAGTCTCATGTCTTCGGAGTAGTGTAGACCCTGCCTAACCTGAAAACTGCGCCCAATTAAAAAAGATTTTAGCCATTTGAGGGCAGCACCAGAGACTCTGCCCTTGTTCAGACACTGTAGCAGGGTGTAATGTGCCACAGTGTCGAACGCGGCACTGAGATCAAGCATGATCAGTGCCATGGTGTGTCCCGCGTTGGCCCCTTGTCTAAGGTTTCCGTGGCGCGAAGTAACGCCGTCTCTGTGGAATAGCCTACCCGAAATCCGGACTGTGAAGGATGAAGGAGACAGGCAGCTTCCAAACGAGCCACTGATTATTAACCACCTTCTCCGCCACTTTGGCCAAATACAGCAAAAGAGAAATCGGCCGCAGAAGAGAGGGAGGGAAATAGAGGGAAGGAGGCAGAGGGAGAGAGACAGAGGGACGGAGACAGAGGAAGGGAGACAGACAGAGGGATGGAGACAGAGGGAGCGAGAGGGAGGGAGACAGAGAGAGGTAGACAGAGAGAGAGAGAGAGAGAGAGAGGGAGATGGACAGAGTGAGTGAGACGGAGGGAGACAGAGGGAGAGAGAGGGAGGGAGACAGAGACCGACATACAGAGACAGAAGGAGGCAGAGACAGGGATAGGGGCAGACAGGCAGAGACAGACAGAGAGACGGAGAGGGAGACAGAGGGAGGGAAACAGGGACAGACAGGGACAGATAGAGACAGGGACAGACAGACAGATAGAGGCAGAGACTAAGACAGACAGAGAGACAGAGAGGGAGATGGATAGGGATACAGAGGGAGAGAGAGAGAGAGGGAGGGAGACAGAGGGAGGGAGACAGAGAGAGTGAGAGAGAGAGAGAGAGAGGGAGACAGAGGGAGACAGAGAGAGGGAGACAGAGGGAGGGAGAGGGAGACAGAGGGAGGGAGATAGAGGGAGAGAGACAGACAGAGGGAGGGAGACAGAGGGAGGGAGACAGACAGAGGGAGACAGAGGGAGGGAGACAGACAGAGGGAGACAGACAAAGGGCGACAGACAGAGGGAGAGAGGGAGACAGAGAGAGAGAGAGAGAGGGAGACAGAGAGACAGAGGGAGGGAGACAGAGGGAGGGAGACAGAGAGAGAGGGAGACAGAGTGATAGAGACAGAGGGAGAGAGCTAGACAGAGGGAGAGAGACAGACAGAGGGAGACAGACAGAGGGCGCCAGACCGAGGGAGCCAGACAGAGGGAGGGAGACAGACAGACAGAGGGAGGGAGACAGACAGATGGAGGAGGGCGACAGAGGGAGGTAGACAGACAGAGGGAGGGAGACAGAGGGATTGAGACAGAGGGAGAGGGAGGGAGACAGAGGGAGGGATACAGAGGGAAAGAGAGGGAGGGAGACAGGGAGAGAGAGGGAGGGAGACAGAGAGAGGGAGTGAGAGAGAGAGAGACAGACAGAGTGAGTGAGACAGAGGGTGACAGAGAGAAAGAGGGAGGGAGGGAATGAGGGAGAGAGGGAAAGAGACAGAGAGAGGAAGGGAGACAGAGAGAGAGAGAGAGAGAGAAAGAAAGATGTGTGTATGCCGGGTCTGGTGGCTCAGTGGACAACGGCTTCCGCTGCAGGGACATGTGTTTAACCTCATGGTCATAGTTTTTTTTGTTGCTCTAGCCCCACCCCCCTGCCCCACTGACCCCGCACACACTGTGGCCATCAGCCACAAACCACACTGTAAATTTGGCCCCGAGAGAAAGTTTGTGAGTACCCACGCTCTAGAACCACATCAACCTGATTTCGATTTTTTTGTTTTTTTCCGACATTTTGTTTTTCCGTTTGTTTTATTGTAGTTGCCAGATCGTCTGCTGTGGCGCCTCACAAGATTGTTCTCTTCCTCCTATGGGTTTCTTTGTTTATTTAAGCTCTTTGTTTTATTAGATTTTTTTAAAATGTATTTAATACTTGTGCTCGATCATGTCGGATGATGGTAATGAAGTTAAAATGTTGCCCCCCCCCCCCCGAAACATTTCTGCGGACGCCCATGCCTGCTGCAGCCCTATGCTCGGCTCCGCCGGTCTGGTATACACTGTGATGGAATGTCTGAAGGCATCATATATGTAACATGCATGTATGTGTGTGTGTGTGTGGGGGCATGCCCCAAATAGAGAAGCTTGGCCCTCAATGACACGTGCCATTATGCAGGGGGAGCAAGGAAGATACAGCTCTTTGTACTATTACCTCATTCCAATTAGGAGCCGTTTGAGGGTATCACTGGCTAGAGAGGAGTCTATATTCCATTAATTTACCTTTTTGTATGCTAAACTTTGCTGTGGAATACTTTTTCTGCAGATTCTTCAGATTTATCAGCTTTTGCAAACATTTTAGTGCATGGTGGCAGACCATAAACTGTGCCTATAGATGCAACAAAACTTTACCTCATGATCACCTGGCACACATGTTGCTGCCGCCTGACCCCGCCCACTCCCTTTATCCCTACCATGAAAGCCTCAGCTCCTTTTGAGAATTGCCTTGCTTAGACCAAACAGTAGCCTTTGCCTGGGGTGATGGTGCATGCTGGGAATAAAGAGAGAGAGAAACGCGTGGTTGATGGAAGCATTCTACCTACTATTGACGAGGTTTACTGTGCTCTTATTGATGTGTCTGTCCACCTTGGAGTTATTACCAAGAGAGACGCACTGGAAGGTTGGGACCTCTTGGGTGTGGACAAGTGCATCATACAGAAGTGCTGTGCATGGCTCTGGAGGGAGAGTGCATCGACTTAAGGCTGCTTCCCAGGTGGCTGCTTTGCAGAACTCTGTGGAGAAGCTATTTTCTGGAAATCCGCCCTTCGTGCGTGGGATTTGAGGACCATCTCAATGTCCTCACGGTGTTAGAATCGGGGAATAATCTAATCTAATCTATCTGGCAGATGGATTGCCAAGAGCCTGACAGTAAGATCTATGTCACTTCCTGTATCTAACGCAATAATTAGCGCATCCGCCGAGCACACTAGAATAACACACTCAATCAACAGCGGAGATGAAGTATTTATTGTTGTGTCCTTTAATTCCAGTATTCTTGGAAGAGCTACAAGCCAACGTGTGTATCGTAAATGCCTCCACCTTCGATTATAAGCAAATAAAACACAATTTCATACAAATTAACATATTATAAACATCGAGAATTGGAAAAGCCACAAGGTTTTGCCTCTGCGAAATCTACGGGTTTTGTCAATGTTTATTACACATGTTGCACAGCAGCGGGAGTGCTGTGACGCGCCAGCGTTGACCACCGTTGATCACCGTTGAGTGAGGTCGGACGAGCGATGCCCCGGTGAGCTCTCCCACGTGAAAGGAAGTTCTGCAGGGTGCTAAGGCCCCCCCTGCCCCCCTCCCCTCCCTCCATTGCTGGCTTTGGATGCATCGAGGCACCGGTCTCAGTTTAAGTAGCAAGAGTAGAGGCGAGAACAGAGGGGTGCGGTGATCGAGCCCGATAACTGCTGAGCACTACAGGAGGGCGGGAAGACTCACTTTCTTCAGCGCAGCAAGTCCTCTGCTGATACACCATTTTGTCTCTGTCTGATCTCTCACGGTCACAAGCTTGCCCTTCAACACGGTGGAGAGCTGGGAGCAGACCCGGGAGCAGGTGAGCGCCTCGTCGCCGCGCACCTGCGCGCCTAATTAATGAGCTGTATTAAGGGAGTTCACAGCCTGTCTTCCAGATTACTTATTCCCTATTACTGAGCTCTATTAAGTTGAGCTAACAGTCTGTCTTCCTGATGTGTCCTCTTCACGGCTAGTGCTTCCTGCAACAACCGGACAGCCCTGCGGGCCTCTGCGAGAAATGCATTCTTCCATCATAATCGCCATCCGCTTAACTCTTTAACTGTGTGGTATTTATTTTTAACACTTGTACAGCTGCGCAGCAATTAGTGCCAGCTGCACCGTTTAGGCCTCGTACAGCTGCGCAGCAAGTAGTGCCAGCGGCACCATTTAGGCCTCATACAGCTACGCAGCAAGTAGTGCCAGCTGCATCGTTTAGGCCTTTTTTACAGCTGCGCAGCAAGTAGTGCCAGCTGCACCGTTTCGGCATTTTACAGCTATGCAGCAAGTAGTGCCAGCTGCATCGCTTAGTCCCCTTTTTACAGCTGTGCAGCAAGTAGTGCCAGCTGCACCGTTTAGGCATTTTACAGCTGCGCAGCAAGTAGTGCCAGCTGCATCGTTTGGCCCCTTTTTTACAGCTACGCAGCAAGTAGTGCCAGCTGCACCGTTTAGGCCATCAATTAGATGTACAGTAAGTAATACCAGCTGCAGTGTTTAGACCTTTTCACAGGTGCACATCTAGTAGTGCCTGCTGCACCTATTAAACAACTTTCTCCGTGGGGTCAGTTCAAATTGAGTCATGACTCCTGCGGCATCAGAGGTGGTCTGAAGACGACGAGGTTGCTGTGCATTTTCTAGACATTGTTAATCAACTTGTGATCCACCCTATGCTCTTTGCCCTAACGTTAGTGTCTCATAGGAGCTTAAGGTCATATAGTTGTCTGGTGAGAACTTGGGCATACATGGCGGCGGGTACCGAATTTGGTTCTATTAGCAGGCTGGTACTAAGTTCAGTGTTCTCTAATGGTCACTGGGTGGTCATTTTTATTCTGTTCTACTTTGTCTGTATCTGCTCTGTGATGGGTCCCTACTATTTGCAAATATTTCCCCTGTAACTTTTATCTAGTGCCAGGTGGCACCTCATACTCCTAGATGAAGGGCCCAACAAATTCCCACCTCACTTCCCTGACGGCACATTAATTCGGTTATCTCACCATATACGCCTGGATTATGCGCCCCCTTTTTGCCCTTTTATTTCTCCTCACCACTGCTTTCCCAATAACACCCCTCTCATCCCTCCCCCACCCTTCCTCGCCTTATCCTCCCAACATGGCCACCTCTCGAGTTAAGTCTGGAGCCAATTGCTACAAAATCATTTATCCTCCCGATCAGTCTAAAGCTACAATAAACCGACTGAAGCATAACACTATTGAACGTTTTCCGGACTCCCTTTTTGTTGATCAATTTTACAATGGTTGTCTTGGGAGGCTCAAAAACGATTTCATTTTCTTCACTCGCGACACCCCCTCTTGGTCCAACAGTTTTTACAATTCCCTCAACGTCACCTCCTCCTCCTCTATCCCTTATGGGAAACAACTAAAAATCTCCCCCTCTGAGTGCTTCAATGGCTACCTCACTATCTCACTCTATAACAACGGTACTGTCATGATCCAAGGCAAAGACACGTGCCTCTCGCTCTTTGACCACCTCTTCCCCTCCTTACTCCCCTCCTCTGCAACTGGGTTTCCCCCTGTCTCTCCTTCCAGCTCCACCCTTTTCTCCCTTTCTCCCCCGCCGACCCCACCCCACTCCAATTGGCTGCACTCTCGAGAAGCACAGGTCGGTCCTCCTCCCTCCCCGCCCCAACGTACCTCATCTCCTATTTCTCCCCCCTCACAGTATGTCCCGTCCCACATTACTTCAGCCTTACCACTACCTAATACGCTCCTCGTCCCATCTGCACTATCGCGATACTCAAATCTCTTCTCCTCCCCCATACTTCTCCCTATCACCCCCCTTCTTAGTCCACCTCTCCTCCAACCCTCTCCCCCGATTAACTTTCCCTATGCTCCCCTTATATCTCCTTCCATCCCTCCTCTCCACCCCTTCATCCCCTCGCCATTCATCCCGTTTTCGCCACATTCCCACTGCATCTCTATCCTCCCTCCTACTCCTCCAGTACTGTTGCACTACCCCCTTTCCTCTCCCAGTAACCCCTCCCATCTCCCTCCCTCGGGCCCAGCAGGACTATTTCCCTTCCACAACTTCCCTCTCTCTCAACCCCCCTCACTCTGCCAGATGACCGTTCCCTCACTGCCACCTCTCCTAACTGACAGGACCTCCACAACGACTTCACCTCGCTTCCTCCCAAACCTCCTACATTCCCATAACGCCACTCAGGCCTCCCCCCTCCTACTTCCCTACCGCCGTGTTCCGCACCTTTCTCCCTCTAAACTTGTCCTTAACTCCTCTCCCTCTTGCAACACCAACAATGACAACTCTCCCTTAACGCCCAATTCACTTACTTCACCTGTGAACCCCACACCCCAACTTACCTCCTGTCCCCCACCTCTCCCCAACGTACCTCCTGTCCCCCCACCTCTCCCTGCCTTCCACCACCAATACCACCACCCCTTGTCTCAATCGAGCCACCCAACCTTCCGTGCTCTGCCTCATTCTCACTGGAAAATACGCTAGGCTCTCTGATCACCTCCATCTCCCAGCTTACAGCTGCCATTTCACTTTTATGCTCTAAGATCTCCACCCATCCATGCACCTCTACTCCCTCCCAACTTCCCATGAGATGCACTTCGCCCCTTCACCCCAATACTGCCAAGACAAACCTCTCGTCTGCAAACGTCTTTAACTCACACAAGCCCTTGATCGCCACCCTCCTTCAACAGACATACCCTAGCAACCCCACTATCTACACTATTCCGACCATCACCTCTGTCAGAACAAAGCATCCACCTAAACCTTCCCGAGCACCCCCACATAAGTACAATATCCCGATCACCCTTCAGAGCCCAAGTGCCCCCGTCACCAAAACAGTCTTGACAGAGCCGCGCTGTATGCTTCACAATTGCAGATCTGCAGTAAAACACAAACTTGAAATCTCCGATACCATCACCCTTCACAAACTTGACATGCTCTTCCTCACAGAGACCTGGTTCAAAGATACCTCTCACTCTATGTTTGATCTCCTAGTACCCACAGGTTACTCCATATTAAGGAATGACAGAACTGACAACACGGGGGGAGGTGTTGCAGTCATCTTTAGAAACGCCCTCCAACTTAAGGCTTCTCCAATCAGTTCCTCCCTCACCTTTGAATGCCTTTCTCTTGAGCTTCAATTGAAACACCGGCCACCGCTCAGATTCCATATCATTTACCACCCGCCTCGTAGTGGCCCTTCGTTTATAGAAGATCTCACTGACTTCATCAGCGACCAATACACACAAAGTGACAATCAGACCTTCGTGGGTGACTTCAATCTCCACTGGGGCGTATCACAAGACTCCTCTGCGAACTCTCTGGCCACCTTCCTCTCTACAAACGATCTTATCCAACACTGCATTGAACCAACCCACTCTAAGGGCGCAATCCTGGACCTTGTTATTTCTAAAGCAGGCATGCTTTCTACCTCTACCCCAATCCATGTAGATTGGTCTGACCACCACCTCATCCCATTCTCTCTTCAACTTTCACACTCTATAACTCTTGGCCAACCCAAGAGGGCCATCTCCTGGTTCCGTGATGCCAAAAATATTGATGTCGGTCCCCTCTGTGAATCAGCTTTGCTATCACTTCCAAGGCTAGACCCAAACATAGCTGTTGACGATCTCACCTCCCAATGCCTCACAGTTCTTGCAGCTGAAATTAATGATGTCGCTCCACTCAAAAGCAAAAGGATAAGGCCCACTCCCTCAGCACCTTGGTTCAACAAATCCCTTTATGAGGAAAGGAAGCAGCTAAGATTCATGGGGAAGCAATGGAGGCAAGTCCCCTCCACAGACAATTTAGCCATGCTTCGCACAGCAAGATCCAAGTACCACAAGCATATCTTCCTTGAGAAAGCCGCGCACTTCAAAACCCTCCTTGACTCCGCCAAAAATAGACCCAAAAAACTATTCGATCTCATCAAGAATCCGAGCTGCTCTCCCCCATCCTCCGAGGTGGAGGATTCTACTAAGAGAGCAGCGGATTTCGCCATTTTCTTCGATGAAAAAGTGAAATCACTTGTGGATCAGGTCGCTCATCCTACACCTCCAGAGGAGCGCAAATCCTTAGCCACTTGGCAGAGCTTTGACCCCATATCTGAAGATGCCCTTCTCAAGTGCATACGCGAAACAAAGCCCTCCAACCATTCTCTTGACCCTATCCCCAGTGCCATTGCCTTGGACTTCTATACCCATTCCCTCTCCTATTGGACCACTCTGATCAACCTCTCCCTCTGGCAAGGCTCCCTTCCTGTCTCCTTCAAAACTGGGCAGGTCACCCCTCTGCTTAAAAAGCCCACTGCTGATGCGAAGGACCTCAACAACTTCCGCCCCATCACTAACCTTCCCTTCCTTGCGAAGATCACAGAAAGATGTGTAGCAAAACAACTCTCTCGTCATATCAAGGACAATGATCTTCTTGACAATTGTCAGTCTGGCTTCATGCAAAACTGCAGCACTGAAACAGCCCTACTGCAAGTGGTTGATGACGCGCTGAGGATACTCGATTCGGGGGGGGTCCTGTCTTCTAATTCTCCTTGATCTTTCTGCAGCCTTTGACACTGTCAATCACAACACCCTCCTCAATATCCTTCAACAGAGAATGGGCATGGAGGGCACTGTGCTTAAATGGTTTGCATCCTTCCTCTCTGACAGATCCCAAATGATCAAAATAGCGAACAGTCTTTCTTCTCCTGTGGCGGTAGGTCAGGGTGTTCCTCAAGGCTCTATACTTGCACCCACATTGTTCAATCTCTACTTAGAACCACTGGGAAACCTCCTAAGCAAATCCGGGATTCACTATCATCTCTATGCAGACGACACTCAACTCTACCTCAAGGTTGCCTCCACTCATGATCTCTCCTTCCTAAGCTCTACTCTGGACTCCATCCAAAACTGGATGTCAACTCATCAACTGATTCTGAATCCCTCCAAAACTGAATTCCTCCTCTTCTCCTCCTCACTCTCACCCCCCCCCCGGTTCGATCATGGATGGATCAGTTGAATCTACTAAACAATAAACCCATCATTGTCGACAGCGCAAAATCCCTAGGAGTCATTCTAGACAAAAAACTCAATCTAACTCCCCACATCAATTCTATTGCAAAATCTGCTCGTTACCAACTGCGCCTTCTTTGAGGAATCCGACGCTTCTTCCCGGAGCAGGACCTTATAACCCTGGTGCAATCGCTGGTCCTCTCCAGACTAGACTACTGCAATTCTCTTCTTACTGGCCTTCCCAAATCTCACCTGTCCCCACTTAAGTCTGTTTTCCATTCAGCAGCTCGTTTCATTTATGGGGCCAAAAGAAGCGATCACATCACACCGATGTTATCCACCCTCCGCTGGCTTCCCGCGAGGCTAGAGCTATCTACAAGACTGCTTGTATCACCCACAAAGCCTTGCACTCCTCCTCTCCTCGCTACCTGGCGAACAAACTGAAACTCTCTGGAGGCTCTAGACCCTCACGCAATGCGGAGAATCTTCTACTTGAACCTCCCACTTTCAAGAAGGAGAGAACAATGGCCCAATCCTTTTCAGGCAACGCAGTGAGAATCTGGAACTCCCTTCCGCCTCTGCTCCGGACCACCGCCTCCTCCCAGGCCTTTCAAAAGGGACCTCAAAGTTCTCCTCCTCCAGAGACACCTCCAAAAGTAATTCACGTCCTCTTGTTATTTGGAGGAAGACTTCCCACTACTGATAATTTCCACGACCATGGAAGTGCCTTCCCAGGGTATTCCTGGGGTTGGAGTGTCTGCCTCTTTGGAGTATTTTCCATGTACTTGTGTTTGGTGCCCTTGTGTAACATGCACACACCACTTTGCCCTTGTAACACACGGTTTGCTACCTCTCACATGTTTTTACCTTTGATACTGGCACAAGTGCCTCCTTTGCCTACATAACGCTTGTTCTTGTGCCTGAGTGTCTAGCACCTTTTGCAGTATTATACCTCAAATGATACTTTGTTTTCTCTTATAACTGCACACTTGTCACTTTTTCCTCCTGGCACTTTTTACTACCTCATGTATTTTTGGCTGCTCACAATTTTTACTACCTCATGTATTTTGTTTGCTCACAAATGTCACTATTACCTTATGTAACGTAATGTATGCTTTTGTAATTTGCTCTTTTGTAATGTTTCTCATTATGTTTCATTTCTGTTCCTTTTGTGAAGCGCTCTGACACCTTCGGGTAAAGTCCGCGCTATATAAAAATGCACAAATAAATAAATAAATAAACTGCTCCGGCTACCAACTCCCCTGACTCACAACTAAAGAACAATGCATCCTGGCTCAATTTCCTCCCTGTCACAGAGCTAGAAGTCCACAAAATAATTGCAATCTTAAACCGTCTTCCCACACAAAAGACCCTGTACCCTCCAACCTTGTCCCTTCCCTTAAACACATCATCACCCCATTCTGGACAAAAATGATCAACACCTCTCTCTCCACGGGCTGTGTCCCCACCTCCCTTCAACTGGGTCAAATCTCGCCCATAATTAAAAATCCAAACGCGGACCCAAATGACCTTAACAATCTCCGCCCTATCACCAACCTCCCCCTTCTCCCAAAGGTCCTTGAGAAATGTGTCCTACTACAACTTGACAAACACATCGAAAACTTTAACCTACTCGACCCCCTTCAGTCTTAACGACACTGCCCTCAAATGGTTCACCTCATACCATCAAAACCGAACTCAGCAAATAAAAATTCAAAATTGTCTCTCTAACCCCTCTGCCGACTTCCTTGGAGTCCCCCAAGGTTCTATCGTCTCCCCATCCCTCTTTAACCTCTTTATAGAACCTCTCACTCTCATTCTTAAACAAGCAGGCTTCAGCTACCACCTATACGCTGATGACACCCAAATCTATTACAAGATTAAAACTCACGCTGACATCTTACACCTTAACAACTCCCTTCACAAGATTCAATCCTGGTTCCAGTCAAATCATCTCAAACTAAACCCAAATAAAACTGAAATCATCCTCTTCGCCCCAAAAAAGAACCGTCTCCCCATTCAATCGTGGATCTCAGACCTTAATGCACTCAACTGCCCACTCACACTGTCCAACTCCGTCAAATCGCTTGGAATTACTATCGACAACGCCCTCACCCTAAACGTTCACATCAAAAAATCTGCCAAAGAAGCCCTCTTCACTCTCCGTCACCTCAAGAAAATCAAATCATTCTTACCCATTGATGATTTTAAACTTGCAGTTCAATCACTGGTTCTCTCACGTATTGACTATTTTTATTTATAAAGTTTTATATTGCAAGGCCATCTTCAACGGAATCCCTAAGGTCCACCTTGCTCCTATTAAAGCTGTGCTCAACCTTGCAGCCAGGCTCATCACAGACTCCAAACGCTTCGACCATATCTCCCCAGCTCTCAAATCGCTTAAATGGATCCATATTGAAGGGAGATCAATTTACAAAATGGCCTGCATTACTCATAAAGCTCTCCACCAAAACACTCCGCAGTACCTATCCAAGAAACTCCTCATCGCTGGTACCACTCGTCCTCTGAGAAGCTCCAACGCCCTCCTCCTAATCCCTCCTCTGCCTAAAAAGAAAGCAACACAATATCGCTCCTTCTCTGGAAATCCCCTACTATCTGGAACTCCCTCCTGAAAAACCTTCGCTGTAACCCTTCATACGCCTCTTGTGCCAGACTCCTGATCTCATCTCAATATACCATATCTGTCCCTGTAATATAGGGCCTTCTTACTGAAATCCAATTTACCTATATTACCAGTATTATACTGTTCATCTCTTGCTTCATTCCTCCTTGATTTTGTAATATGGTTGTTTTTTACTTTGTTATTATGCTTTTTAAACCACTTGTGGCCTTATTCTATCATGATCGTGTAAAGCGCTCTGATACCTCTGGGTCTAGCCAGCACTATATAAAACTTTAAAAATAAATAAATAAATAAATAAAATAAGCCGGAGGCAAGGAGGAGGCACTGTCCAATGAGAAGCAAGGAAAAAAGAGGGTGGTGGGAGCCAAAGATACGTAATGGTAGAGCTCTAAGCCCTTTTTAAGGTTTTATTTTTCATTACAAGAGATTTGGTAAGCACAGGGCAAGTGCTGTGCAGGCAAAACATAACAAGCATTGAAAATGCAATAGGTCTTGCCCTCGTTTAAGTTAAAGCAATTCTGTTTGTAATTAGATGGCTTTTTAGCTTTGCTTTTATTAGTGTCTTTCAAACGTTCATGTACATAACATGCATATCTATGCATATATGTATATGTATGCATGCATTTATATTTGTATTTATATAGATTTGCAGATTATATATATATGTATATACATACACATACATATATATATATAAATACATATACGTATATATATATGTGCATATGTGTGCGCGTAGAGAGGAAGAGGTAGAGAGTAGAAAGTAGAGTAGTAGAGAGTGAGTAGTAGAGAGTGAGTAGTAGAGTGAGTAGTAGAGGGTTAGTTGAGTGAGTAGAGAGTGAGTAGTAAGGGAGTAGAATAGTAGAGAGTGAGTAGTAAAGAGTGAGTAGTAGAGAGTGAGTAGTAGAGAGTGAGTAGAGAGTGAGTAGAGAGTGAGTAGAGAGTGAGTTGTAGAGAATGAGTAGTAGAAAGTAGTAGAGAATGAGTAGTAGAGAGTAAGTAGTAGAGAGTATTAGAGAGTGAGTAGTAGAGAGTGAGTAGAGAGTGAGTAGTAGAGAGTGAGTAGAGAGTGAGTAGTAGAAAGTGAGTAGTAGTGTGAGTAGTAGAGAGTAGTAGAGAGTGAGTCATAGAGAGTAGTAAAAAGTAGTAGAGCGTGAGTAGTAGAGAGAGTATAAGAGTGAGTAGTAGAGAGTAGTAGAGTAGTAGAGAGCGAGTAGTAGAGAGTAAGTAGAGTGAGTATTAGAGAGTAGAAGAGAGTGAGTAGTAGAGAGTAGTAGAGAGTGAGTAGTAGAGAATGAGTAGAGAGTAGTAGAGAGTGAGTAGTAGAGAGGCTGACGGAAGACAGATGGGGGGGTGGAGGCACGGAAAGGGCGCCGGTGAGGGCACTTGCAGTAGGAAGCGTAGGACGGTTGTCCACAGCTCTGTAAAGAGTCTTGTTTGTGTGCTTTAAGCCATGAGGCTGGTGGGCGCTTTATAAAACAATGTCAATAAAATGTCCAGCCTATCTGCCGCTCCAGGTATCCCCATCGAGTAGCGAGAGGCAGTGAGGGGGGCTGGAGCACACAGTGTAGGATGTATGTGCCTTCAGACCCTGCTGCAGGGGGCGGGGGCGTGCAAAGATCTCGGAGAGCCAGAATCGTGGGGGGTGTCTAGTGCTGTTGTTGGCCGGTTCCCTGTAGTGGTATCTGTCTCCCAGCACTGCCCCACACCCTGACAAGCTGACCCTGTGAGCCCTCGCATACTCCCATTCAGATCGATAAATTTCAGTAAACTGCACCAGCGCTCTACTTTGCTCTAGTGCACCATTGGGAGCGGCTGCCCGGCGCCAAGATGGCGGTCACCGCTTTGTTCCTCCGGCTTCTTTTCTCCGCCATCGAGTAACAGAGGCACTGGGTGGAAGCGTCAGTGGAGTGAGCGTAGAGGGAGGGGCGGACTATAGTCGGAGAGGCCAATCTTTAAAGTGAAAGGAGCATCGATATTTGACGCCGGAGTTCACTCGTTCGTGTTTACGGTGTCTTAAGGTAGCGGCGAGCGACTGATGTGAGGTCAAAGCTGGGCAGCGACCGGAGCATCCACGGGGAGAAGGAGGGTGCACCGGTGCTGAGGGAAAAGACATGACAGCAGAACCCATGAGGTAAACCGGGCGTGGGTGAGTGATAAAGTCATCGCTACCAATCTACTGCTTTGGCCAAGTTTAGCCAAATGGTTGTCGGAAACAGATTTAAATACATTGCAATGGTGTCTGCTGCCGCCTGAACTTGTCATGGTTGTCATGGTACTTGTCATTGTTAACTCCCCATTGCAGTCCAAACTCAGTGGGCAGCCCTGCCCCTGCGCCCCGGCGCTCTCCAAGATAACACCCGCCCCCCGCGGCCGTTGGGAGCCCCGGACCACCAGTGAGAGCTGCGCAGCAAGTAGTGCCAGCTACACCGTTTAGGCCTTTTACAGCTGCGTAGCAAGTAGTGCCAGCTGCTTCGTTTAGGCCTTTTCACAGCTGCGCAGCAAGTAGTGCCAGCTGCACCGTTTAGGCCTTTTTACAGCTGCGCAGCAAGTAGTGTATGCTGCATCGTTTAGGCCGTTTACAGATGTGCAGCAAGTTGAGCTGTTTCCAGCTGCATTGTTTATATCTTTTTCAGCTGCGCGGCTATTAGTGCCAGCTGCACCTTTTAAGTTCTTTTCCATGGGGTCAGGTCTGATTAAGTTGGAGTCCTGCTGCAGGGACAGCACCATTGACAATATGGTTTCAGGGCATTCGAGTCCCCCTCTGAGATGGCCATTTGGCCAGGTAGTCTGCAAGGTTTGTAGGGCGCCAGACCTGTACATATATGTTAGTGCTAGAAAATGCTTTTCATGTATTTTGTTTTCCGCACCCTGTTATGAGCACCTCTTCAGGTGGTCTTAAGATGATGAGGCTGTTGTGCATACTTAGGCTTTGCTAGTCCCGGACGGCACATTAGTTCTGATATCCTCACCTTAACGTCTGGATTATGTGCCCCCTTTATGCCCTTTTATTTCTCTTCTCCACCGCTTTCCCAGTAACCCTTTCCTCTCATCCCCCCCACCCTCCTCCGCCACATTTTCCCATCATGGCCACCACTCGAGTTAAGGTTGGAACTAATTGCTACAAAATCATTTATCCTCCCAGCCTGACTAAAGCTGCAACAAAGCGATTGAAGCACAATACTATTGAACGTTTCCCGGATTCCCTCTTTGTTGATCAATTTCACAATAGTCGTTTTGGGAGGCTCGAAAATGATTCTTCACTCACGACACCTCCTCTTGGTCCACCAGCTTTTACAATTCCCTTAATGTCACCTCCTCCTCCTCTATCCCTCATGGGAAACAGCTAAAAATCTCCCCCTCCACGCGTTTCAACGGTTACCTCACTATCTCACTCTATAACAACGGTACTGTCATGATCCAAGGCAATGACACCTGTCTTTCGCTCTTTGATCACCTCTTCCCCTCCCTACTCCCCTCCTCAGCGACCGGGTTTTCCCCCGACTCTCCTTCTAGCTCCACCCATTACTCCCTCTCTCTTCCCCTGACCCCCCTACACTCCAATTGGCTGCACTCTCAAGAATCACAGGTCGGCCCTCTTCCCGCCCCCTCCCCTGTGACCTCCTCTCCTATTCCTCCCCCCTCACAATATGCCCCCTCCCACTTCACTTCAGCCTCACCGCTAGCTAATGCGCTCCTCGTTCAATCTGCATCATCCCGGTACTCCAATCTCTTCTCCTCCCACATTTTCCTTCCAGTCACCCCCCTTTTTAGTCCACCTCTCCTCCAACCTTCTCCCCCAGTGAACTTTCCCTACGCTCCCCTTATCCCTTCTTCCATACCTCCTGTCCACCTCCCCCTCCCTTCGTTATTCACCCGGATTTCGCCTCAATCCCACTGCATCTCTCTCCTCCCTCCCACTCCTCCAGCAATGCTATGCTACTCCCTTTCCCCCCTGGTAACCCTGTCCATTTCCCTCCCTCGGGTCCAACGGTACCACTTCCTTTCCCCAACTTCCCTTTCTCTCAACCCCCCCCCCCACTCTGCCAGATGCCCGTTCCCTCACAGCCTCCTCTCCTACCTGACATGCCCTCCACAACCACCTCACCTCTTTTCCTCCCAAACCTCCTTCATTCCCATGACTCCACACAGTCCTCCCCTCTCCTTCTTCCCTACCGCTGTGTTCTGCACCCTTCTCCCCCTAAAGTTATCCCTAATTCCTCTCCTTCTTGCAACACCAACAAAGGCAACTCTCCCTTAACCTCCGATTCATTAACTCCCCCTCTCAAACTCCACCTTTCCCCACTTTTGAACCTTACACCCCAACTCACCTCTTATCCCCCACCTCTCCCTGCCTTCCACCACCAATTCCACCCCCATCTGTTTCCATCGATCCACCCAACCTTCCGTGCTCTGCATTACTCTCGCTGGAAAATAAACTAGGTTCCCTTATCACCTCCATCTCCCAGCTTACAGCTGCAATTTCACTTCTAAGCTCTAAGATTTCCACCTTTCCTTGCACACCCTCTCCTTCCCAACTTCCCACGAGATGCACCTCGCCCCCTCACCTCAAGTTAGCCAAGCTCAATCAGTCGTCTGCAAACTTTGTTAACTCGCACAAGCCTTTGAACGCCGCCCTTCCTCAACCTGCATACCCTAGCAACCCTACTATCTACACTATTCCAACCATCTCCTCTGTCAGAACCAAGCCTCCACCTAAACCCTCCCGAGCACCCCCACACAAGCCACAACATCCCGATCACCCTTCAGAGCCCAAGTGCCCCGTCACCAAAACAGTCCTGACAGAGCTGCGCTGTCTGCTCCACAACTGCAGATCTGCAGTAAAACACAAACTTGAAATCTCAGATACCATCACCCACCACAATATTGACATGCTCTTCCTCACAGAGACCTGGTTCAAAGATACCTCGCATTCCTTGTTTGATCTCCTATTACCTACAGGCTATTCTGTACTTAGGAATGACAGAACTGACAACACGGGGGGAGGGGTTGCAGTCATCTTTAGAAACTTCCTTCAACTTAAGGCCTCTCCTATCAGCTCCTTCCACACCTTTGAATGCCTTTCTTTTGAGCTACAAGTGCACCACCGTTCACCCTTTAGATTCCATGTCATTTACCGCCTGCCTCGTAGTGGCCCTTCGTTTTTGGAGGAACTCACTGACTTCATCAGTGACCAATGCTCGCAAAGTGACAATCAGACCTTCGTGGGTGACTTCAATCTCCACTGGGGCTCACCGCAAGACTCCTCTGCAAACTCCCTGGCCACCTTCCTCTCTGTTAACGATCTCATCCAACACTGCACAGAATCAACACACTCTAAGGGCTCAATCCTGGACCTTGTTATTTCTAAAGCAGGCATGCTTTCCATCACTACCCCTATTCACGTAGACTGGTCTGACCACCTCCTCATCCCATTCTCTATTCAACTATCACACGCTATAACACTTGGCCAACCCAAGAGGGCTATCTCCTGGTTCCGTGATGTTAAAAATATTGATGTTGGTCTCTGTGAATCAGCTTTGTTATCACTTCCAAGGCTAGACCCGAACCTAGATGTTGATGATCTCACCTCCCAATGCCTCACAGTTCTTGCAGATGAAATTAACAACGTCGCTCCACTCAAAAGCAAAAGGTTAAGGCCCACCCCCTCAGCACCTTGGTTCAACAAATCCCTCTATGAAGAAAGGAAGCAGCTAAGATTCCTGGAGAAACAATGGAGGCAAGTGCCCTCCACCGATAACTTGTCCACGCTTCGCTCCGCAAGATCCAAGTACCACAAACACATCTTCCTTGGGAAAGCGGCGCACTTCAAAACCCTCCTTGACTCAGCCAACAATAGACCCAAAAAACTATTTGATCTCATCAAGAGTCCTGACTGCTCTCCCCCTTCCTCCAAGCTGGAGGATCCTGCAAAGAGAGCAGCAGATTTCGCTATATTCTTCGACGAAAAAGTGAAATCACTTGTGGATCAGATCGCTCATCCTACACCTCCAGAGGAGTGCAAATCCTTAGCCATTTGGCAAAACTTTGACCCCATCTCTGAAGATGCCCTTCTCAAGTGCATCCGCGAAACAAAGCCCTCCAACCATCATCTGGAACCCATCCCCAGTGCCATTGCCATTGACTTTTATACCCTTTCCTTCTCTTACTGGACCACTCTGGTCAACCTCTCCCTCTATCAAGGCTCCCTTCCTGTCTCATTCAAACTGGGCAGGTCACCCCGCTTCTTAAAAAACCAACAACTGATGCGACTGACTTCAACAACTTCTGCCCCATCACTAAATTACCCTTTCTTGCGAAGATTACAGAAAGATGTGTAGCGAAACAACTCTCTCGTCATATCAAGGACAATGATCTTCTTGACAATTTCCAGTCTGGCTTCATTCAAAACTGCAGCACTGAAACAGCCCTACTGCAAGTGGTTGATGACGCGCTGAGGATCCACGACTTGGGGGGGTCCTGTCTTCTAATTGCCCTTGACCTTTCTGCAGCCTTTGACACTGTCAATCACAACACCCTCCTCAACATTCTTAAACAGAGAATGGGCATGGAGGGCACTGTGCTTAAATGGTTTGCCTCCTTCCTCTCTGATAGATCACAAATGATCAAAATAGCGAACAGTCTTTCATCTCCTATGGCGGTAGGTCAAGGTGTTCCTCAAGGCTCTATACTTGCACCCACATTGTTCAACCTCTATTTAGAACCACTAGGAAATCTCCTAAGTAAATCCGGGATCCACTATCATCTGTATGCTGACGACACTCAAATCTACCTCAAGGTTGCCTCCACTCACTATCTCTCTATCCCAAGCTCTACTCTCGACTCCATTCATAACTGGATGTTTACTCATCAACTGACTCTGAATCCCTCCAAAACCGAATTCCTCCTCTTCTCCTCTACACTCTCTCCTCCCCAATCATGGATGGATCAGTTGAATCTACTGAACACTAAACCCATCATTGCCGACAGCGCAAAATCCCTGGGTGTCATTCTCAACAAAAAACTCAATCTAACCCCCCACATCAATTCCATAGCAAAGTCTGCTCGATACCATCTGCGCCTTCTTTGGGGAATCCGTCACTTCTTCCCGGAGCAGGACCGTATAACCCTGGTGCAATCGCTGGTCCTCTCCAGACTTGACTACTGCAATTCTCTTCTTACTGGCCTCCCCAAATCCACCTGTCCCCCCTTAAATCTGTTTTCCATTCAGCAGCTCGTTTCATTTATGGGGCCAAAAGAAGCGAACACATCACACAGATGTTATCCACCCTCTGCTGGCTTCCAATCGAGGCTAGAGCTATCTACAAGACTGCTTGTATCACGCACAAAGCCTTGCACTCCTCCTCTCATCGCTACCTGGCGAATAAACTGAAACTCTCTGGAGGCTCTAGACCATCACGTAATGCAGAAAATCTTCTGCTTGAACCTCCCACTTTCAAGAAGGAAAGAACGATGGCACAATCCTTTTCAGGCAACGCGGTGAGAATCTGGAACTCCCTTCTGCCGCAGCTCCGGACCACCACCTCCTCCCAGGCCTTCAAAACTAACCTCAAAGTTCTCCTCCTTCAAAGACACTTCCAAATGTAATCCATGCCCTCTATATTATCTGAAGGAAGCCCTTCCATTATAGAAAAATCTACGGTACATGACTATGGAAGTGCCTTCCCAGTGTGTTGTTGTGGTTTGAGAGTCTGCCATTTATTGCGGTATTATCTTTCTACCTGTGTTTGGTACTCGTGTGTAACATGCACCCGTCACTTTCTCTTGTAACACACTGTTTTCTACCTCTCACATTTGTTTATTTTCGATACCTACACAAGTGCCACCATGGCCTACGTAACGTTTGTTCTTGTGCTTGAGTGTCCTCCATATATTGCAGTATTATACCTCTATGTGTACTTTGCAAGCTTTTGTAACCTGCACACGTCACTTTTTCCTCCTGCAATGCACCGTTTGCTACCTCTTGTATTTTGTTGGCTCACGATTGTCATTATTGCTTCATTTAATGTAACGTTTGCTTTTGTATTTTGTTCACTTGTAATGTTCTCATGTATCAGTTCTGTTCCTATTGTGAAGCGCTCTGACACCTTCGGGTAAAGTCAGCGCTATATAAAAACGCACAAATAAATAAATAAATAAATAAATAAAAAAGCAATGAATCCCCCCAGGCTGGGCTTCAAGGGAGGTGAGGAGGGGTGGGCTCCGGAGATGGAAGAGACAGGCGAAGCGGGCTGATGGAAGACAGATGGGGGAGAGGATGCACGGAGAGGGCACCAGTGAAGGGAGAAATGGATGGAGGGAGAGAGGCCCAGGGAATGAGGGAGGAGGGATGTAGAGAGGGGGGTGGAGGGCACCTTCAGATCCTGCCTTCTCAGCTCTAATTAGGAGAGAGCTCGGCGGCGTGAGGCGGCCGGAGGGGGAGGAGTGTCCTGGGCTTTGGGGAAGCTGTTGATGAAGCATTTTTAATTTACCTTTGCAGCTCGAGACTGACTTCCTAACACCTAAGGGCCACTCTGGGCGGTGACGTGCAGTCCATGACTGTCTAATGTTGCAGGGATTGGCACTTCAAGAGAACGTTGTTTTTTATATAGCGCTTTACACTGCCATAAGAACGATGACAGCGCTTAGGGGAACAAGCCATACGATAAAATCACTTAATATCAACGTGTCCAAAATAAAATACATTTAAACGCTAGGGTGGGAGAATGAGCGGTAGTGTGGGTGAATGAGCAGTAGGGTGAGAGAATGAGCGGTAGGGAGAATGAGCGCAATGAATCCCCCCAGGCTGGGGTTCAAGGGAGGTGAGGAGGGGGGGCTTCGAAGATGGAAGAAACATGTGGAGGGGGGCTGACGGAAGACAGATGGGGGAGAGGAGGCACGGAGAGGGCGCCGCTGAGGGCGCTTGCAGTATGAAGCGCGGGACGGTTGTTCACAGCTCTGTAAGAGTATTGTTGGTGTGCTTTAAGCCATGAGGCTGGTGGGCACTTTACAAAACGATGTCAATAAAAAGTCCAGCCTATGTGCCGCTCCAGGTATCACCATCGAGTAGCGAGAGACGGGCAGCTGTAGAAAAAAGGTACTGGCCAATGAAGACTGAAACTCCTTGTGCCTGCTGAGCCCCCCCTCTGAGACTCTGTCAAGCAAATGGCCCCCAATGCTGGAGTCCCGCTCTGGGACTCAAAAAGGAGAATCCAAACTTTGCCCCCGTTGGAGCAGCTGCCCTCTGACAAGCGGGGCAGCTGCGAGCACCGACGATGTGCCCTGAAGTGGGCACCAATCGTGTGCGGGCGGGCTCCACGGCTCACACACTAAATGCAGGCTCCCTCTTAACCCCACTCACCCGGGCCTTAGACGCACCGATTCCCTCTCCTCCGCTCTGCTTTGGGGCCGCTCCTGGCCCCCGTAATGCTGAGGGGAGCTCCCCTTCACAAGGGCTCCTCGGGGTCACGATGTTGTGGCAGGGGGGAGGGTACCAGCAGTGTGCCTTTGTCAGCCCCGCCTCCTGGTCTTCTCTGGTGGGCTGCCGGTCACTCTGGCAGACTCAGAGGCAGCAGGACACATGCTGGGCTCTCCCTTTACCATGGGAGCCCCGCAGATACATTGAAGCCCCTCTCCTCCTTTCCTGCGGCTCTCCTCCGACCACGGGAGCGGAGGGGGGCGGAAATGGAGCCAGCGCGGCTCTTGCGTTCATCGGCAGGACCTGCCCACGTCTCCTCCAAGGCTGCCTGACTTCCTGGATTTCCCGGGTTGCGGCAGCGCTGCTCAGCTGTCTCGGGCCGCAGCGGTGATGCAGGGTGGGCACCCGTTGTAACTGGCACAAGGACCCTGGCGTGGTGGGCACCCGCTAAGGGTTTTAAAAGAGCGGCAAAGTCCCTAGCAGGGTGGGTACCCGCTAGGGGTATTTAAACAAGTGGGCACCCGCTGCGAAAAACGCACACCAGAGGCCGCGAAAGCGCGGGGTGGGCACCCGCTGGCAGGAAATCGATCAGACAGTCACCACTGTTGGCGCTCGGAAGTCGCTACGCGCACTGAGCGGGTCTCAAAACAAGCGCTCGCCATGACACAGCCTTTTCTCTTTGAGCCTTCTCACTTGGACGGGCTTTTCCTGACTTACATGTGTGGTAAAAGGTTTATTATCTTCTTTATGGGGCCATCTGTTTCGCCCCATAAAGAAGATAAGAAACCTTTTACCACAGCAGTAAGTCAAGGAAGCCAGTCTCAAAGGGACGGCTCTAAAAGAGAAAAGAGTACGTCACTGGAACCTCTTTTCCAATGGCTGGCCACCGTTTAGCATGAACGGTGACACCAGCTAATGGAAAAGAGTGGAGGGGCTTAACCTTGCTAGTGAAACGTACTCTTAAAACATAAAATCTCGCAAGCGATACTGTGCATGTGCACAGCCTACGCTAGCCGAGACCTAAAAATGACTACCTACACACTAACCCTAATTCTCCTGTCCTTGCCTCTTCTTTTCTTCCTCGTCATCCTTCCCTGACCATCTGATCTCAATGCACACTCTAACTCATTCTCTCTTTCAATTTCTCTTGACTTTTAAAATGCCCCTGTGACAGGATCAGAAACTCCTCATCGAATCTCCACGCTGCTCTCATGCTATATTACCAAGCATGAGAGCAGCGTAGGGATTGGCCTGAGTAAATGTAAATGTAGTGGTACTATAGCGCACAAATCCCCCATGAGGCATCTCGGCGCTTGTACGAAAACCACTGAGGAACCCTTCCTGGCCTTTCCCTGTGAAGTGCCCACTCCTGGGCACCCCCAAGGTGAAGCCAGGCATCCTAGTGTTGTTGGGGCCGTTGTGGAGATTAAGCAAGCTATTGCCCAGAGTTGCAGAGTGGGAGCCACGATTAGAATAGGCACCGAGGCGAGAATTATCAGGTCCGAGGAAGTTGAGCCCAAGACCCGCTGAGGCGGGAATTGAACCCTGGTCCCGGGCTAGATCTCTGCATCAGGGTCTGCCGCTCTAACCATTGAGCCACACTTCTCCACCATGAGTGGGCTGGTTTAACGCTTGCTCTGGCACAGGGAGTCTGTGCTGTTTCTCCATTGCGGCTGTGCAATACAGCTAGTTTGAAGCAACCTAACTGCGCTTGTCTATGTGCAGTTAGCAGTGCACATCACTCTGCCCATCTGCCATGGCCTGACCCTCCCTACACACGCTGGCTCAGTCAGTAGCTGAAAAATAAAACGATAATAAAGTATTGTTTTATTTTTCAACTGCTGGCTCTGAGCCAGTGAGGCGAAGCTCCTCTGCCATAGGGGAGGAGCCGCTGCTGCCACAAAACCCAGAATGCAATGGGTTGTCACACACAAGTCTTGAATTGGAATCAGAGTCAATAATGATCGGGAGAGGTGTGGACACCCTAGGTGTTCGCCCTAGGTGCCTCGCTTGCTTGCAGCCTCGTGGGGTTTAGTCTCCTTTAAGATCTTGCTCCCACACTAATTTAAAGAAATCCCTCAGAATCTAATATAATCCTTTAAACATTCCAAATCATATTTCACAAAACCCCATTTAGAAAACAACCAGGACTGAGAGTCTGAGATGCACTGTCTTTCGTAAACAACCGTGTTGCAGATGGGGCATTTCTAGATCACAGATGAGAATTTAGTGCAGTTAATGTTAGACATTGAATCCTGAACCTGCTCAGATGAAGTGCTGGTATCCGTTCACGGGCTCAGGACACAGCAATCCCTGCAATGAGGCACTGGGGGCTGATTTCCTTCTCCCAGCTGTTGTGCTGGGATGCAGTGAACCCGTCTTGAGCTAGGTCCATCACAGATGTGCACATCACTAAATTTCCTTGATATGCACAAAGCGGCCGTGGGCTTCTTCAGATATGTTTAGAGTGCGCCAACGCAATAAAGGGCTGGAGCGTCACGAATGGGCCCGCCCCATTGCGCAGGTTGTCTACTTAACAATGATGACGCAACTGGGAAGGCTGTCAGCAGTAATGAACAGCTGCATCGCCTCTCAGCCAAGGAGCTGTTCATTCATTGGTCCCCTGGAGGAGGAATGGAGGTTTGCTCTCGCCTGCCGACCTGGTTCCACCTTTGCAGACGTGGGCCCAAAGAGCCTGGGCTGGGAATTTCAGCAGGGAGGGGAAATTGGAAAGTTACTTACTTGTAATCCTCTTTCTTCACAATGTCTTTGCATAGATGGAAGAATATCCGTCTACGTGCAGAATCCTAAAAACATTTTAAACATGTGACCTTTTAGTTAAAAAAATAAATAACATCCTTTTCTTTAAAACAAGCTCAATACGGATCAAAAGCAATCACCATGTAATCGAAAAGAAAAAACAAATACATATGTTATCCTATATATTTACAAATATAACTCCTAACATTGCCCCTTTAAGGATCCTAGACGCTGAAGTGCCCCGTAATCCACACATGGTCAATTAAACAGCTCTTTTTTGATGAACAAGTTGGAATAAGGATCAACTGACCCAAAATGCCCAGGGGGTGTTAGAAATGGGATTTCTGGTTGGCTAGGGAATGTGCCTAAGCCAGGCAGAAACCACCACTCTAGTCAGGGCAAGGGGGTTACATGCTGAAGATTACCTCTGCTCACCCCCTTGGTAGCTTGGCACAAGCAGTCAGGCTTATCCCAGTGCAATGTGTAAAGCGTTTGTGCAACACACACACACACACAGCAGCGGCACACTAGGCACACCACCAAAGAAACTCCACACACGGTTATATCAAAAATAGCCTTTGTATTATCCATAAAACACATTAAAACATAATCGCAAATGTACACTGTGCCATCTAGCACTTAGGTATCACTTTACAGGGGACTATATACATTATATGGCCAATCGGCCCACTGTCATTACCATTAGAATAGCACAAGTAGTAAACGATCACAACCAGGAACTACTAGTAAAGGCATTATACAAAACATAATCAGCAATAGTGCCCCTTGGTGAACACATAACACATCCTGCCCCTCTTAGGCATAAATCACCTTAGGCATACAGCATAATCAGCAGTGCACCACAGTAACACAGGTAAGGTGTACACAGAAGAGGTGTGGCGCCGCGGCCAGGGCGACTGACGCTGGAATCTGGGGACCACGGTTCGATCCCCGGCTCCGGCGGCAGGTTAGCCCAGCACCATGTGACTCTGGGCAATAGCTCGCTTAATCTTCCCGACGGCCCCCCAGCGCCTAGAGACCCTTACGGGTGATTGTGCGCTTTACAAATGTGGACTTTACTTTACTTTACTTTACAGCACCTTAAGGCCTTGCGCCCCACCAGAACGCAAGGCGATCTCTAGGACAACTGGCCTTCTTCTTCTGCGCCCGTCTTGGGCTTCCCCGCTCTGCTCTATGTCCCAAGAGTCAGGGTCTATGAGCACATGGCTTCCACCGCCCCGTACTCTCATGGGGGCGAGAGAGAAACTCACCCTTGTTTCTCTTATGGCCAAAAAGAAATGAAATGCCCCGTTGTTGCAGCTGCCCGCAATCTGGCGGCGAGCTGTGCACATAAATCAGCACTAACGGTGTGCCGCGTCAGCTCCACTCGTCGGGGCTTCTCTTTCGGACGTTGGAGCTACCCACGATCTGGCGGTGTAGCTGTAAACCAAGACTGGCACCAACAGTGTGCCTTCCCAGCCCCACTCACAGGGGCTGTCCTTTCCTCTGGCATTACACCCGGGACTTGCGACCCAGCGCCTTGAGACCCCTCCGGGTGAGTAGCGCGCTATACAAATGCTATGATTGATTGATTGATTGACTTCAGTATGGAACGAAATCTCCGACGACCCGTCTCCTTCTTGACACCACACGCGGGGCTCTCCTCAGTGTTACGGGAGCCCCACCTTCGTTAAGGCACAGGATTGCCTGACTTCCCCTTTCCGGCCATCTCCACTAGGAATCACGAGGGGCTCTCCTCTCTTCCCACGAGCCCCGCCCAAAACCAGGCAACTGCCGCCTGGCTTCTGGCGGCTTTGGTAACGCGCTCACAAGGCGCTGGGGAATCAGGGCCCCCGCTCCTTGGTCTCAGGAGGGGCCAAATTGAAGCGGTCTCAACTCACTTCCCGTGAGCAGGACGCCTCTCCTCAGGGATCCTTACAGGCAGTGTTTCCCAACTCCTGCCGGCGCTGCCCACAGTAAGCTTTCACTGCCCGACTTCGGCTTCTGATGACTCTCGGAGCAAAGTGTCCGTTGCTCCTGCCACCCCCTCTCCTCGGGCTCAGGAAAAACTAAATCAGAAGTGCTCACCCTGTGCCAGAAAGCAAGAGCCCACTTCTAGGGCTCAAAAGGGCAAGGAAGAAAAAGCGCTCCCCACGTGCTTTCTGCAGATCACCCCATAAAGCCTGAGCAGTGTCCTTCTCGCGCCAAGCGCGCTCTTTAGGGCAATGGCAATCAGCTCCCCAGCAAGCAGGGGAAATATCCAGTGCTCGCCACACGCTAAGTACAATGTCACCAGGGGCAGAGCTGGTTAAAGGCAGGCCAGCATGTAGGGACCCCAGGATGCAGCAGCTGGGTCCCAAGGCGGTTCCTCCTTGCCCAGCGTTCCTTCAGCTTCACAGCTCGAAGTAAGCGCAACTTTCATGGGGTCACAGCTCCAATACTTATACCACAAATGTCTTTGTTCCCAGGGCTCTACCCGGTACAACCCAGTTCTGGGGGGCACTCCACCATTTGTTTACAGTGCACAACAGTCCCCATTGACAGAGTAAGTCTTAGTCCCAGACACACCACAGGGGGGCGGAGCCAGCATTGTACAAGGCAGGCACAGACCTATTCAGGGTCAAATCCGCGCTATATAAAAACGCATAAATAAAATAAATAAATAAAATACGATGGGAAGGAAGCGAGTGGATGGTGAGAGCGTGCAGGCGCGTGACAGGTGAGGGATACGACTGTGAGGGTGAGGTGAGGGAGGGGGCGACGCCAGGCTGGGAGGTGTGATATACTTTACCCGAAGGCGTCAGAGCGCTTCACAATAGGAACAGAAAAATTACAAATGAACAAATTACAAAAGCAGACGATAAGTTACATGAGGTAAAAGTGACAATTGCGAGCAAACAATATATGAGGTACAGTGCAATACATGAGGAAAGAGTGACAAGTGTGCAGGTTACAAGAGAAAACAAAGTACATTTAGAGGTAATATACTGCAAAATATGCTAGACACAGTAATGACTATCCACAGTCTACAACTAGGTCGCCGCTCTAACCTCCCCAATTATTGCATGCTTCAAAGTCGGATCAGTGGGTTCCCAACTCATACCTTGTATTGCCCGCTGGCAATCCAAGCTGTGCTGAGCGTACTGCATATGGCCAACGCTGCAAGCCGCCCCTCAGATTGGGGGGGGGGGGGGAGGTGGTGAGTCAGCAGTGTGACCGAGCTTGTTATCCTGGCTCCCACGTATCCGCGGGACCTTGCGGCGTGGGTGCGGGGAGAAGACCTAGCCGCTTAAAGGTTTGCCGCAGTGTGGAGGGTGTCCTTTCAACACCCTAAACATGTGTTCCCTTAATTGCCGCAATAAAGCGCTACCCGTTTAGGCCTTGAGCGCTGTAACCTGATGCCTCGCCCCGTCGCCCGCCGGAGGGGACCGCAACCTACCCCCAGGAGGTCACAATCAGGCTGAATGCAGTTATTACCCTTGTGGCAAATGCTCCCTTACAGGCCTCCAGGAGCCAATTATTGCATTATTATACCTCCTTGTCTTTGAACGCTTTTGTAACTTGCACACGTCACTTAGTTTCTCGCCTATAATGTACCGTTTGCTACCTCGTATGTTCTGTGTGCTCACAGTTGTCATTATTGCCTACTGTAATGTGACGTTTGCCTTCGTAATATATTCACTTGTAATTTCCTCCTCATGTATCATTACTGGTCTCCCGCATAAACGTAGCCCTGGAGCACGAATGTTCACTCACACCTACATGCTGCCAACTTCATGCCCCCAGGGGGTGTGTTTCAGCAGGGGGGGGGGGGGTGGTACCTAAGGGTAAGCTTACACCGTGAGGGGGGGAAGCCTACTCCCAAGTTGACGACCTCCTGCACTTTACCATCAAGATGCGCAGGACGCTGGCACCTCACACTCTGCGCCGCAACCCACGCAACTGAAGGTCAAAGGGGCGCGCAGTACCGCCAGCCACACCGACACTAATCGCCAACCTTCCTCAAATGCCAGACACCCCCGTGTAATGTAGAGGTAGTTATAGCAAAATGAGAATAAACAGGTTTGAGTGAAATCCAATTCAAGTTTTATTCCAGCATCAACACGGGAGTGCAACCGGCTCTTCCAAATATCAACAGTCCTATGAATCAATTAACAGCTGTGGTTTAAACTGTAAGGACATCCTCGAGAGACGTATCTTCAAACATATTTATGTTTGAAGATACAGTGTCCTCGAGGATGTAAGAAGTAGAATGTATTAACATACGGGATGTCATTACATCAGAATGATATTATGAACACAATAAAAATGGAAGAAAGACTATACCTTACATCATCTCCCTTCTTATATAAACAAAACTTTAAACAATAAAATAAAGCAAGATAAATAAAATTCTTTAAATTTTGAGAGCATAGAATTTTTTCGTTGTGATTTAATAAATTCATGCATATTACTATACTGTAACATAGCAGAAGGTGTGATGAAAGGAGAAATACAGAAGAAAAGGTTAAAGATAAACAGATGGTGTGACTAAAGGAAAATGTGAACATTACAACATAAAGAATGTTATTACATTAGAATAAGTTCGTGACATAATGAAATAGAAGAAAGACTATACCTTACACCATCTCCCTTCCTATAGTAACAAAAATGTCATACGTTTCATTATATATTAACATGGTATAGGAGACTATGTTTAACACCATATGCCTTTCTGGAATAATAACAAAATTGAAAAGCGTGAGGTTAACCTGTCTCTAAACCTTAAGGAAGTCGGACAATTAAAATGATATCTTGGATTAAACAGGAAATATTGTAAGGAAAATTGTCAGAAAGAGTTCCTAAAGAAAGTGAAATGCATTTGTTCCTAAGAAGGTAAAGTGCATTTATAATTATATATTAGTATGTTATTTATAAAGAGAAGTCTTTGTAAAACTTGGGCATTCAATTTAAAGGAAATAGAAATAAGTAATAACGTTAACTTGGCCTCCTAATGAGACAAAGTGTGCTTCAATTAAAGCTCATAGGTTTCTTAATCGCTACTGAATAAATTAATGTTTCTATAGTTGAATTTTTTCTTCCTGTAGAGATTCATTAGCAACTGAAGGTAAATCTAAGGTGTTAATGTTAACATGTTGCATGTCAGATTCTAAAGAAACCATATCAAACCCTGAACAAACATCATGTTGATCAGGATGATCAGTATTTTCATAAGTTGACACAGAGCTAACGTGTAAAGTAGGCCTAGCCCTGCACACATTATTAAAATGACCAAATTTCTGGCAGTTTGTACATTTCTTCCCTAGAGCATTACACATGGGACTGTTACTGAGATGAGTTCTTGATCCGCACCTGAAACAAAATGTGTTATTACTTCTCTGCTGAGGTCTACTAATATTATTCTTAAATGACATTGCATTAACAGAAATATCATTCTGCATAAAGTTAATAGGAGAAACATTTTCAACCATAATACTTTTTGAAGAAACAATGCTCCTTTTGATACTTTTAGCCATATCAACCACCTCAGCCAATGTTGGGTCTCTGCAACTTAAAATTCTTTCTTGAATTTTTTTATGGCAACAACCATAAACGAATTGATCCCTAATGTAGATGTCTAAATCAGCCCCAAAGTTACAATTGGCTGACATGTTCCTCAAAACTGAAATGAAGTCTTCTACGCTTTCCTCCAGGTTTTGTTTTCTTTTTCTAAAATTAAAGCGCTCCAGAATGACGTTTGGAAGTTCCAAAAATTTTCTATTAAGTCTTTGAATTGCATCTCTGTAAATATTCCAGCCTTCGCCTGTTCCTGAAGGTGGAATTGCAACGGGTAAGTTATCGTAGACTTCTCTACCAGCTCTCCCTAAGTGACTATAAAGAATGGCAAGTTTCCTTTTAGGAGCATATTCCTCTGCATCAATTGCCACTAAATAATTCTCGAAACTTCTAAACCAAGTTTTCCACGGTTCCACAGGTTTTCCATTAACAGGAAAGAATTTGTTCAGAATAATCACCTGTTGATTATTAGCCATATTTTTAAAATAAATAAATAAATTATTCTGAAAATAATGTGGTTTGTAAATATGCTCCAATATGTTATTTAGAAAATTCAAATCATTTTTCTTTTGTTCTTCCTTTCTTTTAGCTTTAAATTAAATTTTGCAGTCTTTAAAATGTTAAACGTCTTCCAACTGATGAATGTGTTTAAAATGTTAATTGTCTTTAAAATTGTTGAATGTCTTTAAAATGGTAAATGTCTTTAAAATTTTGAATGTCTTTAAAATGTTAAACGTTTTTAAAATGTCGAATGCTTTTAAAATGCCTCAGGAGATGTTTCAATCAAATGTCTTTAAATAGATGTTTCTAAAAATTGATATAAAAGCAGTCTTTTAAAAATTTCCACAGTCTTTAAAATGTGCTAATAAATATTGTCAAACAGCTTACCATGAATGAACATCACTCGATAAATGTACATGGCATTCAGTTTCTTCTGAAATCTTTAAATGACCCCAATATCAATTTAGTGCAAATACAATGACTTTCAACTGAAATATTCACTTCTTCTTAAATAAGTCGTGCGTATCGTGTTAAATTCATGAAATTTGTATTAGAAACTGACTTCTTCCGTTTTATGATGACGTCACCACGTATTTTTCTCGCGTTATTTGAAGGCTGCTTGGTTCCGTCTGAAATCACAGATTAACTTTTAAATGTGTATCCTGCTGAAATTTCTTCGTATGAAATCCGAACTTGCAGGAAGGTGAAAAGCTAACGTTTAGCTTCAAAATCAGCACAGTGCAACAAATATATTTCCAGAAGACGGTGGTTACGAGGCAGCGTAGTCTTCTGAGAAATTAGTGAAGATGCCAGAAATGATTGATTTTTACCAAAATCCTGTCGCCAAATGTAATGTAGAGGTAGTTATAGCAAAATGAGAATAAACAGGTTCGAGTGAAATCCAATTCAAGTTTTATTCCAGCATCAACACGGGAGTGCAACCGGCTCTTCCAAATATCAACAGTCCTATGAATCAATTAACAGCTGTGGTTTAAACTGTAAGGACATCCTCGAGAGACGTATCTTCAAACATATTTATGTTTGAAGATACAGTGTCCTCGAGGATGTAAGAAGTAGAATGTATTAACATACGGGATGTCATTACATCAGAATGATATTATGAACACAATAAAAATGGAAGAAAGACTATACCTTACACCCCGCTGTACTGCACGGTCTCGCACGCCGCACACACACCGCCCCATGCGGCCTCGCAGCAACCTCACAATTGGTTGGGGCACGAGAAACTTCACTTCCAGTTCCGGCCCAGCGCTATAGAGTTCCTACATTCATTGACACCGGAATGCTAATGTACTGTAATAGTAACCTTACCTACCTCAAAAGCTAAGTAACAGGAACTTACATATCTAATGTAAAGGCAAAACTAGCAACGAGCCGCAAGACCGACCTTATCTACCTCAAACACCAAGTACTTTGATCAGACACACCTTACTATTTCAAAGTCCCACAAGTCCCACAGAACGCATTTTCAACAGCAAGTCCAACAAACAAAGCTGCAAGAGTGACCTTATCTACCTCAAGCTCCAAGTAACTTTTTATTTTTTTTCACCCTGCTTCACCCCACCCTTACACCCTCTGCCTCACCCCACCATCATTTCACCACCCTCGCAGTGTCACTCTGCATCATCCCTGCCCCCCCCTTCCTTCATCCCTCCCTGTGTCTCACCCCACCCTCGCACCCTGCAAACCTCCTCCCCCCTGCAGACTCCCAGCGCCTGACCCCATTCATGCTGAAAGCTGGCAGTGTTTGCTGCATCTCGTGATTAACCCCTTCGTGCCCTCGCCCTGTCTGTCGGTGCTGCTGGGAGCTTTGCCTGCCCTCCTCCAGAGCAGACTCCGCACTCTGCCTTAAACATCTGCCCTTTGGGACTGCCCTTGGATGCTCTGTTCGCCTAGCCTTGCCTTGCTTGAGCCACGCCACGCCCACGCCAGACTGAGCGCGAAGTTCGAGCAGATCAATTAGGAAGCAGCAGCCGTGCCGAGCTGTGCTGAGGCAAGCGGAGCGGAGAGCCACGGAGAGAGTGCCGCGGTAAAGACATAAACCAGGGCAGGACAATCGCCGGAGGACTGGAGGACCGCGGTACCTATTTGCGGTAAGCGGTAACGGGAAGCAAGGAAAACCAAAGAAGCGGACTGCCGACTGCGGACTGCCGCAAACCCCGTCGCCCACCCCCCCCCGCCACCCCCCCGCCCCGCCTGGGATTACAGCGGGGCCCGCAGGGGAGGAGGAGGCACAAGCCGGAGAGCCGCCAAGAGTCACGAAAGGCTCACATGAAAGGGGCACCTGAGTAAAAGCGGCAGCGGAGGTCAACGGCCGCGAGCCCCACCCCTTCTGCAAACATTCGAACATTCGAATATTCATCACAAACACTTAAAGCAGCATTCACCCCGAACCAGCATAACTTAGACCCAATTAACCCCAAGACAGACTTGGACATATAGTCGGAATAGCAACCAGCAGAGTCTGCAGGGGAAATAGGGAAATAGTTGCCCCCATTTGGCATGAGAGGCACTTAAAGGCACCAAGGAAGGGCATAGTAAAATAAAATACAACCCCAAAGGAGGCTAGGATTTACGGTGATCTACTGTGAATCTACTGTGAAGCAGGCGACCCACCTAAAACACGGTCGAAAGGGCAATTGTGGCATTCAAAACGGAAGGAAAGCAGGCGGAAGGCATTAAGGCTTCAAGGCAGAACAGAGGTAAGTGGTTAATTGTAATTGTAATTGTATTAAGTAAAACATTGCTGTTACACCTATATTAGGACAACAGCGCTTGCACCCTGAAATGGCTCCCAAGAAAGGGACAAATCTACATACAGGGGACGATCAAGGGAGGAGTAAATTAATGGAGGGCTCAAAATCGCCGGAAGAGAGCCAAGAAAGTCATGTGTCATCCTTGGATAATAGTAAGGGTAAAAGAAAGAAAAGGAAAGTTAAAAAAGCAGCGAAGAATGTACAGAAGGCAAAAAGAGGGGGCAATCAAACGACTAGCAAACAGAAAGAGAACATGGGAGCTACAAAGTCCATAAAGGAGTTTGTGGGTAAACACTATAAATCATTGAATCCAGCGATAACATCGGAAATAGATGAAGAAATAGTGGAAATCGGCGAAGAAATGGATGAAAACCCAGAAAAGGCGGACAAAAGTCTAAGTCGGTTAGAAAAGGGAGGAATCCATGAAGAAGTCAGCCCGGGCAGCAAAGAGGAGGGAGAGAACCGTAATACGATAAATCTGACTCTCCAAAGCCAAAATCACCAAATCTCGGCGCCTAGATTATCATCATCTCCCAAACTGTTCTCACAGCTGTCCCCAGGAAACGATGATCAAAGGGGAAATGAAGATCGGAACCAAAGCGTTATCTGGGGAGGAGCACCAGATCAATTCCAGCAGCTTTATCAATTGCAAAAAATACCAATGCATCAAGAGAGCATAAGGTCTAGCAACCCAGTAAATCCGGTCAGAAATACAATTCAGGATTCGGTGATCTCGGAAACGCCAACATCATCGCTAATAGAGATAATCATGTTACTCCAGAAGGCTCTACAAGGGATCCTGGAAGTGAGCCTCTCAAATAATGGGTTGATGAAAGCTCAGAAACAACATCTAAAAAGAATAGAAGAAGAACTAGGAGAAATAAAGAGCAAAATGCCAAACAAGGCAACGACAATAGTCCCAACCCCGTCAAAGGAGAAAAGTGACATGGTAACACTAGAAGAAGAAAGTAGTGTATTTTTGGAAAGTGAACACGAACCAGTAAAACAATCAGCAAAGAAGGCAGAAGAGCCTGCAGACAATGTCTATATATCAAGAAGACCAATGCTGATAAAGAGGCGTGGGGGGTATGTCACACGAGGAGCCACGTCCAGGATTGGAAAAAACAGGCATCCAAAACAAGAAGTGAAGAGTAAAGGGAAGGAAACAGAGACGGGGGTGATACAGTCAATCTTGAACGCATCAGCTGCGACCTTCAAAACAAGTAGACCCGTGTATGTAGAGGTAACAGACCGAAAGACCCGATGGACCCCGACAGTACTAAGAAAAAAGCAGAGAGGCAAGGAGGCAATCGAGAACCCCCCTCCAATTAGTAGGACCAAACAGAAAGTAGGGCAAAAGGACGATCGAGGTACGGAACAAAGGACAGCAATATCCCAGATTTATGAAGACCCCAATATGAGAAAGAACGGGCGGCAAACAGTGAGAGCAATCACTTACCACCAGGCGTTGCTAACAAACATGAACCCGTCTGAGAGAGACAAGAACAGTTGGTTATTTCTAGATCTAGTACCAGCCGGGAGGAAAGTGAAGCCGACAGGAAATCCAAGACCCCTCAATAGGGCTCTGATTCTAAACGCGTTTGAAAAATGCGGCAGCCTGATAGGGATTGGTACTAAAGACCTACAGCAAGTTGGATTTGTAGAAAATAGGTATGGAAAGGAGGTAACAAAAGTTACCCTTCACTCAGATCTGGTGAAAAGGGCAATCCTGAAAGCATCAACTGAGATAACTAAACAGGGAATAAGGATTGTCCCAGAGAGTGAAATAAAATCATTCACGGATAAGAAGTTTTTAAATCACCATGCCGGCCTTCAGAAGAGACAAGTGATACTCTGTAGAGAAACGGAAAAGGATTTAAGCCACCTGAACATCATAATAGACAACACAAGGAATGATTCCTCATGGGGTAACTGGTCGTTACATAATAATACAGTGGGAGAAGATATCTTAAGTAACTCATTGGATATGGAGGAAGTAGGGGTTCTGAGTGACGTTGAATAGGATGGAGGGGGGTCGCAAGATATAGGTCTCTTAACTTGGAATATTAACGGGTTAGGCAATGGGCAAAAATGTGAGTATATAAAAGAAACTATAAATAAAGTGGACATTGCCTGCCTGCAAGAGACCTGGTCATGCGACAACACCCCTACATTTGATGGATACGCTCAGATACAGCAGCCAGCCATAAAGAAAAAGTATGGACGGCCCTCGGGGGGGCTACTGACTCTGATATCAACAAAAGTCATGAGAGATCTTGAAAGGTTGAATACAAAATGCAAATGGGTACAAGCATGTAGAATTGATCTCACGAAGGTGGAACAGAAACATAAAACGTTGATTTTAATGAATGTATATATGCAGTGGGATAATAGGGAGGAGTATGAAAGGGAAATGAAGTATTTTAAGGAGGATGTAGATAGTACTCTAGAAAAATTTCCCCTAGAGACAATATTAATAATGGGTGATTTTAACCACAAATTGAACCCAAAGAAAGTTGACTTATGGAACAGGGAACAGTTAGAGGTGTATGGGATAAATCCGGCCAAGTTCCCAAGCGGGGAAACCTCGAAAGAAGATCTTGGCTTAGCACATACCTTAGGAGGTAGGGGTTTTCACTGCGTAAATGGGAGAGTAGAGACAGACTGCCCAGCAGGAAAGACATTTATTCAAGGGCAACAGAATTGTCCAATCGATTATATATTCCTGCAGGCTTGGAGCTTCGGTCTGATCAGGGACTTTAGGTTGGTTCAAAAAGAAGTGAGTGATCACAAACTCCTGTATATAACTATAGTAGGGGGAAAAGATCAACTGAGAGAAAGGGTGATCACACAGGAGGTCGAGTATCCCAAACGGGTGACGACACGCCTCACCGAGGAATACATGGAAAAATTGAAGTCTATGCAATTAAAAATAGCACCGGAAAACTGTGAGAATAAAAAATTGGAATGGTTTATAGGGAAATTAGAAGAGGTGGTTCAATGTTTAAAGATAAAATTAAAAGGGAATCATCCTACAATGGCTAAACCTACAATTAGATGTAAAGGGTTCTCTGTGGTGTGCCAAAATAAGAAAAAGGAGATACGTGCAATACAAAGAAAACAAAAAAAGAATTTTATTTGAGAGAGACAGGACATGTTAGTCAAGCTGAACAAAGAATTTAAGAAAATGGTAACCAATGCAAAAAGGGAATATAAAGAAAAATGTTGGTCAGAATTATTAGAGGCCATAGAGAATAAAAACCTAAGGCAATTCTGGAGACTAGTAAAGTCTGTAGCAGGTGCGTCAGATGGAGATATGAACTGTGTGGTGAGTGAGGCTGCATGGGAAGGGTATATAAGGGAGTTATACGGGGTAAGAACCCCTAGAAAGGAGGTGGAGCCTAATCTATGGCAAGAAATCTCGGATGTCCTACTGCACCAATTCAAGGAAGATAATGTTGAGCTCACAATAAGAGAACTCAACCTAACTCGGGCAGCAGGGCCAGATAATCTCCCTGCGATAATATTGAAATCTGATGTTAAATGGTGGGCAAGATTTCTAGCCAAGATGTTCCAGGTAGTCCTAAAAGAAGGGGTAATGCCACCAACTTGGAAGGGGGCCGTAATTAGGCCAATCCACAAGAAAGGGAGCAAAGAGGAGCCACAAAATTACCGGCTAATCAACTTACTAGATATAGGCGAGAAGGTGTTCTCTAAAATAGTGCTGAAACAGCTGAATGCATGGGTAGACGAGTTTCAAATAATACCCACAGAACAGGGTGGTTTTAGAGCAGGCCACTCTACAATAGACCACGGATTTGCTCTATGGGCGATGGCGATGAAGTCGACGGAACAGAACGGCAAGTTATGCTGCTGTTTCGTCGACTTCAGAGCAGCCTTTGATTCGGTGGATAGGGCCTGTTTATGGGAAATACTAGAGAGACTGAAGATCCCTAAGGATCTACTCACTATAATAAAAGAACTCCACAGGGAAAATTGGGGCCAAGTAATCAAGGATAAGGTGGGTTCTCTAACTTTAAAAATACCCATAGCAAATGGACTAAGACAAGGCTGTGTGCTGGCCCCACAACTCTTTTCGATCTTCCTGTCTGACCTTCCGGCACAGCTTGAGGTGGAGGGCAGTGCCAGTCCTAAAATGGATGGCAATAAAATACCCTGCCTGTTGTACGCAGACGACCTGGTGATAATAGACCAGACCGAGAGGGGCCTACAAAGGAAGCTTAACGCTTTCCATACATATTGTACCAGTAAATTATTAACAATTAATTTAGATAAAACCAAAACCCTATGCTTCGGGAAAAAGATAAGCAAATTTACATGGTATATAGGTGATCTCAAACTGGAAAATGTAAATGAATATCGATATCTGGGGTTGTGGTTCGATAGAGTTTTAAATTGGAATTCCCACCTGGATACCCAAAAAGCTAAGGCACTCTCTTCCATATGTGGCTTAAAAAGATTTAATGGGGTATATGGAGAGATGTCACACCGACCTATGCTGAGAGCTTTTGAAGCAATGATACCTTCGCAAATGTTATACGGCGCTGAGATCCTTTATTTGAGCGGTAAGGGATCCTGGGACGTGTTAGAGGGGAACTGCTTAAAAAGACTCTTATCCCTTCCTAAATCCTCAATGATACAAGCCATCAGGTTAGAAATAGCAACAAAATCCTGGAAAATTCAAACCCAGATGGCTGTGATTAGATTTTGGAAGAGACTGGAAGACCCTGAAAACCAAAAAGTAGCATGTTGGTGTCGCAATGAAATACTGAGAAGTGAGCTAAAATGGGCAAAAGGTTGTAGGGACAAACTGAAAGGAATTTGCAAAGCTTTGGAGATTGATTGGGACCAAGAATCGCTTCGGATCCTTGGTACCAAAGGGGAGCTGAAGCAAAGGGGGAAGGAAGTCTCTAAAGCAACTGATATAGGCTATTTAACTAATAAAAAATCTGTGACGCACATGTTGAAAGCCTGGTCCAATGAAAACTGGTTCCCCTATCTTGATAGACTCCCTAACCGAGGGTTCAGGCAAGAGATCCTGAGGTGTCGAACTGGGATTAACCCGTGGATATTAAATAAAGCGCTTAAAGCCAAAATGCTAGACCATGAAGGCTGCTGTAAGTGTAAGTTGAGAACCAAGGTAGACTGGCCGCATATTCTATTGGACTGCCTGTTCCTCTTGGAGCAGAGGAAACTATGGCTGCGCCTGGTCTTCTTAAAATATGAAATAAAAACGAGGAGGCAGGCAGCCATCCTCCTAACAGAAATACCCTTCATTGATATTGTGATTGCCCTAGAGAAATTCTTAAAGGTAGCCCAGAGTGCATGGTGGCCCAAGGAAACATGTAGTACTGTATGAATTTCTTCTTTTTTCTTTTTTTTGTTTTATTTAAAACTTGCACAACGTTATGAACTTGAATAGGTTTTAAACTTTTTATAACATGTTTTTAGGTATTGAACCTTTTAACCGGCGCTTAGTATTTTATAAGTGGAATTGGTACTTGAAAATGAATTATAGAACTGTCTTTTAGAGAATAATATTTTAAAAATAAGTATAGGTATTTATTGTATACACCCCTTATTGTGTAATGTTCACTGCTTTGTTTAAAGACTACGGTCATAATAAACATACATTTTGACTTGACTTGACTTGACTGCCCTTGTACTCGGCACCACTGCCCTGCCCCTATCTACGGGGGGGCAGGAGCCCCCAACGCCAGAGGAGCCCGCTGGGGGGGCACTGAGCAGAGAGGAACTTTTCATTTGTGGAGTAAGGGGAGTTTAAAGGGCTGAGGATGACGTCACACCTCTCTCAGTGCATCTCATCTCCCCCGCTACAGCACTGAGGCCTTATCATCTGTCAGTGTATCTCAAGCATCCTACTGTCAGAAACTGAGGCTGACACACCTCTCTCAGTGTATCTCACCCCCTGCTGCCAGAGAACTAAGACTGAGGCCGCACGCCTCTCAGTGCATCTCAACTTTCCTTCTGCCCGAGAAATGACACATACATAGCTCAATCAGTGCATCTCACCCCCCCCCTGCCAGAGAACTGAGGCCCGCACAGCTATTGCCATTGTAAATGACAATACCATTTATTCATGTTTTAAAAAAAAAAAAATGAAAAAAATGTCATAAGCAATGCCAATAGCTCTACCTTCAATAATGCCGAGACCATTGCATTGTAAATGCTTATTTCCTTCTGGCATGTCCCACAAAGAGTGGGCATTTCATGTTTTTCTTGAAAGTAGACCAGGTGGCTTCTTTCTAATTAGGTAAGCAGGCTCTGGGGCTAATGACGTGTGTTGAGCGCGCTATCTTTTTGATCTTTAAACAGGCATTTGTAATACATTTTGTGTTGTTTTATTTCACAGTTTTTGGTCCTGAGGAGAATCCCAAGAATAAAGGGATTTGAAACGCGTAGACCACAGACTGTGCCAAACAGTGGTGTTTGTAATTTGTACTTGTTTGTGTTATGCCCATTTGTTGTAAATACTCCATTGGTTGTATAATAGTGTAAACATTGCATAGGGTGTACATATAGAAAAAATCCTTTTTGAAAAGTTTACTACATTCTTGTTTGGCATTCGAGGTGCTTCTTAGGTGATATCATTGTTTCCCCTTGTTATTTTGCACCAATCAGGTTGAGTGTTTTTGTGTGATAGAGAGAGTGGGTCGTGATAGATTGAATGGATCTTGGAATGGATGTGAATATAATTGGATTCATCACTAGTCCTTGTGTTTAAATGTATTCATATTGTTTGATTGTTCACCACTTTTAGTTAGGTGTTCCTTGTAGAAAAAAAACATTTGTACTATTGAAATAAAAGCGACTAATGAGCTTTCAGGTGTATTGTCGTGTGGTCTATACACCTTTGGTTAAATCAATTCAATGAATGCATCAGTACTGGCATTTTTCTTGTTGTTCAGGTTAAACTACTACTGAGGCAGCACCATGCCTTGAACCGCTACAGAGGCAGCACCATGCCTTAAACCGCTAACAAGGCAGCACCATGCGTTAAAACACAACTGAGGCAGCACCATGCCGTAAACTACTAACGAGGCAGCACCATGCCTTGAACCGCTACAGAGGCAGCACCATGCCTTAAACCGCTAACAAGGCAGCACCATGCGTTAAAACACAACTGAGGCAGCACCATGCCGTAAACTACTACCGAGGCAGCACCATGCCTTGAACCGCTACAGAGGCAGCACCATGCCTTAAACCGCTAACAAGGCAGCACCATGCGTTAAAACACAACTGAGGCAGCACCATGCCGTAAACTACTACCGAGGCAGCACCATGCCTTGAACCGCTACAGTGGAAGCGCCATGCCTTAAACCACTAACAAGGCAGCACCATGCGTTAAAACACTACTGAGGCAGCACCATGCCTTAAACCGCTACAGTGGAAGCGCCATGCCTTAAACCGCTAACAAGGCAGCACCATGCGTTAAAACACTACTGAGGCAGAACCATGCCTTAAACCGCTACAGTGGAAGCGCCATGCCTTAAACCGCTACCAAGGCAGCACCATGCCTTAAACCGCTACCAAGGGAGCACCATGCGTTAAACCGCTACCAAGGGAGCACCATGCGTTAAAACGCTACACAGGCAACACCATGCCTTAAACCACTAACAAGGCAGCACCATGCGTTAAAACACAACTGAGGCAGCACCAGGCCGTAAACTACTACCGAGGCAGCACCATGCCTTGAACCGCTACAGAGGAAGCGCCGTGCCTTAAACCACTAACAAGGCAGCACCATGCGTTAAAACCTTACTGAGGCAGCACCATGCCTTAAACCGCTACAGTGGAAGCGCCATGCCTTAAACCGCTACCAAGGCAGCACCATGCCTTAAACCGCTACCAAGGAAGCACCATGTGTTAAAACGCTACAGAAGCAAAACCATGCCTTAAACCGCTAACAAGGCAGCACCATGCGTTAAAACACAACTGAGGCAGCACCATGCCGTAAACTTCTTCCGAGGCAGCACCATGCCTTGAACCGCTACAGAGGAAGCGCCATACCTTAAACCACTAACAAGGCAGCACCATGCTTTAAACCGCTAACAAGGGAGCACCATGCGTTAAAACGCTACAGAGGCAACACCATGCCTTAAACCGCTAACAAGGGAGCACCATGCCTTAAACCGCTACAGAGGAAGCGCCATGCCGTAAACCACTAACAAGGCAGCACCATGCTTTAAACCGCTAACAAGGGAGCACCATGCCTTAAACCGCTACAGAGCTAGCACCATGCCTACAGATCTGAAAGCATTCTGTGCTTGGTCGAGTTTACATGTAGGCCTCGGGGGTGTGTGTTCTACTGCTCCATATTAGGGGTCCTAAGGTAGGAGGCACATGGAAGAAGCCATTCCGGGGGTGGGGGGGGGCGGAAGGACACTAGGACAGAGGTTCATTCCTTTTGCTGAGATGCCACCTCCTCTCACCGGATTTGGTCCCAAGCTGTAGCGCCGCAGCAGACGTGTGCGTTTGTTATTACGGTGTCAATTTTCGGTCCATGTGGTTTTTGAATGCACGCTTTATTTTCAGAAGACTTTTTGTTCTGGGTGATTTTGGCAAGGTGTTCACGGCGACCATAAACTTACAACACCCCAAGGAGCGCCCTGGCGAGAGGGCCTGAACATTCATCACTTCGAATTGCAATTCCACAAACCCCTGCTAAATGTGTCATCCGGTATCCATATTATTAAGTAAAGGCTGGCAGAGAGGAGTGAGGGGAGAAATAGAGGGGGGTTGTGGTGGAAAGGAGAAGGATAAGGAATAGTGTCAGAAGGGGCAGAGAAAACCTGTAATATATGACACCATTCTCCTAACACTGAATCATTGAGACTGACCTGTAGAGTACAGAGCCATGAATGTAAGGGACGAGAGAGATCATCTGAAGTGCGTGAGACCTGAAATGAAAAAGCAGGCAATTCACCTGAAGTGTTTGAGGGCTGGAATGTAAATAATGAGGGAGACTTTTCCGAAGAGATGTATGAGGTCTGAAATGTAAGGAACAAGCGAGACTCGCCTGAAGAGGTGTACAAGGTCAGGAATGTAAGGAATGAGGGAGGATCCGCTGAAGAAGTGTTTGAGGTCAGAAATGTAAGGAAGGAGCGAGGCTCACCTGAGGTGTACGAGGTCTGCAATGTAAGGAACAAGAGAGACTCACCTGAAGAGGTGTTTGAGGTCTGGAATGTAAGGAACAAAGGAGGATCCCCTGAAGAAGTGTTTGAAGTCAGGAATGTATGGAACAAGAGAGAGTCTCCTGAAGTGTATGAGGGCTGGAATGTGAGGAACAAGTGAGACTCTCCTGAAGAGGTGTTTGAGGTCTGGTATGTAAGGAACAAGTGAGAGTCACCTGAAGAGTATGAGGCTGGAATGTGAGGAACAAGTGAGACTCGTCTGAAGAGGTGTATGAGGTCTGGAATGTAAGGAACAAGTGAGAGTCACTTGAAGTGTATGAGGGTTGGAATGTGAGGAACAAGTGAGACTCTCCTGAAAAGGTGTTTGAGGTCTGGAATGTAAGGAATAAGTGAGAGTCACTTGAAGTGTATGGGGATGGAATGTGTAGAACAAGCAAGACTTGCCTGAAGAGGTGTATGAGGTCTGGAATGTAAGGAACAAGCAAGACTAACCTAAACAGGTGTTGGAGGTCTGCAATGTAAATAACCAGTGAGACTGTCCTGAAGAGGTGTATGAGGGCTGGAATGTAAGGAACGAGCGAGACTCGCCTAAACAGGTGTATGAGGTCTACAATGTAAATAACAAGTGAGATTCTCCTGAAGAGGTGTATGAGGTCTGGAATGTAAGGAATGAGCGAGACTCGCCAAAACAGGTGCATGAGGTCTGGAATGTAAGAAACAAGCGAGACTAACCTAAACAGGTGTATGAGGTCTGCAATGTAAATAAAAAGTGAGCCTCTCCTGAAGAGGTGTATGAGGTCTAGAATGTAAGGAACGAACAAGACTCGCCTAAACAGGTGTATGAGGTCTGCAATGTTAATATCGAGTGAGGCTCGCCTAAACAGCTGTACGAGGTCTGGAATATAAATAACAAGTGAGAATCTCCTGAAGAGTTGTATGAGGTCTGTAATGTAAGGAAGGAGGGAGGATCCGCTGAAGAAGTGTTTGAGGTCAGAAATGTAAGGAAGGAGCGAGGCTCGCCTGAGGTGTACGAGCTCTGCAATGTAAGGAACAAGAGAGACTCACCTGAAGAGGTGTATAAGGTCTGGAATGTAAGGAACAAGAGAGGATCCCCTGAAGAAGTGTTTGAAGTCAGGAATGTAAGGAAGGAGCGAGACTCGCCTGAGGTGTACGAGGTCTGGAATGTAAGGAACGAGGGAGGATCCCCTGAAGAAGTGTTTGAGGTCAGGAATGTAAGGAAGGAGCGAGACTCACCTGAGGTGTACGAGGTCTGGAATGGAAGGAACGAAGGAGGATCCCCTGAAGAAGTGTTTGAGGTCAGAAATGTAAGGAAGGAGAGAGACTTGCCTAAGGTGTACGAGGTCTGGAATGTAAGGAACAAGGGAGGATCCCCTTAAGAATTGTTTGAGGTCAGAAATGTAAGGAAGGAGAGAGACTCGCCTGAGGTGTATGAGGTCTGGAATGTAAGGCATGAGGGAGGATCCGCTGAAGAAGTGTTTGAGGTCAGAAATGTAAGGAAGGAGCACGACTCGCCTGAGGTTTACAAGGTCTGCAATGTAAGGAACGAGAGAGACTCACCTGAAGAGGTGTATGAGGTCTGGAATGTAAGAAACAAGGGAGGATCCCCTGAAGAAGTGCTTGAGGTCAGGAATGTAAGGAAGGAACGAGACTTGCCTGAGGCCTACGAGGTCTGGAATGTAAGGAATGAGGGAGGATCCCCTGTAGAAGTGTTTGAGGTCAGGAATGTAAGGAAGGATCGTTACTCCCCTGAGGTGTACTAGGTTTGGAATGTTGAGAACAACGGAGAATTCCCTGAAGAAGTGTTTTAGGTCAGGAATGCAAGGAAGGAGCGAGACTCGCCGGAGGTGTACAAGGTCAGGAATGTGAGGAGCAAGCAAGACTCGCCTGCAGAGGTGTTTGAGGTCTGGAATGTAAGGAATGAAGGAGTATTCCCAGAAGAAGTATTTGAGGTCAGGAATATAAGTAAGGAGCGAGACTCGCCTGAGGTGTATGATGTCTAGAATGTAAGGAACGAGGGAGAATCCCCTGAAGAAGTGTTTGAAGTCAGTAATGTATGGAACAAGAGAGAGTCCCATGAAGTGTACGAGGGCTGGTATGTAAGGAACAAGTGAGCGTTGCCTGAAGTATATGAGGGCTGGGATGTGAGTAACAAGCGAGACTCACCTGAAGAGGTGTATGAGGTCTGGAATGTAAGGAACGAGAGAGACTCACCTGAAGAGGTGTATGAGGTCTGGAATGTAAGAAACAAGGGAGGATCCCCTGAAGAAGTGCTTGAGGTCAGGAATGTAAGGAAGGAACGAGACTCGCCTGAGGCCTACGAGGTCTGGAATGTAAGGAATGAGGGAGGATCCCCTGTAGAAGTGTTTAAGGTCAGGAATGTAAGGAAGGATCGTTACTCCCCTGAGGTGTACTAGGTTTGGAATGTTGAGAACAACGGAGAATTCCCTGAAGAAGTGTTTTAGGTCAGGAATGCAAGGAAGGAGCGAGACTCGCCGGAGGTGTACAAGGTCAGGAATGTGAGGAGCAAGCAAGACTCGCCTGCAGAGGTGTTTGAGGTCTGGAATGTAAGGAATGAAGGAGTATTCCCAGAAGAAGTATTTGAGGTCAGGAATATAAGTAAGGAGCGAGACTCGCCTGAGGTGTATGATGTCTAGAATGTAAGGAACGAGGGAGAATCCCCTGAAGAAGTGTTTGAAGTCAGTAATGTATGGAACAAGAGAGAGTCCCATGAAGTGTACGAGGGCTGGTATGTAAGGAAGAAGTGAGAATCTCCTGAAGAGGTGTTTGAGGTCTGGAATGTAAGGAACAAGCAAGACTAACCTAAACAGGTGTTGGAGGTCTGCAATGTAAATAACAAGGGAGACTCTCCTGAAGAGGTGTATGAGGTCTGGAATGTAAGGGACAAGGGAGAATCCCCTGAAGAAGTTTTTGAAGTCAGGAATGTAAGGTACAAGTGAGAGTCCCCTGAAGTGTATGAGGGTTGGAATGTGAGGAAGAAGTGAGAATCTCCTGAAGAGGTGTTTGAGGTCTGGAATGTAAGGAACAAGCAAGACTAACCTAAACAGGTGTTGGAGGTCTGCAATGTAAATAACAAGGGAGACTCTCCTGAAGAGGTGTATGAGGTCTGGAATGTAAGGAACGAGCGAGACTCGCCTAAACAGGTGTATGAGGTCTGCAATGTAAATAACGAGTGAGATTCTCCTGAGGAGGTGTATGAGGTCTGGAATGAAAGGAACGAGCGAGACTCACCTAAACAGGTGTATGAGGGCTGCAATATAGATAACGAGTGAGACTCTCCTGAAGGTGTATGAGGTCTGGAATGTAAGGACGAGCGAGACTCGCCAAAACAGGTGTATGAGGTCTGGAATGCAAGAAAAGAGCGAGACTAACCTACACAGGTGTATAAGGTCTGCAATGTAAATAACAAGTGAGACTCTCCTGAAGAGGTGTATGAGGTCTGGAATGTAACGAACAAGCGAGACTCGCCTAAACAGGTGTATGAGGTCTGCAATGTAAATATCCAGTGAGGCTCGCCTAAACAGCTGTATGAGGTCTGGAATGTAAATAACAAGTGAGACTCTGCTGAAGAGTTGTACGAGGTCTGTAATGTAAGGACAAGCGAGACTCGCCTAAACAGGTGTATGAGGTCTGTAATGTAAATAACGAATGAGACTCTCCTGAAGAGGTGTATGAGGTCTAGAATGTAAGGAACAAGCGAGACTCGCCTAAACAGGTGTATGAGGTCTGCAATGTAAATATCCAGTGAGGCTCGCCTAAACAGCTGTATGAGGTCTGGAATGTAAATAACAAGTGAGACTCTGCTGAAGAGTTGTACGAGGTCTGTAATGTAAGGACAAGCGAGACTCGCCTAAACAGGTGTATGAGGTCTGTAATGTAAATAACGAATGAGACTCTCCTGAAGAGGTGTATAAGGTCTGGAATGTAAGGAACTAGCAAGACTTGTGTAAAACGTGTATGACGTCTGTGATGTAAATAACGAGTGGGGCTCTCCTGAAAAGGCGTATAAGGTCTGGAATGTAAGAAATGAGCGAGATTCGCCTAAACAGGTGTATGAGGTCTGGAATGTAAATAATGAGTGAGACTCTCCTGAAGAGGTGTATGAGGTCTGGAATGTGAGGAACAAGCAAGACTCGCCTGAAGAGGTGTACGAGGTCTGGAATGTAAGGAACGAGGGAGAATCCCCCGAAGAAGTGTTTGAGGACAGGAATGTAAGGAACAAGTTAGACTTGCCTGAAGAGGTGTATCAGGTTTGGAATGTAAGGAACAAGTGAAAGTTGCCTGAAGTGTATGAGGGCTGGAATGTGAGGAACAAGTGAGACTCTTCTGAAGAGGTGTTTGAGGTCTGGAATGTAAGGAACAAGTGAAAGTTGCCTTAAGTGAATGAGGGCTGGATTGTGAGGAACAAGCGAGACGCGCCTGAAGAGGTGTATGAGGTCTGGAATGAAAGGAACGAGCGAGACTAACCAAAACAGGTGTATAAGGTCTGCAATGTAAATAACGAGTGAGACTCTCCTGAAGAGGGGTATGAGGTCTGGAATGTAAGGAACGAGCGAGACTCGCTTAAACAGGTGTATGAGGTCTGGAATGTAAGAAACGTGTGAGACTCTCCTGAAGAGGTGTATGAGGTTACGAATGTAAGAAACAAGTGAGACTCTCCTTGGCTTAGGATTTCAAATGTTTTAAAGGCCTGATTACGCCAGGTATATCCCAAATGTGCAATTCCTATAAGCTCCCAATTTGAGAAGCCCCTCAGTCACTGTTCCATAATAGTGTCATATTTATAAGTTTTCCATGCCAGTCCAGGAATCTTGTGTCCTCCCTCCATACCCTAACTACTGTCTGCGTGTGGTGTGGTAGCTCTTTCTCTTTCGGTAGAGGAGCACTTCGTGACTTCCGCAGCAAATGCTAATTTGTTGCAAGATAAATAAGTAATATTATGGCATGACTGTCAGTGTTTAAAAACAACTCTATATAGAGATAACAACAGGTAAGAACTGAATAAGAATGGATTAAAATACAAATGTATTTCTTGTTTTGATGGCACCTCTTAAAAAATAACCTACAGTTACACAAATTGTAGGGGGTTCCAGGGCTTGGAGGAACTCCAAAGCTACCCGGGAGCAAGGAATACCCACTAATAATATGGAGTAATTCAAATTCAATTCAAAAACAACTTTATTCGGTTTTTCACAATGATAGAAACACCATAAAAGTTCACAAAATACATTTTTTACACATTTACTCAGTTTGTAAAAACAATTAAAAACAGGAAATTTAAAAAAAAATCAATTTAAAAACACAGTATTATTAATGACTTGTCTTTTACTTATATCCTTTGTACTTAGTTCATTCTTTTCAGTATCAAAGATTAGAACGATGACGTATACAAAATTTCAGAAAGCTTGCAATTGCTTTTGCTATTAGTTCATTTTCAAGATATTGTAACGCCAAATATGCTGGACGACATTGGCGTAAGCCCCAATGTCTTAATATGGGCAGTATCCAATGTCTGCGGGGTGCCACAAAAAATTTGCAAAATAATATTGTGTGTATGGGTGACTGTTGTGATTGGGAATCGCAAGGGCACGGTAGGAGTCTTGATGACCAGTCATTCTGTATGGAAAAGGAGACCATTAAATGGAACATATTAAACCTAAAATGCGTCAAGAGCAGTTTTTCAAATTGGGTTACTTTATACATCAAATAGGGTTCGACAGACAGCACAGTTTGTACCAATAGACTCTGTTGTGCGGAGGGTTTATGAATTTCTTTTAACAGGCGTACCTGGCGCAAATGTGCAAGGCATGCTTTTCTCAACTCTAGTTTAGAGATATTATTTAAAGATAGTGGGTCTTTAAAAAAATGTTCGAATCCCATGTCTGTTAAAAGGGCTCTGACGTAGACTGTCCATTTTATCCTCCTGTAATGGTCAAGCGTCTGTATATCTTGTATGATGGATCTGGTTAGATGGCATTGTTCAGTGACCCAAATTCGACGCCATAGCATTACAGGCTGGGCTTTTATGATATCCTCTAGATAGTCTATGCCCAGCTCTACATGACAAGCATATGTGGAGGAATTTTTCGGTAACCCGAGTAGGGATCTTAAAAAAGAATTTTCTATTTTTTGTAGTTCAGTCACATTTGCAAAGCCCCATATCCCTGCCCCATAAATAGCGGTACTGACACATTTGGCGTTATATATTTTTAACATTTCTAATGGTGGTTTATGTCCCAATTTTTGTGCAAATGACCTCAATGCCATTGTTGCTCTCAGAAAGGATAATTTCCTGGCATTGATTGCTGCCTTCCACTTAAATTTGTCATCGATTACAATTCCCAAGTATTGATATGTTGATGTTCTCTCCAACATTTCTCCTTTCACAAGTAGTTTTTTGGGTTTTGCACTCTTTTTCCCCGCATGCATAGTAAACGTTTTTTTCACATTTAAGAACAAATTCAAACTTAGCATAAAATCACAGTATTTATCCAGTGCTCGCTGTAATTCCACCGAAGTTCTGGCTAGGATGACCGCGTCGTCGGCATATAACAAAGCAGGTATCTGCCGACGACCAACTGAGGGGAGATCTTTACTTCCCTCCAACATGGCGGCCTCGAGGCCATTTGTATAAAGGGTAAATAAAAAGGGGGCCAGCACACATCCCTGTCTGACCCCCTTTTCCACTCTAAAACTTTCTGTCAGTTGGCCCTTTGTACCAAATCGCACTCTACCTGTTGTTCCGGTATAGAGTTCTCGGAGAAAGTCCACGATAGGAGGATCAAGTCCCATTGTGAGAATGATCCTCCACAGCCTTGAGTGTATGACACAATCAAAGGCTGCAGATAGATCTACATATACCATATGGAAGACATTCCCCTTAGCCTCTAGATATTTTCCTGCTAATAAGGACAAATGTAACGCTTGATCAACAGTACCTAACCCCTCTCGGAATCCGTACTGTATATCTGATATGATGTTTTGCGTAGCTGTCCACTGCTGGAGTCTCTCGAGAATGATCCGACCAGCGACCTTCCCAAGAGAGTCCAGGAGTGAAATGGGCCTGTAGCAGGTTGGTAGGTTTCGGTCTCCCTTTTTAAAGATCAGGACAAGTACAGATGTTTTCCATGATTTTAACAGGCCTTCTTCTACAGTAGCATTTAATACATTCGTCAAGAGCGGAGACCTAAGTTCTTCCTTATATTTAAAAATGTCAACAGGAACCCCATCTGGCCCTGGGGCCTTACCTGTTTTTGAGGACTTTAGTGCTTTCTTTACCTCATCATGAGTAAAATACAAGCTTAGTGGATAGATGACCTGATTCAATGGATCCATACAATCCATACTATATGATGTCTCTAGACCAAAAACATTAGAGTAGTGATTTACCCATTCATTGTTGGTAATTGCAATGTCGATGGATGGTAAATCCTCTTTGCCTGTAAGATATGGTGACCTTACTATTTGCCAAAACTCTACACTATCTTTAAGTTCCGAGCTTTTCTTAAGACGCTCCCATAGATCAGCTTTTATCTCTTGTTTTCTGTTTTTCATCGCTAGGGCGTACTCTTTTCTTAAAGTGATGATCTCCTCTCTATCCCTTTTATCCCTTCCCAGCGCTTTTTTTAATTTTGAGAGTGCTTTAGTGCAGGCTGGATTAAACCATCCTTTCTTCGCCTGGTTTTTTTGTTTGCAGGATTTGTTGAGTGCCTTCTTTATATTTTGTGAGATAGTGTTGCAACTGGGTATTACGTCACTGCATTTTGTCTCAGACCCTAGGCAGATTAATATCTCCTTTTTACATTCTTTGACTATTCCTGTCGTAAACACGTTTTTATCAATGTTTCCCCACTTTAGGGTGTAGCCATTCAGAGAACCCAACTCAAGATTTTGTTGATCTAATAATGTCAATGTATCAGGGTCTTTTTGATTCTTTTGGTCTCTCAGGGCGATTATAATCGGGATGTGATCACTTAGAGGGTTTTTGGCTACTTCAAATAATTCTATATTTGGGCCTTTATGTATTGAGATCAAAACATAATCTATCAGACTCATCAGCCCCCTTCCATTAAAAGTTGATGTAAACGGTACTCGGAGAGGCTTTAATTCATTTGCGAAGCCCAATTCTAGTTCTGTTAAGACCTCATTAATTTTTTCACCCTCAAATGAATGTGTAAAATGAGTTATCCTATTACCATCCTCTTCCTCGATTCCACATTTATCAGTATTATTATTCTCGCATAAATGGAGATTAAAGACACCGCCCCAGAGTATGATACATGTTTTATTAGCATATTTCTCTTTTAAATCTTGTAAGATTAGAGAAATCTCTGTGAGGATATTAGTTTCTTGTTGTTATAAAAGTTAACTATGATATATATCCTCTGTTTGGTTCTCTTTAGAATAATTATTTGATAGTTCTCTATTAATTTAAGAGGAACAATTTCCTCATTGGATAGGGTATTTGCTACATAAATAATTAGGCCACCACTATTTCTTCCAGATGGAGATTTTTTTGCCGGGGAAAGAAAGGTCTTGTACCCAATTATATGTACTGGGTCAATAGCCCATGTTTCCTGAAGACAGACAACACTACTCGTGTTAACTTGATTCAGGAAATTGGGATTCGTCACTTTAGCCAGCAAGCCTGCTATGTTCCAGTATGTTAGATATATTAAAGAGGTACTGCTATTATGACTAGGGGAAGTGCTTGTAATTAGTGAATTTTCCAGTGATACAGGACTATTTTTCAGTTGTTTTAAATTGATCTCATCATTTAATCCTATTTGGGTGAGAGGGATTTGAATATGTTTATCAGAAAAATTTGCTGCATCCTTTTCCTCTCTGTCTAAAACACTATCTATCACCTGCCCCTCTGAAGTTAACGTACAGATAGTTGTCTCTTCTAGATGGTCATTTTTTTGTCAATCATTAAAATCAAGAGTAGACAGTGCAGTAAACCTATTTTGGATCGGAATACTATAGGAATTGCCTGATGCAGCAGCAACTTGATGCCAACGAGGGTCCCTATATTCTTTATGCGGCATTGTGGACAAATAAGGATGTGACATAAAATGAGTATGTATCTGTGGTTGGTGTCTTTGTGTGTGAACATTCGGATAGGTAAATTTGGGATACTGATGTAAAAAGGGAGAGTTATTTTCTATCATTTGATAGTGATCAAAAAAAGGAGTGGCTAAGTTAGATCCCATGGTTGTTGAGTTTGTAATCAAATGTCTATAGAAATATCCCACCGGGAGAAGAGTGGTATTAAATTCCCAGACCGAAGGTGAAGGGGCCCTTGCCAAGGTTTTCTCAGCCCATTGCGGGTTCTTAAAACTTATAGATACGCAATCACCTTCAAATTTTTTCTTCAGGGGGCCTATCCATCCTACTCTCTGTACATTATTTATTTCTCCTGTACATTCTATCGGAAAATTACAATTTGCTATCAGCCAATGCAAGATCTTATTTTTCAAAGAGGAAAAAGTTTCCTCCTGATCGTGTCTGAGTTTAGGAACATTAACCAAGACCAATACATAAGCACCACATTCAGGTGGAAGATTGATTCGTGAAGGAATCTGTCTTGAATTGTATGGAGGGTCGTGTGTTGGTCGAGGTTTTTGAGAAGTTGGGAAAGTGGAATTCGGTTGGTTATCTATCTTTGTTATGTCATGAGATGGTACAACCTTCTTTCCTGTGTTTTCAGTTACAGCCCGGGTGTCGATAGGTATATTCGATGTAGAAACACTTCCTGTAGTAGAGTTATTTAAAGGATTTCCTCTGCTCATAGAAGGGACTGATTTTGGTTGTAGTTTTGTCACTATATCTGCAGATGAAATAGCTTTTGTTGTCTGTTTGGTAGTGGTAGGTTTACTAATAGTTGTTTTTGCGGCTGTTTTAGTAATTACGATGTCTCTGGGAGCCTTTTTGTTAACAGCGGTAAGTTCCTCTAGTTGTTTTTCAATACGGGCCAATCTAGATTCAATTGGTGCCATAAAGATGGCCAAGAGATCACCAACTCTTTCTATTAGTTGATAATTTTTTGTTTTTTTTGTGGGTGCGTCAAGATTGTCCGCACGCACCTGAGTATTCCCCTGGATATCCTCAGTTGGCGCCCCTGTATGTATTGTTATTCCACTAGCGGTGGGATGTTCGGTTGTACCTTTTCTAGATGGAACTTTTGTTGTGTTACATTGTTTTTCAACAGGAAGAATAGATATCGTTGGTTGTTGAATCCGTTTGCGAATGGCACCCTCTTGGCTGGGTCTTATTAACGAAACCCTATTCTCTTCTGCAATTTCCGGAGTATGATTTATATTTAGATCTGGTGTCTTTTCTAATTCATTACTCGTGTTAGACTCACAATCAATTAATGAGTCTGTTGCTGATAGATTAATCTCATTTGGAATAGTATGGAGTTCAGGTCGTATTTCTCGAGGACAGCCCACTTGTATGTCATTATATTTTGCTGGAGTTTTTGCCAGCAAAATGTTACCAAGAGAGGAACGTTTAGTTTTTGATAGTTCTTGTGAAACCCTACGCTTGGCAGCTTCTAGGTCTTGTGAGACTCTGCGTTCAAGGAGTGTAATACTAAGGTCAATAGCATCGTTTGTTCTTGTAATGAAACTATCAATAGGACCAACGATGGAAATGCTTGCCGCAGCAGTCTTACTTCTGCTTCCCCTGGTAGACATCACTGAATACATGTAGATAGTCAGGGGTAACAAAATTCAATTGAATGTAATGAACTCAGTGCAAGGCTGTCCAATATCAAAATCTGTTTACAATGTTCACAGGCAGATTGGATAGACAGGTTTACCTGCTAGTTAGCGAAGTGGTGATGTTAGGGGGGTGTACCCAACCCGACCTCTTCGTCCTCTGAGGGCCTCAGAGGGCCCGCCCTTTGCCCGGGCTTCGCCCGGCGTCCCGCAAGACGGGAGTGGTGTCGCTTTTGAGCGCCTCCTGGCGCTGAGAGGTGACGCGGCAGGCCGCTATGCGCTCTGGGAGTTGTGGTCCTCCTCTCGCTCGTCTCCGCTCGGCTGCCTCGCTCCAGGTGGTCAGTGAGCGTGAGGCGGCGGGAGACAAGCGGGCGGATTCGGGTGGCGTCAACAACGGGCTTGAAGCATTTCCCCAGGAGTTTACAGGGACGAGTGACAGCAGGCAACAGCAAAAGGAGTAAAAACATGTTGCTGGGATCGTGATAAAGTTTGCAGGAAAAAAGTTTGTCCTTCATCACATGGGCATATCAGAATACTGGACATGTCAAGCTGGAACAAAGGAAAATTCAAGTGCTATCTTTCAAACCCTAAGGGGAAACCTGTTGATAACATTCTATCCCAGGACGAATCAATTCACCCCAGATATCGGGCTATACCCTGGGTTTTGTTCAGGGCTACGTACTCTCTGGCAGGGGTTTTGGAGAACTTATTTGCAGCTCTAGGGTTATATTTATTAGCTTTAAACATGGATTCAACCTGAGCCACATCTCGCTTGGTCAGGGTTTCCGGCGATGGAAAAACTACTTCTCCCCATGTCCTCAAACATGTTCTTTACATAGTAAATCTAGGGGATGTTCAACCCTCTGTTACAAGCTAGACCGTGTAAGACTATTTCCCTATTGAAGGCTGTGTGCACGTTAGTCCATATCGAGCACTACAACAACAGTGAAGCAAAATTAATGGTGTCCTCCGCGGACTCCATCCCTAGCTCCTGGTGCAAGAATTAGGTGGAACAGGGAGGTGGAACGTCACAAGGTCTTCTCAGCACTCCATTTTGCACCCACTGGAGTGCACCATACATCAGGATATAATAATATGGCAACCTTTCTGTCTCATGGGAAGGGGCCATCTGAAGCCTTGGCAGTCAGGGCCGGACCTAAACCGTTTATATATAACAAAAAAACAGGGGGACTAAAACACACAGTGACAAACACCCCATACAGTTCTAAAAACCCTCTGACCACTCGCCTACAGGCCCAATCCGAACTGCAGCAGAGAGGTCATAATGAAAACCCCCCAGGAACCAGACCACGTCTCAATCAAGTCACATGTCTATTAATAGTTCCACGAGCTCGGATCTCACCACGTTGTGGGAAGCATAGGACAGATCCATGAAAGCAAGGCCGACGGAGCCCTGCTTTGCAATGGTATATTTGCTTATCATCAGGTACAGGTTTAAACATTGCTCCGACATGCCTAGTCCCTCATGGAATACGTAATGCTCCTCCGATAGAGTGCCGGAAGACCCAACCCAATGCAGGAGGTGGGCCAAAAGGATTAGTTACTTACCTGTAATCCTAGTTCTCTTCCAGGGGTATCCTCATCAAAGTCATAAGCATTAGAATATTCCCGCCCATGCGCGGGACCCCGGAAACAATATATTATATGTGCCCCACATATATATAGACATATAAATATAAATATATATATATATAAAAATAAGCAATTGCAGCCAAATAAAACAACAGAGCTGTAATATGCTGTGAAGAATTTCCACCATACAGTGTATTTTGCATTAGAAACATGAGAAACAACACCAATGCTTGTTTAGAAACTGTTTTAATGCTTAAAAAACAGTAGAAATTCTCATAACACACTGTAAACATATACAGCTCCCAGGCTGCATTGCAAATCCCCAGTCTAAAAAGACTGAAAAGCTAACCTGTAGCTGAATGCACTAAAACTGACGCTGTGCCTTTAAGGCACCTCTGCCCCTAGCTTCCCATCATGCCTCAGGGGTTACAGTTAGGTCAGTTGTTCTTTTCGGAGACTGAAAACCAAACCATGGTAATAACAGGTTAAAAAAACATCTCCTATGTAATAAACAAAGTCCTTTGCCCGGGGAGGCGGGAGGGTTGCTTATGACTTTGATGAGGATACCCCTGGAAGAGAACTAGGATTACAGGTAAGTAACTAATCCTTCTCTTCCAGGGGATCCTCATCAATAGTCATAAGCATTAGAATAGAGTAGCGAGCCTCACCTCATCCCTGCGGGCAAAGGAATCAACAGATAACATTCATATCCGTAGGCCCAAGAATAGGCCTTACTCTACCCAAAAAGGTTTCTCAAGGAGGCTTGCCCTACTTGAGAATCCGCTCTGGAATCAGACTCTAGGCAATAATGCCTTGTAAAGGTATGGACTGATTTCCATGTCGCAGCCTTGCATATTTCTGACATAGGAATGTCATGCAAAAAAGCTATTGTGGCTGCTTTCCCTCTAGTGGAATGAGCTTTGGGTGATTGCAACAAAGGTTTGCCAGCCAGCTGGTATGCTAGTTTGATACAAGAGACAATCCATCTGGAGATGGATCTTTTGGCTGCTGCAAACCCGGACCTCATTGCACCATAATTGACAAAGAGTTGGTCTGTCTTTCTGGTGTCCTTCGTTCTTTCTAGGTAAAACTTTAGCACCCGTTTAAGATCTAACGAGTGCAACGACCTCTCAGCTGGGGTCGATGGGTTAGGAAAGAACGAAGGAAGGGTAATCGTTTGATTTATATGAAAATCCGATACCACCTTTGGAAGGAAAGATGGGTGAGCCCTCATTACCACTCTGTTGTGGTGAAACACAGTGTAAGGTTCCTTGGTGCAGAGTGCTTGTATCTCGCTAACCCTGCGCGCAGAGGTTATTGCCACCAAGAAGGCCGCCTTCCAAGTGAGATGCTGCAAGGAGGCCTTGTGTATAGGCTCAAACGGTGTAGACATCAGTCTGGAGAGAACCAGGTTCAACTCCCAGGGAGGAGAAGGATTACTCACAGGGGGATAGACCTTCTTTAATCCCTGAAGGAAATCCTTCACCACTGGGACCTGAAAAAACGATGTTTGCGTAGGTGATTTTCTGTACGCTACTATGGCGGATAAATGAACCCTAATAGAAGCGTATTTCAACCCTGATGTCGCTAAGTATAGGAGGTATGGCAGGACTACCTCTTCTTGCCCTTTGGTGGGATCGAAGCCATGGTCCTTACACCAAATGAAAAATCTTTTCCACTTGAACGCATAAGACGTCCTTGTGGAAGGTCTCTTTGCCTCTCTTAAAATATTCATACATTCCAGAGGCAGATTTAAGTGTCCATATTGCAAGACCTCAGGAGCCATGCAGTCAGGTTCAGCGACGGGAGGTTGGGATGCAGGATCCTCCAGTCCATCTTGCTCAGCAGGTCTGGCCTGCACGGCAGACGTCTGTGTGGACACAGCGACAGATGTAACAGATCTGGATACCACCATTGTCGCGGCCAGTCCGGAGCAATTAGGATCATGTCCATGCTCGATCTGATGAGCTTGGCCACCACCTTCGGAATCAGTGCCAGAGGGGGAAAAGCATAAGCGAACATTCCTGTCCACTCCAGCAGGAGAGCGTTCCCTTGCGTCCCTGGCCGGTGGAACCTGGACGCGAAGGCGTGGCATTTGGCGTTTTCGTCGTCCGCAAATAAGTCTATGTCTGGACGACCCCAGCAACGGAAGAGTTCTTCGACCACTTCGTCGTTGAGCACCCAGTCTGGCTGATCTTCGAAGTGCCTGCTGAGTGCGTCTGCTTTTGTGTTTAGCTCGCCTGGAAGGTGCACTGCCACCACCGACAGTCCCCGAGCCAGCAGCCAGTGCCAGATTGTCTGGGCCTCCAGAGACAGAGGGCGAGATCGAGTTCCTCCCTGCTTGTTCAGATAGAACATAGTTGTAGTGTTGTCCGTCTGAACCAGGACTTTGTCCGTTGTTATTGCTGGAAAGAACGCTTTGAGCGCCAGATGAACTGCTCGAAGCTCCAGCATGTTGATGTGGTATGTCTGAAGGTTGGTCGACCAGCGACCCTGAATCTGAAGATGACCCATGTGAGCACCCCAGCCTTCTAGAGATGCGTCCGTTACCACAGACAGCGAAGGAAGAGGTTGCTGAAAAGGGACTCCCTGCAGGACAGTCCGAGGGCGAGTCCACCACTGTATTGAGGTCAGTGCTGCTTGAGACAGGATGATTCGATTCTCCCAATCTCCAGTCGCTTGGTCCCACTGATCCTCCACAGACTCTTGTAGAGGTCGCATCCTCAACCTGGCGTTCGGTATTAGGAAGATGCAGGACGCCATGGAGCCCAATAGAGACGCTACGTCTCGCACCTTTGGACGAGGAACCTGAAGTAACTTTTTGCATTTTTGTCCCATGGAAGATAGTCTCTCTTGCGAAGGAAACGCTCTTCCTAACTTTGTGTCTAGAACTGCTCCCAGATAGTGGATAGTTTGCGTGGGCTGCAGGATCGATTTTTCTGAGTTCACATGGAGGCCGAGCCTGTGTAGCTGTTGGAGACACAGGTGACAGTCTTTGGTGGCTTGACGAGGCGACGGACTCTTCAGGAGCCAGTCGTCTAGATATGGGTACACAAAGAGACCTTTTTTGTGTAGACACGCCGCTACCACTGCCATGCACTTGGTGAAGACCCTTGGTGCGGATTTGAGTCCGAAAGGAAGCACTTTGAACTGGTAATGCTTGGACCCTACCAGGAACCTCAAGTACTTTCGATGACCTGGTGTAATAGGAATGTGGAAGTACGCGTCTTGTAAATCCACCGAACACATCCAATCTCCGATTTGTAGATGAGGACATATTTGGTGGAGTGCCAACATGCGAAACTTCTCTTTGACCACCACTTTGTTGAGGAGTCGAAGATCCAAAATCGGTCTGAATTTGCCTTCTTGGTCTTTTTTGGGGACAAGGAAATATCTTGAGTACACTCCTTTCCCCCTTTGGGATAGGGGTACCTCTTCGATTGCGTTTTTCTTTAAGAGGACGCTCACTTCCCTTTTGAGGAGCTCTAGTTGGTACGAGCGAGACTTTTTTGGAGGAGCCGGTTGTGGTTTCTTCCTGAAACGTAGCGCATATCCATTGCGCAGTATATTCAGCACCCACCGAACCTTCGTGATGCTGACCCACTCTGCCAGATGTTGTGCAGCACTTCCTCCCACTGGAGTGGGTAACGGTGTCAGAGGAAGCCACTGCTCAGGCCTTGCCTCCTCTAGGTGTGGTAGAGGACTGATGATGTCCGCCTCTACCTCTGCTCGACCTTCCTCCTCTGTATTGTGGCTTTCCTTGTGGCTTGTTTTGAGACCATTGAGGGGTTTGAACCCTCTGTTGGCCTCCCCGGTTCTTGTTGGTCTTGAAGCGTCGTTTGAACGGTGCTTTCTGTTTTTCCAGACCTACTGCCTTTACTGTGTCTAACTCAGTCTTCATACGGGCCATTTCCTGATCGGCATGCTCCCCGAAGAGTGAAGATCCGGAAAAAGGCAGATTGAGGATGCGCTGCTGGGCATCTGGTTTGAGTCCAGTTAAACGCAGCCAAGAGGATCTCCTCGCACATATCCCATGTGAGTAGTTATGTCCAGCTAGAAGGGCGTTATCTGCTGATGAACTAATCATTTGGTTTGCCACCAAACAGCCCTCCGTCACTGTCTCCTCAAAGTCCTTCTGGTCCTCCTTGGGCAATTTCCCTTTGAATCGTTCCATGGAGTCCCATAGGGCTCTATCGTACCTTCCCAGAAGGGCTGATGCACTAGAGACTTTCAGGGATGAAGCTGCTGTGCTGCATACCTTGCGTCCCCAAGAATCTTGCGTCTTGCTGTCTTTGTCAGGAGGAACTGACGAAGAAGGAGCGACTGTGTGATTCTTCTTAGCTGAGGCTACAATAACTGAGTCCGCCGCAGGCTCACCTTTAACAAAGATAGGATCTGAGTCGGCTGGCCTATATTTTTTCTGGATACGTGCCGGTACTGCCCTGATCGTTGCTGGCGTGAGGAAAACCTCTTTGATCGGGTCCATTATTCCTGGAACTAATGGGAGCAACGGCCGTGTATATGATTTGTGATGAAGGGTCTCAAAAATCACAGTAGTGGACACCTCTGGAGTGGTCATCTCTATATTCAGCTTGTGAGCACCCCTTTGTAAGACGTCCAGATACGTGTTGACGTCGTCAAGAGGGGAAGCTCTTGAGCGAGGGCTGTCTGCCAGCGTTGGAGAGTAATCCCCTTTAGAAGATCCAGGTGAAGATGGAGGGGAGGACGATGGAGTTCTTCTTCTCCTGTGGTGAAAATGCTCCTTTCTCACCGGTGATCTCCTAGGTCGTTCCTCCCTTCGAGGAGAACGTGAAACCCTCTGATGTACTGGAGATCTCGATCTCTCAGTCTGTACCTCCTTTCTCGGTGTTCGAGATTTGGGTTGCTCCCTCCTTGGCGATCGGGAGACCCTAGGGTCATGCGACCTATCCGCTCCTCTCTCTCGTGAGCGTGATCGGTGAATGGCAGGACTCTGTCCATCTGCCTCTTCTGCTTGCTGAAGAGGGGACCTGTGGACTGGACTCAAGTACCTTTGAAGTCTCTCTGGTGCCTTAGAATCCTTCCAATTACTCAAAGGAGCATACCATCTTGGCGAGAGTCTTATATGTGAAGTGTACCCCCGCTGGGGACTCTTTTGTATCGGACTCCTACTCCTAGAAGATGACCCCGTTGAACCCGAGGCACTTGAGGAGGAATGGAGCGAAGCAGATTGTGTCACTAGGACTGTCGAAGGCACCGAAGGAGATCTCCGTCTCATCGGTGTTGGAGGACGTCTCAAAAGCCTTTCCCTCGACGTCGAACGCCTCTGCGGCGTCGACGGAGTGATAACCTTCGGCGTTGAATGCTTCGACGTTGACCTGTGGTCCCTCGACGTCGATCGGCGATGATGAGCCGACGGCGGAGTCTTCTCCCTCGACGTCGAACGGCGTTGCCCTGCCGCCGACGAAGGTCTCGACGTCGAACGGCGTTGCCCTGCCGTCGACGAAGGTCTCGACGTCGAACGGCGTTGCCCTGCCGTCGACGGAGCTCTCGACGTCGACCGACGTTGGTCTGTCGGCGACGGAGATGGCAATCGACAATGTCCTGTCGTCGACGATGCCCTTGATGTCGACCTGGCATGTGGCGACGGCGGAGGATCGGACATCCTCGACGTCGAGCGCCGACGTGCCTTCGATGATCCCTTCCTCGACGACGATCGTCCGAGGGGGCTCTTGCTCCTCGACGCCGAGCGCCTCCGTGGAGACGTCGGCGGAGGTGTCACACTCTTCGAAGCCTGTCGACGTCGAGACGACGGCGAGTGTGATCTGTCTCTCGACGCCGACCGTCGCCTGGTTGACGGCGGCGGAGTTGACTTATGTCTTGACGTCGATCTTCTCGTCGACGGCGATCTCGTGGCTTCTCTCGACGCCGATCGTCGCCTAGTTGACGACGGCGGAGCTTTCTTCGACGTCGGCGAACTTCTTTTCGACGACGATTTCCTCATCGACGCCGCTCTCGACGTCGACGGAGCTTTTTCTCTCGAACTGTCCATCAGATGTCGTTTTTTCAGCGCCGAGCCCGGTGCTGAGGTTGATGGACGCTCTGACTTGCCTTTGGAGGGAGTTCTGGGTCTCTTTGAACTCTTCCTCTCTGTAGATCTTCCTCTCATGGATCTCTGGGCCAGACCATAGAGCCTGTTCCTCTCTCTGTCTTTAAGAGTTCTGTCAGACAGATTTTTACAATGGGAACAGTCTTTAGGATCATGATCCTCTGGCAAGCATAAAATACAGACCTCATGAGAGTCCGTTTTTGCCTTCTTGTGGCCACAAGAAGGGCAATCATCAAATAATGAGGGCATCCTGACAGGAAAACCTCACAAAAAATTGACTGCTAAGCAGTTATTTACTTGACTCTGATGTGAAAAGTCAAAGTAAATCAAAAAATTGTTCTTTTGAAGATTTTCTGACTGAAAAAGGCAGAAAAATGTGGAGCTGAGTATCCAGGGTCCTTCCTGAAGGAGCCGGAAAGAACAACTGACCTAACTGTAACCCCTGAGGCATGATGGGAAGCTAGGGGCAGAGGTGCCTTAAAGGCACAGCGTCAGTTTTAGTGCATTCAGCTACAGGTTAGCTTTTCAGTCTATTTAGACTGGGGATTTGCAATGCAGCCTGGGAGCTGTATATGTTTACAGTGTGTTATGAGAATTTCTACTGTTTTTAAGCATTAAAACAGTTTCTAAACAAGCATTGGTGTTGTTTCTCATGTTTCTAATGCAAAATACACTGTATGGTGGAAATTCTTCACAGCATATTACAGCTCTGTTGTTTTATTTGGCTGCAATTGCTTATTTTATATATATATATATATTTATATATATATGTCTATATATATGTGGGGCACATATAATATATTGTTTCCGGGGTCCCGCGCATGGGCGGGAATATTCTAATGCTTATGACTATTGATGAGGATCCCCTGGAAGAGAACTATTCTACCCACAAGCCTAATGGCAGAGTCCAGTAACGAAATTTGGCAATAAGAATCCGGAGTCTGGGGTGAGGATTGTACTTTTAAGATGGTGAAGCCTTGACCACTGGTTCAAGGCCAGCACCCTCCCCAGCAGCCTCGACTGTCCGCCGTGCTCCTGACTGTGTCCCAGCTCCGGGTTCGATCCAGCAGTCCACCTGGCGGTAACTGCTCTTCCTATCACTTGTGTTCGCCGTAATTGTCTTTGTTTCTTTCTCTCCTGTACCCCATAATTTGTGTGCCTCCATTCACTTCTGTACCCCGTTAATTTAACTTGCTTCCTTGTATTGTATACCCCGTATCTGTTGGGCACCTTTCGGTGTTTTGACGTGCTTTTTCCCGCTACTTCTGCCCCAGCGACCCCACCCACTGATTCAGCCCACTCCCTCCCCCTTCCTGCTCCCGCCCCTTCTTATGGGAACACGCGCGCAGCTGGCACGCTAAAGGCGCGCCTTAGGCAAGCCCATCTGCGCCCGTCCGTGCCTGGAACGCGCCCAGAGCCAGACCCCCTGATCCCGCAACCGCCACAACACCCGCTACCACTACGACGCCCATACCCTCCACGCGCTCAACACCAGCCACCTTCCCATCTGTTTCCAGGCCACCCCGAAGCTCACCCACAGACCCTTCACCTGCCGAGACTGCAACTACACCAGCCAGCGCACACCACCTCCTGCCCATCACACCGCCGCTGACCACAAAAAACTGAGCTGCATACTACTCAACACCCACTCAGTCCACAAAAACGCCGTCAAACTTCGGGACCTGCTCGACTCCGCCGTCCCGGATGTCACCTTCCTGAAGGAGACCTGGATGAACACCACCGTGGCGCCTGAAATAGCCATAGCCATCCCGGACGGCTTCAAGATCATCGGCAGAGATCGTAACAACAAACCAGGAGGAGGAATCGCCATCATCCACAGGAACACCATCAGAGTCTCAACCAACACCGAAGACAACCTCAGCATGGCCGAACACCTACACTTCCAGATCCACGTCAATCACAACACCACCCTCAGAGGAACCGTGATCTACCGACCCCTGGGTCCTCGTACACAATTCAGCAAATCCATCGCCGCCCTCATGAACACACACGCCCATGCCTTCACAGACTACATCCTCCTCGGAGACCTGAACTTCCACCTCAAGAACGCCAACGACAGCAACTCCTCAATGCTGATCGACTACCTCGTCAACCTCTTGACTCAAACAGCTCGTCACAACACCCACCCGCACAGCCGGACACACGCTCGACCCCATCTTCTCCGCCAGCAACCACGTCACCTTCAGCCACACCATCGACCTCCACTGGACCAACCACCACTGCGTGAACTTCCCCTTCGAGAAACACACCGCGCACAACCAGCCGCAACAGATCCGTTACCGCAGCTGGAATAAAGTCACCGAAGACCAGCTCATCACAACACTAGCCCAAAACCATCCACCGGAGCCCTTCGAAACCAACGCTGCAGCCCACAACTTCAGACAATGGATCGACGACTGCGCCAACACCCTCGCCCCGATCAGGAAACCCTCCAACAGGCACACCAACACAAGAGCCATCTGGTTCAACGCCAACCTCCAGAACTCCAAGCACACCTGCCGAAGACTCGAGAAGCAGTGGCGCAACAACCAGACACCCGACTACCACACTGCCCTCACAAACGCCAGACGCAACCACCACCAACTATTCCAATCCGCCAAAAGAACCTCCTTCAAGGAACACATCGACATCAACGGACACAACAGCAAAGAGCTCTTCAACATCGTGAAAGAGCTCGCCTCCCCCAGCTCCAGCTCTAACGACATCCCACCTTCACAAGAACTTTGCGACTTCCTGGCCACCTTCTTGCACTGCAAGATCGCAGATATCCACAGCAGCTTCAACACCGAGACACCTACAACGAACGCCGACACCCCCGACTCAACATCCACCAAACACACCAACCTCCTGCTGTCCTGAAACCACGTCAACAATGAAGACACCATCAAAATCATGAACACCATCCACTCTGCCTCACCTTCCGACCCCTGCCCCCACCACATCTTCAACAAGGCAAGCTCCATCATCGCACCCCAACTCAGTAAAATCAACAACTCCGTTGAGACCGCCAACGCGCTACTCAAGAAACCCAAGGCGGACCCAAAGGACCTCAAGAACTTCCGACCCATCTTCCTGCTCCCGTTCCCGGCGAAAGTAATTGAGAAGACTGCCAACAGACAACTGACCCGCTTCCTGGAGGAGAACAATGCCCTCGATCACTCCCAATCCGGATTACGCTGCAACCACAGCACTGAAACCGCCCTCATCACCGCCACCGACGACATCAGAACCATACTGGACAACAGCGAAACTGCGGCCCTCATCCTCCTGGACATCTCAGCCGCCTTCGACACCGCCTGCCACCACACCCTGCGCACACGCCTCCGCGACACAGGGATCCGAGACAAAACCCTGGACTGGGTCATCTCCTTCCTCACCGGTAGAACCCAGAGAGTCCGCCTCCCCCTTTCCGCTCCGAAGCCACCACGATAATCTGTGGCGTGCCCCAAGGCTCATTCCTCAGCCCGACCCTTTTCAACATCTACATAGCACCGCTCGCCAACATCGTCCGAGCACACCGCCTCAACATCGTCTCCTATGCCGACGACACCCAGCTGATCCTCTCCCTCACCCAGGATTCGACCACCGCCAAATCCACCCTCCACGAGGAAATGAAGGCCGTCGCACACTGGATGAAGCCTAGCCGGCTGAACCTGAATTCGGACAAGACAGAGGTCCTCATCCTCGGATCCACCCTCTCAGCATGGGACGACTCCTGGCGGCCGGCCTCGCTGGGAGCCACCTCGACACCCACCAATCACGCACGCAACCTGGGATTCATCCTGGACTCCACGCTTTCTATGACCCAACAAGTCAAGACTGATTCCTCCTCCTGCTTCAACACCCTCTGCATGCTCCGAAAGATCTTCAGATGGATCCCCACCGAAACCAAAAGGACGGTCACCCAAGCACTCGTCAGCAGCAAGCTGGATTACGGCAATGCACTCTACGCAGGAACCACGGCCACACTCCACAAGAGACTCCAACGCATACAAAATGCCTTCGCACGCCTCATACTCGGACTCCCTCGCCACAGCCACATCACCACCCACATTAGAGACCTGCACTGGCTCCCGGTCAGCAAGAGGATCAACTTCAAACTCCTCACCCACGTGCACAAAGCACTCCACAACGCCGGACCAGCATACCTCAACGAACGACTGTCCTTCTACACCCCGAACTGCCAGCTTTGCACCGCCGACCTCGCCCTCGCCACCGTCCCACGCATCCGCCGAATGACCACCGGCAGCAGATCAGTCTCCCACCTCGCCACCAAGACATGGAACACCCTCCCCGCACACCTGCGGCAGATCCAGGACCTGCTGACCTTCAGGAGACTCCTCAAGACCTGACTGTTCGACAAGTAGCTGCTTGCCCCCCCCACCCACTTAGCGCCTTGAGACCCTCACGGGTGAGTAGTGCGCTCTACAAATGTACTGATTGATTGACAATAACGGCAGATTGCCAGGATTGTGGTAAGCCCATCCTGCAAAGGGCATTGAAGCTGCTACAGAGTAGCAGGGCCCAAAGGTCTGTGGCGGATTTGTAAAGGTCTATTGGCACCCCATTGGGACCAGTAGCCTTTCTATTTGGGCTTACAGCAATAGCATCCCTAACTTCCTCAATAGAAATTCCTACTGGTAAGGGATAGACTAACTCCTCCTCAATAGCCCTAAAGACACTTGAAGAGCAATAAATATTTCTAAAATACTCCACCCAGGCTTCCTGGCCTATGGTGGTGACAACAGAATTTGATTTTACCACCACTATTTTGATGTTTCCTATGGCCGCCCAAAAGTCTCCGGCATGTTCAACCTACAGGCCATTGCAAAGTCTCCCCAGGACACATCCTGTAATTCCTTCCGCCTGGCCATTAACACTTCCCTATATACCTGCCTGCAATGATGTACTTTCAACACATCCCTAGGATTGGCCTTTAAGGCCTCGTGCAGACACTATGAGGCCTTTCTCCAAGCCTGGTCAAAACTATTAAATGCAGCAGACCTTGGTCTGCTAGGTCTAGTCAGTAGGCCACTCACCATTATACGTAGTTCTACAAAATGGGAAGACAGTGCGTGAAAATAATCAGGAGGCTTGAGACAAGCAAGAACTAGTGGTAGGTGGTTGCAGCATAACTTCTCTAAAATAGAAGCCATGCCCATGTTCCTCCACACCAAGCGCTGCCCTTACGTGACGTCAAAATCAATGGGCCTCCCACCCTTATAGGGATATCTAGTTCCACACACAGGGGGTTATGGTCACTATGAGAACTTTTGGCACCCACAACCCAAACGCCAAGCTCCTGATTAACAAAAATATAATCTATCACGGCTGAACACTCTTCTTTGTTGCCCTGGTTGGGTATGGGGTGTCATAGATTTCAGTTACATTCAGGAGATTGTGGACCACACATAGTCCAATATTAGTGCTCCCACGCATTTGTCGGTCATAGCACGCCGCATCCCGTAGAGGGGTGCGAAGGTCCCGATGATGAAGCATGACACCAAGGGGCCTGTTGGTGTGTGAGGGGTATTTTAAAAACACTAAGTGCTCCCCACCAGAGTAGGGACCCCTGTTAACTTTTGAGTGGATTCTATTTTGTTTACGATATATACCCAGGGAGAACGAATCCACTTTTATTCTCTCCCTCCCTCCTTTGTTATAAACATGCAGTTTGGACTATACATAATGACTATGATAGTCATAGGTGTAGAAGTGTTTTCCAAGTACCCTAGGGCTACTTTACTTCCTGGTGTTATGTTACCAAGGTTTTTTGGTTATTATGGTATAATTATTGCTTTTTTATGTACCTTGGGACTCCCACTCCGACGACGGGGAATGATTCAGGCATGTGAATCTATGAAAGACACCAATACTGGAGAACCACAGATTACAGGTAAGTAACTGTTGTTCTTTTTACCCCTACACTATGGATTAGTTACTTACCTGTAATCCTAGTTCTCTTCCAGGGGTATCCTCATCAAAGTCATAAGCATTAGAATATTCCCGCCCATGCGCGGGACCCCGGAAACAATATATTATATGTGCCCCACATATATATAGATATATATAAATATATATATATATAAAAATAAGCAATTGCAGCCAAATAAAACAACAGAGCTGTAATATGCTGTGAAGAATTTCCACCATACAGTGTATTTTGCATTAGAAACATGAGAAACAACACCAATGCTTGTTTAGAAACTGTTTTAATGCTTAAAAAACAGTAGAAATTCTCATAACACACTGTAAACATATACAGCTCCCAGGCTGCATTGCAAATCCCCAGTCTAAAAAGACTGAAAAACTAACCTGTAGCTGAATGCACTAAAACTGACGCTGTGCCTTTAAGGCACCTCTGCCCCTAGCTTCCCATCATGCCTCAGGGGTTACAGTTAGGTCAGTTGTTCTTTTCGGAGACTGAAAACCAAACCATGGTAATAACAGGTTAAAAAACATCTCCTATGTAAAAAACAAAGTCCTTTGCCCGGGGAGGCGGGAGGGTTGCTTATGACTTTGATGAGGATACCCCTGGAAGAGAACTAGGATTACAGGTAAGTAACTAATCCTTCTCTTCCAGGGGATCCTCATCAATAGTCATAAGCATTAGAATAGAGTAGCGAGCCTCACCTCATCCCTGCGGGCAAAGGAATCAACAGATAACATTCATATCCGTAGGCCCAAGAATAGGCCTTACTCTACCCAAAAAGGTTTCTCAAGGAGGCTTGCCCTACTTGAGAATCCGCTCTGGAATCAGACTCTAGGCAATAATGCCTTGTAAAGGTATGGACTGATTTCCATGTCGCAGCCTTGCATATTTCTGACATAGGAATGTCATGCAAAAAAGCTATTGTGGCTGCTTTCCCTCTAGTGGAATGAGCTTTGGGTGATTGCAACAAAGGTTTGCCAGCCAGCTGGTATGCTAGTTTGATACAAGAGACAATCCATCTGGAGATGGATCTTTTGGCTGCTGCAAACCCGGTCCTCATTGCACCATAATTGACAAAGAGTTGGTCTGTCTTTCTGGTGTCCTTCGTTCTTTCTAGGTAAAACTTTAGCACCCGTTTAAGATCTAACGAGTGTAACGACCTCTCAGCTGGGGTCGATGGGTTAGGAAAGAACGAAGGAAGGGTAATCGTTTGATTTATATGAAAATCCGATACCACCTTTGAAAGGAAAGATGGGTGAGCCCTCATTACCACTCTGTTGTGGTGAAACACAGTGTAAGGTTCCTTGGTGCAGAGTGCTTGTATCTCGCTAACCCTGCGCGCAGAGGTTATTGCCACCAAGAAGGCCGCCTTCCAAGTGAGATGCTGCAAGGAGGCCTTGTGTATAGGCTCAAACGGTGTAGACATCAGTCTGGAGAGAACCAGGTTCAACTCCCAGGGAGGAGAAGGATTTCTCACAGGGGGATAGACCTTTTTTAATCCCTGAAGGAAATCCTTCACCACTGGGACCTGAAAAAACGATGTTTGTGTAGGTGATTTTCTGTACGCTACTATGGCGGATAAATGAACCCTAATAGAAGCGTATTTCAACCCTGATGTCGCTAAGTATAGGAGGTATGGCAGGACTACGTCTTCTTGCCCTTTGGTGGGATCAAAGCCATGGTCCTTACACCAAATGAAAAATCTTTTCCACTTGAACGCATAAGACGTCCTTGTGGAAGGTCTCTTTGCCTCTCTTAAAATATTCATACATTCCGGAGGCAGATTTAAGTGTCCATATTGCAAGACCTCAGGAGCCATGCAGTCAGGTTCAGCGACGGGAGGTTGGGATGCAGGATCCTCCCGTCCATCTTGCTCAGCAGGTCTGGCCTGCACGGCAGACGTCTGTGTGGACACAGCGACAGATGTAACAGATCTGGATACCACCATTGTCGCGGCCAATCCGGAGCAATTAGGATCATGTCCATGCTCGATCTGATGAGCTTGGCCACCACCTTCGGAATCAGTGCCAGAGGGGGAAAAGCATAAGCGAACATTCCTGTCCACTCCAGCAGGAGAGCGTTCCCTTGCGTCCCTGGCCGGTGGAACCTGGACGCGAAGGCGTGGCATTTGGCGTTTTCATCGTCCGCAAATAAGTCTATGTCTGGACGACCCCAGCAACGGAAGAGTTCCTCGACCACCTCGTCGTTGAGCACCCAGTCTGGCTGATCTTCGAAGTGCCTGCTGAGTGCGTCTGCTTTTGTGTTTAGCTCGCCTGGAAGGTGTACTGCCACCACCGACAGTCCCCGAGCCAGAAGCCAGTGCCAAATTGTCTGGGCCTCCAGAGACAGAGGGCGAGATCGAGTTCCTCCCTGCTTGTTCAGATAGAACATAGTTGTAGTGTTGTCCGTCTGAACCAGGACTTTGTCCGTTGTTATTGCTGGAAAGAACGCTTTGAGCGCCAGATGAACTGCTCGAAGTTCCAGCATGTTGATGTGGTATGTCTGAAGGTTGGTCGACCAGCGACCCTGAATCTGAAGATGACCCATGTGAGCACCCCAGCCTTCTAGAGATGCGTCCGTTACCACAGACAGCGAAGGAAGAGGTTGCTGAAAAGGGACTCCCTGCAGGACATTCCGAGGGCGAGTCCACCACTGTATTGAGGTCAGTGCTGCTTGAGACAGGATGATTCGGTCCTCCCAATCTCCAGTCGCTTGGTCCCACTGATCCTCCACCGACTCTTATAGAGGCCGCATCCTCAACCTGGCGTTCGGTATTAGGAAGATGCAGGACGCCATGGAGCCCAACAGAGACGCTACGTCTCGCACCTTTGGACGAGGAACCTGAAGTAACTTTTTGCATTTTTGTCCCATGGAAGAAAGTCTCTCTTGCGAAGGAAACGCTCTTCCTAACTTTGTGTCTAGAACTGCTCCCAGATAGTGGATAGTTTGTGTGGGTTGCAGGATCGATTTTTCTGAGTTTACATGGAGGCCGAGCCTGTGTAGCTGTTGGAGACACAGGTGACAGTCTTTGGTGGCTTGTCGAGGCGACGGACTCTTCAGGAGCCAGTCGTCTAGATATGGGTACACAAAGAGACCTTTTTTGTGTAGACACGCCGCTACCACTGCCATGCACTTGGTGAAGACCCTTGGTGCGGATTTGAGTCCGAAAGGAAGCACTTTGAACTGGTAATGCTTGGACCCTACCAGGAACCTCAAGTACTTTCGATGACCTGGTGTAATAGGAATGTGGAAGTACGCGTCTTGTAAATCCACCGAACACATCCAATCTCCGATCTGTAGATGAGGACATATTTGGTGGAGTGCCAACATGCGAAACTTCTCTTTGACCACCACTTTGTTGAGGAGTCGAAGATCCAAAATTGGTCTGAATTTGCCTTCTTGGTCTTTTTTGGGGACAAGGAAATATCTTGAGTACACTCCTTTCCCCCTTTGGGATAGGGGTACCTCTTCGATTGCGTTTTTCTTTAAGAGGACGCTCACTTCCTTTTTGAGGAGCTCTAGTTGGTACGAGCGAGACTTTTTTGGAGGAGCCGGTTGTGGTTTCTTCCTGAAACGTAGCGCATATCCATTGCGCAGTATATTCAGCACCCACCGAACCTTCGTGATGCTGACCCACTCTGCCAGATGTTGTGCAGCACTTCCTCCCACTGGAGTGGGTAACGGTGTCAGAGGAAGCCACTGCTCAGGCCTTGCCTCCTCTAGGTGTGGTAGAGGACTGATGATGTCCGCCTCTACCTCTGCTCGACCTTCCTCCTCTGTATTGTGGCTTTCCTTGTGGCTTGTTTTGAGACCATTGAGGGGTTTGAACCCTCTGTTGGCCTCCCCGGTTCTTGTTGGTCTTGAAGCGTCGTTTGAACGGTGCTTTCTGTTTTTCCAGACCTACTGCCTTTACTGTGTCTAACTCAGTCTTCATACGGGCCATTTCCTGATCGGCATGCTCCCCGAAGAGTGAAGATCCGGAAAAAGGCAGATTGAGGATGCGCTGCTGGGCATCTGGTTTGAGTCCAGTTAAACGCAGCCAAGAGGATCTCCTCGCACATATCCCATGTGAGTAGTTATGTCCAGCTAGAAGGGCGTTATCTGCTGATGAACTAATCATTTGGTTTGCCACCAAACAGCCCTCCGTCACTGTCTCCTCAAAGTCCTTCTGGTCCTCCTTGGGCAATTTCCCTTTGAATCGTTCCATGGAGTCCCATAGGGCTCTATCGTACCTTCCCAGAAGGGCTGATGCACTAGAGACTTTCAGGGATGAAGCTGCTGTGCTGCATACCTTGCGTCCCCAAGAATCTTGCGTCTTGCTGTCTTTGTCAGGAGGAACTGACGAAGAAGGAGCGACTGTGTGATTCTTCCTAGCTGAGGCTACAATAACTGAGTCCGCCGCAGGGTCACCTTTAACAAAGATAGGATCTGAGTCAGCCGGCCTATATTTTTTCTGGATACGTGCCGGTACTGCCCTGATCGTTGCTGGCGTGAGGAAAACCTCTTTGATTGGGTCCATTATTCCTGGAACTAATGGGAGCAACGGCCGTGTATATGATTTGTGATGAAGAGTCTCAAAAATCACAGTAGTGGACACCTCTGGAGTGGTCATTTCTATATTCAGCTTGTGAGCACCCCTTTGTAAGACGTCCAGATACGTGTTGACGTCGTCAAGAGGGGAAGCTCTTGAGCGAGGGCTGTCTGCCAGCGTCGGAGAGTAGTCCCCTTTAGAAGATCTAGGCGAAGATGGAGGGGGGGATGATGGAGTTCTTCTTCTCCTGTGGTGAAAATGCTCCTTTCTCACCGGTGATCTCCTAGGTCGTTCCTCCCTTCGAGGAGAACGTGAAACCCTCTGATGTACTGGAGATCTCGATCTCTCAGTCTGTACCTCCTGTCTCGGTGTTCGAGATTTGGGTTGCTCCCTCCTTGGCGATCGGGAGACCCTAGGGGCATGCGACCTATCCGCTCCTCTCTCTCGTGAGCGTGATCGGTGAATGGCAGGACTCTGTCCATCTGCCTCTTCTGCTTGCTGAAGAGGGGACCCGTGGACTGGACTCAAGTACCTTTGAAGTCTCTCTGGTGCCTTAGAATCCTTCCAATTACTCAAAGGAGCATACCATCTTGGCGAGAGTCTTATATGTGAAGTGTAACCCCGCTGGGGATTCTTCTGAACCGGACTCCTACTCCTAGAAGATGACCCCGTTGAACCCGAGGCACTTGAGGAGGAATGGAGTACAGCAGATTGTGTCACTAGGACTGTCGAAGGCACCGAAGGAGATCTCCGTCTCACCGGTGTTGGAGGACGTCTCAAAAGCCTTTCCCTCGACGTCGAACGCCTCTGCGGCGTCGACGGGGTGATAACCTTCGGCGTTGACGTTGACCTGTGGTCCCTCGACGCCGATCGGCGATGATGCGCCGACGGCGGAGTCTTCTCCCTCGACGTCGAACGGTGTTGTCCTGCCGTCGACGGAGGTCTCGACGTCGAACGGCGTTGTCCTGCCGTCGACGAAGGTCTCGACGTCGAACGGCATAGCCCTGCCGTCGACGGAGCTCTCGACGTCGGCCGACGTTGATCTGTCGGCGACGGAGATGTCAATCGACAATGTCCTGTACTTGATGTCGACTTGGCATGTGGCGACGGCGGAGGATCGGACATCCTCGACGACGAGCGCCGACGTGCCTTCGATGATCCCTTCCTCGACGACGATCGTCCGAGGGGGCTCTTGCTCCTCGACGCCGAGCGCCTCCGTGGAGACGTCGACGGAGGTGTCACACTCTTCGAAGCCTGTCGACGTCGAGACGACGGCGAGTGTGATCTGTCTCTCGACGCCGACCGTCGCCTGGTTGACGGCGGCGGAGTTGACTCATGTCTTGACGTCGAACCTCTCGTCGACGGCGATCTCGTGGCTTCTCTCGACGCCGATCGTCGCCTAGTTGACGACGGCGGAGCTTTCTTCGACGACGGCAAACCTCTTTTCGACGACGATTTCCTCATCGACGCCGATCTCGACGTCGACGGAGCTTTTTCTCTCGAACTGTCCATCAGATGTCGTTTTTTCAGCGCCGAGCCCGGTGCTGAGGTTGATGGACGCTCTGACTTGCCTTTGGAGGGAGTTCTGGGTCTCTTTGAACTCTTCCTCTCTGCAGATCTTCCTCTCATGGATCTCTGGGCCAGACCATAGAGCCTGTTCCTCTCTCTGTCTTTAAGAGTTCTGTCAGACAGATTTTTACAATGAGAACAGTCTTTAGGATCATGATCCTCTGGCAAGCATAAAATACAGACCTCATGAGAGTCCGTTTTTGCCTTCTTGTGGCCACAAGAAGGGCAATCATCAAATAATGAGGGCATCCTGAAAGGAAAAACCTCACAAAAAATTGACTGCTAAGCAGTTATTTACTTGACTCTGATGTGAAAAGTCAAAGTAAATCAAAAAATTGTTCTTTTGAAGATTTTCTGACTGAAAAAGGCAGAAAAATGTGGAGCTGAGTATCCAGGGTCCTTCCTGAAGGAGCCGGAAAGAACAACTGACCTAACTGTAACCCCTGAGGCATGATGGGAAGCTAGGGGCAGAGGTGCCTTAAAGGCACAGCGTCAGTTTTAGTGCATTCAGCTACAGGTTAGCTTTTCAGTCTTTTTAGACTGGGGATTTGCAATGCAGCCTGGGAGCTGTATATGTTTACAGTGTGTTATGAGAATTTCTACTGTTTTTTAAGCATTAAAACAGTTTCTAAACAAGCATTGGTGTTGTTTCTCATGTTTCTAATGCAAAATACACTGTATGGTGGAAATTCTTCACAGCATATTACAGCTCTGTTGTTTTATTTGGCTGCAATTGCTTATTTTTATATATATATATATATTTATATATATATGTCTATATATATGTGGGGCACATATAATATATTGTTTCCGGGGTTCCGCGCATGGGCGGGAATATTCTAATGCTTATGACTTTGATGAGGATCCCCTGGAAGAGAACCAACACTTACCCTACTGTTGCACTCACCGGAGGGGGAATAGTAATTTGTACCCCTACACTATCCAACACTTACCCTACTGTTGCACTCACTAGAGTGGGAATAGTCATTTTTACCCCTACACTATGCAACACTTACCCTTATGTTGCACTCACTGGAGTGGGAATAGTAATTTTTACCCCTACACTATCCAACACTTACCCTACTGTTGCCCTAAAAGTAATATGTGTTGTAGTGGTGTGCGCTGTAATGGTATGTTTTGTAATGGAATGCGTTGTAAATGTAGTTTCTAAAAATGCGTTGTCATGGCATACAATGTAAAATCTTGCGTTGTAGTGGATGTTGCGATATAAAAACTGCGTTGTAAAGGCATGATTTGTAAATGTTTGCGTTATAACGTCATACATTTGTCCAATACCGACCTGAGATGGTTTGATATGGCTTATTCTCAGGCAATTCGTAAGCTGAGAAAAGCACTAAATGAACCACCCAGGATAAGGTGTGAAAACTCCATGGCACGCAGTGAGTATAAAACCACGCTTTTAAACAGGAAGAGGGAAGTACACAAACACTATTGTAAACTACTCTTACTCGCAGCCTGGGGAAAGGATGGTAAATCCTTTTGGGCTTTAGTAAAACAAATTAAAACAAGAAACGCCTCCATTAATCCTCTTCTGCAAAATAACATCTTGGGCAGAGACTGGTCACTCATTTTGGTTCCATCTATCGTATAGAGGATGACCCAATTATGTTAGCTGTTCTGTGAAATAGATTGCAGAATTCTTCCCCCCCTCTTACTAATGTTGTAGGAAGTGGTACTGGCTTTCCAACACAGCAGAGGCGGGAAAGTGCCTGGCCCAGATGGGGTACCTATGGACCTGCTGAAATCCATGCACAAGATATGGGGCTCCGTTATTACTAACACATTCAATTCCGGGTTATCAGTTAATATTCTTCCTTCCTGGACTACCACAACAATTGTGCTAATTTTTAAAAAGGAGGACCGGTTGTCCCCTAAGTGTTATTGTCCTATATTGATTATCAACAGTACTATTAAAATCATTGAAAGAGTTATTTATGACTGATTGATCTTCAGTTCAAAGGCAATGGATTTTGACTCTTATATGGTTTCTCCCAGGTCCCCCCCTCAACCCCGTCCTGAGGAAGACCCATAGCTGCGGTGCTGATCCTCCCTCTACAGCGCAAGGGTCGAAACGTCAACAATCTCCCCCATTTTGGAGCCTGCACCCCTGTTCCCCCCCCCTCTCTTTGAAAAAAACGACAGTAAAATCCTATGAAAAGACCCGTGGGGCAGGTTTTCCTTTTTTGCTAAGAGAATAGAACCTTAGCTCGTGTAAAAATTATTAGATTTTCCTTTAAAACCTTCTTCCATTCCTTTCCCTTCTTCACTTGAGCACTTACCTTTGCACTTCCTACTGCACCTGGCAGCAACCCCCAACTTCTTCTGTTTCAAAATGTATATATAATGTAAATACATTGTAAATTTATGTTGCCCCAGATAACTTTGTGTTCAGAATTACTTTGGGTACTGTTAATATAAGATGCACATTTGGCTGTTTGTATGCTTTTTTCTTCTTTTTATTTTACAGGATTAAGTCCCGTACGGAACAAAAAAAAAATGCTACATTTAATGTTTTGACTACATTATGTCTAGGACCACCTTGTTTACTATACCATTTGATACCCAGGTCCTTTGACTTTCTCTGGGTTAGACCCCATTTTTTCAATGAATGGTCATATGGCCAGCTAATAAAGATATTCTCTTTCCAGTTTGGTTTTTGCCCGAAATTAGGTACTAATGAACAGTAAACCTGGCATTGACAATTTCCAAATATACTAAGGCTAGGCGTTCCCCCTATTTACCTAGCCTTTATGGATTTGTCCACTGCCTTTGATTCGGTGAACAGAACCAAACTTTGGCTAATGCTGCTGGATCAAGGAGTGGACCCCTTCTTGGTAAACTTTTTGTACTCATTACACGTAGATCTTTCAGCCAGAGTCCGTTTCAATTCTCAGGGGAGCTCACTTCTGATTTTTCTTTGAAGAGTGGAGTGAGACAGGGGTGTATATTGGCTCATTTATTATTTATTTGATATATTAACGGTCTAACAGCCCATTTATCTTTCTCTCACTCAGCTATACCAAGAATAGCTGGTACCCCAATTCCCGCATTACTGTATGCTGATGATGCTGTATTGTTAGCCCTTACTCCCAATGCACTGAGACATCAGGTGGACTGTTATGCTTCTTTTATGCATAATCTGAATTAAAAAACTAACTATACAAAGTCACACAATATGTCTTGTGGTCGGGCAATTTAAGGATAAATAAAATCAGTATTAATGGAAAAGAATTAACTAGTGTGGATAACATTTATTATCTAGGGTTACCCTTTAGCTCCTCAGGGTCGTGGAATCCCCATCTTGCTCAAGATAGTCTTAAGCTTTGTGAATAGGCTAGCACAGTTTATAATCTCACTAGACCTGACCTTAAGGGGACCCCTTTGTTATGTAAGTTAGGATTCCGGCGTTGTAGAATAGCCCTGCTCCACTTACAATTTCTAAGTTCCACTGAAATTGTTTATTGTGTCTGCGCTTTTCTGAAAGCAGCCATTAGGACCAGGAAAACTATGATAGATTATTTATTTGAAATGTATGTGTGATGTGGATTAGCAGGTGAAATCTGCTCAAGGTCTTTTGGTCGTTATTTGCTTTTTTCCTTTTTTTACAGCTTTTTGATGTACTGTGGAAATCTGAAAGCTTTTTATGTACATATATTTTTAACTGCTCTTAATCTAATGTAATATTATTCTTCATTGTTTTATGAGATTATGGATATGTGTAACACTTTTTATGTACTTTTATGGTCAATTTTTAATCTGACTGAATAAAGATACTTAATTGAATGCCTTCCTCAGTCTTGGATCTGAGGTATGTCCATTGGAGCAGCTTGGTCGTCATGGCTCTCCCAAATATTGACGTTGCAGGGCTTTCCCCTGTAGTTGAGTGTGGGGTCGAACGGTGAGCTCAAAAGTAGTGTTTAAAACAACTTTAAGGTTGAGTACCCATAAACCATTCTACCAGGCCATTGGCCTGGGACCAAAGAGTAGTGCTTTTTTGATGCTTTATATTGAGGTGTTTTAGAAAGTGTTTGAATTCTCGGCTATTAAAGGGTAGGTCGTTATCAGATTTTAGGATCACCCCACGTTTCAAAGATGCCATTGCATCTTTGAAGAACCTTATCATGTATAGTGGATGAAAGGTCTTCTATCAATAGAAACAAAGAGTATTCATCAACAATGACTATAAGATGGTGTCCATTCTCAAGAGTACCAAAGAAATCAACAGCAAGTCTCTTCCAAGCATTACATAGCAATTATGACATGCTCAGACAGTGCTGAAAACTTGAGATAAAAGACAGTTGCATACATGACGGGCTTTTAACTCTTTTTCAACGCTTTGGTCGAGATAAGGAAACCAGACTTGGTCGTGGAGAGCTCTCTTTGTGGCAACTATTCCTTGATGACCCTCACGGGCGACGTCAATCAGTAGTAGACTCTATGGAATAACAATTTGTGTACCTCACAGGATGAGGCTTTCTTGAGTCGCTGATAGTTTACATTTGACATTTATTAACATTAAATACTCACTAGAGTGCTGGTTCCACAACTGGTGAGCAATAATGTCTTTTAAATTCACCATGTCACTATCTTGGCTTGTGGCAGTGACAATATATTCTAAAGACATGGCAGCTGGTGTGCTTGATTCTACAATAAAATTGATGTAGGCCTCCGCTGTCTTAGATGGGGTACCAGGGCGTCATTACGCGATGGCTAACTATATAGTGGCTGTGCCACACGTGGGCATGTTTAGTATTAAACATGTTGGAATCATATCCCAACAACGTTACCGATGTTGGAGGTATGATTACATGCACTGGGGGGGCGCTTCCGGGAAGCCCTCAGTACTCCCAGTGGCATCCTTTCAGGGTCTGCTAGCAAGCTAGTGTTGCTGCCGACCACAGACACGATGCTGCCCTCCTGCTGCTGAGCTGAGCTCGAGCAGGGGAAGGTAGAACAACAGGTTTCCTGTCACAGGGAGATGTAACCACCTCCCAGACAGGACTTAATGTATTGTGCTGAGGTGGGGGCGCTTGCCAGCACCAACAGACTGCTTTGAAGGGCATGTTTGGTGCCCTCCTTGCAGACTCTGGTTTGAGCCGGTTCAGGGAGCCCTTGGCTCCTGCTCTGGCACAAAACTGGACAAAGGACATGGGAGTATTGACCCTCTGTAGAACCCCTCCTTTGGAAGGAACCCCAACCACTTTCCTAGTGTATAAAAAGGCTCACCTGTGGGTGGGTCCTCAGATTCGTAGTGAGACAAGACTCAAGCCTGAAACCAGGCCACTCTTCAACCGTCTGAACACTTGGACTTCGCCTTGGACCAAGACTGCATCAAGGAAGACTCCTGGTCTCGCTGTTCTGCAAGTCTTCTTCACCGTTTGTGTCTGTGCTTCATCCAGGATCTTCAACAGACCTGTTGGCATCAAGGAAAACAAAATGAATCTCCATTGGAGTGAACCAGGCACCGCAATAAAACTGACCGGTCCGCTGCTCCTGATGTCCCATGGACTTAGAAAGGCTCAGCACACAGGTGGTAGTTCTTTAACTCCCTCAAGACCTGGCCTGTCCTCTCTGCAATTTTGAGGCCAGTATCCCTCATCGGAACCTTTGGGACCGAACCGATGTGCACTGTGTCGATTTGCCATTGTCAAGGCTTGTTGGCACTGCACTCCAAAGATCTTTGGCCTACAAGCTCCAGCATCTATTCCTGCCAAGATCATTATCCTCACTGCATACTCTGCACCGTGCGCCTTCATCTTTGGTGAGCTGCTCGAGGTACTCTTGCGACTCCTGTGCCTTTTGGCCTATGGGTCGTCTTGAAGATCTTCTCTTTTCTTAAGTGAGCTATCCCACTTGCTCGGGCCCTGCTCTGACTCTCCTACACTTGTTGAGTCCCTTGAACTTTGCTAGTCCCAACGTTGCTCCGTCATAATTTACCACACTTGTTTGTACAGCAAAGTCTTGTTGGTGCTCCTGCTAGACACCAACCCCCTGGTTCTTGACTACCAACGTGGGACAGCTCGTGCTCAGCTCCTGGTCTTCCTTAGCATCACCGGGTCCTCATAGCTGCAGCAACAAGGTCACCATCATCACTCCTGCATCCTCCATCATCTGTGGGTTAGTGAGTGTTGTGTAATAAATAGACATATTTTTATAACTGCACTGTCTGGTTCTTTTTCTTTCAACATACACTACATGATTAGATCTGGTCAAATAAGCTGCTTAACACTCCGTCTGGACTAAGCCTGAAAGCTGCTCTCCACAGCTACCAGTTAGAAAGCTTTCTATGGTTGTCTAAGACCACTAAAAACACCATTAGGGTTGTCTGGATTAGTGCAAAGTGCTTCACTTAAATAAGTGTGCACCATATACTATACTATACTATACTGATGAGACAAGCCGCTGTGCAAGCAATGGGCCAAACGCACTCAGGCATACATATTTTGGAAGTATAAGATCATATATGTGGGTTGAGGATAACAGACGTGGTGAGCTGGGAGTCCCACAGTAATATTTCAAAATCAGAAATATCATTAAAACTGAATGAAGGGACTATAAACAGTGCCATTTAGGGCCCTGATTATTAAGGGTTTCGCCATTACAAAACAAGCAATTCACAAAATCTCATTCCATGCAACTTCATAAAGCCTTCGCAAGTCACACTGTACTCAGTGCAAATACTTGTGAATCTTAGGGGATAAGGATGATGTAAGGGGCATCCCCTAATCTAATGAATCCCAATGACATGAAATTGCAGTTGAAAACCACTGATGGCATGCAGAGTTCACAAAAGGGTTGGTGCTGGATTTGCAAGGTGGAATCTGACAATGAAAGCGGGGATGGGGTTCTTTTGTCCTTCACAGGCCTCCATCCCTGCATCCCTAGCACTTTTGGTAAGAATTGCACATAAGATCCTGCCTTGTTACTATTAATAGGGCAGGACTGTACAAATCCTAATGAATGGTCATTTTTGTGTCGCCACAGATCCGAATTCTCTAAACATGTTAACAGACTTTTCATCACGTGTGATGACATGTTAACCAAAAAAAATAACTCTATCAAATCACTGCGCCATGTGAAAATATTGTGAAACAAAAGAAACTTGTTGTGAAGTGTCGCAGGAATGAAGACAACAGCCAGGAGTAAAGATGAAGTATTTCACTGGAAAGCACAACCTGGCATCCGACCACCTCAACGACTCAGCTGCACTGGCAATCGTGGAGTATCGTCAGCCTCACATTCTAGGAACATGGGGGGCAAGAAAACTCTAACCCAGGTAAGATGCAGAAACAGAGAGAGAAACAAAGGTAAGATGAATGGGAGAGAAACAGAGGTAAGTAACATCACAACACCCCCCCCCCTTTGCACAACAGAAGGAAACAACCAGAAGAAAAGACAAAGAAGAACACAGAAACCAAGAAAAGAGGTAAAAACAAAATGAGAGGATCAAGATCTCACATAATATTGAAGGTACACTGGTGGACTGCAAACTCTGGCAGTGGACTCAAAACCAGAAGAAGGAGACATCTCCGGAGACAACTCCACAGAATCCTTTCTATCTCCTTGGGAAAAAGACAACAAACCAGAAGAACATATATCATCTCCAGCGAGATTATCAGGGATCCTAGATTGTACTCCATCCAGGTGCTATTTAGGAAGGCCCAGTTCACCCTGTCAAAGGCTTTAGCCGCATCGAGGGTGATTATAGTCAGGGGAGATTTTTCTGTCACTGCTATGTCTATGGCCCCAATGAGCTCATGTGTTATGTCATGCAGCTGCCTGCCCTTCATAAAGCCTTTCTGATCTTTCTTGATAAGGGATCCGGCCATTTTCCCTAGTCTTTTTGCCATGATTTGTGTATATATTTTGTAGTCACAATTTAGTAGCGAGATTGGTCGATAGGACTCGCATTTTGCTGGGTTTTTTCCTGGCTTTAGTATAATGTTTATTGTTGCGTCATTCCATGAGTCTGGAATTTTCTCTTTCTCTTGAAATATTATGTTTAACAAATGTGTGAGGGGGGTAATCAGGACCTCGCTAAGTTTGATGTATAGCTCATTTGGGAGTGCGTCTGGGCCTGCTGCTTTCCCCCTCTTTAGACCTTTCAATACTTCCAGTACTTCTTCTCTTCTGATCTCCGAATTTAATTCTTCTTTTTCCTCGTTTGTCAGCCTTGGGAGTTCTTGATCTTTTAGGTATTCCATGATTTGTTGTTGAGCGGGATTTGTATCCTCTGTGAAGAATTTTACGAATTCTTCCATAATTACAGTGTCGTCTGAGGTTAATTCTGTAACACCTTGTGGTTGGATTTTGACTATCTTGTTTCTGGTAGAGTCGGTTTTCGTTTTCCAGGCCAATAATTTGCCGCTGCCCTCTCCATATTCATAGTGTGACAGTTTACTTGCTTCCCATCTCTCCCTCACTTTGCCCTCCAGTATGCCTGCTAGATTTTCCTTTTGTTTCATCCTGTCAACTGCCAGCTCTCTTTTTCTACCTTCATCAACTTCAGTCTCTATTTGTGTGTCCAAATTATTTATGATGTTAAAGTGGTGCGATCTACCGTCCACCTTGAGGCTGTTTTGTTGCTTCCCAGTTGAGTTTTTAACAACACCGCTGAATGGTCGGACAGGTGGGCCGGCAGGTGCTCAACTCTTTGTGTGTTGTTTACCAGGGATATATCTATTAAAAAGTAAACATTTCTGGACTGTAAATTTAGTTTCTTATTCCTGAACGTATATGCATGATTTTTGTCTCCTTTCCCTTTCCAAATGTATTCTAGACCTAAGTCTTTTTTACAGATACCCAGCCATTCCCTCATTTTTGGTAGGTTTGGTTGTTTCAGCGGGGGGGAGCGGTCCATTTTAACATTTTGAATTAAGTTAAAATCTCCTCCTAATATTATTGGGGAAGTTGCTGCTATTAGTTGTGTATATAGGCCTTGAAGAGGGGCTGGGTCATCCATGTTTGGCCCATAGTAACCTGCAATAGTGTTGGGATTATTGTGAATTTTTACCCTGGTGATCGCCCACCTGCCTTTTTTTATCTAGTTCTACTTCCTCTATTTTAACTTTTAGGGACTTTTTAAATAGGATTGCTATCCCTTTTACAACACAGTCTTGATTTGTACACACAAAACCATCTACCCATTTTAGTTTTTTTAAGATTTCTTCCCACTCTTTTTTTAGGAGATGTGTTTCTTGTAAAATTATGATTTCACAGTCTATCACCTTCAGATATTCCAAAATCCGACGCCTTCTGCTGAGACCGTTGACATTGCATGAGAGTAAGTTAACTCTGTTTACCATTCTTTAATTTTATCCCTTATTTGCCGTGACTTCCTGCCAGACTTATGTGACATTTGGTAGTCCCTGATTTCTCCTTTCTCACAGTTTGAGGATTTTTTTGATTTTTTTCCTTATTTTGCTCCCCACCCTTATGTGCATTTTTTTTATTATGTATTTTCAAATGATTAAAACTGTCCCACCCTGGGGATGCCTCCCTCTTGTCTTTTTTGTGCTGCATTAATGGCCCCTTTTGAGCTCCGGGTTTGAGCCTTTGTGTTGTGTAACGTCCTTCTTTGCTGATTTTTTGCTTTTTTACATATTTCTCCCTTACTTTTTTTTTCTATAAGTTTTTGTTTTAAATTTTCTTGATTAATGCTTCGGTTCCACCTGATCCTTTATTTGTTCGATAAAATGGGCGACTTCATCTGGCTCTCTTATATTATACATCTTGTTTCTCCACATGATTCGGAGAGCTGCTGGAAATTTCATCTGCACAGTGGCTCCCAAGGATCTTAATTCTTGCATGTGTTGGCCTAATTCCCATTGCCTGTCAAGAGTTGCTTTAGAGATGTCTGATCGGATCCTGAAAGACCATCCTCCCTTATCTTGGGGACCATTTTTTAATGCCTCGCTCAGGATTCTCTCCTTGAGTGTGTTGGTTTTAAAGTTTATTAGAATTTTCCTGGGGTTTTTCCTTTCTTTACTTCTTCCATAGGGATCACGATGCACTCTTTGTATGTCTTCTTCCAATCCTACAGATTTTGTCCAGGGGAAGTGTTCCTCCAGAAGTTGAATTATAAACTTCTTGACGTCTGTCCCTTCTTGGCCTTCTGGTATATTTAGGATTCTTATGTTGTTTTTTCTCGCCTGATTTTCGAGTGATTCCAGCTTCTCTTTTATGGTTTTATCGCTTTCAAGTCAAGTCAAGTCAAAAAGTGCTTTATTCGAGTTATTACTCATAAAAGCATAGTATACACAAGAATTTTAAAAAACAAATTAAATTTACAATCGAGCACGTTGACACAACACTATAGGTTACACATAAAAATACATTTGGTTAAAAAAGGATTAAAACATTTGATAAAAATAATTTTCAAGATATGAAACGCCGGAGTCTAAAAGCAATTATACAAGTGCAAAAAATCAATTAATCCAGACAGAGAATAGTTAGTTAACTAGCAGTCTCTATCTTGATACAAGGTCATTGATAATTAAAAATTAAAAAACCAGTAATGCCAAATTCATGAGGACCAATTTGTCACACAGAGAATAGTTATTTAACTAGCAGTCTCTGTCTAAATTGTCTGTCTAAATTGTCAGGCAGAGAATAGTTATTTAACTAGCAGTCTCTGCCTGAGCGTCCATGCCCAACCCAGATATTTTGCTGTAGCTATCAGGATCCAAGAAACTTGACTCGTACATATAATTCGAATAGCTACAGAACTACATGATGTCCCAAGGTTCCTGCACATAGGAGCTAACCAGACTCGTCTTGGAATAGCATAAGATCTGCATGAAAACAGAAAGTGACCCAGAGACTCATCCCCCAACCCACAGGCTGGGCAGGTGTTATTTCCACCTGAACCCCATTTAGCTGTCAATATTTTTATAGGAAGTGCACCAGCTCTCAGTTGGAATAAGAGCTTCCTATCACCTGGTTTGGAGATGATATCCCAATATGGTTCCAAGACTGGATACATTTTAGCCTCAAGAAAATGCGAAGACATGGACCCAGAGCTTGAAGCATTTAAAGTTTTAGTAGCAACCCATTCCCAAAAAATATTTTTTAAGACACGCTTAGAAGGGAATGATGCCCCAGCAGGGTCCTGCCATAAAGAACTCAACCCTAGCTCAAACAATATAGTTTTCAATGATTTAAGCCAGCTTATCTTGTGAAAGCCATCAGCCTTGATCACATCCACAAAACCCGCGGCATAATGTGAGAGCTCAGGAGTGGTCCAGAGTCTGCGCCAATACAGGATCGGGCGTAATCTGGCCAAGTCCTTGATTTGTTTCCTTCCTAGATCGTATCGGAGAGGCAACAACGGAGTACTTTTAGGTGTACCGGTGAGAGTTCTTAAAAATTTATTTTCAGAGGCTTGCAAAGATGTAAGATTTTCAAAGCCCCACATTTCTGCGCCGTAGAGTGCAGACCCAATAGCCTTTGCTTCATATACCAATAGGGCTGGTTTAACAGGTTTGGTTAGCGACTTCCTGTGTTCAGAGTTAATTGTGCCAGCTATTTGTTTGTGTCGCAGAATAGCAATATTTATATGCTGGCTCCACCTATGGTCATCAGCTATTTGGATACCTAGGTATGTGAATGATTTAACTAACTGTAAAGGCCCACCACTCATCATAATTTTGGACTTAAAGCTGCGCTGCGGCTTGAAGCTCATTAATTTAGTTTTCGTGGTATTCACCTCCAGTCCATGTTCCCCACAAAAGTTCTCAAAAATTGTCAGAGCACGCTGTAGGCCACTAGGGGTTTTTGATAAAATTAGCGTGTCATCCGCAAACATTAGTATGGGGATTTTTGGACCTGCAAGAGAAGGAGCATCAACATTCGCAGTTACCAATCGAGAAACTACCCCGTTTATGAACAATGTAAATAGAGTAGGAGCCATTGAGCACCCTTGTCTGACCCCTTTTTCAACACGGAAATCAGGAGTGACCATCCCGTGGCCGCCCCACTGAATTTTTGCATAGTTAGACTTGTGGAGGCTCAGTATCAGGGTTAATAACTCATCGGAGACCCCCAAGCTATGCAAGACTTGCCACAGTTTCGCACGCGGGACCAGGTCGAATGCAGCCCGCAAGTCGACAAATGCCGCGTACAGGCTACACCCCCCCAGAACCACGGTTTTCCACTGTAATAATTGGAAACGGAACACTTGGTCGATCGTGCTTGTTGCCCTTCTAAAACCTGCTTGGAATGGAGATAGGATATTAAAATCCTCAGCCCAGTCGAGAAGCCTATTGACCACCACACGACCCACGATTTTTTGCACAGTGTCAATGAGGCTGATAGGCCTATAGTTACAGGGCTGAGCACGGTCCCCCTTCTTGTACACGGGGATAATAACTGCTCCCCTCCATGAATCAGGGACATCTGCTCCTTGAGCAATAGAATTAATAAGCAAATGTATATATTTGCACCAGCGTTCACTATCGTTTAAAAATATATCGGCGGGCACTCCATCTTGACCTGGAGCTCGCCCGCATTTTACTGCACAAATAGCAGACATAACCTCTTTATAATTAAAATTGTCACCTTCAAAAAACTTCATAACAGTACTGTCCTCATCTGAGACCCGGGTATTAAGAGTGTATTGCGAACTAAAGAATTTAACCCATGCCTCCTGTGAGACGTTATTACTTGGAGACTCTTCAGCTCTCTCTGAACCCCATTTTACAATATTCCAGAATGCCCTGGAATCCTTCCTGTCACTGGCCTTTTTCAGTTTGCACCAGTGTTGCTCGTCCCAATCCTTCTTAGCTTTAGCAATGCATACTTTATATTCTTTCCTAGCTAGAGGAACAGTCACACAGTCTCGCTTCTTGATTGCCCGGCCAAGGTCGAGTCTTGCCATCCTACAATCAGAGTTATACCATCTAGCATCTTTACGGGTAATAACCCCCTTATGCTTGTCAGGTCTTAGAAAGTGCACCTTGATCTTAGCAAAGAGGGTATCATGTATTTTAACCACTTCCCCCAGATCCTTAGGAGAGGCATTAGCCAGTTCCATAGCTAGAATGGCTTGATCAGTTTCACTGTTGATAATATCAATAGCCTGCTGATTTCTCGCTACAGTGTCCCATCGTAGCCTATGCATATTGTTCTCGGGGATAATGGGCGGAGGAACTAATTCATTCGTGCAGCTAGGGTTTGATTCAGCAGGCCACCATTTGTGAGTCACACAGAGGGGGTTGTGGTCACTCTCAGATCTTATAATGACTTCCATGTCACAAAGGGCAGGCCACAGAACCCGGGAAATGCTGCAGTAAATGCTCCTACCCAGCAGCCTCAGATCTCCATATGTTCTGGGAATGCCCGAACATTGCCATCTTTTGGCAAGAAATCAGGAAAACACTCGAATCCATTCTCAGAACACCTATCCCGTGGTCTTGGTCTTTAATCATCTTTGGCCTAAACAACAGCATCAGGGGGTTAGAAAGAAAGTTCTTATTCTATGCTATACTATTAGCAAGAAGAGAAATCTGTAAAAACTGGGCTAATATAAACCCCCCGACACATGCAGAGTGGCTGTCTTCACTATATGTAACATCGAAGATCGACCTAACTAGAACATGTAGCCCCCAATCACTGAGATTTTGGGACATTCTGATTGAATGGAGAAGGAACAGTTAGACAACCCGGGTTTTTTTTTTTTTCCCCCGGGTCCGATGATTAGGCCTTAAAATCTCCTTGTCCAAAGGGAGGCACCCCAAGCCACACAATCATTGGACTATACGCCAAATTGGCCCGAAGGGAGAGTGTCCGTCCAAGCTTTGACCGGAGCCATCCAGTTTTGACTCCCTGGGTACTGGGAGCTAATCAATAGGCTCCTCGGTGCTACAGGGGGGGGTAGAGTCTTGTGTCTTGTGGCCAGGAGCACATTTGGATCGACTATATGGCTAATGAGGACAAAAAAAAAAAAAAAAAAAAAAAAAAAGAACAAAGGGCAGGCCACAGATGCAAACTGCAGATCACGTAGTCAATTCGACTTTTGTGCCTCCCATTGTCGAAAGTTGGTGAACCAGTTTTATCCCTAGCTGTTCTCCCGTTCATAGCTCTCAAGCCTTTTTCAAGACACAGTGCATTGATAGCTATAATGTCCTCTGTCCAACGGGAGACTGGTTTCAGTTGCAGTTCAGGGATGCCCCAGAAGGAATCCTCATCAGCACCAGTGAAAGCATCTCCCGCAACCAATGGCTCAAACGTCCTATTAAGGTCTCCTGCTATAACAATGTTATTTTTAACGGAGTGCTCCTCGATAAGGTCGGCCAGGGTTAATAGTGTTTCAGATGGACCTTTGGAACTCCTAATATAAATGTTGTAAATATCAAGTGACCCTGTTCTGTCATTAGAAATCCTAATAAGCTGGATATCATTGTGTCCAATAGCTATGTTTTTAACTGAGAGATTTAGTGACTGTCGAATCCAGATAGTAAGCCCCCCCATAGGTCTACCTTTCGGGCCCTTGACAGCTGACACATAAAAATTCAAATAGCTTAATGCAAAGACAGGATCGCATGCCCAAGTCTCCTGGAATATACAAATATCAAATTGGGTAACAAAACCAAGCCAGTCCCCACAATCGAGCTTGGATGTCAGACCAGCTATGTTCCAGGAGAGTAGGTTAGCAACCCCTGGCAAACGTCCCTGGTATAATCCAGGGAAAGAATTTAGTACACAGGCCTCACCATCTGCTTGGGCAACCGAGTTATTCAACAAATCATTGGTAAGGCAATTAACATTCTGGGCAGGTAAGCTATCCAAATTTTGATCCCCATTAGCTAGTGGTACTGGGCTTAGTTTTATAGAGAGTCAATCACAGTCGCTTTCTCTCAGGACCCTTATTTCCTTATGATTTGTTTCAACTTTTTTACTCAGCGTTCCAATTTCTGACTCCACTGCTGTAACTCGGTCGCTCAGGTCAGTAAATTTAGTGTCTAGTACTTCACACACCTCGCAAATTTTACTTTGGTTTACCTCTGAGATTCCGAATTTCGCTCTCATTTCATCCAGCATTTTTTCAAGGAATTGTTCCGTTGAGTTTGAGGTGGGGGAAGCTTTTTGGGAAAGGTCATCCAGGTTATTTTTATGTCTTTCAGCTTGTTGCGGGATTGGGACGGAGTGCAGGTCTACACCTGAAGGCGGTGAGCTAGATGCAGTCTGAGATATTATCTTGATGGGATTACAGGGTTCAGGTTCCATCCCGTACTCTGTTCCTGGTTGTTTGGCAGGAGTTGTATTGGTTACTGTGAGATCTACTTCGGGGGATTGATCTGTATCCGCAGCTTGGGCCCTCCGTTTAATCTGTGCCTGCTCCTGCGTCAGTTCCTGGACTTTAAAAAATGATCTAAGGGATGGGGTTATTTTGAGAGATTGTTCTGGGATTTCCCTAACCACCCCCTTCTCCTTCACAGACTTCTTCTTGGAGGTTTGCGTGTGCATAACTGTTTTTGCGTGTTTCCTGTTCTTCCGCTTAGTGCTACGAGGGGCAATGGACTGTTTGATGACTAATGGGGTGGTATGCTTAAAAAACTGTCTATTTCTTAAACATTAGCTTGACCTGCCTTCTCCTGACTCTGCCAGTGCACCTCCTTCACCCCCTGATGCAGCCCCACCTACTTCAACGCTGATTTTCCCCTCTGTATTCTCCTCCCCGCTGTCTCTTAGGCTTTTTCCTCCCCCATCCTTGTCATTGTCATTTTCCCCTTCAAAACCGCTTACCCTTTTCATCCGTTGCGAGGTTACAGTTGCACCAGACCCTGCTGTTGCCCCTTCCACTACCGCTGCCACTGCCACTGTTGTTCTGCTCTCTGCTCCTCCGGTTCCCGAGTCCTCTGGTCCCTTGCCAGTCTCTCCACGCCTCTCCAGTCCCCCTAATTCGTAGTCCTTTGGTGCCTCTGCCACTGCTGCTCTAGTGCACTGTTTGTTTTCGTGCCTCAGAGGACCTCCTGTGGTGGTTACAGTGCCAAATGCACCGGCTACTGCAAAAAGCAGGACTTCCGTGCTGCTCAGCGTTCCCTTCGTCCGAGGTGTCCGTTCCCCTGCTTCTGCACCTCTGGCCCCCCCGTTGGCACCCTGGATCCCTTTTGTGTTCCCGCTGCCAATGCCTTTATCGGAGCTAATTTCGGAGTTTCTCTGCGTGATCTCCGTGTCTGCTCCGGTTCCAGGACCCGATTGAGTTCAGTTGCTTGCGACCCTCTGGAAGCTCTTCCGGGCTTCCTTCGCAGCCGACCAGAACCCGATGTAGGGGGAGATCACCGCCGCTGTCTTCAGCTTTCCCCCGATGAGCGGCCCCAGAACCACGAAGAGGTGAGTGTGCCTGTAGCTTTCCTCGATCATTTCAGGGCAGACTTGTATTGTGTTATCTTCTATTTCCCTGAGTTGTTGCGTAGTTTTGCCCAGTCTCGCCTTTCGTGATTTTCGATATGCTCCGAATGCTCCGCAGCTTTTTCGGAGTACAATCTAGGAGAACATTTCCAGGCAATGGTCAAAGAACTGTACAGAGCACCTAAGGCCAAGGTTTTAGACAACGGGGGTCTAACAGAGAATATCAAGATAAAGAGAGGGACAAGACAGGGCTGCCCTCTTTCCCCTCTGCTCTTTAATCTATATATTGAGCCCTTGGCAAATAGTCTTAGGAAGCATCCAACTATTACCCCTTTCAAACATCATGGGTGGGAAAAGGAGGTCGCCCTATATGCAGACGACCTAATGATTTTTACTAAGGACTACGAAGGATCCATCACTCCCATAGAAGAATCGTTGGCTGAGTTCGGGAAAGTGTCCAGCTATCAAACAAACCAGTCAAAAACAGAAATCATGAGCTGGAACTCCACAGTCAATAACACCTACACCAGGAAAAAAATTAGATACCTGGGAATCGACCTAATCAAAGATCTAGACAAACTGACTAAGATTAACCTTGATAGGATCACCACGGAAGTCAGGAAATTGCTAAAAGCATGGGGAGCTCTACCCCTTACCTTTATTGGAAAATCCAACTTACTCAAAATGTCGATACTTCCCAAATGTACATACATCTTCGACACCATCCCATTCGAATTTAACAGGGAAGCCCTAAAAAAGATACAAGGGGAACTCGCAAGTTTCATCTGGTCAGCAAAAAGCACAAGAATAGCCTGGAATAAATTGAGGAGGAAAAAGGTACAAGGGGGAATTGCAAGCCCAGACCTACTGGAATATTGTAGAGCTTTTCAATTCAATACATGGGTACTGTTGAAAAACAATGATGAATATCCGGATTACCTCCAAGCCCTGACAGAGAAGGAGGGTCATTTCTTATATAAATTCGGGCACCCGAAGTACTTCAAGAAGGTAAAACTAAAGATCCCTAAAGCAGCAGCGAAACTATGGTACCGGATAAGAAGTACCCTGAAGATTCCATATTATAGTAACCACGCTCCAATATGGAGCTCTCCCTGAGTGCCTTAAAGATAGCTTGGCAAACCCTTTGAAATCAGCGGGTATTCAGGAATGGGGCCAACTAATGATCGGAAACACCACAATAGACTGGGAAAGTCTTACAACAATGACAAATGCGTCCCTGGCAAAATTCAAGTATTACCAACTTTCCAACTGGGCGAAATCTCTGAAGGAAAACAAAAGAGGGAACGCCGTGATTGAGAAAGAGATGATAACGAGCTCTTCTACAAAAAAAGAAGTATCCCACTGGTACTGGGCCCTCATTCTAGCAGGGGAAGAAAACTTCCTGATTCCAGAAGCGACCAGGGGGAATGAGCTGCCATCGCTGGAGGTCCAGAAATCATGGCAAGTATTTATGGAAAAATGTTGGTCAATTGTGAAATCCGCTACCTTAAGAAGAAACCATCTCTTTACAACCCATAGAGGTCCTCTTCTGGACCCCGAAGAGGCTTTCTAAGTTCAGCGGCTCAAACACAAAAAGCTGCCCTAAATGTGGGTGGGAAAAGCAGATGACCTGCACATCTTTCGGCAGTGCCCCCGTCTCGTTGAATTCTGCAAGGAAGTGGGTAAGACTCTAGACACAGTACTGGGAAGAGCAACAGATGTAAGTATGGATCTTATTATCTTTGGGGTGACTAATAACATGGGTCCAAATAGCCTATAAAAAAAACAGGAGAACCTGTTATTTATGTTAATCCTGCTAGCACGAAGACAGATATGTATTAATTGGATAAGCTCAGCTCCCCCGATACATCGGGATTGGGTCCTCTCCGTAAATAAGATAAATAAGATGGATAGGAAGGGGAGTTCCAAAAGGAAGTACAACTTTTGGGAAATATGGGAGGTCTCCCAATCTTCCCCATTAAAGAATGACCTACACTTTATAACGGAAAAGAGCAAAGTCCAATGATTATGCGATGGCAATAAATAAACAGGCAAAGTGCTTGTATGAGTGGCCTGGTTGGTCAGCTCCCCCAGGATGGATACATTTATTGAAGGTAGAATGGAAATAAGGGGACCCCCCTCTGAACTAAAGAACAGGGAGACTCCCCTATACCAACGTTTGGAACAAAAAAAGGGGCAGTGAAGGAACAGAAAACAGAGAAGCGGGTGGGTCCCTGACAACTCCGTATACTTACTATTGCAGAATGAGGATAAAAAAAAGAAAAAAAAAAGAGATTATAAGGGATGAACATGGCACCCGAGCAACCTCCATCATTTGTGGAACACTTAGGAGTTGATCCCCCCTTCTGGTACAAAGCCACTCTGCGCAAATTCCAACGTTCTCCTCCTTCAATTACAACAAAATACTTCCCCACACCGATAACTCGAAATGGACCATTAAACTTGGTAAGTCCACCTTTGATTCTACCAGACTTCAGTTTGACCCAATCACCGACAGAAATCTTAGAAGGAATGATATCAAACATGTGCTCACCCCCAGATGATACCCTATCTTTAAGCCAAGCAGGAGCAAGACGAGAACCTGGAAGACGCCCTCGCATAATCAAAAATGAGTAGTAGTGCAATAAGCCAAGAGCATATCTTGAATAAGACGTCGGGGAGCCAGCCCATTTGCCAAAGCAAGCTGTATGGTGCCTTTGATTAATCTATTGGCCCTTTCCACAATTCCATTACCCATACGATTGTAAAGAGAAGTACACGAATGCTTAACACCACACTTTTCAAGGAAACAACGCATCTCCCCAGAAGTGAGTTGGGTACCATTTGTCAGTAAGTAAAACATGTGGAATCCCTTCACGCAAAAACAAAGTTTATAACACACCAACAGCAGAACTTGTGGTAACGTCACTCAAAAACTCAAGGTGCAACCACCTTGAATGTACATCTACAACCACAGCTGCAAACCGTATGTTCAAGGAAAAGCTCAGATACGGGACTGTTAGAAATGGGGTAGCATGGTGCAGAGCGGGCGGGCCAAACTCCAGAGGACATGTGCAAAGCATCCACGCAGTACACAAAGGCGACACACTACAAAAAGAGACCACACTAGATTAGGTGAAAAGAATAACTTTTGTATTGTATCAAACATACAAGAGTAATCACAGCAGTCACTATACTGCGCCAAGGCAATATTTACAAGGGGATTATTTACAGGGCAGGGCCAATCGGGCAGCTGCCAGAACCATTGCTACGGGATAAAGGATAAATGAAAAAGGTAAGTCCATCAGTTTTCAATGCTGCAATAAAAACATAAAGCATAAACATTTGGCATAGCACATTAGGCAGAAACATCTGCAATAAACATAACAGAATCTTAGGCATGGAATCAGCCAGGATCAAATTAGCATGCACGTCAGCCCATTAGCACTGGTCCAATTCACCAGCCTTGATGCGACATAAGGCAGGAACACAGTGTGCATAAAACTGGCATGAACACATTGACATGAACCCACTCCCTTAGGCATAAAACCTGCTTAATCTCATGAGATAGGCATCAGGTCCCTGGGTGCATTAGGCATTACATCAGGAGTAGAGGACTGAGTCTTAACATACGTCCCACCCTACATTGGACAAAATCCTGGGAGCTCAGGGGCATCAACCTTAGGAAAAACCCATTACGCACATTGGTATAAATGCATCACCATGGGGGCTACAAACATTAACATAGGGGCATTCTGTGTCAGCCTAAATCACATTAGTAGGGGGCATAAACCAGTATCGTAACCATCATCGCAGACAGCTGGCATCCGCACCTACAATCCTGGCCCCCCTTACGCTGCAGATGAGTTTCTGGTGCACTGCACAGTCACAAAGGGTCTCAATGTAACACCATCCGCAGAGGCCTTAATCCTAAGCAGAAATCAAATGAGCATGGAGGCATCACATTTGCACCACTCAAAGGGGGCATGACAACACAACCGAGACACCAGGCATCAAATCAGCCATGGTCCTCAACTTAACACTGCCCCCAACGGTGGCGACTGCCCCCCGTCCGGCAGGGCCGTCGTGTCCACGAAAGTCAGCACGTGTCCATACCCACACTGGGACCTTAGGGGCCCAACTTTGGAACCCTGGAGTGAAAGTGACCAATACGTTGCAGCTGCCCACTGTTAGCTGGGGCAGCAGTAGAGTAACGCTGGCGCAGGGGGGTGAGCACCGACAATGTGCCCCGTTGCCCTCCCCACCCCAGCTCCTCAAAAGGCCCCTTCCCGTGCCTCGGGGGCCTCAGGCAGACCCCCAACTCCACGCCACTCACCAGGATTCCTGGGGGGTCTCCGGGCTTCTCTTGCTGCTAGCAGCAGCTCCTCCTATGCCCGACTCCTCAGCCTGCACGTGGGGCTCTCCCTCCCCTTGGGAGCCCCGCAAACCACTGGCTGTTTGCCTCCGTGGGCGGAAGCGGGGTAGGCTCCCGCCCTCTGAGGCTCCGGGCTCCTCTGTCTCGTCTAGCCCCGCCCACGGCAGCGTCTCGCCCGACTTCGCCCGGGCCCCCTCCTGGGACCCGGGTCTTTCATGCGGGGCCCGCGCGGGTCCAGACGGCGTCCTTCCGGGGCACGAACCGGCGGGGTGGGCTTCCGCTCTTGTTCTAGAATCAGCAAAGGTGCGGGCTCCCACCAGCTCACGGGAGCCCCTTTCTGACTTCCGGGGCAGCTCCTTCCTCTTCCGGGTCGCCGCGGGCAGCGCGGTGGCCCTTAGTTGATCCTGGGTTGCGGCTGTGATTCCAGGCGGCAATTATGCGGGGTGGGTACCCACTGAGTTAATTAAGGTGCCAACGCGGGGTAGGCTCCCGCTGGTTGAATTAAGCCACACGCCGGCAATCTCCACACGCGGGGTAGGCACCCGCTTAAGTAGATGTCAAAACCACGGGGTAGGCTCCCGCTGGTTTAAATAAACATACCAACGTGGGGTAGGCACCCGCTTCTTCTGGGGCATGCAAAGTGCCGCCACTACGCAGGGTAGGCACCCGCTGCGCTTTTAAATGACTCAGTTCTTCAGGGCCACCCAGCGCTGTTGGGTCCACACTTCTGGGACAAAAGTAGTGTAAGGTGCGGCAGGAATCAGCTCCTCGCCTCCGGTGCTTGAAATATAGAGCTGCACTCACCAAGCGCTAGTCACCAGGCCAGATGGGGACAGCTGTAGCGCTCTTCACCTCCTTCTGGGCGCAGTCAAAGGTGCTCCTTGGCAGTCCACTCTAGGCGCTAGGGAGAAGTCAGGGCCCTGGCGTAGCGCTCGTGAGGCGCTAGGTCCCACCAGCAGCCTCAGGGACCTAAGATGGCGCTCCTTCCTTCTTCAGGGGCCAGGTAGCAGAGCAGCAGGCACTACTGGGCAAGGTCAGCAGTCAGTGGGCATTCATCAGGACAGGGCGGTAGGCTTTAGAAACCATCCTCTACTGTAGCGTGGCACTCCTCCTGGACAGCAGCCTTTACTCCTGCAGTGGGGCTTTCCCTAGCCCTGTGGACAGCAGAGGGGTTTCAGTTGGGTGCAGGGTCCAGCACACAGGCCCAAGTGGCGGTACCCCCTGGCAGCAGGCCCCCTCACTTTCATGTCCCTGCTCTGTCTGAGCACATGGTGGCACAGCCACCCTACTTATACGCCCCTCATCCCACCTCCCAGACAGTGCCAGAAGCTTCTAGAAGCGTCTGGGGAACTGGTTCTAACTGGCTCGGGGGGGTAGAGCACCCTGGTTGCCAGGCTTTCCCTCCAAAAGCTGGGATGGCTGGGAACCAACAACTAGACTCCTAAACCACCACAGTCAGGTGGCACAACACACAGCCATGGCATCCATTTTAAGAGCGACATTTCACCAGGGTGCATTTTTACAATGGGGGGTTAACAAGTGCGCACACCAGGGCATTACATTTACTAGGGCATCTCACACCACACATGGCCTATACCACTCTCTACCATGGGGGAGACGTCCTCAAATAGGGGGAGAATAGCGAAAAAATTCGGGAAAATGGGCCAAGTCCAACAGGGACCAATAAAATCAAGACAAATGGTGTGCCGTGGTTTGGCAGGATCAGTAATCTGCCCCATGAGACTCTGAAAACCAACCTTCAATCTTTTTTCACTCTCTTTGCAAAGAGTACAATTAATGACCCAGTTCTTGATTTAGTCGTCCATAGCAGGCCAACAGAATTCTTGCTTAATTCTCCTAATGCCATTATTAGTAATGGGGTAACCCAGTAACCCTCAGAACCGGAGTGTTGAAGCTAAAGAAAAACAGTGGTTCTGTCGGGAATCACAAATAATTTGAAGGTCTGTAGTTAATACATATCGCGAAACATATCCCGTGAAGGATGTAAGGAGACACACACTACCGAATTTGGTTCTAAAGGTAAATCTTTAGTATAAACCTTTTTATTATTATTATTAAAGAGAATTTATATGCAGAGAGCGCAACTAAACCCGGAGGCATCAAGGCGCTGAGGATGGAAATCAGAGAGCTCAAATATCAGCCAGGGAGGAATTAGAGATAGGCTTCTTGGAATAGCCAAGTCTTGAGTGCCTTGCGGAAATGTATGTGAGAAGAGATCCCCTTGAGGTCATTAGGGAGCGTGTTCCAGAGTCTGGGCGCAAGGAAGCGAAAAGACCTTCCACCCCATCTGGCCTTGGCGATACGGGGGACAGTGAGTAGGCATTTGCTGGATGAGCGCAGTGTTCTCCCAGGGACATAATGGGCCACAAGGGCACGAATTGCCTCCGGTCCAGAATGATTCAGGGCACGATGAGTAAGGCATAAGGCCTTAAAATTGATCCTTGCCTGCATAGGAAGCCAGTGCAGGTCTTTTCTGATGGAAGTGCCCGAAGAACGTTTAGGGGCACCTACAACAAACCGGGCAGCCGCATTCTGAACGGTCTGGAGGCGCTGGATAAGACCACTGCTAATGCCGAGATAAAGGGCATTGCAGTAGTCAAGTCTGGAGGCAATGACTGCTATTGCTACCTGTTTGCGTGCCCCAGGGGAGAGATAATGAGTGATCTTTCTAAGAATCCTCAGGGCATTGCAACAGGTGGACACAGTCCTACTAACCTGCTTGTCCAGAGAAAGGGAGGTGTCCAAAATGATCCCAAGGTTGCGGGCAGAAAACGTCGGCACAGGACAAGCCCCAAGAACAGGCGGCCACCAATCCAAAGACCAGATCTCACTTTTGCCCCCAAAAACAAGGACCTCCGTTTTCTCGCCATTCAATTTAAGGAAGTTCTTGACCATCCATCCGGCGACAGACTCCATGCAGTTTTTGAAATTATGCGCTGTGGAGCTCACAGATTGGGAGATGGAGGCCATAATCTGCGTGTCGTCGGCGTAGGAGAGAACTTCCAGCCCAAAGGATCTTATTAACTTGGCGAGAGGAGCGACATAAATGTTAAAAAGCGTCGGGCTCAGTGAGGAGCCCTGGGGGACCCCACACTTCACGGCCTTAACAGATGACATGTGTTTCGCCTAGCTTGACCCTTTGCTTCCGTTGGTCGAGGAAGGAGGCAAGAAGATTAAGTGCGGAACCCTTAACTCCCAGCTCACTGAGTCGGCTAACAAGAATGGAGGGTGACAGGGTGTCGAAAGCCGCCGTAAGGTCAAGTAACACCAGTAAGGTGGTTTGACCGGTGTCGACCTTAGAGCGAATACTATCGACCACCACTGTAAGTGCCGACTCAGTGCTGTGGGTCCTCCGGAAGCCATGCTGAGAGGGATCAAGAGAGTTGGTACTGTCAAGGAACGCACTTAGATGGAGGTTGAGATGAGACTCCAGAAGTTTAGCAGGGGCAGGGAGAAGGGAGATGGGACAAAAGTTCTTTAATGTCCCAGGGTCCAGTGTAGGTTTTTTAAGTAAGGGCTTTACAATGGCCAGTTTCCAGGGGAAGGGATAAATCCCCTCTGAAATGGCCATGTTCATCACCTCCATCAAAGGGGGAAGGATAGTGTGTCTGCAGTCTTTGAGGACCTTAAGGGGGCATGGGTCCAGAGGTGATCCGGACTTTAGCTTGTCCAGCAGAGAATTCAAATGGGTAAGGGTGATAGCGGGGAACTGGGAAAAAGAGTAGGAGGGGGTAGGAACAGAGGCATCCGGAGGGGTCAAAAAGGAGGCAGAAAAAGGACTGGAGTTACATGATTCCAGGTCTGTGTAAATATTCATGATCTTCTCATGAAAGAAAGTGGAGATCTGGTCACATAAAGCCTGTGAGGATGTTATAGGATCAGGCATCTGAAGGAGGGAGAGATTATCCACAATCTTAAATAGATCACTGGGTGATTTGAGGGAGGACGTGAGTTTGGAATAATGAGCCTGTTTATCTCTAAGTACAGCCGCTTTATAGTCTCTGAGGAGAGCTCTGTGTTTTTCCCTCTCTATAGGGTCAAGATGTGTCCTCCAAAGCCTTTCCTGCCTTCTACAGCCTTGTCTAAGACTCCTAAGAGATTCAGAGTACCAGGGAGCAGAGGGCCGTTTCCTAGCAGAATAGTGGAGGCTAGCCGGGGCGAGTGAGTTGACAGCCTCCGTCAGGGAATTGGAAAGGTCAAGAGCCATCGAGTGTACATCACCGGTGGAAGAACGCTTGTGCGTGGCCAGGAAAGGGGCGAGGGAGTTATTAGTAATCTCCCCAAAATTCCTTCTCAAGACCCACTTGGTGTGATAGTGCTGGAGGCCATTGAGAGAGGGGGGGAAAAACGAAAAGGAACTGCAAAGTGGTCTGACCAAGACAGAGGGAAGGGGATACCGATAGAGAGTCGGGAGTCGTTACTAAAAATTCCATCTAGAGTGTGGCCAGCTAGATGAGTGGGCCCAGTCCGCAGCAGAGGTATGTCATAGGAGGATAGAGCATCCAACAAATGGGAAGTGTCCGGGGAAGTATGTTTTTCCAAATGGAAATTAAAGTCTCCCAGAATGGTTAGGGAGGGCCCGTCAATATAGGGCTCTAGAATATTAAGGAGTTCAGAGCAGAACGCCGACCTAGGGCCAGGGGGTCTATAGACCAATATCCCGGTAAAGGAGATAGTGGGGGAGGGGGTAAGGGAAAAATGCATTGCCTGTAGGTGTTCGGATGGAGAGGACAGATGGACAGTCCTGCATTTTACAGAGCTGAGGTAAAGTATCCCCAGACCACCTCCCACACGGCCTACTCTGTCCATCCTAGCCAGCGAGTATCCTTATGAATCGTATGAATCAATCCACAAACCATAAATAGCTGCCCGTAACAAAGAAACACATAAACAGTGTAAACAATTAGTGATCGGTTGTGACTGGTGACATGGTGCTGTATATAGACAAAACATTAGGTCAGGAATGTCCACTTTTGATACAATTGTCACAACTGGATGTAATATTTCCTTAGTCTCAACAAAAATAAGGAAATATTACATCCAGTTGTGACAATTGTATCAAAAGTGGACACCCATGACCTAATGTTTTGTCTATACGTATGAATATACGTCATCTGTTTTATCTTTGCACAGCACCATGTCACCAGTCACGACCGATCACTAAGTGTTTACACTGTTTATGTGTTTCTTTGTTACGGGCCGCTATTTATGATTTGTGGATTGATTCATAATAATAATAATAATAATAATAATAAAAACATTTATTAAGGACCTGAATACACTAAAACAGTGCGTCTCCGCGCTAGGATGCCTACCCACCTAAAATCAAACAGAGATCACCTCATACTAAAGGGAGAGGACAGGGAAAGAGGGCGAAGGAATGAGACTAAACTACGGGAAACAAATAAGGCTTAAGTTTCTGACGGAACCTCGTTCCCGACGGTTCCATACGGAGCTCCACTGGGAGATCGTTCCATTGCTTACTTGCCAAGAACCTAAAAGAACGCCCACCCATCCGTGATTTATAGATGCGGGGAACCGAGAACTGCATACTACCCATAGATCTCAGAAGGCGTTTGGGACGGTATTATTTAGTAACCTATGGAGATGAATCGGGCCCTTGCCATGTGGAATCCGATGGCTTACGCACATGGTCTTAAACCGGATGCGTTCCCTCATGGGGAGCCAGTGCAAGGTCTGTAACGCACATTTCCCCGAAGACTTCCTAGGCAACTTTAACACCAGCCTAGCCGCCGCGTTCTGAACATATTGTAACTGGTTCAGGCCCTTATTGCTAAGGCCACAAAGCAGGGAATTCCCATAGTCAAGATGGGACGTGACCAAGGCATGTACTAATATTTTCCTAGCTGTAATAGGTAGGAGGTCCAAGATTTTACGCAGGACCTTCAATATGCCATAACACTTCCCTGCTATCTTGGCAATATGTTGGGAGTATGAAAGATTGGTATCCAAGAGAACACCCAAGTTCTTCACTGTATTTGAGGGGACGGGTGTCGGACCCAATTCCATGGGCCACCATGCAGATGTCTAAATAGATGGAGACAAACCAATCACCAAGAGTTCGGTCTTACTGCCATTAAGGCGGAGGCAATTGCTCTTCATCCATGCAGCAAGTGATACGAGACAGGCAGAGAAATTATCTGCCGTCTCAACTGGGTTGTGAGATAGAGTAACCACCAGTTGCGTATCATCTGCATAAGATACAATGTCCACCCCGTAGGATTCCACCATCCTAGCCAGGGGTTCCATATAAAGATTAAACAATGTAGGGCTCAAAATAGAGCCCTGCGGGACCCCTTGTTTTAAAATTCTAAGCGTGGACCTAAAGGGGGGACAGTGTATTTGGAATTTTCTGTACGCCAAAAAGGAGACCATCCATTCATAGGCTGGCCCATCAATCCCCAACTTAATCAAGCAGGCCAGAAGTCTCGGGTGCAACACGGTATCAAATGCCGCACTTAGGTCCAGCAATATTAGAGCGGCGGTCTGTCCTTCATCTACTTTCTGACCAAGCAGTTCTGTAGAAGAGAGGAGGGCAGTCTCTGTGGAATGTTTTGCCCTAAACCAAATTGGGAGGAATGTAGGAGATGATTGTCCTCCACAAATTTGACCAGCTGGTTATTCACCAATTTTTTCACCACTTTGGCACAGAATGGTAGAGGAGAAATGGGCCGGAGGTTATCCAATTGGGAAATGTTCAGGTTAGCCTTCTTTTTAATAGGAACTACCTGTGCCAATTTCCATTCCTCAGGCACATGTCTTTCTTGAAAGGAAAGGGAAGCCAAATTGCTTATATAGTTCCACAGGAGATGAACCTGATCCCTGAGAATTTGAGGCTGAACCACGTCCATGGGTGATCCTGACTGGATACTCATAATTAGCTTTATCAGTTCCTCCCTTGGAGGCACCATGAATTCCTTAAGATAGGCTTTCTTAATGGGCTCTTGGCAGGTATCCCGCACAAAATTTACTTCGGCTGGACCCTGCTGAAAGGACATATATATCTGTTCTACTTTGCTTACAAAATAATCTGCGATAGATTTGTATATTTCCGTGGAATAGAGATCTTTAGTCTCTATCCTTGTAAGCACCGTGAGCTCCTTATAGATTAAGAAGAGTTCTTTGGAGGAGTTCTCAGAAGATTCGATCCTCTCTTGGATACATTCTCTCTTAGCCTTATTGATCCATCCATGGTACTCCTTCAGACTGTTCCTATATGACTCTTTCCGAGCCATATCATAGTCTTTGCGCCACAGACGTTCCATTCTTTTACATCTGGCTTTAGCAGCGCGCAATTCATCGTTATACCAAGGGGCTGACCTAGTCTTACGTACTGGGGCTTTTAGAGTCCATGGGGCCACCTTGTCTAACGCCTTAGATAACCATTCTTCATACTCTATCCACGCATCCTTAAAAGTATTACTAAACGGAGGCTTATCCTGCATTAGCATATATTCAAATGCCTTCTGGGTGAATTTTTTCCAGTTCCTGCGTTTAGAAAGGGTAGGATTCTTACATATACCTCCTACGATCGTGCCTGTTATTATGAATGGGATAAGATAATGATCAGACCACAGAATCCTAATGGGAGTTAGCACCCTCACCCCATTCCAATTAGCAAATATGGGATCTAAAAGATGACCCGCCTGATGGGTTGGCAACTCACCTAAGAGTGTCAGCATCAGTGAATTCAGAGAGACAATCATAGATTGTGCCTCAGCACAATTAACATCCTCAAAATGTAGGTTAAGATCACCTAATATGAGAATTTCTTGTGACGTATGGCCGGTTGAACAACCGATTCCAGTAGGCTCTCAGCAAACTGCTTAACGCTCCCAGGGGGGCGGTATAAGAGATATTCCATAATCGTACATTCACGGGATACCTTGATCGAGAAAAGGCCGGCTTCGCAATTACTAATTTTTACTTGCTCTAATGAGCACACAAGCTTAGAATTGTACACCATTGCAATGCCCCCCCTCTTTGAACCCCCCTGTCAATTCTCAGCACGCTGTAGGCCGGTGGAATGGCCTCCAGAATCTCCGGCGCCGATGCTTCATCCAACCATGTCTCCGTTAAAAATACCAGATCAGGCTGAAGATCAATAAGGACATCATGAATGTTTAAACTATGTTTTTTAAATGAACGACAGTTTACTAGGAACATAGTAAGTTGGTCCCCCCTCTTAGTGTTCACCAAAGCTAAAGACGGATCAAAATTACATATCCTACATTTCTGCGCCATATCATCAGGTAGCAGACTATAAGTACATGCGGTGTTAGGTGTAGGGCCAAGGTAGATCAGTTGATCTCTTGTATATCCTCTTCTTTCTACCGTCTCGCTTAGAGGGAGAGCAGGGGTTATGGCCCCTGGCCGCGTTCGGTCGCGGACGGGCGCAGACGGGCTTGCCTTGTGCGCGCCTTTGGCGCACACTCGGCGCGCCCGCTGCGCGGTCGCTGGCTTGTCGTCATTAAATAGGAGGAGGGGAGGGAAGGCTAGAGCGCTAACCCTAGCGCTGAGGAGGCAGGAAGTGGTGGACTCCTCACCCTCCACACAAAAGCCCACAATGGAAGCGGCGGACCGGGGCGGGACAGAGCAGAAGAACACAGAAATAATGAAAGAGCAAACACGCGGTTAATTATATTTTTTAAAAACAGATTCTTCAAATTTTAGCCACAAAGTAATTAAAACACGCTATTCATTTAATTTAAATTGGGTCCCAAATTACAGCGTGCACCTCCCCTTCATATCCCCATACCATAGTAATCGTCAGAGATCAAGTGAAGGTAACTGTCACTGCCACTGACAGTATGGCATCCACGAAGAGGGCTCTCCCCTTCCTCCCTAAATAGACTCAATCTGGGGAAGGCTAGAGCGCTAAACCTAGCGCTGAGGAGGCAGGAAGTGATGGACTCCTCACCCTCCGCACAAACGCCCACAATGGACGCGGCGGACCGGGGCGGGACCGAGCTGAAGAACACAGAAATTGTAGTGTAGTTCCTATTTTCCCAATAGGCTCTGCGCATTGGAATAATACCTACAGCAGTAAAGGCCTAGGCCAGACGTTAACTAGGTCTACTACTGTTGATACTAGACTTAATTTTTGGGTTTGCCAGCGTAGCTCAGAGTTCGCTAGAAACTTTCTCGAATGTTCAAGGAGGAATTAACTTCCCTGATTAGACAAGAAGGGATTTAGTTTCTGACAACCATAGAACATGACAACTTTGCTCTCCCCTAATCAAGAGTCAATCTCAAGAGTCGTGTGAGCACAAGGCAATTATTTTACTCAGTCAGTACGTGCATTCTTAGTCTCATCAGATTGTAGAGAAAAGGAAGAGACGGGCGTGTTCAATAAAAAGGTGTTATTTATTGATCAGTCTCTTTTCTCGTACAAGAGAAATGGACCGATATTATTGCAATACTTATAGTTAAGTAAAGTGCATACATTAAAAGCAATAGTATAAAATAATACTGTAAAAACATTGATATGGTTTCTGAGCCATATGATGTTTGAAATGATTAAAATATATTTACATACACATATACATTTGACTAAACGTACTCAACTGGTGTTTCTAAATACGCCTACCCCGTGTACCTGACCTAAGTCTAATGCGTGGGCGGGAATAGAAAGTTACAGTTTAAGTTAAGTTTGTTTTTGCCAAGTGAATAACTAAAGAATTCTCTGTGAGGGGTTATTCAGTTCTGTACCTGGAAGTTAGGATGAATGAGGAATGGTATCTCTTTCTCTGCTCTCGATATTCCAGGCTGCCTGCGAGGGCTGCCCAGAAGCGCCGGTGCTGGGTCTCTCGGCTTGAGATAGCAGCGCGTCTCTCAGCGCGTCAGGAAGGCGGGGCTGCTGCCAGCGGGGTCTGCTTCTGCTCTCGGCTTCGGCAAGTATGGCTGCTCCGTCTTGTCACCACGCGTGTGTTTGCATAGGGCAAGATCGGCAATATTTATACCTTAAAGGTGCCGAGATTGACGTAAGGATGGACATAGATACGTCAATAAAGATGTCATACGACTTGCTCGTTAGCACATTCTTTACTAAAGTTCTCTGTGAAATCAAAACAATGGCCGCACGGATTTTCCAGGTTGTCATAGGTTTGATTTGTTATGAGAACGTCGTATGCCTTATCAGGGGCTGGAGGAATGTCGCTTGTCTAATTAGATCTCAAGCGTTATGACCTAATCAGATAACACGTTCCTGTGCCGTAGTGTGACTGCGTCAGATAACGGTATCTGCATCATGGGGGCTTTTCTTGCCTCATGGGCTGACTGTTAGTTAACTTGATAGTTAGTTTAACCAGAATAGGGTCAGGAATAGGGGGATCGATTCAGAACCTATAGGAATACATGACACCCACTCCACGCTAACTATGGTCATATTTACTAATCTATGCATAGTATAACATAGTACAACATACTATAGAGTATAGTGTATACCTTACCACCCCAAAATACATAAATGCATTTCGAAATTTTCAAATATACTGAAAAATTTGCAGTCAAATATATTGTATGCACTTAAGCTATGAATTAAATGCAAAATAAACACGCATTTTTATGCATTATTGCTTATTGGTATATGAGAAATACACATGAAATGGCTCTTAATATGGCTATACAGAAAGGAAGTTCGAGACCATTTCATCACATAATAAAATATTTGTGAACATCCCAGCGGGCAACTAAAGTTTATAAAGTATCTAAAAATAGAAATCTTAGTTCTCTAGGAATAGTTTCTTACTTTAAGCAGAAGATGAGTGTCCCGAAAATTTTGTACAAAATAATTTGGGGCTGCTAAAAAATTGTTGTCCGTGAACTGGTGGGAAGAATTGTTCATGTGACTTTATTTTTAAAGTTGAAGGCCGAATTCAGGGAACGCCGTGTGCGAGCTTGCTCAAAAGTCTCTATTTCTGTTCTGGAGAGAACATCATATCATTAAGGCTTTCGAAAAAACTGTCAACAGCTTCATGGGAAAGTTCCACTAAGTCGGAAATAGGGGTAACCATGCATTCGTGCGCATGATTGTCTGCATTGACATTCTGATTCGCATTGCTGACAGAAGGTCGTACCTGTTCGATGCTGCTTTCATCTTGAACTTCACTACTCTTCAATCGTAGTGGTGAAGATTCCAGGAATGCCGTCATCAGGATTGGCAGCCTTTGAGGGCAGCACAAAGCGTGAACCTTGGTAGGAACCAACAGTGTATCTGCATCCACTGGCGCATCCGATTGTAGCGTCAGACAGGTGTCTAACACGCATTCTTCTCCGCATAGCAGACACCTTAGTACAGGTAAAACACACCTTTGCCACATTGGTCGAAATGATAGAAACCAAGTCATGTTCAGGTCTCTAAGCCGGGAGAGTCCCAGGATTTTTGATATCCGGTCCCGGTATCCAATGGCTAGGATCGTATCTTCCATTGTCGCGAGAGTTTGATCTGTGACATGGGTTGCCATAACGAAAAATAAGGACTAAGAATAGGATTCCTGCAATTAGTCCCAGGATCAGGGGAAGTCCGCCAAAAATCGAATGGACGAAATCTGGAAAAATACCCAGTATGGCTTTGAATGGTGTTAATGCCATCGAAAATACTGTCTTAAATACCTTTGAGACCCCTGTGGTATCAGAAATATTTAAGATTTCGCTCAGGATTTCCGCGAAATGTACGGGGGAATTAGTTGATAATAATGTATGTATCTCTGCAGTCGTCCTTGCGACTTGTAGATCATACGTTTCTTTAGATGACGTGAGCCTTGTAGGCGTCTGAAGAAGCACTGTTTTCATTCTGCTTAAAGTATCTATTCGAATAGAAGTAATTTTCAAATTGGGCCATGCCCTTGCCTCCCTGTCTGGAAAGGAGCTGGGGAACAAAGAACGTCCACAGCACTTGACCTTCGCCGTCGTAGTGACTAGATAAGGAGTCCCGGGCATAAGACTACAACATCTGCGGTATACAATAAGAATGTAACTCCCATTATAGAGTCTTTGAAAGAATGGTTCTATTTCAGTTGCAGGTGCGCCTTGCTGGTGACACGAAAGGTTGTATGAATTCCCTTCACAGGCTCCATGCAAACTAATTCCATTACACAGAAGCGTGCCGCTTAGTGACATAGCACAATTGTTGCCACTAAGAAACACTTTCTGTCCTTTATTACTGACACATGCATGTGAATAGGGCAGGTTCCAAGTTGTTTTAAGGTACCCCTTTCCCAATTTCTCGTACATGCCAGCCTGTATATATTTTTGGCAGTATTGAAACCTGAAGGTTGAGATTGGAATATTTATGATTCCGTGGATTATCCATTCACTGACAGGTCGTTCTGACATTGTCATTGGTAATCTTTCTAGTTTTTCAATGCTCAAGATTGTATAATCAGCACCCTTTTGCGCCATACCGATTTGTCTATCAGTAAGGTTAAAGATTTGGAATAGTGACGTTGTGTTGATTAAACGCCAAGGCACATAGCCTGAACGCAGATTTTGTAACGTCCAGCCAAGCTGTACAATAGAACGCAATTGTGACTGACCATGTTGTAATAACAGTAAGTCTTGCGATAATATATCGATTGCTGAAGACACAATGCTGTCCAATGAAAAAATTCTGGAGGACAGAGTCATTAACCCATTGTCCACTACAGAAAGTGATTTTTCCAAATTGATACGGTCAATTTCCCGTATTCTTTCTGCTGTTTCAATTTGAGTAACCTTCCAGGCCTCATTGTATGCTGCATATACAGAGGCTGCTATGAAACGCTTTTGACGCTGTTTGCGTGGTCCCATTATGAAATCACGCAAGTCAGCATCATCAGTAAGTAAAGTTAGGTGTTGCTTAATTTCAGGCAGTGTGGAAGTTTGTAGCCATTGAAGGCATAATTTGCCCACACTGTAGGTTGTTATTATCCCTGGGTGATGTCTTTGGGGATATCTAGGGTCTGGCCTGGTCATTTTGAAACCCTGAGTTTTATTCAGGAATCTATCTTGACAGTTATTTGTATCTGTGGGCCAGATCAACCATTGTTTCCAATCAGGATGTGTTCTGTTTTGGTTTAATATATGGTTTACGTCTATCTCTTCATCTGTATCAGAGCTATTGCTAAACATTGTTGGCTTTGGAATAGACGGATTATTTAAATCTTTGATTTTGGCTAAGCCAAGACAGGTGGTTTGTTGAACAGTGTCATTTAAAAATATCATTTGTTCTGGGATCATGCAGGCTCTAAACAAAGCTTCTAAACCCTGTACTTGCCATTCTTTTGTACCCCAAACACTTTTCAAATCAACATTTTTGTCCCAATAATCAAATCCAAAAGTATTCATTTTTTCAAAGAATGAATCTGAATATATCAATTTTGTGTTGGTTATCATGGTTTTCATCCCTGTCTTGTTTGACAATTTAAAATAAAATGTTTCAGCATTACTTGTGTTAAAACCTGAAAAATATGAATATTTGTCATAAACGGTTCTAGAGCTCCCTTTTGGAGGTGTAGCACAATGTTCCCATTGATTATAATTTAAAACATTTCTCGGTTGTGCAGATTTATGTAAAAAATGGTTACCATAATGGTTATAGCAATACATACTATCATAATTTGTAGAACCTTGCAAATAATCATGTTTTGTAAATTTAGCAGACATTACTAAGTCAGACATCATGTTGTTAATGCTTTCGAAGTCCCAATCATCAGCAAATGAGTTTGGTTTTGCAAAGTCACTCAAGGAGATCTTGATTTGGTGTGGATATTTCAGGATCTCGACCGGACCATAAATTTCATAGTCAGTGTTGTCCCAGGCTACCCCACCAGGTATAGGATTGGCTGTGAAGTTGGCTGAAGAAAGTTCTCTTTTCTCGACGTGTGAAGATGTGTGTGGTTTGAGGACCAAGTTGATGTTCTGACTTGCTGTGTCCATTTTAGCATATTTTCCCTCAATGAAGCGTCCCAAAGTAAATACCATGATGAGCCAAAGTATGAGGATAAATGCACCAAAACCCACCCAAAATTCAATCCATGGGGAAATCAGATATGTTTCTTTCAGTTGTTTCAAAAGTTACTTAGCTTTGTCTTTAAAGGATTTTGATGATGGCTGTGTCTTTGATTCACTGAGGCTTTCAGAGGAATCATCGAAGTTGATGAAGTACCCGGATGCAGTTCTGTCAATTTGTTCCAATTGCTTCAGGATTTTTGTTTCTTGCATTGTCACTTGGTACTTCATTGTAGATTGGTGTGTCTCTGCTAAATGTCTTTATTTGGGTTTTCAGAGGTCTGAGTTCTATTGCATTGTTGCATAGTCCTTCTTGTTCTTCTGTAGGCGTTTCGAATGTGATGAGCCTCTTTGTTAGGACCTCTGTACTGGTAGCAAACCTTGGTGTTCTGCTACTTATTGGGAGTCCACTTGGCCTACTGTTTGTTATCGGCCACATGTTGTGGTTTTACCAGGTCGATGGATACAACTCGGTTCTCCTTTTTTCCAGCAAGTGGCGGTAGTACAACTGATCTTGTCCCGTTGACAGACAAGACAGGAACTGCTTTTCTGTAAGAAGGCCCAAATTCCTTCTTTACCGCGATCTTCTCCCTGACTAGATCCCCGACTTTTGGAATCCAGACAGGTCTTGCTGGGACAGGTGGTGATTCTTCAGTGGTTGTTGGCTGTTGTTTCAACTGTATGTTGCTCAGGTCTTTTCTTGTTTTGTTTAAGTCCTGCAAAATAGCCAAACGGTCTTTGACATCAAAGGTTTTTTCTTTCACCACTGAAGTCTGACTATCAAGGTCAGAGATAATCATTCTAGTTCCAAATAATAATTCGTACGGACTGAATCCCTTCAGAGAATTTCTTGGCAAGTTATTTAGACTACGTTGGACACTTATTAGATGTTTGACCCACCCAGCTCCCGAACCTAATATCCTTTCTATTATAGATTGCTTTCTGCCTTGGTTTTTTCTTTACACCATCCCGTACCCTCAGGAAGGAAGTGAGAAGATTCCCACTGGGCTGTGCTCATTCGGCCATGTTTCCCCCCAGGCTGGTGTGCCTGAGTGAAAACAATGGTCGAACGTAGCATGCTCTTAGCGTATATGCCATTTAGACTCGCAAATCTTTGTATAACAGTCCGGACGTCAGCCGAGTGCTGAGGATCTACATTATTAGTGGAAACTAGCCTGTATATGTTAATCGCAAGCCATTCTTTTTACTGGTGATGTTATCTGCAGTCAGATTCCACCGTATTATATTTTTTCTCTCCCCACTGCGATTTCTGTTGCAGTTTGGGCTGTTTTTTACAAACATTGTATGATGTAGGCTCATGCCTGGCCACCAGTACCGTGATTGTAAATCTTCCAGAGAATCTTTTAGTTTGAGGTGTCCAAGACCCTCACCCATATGTGCGTCTGCGATTAACAAGCTTCTCCTGTCCATGTTTGGAATCACTCTATCCCCCACTCCAGGGATTCGAGCAAAAGGGACGGAGTTTGCATCGATTATGTATGTATAATTGAGTGGATAGTTGATCGGTAACGCCGAGCAGTCGCCTTTTGATGACGTTTTCACCGCCAGCAATGTTTCACCGTCAATGTATTTTAATGTACGCTTTTTTCGAACTACGGGAGCCGATTTAGTGGCTGCCGCTGCAGCTGTTTCAGCCAATGAATTCCCTACAACGTGAACGCCATCACGCTGGTGACTCAGTGAGTGAGTCACGTGAGTCTTTGGTAGTTCTTTTTGTAAAAGAGCTATTTGTTCCCAGAGCAGTTTCTGCTTTATTGGTGCATCTGTGTCATCTTTGTAACCGTTTTGAATCCATGTCTGCAAATCCTTGTTGTATGATTTGACGCAGTAATACGAATCTGACACTATAAGTGTCGGGAATTCGCGATCTGCATTATCTAGCGCCATTTTCAAAGCTATTATTTCAGTTTGTTGTTCTGAATTAGTTTCTACTGAGTGTGATTTTGTTAATAGAGGTTTTAATATACCTCCGCGCCACACTTCTTTTGTAATCTCACATGTGGGGTTGTATGCTTGTTCTCCCCAAACGGAGGGTTGAGCATGTCCGTCTGTATAGATTACACAGGCGTAATGTCGTAGAGGCAGAATGTCGATTGGCAGAGGATACGTCTTTTCATATTTAAAATTTTTTAATTCTTCTAGTTCTGGATCAAAGTAGTAGTATACTTTGTCGGTTGTTATTGAATTCACCCATTGTATCCATTCCGGATTCAATGTTGTTGTTGGTAAATTACACGGTGTTGTTAGTGCCTCAAAGGCTGATTCAGCTGTTCTGACTGTGATATGTCTACCGTCAGCTATGTCTTTTTCTCTAGCTATTGCGGTTTGAACTGCGCGAATGATTTTTTCTGTATTACTGAATTTCTGTTCAGCTTCTGTGTACAAGTGTGATTTGAATGCAATTGGTACCTTTACTCCCTCATTAGAGGTTAGGTATGTGAATCCGCATCTCCCTGGGATGACTCGAATCACAAGATTGCGTGTGTTATCACGTGTTTCTAATTTTGTTTTAATTAGCATGTCTGTTTGTAAGGATCTCAAAATTTCTGTGTGTGTTTGAGTCCAACTGGATCTTTTAAAGTCTGGTTTAATTAGATCATAAAGGGGTTTGACCCTTTCTGCGTAATTTGCAATGTATGTTCTTCCGAAATTTAGGAAGCCTAGAATTGACTGTAGGTTTTTTAGTGTTTTAGGAGCTTGGATTACGGCACATTTCTCTAGGAAATTGTCAGCCAGGCTTTTGCCTTCACTTGATAACTCATATCCTAAGAATAGGACTGTCAGATGGGCAATTCTGGATTTTTTAAAGTTGAATTTGTAACCCTCTGCAGCGAACCCAAGTATTATGGTGTTCACTCTTTTCAAGTGAGTCTCCAAGTCATCATCTGTTAAGTAAATGTCATCGACATAAGATAATGCTTCATCATCATATAGTTGTAGTAATTCTGTTACTCTCGCTGAGAATACCCCCGGGCTGTTCTTGTACCCCTGGGCTAACCGACAGAATTGCTTTTGAGTGCCATTTACTGAGAATGCAGTTAAATATCTGCTCTCTGGTGCTATATTTTGACAAAAGAATCCATTGGAGATGTCCAAGGTTGTTTTGTATTTTTTGCGCACTATGTTATTCATTAGTGCAGCACTGTGTGAGTTTTGCACTGCAAAAGTTTTGCAACATGTGTTAAGGTGTCGGTAATCCAAAACTAGACGATATGAATTGTCTGGTTTGGAGACCGGAAACAAAGGATTGTTCATTTGTGAGGTGCAAGTTTCAATCACCCCCTGGTATTCTAGCTGATCTAGTATTTCATTTACTTGTTTTTTAGCTTCTTGCTTAATTGGGTACTGCCTTTGTGCAGTAGGTTGTGATTTTAACTGGATTTTGTGAGGAGGAGAATCCTCATCCCATCCTACATGATTTTTATATAAAGCAGGTGCTAAGGCCACTGCCCACTTTCTAGCAAGTGTGTATTTTTTATGAATCGGGATTTGATTCGAGAAGGCAGGCATAATTACTTCTTCGCCTTGAGGGCACTCCCTGACAAACTCTGGTGGCCAGTCTTTTTCAGCTAGGAGGATGTCATAACCCTTGGAGAGGTTATCCCAAAATAGTCCCCTTATTTTCCTAGTCTTATCTCCCTCTATACGTAATGTTATCTCGTATATCTTGTGGGGTTTGCTAACTCTGGTGTCTGCAGTTTCCACTTGAAGATATTCATTCGTGTCCACTGTCTCCAGATGATTCATAAGGACTTTGCGAGCTATGCTCACCTCTGCTGCGCTGTCTAGCATTGTCTGAGCCCACTCTCCGTTTTTCAGTTGTGTCCTCAGTATTCTCGGCATTGTTAACTACCTTGATACTGGCTACCTTCTTTTTTGGAAATTGTAATTTCTTTTTTAGCTGAGCAGGTTCCTTGTCTTTGGACTTGGCGTACTCTTTTGATCGTCCTCTTCTTTCCGATTTCTGCGAGGAAGTCTGAAAAGATTGAGAGGGACGTGTATCAATGTCTTGATATCTATCAGGTTTTTTAATATTATCCCTATTTCTAAGGTTATATCTATTCCCAGAGGGGTCACTCTGCGGTGACCTCTGTCTTTGGTTTGGAGATTTCTCTCTTCGCCTGGGAGACCTCCCTCGGGACTGGAATTTCTTTTCTTTAGGATTGGATTGTTTGTTTCCATCCCAGTTCTTTTTTGGTGAATTATTATTAAAAAATATTTTTTCTGGACTTGTAGTCAGTTGCGGTTTTACTGGTATTCCACCTAGACTATCTCTGCCTAGTTCTTCATAGGATTTTTCTATGATTCTGGCAATTTCAGCTGGTTGGTCTGCTATATCTGTCTCTTTTAACCTCTGGCGGATCGCCACGTTTGCTGCTTCACCTTTTATGTTGGCTAATAATATAGCCGAGACCTGCTTGAAGTCTTTTAGTAATTTCATACCAAGAGTTAAAGCAGGTTCTGGACCGTATTCATCTTGAATTTGTTTTAGCACATCTGGTATTACCGAAATGGATGGAACACCGTGCGTTTTTGTGTAGATGGAAGCAAAGACTGTACCCCAAGTGTCACAGTCCTCAATGTGTGGTGCGATTCCCATTGGGAGACATATAGTCAGAATCCTGTGTTTTTCTAATGGGGTGGTGTCAGGAAACACCGCCTCTATTTGGGTGATTTTCTGTGCCAACCAGAATGGTATCTGTTCCCGTTTAGCCGGAACTTTACCTAGGCAGGATTGGATTTTCTGTGGTGTGATTTTATTTGTGTTCCCCTGGTGAGGGGTCAGCTGTGGAAGTTTAATAGCTGGCTGAATTGTTGAAGTCCGCATTACATACTGAACTAACTGTCTATGAATTTTTAGTCGTTGTTTTAGCTGTATTAACAGCTCTGCTGCAGGCATTCTTTCGATGTCTGGATGTGGTGTGTATCCGGCCAAGACCGGCCACGTTGCTCCTGGTCTTCCTAAAGGACCGAGCCTTGTAATGTGATTGTTATGTATTAGGGCGCCATCAAATAAGAGCAAATGCTCTTGGAATTTGAGTGGTACTTCCACCTCCTCGAAAGGAGTGTACTCATTAGGAGGTTCCTCTACTTTGTAATAGTGGAAGTACTTTGTTACAGCATTAGCTGCTGGAAAATGTATCCATGAATAGTATACCTCTGTCTGCCGATATTCGTGTGCCTCGATTACGAATATGACTGTGCCACCTCTAGGTGTCAGTCCATTTTCTATAAGTTTTAAGGTTATAGATCTCCTTTTAATGACCGGAATGAGTGTTATATTCGGGTCTGCTGCTTGCATGGTAGCATCAGCATCTGCGAGTTCAGTTGCTAATCTAACTGTTTCTCTTTCATCATCACTTTCAGTCATTTTACTGACCGGATGGTATTATAGCTGTTTGCAGATCAGGTTTCTTTATGGAAACAGAGATTAGATGCACAATATTTTGGAACAGTGTATCCTTCAACGTTGACTATACCAAGAACCATACACAGGAGTTCCCTCCTGCGAGGTTTTGGAGGATATAACCTTTCACCCACTCCAGACGTCTTTGGAGTATAATGGGAAAAGGGGTCTGAGTGAGAAAGCACGACTGAGTTACTCTAAATGTCTTACGTTAGTTTTATCGCCCTTTCCAAACGCGTTGGGCGCCATGTAGTGTAGTTCCTATTTTCCCAATAGGCTCTGCGCATTGGAATAATACCTACAGCAGTAAAGGCCTAGGCCAGACGTTAACTAGGTCTACTACTGTCGATACTAGACTTAATTTTTGGGTTTGCCAGCGTAGCTCAGAGTTCGCTAGAAACTTTCTCGAATGTTCAAGGAGGAATTAACTTCCCTGATTAGACAAGAAGGGATTTAGTTTCTGACAACCATAGAACATGACAACTTTGCTCTCCCCTAATCAAGAGTCAATCTCAAGAGTCGTGTGAGCACAAGGCAATTATTTTACTCAGTCAGTACGTGCATTCTTAGTCTCATCAGATTGTAGAGAAAAGGAAGAGACGGGCGTGTTCAATAAAAAGGTGTTATTTATTGATCGGTCTCTTTTCTCGTACAAGAGAAATGGATCGATATTATTGCAATACTTATAGTTAAGTAAAGTGCATACATTAAAAGCAATAGTATAAAATAATACTGTAAAAACATTGATATGGTTTCTGAGCCATATGATGTTTGAAATGATTAAAATATATTTACATACACATATACATTTGACTAAACGTACTCAACTGGTGTTTCTAAATACGCCTACCCCGTGTACCTGACCTAAGTCTAATGCGTGGGCGGGAATAGAAAGTTACAGTTTAAGTTAAGTTTGTTTTTGCCAAGTGAATAACTAAAGAATTCTCTGTGAGGGGTTATTCAGTTCTGTACCTGGAAGTTAGGATGAATGAGGAATGGTATCTCTTTCTCTGCTCTCGATATTCCAGGCTGCCTGCGAGGGCTGCCCAGAAGCGCCGGTGCTGGGTCTCTCGGCTTGAGATAGCAGCGCGTCTCTCAGCGCGTCAGGAAGGCGGGGCTGCTGCCAGCGGGGTCTGCTTCTGCTCTCGGCTTCGGCAAGTATGGCTGCTCCGTCTTGTCACCACGCGTGTGTTTGCATAGGGCAAGATCGGCAATATTTATACCTTAAAGGTGCCGAGATTGACGTAAGGATGGACATAGATACGTCAATAAAGATGTCATACGACTTGCTCGTTAGCACATTCTTTACTAAAGTTCTCTGTGAAATCAAAACAATGGCCGCACGGATTTTCCAGGTTGTCATAGGTTTGATTTGTTATGAGAACGTCGTATGCCTTATCAGGGGCTGGAGGAATGTCGCTTGTCTAATTAGATCTCAAGCGTTATGACCTAATCAGATAACACGTTCCTGTGCCGTAGTGTGACTGCGTCAGATAACGGTATCTGCATCATGGGGGCTTTTCTTGCCTCATGGGCTGACTGTTAGTTAACTTGATAGTTAGTTTAACCAGAATAGGGTCAGGAATAGGGGGATCGATTCAGAACCTATAGGAATACATGACACCCACTCCACGCTAACTATGGTCATATTTACTAATCTATGCATAGTATAACATAGTACAACATACTATAGAGTATAGTGTATACCTTACCACCCCAAAATACATAAATGCATTTCGAAATTTTCAAATATACTGAAAAATTTGCAGTCAAATATATTGTATGCACTTAAGCTATGAATTAAATGCAAAATAAACACGCATTTTTATGCATTATTGCTTATTGGTATATGAGAAATACACATGAAATGGCTCTTAATATGGCTATACAGAAAGGAAGTTCGAGACCATTTCATCACATAATAAAATATTTGTGAACATCCCAGCGGGCAACTAAAGTTTATAAAGTATCTAAAAATAGAAATCTTAGTTCTCTAGGAATAGTTTCTTACTTTAAGCAGAAGATGAGTGTCCCGAAAATTTTGTACAAAATAATTTGGGGCTGCTAAAAAATTGTTGTCCGTGAACTGGTGGGAAGAATTGTTCATGTGACTTTATTTTTAAAGTTGAAGGCCGAATTCAGGGAACGCCGTGTGCGAGCTTGCTCAAAAGTCTCTATTTCTGTTCTGGAGAGAACATCATATCATTAAGGCTTTCGAAAAAACTGTCAACAGCTTCATGGGAAAGTTCCACTAAGTCGGAAATAGGGGTAACCATGCATTCGTGCGCATGATTGTCTGCATTGACATTCTGATTCGCATTGCTGACAGAAGGTCGTACCTGTTCGATGCTGCTTTCATCTTGAACTTCACTACTCTTCAATCGTAGTGGTGAAGATTCCAGGAATGCCGTCATCAGGATTGGCAGCCTTTGAGGGCAGCACAAAGCGTGAACCTTGGTAGGAACCAACAGTGTATCTGCATCCACTGGCGCATCCGATTGTAGCGTCAGACAGGTGTCTAACACGCATTCTTCTCCGCATAGCAGACACCTTAGTACAGGTAAAACACACCTTTGCCACATTGGTCGAAATGATAGAAACCAAGTCATGTTCAGGTCTCTAAGCCGGGAGAGTCCCAGGATTTTTGATATCCGGTCCCGGTATCCAATGGCTAGGATCGTATCTTCCATTGTCGCGAGAGTTTGATCTGTGACATGGGTTGCCATAACGAAAAATAAGGACTAAGAATAGGATTCCTGCAATTAGTCCCAGGATCAGGGGAAGTCCGCCAAAAATCGAATGGACGAAATCTGGAAAAATACCCAGTATGGCTTTGAATGGTGTTAATGCCATCGAAAATACTGTCTTAAATACCTTTGAGACCCCTGTGGTATCAGAAATATTTAAGATTTCGCTCAGGATTTCCGCGAAATGTACGGGGGAATTAGTTGATAATAATGTATGTATCTCTGCAGTCGTCCTTGCGACTTGTAGATCATACGTTTCTTTAGATGACGTGAGCCTTGTAGGCGTCTGAAGAAGCACTGTTTTCATTCTGCTTAAAGTATCTATTCGAATAGAAGTAATTTTCAAATTGGGCCATGCCCTTGCCTCCCTGTCTGGAAAGGAGCTGGGGAACAAAGAACGTCCACAGCACTTGACCTTCGCCGTCGTAGTGACTAGATAAGGAGTCCCGGGCATAAGACTACAACATCTGCGGTATACAATAAGAATGTAACTCCCATTATAGAGTCTTTGAAAGAATGGTTCTATTTCAGTTGCAGGTGCGCCTTGCTGGTGACACGAAAGGTTGTATGAATTCCCTTCACAGGCTCCATGCAAACTAATTCCATTACACAGAAGCGTGCCGCTTAGTGACATAGCACAATTGTTGCCACTAAGAAACACTTTCTGTCCTTTATTACTGACACATGCATGTGAATAGGGCAGGTTCCAAGTTGTTTTAAGGTACCCCTTTCCCAATTTCTCGTACATGCCAGCCTGTATATATTTTTGGCAGTATTGAAACCTGAAGGTTGAGATTGGAATATTTATGATTCCGTGGATTATCCATTCACTGACAGGTCGTTCTGACATTGTCATTGGTAATCTTTCTAGTTTTTCAATGCTCAAGATTGTATAATCAGCACCCTTTTGCGCCATACCGATTTGTCTATCAGTAAGGTTAAAGATTTGGAATAGTGACGTTGTGTTGATTAAACGCCAAGGCACATAGCCTGAACGCAGATTTTGTAACGTCCAGCCAAGCTGTACAATAGAACGCAATTGTGACTGACCATGTTGTAATAACAGTAAGTCTTGCGATAATATATCGATTGCTGAAGACACAATGCTGTCCAATGAAAAAATTCTGGAGGACAGAGTCATTAACCCATTGTCCACTACAGAAAGTGATTTTTCCAAATTGATACGGTCAATTTCCCGTATTCTTTCTGCTGTTTCAATTTGAGTAACCTTCCAGGCCTCATTGTATGCTGCATATACAGAGGCTGCTATGAAACGCTTTTGACGCTGTTTGCGTGGTCCCATTATGAAATCACGCAAGTCAGCATCATCAGTAAGTAAAGTTAGGTGTTGCTTAATTTCAGGCAGTGTGGAAGTTTGTAGCCATTGAAGGCATAATTTGCCCACACTGTAGGTTGTTATTATCCCTGGGTGATGTCTTTGGGGATATCTAGGGTCTGGCCTGGTCATTTTGAAACCCTGAGTTTTATTCAGGAATCTATCTTGACAGTTATTTGTATCTGTGGGCCAGATCAACCATTGTTTCCAATCAGGATGTGTTCTGTTTTGGTTTAATATATGGTTTACGTCTATCTCTTCATCTGTATCAGAGCTATTGCTAAACATTGTTGGCTTTGGAATAGACGGATTATTTAAATCTTTGATTTTGGCTAAGCCAAGACAGGTGGTTTGTTGAACAGTGTCATTTAAAAATATCATTTGTTCTGGGATCATGCAGGCTCTAAACAAAGCTTCTAAACCCTGTACTTGCCATTCTTTTGTACCCCAAACACTTTTCAAATCAACATTTTTGTCCCAATAATCAAATCCAAAAGTATTCATTTTTTCAAAGAATGAATCTGAATATATCAATTTTGTGTTGGTTATCATGGTTTTCATCCCTGTCTTGTTTGACAATTTAAAATAAAATGTTTCAGCATTACTTGTGTTAAAACCTGAAAAATATGAATATTTGTCATAAACGGTTCTAGAGCTCCCTTTTGGAGGTGTAGCACAATGTTCCCATTGATTATAATTTAAAACATTTCTCGGTTGTGCAGATTTATGTAAAAAATGGTTACCATAATGGTTATAGCAATACATACTATCATAATTTGTAGAACCTTGCAAATAATCATGTTTTGTAAATTTAGCAGACATTACTAAGTCAGACATCATGTTGTTAATGCTTTCGAAGTCCCAATCATCAGCAAATGAGTTTGGTTTTGCAAAGTCACTCAAGGAGATCTTGATTTGGTGTGGATATTTCAGGATCTCGACCGGACCATAAATTTCATAGTCAGTGTTGTCCCAGGCTACCCCACCAGGTATAGGATTGGCTGTGAAGTTGGCTGAAGAAAGTTCTCTTTTCTCGACGTGTGAAGATGTGTGTGGTTTGAGGACCAAGTTGATGTTCTGACTTGCTGTGTCCATTTTAGCATATTTTCCCTCAATGAAGCGTCCCAAAGTAAATACCATGATGAGCCAAAGTATGAGGATAAATGCACCAAAACCCACCCAAAATTCAATCCATGGGGAAATCAGATATGTTTCTTTCAGTTGTTTCAAAAGTTACTTAGCTTTGTCTTTAAAGGATTTTGATGATGGCTGTGTCTTTGATTCACTGAGGCTTTCAGAGGAATCATCGAAGTTGATGAAGTACCCGGATGCAGTTCTGTCAATTTGTTCCAATTGCTTCAGGATTTTTGTTTCTTGCATTGTCACTTGGTACTTCATTGTAGATTGGTGTGTCTCTGCTAAATGTCTTTATTTGGGTTTTCAGAGGTCTGAGTTCTATTGCATTGTTGCATAGTCCTTCTTGTTCTTCTGTAGGCGTTTCGAATGTGATGAGCCTCTTTGTTAGGACCTCTGTACTGGTAGCAAACCTTGGTGTTCTGCTACTTATTGGGAGTCCACTTGGCCTACTGTTTGTTATCGGCCACATGTTGTGGTTTTACCAGGTCGATGGATACAACTCGGTTCTCCTTTTTTCCAGCAAGTGGCGGTAGTACAACTGATCTTGTCCCGTTGACAGACAAGACAGGAACTGCTTTTCTGTAAGAAGGCCCAAATTCCTTCTTTACCGCGATCTTCTCCCTGACTAGATCCCCGACTTTTGGAATCCAGACAGGTCTTGCTGGGACAGGTGGTGATTCTTCAGTGGTTGTTGGCTGTTGTTTCAACTGTATGTTGCTCAGGTCTTTTCTTGTTTTGTTTAAGTCCTGCAAAATAGCCAAACGGTCTTTGACATCAAAGGTTTTTTCTTTCACCACTGAAGTCTGACTATCAAGGTCAGAGATAATCATTCTAGTTCCAAATAATAATTCGTACGGACTGAATCCCTTCAGAGAATTTCTTGGCAAGTTATTTAGACTACGTTGGACACTTATTAGATGTTTGACCCACCCAGCTCCCGAACCTAATATCCTTTCTATTATAGATTGCTTTCTGCCTTGGTTTTTTCTTTACACCATCCCGTACCCTCAGGAAGGAAGTGAGAAGATTCCCACTGGGCTGTGCTCATTCGGCCATGTTTCCCCCCAGGCTGGTGTGCCTGAGTGAAAACAATGGTCGAACGTAGCATGCTCTTAGCGTATATGCCATTTAGACTCGCAAATCTTTGTATAACAGTCCGGACGTCAGCCGAGTGCTGAGGATCTACATTATTAGTGGAAACTAGCCTGTATATGTTAATCGCAAGCCATTCTTTTTACTGGTGATGTTATCTGCAGTCAGATTCCACCGTATTATATTTTTTCTCTCCCCACTGCGATTTCTGTTGCAGTTTGGGCTGTTTTTTACAAACATTGTATGATGTAGGCTCATGCCTGGCCACCAGTACCGTGATTGTAAATCTTCCAGAGAATCTTTTAGTTTGAGGTGTCCAAGACCCTCACCCATATGTGCGTCTGCGATTAACAAGCTTCTCCTGTCCATGTTTGGAATCACTCTATCCCCCACTCCAGGGATTCGAGCAAAAGGGACGGAGTTTGCATCGATTATGTATGTATAATTGAGTGGATAGTTGATCGGTAACGCCGAGCAGTCGCCTTTTGATGACGTTTTCACCGCCAGCAATGTTTCACCGTCAATGTATTTTAATGTACGCTTTTTTCGAACTACGGGAGCCGATTTAGTGGCTGCCGCTGCAGCTGTTTCAGCCAATGAATTCCCTACAACGTGAACGCCATCACGCTGGTGACTCAGTGAGTGAGTCACGTGAGTCTTTGGTAGTTCTTTTTGTAAAAGAGCTATTTGTTCCCAGAGCAGTTTCTGCTTTATTGGTGCATCTGTGTCATCTTTGTAACCGTTTTGAATCCATGTCTGCAAATCCTTGTTGTATGATTTGACGCAGTAATACGAATCTGACACTATAAGTGTCGGGAATTCGCGATCTGCATTATCTAGCGCCATTTTCAAAGCTATTATTTCAGTTTGTTGTTCTGAATTAGTTTCTACTGAGTGTGATTTTGTTAATAGAGGTTTTAATATACCTCCGCGCCACACTTCTTTTGTAATCTCACATGTGGGGTTGTATGCTTGTTCTCCCCAAACGGAGGGTTGAGCATGTCCGTCTGTATAGATTACACAGGCGTAATGTCGTAGAGGCAGAATGTCGATTGGCAGAGGATACGTCTTTTCATATTTTAAATTTTTTAATTCTTCTAGTTCTGGATCAAAGTAGTAGTATACTTTGTCGGTTGTTATTGAATTCACCCATTGTATCCATTCCGGATTCAATGTTGTTGTTGGTAAATTACACGGTGTTGTTAGTGCCTCAAAGGCTGATTCTGCTGTTCTGACTGTGATATGTCTACCGTCAGCTATGTCTTTTTCTCTAGCTATTGCGGTTTGAACTGCGCGAATGATTTTTTCTGTATTACTGAATTTCTGTTCAGCTTCTGTGTACAAGTGTGATTTGAATGCAATTGGTACCTTTACTCCCTCATTAGAGGTTAGGTATGTGAATCCGCATCTCCCTGGGATGACTCGAATCACAAGATTGCGTGTGTTATCACGTGTTTCTAATTTTGTTTTAATTAGCATGTCTGTTTGTAAGGATCTCAAAATTTCTGTGTGTGTTTGAGTCCAACTGGATCTTTTAAAGTCTGGTTTAATTAGATCATAAAGGGGTTTGACCCTTTCTGCGTAATTTGCAATGTATGTTCTTCCGAAATTTAGGAAGCCTAGAATTGACTGTAGGTTTTTTAGTGTTTTAGGAGCTTGGATTACGGCACATTTCTCTAGGAAATTGTCAGCCAGGCTTTTGCCTTCACTTGATAACTCATATCCTAAGAATAGGACTGTCAGATGGGCAATTCTGGATTTTTTAAAGTTGAATTTGTAACCCTCTGCAGCGAACCCAAGTATTATGGTGTTCACTCTTTTCAAGTGAGTCTCCAAGTCATCATCTGTTAAGTAAATGTCATCGACATAAGATAATGCTTCATCATCATATAGTTGTAGTAATTCTGTTACTCTCGCTGAGAATACCCCCGGGCTGTTCTTGTACCCCTGGGCTAACCGACAGAATTGCTTTTGAGTGCCATTTACTGAGAATGCAGTTAAATATCTGCTCTCTGGTGCTATATTTTGACAAAAGAATCCATTGGAGATGTCCAAGGTTGTTTTGTATTTTTTGCGCACTATGTTATTCATTAGTGCAGCACTGTGTGAGTTTTGCACTGCAAAAGTTTTGCAACATGTGTTAAGGTGTCGGTAATCCAAAACTAGACGATATGAATTGTCTGGTTTGGAGACCGGAAACAAAGGATTGTTCATTTGTGAGGTGCAAGTTTCAATCACCCCCTGGTATTCTAGCTGATCTAGTATTTCATTTACTTGTTTTTTAGCTTCTTGCTTAATTGGGTACTGCCTTTGTGCAGTAGGTTGTGATTTTAACTGGATTTTGTGAGGAGGAGAATCCTCATCCCATCCTACATGATTTTTATATAAAGCAGGTGCTAAGGCCACTGCCCACTTTCTAGCAAGTGTGTATTTTTTATGAATCGGGATTTGATTCGAGAAGGCAGGCATAATTACTTCTTCGCCTTGAGGGCACTCCCTGACAAACTCTGGTGGCCAGTCTTTTTCAGCTAGGAGGATGTCATAACCCTTGGAGAGGTTATCCCAAAATAGTCCCCTTATTTTCCTAGTCTTATCTCCCTCTATACGTAATGTTATCTCGTATATCTTGTGGGGTTTGCTAACTCTGGTGTCTGCAGTTTCCACTTGAAGATATTCATTCGTGTCCACTGTCTCCAGATGATTCATAAGGACTTTGCGAGCTATGCTCACCTCTGCTGCGCTGTCTAGCATTGTCTGAGCCCACTCTCCGTTTTTCAGTTGTGTCCTCAGTATTCTCGGCATTGTTAACTACCTTGATACTGGCTACCTTCTTTTTTGGAAATTGTAATTTCTTTTTTAGCTGAGCAGGTTCCTTGTCTTTGGACTTGGCGTACTCTTTTGATCGTCCTCTTCTTTCCGATTTCTGCGAGGAAGTCTGAAAAGATTGAGAGGGACGTGTATCAATGTCTTGATATCTATCAGGTTTTTTAATATTATCCCTATTTCTAAGGTTATATCTATTCCCAGAGGGGTCACTCTGCGGTGACCTCTGTCTTTGGTTTGGAGATTTCTCTCTTCGCCTGGGAGACCTCCCTCGGGACTGGAATTTCTTTTCTTTAGGATTGGATTGTTTGTTTCCATCCCAGTTCTTTTTTGGTGAATTATTATTAAAAAATATTTTTTCTGGACTTGTAGTCAGTTGCGGTTTTACTGGTATTCCACCTAGACTATCTCTGCCTAGTTCTTCATAGGATTTTTCTATGATTCTGGCAATTTCAGCTGGTTGGTCTGCTATATCTGTCTCTTTTAACCTCTGGCGGATCGCCACGTTTGCTGCTTCACCTTTTATGTTGGCTAATAATATAGCCGAGACCTGCTTGAAGTCTTTTAGTAATTTCATACCAAGAGTTAAAGCAGGTTCTGGACCGTATTCATCTTGAATTTGTTTTAGCACATCTGGTATTACCGAAATGGATGGAACACCGTGCGTTTTTGTGTAGATGGAAGCAAAGACTGTACCCCAAGTGTCACAGTCCTCAATGTGTGGTGCGATTCCCATTGGGAGACATATAGTCAGAATCCTGTGTTTTTCTAATGGGGTGGTGTCAGGAAACACCGCCTCTATTTGGGTGATTTTCTGTGCCAACCAGAATGGTATCTGTTCCCGTTTAGCCGGAACTTTACCTAGGCAGGATTGGATTTTCTGTGGTGTGATTTTATTTGTGTTCCCCTGGTGAGGGGTCAGCTGTGGAAGTTTAATAGCTGGCTGAATTGTTGAAGTCCGCATTACATACTGAACTAACTGTCTATGAATTTTTAGTCGTTGTTTTAGCTGTATTAACAGCTCTGCTGCAGGCATTCTTTCGATGTCTGGATGTGGTGTGTATCCGGCCAAGACCGGCCACGTTGCTCCTGGTCTTCCTAAAGGACCGAGCCTTGTAATGTGATTGTTATGTATTAGGGCGCCATCAAATAAGAGCAAATGCTCTTGGAATTTGAGTGGTACTTCCACCTCCTCGAAAGGAGTGTACTCATTAGGAGGTTCCTCTACTTTGTAATAGTGGAAGTACTTTGTTACAGCATTAGCTGCTGGAAAATGTATCCATGAATAGTATACCTCTGTCTGCCGATATTCGTGTGCCTCGATTACGAATATGACTGTGCCACCTCTAGGTGTCAGTCCATTTTCTATAAGTTTTAAGGTTATAGATCTCCTTTTAATGACCGGAATGAGTGTTATATTCGGGTCTGCTGCTTGCATGGTAGCATCAGCATCTGCGAGTTCAGTTGCTAATCTAACTGTTTCTCTTTCATCATCACTTTCAGTCATTTTACTGACCGGATGGTATTATAGCTGTTTGCAGATCAGGTTTCTTTATGGAAACAGAGATTAGATGCACAATATTTTGGAACAGTGTATCCTTCAACGTTGACTATACCAAGAACCATACACAGGAGTTCCCTCCTGCGAGGTTTTGGAGGATATAACCTTTCACCCACTCCAGACGTCTTTGGAGTATAATGGGAAAAGGGGTCTGAGTGAGAAAGCACGACTGAGTTACTCTAAATGTCTTACGTTAGTTTTATCGCCCTTTCCAAACGCGTTGGGCGCCATGTAGTGTAGTTCCTATTTTCCCAATAGGCTCTGCGCATTGGAATAATACCTACAGCAGTAAAGGCCTAGGCCAGACGTTAACTAGGTCTACTACTGTCGATACTAGACTTAATTTTTGGGTTTGCCAGCGTAGCTCAGAGTTCGCTAGAAACTTTCTCGAATGTTCAAGGAGGAATTAACTTCCCTGATTAGACAAGAAGGGATTTAGTTTCTGACAACCATAGAACATGACAACTTTGCTCTCCCCTAATCAAGAGTCAATCTCAAGAGTCGTGTGAGCACAAGGCAATTATTTTACTCAGTCAGTACGTGCATTCTTAGTCTCATCAGATTGTAGAGAAAAGGAAGAGACGGGCGTGTTCAATAAAAAGGTGTTATTTATTGATCGGTCTCTTTTCTCGTACAAGAGAAATGGATCGATATTATTGCAATACTTATAGTTAAGTAAAGTGCATACATTAAAAGCAATAGTATAAAATAATACTGTAAAAACATTGATATGGTTTCTGAGCCATATGATGTTTGAAATGATTAAAATATATTTACATACACATATACATTTGACTAAACGTACTCAACTGGTGTTTCTAAATACGCCTACCCCGTGTACCTGACCTAAGTCTAATGCGTGGGCGGGAATAGAAAGTTACAGTTTAAGTTAAGTTTGTTTTTGCCAAGTGAATAACTAAAGAATTCTCTGTGAGGGGTTATTCAGTTCTGTACCTGGAAGTTAGGATGAATGAGGAATGGTATCTCTTTCTCTGCTCTCGATATTCCAGGCTGCCTGCGAGGGCTGCCCAGAAGCGCCGGTGCTGGGTCTCTCGGCTTGAGATAGCAGCGCGTCTCTCAGCGCGTCAGGAAGGCGGGGCTGCTGCCAGCGGGGTCTGCTTCTGCTCTCGGCTTCGGCAAGTATGGCTGCTCCGTCTTGTCACCACGCGTGTGTTTGCATAGGGCAAGATCGGCAATATTTATACCTTAAAGGTGCCGAGATTGACGTAAGGATGGACATAGATACGTCAATAAAGATGTCATACGACTTGCTCGTTAGCACATTCTTTACTAAAGTTCTCTGTGAAATCAAAACAATGGCCGCACGGATTTTCCAGGTTGTCATAGGTTTGATTTGTTATGAGAACGTCGTATGCCTTATCAGGGGCTGGAGGAATGTCGCTTGTCTAATTAGATCTCAAGCGTTATGACCTAATCAGATAACACGTTCCTGTGCCGTAGTGTGACTGCGTCAGATAACGGTATCTGCATCATGGGGGCTTTTCTTGCCTCATGGGCTGACTGTTAGTTAACTTGATAGTTAGTTTAACCAGAATAGGGTCAGGAATAGGGGGATCGATTCAGAACCTATAGGAATACATGACAAAATAATGAAAGAGCAAGCGCGCGGTAAATTATATTTTTTTAAAACAGATTCTGCAAATTTTAGCCACAAAGTAATTAAAAACCGCTATTCATTTCATTTAAATTGGGTCCCAAATTACAGCGTGCACCTCCCCTTCATATCCCCACACCGTAGTAATCGTCAGAGATCAAGTGAAGGTAACTGTCACTGCCACTGACAGTATGGCATCCACGAAGAGGGCTCTCCCCTTCCTCCCTAAATAGCCTCAATCTGGGGAAGGCTAGAACACTAACCCTAGCGCTGAGGAGGCAGGAAGTGGTGGACTCCTCACCCTCTGCACAAACGCCCACAATGGACGCGGCGGAACGGGGCGGGACCGAGCAGAAGAACACAGAAATAATGAAAGAGCAAACGCGCGGTAAATTATATTTTTTAAAAACAGATTCTGCAAATTTTAGCCACAAAGTAATTAAAAAACGCTATTCATTTCATTTAAATTGGGTCCCAAATTACAGCGTGCACCTCCCCTTCATATCCCCACACCGTAGCAATCGTCAGAGATCAAGTGAAGGTAACTGTCACTGCCACTGACAGTATGGCATCCACCATACTGTCCATATACCACCATCATAAAAAGGTTTATACTAAAGATTTACCTTTAGAACAAAATTCGGTAGTGTGTGTCTCCTTATATCCTTGTTTCACGATATGTATTAACTTCAGACCTTCAAATTATTTGTGATTCCCGACAGAACCACTGTTTTTGTTTAGTTAATTCTCCTAATGGTCATACCTTGCCCCAAATGCCTTTCATGCGCAAGTTTAAAAATGTGGGACCTGAGAGCAGCCGGTGGCACAATTCTCTCCCCTCTCATAACAATATCTTGGCCACACAAAGACAACTCATCCAAAAGTTTCCAATAAGACCTAACAGCTGCAGACACCAAACTCTCACGAGGGGAACCTTTTTTAATGAGCACTATGACATCTTGCAAAATAGAGTCACTGTGCATGGCCTCCGCCCACTGTACTTTTGAAAATGTACCCACACTGGATTCACAAACATCAAAAACAAAGGCAACAGCTTCCTACTTTTCCAATTTGTTGACAACATCTTTGTCAACTATTTCCCAATCAAGTGACATTTGCGACAAACAGTCAGCTTGTAAATTTTTCCATCCATGGATAAATTCAACATCATAGAGATACTCTTATAACCTTGCAGCAAAGTGAGCAAGGAGCGCTGACCCTTTTCCTGCACCACAAGCAGACATCATTTTCATCAGTGGCTTGTGAAAATTCATCAACACAAATCTAGAACCCCACAAATACACTCTAAAGTTCTCTACTCCCCAGGCTGCAGCAAGAGCTTCACTCTCTATGACTAAGTAATTCCTTTCAGCCTAGGTGAGAGTTTTTGAGGCAAAAGCAATTGTTCGTTCAGTGCCTCTCTGGTGTTCAGACAATACTACACCAATGCCAGTAAGACTGGCATCGACCGGAAGATAAGACTTGCAGGAAGCACTGAAAGGAGAAAGTATGCTAGAATTACAAATCTGGAGCTTTATGTTGGAAAAAGCATCTGATTGTTCATTTCCCCACTCCAATTTACCACGTTTGCAAAGTAGCTTCCTTAAAGGCTCAGACATGTCAGCAAATCCACGAACAAATTTAGCGTAATATTCGACCAGTCCCAGGAACGACCTAAGCTGGTCCTTGTCCCTAGGACCAGGAGCATTTTTAATTGCCTCAAAAAGTTTTTTTTAGGAGAGATCCCACCACTTGAGATTGAGTACCCTGAGTAGTCAACCTGATCCGTGAGAAACTGACATATTTCTTTGTTAACAGTGAGACCTTGTTGTTCTAATTTCCACAAGACTTGTCTGAGGGTGGCATTATGTTGCTCAATGGTCTTTCCTGAAACCAATATATCGTCCTGAAAGTAGACCACACCAGCCAAACCTTTAAACATATTAGACATCATCCTTTGGAAGACACTCGCAGCCGAGGCAAGCCCTAAGGGCATAGGAGTGAACTGAAAAGTGCATTCCGTTGTTATAAATGCTGTGAGAGGCTTGGCATCTGGATGTAATTTGATCTTGGGGTAAGCACTTCTCAAGTCAATCTTGGAGAATTACTTACCAACCCCCCACCGACTGCAACAACTCATTAATATTAGGCAGAGGGAATGTGTCGGTGATAATATCACAATTTAAAGACCTGAGATCAATGCAAAACGGAGCCGACCATCCGACTTGAGCATCAGAACCACCGGAGAAATCCAAGAGGAATCCTCAACTGGTTCAATGACGCCAGATTTCAATAAATCATCCAACAAATCTTTAAGACCCTGTCTCACCGACAGAGGGACTTTTCTAAGCTTATGTTGTACAGGACATGCATTGGGTGTGAGGATAATTTTGTGCAGATATTCTTTGACACAACCAAATCTATCCTAAAACACTCTGTGAGCATCTTGAAGAATATGCTGAACTTGAATATCATCTAGGACCAAAATAATTTGATTGGGGGAGCCTCGGATTGATAACAATGTGAAGATCATACTGGTGCATCCAACCAAGGATTGGGGGACCCTCTTTGGCAATATAAATCTTTCCATGAGTACTGCGTGTGTCATGGGTAATTGGGCCAGACATGTACCCCAAAATATTAATAGACTGGCCCTGATTGCCAACTGGGTTGATATCCTTATACAACAAAGAAACACCCTCCCAGGTGATTCAAAAAAGAGACTCAGGAATGATCGTGAACATGGAACCAGAATCCACCATCAACGTGATATCTTTACCACAGACATTAAGTATAGCAGTGGGTCTATTTAACCTAGGAGAGTTTTGAGTGGCTCCAACCATTGTCTCATTGCAAATCTCCCCCACAACCAAGACCTTTGTATTTGTAACTGATTTGTATTCATCACACAGTTGTACCACATTTACTTTGGATTTAGACATCTGAGGAATCAGATTGCCTACACATTCTAGGATGGTGCCCTTTCCGCCCACACTGCCGGCAAATCTGATCAATCAAATCTTAAGTTTGGATGTGGCACCAAAAACACTTTGTTTTCCACTTCCCCTACTTCTTGTGAAGTTTTGTCCCTCTTATTCAATTCCCTAATACATTTCTGGGATTCTTCAATGATCTTAGTCAAATCAACAGCTTCGTTTAATGAGGGGTATTTGGCGGCCCATAGCCTTTCCTGTATTTTCGTATCACTGCACTGTACGATCAACTGATCACGAATCAGTTCCTCCGTCATATTCCCAAATTGACACTTAACTGAGAGATCTCGTAACCTAGCAACAAATTTGTCAATACTTTCTCCTTCCAGTCGAGGTTGAGTATAAAACATATATCTGACTAAAACAAAATTCACCTCTTTGGAAAAACATGTTTCAAGTCTCTTCATGGTTTCTTTATACAGATCATTCATAGGTTGCCCATTAGGTCCCAAAGCCACAGGTAAATATTTGAAAATACGTTGACCTTCACTGCCCAATGCACTCAATAGCAAAGCTTTCTTCCTAGCTGGAGAAAAATTGTTACCATCCAATGCAATAATATAATTATCAAGCATATCGATCCAATCCTCCCAAATAATTGGTGGAGGACCTGGGTGAGCTAAAAATATTGGAGGAAAATTTACATGAGATGATCTGAAGACATTGCAATGAATAAGAGAACAATAACCTGTGGAATAAATGTTAGAGAAAAGTGATGACACAGTAGACTTCAGTTAGGTTACTTGGTACAAAGGTTCAGTTCAAACCAGAAGTAGAGATCACAGTAAGTAACTGGAAAGAGAAAAGTTAGTGACAAGTTCTCAGTATATGTGACGTAACAGAAGAAATATCCTCTGAAACGCAGGCGGGCAGTAGAACCCAGTCAATAACTTCAAGGCAGGTGTGTTTCAATGACGTGGAATAGACACTCTCGTCGTGACCTAGGCTGCTAGCCTCGTCGTGACGTAGGCTGGTGGCAACACGAGAGGGGAGCGAGATTCTAACCGCTGCGCTGATGCCTAGAAACAGCTAAATGACCCAAAAACAGGAGCCTTCGAAGGTAGGATCACAGCATGGCGAGCCGAAGCAGCAGGAATTGCCAGATACAGCCTCACCGGCGAACAGGAACAGCAGAACAGATGAAATAAGCAAAAGGTGTGCAGGATCAACAGGTTGTGCAGGAACAGATAAAATATCGGCACCAAAAATGTTGTGAAGCGTCGCAGGAATGAAGACAACAACCAGGAGTAAAGATGAAGTACTTTACTGGAAAGCACAACCTGGCATCCGACCACCTCAAAGACCCAGCTGCAATCCGCAATTGTGGAGTGTCATCAGCCTCACATTCTAGGAACACAGTGGGTATAAAAACTCTAACCCAGGTAAGAAGCAGAAACAGAGAGAGAAACAAAGGTAAGATGTATGGGAGAGAAACAGAGGTAAGTAGCATCACAACAAAACTCTTGGGACTTGGATGAAATCTTCCTCATGACACAGCAATTGAGAAAAATCGAGAGAATATGACACTCAAAAAAGTCACACTGCGCACAGACTAGTCTCAGAAAAGCAAGATGAAAGCACTAAAATGACTTTCTCACAGCCAAGTCTGATTTTGTCCAAAGTGAAATGTGTAATTTGATAAACAAACCAAAGCCATGCTTCAATTGAGTGAAAGCAAATTCCTCTCACTCACCCACCACATTTATACAGGAAATCAAAAGTTCAATGACTTTCCTGAGTTACTGTCAACAAAGATTTACATATCAGAAATTCAGGCCTTCTAACTATCTGACCCCATTACCCTTCCCTCCTCCACTCAGGCTTCACAGAAATCCCAGGAGTAACTCTAAGACTATTTAGATCGATCATTTAACAAATATCACAAAAGATCTAAAACCAACTTCCTATTATGATGATCAGGGCCGGCTTTAGCACTGGTGGCGCTTGTGACAACAATCATTTTTTCCGCCCCTTCACCCCATGACCACCTCCTCGGATTCCGCACCCAATGCGGCCGCACCAGTTGCACTGCCCTAAAGACGGTCCTGAAGATGATAAATCTGAAAAACGTTGCAAATCTAATTTCTACTTGCACTTCAACCTCTGGTGTGAATTACTCAATGTGTTGCTAAATGAGGGAACATTTCCTAACTGATAACTGGTCAAATCACTCTCTTTTTTTTTAAGACAAATTTTATTCAAAGATTGCATACATTTCGCAGAGCTCTGTACCCCAGAGATATCTGCGGGTCAAATAGGCAACAACAATTAGATTGCAATCCATTTTTCTTATAAGAAACAAGCAAGTACAAACAAAGTGAAGATTACCCCCTTCCCCCCCAGCCCCCCCCAAAACTCCCCCCTCCCGGATCCCACCCATCCCCGTCGCACTGCCTCCACCACATGTCTCCTGTTCCTTATGCACACAACTAACAGAATGCAAGCACCTGCCATCATTGCCCCTTCATACTTCCGCTGGAAGGTCCTGCTCCTCCGAAGGTTCAAGCCACAGGCCCCTAAAGTCAGCCCAGCGCTTCCAAATTTTAAAATGCTTTCGTGGACATCCCCGGGCAACAAAAATTGGCTGTTCCATACCCATACAGAAGTCGAGCCCTCTCTTCCATGCCACCACAGAGGGGGCCCGCATATCCTTCCATGCTCTGGCCACGTCCCTTTTGGCCAGTGTGAGACCCAGCAGGAGTAAATGTCTCTTATAAATGTTACCCCCTACCCCATCCACTACATGTAGTAGACGCAGCTGCGGTGTACGGGGGAGCTCCCACCCCAGGACCTCAGACATACAATCCCACACCCCCTTCCAGAACCTATCTAGTGAGTTACAACTCCACACTGTGTGTATGAATGTCCCAATTTCCTGCCCACATCGGAGACAATCTGGAGAGGCAATCAATCCCGCCCGCCACAACCGCTGTCTAGTGAAATACACCCTGTGGAGGTACTTAAATTGGATGAGCCATAGGCGCATTGCTATGGCAGCACCCCTGGGGGCTGCCAATGCCTCCCTCCAATCCTCCTCTTCCAGTTCTCCAACATCCCCTTCCCAGGACTCTCGTAAGTTCTGCAGCGAAGGGGAGCAGTGTGTAACCAGGGACTGGTTTATGCGCGATATCTTTTTGGTCTCTAAGTCTCCCATGAATACCTTTGCTTCCAGAGGGTTAAACTCGGGAAGGGATTCCAACCCCCCTAGGCACGGGGCGAGGGCGTGGCGGAATTGAAGATATCTAAAAAATTGAGATCGGGGCATACCATACTCCTGACTCAGATCCTGAAAAGACTTAAGTGTCACTCCCGACAGTACATCCCCTAGTGTTGATATCCCAATGCTGTCCCATCCCCGAAGCCCTGCAGAGTCGCCAGTCTGGGCAGGCGTCCGTTACGCCAGAGGGGAGTTTCACCTGTCAGAGTGTTCCACCATCCCATACGCCGTAGAGCATGTCTCCAGATCTGGAACACTATCTGTGTGACGGGCGGTAATATCTTCCGCATCTGTGTCGCATATAGTATTGTGTGTAGCGTGTGAGAACCCATCAGGTAGCGCTCCAGGGCATACGCCGGGTCCTCCCTGTCCCCATACCACCACTCATTTAAAACTAGGAGGTGAGAAGCCTGGTAGTAGGAGAGGATATCAGAGGTCGCCAATCCACCACAGTAAGTCGACAGGAAGCAGGTGCGCAGTGCCACCCGTACTGTACCCCCCGCCCAGAGGAACTGCCCCAACACCGAGTCCACCTGTCGGAACAAGTGGGGTAGGATAGGATAGGGGTGATTCTGCAATTGATAGAGCAGCCTGGGGAGGGCCACCATCTTAAAGATGGCCAACCTACCATAGATTGTCAGGGGCATGCGGGTCCATGTCCTGATATCTGCCCTAACCCGCTCCCAAACTGGCGCCACATTCCGCTCCCAAGAGACCGTGGGAGCCTCGGATAAAAACACCCCCAAATACTTAATACCCCCGACTGCTACCTGAAGGGCTGATGCCCAATCCCCACCCTCAAACGCTCCCCCAACACCCACAAGGTGGATTTGCGAGGGTTCATGTTCAGCCCCGAGGTCTCGCCAAAGACTTGCATCATTCGTATGAGGCGCGGCCCCGACCTATTGATGTCAGTAAGGAAGAACAGGACATCGTCCGCATATAGCGCAATCCTATCAGATGATCCCTGCTCCCATTCGAACACCCGCAGCTGTGCATCAATGCGCAGCCAGCGGCTCCATGGCCAGAGCAAATAGATATGGCGAGAGGGGGCAACCCTGCCTGGTGCCCCGCCCAATGGAAAAACTGGAGGATATAGCCCCTGCAACTCTAACCGAGGCTGTCAAGTCTGTGTATAAAAGTCGTAGATACAACAAGAAGTGGGGACCGAGGTTGAGCCGAGGCAGGAGTGCGAACAGGTAGACCCAGCTCAGCGAGTCGAACGCCCTGTCCATATTGGTCAAAAGAAGCACCGCCGGTACCCCCGCATTCCGAACTGCCGCTATAGCCACATGCACTCTCTGAATATTGTGTCTGGTCGCCCTCTGGGGCATAAAGCCAGCCGGGTCTGGGTGGATAAGGTCTGCTATATGGGGTAATAGCCGGTTGGCCAGTGCTTTGGCCAAGATCTTGGCCTCTACATTTAGCAAGGAGATTGGGCAGTATGATGCATGTTGCTCCGGGGGCCGGCCCGGCTTGTGGAATACCACCACTTCTGCGTGTCTCCAATCTAGGGGGAGGCTGCCTCATTCCCTGGACTCCTCTACGGCTGCTCTGTAATGAGCACCGAGCTGCAGGTGGTATTTCCTATAGAATTCACTGGGAAACCCATTGGGTCCAGGGGCCTTTCCCGTGTTAAGTTCACCCAGGGCAGTGCCCAGCTCCTCCTGCGTCAGTGGGAGCTCCAGGCACTCCCGCACCTCATCGGATACCGCGCGTGGCGGTAGATCTGCTAGGAATTTGTCCACTACATCCGCAGGAAGGCATTCCTTCGGGGTGTACAGATCTGCGTAGTATGCGGCAAAGCCTTTCGCTAATTCTTTAGGGTCTGTGACTGGGGAAACCACACCATCCAAAATCCCCGGTAGGGTGTGAGCCTGGAACGTTCCCTGGCATAACCGGTGTAGCATCCGTTTCGATTTGTCCCCCCACTGGTATATCCTACTGCGTGTCGCGAGCCATATCTGTCTCGCCTCATTCATCAACATAGAGGCATAGGACTGCTGTGCCAGAAGGAGCTGCCCTACCGCTTGAACCTCACCTTCTACACTTCCCCGAAGCTCCAACGCCTCAATCTCAGCCTCGGCCCGTACCAAGTCCTCCTTACGCTTCCTCCGAGGTGCTACGCACCATGCTATGTCGACTCCCCGCAGTGTTGTTTTCATGGCCTCCCATACTGTTCCGGCATCCGCCACGGACCCCACATTCTCAACACAAGAATTGGGCAATGGCCTCGCCCATATGCTTCTGATAGTCCGGCAGCTGTAAGTGCCAAACGGAGAGACGCCATCGGAATGGCCGCCGCCCCCTGTCCAAACAAATGTCAATGGTAGTGGGGGAGTGGTCCGAAAGCCTGCGTGGCAGTATGACCGCTGACTCCACCCTATTAATCGCTGCCCTGGGGACAAATATATAATCCAGTCTAGAGAAGGATTTGTGGACAGCAGAAAGGAACGTGTATCCCTGCATGTTACCGTGCAGGTGCCGCCAGGTATCTACCCAGTTTAACCCCCTAGCCATGTCATACAGTTTGGTGGAAGGACCCACCACCTGTCCACCCCCGGGTCGACACCTATCTTTAAGGTTGTCCATAAAATCGTTCCAATCTCCCCCAATAATTGCCAGAGCATCAGGGATGTCCACCCACACCACAAATAACTTCTCGACCAAGGACCACTGAAGAGGAGGCGGGGCATAGACACTCCCATGTACCAGAGGCTCCTCACCTACCATACCCTTGATAATAATATAGCGGCCCTGTGTATCAATCCAATGAGCTGAGTGGACATAGGGGATTCTGCGGTGCACTAATATGGCCACCCCCCTAGATCCCTTAGTGAAACCTGCATGAAATACTTGTTGGTAGCCATAGCGCTGTAAGCACAGTGTTTTCGTGCCCAGTAAGTGGGTTTCCTGTAACATCAAAACATCCGCTCTAGCCCTCTTCACCTGCCGCAATACCGCTCCCCTCTTAACCTTGTCAAGGACTCCCCGCACATTCCAGCTGAGGACTCGGGGAGAGCCCCTGGGCCCACGCGCCCCATCCTCAAAGTTTGCCATCAAGGAACGTCCAGAGCGAGCGCCCAGATGCTGGGCCATACAGATGCACACACACCAACTATCGAGACCCCCATGGGACCATGCGACTCACACCCAACTCCAACTGAACCCCCCCCAATGCAAACAACCCCCCCTTCCCCCTCCCTGCCCCCCACCCCATACCTCAAGAATGTTGAAGTACCTGTCGCGGTATAGCTGACTCTCGGCCCCCAACATGGAGCCTGGGGCCGTCCACACCAATGGATCCCCATCTAACAACCCCCAAACCCTCAACCAACCCGCAAATAGGGGAACAGTCTGCCCATAACACCCCTCCCTCCACCTCTCCGCCACCCATCTTTCTCAAGGCTATATACATATCCACACATCAAATTCCACTTGCCCGCAAATCAGTAAAAACAACAGCATGCTAAGGCACAGAGCTATGTTCACCTATAATGTAGACTAAGCCCCTTGGTTTCATCCGTTGAAAACATCAAGGATCCTCTGCTTGGCTTCCAGGAGCCCCCTTCCCCCTCTCCGAAGCATTGCCAGACGTAGAGCGCTGTCTGGACCTGGACCCCTCAGCCATGTCCCCCGAGAGGCCCGCGACTGCGTCCTGCTCTGAGATGAATCCGACTCCAGCCCCGGCGGCGTATGTACTCTCACCGTCGCCGTCTCATCTGTCCATTTGAACACCTCCTCGGGGGTATCGAAGAAGTGGGTGCGGGAATTATACACGACCCGTAAGCGGGCCAGGTAGAGCAAGCCATAGGGGAGTTTGAGGTCTCTCAGGCGAGCTTTGGTCGCCGTGAACGATTGCCGCTGCTGTTGCACCAAGCGCGTAAAGTCTGGAAAGATCAGGATACGGTGTTTCTCATAAAGCAGCGGTTCTTTCACCCCTGCTAGTCGCAAAATAGTGTCTCGATCATGATAATTCAACAGCTTGGTTATCACCGGCCGTGGACGAGCCCCTACCGGCGGTTTTTGCATGAGGGCCCTGTGTGCCCGCTCGATCATGAAACATCTGGAGAGGGAGTCAGGGGGAGCCAGCCCTCCAGCCACTGTGTCAAGAAGCCCTCCATGTTGCCTTTCTCACATCCTTCCGGGAGCCCAACAAAGCGTAGGTTGTTCCGCCTGGCCCGTCCCTCCGCGTCTTCAGCTCGGAGTGCCAACCCCTTCTGAATGTTCTCCATACTGGCCACCTTACGCTTCAGGGCCGCGACGTCATCTTCTACCCCCGACATGCGTGTTTCAGCCTCCGTTATGCGGGACACGGCGTTTTGCAGGTATTGGCGCAATAGTGTAACATCTGACCCCACTGCCCCTATCTTCGCATCCAACATATCCCGGGACTGGGTTATGGCTGCCATCAGGGCCGCATTATCCGGCCCAGAGTCTTGGTGGCCGCTCGCCGCCCCTGCACCTCCACTTGGTCCTGTGAACTAGTCTATGGGACCTTGCTTGGGAGGCCCTCCACCACTTCCGCCTCGTGTCATGGCTACAAGTCACTAGAGTCTGCCCCCGTGAGATTGGTTGTCGCGTCTACTGGCCAGTCCACTCCAACAACACCAGGGCCGCGTGCGTGTGCCCAGCCGCTCTCTGCTAGCCAGTAGGCACCTTCGGGTCAGAACCCACTCTCTAGGCCCGTGCCCCTCGTCTCCTCTACCAGGCCCACTGCTGGGAAGCCATCGATTTCTCCCCTGGGCCCCGGGACGCGGACTAGACCTCCGCACTGCCCTTTCCACCGCCGTGGCCCAGTCTGGCCGCCGAAGGATAGTGTAGCTGGCCCCCTTATGCCCTATACACCAGCAATGCCACGAGTCAGTGTCCCCCCGGGAAGGGGCTGCGCCTTACTTTTCGGCTCTGGAGCACAGCACCAAGACGGGGCACCAGCCAGTCGGATTGCGTCCCTAGGTCCACAGCACATGGCCAGGGCAGGCCCAGCGCCAGAGGGCCCTGCTCGAATCCAGCCCCCCTCGGCTACGGGCTCTAGGGCTGAGGTATGCACTGTGCGGGGCCCTGCACTTCTCACACCTCAAACGCGGCCCGATCCGACTGCCGCGGGACGGGCCACAGGCCACCTCCAGCCTCGCATTCTGGCAATGCCCCCAGGTTGCACCCCTCAGGGAGCGTCGCTCTTCTCCTTACTTTCTGTCTTTCTGGGGGCCAATGTGTTCCCCGAGAGCCCACCTCAGGGTCGATAGCCAGAGTCCTCCTCTGGGGACATGCCAAACTCGAGCCCCCGGATCCGCCGCCCAGATCTAGGCCTCGCCGCACTGCCGCTCCACATGGACCAGGATTGGGCCACCTTCCCTCGGAGCCCCCGGCACCGGGAACTCCAGATGGGCTGACCAGCACTGCCAGGCACCGCCGCCGGTCCCGCCGACCCAGGGACTCGCCCCGTGAGCTGATCACCTTCAGCGCCACCACCACTCTAAATGCCGGGACCCGCATAAAATCGAGGTCCCCGGTTCCACCTCGCTGCGCAGGCCCCACAATGCACGGCCTCGATCTCCGGCCCCGGTGCACCAAATCACTCGGAATTCCACCAGGTGCTCGCCGCCGGGCTCCGGTGCAGGATTCTCCCCTCTGGGTCACACTGGAGCGGGGGGAGGCAGGATAAATTCGAGGATCAATGTCGGGCGGGACGGAGTTCAGTTAAGCTGCGTCCGCCATGATGGCTCTCTTGGCCACCAAATCACTCTCTTTTTAAAGAAAGCCGATGTAGACCGAAACTATTTTCCAAATTGTTGTCCAGTGACCAACCTTCAATGGCTGGGACGAATCCCTCACAAATGTGTCCATATTCAGCTCAACAAACAAATTAATAAAGACAAGCTCGTCACACCATATCAATATGGATTGAGGAATTAATACAGCATTGAAAAAGCCATGTAAATGCTCTTAATGACATGCACAAAATGTAGACTGATGGTCTGCCTGCTAATCCGGTTGGACTTATCAATGGCATTCAATATGATCAATCATGATTGATTCTTACATTTGTTTGGGCTTTAGAGCTTCATTTGTTATTTGCATTTTAATGTTGTTGTATATATTTTAAATTTTAAATGATATATGAAAGTATTTATGGTCTTATTTTTTTTAATGATTGTTTTTACAACCGAATAAACATTTTTATGATTGGGTCTTACAGATTTTGGAGCAAAAACGCACATTGAAGAGGTGGCATTGCTATAGTCTGCTGAATGGAAGACATTGAGTAAGGATTACGTATGGAGTTTCACAAGTTTCAATCCTAGCTCTGACACTCTTTAACCTGTAGCCATTCACAATATGTAGATGGTATCCAGATAAACCTGAAAATCTCCTCCCTTCAAGATCAGAATATCATGAAGACTTATCTACAGAAAGATCAAAACTGAACTACTTTCTTTACTCTAATTCCTTTTGAGTGCTTATTCAAGTGTATTTGGACCCATCTTTATTTGCAGCTTGTTGTTGGTTTGACACTTGTGTTTATTGTTGCTCACATGCAAAGGCAATCCATGTTTTCTTGTGCTTTGATAGATCTTGGCCTTTGTGATCCCACAGTTGCCTAAATGCTTGTACCTTTCCACATCAGTACCTGACATTTTGCATTTATTTTCAGTTTTAAAGTGCTTGCAAAGTTTTTCTAGTTATACGTAATTGGGTGTAGCACTGCATCACCAATTTTATATGCACAGTATGCTGATAAGCTCGGGTTGAGTACACTTTATAAGAATGTATAAATAAATATATTGATTTTGTTGAGAGTTGACAAGAATTGAAAGGGCTTCCACATGTGCAGTATGCCCATGATCCGAACAGGTCTCAGAAACAGTGCCAGTATACTTTTTGTCCGCAAGGATAGGGTAACAGAGGTTCAATAAGCTATTGGGATGGATAACAGGTAAACCCATGACTAGTTACAGTTTATCGTCAATATGCACTGACAACACCATTGCAGTAGTCCACCCCTCAAAGAGACACCAATGCCTTTGGCCTAGTTGATACTTCATCATAAGTTAAGCTATAAACCATCTGCATGTATCAGCGTCACTCTCTCTACTCTCACCCCTTTTCCTGTGATCTGGTCTCTTCATGACCCTTGATTCTATACAGAGCATTCACAGACCTTTAAGGAAGGAGGAGGGATTGACTGTGGAATCCTGTGCTCCCACCATGAATTGTGACACTGAGTGATTGCAGAGCCTGCACCTGGAATAACAACAACCCATACAAAGTCTAAGCAGTAGACCAGTAGACACCATTCATTTGATATTATACTATACTATATAAAACCTATTTGGGGGTGTAAGAACAGGTCTCTGGAATCATAATGCTAGGTATTTGTGTTTTTCTTTCTAGCTAGTTATCTATCAAAGATGCTTTCTTTTTCAAGGAAATTCGTCTACTTAACCACTGACCTTTATTTAGTGTGACAAAGTAGATTTTAAATTGCGTCTCAAACCAGCCTTCACACCACCTCCTCTGTGTACGTTTTGACTTCTCAACCACAGTCATCACTGGAGGGTCTGAACTAAGAAATCTTGTTTCCAGTGACGTTGAAGTCCTGCTCAGTGTAGGTATTAAATAAGAATTAGTCAGAGTCAAGCCTGTTACAAATCCTTTTATTTCTTCAAATCTTTGCAGGGTTCCGTCTGATCTGCTGATTTTGGTCATGTGTCTTAAATACATTGCAGTATATGCCAACCTGCTAAACTAGAACTGCTGAATTGCTGGAATTGCGGGTGGCTAAGGCATTGGCATTGGTACACAATAACCATGACATATGCTATTGCACTGGAATAGAAGTGGAAGAAAGGGCTGGGAGAGTCCTTAGGTTTGCTCCACACATCCCTATTGTAACAAGCATTGGCATAGCCAATAGGTCTCGCTTGTGGGACCTTATAAGTATTTTGTTTTGCAGCACAATATCCTTGTAACTAAATACTTATAAGGTCCCACAAGCGAGACCTATTGGCTATGCCAATGCTTGTTATGTTTTGCAGCAGGTCTGTATATCTTGTCAGTGGATATCTTGGGTAGATCTGCATGTAATACTTTGCAACGGGCAATGATTGTGTTTGCTGAGATCTATGTTCATATAGAATTAGTTGCAATCCTTTGTTGAGCAGTGATAAAAGGAAATTGTTTCCTTTCACGGTACCTGACTGAATGAGGAGAGTGAATATGAAATTGTAGGATTCATTCAAAACAGGAAATATGTATTTTCTACTAAGTACTGCAGTTGAGAATTTTTTTTTAAACATTTTTTTTATTTTTTTACTGTAGTTATTTGAAATGTCAGTTTCCTGCAACCGAGTGGCACTAACGTGATTTATTTGATGTATAAAGCACATTTGTACGGGTCGTACAATATACGCTTGTTTTGAAATATAGAGATTATGTTGGTTTGCATTCACGTACTTTGAGAGGGCTATAGTTGGATGAGAGATTTAAATTTGCGCCAGTAAGATAGTGTGGTCGGCTGTGCATCCGTTTTACAGAACTTTGGTCAATCTGTAAATTGCATCTTCAAATAAAAGCATGTATTTATTTTTGTGTTTTTAAAGCGTTGTTGGGTAAGCTTTTCATCATCACAGTGTTATTAAAATAACTACGGTTGAAAAACTTCGAGATTTAAAGTAAGTGATATTTGTAAAAATAAATTATTTGCTGGGCTACATTACGGTGTGCATACCTTCTGCTGGACATGTATATTTATTCACGTTCTTGAAATTAATAAAATAAATGTAAACATAAAAACAAAGTATACATCACACTAATATTCGTGTGTTTTTTCACTGTTATTACTAGCAGCAATCATTTTGGACTTTTCTGATTTATATTCGCTTTGGTTGCTTTTGAGTTTTATTTAATTGATTCTCGAGTGTATACACTATTGTGCGCGGGCATTGTGGGAGGACTGCCACTAGATTTGAAAATGAACGAGGTAGACATGTCTAGGAACGTGATTACTGGGGCTTTTACCTGAAAGGCGGAACTTCTCCTCATCAGGCTGGTTCAACTAGGCGCTTCATGGTTGATGCAGCTTGCTCGCCGAGAAATATCGCGAGGTTGTCATCTGCTACTAATGAGAGGAAATACAGTGGCAGCAGGATGCCTGCTTCTTTACCCATCCTCTCGTGAAGATGCGCCTTAACTTCACGCGCAGAAGTATGCGGGCAATCACTGCTACATGACTGGCTTCAGTGATTACATTAGCGTCTGAGATCGGCCCCAGTGGTGGTTCCCGAATGAATGCTCGCAGCTGTGCTGTTTCGCATCTGAGGCTGTGCCTTGTTGGAGCTTGCCTGGCGTTGAGGCGACACATGCTCCGACCAGCCCCTTCCCTTACCCACCCAGATAAAGCAGTCTGGACAGGAAGCTGCGAGAGGATAGAATAAATCAAGATGGCGAGGGAGCCACCCGAGCGTGGCATTGTTTCAGGGGTTACCAGGGCAGAGCGCGCTACATGGGGAGCAGGTGCGGGTATAGTCAGAGCGAAGGGACACGTGTGGGTTTCTCATGCTCTGGTGGGAGGCCCATGGGCTGTGCATGGATCTCAATGCGACACTGCCATGTGGCCGTGTAAACCGTGTCATCGCTTTTGTTAGTCCGACATAAGAGTGATGGCAAGATTTTGCAGCTGGCGTCGAGCCTCGATCCTTAGAGCAGCTCTTAGTTGTAAGCTTAAATGACAAAAGCGCCTTGTTTCATTTCTCCGGAAAAAAAAACGAAGGTCCTCGGGCCTGGGGCGTGAATGCGAGCGAGCGAGGAGGGAAGCCGGGAAGCCGGATGGGGGTGGGAGAGCCTGGGGAGTGAATGCGAGCGAGCGAGGAGGGAAGCCGGGAAGCCGGATGGGGGTGGGAGAGCCTGGGGAGTGAATGCGAGCGAGCGAGGAGGGAAGCCGGGTGGGGGTGGGAGAGCCTGGGGAGTGAATGCGAGCGAGCGAGGAGGGAAGCCGGGAAGCCGGATGGGGTGGGAGAGCCTGGGGAGTGAATGCGAGCGAGCGAGGAGGGAAGCCGGGAAGCCGGATGGGGGTGGGAGAGCCTGGGGCGTGAATGCGAGCGAGGGGAGGCAGGCAGATTAGGGAGATGCCCGTGCTTGTGTGGTCACGTGACCCTCTTTGTGGTCACGTGACCTCACATGCACTGTGAAGGAACGCCAGTGGTTTCACTAGTCGATCGAGCACTTGAATTCGATCCTATCCATTCCTGCGGAATGGGACAGGCTCGACCTAAAAAGTGCTAGTCTTAGGCCAGGTCGGGTCTGGTCTTGTAGTGCCCCATCATCAGGCTCAAAGAGTTAAGCGGAGTAAAGATTTTAGGCTGAAGGACAAGATAGTGTTCCCTATTTTATTAAAACATGATATATTTTTGTGGAAACTTTGAGGTCATTTTGGAATGCCGTAAACAAAACATAGAACTAGGTATTAGTACTGGTGCACCGGTATTCAGAAAAACATGGAGGATTCAGTGAAACAAAGTATAAACTGTATGGTGAGTACCAAAGGTTTGAACACCTTTGCACCTAAGAGTGGCATGCAAAGCTATCCTTGGGTCAGTGTAAGCTAGCAAATTCTGCTCCACCAATGAACATGCTACCGAAGCAGTTAGGAAACACGACTGCAGCTGATAATTATAGCAGACATCTGAGACAAAGTTCACACTAGCTAAAGCTACCAAACTCTTCTGAATTTCTTGGAGGTTTGCAGCCAGAAGGATCAGCTGAATACATAAGTGGCAATATATTGAATTTATTACACAGCAGAAGTAGAACAATGACTGAAAGCCAGGGTATCAAGTATATGTGCATTGCATAGTATCACCCAAGATGTAATGGTCAGTTAGAAAGTGTACAAGATACCAATACTTTTATCGTATTGTCATTTAAATGTTTTGTACTATGGGTGAAGCAGCGCAGAATATTGTGTGGTCCAATCGGACAACACCCAATAACATCATGCCTATGTTTTCTTTTCTTGTAGTCAAATGCTACCGTCTGTTATGATTCGTAAGTTATGGATATGTAGGCTATAAACATAGGAGCCGGTGCCAAACTAGGTGTGAGGTGAATCTGAGAGAGATAAAGAGTTCACTCTGTAAAACTCATGGATACTTTCTTTTCCTTTTCTGGTGTTGAACCATTGTGATCTATTTTTCTATGTGAAGGCTCCATGTGCATAATGAATGGGATTCTGTGCCGGTGTTAGGTCAGTATAAGCTTGATGAACGTCAGCTGACTAAAAGCTTATCATGCACAACCAATGCCTGGGGCTGTCAAGAGTAATTTGCTGCTAATTGCCCCATAAGGGGGACTTACATTCTCAATGTTTTCGTAGGTGAAAGAGGAATACGAAACCACTGTGTTTGCTAGGATCTGTCAAACATTCAAATATATAATAAAAATAGGATCTATATCAAGTTACGTTTATCAAGAAATACACCAGAACATGATTGATTTTGTGATGTGGTAGGGTTGTGCCAAAAACAAGAAATTCTTGCTGGTGAAGAACAGTCGGGAGTATGTGATGCTCTGCACTCTGGTGTTGGAAATAGTTTTTTCAGTTTCAAGTTGACTCCAGAAGAAAAGATGTCTTCTGGTGCATTGGAACAAAACATGAAATCTACTCATCTACTAGGTTTTCTTGTGATGATGCGACCGATTTAGGGATTTAGACAATACTGGGTGTAAATTGGTGTTTCTAGCTGATCGCTCATTGTGTGTTGTTGTGAAATGGGTATGGTATTGCACGTATAGAGCTAGGAAAAGTTTGTACAGACAAACATCGGAATGGCAAGAGGGTAGTTTAAATAGGGAAATTATCAGTGCATGACACTGGATTTTTTTTATGTGCCTCGATAAAATGTTGCCAATTCTTACTTGAGATATAATTCTGTCATCTTCCTCACCACAGAAGTCATTCTCACACCTCAAAAGATTAATTTACGTATTGCCAACACCACCTGAGCCAAAAGCAGTAATGGAGTTCTCCTGAGAAAATTACTCATGTCCAGAAAGTTAACTTACCTGACTAAAATCTTTCAATCTCACAGCTGACGGCTTTGATCCTCAAGGTACTTGGAAACAAGAGTTTGAGGATCCTGAAGAAAGAAGATCTCTGTTAAAATAAACTCCGACTCCATGAGTACATTTTTCTGACACCACATCCAAAGTACTGCAATACAAGTTGACATAAGTCATTGACAAATATTTACACAGTCTTAATGAAGAACCTCAAATAGCTTTAAAAGGGAAAAACACCCGCCTACCAGCCCTGTCAGACAGCTCCTTTCCCAACCAGCATCACACTGTTACTAACTTCCAAGCAGAAAGGGTAACTGAGAACTATTTCTAACACCATAATGCCAATATGGGTGGTCCGTTTAATTCACAAGCTGTTAGTGTGCTGTTTCTTGTGCATTCTGCTAGTTGTCTTATGATAATACCAACTTGGTTTACAAAGTTCTCAATTTTTAAAAATAGTACTAATTACCATGTGTCGCTGTCACAGTTTGAGATGTGGTGCAACCTATGACTACAAAGAATCAGGTCTATGAAATGGTAAAGTTATTACCTGTAAAATTAATAAAATATCGCCAAAACCTAAATAACAAAGATTCCATGCTAACAGTTGCACTGAAGAGATACTATATGTTAGGGCTCATGTGAAAAGTGTTGAACATATATTATCCCTAAGGAGTGGAGAACCAGCGCACTGTGTCCCAAATAGCTTTGTCAATCATCGTGAGGGCTTGCTGAACAACTGTCCATATTGTCAGAGGCAGGGACAGTTCTAAGTTATCTGGGGCACCAGGCAGAAAGAGAATGAGGAAGGCCTCTCTAGTTTGCATTCTACATGACATTACAGAAAATGACATCCCTATAGGTACCATCAGTTGACTATTAGTCTTCTGCCACTGCTGAAGTAACTTTGCAAGAAACAACTTTCCTTGTGCTGATATCACTAAGATAATAAGAACATACATATTAACCCTGGTAAAATAAGTACATATATTTTAAAGTTATATTAAGTGAAAACACATTATCTTAGTCACACAGGGTAGGAAATGTTGGCTTAAGGCTCTTCAAAATGCATATTCTTAAACAAATGTTATCAAATTGTTTACAGTGAGCACATTATTAAGTATGAATGTATGTGGTATTTACATAGTTCAACCCTGGCCAAAAGGCAGTGGAGAGCTGTACAGGGTCAAAGCTAAAGACAGTCAATGCCTGATAGGAGGAGTAGGTAGGTTTATGGGCTGTTACGGCATCCTGATGTAGCGTTGTTCAAATAGGTAAGTATTCAGCTATTTCTTAAATTGGAGCTGGTGTGGGGCTGTCCTCATGTATATGGGGATTTAGTTCTAATTCCCTGGTGCATAGATGGGTAAGGCCTTTTGCCTTATTTTTCTTTTTTGCAGTTCTTCATCTTCCGTATGAAAGGTGTCCTTGCTGAGAGTGAATAGAGAGCCACCTGAGATGATGAGCATGTAATCCAAGTAGGCAGGTGTGCCAATTGTGATGGCTTTATAGATGATACAACTGGCGTTGAAGGCAGTGCAGGCTGGAAAGAGGAATGTTTGGAGTTCCCTCAAGGTGGGGTGAGATGGTCATATTTCTTCAGGCTCTAATGAGGTGTGCAAGAAACACGACTTGGCATTAGGGAGGCACAACAACTTAAACACAGATGGACAGAAGATTGTCTATGCTCTCCAGGAGGTAAAGGAAAAATGGTATTGTAACTCTTATATCCAACAATCAACCATCACAGCCCTAACCCAAATACAGGATACTCAAGGACGATAGCTAATAACTAAGGTAAAGAAATATAATACTGAATTCTACACCATTAACATAAATGCACATAATATTGACACGCTAGAATTCTGAACATCCATGAATAACGTTATTACTGATTTACCGCAGAAGACAGGTCTGATCCTTGGAGGTGATTTAACCGACCAATAAATGGTATCTGAGATAGAATCTCAAATACCAAATTCTGAGGAAATGAATCTCACTCATAGACAGTTTATCACTGTAAGAGTCACACCAGGGGGTGTGGAATTCCTATAGCCCGACACCCAAGTCATATTGTTTGTGGTCAAGGGTGAGCACTCTAAGGAAATGTTGTAAACTCGGACTGCAGAGCTGACAGTGGACCCAGCATAAAAATGTGTACACGTGTTTGCAAAGTTTAACAATATGAGGCTATGCATAATGCCCTCAGAATGCTCTCTGATTAGACGCAAATATTTGCAGAAGCTTGAAAGAAAGATGGATGGTTCTTTGCTTTCAAAATAAAATATTCACAAAAAATGCAACTAGGAAAATAATGCTTTGCTAAACTATTCAGAATTGTTAGGTACCATTGCTTTGAAGCATAATTTAGTAAGATGTGTTGATGCATGCTAGAATTTTCCAAAACATACTGCAAGCAGTTTCAAGAAGATTATTGGAAACATGAAAACAAACAAGCATTGGCCAAAACAATAGGCCTTATGTCCATGGTCAGCCTTTCGGTTTTGTGAATGCATGTCTTGTTTTGACCTGGTTTTTGTACAACTTTATTGTTGTAGGAGCGGGCCGGCCCTCACCATTATAACAAACTTTGGCAAAAAACTAAAATACTTTCTGGTCTCAAAAGCACACATTGCCACAGTACTTCCTGAGTTCCTCGCACTGAACAAAACTACTTTGTGTGCCAATATACTCCTTGTTAAAGAGCAGAATGCTGTAACTAACAGTGACGTCAGCTGACAGATATAGATTTTTAACAAAATGCCTTGGTTAACACTAGACCTAATTTGGGGCCCAATTTTTAAAGAAAGCCACAGAAGTGCCCCCACGGTATATGTCCTTGCATTAGTGCAGATTTACGGCTTTCATGAATTCACAAGAATTTACAGAAGTAGACCAAGAAATCTTACTCCTAGAAAATATTTATGAGGTGCATGTTAGCATGAGCAAATATACATGTATAGATATGCTTATGCAAAAATATGTTGAGTGTTTACAAATTCATTTTCCCTCCAACCACTTTTTTCCCAACCTTGGAAGACGTTTTACTTCTGCCTTTGTCAGGAGTAAATTTCCAACTTTTCTCAGCATGGGAAAAGATTAGAAAAGAGCTGGTGAAAACCTCTAAAACTTGTAAGTTAGTAGGTTTGCACGGATTCAAAAAGGCATTCCAACCCTGGAACTATTGCTTTCTGCTATCTCCAGTCCCAGCATGTAGATCTGTGGAAAGGTGGAAAAATAAAGGAATTGCTAGTATTCAATTCATGCTACAATATGAGCTCTGGCATTATCAGAGAGGGTGAGCTCTTACATATTGAGATTGGTGCCATAATTTGTTGCTGCACCACATGGCACCAAAGGGACAAGTGGATTTTTTTTCAAAGGACAAGAAGATTTATGAAGCAACCTGTCCCAAGGACAAGTACATATTTTATTAAATTCCACATCCCTGTTGACAGATATCTGGCGCCTTTACAACCCAAAAGGGATGGACTACACTTTTTACTCTCACCCCCACAACTCATGTTCCAGGATCGATAATCTACTAACTGATGGTCAGCATAAACTGAAAATCTCCAACCCTAAAACTGAGCCCATAGGGGTCTCATACCACGCATGCATCTCAATGGAAATTAAATTAGAGGCAGTCAATACCCACCCAAACCAATGGAGAATGAATGACTTCCTTACAGTTGATGAGAATGATATAAACAAGATCTTGACACAAACTCGCCATTTCTCCTAGGAGAATAATAATAGAGTTCTCCTCTGACACATGTGGGATGCTCTGAAAGCCACAAATAGAGTTATGATGATTAATATAATAACAACAAAAAACAGGGACAATTACATGAAACTATACAAACTGAAAAATAAAATAAAGAGCTTAGAGAACAAACTACAACAAAGAAAGAACTAATTACACTCTCAGTACTTAAACGCTCAAATAAGAATATAACAAAATCCTACGTGAGAATGTACATAAATGGGTGTCTTAAACAACTTGAAGAAACTATGTGAGAAAACAGAGAAGGTAAGAACGTTAGCAAGCTACCTAAAATATGACAACAACAAAAATTCCTTCTATGAAAAATAAGAAAGGAATCGTTCATACAGCAACAAAAACATACTTTCAATATTCCAAGAATCCTATATAAATCTGTTTAACTCCTATAGGATAACTACCATGGAAACATGTAATGCATATCTGGATATGGTCTCGATTCCTAGCCTTGACCAGGATGCAAAGCTGAACCTAAACAAATCAAGCATACAACTGGAGATATACAAGGCCATAAAGCATCAAAACAGGGAAAGACCCTGGCCCACATAGCATCACAAGAAAAGGTACCAAGGGTCTCACACAGACCCTAATGGAACACTGAGGAGCATCATTCCCACTCTCTGTAAGAATTGGAAGGATGGTAGGACCAACATTCAACAACACAATAGTGGTGCTCCCAAACAAAAGAAAAGTTCAATATCAGTAATAAACTTTAACGATAAACTATACGCGAACATTATAGTCAGCAGATCAGACAAGTTTGTACAACTTAATTCCTGCCATCCCAACCAGGATCGAAAGGCAGACTTGAATAAGACATTTTAAACTATTCTGCCACATGTTGGAGAAAGCCAAACCATCAGACACTCCACCAAAGGCCATCACTTTAGATGCGGAAAAGGCCTTTGACAAGGTTTCTTAGACCTTTCTGAAGACTATGCTCAGTAAATTCAATCTACAAGAAGACTTTATATGCAAGATCTTTGCCCTGTATTCTAAACTGAAAGCATGTGTGAGTCAATGGTAATCCATCTGAACCTTTCAGTCTTTCACAGGAGAGGAGTCAGGTATGCCCACTATCGCATCCCCTTTTCCTACAAGCAACGGCACTATTCCTGTCCTCACTAAGAGACAATATTAGGATCAAAAGAATTCCTTTCTCTTTGTGCAAACAAACTGCAGATGCTTATGCAGACTATGTATTGAAATTCACTGGTGAGGCTGACAAGTTCATCCCTATAATAATTGAAGAGATAAGAAAATATGCTGCGGTGTCAGGGTACTCTCTCAATGGGGAAAATACTGAGATATTTCCTCTAAATATTCACTACTCATCTTCAGTCAAAAGCACAACAGACCTAAAATGGGAACAGAACATAATTAAATATCTTAACATTCGATTCAGCAGAGATCTAAAAAAAAAAATAATGAACAAAAACAAAGAACTATCGTAGATTAAAGATACTCTCATTCTGTGGTCTCCCTAATGCATCACTTGATGGTGCAGAACAGAGACCATAAAGATGATGATAGCCCCTCTAGTTAATATCCTAACGAGCATGAGCCCTCTTACTCAATCACAATCCTTTTTCAAAACCCCAGGGAAATATATATTGGATTTCACCTGGAGAGGCAAGAAAGCAAGAATCTCCCTATATAAACTCAGAATAAATAAAAAATAAGGGCGGCATAAACATGCTATACTAATTGGCTTACCAAATACCTTTCCTTGTAAGACTAGGAGCACAGTGGATGGATACAGAATTGCAAGCCAAACCAATATGAGTGCCAATTGAGAGGGTCCTAAGCAGGGTCGTAGCTTTGGAGGGGAGGGTTGTTTAGGGGTGTTACACTCCCCTAATAAATGTATTTTCCGGTAAATAGTTGGGTACTGGTGATTTCAGTTAGGTATGGTGAGATGTCTGTTGGGATTTTACATACACACCGAAAAAAATGCACACACTCCTCTCTTCCTCTGTTTTGAAAACCATCAAAAATGTTTATTTAAAACAATATTGTATTTTCTCTCACTTAGTACCCCTACCAAATGATATTCCTCTCCCTTTCCACTGCGCCTTAAGCCCCTCTCATGCGCACTGCTTGTTGTAAAATTTATTTATCTTTTGCCATTGTGAATGTTGGAAAAATTTGCCCCCCCCCCCAAAAAAAAAAAAAAAAAAAAAAATATATATATATATATATATATATATATATATATATATATATATATATATATATATATATATATATATATATCTGCCCAAACTAGGCCCTTGGACCTAACAGACCCCATACCAACATGTGCAACTCTATCAATTATACCAACCTTATAAATTCGAGCTGTTCACAAAATGTAATCCATTGTACTATAGAAACTCTAAAAAATTTGACAAGACATTCACATTGCAGATGCCCAAATTGCAACCCCCATCCTATCCATAACAGCTCACAATACATGGCAGAACCTATTTTGGTAGCTACAGACCTCGAAACGCTAACCAAATCAGGATTTAGATCCACAAGGACAACGTAACTTATTTTTCAGAATTAGAAAATAAACACAACCAAAACAATCTATATTTCAATTCTTTAAGCTCACAGTTTACATAAAAGAGAATAGGAAAACTCCATAGCCAAGATATCACCTCAGTCTGTAAAAAAATGAAATAATCAAGACGTTACTTGGAATGTCTATTAAATTCTGGCAACAAATAGAGTATCACTGAAGGAAACAATAATAAAAACATAGAACACACACCCTAAAAAGTATCACATTTGTGTAAGTGAATGTTGAACCCAAAATCCAAATGTGTGAGTCTCACTCGCGATGCGTGAGTCCTCAGGTCACTCGTTGGTCCTGCTCTAAAGGTCTGTGGAGACAGAGCCATGTCCAACGATTGCACCACATCCCGCCTAAAATAACGGCACACGCACGGCACGCGCCTTCCTCCGCTACGGCTGGCGCAGATCAACAGCGCTGGGGCGGGGCTGGGGAGTATGCCGATGCAGCACAAGCCCCGCCCTCCTCTTTGGGAAGCACGCGGCTTTTATAAAAGGGTCGGCTCGCGCCGCTACGGGTTCAGAACCTTCGCTGTTGGAACCTTGTGCGCGTGCAGCAGCGGCAGCGCTCCGGATTGGGCAGCATCAGCCACGGTAGGCACGCGGGCGGAAGGAGCGGGAAAGAAGGGCGCCGTCCCCCGCGTGGACAGCGCACCTCAGCTGTGGCGCAGTTACTCACACCCGCCCCTCCAGGGACGAGCTTGTCATACCGGGCGACGCTGACTGACGAGGTCCCTGTCAGACACCATTAACCGAACTTCTGAAACCGCGCGCCCTCCTTCCTCACAGACCCCGGGCGGTCCCTGGGTTCAGCACCGGCCGCTGCGGACACCCGCCTGGCCTGACTTCTGTGGAGGTGCGGTGGGGATGCCCGGTGCGCCTCGGGAGACTGCAGCCCTCAGTGTGCAATAGCCCTCGACCCTCGACGGTGTCGCAGAGGGCTGGGGGCTCTTTACTACCCGTGGCGGCGGAGGGGGCTTCCTTTGGTACTTTAATGGATTTACAGGAGCCGCCAACGGAACCGACGACCGAGGTGTCTAGGGTGTTTGTAGAACACCAGATGGGGAGTGTCTATAGATCAGTAGACTGGAGGCGCCTAATTGTAGAATAAGAGGTGGTATGCATCTAGATTGTTTGTAAAATAAAAGTTAGTGTGCCTATGTGTCCTCTAGACTAAGAGATGGGGTGTACCTGTCTTCTCTATAGAGCATGGGGTGTGGCCTGTCTATGTTGTCTTCCGATAAGAGAGGGGGTGTGCTTAAAAAGAGGATGGATGTGCTCAGCTTGTCCATAGAACATGAGCTAAATGTTCTCCATAGAAGACGAGATCGAGGTTGTCTATAGAGCAGCCGGAAACGGGGTGCGCCTATATTTTGCAGAGAATAAGAAACGATGTGTCCCAAATAATTGACTAAGATGTTCCTAACTTGTCCATAAATTAGGATATGCAGAGAAGGAGCTTGTCTATAGAACATGAGATGGATAGATGGAGCCTGTCTACAGAACAGGAGATGGAGCTTGTCTATAGAACAGGAGATGGAGCTTGTCTATAGAACAGGAGATGGAGAGATGGAGCGTGTCTATAGAACAGGAGATGGAGCCTGTCTATAGCACGAGCTATGGAGCTTTCCTATAGAAAAGGAGATGAATCTTGTCTACAGAACAAGAGATGGAGCTTTTCTATGGAACTTGAGATGGAGAGAAGGAACTTGTCTATGGAGCAAGAGATGGAGCTTGTCTATAGAACCAGGGGTGGTACTACTTCTGCTGCACAAAAATACTTTATTTGCTAGGCTAAATGTTTGTTATACGTAGAACAAGAATCAAGCCCATATATAGGGTATACATGATTCCTGGCTTGCCTCTTAGTTCACTAATAGCATTGTCATCTCGGCATAAGTAGTAACAATTCCCAGTTCAGGGTTAAATACTCACTAATCATAAATATATTACCAAAGCATGATGTAGTAGTGCATTGTCATTTACAAATAGCATGTTTTTCATTGAAATGGCCTCACAACTTTCCCACTAACATGTCGTTTTACTGATAATAGCACAGAAACAATGTTTTGAAATTGGGGTTTCAGCAAAAATATTTAAAATTTGCACATCACCAAGTAAAGTGTTCTAATTTGTTTTGATCCTATAAAGATATTTTTTCACCACAGAATTACAAAAATGGGTTTTTAAACCTTGTGAAATATATCTGAAATGTTTGAACAGTTCACTTAGCTATTTCAGTGTTGTTTTAGAAAAAAGCCTGACATCTACATCCTTCCATTAACATGCTTTGCACAGTTCAATTGTCACTCAGTTCACTTTATAAAATCCTCTAATGTAAGTCACAGAAACAAAATGTAACAAGATAAGCTGACTTTGACTTTTGACCTAGGTCTTTGACAGCCAGTGAATATGACAGGAAAACAAGATTTAATGGCATTTATATTGCTCTTTCACTTTGTAAGCAATAAAGATGCATTTAAATCTTGTTATCTTGTCACATTTGCTTTGCTTTCAGAGACCGAGGTCAAAAGTCAGTGTGTCCTCCCTAAAGTTAGAGGATTTTCAAATAGTCTCTAAAATAGCTCTTCCAGAATAAATCTTGCTGGACAATGCCAGTGGACTTGTCTATAGAACAAGATATGGATCTTGTTAATAGAACAGGAGATGGAGCTGTACTATAGGACAGGTAGCTTGTCTATAGTATAAGAGATGGAGATTGTCGTCAGAACAGGAGATGGAGCTTGTCAATAGAACAGTTGATGGAGGTTGCTTATAGAACAATAGATGGAGGTTGTCTATAGAACAGGAGATGGAGCTTGTCTATACAACAAGAGGTGGAGCTTGTCTATAGAACAGGAGATGGAGCTTGTCTATAGAACAGGAGATGGAGCTTGTCTATAGAACAGGAGATGGAGCTTGTCTATAGAACAAGAGATGGAGCTTTTCTATAGAACAGGAAAAGAAGAGATGGAGCTTGTCTATGGAACTTGAGATGGAGAGAAGGAACTTGTCTATGGAACAAGATATGGAGCTTGTTTATAGAACAAGGGGTGGTCCTTCAAATACTACTTCTGCTGCACACAAATACTTTATTTACTAGGCTAAATGTCTGTTACACGTAGAACAAGAATCAAGCCCATATATAGGGTACACCTGATTCCTGGCTTGCCTCTTAGTTCACTAATAGCATTGTCATCTCTGCAGAAGTAGTAATAATTTCCAGTACAGGGTTAAATACTCACTAATCATAAATATATTACCAAAGCATTGTAGTGCATTGTCATTTACAAATAGCATGTTTTTCATTGAAATGGCCTCACAACTTTCCCACTAACATGTACTTTTACTGATAATAGCACAGAAACAATGTTTTGAAATTGGGTTTCAGCAAAAATATTTAAAATTTGCACATCACCAAGTAAAGTGTTTTAATCCTATAAAGATATTTTTTTACCACAGAATTACAAAAATTGTTTTTTATAACTAGTGAAATATATCTGAAATGTTTGAACAATTCACTTAACTATTCAGTGTTGTGTTATAAAAAAGCCTGACATCTACAGCCTTCCATTAACATGCTTTGCACAGTTCAATTGTTACACAGTTCACTTTACAAAATCCTCTAATGTAATAAAATAAGCTACCTTTGACCTAGGTCTTTGACAGCCAGCGAATATGACAAGAAAACAAGATGTAATGACATTTATATTGCTCTTTCACTTTGTAAGCAATAAAGATGCCTTTAAATCTTGTTATCTTGTCACATTTGCTTTGCTTTCAGAGACAGAGGTCAAAAGTCAGTGTGTCTTCCCGAAAGTTAGAGGATTTTCAACTGGTCTAAAAATAGCGCTCCCAGAAAAAATCTTGCTGGACAATGCCAGTGGACTTGTCAATAGAACAAGATATGGAGCTTGTTTATAGAACAGGAGATGAAGAGATTGAGCTGTACTGTAGGACAGGATATGGAGCTTGTCTATAGAATAAGAGATGGAGATTGTCGTCAGAACAAGAGATGGAGCTTGTCAATAGAACAAGAGATGGAGCTTGTCTATAGAACAAGAGATGGAGCTTGTCTATAGAACAGGAGATGGAGCTTGTCTATAGAACAAGAGATGGAACTTGTCTATAGAACATGAGATGGAGCTTGTCCATAGAACACGAGATGGAGCTTGTCTATAGAACACGAGATGGAGCTTGTCTATAGAACAGGAGATGGAGCTTGTCTATCGAACAAGAGGTGGAGCTTGTCTATCGAACAAGAGGTGGAGCTTGTCTATCGAACAAGAGGTGGAGCTTGTCTATCGAACAAGAGATGGAGCTTGTCTATCGAACAAGAGATGGAGCTTGTCTATCGAACAAGAGGTGGAGCTTGTCTATCGAACAAGAGGTGAAGCTTGTCTACAGAACAAGAGGTGGAGCTTGTCTATAGAACAAGAGATGGAGCTTGTCTATAGAACAAGAGATGGAGCTTGTCTATAGAACAAGAGATTGAGCTTGCCTATAAAACAAGAAATGAGATGGAGCTTGTCCATAGAGCAGGGGACGAAGAAATAGAGCCTGTCAATAGAATAGGAAATGGAGAGATGGAGCTTGTTTACAGAACAGGAGATGGAGCTTGTCTATAGAAAAAAGAGATGGTGAGATGGAGCTTGTCTTTAGAACAGGAGATGGAGCTTGTCTATGAAACGAGATGGAGCTTGTCTATAGAAAAAGAGATGGTGAGATGGAGCTTGTCTTTAGAAGAGGAGATGGAGAAATGGAGCTTGTCTTTAGAAGAGGAGATGGAGAAATGGAGCTTGTCTTTAGAACAGGAGATGGAGAGATGGAGCTTGAGTAAAGAACAAGAGATGGCACTTGTCTATACAACAGGAGATAGAGCTTGTCTATGGAACTGGAGATGATGCTTGTCTATACAACAGGAGATGGGTTCCTGTGCTGTCTGTAGGACAGTAAACAAGATTCACCTAGAGTGTTTGAAGAATAAGAGATGATAGGTTTTTAGGGTGTGCCCAGGTTGCCTATAATACCAGAGATGGATTTTTGTTTATAGAACAGGAGATGGGGTACGCCTAGATTTTCTGTTGAGCAAGAGATGGGAGCGCCTATGTTATCTATAAAACCGGAGATGGGGTGCTCTTACATTTTCTATACAGCAAGAGATGCTTTGTGCCTAGGCTTATCGAAAGAAGAACAGGAGATGGGGTGCTTAGGGTGTCTGTACAATAAGGGACAGTGGGACCTAGATTTTATATGTGGGTGGTGGAATATAGCTGTAGAACATAAAAGTGAGCCGTGTGTAGGGGTGGGAATGTTTATTTTATTCATCCATGGTATTGGTGTGTGCACAGATTCACTATCAGCAGACATACTTACAAAGAGACGTGCACACTGGGAGATGCTGCGTTGCACGGGGTTACATGTGCCCACATTCCTTGCTGAGACGCTGTATTGTGCATGGTTAGATGTGCCCACATTCCTTGCTGAGACGCTGTATTTATTGTACGTTAGATGCGCCTACATTCCTTGCTGAGACGCTGTGTTTATTGTACGTTAGATGCGCCTACATTCCTTGCTGAGACGCTGTATGTATTGTACGTTAGATGCCCTACATTCCCTACTGAGAAGCTGTATTATACGGTTTTGATGTCCCCACATTCCTTGCTGAGACGCTGTATTTATTGTACGTTAGATGCGCCTACATTCCTTGCTGAGACGCTGTGTTTATTGTACGTTAGATGCGCCTACATTCCTTGCTGAGACTCTGTATGTATTGTACGTTAGATGCCCTACATTCCCTACTGAGAAGCTGTATTATACGGTTTTGATGTCCCCACATTCCTTGCTGGTACGCTGTATTTATTGTACGTTAGATGCGCCTACATTCCTTGCTGAGACGCTGTATGTATTGTTCGTTAGATGCCCTACATTCCTTGCTGAGAAAGTGTTTTTATTGTACAGGGTTAGATGTGCCCACATTCCTTGCTGAGACGCTGTATGTATTGTATGTGGTTAGATGCACCTACATTCCTTGCTGAGACACTGTATTTATTGTACGTGGTTAGATGAGCCTACATTCCTCGCTGAGTCTCTGTACTTATTGTACGTTAGATGCCCTAAATTCTTTGCTGAGACAATGTATTTATTATACAGGGTTAGACGTGCCCACATTCCTTGCTTAGACGCTGTATTTATTCTACGTTAGATGTCCTACATTCCTTGCTGAGACAATGTATTTATTGTACAGGGTTAGATGTGCCCGCATTCCTTGCTGAGACGATGTATTTATTGTACTTTAGATGCGCCTACATTCCTTGCTGAGACGCTGTGTGTATTGTACGTTAGATGCGCCTACATTCGTTGCTGAGACGCTGTGTGTATTGTACGTTAGATGCCCTACATTCCTTGCTGAGACAATGTATTTATTGTACAGGCTTAGATGTGCCCACATTCCTTGCTGAGACGCTGTATTTATTGTACGTTAGATGCTCCTACATTCCTTGCTGAGGCGCTGTATGCATTGTTCGTTAGATGCACCTACATTCCTTGCTGAGACGCTGTATGTATAGTACGTTAGATGCCCTACATTCCTTGCTACGACGCTGTATTTATTGTACGTGGTTAGATGCCCCAACATTCCTTGCTGGGTCGCTGTATTTATTGTAAGTGGTTAGATGTGCCCACATTCCTTGCTCAGACTATTTATTGTACGTGGTTAAATGTGGCCACATTCCTTGCTGAAACGCTGTATTTATTGTACAGGGTTAGATGTGCCCACATTCCTTGCTGAGATGCTGTATTTATTGTACGTGGTTAAATGAGATTCCTTGCTGAGACTTTGTATGTATTGTACGTTAGATGCCCTATATTCCTTGCTGAGACAATGTATTGTACAGGGTTAGATCTGCCCACATTCCTTGCGGAGACGCTGTATTTATTGAACGTTAGATGCTCCCACATTCCTTGCTGAGACGCTGTATTTATTGTACGTTAGATGCGCCTACATTCTTTGCTGAGATGCTGTATGTATTGTACGTTAGATGCCCTACCTTCCTTGCTGAGACAATGTATTTATTGTACAGGGTTAGATGTGCCCACATTCCTTGCTGAGACGCTGTATTTATTGAATGTTAGATGCGCCCACATTCCTTGCTGAGACGCTGTATTTATTCAACGTTAGATGCTCCCACATTCCTTGCTGAGACGCTGTATTTATTGTACGTTCGATGCGCCAACATTCCTTGCTGAGGCGCTGTATGCATTGTTCGTTAGATGCCCTACATTCCTTGCTGAGACAATGTATTTATTGTACAGGGTTAGATGTGCCCACATTCCTTGCTGAGACACTGTATGTATTGTACGTGGTTCGATGCGCCTACATTCCTCGCTGAGACGCTGTATTTATTGTACGTTAGATGTGCCCACATTCCTTGCTGAGATGCTGTATGTATTGTACGTGGTTAGATGCGCCTACATTCCTTGCTAATACGCTGTATTTATTGTACCTTAGATGTGCCTACATTCCTTGCTGAGACGCTGTATGTATAGTACGTTACATGCCCTACATTCCTTGCTACGACGCTGTATTTATTGTACGTGGTTAGATGCCCCAACATTCCTTGCTGGGACGCTGTATTTATTGTAAGTGGTTAGATGTGCCCACATTCCTTGCTCAGACTATTTATTGTACGTGGTTAAATGTGGCCACATTCCTTGCTGAGACGCTGTATTTATTCAACGTTAGATGCTCCCACATTCCTTGCTGAGACGCTGTATTTATTGTACGTTAGATGCGCCAACATTCCTTGCTGAGGCGCTGTATGCATTGTTCGTTAGATGCCCTACATTCCTTGCTGAGACAATGTATTTATTGAACAGGGTTAGATGTGCCCACATTCCTTGCTGAGACACTGTATGTATTGTACGTGGTTAGATGCGCCTACATTCCTCGCTGAGACGCTGTATTTATTGTACCTTAGATGTGCCTACATTCCTTGCTGAGACGCTGTGTGTATTGTACATTAGATGCGCCTACATTCCTTGCTGAGACGCTGTGTGTATTGTACGTTAGATGCCCTACATTCCTTGCTGAGACAATGTATTTATTGTACAGGGTTAGATGTGCCCACATTCCTTGCTGAGTCGCTGTATGTATTATACGTGGTTAGATGTGCCCACATTCCTTGCTGAGACACTATTTTTTGTATGTGGTTAGATGTGCCCACATTCCTTGGTTACACGCTGTATTTATTGTACGGGGTTAGATGCGCCTACATTCCTTTCTGAGACGCTGTATTCATTGCACAGCGTTAGATGCCCCCACATTCCTTGCTGAGACGCTGTATTTATTGTACGTTAGATGGCCCCACATTCCTTGCTGACATCCTGTATTTATTGTACGTTAGATGTCCCCACATTCCTTGCTGAGACGCTGTATTTATTGTACGTTAGATGCGCTTACATTCCTTGCTGAGACGCTGTATGTATTGTACGTTAGATGACCTAAATTCCTTGCTGAGACAATGTATTTATTGTACAGGGTTAGATGTGCCCACATTCCTTGCTGAGACGCTGTATGTATTGTACATGGTTAGATGCACCTACATTCCTTGCTGAGACACTGTATTTATTGTTCGTTAGATGCCCCCACATTCCTTGCTGAGACGCTGTATTATACCAGTTAGATGTCCCCACATTCCTTGCTGAGACACTGTATTTATTGTTCGTTAGATGCCCCCACATTCCTTGCTGAGACGCTGTATTATACCAGTTAGATGTCCCCACATTCCTTGCTGAGACGCTGTATTTATTGTATGTTAAATGGCCCCACATTCTTTGCTGAGATGCTGTATTTATTGTACGTTCGATGACCCCACATTCCTTGCTGGGACGCTGTATTTATTGTACGTTAGATGCCCTCACATTCCATGCTGAGATACTGTATTTATTGTACGTTAGATGTCCCCACATTCCTCGCTGAGACGCTGTATTAATTGTACGTTAGATGACCCCACATTCCTTGCTGAGACACTGTATTTATTGTACGTGGTTAGATGCGCCTACATTCCTTGCTGAGACGCTTTATTATACAGGTTAGATGTGCCCATATTCCTTGCTGAGACGCTGTATTTATTGTACGTTAAATGGCCCCACATTCCTTGCCGAGGCGCTGTATTTATTGTACGTTAGATGCCCCCACATTCCTTGCTGAGACGCTGTATTATACGGTTAAGATGCCCCCACATTACTTGCTGAGATGCTGTATTTATTGTACGTTTCATGGCCCCACATTCCTTGCTGAGACGCTGTATTTATTGTACGTTAGATGCCCCCACATTTCTTGCTGAGACGCTGTATTTATTGTACGTGGTTAGATGCGCCTACATTCCTTGCTGAGACGCTTTATTATACAGGTTAGATGTGCCCATATTCCTTGCTGAGACGCTGTATTTATTGTACGTTAAATGGCCCCACATTCCTTGCCGAGGCGCTGTATTTATTGTACGTTAGATGCGCTTACATTCCTTGCTGAGACGCTGTATGTATTGTACGTTAGATGACCTAAATTCCTTGCTGAGACAATGTATTTATTGTACAGGGTTAGATGTGCCCACATTCCTTGCTGAGACGCTGTATGTATTGTACATGGTTAGATGCACCTACATTCCTTGCTGAGACACTGTATTTATTGTTCGTTAGATGCCCCCACATTCCTTGCTGAGACGCTGTATTATACCAGTTAGATGTCCCCACATTCCTTGCTGAGACGCTGTATTTATTGTATGTTAAATGGCCCCACATTCTTTGCTGAGATGCTGTATTTATTGTACGTTCGATGACCCCACATTCCTTGCTGGGACGCTGTATTTATTGTACGTTAGATGCCCTCACATTCCATGCTGAGATACTGTATTTATTGTACGTTAGATGTCCCCACATTCCTCGCTGAGACGCTGTATTAATTGTACGTTAGATGACCCCACATTCCTTGCTGAGACACTGTATTTATTGTACGTGGTTAGATGCGCCTACATTCCTTGCTGAGACGCTTTATTATACAGGTTAGATGTGCCCATATTCCTTGCTGAGACGCTGTATTTATTGTACGTTAAATGGCCCCACATTCCTTGCCGAGGCGCTGTATTTATTGTACGTTAGATGCCCCCACATTCCTTGCTGAGACGCTGTATTATACGGTTAAGATGCCCCCACATTACTTGCTGAGACGCTGTATTTATTGTACATTTCATGGCCCCACATTCCTTGCTGAGACGCTGTATTTATTGTACGTTAGATGCCCCCACATTTCTTGCTGAGACGCTGTATTTATTGTACGTGGTTAGATGCGCCTACATTCCTTGCTGAGACGCTTTATTATACAGGTTAGATGTGCCCATATTCCTTGCTGAGACGCTGTATTTATTGTACGTTAAATGGCCCCACATTCCTTGCCGAGGCGCTGTATTTATTGTACGTTAGATGCGCTTACATTCCTTGCTGAGACGCTGTATGTATTGTACGTTAGATGACCTAAATTCCTTGCTGAGACAATGTATTTATTGTACAGGGTTAGATGTGCCCACATTCCTTGCTGAGACGCTGTATGTATTGTACATGGTTAGATGCACCTACATTCCTTGCTGAGACACTGTATTTATTGTTCGTTAGATGCCCCCACATTCCTTGCTGAGACGCTGTATTATACCAGTTAGATGTCCCCACATTCCTTGCTGAGACGCTGTATTTATTGTATGTTAAATGGCCCCACATTCTTTGCTGAGATGCTGTATTTATTGTACGTTCGATGACCCCACATTCCTTGCTGGGACGCTGTATTTATTGTACGTTAGATGCCCTCACATTCCATGCTGAGATACTGTATTTATTGTACGTTAGATGTCCCCACATTCCTCGCTGAGACGCTGTATTAATTGTACGTTAGATGACCCCACATTCCTTGCTGAGACACTGTATTTATTGTACGTGGTTAGATGCGCCTACATTCCTTGCTGAGACGCTTTATTATACAGGTTAGATGTGCCCATATTCCTTGCTGAGACGCTGTATTTATTGTACGTTAAATGGCCCCACATTCCTTGCCGAGGCGCTGTATTTATTGTACGTTAGATGCCCCCACATTCCTTGCTGAGACGCTGTATTATACGGTTAAGATGCCCCCACATTACTTGCTGAGACGCTGTATTTATTGTACGTTTCATGGCCCCACATTCCTTGCTGAGACGCTGTATTTATTGTACGTTAGATGCCCCCACATTCCTTGCTGAGACACTGTATTTATTGTACGTGGTTAGATGCGCCTACATTCCTTGCTGAGACGCTTTATTATACAGGTTAGATGTGCCCATATTCCTTGCTGAGACGCTGTATTTATTGTACGTTAAATGGCCCCACATTCCTTGCTGAGACGCTGTATTTATTGTACGTTTCATGGCCCCACATTCCTTGCTGAGACGCTGTATTTATTGTACGTTAGATGCCCCCACATTCCTTGCTGAGACGCTGTATTTATTGTACGTTAGATGCCACCACATTCCTTGCTGAGACGCTGTATTATACGGTTAAGATGCCCCCACATTACTTGCTGAGACGCTGTATTTATTGTACGTTTCATGCCCTCAGATTCTTTGCTGGGACGCTGTATTTATTGTACGTTTCATGGCCCCACATTCCTTGCTGAGACGCTGTATTTATTGTACGTTAGATGCCCCCACATTCCTTGCTAAGACGCTGTATTATACGGTTAAGATGCCCCCACATTCCTTGCTGAGACGCTGTATTTATTGTACGTTAGATGCCCCCACATTCCTTGCTGAGACGCTGTATTTATTGTTCGTTAGATGCCCCCACATTCCTTGCTGAGACGCTGTATTATACGGTTAAGATGCCCCCACATTCCTTGCTGAGACGCTGTATTTATTGTACGTTAGATGCCCCCACATTCCTTGCTGAGGCGCTGTATTTATTGTACGTTAGATGCCCCCACATTCCTTGCTGAGACGCTGTATTTATTGTACGTTAGATGCCCCCCCATTCCTTGCTGAGACAATGTATTTATTGTACGTTAGATGCCCCCACATTCCTTGCTGAGACAATGTATTTATTGTACGTTAGATGCCCCCACATTCCTTGCTGAGACGCTGTATTTATTGTACGTTAGATGCCCCCACATTCCTTGCTGAGACGCTGTATTTATTGTACGTTAGATTCCCCCACATTCCTTGCTGAGACGCTGTATTTATTGTTCGTTAGATGCCCCCACATTCCTTGCTGAGACGCTGTATTTATTGTACGTTAGATGCCCCCACATTCCTTGCTGAGACGCTGTATTTATTGTACGTTAGTGCCCACACATTCCTTGCTGAGACGCTGTATTTATTGTACGTTAGTGCCCACACATTCCTTGCTGAGACGCTGTATTTATTGTACGTTAGATGCCCCCACATTCCTTGCTGAGACGCTGTATTTATTGTACGTTAGATGCCCCCACATTCCTTGCTGAGACGCTGTATTTATTGTACGTTAGATGCCCCCACATTCCTTGCTGAGACGCTGTATTTATTGTACGTTAGATGCCCCCACATTCTTTGCTGAGACGCTGTATTTATTGTACATTAGATGCCCCCACATTCCTTCCTGAGACGCTGTATTTATTGTACGTTAGATGCCCCCACATTCCTTCCTGAGACGCTGTATGTATTGTACATGGTTAGATGTGCCCACATTCCTTGCTCAGACGCTGTATTATACGGGATAGATGTGCTTACATTCGCTGCCTAGCTGGCGACGAGCTGTGCCCAGATTCACTAGCGCTGGGGGAGGCGTGCACTGGCAGCCATGTGTGCACTCACGTCGTGTTTGTGCACGCTCACTTCATGAGGTAACGTGCATGGGTTGTGTGTACTAGTTTGGCATGCGTGAGATGTATTGTGTGTGGGGGGAGCTGTGCACTGGTTCACGGTATCTCTTCTCTCCTGCAGGTGTCCGCCCCTACCGCCAACATGCGCAGTCTTTGCAGTTCCTTCACACTGCTCCTGCTCACAGGTGAGTAGCACTCCGGTTCTCGCCTTACATTGCTGCTGTTCTTGGGCGGAGATCATACTCAACCCCTCACCATGAAGCTCCTCACCTCACCCTTTAGCCCCTCTTGCAGACCCTCACCCTGAAGCTCCTCACCTCCCCTGCAGCTCCCCTTGCAGACCCTCCCCTGAAGCTCCTTACCTCACCCTGCAGCTCCCCTTGCAGACCCTCACCCTGAAGCTCCTCACCTCCCCTGCAGCTCCCCTTGCAGGCCCTCCCCTGAAGCTCCTCAGCTCACCCTGCAGCTCTCCTTGCAGACCCTCCCCTGAAGCACCTCACCTCACCCTGCAGCTCCCCTTGCAGGCCCTCCCCTGAAGCTCCTCACCTCACCCTGCAGCTCTCCTTGCAGACCCTCACCCTGAAGCTCCTTGCCTCACCCAGCAGCTCCCCTTGCTGTCTCTCCCCCTGAAGCTCCACCTCACCCTCCAGCTCTCCTTGCAGACCCTCACCCTGAAGCTCCTCACCTCCCCTGCAGCTCCCCTTGCTGACCCTCACCTGAAGCTCCTCACCTAACCCTGCAGCTCTCCTTGCAGACCCTCCCTTGAAGCTCCTTACCTCACCCTGCAGCTCCCCTTGCAGGCCCTCCCCTGAAGCTCTCCTTGCAGACCCTCCCCTGCAGCTCTCCTTGCAGACCCTCCCTTGAAGCTCCTTACCTCACCCTGCAGCTCTCCTTGCAGGCCCTCCCCTGAAGCTCCTCACCTCACCCTGTAGCTCTCCTTGCAGACCCTCACCCTGAAGCTCCTTACCTCACCCTGCAGCTCTCCTTGCAGACCCTCCCCTGAAGCTCCTCACCTCACCCAGCAGCTCCCCTTGCAGGCCCTCCCCTGAAGCTCCTCACCTCACCCTGCAGCTCTCCTTGCAGACCCTCCCCCTGAAGCTCCACCTCACCCTCCAGCTCTCCTTGCAGACCCTCACCCTTAAGCTCCTTACCTCACCCTGCAGCTCCCCTTGCAGACCCTCCCCTGAAGCTCCTTACCTCACCCTTCCACCCCCTTGCAGACCCTCACCCGAAGCTCCTTGCCTCACCCAGCAGCTCCCCTTGCAGTCTCTCCCCCTGAAGCTCCTCATCTCACCCTTCAGCTCCCTTTGCAGACCCTCCCCTGAAGCTCCACCTCACCCTCCAGCTCTCCTTGCAGACCCTCACCCTCCAGCTCTCCTTGCAGACCCTCACCCTGAAGCTCCTCACCTCACCCTGTAGCTCTCCTTGCAGACCCTCCCCTGAAGCTCCTCAGCTCACCCTGCAGCTCTCCTTGCAGACCCTCCCCTGAAGCACCTCACCTCACCCTGCAGCTCCCCTTGCAGGCCCTCCCCTGAAGCTCCTCACCTCACCCTGCAGCTCTCCTTGCAGACCCTCACCCTGAAGCTCCTTGCCTCACCCAGCAGCTCCCCTTGCTGTCTCTCCCCCTGAAGCTCCACCTCACCCTCCAGCTCTCCTTGCAGACCCTCACCCTTAAGCTCCTTACCTCACCCTGCAGCTCCCCTTGCTGTCTCTCCCCCTGAAGCTCCTCCTCACCCTCCAGCTCCCATTGCAGACCCTCACCCTGAAGCTCATTGCCTCACCCAGCAGCTCCCCTTGCAGTCTCTCCCCCTGAAGCTCCTCATCTCACCCTTCAGCTCCCTTTGCAGACCCTCCCCTGAAGCTCCACCTCACCCTCTAGCTCTCCTTGCAGACCCTCACCCTCCAGCTCTCCTTGCAGACCCTCACCCTGAAGCTCCTTACCTCACCCTGAAGCTCCCCTTGCAGACCCTCCCCTGAAGCTCCTCAGCTCACCCTGCAGCTCTCCTTGCAGACCCTCCCCTGAAGCTCCTCACCTCACCCCTGCAGCTCCTCTTGCAGACCCTCCCCTGAAGCTCCTTACCTCACCCTGCAGCTCTCCTTGCAGACCCTCCCCTGAAGCTCCTTACCTCACCCTGCAGCTCCCCTTGCAGACACTCCCCTGAAGCTCCTTACCTCACCCTGCAGCTCCCCTTGCAGACCCTGCCCTGAAGCTCCTCACCTCACCCTGCAGCTCCCCTTGCAGACCCTCACCTGAAGCTCCTCACCTCACCCTGCAGCTCTCCTTGCAGACCCTCCCCTGAAGCTCCTTACCTCACCCTGCAACTCTCCTTGCAGACCCTCCCTTGAAGCTCCTTACCTCACCCTGCAACTCTCCTTGCAGACCCTCCCTTGAAGCTCCTTACCTCACCCTGCAGCTCCCCTTGCAGACCCTCACCCTGAAGCTCCTCACCTCACCCTTTAGCCCCTCTTGCAGACCCTCACCCTGAAGCTCCTCCCCTCCCCTGCAGCTCCCCTTGCAGACCCTCACCTGAAGCTCCTCACCTCACCCTGCAGCTCCCCTTGCAGACCCTCCCCTGAAGCTCCTCACCTCACCCTGCAGCTCCCCTTGCAGACCCTCACCTGAAGCTCCTCACCTCACCCTCCAGCTCCCCTTGCAGACCCTCACCTGAAGCTCCTCACCTCACCCTGCAGCTCCCCTTGCAGGCCCTCCCCTGAAGCTCCTCACCTCACCCTGCAGCTCCCCTTGCAGGCCCTCCCCTGAAGCTCCTCACCTCACCCTGCAGCTCTCCTTGCAGACCCTCACCCTGAAGCTCCTCACCTCCCCCTTTAGCCCCTCTTGCAGACCCTCACCCTGAAGCTCCTCACCTCCCCTGCAGCTCCCCTTGCTGACCCTCACCTGAAGCTCCTCACCTAACCCTGCAGCTCTCCTTGCAGACCCTCCCTTGAAGCTCCTTACCTCACCCTGCAACTCTCCTTGCAGACCCTCCCTTGAAGCTCCTTACCTCACCCTGCAGCTCTCCTTGCAGACCCTCCCCTGAAGCTCCTCACCTCACCCTACAGCTCCCCTTGCAGGCCCTCCCCTGAAGCTCCTCACCTCACCCTGTAGCTCTCCTTGCAGACCCTCACCCTGAAGCTCCTTACCTCACCCTGCAGCTCTCCTTGCAGACCCTCCCCTGAAGCTCCTCACCTCACCCAGCATCTCCCCTTGCAGGCCCTCCCCTGAAGCTCCTCACCTCACCCTGCAGCTCTCCTTGCAGACCCTCCCCCTGAAGCTCCACCTCACCCTCCAGCTCTCCTTGCAGACCCTCACCCTTAAGCTCCTTACCTCACCCTGCAGCTCCCCTTGCAGACCCTCCCCTGAAGCTCCTTACCTCACCCTTCCACCCCCTTGCAGACCCTCACCCGAAGCTCCTTGCCTCACCCAGCAGCTCCCCTTGCAGTCTCTCCCCCTGAAGCTCCTCATCTCACCCTTCAGCTCCCTTTGCAGACCCTCCCCTGAAGCTCCACCTCACCCTCCAGCTCTCCTTGCAGACCCTCCCCTGAAGCTCCTCAGCTCACCCTGCAGCTCTCCTTGCAGACCCTCCCCTGAAGCACCTCACCTCACCCTGCAGCTCCCCTTGCAGACCCTCACCTGAAGCTCCTCACCTCACCCTCCAGCTCCCCTTGCAGACCCTCACCTGAAGCTCCTCACCTCACCCTGCAGCTCCCCTTGCAGGCCCTCCCCTGAAGCTCCTCACCTCACCCTGCAGCTCCCCTTGCAGGCCCTCCCCTGAAGCTCCTCACCTCACCCTGCAGCTCTCCTTGCAGACCCTCACCCTGAAGCTCCTCACCTCACCCTGCAGCTCTCCTTGTAGACCCTCACCCTGAAGCTCCTCACCTCCCCTGCAGCTCCCCTTGCTGACCCTCACCTGAAGCTCCTCACCTAACCCTGCAGCTCTCCTTGCAGACCCTCCCTTGAAGCTCCTTACCTCACCCTGCAACTCTCCTTGCAGACCCTCCCTTGAAGCTCCTTACCTCACCCTGCAGCTCTCCTTGCAGACCCTCCCCTGAAGCTCCTCACCTCACCCTACAGCTCCCCTTGCAGGCCCTCCCCTGAAGCTCCTCACCTCACCCTGCAGCTCTCCTTGCAGACCCTCCCCTGAAGCTCCTCACCTCCCCCTGCAGCTCCCCTTGCAGACCCTGCCCTGAAGCTCCTTACCTCACCCTGCAGCTCCCCTTGCAGACCCTCACCCTGAAGCTCCTCACCTCACCCTGCAGCTCTCCTTGCAGACCCTGCCCTGAAGCTCCTTACCTCACCCTGCAGCTCCCCTTGCTGACCCTCACCTGAAGCTCCTTACCTCACCCTGCAGCTCCCCTTGCAGACCCTCCCCTGAAGCTCCTTACCTCACCCTGCAGCTCCCCTTGCAGACCCTGCCCTGAAGCTCCTTACCTCACCCTGCAGCTCCCCTTGCAGACCCTCACCCTGAAGCTCCTCACCTCCCCTGCAGCTCTCCTTGCAGACCCTCCCCTGAAGCTCCTCACCTCACTCTGCAGCTCTCCTTGCAGACCCTCACTCTGGAGCTCCTCACCTCCCCCTGCAGCTCTCCTTGCAGACCCTCCCCTGAAGCTCCTCACCTCACCCTGTAGCTCTCCTTGCAGACCCTCACCCTGAAGCTCCTTACCTCACCCTGCAGCTCTCCTTGCAGACCCTCCCCTGAAGCTCCTCACCTCACCCTGCAGCTCTCCTTGCAGACCCTCCCCCTGAAGCTCCACCTCACCCTGCAGCTCCCCTTGCAGACCCTCCCCTGAAGCTCCTTACCTCACCCTTCCACCCCCTTGCAGACCCTCACCCGAAGCTCCTTACCTCACCCTGCAGCTCCCCTTGCCGACCCTCACCCTGAAGCTCCTTGCCTCACCCAGCAGCTCCCCTTGCAGTCTCTCCCCCTGAAGCTCCTCATCTCACCCTTCAGCTCCCTTTGCAGACCCTCCCCTGAAGCTCCACCTCACCCTCCAGCTCTCCTTGCAGACCCTCCCCTGAAGCTCCTCACCTCACCCTGCAGCTCTCCTTGCAGACCCTCCCCTGAAGCACCTCACCCTGCAGCTCCCCTTGCAGGCCCTCCCCTGAAGCTCCTCACCTCACCCTGCAGCTCTCCTTGCAGACCCTCACCCTGAAGCTCCTTGCCTCACCCTGCAGCTCCCCTTGCAGTCTCTCCCCCTGAAGCTCCTCATCTCACCCTTCAGCTCCCTTTGCAGACCCTCCCCTGAAGCTCCACCTCGCCCTCCAGCTCTCCTTGCAGACCCTCACCCTCCAGCTCTCCTTGCAGACCCTCACCCTGAAGCTCCTTACCTCACCCTGAAGCTCCCCTTGCAGACCCTCCCCTGAAGCTCCTCACCTCACCCTGCAGCTCCACTTGCAGGCCCTCCCCTGAAGCTCCTTACCTCACCCTGCAGCTCCCCTTGCAGACCCTCACCCTTAAGCTCCTCACCTCCCCTGCAGCTCTCCTTGCAGACCCTCCCCTGAAGCTCCTCACCTCACTCTGCAGCTCTCCTTGCAGACCCTCACTCTGGAGCTCCTCACCTCCCCCTGCAGCTCTCCTTGCAGACCCTCCCCTGAAGCTCCTCACCCTGTAGCTCTCCTTGCAGACCCTCACCCTGAAGCTCCTTACCTCACCCTGCAGCTCTCCTTGCAGACCCTCACCCTGAAGCTCCTTACCTCACCCTGCAGCTCTCCTTGCAGACCCTCCCCTGAAGCTCCTAACCTCACCCAGCAGCTCCCCTTGCAGGCCCTCCCCTGAAGCTCCTTACCTCACCCTGAAGCTCCCCTTGCAGACCCTGCCCTGAAGCTCCTCGCCTCACCCTGCAGCTCTCCTTGCAGACCCTCCCCTGAAGCTCCTCACCTCACCCTGAAGGTCCCCTTGCTGACCCTCCCCTGAAGCTCCTCACCTCACCCTGAAGCTCCCCTTGCAGACCCTGCCCTGAAGCTCCTCGCCTCACCCTGCAGCTCTCCTTGCAGACCCTCCCCTGAAGCTCCTCATCTCACCCTGAAGGTCCCCTTGCTGACCCTCCCCTGAAGCTCCTCACCTCACCCTGAAGGTCCCCTTGCAGACCCTGCCCTGAAGCTCCTTACCTCACCCTGAAGCTCCCCTTGCAGACCCTCCCCTGAAGCTCCTCGCCTCACCCTGAAGCTCCTTACCTCACCCTGCAGGGATTGGAAAAGTCACAAAGGTCTTAAGCCCTTCTGAAGTGACAGCGGGATTGGTGTGTTTGTTCCCTTCATGCATGGACGTCTTAAGTCAAACTCCCGGCCAGAGAGACTGAAGGAAGGGAGCTCTGATGGCCCTTTAAGTGCGGCATTTGTGTTGGGCCCCCCTCCCTCAGTAATCCTTTTCGAGCTCCGGCAGTGGAAGCACGGAGTGGGCGCTGAATGAGCGGACGGGGTCCTTGGGCGCTATATTGCGTGATGTGGGAGAGGGAACTGACCTGGTTTGAGCGCAACGAGTCTCCCTAAACATCGGTTATTGTTTGTCTTGTAAGGGCGCTGACTCTGATTCTCGTGGCGTCAAGGCGCTGATACAGAGGGTTGCAGGCAGGATTGTGCGGTTTGGTCCCCCCCCGTGCTCGCCTCGGCAGTTCACATTCAGTCATCCTTTCCAACGTTCCTGCGCCGTGAAGCCGATCTCTTCTCAGTGAGCGCATCCGGCGGTGTGTGAGGGTGAGTGTGAGTGAGTGAGTGTGTGTGTGTGTGTGAATGAGTGTGAGCAGTTCCTTTAGAAGGTCCCCGCGCCGTGAAGCCAGTCCCTGCTCAGTGAGCGCAGCCGGCGGTGTGAGTGAGTGAGTGAGAGCAGGAATCCCCCTCTGAGCAGCGAGTGACGGCTCTCTCTGTCCGCAGGTACCCTGGTGCTGTCGGATCCGCTGCGGAGCTCGGAGGCGGCTGGTGAGTACTCACTCCTGCACTTTGTCCTCTTCCAGGGTCCTGCACAGCCTGAGCTGAGGCGTGTCCCGGGGGTCTCACCGCAGACACGCCCAGCTCGCACGGAGGGACCCCCGCTCCCAGCTGCCTAAAGCTTGGGCTGCTGCCTCTGGCTTTAATCAACGAGTAAAAACGAGGCATCTTGCAGAGAAAACACATCGCCATGGTTCTGCTGGATATGAATCTTCACCAGGGGCTCGTTGTTTTACATGTGCGGAATTCTGTTCCAATTTATGTGACCACTGGATTATACAATCTACCGTTTATTGCCCCTTCATTTCTGTACTTGCTTCCATGGTGCATGTATTCTGCACCCTTAAAGTTACACATTGCCGAATAGATTAAACATTTTCTTACTCCTCCCCTTGTTCAAAGGAAGTATGTATGTATTATTTAATTGTGATCATATGAAACCATTTCACCATGAAACGCAGCACATCGCACAGGAACTCAAGTAGAACACGTGGCTCCAGGTAGACTTGGAAGAGGCAGATGAGCGTTGGGAGACAATACAATCAGATGATAGCTATTGATATGTTAAGGGACGGCTGGACAATGCCATGGGAGCTGGAGGCGTTTACGGGGGACGAGGATACTATGCCATGGGAGCTGGAGGCGTTTACGGGGACGAGGGTACTTTGCCATGGGAGCTGGAGGCGTTTGAGGGGACAAGGAGAGAATGCCATGGGAGCTGGAGGGGTTTACGAGGACGAGGATACTATGCCATGGGAGCTGGAGGCGTTTACGGGGACGAGGATACTATGCCATGGGAGCTGGAGGCGTTTACGGGGACGAGGGTACTATGCTGGAGGTGTTTACGGGGACGAGGATACTATGCCATGGGAGCTGGAGGCGTTTGAGTGGACGGGAGACAATGCCATGGGAGCTGGAGGCGTTTGAGTGGACGGGAGACAATGCCATGGGAGCTGGAGGCGTTTGAGTGGACGGGAGACAATGCCATGGGAGCTGGAGGGGTTTGAGGGGACGAGAAGACAATGCCATGGGAGCTGGAGGCGTTTGAGGGGATGAGGAGACAATGCCATGGGAGCTGGAGGAGTTTGAGGGGACGAGGAGACAATGCCATTGGAGCTGGAGGCGTTTACGGGGACGAGGATACTATGCCATGGGAGCTGGAGGCGTTTACGGGACGAGGATACTATGCTGGAGGCGTTTACGGGGACGAGGATACTATGCCATAGGAGCTGGAGGCGTTTGAGGGGACGAGGAGATATGCCATGGGAGCTGGAGGCGTTTGAGGGGACGAGGAGAGAATGCCATGGGAGCTGGAGGCGTTTGAGAGGACGAGGAGACAATGCCATGGGAGCTGGAGGCGTTTGAGGAGACGAAGAGACAATGCCATGGGAGCTGGAGGCGTTTGAGGAGACGAAGAGACAGTGCCATGGGAGCAGGAGGAGTTTGAGGGGATGAGGAGACAATGCCAGGGAGCTGGATGAGTTTGAGGGGACGAGGAGACAATGCCATGGGAGCTGGAGGCGTTTGAGGAGACGAAGAGACAATGCCATGGGAGCTGGAGGCGTTTGAGTGGACGGGAGACAATGCCATGGGAGCTGGAGGGGTTTGAGGGGACGAGAAGACAATGCCATGGGAGCTGGAGGCGTTTTAGGGGATGAGGAGACAATGCCATGGGAGCTGGAGGAGTTTGAGGGGACGAGGAGACAATGCCATGGGAGCTGGAGGCGTTTACGGGGACGAGGAGACAATGCCATGGGAGCTGGAGGCGTTTGAGTGGACGGGAGACCATGCCATGGCCGCTGGAGGCGTTTGAGGGGACGAGGAGACAATGCCATGGGAGCTGGAGGCATTTACGAGGTCGAGGAGACAATGCCATGGGAGCTGGAGGCGTTTGAGGGGACGAGGAGACAATGCCATGGGAGCTGGAGGCGTTTAAGAGGACGAGGAGACAATGCCATGGGAGCTGGAGGCATTTACGAGGTCGAGGAGACAATGCCATGGGAGCTGGAGGCATTTGAGGGGTCGAGGAGACCATGCGATGGGAGCTGGAGGCGTTTGAGTGAACGGGAGACAATGCCATGGGAGATGGAGGTGTTTGAGTGGTCGAGGAGACAATGCCATCGGAGCTGGAGGCGTTTATGGGGACGAGGAGACAATGCTATGGGAGCTGGAGGCATATGAGGGGACGAGGAGACAATGCCATGGGAGCTGGAGGCGTTTGAGGGGACGAGGAGACGATGCCATGGGAGCTGGAGGCGTTTGAGGGGTCGAGGAGACCATGCCATGGGAGCTGGAGGCGTTTACGGGGACGAGGAGACAATGGCATGGGAGCAGGAGGCATTTGAGGAGACGAGGAGACAATGCCATGGGAGCTGGAGGCATTTGAAGGGACGAGGAGACAATGCCAGAGAGCTGGAGGCGTTTACGGGGACGAGGAGACTATGCCATGGGAGCTGGAGGCGTTTACGGGGACAAGGAGACTATGCTAGGGAGCTGGAGGCGTTTAAAGGGATGAGGAGACAATGCCATGGGAGCTGGAGGATTTTGAGGGGACGAGGAGACAATGCCATGAGAGCTGGAGGCGTTTGAGGGGTCGAGGAGACCATGCCACGGGAGCTCGAGGCGTTTGAGGGGACGAGGAGACAATGCCACGGGAGCTGGAGGCGTTTGAGGGGATGAGGAGACAATGCCACGGGAGCTCGAGGCATTTGAAGGGACGAGGAGACAATGCCATGGGAGCTGGAGGCGTTGGAGGGGACGAGGAGACAATGCCATGGCAGCTGGAGGAGTTTGAGGGTACGAGGAGACAATGCCATGGGAGCTGGAGGCGTTTGAGGGGTCGAGGAGACAATGCCAGGGAGATGGAGGAGTTTGAGGGGACGAGGAGACAATGCCAAGGAGCTGGAGGAGTTTGAGGGGACGAGGAGACAATGCCATGGGAGCAGGAGGCGTTGGAGGGGACGAGGAGACAATGCCATGGGAGCTGGAGGCGTTTGATGGGACGAGGAGACAATGCCATGGGAGTTGGAGGCGGTTGAGGAGACGAGGAGACAATGCCATGGGAGTTGGAGGCGTTTGAGGGGATGAGGAGACTTTGCCATGGGAGCAGAAGGCGTTGGAGGGGACGAGGAGACCATGCAATGCGAGATGGAGGCGTTTAAGAGGATGAGGAGACAATGCCATGGCCGCTGGAGGCGTTTGAGGGGACGAGGAGACCATGCCATGGGAGCTGGAGGCATTTACGAGGTCGAGGAGACAATGCCATGGGAGCTGGAGGCGTTTGAGGGGACGAGGAGACCATGCGATGGGAGCTGAAGGCGTTTGAGTGGTCGAGGAGACAATGCCATGGGAGATGGAGGCGTTTGAGGGGACGAGAAGACAATGCTATGGGAGCTGGAGGCATATGAGGGGACGAGGAGACAATGCCATGGGAGATGGAGGCGGTTAAAGGGACAGGTGGACGATGCTCTGAGAGCTGGAGGTAATTAAAGGGACAGGTGGACAATGCCATGGGAGCTGGAGGCATTTAAAGGGACGGGTAGACAATGCCATGGGAGCTGGAGGCGTTTGAGGGGACAAGGAGACAATGCCATGGGAGTTGGAGGCGTTTGAGGGGACGAGGTAACTATGAATGAATGAATGAATGAAACAGCATTTGTATAGCGCTAAACTACCCGGAGGCCTCGTAGCGCTTATGACAGGAACTTGATTAGCGAGGGCTCAAGGCAGGTCAACAGAGTGTAGCATACAAGTGAGTTTTTAGAGTTTTCCTAAAAGAGAGATGGTTTACAGTTTCTCGCAGAAGCAGAGGAAGAGTGTTCCAGAGTTTTGCCGCAGTGTGTGAAAAGGAACGGCCACCCCAACGAGCCTTCTTGACTCTGGTGGGAGTAGCCAGCTGGGCGGAGCTGGAACGAAGGGAACGAGGTGGGGCATAGGGGGTGACCAGTGACTGAAGGATTGCAGGGCCAGTACGATGAAAGGCCTTGTGTAAAATACACATGGCCTTAAATTGTATTCTTCCGGCTATAGGGAGCCAGTGAAGTTCCCTTAAAGCATTCCTCGCTGACTGCCGACTGGGAAGGTTATAAAGTAGACGGGCTGCACTGTTCTGGGTGACTTGGAGCCTCTGGATGGTATAGGCAGGAGCTCCCATGTAGAGGACATTCCCATAGTCCAGGCGGGATAGTATAAGGGCCTGGACCAGGATCCTCCTTGCCTGGAATGGGAGCAGAGGGAGCACCCTCCGAAGCATCCTCATCAGCCCAAAACAGGTAGCCGAAGTCTTCGTAGCTTGAACCGAGAAGTTCAGGTCGGTGTCAAACCAAATCCCCAAGCTTTTTATTTGGGGTTTGGGCGTGGGGGGTGGGCCTAAGCATGGAGGCCAGGAGGATGCAAAGCCCGAGGGGGAGGGATTGCCCAACAGGATGACATCTGTCTTCTCCCCGTTAAGTTTTAGACATGAGGATTGCATCCATCTGGAGACCGCCTCCAGACAGGAGCCTAGGGTGCTAGACGATCCCTCCTGGTGGTCTAAAGAGACCACCAGTTTGGTATCGTCTGCGTAGGTGACAATACGCACACCGAAGGGATGGACTATCCTGTCTAGGGGCTCCATGTAGACATTAAACAGAGTGGGGCTCAGGGAGGAGCCCTGAGGAACCCCACATCTGAGAGGGTGTTTGGGAGATGCCACATCGCCCTCGAAGACCTGAAAGAAACGGTCAGCCAGGAAGGATGTTAGCCATTCCAGGGCTGCGTCCGACACACCCAGGTCCGCCAGGCGTTGTAAAAGCGTGACATGGTTGACTGTGTCGAACGCAGCGCTTAGGTCGAGTAGGATAATGGCGACCTTTCCACCCTGGTCCAACACGGTTCTAGCTTCCTCCGATACCGCTAAAAGAGCGGTTTCAGTTCCATGTTGAGGACGAAACCCTGCTTGGGAGGCACGCAGGAGACCATTTGATTCCAAATGGCTCGTCAAGGTGTTATTTACGTGCCTCTCAAGCAGTTTACTCAGCCAAGGGAGCAAGGATATAGGGCGATAGTTCGCCAGGTTGCTCTGGTCCAAATTGGGCTTCTTCAACAGAGCCCTCACCATTGCGCACTTCCATGACGGAGGTACGGATTTTGTGGTGATAGAGGTGTTGAGGACGTCCAGTACAACCGGGCGAATTATGTGCATCACCTTAAGAAGGGTCTGGGGGGATGCCGAGTCATTGGGTGAGCCAGAGGTGATTTGAGGGATAAGTTTATCCAGCGCTGGCGTGTCCAGGAGAGGAATGGCATTTTGTTGACAAGGCGTGACAGTAGGCGGGGAAGGAGAAGGAGAGGGGTCCAAAGTGCTGTCAACTTCTCCAAAAGAACAGTATATAGTCTGGATCTTTTGGGAGAAGAAGTCAGCCAGATTGTTGCAGCGGTCCTGAGCACCCTCCAAGGAGGGGCATTCCGTTGGGGGTGAGATAAGGGTTTTGACGATTTTAAAAATTTCCCTTGGGGCATTAGCGGCGGCCTCGATTTTACTGCCGTAGTGGGAGGCTTGTGCTGTTTTTTGCTCCTGTTTATAGAGCCTAATAGCCGCTCTATAACTGGCCTTCCTGTCTTGAGAGTAATCTTGTCTCCAGGCTCTTTCGTACTTGCGACAGAGCAGTTTCTTAGATTTGAGGTTAGATGTAAACCAAGGAGCAGGTTTGGGTCTTTTTGTGACAGTGGTGGCTCGCACGGGGAGGACCATGTCCAGTGTAGAGGAGATCCAGCCATCGAAATCGCTGGCTGCAGTGTTAGCATTCGGTGCCTTCCTCGGGGGATCTCTAGCCAGGGCAGTTTCCCATTCAGGGAGGGGGAGCGAAGACCACTTCCTACCTCGCTGTTTGGCAGGATGACAGGTGGGAATGGAAGAATATGTGTGCCAGATAAAGGGAACTAAAAAGTGGTCGGTCCAGGGTAACGGGATGGGGGTTAGCACTGTAAGATCGTCGCTATTACTATAGATATGGTCCAAGAGATGGCCTCTGTTGTGGGTTATATGAAACCCTTTTTGATGGAGATCAAGAGCAGAAAGGCTGGATCGGAGCGTATTGGCTGCTGTGTTGTGGGGGTCATCCAAATGCAGATTAAAGTCCCCCAATAGAGTAAAGTTGGGTGAGGACAACACAACGCTAGCAGCAAGATCCGTAATTTGGGCAATGGAGTTATTTAAGGCGCCAGGAGGGCGATAGGCTAATAAACCTGAAAAAGTGATAGTGGGTGAAAATTCTAATGAGAAGAGGACACTTTCGCAGGCAGGTGAGGTGGTTGGGGTATGCCATGGGAGCAGAAGGCGTTGGAGGGGACGAGGAGACAATGCCATGGGAGCTGGAGGCGTTTGAGGGGACGAGGAGACAATGCCATGGGAGCTGGAGGCATTTGAGGAGACGAGGAGACAATGCCATGGGAGCTGGAGGCATTTGAGGGGACGAGGAGATAATGCCATGGGAGCTGGAGGCGTTTGAGGGGACGAGGAGACAATGCCATGGGAGCTGGAGGCGTTTGAGGGGACGAGGAGACAATGCCATGGGCGCTAGAGGCGTTTGAGGGGACGAGAAGACAATGCCATGGGAGCTGGAGACGTTTGATGGGACGAGGAAAGAATGCCATGGGAGCTGGAGGATTTTAAGAGGATAAGGAGACTATGCCATAGGAGCTGGAGGCGTTTGAGGTGACGAGGAGACAATGCCATGGGAGCTGGAGGCGTTTGAGGGGACGAGGAGACGAGGAGACAATGCCATGGGAGCTGGAGGCGTTTGAGGGGACGAGGAGACTATGCCATGGGAGCTGGAGGCGTTTAAAGGGATGAGGAGACCATGCCATGGGAGCTGGAGGCGTTTAAAGGGATGAGGAGAAAATGCCATGGGAGCTGGAGGCATATGAGGGGACGAGGAGACAATGCCATGGGATGGAGGCGGTTAAAGGGATGGGTGGACGATGCTCTGAGAGCTGGAGGCAATTAAAGGGACAGGTGGACAATGCCACGGGAGCTGGAGGTGATTAAAGGGACGTGAAGAAAATCCCATGTGAGCCTGAGGCTTTTAAAGGGACGGGTGGACAATGCCATGGGAGCTGGAGGCATTTAAGAGGTCGAGGAGACATTACCATGGGAGCTGGAGTCGTTTAAGAGGATGAGGAGAGTATGCCATGTGAGCTGGAGGCACTTAAATGGAGTGGTAGACAATGGCATGGGAGCTGGAGGCATTTAAAGGGACGGGTAGACAATGCCATGGGAGCTGGAGGCGTTCGAGAGGACGAGGAGACAATGCCATGGGAGCTGGAGGCGTTTGAGGGGACGAGGAGACAATGCCATGGGAGCTGGAGGCATTTAAAGGGACGGGTAGACAATGCCATGGGAGCTGGAGGCGTTTGAGGGGACAAGGAATCAATGCCATGGGAGCTGGAGGCGTTTGAGGGGACGAGGAGACAATGCCATGGGAGCTGGAGGCGTTTGAGGGGACGAGGAGACAATGCCATGGGAGTTGGAGGCGTTTGAGGGGACGAGGAGACAATGCAATGGGAGTTGGAGGCGTTTAAGAGGATGAGGAGACAATAGGACAACAAGAGAGATGACTGCGCTGTTCCTAGGGGGAGAAAGAAAGAAGGAGAAGGTCACTAAGGTATAAGGGCTAGTGCTCAATGGAGAACCACCCCTGGATATTCAATTTGTTGGATATAATGGCCTCACACACCCTTGCGAGTGTCATGCTTCATCATAGGCAATGCTCCTCGCCGGGCAGGCAGTGCAATGCCCAACGGGCTCACCTCAAAGAGGGGCTCTTTATCGGAGATCTTTTATCCAACTGCCTATGGGTGAAGTGGGGTTGAGGGGCCAGGACAGAGTAGATAGTGCGGCTGAGGATAAAATGTGGTACAAGGTACCGGAAAACAATTTTATTCTGGTGGTCCTCTACCACAATTAAAATCAAGGACAGCCGGTGTTCATGGGAACTTTGGTTTCCCAGATTGGACCGGGGCTAAAGTGCAAGTGGTGTGGTCAACATGTTTCTCGCTTCTAGTACATTGACTGCGATTCTTCAGGACCTAGTAAAAAACTACAATCTACAAAACATGACCTAATTAGTATCAGTGTTAAATACAGCACATAAGTTGTACTACCTGTTTGACCCTGCTCTTACCTAAAGAGGGGATACAAAGGAGAACATTACCACAGATAAGTAACAACATGTGACCCTGTAGTGACCGTGAACACACTGTGAAAAAGTGACATACTAGTGGAGATAGTGACTAGTATGTGGTTAAAAACAAGTTAAAAAACTGGTAGCTACAGTATCCATTAAAACTTAATCTCAGACCCAGGGGATCGGAAATACTGTTTCTAACCTAAAGGTTAGAGTTATGGGGTATCAACAGTACCCGGTGGGTCTGACATCAAGGGAGAAGCCATAGGGGTTGAGGCTGAGGAGGGAAGGATAGGGGTGGGCTGGTATTAAGGTAAGTAGTAACCCTAGATACATGTTTTTCCAGTAGTTAGAGCCCCACCGTTGGCGTTGTATAGATGGTACACTTACTTTCTACTGCTTGTGTCAGGGCCAGTAATGCCTACCCATCTCACCGGGTCTGGATAGTGGAGAGCCGGTCGTGTTTCTCCTCATTAAGTAGCAACCCGGGTGTGGTCTAAGAATCCCAAACAGGAAGTAGAACTCCCCGGTAGGTCATGTGCTTAAGGTGGTTGATCGGGCGGCCATGATGGAGTGGAGGGTAGTGTATAAAAAGTAAGTAAATATAGCCTGGGTTTTATCGCTATGTGGCAACGTTGTTCAGTGGTAAGCGAATTAGCCATATTCTGTCTGGTCTCTTAATCTGGCATTTGTTCAGTGTTTAGACAGATATTGTCACAGGAATTAACCATATTCTCAAATATTGGGGCAAACCAGAGCAAGTACATTGAATTAGGCATAGGTCGCTAGGCAGATAAGGGATGTATATGCAGAGACGTGTTCACAGAGTGCTCCATGGAATATCCTCATTCAATCCCCGGCTATCTGTGGAGAATCGGTGTATCCACCTCTGTTCCTTCAGGAAAAGATTGTGCTTGGATCTGTCTGGGGAGGTTTCAAGAACTAGCCAGGACAATGAGTCAGCCGTGTGGTTCTGTTCTAAGTAGTGTCTGCACATCTTAGTGTTTGTTTTCTTGCAACGGAAGTTGCTTCAATGTTCAGAGATTCGGATTTTCAGGGGGCGGGAGGTCATGCCCACGTATTGGAGACCGCATGGGCATCTCAATAAGTAGATGCAGTTGGAAGTGTTGCAGTTCGTGTGACCCCGTAATTCCCAGCGGAAGGTGTCCGTCAGGAGGATAGTTTTGTATGTGCTGGTGAAGGGGCACACACTGCAGGAGCCGCACTGGTAGTGTCCCTGTACAGGCGGTAGTTGCCACAGAGTGGTTTGTTTAGGTGGCTCAGCCTTCTTTGGTCTAGTATGCACCAGAATATCCTTAATATTCCTTGACCTTTTAAAGGCAAATCTGGGTGTGGTAAGATTAAGGTCGCCCGTGTTCAGAATTTGCCAGTGTCGTTTGATTATCTTTTTGATTTCGTTTGAGGAGACAATGCCATGGGAGCTGGAGGCATTTGAGGAGACGAGGAGACAATGCCATGGGAGTTGGAGGCGTTTGAGGGGACGAGGAGACTATGCCATGGTAGCAGAAGGCGTTGGAGGGGACGAGGAGACCATGCCATGCGAGCTGGAGGCGTTTAAGAGGATGAGGAGACAATGTCATGGGAGCTGGAGGCATTTGAGGAGACGAGGAGACAATGCCATGGGAGCTGGAGTCATTTGAGGGGACGAGGAGACAATGCCATGGGAGCTGGAGGCGTTTGAGGGGACGAGGAGACAATGCCATGGGAGCTGGAGGCATTTGAGGGGACGAGGAGACCATGCCATGGGAGCTGGAGGCGTTTGAGGGGACGAGGAGACAATGCCCTGGGAGCTGGAGGCGTTTGAGGGGACGAAGAGACAATGCCCTGGGAGCTGGAGGCGTTTGAGGGGACGAAGAGACAATGCCATGGGACCCGGAGGCATTTAAAGGGACGGGTAGACAATGCCATAGGAGCTGGAGGCGTTTAAGAGGATAAGGAGACTATGCCGTGGGAGCTGGAGGCGTTTGAGGTGACGAGGAGACAATGCCATCGGAGCTGGAGGCGTTTGAGGGGACGAGGAGACAATGCCATGGGAGCTGGAGGCATTTGAGATGACGAGGAGACAATGCCATGGGAGCTGGAGGCATTTGAGGGGACGAGGAGACAATGCCATGGGAGCTGGAGGCATTTGAGATGACGGGGAGACAATGCCATGGGAGCTGGAGGCGTTTGAGGGGACGAGGAGACAATGCCATGGGAGCTGGAGGCGTTTAAAGGGATGAGGAGACAATGCCCTGGGAGCTGGAGACGTTTGAGGGGACGAGGAGACAATGCCATGGGAGCGGGAGGCATTTGAGATGACGAGGAGACAATGCCATGGGAGCTGGAGGCGCAGGAGGGGACGAGGAGACAATGCCATGGGAGTTGGAGGCGTTTGAGGGGACGAGGAGACAATGCCATGGGAGCTGGAGGCGTTTAAAGGGATGAGGAGTCAATGCCATGGGCGCTGGAGGTGTTTGAGGGGACGAGGAGACAATGCCATGGGCGCTGGAGGCGTTTAAAGGGATGAGGAGACAATGCCCTGGGAGCTGGAGGCGTTTGAGGGGACGAGGAGACAATGCCATGGGAGCTGGAGGCATTTGAGGGGACGAGGAGACAATGCCATGGGAGCTGGAGGCGTTTACGGGGACGAGGAGACAATGCCATGGGAGCTGGAGACGTTTGAAGAGACGAGGAGACAATGCCATGGGAGCTGGAGGCGTTTGAGGAGACGAGGAGACAATGCCCTGGGAGCTGGAGGCGTTTGAGTGGACGAGGAGACAATGCCATGGGAGCTGGAGGCGTTTGAGGGGACGAGGAGACAAGGCCATGGGAGCTGGAGGCGTTTGAGGGGACGAGGAGACAATGCCATGGGCGCTGGAGGTGTTTGAGGGGACGAGGAGACTATGCCATGGGAGCTGGAGGCGTTTAAAGGGATGAGGAGACAATGCCCTGGGAGCTGGAGGCGTTTGAGGGGACGAGGAGACAATGCCCTGGGAGCTGGAGGCGTTTGAGTGGACGAGGAGACAATGCCATGGGAGCTGGAGGCGTTTGAGGGGACGAGGAGACAAGGCCATGGGAGCTGGAGGCGTTTGAGGGGACGAGGAGACAATGCCATGGGCGCTGGAGGTGTTTGAGGGGACGAGGAGACTATGCCATGGGAGCTGGAGGCGTTTAAAGGGATGAGGAGACAATGCCATGGGAGCTGGAGGCGTTTGAGGGGACGAGGAGACAATGCCATGGGCGCTGGAGGCGTTTGAGGGGACGAGGAGACAATGCCATGGGAGCTGGAGGCGTTTAAAGGGATGAGGAGACAATGCCATGGGAGCTGGAGGCGTTTGAGGGGACGAGGAGACAATGCCATGGGAGCTGGAGGCGTTTAAAGGGATGAGGAGACAATGCCATGGGAGCTGGAGGCGTTTGAGGGGACGAGGAGACAATGCCATGGGAGCGGGAGGCGTTTAAAGGGATGAGGAGACAATGCCATGGGAGCTGGAGGCGTTTGAGGGGACGAGGAGACAATGCCATGGGAGCTGTAGGCCTTTAAACGGATGGGTAGGCAATGTAGGCGGTTAATGGGGTGGGAGGACAATGCTGTGAGAGCTGTAGGCGTTTAAACGGGCGGGTAGACAATGCCAAGGGAGATGGAGGCGTTTAAAGGGACGAGGAGACAATGCCATAGGAGCTGTAGGCGTTTAAAGGGATGAGGAAGCAAAGTCGTAGGAGCTGGAGGCGTTTAAAAGGACGAGCAGAACATGTAATGGGAGCTGGAGGTGTTAAAGGGACGAGGAGACAATGCTGTGAGAGCTGGAGGCAGTCTCGTGATATCTTAACTCTGATAACCTCTCTCATGATATCAGGCCTCACATTGGTTAAGGTTTTACATTCTATAGATGCTGCGATTTTGACACATTTCCTTAGGGGGTATGGAAGTAGGCAGGAATGGAAGTTTCAGGGTTGGAATGCCCACTTAATCTGCACACCCACAAACTTACACGTTTTAGGGTATTTACCAGCTCCTCTCTAACCTCTTCGTTAATTAGAAATTTACTTCTGGCAAGGGCAGGAGTAAAACTTTTTCCTGAGTGGGAGAAAAAGGGGTGTAGAGGAAAGTACATTTGAAGTCGCATAGCAGATGTATGAATTGGCAAGTGCGCTTTTGGCCATGCAAAAAATGCAATTTACAAATCTTTACTAGGAGTGCCGTCTCCATGCCTATTGTTGTAAATTCGTGTGAATTCTAGAATGTCAAAAATCTGCACCAACACAAGGAAGTAATAATTCAGGTGCACTTTTGTGACTCCCTTTAAGAATTGGGACCTTATTTATGTTCAGGTTGAGCATGCTGGTTTTACACTTCTCAATTGGTATTTGTGATTTTTAATTTAAATATTGGCTGTCAAACATGTTTTACTAAATGATGCCTTGGAGAAATGGTATTTAAAGTTGCACAATAGTTTAGTTATTTGTTTTTAGATTGCAGTGTATTTGTGTACATTTGTTATAGCAAACAGTCATTATTAATCTTGATTTCATGGTTCAACATGCATGTGCATATAATCAGAGTACACTGGGAGCATCATACGTAGCCCCAAATTGTAACATTTTGCACACGTGTCCAGGTTTCTATACAGTAACCACTGAAAGTAATGCAAGCTGGGCCCACAAATAACTACATAGTGCTCAGCCCAATAGCAATAGTTAGTATTAATGAATCTTATATGTACAGGCGTGAACAGCTTATGCATATTGGCTTAAATCTTTGATTACAGACCGTCTTCTTTAAAACATTCATTCTTTTTCTTCCTTTAAGGTGGCAGCCAGGGGTTTGTGCTGTCAGGGTTGTGCCTATATTTCCAGTGGATGATTGAACATTAAAACGTGTTGTCCTCGACCCCATGTAATGTGCGATAGAAATTCTGCACCTGTAGATGAATGTTAATTCGTAAATGCAGTGAATCGATTATTGAAAGAAAGGGGGTGTGCACCATTATTACCATTGTACTCTTCGTGTTTGATGCAAGTGTACTACCAGATTCATCTTCCTTTCTGTAGACTTCTGTCAATAAGATGTGTTGGAAAATTTACTACAAGCATCCCATGATTCGGTATGTTTCAGTTTGTGTTCCAGTAGTTGGTCTCAGAGTTCTGGTTTGTATGTAACATTGTGCTCCAATTAGCTTAATATTTCCTCCTCTTCTTTTCTATCTGCCATTAGCTGACGTTTCAGTACATTGCTTTTCCCCAGGCTCTCACCCCATCTTATTATTTTTGTTGCATCCCTTTCTGTCACTCTGCTAGAGGTGGTACCCCAATTGTTCTCATCAAGTGTCAGACACTACAGTAGAAATCAGGGATTTGTAACACTTCCACTCACAGGGCTTTGTTCACAAAAGTACCTTATGTTTTTTAGCAAGTTTACTACTTTTGGCTATTCACAAAATCCAATTTTAAATTTACCCCAAAAGTGTAATTCATATGTCTTCACCAAATTAAAGAACCGAGGGCATCAAATGTAAGTTTATTACTTTTTGGCTTTTCACAAAATAAGAGTTTAAATTTGTTCCAGAAGTGTAACTTGCACTCAGATTTTTTAAATAAAAATAGAATGACAATAAGTAGGAAAAATAGCCAATGTTGAGGATTTCATCTGTAATTTTAATTAAGATGGCTGATTTACAAAAGCAATATACCGTTCTGTCCAAATGAATGGGTTTGTAGGTTCTCCACAAACACGCAGTACCCAGAGCCAACAACTGAGCTGCAGCTTATAATGATTTTTCATTGTGTACCGACTATTATAGCAGTTTATATGGTAAAATAATATGATTGGAAAATGGGTATGAAGGAAACCAATGTATTTCTGAAATGTGTACAAGATACTTAGTTTAGGAACAAGGGTTATTTGTACACCTTTTAATTTGGGTTTAGTCATACTATCAAGTGATTCAGAGGACCTTTTACAACATGCCCTCTTTCTTGAACATTGACTTACATTTGTAAGTCAAAAACAAAGAGAAATTCAATAGGTAATAACAAATGTTCTACTATCCGGTGTTCCCACACGTCTCCGGATAAAAATAGTATACACCTATGCGGCTGGACCTAGTGGCCGTAACACGGCCTGGAGGCATCACATTTCACCCAGAAAAATCATACCTTTTTTTTTACAATGCAGGTAGCAGTAGAATTGGGGCCCTGGTTCATCCTCCACCTAACAAACCAAGACATGTCTGTAAACTAGACACCCAAGGAATCAATCAATCAAGCATTTGTAGAGCGCAGTACTCACCCGCGAGGGTCTCAAGGCATTAGGGGGAGGGAACTGCTCCTGCTCGAACAGCCAGGTCTTGAGAAGTCTCCTGAAGGTCAGCAGGTCCTGGGTCTGTCGCAGGTGGATGGGGGAGGGTGTTCCATGTCTTGGCGGCGAGGTTGGAGAAAGACCTGCCGTCTGTGGTTGTTCGGTGGATGCGGGGACGGTGGCGAAGGAGATGTCAGCGGAGCGGAGCTGGCGGTTGGGAGTGTAGAAGGTGAGTCATTTGTTGAGGTTTGGTGGTCCGGCGTCGTGGAGTGCTTTGTGAGCGTGGGTGATGAGTTTGAAGGTGATCCGCTTGTTGACGGGGAGCAAGTGCAGGTCTCTCAGGTGGCGGGGGATGTCGAGGACGAGGCGTACGGAGGCGTTCTGTAGGAGTTGAAGTATTTCCTAGAGTTTGGCCGTGATTCCCGCGTAGAGGTCGTTGCCGTAGTCTAGCCTGCTGGTGACGAGGGCCTGAGTGATCGTCCTTCTGGTTTCGGTGGGGATCCATCTGTAGATCTTGCGAAGCATGCGGAGGGTGTTGAAGCAGGGGGAGGAGACGGCGTTGACTTGCTGGGTCATTGACTGTGATGAGTCCAGGATGAACCCCAGGGTGGGTGCGTGGTCTGTGGGTGTCAGTGCAGCTCCTAGCGAGGCCGGCCGCCAGGAGTCGTCCCAGGCGGAGGAAGTAGAGCAGGGTATGCGGACCTCTGTGTTGTCTGAGTTAAGCTTCAGGCGGCTGTTCTTCATCCATTCGGCGACGGCCTTCATTCCTTCGTGCAAGTTGCTCTTGGCGGTGGCGGGGTCCTTGGTGAGGGAGAGGATCAGCTGGGTGTCTGCGTATGAGACGATGTTGGCGAGCGGTAACATGTAGACGTTGAAAAGGGTCAGGCTGAGGGATGATTCTTGGGGTACGGCGCAGGTGATCTTGGTGGCTTCGGTTCTTAATGGAGGGAGGCGTACTCTCTGGGTTCTGCCGGTGAGGAAGGAGGTGATCCAGTCCAGGACTTTGTCGCGGATCCCTGCGTAGTGGAGGCGTGTGCGTAGGGTGTGGTGGCAGACGGTGTCGAAGGCGGCCGAGAGGTTTAGGGGAATGAGGGCAGCGGTTTTGCCGTTGTCCAGCCGGGTCCTGATGTCGTTGGTGGCAGCGATGAGGGTGGTTCCGGTGCTGTGGTTGCTGCGGAATTCGGATTGGGAAGGGTCCAGGGTGTTGTTCTCTTTGAGGAAGCAGGTCCGTTGTCTGACGATTTTCTCAAAGACTTTCGCTGGGATCGGGAGCAGGGAGATGGGCCGGAAGTTCTTGAGGTCCGTTGGGTCTGCCTTGGGTTTCTTCAGTAGGGCGTTGATCTCGGCGTGTTTCTAGCTCTCCGGGAAGGTGGTGGTCACGAAGGAGCTGTTGATGATCTTCCATAGTTGGGGTGCGATGATGGAGCTCGCTTTGTTGAAGATGTGGTGGGGGCAGGGGTCTGACGGTGAGCCGGAGTGGATGGTGTTCATGGTTTTGATGGTGTCATTGATGTGGTTCCAGGAGAGCTGGAGGCTGGTGTGACTGGGGGGCGGTGAGTCTGAGGTGTTGTCGGCTGTTGGGGGTGTCAGAGTGTTAAAGCTGTCGTGGATGTCTATGATCTTGCGGTGGAAGAAGGTGGCTAGAGGGTCACAGAGGTCTTGTGACGGCGGGATGTCGTTGCAGCTGGAGATGGGGTTAGCAAGTTCCTTCATGATGGTGAAGAGCTCTTTGCTGTTGTGTGCGTTGTTGTCGATGCGTTCCTTGAAGGAGGTCCTTTTGACGGTTCGATTGAGTTGGTAGTGTCTGCGGCTGGCGTTCTTCAGGGCTGCGTGGTTGTCCGGTGTCTGTTTGTGGGGCCATTTCTTCTCGAGTCTTCGGCAAGTCTGCTTGGATGCCTGGAGGTCGGTGGTGAACCAGATGGCCTTTCTGTGGGGGGTCTGTTTGAGGGTTTCTTGATCGGGGCGAGAGTGTTGGCGCAGTCGTCGATCTATTGCCTGAAGTTGCGGGCGGCTGTGTCGGTGTTGGTGTGGTCGGTTGGTGGGTCTAGGGCGAGGGTGGTGATTAGCTGGTCTTTGGTGACTTTGTTCCAGCTGCGGTGGGGGATTTGTTGCGGGTGGTTGTGTGCGGTGTTTTTCTCTAAGGAGAAGTGGATGCAGCGGTGGTCGGTCCAGTGGTGTTCGGTGATGTGGCTGAAGGTGACGTGGATGTTGGCAGAAAAGATGGGGTCGAGCGTGTGTCCGGCGGAGTCGGTGGGTGTTGTGACGAGCTGTTTGAGTCCGAGGCTGGTGAGGTTTTCGAGCAGGGTGGCGGAGTTGCTGTCGTTGGCATTCTCGAGGTGGAAGTTCCGATCTCCGAGGAGGATGTAGTCTGTGTAGGCCAATGCGTGCAGGCTGACAACGTCTGTGATGGAGTCGCTGAACTGTGGTCGGGGTCCGGGTGGTTTCTAGACAAGGCCTCCTCTGGGGGTGGTGTTGGGATCAATGTGGATCTGGAAGTGCCGGTGTTCGACGCTGCTGAGGGGGTTTTCTGATGGATACATCTGCCAGTGGATTCCTCACTGTGTGAATATCCCCCTGCGTTAGCAACATTCGGAAAATCCTTTCGTAGCACGCTGGCATGGACGACGTCATAGGAGCACGGCATCGCACGCGACTCCGACTGACGTCACTGACTCCTTATTAGGCCTACGTCGGCGTGATTACCTCAGTACCCTTTTTTCCGCGTCGTCGACACTAACGGTTTCAAGGGATCTTCAGTTGAGTTGATAGTAACTTTTTTACTATTGTGAGTTTTCTGTATTTCTTCGGTGTTGCTGTCGTCTGTCGGGATGTCGTTGAAGAAGACTGGGTTTAAGCTGTCTGATTCATGCGGAAAGATGATGTCCATTATGGATCCGCATGGTGACTGTCTATGGTGTCTGGGTTCGGATCACGACGTCCAGGGTTGTCGATCCTGTTTGAAGATGAACCCAAAGGCTCTTGAGATCGTGAGGCAAAACTTCTAGTTGCCAAATTGAAGGGTAAGGATGCCAGGAAGAGGTCGAGATCGAGATGCCCGAAGTCAAGGTCGAGGTCGGCTTCAAAGTCGAATTCGGTACATGCTTCCAGGTCATCTAAGAAGAAGCATAAGAGAAGGAAGCATAGTTCAAGGCACCATTCCGGTAAGGAGTCGTCTTCTAGAAGGCATCGAAAGGATATGGTATCTCCTTCTCCAGTTCAGGATCATGAAGGTGGGGCCTCGCCTTTGAAGTCACGGGAGCATTCACCGGCTTCAGAGTTGAATCCGTCTCCGGATCCGTCTCAGTCTTCGGGACATGAGGAGGAAGAAGAAGTTCCTGTTGCTCAGGGTTTGACGACTCCGGTTCACCAACCCAAGGAACAAGAGGAGCAAGAGGAGTCGACTCCGGTGCAGCCGGTGGGTTCGTACCCTCCTTTTCTGGGTCCAGGACAGGACCCTTCGCATTTTTTAAACGCCATGTATGGCGTTTATGCGAGAGCCATGTACCCCTCTGGAGCACTGGCTGGTCCCATTGGTCCGTTGGCATACAATTTGTGGGTGCCCCAAGCCTATGCTCCGGCGCCATTCTTGCCGTTTATGCCAGCTCCGGCTCCGCCTTGGCATCTCTCGGCGCCGCCGAAGTCATCGACACCGTTTACGGCTTCACCGGCTCCGGAACGACTTCGAGATCCAGCTCGAAGTTCGATTCCGGCTCCAGCTCCTTGTTCGACGCCGGTTCCAGTTCATTCGACGCTGGCTCCACCTCCACATTCAACGCCGACTTCGGTTCGAATGGAGTGGTCGAGGTGTAAAGCACAGCGCCTTTTGGAGGAGAAGAGTTATGGGGAAGCTGAAATTGAAGAAGGTGAGCTTCTAGATCAGGAGGATTATTTTGACGATCTTCGAGATGCAAGTGGTCTAGAACTGTCTCCTGATTGGGAGTTGGCCACAGTGTCTGATGCTCCTTCTAAAGATGTGGCTCCCTACCATGTGGTAATTAAAAAGGCTACAGATCTATTGAATTTGACTTTGCCGTCTGTTGAGTATAAGTCCTCCATTCTCCGTCATCTGTAGTTGAGCCTATACTTCCTTTTACTGAGGCTCTAACGGATCCCATCTTGGAGGTATGGAATAGACCACTCACGGCTCCTGCAGTTTCTAAGGCCGTTGCAAGGCGTTATAGAGTAGCTCCTGGCGACCCTGAATTTTTGTCTACTCATCCCTTACCGGAGAGTTTGGTAGTACAAGCTTCCTGCTCTAAAAGATCTGCAGGTGCTTTTCCCCAGTTACCTGGTGATAAAGATTCCAAAAAGCAGGACCAAAATGCAAAAAAAGTGTTTGTTTTCGTCAGGCAGTATGGCCCTAAAATCTACAAATGCCACTTGTTTGCTGGGTCGTTATATCCATGCTTTGATGGATACTGTTAAACAGTTGTCTCCTAAGCTTCCTGAGGAGGACAGAAAGAAATTTGGTGAAGTGGTTTCTGACACGCAGGCTGCTGCTCGGCAGGTCATACAGAGTGGTATGGACACAGCGGATTCGGTGGCTAGAGTCATGGGGTTTTCGATTGCCACCAGAAGTGCTGCCTGGCTGCTTTGATGGATTTGCCCTTTGATGGCTCAGGCCTCTTCGGTAGAAAAGCTGATGCTGCATTGGAGAGGTTCAAGGACAGCAGGGCTACAGCCAGATCTTTAGGTTTGCAAACTAGAGGATCTGTGGGCAAAAGATATAGGGGCTTTGGAAGATCTTCTTTTCGCCCCTAAAACCAGTCACAGCAACAGCAGCAGTAACAAAATCCGTTGTATAAATCTTACAGGGGAAAACAAAGAGGTCGTCCTCGAGGACGTCAGGTCTCCTCCTCCTTTTCCTCTTCCTCTACCCACTCCCCTCCCACTACAGCAAAGCAGCCCTAGATCCACCATTCCAGATCATGCGGGTCCTGTAGGGGGTCGGCTTACTTATTTTCTACGGGATTGGGAATCGGTCACAACGGACCTTTGGGTTCTCAATCTCGTGGAGAATGGGTATGCACTTCCCTTTCAGGAATTCCCTCCGAATTACCCTCCTTGCCAAGGTTTTTGCTCGGAGGACCACCTGCTACTTCTGCATTGTTGAGAAAGGGTGCAATAGAGGTGGTTCCGGAGCAAGAAAGGGGTCAGGGATGTTACTCCCGGTATTTCCTGATCCCCAAGAAGGATGGCAGACTTCGTCCAATCCTGGATCTCAGGATCTTGAATCTTTACCTGAAGCAGGAGAAGTTCAAGATGCTCACCCTTGCGCAGGTTCTTCAAGCGCTGCTGGAAAAAAACTGGATGGTGTTGATCGACTTGCAGGATGCATATTTTCATATTCCAATTTTACGGTGGGATCGCAGCATTACGAGTTTGTGGTCCTTTCGTTTAGTCTTACTACTGCACCTCGAGTCTTTACCAAGGTGATGGCTGTGGTGGCGGCACATCTCAGAAGGTCAGGGATTCCAGTATTCCCTTATCTGGACGATTGGCTAATCAAGGCAGAATCTCTAGAGAAAGTGCTACATCATCTGCAAGTCACAACTCAGTTGTTGTACAGGTTGGGTTTTTCGATAAATGTACCCAAATCTCACCTGGTGCCCTCCCAGCACAACCTGTTCATTGGTGCGGTACTGGATACAACTGTATGTCAGGCATTCCCTCCTCTACAATGGATTCGCGACATACGGGAAATGATTCCCTTATTTCACAATGGAGCAGTCGTTCCAGTCTTAAAGGTCCTTCGATTGCTCGGTCTGATGGCTTCCTGCATTCTGCTGGTCAACCATGCACGCTGGCACATGAGGGCACTCCAGTGGTGTTTCCGCAGGCAGTGGTATCAACACAATGGAGATCTCAGGGAGTCGATCAGGATCTCCAGAGAAACTGCAGCGGATCTGTCTTGGTGGAGCGTGGAGGCAATCTGTCTCAAGGAAAGCCCTTCCAACTACCTCCATCGGTGGCCACGGTGATAACGGATGCATCCACTAAGTTGCGGGCGATACGTCTGGCGCTCAAGGCCTTCCTCCCTTCCCTTCGCGGTCGGTCAGTTCAGGTCCTGACGGACAACACCACCGCGATGTGGTATGTCAACAAGCAGGGAGGAGTAGGGTCGCAGTGTCTCTGCAGAGAGGCTCTGCGTCTCTGGTCCTGGGTTCAGGATCATCAGATTTGTCTGATGGCAAATCATCTGGCCGGAGTTCTGAACGTGCGTACAGACAGTCTCAGTCGGCGGTTCTCGGCCGACCACGAGTGGAGGCTTCATCCAGAGGTAGTTCGTCACGTCTTTCGGACTTGGGGAACTCCTCGGGTGGACCTGTTCGCCACTCACGAGAATGCTCACTGCCCGTCATTCTGCAGTCTCCAGTTTCCGATGCAGGGAGCCTTGGAGGACGCGTTTCAGTTGAGTTGGGACTCACAACTCCTTTATGCTTTTCCTCCCATACCCTTGATTCCTCGGTGTGAGAAGTTGGCCTGGTATATGATGCTCACTATTCTAGTGAACACCTTGCACCAGTCCAAACAACCCTTATGGTGATGGTTGTAAGTCAACCTTATAGACCAACTATCCTAGAGGTGTCGTGGACAGAACAGTCATAGGCTAAAAGATTCTTGAGGGCGTGTAAAGCCAGCTGTTTTACCATATGTAACCCCTTGAATATCAAATGAAAGGACACCACACAGGATATCTATAAAATATATATGTATTTATTCACTAACACACTCCTCTGAACTCTTTATGAGGTCAGAGGCAAAAGCACATAACAAGTTACACTTAGAAATACTTTAAATAGCACAATTTACAGTTAGGCCCTAGGGGCGCCTAAAACCATATACTAAGTAAGTGGTATAAGAACCACGACTTGGGAAAGGAGAAGGCCTAGGGCCTAGAGGATCGCTGGGGCTGACCCTTAGGTTAGGAGTAGGAGGCCCACAGGCGGCGCCTGCAGAGTCAGTACTTTCACGCGAGAGTCAATAGTAAGTCAATAGGAACGTAAAAAGGTAAGTAATGGAGTTTTAGGACACTTCCGGTCTAACTAGGATTACACAACTAGCAAAACTGGACACTAGGATAGTCAATCCTTACAGGAGCCCCGAAGTACTCGCGTTACCTCACCCACGGGCTGCGGGTGCATAGGTGTCAAAGTGTGTCGGGTTTTCTCGTAGTTTCCTATGGAGCCTCGGAAGAAGATGCTGCAGGCGAACAGGAGGAAGATGTCCGGATGGATCCAAGGGTGGATCTAGGATGAAGAGGACCTGAAAGCAGAGGGGACAGAGTCTAGGTCACTAGCCAGTGACCGGGCTGGAACCAGAAAGGAACCAGATGTCGTCGAGGAGCAATCGGGTGCAGATGTGAAGCTTGTCGTTGCAGCCACGCGGACCAGGAGGCGCCGAGGACGACCAGGTGCTGGAGAGGAGCTGTCCCACGAAGGTTCTGGCAGATGGAGGGTTCGGCTTCAAGATCGGAGCCAACAAGCCCAAGCAAAGGCAACCCACGCAGGATGCACAAAAGGCTTCTGGTGCAGACCAGGAGGGTCTGAGGTACTTCACCTTTGCAGGGAAGCAAGGGCCAGTCTGGAGCAACCAGACCAGCGATGGATTTTCTCAAGGATCAGCGTCAGAGGGCTACTAGCCAACGGGCCAGCAAGCCGTCGAGTTGCTGGATGGTGCCTGGTTGCCCAGGGTGGTCACTCCTTGGCCACAAGGGAGACTCTTCAGTCTTCAGCTTCAGCAGAATGTCGAAGGTCCGGAGTTTCGTCTTCAGTTCGATTCCAGGATTAATCTAAAGTCTCCTGGGTCAGCTCCTACCTTTATACAACTAAAGGGGGCTGGTTTACTCACTAGGTCCCTCCTATGGGTGGGACCAGGAAGGGGGATGGTTACACCCCCTTTCATTTGTGCAGTTTCGCGCCAGAGCTGGGGCTGGAGTGCCCCAGCAACCGGTTTGAACTGGTGTATGCATGGAGCACCTAGTGTGCCCCAGGCATGTCTCATTCTATTCAGCCCTCCCTGTCCCAATACACAAAATCCTGTCTGGGGTGGTGCTCGCACCTCTCCAGGCAGGAAACCTATTGTCCAGGCCTCCCTCGCTGGAAGGACTCCCAGCAGCAGGAGGTCAGACTTGTGTCTGTGGCAGCAGTATCCATTTTGTGATGCTGGGGCTCGGGTTAACTTTACCGGGATAGTCAGAACTAACATGTCTTTTCCCTCTAGAAGGGTGGAATGCTACCCCCGTCGCCAGAATTGGCGAGGGGGTAGTATTCCAAAGCGTATGACACCTTACACGACATGTTTAGATAAAGCCAAACTAAAGTTAGCATTCAACCGCGAGGATTATAATGCACTTAAGAGTATATGGTATGGTAATATCATAGACAGCTATAAGGACATGGTTCCGAAAGCTGCAGACAGGCTCAGCTCATGCTAGAGCACCATCTCACACATAACCAAGCACTCTGCCTCCAGGATTGTTAAGGCCTGCCATAGGAGTGACTTATATGTTACGGTGTGTCTATATTTAAGGGTAGATATAGGAATACTATACCTAAGCAAGGGGTGATTACATGACCTTGCCCCAGCTGTGGGATCAGCCAGTTGTGTCCGTTTGAGTGGCCAGTCAGGGGTGGCATAATACATGCTGCAGCCCCTGGTAGTCCTTGGTTACACCTATGCCCTGAGTACCTAGGGTACACTTCTACAGGGGCTGATAAGGTGAGCCAATTCCCAATTGGGGATGTACCTAGAGTACATGGTGTGAATTTAGAGAGAGTGCATCTGGGCTGTGGGTCTGATTAGCAGGCCCACAGCCACATCTAAGTCGAAAACCAGTAAAGCAAAAGGAAAAAAGTGGGGGTGACAATAGGAAGCAGACCCTACTCTCCTACACTCGGGTTCTGAGGAAGATTCGCCAAGACCGGGCCCAAGTTATTTTGATCGCCCCGGATTGGCCAAGAAGGGTGTGGTACACAGATCTTCTCCACCTCTCCTCGTGCCCGCCGCTCCGTCCATCTCAGGGCAGACCTCTCTCAGATGGAGGGACAGGTTCTACACCCCCACCTCCAGACCTTACACCTTCATGCCTGGAGATTGAACGGGGCAACCTGAATTCTTTTTCACTCCCACATTACGTGGTGGATGTCATTCTATCGGCCAGGCATGATTCCACCAAATCTATCTATTCTTATAGATGGTCTAAATGTGTTACTTGGTGTGGGGAGAAGTTTGTTGATCCTTTGAGGGCTCAGTTGTCTGATATTCTTCAGTTTGCACTTACTTTGGCTCAGCAAGGGTTTGCTGTGGCTACGGTCAAAGGCTATCTTGCAGCCTTGTCGGCTTTTATCTGCCTGCCAGATCAGCCGTCCTTATTTAAATCTCCTGGTTTCTGAAGGGTCTTACAAATAAATTTCCTCCTACTCCCTTTATTGTGCCTCAATGGGAATTGAATCTTGTGCTTACTTTTGTGATGGGTTCGCCTTTCGAACCTTTGCACAAGTGTCCCATGAGACTTTTATCTTTCAAGACGGTCTTCCTGGTTGCAATTACCTCGGCAAGGAGGGTAAGTGAGCTTCAAGCTCTTAGTTCAAAGCCCCCATTCTTGACCATTCATGCTGAACGAATGGTTCTTAGGACCAGGGCTGCTTTTCTGTCTAAGGTGGTAACTCCCTTCAATCTAGGACAGTCCATTACCCTACCTACCTTCTATCCTCCTCCTCACCCTTCCAAGGAGGAGGAGAGACTTCACCGCCTGGACCCTAAGAGGGCAGTAAGCTTTTATCTTGATAGGACAAGAGACTATTGAGTGGATGACCAGCTCTTTGTTGGATTTGCTGGCTGCAGAAAAGGAAGAGCTGTGCACAAGCGCACACTTTCAAGATGGATTATACTATGCATCAAGATCTGCTACTCCCTGGCGGATAAGAACCTCCAGAGGGTATAAGAGCTCACTCATGTTTCATGTTTATTTATTTGTTTGATTAATTAAAATCTTACAAAACAGATACAAAATGTATACACTACTTAAATATTGATGCATTACTTATATTCAAATACTTCTCATAAAACAATAAAAAATACTCTGACCCATTAAAATTATTCCATTAAGCAACTTGAGAGTAGTTACACAAAATCAAACACAAGCGTCCAACTTTTTCGTGGCCAATTAAAGAAATTTCACAAATGCTAAGTTAATTGTTAGGTCTTCGGGATCTAAGCTTGCCATAAGAGCCTGTCTACAGGTCCTTATACCACGTTCATTAAATAGTTTCTTAAGTACCGTTTTCTTTCGACTTCCAGGTTCGGGCAAAGGCACATTAGGTGTATGATGTTTTCTTGACCAGATTTACAAAGCGTACACGCCCCGAATTCTTCAGGTCTTTTCCATGGTGCCAAATGACATGAGCCTGGAAAGATACCAAACCTAGCATTCCTAAAGATTTGTTTATTTTTTTTTGGTCCAAGATGTTTCCAAATAGTTTTGGATCTTCTTTTTCTTAAAACCATTTACTATTGGCCACGCATAGTGTCTTTTAGTGAAATTATCTTTGTCCTTTATCAAAGAAAGATAATCCGTGATTTTGTTTACTGTCTTCTTGAAGCTCTCCTGTTTGACCGTGTTGTTCCAAATAGAAGCTAAACCTTAGTCCTTGATTGCGGATTTTAAATAGGCGAAAATAGTTAGGGACCGGTTGGTGCTTACTTCTTGCCAAAGAAGGCGAGACATTTCGTTGTCATAATCATTTTTTAGTCTGCTCCACACCTTCATTATGTTTCCTTTTCTTGCATAAGATTGGTCGTTCAGACCAAATTCAAACCTTACTTGTGATTGTGAGGCATTCTTAGGGAGTGAAAATAAATGACGATAGGTTTTTGATACCGAAATATTTATAATCTCTGCATCCCTCCCATTGAGCACCTCACTCCCATATGTTAAGGAAGGCAATAGTTTAGCTGATATTGATTTTAATAGAGGGCGATAAGACAAATCTCCAATGGATTTCTGGATAGATCTAAATGCGGCGGTAATGGAATTCGCTTTCCTTGTAATTTCACTTTTCTGATGAGTGAATTTTCCATTATCACAGTAAGTTACACCCAAGTATTTGTAATCCTTTACTTGTTCCAGTTTTTTACCTTCCAAAAACCAGGTATGCGCATGCTTTAATCGACCATTTTTGGTGATTACCATCATTTTAGTCTTAGCGTCATTAATGTGCATACCGTTTACCTTGGAGTATTTAGATATGCCGTCGATCAGTCGTTGCATCCCCACCTTTGTATAGCTCATTAGAACAACATCATCCGCATATAGCAGGTTTGATATCGGAGTTTGAGCCAGCCTTGGTGGGTGGGCGTTGATATCATTAAGGTCAGAAGTGAGATCAGATAAACATAAGTTAAAAAGTAGGGGAGCTAACACACAGCCCTGTTTAAGCCCATTCGATGTTGGAATAATTTTAGTTACAGTTGAGCCATTACCCATCCTCACTCTAACCCAGGTATCAGAATGCAAAAGTTTAATCATTTTTAAAAGCTTGACTGGAATTCCTTGTTTTGCAAGCTTGGTCCAAAGAAGCTCGCGATCAACACAGTCAAAGGCAGATTTAAAATCTACAAAACACAAATATAAAGGTAGATTTGCATTTATTGCCTTTTCAATTAATATTGCTAAGATTAAAAGATTTGTTGTTGTACCAAGGCCTTTGACAAAGCCTGTTTGGTTTGGGGGTATTACCTGCACTTCTTTTGCCCACTCAGTTAAGTTCATTAAAAGAATATTGGCAAACAACTTTGCATCTGAATCCTGTAAGGTAATTAGACGGTAATTTTCTGGCTGTTGCCAGTTGCCTTTTTTAAATATTGGGATTATAAGCGAACCTTTCCACGAGGTTGGTATTCCCCTCTCTGGACCACATCATTAAAACAAGCATTTACAATGCAATGGTCTCTGCATTATTAAAGGTAGAGCTATTGGCATTGCTCATGACATTTTAATTATTTTTTTTTTAAATCATAAATAAATAGCATTGTCATTTACATTGCCAATAGTTTAATCGTTAAATAAATGGCATTGTCATTTACAATGCCAATAGCTTAATCGCTCGCAAATGGATGACCTATTGCATTTACACCCACACAGAGCCACACACACACACATACAGAGCCACCCACACAGAGCCACCCACACAGTCATTCACAGAGCCTCCTACACACAGCCACCCACACAGTGCCACCTACAAAAAAAGCTATCCACACAGAGCCACACACACACACACACACAGAGCCCCCCACACACACACAGAGCCCCCCCACACACAGAGGCCCCCCCCACACACACAGAGCCCCCCCACACACACACAGAGCCCCCCACACACACAGAGCCCCCCACACACACAGAGCCCCCCACACACACACACACAGCCCCCCCACACACACACAGCCCCCCCCACACACACACAGAGCCCCCCACACACAGAGCCCCCCACACACAGAGCCCCCCACACACAGAGCCCCCCACACACAGAGCCCCCCACACACAGAGCCCCACACACACAGAGCCCCACACACACAGAGCCCCACACACACAGAGCCCCTTTGCAAAAGTTAGAGCTATTGGCATTGTAATTGACAACATTTTTATTTATGTGTTGATTTTGAAAATAGATAAATAAATGGCATTGTCATTTACAATGCCAATAGCTTAATCTCTCGCAAATGCGAGACCTATTGCATTTGCACCCACACAGAGCAACACACAGAGCCACATGCACCCACACACACACAGACAGAACCACACAGACAGAACCACACACACACAGACAGAACCACACACACACAGACAGAACCACACACACAGACAGAACCACGCACACAGACAGAACCACACACACACACACAGACAGAACCACACACACACACAGACAGAGCCACACACACACACAGACAGGCCACACACACAGACACAGAGCCACACACACAGAGCTGGGGTTTATTTTGGGCATAATTGCAAACTATTTCTCATGCTTCACTATATGACTTCAGCCACCCCAGTGGTTCATGCATTCCATTTTTGCAGAGTCTGTAAACATAAACGTGCTGCTGCTGCCTGGGAGCAGGGACTGAGCTACGTAAATTCTATAAAAATATGCACCGTCTGGTAGTGCTGACGACTTTGCCAATATTCTGTGGACATTAGGATGTACGATCTAGCATGGATAGTGTTGTGTAGATGTTTGGATATAGGATTTATATTCGTTTATGCTCTGCGGCCCCAATAGGAGTACATACCATAGATTAGGAGGGAATTGTAAGCTTCATTTCAGGTCTGATGGACACGTAAACATGAATAATGGTGGGAAATAGAGTGTTTGTGGGTGCTGTGAGCGTCATGCATGTGGTACGGGAACGGACATAATACACATGGAAAAGTTATTAAAAGAAAGCTGACCCCTTTTATTTTCCGGTGGTTAGGGGCAGGCAGGAGCATGGGAGAGCCAGGGCCAAAGAGAACCGTAGGCTCAGCGGTGCCTGCACGGGGTACCAGAGCCTCTAACGAGGGTGCACAGTGCAGTCAAAGCGTAAGGGCATGTAATATAACACTGGTTCACGGGGTGGGGGGTTGAGAATAAACAGGCCCTCAAGTTATCCGGGAGGGGGGGGGGCGTTGGGGCGGGTAAGGGGCTTCCTGGTCTTGTGAAGCACTTACTCAGTGAAGACAAGTACTGCAGGGAGGTGCGCCACAGTCAGTGCTGAACACAAACCTTCGCACTTTATGACAGCAATAGCAGTAACGCTGTACAGGGGGGTTCCTGAGACCAAAAAGCTAAGGCTTTTACTGTCAGGTACAGGGCAGCAACGTGCAAGGAAAACAGTTGAGCTGGCAGTATGACGTGCATGGGGAGCAGCCCGCGCTTCCGTGTCATGCAGCGGGGCTTGCACTGGGGTGTGCATGGTTGAGTAGCACGTGCTCATGATGCATGGTTGAGTAGCACGTGCCTTTGGTGACTTTCAAGTGAAACTGCAGGGTTTCAGTATAAAAGCACGAGGTGCTAGCACGCGCCTCTTTGGTTGCCATGGAGCAGCAGTAGCCCAACCAGTGAGACGCAGGGGGAAGGAGTTGTGACCTGCATGCACACTGTTTAACTGGCCACAGGACCTTCAATATAATCATTCACACTAATAACAGTTGTATTTCCGGAGCAGCAGCGACATACAAAGGACAAACATAAGAGCAATAGATAACGGCAGTGACCGGCAGCAATTCCACAGAGGCCTGGTCCAAGTGGCACCAAAAGCAAAGCATTACGTCAAAATGAACATTAAAAAAACAAAAAAAACATGGCTATATGTAGTAAGCTACTCTCGCAAGGTCATTTTTTTTATTTTATTTTATTTATGCGATTTTATATAGCGCTGACTTTACCCCAAGGTGTCAGAGCGAATCGCAATAGGAACAGTAATGATACATGAGGAGAAAATTACAAGTGAACCAATTACAAAAGCAAACGTTAAGTTACATGAGACAAAAGTGACAATAGTGCGCAACCAAAATATAAGAGGTAGCAATCGGTACATTACAGGAGGAAAAAGTGTGCAGGTTACAAAAGCGTACAAAGTAAGGCCATACATTGAAAATGTATGCCTTGGAAGAGGATAGCCTGTAGGCAATAGGCAGCATTTCACAGAAAGCAGAACATTGGGAGAAGGCTTGAGAAGCCTACAGAGCCTCAGAGCAAACAGCCGAAGCTTCCAGCTCATAATCACTGTGACGGGGGGGGGGGCAAGAAGACGGGGGGGGGAAGAGAATGGCGAAGAGAGGGAAAGCGCTGCCTTAAGTCCTGACTGATAGTACGCCACGCGAGACCTAAATACATGACAGCAGAATCAGGAACAATTTATCCAACACACTTTCTGTAACAATTTGTGGTGTTATTGTGCATGCGGTCTCAATGTATACTAATTGTGGCACCGAAAGTAGCGAGCACTCACCAATGGAGAAGAGCCTCCGGCTCATAATCACTGTGACGAGGGAAGCGGGGGGGGAGGCGAGAAGACGGGAGAGGGAAGAGAACGGCGAAGAGAGGGAAAGCGCTGCCTTAAGTCCTGACTGATAGTACACCTTAAGTCCTGCGGCTCATAATCACTGTGACGAGGGAAGGGGGGGAGGCGAGAAGACGGCCAGAGAGCATGCTTCTAAGGCACCCACCTAACAAGAAATACGGCACAATCAGAGAGCATCTTGCTCTGGTCCGCCGGCTCATAATCACTGAGGGGGGGGGGAAGAGGGGGGGAGGCGGGGAGGCGAGATGACGGGAGAGGGAAGAGAACGGCGAAGAGAGGGAAAGCCCTGCCTTAAGTCCTGACTGATAGTACGCCTTAAGTCCTGCGGCTCATAATCACTGTGACGAGGGAAGGGGGGGGGGAGGCGAGAAGACGGCCAGAGAGCATGCTTCTAAGGCACCCACCTAACAAGAAATACGGCACAATCACAGAGCATCTTGCTCAAGTCCGTGCAACTGTGGCCTGCCTACCTCTGGAGAGCTTACCCGAGTCATACTCCACACGACTGTCGGGCCGCAAAGCTGTAGGGAGGCGTCCTCGTTTGATCCTGCTTGAGCTGCAGAAAAAAAAATGGCGGACGCAAGCTTCCAAAATTTTCGGAATCGGGGGCGTGTTTTGGCGTTCTGAGCCACAGGGCTAAAGAACGCCAAAAACACGCCCCCGAATCCGAAAGAGACGGGGCTTTATTGGAGTGACTCCCTTCTCCTCCAATGGCTTGCCTCCGTTTAGGAAGCCAGCCAATGTAGGAGGGATGGAGGAGAGAGGCGGGTTCAAGCCCCGTACTCAAAGTCAATAAATCTCCGACCGGAGACTGCGCAAGCGCAGCCTTTAGGTCCTCGACCTAAACAGCTGTAAGATGATCTGACCAGAAGTCGGGCGATTCTTTAAATAATGCAAAGGGAATGCCTTTCGGCCCAGGGACACCATCTTTTTGTTTCTTTATCAATCTTGCCACTTGGCTGGGTGTTATAGTCACGTCTTTCACTCCTTCTTTGCAATTCTTTGTTAGAGAACGTTCGACTTTAGGTTGTATCAAAGACCGTTGGTTTGGATTGAGATGAGTTTGTAGAAAAGTTACCCATTTTTCTTCGGATAAACTTGATCCAATTCCCAGATTCTTTGGTCTGGATAAGCCATTAATAAGTCTCCAGAACTCCCTTGAATTTGCCATGGAGCTTGCATGAAATATCTTTGTCCATGGGTCCCGTCTTGCTTTGTTCTTTTCATTCCATATCAGTGTCCTTCGTTTACAATTGATATTCGCCAATGAGGCTCGTATATCTTTGTATAAAGCCAGCAAGTTGGTATTTCTGCGAAGGGTGACCGGCAGGGTGTTCCACAGCTGAGGTGCAAGACGCTGAAAAGACCGGCCACCAATCCGAGCTCTTCTTATAACCGGGACCGAGGCGAGAGCCAGCGACTCTGACCTCAAAGATCTGGCAGGCTGATAGAGAACCAGCCGCTTTTGAATGTATTTGGCCCCGGTCGCGTATAGAGCCTTGTGGGTCAGAGTGAGAGCCTTAAAGACTATCCATTTCCGAATGGGCAGCCAGTGGAGAGTCTGCAAAAGGTCAGAAGCCCTGGCTCGCCAATGAAGACCATAAATGGCCCGCACAGCCGAATTCTGAACCACATGCAGACGTTGAAGAAGGTACTCGGGCAGACCGAAGTACAGGATGTTGGCATAATCAAGGCGCGACCCAATAAGGGCCTGCACAGTGATTTTCCTATGTGCCACCGAAAGCAAAGGGAGGAATTTGCGGAGCATCTTAAGGAGGCCAAAACACATTCCTACTAAACCAAGAACCTGGGGTTTCATCGACAAAACATTATCGAGTTTTACTCCGAGGTTCTTGGCCATCGTGGAGGCAGCTGCTGGAGGAGACATATTCACAGGCCACTAGGCCTGCCAACTGGGGTCAGACCGACAGCCGAAAAGGAGCACCTCAGATTTGTCCGGGTTACACTTGAAGCTGTTTTGCTGGAACCATTTAAAAACAGCCCCAAGGCCGCCTCTGATGCTCGCCCCGTCAAAATCAGACCCCTTCCCACAGGTGAAGAGGAGCTGGGTGTCGTCGGCATACGACACGATCTGGGCACCAGATGACTCCGCCAGTGCCGCCAAAGGGGTCATGAAGATGTTGAAAAGAGTAGGGATCAGAATGGAGCCCTGAGGGACTCTGACCTCCAGTGGCCGCACCACAGCAGAACAAGGGGGGCCCAGACCGTTTGACACCGGCCCGCTAGGAAGGATCTGAACCAGCTAAGCACCGTCCCCCGCAGACCGATCTCACTGAGTCTGATGAGGAGACCCTCATGGGGGACGGTATCAAAGGCCGCTGACAGGTCGAGCCTTACCAGCATGGCCTTGCCTCCCACATAACAATACCTCTTTGATTGCTTCCGTAACTTCCAGCAGCGCGGTTTCGGTGCTTAAGTTGGTACGGAAGCCGGATTGCGTGGAATGAAGCAGATTATGATTTTCAAGGAAATTGGAGAGGGATGTATGTACTTGTTTCTCCACGATTTTGGCAAAGGCTGGCAGGAGGGAGATTGGCCTATAATTAGCATAGACCTCTGCATCCAAGTTGTTTTTTTTTAGCAACGGTATGACCATAGCTTGCTTCCGGGCTAAAGGGACCACTCCAGTGCTGAGAGAGAGATTCAATACAGGATTAATAAGGGGATTTATTACTTCAGCCATTCTAGCCAAAAATTTGGCTGGGCACGGATCCAGAGGGGATCCTGATTTTAATTTGGTTATCAGATCCAAAGATGTTACTGCGGAAAGTGGTGGAAATTCCGAGAACGTGGGCTCGCCACCAGATGTAGATTCTGATTCCATACAGCAGCGTATGGATTTTGCACGAATTCCACACAGCGAGGCCCATCTGTGGGCTTGAAAAGTTAACCAACTGAACATTAGCGCGACGTGAGGCACTACAAGTCCCATGAGTCCCATCCAGGGCGTGCATCTAAGCAAGAAGGGGTGTGGTGCCTCAAGCGCTCCTTCATAACTGCCTAAGCCTCTGAAGAGAAGTGGGGACACTTCGAAACGCGTCAGGCATCCAGGGCAGTTTGAACAGTCAAAGGATATCGTTGTGCTGGAGGCGTGCTTACCATTCAAGGCTCCTTGTGTGCAGCTGAGGTCCGCGTGCTCCTTTGTACGTTGGGTACTTCGGAGCTGGAATATATATATATATATATATATATATATATATATATATATATATATTTGCCACACGTTTGTTCGCAAAACAGGACACAGATAAGGGCGGTCAAGGCGCTGGGGGCGAACACCTCCATTGAACATAAACACACTCCTTCTTTACCAGATGGAAAGAAGCACGCCGACCAGGCATCAAGATTCAAGGTACCGGTTTATTCAGGCAAAGTGGCGGCACTGTATGCAAATGTCTATTCCACTCGTTTGGGCTTAGGTCTGCCAGGTAAGTACTTCATGAAAAGGATCACAGGCACAATGTCCAGACGCGGTTCGAGAACTCCTCGTTCTCTTTCTCAATGGCATTATGGCTGACTGGAGTTCGTGTTCCCACCCAATCACTTATAAGGTCCTGCCCCGAAGTGGGCGTGGCGCATTGCATCTTGGGACCTGTAGTGCAGGGTCAGTCACACTCACCGTTAGTCCGTCGAACTCTAGCACAATGTCTTTATTTCAACACCCAGTGGTTTACACGTTAAGTCTTATCTTGCAGCATGTCGACCAATGTCCTGAAATTTGCATCCATTTCACGCTTGTTCCCTGATGGAAAAACGCTTGTCTGCCTTCAGCCAAATGTGAGCCGGTGCCTTTGAATTGATGCTGAACGTGTCGCACGCTTGTGCTCCACCTTCCCTCGCCCACAACTTGCACTGGGGCGCAGTAAGATTTGGGAAAAACTCCGTGCTCGCTGGAAAACTCCGTGCCGCTTACCAGGCAAGTGCAGGCGGGTCCTGTTCTTAAAGAAATTTGCCACACGTTTGTTCGCAAAACAGGACACAGATAAGGGCGGTCAAGGCGCTGGAGGTGTTCGCCCCCAGCGCCTTGACCGCCCTTATCTGTGTCCTGTTTTGCGAACAAACGTGTGGCAAATTTCTTTAAGAACAGGACCCGCCTACACTTGCCTGGTAAGCGGCACGGAGTTTTCCAGCGAGCACGGAGTTTTTCCCAAATCTTACTGCGCCCCAGTGCAAGTTGTGGGCGAGGGAAGGTGGAGCACAAGCGTGCGACACGTTCAGCATCAATTCAAAGGCACCGGCTCACATTTGGCTGAAGGCAGACGAGCGTTTTTCCATCAGGGAACAAGCGTGAAATGGATGCAAATTTCAGGACATTGGTCGACATGCTGCAAGATAAGACTTAACGTGTAAACCACTGGGTGTTGAAATAAAGACATTGTGCTAGAGTTCGACGGACTAACGGTGAGTGTGACTGACCCTGCACTACAGGTCCCAAGATGCAATGCGCCACGCCCACTTCGGGGCAGGATCTTATAAGTGATTGGGTGGGAACACGAACTCCAGTCAGCCATAATGCCATTGAGAAAGAGAACGAGGAGTTCTCGAAACGCGTCTGGACATTGTGCCTGTGATCCTTTTCATGAAGTACTTACCTGGCAGACCTAAGCCCAAACGAGTGGAATAGACATTTGCATACAGTGACGCCACTTTGCCTGAATAAACCGGTACCTCGAATCTTGATACCTGGTCGGCGTGCTTCTTTCCATCTGGTAAAGAAGGAGTGTGTTTATGTTCAATGGAGGTGTTCGCCCCCAGCGCCTTGACCGCCCTTATCTGTGTCCTGTTTTGCGAACAAACATGTGGCAAATATATATATATATATATATATATATATATATATATATATATATATATATATATTCCAGCTCCGAAGTACCCAACGTACAAAGGAGCACGCGGACCTCAGCTGCACACAAGGAGCCTTGAATGGTAAGCACGCCTCCAGCACAACGATATCCTTTGACTGTTCAAACTGCCCTGGATGCCTGACGCGTTTCGAAGTGTCCCCACTTCTCTTCAGAGGCTTAGGCAGTTATGAAGGAGCGCTTGAGGCACCACACCCCTTCTTGCTTAGATGCACGCCCTGGATGGGACTCATGGGACTTGTAGTGCCTCACGTCGCGCTAATGTTCAGTTGGTTAACTTTTCAAGCCCACATATGGGCCTCGCTGTGTGGAATTAGTGCAAAATCCATACGCTGCTGTCCCATGTTCTCGGCCCGTAGTCAAGACCGCATGGCCCCTGGTTCTTTCAGGGTGGTGCTCCTTTCGCGGCATGGGTCGCCGCGTAAATATCCCAGCTCCGAAGTACCCAACGTACAAAGGAGCACCCGGACCTCAGCTGCACACAAGGAGCCATGAATGGTAAGCACGCCTCCAGCACAACGATATCCTTTGACTGTTCAAACTGCCCTGGATGCCTGACGTGTTTCGAAGTGTCCCCACTTCTCTTCAGAGGCTTAGGCAGTTATGAAGGAGCGCTTGAGGCACCACACCCCTTCTTGCTTAGATGCACGCCCTGGATGGGACTTATGGGACTTGTAGTGCCTCACGTCGCGCTAATATTAATATATATTTGTATATATATTGTTTTTCATACATTGTCTACACACTATGTGTGTAATTTTGGATATTATGCACTGTGTACACTGTATATGTATATATCTACTGTCATTGGTCCGTCCGGGTGCCTCGAAGGCACGGAAAAAAGGGCGGAACTGATGTCATCACGCCGACGTAGGCCTAATAATGAGTCAGTGACGTCAGTTGGAGCCGCGCGATGCCGTGCTCCTATGACTTCGTCCACGCCAGCGTGCTACGAAATAATTTTCTGAACGTTGCTGACGCAGGGGGATATTCACAAGGTGAGGAATCCACGGGCAGATACTGTATCCACCAGAAAAAGCGTTACCGAAGGTAAGTAACTTGTTGTTCAGTGCTGGTCGAGATTCTGAGGGTATTCCGGTGGATGATGCCGATTCCTCTTCCCGGTGTGTTGGTGCGGTCCTTGCGGGTAATCTTGTAGCCATCCGGGATGGCAATGTCTGGGGCCAAAGAAGGGTTCATCCAGGTCTCGGTCAGGAAGGCGACGTCCGGGGAGGATGAGTCGAGCAGGACCCAGAGCTTGACGGCGTTCTTGTGGATGTAGCGGGTGTTGAGTGGTATGCATCTGAGAAGGTTTTGACCTGTCCTGGTGGGAGGGGCAGAACGTGCAGGTGTTTGTTGGCTGGTGAAGCTGCAATTTCGGCAGGTGAAGGGTCCGTGGGTGAGCTTCGTGGTGGCCTGGAAGCAGATGGTTGATCTGCCGGTGTTGAGTGCGTAGAGGAGGTTGGCGTCGTAACGGCGTCTGGTGTTGTTCGCGGGTGTTAGGGGTCTGGCGCAGATGGCCTTACCTTAGGCGCGCCTTTGGCGTGCCAGAGGCGCACCCGCTGTGCGTGCCGCACCCTTGCTGCCATTAAGAAGTGGAGGTAGGAGGGAGGAGCAGGTGAGAGGCGGGTGGGATGGCGGATGGGCGAGCGAGGGGGGCGCTCATAAGAGGGAATTGACGAAACGTATAGACCTACTGGAGATGGACTTCCTGCAGGGTGAAACGGCATTACCACAGTCCCATGATACAGCTGCACAGCAGTTATTGGCAGTCAAAATGGAAAACATCCTAAACAACGAAGTTTGAATAACGAATGGCCTGAACCACGGATCTCGAACAACGACCAATCATTTAACCACGACTTCCTTTACAATGACTTACTTAAAGCACGAAACCATGTCTGCAGCCCCTCTGGCATGAGTCATTCGGCAATTGGCATGCGTCTTCATCCACGAGTCTACATTCCTCATTCTACAGATGCTTTATTTAGCGACTTCACCATCTACTGGCCAATCACCGTGCTCACGTCTCCTCTCAGTCCTTCGTACTTCGTACTTTATTTCCACAATATCTAATATGTTCTGATTGCATCCTGCCAGTTACCAATTCCAGTAATTTATGGAAATGGAGCATGCAGGGCTGGGGTAATATTAATACAACTATAAAATAAAAATTGCCCGTGGCTCCCTCCCTCTTCAGCATGCTCTGTTTGGACACCAGGCTCTGCCACCCCAGCCCCGGTCTCTCTGCCCCTCCCCACACATGCAGAGATACACTAAGACCTTCAGATGTCTCCTCTTCAGAGCGTCTTTCATCTCATCCGACACCTCCCCCCCCCCCCCCCCCCCCCCCCCATGAGCACCCTCCACCTCGCCGCTTCCCCACCCCTCCTAGCCCCACGCACGAGGCAGGCTTCAGAGAGTGGAGGAGCGGCGGAAACAGGTAGGGATGGGAGCGCATTCAACCCCTCCCCCCTAATTAGTGTGTAGTGTGGACCCGGGGTTCATATGGAGACCATTCTGGACTGTTACAGATGGGGTTCTTTATAGGGTTTTTGGCGCAGTGAATAAGCGACTCTAAGGCAGCAAATGGAGCGTATCGAAATGAAGGAGTTATCTAGGACAGTGAATGAGGTTCTATCCTTAAAAAGTTAAAAACATGCGGATTAACAAGAACATAGTGGTGAAAATGGGTAATGAGCAATAAATATATTTTGTGATTTAGGAACTCGTTGTAAACAATGTAGTTTGACATTTCTCGTTGTTTAGCCTTCGTGGTTAAGGAATTCGTGGTTTAGGCAGTAGTTGTTCAATCATACATCCGGTCAAAATACTGGCCTATAAACAGCTCCTCACTGAAGCGGTGAAGGCAAAACAAAAATCAATTTGTCATAAGATCTATGAGCATGGGTAGAGGACGGGTAAGCCCTTGGGCTGGTTAGAAAAAAGAGAGCAGTTATCGAGATGGGTACATCAAATACAAGGGCCCAAGGGGGAATAAATCACTAATCCTCAACAGATAGCAGAAACATTTGCAACTCATTTTGTACAGTCTACAAAAAGAACTGAGGTAACTGCCTCTGGCTGAACACGATGGGACAGTTCGTAAAGACACCGTCCTCTTTTTCTTCCCTTATAATGGCAGCCTAAGGGCTGCATTTCCCTGCACTTCTTCATGCTTCTCTCTCACAACAAAGGGTCTGTGATGGGTTTTTTTCTGTTACCTTACAAAGTTTTTCTTGCATTAGTTGCATGTTTACTTGGATATTCCTATTTTCTTATAACAAGATGAATAATTCTGACCACTGTAGCCTAATTCTCTAGGCTGGGTATGACTTTCTTAAGTGACTATTCAAGGCCTTCCTGAAGAAAGGCTAACTTCAGCTCTTAAGATCTATTGGAAAAAGTGTTCCGGGCTCCCTGCAGGCAGGCAGGACTATTCAATGCTTATGACTGTCTTGGAAATTCCGCTATGAGAGAACAGGAGTTATAGGTAAGAAATAATATCATTCCATACATTACATGATTAAAAACCAATTAAATAACTTCCCACCCTAAACCTCAGCACACAAATAACAAACACATTAATCAGTATTACATAATTTACATAATACATAACAATCATAATGAAATAAAATGTATTAAATAATTCATATTTTTTACGTAATTGGCTTCCCACCATATCCCCCTACAAACCTAACAACCTGCTACAATACTATATATTACTATTAAAAATGAAAATGAAAGAAAAAATTCTAAATCGCTCAAAATTATGTGCTATAGTGAAAACTAAAATAACTTTGATATTAAAAATAGTAACACATAAAATTAATATAGCAACTAAAAAACATTCAAAGAATTAAAAAAACAATATTTTTAACCACTATATTACTGAGAACAATATTAAAAGAATCGATATTATTTAAAATAATATTACTTACTTCAAAAGGTGATATTCTTGTCAACAATATTCTTGCATATTTATGTCCAACTCAATATTTTGTCTAAACAGCCCCTTCATCACAGCTGATATTCCCCTACACTTTACACATTTTTTCACTAAAAGCTATTTTTCTTGTCTCCAAGATGTTCCTTCATATGCTAATGTGTAATTTTGCCTCACATGATGCATCTCCTCAGTCATGTTTCCAGTGAACAAACTGTAACCTCAGAGAATGTTGATCCAGATTCTGTTGTCTGCAGGGTGATCCTTGATATGCTATATGGTTCAAATGTTCGTTGGCGGGTCCTATTGTCATTAGTCACACAGTAGATAAGATTTTTTAGGAGCATCTGACCTCAGTGTAAGTTGAACAGGGGCACTTTTAAAGGAAAATGAAAACATGCATGGCGAGGCAGATACATTAAATACTTCTGATTATTGTTCCACTAGCACTTAAAACATAGGGGCAGACTATAGAGAGAATCAGAAGTGGGTGTAATATAAAAGGGCACTTGCGCTGGAGGAGAAAAGGGACAAATGAGAGACAAAAACGAACAACATAGAGAAAAGAAAAAGAGCCTGAATTAGATGAGGATAATTGACAAACAATAAAAGAACAGATATTGTCCCATTTTTTTGTGAAAATGAAAGACCACGTAAATGATTCCTTTTTGTACTTCACACATTTTCATAATTCAGATATTCAGTCCAAATCCTCAGAGTACCCTGGCTTATGACCTCCTGCCTAATCTTCTTGCCATGCGGTTCTCAGAATGGTAGAAGACATTTATGTGTTTCTCTTGTACTTGATGGCTGTAGTTATTAGAGCAAGCATCTTACCTTTATAATGAGAAATAATAAGTCTGTATGTTTCATTCAAGAAGGACCGCTCAAGCCTTAAAGCCATTGAGATAGCATGACTTACTGGCACGGCAAAGCAGATACACTAGCATGAGCGTCGATTCACCAAAATGCCAAGAGTCACAGAAGTGACCTCACATATACTTTGACCTCAATGACATCACAGGAAGTGACATCATAAGACCCATGACCCTAATTTTTTCCAAGAAGGCATGTCCCATGACCCTAATATCACACTTACACTCCCCTACACTCATTCATATTCACTCGAACTCACTCGCTTGCATTCACGCTTAATCTGTATAGTACATTACTTTCCTTTTTGTTTTAAACTGGACACATATAATTGTAGGTGCTTATCAAAATGGCCTGCTAGCTTAGAAGATAACGATATTTTCAAAATCTTATCTAGAAGCCTACAAAATTAGTAAATTATTTTCAACTATTAAATAAGCAAAATAGTTTAAAACATATTTTTTAGAAAACATCATCTGATCTAATATTAATAATACCAAACAAATTAACAAATCTTAAACATAAAGTTAAATTATCACCACTATTCATAACAGTGGGAAGCAAATCATTAATTTTTGTAATTTTCAAAACTCTGATTATAGGAATTATAGGAAGTGAGAGACTTATTTCTTGCAGAAAGTCTGTACAGTCTGGGCATATTTGGATCACTTAGCTAGCTGTCCATGTCTGATTTTATCGAATTTTCAGTTGATTAGCTGGAGTACTTGTTCCAATCTCCGTTTAAACATCCATCTCCTAATACCCCTTTCTTTTATATTTTTAAAGTATGGGTATAATTTTCCCCCCATCTACTTCCTGCATGTGCTAAACAAGTGGTCTTAGTCCAGGATCCTCCAGGTTTTTTTCATTACCCAACTTTTTGAGGTGATGTTTAAGCTTTCTCCTCCTATTTGAGAGCTGCCTTTCTCCCTTTTTCAGTATCCCACTTGTATCAGCTTTCACCATAATTTTACTCTCTGTCCGTGGAAATGAAGTTTCTGCCTGGAGATCGGCTTTTATGATATACCTCAATGATCCCTCCTTTGAATCGACTATTGTTTTCCAGAAATGTATTCATCTTTGATAGTATTCGAATGTTATATTCATCAATCCCAGGTCGAATCTCAGCTGTGAGTTTGCTATACCCCTGGGAAATCCAAGCCAATTTCTTCCAGGTATTTATTTTGATTATCTTTATAGGCTTCATATCTTCTTCCAGTATGTCAGTGCCATATAGAAACAGGCTTGCAATTGTCGGATTATATGCTTCTTTTAATACCTCCATTGATTTATGGCCCAGTTTGAGAGCTACTCTATCCAAAACAGCAGCCACTGCTTTACTTCGGTGTTCCTGAGATGTGCAGTGTGTTTTAAAGATAAGGTCCCTCTTAAAAATCATTCCCAAGTACTTGTATTCAGTACTGGTTTTAATCAAATATGCCTTCACGTTCAGGGAACAAGCCCAGAAACTTTGATCTCGTATGCTCTTTTTAAATGTGAAGTGTACAGGGAAGGTTTTTGAATGCTGTAGAGGAATAGCTTTTTTTTTTAAAGGTATTAGCTCATGGTTATATAATATAAGTTCATTTTTTACTTGGATAGAATGTATTGTAGATTTGATGTTTGTTGGATTTGGGTCCAAAAACTTACATTTGAACTGCCAACTAGTTTTATTGTGAAATCTGGATGATTGACTGACAGGTGTGACTGAGGCATAAATACTCATAAAAGTTCTTTACAATCTCTTATTTTGCATAAAAAGTCCCTTGAACATCAGGAACAAAGTAGCTTCATGCCTGTTTGCTCCACCCAGCATAACATCTCACAGCTGTACAATGCACTAGCAGTCACGGAAAAAATCAAACATCCCAGGGCAGTCCTTTCTTTAGACCACCTTTTTGCCGTTCTGACCGAATTAAATATAGTCCCAGAGTTTGTTCTATTCCTTCGCCACTTCTATAAGGATCAATTGGCATGGGTGATTGTTAATGGGGTGCTGCTGAAGCAAATGTTTCATTGGCTGCAGTACCTGGGGTGGAAGACAGTGTTTCTATATGTTGGTGACCTCCTGGTCTGTTGGAGTCACCCTAACTGCACCTTGACTTGAATGCATCACCAGTGAGTTTTGATTTCACTGATCTCTGTTTGAATTGGGTAAAGCTCTCTGTGCGTGGGATGCCGGTCCCTGGCTGTCCCGATCTACTCTGAAAGTGGTTGAGAGATTCTTTAGGTATCTTTAAAAGTTATTCGCCCTTCTGTGTCTACAAAATGGATGACAAATATAACCCCTATTCTGTGATCGTTAGGACGGGATCTAGCACATTAGCTCCTGGCACATTGGCACCCCATACCAATTTCCCTGTTTGGGAAGGTGCTAACGTGTACATATTACAGAATAATCCTTACAGGGTACTTCCAAGCTCCCCTCTTTTATTCATAATAAGTCATGGAAGTGTCCATAGTCAAATGCTACAAATCTACTTATGATGGGTGATTTGGTATGGCCAACACTCCCTGTTACTATGACGCCTCCACTGCTTGTCATCAATGACTGTCACTTTGGTTCCAGTTTGCACCTGGTTTACTGGAGTGAGCTTTGGGTAATTCTATTTTCTTTACGATGATGTGTAATTGGTGAGCGGATAATTGTCCAAATTCCTTTAATCGCACTACTGAATATACTGTATGACCGAGAAGTCCGTATGGGAAGGCTTTCCTTCATTTGGGTTTACTTTTGGTAAAAATAAACATTGTGGAGGGGAGAAAATTAGAGGCTGCGACTAATGAGATGGACCTCAGAGCCAGAACGCTGTATATATGAAGCACATTGATGGCTTATCTAAGGATATGCTTTGTGCTTGCTTAGCAAATACTGTATGCTGATGTGAGCTGATAACTGTATGATAAAGTCACATCTGGTGTAGAAGACTCACAGAAGACATTCAGTGTTTTTATTTTTGTACTTATCAAAATGGCAATAACTGATTTGCACAAAAGAACTCTTTCAAATTGTGGTAACAAGTGCTTCATTTAGCATGTGACATTGTTGGATGGGCTTTTGTTGGCAGACATTCTGTTACCAGTAGCATTTTTCGGATGGCTGCAGTGATTGCTAATGTTTCCCAGTTAGGTACATATTTTGCCGTCTCTTGGCAGTTGTTTTGTAGTACTTATTTCTGCTTTCCTTTTCCATAAATGATTCATCTACAGATCCCACTCCTATCACATGTTTCACGCGAGGCCTAGATGTGCGGAAGGATGCTGCGGATGTGCTCTGCCCAGCAGACTGTTTGCAGCGCCAGCTCTCGGTCTATGGAAATGCTATTTATGCCTCAGTCTCCAGTGTATGTGGAGCGGCCATTCACAGGTACATTTTTTAACTTGATTTGATTGATTTTAGTAAAGGATGCTTACATATGTTGTATATATACATTAATAACACATTTTTGGTTCTGGATTTGGAAAGAGATGTATGGGTGCAGATCTGCCAACCTGAAAAAATGTTCACTAAGTGAGCCTATGAATAGAAAAAGCTTGGCTTTCGAGGGGCAAGTCCCTAAAGAAGGGACCGTCCGTGGAGCCCAGCACTACCTTACCAGCAATACCTACCTTCCCCCAAAAATATGAAGACTTCTGATGCTAGAATGCCGCCTCCCATGCTCTGGGAGTTTGGAAAACCTGTAATGGCCTACATCTGAGCAGAGGCTCTCTACAGATGGGTCATCTCTGCATCCCAGCACATTTTTAAAGCGATATTAGCTCAAGGACTGGCATCTGGAACATGCTACAACAAAGACTCTCAACCCTAAATGAAATGGCTTCTGTATGTAGTGCAAAAACAAAAGATGTAACCTTGTATCTATACAACTCCATCGAGTTCTTCCGTATTCTGATGGTACTTCCAACCGCAGATTCCCCACCATGTGTATACCCCAGATGCCAGGCTGAATCTTGCAACATTTTCTCAGAAATACCCTTGTGTGCTGGTAGGTGCCATCATGCGACTGTCAGATTTGTCATGCCCCAGAAGTGACATCACGGCCACAATATAACCCCCACCTCAGCGCATCAACGTCACTTCCTTTATTTCCATGCCTTCCGAATAGGATCCAGAGCTCACTCCCTCAATTTCTGTCACTTGACAGAAACCTTTTACACAAATTCTTACCAGTGTGCAGGGAAATGTCTCTCTCTGAGACAACAAGGTTCTAACCCTGCAAGGATACCAGCAAGCAGAGGTCAGTGACGGACCCGAACAAAGTCTGTCTCTGGTGTCTTGGCTTCTTACATGACTTGAAGTGCTCTCGAATGAACCTTAAGGCCATCTGGAGACGTGAGGCCAACTATATTGCTGGGCTCTGTAGAAAGGCTTGGAATGCCCAGTTGCGATTGATTACTCCTTCTCGGTCCTGATGTTGATCCGAAAAGAGATCTTTCTCAATCCAAGTCTTCATGTAAGTCAAAGAAGAAGAAACGCAAGAAGTCAAAACATTGCTCTTCTTCTTTGACTCTCGTCAAGAGACGTTGCAGCACTGTACATCAAGATCTCAGTCGCCTGCAGCAGGATTGACTCCTGCATTAGTACTGATTCCGGCTCTGTAGGTGACCCCGCAGCAAGATCAGGCTTTCAAAGGGGCCATGGTGCAATTTTTTGGTACCCTGACGGATCCCGCTGGCATGCCTTTGGGCCCCATTGATTCAAGGAGGCTCCCAATGGGAACACTGCTGGTTGATCTGTCACCATTGCCAACTATGCCACCCAACCATGCTTCGGGGTCTCTCCTGACATATGTCAATGCTAGCAGCGATGCCTCCAACACCTTGAGGGGTGGGGGGGAACAACTAGTCCTTTTAGACTTGGAAGTTAGTTAACCTTGATCAGGCTTCAATGGGCTTAGAATGCGGCAGCCCGCGCTCTGTTCGCACTCCCGAAGTACTGTCACGTCTCTGACCTCCTTTGCCGGCTAAACCGGCTACCAATAGAGCAGAGAGTCTACCTCTGGATCAAGACCTTGAGCGATCCCTTTACGTTCCCACACGTGCATTGTGCTCTGCCGATCTGCATTTGGTCCAAGTACCCCAGGTGCACAGGGCAAGAGTAGGTGGACGTTCGTTCAGGGCAATGGCACCTGCCCTCTGGAACTCTCTACCTCTCTCTGCCCGCAGAACTTCCGACCACTGGACCGTTAGAAGAATTGTGAAGACATGGCTATTTTCCAATCACTGAGCTGCCTCAACACCCACTCTGCTAGATTTGCGCTGGGGCAGCAATTAGCTATCGGCTTGATAACATTTAACATAACATTTTGGAGTGCGATGTTAAAACAGTTGTTCCTAAAGGTAACTAAATGTGGAATAATACCATCTTCCTGGAAAGGAGCGATTATTCACCCGATTTATAAGCGAGGCCCAAAAGAGGATCCGTCCAGCTATAGATTAATAGCATTGCTGGATTTTGAAGGGAAACTGTTTGCGAAGCACCTCCAGAATAAATTAAGGGCATGGGCGAAGGAAAAATCATTAATACCAATAACGCAAAACTGGGTTTCGCTTAGGGTGTTCGACCCTTGATAACATTGTTTCATTGGCCATGATGGGAAAAAAGGCAAGCTTGCGGAAAATAACATTAAATGCCTGTTTTGTGGACTATTCCACAGCATTCGATAAGGTTAACAGGCAAAGTTTGTGGAATAAACTAACCGCATGGGAGGTTGATCTGAACCTTTTTAAATTTTATTATTGCCTTGCTCTCGGACACATGGGTCAGGGTGAAGCTGGCTCATGATAATACACTATCTCCAAAAATGGATACCACCAACGGTCTTAAACAAGGCTGCGTCCTCATGCCTTTATTATTCTCCTTGTACATTGCAGATATCGACTCGGTGTTAAGTTCAGATATGGGTGTGGCACCTAAATTAGGGGACAAAGAAATACCATACCTAGCATAAACTGATGATTTAGTAATCCTATCCTTAACTCTTAAAGGATTACAGCATCAACTGAACCAACTAGACACATACAACAAAGTGTATGGTCTGATAGCTAACTTATCTAAAACAAAAATTGTTACGTTTGGACGGTCCACACATTAGGAGACACTCCAATCGAGGTAGTGAACCCATATAACTACCTCGGCGTAACATTCGATAAAAAGTTATCATGGTCAAACCACACGGTCTGTAAAAGTGTAAAATCAATAACTATCACAAAATCCATTGCAAGATTTATGAAACTGTGCGGAGGTAATGCAATTATCCCATCTCTAAAAGCTTTAGAGATGAAAATGTTTCCGTTTCTATTGTACTCATCTCCTGCTATGAATAAGAAAGTCATTTTTGATTTTGAAAAGTGTTTTATGAAAAGCGTACGCACCTTACTCCATTTACGACAGGCTACTCCACATTGTATGATAAGGTTGGAATCCGGCCTAAAATCTCTGGAAATGCTGCATAAGATCAGTTGTGTTAACTACATTATCGATTGTTCTAAGGCCGATTCATGTACATTGAACCTTCAAATATTGAAGGAACTCTGGAGTAAAAAAGTGAGAGATCTGCAACTTTCTACTACAATGATGGAACTAGACCTTTATGAACTGTCTGATATTCAGGAGATGGGGCGAATGACAAGGGATGTGCGGAAAAAACTAATAGGTAAAACATTAACGCTTTCACAGTGGAATTCAGATCGCCTACAAGCCGGGAAATATAAACGCACAGACTTAATAATTGATTCATATACCCAGCAGGCTCAAGAATTTTTGGGATGGAATTTGACCAGCTACACTAAACAGAAATATGTACGGTTCAGACAATTCTATATTCCGATACGGGAGTTTGAAGGTACTTGGATTAAGGCTCTCAAAGATATTCAGGGATGTCGGCTTTGTGGAATTGGTAAGGAAAGTCTTGAACATTTGATATGCATTGGCCCGAGACTTTTGCCAACACAGAGGTTATATTTACGCCCCATATTTAATATTGCCAAAATAAGAACAACTACAGAGGCTATACGTTATTGTTTTAGGCTCACAGGGAAACGTGCAATCAGAAGGATGGTACAGTTTTTGGAGCATGCTTATAAAATATTACTTGACTAGATGGTTTTTATTGGATCTGTATATAGATACAAAGACAGGTATCACAACCTATATAAATCTTTTCTTTTACGATACTATGCATGGTAAATATGTGACTGTTTTATTCTACTTATATGTCTGCCTATTTTCTATTTATTGTAATCAAATGATTAATGCAATAAAGTATTTTACTACCCCCTGTCCCACATCACTCTGATTCTGACCTGCTTCTTTTGCTGCATAGATTTTTTTCTAACCTGAAGCTACAGGCAATGACAAATCTTACCTCTACAAAAACAAGAATGTATTTCTGGACCTCCAGAAAGCCAGTGATCTTGACCCCTCTCCAGACACTGTACATAATTCCCCACTTGCCCCTCTATGGCGGAATCTGCTTCCTTTGCTATGATATTTAGAAGAGCTGCAAAAGTACACGCTCTCCAGTTTTCTTCAGTAGGGGTTAAAATGAGTGTTCTGAATAAGGTCCTCTAGGGCAGACCTTGTCTGAAATGCTGCTCTTGCTCAAAGAAAACCTCAAAGACACCCTCTTGTTCACCTGAGCGAAGCCAGGCTTTTGCCCCAGCCAAGAGGCAAATAGCCGGAGACGCCAACTAGCTTCAGGGACCCATCTTTCCTTCTGCAGCATCAACACCAGAGAGCCTGGTGGTTCCGACTTCCACCAGCAAGCTCAACCCAAATGCATTCCCAAACACTCCACCAGACAGAGTTGAAACTTATTCAAGGGTGTGGAATTCCTGTAGCTCAATGCCCAGGACATATTGTATGGGGTCAAGGACAACATGTTTTCATGTTTAGTATGTCCTTGGGACAAGTAGGCCCAATCCCCTGCAGCACAAACTCTTTGGCTGCCAGTTTACAGTACCACATTATGGATCAGGGTAGGGCATTAGCTACAGTTAAGGTAATATTTGTCACAGTACTGCCTGAGTTCCTGGCACTAATTTGTGTGCCTGTATACTCCTTGTTAAAGAGCAGAATGCTGTAACTAACAGTGAAGCTAGCTGACCGAGATAGAATTTTAACAAAATGCCTTTGTTATCACTAGACCTAATTAGGGGCCCAATTCTTAAAGAAAGCCACAGAAGTGCCCCCACGGTATATGTCCATGCATTAGCGCAGATTTACGCCTTTCAATAATTACCAAGAATTTACAGGAGTATACCAAGAAATCTTACTCCTAGAAAATATTTGTAAACTTCATTTTAGCATGAGCAAATATGCATGCATAGATTTGAGCGTTTAAAAGTTCACTTTCCCTCCTACCACTTTTCTCCCAACCCTGGAATAAATTTTACTTCTGCCCTTGTCAGGAATACATTTCCAACTTTTCTCAGCATTGGGAACGATTAGAGAAGAGCTGGTGAAACCCCTAAAACTTGTAAGTCAGTATGTTTGCACTGATTACAAAAGCCGTTCCAACCCTGGAACTATTTATTTTCCGCTACCTCGAGCCCCAGTATGTAGATCTGTGCAAAGGTGGCAAAATAAGGGAAATGATAGTATTCAAACCCTGCTGCAATATGAGCTCTGGCATTATCAGAGAGGCTATTATCAGAGCTTTTACATATTGAGATTGTTGCCATAATATTTTGCTGCACTACATGGCACCAAAGGGACAAGTGGATTTCTTTTAAAGGACAAGTAGATTTATGAAGAATCTTATCCCATGGACAAGTAGATATTTTATTAAATTCCAAATCCCTGAACATATGGAGGATTCAGAGAAGAATGTTCTTTGCCAGAATATTCCCTTTGGTCTGTTAACTCGTGTTGCTTCCTGCAGTGTTACTTGCATGCGTTGTAGGGCATGCAGGAACGAAGATGTGAAATGCAGCTGCCAGGGTGCCTGACTCCGGACCACAGGGTTCACGATTCGATCCCCGGCACCAGCGGCAGGTTAGCCCAGCACCATGTGACTCTGGGCAATAGCTTGCTTAATCTTCCCGATGGCCCCCAGCGCCGGGACACCTCTCCGGAGGTAGCTGTGCGCTTTACAAAAGCTGGTATTTCATTTCATGATAAATGAGAACTTGCCCGTAGTCCCAGATGATCTCCGCACCAACCTCCAGCAAATAGCTCAAGGCGGTCAAGACACAGCAAAGTATGTCGTTAGATCAGACCTTGACACTACTGACTCGGTAGGGAAGTTGATGCCAGCGTAATGTTGCAGACTTGCCCATGGATATAATCAACTGATTTCTCCAGTGATGTCCCACAGTCCCTCATGGACATGCCATTTGATGGCATCTATGTCTTAGTAGTCAAGACAGAGTCTGCACTAAAGATCTTTAAAGACAGCCTAGCAACAGTGCATTTTCTTGGCTCTACACTACCTGTGCAGCAGTTTCCCCAACAATATCGCCCTTTTCGAGCCTTCAGGATAGTGTCTAGAAGAGGCCACCTCAAACTTTGCCTCTGCAGCAACACACCTCCCAGATCTTTCGAGGTAAAGGTTGGGGTTTGGACGGCCTGCGGTAACTAATTACCTACTCCACACACGAGCGGCTGCTAGAAAACCCCTTTAGCCTACACTCAGAGGCACACTGTTGCCCGTCTGACAAGTCTTTACCTCCACAGGTGGCAAAACAACGCATTGGACAGATGGTAGCTCCAAAGCATTCAATGTGGTTGTGCCCTGCCCTTCCTCTCCACCCCTCCAGACATGATGCTTACACCACAGTGGCTTCTGGAGGACTGCTTGTCCAATTACTGCTAAGAAGTTCACTCTCCCTTGAAAATGGAGCTGTAGAGAGAGTACAGACATTGGAGTGCGGGACTGGCTGCTTTTCCTGTTACTTTCTGGTGCTAAAGAAGGACGGAGAATTTTATCCTGTTTTACACTTCCGCCCCATAAACCTCTTCCTCAAGAAGGACACGTTCAAGGTGATCACTTTGGTCCAAGCTCGGTCTTCCCTGGATCTTGGCGTCTGGATGGTAGCATTGAATTTGCAGTAGCCTATTTCCACATGCCTGTCCTGCAGTCCCAACTGCAGTTTCAGTTCTCCATGCTTTCCTTTGACCTCTCCAGTGTTCACAAAATTGATGGTAGTTTCGAATCCAAGGAATTTGTGAAAACCAGTCTTCTATACCTGAGCGACTGAATATTAAAGTTGGGATTTCCTCTGTCGTAAACCACCTACAAATGATGGACGACCTGTTGACATCCCTGTGATTTACCATCATGTGTCGAATTCACAGTTGGCTCCTTCATTAGAAACTCCCTTTCCTTGGAGCTATCCTGGACTCTGCCCTCATTCGAGCCTTCCAACTATCTCGAGTCCAGGATACTTGGGCTTTGATCCTGATGTTTTAGCTCTTGACCTAGATCACCGTGAGAACGGCTCTGAGGCTTCTTTTTTTTTCACAACAATTTTATTTGTAGGATCGGGCAAGAAATAAGTGTGGCTCCCCACATTCAGGAGAACACCACCAATCATCATATTACAGGTATAACATAGGACTAAGCGTCCGGCTAAATAGTCAAGAGAAAGCAATAATAAATGGAATACAACTATGCCCTCCCCTACCCCACGTACCCCAACTACCCAACCCTCCCACCTCAACCCCTGTGCCCCCCCACCCCCCTTGCACGTGCGTACAGATAGCTTCAGCATCTAATCATGATGCGATACTCGTGGCGTAATGCAAGGACCTGCAAATAACATGCGACTAAAGATCTTCCTCCAGTTCTGCTGGTGGGTCTAGCATCAACCCCCTATACTCAGCCCATCTCTTCCATATCTTGAAATGCTTGCGGGGACAGCCACGTGCTTCAAAAATCGGTCGTTCCAGGCCCATACAAAAGTCCATTCCGGCTCTCCAGGCACACAGGGGAGGGGCTCTCACATCCTTCCAAGCCCGGGCCAGGTCTCTTTTGGCCACTACCAATCCCAGGAGCAGCAAATGTTTATAAGTGTTTCCACCAACCCCCTCTAGGATGTGGAGTAAGCCCAGACGGTGAGTGCGAGGAAGAGTCCAATGCAGTACCTCAGACAGGCAGCCCCACACACCCCGCCAGAAGCCCACCAACCTAGGGCACGACCATATCGTATGGAGCAAAGTGCCCACTGCAGCTCCGCATCGCAAACATTCCGGGGATCCAATCAAGCCTGCTTTCCACAGTCGTTCACGGGTGAAATAAGCCCTATGGAGAATTTTGAATTGAATTAGCCTAAATCGTATGGCAATGGCTGCCCCCCTAGGGGACTCCAGAGCCTCCCTCCAGTCATCTTCATCGAGGGGACCAACATCAGCTTCCCAAGTCGTCTTTAGCGGAAGAAGGGTGGAGGAACAATGAGTGACCAGCGTCTGATAGATGCGAGAGACTTTCTTATCCCCCAGATCACCCATAAAGACCTTCGCCTCAACAGGACTAAAGTCAGGGAGCGAAACCATATTGGCAATGCTGGGCATGAGTGCGTGTCTGAGTTGTAAATACCGAAAAAATTGAGACTGGGGCATGTTAAATTCGATGCTGAGTGCTTGAAAGGACTTGAGTGTCGTTCCGGACATCACGTGTCCTAGCTGCGAAATCCCAATCGCATCCCAGCCGTCAAAACCAGATAAGGCCGACAATTCGGGTAATAGGCCATTGTGCCACAACGGCGTCTCCGCGGTCAGTCGGCCCCACCAGCCCATGCGGCGTAAAGTCTGCCGCCAGATAGCAAACACGAGACTCGTGACCCTCGGCAGTTTCCGGCGCAGGCGGGCCGAGTAAAGGATCGTGTGCAGTGTTTTGTCACCCATCAATGTACGTTCCAGGGCATAGGCTGGATCCCCGCTGTCGCCGTACCACCAATCGTTCAGGATAAGCAGGTGAGCGGCCTGGTAATAGGACAGTATATCCGAGGTGGCCAGGCCTCCGCAGTAGGTGGACAAGAAGCACGTACGTAGTGCCACTCTGGCCGTTCCCCCAGCCCATAGAAAGCGGCCCAAGATCGAATTGACCTGTCGGAACCACTGGGGTGCAACTGGATAGGGATGATTCTGCAATTGATAGAGGAGACGTGGGAGTGCGACCATCTTAAAGATTGCGGATCTACCAAAGATAGAAAGGGGCATTCTAGACCAAGTCTTGATATCCGTCTGTACTCGGTCCCAAACGGGCACTATGTTGCGTTCCCAGGCAACGTTGGGTGAGCTCGACAAACACCCCCAGATATTTTACGCCCTGCGTAGCTACCTGTAGTCCCACCGTCCAAGGATCTGTTTCGGTATCTCCATTTAGCACCCAGAGGGTAGATTTACGTAGGTTCAGATATAGGCCCGAAACTTCCCCAAGGATTCGCATAATTTCTAGTACACGCGGTCCTGAGCGCTGCAGATCGGTGAGAAAGAAAAGGACGTCGTCCGCGTAAAGTGCGATCCTATCCGATAGGCTGTCATTCCATACAAAGCCCCGCATTTGCGCATCTATACGCACCCATGCAGCCAACGGTTCCATTAGTAGAGCGAACAGATAGGGGGAGAGCGGGCATCCCTGCCGGGTCCCCCGTCCAATCTGAAACGTCTCCGACACCGCCCCCGCAACCCGCACCGAGGCCGTATTATCCGTGTACAGTAGTTTGATATAGGACAGGAAGACCGGGCCCAGATTGAGACGGGGCAAAAGAGCAAAAAGGTAAGTCCAGCTGACGGAATCAAAGGCCTTGTTAATGTCAGCTAGTAACAAAGCCGCCCGCTCTTCGGTGGCTCCCATGGCATCAATCGCCGCCTGTGCGCGTCGGATGTTATGTCGCGTCGCTCTATGAGGCATGAACCCGGCCTGGTCCGGATGCACCAGGTCTGTGATATACGGGGACAGACGATTCGCTAGAGCCCTAGCCAGAACCTTAGCTTCAATATTGAGTAGCGAGATGGGGCGATACGAGTCGTGCCTCTCCGGGGTCTACCCGGTTTCTGAAAGACTACAATTTCGGCATGGCGCCAGTCTCGGGGCAGAGTGCCTTGCTCACGCGCCGTTTCAAGCGCCCGGTGATAATGGGACCCCAGCTGCACGTGAAACTTTTTATAAAACTCACTCGGGTAGCCACTTGGGCCAGGGACCTTTCCGGTATCAAGCTGTCCCAGGGCATCGCCCAGCTCCTCAGCCGTAAGGGGCGCATCAAGCGCCTTTCTGGTTTCGTCCGACACCACCTTGGGGGGGCAAGTCTTCGATAAATTTGGTTACCTCATCAGCCGATAAGCGATCACACGGGGCATATTGAGTAGCAAAGTATGCGGCAAAACTCGCTGCCAGCTCAGCCGGGTCAGTAATGACCCTACCGTCAATGGACGTGAGTCCCGGCAGCATAAGCGGTTGGAGGTGGCGCTGGCAGAGTCTATGAAGCATCGTACATGACTTGTCCCCCCATTGGTATATCCTACTACGTGTAGCTAGCCAAGCCTGTTTCGCATCATCAAGTAGGACAGATGCGTACGTCTGCAGAGCCTGGAGAAGGAGTCGTAACCCGGCCTCATCTCCCCCCAAGCGGTGTTGCCCCTCCAAGGTTTCCACCTGTGCTGCTGCTTCAATGATCGTTTCTCGCCGCTTGTGCCGGGCCGCGGCACACCACGCTATGTCTACTCCCCGGATAGTGGGCTTCATGGCCTCCCATACCACCCCGGCGTCAATGTCCCCCACGAGATTTTCACGCCAATACAGGTCTAACGCTTCCCGCAAGTGTGTCACATAGGCTGGCTGCTGGAGATGCCACGAGGACATCCTCCAGCGAAACAGTTGGCGTTGTCGACAGAGTTCTACCCTAATCGATACTGGGGAGTGATCGGACAGACCCCTAGGCAAGATGGCAGCACTCTTCACTCTACACAAGCAGTCGCCAGGTACAAACACGCAGTCTAATCTTGAGTAGGAGCCATGCACAGCAGAGACATACGTATACTCGCGTGTGGTAGGGTGCATATGTCTCCAGGCATCCGACCAGCCCAGTCCCTCAGTCATAGCACGCAGTCGGGTGTGTGTGGGGGAAGGGGTAGTCTCAGCCACTTCTCGGCGCCGCAGGCGATCCACACTCGCATCCATCACATCATTCCAATCACCGCCAACCACCGCCAGGGATTGGGGGATGTCTTCCCATACCGTGAATAGTTTCTCAGCTAGGGCCCATTGCAGGGGGGGGGGCATAGACACTCCCAAAGACCACAGATTCAGTGCCCACCATGCCCTTGACAAAGATATAGCGACCCTGTGGGTCAACCCACTGCTTCTCATGGACATAGGCCACCCTACGATGTATTAAAATGGCTACCCCCCTGGATCCCCGGGAAAAACCGGCATGAAACACCTGATGGTAGCCAAACCTCTGTAGCCCCAGCACTTTCGAGCCCATCATGTGGGTTTCCTGGAGCAAGAAAACGTCAGCACTCTCACTCTTCCCCCACCTCAACACCGCCCCACGCTTGATTTTGTCGAGCATCCCCCTGACATTCCACGTGATTACCCGCAGAGACGCGTCGGGAAGTCTATGAGTCTTGTCAGCCATAATCAAGTGGGACCCACGTAACAGGACGTCCTTGCCATTGCCACTCATCGCACATTGTAACGAATACCATAGCAAAACACACGTGCAGTCCCACCCACCCGCCCCAGAACCCCAAGATAACATGACGAGCAACTCTCGTCCCACCCCAAACCCCAGAACCAACCATAAATTGAATGTCATCACAGTTTTGAATATGTTGCAGTCCCAACTCAGTGGTTCTGTCTCCGGCCACTTGTACCCCACCTCCCCCCACCCTATACCTCAACAAACCATGAAGTACCTGTCGCGGCATGGGTGCCCCCGAGTCCAGAACAGAGGACCCTGAGCCAGCCATGCCAATGGATCCCAACTCCCCAGAAAACAGCAACCTCATCCCTCCTCACCCAGAACCCCCCACATTCGTAGGAGAGCAGTAGCCCCTAATGTATGTTCCCCGAGCCCCCACCCACAATCCCCCCCCCCCCCCATGGTCAGCGGTCAGCCACAATCCCATTCTGAGGCAGCCATGACGCTACCAGCTTGTCGGGCCGCAAGAGCCCGTATCACGTTGGCCAGGGCCTGTAGCAGCCAGAGTACAGAGGGGCGCAGAGGCTTCAAATTTGGCCGTTATCCATTTCAGACTGGTCAGATTCTTCGGTCCTACTACCGGCCTGGGCGCCGCTGAAAGAGGCCGACCGCTTACGTGACCTAGATCGCCGGTTCCTCTTGGTCTTGGTCGCCTGACCACTTTGCTCTTGTGATGCCCCCCTCGAAGGGCCCGGATTCAGCCCCGGCTGAGAATTCGGCCGGATCCTAATTGTCTCATCGGTCCATTTAAAGAGGTCCTCCGGAGTATTGAAAAACAGTGTCCGCGATTGGAATATCACCCTCAGGCGCGCTGGGTACAACAGGGAGTACTGGAGTTTGAGACCCCGCAGCTTCGCCTTGGCGTCCATGAAGGATTGGCGCTGTTGCTGTACTAGCTTCGTGTAGTCAGGGAAAATCATTATCTTGCGATTCTCATAAAGAAGGGCCTCCTTGGTTCTTGCTTCCCTCAGAATGGCATCCCGGTCGTGGTAATTTAGGAGTCTAGCAATTACAGCCCTGGGCCGTTCACCCTCCGGTGGCATCTGTGACAAGGCGCGGTGTGCGCGTTCAATAATGAAGCAATTAGATAGAGCCTCCGGGGGCAGTCAGGTTCCCAGCCACTGCGTGAGGATTTGTTCCATATTACCCTTCTCACATCGTTCCGGAAAGCCGATAAATCGGAGATTATTGCGGCGTGCGCGCCCTTCAGCATCCTCCACTCGAAGCGCCAGTCCCCGTTGCGCAGTTTCCATTGCCGCCATCTTCTTCTTGAGCGTGCCCACATCGTCCTCCACTACCGACACTCTGGATTTAGCTTCCGTGATCCGCACCACAGCATTCCGCAAGTCTTGGCGCAAGAGAGTGACATCTGCGCCCACTGCCCCTATCTTGGCATCTAGCATATCCCTTGATTGGGTGATGGCCGCCATCAGCGCCGCGTTGTCCGGCCTCCCTCCTTGCTGGCCACCTCCTGACGGTCCAGGACCCCCACCGGGCCCGGTGAACTTGTCAATCGTCACTTGTTTGGTGGGGCCGCCACCTCCCCTGGTCATGGCTGCAAGTCCCTCGCGAACTGCCCACCACGTACACCGAAATGGCCGTTCAGGGACCCCAATCTCCTTCTACCAAGTGTAACAGGGGAGGGCCGCGTGAAAGCAACGGTTCCTTCAGTGGGCCCCGGATAGGCTTATCTGTGTGAAAGTCCTGCGTCGAGGCACGGTCCAGGCAGGCCCCGAAACCAGCCCTCCACCCGTCGACAGTCGAAGGCCCCCAGTACCCCCCACCGGCCAGGCAGCGTCTCCGTTAACTCAACCCACGGGCTCCACAGCAACGGGCCGTCTAGGAACAGTAGTGGTATAACAATGTCACCTGCGTCTGTTATGCAGCCCAGCCAGGGCTCACGCAGTCGACTTCTCCCTCTGCCTGATGTTATCCCTCGTGGCCTTGAACTCGTGTCCCGGCTTAGGTAAGCCGAAAGCAGACCACAGGATCCACTCCCACTCTGCCAGCGGCCCACAAGGCTTTGTTGCACCCCTCGGGTATAGAAGGTTTAGTGGCCACCACCACGGACGTCCAGGGGCCCCAACGCCGGTACTCACGAGTCTTCTTCCACCACCGGGCCCACCTACAGCCGTCCCGCCGCGCTCCAGGCCGTCCTCAGTGTAGGAGCAGGAGGGGGTCGTTCCAAGGATGCAGCGCCGAGGCCTCGTCCGACCTCAGAGGCGATCTGCGAGCCTCAGGCGGGCGTCGCGAAACTCGAGGCCGCCGGCTTCTCGGGTGTCACCAGCCGCAGCGGCCAGCAGGATGGATTTACGCCCCTCTGGTATTCAATCGTGCTGCTCCGCACTCAGGGCCAGCGTGCATAATGAACGGGCGTCCCGCAGGGCTGCCCCGGTGCTCACCAGTCGACAGGGCGGCCACACTGCGCCGGCGGTTCCACTGCGGGTACGCCTAATCAAGTCCCCGGCTTCCCAGCCGCACGCTGGGCCGCTCCTTTTTCGCTGTCGCCCCGCAGCGCCCAAGGCGTACAGGACTCCGCTGGCCACACCGGGGGGACCCCGACACCCTCAGCAATGGTCGCCGCACTCTGGGTATGGCAGGGAGGCTCGGGGATCAGGATAAAAGGAGGATTATTGCGCGGGCAAGCGGGAGCTCTAGAAGGCTGCGACCGCCATTGCCGCTTGCTAAGCCACGCCCCCCGGCTCTGAGGCTTCTTGGCATCCTGTGTCCTACTAATGAATTGCAGCACATGACATATGCAAGGTCTGCTGTGAATCTGAAACCTCAGTGAGCTAAGCACCAATGAAACCCCACAGATTCCATCCATGTGTTGGAGGAGCCTGCAGCGTGTCTGCATTGATGGTTACTGATCCACAGTTGGACCGGCAGCACACACCTCAGTCTATCCCGCCCAGAGCTAACTGTCATGACCTATTCATCATTGCTGGGCTGAGAGTTGTGGTGATCAGTGTACTTTGGTCTCTGGCAGAAATCCGCCTCCACATCAAGCAGTCGGAGTTGCGGGCGATTCGCTTTGTACCAAAGGCTTTCTTCCCATTCGATCAAGAGGGGACGAGTGCAAGTGCTTACAGACAACAGCTCCACCATGTGTACTGCAACAACTTGGGTGATTGGGGTTGTAAGTCCTGTACCAAGAGGGTTTGCGCCTCCCTGGTCGTACAACACCTGGCAGAATCTTTAAATGCAAGGGTTGTCTCACTCGGCTGGTATTGCCTAGTAGATCACAAATGGTAGTGATGTTCCAAGGTGGCACAGGGCGTCTTTCAATAATGGGAAGAAACCTGTCTCCATTTTTTCGGCACCATCGAGATTGAGCAGTGTCCAAACATTTGCGCTTTGGCGTTTATCTTGGAGATACCTTTTGGATTTGCTGGAGCTAGGGACTCCTGTACACCTTTCTGCCTCTACCTCTTCTGTCCAAAGTTTCGAAGAAGATCAGGAACAACCAGGCCCTACTCATCTTTGTGGTAATGGATTGGGCCAGGGCACTGTGGTACCCAGAGATTCAGCCCATGAGCATCTGACCTCCAATCTGCCTGCCTCTTAGGGAGGATCTCTTGTTGCAGCAGCAGGGCAGAGAACTGTACCTAAACCTATACAACCTACACCTCCATACTTGTAAATTGAGTGGCAATAGTTGACTGCCTTTGACCTTCCCTGAAGTAGTAAATCTGAGCGACTTCTAACTGCAGATTCCTACCTTGCAATATTCCCTGGCATGAGACCCGGATAATTGTAATTGTAATTGTAAAATGCTTTTGTTCGAGGCATGTGGGCTGCTGAATTCATATCTTGTGCATAGATCGCCACCTAGTGTTGGATCCGGATGATTGCACATTGTTGTCCTGGAAGAGTCTTCGAAGTATCACGAGATAGGTGGCTCCTCCCCCGGACTACAGTGCGCATGGGCATCCTCTCCATCCTCAGATTGTTTTTTTCCGCCATTGTGTTCGGATGTACTTTTCTTTACTCAAGTTCGGAAACTTTTCTACAAGGCCAAAAGGCCTTCGGGGTCGTCGGTATTGTTTATTCGATCGGTGCGGAGTTCTTGATCCAGTTCTTTCGAGCAGGACGTCGAGAAGAGCCGCGTGGCCTTTTCGATACCAGAGGCCCGATCGTCGATGGAACGGAGCCCGTTCAAACGATGCCCCCTTTGTAACTCAAAATACCCGCACATTGATGTGCACCCTGTGTGCAACAAGTGCTTATCACCAGACCACAATGAGGACAACTGTCTAGCTTGTGCTCGATTCCGGTCAAAGAAGACGCTTCGGCTCTGACGTGCAGCGAGACAAACGATGATGAAGCCAGCGCCCGACCCGGTGAATATCTTCGACGAAGACGACGATGAGGTTGTTGAGACTGAGGATCCAGAACAGACGTCGGATCCAGGTTCGGAGCACGACTCCAATTATTACGAAGACGAGGAAGAAAACGTCGATGACGATGAAAACGTCGAAGAGGTAAGGGACGACGTGTCCCCCATCGGAACCGTCGATGACGACTCGAGCGATGAACCAGGCCCAGCAGTGGGTACTGGGCCCAAAAAAGACACTGAAACACTTACAAAGTCTCAGGTAAAAACGAAACTGCTGAAAACAGTCTTTGGATCGAAGAGTTCGAAAACATCGGACTCGACGAAGAAAAGAAGTGTCGACGACCCTGCGGGGTCGAACATAAAGGGCGTCGAGCCGAAGATTGGTGCGCTAAAGTCCATCGCTAAAGCCAAGCACGTCGAACCGATGAAGTCGGCGGACAGCGACACAAACAAAGGACTCGAGTCTCGGAAGGCTCTTGAACCGAGGCACCAAGTCGACAGACCACAGCTCGTCAAAGCCCTCGAGCCAAAACGCAAAGGCCCTTCGAAGGAGCAAGTCGAATCGAGGCAAAAGAGCGTGCCTCCGACGCAACAAGCACCGAAGTCGACGAAAGGCCAGAAGCACGGAGACAGGGCGAAGTCGGTCGGTCCCGTATCGACGTCGGCCCCGAAGAAGGTCAGTCTGTCTAAAGACGCTGTGCCACCGATAAAATTCGGGCTGCCCCCGACAGCACGCCCTAAGGCACTCGATCCGAAAACAAGGGTCGAAGCACCCAAGACGGTGTCACTTGGGAAACTGAGTCATCCTCAGGAAGAGGACGTGATGTACCAGGAACCCTCTTATGATGATCAGTCGAAGCTACATATCGACTCCGAAACCGGCAGACTTACTATTTATCAAAGAAAGATCAGGTCGGAAAATCCTCTGGAATCATATAAAATTCCACTGAAAAAGAAAAGGGATTCTTCTACATCGCCTGTCCTTTTTGAGACTGAAAGGTACCATGGCCAGGACACTTCTGCATACTCACCCACACGCTCCAATGAGGATATGGGGTATGACTATGATGAACAATTTAGTTACCCTGCGGACAATGATCAGGATGACCAGACTCAAGCCTGGACAGACACTATTGACCAGGGGGAGTCACAAACAATTCCTGACACTCCTACCTATCCTTTTAAAACTTCGCCAACAGAGGATACAGCAGCGTTTAACGCGTTAATAGAAAGGGCAGCACAAAATCATGATGTGGACATGCATGCTGACCCAATTGAAGAGGACTTCTTGTTTGACACTTTCTCCACTTCAGAGAAATCAGTTAAAACATTGCCAATGTTAAAAGGTGTCCTTAAACACGCAGGAGACATTTTCAAGGAGACCACAAGAGAAAGGGTGTTAACCCCAGAATTGAAAGAAAATACAGACCGGCGCCTGTGGACCCTACATACATTAAGGGACAGCTGCTGTTGGACTCTCTGGTGGTATCGAATGCTCGTAAACGGGCCAACTCACAAACTACTGGTGATGTTCCTCCTCCAGACAAGGAGTCTAAAATATTAGAAGCTTCTGGGAAAAGGGTAGCTGCTCAAGCAGCTATTATCTGGAGAATTTCCAACACACAGGCCCTATTAGCCAGATACGATAGGGCACATATGACACATTAGAGCAACTGCTACAACATTTGCCTGATGCCTACAAGGAGGGAGCAGAAACACTCATACAAGAAGGCAAATTGATATCCAACGCATCCATTAAATGTGCGCTGGACGCAGCAGACACCGCAGCCAGGGCCATCAACACAAGTGTCATGCTCAGAAGGCATGCTTGGTTGCGTATCTCAGGCTTCAAACCTGAGATTCAGACCACATTATTAAATCCGCTTGTGAACCCTGATTTTTTATTTGGTCCTGATGTGGACACTATCTTAGAAAAAATTAAAAAAGACACAGAGACAGCCAAGTCCATGGGTGCCTTGCAGTCACAACAATTCAGGGGAGGTTCCTTTCGTCGCTCCAATAACAGAGGAGCTACAAGAGTCCAGGCATCCCAGCAGACTCCATACAATAAAGGGAGCACACAATCCACCTATAATAAAACAAGCAGAGGTGGATACCGTGGCAACAGCAGTAAAGGCAGAGGACGAGGGAACAACAACACCAGATCCTCCGCCAATACTAAACAGTGACGCCTGGTCACTGCCCCCAGACCATGTAACACCAGTCGGGGGCAGATTACAACAGTTCCTGCCAGTCTGGGAAAGCATTACTACAGACAGGTGGGTGAGGCAACTTATTCAGTACGGCTATTGTCTAGAGCTAACATTCTCTCCACCCAACATACCCCCAAAACACCGACCTATGTCCGCAGAGCACATAGACTTATTACAGCAAGAGGTTATCAGCATGCTGCCAAAAGGGGCCATAGAACTCGTCCCTATACAGCAATAGGGTACAGGGGTGTACTCGCTGTACTTTCTTATTCCCCAAAAAGACGGCTCTCTCAGGCCAATACTAGACCTCAGGCCCCTAAACCAATACATCTTGTCAGAACACTTTCACATGCTCACTTTACAGCAAGTTCTACCATTACTCAGTCAGGGAAACTTCCTCGCAACACTAGACCTAAAGAATGCATATTTCCACATACCAATACATCCAGCACACAGGAAGTATCTCAGGTTTACCGTCCAAAATCAGCACTACCAGTTCAAGGTACTGCCTTTCGGGGTGACAACAGCCCCAAGGGTGTTTATCAAGTGCCTAGCAACGGTAGCAGCGCACCTACGGAGAAACAATATTCACGTCTACCCCTATCTGGACGACTGGCTCATCCAAGCAAAGTCAGCCCAGCAATGTGCCAGCCACATGTCACGCACTATTCACCTCCTACACAGCCTCGGATTCTCATTAAACTATCCAAAGTCTCATCTTCAGCCCGCCCACGTACAACAGTACCTGGGAGCAACAATAGACACTCTGGCGGCAAAGGCGCAGCCAAACTCAGCAAGAATCAACAGCATTCTATTACTGATTCAGAAATTCAGACCCCAACACTCGCTCACAGCACGGGTGTTTATGCAGTTGATAGGCATGATGGCCTCCTGCATCTTCATAGTCCCTCATGCAAGGCTACATATGCGTCCGCTTCAGGAGTGCTTAGCACGGCAGTGGAACCAGGCTCAGGGACAACTGAAAGACCTAGTGTTGGTGACCGGTCGCGCATACAGCTCTCTGCATTGGTGGAACCCACAAAACCTTTGCAGGGGATGACCGTTCCAAGAGCCTGTACCACAGATAGTGCTAACGACGGACGCATCTCTCCTAGGATGGGGAGCGCATGTCCTCCATTACACAGTGCAGGGACTATGGACGACACAGCAAAAACTGATGCACATCAACCTGCTGGAACTGATGGCAATCTTTATGGCAATGAAGGCGTTCAAGGTACATTTGTGCAATAAAGTCGTATTAATCCGGACGGACAACATGACTGCCATGTACTACATACAGAAGCAGGGAGGGACACACTCTCCACAGTTGTCCCATTTAGCACAAAGCATGTGGAAGTGGGCCATTCAGAGAAACATCTTCCTCATGGCGGAACCCTTCCCAGGCAGGGACAACCAGATGGTGGATCTGCTCAGTAGATACAGCCACCAGATGCACGAGTGGGAGTTACATCCCTCAGTGCGGCAACCGTACTTCCAGCAGTGGGGTCACCCAGAAATAGACCTGTTCGCCACAAGGGAAAACGCAAAATGCCAAAGCTTCACCGCCAGGTTTCCACATCCGCAGTCTCAGGGCAATGCGATATGGATGAACTGGTCAGGCAAGTTTGCGTACGCTTTTCCCCCAGCCCCGCTCATACCACTAGTGGCACGCAAACTGCGACAACACTCAATGACACTCATCCCAGTTGCTCCAACGTGGGCGCGGCAACCATGGTACACCACGTTCCTAGAACTTTCCGTGGTTCCTCATCAAAGGCTGCGATTAACACTCAGTCTTTTAACGCAGAGCCATGGCGACATTCAGCCCCCGGATCCGCAACAGTTAAACCTTGCGATTTGGCTCCTGAAGTCATAGAGTTTGGTTACCTGAACTTGCCTCCTGACTGTATGAATATTATCAAAGAGGCAAGAAGACCTACAACCAGGGCATGCTATGCGGCGAAGTGGAAGCGATTTGTCATCTTTTGTAACAATAACGACACAAATCCGCCAGATGCATCTACTCAAAACATCATATGTTACCTGTTACATTTACATAGATGCAATCTGGCTTACAGTTCCATATGTATACATTTAGCTGCTGTAGCAGCTTATCTTCAAAACAGGCAGCACCTTTCACTCTTCAGAGTACCTGCCATTAAAGCTTTCCTAGAGGGACTCAAACGAATCATTCCTCCAAGACACCCACCTTCACCTGTCTGGAACCTAAACGTGGTTCTAACCAGACTAATGGGACCACCTTTTGAACCGCTACACTCGTGTGAGATACAATTCCTAACGTGGAAAGTGGCTTTTCTAGTGGCGATTACATCACTCAGAAGAGTTAGTGAGCTGCAAGCCCTAACTATTCAGGAGCCATTCATACAAATTCACGCAAATAGGGTAGTGCTGCGGACAAACCCTAAATTTATGCCAAAGGTGGTATCCCAGTTTCACATCAATCAAGCTATAGAACTGCCAGTATTCTTCCCCAAACCCGATTCCGTGGCAGAAAGAGCTCTACATACCCTGGACGTTAAAAGAGCTCTCCTGTACTATATAGACAGAACAAAACCTTTCAGAAAGACTAAGCAACTGTTCGTTGCCTTTTCACCACAGCACAAAGGCAACCCCATTTCCAAATCAGGTATAGCCAGATGGATTGTTAAGTGCATACAAATTTGTTATCAAAAAGCTAAACGCACATTAACAGTTCCCCCAAGAGCGTATTCAACACGCAAGTTAGGGGCATCCATGGCTTTCCTTGGAAACATTCCTCTAGAAGACATATGTAGGGCAGCCACATGGACTACCATACATACATTTACAAAACACTACTGCGTAGATGTACACTCCAAACAGCAGGCAGCTGTAGGGCAGGCTGTACTCAAGACTCTTTTTCAAACCGCTGTAGCTGGCACAGGCAACCGCCGCTAGGGGGAGACTGCTATACATTCTATGCACAAGATATGAATTCAGCAGCTCACATGCCTCGAACGGAATATGCTACTTACCAGTATGCATCTGTTCTTGGCATGTAGGGCTGCTGACATTCATATCGCCCTCCCTCCTCCCCGGTGCCTGTCGCAGCTGTAGCACTCAGACTTAATCTCTAGCATGGACATCACTTACTGTATCATTCTCCATCCCTGCCACAATGGCGAAAAACAATCTGAGGATGGAGAGGATGCCCATGGGCACTGTAGTCCGGGGGAGGAGCCACCTATCTCGTGATACTTCAAAGACTCTTCCAGGACAAAAATGTGCAATCATCCGGACCCAACACTAGGCGGCGATCTATGCACAAGATATGAATGTCAGGAGCCCTACATGCCAAGAACAGATGCATACTGGTAAGTAGCATATTCCATATAGCGCATAAATCACCTGAAGGTCTCAGAGCGCTTGCAGATCCGCAAGACAGAGACAGTAAGCAGGTGACTAAAAAAACTAGGTTTTAAGGTTCTTACGGAATCTCAGGTGGTTGGGTTCTGTTCTGATGTGAAGGGGCAGGGCTTTCCAAGCTTCAGGAGCTGTTTTGCTGAAGGCCCTAGCGCCGTTTCTGACAGTGCGAACTTTGGGAACAGTTAGAAGTAGCTCGCTAGAGGATCTGAGAGTTCTGGCCGAGCTATCGAATTTAAGCTTTTTTCCAGATATATTGGTCCTTGTCCGTGGATAGTTTTGTGGACTAGGCAGCATAATTTGAATTGTATGCGTTTCTTTATAGGGAGCCAGTGCAAGGTCTTGAGGCAGGGCAGTGATGGGGTGCGGGGGTAGGGCGGGGGGGGGAGGGGGACAGGTTAAGCACTAATCTGCCCGCGGTGTTTTGTAGTACCTGGAGTTTCGCCAGAAGATTTTCATTAATATAGGACAGCAGGGCATTCCCGTAATCTATACGGCTGATGATGAGACCTTGGACTAAGGTGTAGTATTCTCTGTATTGTGCCTCCCTGGCACCTGTAGTTAGAATCTCTCTGCCTGTATGTTCTATGGCTTTGTAGTAGAATGTTGCCTTCTGGCAGTTGATAGCTTTGTCTGCTCCCTGTCGCTGTGCTTCTCCTAAGCTGAATAAACCTGATCTACAAACTAACCTGTTGTCCAGCCTACTTCAATACTACATAAGGGCATGCGTGACGGGAGGGGGATCCATTTGAAAGTAGATTTTTCAGCAGTACTCCTGCACGCTGGTAAGTGGCACTGTTCGTCTTGGCATCATCCATGCTGGAAGCGACATGCCAGAAGGAACTTATCCGGTCTAAGCTACCCTTATCGGGTGACTTTTTGTCAACTCTTTTTGAGTGTTTCTCTCTCTTCTCCTGGTGTGAGGAATGTCTCCCAAGAAATCGACTGGTTTCAAGCCACGTGTATCCTGTCATAGGCAGATGTTTATGACAGACAACCCACTTGGTGTGTTTGTGGTGCTTAGAATGTGACCACGACTCCATGACCTGTGAGGTCTGCTGCACCATGTGCCCAAAGACAGTGAGGGAGCAATTCCTTAAGTTCCTCGACCTCTGACTCCACGACCCTAAAGATCTGTCATACGGAATGTCCTGGGATCATTCGCACACATGAACGTAGTTGCATTCAAATCATCAGGGAACTCGGGTAAGGCCCACAAACACAAAAAAATCCAAGAAGTGGAAGAGGTCTTTGACTTCACTGTCCCCTTTGAAGTCATCTGACAAGGTGCGGGAGCGTCATCACTCCAGGCCTCACACTTCGACGTATTTTAAGGCACGCTGCGATCTGCCCATCCCTCACTTTCCAGGAGCCAGGGCGAGCCCTGCCCAGCTCAAAGAATTTTATGGGGCTATGCACCTCCTCTTTGGGTGGCCTGCCCCTCTGGAGGACCTTCGAGCCTCACGTGTTTGGGTGGGTGTTAGACCTGTCTGCCCTTTGAGTAGTCCCTCCTACTTGTTTATTAATTTATGTCCCCTTTTTGCCCCTCAATCTTTTTCTTTTTATGTCCACTGGACTTTTCAGGTGTTGACCTAGGGGTTAGGTGCTCTTTGCCCTCATAGTCTTTTTCCTGAAGCCTAGGTGCCTTCCTGACTGGATTTACAAGACCCACAAAATGGTGGCCAGTAACTGCCATAACTGACACTTCAGGGGAAGGGGCCCATAGGGTATCATAGTGGGACTCTAGAACCTTCCAGCTGGTTCCAGTGATCTAAGGCAAGCCTAACTAAGGCCAGGGACAGGGTAGCCATTTTGTAATGACCAGAGAGCTTGAGGAGTGAGGCAGTGGTCTGGGGAGGTGGGCGCGCTACCAGTGGTTAGTTCATCTTTAAGGTCGACAGCCTCTTCCTGAGGACGTCCCCCCCCCTAGCCTTTGACCAAGCCCTGACGTGGTCCATTGTCATTATTTGCCGGAGCTCCTAAAGTGATCCCTGAGGGAAGCGACCTTGAATTTCCTGCCCCACCCCCCTCTTTCCAGGACACCGCCTGCTGTCTGTGACAGGCCCTCCACGATCTCTCTTACCGGCACCTGGAAGCGCGAGTCTGGTGTGGGCGAAGTGACCTACTCAGCCCGGAGAGACTCTGGTGGGGAGAGAAGCGTCTGCGGAGGTGCCGCAACACTGAGCAGGTCTGTTGTGGTGTTCCGTCCTCCAGAGAAGGGGGCGGAGTGTTGAAGGGAAGCGTCAACCAGTGCGCAGGCCCAAAGGTGAATTCCCAGCTGCCTGAGGAAAGAAGGGAAGCGGCGTCCAGTGCTCAGGCCCAAAGGTGAATCCCCGACTGCCTGAGGAAAGAAGGGGAGGCGGCGTCTAGCTGAGACACTGCTCACCCGCGCCTGTCCAGCGACGCTGTCATCAGAGGGTCGGAGGGGACGACTCGAAGAGCTCGCAACGCCGCTAACTTAGAGAGGCCTCCCCTTGGTTTCGGTTTGGAGATCACTTGGCCCGGCCCGCGAGGGAGGCACTGCCGGGATAGGAAGTCTGGTGGCGAGTACCAGTTAGCTACAACTGCACAGTATTCTGCAGGCCTCAAGTAAGGTGGAATCTGGGGGCTGTGGTGTGACTGAGAAGTAATAAAACCAGGTTCCAGAAGAGAGATCTTTCGTCCCCCCATTTTGATAACCGGAAGCTCAGTTCTGGCAAGATTGGGGAGACAGACTAGGAAGTCGCCAGAATTAGGGTTAACCGGAACAAGCAAAGCAAAGGAGAGCGACTGAACAGAAGGAGTTAATTAAACCCTCTTAAGGGTGATAAAGATGGAGATTGGGGCTTAACCTTTTCCTTTTAGTGGTGAAGGGAAAGAAAACTCTGACCTTGCTTTTGTCAATCATCTGAGTTAGACCTAAATAAGCTGTTTGTAGTATTTAATCTTTCATCTGAAACCCTGTAGTTACTCACCTGTTGGTGGGAAAGTGTCACTCTCTGTGTACTAAGATACCAAGCCAATTTATGATGCCGGGGTGTTCCCAGGGAGTTAGGTGAAGGTGTACTATGAATTGTTTGTTGGAGAATTAATTAAGGTAAAGCTGGGAATGCAGAAGTAACTTAGAATAAAAGGAGTAGGAAAGTTTACAGAAACAAGAAACGTAAATGCACTGAATTCACTGTAAATGTGATACTGATCTAGCATCTGAGCACAATACATGAAACTAACAACAAGAGAGAATATAAAGCTTTTCTATTTTTGATAAAATCACGGTGTAGTGTCCTTTTTGAGTGGCTGGATGCTGCGTTACTGTGAGGGTGCGACACAAGCTTAACATTGTTTTGCCATTGAGTTTGACCTTCCTACTTGTGCCAAGCTACCCTATGTGACTTGGAAACCCCAGGTCCAACAGTGGGGCCCTAGTGGATCCTCACTTGCGAGTTCGCCCTTGGTGCACTTCCATCCTCATGGAGCCTTTGCTGGATTCAGAGCCAAGCTGTCGGCGAGACAGAGACCTTCATCAACACATGCTCCCCCCCTCCCCCCCCACCCCCACTCTCAGCACCGGCAACGCCTCACAGAGGTGCCATCCCCAGAATTATTCCCAACTCCGGGCATCACCAGAGGCCTTTTCCAGTGCTGACCGGGATCATGCTCTCTGGAGCTGAGCCAGTACCTTTTACTCATGATAGGCCTGGAGAGGGAGAAGGAGAGGATTTGGAGGGGTCTGAGGACCCTTATGGTTACCAGCATCCCGTAGACGAGGAGGACAAGTGGAACTGGCAGAGGCAGTGGGCTAAGCTCTTTGCCTGACACTGGCTGGGCTTCTACAGTGGCTACGGAGGAGGAAGCCTCTTTTGCTATACTGGGGTATAGGGAGGCTAAGGTCTTGGACCTTAAGCTGCCCTTAGTGGCGGTCAAAACAAACGTCTTTGCAGAGGTCCTTCAGCAGGGAGTATCCCTCTGAACCATTACTCCCATTTAATGATGCCGTTACTGTCGTCCTACTAGGGCCTACTAGGGCCTAGTCCAAGTCATGCACAGGAGCTCCTGTACATAGAAAGTTGCTTGTCAGCATTGGCCCACTCCTGGGGACCGCAGTTTCCTTACTCAGCACCCAACCCGGAGAGCTTGGTGGTCCAAGCCTCCACTTCTAGGAACCACCCTGGTGCGTTCTCTACCATACCGCCGGCTAGGAAATCCAAAAGGCTGAATACCTTTGGAAAGAGTATGTTCTCTTCCACCAATGTTGCACTGCGGACGGTGAACACCACGTTCCTTTTGGGCCCATATTCCCATGCAATATGGGATTTGGTTGCACAAGTGATGCCCATGGTCTCGGAGGAGGTGTGAGCCATACTCTCCAAAGCTATTGCTAACGGGTGAGGCTCAGCAAAGTTCACCACACGATGTGGACTCAACATGATCGACTCGCTGGGTAGAGCAATGTTACTGTTGGTGGCCCTGCAGCACTACACCTGGCTGAGAACTACTGTTTTGGAGGAGATGCGAAGCCTTCCTTATGGACATTCCCTTTAATGGCTCTCCCCTTTTTGGAGCAAAGACAAACTTAGTGATGGAGCACTTTTTAGGACAGCAGAGCTAAGGCCAGGTCATTGGGCTTGTCAATGGTCCCTCGTCATCCCCAGTCTGCCTTCCACCCCTTTCGTAGCCATAGAAGGGGTCTCCAACTGCATCCATACCCTCTCAGTCACCACGGCCAACAACCTTACTATCCTTTTCGTGGCTTAGCACTCGGGTCCCATAAACCACATGGGACGGGCAGCCAAAGGTTCGGTGAGTCCACCACAGCCTTAGCATACGCAGCCTCCAAACCACTGTTTTAGTTCGAGTAGTCCCTGTCCTGGACATCTGTCGGTCTACAACTTGGGTGTTTTTGCACACATTTACCAAACACTGTTGCCTGGAAAGTCAGATCCGTCGTGATGGGCACTTTCACTTTACCTGTTCGGCCCTTCAGGACTTCCTGGTCTTAATCTGTTCGCAAACTCGACTCTAGCGAGAGGTATTGCTTGGGTATCTATGCTAAGGTAAGAAACCAGTGGCTAGAAGTCTTTATTAGCTGAACAAGTTACTTTCCTTTGGTAACGCCTTATCTGGTAGAGACACTATCTAGCTGCAGATTCCTTACCAACATCCTCGCTCTGCAAATGGATCACTCCCTGTAGGGTAACCTTTATGTGGTCCTTAGTGTCTGCACACTGTTACATTAGTAACCTTTGTGAGTCCGCGCTTCTGGCTTGGAAAGGTTGCGAGAACTAACGGGTGTGAGCGTGCTAGGCTGGCGCCTATGTCGGCACCGCACACTTCCTTCCAGTGTGGCAGACGTGGAGAGTTATGCTGCTCAAGGTTTCTGGATCCAGTCTGACACCTGAAGATAATTTTAAGGAATGAAATCTTTAGCTAGATAGTCTCTACCAGATAAGGTTTGTCTGAAGGTAAGTCACTTCTTCATCTATGAAAGATAGGCAGAAAGCCCTGCATCAAACTTTCCATGAACACCAAACGCAATAATAGTTCTTCATGGACAAGCTCTATGAGTGTGACCCACAGGTCTCTAATCGTCCCATGATGCAGGTTTTTGTGTATCTAGTTAAGCAGATTACTAATCAAGATTCATTGAACCAGCAGCACAGGCTCATAGAAAACAAAAGTTCCCGCCAAGTTCACCACCAGGAGTACCACTCAGGCTGCCCATGCCAGTTCACTCACCAGAAACTGTAACAACAAGGTGATGAATGGAATGCTTGAATTAATCTGAGCTACTGGCAATCGCTCGGGCTGCATCCCAATCCATCCTTTTTCGCCAGCGTTGCCATCTCATCTTGGACCCAGTCATACACAGATCTGTCTCGACCCTGCTCTATTTAGAGGAGTTCAGCCCAAATTGCCAGACCAGTTCCTCCTTGAACACAAACACAAGCAACCCAGGACTGGTTCCACCATGATTAGAGCTCTTCAGCCAGGTATAGCTTGGTTCCAGTGGCACAGTGAGCATGGGACGCATGTCTGGGCACACCCACTGCACTAAGCGCTCCGACTACAACAACAACAAGGGGATGAGTGGAATTCTTGAATTAATCTCTGACATTGACAATCGCTCGAGCCACATACCAATCTGCAATTTTCACACCAACATGTCACCTCCTTTTGGACCCACCCATATGCATATCAGTCTTGACCTTGCTCAAATGCAAGCATCCCAGCCTGAACTGCCAGGCCAGGTACTCTCTGAACCGAAACACAAGCAACCAACAACTGTGGCACATCAAGCATTCTCAAATCAACTACATCCAAAGATGTGGGCTACCACATATTCACAAGCCCAGAGAGACGGCCTAGAAGCACTGTTAACTGAAGAAAAAATATCTAAGAAGGTCAAAGCCCTTAAGCCCAACAAAGGGCCCGGCCAGATTGTTTCACAGGCAACTTTTATAAGGTCTTCATGTCTCAACCCTGAGCAGGCTGTTCAACTCCTTCCTATCAACCTCAGTAGTTAAACCATCCATAACCGAAGCCACCATTACACTACCACACAAGCCAAGGAAAGACTGGGGACTATGTGGGTTATACAGACCGATAACACTATTAAACATTCACACAAAAATTTATACCAAAACTCTGCGCTCCAGATTAGAGGAGATTACTACCAAGTCTCATATATCCATGTCAAGCTTCAAGAAAAATAAGCACCCCCACGTCAGCCTTAGAGTGATCCACCTTGTAGAGAAAGCACAGAAAAACATATACTAACTGCACTGTCCACCCTAGATGTGGAGAAAGCTTTTGATAGGGTAGACTGGAGATTTGTTCTCAGTGTCCTAGATGGAGTTGGTATGGGCTCCAACTTTAAGCCCAGGGTGATGGCCGGCTACCAAAGGCACACTTCTACAATATTATCAAATAGGGGTATTCAAAACCCCCGTCCGCCCCCTACCCCCCCTCCCCATCCCCGTCACGGAGTACTAGACAGGGATGCTCCCTATCACCATTGCTGTTTTCCCAAAGCATAGAATCGCTGGCAGCCACCCTGAGAGACGGTAACAAAATCAAGGACCTCGTTTTTGGGAGGCAAGAACACAAAGTGATGATATTTGCAGATGATGTGCTACTGGCAATTACTGAACTTCAGACCTCTCTGTTGCACTTACAATACCAACTATACCGCTTCGAGAAGGTGGCAGGATTTCGGCTCAATGTGCCAAAATGTGAAAATCTAAACCTGACCCCTTTAAATGGGCACCTAATCACATAACTTACTTGGTACTCAAAATCATCCCAACCATAAAAGGTTTATATGCAAACCACATTGTACCATTGTTGAGGGAGATACTTATGGATCTGGGAAACTTTACCGGTCTCATGGATTGGACGCATGAACGCTGTTAAAATGAATATACTACCCAGACTCCTGTATCTATTCCAAGCATGCCCATTCTGATCCCAGAATGCTTTTTCACCTCCCTGAAAAGCATGCTCCTTAAATACATATGGGGCAACAGGAGACAGAGGTTGGCCTACAATAAGGAAAGAGTGCCTAGCATTCCCAGATACAGCAACGTATTATAAAGCCTTCCAATCTACAGGCACTGGCAAAATAGAGTGTCAGAGTATCATCGGAAAAACTGTGGCTACACATGTATAGAGCAATTGCTGGCCCCAACTTGTGGGACTTAGTATGGAGGTCTAAACTAGAGAGCACACCAAAGAACACAACACTAAGAGTGGTGGATGAAGCTAACAATAAGTATACTCTACCCACATACCTATCCACTTTAACTCCTTCACCCAGGGCCCATTTGAAGCATGGAGGGCAGGAGACTGTCTCATGGTGGGTGATTTCTTCAACAAGGGCACTACAAAAACATCTACGGAATGCAAAAAGGACGCAGCGAGAGAAATCAATGTTGAGGTGTAGGAGGGTGGCTCAGTATATAGGGTCCACGTTGGGTGAGGCACTGTTCACTGGGTCCAGGCAACCCTTAGTGAAAGTGTTTAGGTCCCTGATAACCAGAGCTCTCTAGGAGTAGCTGTGGGAAGCAGCTAAGGTTTATCCAGGAGGGTGTAAAGTGGGTGCATTTACCACAATAGTCAGTCAGTAAGCCTTCACACAAGAAAGAACCATACAGGTGTTTAAAAACACTTTAGTATTTATTATCACAACACTAAGAACTAACTTGGTACATCTCCTGTTGAAGACTGCAGGAGGGTCAGTGGCAGACAGGACTACTAAAAAGCTTTGGTAACCGCAACTTTCAGTTTGAAGAAAGATGCTTGGTTGCAGACCAGAAAGGGCCGTGGAACTAACCCAGCAAGGATAAGTCAGGGCCGGCCTTCGGCACACAGGAAAGCCAGCAGGACACGTGGGAGCCCCCTCGAGGACCAGATGACAGCAGGTACAGGGAGTTAAAAAAAAAACGCTTCAGCAGCACACCAAAGATGGAGGCCCACGTTTTAGAGGATGCAAGCAGGACATCCTTGGAACTGTTCGATGCAGGAGGCTGCGGCTTCTTGGAGCTCAAAGATCTTCAGTGAGGAGAGTCAACAAGCCTTGGGAACAGCAGCCAGGCACAGTGCACAGGGCTGCGGCTTAAGTCAGCTGGAGAGGGAGTGCAGCCTTCTAAACTGTTGGGAAGACTGGGCAGGCCTCTGCAGAGCCAACAAACCACCACCTGTGTTGCAGAGCGGGGAGGTGTTCGTGGCACGGCAGGATCTGCAAACCCGTCGTTTACATTGAGGTGCCTGCGGATACAGGGAAGTGACTCCTTCACTGCAAAGGAGATTCCTTCTTGTTTGGATGCATGCAGAGTCTATGCTGACTCGGAGGATGCACGGGTACAGAAACTTGGTAGAGTGTGGGGACGAAGTTGCAGCTGTAATCTTCCCACCAAGAGCAGTCTTGTCTTTGGTCCTGGCTTGATTCAGCGTCAAAATACCAGTGTCCAACAGCGGAAGTGTCTTCAGACAAGTCTTGACGAATCTTGACAAAGTCAAGTACCCACCCTTAGGGGAGTCATTAAGTAACACTAAAAGGGGGGCGGACGGCTTCTGCAGTGACCCACCTATCGGGGGCAGTCAGGGATGCTACTAAGCTAGCCTAGCCAATCAGCTGCTCCCAGGGGCCACGATTCAAGATGGCAGAATCAAGAGTTCTGAGCACTTCCCTAAAGGAGGGTGGACACTCCGCTGCGCTTTTGTGTAGTTTCGTACAAGAGTGGGAGCCAATGGCTCCTGAACTGGGCCATACTGTTTTATGCAACGAGGGCACCAACTGTGCCCTTTAATGCAGTCTGGTGGCGCTCGGAAGCGCACCCACCCAACCTACTTCTAAAGGAGAGGTGGTCACACCTTTCTTTTGCAGAAAACACTTTGTTCAGCTTCCCCTGCCTGAGTTAAGCTCATCAGCAGGGGTGCAGAACAGTGTCTGGGGTCGACAGCAGCACGAGCTGGTAGGCTGATCCTGTATGGCTACACAGGTAGGTATTGGGGGGGGGTCAATTTCACGCAGACTGCGATAGCAGCCCTGCAGAGACAGTTTGCATGGACTCCCTTGGGTTTCATAATACATGCTGCAGCCCATGGGAGACCCCTGGTGTCCCAATGCCCTGGGTACCTCAGTCCCATATACTAGGGACTTACAGTGGTACTCTAGTATGCCAATTGTGGGGTGTACAAAGTAATTACCTGCAAATTTAGTGTCAAGAGCACTGCCACTGCGCTTCTAGTTAGCAGTATCCCAGTGAACTACAGTTAAAACACACTGACATGAGGCAAAAAGTGGGAGTATCTATGCAAGAAAGATCCTACTTTCCGACATATGATACACCCCAATCAGGCACTGGGTTCTCAGCCCAACCTTCAAAAAGACAATCGGGAGAGAATTGACACCTGTGGAGAAATATGTCAGAGTGGCTGCAGGGTCAGATGGAGGTATGTCTGTCATGTACGCAATACTCTTAGAAGTCTCCCTATCTCAGTTATACCCATATACCAATAGGTGGGCAGGAATACTAGGAGATACCTTCAGATAAACAGTGGCACTGTGTGTGGAGGGACCTTAACAAGGCAATGCATAATGTAGTGGGCAAGGAATCGCACTATAAAGTCCTCTATAATTGGTAAATGTACCTGGCAACATTTATTGTATAAATTCTACCCAACCACCAGCCCACTAGGCTGAAGAGAAGGCGACGATATAGGGGACCTTTTACATATATTGTGGACATGCCCCAAAATACACTGCTTCTGGAATGAGAACCTGAAAGGTCTACGGCCTTGTTGGGCTACACCGTCCTGGATATGCCAGCTTTTGTTCTCTTTGGAGTATCAATGAGAGACCTTGTACCAGACTAGCGCAGATAAGTGCTAATTTGGAGCTGTCTGGGAGCACTGAAACAACAATTGCAGCCTCTAGGGAAAAAAAGGACCCCCCACAAAACTCTCCCCTAAGACATTCACCAATGGCACTCATGTTTGCCCCAGTATTGGAACTTTCATAGATTCCCATGCTTTTGTATCATTCCCCGTCGTCGGAATGGGAGTCTCGGTAACAAAAATATCATAGCAGTAGGTACAAAAGAGAAAGAAAAAGTCCTAGGCCTCATTCCCTTTTGTAGCATATCACCCTCTTTTTGTAAAAGAGACCAAACTCTAGGCGTCAGCCAATCAGACGTGCCTCACCCCTTAGAACCCTCCAGAAGGAACCTCAGAGCCTCAGATTTTCTACCGCACGTTGTGCTAGGGAGTCTCCATTGAGCTCTGCTCTATTCAACTCTTTAAAAAGGATTTCTACAGTTTTTTCTCTTCAGAATTTCTTCAGGATCTCTTAAATTTGACTTCAGGATGGCTGACAAGGAGACGAAACCCCTTTTTAAACCCTGTTCGACCTGTGGCAGGAAAAGGTTGTTTGTTGAAGACAAACACAAGGACTGCATCTACTGCTTATACCCAGATCATAAGGCAGAAGACTGCAGGATTTGCCGCACGCTTTCTACCAAGACCCTCCGAGATCGTGCTGGTAGGCTGTTGACCTGGCTGCAGAGGCAAAAGGAAAGGAAGCATGGAGTTTCCAGTGACAGTGAGGAGTCTTCTTCAGCTGTTTCCTCAAAAAGGTCAGTTAAAAGGGGTAGAGGTTCTCCATCTTCCTCTGTGGAACACCCCTCTAAGGCTTCTAAAAAGACCCCCAGAGAGTCTAAGAGCCTAGGTCCAGAAAAATCTCATCACCTGAGTGTACAGGAGAAGGCAGGACCAGCTACGGCTTTTAAGGGTGAGAAGACAGACCCAGCCTTGAAAAAACCCTCTTCACAATCTTCAGAGAGGAGTTCTAAATCCTCTACGACAAAGACGTCGTCGACGGCGATCCTGTCGACGAAGAAAATGAAGCCGGAATTGAAATTGGTCCCGTCGACGAAGATATCGTCGTCGAGGAAAAAAGCGTCAGCCGGAATTGAAATTGGTCCCGTCGACGAAGATATCGTCGTCGAGGAAAAAAGCGTCGACGGAACACTCTTCAACGTCGACGGGAGGTTTGCCGACGACATCGTCGACGAAGGCTTCGTCGACGGGTACAATGACATCGTCGACGAGGAAGACATCACCGTCGATGATGGTGAAGACGACGACGACGATGTCGTCGACGATTTCGACGACGGCAGTCTCGTCGACGAGCGCGACGACGACTTTGACGACGACGACGGCAGGCTCGACTACGGTTTCATCGTCGACGACATCAACCACACCAATCTCGTCGACAAGAGTAGTACCATTGTCGACGGAGCCGTCGACGGTGATTGCTACGGAGAGAAGAGTGACAGTCTCACTTACAAGGATAACGCCAGAGATTAGGTCTCTGGGGAGAGTGACTCCTTTAACTCCAACTTTACTGTTTGAACAGGGGGAGTCAGATGAGGATGGCCAGGACTTTTTTGAATATGCCAATAGTCCATCCCAACTTATGGTCAAGTGTCAGGACACAGATTCAGAGGGGGCATATGACCAAGGCGAAGAAGAGTATCATCAAGGGGCCCACTCGCAGGGATTTACAGAGCAGGAGATGGTTTCAGTACCAACTTCATTCCTGCAGCCTCCATAAGATGTTGCAGGACTACAAATCCAAGGCAGCTGGGCCAGTTCAACGTCCAGCGACACCTACGGATCCTGCCTCTACGGCTATTCCGGTGATACCGGTTCAAGCATCCCCTCAGCCGCGCCCTACAATTCCACAAGCTCCTTCAAGGCCGGCAGATAACCAGGATGAGGAGGAATCCTCGGATGAAGATCAAGAGTCAGACCATAACACTGATGAATATAATGACTACATCATCCCGGACCCGGCATCTCCAGTTGCGGAGCCGGTGGACTCCCCTCCTGCAGACATAGGGGGTTTTCACCAGTTGATGGAGTGGGCAGCAGGAAGATTCAAGTTGGCAATGCCTGCGCAGACAACAGAATGTTTCCTTTATGATTTTAAAGAAACTCACCGGAAAACGACTAGGTCTATACCAATTGTGGACTATTTATGGGAGGAAGACGTTAAGGCGATGAAGAATCCAGCGACGGTGGTCCCTGTGCTACCGCGTCTGGATAAAAAGTACAAAGCACCGGATGACGGACCAGCTGCCTTGACGGGCCACCCTAAACCAGATTCAGTCATTTCGCAGGCGGCACAGAGGAAATCACGAAATCCCTCGGCTCCATTGGCGGCTCCTCCGGATAAGGAAGGACGGAGACTGGATAACGCTGGCAAACGGTTCTCGTCAATGGCTAGCCTTTTAGTGCGAGCTGCCAACACTCTGGCAATATTGGGGAGATACGACCGCCAGCTCTGGTGTGATGTAGCCCCGTTCCTGGAACAGCTTCCTCCGGAATCCACTGCGGAGGCAAAGAAAATCTTGCAGGAAGGGGAGGCAACTTCCATGGAGATAATAGACTGCGCCATGGACATCGCGACAACGGCTTTTCGTACTTTGGCTTGAGCGGCAGTCGTACGTCGCCAGGGGTGGTTGAAGGCTACCTGGTTTCGACCAGAAATACAGAACAAGGTCCTGGATCTTCCGTTCGATGGAGAGGCGTTATTTGGTAAACTAATAGATGGCACTCCCCAGGAGATTGAAAAGGACACGGAGACCGCCAAGTCCTTGGGCACTCTCCAGTACCGCAAGTTCCCCTTTAGGGGTTCAAGAGGCAGAGGAAATAGTTACAGGGGATCTTACCAGCTACAACGCTATTCCTCTAATGGATCAGGTTATCAGCAGAACCGCCAGTCTTACCAACAAAGACAAGGCCAGTCTTCAAATTACTCTAGGCCCTACAACAAGGGCAAACAGGCTCACCGAGGACGGGATACGTCCAAACGCCAATAGCGACCTCCTGGCTCTGCCTACTGTTCCCTCCTCCAGGAAATCATCAGTTGGAGGCAGGGTAACCAAATACCTTCAAAATTGGTCCAAAATTACATCGGACCGTTGGGTTATCAACATCATAAAACGAGGACATACTTTGGAGTTTACGGAAGTCCCACCACCCAGGCCCCCGGCAGCCATTCCGTCAAAATAGCTGCGTCTCCTGAGGCTCGAAGTTCAACAGATGCTCCGGAAGGGAGCAATAGAGCCGGTCCCCACCAATCAAAAGGGACAAGGATTTTATTCCAGGTTTTTCCTGGTGAAAAAGACGCTGGAAACATGGAGCCCCATTTTAGATCTCAGGGAGCTAAAAACCTATCTCATCTCCCTGTCCTTCCGGATGGTATCCCTTCAGGACATATTACGAATGATCAGCCCGGGGGATTTTATGGCCATGCTCGATCTGGAGGATGCGTACTTTCATGTCCCGATCCACCCAGCACACAGAAGGTTTCTACGATTCACAGTAGCCAAGAGCCACTTTCAATTCAGGGTTCTACCCTTTGGTCTTCGCTCTGCGCCAAGAATTTTCACAAAGGTGCTGGCGCCGGTGGCAGCATTTCTGCGAAGAAACCATTACCAAGTTTTCCCCTACCTGGACGACTGGTTACTGAAGGCCCCGTCCATAGGAGCGGCGCAGGACGCTGTTCGGGCTTGCACCAATTTGTTTCAGAATCTGGGGCTCACTCTGAACAGAGAAAAGTCCTCCCTGGTTCCCTCCAGAAGGGCTCGGTTCCTAGGGGCTGTTTTGGATTCAAAGCTCTCAAAAGCTTTTCCGACCCGGGAAAGGAAGGAGAAACTGGAAAGACTAGCTCGAAACTTTCAAGGAAAAAGGTGTCTTTCAGTACGCCACTACAAATCTCTGCTGGGGGTAATGTCATCTTGTATTCCCCTAATTCCTCACTGCAGGCTCCGGATGCGTCCTCTGCAGGAACAGCTAGACCTCAAATGGAAGCAAGTTCATGGATCCTTCGAGGACAAAGTGACCGTCACTCCAAGGATGAAAGAAGCAGCATTATGGTGGACACATCAAAACAACTTGTCCCAAGGTCTATCCTTCGCAAACGTTCCATCTCCTCAAATGGTAACGACGGATGCATCATTGGAGGGTTGGGGAGCAGTAATGCAAGATCTGCATGTCAGTGGCCATCGGTCTCCTCGCGAGCAGAAGCTCCATATCAACCTTTTGTCGCTAAGAGCGATCAGGCTAGCTCTGCAAGCATTCCTTCCGCGACTTCAAGGTTCACGAGTGCTGATCAGGACGGACAACACCACGGCCATGCATTATGTGAACAAAGAGGGAGGAACCAGATCTCTTCTGTTATCGCAGGAAGCGCAAAAGGTCTGGGAATGGGCAATTCATCACGAAATCTCACTGAAAGCAGAGCACTTACCAGGAGTGCTGAACGAAGACGCAGACAAGCTGAGCAGGTCATCTTCAGTAAGCCACAAGTGGGAGTTAAACCAGCAGGTTCTGGAACAGCTCTTCAGCAAATGGGGCAGACCGGAAGTAGATCTCTTTGCCACACCGACCAACAAGAAATGCCGGTCTTACGCCAGCAGATGTCACCACCTGGTCGAGGACATTTGTTTACGCTTTTCCTCCCATTCCCCTGATTCCGCGCCTCATCGGGAAGATGAAAATCGAGCCATGCAAGATGATCTTGGTAGCCCCGGCTTGGCCGAGACAATTCTGGTACACAGAACTCCATCTGATGTCGCTAGTTCCTCCGTTGCCGCTGGAGGATATTCCGGATCTTTTCACAATGTCCGAAGGACAAGTTTGGCATCCAGATCCACAGTCGTTACACCTGACAGCATGGCTCCTGAGCAGCGAGGGTTCATGAATCTTCCCCTTTCCAGTGAGATCAGACGTTCTCTCCCAGGCAAGAGCCCCTTCTACAAACAAAACTTACAGATTGAAATGGAAAAGGTTTTGTGTTTGGTGTAGGAAGGAAAAGATAGACCCTTTTACTTCAAAGCCTCATCAACTTCTGCCTTATCTGTTGTCACTGGCTAAATCAAATCTGGCCCATTCATCAATTAAAGTTCATTTAGCGGCCATTTCGAGGTACAGGAGGTCTGGATCTGGACCTTCATTATGGTCGTCCAGGATAGTCAAGCAATTTCTTAAAGGCTTGTTCAGAATCTACCCACCAGTGAGGCCTCCGCCACCGACTTGCCATTTAAATGTAGTCCTTTCTCAGCTCATGAAGCTCCATTTGAGCCGATTCATCGTTCTGACTTGAAATACCTATCTTGGAAGTTGGCTCTCCTCTTGGCCCTCACTTCAGCTAGGAGAGTTGGAGAGTTACAGGCCCTCACCACCCAGGAGCCATTCCTACAATTCAAGAGAAACACTGTAATCTTGAGAATGAACCCGAAATTCATTCCCAAAGTACCATCGGACTTTCACTTAAACGAGCCGGTGATTCTGAAAACGTTTTTTCCTAACCCAGTTACTCCGGCGGAGAACACACTTCACACTCTGGATGTGCAACGGTGCTTAAAATTCTACTTGGATCACACGAAGGGGTTTAGGAGATCTTCACAGTTGTTGGTTGCCTTTGGTGGTCCAGGCAAGGGTCTTCCACTGTCTAAACAGGGGATCGCAAGATGGATCACAGGTGCCATTCTTCATTGCCACACTGCAGCAGGGAAACCTCTGGCTGGCAGGATTCGTGCTCATTCGACAAGATCGGTGGCATCTTCAACAGCCCTCTTTGCGGGGGTGCAAATTAAAGACATTTGCAGGGCTGCTACCTGGAGCAGCGTGCACACCTTTACTAAGCATTACTGCTTGGAGTCTTTACAGCAAGACGATGCGGCTGTGGGCCAGGCTGTCCTAAGGAACCTCTTCCAGTGATTGGTGAGCTTTCCCTTCTATCCCACCTTCCGTTGATTGCACAGTTGTATTTCTTATATCGTATTGACTGTTGCAATGTATTATTATACAAAATGTATTTGTGGTGTCTAACTGCTTGCTATTCTGATACAAAAGCATGGGAATCTATGAAAGTTCCAATACTGGGGCAAGAAAACAAGTTACTTACCTGTAACTTTGGTTCCCCAGTATTGGTAACTTTTATAGATTCCCATGCGCCCACCCACCTCCCCAAGGAAAGCTCAGCCTTTAGCAGATATGGTGTCGGATATACAACGGCTACGAAAATCTGAGGCTCTGAGGTTCCTTCTGGCGGGTTCTAAGGGGTGAGGCACATCTGATTGGCTGACGCCGAGAGTTTGGTCTCTTTTACAAAAAGTGGGTGATATGCTGCAAAAGGGAATGAGGCCTAGGCCTTTTTCTTTCTCTTTTGTACCTACTGCTATGATATTTTTGTCACCTAGACTCCCATTCCGACGACGGGGAATGATACAAAAGCATGGGAATCTATGAAAGTTACCAATACTGGGGAACCAAAGTTACAGGTAAGTAACTTGTTTTCTTATGGTCACTCGTGGCCATGAGAAACTGACAGTACGCCTCATCTGCGACACTGGAGACTTTGACACAATATGGAAACCACAGTTGGAATATCTTTCGAAAAGGCTTCCAGTCCAGAGCATTGCCATTGAGATTAAAGGCACTGAATCTGTGTTGAACCAGAAAGTGGGGGAATGATTTATAACAGCATACTGAACATTTGTTTATCTGTCCTTTTGCCTACTACTTCTGGGCCGTTAATAGACTACCTGATCTTAGATCAAGCGTGATAACTGAACATTATTGCATTTTCATATAAGTTCCACGTGTTGTGAAATAAAGATGTGCCCTACGGACTGTCCTGGGGGGATGAAATGAGGGAGAGACAATGGAAAGATTTGGTTTGTACACAGGATAGTGATAACCATTGGAACTTGTGAGAGAGGAGTATGGGTATGTACATGTTACACTCCTTCAAAAAGAGACTCACACCCTTCGCTGCCAAATGTTTGGGACTTCTAGCATTAAAATCATTATCTTTCAAAAGAAATGTGGGATTCCGTTGACAGTCGAGCATGTTCCTGGAGTGGGCAATGCCTTGGAGAATGCCCAAAGCACAATTTCAAAGAATGGCATGAGTGGGAACAATATCAGATCTTCAGGTGCTTGTAAAAGCCAAATTTGGACCTGTTTGTGACAAGTCACAACAGGAAATGCTGTAGCTATGCCTGCTGGCATGCTCTACAGGGACCTTGGAGAAATAAAATTCCTATAAGCTGGTCAGTGACCTTCACTTACGAACCTGCATATCTATGACGATGGTCATTTTAAGAACGAATCCACGTTTTAATACATAAAATACCTTCAGATTTTTATTGAAATTAGCCTGTTATCCTACAACGTGTCTTGAAATAACCACAGCACTACAGCAGAAAAGGTGCTCCATGCACTGGATGTTAGATGATGTCTGAAAATTCATGTATGTGCTACAGGCAGAATCAGAAGATCAGATCAGGCACTTACAGTTTACCCTGTCCTTAGAAAAGGACAGTCTATCTCGAAACTAAGCATGGCTCACAAGGTGTCTGCCGCCCTTATATTCTGTCACAGTAAAGCTGGCCACCCTGGTAAGCAAGAGTGTCAGCGCACTCAACAAGAAGTGTGTTAACATCAACAGCTTAGTTTGCTTGGCTAGCAGTGAACATTTGCTTTGCAGCAATCTGGAATAACAGGCACACGTTTACTCAACATTACTGTTTGTAGTTAATAGCACGAAAAGATGTTGCAGTTGGACAAGCAGTTCTGCTTCATCTTTTTCAATAAGGTGAACCTTCTTTTAATTACCTAACCACCATCTGCCTGCATTGTACTATTTATTTTAACTGCTTGCTATTCTGAGTCAAGTGGGTGGATCTATGAAAGATCCAATTCTGTAGAAGAAAAATGTCATTTAAGTTCTCCAGAATTGGTATCTTTCATCGATACATTTGTGACCCACCCTTCTCCCCATCAGAGGCTCACCCAACTTTACTATTTCTTCACACAAATGCTAATTGAAATCTGAAGGATGGTGGCTTTTCAGAGTGTTTTCAGGCGGATTGTCTCTGATTGTTTGAAGTTTGGTTATTTTTAAGTGTTTTTAGGCTACTAAACAGTTGTTGTATTAACCTTAGGATTACGTTAACATAGAATTGCTATTTGGATGCTACTGCGAGACTCCTAGCTCGATGAGGGTGATGATTCAAACTTGTGAATCTACGAACGATACAGATTCTGAAAAACTGCAGTTACAGGTGACTGTTTTTCTTATGGACACTCATGAACGCCAGGTATTTTCCATTCTCTCATTTTTTGGGTTAAGGGTCCTGTAAGACTATGATGGAGTCCATGAGCTAGGTAATGGAGTGCTATGGTCAGCAACATTGTGCTAATGACACAGGGCTTTCTATGTTAAGTCATTGCATTGCAACAGAGTTAGACCTAGTAGATGTGTCATTCTTGCAAATGATGAAGACAGCTTTTTATCATGCAGCGGGCAGAAAATGTTCTCTGCTGTAACCTGTTTTTTGTTTGTTTTAGAGGTGTCATTCCCTTATCTGGAGGGTCCCTTACAGTCAGCAAACTTCCTGGTCAAGAAAATTACCCAGCCATATATGCCAACGGTGTCCTTTCCCAGCCACTGAGCAGATGGTCTTCATCGTTCGCAGTCTCTAGTAGGTAGACGGGCATCATTGTTTTTCTATTAGTACCATTACACTAAGCCTGCCTTCGTTTCCACTCGTTTATTTACAGAATGAATGTTGATTTCAGTAGTTGAATTTCATGAAAAATTAAGTGATATTCATGTAAGAAGCACACATTCATCATAATAAACACATCTTTTAAACCATTGTCTTTATCAATACCTTTTTAAGGTACCTCAAATCCCAATGCCCAATTCATGGTGGAATTTACTGTGCAGCACTATTCCTGTAATATGACTTCACATATAGTTAATTCAATTCACAAAGGTACAGGTGCTGATATACATATACACCTGTCCTTTCTCTTATGTGCAAAGTTCTCTAGTATTGCATCTATCGTGGATTCATGAGCTTAAATCATTCCCTGTCATCATTGTTGTACACAATAGCCGTGTCGAACAAATATCAGGCATAGAGAGCTTAACAAACAAAATCACTTCAGTAGCACATCCCCATCATTGAAAATTACCCAAAATGCAATGATTCTACTGTCCTTAACTAGCTAGTGACAAGCTACAAAGCCTTTACTTCAGCTTGCCAAACGGGCACTAGCCTGGTAGGGTTAACAATCAGTCTGCCACTGAGAAAAGTGTAATTAAGATTTCCCCAGTATTGGAACTTTCATAGATTCCCATGCTTTTGTATCATTCTCCGTCCTCGGAATGGGAGTCTCGGTAACAAAATAACATAGCAGTAAGTACAAAAGAGAAAGAAAAAGGCCTAGGCCTCATTCCCTTTTGTAGTATATCCGCCTCTTTTTGTAAAAAAGACCAAACTTAGGCATCAGCCAATCAGAAGAGCCTCACCCCTTAGAACCCTCCTGAAAGAACCTCAGATTTTCTACCGCACGTTGTGCTTAGGGAGTCTCCTTTGAGCTCTGCTCAATCTCTACTCTTTCAGAAGTTTTTCGTCAGGTATTCTCTTCAAAATTGTTAGCTGTCCCTTCCAGGATGTCTGATAAGGAAAAGAAGACCCTTTTCAAGCCATGTTCCACCTATGGCAAGAAAAGAGTATTTGTTGAGGATAAGCATAAAGATTGCACCGACTGCCTCTATCCTGATCATAAGGCTGCGGGCTGCAAGATCTGCCGCACCTTTTCAACCAAGACCCTCCGGGATCGTGAGGGTAGACTTCTTACATGGCTCCAGAAGTTGAAGGCCAGAAAAGATACAGTCTCCGGGAAACAACCTTTACAACGCAACTTTTACAACGCACTACCATTACAACGAAACTTACAACGCAAAAACTTTTACAACGCATACCATTACAACGCATGTTTTTACAACGCAAGTACCTTTACAATGCATACCATTACAACGTAAGTATTGGTAAGTATATAATTAAATTTAAAATTATATATGTTTGGGTAAAGGGGTATTTTTAGGGTTCAGGGTCAGTTTTCAGTTTTTGGGTAAAGGGGTATTTTTAGGGTTCAGGGTCAGTTTTCAGTTTTTGGGTAAAGGGGTATTTTTAGGGTTCAGGGTCAGTTTTCAGTTTTTGGGTAAAGGGGTATTTTTAGGGTTTAGGGTCAGTTTTCAGTTTTTGGGTAAAGGGGTATTTTTAGGGTTCAGGGTCAGTTTTCAGTTTTTGGGTAAAGGGGTATTTTTAGGGTTCAGGGTCAGTTTTCAGTTTTTGGGTAAAGGGGTTTTTTTAGGGTTCAGGGTCAGTTTTCAGTTTTTGGGTAAAGGGGTATTTTTAGGGTTCAGGGTCAGTTTTCAGTTTTTGGGTAAAGGGGTTTTTTTTAGGGTTCAGTGTCAGTTTTCAGTTTTTGGGGTACAGGGGTATTTTTAGGGTTTATGGACAGTTTTGGGTTTTTGGGGTACAGGGGTATTTTTAGGGTTCAGGGTCATTTTGGGGTACAGGGTAAAAAAAAAATTTAATTTAATTAAATTATATTAATTTCAATTAATTTAAAGTAAAAAAAATAATATATACTTACCAATACTTACGTTGTAATGGTATGCGTTGTAAAGGTACTTGCGTTGTAAAAACATGCGTTGTAATGGTATGCGTTGTAAACGTTTTTGCGTTGTAAAAAATTTGTTGTAATGGTATGCGTTGTAAAAGTATGCGTTGTAACGTCATACATCCCAGTCTCCAGTGACAGTGAGGACTCTTCATCAGCGTCATCAACTAGAAGGTCAGTCAAAAGGGGTAGGAGTTCCCCATCTCCTTCTGTGGAGCATCCTTCTAAGGCCTCAAAAAAGACCCCCAGTGAGTCTGAGAGCCAAGGTCCAGTCGAATCTCCTCACCATGGTGTAAAGGAGAGGGTAGGACCATCTATTTCTTCTTCGGGTACGAAGACTGATCCAGGCTTCAAAAAACCCTCTTCTCAGTCTTCTGGAAAGTCTGACAGAAGTTCCACGTCGTCGACCATGAAGAAGTCGTCGACGAAGGCTCCGTCGACGAAGGAATTGAAGCCTAAGCTTAAAATGGTACTGTCCACTGGCTCGTCCACGGGACCATCGACGTCGAGGGAGTCGTCGACGGCAGTATTAGCGTCGACGACTAAGATTTCGACGACGGCAGCGATGTCGGCGAAGATGTTGACAGCGACGTCGACGAGTATGGCGACGTCGACGAGGATGTCGACAGCGACGACGAAGTGTTCGTCGACGGTGGTGACGACAACGGTGTCGTCGAGGGCTTCGACGACAACAACATTGACGACGACGACGGCAGGAGCGTCGACGGCATCGACGACGCCCATCTCGTCGTCGAGTGTTCTTTCGTCGACGAAGCGGATGATGGCAGTATTATCAGCTCCAGTCGACGATTTTATCGTCGGAGAAAAGGACTACGATTTCTATGACCAGGATTACACCGGACATGACATCTCCTAGCTCTACTTTTGGAGGAGGATGCAGTGAATCAGAGGATGACGATCAGGACTCATATGGCTATACAAACAGTCCATCCCAGCTTCTGGTTAAATGCCAAGAAACGGATTCTGACGGAGAGTACAACCAGGAATGTGGTTATCATCATCATTCTGCCCAGCCACAACAGTACTCGAGACAAGACATGGTGTCTGTACCATCATCTTTCTTGCAGGACTTCACAATATGCTGCAGGATTACAAGTCTAGATGTTCGCAACCTGCTACTGTTCCAATTGCGCAAGCCATGCATGTCCCTGAGGCTCCAGCAATGGCTGCTCCCGAATGGCCGGCCCAGGTGTCATCTCAGCCATAGACACCGGTTAGACACTTTCGGTCTCTGGGCCTATCCATCAACATCAGCAAGTCCCAATTAATACCATCACAGAGACGGGCTTTCCTGGGAGCAACTTTAGACAGTGATGCGTAATCAAGAGAGAGAGGTAGGACCAGAAAGCTAGTCCATGTCCCCGGTTAATATATGATTAAATCAAAAAGAGACTAGCTCAAGTTACTTTTAGGGGAGGGGGAAGACTCTGGTATGTTTTGTCACGGAGTGTGAACACCCAGCAGGTGTGTTCAAAAAGCCCTCACCCACCAACCTAGGCAACTGGCTTTCTTCAGGACCTAAAATAAGTGAGTGCAAATTACCTAGTGGGGGTGTAGGGGAGACTATGTGTCTACACGCCCTAAAGTGTATCTACGTGTGAGAGGGGGATTCCCTTCTCAAGACCACGCAAGTTATTTGCTCAGTCTGACCTCAAGGTTGGGAGGTGGCAAAGGCTTGACCAGTACTTCTGGGTTGAGCCTGCTCTGGACCTGTAGTGCCTCCTTCGCATACCGGTAGGTAATTTGCACTCACTTATTTTAGGTCCTGAAGAAAGCCAGTCTAGTCATAAGGCACTGGCTGAAACATGTTGACCCATTGGATGTGAGAGGTCGTAACTCGCCCCTTACATCCCCTTGCCTTATTTTTAACCGCTGACGGAGGCCCAGGTATTAAAGTCTAATTTTACCTTCGGGTACTGGGACCACCGTTCAGCCGTTTTAACATCACTTCCTTAACTATCTTCACCGCACACTCAGTAAAATACCAGCTCCGCTGTAGTCAGGCGTTGAAGCACACCCGGGGCACGCTAGGTGCCACTGGGTGGGCCCGATGATGAAGCATGCCACCAACTAGGTTGGTGGGTGAGGGCTTTTTGAACACACCTGCTGGGTGTTCACACTCCGTGACAAAACATACCAGAGTCTTCCCCCTCCCCTAAAAGTAACTTGAGCTAGTCTCTTTTTGATTTAATCATCAATCAGCAACTTTAGACACCCAGCTACTCCAATCCTTTGTCTCGGACGAAAGACAAGATACAGAATATGGCCCGGTCTCTGCTTTCAAAACAGTCAGTTTCAGTCCGACTGTTCAAGTCTTTTCTGGGGATGGTGTCGTCGTGCATTCCGCTAATACCAAATTGCCGACTCAGAATGAGGCCTCTTCAGGAGGAGCTCAGCCTACAATGGCTACAGATCTCTGGCACCTTCGAGGATCTCATCCAGATTACACCTCGCATGCGGGATGCCCTCCGCTGGTGGACACAAAGATCAAATCTACGACAGGGTTGTGCATTCCTTCAGGATACGCGAAACTTTACACTCATCACAGATGCATCCCTCGGAGGCTGGGGAGCTCATCTTTAGGGCCTGACAATCAGCGGCAAGTGGAGCCCTCAGCAAAGGTGTTGGTACATCAACCTGTTAGAACTGAGAGCCATCTTCCTTGCGCTCAAAGCGTTTCGTGCAATCATCCAGGGGGCCAATGTGTTGGTGCGCACAGACAACACTACAAGTATGCACTATGTCAACAAACAAGGAGGGACAAGATCAGCTCTCTTGTCGCAGGAAGCCCAGGAGCTGTGGACATGGTCAATACGGCACAAGATCAATCTCCAGGCAGTTCATATTCCTGGAACGGAGAATGTACTGGCAGACACGCTCAGCAGGTCAACAGTGTCCACTCACGAGTGGGAACTTCATCAGCAGACTGTGGATCGGATCTTACATCTATGGGGTCATCCAGACCTAGACCTCTTTGCAACCAAGTCCAACAGCAAATGCCGATTCTTTGCAAGTTGGCATCCTGTAGGAAGGTAGATCCCTGACTATGGTTGCCCCAACTTTTTGCCTGGTGTTTTGCTGGTTTTCTGACTTAGTTGACCTGGGACCCTGCTATTCAGGGCCCCAGGCCTACTGCTCTCTCTGTAAAATGGATTCCATGTACATTAGGTACATATCTAAATTGGATACTGAGTCACCTTATCAGTCCCTGTACAGTGTACCTTAGGTACCCAGGGCATAGGTGTACCCAGGGCCTACCAGGGGCTGCAGCATGTATTATGCCACCCCTGGCTGGCCATCCAAAACTGACACAACTGGCTGCACGACAGCTGGGGCAAGGTGGTGTACTCACCCTTTCTTTTAGATATAAAATACCTATATCTAACCCTAAAATGGACACACAGATCTCCTATCAGTCACTCCTATGGCAGGCCTTAACAATCCTGAAGGCAGAGTGCTTGGAATCGTGTGAGATGGTGCTCTGGCATGAGCTGAGCCTGTCTGCGGCTTTCGGGATCTATCCCTTAGCCGTTTCCATGATATCGCATACCATATACTCTTAAGTGCATTATAATCCTCGCGGTTATATGCCAACTCTGGTATCGCTTTATCAAAACATGTCGAGTAAGGTGTCATACGAATTGGAATACTAACCCCTCGCCAATTCTGGCGACTGGGTTAGCATTCCACCCTTCTAGAGGGACACGACATGCATGTAGCCTGTAACCCCGGTTAAAGTCAAACAGAGCCTCAGCTCCACAAAATGGATGCTGCCACCGAGACACAAGTCTGCCCTCCTGCTGCTGGGAGTCCTCCCAGAGCAGAAGATAAGGACAAAGGGTTTCCTGCCAGGGGTGGTGCCAGCACCGTCCCAGACAGGATTTTGTGTATTGTAGGTAGGCAGGGCTACAGAGGAAGGTGACTGCATGTGGCACCCCGGTGCTCACTGTGCATAGGCTGGCTTGAACCAGTTCCAGGGACACTCCAGACCCTGTGCTGGGGAAAAGCCCGCCAAGGAACCACCCCCCTCCTGGTCCCACCCATAGGGCAGGACCTAGTCGCGTGCCAGCCCCCTTTTCCCAGATAAAGGTAGAGACTGGCCCCCTTCCAAATCAGATCATCTTTGAATCCTGAAACTACTTTCTACGAAAGGAACTCAAGACTTCTTCCTAAGATTTCTCCCTTGTGGCTAAGGAGTAGTCACCCTGCATCCGCAGGCACCATCGCAAGAACACTGCGGTCTGCTGCAAGTCCTTCCTCCGGAATCCGACTGCCCAGCTCGACGAGAACCGGCTTCCCTGGCACCTCTGACCTCTACCCACCTCTACAGCCCAGCTGAGAACCGTGGGTGCGACGAGACCTCGAGGGACCGGCCATCTGCAAGACTGCACGACTTCTGCACAGCAAGCCCGCCGAGTAAATTCCTGGTGAGTGCTTTGGGGTCCGAGAAGCCCCGACCCTGAGCAGCTCCAGCACCGAAGTGCAGCCTCCCAGCATCTCCACGATCTGCGTGGGGCCCTTCTGCTTTTTGCTGCTCACCGCGTTGTTTGGCTACTAGCCCGCTGGCTTGTGGCCTTCTGAACGACGTCCGACAACATTTCTGCTGCTGGTCTGGTTGCTCCAGACTGGCCCTTGCTCCCTTCCAAAAGAGGAGCACCCAGGACCCTCCTGGTCCACTCAAGACGCCATTTTGGGTCCACCGCGTGGGCTTGAATTAGCCAAGGCTTGTTGCCCAATCCTGGGTAACTTCGACGCCGACAGCTTCATCCATCGTGGGACAGCTCGCCTCTCCATCCTGGTCGCCGACAACGCCTTCTGGTCCGTGAGATCTGCAGAGCCAGCGTCGCCCACTCACCTAGTCGAGGTGACTGCCATCCGGTGCCCTCCTGGTGCCCACTGACTACTGGCTAGTAGTCACGAACTTGGTCCCCTCTGCTTTCAGGTGTCATCCATCTTCGATCCAGGCTTGGATCACTCGAACAATCTTCACTGGTCGCCTGCCAGCAACTCCTTTCTTCCAGGCTCCTGGTCCGGCAACGAGGATTCCCGACGTCTTTTGAGACCTATGCAGCTGCAGCCCCTGGGCTAGGTAACTTCGGCACTTCGGTGTCCCAGCATAGCCTCACTATCCAAGGGTCAGGATCCACTGTCGTTTTCTCCCTACCAGGTCGGGTTCGCCCGTGAACACTAACTTTAACCTTACTAGCTTCCATAGACTTTGTCCCGCATCCCGCGTGAGAGTGCACACTCTGCACCCGAGTCCCCTAGGCCTCCTAGAAGTAATCTAACGATTCCCTAGTCAAGTCCTAGCGATTCCAAAGCCTATTAGTACTGTACTTACCTGCTAGTAATTTCGCATTCCACTTTTAGAGTATATGGTTTTCCGTGCCCCTCGGGTATTTGTATATACTGTGCTAACTTAAGTATTTTCGTAAGAGTTTTGTTGTGTGCCTAGCACTCTGTCCTCATAAAGAGTACAGGGTTGTTGCGATTCTAATAAATACACTGTTTATTTTCATAACACTTGTGTGGTGTCCTTTCACTGGGTGTTCAAGGGGTAATGTGATGGTAAAACAGCTGGCTTAACACGCCCTCTAGAGTCTTAGCCTTAGACTGCTCGTATCCATGCTACTAGGATAGCTGGTCTATAAGGTTGACTTACAACCAATCATCAATAAGGGTTGTTTGGACTGATACATAGTGATCACTAGAATAGTGAGCACTGCATATCAGGCCAACTTCTCACACATCCCCACAAAGACTCTATGGGAAATGCATTTTCGATCAACTGGTCTCTGATATATGCGTACGCTTTTCCACCAATACCGCTAGTTCCCAGAGTCCTGCGGAAGATGAAGAAGGAACCATGCAGGTTGATTCTCATTGCTCCCAGGTGGCCTCGCCAGTACTGGTTCACCGAGCTACTTCTCCTGTCAGAGTGCAAACCGATTCAGTTGACCCCAATTCCGGACTTGCTCTCCATTCAAGATGGCCGGATTTACCATCCAGATCCAACGTCACTGAGATTAGCGGCCTGGCGCCTGAGTACCGTGAGTTCGCCCATCTGAACATCCCTGCGGACCGCAAGGAAGTTCTAGCCAAGGCAAGAGCACCTGCTACTATAAAGACGTACAGTCTTAAATGGAAACGCTTTTGTGTTTGGTGTCGTTCAGCTGGCATTCATCCTTTTTCAGCTAAACCTGAAGAAATCCTGCCTTTTTTCCTCCATCTAGCGAGATCAGGATTGTCTCATGCAACCCTTAAGGTATTCCTAGCAGCGATTTCGAGATACCGACAAGATGGGACAAATTATCTTTATTCTACGAGAATTATACAACAATTCTTTAAAGGCCTTTTTAGAATGTTCCCTCCGGTACGTCGTCCACCTCCAGCGTGGCATCTCAACGTTGTGCTGGCGCAACTCATGCGCCACCCATTCGAACCTATCCATCGAGCAGATCTGAAATTTCTAAAATGGAAGGTTTCACTGTTATTGGCCCTGACTTCTTCTAGGAGAGTCAGTGATATCCAAGCGTTCACTGTTCAGCATCCTTTCTTACAATTCACTAATGACTCTGTAGTGCTCCGCACTAATCCCAAATTCATTCCTAAGGTTCCTTCGGACTTTCATTTAAACGAACCTGTGATCTTAAAGACATTCTTTCCTAACCCACAAACGCCTTCGGAAAGAGCATTGCATACTCTGGACATTAAGAGATGTCTTAAGTTTTATTTACAAAGAACATCTACATTGCGCAGATCTGATCAACTATTCATCACTTATGGTGTAATTCGTAAAGGACAGGCAGTTTCCAAGCAAATCGCAAGATGGATATCTGCAGCCATTGCCTTTTGCCACGCACAAGCAGGTAGACCTTTACAAGCAGCTCCTAGAGCGCATTCTACGAGGGCAGTGTCTTCCTCTACGGCCTTGTTCGCTGGAGTCCCTCTTTAGCACATCTGCAGAGCGGCAACCTGGGCCAGTCACCATACTTTCACCAAACACTATTGTTTGTATGCAGCCAGCGAGGCCGATGCTTCAGTGGGTCGAGCAGTTCTACGAAATCTTTTCAACTAAGGTGAGCCTCTGTTTCCCACCTCCTATTACTGCTGTCAGACGCTTATTATGTCTCTATATATTGCGTATGCTTTTAATGATATGTTTATTTACATATTGAATTGCTATGTGCTGTTAATGTTGACAAACTAAGCTACCTGTAGCGTCTGACAAGCCCAAATATGTACTGCTATCTACTCTGATTCAGGCATGTGAATCTATGAAAGACACCCCTAATACTGGAGAAGAGCAATAGTTACTTACCTGTAATCTGTGGTTCTCCAGTATTGGTGTCATTCATAGATTCACATGCAACCCGCCCACCTCCCCTCAGATGCTCTCAGGCTACTTTGGTTTACCATCACTCCTTGCGAGAAAATTGACAGCCTGGGCCTCTGGGGAGAACATTCTGGTGGGTGCTGTCGCCTGATTGGCTGTAGTTTGGACTATACAAAATGACTAGGATAGTCATGAGTGTGGAAGTTTTTTCTACTGTAGCTTGGGCTACTTTACTTCCTGGTTGGGAATTTCTGTTTTTTCCAATGTTATTATAGCATGTTATTGCTTTTTTATATACCGTGGGACTCCCACTCCGACGACGAGGAATGATTCAGGCATGTGAATCTATGAAAGACACCAATACTGGAGAACCATAGATTACAGGTAAGTAACTATTGTTCTTACAGGTAAGTAATTTATCCATCTGACTCCTGAAGTCCTAGAGTTAGGTTACCTTAACCTTCCACTGCTCGATGAACATCATTAAAGAAGCCAGACGCCCAACTACTAGAGCTTGCTATGCAGCAAAATGGAAAAGATTTGTCATCTACTACAATAACATTAATCCGCTGGATGCTTCAATCCAGGACATCATTTGCTATTTATTACATTTACAAAGATGTAATCTAGCATATTCATCCATACGATTACATCTAGCAGCACTTGCTTATTTACAAAACCGACACCTCTTGTCCTTATTTAGAGTACCTGCAATTAGAGCCTTTATGGAGGGCCTTAAAAGAATAATTCCTCCTAGACTACCACCCTCTCCGGCGTGGAATTTAAACCTTGTTCTAACCAGGCTCATGGGTCCCCCATTTGAACCGCTACATAAATGTGAACTTCAGTTCCTCACATGGAAAGTAGCTTTCCTTATCGCAATTACCTCTCGTAGAAGTGGAAGTGAGATCCAGGCTTTAACCATACAACAACCATTCTTACAAATACATGGTTATCAGAACAAATCCAAAATTCCATTCCAAAGTCATCTCTACTTTTCATCTTAACCAATCAGTTGAGTTACCGGTGTTTTTTCAAAACCCAGACTCTGTGGCAGAAAGAGCCCTTCACACACTAGACGTCAAAAGAACCCTACTTTATTATATTGACAGAACTAAACCCTTTAGAAAGACAAAATAACTGTTTGTAGCCTTCTCTCCACCTCATAAAGTTAACCCCATCTCCAAAGCTGGGATCGCAAGGTGGATAGTAAAATGCATTCAAATATGCTACCAAAAAGCTAAACGCACATTAACTGTTGCCCCTAGAGCACATTCAACAAGCATATTAGGGGCTTCCATGGCATTCTTAGGGAACATTCCCTTAGATGACATATGTAAAGCCGCAACATGGTCTACACCATACACCTTTATCAAACACTATTGTGTTTTTGGGCAGGCTAAACAAGCTTCTGTAGGCCAGGCTGTTATTAAAACACTTTTTCAGAGTACTGCAGCAGATACGGGTGACCACTGCTAGGGGAGACACCGCTGTAAAGTCTATGCATAGTGTACAATCTGCAGCTCATATGCCTCGAACGAAAAATGCTACTTACCAGTATGCATCTGTTCTTGGCATGTTGAGCTGCAGAGTTGTACACCCCACCCACCTCCCTGGGATCTGTATCTGTTGCAGCTTTTATCTTAATTAGATACACTTACATGGACATCTATTCTATTTCCTATGAACGCCATCATTTTCCTTCATGGCGAAAAACAATCTGAAGATGGAGTCGATGCCCATGCGCACTATCGTCCAAAGGAGGAGTCACCTATCTTGTGACTACAAAAGACTCTTCCAAGACAACAAAGTGCAAGCATCCGAGCCCAACACCAGATTGCAATCTATGGATAGTGTACAACTCTGCAGCTCTACATGCCAAGAACAGTTGCATACTGGTAAGTAGCATTTTCCTTACAGGTAAGAAACTATTCCTTATTTATAGTGTTGTAAAGCTCACAGCTACCCAAAAACGGTTTCCCAGCGCTGAGCAAAGAAAGAGATGAAAATGATTACTGGAGCACGTGGAGAGTTGCAAATGCTCCCTTCAATTGCCCCCTGAACCACAGTTCAAAGAAAAAAGCCTTGCATATACTTATCATCTACTTCAAGCAAAGGATAAATGTGTGCACATTTGGGCCGGTTATTTCCTCCAGGAGACAGAAAAACAAACAGATTTGACCCCAGTATTCCCAGGTCCATAGGGTTTATTCTGGGAATATATATTTGTAATCTCTGGATTTATGTACGAGGATAGCGGCCAGAATATGAAAGTCCAGCTCTCTGATATCTCCACATCTAATTGCGAGAAACTCCTATTAAGGCTGTAAATGGTATAAAGGTTTCTCCAAGTTAAGGTCTGTGCTTTTTTTATGTGACTAAAGGGGTTAAAAACTATGTAGAGGACTGTAGTGATTGACATATATTGTTCAGAAGTCTCCAACCTTTTCTGTAACAATCTTCTAATGTTCCAAGAAAATCATCCGAGCTACTAATATTAGTAGACGTAGTTGTGGCACTCCATCAAAGATTGTCACATTAATGCATAAGGCAGGGTTACTAGCAGTATCACCCTGTACACTGTACATGTTAATACAATGACAACAATAGCTGCATCTCCAACTCAAATAATAGCTTTAAATACATTATGAAAATATGAAAAATTTTCTTCAAGCAACAGCTTATGATTTTTGAAAACACACACGTTTACATCTTGAGTATTAACTTTTAATTTTCGGATGATAATAACTCAACCAAGCAAAAGCTTCTATTGTAGTAGGCTGGGCTGCAGATAGAAGAGCTGCTCACAAGGAGCTGGAGATCTACTGCTAGCTCACGAGCTACTCGTTTGAAATCCATATTCTAGTTGAATTTGTTTTCTAAAACTTGATTGTTTTTGTGTGCCTGTGGGGATTAATTTGTTTTGTGAAATTTCGATCTATCCTTTCCATCTGCATCTTTTTAAACCTCTGTGGGCATGACCCTTGCATTTCCTTTCTTCATTATTATTGGTCTGTTTCCAGGTTCAGGTTCACTGCTTTGTGATAGACATGAAGTTAATAGGTGCCCCACATAAACAGGGAAAGTCAAATATGTAGTTTGAAATTTGTTCCCTGCTGCTATATTTGGAATGCACAAGTTATGATAGTGAATACGAAAAGAGCTAAAGCGGTAACAATTACATAATGTTCTGTTCAGTTAAATGAATAAAGACAGGTGGCTTAATCATTATTAATGCCACCTATGTTTAGACTATGGTGTCCTTATATTTTGCTTCTTTTATATTTATCAATAGGGAGTAAAAGCAATGTTCTTGAAGTGTCTGGAAAGCCAAGGGCAACAGCTGTCCCATCTACAGGTAAGCTTTGATTTCACCATGAACTCCGAAGGCCCATTTGCAAGTGGGACTGGTGGTGGCAGCAACATGTTCTCTTTTGATGAGAACCCTTTACTTGGAAAGCCTTTTCATTGTTGTTTTGTTGTTTATGTACCTCTTGCATTCATAAATAAGTAATTTTCATTTTGTTAAATTAACCTAATAGTATGAGAAGCTACAAACGTAAGAAGTGAAAGAGGATGTGGCTTAAGGGCTAGAGCGACCGTCCTTGACGATAGGGAACCAGGTTTGAGTCTGGCGGGAAGCTCAAACATCCTGTGATTCTGGCCAAATCACTTAATCTCCCTGTGCCTACATAAATGAATGTATCCTTGTGTAATGCCACTGGTGCTCATGTAAAGCGCTCTGATACCTTCGGATCGAGTTTGCGCTGGATAAAACTGTAACAAAAAAAGAAGAGTGATAGATTGGAATAATGAAATGAAATTGGAAACAGCATGGCTATCAGGGTTCAAGATGCATAGTCACCAACGTTTTTTAATGTTATGAACCTGTACTTAATACATATTCATTACTTCCTGCACCAGATTTTCATATAATACATGCATATTCAAATAAAGTGGTGACTTAATAAATGGCAGCGATGGCAGGCAACCTGATCACCACACCCTTCTCTAGGACTTGATGTTTAATGGCTTGTATTATATTGTAGCATTATATAGCCTTTACTACCCCAAACGAAGAATTGAGGCACTTTTAATCATTGCCCATCTCCTGGGAGTGCAAGTGCCCTTATAAACAGCCAAATATGTTTTTACATTCCTAAAAGGATACAGAATGGTGTATATTTAGTAGCATATGCACCTCATTGAAAACTTCGTAACTTCATCCATTGGGTTAAGTGTGTTTTTTAACTCCCCTCCGCCACGAGACTACAATAGCTCAGATTCCCACTGCACATAGTGTGAGGACATTCCATAAGATATCTGATCTTTCACTTTGGAGAAGTGCGTTTATATATCTTCTAGAGGAAATACAGTATGTTAAACACTGTTGGAGATCTGTGTCACCTGTGGGCTAAAAAATAACTTCATCAATGACCTTGATAAAGAATCTCCTTATTGTTTGCATCTTGTATATAATACAAATGAGTGCAAAATTTGCAGCACCTTCACAACAAAAATGCAAACTGAGAAAATGTCTGCTTTATTCACTCTAAAAAAAGACCACTTTTTATATACAAATATTTATTTTAACATGTTAATGGAAGACCGGAATGGTATAGACTCCAGTATTGGAACTTTCATAGATTCATATGCTCGAATCCTTGCTCATCGTCGAGATGGGAGTTCCCAGTACCTTCGAAAAGCAATGTCCTGATAGACCTAGAACATACAGGCCGTAGGCCTCTTGTTTTAGCAACATATACTTATTTAAAAAGGAACTAACCTTGGAAGACAATCAATCAGATGACACCACCCTGTAGAACCTTTCTGAGAGAACCTTTCTAGCACATCTTGCTTGGGATTCTCCAGTGAGCTCTGTTAAGATTTTTTCCTTACAGCTCTTCAGAAAGATTTTCTACAGGCTTTGCTTATTCTGGCTTAACAGATATACCTGTCTCTGATGATGAGAGTGACGCCTCTTCAAGGTCTTCTGTTAAAATGTCTCTTAAGAGACCTCTAGACCCTGTAGGTCTCTCCTCTCAGGAACCACCTAAAAAGGCTTCTAAGAAAACATCTTTGAGGTCCCATGGACATGGTGGTCCTTCCAAGGTACCTCATAAGCTGCAGCAAGACAAGAAAAATGCATGTTCTTCCTCAAAATCTCATCAGAAATCTGCTTCTCTTCCAGGGGATGCTCATCAAAGTCGTAAGCACTGAAAAGTCCCTGCCCACGTGCAGGACCCTGGGGCATATATAAAAATACATATATATCTGTATGTTTAGAACTACAAGTATATAGTACTTCCAAAACATACATATATACATGTATACACACATAAATATGCATCCTATTATAGATCCAATAGACTAAAATGCCAAAATTACATGGATTTCTATTGCAAGAAAATAATATCACATGTAAATAGTGTAATAGAGTAATAGAAAACATATACTGCAGTAGTGTTCCACAACAACCCTTTATTTTCATAAAAGAAAAACAGGTAATAGCAGGCAATCTGTTCTTAGCCTGCACAGATGAATACCATCAGAGTATAATAAAAAAAAACTGGCACCTTGACTTTAAGGCTTCAGAGAACCTGGACACTGTGCCTTAAGACCTCCAGGAGCCCCCTGCTCCCATCATACACCACTGGTGACAGTTAGGTCAGTTATTTATTCTGGCTCCTTCTGTGAGGATCCTGGAGCTCGTCTTTTTATAACTAGTTCTAGTCAGAAATTGGTTTTCTACAACTTTATTCGACATTTGCCTTTGCTGGTATTATTTTCTACTCTTTTTCTGGCAATTTAACAATCTTTTTATGTCCGAAATGCCAGCTTTATTTAACAAATGTCCTTCCTGTGGGAAGAAAATGGCTACATCTGACCCTCACTCTGTTTGTATTGTATGTCTTGTGCCATCCTCACACAATCCACAGAAGTGTTACTACTGCCAGCAATTTTCAAAGAGAACTCTGCGTGACAAGATAGAAGATCAGACGTCATGCGTAAATGGAGAGAGGAAAGTCTAAAAGTGACCTAGAGATTAATCCCAAGAAGCCCTCCTCTCATGGAAAATAGAAAAGATGTTGATCTGCTTCCCCATCTTCCAAAAGAAAAGATTCCAGATTGCTTGCCGTCAGCGTCGAAATCGGTGTTAGAAAAACGAGTAAGTCACTCTACGACGTAAGTCACTCTACGACGTAGAGGGGCAGATCACTGTGGAAGCGACGAGAACCTCTGTCGACGAAAAGTAAGTCAACGTCGAGGCATACTTCGGGCTCAAAGTAAATGGGTGACGACAGACTGAAGTTGATGTCGAAGCACCCATCGACGGTAAGATAACGGTTCGACGTCGAGATCTCCACCACCTTCACAAAGGTCCGCGTCGAGAGGATCGTCAACGAGAGCACCCTCTCAGACCCACAGACTGTTGACTTAGAGGGCAAGATCCCTGTCGAGGAAGTCGACGTTGAAGATGCCACGCACCTACCGGCGTTCGACATCAAGAAGGCCATCCCGGTCGCCGTCGAAGAGACCGACGTCGAGGGCATCACTGCATAGACACGAATCCTCAAGTGTGTCTCCACAGCAGCGGTCGACGTCGGTGGTGGCATTATCCGGGTCGTCGTTGAGGGAGAGAATTCTCGCCACTTCAGGAGACGTACCAGAGAAGCCTAGATCAATGTCGAGAACAACGCGGTCGACGTCAAGAGAAGTGTCATCTTCTCCTGGCATCAACATTATACAGATCACACCGGGGGGGATCTTCGGCTCCAATAGAAAAGTCTCCTATTAAGATGTCTCCAAGATGGCTATAAGGCATACAACCCTGGAAAGTCCCACCTAGAGTTCCGGGCTCGGAATTCTCCAAATCTCGTTTTCCATCCAGAGTCTCTGGGGGACCCCATGCATGCAGGTCTCCAAAAAGTTCTAGGTCCCCAGCAACACAGCATTCAAGATCAAGAGGGCGCTCACGATCTTGCCGGTCTCCTACACCTAACAGAAGACGTAGATTTCCATCATCTACCGCATCTACAAGGTCTTCCATTAGGGATTATTCACGTACTTTATCTGCAACACCGCCATCCAGGGTGTCCCCGATTGACGATTTCGGAACTTTCAATGAAGCTCTCTGCAGGGTTGCCAACACGTTAAATATCAATAAGTTTGCACCTCCAGTTTCAATGTCCATCATATTTGAAACCCTTCACTATAGATCGTCGGCAAGGCATCTACTTCCTTTGGTTCCAGGTCTGCTAGAACCAGAAATGCAGACCTTCCTAACTCCGGCCAGGGTGAGTTCATCTCCCACACGGATTTCCCAAAAATATAAGGCTCCAGAACAGGACCCATTTTTTCTTCATTCAGACCAACCTCCAGACTCGGTCATAGTGGCTGCAGCCAGAAAGGCGCATTCAGCTACATCTTCCTCCATTGCCTTACCAGAGAAGGAGCAAAATATGGACTCTTTAGGTAAACGAATGTGCAATACATCTGCTTCAGTAATGAAGGTGGGACGTTACGGTACGTCTCTCTGGGACTTGTTGACGAGATTTACAGAGAAGCTACCGAAGGATCAACAGGACTTCCAGGAAAACCTGCAAGAAGGCGACTGGTGGCTAATCAGATCATCAGTGCAGCTGCGGATAGATCAGATTTGGCAGCCCATGGATATTCATATGGCATTTTCTCGAGGCGCTCAGCATCGCTTCGTCTCACGGGACTAAAACCAGATGCATAGAGAAACATCACACATCTTCCCTTTAATGGATCTTCTTGGTTCGGTTCCCATGCGGATGATGACATTTCCAAAATGAAGACGGAATTGGACCCTCTGAAAGCTTATGGCTTGGAGAAGCGGAAAGAATTTTGGCGAAGGTTCCGTCCCTATGGCCGATGTTCCTTTTAACAGAAGGTTCAAACAACTCATTGGAACACACAGAATCAAAATCAAGGTCAATCCAGGTCTCGCTACCAACAGGGAAAACCTGGACGTGGAAGAGGATCTACAGAAGAGCAGTCTAATGCGCCTAAACAACCAATGAAACAATGAGGGATGGCTTCTTCCATGCTCGTTGCTCACTCCGGTGGGAAGGAAGTGTTATTTATGTTACATCTGGAGTAGTGGGAGACACTAACAAAGGACAAATGGGTTCTAAATATTGTGCAGAATGGCTATCTGCTCAGGTTCAAATCTCCACCACCATCAGTTCCTCTGCGACAAAGGTCTCTCGAAGGACACCACTTTTTGCAATCGGAGGTGAACGTTCTCCTACAAAAACATGCCATAGAAAAGGTCCCAATTCTGCAAAGAAATCAAGGGATTTATTCTCGTTATTTTCTGGTGCAGAAAAGAGGTCCTACAAGAGAATACAGACCAATACTCGACTTGAGACTGTTGAACAAATACATTCGCAAAGAGAAGTTTCGAATGTTGGCGCTACATCAAATATTCCCTCAGCCTCATCAGGGGGACTGGATGTGTGCAATAGACCTACAGGACGTCTACTTTCATGTTCCAGCGTCCAAAAAACATTGTACATTTCTACGGTTTCAAGTGTCATTCCGACATTTTCAGTTCAAGGTTCTCCCGTTCGGGCTCAAATCAGCTCCCCGAAAGTTTTCGAAATACATGGCAGTGGTGGCAGCATTTCTTCGCAAGCAAAAGATATTCATATATCCTTATCTTGACCACTGGCTCCTGAAGAGCTTGTCACCTGCTCTGCTTCAGACTCATCTCTCGTACTGTCTGCGTCTACTGAACAGGTTGGGTCTTCCTGTCAACTTCAAGAAATCAATCTTCAACCCAACACAGAAGATCCACTACCTGGGTGCCTCCCTGGATACTGCAAAAGCAAGCGTGTGTCCTTCGGAGGAGAGGTTACCCTCAATTCACGAGAAATGTCACAGCCTTCTTTACACACAGTATCCCACAGTCAGGCAGGTGTCATCACTGCTGGGATAAATGGCATCATGCATTTTCATTGTACCAAACGCCACGTTAAACACGCGTCCGTTGCAACAATCTCTGGAGGACCAGTGGATGCAGATATCGGGGCGCTGGGAGGATCAGGAACTTCTCTCCCAATCGTCCAAGGAATCCATCAAATGGTGGATGAAGCGATCCAATCTGATGAAGGGAGTTCCCTTTCACCTCCTACCCTGACAATAGTCACGGATGCTTCACTCCAATGATGGAGTGCTCACTTGGCTACTCTGCAAGTTCAGGGCCTCTGGTCAGAGACAGAACAAAGTTATCATATCAACCTCTTAGAGCTGAGGACAGTACACTTGGCTCTCAAATCGCTGTACCCTTCATTCCAGTCTCGGTCCCTTCTGATTCAGACAACAATACCACCACCATGCATTATTTAAACAAACGGGGGGAGAGGTTACCTGATCAAGACTTCTCTTTCTATAGTCTCAGACCATCTGGAAATGTCATCTCGCAAGAGACTTAACCATTTTGGCAATGCATCTCCCAGATATTCACTTTGTCCAAGCGGACGCCCTAAGTCGGGACTTCATTGAAGCTCACGACTGGGTTCTAAACGACGAAGTCACTCAAAGCATCTTTCGAAACTGGGGAATAATAGACATCAACCAGTTTGCAGATGCAGTAAACGCAAAATGCCCCTTCTTTGCATCCAGGTTTCCCTAGCTAGGCTCTCGGGGCAGTGCCCTTTTGATAAGATGGTCTCAGACATTACTGTACGCCTTTCCACCAATTCCGTTGATTCCAACAGTGATCAACACCTTTTACAGGACCAATACTTGAATGATTCTTATAACCACAGAATGGCCCGTCAGGGGTGGTATCCGGAGCTCCTTCAGATATCGGAGGTCCCGCACAGGAGGTTATCATCCCGTCCAGACCTATTATCCAAGAACGAATGGAAGGTGTTTCACCCCATTCTCTCATCCCTATGATTCACGGCATGGCTCCTGAAGTCCATCAATACGGACACCTAGATTTGACTCTGGAATGTATGAACATTGTAAAAGAGGCCAAGAGACCTTCCACCAGACAATACTATGCAAGTGGAAGTGTTTTTACTTATAGTGCACAAACAATGTACATGGTCCCGTCTGGTGTCAGGAACAGGTGCTTTTACCATATTTACTGCATTTGGCAAAATCTGGCCTTACATTTTCCTCTATTAAAATCCATGTTGCAGCTATCACAGCATATAGAAAATCACCATCTCAGGTTTCCTTTTTTCAAATTCCTGTGGTCAAAGATTTTCTTGAGGGATTAAGAAAGTTTTACCCACAAATCAGGGCTCCTTCTCCACCTTGGGAACTCAACATTGGTCTAGCAAAATTTATGGGTGCTCCCTTGGAGCCTATTCACAGAGCTTCTTTTCAACATTTGACATAGAAAGACGCTTTTCTAGTGGCTATCACCTCTGCTTGCAGAGTGAGTGAGATCCAGGTGCTGTGCTGTAAAGAGCCCTACACTGTTTTTCATGCAAACAGAGTGGTTTTAAGAACACATCCGAGTTTCTTACCCAAAGTTGTCTCGGATTTCCACATTAATCAGGCAATCACTCTCCCCACATACTTTCCGAATCCTTCAAATCCTCCGGAAAGGTCTCTCCATTCTCTGGACCTCAAGAGGGTTCTGAAGTTCTACTTACATAAGACAAATAGCTTGAGGAAAACAGACTGACTGATAATAAACTATGGGTCCATAAATACTGGTTCTGCAGCTTCTAAAAGATCTTTCTCTGGGTAAATAGTGTCTTGTATATCTTTGTCCTACCAACTGGCAAATATAGTCCTCCCGGGCAAGCCTAAGGCCCATTCTACCAGGGGAAAGGCCTCAACCACAGCTCCTCTTAGAAACATAAACCAACAACAAGAGAGAAAGGGTCAATAGGCCACCCTTATACCCTTATACCCCTTGGAGCCAATATATCAAAACAACATAAGAATACCAAATAATAGGAGACTAGCTCAGAAAAAAACTAAAAATTGGAGGAATAAAGAGCTAATTACCACCACCATTGAATAGAAGATGTACCAGGGGATGTAAATAAAGTGGGATAAAGAAACCTCAGTGAGGAAAAAGAACCCTTAGGCACCAACTGAATAGTTGGTTGCCAGTTGTCTTCATTGGGTCTTCATTGTGAGTACGTGAAACACTACGTAGCAGGAAAAAGAAGTGCACAGTTAAAGAGTACATACCCTGGTACATCTCTTCTATTCAATGGTGGTGGTAATTAGCTCTTTATCCCTCTTAGAAACATACCTATGGCAGAAATTTGTAAAGCAGCCACATGCCGTTCAGTACATACTTTCACGTGCCATTATTGTATGGACTCTGTTACACAGGCGGATGCTCAATTCTGGCAAGCCTCACTCAGAAATTTGTTTGGATGATTACATATTTGATGCTTTGTTTTTTGTTCTTGATGCTGTTTGCTCGTCAACGAGGAAGTGGGTTTGGGCTTGCTATTCTATTCAGTGCTTATGACTATTGATGAGTATCCCCTGGAAGAGAAGGATAAGTTACTTACCTGTAATCCTAGTTCTCGTCCAGGGGTATACTCATCAAAGTCATAAGCAACCCTCCTGCCTCCCTGGACAAGCATTAACAAGACAATAGTGTGTTGTTTGGATCTGATATCCTGGTTAATACATGTTAGTACACCGTAATAAAGCTGTGTTTTTTTCCCCCGGAGCTTTGTCACGCTTTTTCCTTTGAGGAGAGAGACAGGTTGTGTATGTTTGCCAGCTTGCAGGTGCTGGCTTGTGACCGCCCTCTCGGTCTGGTGTTACGTGGTTTGCCTGCATACTTTGGTCTGCGCACGAAAATGCTACACCTCGCCCCAGGTGTCCCACATAGTGGAAACAGAAGCATTGGGGAGAGAAGGCAGAATTTGTTTTGCCTGATGAAGGGGAAAAAGGACGGACTTTACCTGCTGAACGTTTGCAGCGGCGAGGGAGCACCGGCCAACACTGTTTGGCAGCATCACAAGGTGCAATAGAAATCCTGTCACTGTATTGGGCTCTATCGGGGGACTCCAACGCCCAAGATGCAGTGCAGCAGCAGGATCAGCGCGAGGTGCCTTACAGCTGTGAGGCAAAGGAGGGGCCAGTGATCACGTGATGGTGTGATCACGATTTTAATAACCGAGAATCAAAGGAAAGCCAATAAAAGGCTGAAACACGTCTTCCCAGCGTTTCAGAGACCCTTGGATTGACAGCGCATTTACAGCACTAAAGCAGTGTTTTTTCCCCCCGGAGCTGTGTCACGCTTTTTTCTTAGAGGAGAGAGACTGGTTGTATAGATGTATATATGTATGTTTTGGAAGTACTATGTACTTGTGGTTGTAAACATACACATATATATGTATTTTTATATATGCTCCGGGGTCCCGCACATGGGCGGGGATTATTCAGTGTTTATGACTTTGATGAGTATACCCCTGGAAGAGAACTAGGATTATAGGTAAGTAACTCATACTTCAGAGCCTTCTACTTCCCCACCTAAAGTGAAACACACTTTTAAGAAACCTACTTCTGCTCCACCGACGGATGGCTCATTGAAGACATCTCGACGAAAAGATCCTCTTCTGTACTTGTGAAATCAAGTTTTGTCTCTGCAGCGTTCACGGCCCCTACTGTCACCACTACAACAGTGTCTTTGGCGGCATTTTCCTCGTCGACAACGTCATCGTCCACCAGTCAAGCTCCATTGTCGTCAATTGTGAAAAAGAATTTGCCTCTCTGCAAAACCATTGTCGATGGAAAAATTCCTCATTAATGGCAAACCTCTCGTTGAGGGCAATACTCTCGTCAGCGGCAATTGTATCGTGGATGGCAAACCTCTCGTTGATGGCAAATCTGTCGCCGACAGTGGACCGTTCATCTATGACCTTATCTACGGCAGCTCCATCGCCATTGTCGACGGTGCTTCCACACCAGTTTCAGTTCACTGACGACTTCCCGTCAATAATAATAATAATCCACATTTGTAAAGCGCGACCAATCACCCATAAGGGTCTCCAGGCGCTGGGGGCCGTCAGGAAGATTAAGTAAGCTATTGCCCAGAGTCACATGGTGCTGGGCTAATCTGCCGCCGGTGCCAGGGATCGAACCGTGATCCCCAGAATCCAACAACAGTCACCCTGGCCGCGGCTCCACACCTCTCCCTACGTCTATGACACCTAACCCGTCACCTGTGGATCCTGCATTGTTAATAAAGAAACCCTTGTGGACGACTCCAACGAAGAGAGAAAGAAGTCTGTTTCATACATAAAATAAACCACAAAAGGGAGACCACATCTTTAACATCACCAAGACAAGTACAATTATCCAGTATTATGAGTGTCTTTCATAGATTCACATGCCTGAATCATTCCCCGTCGTCGAGATGGGAGTCCCCGGTACATAAATAGGTAATGTCCTATAGACATATAGAGAATAGTAGGCCTAAAGGCCCCACCGTAGTAACATATCCATGTCCTTTTGTAAAAAGGACCAAACTCTAGAGAAGAGCCAATCAGCTGTCACCTCCCTCTAGAATCCTCCTGGCAGGAGCCTCAGTCCCTCAGATTTTCTACCGCACGTTGTGCTAAGGGAGTCTCCCCCTGAGTACTGCTCAGGTTTGTTTATTCACAGTTTTTTCTTCAGCATTTGGAATATTTTTCAAAAAGTGAAAGCTATACACTATGGCTGACACTCCTAAGAAAGGTCTCTTTAAAGCCTGTGGATCTTGTGGGAAGAAAAGACATCACATCGATGACCAACATAAGGACTGCCTGTACTGCTTATATCCTGATCATTCAGCTGAGGACTGCAAGGTATGTCGAACATTTTCTACCAAACCTCTTAAAGACCGAGAAGGACGCCTTTTAATCTGGCTCTAAAGGCTTAAAGATAGAGATAACTTGGATTCCTCTGAGGAAAGTGAAGGCTCTTCAGTCTCCTCAAAAACCTCTCTGAAAAGGCCAAGGGTAGCTTCCCCTAACCCCCTGGACGCTCCTCAAAAGAAGACACCAAGAAAGCCTTTAGAGGCTATGACAAAGACAGCTTCTGAGAAAGAGATTCACACCTTCAAGAAGCCTACGCCGTCAACGACGGCGATATCGTCAACGACATCTTCAGCGTCCAAGAAAGCAGTGTCTCCTGCTTATGTCTCTACGTCGACGACGACATTCTCGACGACGGTGGCATCGTCGTCATTATCTTCATCGACGACCCCATCGTCGACGGCGGGTAAGGCTTTATCATCTACGATAGTTATTAAGAGATCATCGTCGACGCCCAAGATCCTGCCGACGATTGCCTCGTCGACGACGAGATCATCACCATCGACACCGTCGCCGAAGGCCTCGTCGTCGAAGGCACCGTCGACAAAGGCACCGTCGACGGCAACATCTATACCGTCGACGACCCTGTCGACAACAGGTTCACAGGCTATGACAACTGTCAGCACTACTCCGTCGGCGATCACACAGTCGACGGCCCGAGTGATTCTGGATTTCAAACAGCTTATGTGCGTCTAAAGATCACGAAAAGGACGCTGACGCCGGAGTTAACTTCTCCTAGCCGTGTGCAACTTTTGCCACCAGCATGTCTCCTTCAAGATGAGTATTCTGATGACGGGGATATGTTTCAAGCAAATAGCCCCTCAGAACTGAATGTTAAATGCCAGAGCTCAGATGAGGAGGATGTTCAGAAAGAGATAGTTTGTCCACCTCTGTCTTCCAGCATCCCTAGTTACAGATCTGCGATACCTCATCCAAGATTACAAGCAGAGGTTCCCAGAATCTCCAGCTCCTCCAACTTCAACATCAGCTCCATCTCCAAGACCGCGACCATCGCCCTTATCTATTCAGAAAGAAACGGTGCATTTGCCAAGTCCTCAGTCTTCTGATGAAGAAGAAGAAAAACAACAAGAGGAAGGTGAATTGCAGGACGATCAATCTGTCCATGAGGAGTGGGAGGATTACGTTATACCTTCCCCAGCATCTCCAGTGCCCACAACCTCGGATTCTCCGCTGTTTGAAATCGGTAGTTTCCATAATGTGGTGGAAAGGGCCGCTAAGCGCTTCCAAATTACAATGGATTCATAGGAGCCGGACTGCTTACTGTACGACTTCAAGGAACCTCTCAAGAAGTCAACGAGGTCAATTCCTATTATTGAGTATGTTTGGACACAGGGGGTTCAAGTTATGCAGAATCCCGCCTCTGTATCGCCAGTGGTCCCTCGTTTGGACAAAAAATACAAAGCTCCAAATACGGCACCGGCCTGTCTGACAGGTCATCCTAAACCTGATTCGGTGGTGATGCAGGCGGCGCAGAAGAATTCTAGGAATCCCTCATCGCCTTTATCGGCTCCGCCGGATAAAGAGGGAAAGAAGTTGGACAACATCGAACGATTTTCCACAATGTCGGCAAAGACTGTCAAAGCGCCAAATGCCCTAGAGCTTCTTGGGCGTTACAATAGACAATTGTGGGTGGATATAGCCCCATACCTGTCTGAATTGCCTGATGCATCCAAAGAGGAGGTGAAGGCAATACTTCTGGAGGGTCAAACATCAGCATCAGAAATTATAGACTGCAATGGATGTCCCTATGACAGGATTCCGCCAACTAGCTGGAGCAGCGGTTTTGAGGCGCCAAGGATGGCTGAAAGCGACCTCATTCCGTCCTGAAGTGCAATCAAAGGTTCTAGATATGCCATATGACGGCCAACTACTTTTTGGCTCCAAAATTGACGAGGCACTATAAAATATTAAAAAGGACACTGACACTGCAAGGGCCCTGGGCACACTCCAATATAAAAATCAGTCCTTTCGAGGAAACAGAGGAAGGGGTCAATCTTCCCACAAAGGAGGTTTCCAATACAGGTCCTCTTACTCTTCCAACCAGAGTAGACCACAGTACCAGCAACGCCAGCAGCAACAAGGCCAACAATCCTCGTATGGAAAGTCGTCCTTTCGGGGTAAAGGACAAAGGAGAAATAATGGACGAAGACAATGACTTGTTTATTCAGCCAGTCCGGACCTCATCTCACTTATTAAAAATTGGAGGAAAACTTACCCACTTTCTACAAAATTGGAGGATAATTACTACGGACCATTGGGTCCTTCAAATAATACAATTCGGCCATTTCATGAAATTTGTAAACACTCCTCCACAAACTCCACCTCGCCCAATGCAACACAAGAACATACGGCTGCTTCTACGAGAAATCTCTGTCATGCTCCAGAAGGGAGCAATCGAGAGGGTACCACCATCACAGAGGGGGAAAGGGTTTTATTCCTGATTCTTTCTAATCCAGAAAAAAGGAAAAAAATGGAGGCCGATCCGAGACCTCAGGGCCCTCAACAAATTCCTGAAGAAGCAGTCGTTTCGCATGGTAACAATACAAGAAGTCTTACATCTTTTGGAGGAGGGAGATTTTATGGCGTCACTGGACTTACAGGACGCTTACTTCCATATACCAATTCACAAGAATCACAAAAAGTACTTGAGATTTAGAGTAGCGGGCAGGCATTTCCAGTTCCGTGTGCTGCCCTTTGGACTCAAGTCTGCACCCCGCATCTTCACAAAATGTCTTTCCCCAGTGGCGGCATACCTCAGACAGCACCGTCATCAAGTCTTCCCATATCTGGACGACTGGCTAATCAAGGCACCATCCTTCGAAGACGCGTCCAGGTCTTCCAACGCCTGTCTAAGTCTCTTCAATCACCTGGGTCTCACGCTCAACCAGGAGAAATCGACTCTGCGACCTTCTCAAACCATCAACTTTTTAGGTGCAACTCTGGATACACGCTCTACAAGAGCGTTCCCATTGAAAGAGAGGAAAACCAAACTCGTAGCACTCGCCTCTGGAGTGGCCTCGAAGAAAGTGTTGACGGTCCGCCTCTTCAAGTCCCTTTTGGGGATGATGTCTTTGTGCATCCTTTTAATCCCTCATTGCCGACTACGGATGCGCCCTCTGCAAGAGGCACTTTCTAGGCAGTTGGTCCAATGTACGGGGTCATTCGACGACCGCGTAAAGGTGACTTTTCGGATGGTCAAGGCTTTGCGATGGTGGATGTCATCACGAAACCTGTCTCAAGGATTTACATTCCTGCTTCCAGCAGCTCCTCATGTCATTACAACGGACGCCTCCTTAGAAGGTTGATGAGCCTTTCTGCAGGAGCTGCAGATAAGTGGAAAATGGTCAGCTGCAGAGAAAAAACTCCATATCAATCTGCTCGAGCTGAGAGCGGTCTTCCTGGCCCTGCAGTCTTTCCTACCAAGGATCAAATACTCCCTAGTGCTCGTCAGGACAGACAACACTACGACGATGCACTATCTCAACAAACAGGGAGGGACGCGCTCGCTGACACTCTCGCGAGTCGCAGAAAATCTGGAACTGGCTTATAACGAACAATGTAGCCCTGCGGGTGGAATATGTCCCAGGCACGGACAATGTGCTCACCGACTCGTTGAGCAGGCAGAGGACATTATCACACTAGTGGGAGCTAGATCAAAAGATCCTCAACCAAATCTTCTCCAGATGGGGCACGCCATGGATCGATCTCTTTGCGACGAGGATGAATGCCAAATGCCCACACTTCGCAAGTTGGCATCCCCAGTCAGGGTCTCTAGGGAATGCATTTTCCATCGCATGGCACAACGTCTTAGCGTACGCTTTTCCGCCATTCCCGATGCTTCCCAGAGTCCTCAGGAAGATGAAGGCGGAGCCTTGTACTCTAATTCTAATAGCCCCAACTTGGCTGAGGCAGCATTGGTTAACAGAACTCCACCATCTGTCCCTGAGACCACCGATCCGTCTGAAACAGTGAGAGAGAAGAAACTCTGTTTATTTAGACCGTGGTCTTTAAACAATGAGATCGAAAATAAAAATGCATCACATCAATATCAAAACCGTACACAGGAAAAATAAAAATATATAAAAGATCCTGAAATCGTTAAAAAGAATTTTAAAACACATGCTGTACATAATAAAATTGGAAGTTATTACATTTAAAACAGGCGATTTCGATATGTTGCTCATTACAGTACTATCTGATATCATATGGGCTTGCAATCCCTCATAATTTAGCTTTTGCTTCCTGCGCTAAGCGATTCACCTCTTTCAGGTAGTTACCAAGAGCAATAGCTATTTCCAGATTTTCCATTCCTATCAACAAGTTCGTTGCTTGTACACGTTGCCTTATGCCATATTTTATAAATAAAGGACATAGGAACCGTTGTCTCACTTTTAAACATGTCAAGCAGTCAAGAGGTATGTGTAACATTTCAAACAGTGTCCGTCTCTGCTCACATTGAACGACGGGCAAGTTCAACATCCGGATCTGAAATCTCTCAGGTTGGCCGCCTGGCTCCTGAGTTCCGAGAGTTCCGAAATTTGAATATTCCACAAGACTGTAGAGACATTCTTGCCAGAGCACGAGCGGATAGCACTACCAAGACGTATTCCCTGAAATGGAAGCGGTTTTGTGTTTGGTGTGCAGATCAAGGTATACGTCCTTTCTCTTGCTCACCGGAACAAGTTTTACCTTACCTGTTACATCTGGCAAAGTCGGGCCTAGCGCACTCCTCCATTAAAATCCACCTGACGGATATATCCCATTATAAGAACTTCAACGGGTCCATCCCTCTGGTCAAGCAGGTTGATCAAACAATTTCTGAAGGGATTATACAGGTCTTTCCCGCCAGTAAGGATGTTGCCCCCTACCTGGCATCTGAATGTAGTTCTTAATCAGCTCATGAAGCATCCATTCGAGCCAGTGCACAGAGCTGACCTAAAATACATCTCTTGGAAAACAGCGCTCCTTCTGGCGCTCACCTCTGCAAGGAGGGTGAGTGAACTGCAGGCGTTTTCAATTCAGGATCCTTTTTTACAGTTTAAAAACGACAGGGTAATCCTGAGGACCAATCCGAGGTTTATTCCGAAGGTTCCGTCTGAGTTCCACCTTAATCAGCCTGTGGTTTTGCTTTCCTTCTTCCCAAATCCTAGCACAGCAGCTGAGAGATCATTACATTCCTTAGATTTCAAGCGATGCTTGAAATTTTACATCGATAAAACAAAAGCGTTCAGCAAGTCAAACCAGCTGTTGTAGCTTACAGCAGACCTAGGAAGGGTCTCCCACTTACTAAGCAGAGCATCTCAAGATGGATTTCTGTGGCCATCTGTGAGAAGTTGGCCTGATGTGCAGTGTTCACTATTCTAGTGATCACTATATATCAGTCCAAACAACCCTTATTGATGATTGGTTGTAAGTCAACCTTATAGACCAGCTATCCTAGTAGCATGGATACGAGCAGTCTAAGGCTAAGACTCTAGAGGGCGTGTTAAGCCAGCTGTTTTACCATCACATTACCCCTTGAACACCCAGTGAAAGGACACCACACAAGTGTTATGAAAATAAACAGTGTATTTATTAGAATCACAACAACCCTGTACTCTTTATGAGGACAGGGTGCTAGGCACACAACAACTCTTACGAAAATACTTAAGTTAGCACGTTATACACAAATGCCCGAGGGGCATGAAAAACCATATACTTAAAAAGTGGAATGCGAAATTACTAGCAGGTAAGTACAGTACTAATAGGCTTTGGAATCGCTAGGACTTAACTAGGGAATCGTTAGATTACTTCTAGGAGACCTAGGGGACTCGGGTGCAGAGTGTGCACTCTCACGCGGGATGCGGGACAAAGTCTATGGAGGCTAGTAAAGACAAAGTTAGTGTTCACGGGCGAACCCGACCTGGTAGGAAGAAAACGACAGTGGATCCTGACCCTAGGATAGTGAGGCTATGCTGGGACACCGAAGTGCCGAAGTTACCTAGCCCAGGGGCTGCAGCTGCATAGGTCTGAAAAGACGTCGGGGATCTCGTTGCCGGACCAGGAGCCTGGAAGGAAGAAGTTGCTGGCAGGCGACCAGTGAAGAAAAGTTCGATGGATCCAAGCCTGGATCAAGGAAGAAGAAAACCTGAAAGCAGAGGGGACCAAGTTCTTAAATCACTAGCCAGTGATTAAGTGGGCACCAGGATGGCACCGGGCGAAGTCACCGCAGTCAGGTGAGTGGGCGCTGCTGGGCTCTGCAGTCTCTCGGACCAGGAGGCGTTGTCGGCGACCAGGATGGAGGTGCGAGCTGTCCCACGAAGGTTCTTGCTGTCGACGTCGCTGGACCCAGGATTGGGCAACAAGTCTTGGCAAATGCAAGGCCCACGCGGTGGACCTAAAATGGCGTCTTGGGTGGACCAGGAGGGTCCAGGGTACTTCTCCGATGGAGGGAAGCAAGGGCCAGTCTGGAGCAACCAGACCAGCAGCAGAAATGTCGTCGGGCGTCGTCAGGAAGGCCACAAGCCAGCGGGCTAGTAGCCAAACAACGCGGTGAGCAGCCAAAAGCAGAAGGGCCCCACGCAGATCGTGGAGATGCTGGGGGGCTGCACTTCGGTGCTGGAGCTGCTCAGGGTCGGGGCTTCTCGGACCCCAAAGCACTCACCAGGAATTCACTCGGCGGGCTTGCTGGAAAGAAGTCGTGCAGTCTTGCAGATGGCCGGTCCCTTGAGGTCTCGTCGCACCCACGGTTCTCAGCTGGGCTGTAGAGGTGGGTAGAGGTCAGAGGTGCCAGGGAAGCCGGTTCTCGTCGAGCTGGGCAGTCGGATTCCGGAGGAAGGACTTGCAGCAGACCGCAGTGTTCTTAGATGGTGCCTGCGGATGCAGGGTGACTACTCCTTAGTCACAAGGGAGAAATCTTAGGAAGAAGTCTTGAGTTCCTTTCGCAGAAAGTAGTTTCAGGATTCAAAGATGATCTGATTTGGAAGGGGGCCAGTCTCTACCTTTATCTTGGAAAAGGGGGCTGGCACGCGACTAGGTCCTGCCCTATGGGTGGGACCAGGAGGGGGGTGGTTACACCCACTTCCTTGGCGGGCTTTTCCCCAGCACAGGGTCTGGAGTGACCCTGGAACTGGTTCCAGCCAGCCTATGCACAGTGAGCACCGGGGTGCCACGTGCAGTCACCTTCCTCTAAAGCCCTGCCTACCTACAATACACAAAACCCTGTCTGGGACGGTGCTGGCACCGCCCCTGGCAGGAAACCCTTTGTCCTTATCTCCTGCTCTGGGAGGACTCCCAGCAGCAGGAGGGCAGACTTGTGTCTCGGTGGCAGCATCCATTTTGTGGATGCTAAGGCTCTGTCTGACTTTAACCGGGGTTAGGGGTTACATACATGTCGTGTCCCTCTAGAAGGGTGGAATGCTAACCCCGTCGCCAGAATTGGCGAGGGGTTAGTATTCCAATTCGTATGACACCTTACTCGACATGTTTTGATAAAGCGATACCAGAGTTGGCATATAACCGCGAGGATTATAATGCACTTAAGAGTATATGGTATGCGATATCATGGAAACGGCTAAGGGATAGATCCCGAAAGCCGCAGACAGGCTCAGCTCATGCCAGAGCACCATCTCACACGATTCCAAGCACTCTGCCTTCAGGATTGTTAAGGCCTGCCATAGGAGTGACTGATAGGAGATCTGTGTGTCCATTTTAGGGTTAGATATAGGTATACTATATCTAAAGCAAAGGGTGAGTACACCACCTTGCCCCAGCTGTCGTGCAGCCAGTTGTGTCAGTTTTAGTTAGTCAATCCAGGGGTGGCACAATACATGCTTCAGCCCCTGGGAGACTTCTGGGTGCACCTCAGCCCTGGGTACAGGGACTTGGAGAGGGCCCAGTGCCAATTCAGTACCTGAGTACAATTTGGATAGAGAGAACAGCTAGGCTGTGGGTCTGATTAGCAGGCCCACAGCCAGGGAAAGTCGTAAACCAGTGCAGCAAAAAGCAAAAATCTGGGTGATCATAGGATTGCAGACCCTACTCTCCTACACCATCTCTTTCTGTCATGAACAAGCAGGACAGCCACTACGCTCTAAAGTGCGAGCCCACTCACGAGAGCTATGTCCACTTCTATGGCACTCTTTGCAGGGGTGCCAGTCATTGACATTTGCAGAGCGGCAACATGGAAGTCGCCGCATACCATCACTAGGCATTACTGCCTGGACACGGAGCTGATGAAAGATGCAGCAGTGGGACAAGCAGTATTAGTCCATTTATTTCACTGAGGTGAGCCTCCTTTCGTCCCTCCATCCTACCCTGGTATGCACATTTCTTTGCTAATACTTGTTATTGGTGTCTATTGGCTATTACTAGTCGCATGATATGTTATTATCTAATGACTTGTATATACTGTACCATCAGCAATGTACATTCTGCATTGCTTGCTACTCTGATTCAGGCATGTGAATCTATGAAAGACACCCATAATACTGGATAAGAAATGCGTTACTTACCTGTATCTGCAGTTATCCAGTATTGGTGTCTTTCATAGATTCACATGCAACCCTCCCGCCTCCCCTGGAAGGACTCACCTAATTCTCTCAGTGACACGCCTACTTAGCTTAGTGCGTACGAAAATCTAAGGGACTGAGGCTCCTGCCAGGAGGGTTCTAGAGGGAGGTGACAGCTGATTGGCTCTTCTCTAGAGTTTGGTCCTTTTTACAAAAGGACATGGATATGTTACTAAGGTGAGGCCTTTAGGCCTACTATTCTCTATATGTCTATAGGACATTACTTATTTATATACCGGGGACTCCCATCTCGACGACGGGGAATGATTCGAGCATGTGAATCTATGAAAGACACCAATACTGGATAACTGCAGGTTACAGGTAAGTAACGCATTTCTTATTGTTGCTTTCACATCTTTTAGATGATGACTCTTAAGATGCCAGTCTCATTGGGGCAGCATGAAGCCTTTCGCAGCTAAATGTAAATTGTCAGTAGTTGTCACGTTGGGGCGTCTTGCCGTTCTCGAGTGGCCGCCAGACACATGCAGGCATCGAGATCCTCAATTCCGGGCGGAAGTTGAGACCCGGTCTAGTTCTTCTTGACCCGAAGCACTTCCAGGGGAGACGCTTAAACGCTGCGTTTCCCGCCGGCTCTGTGCTTCAGATTCATTCCTGAAACCGTTTCGAGCCCAGAGAAGCTGCGGACCGCTCTCCTGTCTCCGTACACCGCTGCACCCAAGCGCTGGCCTTGGTTTTCAGTACCGGTACAGGAACCGCGCAGGAGCGCTGTTCGTGACCTTCTTGCCGCACTGAAAGCGCTTGAGTTTTCCTTTCTTGATTTCAACCGCGCAGGAGCGCTACAGTTGTTTACATTTGCTATCGCGCAGGAGCGCTGTTCATCCTTTGTTCTGGGCCGCGCTACAGCATTTACCCTTGGTTTTTCCTCCAGGAGCGCTGTATTTGTTGGTCTACACTGTCACCGCGCAGGAGCACTGTATCTTGGTTGCTTTGTGACTGCGCAGGAGCGCTATATACTTGGTGGTTATATTTTGTTTTCACTGTCACTGCGCAGGAGCGCTATATACTTGGTGGTTATACTTTGTTTTCACTGTCACCGCGCAGGAGCGCTTTACCTCGGCTGGTTGCTTCTACACATGGGGGCCTGCCTTGGCTTTCAGTACCTCGATCCCAGAATCCGTATGAGCCCTGATGAGTCTATGGAAAAGGGGCTCCTTCCTGCATGTGTTTAGTGGTCTCCCCTGAAGTGGGAGGTGTGGCCTTTCCTAACTGGGTCTTTCTTGTTTCCCCAGTTGTATCAAGATCCTTCCCTGCTCCGCAACCACCAAGACCCCTTCAATCATGTTATTGGCTCCCTTCCCTGGTTCCATCTCATCCCTGCTGGGTACCTCTCTCTCCGCACGGGTCAGGTGGGTACAGGGGCGGTGGCTCTTGTCGTCTCTGCGGAATCGTTTCACAAGCAAAGGTGAGTCTTGTGGGGCATCCGACAGTAGTCAGATGATCAAGAGATTTAAATCTTCCTCCGACTGTATGACCATCCTAAAGGAAACTAAACATCTGAACACCATAGCGTCTTGTGCTTTAAATGGAAAATAATTGTTTTCTGGTGTCTTCAAAGCAGCGATTCAATAAAATGCCTGGAGCATGGGTGCTCATAAATATTTTCTGAGAGGCCTCAAAGAACAGTGTGGGATGGGCTTGAGGACAGCATCGATGTTGGGCCATCCCTAGGGAGACAAGGACGTATAGGAGATTATCGAGACAGTTAAAAAACAATAGCTTTTCAAAACTGGAAAGTGGGAGATTTACCAAAAAAACTGGCTAATGTATTTTCCTCATTGGCTTATGTTGAAACGGTAGGCTGTAGACACCTAATATAAAGCCATTTTTGGCTTCAGAAAATCTGGAACCTCTCACCTGAATGAATGGGTTCTGTAGAAAAAAAAGCCCAGAACCAAAAAACGAAGTTGCTTGGTTAGTAAAAATGACAGAAAAAATGGAACTCTGGCAGCTGTTATTTCTCTGCTGCTCTTTCCCAGAGGAATGTCTGCGGGCCACAGGGAGAAGTCTCCCGGTCGCCCGCGGGCCGTTGTTTGAGTACCACTGGCCTAGAGGATGCCATTTTACCCTGCATGTTCTTCATTTGGCACAATCAAATCTACATTTCAACTCAATAAAAGTACATTGAGCTGCCATACCAGCGTATAGAAAAGGACCAATTGAAAGATCCTTTTTATGATGGCAGTTGTTAAAGACTTCTTTAGGATAAGAAAGGAATTTCCCCCTATTAGGCAGCCTAGTTTTATCTAAATTAATGGCTTCCCCTTTTGAACCCATACATTAGACCTCAATGTAGCACCTTACTTGGAAGATAGCTTTTTTATTTCGGTGTTATGTCATCTTCTATAGAACCGTACAGGTTTTTAAAACAATAGAGTAGTGTTAAGAACACGTTCCTCCTTTTTTACCAGACGTTGTTTCAGAGTTTTAGAACAGTCAAAAAATGTTACTACTGATATTTTAAGGACTCTTCATTCCTAAGACCAACCTTTTCTGTTATAAGGAGCTAATTCCGTTTGCTGCAAATCATCTCAAGCTACTAATATTAGTGTTGTATTGGCTAGCAAATCAGACAAGAGTGCATTCATGGCCACCTATGCACGTTTACCAGCAGTAATGGCATCAGTGCATGAAGCAGGGTTGCCCGCAGGGATGTAAAAAAAGCTTTTTCAATAAGGAATACCTTTATATGGGTAATACATAACAAAGTAAAAGAGAAAAGGGAGGTCTCCTTTAAATTCCAATACGGGACAAGGAGAAAAGTATTGTAAACAAGCGGGTCCCTATAGTTCTACCAACCAAATATGGTTTCAGGAAAGAAACAGATTTACGCATCCACTGACCAAACCTGTTTTTTCTGTTTTAATGTCTATGTGGATTGACACATTTTTAACTTTATTTTATGGTACTTCTGTGCAGAACAACGTATTGTATTGAATAAATTATGCATTTTGTAATGATCAAACTCTACTGATAGATATATTATTCTTTATTTCTTGGTTAAGAATATGCAATGATATTTGTGGCACTAGTGGTTTCTTGAGTGGTCAGTGGATGGGTCAATCTGTTTCTTTCCTGAAATCGTATTCGGTTGGTAGAACTATAGGGACCCGCTTGTTTACTGTAGGAGAGTGGGGTCTGCAATCCTATGGTCACCCCAGATTTTTGCTTTTTGCTTCACTGGTTTACGACTTTCCCTGGCTGTGGGCCTGCTAATCAGACCCACAGCCTCGCTGTTCTCTCTCTAAATTGACAACCATGTACGTTAGTCAAAGTCAAAAAAATTACTTTATTTGGTATTTCACAACCATAAAGTATACATATCCAAAAACAATTTAAAAGTAACAAACAACTAAAAGTTCTTTTAGTTAAAAATGTCTTTTCTCGTTTTTTCATTTACAAACTAACCCAGTCATTATCGAAGGTCTGATTCTGCTTTTTGAAGCTTGGTCTCTACATAATTCATAAACTTTACCCCGCGGCATATCAAAATGTTTGAACCTGCTCCCATCCAGCTGGTCACAGCTTGCCTGCAGGTACGGATCTGTAGCATATTAAAAATTGGTTTCAGTAAAATTTTCCTTTCTTCTTTAGAAGACTCACGCGTGCACAGGAGGTGACACAAGGTCTCACTGTGATAATCACATAATCTACATCTTCGTTCCTGGTGAGTGACCTTCCATGACGGAATCAAATCTTTTGAGAAATGGTTACCCATTCTGAAGGCCATAAATTTTGTTTTTAGTGATAGCCGGAAGTGCGCAGTGAGATAAGGTTGAGGTTTTAGTCGTTTATACGAATTTAGAATGGTCCATGCGTGTCGACGTTTGGCCAAAGTCTTTTTATCCTCTACCAGAGATAAGGCTTTTGCGTTTAGATTGCAATTTTTTTTAAAGGACGTTGTTTCCGGTGGGTTTTTCCAGATCTCCACCATTTTTAGGGTATCTAGTGATGCTCTCAGGTCATAGCCCCATGAGTCAGGTTCCTGTTGGTCATATTGTTTTTTAATCTCTTGCCAACATAAGTTGTTTAAAGATCCAGTTTCCGATAATCTCAATTTCCAGCACCATTTCACTAGAGCTGCTTTCCTCTGGTAGATTTGATTTTGTAGACCAAATTCTAGCCTTATTTGGGCAGGGGCTGCTCCTTTGTATATGTGAAAGACAGTTTTGTATATTCTTGTCTGGAGAGCGTTTAGGGTAGCTGCTTCTTTCCCATGCCATATTTCCAGTCCATATGAGAGGGATGGTAAGACTTGGGCTGTCATTACTTTTAACAGGTGGTCATATGATGGACATTGCAATTTCTTTTGCAAAACCTTGTAAGCAAAGCTCAGTGCTTGGGCCTTTATGGCAATTGTTCTTTTATGATCTATGAGGGACATGTTTTTACTTATTGTAACCCCCAGATATTTATAAGCAGTTGTTTCCTCAATGGGTTTTCCTTTTGTTTGCCAATTGAAGGATTTTCCACCGGTGCCCGTCAATCTCACCACCTTTGTTTTTTTTATGTTTATTTCCAAACCTTCTCTCTCGAAATAGTCAGTTAGTTCCGATATTACTCTTTGTAGGCCTATTGGGGTTTGGCTTAAAACTACAATGTCATCCGCATATTGGAGGCACTGGATGCTTTCATTGGCCAGTTTGGGCGGGTGTCCATTAACATTCTTGAGATGGTCTTTCAAATCGGCCAGATATATATTGAAAAGGCTTGGGGAGAGCACACAGCCTTGTTTAAGGCCATTAGTTATTTTTTGTTCAGCAGATATTCTTCTTCCATCACCCAATTTTATCTTGGCCCATGTTATGCTATATAAAGCCATTAATGTTTCCATTAGTGCCGGTGGGAGACCCATGAGATCCAGTTTTTCCCATAGTCGTTTTCTGGGAACTCGATCGAAGGCGGATTTCAGGTCTCTATAGCAGGCTATTAGACCGATCTTCTTTTTCCTTGCTCCTTCGATTAGTAAGGACAGGGCTGACAGATTGGTTAAGCAGCCCATGCCTTCCCTAAAACCGGTTTGAAAGTTGGGTATTCTATTGTGATCTATTATCCATTGTGGTAGTAGAGACAATATGCAAGAAGAAAAAAGCTTTGCCTCCACATCGATTAGGGCTATTAGTCTGTAGTTACCAGGGTCCATTCTGCATCCACTTTTAAGGAGAGGGTGGAAGATGTTTCCTTGCCAAGATTCTGGAATCCTTTTTTCCTTATAAATGTGGTTAAATAATGGAGTCAGGTAAGTTGCATAGAAGTCGATATCATATCTGAATAAGGCATTAGGCATTCCATTTGGGCCAGCTGCTCCCTCCACTTTTAGTTTCCTTATTAGGCTGATTAGCTGTTTGGCAGTTGTCAAGGGCGTTTGATCCTCTAAGGCAGTGCCTTCGGGCTGGTACTTTTTCCACTGTCCCAGGGTTTTTTCTTTTTGTTCTTGACCTTTTTTTGAGTAATTAGATGTTACTGTGTTAATTGGGGGGCTCTGGAAGTTATACAAATTGTCGATATATGCAGCTCATGTATCTTCACTTGTTCCTATGTTATGTTGATCACCAGCTCCTTTCGATAATTTATTTATGATTTTCCAAAATTCTCCACTGTTAGGTAGTTTGCTTGTTCTTAACAGTTCTATCCAGATTTCCTCTATGTAAGATGTTTTTGCTTTTCTGCAATCTTCTTTATATTCTTTCCTCATTTTTTGTATAGCGGTGTGATCTACTTCTTTTCCTAATCTTTTTTTCTGCGGCCATTTTTCTTAACTTTTTCGAAATTTCTCTTTTCTTATCTCTTAGGTTGAAATTATACCACGGATCTTTGTTTACTTTGTATCCATAAATTGCCGGAGATTTTACCGCGAATTTTCCTAGTACAAATTTATGTAAATTCTCCCAATTTGTCATGGGTGATTGGTTTATTATGGCGTTCGTGAAATTTACGTGTTCCAGTACCGAGTCCATAATTTCTTTTTTTATATTGCCTTTGCTTTTGATTTTCTTCAATTTGTATATCTCCGGAATCGCGGTAAGAAATTCTAATTGACTTTTATCTTCGATGTTTTTCCTCATTATAATCTCTTGTGGGGAATGGTCGCTCTCTGGTCGGATTTGGATTCCGAAATAGTCTATGCTCTTTTTTAGTTCATTGTTTATTAAAGTGAAGTCGATTATAGAATTCCTTTTGCCACTGGTAAAGGTGGTTTTGGCAGGTATATCTCCCTCTGTGTTTCCGTTGAGGATTATTAAACCTAGAGATTCCAGTTTGCCCCAAATATTATGCAATTTATCCTTGGTTGTATTGGTTTTTATTAGGTTGCTGTTGAAGTCGCCGGAAAGAAATATCTCATGAAATTGATAAGTTTTTGCGTAGGGATTTTATCAAATTTGTTAAAGTTAATGCTTTATTCTTTTTTGTGGTCTTATCTGGGTGGATATATATATTTATAATTATTAAATTCCATCCTGGACTTTTTTTGCTTGCTTTTGACTCGATTTTGACCAGTTGTAACCAATTTTCCCCTACATCGAGCAATTCGGTTTTCCAGTCTAGGTTGTTCGTAATAAAGGTAGACAGGCCACCCCTTGGGTGTCCAAACTTTGCCAGTCTTTCTGCCAGTATGTGGTGTTCCTCGTATCCCATAATTTGCTTCGGGGTTAGATTCCATGTTTCCTGAAGTAGTATTATTTCGAAATTACTCAGGTAGTCTATTGTCTCTTGATCTTGGGACATTTCTTTGAAACCGTGTACATTCCATGAGCAAATCTTTATTTTTTTTATTACTGGTTTTGGGATTAATTTGATATTATGTCTTTGATTTTTTAGTGCCAGTTTCACTACATCAGGATCGATGAGAATTTAGTGCCTGAGCTACCCAAGACCAATCCTTGTATTCCTTCTGACGCTGGTATTCCTGCTTTGTTTTGATACTGCTCAGATCTTGTTCGGGGATTGTTTTATTTCTTGCTCCCATTAGGATTGATTGCGTTTTTCCCTTTGTATTATTAGATTGGGGAAATGAATTACTTAACAGTGGGAATGAATATTTTATTGGGGTGTGACGCTCTAGAGTTATTCCCCATTCTGAAAAATGTGTCCTAGTTGAAAAAATAAGATCTGCTATTTCTTTGGATCCCCAGGTGGTTCTACTTATTTCCATGTCTGTTTCTTTGTTTCCTTGGATGAATTCTAGGGCTTTTAGGTCGCTTGTTGTTATACCCCTTAATTTTGGTATCACGTCAAATAATCGCAGGATATTTCCTCTGTTCAGTGTGTCTGTGTTTCCTTTTGTTTGATATTCCGGCTTAAACAATAATGTACATTCTGCTTCCATACTGACCGATTCGGGATATCGGATTTGGTAGACTCTCCTTTTTCCCTCACTTGGAACAAAATGTATATGAGATATGTTATCGTTCTGGCAGACCGTAGTTGTTGAGTCCGGTCGGATGTAATCTACCATAGCTGCCTCTTTTGTGGGATGCGATTCTTCTCGGTTTATTTGTATGTTGTTTACGTTTTGCCCTATTTTATCAGTAGACTCATTTTCGGGGCTATCTCTACAGGTTCTTCCTTTATTTCCTACTGTGATGGTCAGGTAAATATTAGATTCCCTCACTTGGTCTGCCTCTGTATTTTGTCTTTGCTCGTGTTCCGTTTTTATATGTTTGAATGGTGGATTTCCACCATTATGACAACTTGATCCTTTTTGGGCCAGAGTTTCGCAAACCCTTTCTTGCGTGTTATCCTGAATTTTTTGTTGTTCTACGGCTTCCATACGGTTTGATTTTAGTGTTTCGTTTTTGTCGTTGGTTTTCTTTGAAAATGACTTTTCCTCATCTGTCGGTTTCCCTTCTGTGTTTGATGGTATTTTGGTATTATCAGAAAGTCTTGTTTGTTCTACTATTTCCTGTGTTTTTTACTTTTTTCCCATCCTCTCTGGTGGAGGTATCTATAATCTGATTAATTGGGGTAGCTTTTGTCTTTTGTTCGAAAATGGCAAAAAGTTTGTTTACCTGCTTACTTTTAATGGATTTTTTTCTCGCCTTCCTTGCCCGTTTCCGTTGTCTTTTAGTTAGGGGTTCTGACGTGCCCGACGAACTCATTGTTTTGTTTTCTTCCAGGCTTCTCGTTGGTGGTTCATTTTTGTCTGAGTCATTTAAAGTTTTTTCTTCTATGAATATGGTAGATCTCTTTTGATTTACGAGTTTATTGACCTCTATGGCCTCTGTGTTGAGGTTGTCACTTTTGTTGGATTTCCCACATGTTACCTCTAATATATCTTTCAAAATGTCTGGGAGGGTTGCTAATTTATCGATTATTTCCTTGCAGACACAATTTTGGTCTGTTAGTTTCTTTTTCCATTGTTTTTTCTCCTCCTTTTCTTTTATGAGGTATAACGCATTTTTTTCCAGTTTCAAATTTATCCCTGATATGTGAGTTGCAATTAGGTTCATTAAGTCTACCTGCACATCCAGTTTGTTAGATTGAAAATTCAGGGCACTGGTTGCTTGTTGTAGACTTTTTAGAAGCACATCCCCCCCAGAGTGTAGATTTTTCTTCGGTTTGTGCTGACCGTATCCCTGTTGTCCTGTTTAAACTTTCTGATGAAGAAATAGTTATGGGGTGTGTGTCTTTTATTGAGTTTTTACCTATGTCAGAGACCTGGCTTTTATTCCCTGGCTGATTGATTGGACTTGATGTAAGGATTATTGGGGAAGATATTAGCTTCATTTTCTGTCCAGTTACTTTCCTTGTATCCATATTATCATGAAATTCTTGTTTGCTTAAATTTTCAAGACTCAGGTGCATTAAATCGACTTCCTTGTTGATGTTTTCTTCGAGCATTCTCCGCAATTCTGTTTCTTCGAAGATCGAGAACGATTTTGACCACTCTGTTTTTTGTGCGCTTTTCTGTAGATTTGTTTGAGCTCCCAAGTTACTCTGCGTGATGTGTACTAGATTATTTTCATCAACCTCATCTGGTATGTTGTTTGGTATTGACTTTGTTTCGTTGCATGGTGCGTGAACTTGGGCTGTTGTTTTTATCAGCCATTTTTTTATTGTCGATTTTTCTTTGAGATTAGGGCTCGTATATATTTCAGAGTCGTTACTCATCTTGCGTTTTTTGCGTGTTGTGGTTAGACCAGTTGTTTTATTTTGGCTTTTTTGAAATTTTACGCCGATGCTGTTATTTGGTGTTATTCCCCCTCGCTCTTTTAAAAACTGGAAATTGTACGTCACATTATCATCTCCAAAATTGAAAGGTTCCACTGAGGGGGTATGTGCCTGGTCTAAATGAACATTCCCGGTTTGATCTTTTGGATTGTTCTTATTCCCTTGTTCCTTTTTCCCTTTTACTGCCAACCTTCTTTTAGCTTTCTGTATTCGAGGTTGTCGAATTTTTCCTGACCGCATCTTCGGTGCTTCAAATACCGGAAAAGGGTTTCCTTCCTACTCCTATCCTGTGTTATTTTTCCGATGGTTTCCCTGGCCCGTCTGCCACTTAAGCGACAGCTGCCGTCTAGGGAAAGCACTTTAGAAATATGATCTAGGATTGGATTGGATTGGATGGAGGGTTCTGTAGATTGCTTTATTAGCGGGAACGATGAGAGTACTCCCCAGAGGTTTCCGGCTAGTCCTTAGCTGCTCCCAACGCCATTCCTTATAGGCTCGTTCGCCTCATATGTGTCATGTGCCTCATATGCCTCAATATGCCTCTTGTAGAGTCTTTACTGTTTTGCAAACCCGCGTGGCTCCTCCAACTCCAGCTCCTTCAGCCACTCCCTACTCCTCTCCGTAACCAGGGCCTTGGGGAGCCTTGGGAATGCTTTAGACCTTTTCTGCTTCACCTCGCTAGCATAGCTAACGTAGATTTACTCCTCTGCTCCCACACTGCCAAAAAGTCCTCTTTTCTGGCTCAAGGGCTCAAGGTCTCAGGGGGTTTCAAAGTGTTCAGAGCGCACAGGGGCTGCCTGATGCCCAGGCTCCCTCTACCGCCCTCTGCCACCCTCTTAGATTGATTAGCTGCTTTAGGTTGTCTTGATTTGTCTTTGATTGTCAGTAAACTGACAATATGTAATAAGTTGACAAAATGTTCGTTTTAGAAAAGCTGCAGCAGCATACTCTTACTCTTGCTATTCCCACATAGCAGCCTAATAGCTCCACAACGCCATAAACACTGCAGATGCCAGCAGTGCTTGTTCATGTTACTTGCCTCAGCTCTTGCTCAGCTCGGCTCGGCTCCACTTTTAGACCTCCTCTGCTGGCTGCCGGGTGCTGCTGCTGGACGCCTCGCTGTATTTGGCGGTGCAGCAATTTGACCGCTCGCCTGCCGCTCCGCCTGCCTGTCTGCCGATTCCTCAGGTGCCCCGTCAAAGCACCACGACCCGACCCGTGACCTACAAACTGGCAGCGGTCTACAAAGGACCACACTCGTGCTCCGCTCGGCCGTGGCAACCAAGCACGCCAAACACGCCGCCACTTTCTCCTCTGCCTCCTGCTGCCGCCGCTGCTCTCAGCACTCTCCGAAAACTCTCTGACTCTCTGATTCCGCTCTCTGAATCCGCTCTCTGGCACCACCATGTACGTTGGGTGCATTTACCAATTGGTACTGGGCCACCTTATCAGTCCCTGTACAGTGTACCATAGGTACCCAGGGCATAGGTGTACCCAGGGCCTACCAGGGGCTGAAGCATGTATTGTGCCACCCCTGGCTGGCCATCTAAACAGACACAACTGGCTGCACGACAGCTGGGGCAAGGTGGTGTAATCACCCTTTGCTTTAGATATAGTTCCCTATATCTAAACCTAAAATGGACACATATATTCCTATCAGTCACTCCTATGGAAGGCCTTATCAATCCTGAAGGGAGAGTGCTTGGAATTATGTGAGATGGTGCTCTGGCATGAGCTGAGCCCGTTTGCAGCTTGCGGAACCAAGTCCTTATAGCTGTTCCATGATAACGCTATACCATATACTCTTAAGTGCATTATAATCCTCGCGGTTAAATGCTAACTCTGGTATAACATTATCAAAACATGTCGAGTAAGGTGTCATACGAATTGGAATACTACCCCCTCGCCAATTCTGGCGACGGGGGTAGCATTCCACCCTTCTAGAGGGACACGACATGTTTGTAACTGAGAACCCCGGTTAAAGTTAACTCTAGCCTTGGCATCACGAAATGGATGCTGCCACCACAGACACAAGTCTGACCTCCTGCTGCTGGGAGTCCTTCCAGCGAGGGCGGCTTGGACAAAGGGTTTCCTGCCTTGGGAGGTGCTAGCACCACCCCAGACAGGATTTTGTGTATTGGGTAGGGTAGGCTTGAAAGGAATGAGACATGCCTGGGGCACACAAGGTGCCCTGTGCATACACCGGTTCAAACCATTTGCTGGGGCACTCCAGCCCCAGCTCGGGCGGGAAACCGGACAAAGGATAGGGGGTCTAACCACCCCCTTCCTGGTCCCACCCAGGGGAGGGACCTAGTCAGTAGTGCAGCCCCCTTTAGCAGGATAAAGGTAGGAGCTGGTCCCATTCCAAATCAGATTATCCTGAACATATTCTACAAGAAGAAACTCTGGACTTCGACGTTCTGCTCCACAGAAGACTGAAGAATCTCCCTTGTGGGCAAGGAGTGTCCACCCTGCACAAGCAGGCACCATCAAGCGTCCAGCGGCTTCCCTTTGTCGTCTTCCTTCCCGGTTCCAGACTTCAGAGCCCGACGAGACCCTGATTCCCAGACCTCTCCGACCTCAACCCACATCTGCAGCAAAGCTGAGACCCGTGGGTGCGACGAGACACGTGGGACCGGCCATCTTGGAAGAAACTGCACTTCGCTTCCAGCACGACTCCCGTGGTAACCTCGACCAAGTGCTTTGGGGATGAGAAGCCCCATCCCCGAGCAGCCCCTGCACCGAAGATCAGCCCTCCAGCATCCACGAGATCTGCGCGGGGCCCTTCTGTTTTGTTGCTGCACGACGCGTTGTCTGGTCACTTGCTGGCTGGCTAGTTGCCTCCTAGATGACGAACTTTGAAATCTTTGCTGCAGGTCTGGTTGCTCCAGACTAGCCCTTGCTCCCTTCCTAAAGAGGGGCACCCCGGACTCTCCTGGTCCGCACCAGACGCTTTCTTCACTCCGTGGGTTGCCTTTGCCAAGGCCTGTTGACGCCGATTCCTGATCCAACACCGCCGACAGCGAGAGCCTGCGTGGGACAGCTCAATCCTCCATCCTGGTCGTCGAAGACACCTCCTGGTCCACGTGGCTGCGGAGTCAAGCGTCCACTCTTCACCTGATCGCGACGACAACATCTGGTTCCTTCCTGGTTCCACTCCAGTCACTGGCTAGAGACTGTGAACATTGTCCCCTCTGCTTTCAGGTCTCCTTCTTCACCAATCCACCCTTGGATTGCACCGGACATCTTCCTCCTGGTCGCCTGCAGCATCTTTTCTTTCAGGCTCCATTGACTTCAACGCGAGAACCCGACACACTTTGGCACCTATGCACTCGCGGCCCGTGGGTGAGGTAACGAGAGCATTTTGGTGCTCAAGGGTAGTTTAACTGTCCTAGTGTCCAGTTCCACAGTCGTTTTAGTCCTACCTAGTCAGGATTGTCCGTACTCACCTTTAACTTGAACTGTACTGTCCATAGACGTTGTTACGCATCTCATGTGTGAGTTCACACTCTGCACACGCGTTCCGTGGGCGCCCTATTACTTACCTAGGGTTAGTGTAGCGTGGTCCCATCGATCCTACAGCCTCTGGACAGCTCCATTCCTTCTATCGACTTTCACATTCCACTTACTTAGTATATGGTTTGTCGTGCCCCTAGGGCACCATTGTAATTTTGTGCAACTTATCGTATTTTTCCTAAGAGATTGTCATGTGCTTAGCCCTCTGACCTCATAAAGAGTTCAGAGGTGTTGTTATTAATAAATATACTGTTTATTTTCATAACAACCTGTGTGGTGTCCTTTCATCTGGTATTCAAGGGGTTATATTGTGGTAAAACAGCTGGCTTCACATGCCAAAAGAGTTTAGCCTAAGACTGCTTTGTCCATGCTACCATTAGGATAGCTGGTCTATAAGGTTGACTTACAACCAATCACCATAAGGGTTGTTTGGACTGATACAGGGTGATCACTAGAACTAGTGAGCATCATATATCAGGCCAACTTCTCACATTTACGGTAATACATAACAGCTATTCCTCTAATGTCCCTGGCACCAAGATAATATTGTTTGTAATACGTCGCCCTAATTCCTTATGACTTGTCATTCAAATATCCGCTTTAAATATATTTTGGAAATACAACAATTTTCCCCAAACATCAGCGTTTGAGTTTTGAAAATACACACATTTACATAACAAATACACACTTTTCAATTTTGGTATGCATACATTTAGCCAAGCAAAAACCTCCTTTATTAGGCTGTGCTGCGCACAGGAGAGCTACTTGCAGGTAGATGGAGAACTACAAGTAGCTCACAAGCTACTTGTTGAAGAAGTATCTTCGACCCGGAGATATCAACACAATACTTTATCTGTAAACAAGCAAGTAAGCATAAATACACAGTGGTCTCCAGGGGGAGACCAAACCATGTACTAAGGAAGTGGAATGCGAACTGCGACCAAAGTCGTGACTTGGACCAGAAGACTATGAGCTGGTGATCCAAGGAACAACCTGAGGTGGGTACCCAGGAACACCACAGAGGCTGTGTGCAAAGTGGAGGAAACACAGCCGCTTACTCTAAACAAGTCAATGGCAAAGTCGCGGTTGCAGTTTTCAAGAAAAAAGACCCTTCCCAGTGGACCCTGGAGAAACTCAGTGTAAGACAAAAGGTTGGAGAGTCACCCCACCCGTGGACACCACAGGAAGCAGGATACCTACCTACACCAGGAAAGCTGGGCTCATAGGTGCAATGTGACGTCGGAAACTGCCATAGACCACAGGGGAGGACTTCAGAAAAGATGCAACTGACGAAGGTGAAAGTCTGGTGGTATCCAAGCATGGAATCTAGAAGAGGAGTACCTGCAAGCATAGGGGACAGAGTCTATGCCACTTGGAAGTGACCAGGAGGCACGGAAGACCAATGACCACGATGACGGAAGATAAAGGAGTGATGACGATGACCTTGTTGATGTAGGTGTGAGGACCAGGCGACGCTGTGGAAGACAAAGAGCCGTTCACGAGCTATCCCACGTCGGAAGTCGAGAAACAGGGGGTTGGTATCCGGCAGGAGTACCAAGAGGCCTTGGCAGCAGCAACAGATGTGATAAATGAAAAAAGAGCAACCTTGGGACGAGCTAGGTCCAATGGACTCACCAATTGCAGGAGAGTCAGAGCAGGCCCCGAGCTAGCAGGGGAGCCCACTGAAGCCTAAGAAGACCCCCAAGACGACCCACAGGCCAAAGGCAGATGAGTCGCAAGATGACCTCAAGCAGCTCACCAAAGATGCAGGCCCACAGTGCAGTGGATGTGGTGAGTACAACAATCTGGGCAAGAAGAGATTATCCAGTATTAGGGGTGTCTTTCATAGATTCACATGCCTGAATCATTCCCCGTCGTCGAGACGGGAGCCTCCGGTATATAGAAAAGTAATGTCCTATAGACATACATAGAGAAAAATAGGCCCAAGGGCCTCACCTTAGTGGCCTATCCTTGTCCTTACGTAAAAAGGACCAAACTCTTAGAGCCAGCCAATCAGCTATCACCTCCCTCTAGAACCTTCCTGACAGGAGCCTCAGTCTCTCAGATTTTCTACCGCACGTTGTGCTAGGGAGTCTCCAACCTGAGTTCTCCTCAGGATCTCTTCAAAACCAACTTATTCACTTTTCAAAGTGAGTTCTTTCTCCAAACATCTCATACAGGATTACTTCAGAGGAGTAAGTGATTTATTTCTTTGAAATTGCTGGCATGTCTGAATCCCAGAAGAAAGCCCTCTTCAGGGCCTGCTCTTCATGTGGGAAGAAAAGGCTCCATGTGGAAGACAAGCATGCCCTATGCTTATACTGCCTTTATCCTGACCACATACCTAAGGACTGTAAGATATGTAGGTCTTTCCCTAACAAAACCTTGAGAGACAGAGAAGGTCGCCTGCTCATTTGGCTGGACAGGCTTAAAAACAGGGAAGATGTGGTCTCCTCAGAAGGAAGTTTTTCAATGACCTCAGAAGTCTCCCTGAAGAGGCCAAGGGTGGCTTCCCCTGGCCCCTCAGACACTCCTCATATGAAGTTACAAAAGAAATCTTCAGAGGCGAGATCAACGAAATCTTCAGTGTCTGACAAGGACTCTCAGGCTTTTAAGAAACCTACGCAGTCGTCCAGCAAGCTTACAGCATCCTCCTCGTCGCAAAAGAGAATTGTGGCGCCAGTTTCCATCTCCACAGCGACGACGACTGTGTCGACGACGACAGCGTCGTCGGTTTTCTCGTCGACGATGACCACTCCATCGTCGTCAGCGGGTAAGCCTATTCCATCGGTAATTCTGTTGAAGCCGTCGTCGACGTCCAAGACCTCGTCGACGACGAAGATTGCCCCGTCGACGCCGACATCGTCGATGAAGAATTCATCGTCGACGACATCGACGACGAAGGAATCGTCGACGACCACAGCGTCCACGAAGGCATCGTCGACGAAGGCATCGTCGACGAAGATAGTCTCGTCTACGGAAGTACCGTCGTCGAAGAGTGGCCCGTCGACGAGGGTTCCGTCGACGGAAGACTCGTCGTCGGATTTAGTCGTTCCGGAGCCGTGGAAGAAATCCAGGCTGATTGAATCGTCGGCTTGAACCCTACCGCCGTCGACGACGACGGGGACGACGACAGGGGCCCCTGCAAAAGGTCCGGTGTCGGTCAAACTGACCAAGAAAAAGATTACACCTGAGACGACATCACCCAGTAAGGTGCAAAGTCATTTGCCCACGGAGATTCTCCAGAGTGAGGATTCTGAGGAAGAACTCCTGGAGCAAGCTACTTTCATTTCGGACCTCAACGTAAAATGTCAGAGCACAGACGAGGAACAGGATGAGGTGATCTACGAGGAACACTCTTTCCAAGCTCAAGTCCGTATGGAGGTCACGCCGATGGTATGCCTTCCCGTGTCCATTGTAAATGACCTTAAATACCTGATCCAGGACTACAAACAGCGTTTCCCTGAATCACAGGCAAATGAGAAGGGGGGCCCGTCGCCTGCGACAAATGCACCGGCGGCAGCACCAAAACAGTCAAGGCCAGCTCCTCAGGCCCGCCATGAGAAAACGCCACCTCAGGTGATCGAATCATCAGATGAGGAGGCTGAGGAAGTGGAAGAGGGGGAAGTCCAGGAGGACCAGTCAGATCACGACGTGGACGAAGACCATGTGGCATCTTCCCCAGCTTCACCCCAACCGCGCCAAGCAGATTCCCCGCCAGTGGACATTGGCGGTTTCCATAAATTAGTAGAAAGAGCAGCGAAACGATTTCATATGGAGAGGGAATCGATTGAGACCGAGTGTTTCTTATATGACTTTAAGGAACAAACAAAGAGGATAACGAAGTCTATCCCAATCATAGACTTTCTCTGGGACCAAGGAAAGAAACTAATGATGACGCCGGCCTCTCTACCTGCGGTGGTTCCACGCCTGGATAAGAAATATAAGGCTCCAACAAAAGCGGCAACTTGCTTTAATGGGCACCCGAAACCGGATTCGGTTGTAACCCAGGCGGCCCAAAAGAATTCTCGCAGCCCTTCCTCTCCTCTGTCAGCCCCACCGGACAAGGAGGGAAGGAAGTTGGACACAATCGGTAAACGTTTTACAACGACTTCCGCCATGACCATCAAGGTGGCCAACTTCATAGCCCTGTTGGGGCGTTATAACCGCCAACTTTGGGAAGATATAGTCCCATATATAGCGGAACTGCCAGATACAGTTCAGGAGGAGGTCAAGGCACTCCTTACGGAGGGACAAACCTCGGCAGCTGAGATCATTGATTGTGCCATAGATGCAGCCATGACGGGCTTTCGTCAACTAGCTGGGGCGGCCGTCCTACGCCGTCAGGGATGGCTTAAGGCAACATCTTTCAGACCAGAGGTACAGACGAAGGTGCTGGACATGCCCTTCGACGGCCAACACCTTTTCGGAGCCAAAATTGACGAGGCGCTCCAGGCAATTAAAAAAGACACTGATACGGCTAGAGCACTTGGTACTTTACAGGCAAGGAACCAGTCCTTTCGGGGTAACAGATCCAGGGGCCAGTCCTCCTACAGGGGATACTTTCAAAACAGGTCCTCGTATTCCTATCAGAATAGGTCCCAGTACCAACAGAAGCAGCAACAAGGTCGTCAAACTTCTTACGGAAGATCAAACTTTAAGGGCAAAAACCAGAGGAGAGGCACGGGCGGACGCCAGTGACCAATTACTCCAGCCAGTCCAGCAACTATATCCCTCATTAAAAATTGGAGGAAAATTGACCCATTTTCTTCACAATTGGCATCTCATCACCACAGATCGGTGGGTGCTCCAGCTAATACAATTTGGCCATTCCCTGGAATTTACCTCCATCCCACCTGCAACGCCTCCACACAGGCTGCCGCACAAACATCTACGACTGTTGCTTCAGGAAATATCTGCGATGATAAAGAAAGGGGCGATCGAAAGAGTTCCATCTTCTCAAAGAGGACGGGGATTCTATTCCCGCTTCTTTCTTATACGCAAGAAGGAGAAAAAGTGGAGGCCCATTCTAGACCTCAGAGCCCTCAACTCTTTCCTGAAGAGTCAGTCGTTCAGGATGGTGACAATCCAAGAAATACTGGGCATACTAGAAAAAGGAGATTTTATGACTTCTTTGGATCTCCAGGATGCCTACTACCACATCCCGATACTCCAGGGGCACAGAAAATTCCTAAGGTTCGAGGTGGCGGGACACCACTACCAATTCAAAGTCCTACCGTTCGGCCTCAAATCCGCTCCGCGGATCTGCACCAAGTGCCATTCACCTGTGGCAGCTTTCCTGCGCCAAATGGGTCACCAGGTCTTCCCCTACCTCGACGACTGGCTGGTGAAAGCACCCTCGGCAGCAGGCGTGACCTAATCCTCAAACGCCTGCACCAATCTCTTTCAGCAACTAGGAGTGACTCTCAATCTCGAGAAATCCTGCATGACCCCGACACGGAACATCACCTTCCTTGGGGCGGTCTTGAACACAGAATGCGCAAGGGCATTCCCTTCAAAGGAAAGAAAAAACAAGATAATATCCCTGGCCACGGCTGTGGCATCAAGGAAGTCCCTAAGAGTTCGAACTTACAAATCACTCCTAGGAATGATGTCTTCTTGTATACTTCTCATTCCGCACTGCAGACTCAGGATGCGCCCATTGCAAGAGGCCCTCACAAACCAATGGACACAGAGTACAGGTTCTTTCGAGGACATAGTGATGATAACACCTCAAATGTCCAAGAGCCTGGAATGGTGGAAAATTCACAAGAATCTGTCTATAGGACTGCCATTCCTCCTTCCAGCAACACCTCTGGTGATTACCACGGATGCGTCCCTGGAAGGCTGGGGAGCTGTCCTCCAGGACCTCCGAATAAGCGGCAAATGGTCACAGCAGGAGACGCAACTCCATATAAATCTTCTAGAACTGAGGGCTGTGTATCTGGCACTACAAGCCTTTTTACCACGCATCCAGAACTCCCAGGTGCTCGTCAGAACCGACAACACCACGACGATGCACTATCTCAACAAACAGGGAGGAACGCGGTCGCTCACCCTTTCACGCGAATCGCAGAAGATCTGGAACTGGCTGGTACTCCATGGGATCACGCTCAAAGCGGACTATGTCCCGGGCAGGGACAACACCATTGCGGACGCCCTCAGCAGGCAGAAGTCCCTCTCCCACGAATGGGAACTCGACGAGAATACACTGGACCACATATTCTCACAATGGGGAGTCCCAGGAATCGACCTGTTTGTCACCAAGGAGAACGCCAAATGCCCAAGCTACGCAAGCTGGCGTCCCCAACCAGGGTCACTCGGGAATGCGCTTTCCATCGGTTGGTTCAGCGTATTTGCGTACGCTTTTCCACCATTCCCGATGATTCCCAGAGTTCTCCGGAAGATGAAGGCGGAGCCTTGTACCCTGATCCTAATTGCCCCGTTCTGGCCGAGGCAGCACTGGTTTTCGGATCTTCATCGCCTCTCCATCAGGGCACCGATCCGTCTGAAGCAGCACCCGAACCTGCTGACAATGTCCAATGGGCAGGTGCAACACCCGTGCCTGACATCGCTCAAGTTATCGGCATGGCTCCTGAGCACAGAGAGTTCTGTCATCTAAACATCCCGCAGGACTGCAGAGAGGTGCTGGCTAAAGCAAGGGCAGACAGTACAAACCGGACGTACTCTCTAAAATGGAAACGATTCTGCATATGGTGTTCAGAGAAAGGCCTGAGACCTCTCCATATCACACCCGAACAGATATTGCCATATCTCCTACACTTGGCACAGTCAGGGCTGGCGCACACATCTATAAAGGTGCATTTGGCAGCCATTTCACGATTCACCAGGACTTACAAGGGACCGTCTCTCTGGTCCAATAGGCTTATCAAGCAGTTTCTAAAGGGACTATATAGATCCTTCCCAAGACCTAGAAGAATCCCACCGACATGGCACCTCAATTTAGTCTTCACCCAGCTCATGAAGCACCCTTTTGAGCCCATTCATCGAGCATCCATCAAGTACATCTCATGGAAGTTGGCTCTACTGCTCGCTCTAACATCGGCCAGGAGGGTCAGCGAGCTCCAGGCTCTGTCCATTCAGGAGCCCTTCATGCAGTTCAAACAGGATAGGGTGGTGCTGAGGACAAATCCGAAGTTCATAAGGTTTCACCTTAATGAACCGGTGGTTCTACGTTCCTTCTTTGCAAACCCTACCACCGCGGCAGAAAGAACACTGCACTCATTAGACCTCAAAAGGTGTATAAAATTTTACATAGACAAGACAAAGCGTTTCAGGAAGTCATCGCAACTATTTGTGGCCTACAGTAGACCACGGATGGGTATGCCTCTCACGAAACAGAGCATCTCCAGGTGGATATCCTCAGCGATAGCATTCTGCCATGACCGGGCCGGACGGCCTTTGGGTGCTCATGTCCAAGCACATTCCACCAGAGCAATGTCCACGTCAACAGCGCTGTTTGCTGGAGTGCTGATTTTGGACATATGTAGAGCGGCGACGTGGAAGTCACCGCACACCTTCTCCAGACAATACTGCCTGGATGCTGAGCTAATGCAGGATGCAGCAGTGGGCCAGGCGGTGCTTCGACATCTATTCCAGTGAGGTGAGCCTTCCAACATCCCGCCATCCTGGTATGCACATTTCTTACTGTTATGATATATTGATGTATGCTAATGTTTCAAGGTTACTAGATAATGGATGTATTATCTAAAATGTATATATAGCATTCTTACATCGGACATGTGCATAATATATTGCTGACTACTCTGATTCAGGCATGTGAATCTATGAAATACACCCCTAATACTGGATAAGAAACGCGTTACTTACCTGTAACAGCAGTTATCCAGTATTGGTGTCTTTCATAGATTCACATGCAACCCTCCCGCCTCCCCTGGAAGGACTCACGTTCTCTCTAACTATATTACGCCTACCTAGCTTGGTGCATACGAAAATCTGAGAGACTGAGGCTCCTGTCAGGAAGGTTCTAGAGGGAGGTGATAGCTGATTGGCTGGCTCTAAGAGTTTGGTCCTTTTTTACATAAGGACAAGGATAGGCCACTAAGGTGAGGCCCTTGGGCCTATTTTTCTCTATGTATGTCTATAGGACATTACTTTTCTATATACCGGAGGCTCCCGTCTCGACGACGGGGAATGATTCAGGCATGTGAATCTATGAAAGACACCAATACTGGATAACTGCTGTTACAGGTAAGTAACGCATTTCTGCTGGATGCGGGAGCTTCTTTGTAGCCCGAAGATCTTTAACAGACCGAGCCAACAAGCCTTGGCTACAGCAAGTCGACACGGTGCACAGGGATTCTGTTACAGCGGTTCCAAAGAGGGAAACTGGCCTCAATCTTGCTGAGAGGACAGGCATGCCTCGAGGGAGTTCCAGAACCACCACCTGGGTTGCTTAGTCTTTCTAAGTCTGTGGGGCGTCAGGATCAGCAGACCGGTCAGCTTAGTTGCAGTGCCTGCAGATGCAGGGGAGTGACTCCTTCACTCCAAGGGAAATTACTTTGGGTGTACTTAATGCCCACAGGCCTGGAGAAGAACCTGGATGAAGCACAGGTACAGATGACTAAGAAGACTTGCAGAACACCGAAACTAGGCAGGAGTCTTCCTTGGTGCAGCCTCGGTTCAAGTTGAAGCCCAGCAAAGCTCAAGGTGCCCAGACGGTTAAAGTTGAAGTGGTTTCGGATCTGAATCTTGTCCCACAACAAATCTGAAGAGCTACCTGTAGGTAAGCCCTTAAGTACCATGGGAAAGGGTTGGAACGATTCAGGGGTCCCTCCCAGAGGAGGGGCTGGACAGAGGGGAGGATACTCCTATTTCCTTTGTCCAGTTTCACACCAGAGTGGGAGCCAACGACTCCCTGAACTTACTCAAACTGGAGTATGCAAGGAGGGCACCAAATGTGCCCTTCAAAGCAGCCTGGTGGTGCTGGCAAGCGCCCCCACCACAGCCCAATAAACTAAATCCTGTCTTGGAGGTGGTCACACCTCCCTGCTACAGGAAACCTATTTTTCTACCTTCCCCTGCTCGAGCTTGACTCGGTAGCAGGAGGGCAGAATTGTGTCTGTGGTCAGCAGCAGCACTAGCTTCCTGGTACTTGGAATGCAGGGGGGCACCCTAGGGGAGCCCCCAGTACATGGGATCCTCCATCCAACACTGGAATCGATGTTGGGGTTGGATTGCTACCAAACATGACCGGTTTAGGTGCAGATAATATATAGTTAGACATCTCGTAATTTACTTGATGTCCCCTATGTACTAAATGGCTTACAAAGCCTGGAGAATCGACTTCAGGATTTGTAGGGGGTGTCTTGCTCATGCAGGGCACCTCACACTTAAAACCTAGCACCCTGCCTTCAGGATTGAAAGGCCTACCTTAGGGGTGATTTATAGATTTTAATTGCAGTGACCTCAGATATAAGAAAACTTGTATCTGTCGTAAGTGGTGCTAGCACCAGCTTACACAGGCTGCAATGCCAGGCCTGTAGTCACAGTTTGAATGGTCTCACATGGGTGGTACAATACATGCTGCAGCCCATGGGAAACCCCTGGTGTACCTATGCCCTGGGTACCTTAGTACCATACTCTAAAGGACTTACATGGGTATGCCAGTAGCCAATTGGGAAGGTACCAAAGTACTTACCACAGTCCAATTTAGGGAGAAAGCACAGTGACTGGGGTCCTGATCAACAGGATCCCAGTCAGACTAGTCCAAAACACACTGACACCAGGCAAAAAGTGGGGGTAATCATTCTTGAAGGATCCTGTAGGGAAAGTGGCAGGGTGGTAATCAAATCCAAACACAAAGTTGAAGTTGACAGGAGAGTTTAATCAGTCTTCTCAAGTCACAGGTCAAACAGTTAATGACACACATTCCACCAACCTCCCACTACCTCACCCAAGTAATAACAATTCTAGAATGTCCCTGGTCATCTATTCCACCTAGTAATGATCTACATATGCAACACATCTTCCCCCTTATTTTTTTTTTTTTTTTTTTTTACATAGCAAAATCCTTGAACCTAGCTGGAATCTGACATTTTCTTTTCTCCCTTTGACCATTTCCATAACTATTTGAAAAACTGGGAAAAGAACTAACTTGTACATTTGTTTTTTCAATAATCTTACAGGAATCTTTGGTGGAATGCTCTTTACATTTGTTGGGATGCTCTTTACATAACGAAACTCTATTGAAATTCCACACACTACCCCCTTCAATCCTGACCGCATTGTTGAATACCTTAATAACCTCTTTAGGATCTGCCCAACGTTGTGACCCCTTTAAAACATTAGAATTTTTTTTTTACTCGTACAAAATCGCCAATCACAATTTTTTGTCTACTTGGAAAACCTCTTGTTGTCCATATTTAACTTCATTTTTTTTATAATCCTCAACTCTCTTTTTAACTAATTCATAGTCAACGCAACATTTCTCATCATTAGAAACTTTTTTTTTAACCACCATGGCACAAGATTGGTACTAGGTTTCCTCCCCCTTAAAAGCTCAAAAGGACTAGTCAAAGTGACACTGTTTGGAGATGTCCTGTAAGACAAAAGCATAGAATTAGTTGTTCTTTAGATGACGGTAGTGGAGCATTTACAATGCTCTTGATGTGTTTATCCTTGGGTCTAATACCATCACCACTAATTGTGTGTCCAAGGTATTCTACTTCCCTTGCCTTTATATTGCATTTATCCAACCTGAGTGTAAGACCCTTTTTGGCTAATGCAGCAATAACACAATGTAGATTATGATCATGTTCCACATCATCCTTTCCATATACCAAAATGTCGTCCTGAAAAGCGACTGACCCATCTAAACCCTCCAACGTATCTCTCATCAATCTTTGGAAAACAGAAGCCGCGCTTGCAAGACCAAACGGCATGCGACAGTACCTATAAAGTCCCTCAGGAGTGATAAAAGCGGTCATGTTCTTAGAATCTTCTGACAAAACCACCTGGTGGTATGCACTAGCTAAGTCAATGCATGAAAATACTTTTGCATTCGCCAAAGTTGATACCATTTCGTGTAAATTTGGTAAAGGATGAGCATCTACCCAAATGGAACGATTTAGACTGCGTAAATCAATGCACAATCTGAGTTCGCCATTCGATTTCACCGAAATGACAATTGGAGAAACCCATGGCGATGACTCGATTGGTTCTATAATACCTTGTTTACATAGGTTATTGAGCATATCCTTTAACCTACCTCGGTAAGAAATAGGAACATTCCTCACTCTGTGTCGAATTGGAACAGAGTTTTCATTGAGTCTAATGACATGTTCAAACCCAATGTATTTACCTAACTTCCCACTGAAAACTCCAGGAAATTCATTTTTCAACCAACACACTACTGTTTTGTGTCGGAGGATCAATTGAAAATACTGGAGGATCAGCTCTAGGGTCAAGTTTGATCCCCAAGTCAAATTGCTGTGGCCAACCTAAAAGAGACTTCCCCGATTTTGCTACATAAACCTTGCTTGATGCAAAGTTGTTGCAAAATTCTAACTTGGCTAGAAAAAACCCTATAATATCAATTTTATGACCAGTGTATCCACCAGGAGACACGTCCGGAGGTAAGAGACGCCTCCCAGGCCAATTTTCCTCATAGATTTTATGTGAAATTAAGGTAAACCAACATTTAGTATAGTGTCCCTTTTTGTTACACTTAGCACAAACCTTATCTATTACTGGGCGATGTTTATGATTGGCCAAATGCGAGTTGCTGCCACATCTGAAACAAAAAACTGTGTAATTACGCTTCTCTATTTTCTTATTCACATTCTTATCATTCCTTTGAATAAAAGTATTCTTCTGTTTACTACTTTCCTTGTTTTCTTTGTTCACATTAAATACATCATTTTTCTCATTACCAATGATCTCTTTTACGAATTTCTCCGAATGCTCAACAGACTTAGCAATATCAATGGCTGCATTTAAAGGTAGATCAGAAGTGGACCATCATTTTTCTTGTACTTTCTTACTGTTGGTGCGCATCAAAATTTGGTCTCTCAATACCTGGTCGTAATTAATGTGTTCAAACCCACAAGTAGCTGCAAGAGACCTTAACGCAGAAACATAATCTTCAATAGATTCATCTTCTTTCTGTTTACGAGAATAAAAGATAAATCTTTCCATAACTATGTTTTTCTTTTTACCAAAACGGATGTTCAATTGATTAGAGGCATATTGGTATACGTTGATTCTACCAGGATTAATAAGAGGAGGAAGAGTTTTAAACTCTTTAGGACCAAATCCACCTAGACAGTGTTTTAAAAGAGAAAGTTTCCTTTCTGGCTCACAATCATCACCCTCAATGACCTCCACATAAGCTAAGAACATAGGTTCCCATACCTCCCATGACATGGGAGGTTCACCAGAGACTTAAGAACGAAGGAGGAGGCACAATACCTGACATTGTGGATGGAACACAAATAAAGTTATACTTATTCAATACCTAAATGTAACAATGAGCCTACAATATTTACTTACAGCATACTGAAATAATACACATTTAAAACACATTTCACCATTGTCACTTAAAGTGAAGTAAATGGATATTTGGTAAAAATCCACTCTTATACATATGTTTCATAAAGTCCTTGCGCAGCCTAGAAGTAATAGTTCCCAACTTCTGTATGAATTCAAAAGATTTAAAACACTTGCGTGCTGAAATCCTTGCTCCAGGAAGAAGTCTGCGGGAAAGTTCGGCCGAGATTGGTTGCTAAGTAACAAATAGTCAACAAAATGGCCGATTTGACGCTGACGCGAAAACGCGCTGACGTCACAAACGTGCTGATGTCACACGATACATCACACAGGCCAACACGGAGGTTCTACAAATGCCGCTCCCGATGCGAAGGAACGTTGCTGGAAACAAATTACCGGTACACAGGATGTGGGTGAGTTTCCAGTACGTTTTTGAAAGATGCACACAAGTTGTCTTCGTAAATGCACACAAGTTGTCTTCGTAAATGGACCTCCTTTCTTGTCCAAAAAGACGAATATGAAAATAAACAGCAGAAAACTGTTAAATCAGACTTGCGCAATCGCTCTTTGAAACGAAGCTTCTATAAATGTGTGCACAATTGAAACAGCTTGATTTTGCTGTCGACTTACACCTGCACAACTTAAGGAAATTCCACCACACGCCACTGCTCGATTAAACAGTCGAGTTAAGTTCCCATAAATAAATAGAGTTCACCATACACCACTGCTCGATAAAACAGTCGAGTAAAAATACCTTGTAAGTGATGAAATCCAAAAACGATGAGATCTTCAAGAGTGCTGAAGTCCAGTGCCCCCTCGTCGCCAGTGTAGGGAAAGTGGCAGGGTGGTAATCAAATCCAAACACAAAGTTGAAGTTGACAGGAGAGTTTAATCAGTCTTCTCAAGTCACAGGTCAAACAGTTAATGACACACATTCCACCAACCTCCCACTATCTCACCCAAGTAATAACAATTCTAGAATGTCCCTGGTCATCTATTCTACCTAGTAATGATCTACATATGCTACAGATCCCACTAGGGTGTGTCCGATAATCTGTCTAAAGGGAAGCCATTTCTCCCTCCATCTCCCGTAGCCACAGTAATAGTGGATGTTATGTTATGTTAAGTGATTATTTGTAGAGCACACAGCTACTCAATTGAGTGTCCCGGCGCTGAAGCAGGATGAAGGTTAAGCCAGGTGGGGAAGCCAAGCTCTGGTGTTTACAGCTCAAACAACCACGTTTTTAGAGATTTCCTGAACGCCAGGAGATCCTGAGTTAATCTTAGATCCACTGGTAGATTGTTCCACAATTTTACTGCTTGCACCTGGAAGGAGCGACCCCCGATACGTGCCCGAAGGTATCTGGGGGTCCGAGCCAGTTGCAGTGCTGCAGACCTGAGTGCACGGTGTGGATGGTAAAATTGGACTCTCTTCGTGATGTACCCAGCTCCTAAACCATGGTGAGCCTTAAAAGCCAGGACCATGGCTTTAAAATGAATCATTTTGTGGACATGGAGCCTCCACTCTATGGTGGGGAGCTCATAGGGAGATGTGGGGATCAAAGGTCTTTGGTCTCAAGAGGAAAGATTGTTGCATAGAGGCCAAGTCAAATTATTAGCCCTGGATTAACCATGAAGGGCGTGGGAGTTAGACCTTCTTTACCTATCAGTTTTGGCCTCCGCTCCGTCTCCCTCAGGGCAGATCTCCTCTCACATGTGCAGGGGCAGATTCTACACCCCCACCTCCAGGGCTTTCACCTTCATGCCAGGATATTGAACAGGGCAACCTGAGTTCTTTCTCTTTCCCATCTGATGTGGTGGATGTTATTTTATTTGCCAGAAGACACTCCACCAAGACAGTCTGTGCTGGCAGATGGGCAAAATTTGTGACATGGCGTGGAGAGAAGTCAATTGACCCTTAAAAGGCCCATTTGTCAGATGTTTTGAGTTTTGAACTCTCCCTGGCGAAGCAAGGTTGCGTGGTTGCAATGGTTAAGGTGTGTTTGTCTGCCCTATCGGCAGTCCCTTTTTAAGTCCCCTGTAGTTATATGGTTCATTAAGGGCTCACTAATAGGTTTCCTCCAACTCTATTATTTATTCCTCAGTGGGATCGTAATCTAGTGCTTAAATATCTTACGTGTTCTCCATTTGAACCCTTACACAGTTGCCTGTTGATAGTGATAACCCCTGCTCGACGGGTGAATGAGCTACAGGCTCTTAATATTAAGCTTCCTTTCATGACCTTTCATGCGGATAAGTTGATGCTTAGAAGCAGAGCTGCTTTCCTGCCAAAGGTGGTCACCACTTTGTTCTATTTGGAACAGTCTTATTAGTTTGCCTACTTTTTACCCTCAGCCGCATCCATCAAATGGGAGGAGACACTCAATTCTTTGTACCCTAAGAGGGCTGTGAGCATCTATGTAGATAGGACTTGTGAGTTCAGATTGGATGACTAGCTGTTTGTTGGATATGTTGGCAAAATGAAAGTTCATAAGAAGACTTTGTGCAGATGGATAATCCTATGTATCAAGACCTGCTACGCCATGGCTAAGAAGGAGCCACCTGAAGATATTAGAGCTCATTCTACTAGAGGTAAGTATTCAGCTTCTGCGTTGGCTAGAGGTGTTCCTGTGGTCGACATTTGCAAAGCAGCAACTTGGGCCTCCCTCCACACTTTTGCAAAGCACTATTGTCTAGATTACAAAGTGAGGAGGGATGCTCACTTTGTTTGTTCTTTTTTGCAAGAGGAATACAGGCACCCACTCCTGGGTGCGCAACTTCTTGGGTAGCCTATTCAAACTGTGAGGAATCAACAGGTCGATGTATCCATCAAAAGAATAAGTTACTTACCTTATGTAACGCTTTTTCTGGTGGATATAGTATCTACCTGTGGATTCCTCACTGCCTCACCCGCCTCCCCGTTGCCGGTCTGCGTATAACGAAAATGAGTTTGGTTATATTTCATCTATGGCGTTTCCAATAGGAAGGCCATGAAGTTCATGGCTATACTATTGCATATACATTTGAAATGCTTTTTGTTATATTTATAAATGTATGAGATTGTGTTGGTCTGTGCCGTGTGCTATGTATGTTAGGCATAGGCAATGGTCACCCTTTCGCCTCGAAGGCATGGAAAAAATGGGTGGAAACTGATGTCAGCACATGGAGGAGGTCTTACGGCTCCGATGGGGGTGGTATTGTGACGTCCCTTGTCGACGTGGGAGCGGTAGAGAGAAAGGTTTCCATGGAATGCTGCGCATGGAGGATATTCAGAAGGTGGGGTATCCACAAGTAGGTACTGTATCCAGCAGAAAAAAGCGTTACTGAAGGTAATTAACTTATTCTTTAAGACTGCAGAATTTAACATGTGTGTCACATATGTTTCCTGGCCTTTCCGAAGTACGAAGTAAGTTGAAGTGAATAGGACTTTGAAAGAACTGCTCTGGGATCCCCGTACATGGGCGGGACAATTCCGTGTTTTTGATTTCTATGAATACTCCCATAAGAGAGACCTAGAATTACCTGTCCTCCTTCAGTATGACCTGGCTGTATTTGAGCCTCAGCATTTCTGCACAGCAAATTCTGGAAAAAATCTAATTGCGAAAGAGGTCGAGCTCAACAATGTTCCCCCAGTTGAGCAGATGCTGTGCTCCCACTTTGTACATTGGAAAGGGAACATGCAGGGACTCGCCTGGGGTGATTGATGAGGCCTGTGGGTAGGAAGCAAGTCACAGCTCAGCCTGAAATGTTCACTCTCGAGCACGTTCAAAGATCTTGAGGTGACACCATTATTTTGGAGCTGGGTTTCTACTTCTGCATATAATTCCCAACTAGTGCTGAAGGAGGTACATCAATACAGTGTGCTAAGATCTCCATATTGCTAAATTGTTGTCTTTTTGCTGTTTTGTTTGTAGGTAGACGTCTAAAGAAAACTCCTGAGAAGAAAACGGGGAACAAAGGCAAGTTTCTATTTAATTCATAACATGAACAAAAACACATTTTTCCTAATGACCGCTATGGCTATCAGTATTATTTCCAAAGACAAAATTGGACTCAAACACAAAAACAGTATTTAACAACCATATTCTATGCACATATAATGCATTGTTTGACACTGGTTTTTCACTTATAACATTTTTTAGCCTCAGCAGTTGACATCTTTAATATTTGAAGAACACCTTTTGATCTTGGTCTTTTCCAAGCCATACTTCTCATTTATCACTTTACTTTTGCATAGCACACATTGTGTTAACTCCCTGTGAAGGGCAAGTCTACCCTTAAACTTGCATGCTAATCACACTAATCATGCTCCACACCTGTCCAAGAAAGAGAAGATTTCGGGAGGTTCTCGTTCACTTTGTTTCTTCAACATCTTTTTACTTGTGGCCCTTCTTTTCAATAAATATTGTATATTTACTCAGTCTATTTCTACCCAAGTTTTGAACTCGCTACCGCTTCCCATTCACGCTGCTACTCTTTTACCTTCCTACTTAAAGAGCTGAAATGATTGCATCTAAACTGTCACTTTCTTATCTCTAGTTCCTTGCTTTCCTTTTAAAAGCTGGGACCGTGGCCCCTTTTGGAGTGTGATTTTACATTTGTAATGCTTAATGTATTGCAACGTTTTATGCACCATTTGTTTCCTGTTTATTTTCGACCCAAAGTTTCATACTAGTCCTGTAGACATTCCTACTTAGCTTGTGCTTAATTAAGCTTCGGCTTCAATGACGCTAGTATGATTATGTTCGAGGCATGTGGGCTGCTGAATTCATATCTATAGCATAGATCGCCGCCTAGTGTTGGGTCCGGATGATTGCACATTGTTGTCCTGGAAGAGTCTTCGAAGTATCACGAGATAGGTGGCTCCTCCCCTGGACTACAGTGCGCATAGGCATCGACTCCATCCTCAGATTGTTTTTTTCCGCCATTGGGTTCGGATGTAATTTCGTTATCTCCAGTCGGAATCGACATAAAACTTTTTCGAGGCCAGAAGGCCTTTTTTCGACCCGTCGGTATTGTTTGCGTTCGGTCCACGTTCAGTTCCGACTCTTTAGAGTCAGATATCCAGGGAGTCGTGTGACTCGCCGGTGATCGAGGCCCAGTCGACGCAGCAAGACTTTCGACGGCATGGAACGGAGTCCGTTCAAGAAATGTCCCGTGTGTGGATCGAACTATCCACAGATTGACGTCCATCCAGTGTGCAACAAGTGCCTGTCGCCGGACCACGACGAAGCAAGCTGTATGGCCTGCTCCAGGTTTCGTTCGAAGAAGACGATTCGGCTTCGGCGCGTGGCGCGCCTCGAGGCCCGGCACACGGCTCCGGTACCGGTGGACATCTTCGACGACGAAGAAGCAGACGGACAACAGGTTCAGATGCAAATTTCACCTCCAACGGTGGACATCGAATGCGACTACGAAGCGGATGTCGAAGGCCAAGACGTAGAAGTCGTCGACGAGGTAGGAGACGACGACGAGGCCTATGGGGCCATGGAAGATAGCTCAGATGAAGAGCTATGCCCCATTCGAACAATTACAAAGGCTCAAGTCGAGGGATCGCCACATGGCCTTACCCAAGACCTTATAGCATCATCCACAGCCCCGCCTTCCGGCCCGGCTACGGACACTTCGGCGGAGCCGGCATTGTCGAAACCGAAACTGAAACCATCGGTGTCGACAAAAACAAAGATGGTCGAAGCGCCATCGAAACCGAAGACGTCTGCTCCCCCATCCACGCCATCGACTCCCGAGGTATCGGGGCAATCGAAGCCGAAAAAAGCCATCGACCCGGTCAAGGTGCCGAAAGTGGTCAAGGTCGTCGAGCCGAAACCCAAAAAGGCCGTCGACTCGGAGTCCAGCACGAACGTCGAGCCGAGGACGAAAAAGGCCGTTGAATCAGAGTCAAGCAAGGTCGTCGAGCCGAAGCCCAAAAAGGCCATCGAGCCGAAGCCAGGCAAAGCCGTCCAGCCGAAGACTGGGACCCCGACGCCAGTAGTCAAGGCCGCCGATCCGAAACCGGCGGCGTCGACATCAACGGCCACGGACAGAGATCGTAGCGCCCCTGAGAAGGATGCTCCTACGCCTCGACCAGAAACGCCGAAGTCAACGACGCTCGGGTCTTCCCCGGGGGTGGCCCGAGGTCCACTGTCGGGTCGACGAAACCGTCCGCTTCCTTTACGAAGCAGGTCTCGGACTCCCTCAAGCGGATTAGGGACAAGGCTTCTGCGTCGGAACCGAAGACACCTTCCACCCCAAAGCAAGCTGTCCCGACGACAAAGACTTCGACGCCGATACTCTTCACGCTGCCGCCGAAGGTGGCACCGAAGGCCTTCGCACCGCGGTCGGTGCCCAAGGACTCTGTGGTGCCAAAGCACACTCGCCAGCCTGGAGGCTTGGAGCATCGACCTCCTTTACTGGAAGAGCAGTCGGAGCATTTCATCGATGCCGACACCGGGAAGCTTATGATTTACAAGAGGAAAATCACGGCATCGAAGCCTTTGGAGTCCTATGTAATACCTCTAAAGCGCAAGAGGCCTGCTTCAGAGACACCAGTGCTGGTCGAACCAATAGTTCCTCAGACTCCAAGGATTGCAACACCCTCACCCATTTATTCTGATGGAGAGGATGCAGGGGAACAGGACGAGGAATACAATTTTCCTGCCAACACAGAGCCTGATGAACAACAGGACTCATGGGTAGAGGCAGGTGACCAAGGGGATCAGCACACCGTCCATGACCCTCGGGTGTACAATGTCAAGACCTCTCCCACTGAGGATTCTGCGGCTTTTAATGCTTTGATTGAAAGGGCAGCTAAAAACCACGGCGTTGAAATGCATGCTGACCCTGTGGAGGTGGACTTCCTCTTTGACACTTTCTCCACTGCTGAAAAAACTGTTAAGACTCTTCCAATGTTGAAGGGGGTCCTTAAGCATGCTGCGGACATTTTTAAGAAACCCACACGCTCAAGGGTCGTCAACCCTAGAATTGAAAAAAATACAGACCGGCACCTGGCGACCCAACCTACATCAAGGGCCAGTTGCCTTTGGACTCTTTGGTAGTCTCTAATGCTCGCAAGAGGGCGAATTCACAAACCACCGGTGAAGCTCCTCCCCCAGACAAAGAATCTAAAGTGCTGGAGGCGTCCGGAAAGAGAGTAGCAGCTCAGGCCGCCAATATCTGGCGTATCTCAAACACGCAAGCACTATTGGCTAGATACGACAGGGCACACTACGACACCCTAGAGACCCTGTTGCAGCATCTGCCAGATCAATGTAAGGAGGCAGGGGAGATGCTTATCCAGGAGGGGAAGCTCATCTCGAACGCTTCCATCAAATGTGCACTAAATGTTGCGGACACTGCAGCTAGGGCGATTAACACAAGTGTAATGCTGAGACGTCAGGCATGGCTTAGAATCTCCGGGTTTAACCGGAAATACAAACTACCATCCTTAATCAGCCGGTAAACCCTGACAGATTATTTGGTCCTGAGGTGGATACCACCCTGGAAAAAAAATAAAAAAGGATACCGAGACTGCCAAGTCCATGGGGGCACTCCAGTCCCAACAGTTTCGGGGGAACACTTTTCGTCGCTCAGGCAATAGAGGTGTTTCCAGGGGCCAAATGTCGCAACAAACACAATTCAACAAAGGTGGGGCGCAATCCTCTTACACCAAGCAGAGTAGAGGAGGATACCGCGGCAACAGCACCAAGGGCAGAGGCAGGGGCAACAACAACTCCCGTTCCTCAGCTACTAACAAACAGTGACTCCCTGTCACTGCCCCCCGACCATACAACACCTGTCGGGGGGGAGACTCCAGCAGTTCCTGGCAGTCTGGAAGAACATCACTACAGACAGGTGGGTCAGGAAACGTATCCAGTTCGGTTATTGTTTGGAGCTGACATCCACTCCACCCAACAAACCACCAAGACAACGTCCTATATCCACAGAGCATTTGCACTTATTGCAGCAGGAGGTTCTTGCCATGCTGCAAAAAGGAGCAATAGAGCTTGTGCCAGTGGAGGAAGAAGGAACAGGGGTTTATTCCCTGTACTTCTTAATCCCGAAGAAGGACGGATGCCTCAGACCTATTCTGGACCTAAGGCCCCTAAACCAGTACATTCTCTCAGAACACTTCCCATGCTAACACTGCAGCAGGTTCTTCCATTGCTAAATCAGGGAGACTTCCTCGCAACCTTGGATCTCAAGGATGCTTACTTTCACATCCCACTCCATCCATCCCACAGGAAATACCTCAGGTTCACCATCCAGAACAGGCATTACCAATTCAAGGTCCTTCCTTTCGGAGTGACCACAGCCCCCAGAGTGTTCACGAAATGTCTGGCGACAGTGGCGGCGCACCTCAGGAGACAAAACGTCCATGTCTATCCTTATCTGGACGACTGGCTGGTTCAGGCAAAGTCAGCCCAGCAGTGCGCCGCCGACATGTCCCACACCATTCACCTTCTTCACAGTCTGGGTTTTTCACTGAACTATCCAAAGTCGCACCTTCAGCCAGCCCATGTGCGGCAGTATTTGGGCGCGACGATAAATACTCTAGCGGCCACGGCTCAGCCAAACTCAGTGAGGATCGACAACATCCAGTCGCTAATCCAAAAGTTCAGGCCGCAACACTCCCTTCCAGCGAGAGTGTTCATGCAGTTGATAGGCATGATGGCCTCCTGCATCTTCATAGTCCCGCACGCAAGGTTGCATATGCGTCCGCTCCAAGAATGCTTGGCACATCAGTGGACTCAGGCTCAAGGACAGTTGAAAGACCTAGTGTTGGTGACCGGTCGGGCATACAACTCTCTGCATTGGTGGACTCCACACAACCTTTGCAAGGGCCGACCGTTCCAAGAGCCTGTGCCACAGATTACCCTGACGACGGACGCATCTGTCTAGGGGTGGGGAGCTCATGTGCTCCACTACACGGTGCAGGGACTATGGACGACGCAACAAAAGAAGATGCACATCAACTACCTAGAACTGATGGCAATCTTCTTGGCACTCAAGTCCTTCAAAGTACATCTGTGCAACAAAGTCGTGTTGATCCGGACGGACAACATGACAGCCATGTACTACATCCAAAAGCAGGGAGGTACGCACTCTCCACAGTTGTCTCATCTGTCTCAGAGCATGTGGAAGTGGGCCATTCAGAGGAACATCTTCCTCATGGCGGAACACCTCCCGGGCAAGGACAATCAGATGGCGGATCTGCTCAGCAGATACAGCCATCAGATGCACGAGTGGGAGTTACACCCATCAGTACTCCGCCCGTACTTCCAGCAATGGGGTCATCCAGAGATAGACCTGTTTGCCACAAGGGAAAACGCAAAATGCCGAAGCTTTGCCGCCAGGTTCCCTCACCCACAGTCGCAGGGCAATGCGATATGGATGAACTGGTCAGGCAGATTTGCGTACGCTTTTCCCCCAGCACCTCTCATACCGCTGGTGGCAAGAAAGCTAAAGCAGCACTCGATGACACTCATCCTGGTTGCTCCAACGTGGGCACGCCAACCATGGTACACCACGTTTCTAGAACTCTCCGTGGTACCGCATCAAAGGCTGCACCTCACACCCAGGCTTCTGACGCAGAACCATGGCGACATTCAGCATCCAGATCCGCAACAGCTCAATCTGGCGATCTGGCTCCTGAGGTCTTAGAGTTTGGCTACCTTAACTTGCCTCCTGAATGCATGGACATCATCCGGGAGGCAAGAAAGCCCACTACCAGAGCTTGCTATGCAGCGAAATGGAAGCGGTTTGTCATTTACTGTACAGAACACAAGATCAACCCGCTAGATGCATCCATTCCTAATATCATCTGCTATTTGTTACATCTTTACAAATGCAATCTAGCATATGCTTCCATTCGGATACACTTATCCGCCATAGCGGCTTATCTCCAAAACAGGCAGCATCTCTCTGTTTTCAGGGTGCCTGCCATTAAAGCCTTCCTCGAAGGGTTGAAGCGGGTTATCCCTCCCAGGACCCCGCCAGCTCCTATGTGGAACCTCAATGTGGTCCTCACCAGGTTGATGGGCCCACCCTTTGAGCCTCTACATTCAGGTGAGATTCAGTTCTTAACATGGAAAGTGGCTTTTCTCATTGCCATTACATCTTTACGACGTGTTAGTGAGCTACAGGCGCTCACTGTACAAGAGCCATTTATTCAGATTCATTCCAACAGGGTGGTGCTGCGCACTAACCCTAAATTCCTTCCTAAGGTGGTTTCGCAGTTTCATGTCAATCAAACCATCGAACTGCCCGCATTCTTTCAGAACCCTGAGACAGTAGCAGAAAGAATGCTCCACACTCTTGATGTCAAAAGAGCGTTGATGTACTACATTGATAGAACCAAAGATTTTAGAAAAACACAACAGCTTTTTGTTGCCTTCTCTGCCCGGCACAAAGGCAACCCCATTTCAAAAGCAGGGATAGCCAGGTGGATCGTTAAGTGTATTCAGATTTGCTATCACAAGGCTAAGCGCACTTTAACGATCCCCCCCAGGGCCCACTCCACTCGCAAGTTGGGGGCCTCCATGGCGTTCCTGGGTAATATTCCTTTAGAAGACATTTGTAGAGCAGCCACATGGTCTACACCACATACATTTACAAAGCATTACTGTGTAGATGTACACTCCAAACAGCAGGCAGCTGTAGGACAGGCTGTTCTTAAAACACTTTTTCAGACTTCTGCAGCTGGCACAGGCGGCCGCCGTTAATGGAGGGACTGCTATGTATTCTATGCTATAGATATGAATTCAGCAGCCCACATGCCTCGAACTGAATATGCTACTTACCAGTATGCATCTGTTCTTGGCATGTAGGGCTAATGACATTCATATCGCCCGCCCTCCTCCCCGGCGCCTGTAGCGGCTGCAGACTTTCTTGCATTTACTCTTAAGCATGGCCATCGCTTACACTATTACACCCCATCTTTGCCACAATGGCTAAAAACAATCTGAGGATGGAGTCGATGCCCATGCGCACTGTAGTCCAGGGGAGGAGCCACCTATCTCGTGATACTTCGAAGACTCTTCCAGGACAACAATGTGCAATCATCCGGACCCAACACTAGGCGGCGAGCTATGCTATAGATATGAATGTCAGCAGCCCTACATGCCAAGAACAGATGCATACTGGTAAGTAGCATATTCATTCTTTATGCCATGTACGGTGTTCTTTGCAAAGTGCTCTGATAATCTTGGGCCTTAGAAGTGGTATGAAAATATACTCAATAAATAAATATGTACATTCTTCTTAAAAAAAGATTCAGGGTCTCTATGACTACCCTTTTGTAAATCATTTGCTTCATGAACAGCTGATCTGCGTTTTTGACACATTTAATTTTTGCTGGTGTATACAGATTGCAAGGCTGAGATTGCTTTTATGATTGATGGAAGTTATAACATCGGACAACGCAGGTTTAATCTTCAGAAGAACTTTATTGGAAAACTAGCCTTGATGCTGGGAATCGGAACGGATGGGCCCCATGTAGGGCTGGTACAAGCCAGGTACTTGCTTTAAAAACACATCTTTAAGATTGCTCATGATGTTTTGTAATGTTAATCTCACATCTTGCCTAACTAATGGGAAAACGGAGTCAGTCGAAGTTCCAGAATGAAGCCATTGGATGCAGCTTGCCAAAATTGTGATGAAGGATTTCATGGGTAGGCACAGCTGTTGCTTACTCCCTCTCAGTAGTATTTCCCATGGTAGATTCCCCTCTTGTCACCTGAAGAAGGAACTACATCTGTGTTTCTACATTTAACCACTTGGCTGCTAAGGCCCCTGATGAGCTTCCATTGACTTTCCATTGAAATCAATGGAAAGTCCATGACGAGTTACCCTTGTCATTAGCGCTGAAGTGGTTAAGGATCTTCATTGATCGTGCCATTCCCCGTTGTCTATGTGCACGTGCAGCAAAATGAGGAGTGTGAAAGTAAAATGCAGTCTGTTTGACTTACATTGTAAACAGTAAAAAGAGACCTGCCCCTTTAAGAGTTTTAGGTGATTTTCCTATCCATGATGTACTGTATAAGATGTTCTCTGCACATAGTCAGTTCTTTTTTTCTGGCTGTTGTGAGAAGGATCTGAGAGCAAATTAGAGGTTTCACTTCAGCTTTTTTATCAGTCTTTTGAGACCTTTTTTTGACACACATTTGATGTTTTAGATCTCTTTCTCTCCAGTGAACTTTTTGTTTTCCAAGTTTTTTACTATTTTTCCCCATGTATTGCTCTTTACGCGCCATTCCTGTTGAAAGAAAGCGGTTATAGATCCTCCACTGACGTGGCACAGCGATCATCGCCAACGTCAGATTCATGCCGAATTCCTTGATGTCGAAGACCCAACTACATCCACAAACCGAGACGACTTCTTCAACGCAAACACCAAGACTCTTTCACTTGACACCGTCAAAGCAATTGCTGTAAAAAAAAGACTGTCACCATTTAACATCAAAAACATTTCACTGACATAAAAAGCACTGTTGAGCAGTCACCTGAGCATCCCACAAGTTCACTTCATCGAAGTATGGAGCTCTTTCATTCTCCATCACCAAATATGGAGATTTCAAGGTCTCCTTCTGTAGTAGTCTTCACCATACCGCCCACGTCCATTCATTCCTCACCAGACATCAGTCCTATCGCAGCTTTGTCCTCTTCGCCACTACAGAGGATGTCAAGTATCGTTGCTCAGTCAGCTGCTATGCCTATTCAATGTGTGAGACCACCTTTAGCACCAGATCCTCATCTTTTATTACTCGGGCCAATTAGACCTATCAGTCCTTTGAGGATCCCATTCAAGATCCTCTTTGCTCGTCTTCTACAGTTTTTCAAATCCCTCACTTGCCATACCAAACTTAGCAGTAGCTGCAGGATCAGAAATCACTACAAAATAACTCAGACAAGATGACCTCACCAAAGACATGGATATTCCCCCCCCCCCCTTAAAATGGGGAGACATTTATCAGTAGCATTGACAACTTTTCACTACCCTGTTTCCCACTCTGAGGGAGAGGCTGTGACTCTTCATCTATAAGAGTGTTTACCATCATAAAGAACAAGTGGATGTTGAGTAGAATATCTCGTAGTTAATTTCTTCATTTCAAGGTGATTCACCACCTACAAAACGGTCATCAAAGTACCAACTCGAAATGCTAAGAAAAGAAACATCTGCTCTGCTTTTGAAAAAAATCCATTGAGACGGTCCCACACAATTACAAAGGTTAGAGTGTGTAGTCAAGATACTTCCTCATGAAAAAGAAAGGCCCAAAAGAAGAGTTCAGACCTATTATAGATTTGCAATTTTATAAACAAAGTATGCCAAAAAAGCTACTTTTTTTTAATGTTGCCATTGCATTGAATTATTCCCCATGTAAACCAAAATGATTGGATGTGTTCCGTAGGTCTCCAAGACACTTACTTACACAACATCCCAATAAACCACATCACATCAAGTACTTGAGATTTATAGTATGTCACCAACATTACCAAAACAAACTGCTCCCCTTCGGCTTGATGTCAGCCACTTAACCGTTCTCAAAACAGAAGTAATAGCAGCCCACTTAAGTAGGCACAGAATAGCCATGTACCCTATATTGACGACAGGTTGCTGAATATTTACAGCCAGTAAAAGGTAAAACTAAATCTCAAGCAAGCTTGAAGGCTGTTGAACAACCTAGGCCTTCTGCCAGAAGTCAAACATTGACCCAGTTCAAATGCTGCAATTACCTAGGATTAAAGATAGGCACTGTAGAAGGAAGAGGGTGTTCTCCTTACAGAACAAATTCAAGACACTGAAAAAAGCATTGAAACCAACTGCAGAAGAGAACATTGCACCCAGGTTCTATGGCTCTTGTATCGGCATTGTCTCAAATGCAAAGCTTCACATGAGAGTGCTCCAACAGTGTCTGGAGGATCAATGGTGTCAAAGATGATACCTAGCAATCAGGATAGGCGTGGAGACCCTCCTCCCGTACATTACTGTGGAATACACTTTCTGAGATTCTACTATGCTAAACACCATACCATACACATCTCTTACTGCTTCCAGATTAGTTGAGTAGCCGCAAAGAGGGAGACTATTAAAGTGGGTGGGGGGAGGGAGAACCTCTTTCAGATTGCTATGCAGGCACACAACGAGTATGACTCCATCATACTGGACGTCAGGAACACCCATCTGTTATTGAGGATACTTCTGAGTCACACACCAATGAACGCAGAAGGGGCTCCACCTTGAGGATCATGACGTGGAACGTAAATGTGTTAGGCCATAAGATTAAACGCACCGTGATCCATCAATTTCTTCACAACGGGCTGGTGGGGGCTGGGAATAATCGTTAAAACATCTATCCCTTTTATACCCGAATGGACTTGGCACGACCCCTTGGGAAGATATGCTCCACCTAATGGGCACATGGTAGGGCTGAGTACTCAACCTGTAGTCTAGCTATCTATACCACCAAAACACCATGTTGACACACTACCAGCACTCAGGGCTCTACTGTTAGAGATGCCCCAGGCTGTACTAGTGATGGGGGGGAGGTGATATGAATGCCGTCATGGATTCAGAGAGGACAGGGTATTGGGGTCCCGACCTGGAGTTGGCCTGGAAACCCTACAACCCTTTATAAATGCAATATGGCTGACTGATTTGTGGCAAGAACACAATCCCACGGCAAGACAGTATACATTCTATTCTGCTGTTCATGGCAGCTACTCCTGTCTCGATCATATCCTCACCCACACTACAAATGCTGGTTTATTTTGTGACGCAACCCATAAGGCGAAGGGGGATCACCGACCATTCCCCGGTTGAATACAGCCACAAGGCCCCCTCCGAGACCTCCCATTGTCACCCAGAATACATTCTTGGCTCTTTTAAAGGTATAACATTCTCAGATAAGATTAAGGAGCAGACGGAACAATATTTAGAGGAGAATGAGGGGACGGTTGACTTTGTATGCTGCGTTTAAGTTGGTCATACGGGGAAACACTTAGGCCCTAATAGGAGGGAGGTGGAAGGAACAAAGACTGAAATCTGAAGCCCTGGAGAAGGAGATAATCTGACTGGAGACAAGGGTAATAAGCAATGAGTAATATTAGACCCCCGTGAGTCACCAACTCCATCTTAAGCAACAGGAAATAAGGGATTTGGCCGACTATAGGGCTCGGGCGCAGGCTAAACACAGGGACACAGAGGCGCTTCTATGATGTAGGCGACAAAGCTAACAAAATGATAGCTTGGTTGGAAAAAAGAGTTAGGGAGAGAAACTGGGTCATGGAAATTTAAACACCCAGAGGAGCCACATGTAGAACCTGGGAAGCTATAGCTGAAGCCTTTGCAGGCTATTACGAATCGCTATACACAGTTACTTCCATTAGAACAGGGAACTACTGCACCGATCTTCTAAGAGACATCCACCTTCCCACATTGTCAAGTGATGGCAGGAATGAATTGGAGCAGGACTTTACAGTTGAAGAAATGGAAAGGGCCATCCAAGACCTACAATCTGGCAAAGCCGCTGGACCGAACGGCCTCCCGGCAGAATAATTTAAGAGTGTGACTGACAGGGTGGCACAACATATGCTTAACATGTTCTGGGTGACTCAGTAAGATGGGTGTCTACCTGATGACCAACGACTTGACACCATAGTAGTCATTCACAAGAAGGGCAAGTCCCCTGAGGACTGCAGTTCATATCTGCCCATCTCACTTCCACATTTTTAGGCTAAGGTACTGGCGAAAGCCCCCGCGACCAGGATCCGTACAGTGATATCATCCATGGTCGACCCAGATCAATCCGGTTTCATACCTCATAGAAGTACCGGACTGAACCTTAGACATCTCTATGGGGTGTTACACATGACTAGACACAGGCGACAGGCGGGAGCCATGCTGTTGTGGTTGGATGTATGAATAGCATTGAATGGCCCTATTTGTTTTCTATCCTGGAGAGGCTGGGCTTTCGCCCATGCATCGGCTCATGGATTAAACTCCTTTATTCATGGTGACGGTACAGTCTCCCACTCTTTTGCACTGCACAAGTGCATGAGACAGGCATCCCCACTAACCCCCATCTTTTGTGCTTGAGCCTCTGGCTGCCTGGGTCTGTCAGGACCTTTTAGTGTTAGGCAAAACAGGTGAAGGAAATTGGGAGGAACACATATCATTATATGTCGATGATATACTGCTATACGCTACACGGCCCACCCACATGGTGGACAGATTACTTCACATATTCCAATTGTTTGCAGTTATTCCAGATATCATATCAACTGGGATAAATCTCTCCTTTTTCCTTTCTTTTGAGATCTCCCGTCCCGGATGGCCGGTAAGTTACCTCTGATTATAAAAGATAAGTTTAAATACCTATGCATCCAAATATCACGGAACGTTGATATATTTCTGGCAGATAACTTACTCTCTCAGCTAGAAAACCTTCGAAGAGATGTAACACACTGAAGAAAACTGCCAGTGCCTTTGATGGGCAGGGCAGTCCTCTTCAATATGATGGCCTTGCCACGCTTGCTGTATGTTTTCAGAATACCCCTTAAAAATACCACTTGAGTTCTTCCAAAAAGTGGATGGCGAGCTGCGTAAACTTCTATGGGATGGAGGCAATTTGAGAATAGCGCTACACAAGCTCCAGCAGGGTGTGTCCAAGGGGGGTCTGGCGGTTCCTTACATTAGGAAATACAATTGGGCTGCCCAGCTGATTGTAATTAATGACTGGGTGTTTGTGGATAGGAATGAATCAGCCTATAGAGTGGGTCATCTCTTGATGGGAAGCCAAGGATACCCTGCTGTACTGTAGGAAGCAGGAAAAAAACCTATACTGCATGCACAAGCAGCAGTTTGTGCGTGGCGGGAGACCACTAAATTCCTTGGGTGGGATGACAAACTTACAGAGAAGAGCCCGATGTGGGATACCAGCCTGTTGAAGGAAATTGGGAATCTGTCCGGATTTCATAAGTGGGAACTCGTAGGCATCAACCATCTTGGAGCTGTCTGGAGGGGCCAAGCAATAATTCCTTTCGAAGATCTGAAGGCAGAATACCAGATAACTGACTCAGAAAGGTTTCGTTATCTATAACTGCGACACATGTTGCGTAGGCATGTGCTCGAGGGGGCAACACTGCCGCACTACACGCCGCTGGAGGATCGGCTAATGCTGAATCTGTTGATGAAAAACCCCCCGCCTTAACTTTTTGGAAGATCATGAACAATTCATCTGACCCCTTGGGGGCTCTGAGGGAGGTATGGGAAACAGATGTAGGGATGCTGGAGGATGAGAATTGGGTAGAGGCGGTTCAGAGTCAGAGAGAGGTGGCTATCAGTGCACGTTTCCATATTATACAACTGCGTCTCCTTCACAGATTATAACCCTCTAGAGCACTCATGCATAGGCTAGGACTCAGCAACTTAAATCAGTGTGCTAGGTGCTGTGGAGCAGTGGGGTCAGTCTTTCATATTCTTTAGGACTGTCCCAAGATTCAGCAGTATTGGTGGGGTGTGATGCAGATAATGGCCGGGGTAGCAAGCCTGAATATTCCATTGGAAGCACAGTAGCCTATAATATGTGATGGGGAAGGAGGTGTGCCCAAAGTATCTCAAAATATGGCCGATGTTGGCCGCCATAGTGGCAAAAAGAAATATGGCCTAGGGCTCCCAGCACTGTGCGGTTGGCTAGAGACAGGATGGAATTACGGGAAGAACCAGGTTTTCGAGTGCTTGCGGAAGGTCAGGAGGTTGGTTTCCTTGCGGATGTTGAGAGGCAAGGAATTCCAGAGCTTGGAAGCGTTGTGGGAGAAGAGGCGGCCCCCTGTCCGAGTTTTCTTGATTCTCGGGGTATCGGCTAAGTGGAGGTATTCCGAACGTAGCCTTCTATTGGCTTTGTAGGGTTTAATCAGGTCATTTAAGATAGGGGGGCCCTTACCCTGGAAGATTTTGTGCGTGATGCACAGGGCTTTAAAGTTGACTCTCCTGAATGGGAGCCAGTGGAGAGATCTTAGGGCGGGCTTGGCCGAGCATTGGCTTTTAATGCCTGTGAGAAGTCTCGCTGCCGAGTTCTGGATGACCTGGAGTTTAGGAATGGCAGTTTTAGGGGCGCCCAGATAGAGGACGTTACCGTAGTCCAGTCTGGATAGTATAAGCCCTTGAATTAGGAGCTTTCTTGAATGGCAGGGTAAAAGAAGTATTTTCCGTGTGGTTCGAAGCAGACCACAACAGATACCAGCGGTTTTCCTTGCTTGGGTTTTAAAAGTGAGGTCCTGGTCAAGCCAGATGCCCAGGCTTTTTATCTCTTTTTTGGTGTGGCGTAGGTCCCATACAGTACAGCCACATGGAATTAGGGAAGAAGTTTGACAGGTTGCCCAGCAGTAAGAGCTCTATTTTTTCGCAGTTAAGTTTGAGATGTGATCTGGACATCCAGCAGGTAATTTCTTTAAGGCAGGAGCCTAGATCTGCCGGGGCTTGATCCATCTGGTTCAGTGATAAGATAAGTTGGGTATCATCTGCGTAGGTGACTAGTTTAATACCAAAAGGGGCTACTATTTCTTCCAGTGGGGACATGTACACATTAAAAAAACCGTAGGGCTCAGGGACGAGCCCTGGGGAACCCCACAGTGAAGCGGAATGGGTCAGGATCGAGTGTTACCCTCGAAGACCTGGAAGGTTCTATTTTCCAGGAACGATTTCAGGTATACATGCTTTGCATACTCCTGTCATCTAGTGATGGGTCTGGATGTTTGCAAGTTGTTTTTCTTCGAAGAAGTCTTTCCAGTCACGGGGTAAGGTGAATCCTCCTTTCGGTGATCGCCCACATGGGCATCAACTTAATTGTTAGATTGGTTTTTTCCGCTATCAGGTTCGAACATGTATTGCTGTGCTCCAGTTCGAAACCGCTCTTCGGGTTTCTCTCAGTGCGCAATTCACTGTACCCTAGACGGTATTCTTTCATACGCATTTGCACACTTCTCTGCCTATCGTTTTGGTCAACGAATCCTTCACTTACCGTCGGAAACTTCGTGGGCGGCTTTCGTGCCTTACCGCATCAGTCCAGCCTTCTGTCGATGGAACAGACTACGTTTAAATTCTTTCCTCGGTGCCACACTCAGTACCCTCACCCCGACTTACATCAAGTTTGTAACTTATGCTTGTCTCCGGACCACAAAGAAGAAGACTGCGACTCTTGCAAATCGTTCCTGTCCAAAATGACTCTTCGCGATCGTCGGGCTCGACGTTGTGATATGCAACACCAAAGTATAGAACGCACTCTGGATATCTTCGGTGACGAGTCAGAGCATGAAGAGGTCCAGGCGGCAGAAGAAGAGACCTTCTCTGTTCCAGAGTTGTATTTGGAGCTCGAGATAAATCTGGAGTCCGAAGATGTGCCTCCGGGAGAAGGTTCTGTGAGTACCAAAGACCCCCTGCCCCCTAAACACACGTCCAAAAAAACATAGGGCTTCGGCACCACCTCTAGCTTCTGGCCAAGGTCGACACCAAGACAATGTTTCCGACGCCACGCATCGCAACTCGGCACCGAAACTGATAGTCCAGCCTTCTGGTTTGGGACCCAGTCAGCCAAAATCCTCTTCAGATCCGAAACCTTCCGGTTCCAAAACCAAACCCAGTTCAGAGCTGAAACTCCTCACGACAAAACAGAAGCATGCTTTCGGAGACGAAATCTTCTGCTCACAAAAGCAAACCCATCTCGGCACCCCAACCTTCGATGCCGAAATCAAGACAGCCTTTACTAGCCTTCTTAACCTAAATTCGACATTGTTCATCCCAAATTGGATCCCAAACAGAAGATCGCCCAGACCTCTGCAACAACTGTCCCCCCTCAAAAATGAATAACCCCAAACCCCTAAACAGCATACTGGCCAACTGCCGTTCAGCTCCCTGCCATGCAACTGATTTCACCTCTACAAATCCTTCCAGTCACACCGATCCCCAGGACTGCATACCTACGAACCCTGCACCCCACATCCTGCACCCCTCTACCCAAAAATCCTTACCCAGGTTGCCCTGCAGTAAACACCCCAGCATTCCACCCCACTTCTTGAACCATCACACCCGCCTCCCTGCCCCCCCTTCTCCCCCCCACCCCCCTCACCTCCGGCAGTTCTTCATGGCCTCAATTGTAGCCTCCGTATCGACCACTAATTCTCCCCCTCCTCTTTCATCTATCCCTGTGATCCTTGGAACTAGTAGAACCCCGTCCTCCCCGGCACTGCCCAGACCTCCGCAACAACTTACCACTATCCACTCCTGTTCCCCCACTAAAAGAACTGACCCAAAACCCCTCAACTGCCGCTCCGCTTCCTGCCATGGCTCAAAATGACCACTCCACCTCAATCCTGGACCTGCTTGCACCCCAGGGTTACACCATCCTCAGAAAAGACAGGCTTATTAAAATTGGTGGGGGGCTCGCCATAATCTATAAAGATGAATTTTTACCTTCACTTGTCCCGCACGCTGACCTGACTTCTTTCGAATATCTGAGTGCCGAACTCACTGTTCAGGACTCTTCCCCCCTCCCCCCCCGATTCGTTTACATAATATTTACCATCCTCCTGCTGACCCCCTCTCCTTTGTCGAAGAACTAGCTGATCTTATTATCCAATCAGCAGTCACCAACTCTAGGAACCTCTTCCTGGGGGACTTCAACCTCCACTGGAACAAAACTGATGACCCCTCGATCAACTTTATTAATGACCTACTTGATATCAGCGACTTGTAGCAAATTTGCAAATCTCCAACTCTCGACAAAGGTGCCACCCTTGATGCTAAAAAACAGTAATGGGCCTTGACTCGAACTCAGTCAGGCTGAGTCAAATACTATATAGAACAAAACGTTTGCCAGAACTGAGACAGACTGACTCCTATCAAATTTTCCAATAAACCCTTATGAACAAAACATAAACGTCTGCTTGGTTATTTGCGCCATCTAATGATTTATTCAAATTGTTCGTTTTTGTATATTTTTTTAAAACACTATATTCTTTGTGCATAGTATCCAAACAAGATATAAACACTAACTTATCTATACAAATATGTACAAAATATACACAACATTTACAACTAACACATTTGACCTAAACCACATACACACCTCTCTCAAACTTCAGACAATCATAATATACAGTGGTCCCAATGTACACATTCAAATACAAAAACAAAAATAATAGAACAAACTGTCATGAAAATTCAGAAATCTTTTATTTTTTTCGCTGTGGAAAAGTAAATTTTGCCATGTTCTGTGTCCCTACGCCTCATCCATCATATGTTATGTGTGCATGACCAATATGCATATGTTATTCCCCATGTCCGATTAATGACGCAATTACAGTTGTGTCCACCTCTAGTATGTCAGTTTCCAGTCCTCGTGAATACTACGATTATCAGGCCTATGTAAAGCTACGTTGCCACGTTTCTCAGTGTGCACGTTATTCCAGACTTTAGTCCCCGTTTCTAGGCCTCAACAGGGCCCGGACCACAGATTCAGCTCCTGTCTCCTGAAGCCTCGTTAAGGAGCGATACAGCCCCCACCTGTATCCTCGACCTTTCACTTACTTCCTGCCTCGCAGTGCCCGGTGCAGCTCGGCTCTGCCTCTGAGTCTGCCAAGAGTATGTTATAGTTCCAGTTATCAGTTCAGTCCTCCTTCTCTGCATTCCTAAGCTACTGAACTGCATCAATAGTTTCCGTCATTGTCTAGCCTATACGGCTCCACGTTAGAGAAATACTGTATTTAATGGTCATTTAATATTCTTCATCACGCACTACATGTAGAATAATGCATGGTCCAGTCTTAGAGTCAAGTTAGCTTTTCCCCTCATGACTTCTAGTTTATATCAACATGTTCCCTAAACATCAGATACTAGATAGGGTTTAGGTACATGTCGCTCCGACCCTCCAGACTTTAGTCTCTGCTCCTAGCACAGAGTTCATAGCCCCCAGCTTCTCCTAGTGATACGTCATTGCCAGTTTACGCGCACCACCAGGTTAGAGGTCCCGGCTCCTTAGGTAGCCCCCTCCTATGTTTCCGCCCCATTCATGACATATTTTGTTACGTCTGCACCACATGTCTATGTATACGCCCAGTTACACCCACTTTTACTGTTATCTTTCGCGACTGCTACGCGTCACGCCTTCTGTTCCACCCACTGCTACGCCTACTGCAATGTAATGCTATGTGTTCGCGCTATGTATATATGCCTGTGTATTGTTATGAAAAGTTAGCGCGCTCATCCCAGACCCAGCCCCGGCAGCTGCCGGGCCACTCTAGCCCTGCCATTCTGTTCCTATGCAGGTTGTCCTGATCCTGTCCTTTATGCTGTAATAAACCTGGAGAAACTCCTACTACCTCGAATCTTGACTCTTATTTTATTGAGCTATCTGTTATGATTTATGCCTAGTCAAAAATAGGGTATTATTTATTTATTTACCACATAATGGCGCCCGAACAGGGACTTGCCCTTTCCCCACGCGTCGGTGAAGCCACGCCGACCCCCTGACCCTCTGCAGCCGTGACGGAACCATACCGTGCACTGGCAGATATTTCTGCTCCAAGTATCCCTCAGGCCCACGGAGGAGACGGAGGAGGCGGTCCAGCATCCGAACGAGACGGTGGAGGAACGCGGCGAGTCCCGACCAGAGCCCAAGCCGAGAGTTCAAGGTCCGAGGTATCCGGAGGCCCACCCGTAACTGAAGTCCGAAGTCCGAAGTTCGTCGTCGTAGCAGTCCAGTCCCGTCCAAGGCCTTCCGTTCCGTGCTGCCCGGTGAGTACCATTGCTGGGGTAGTATCTAGACAGGACCAATCTAAATTGACTCCTGGTCCGTGGGTTGGTGGTACCCAGACTCACAAACGAAGTGTTCACCTAGGTGGATACGGGTCTTGATGCGTTCCTTTATGGGACCGGTATGTTCCGTACTGTTACAGCAGTGCATCCAGTAATTCTAGTCTGTTCCGTTCTCGAGAAAATTCTTGTATTTCTGCTCTCAGTATTCCAGGTAATATTCTGTTCAAACTGTTATTTATAATGTTCTTCATGTATTTGAATGTTGTGGTATGAGTGTGACGTGATTTCGTGTTTATTGTGTATTGTATTGTGTCCAGATTACAGTTCAGTCATGCCTATATTTTCCAAGTTACGTCAGTTAAAAACTAGAAAGGGTCTGCTGGAAGCAGCAGTTCCTGTTCCGCCGAGGGACAGTCCAGGTCATTTTATGTATCAGAAACATGGCATAAGTGCCATATTGTATTTAGATTTATGGGTAGAGTATACCAAACAGTTAGAAGAAAAGTATAGATGGCCCGTATCGGGTACATGGGATGCCGAATGTATCATGCGAGTAGAGGAAGCATTATGGAAAAAGAAAGCCAGACAGTCACAGAAAGATGCCATCGAGTTATGGCGCAAGGAAGCTCATAGAAGAACCGAAAAGGAAGTCAGAAAGTCAGAGTTAAGTAGAGAATCCCAGGAACGAGCCCAAGAAAGAGAATTAATCGAGATAGGTGAACAAGTCAAAGCCGAACAGTCAGACAGACAGAGGCATGCCCTCATTAGGGGTATGTATCCTCTTCTTGCCGAGGGTTTGCCAAAAGCGACCCCAGAGGCATCCAGTAATTTCCCGCCACCATTAGTCCCGACCAAGCTACGTCACAAACCGACCGCAGCTGATATTTTTATTTCGTCCTATTTGGACGACACAGTCCCAGAATATGCAAATCCTGTTCGCGCTCCGCCAGTCCCTGTAAATCAGGCACTTCCCGCTCTTCCAGACACCGGAGTACCTGCTACGGTACCCCCGGTCCAGCCAGCATTTCAACTTCCCGCTCCGCCACGAAGAATGTCCGTCGATGATTCCAGTCTAGGGGCCGCAGGAGGAGGTCCTCCTCAAACCCCGCCGCCACACAAGCGTTTAACGTTAGCCGAATTACACGCACAAGCGTCCCAGCGTACGCCTAGACATCAGACTGTTGCAGAAATAAGAAAATCCCTTGCCGAATGTTGCTATGATCCAGTCCCAGGCGAGGATAATATGGTTTTATATTCATTTCGCGTAAGAAAGGTGACCGAGTATCTAGTCACCTTACCGAATATGAAAGAAGATCTAGACAGAATATATCGTTTCATCCGTACAGGGGATGATCCAGAAAGTATTGGCGAGGCCATGTCTCAAAGGAAAGCCGAGATCCAGCTCATGATATTAAAGTTCCTGATCAATTGTCTAATAAGAGAACAAGACTACCCGTCTAAAGATTCCGCCGAAATGAGAATCCTGACAAGGTGGAGTGATAATATAGCCGAGGGTAAGCACAAGACCGTCGGTGCCATGGAGAGTATGTACAAGAAAATCCGTAAAGAAATAATAAAGATACACGAACAACGTAAAGCAGCCCAAGTAAGCGAGAAAGAAAGTATCTCTGATCCTGAAGAGGAAGACGAGAATCCCGCCAGAATAGCGTATGTAGGAAAATCTAGATTTCCAGATCGCCATTTACGTCTAGAACACAAGTCTATTTTCCGTCATCCAGCACCAGAACAAGGTTCTCTAGAACAAGTATTTCAAGCTACCGATCACATTCTGAAATCACGAATCGGTTACAGTGAATTAAGTACTATGCATGAACAAGAACTAGCCCGATCAGCAGTCCGATGGATTACTGATTCTACCACTTTTCCAGACGAAATAGTGGCACAAATGTTTCTGAAAATGCCCCCAGCCGAGCAGCGACTGGTGGGTATGTATATGATCCAGCACCTCATTACTCTGTATGAGGGTCAACATTCTGATCCAGGCCCGTTACATGATGTCCTGAACGAGTTACTCCAGTATAGATGGAAAGGTCTAGGTACCGATTTAATTAGTGTCATTCTAGAACAGCGTCACAAATATAGAACGTTTCTGAACCCGCATTTTGTTCATGTCTCACCCCCAGAAAGTAAACCATTCTATATAGACAGACAGAATCCGTTACGGGAAGTCCACCCAGTTAGAGGAACGGGTGGCGAAATGCAACGAGTGTTTGTATACACTCCAATATCAAAGATGGAACTTCTTGAAATGAAGAAATTAATTCCCTGTCATGACAAAGATCCAGCAGGGTTCCATAGAGAATTAAAAGACATGCTCCGTATGGGAGAATATACTTACCCAGATATCATTAAAATGTTAAAGGTTCTGCTGCCCGCAGGGGTATATGAAAAGCTAAAGGAAAAAGAATGGGAGGTGGGAGAGAAAAAGATCGATTGGGCAGTTCTAGAAGCTGAAGACAAGGCACGAGTACCAGGTACCGGTCTTGGAGATAAATGTAAAGAGTTACCAGAATTATTGATTCAAGTTTTACCCAGATTATTGACAACGAGAAAAGAAGACTGGGATGCAATCTCAGCCTGTAAACAGAAACAAGATGAAGATATTAGTGATTTCTATTCTAGATTTGAAAAATGTTTCAGTATCAACAGTGGTCTCAAGACAAGTAGTGAGTCATACCCTCACCTTTTCGTTACTAAATTAGTCGAGAATTCAAGTCCACAAATTAAAAATCGAGTTTTGAAAGTCGAAAGCACCTGGCAAGCTAATACTCCGTCCCAGATGCTCCAGATGCTTCAGTATCACCAGAATAGAATTAGGGAAGAGCAAGAACACGAAAGAAAACGTATGAAAGACACGAAAATGAAAGTGCTAGTTGCACAATCTGTTCCTCAAGACAGTCAGAAGAGGGGTCCGAATCAAGCCAGTCATCCTGCAGCTCCCGTTAAAGGGAACTGCAATTATTGTAAACAGCCAGGTCATTTTATAAACGAGTGTGCAGTTCTGAAACATAACATAGCTACTGGTAAGACTAAAGAAAGACCACGTCCGCCTAGACAAGAACAAGTTTCACAGATTCCTCAGTCACAGAATGCACAACAGACAGTTACAGCACCGCAGCCTATTGCTGCAACACAGCACGTTACATCGCAGATGTACCAGTATGCACAGTCCGAGTATCCAGAGTATCAGCCATATTCATGAAACAGCCTAGAGAGGGAGGTAGGCTTGCCTCTCATCGAGATACCTGTAGATCAAGAAGGTCCCTATGTTCACAGTCAAGTATTAGGGAAAGACAGAAAGTTTTTGATTGATACAGGGGCAAGTAGGACCACAATCAGTCACGCCGAAGTTCCAGGGGCTCCGCTCTCAGGCTCAAGAAATGTTTCCCTTGGATTTTCAGGAAAACCCATTATAAATGAGATCTCAAAGCCAGTTACTCTAGAAGTAGGTCCATTGTCCCGCACTACTGATCTGTTACTTACTAAGTCATGTCCAGAAAATCTATTAGGCATTAAGACACTGAAAGAATTAGGTGCAGTTATTTGCTGTTCCCCAGAGGGAATACGATTGTTCCTACGTGACTTTAAGGGTCACTATGTGTTACGAGATTTTGATTCAAGACTGTCTAAAGTTCCGCGGCATCTATGGGCACAAGGTCCAACAGATGTAGGTTATATGCAAATCACACCCTATCGTGTGACTCTCAAACCAGGTGTAGTGTTACCACGAATCAGACAGTACAGATTGCCACCTGAGGCTGTAGCAGCCTTATCCAAGATTATTGACGAGCTCATGGCTCAAGGAGTAGTTGTAGAAACTGACTCCAACATATGTAATTCTCCGATCATTCCAGTCATGAAACGTACGGATCCAAATGCACCCCCAGTATATCGATTAGTGATTGATTTACGAGAGCTTAACAAATGTATTATTCCTCAGTACCCAGTTGTCCCAGATATCTCTTCCCTGTTAACAGCTATTGATTTCGAAGCCATGTTCTTCACTGTCATAGACCTCAAGAACGCATTTTTTAGTGTTCCGATTCATCCAGACAGCCAGTTTCTTTTCGGATTTTGTTTAAATGGAAGGAGCTATATGTTCACACGCGCTCCTCAAGGTTTCACAGAAAGTCCTAGTATTTACAGTCAAGCACTTAAGAGACAACTAGACAATATTCACATGCCAACTGACACTGCCCTGCTCCAGTATGTCGATGATCTACTGATCACAGCCCGTTCTGAACGTGCATGCGAGCGAGCATCCCTTACAGTTCTGTATTTCCTAGCCGAGATGGGGCACAAGGTGTCACCTTCGAAGCTTCAATTCTGTGTCCAGCAAGTGGTATACTTAGGACACTTGCTGTCCAAGAGGGGTAGACAGTTGACACCAGACCGTATCCAGTTAATAGCGAGTCTTCCCCAGCCCAGAACCCAGAAGGAGGTACGTGCCTTTATTGGCCTTACTTCTTATTGTAGACAATGGATCCCCCAGTATGCATTTTTAGCCAAGCCACTGATACAGTTAACGACACAGGAGGCAGCCGTATCGACTGTCCTCCCTTGGACATCTGAACATACACTTAGTTTCAACGAGTTAAAGAAAGCTTTATGTCAAGCTCCAGTTCTAGCTACACCGAACTACAGTAAGCCTTTTACACTTTTCGTTACTGAACGTGAAGGTACAGCATTATCTGTTCTCACACAAGATCAAGCAGGACAATACAAGCCCTGTGCTTATTTTTCGAGCACACTAGATCCAGTCGCCCAGGCGTTGCCTGCGTGCCTCAAGTCAGTTGCAGCCACAGCACTAGCTATCAGACAAAGTGATTCCATAGTTTTAGGACACTCCCTGACAGTACAAGTTCCACATTCCGTGGAAGTTCTTTTAAACCGAACACAAACTCAGCACTTGACAATTGCACGTTTAACAGGTTATGAATTGACACTGTTCCAGCCACACATAGAAATCAGACGCTGCAACATCCTGAATCCTGCTACACTGTTACCATCAGTTAGTTCAAATCCAGCCACACATGACTGTGTGGAAGTAGTTAACATTACGACAAAGCCAAGACAAGACCTGACAGACATTCCGTTACCAGATCCTGACCTGACACTTTATGTGGATGGTTCATGTATGAGAACTAGTACAGGAGAACTAGTCGCCGCGTATGCAGTGACTACTGACACCGAAGTTATTGAAACACACCGTATTGATACCCTGTCCGCTCAAGCAGCAGAGCTAGTTGCTCTGACACAAGCCTGTATACACGCCAAGAACCAGAAAGTTAATGTTTACACAGATTCACGTTACGCATTCGGAGTTGTACACGACTTCGGAGTGCTCTGGCAAGAGAGAGGTTTCATGACTTCTCATGGAACCAAGATTCAGCATGGTTTCCTTATTCAAGCTCTGTTAGATGCCATACATTTACCGACATCTATCGCTATCATGAAATGCAAAGCACATACGAAAGTTACTGACATTATTTCCCAAGGTAATGATCTAGCAGATCGCACAGCCAAGCTTACAGCTCAGACTCCAGACATTCAAGCTAATCCGACACAGACACATACTCCAGATCCGACTACATGTATGACAGTTAAGGACCCTACACAAGATGTCATAGATATCCAGTTACATGCTACTCCCGATGAAATCAAGAAATGGTCCGAACAAGGAGGGGTCCAGACAGATCAAGGATGGTTAACGAAGGGTAGAGCCACATGGTTTCTCCCCGATTCTATGGTTCAAGTCATTATTAATACCGCACATAGTCCAGCACATTTAGGAGAAAAAGCTATGTTAGACAGTATCCAGAACATTTGGTTCAACAAGCATTTACGAGCTGCAGCCAAACAGAAAGTCCGTACCTGTATGATATGTTGTCAGTTTAATCCAGGTAAAAGTGTCCCGGTGGAACAAGGTGGTTTCCAGCCCCCTGACCACCCTTTTGAGGTCCTCCAGATGGATTATATTCAGATGGAGCGATGTCGAGGTTTCAAGTATGTCCTTGTAGTTGTATGCGCTTTGTCCAGATGGACCGAAGCATATCCAGTCCCAGATTACACAGCCGCGACCACTGCCAAGCAGTTGGTTCGTGAATTCTTCCCTAGATATGGACTCCCTAGAGTCGTATATTCTGATAACGGTCAGCCATTCGCATCTGAACTCATGAAGCACGTTTCCCTGTTGTTAGGGTACCAGTGGAAGTTCCATTGTGTACGCCATCCTGAAGCAGCCGGTCTAGTCGAGAGACATAATCAGACCCTGAAAATCCGCATCGCCAAAGTATGTAAAGAAAAGGGTGTGGACTGGCTAGTAGCTCTGCCAGTCGCTTTGTTTTATATGCGCATGGTCGCACATTCTAGATCAGGTCTGTCCCCGTATGAGGTCGTATTCGGCCGTCCCCCTAACATGTGGGGTACTCCTAGACCCCGAAGTATTACCGATGTTTCATGTAATATGCTGACAGATTACCTAGCTTCCTTGATGTCTGCCCTCAACTCATGTCGTTCACAGGTTGCCGCCGCATTTCCAGACAATACCGAGGTGGCACCGCATGAAATCGTTCCAGGTTCGCTGGTGATGATCCGAAATTTTGACAGATCAAGTCCGCTGGAACCTCGTTGGAAGGAGCCACGTCAGGTCCTCTTGACCACCCGTACTGCCGTCAAACTGGAAGGCAGGAAGGGGTGGGTCCACCTTTCTCATGTAAAACTTTTCAATGGACTGAAACCCGTTTCTAAAAACATTTCCAAGGATTCCCAGGATTTTGAAGACTGCCAAACTATTGCTCTTAAGGACTGTCCCGCAAAAGACATTGTTACAACCCCTTCCCTGATAGAGAAAACTCCGCAGCAGGAGTATAAGTTAAAGCTCCGGTCTAGTAAAATAAGTCAGCCAGTTTGATTGTATAAGTCCTCCCCTAGGTGAAACGGTTAGACTGTTTCTGACATGTATAAAATAGACCCCCATAGTGAGAGAGTCAGTCAAAACTCAATTCAATGTATCGTTTTTCTAAGTTTCATATTATTCATCAGCATAATGATTTCCTGCACTAGCTACGCACTTTTCCTGTGTTTCTCAGTTCCTCATGTAAATAAGTCTGCTAATGTTACAGTAGAGCACACGTTTAGTGATCTGCCTCCTCACGAATATTCATACCGCCTCGCTATGCGTAACAATTCATTTATCCGTATGTTACATTATTCACACCAGACCAGCAATGCCACTAATTGTTGGGTGTGTGGTCGACTCCCCCCTTTCCAGACACCGAAGGGAGTTCTGCCACTCTTTCCTTATCCATTCTCACATAATGGTTCGTGTGGAGCATGGTCCACGTTAACGTCATCCTCAACAGATATGTCTTTTCTTAACAGTACATGTTTCCCAGACAAGCAAGGTTTCCCCCACAGAACAGGTTTAGATCTAGAAAATGAAGTATACAATTTAGGTAATTATTCGTCGAATTTCATGGTCCTGAATGTTCAGTCTGATACTACTCCAGACTCACCTGCTATTTCAGTACTACCAGTCAAAGGCGAATTATGTGTCCGAAATAAGGGTTCTGTACAAGTAGGCCATAGTGAATGTACTACTGTTATCCAGTATAGTGACAGTGGGAAATCTATTTTTAAAGCCTCACGTCATTCATATTTTGTTTGTGGTCAGACCGCATATGTTCGTCTGCCCCTCGATTGGGAGGGAACCTGTTACATTGCCTTCCTACTGCCACCTGTTTTTCTAGCCCCACCTGACTACCATAGGAATTCCTTCCTAGTACACACTAGACACAAGAGAAACCTCCCGATTGTCGATTATACTGAAACCGCCGCAGAGCAATTTATTGATATTGATAAAGGTGTCTTCCCTTATTTAGGTACAGTTGTAAATAGTAAGCTAATCCGTAGGTTAACAAGAACCCTCGAAGCAGTAGTAGATGAGACTGCCTCCGCTCTAGGTAACCTAACCGAAGAGCAATCCTTTATGAGAATTGTCGTTTTACAGAATCGTCTCGTCCTTGACGTCATACTGGCCGATAGGGGCGGGGCCTGTAGAGTTCTCGGATCTAGTTGCTGCATTTTCATTCCAAATAACGCGCCGTCTGTTTATTCAGCTATAACCAGACTCCATAAAATTGCCCATCTGTTACACCAAGATCCAGGCACCTGGACATGGTCCGGTTGGTTCTGGAATATAATTTCCGCATGGGGATGGAAAGTCCTGTCCTTTCTAAGTATTGCAGTAGCGATCATATTTAGCTGCTGCCTCTGTATACAATGTGGCCCTGCGATTTGCGGCATTTGTGCTACCTCTTGTATTCCTAGTCCCAAGCCCCGTTCTAAATCCCGTTCCAAGACAATTCGAGATGAACAAATGGTACTGTATGAAATGATAGATGGTATCATGAATATTGATGTTTCCTGATGGAAACGTAGTGACAAGGAGGGAATGTGGAAAAGTAAATTTTGCCATGTTCTGTGTCCCTACGCCTCATCCATCATATGTTATGTGTGCATGACCAATATGCATATGTTATTCCCCATGTCCGATTAATGACGCAATTACAGTTGTGTCCACCTCTAGTATGTCAGTTTCCAGTCCTCGTGAATACTACGATTATCAGGCCTATGTAAAGCTACGTTGCCACGTTTCTCAGTGTGCACGTTATTCCAGACTTTAGTCCCCGTTTCTAGGCCTCAACAGGGCCCGGACCACAGATTCAGCTCCTGTCTCCTGAAGCCTCGTTAAGGAGCGATACAGCCCCCACCTGTATCCTCGACCTTTCACTTACTTCCTGCCTCGCAGTGCCCGGTGCAGCTCGGCTCTGCCTCTGAGTCTGCCAAGAGTATGTTATAGTTCCAGTTATCAGTTCAGTCCTCCTTCTCTGCATTCCTAAGCTACTGAACTGCATCAATAGTTTCCGTCATTGTCTAGCCTATACGGCTCCACGTTAGAGAAATACTGTATTTAATGGTCATTTAATATTCTTCATCACGCACTACATGTAGAATAATGCATGGTCCAGTCTTAGAGTCAAGTTAGCTTTTCCCCTCATGACTTCTAGTTTATATCAACATGTTCCCTAAACATCAGATACTAGATAGGGTTTAGGTACATGTCGCTCCGACCCTCCAGACTTTAGTCTCTGCTCCTAGCACAGAGTTCATAGCCCCCAGCTTCTCCTAGTGATACGTCATTGCCAGTTTACGCGCACCACCAGGTTAGAGGTCCCGGCTCCTTAGGTAGCCCCCTCCTATGTTTCCGCCCCATTCATGACATATTTTGTTACGTCTGCACCACATGTCTATGTATACGCCCAGTTACACCCACTTTTACTGTTATCTTTCGCGACTGCTACGCGTCACGCCTTCTGTTCCACCCACTGCTACGCCTACTGCAATGTAATGCTATGTGTTCGCGCTATGTATATATGCCTGTGTATTGTTATGAAAAGTTAGCGCGCTCATCCCAGACCCAGCCCCGGCAGCTGCCGGGCCACTCTAGCCCTGCCATTCTGTTCCTATGCAGGTTGTCCTGATCCTGTCCTTTATGCTGTAATAAACCTGCAGAAACTCCTACTACCTCGAATCTTGACTCTTATTTTATTGAGCTATCTGTTATGATTTATGCCTTGTCAAAAATAGGGTATTATTTATTTATTTACCACATCGCAATGAATAAAGCTAAACTTTTTCTTTTATAACAACCAAAAAATGCACAGTCTGTGACCTGTCACACAGACTGCGCAACCCTTGATGCTCTCCTCACCAGCAAGGACCTGGCTGTTCTCTCCAACATTATCCCCATCGACTGGTCAGATCACCACCTCATTCCTCTTCACGATCAACAGCTCCATGCCCCTCCCCCCTCCTCTAATACAACCAAACAAAACTAACCCGAAACCTTCACATTCTCCCCCCGGGCGAGCTGGAGACTAAAATTAAAGGCCACCTACGTCCTACTCTTCTCCCCCACAGCACAAATGACGGTAAATGCCATGTAGGTAATTATTCGGTAACAATTACTGAATCGGCCCATAGGAATCAAAGTCAATTACCGAATCGGTAAATACCGATTCGGTAAAATTACCGATTTGTCAAGGGGGACAGGGTGTCACTTTGACACCCTGTTGCACCCCTGATTCTGGCTTGTGTGCCATGTGACACACATACATGCCCTTAGGGCATGTATGTGTGCCACATGGCACAGGTGTACATGCACAGATGTGCATGTACACAGGAATTCGTTATTTACCATGCAATTGTATTTTATGGTAAATAACGAATTCCTAAGGGCCTGTGGCACTGTTTCCAGTGCCACCTACATCCCATATTACCGATTCTGTAAATTTACCGATTTGGTAATTTACAGAATCGGTAAATTGACAGAATCGGTAATATTTTGGCCACCTACATCTGAAACTCAAAATACCGGTCGGTAACGGCCGAAATCGGCCGTTACCGACCGGTATTTGGCCACCTACATATGGCCCAATATGGCTTATCAAGAACTCTAGAGCAGCTGGATCGAGAAAACTCCAACCACGGCCTTCGGACCTAGGCTTTTTTTTTGCTTCTAATCTTCACAAACCCCATTGAGTAATCTGCAGATGGAACAGACCACTTTCCAATTCTGCTCTCAGTGCCACACAAATATCCAGCACCGACGTCACAAAGTCTGTAACCTATGCCTGTCTCTAGAGCACAAGGAAGAAGACTATGATGCTTGTCGCTCATTTTGCTCGGAAAGACACTTTGTGACCACCAGGCTTGACGGAACGAAATGCAGCGACAAAATATCAAAGACACCCCGATATCTTAAGTGAAGATATCAAAGAAGAAATTATAGTTTCCACTGCGAAAGAAGAAAAGGACTTGTCTATACAAGACTCCCACTCCGAGCTGGAAATAGAACTTTAAGTCCCATGATGTTCCAGCTAGTCAAGGTGCCATGAGTAACAAAGCCCCTTTGCCCACCAAACCTGCTTCTATTAAACTTCCAGGCCACCACTGCCATACAGCCGTGGTAGACACTGAGACTCTGCTTCGAACGCCATTTTTTGTTGAAAATGCTTTCATTTTCTATCTTATTGCTTTTCAATGCAGCCTGAGGCTAACAATGTCTTTTTATGAGCATTTTTCAGGAGTTATGAGTGGTTTTACTCATTAAAACACAAAATTCAAAGGATATTTGATTTAATGTGTTCTTTGTTTCCTTTATAATTGAAGTACATGCACAAGGTTTTATATTGTGTTAGGCTCTTTTTTGAGGATGCATTGGTATGAGAAAAATAATATATGTACATACATACATATATGTGGAGCTAGATATATGTGTTTTTTACATATATATTTTTATATAGTTTTTTTTTTTTTTTTGCAAAACCTTTATTGATCTTTACAAAAGTACATCAATGCTGGCCTACAACCCTGGGGCCGGCCTCAAAGCAACATAGACGTGACTGAGGGTTAATATACTTTCGTATATGAATACTGACATTCGTTATTTGCGTCGTCGATAAACTCCGTTTATGTAAACAAAAATTATACTCGTGGTTTTGCGTTTTGTAACTCATACATTTCCCTTTGTAACTAAAGGTAAAGAACTAACCATGACCTGAAAATGAAGAGACCTGACTAAAGCATATTTTGTAAGGTGTATATCTGCGCCCACAATCCGTGTGGATTGAGGGATATTGACATTGTCGTTTTACTGCGGAACTTATCGGGCACCATATTAATACAATAGCAAATGTCTGTAAAAGAATTGGGCCTTATGAGCCCTCTTCTTCTGTATCAGTCAGTGTTAGTAAATAGTCCGTTAGATAGCACCAAAAGTCTTTAGGCCTTGATTTCGCTGGCAATTCTTCCTCATACGTTAAAATCTTATCTCTGCAGCTGGACATGTCTTGCAGCCATCTGGTCAGGTTAGGAACTTTTCTACTGTGCCAGCATTGAGCTTCTTGTCTTTTGGCCAAAAGTAGTGACACCGCACAGAACTTCCGTCTAGTGGATTTAAGGTGTGGTATGAGGCCTAGAAGGCAAACCTGTATCGTGCAGTCCACTTCTGAACCCAGCATAACTGAGTTAGTCACGTCTACCCAGTATTTCTGCACTTTCACGCAGCCCCATGCTAAATGTGAGAAATCTGCGCTATCGCTACCGCATCTTATGCACAAATCTTCCACTTAATCCCCAAATTTGCACATCCGTGCAGGCGTATAATACGCTTGGTGAAGGAATTTGTAATGTATGATCTTGAGGTTACCATTCGGGGTAAGGATCTGAGTTAGTGCGCATGTCTGCGTCCATTCATGGTCTGTCAAAGGTTCTAATAACACCCTATCCCAGCGTGCTTTGGCTTTCACGGTGTCATGTGGTAGTTCCTCCTGTGCTTTGGAGTATAGTCTGGATACCATGTGAGTTGTGTCTGTCGTGGTAATGAGTAGTTGTAGGGTGTTCAGACTTTCAGGCTCCGAAGGGAACGAAGGGTAGAAGTCTTTTAAGGCCCTTTTCAATCTGTGATATGTGAAGTGAAACATGGGTGATTTGTTCTGGATATATGCAAGGTCTGTGACTTCCAGATACTCGCCCTCAGTAAACAGATCTATATTTTTATATTGTTTCCGGGGTCCCGCACATGGGCGGGAATATTCAGTGCTTATGACTTTGATGAGGATACCCCTGGAAGAGAACTAGGATTACAGGTAAGTAACTTATCCTTAATGCTCCATTCGACAAGGAACATCTTTTTGGTCCTCAAGTGGATGAATCACTTGAAAAAATGGAAAGGACTCAGAAGTGGCAGAATCTATGGGAGCGCTAGAGTCACTCTTTACTAGAGGCTCCTTTCACCGCTCTTTTTATAGGGGAGGCTCAAAAAGTACCTCCACAGATGCCAGCACGTCTTCCTATAAACCACAGGATCAATCTTCCACCTCTAGAGGATTTTACAAAGGTGGTTACAGAAGGGGCAATGTAAAGGCAGAGGTGCGGCCAACATGTACCTCTCCATCTCGCAACAAGCAGTGACTTGATAACAATTCCCCCCCGATAATCATACACCTGTCGGGGAAAGACTGCATCAATTTCTTTCCATTTGGCAATCATTAACATCTTACAAATGGGTGTTGGACATTATCCAACATGGTTATTGCCTGGAGCTTACCAGCAATCCTCCCAATATTCCACCTTGCATTCACAAACACTAGAGCAACAACATGTTTGTACACTTACACTTTGGACAGTGGACCTGTAGAACAACAAAAAAGGGCACCAACCCTATGTTTTTACAAACCAAAGTCTTATTTTGTCGTTCTTGCGTGCTGATCCTAAAGTGCCGTCTGTCCAGGGGCACCACCCTTCACATTGGGTGAAATAACAATTCGCCTTGAGTTCAGAATAGCACCGCTTAGTAAATGAGTCCAAACAATGAACAAAGTCACTTGATTAGTGTCCTTATTGATACGCTGAGTCTTGGTATGTATTTTCAATATATATTTAATGTTCCTTTGAAAAAGATTTTTGAATATGGCTATTATTCAAAAATCTTTTTCAAAGGAACATTAAATATATATTGAAAATGTATACCAAGACTCAGCGTATCAATAAGGACACTAATCAAGTGACTTTGTTCATTGTTTGGACTCATTTACTAAGTGGTGCTATTCTGAACTCAAGGCGAACTAGAGCAACAACAACTGCTTAACCCCTTAGCTGCGGCGGCTATTCCACCGCAGCGCTAAGAGGAAGGCGGGGCCGCGCGGCGCTCATGTACTCGTGACGGAACCGCTCCGTCACGGCCCTCGGGTGAGAAGTGCTTGTGACGGAACGGTTCCGTCACGGCCCCGCCCGCTCTTTAGAACGTCAGCGCAGGAACCGTTCCATCACCAGCACAGCCCACCCGAGGCTCGTGACGGAACTGTTCCTTCACGAGCACACAAAGGGTTAAACAAGAAGCACAAGCTCTTCTAACAAAAAGGAGATATAGAATCAGTTCCAATGCAACACCAAGGATCAGGGGTTTGTTCACTTTACTTCCTAATCCTAAAAAAGGACAGTTCCCTACAACCAATATTAGATCTCAGACCTCTAAGCTTATACATACTGTCAAAACACTTCCATATGGACTGTAGCCATTTACCATTCATGCCTATACCACGAACTGTTGTGGTAAAGGCATGCGTGGTGAAGAAGATCATGTTTAAGACGAATTCCTGGTTGGGCTACGTGGTAGAGGCTTGCATGGTAAAACCATTTGTGCTTCTATCCTACAACCCTCAGGCAAACATCAATCGCCCACATTTTGATTGCTCCCCATGGGCTTGTCAACCATGGTTCACCACACTACTGGAACTTTCAGTAGTTCCACACCACCTCAAACCTTCTCACCTAGAACCATGGAGAAATCAGACACCCAAACCCCAAGGAGCTCAACCTAGGAATTTGGCTCCTGAAGTCATAGTTTGGCTACCTAAATCTACCATCATATTGCATGACAATTCCTAAAGAAGCAAGAAACCCAACCACTAGAGCATGCTACGCAGCAAAGTGGGAAAGGTTTGTTATTTATTGTAATAGCCAAACAATTGAAGCACTAGATATTTCTATAGGACAAATCATTTGTTATTTATTACACTTACAACGTGCAGGCCTTGCATGTGCATCCATATGTGATGTTAAATGTGTCATATAGTTCCTACTAATCCCTAGGATCTGCGCGTTGTTGGACAACATAAACTAGGGTCTTGGTGCCTAGACTGATTCCGGACACCTGCACCGGATATGTAGGCCTAGAAACCATGTAGCTCACCGTGCCACTGTAAGCCCCCAGACCCCCTCCCCACCCCCGCCCAAACTCGCCCAATCTTACCAGGGAGCGAATGGTATCTGGCAACCACTAAACATGACAGCCCTGACCCCTCCGAGATTCTGCAAACAGTTGAGAACTTTATCTTAGTCACTTTTGCTCACTTATTCTCAGAGAGGTAAACAGAATACACAGTGGGACGTTTTCAATATATTTTTTGAACCAACATTTATTTTTGTAAAATAAATGCGTGTGCTACAATAATTAATGGACAGAAGCATTTAATAGGGATTACAAGCACCAAAAGCGTAAATAGTAGATATAGTTCTACCATGGTGCTAAAACAATGTACGTATGTATGCAGGCATATAAAACAAGGCAGAAATCGAAAGTACTCCTATGATGCAAACCCTACTCCACGTGTACCTAGAGTGTATGTAGGTGTAGTACCAAGAATCTCCCCAAGGGAAGATCCAACACATTACCTGTTGGGAGAGAACAAAGGGCCCAGTCTTGGTCACATACTGGACACCCTTCACGAGATGTGAGACCGCTGCATGGTACATTTTCAGCATGCAAAGACGCTCTGTGTCAGCTGGAGTGCCTCTATTCCTTATCTTTTGGGATGCTCATCTTTTATAATAGAAAGCAGCCTTGCGATGTGCGTATAGATTAGTGATGTTATGGATATGTAGCTAGCCCTGTAGCACCATGGATGAAGATCGAGATGATATTTGTACATGGTGTGAGAAGAGACCTTCTACTTGATGTTCAGGGCATTGTGATAATGTTATGCGGAGCTAGATGTGTAAACATGTCTAGTTTCAGTGAAACAAATCAAATATTGCGGCACACGCAAATATGTGCAAAAGTTTACTGCTGAAAAATAGGATAACGTAAGAAATAAGCTGCTTCGCTGCATGGGTCTTACACAGGAATATAACAAATGTATTTGAACATGTGACATCAAAGCCAAAAGAACTTTGTCTATACCTCCCAGAGAACATTCTACTCTGAAAATAGAAGCATCCATGACCTTTTTAGGTAACATTTCTACAGCTGATATTTGTAACGCTGCTACATGGTGTACACCACACACATTTACTAAACACTATTGTGTGGATGTATTAGCACACCAACAAACTAATGTAGGACAGACAGTCCTGAAAACACTTTTTCAAACAACTGCAACGCCCACTGGTTAGCCACTGCTTTCGAAGAGTACTGCTAAACAGTCTATTCAAAGCATGTGTATCTATAGCACACATGGCTCGAACGGTATATGTTGCCTTGTAAGATCTGTTCTTCGCATATAGGGCTGTCGATTCGCAAGCACCCTCCCTCCTCCACAGACACCTATGGTTGGTGCAGGTATCATTATTGTTATTCCTATTGTACACGCATGGACATCTCTATAGTACACTCATTTACTCCATTCTCATTCTCTGGCGAAAGAACAGTGTTGATGTCCATGCACACTATCACTCTATCATTATCTTCGTGACTGGAAATTCTTCGAAGAAAAACAACTTGCAAACATTCAGACCCAACACTACATTGCAGGAGTACACAAACCATGTGAATTTACAGCTCTACATGCCAAGAACAGATGCTTCCAGGGTAAGTATCATATACCTTTCCTAATTCTGTTGATTACATTCTTCTTGGTTGGCTGATGGCTTTCTATTCTTAGTTCATCTCAAACATGATGTCAAGTGTAGTATTTTAAACATTTTGATTTTGATGTTTTATGCAGCGAGCAACCTAAAGTGGAATTCTACCTGAAAAACTTCACTACAGCCAAGGATGTTTTGTTTGCAATAAAGGAGACCAGTTTCAGAGGAGGAAATTCAAATACTGGTAAGCATGTTTCTGCGCTACCATTCAAACTGACAGATAGAATGAGGCACACACAACTGACTGTGCTAGAGATGATTCCTAATAATGCTTTCTCTGTGAAACAGTATTTTGTGAAATGCTATTACAGTTGACTTTCATAAGCCTCAGCTTTTCATCCTTCAGCTGCTCGAGAGCATTGCTTTTCAACAGACAAGAGCAGAAACCATTCTTAAAATGTCTTTCTTAATTTGAAGGTTTTGAACATATAGAATTATATGCAAGTATGTTTTGTGTGCTCAATATATTGTCTCCTTTACATCCCATTTTCAAACTCTCCTGTTTTGATTTTCTGGGTAGTGGTTTGGGCCTGACCCCAAAAGGGTGACTTTTATTTCAACCACACGTTCCTCTTTTTTTTGGTTCAAATGATTTTAATAAATTTTACAGGAAAACCAAAACCATACAACTATACAAGGCAAATTGTGTCTAACTTGATTCGCTTTCAAATGGCAAACAATAAGTCAGTACAGAATGCTCTCCAGTATTTAAATTCATAAGCATGTCAATCGTAGGATCTAGGACTGAAGTACACAGTTATAAATAAGACCTTGGATTGTAACCGCAATATGATGCTATACATAAGTAAACTATATGGGAAAGTATAAGAGGGAGAAAGGAGACAAGCCATTGGTAGTTTCATGAAATAATACAAAGCTCGTCCGACAAGAACTGGCACTGTATATAGAAGAACAGCATAGTTTGCCATTTGGGTGGACTTTAACTTTGGACGGTAGCGAAAGTGGCATATTCATCTGTATGCGGAGGCCTACAGTGCCCTTGTCTGTGGTCTGCTGACCCAACTGTTGCGGTGACTCCACCACGCACCAAATTAAGCCAAGCCCACCAGGTGTAAATAGACAGACACTCATTAGGCCGACTTCTATTCCTATAGAATTATCTTCATGGTTAGCAAAAGCATACGGTCAGTCAGAAGTGGACCCAAAAAGCACTGAATCCAGAAGCTTCCCAGTGGCAAATATGCGTAAAGGAGTAGTAACTAAGACTGCATCTAGATGTATGTTGAATCTCTCATCCACACAGCTGCTGACACCTTGCCATATTGGCAAACCAAAAGTGATTTGGTACAGCATAAGAGGGAAGCCTCCATTGTCTTGTTTTGGATTGTTCACACAAGGAACAGGGTCAAGACTGATTTGTTTATGACTGGGTCCAAACTGGGGTGGTGTGTTGAGCAAAATAAGATGGATTTAATCCAGATCCTTGTGACTGGGGGTGAATGCTTGTATTGTCCAGCATTCCGTCCATTAATTGTTTCTTTTGCATATGTCGCCCTAAGCGAGAAGGGTATACCCAGACGATCCAAAAAAAATAAAGACAGAGTACAGCAATAGGGCTCAAATCAATTGGGGCACATAGTCTGCTTTCAAGAGACACATGTGGGAGGGTCCCAAATGCAACTTTTGAAAACCCTCGGATATAGATTGGTCAAGGCAACAACTCCGACAAATAAAACACGAAGGGTGGCTATTTTGGCAGGAGGAGGGGGCTCTAATGTAAACGGTCAGCTGCTGACAAATTAGGATGGTGGGCAATTACGGAGTGTCTATATGGTGCCGGACAAAAAATAACTATCTGTTCGGTATGTGGGTGTGTTACAGACGATCCTGACCTCTTGGAATTTATGACCAACAAATTAGTACACTGGCCAGCCCCAATGATCGTATGTGGTGATTTTAACCTAAATCTACCATCTGACTGGTCGTCGAGGCACAATTATGTATATCAGGGTAGGAAACCAAAAGTATTCAGAGCCCTAGAGGTATTCTGCAATACACATGGGATTTCGGACTGTTGGCAGATGAAATTCCCTAATAATTCTGGCTTTACTTTTTTTTCTCACCCACATTCTAAATTTGCTAGGCTAGATTACATATTTACCTCCCACACCATCATAACTAAGTGCTCTATAGATCGTTTACCTAGTGTTCTATCAGATCATGATCCCCTAATAAGTATTGATACAGGAAAGATACAATACAATCGTAGTAGTTGGACATTCGAAAGGGCATTATTGTTTAATGAAACCTATTGTCAGCACATTGAAAATTGGATCCCAGAATTCCTTGGGTATAACTTGGGTACTGCTCCGTTGGAAACGGTTTGGGATGCACTCAAGGCAGAAATAAGGGGGGGAAACTCTTAGATTCTCAATTTATTTTTTATTTTATTTTTTTTCGAATTTCAAAGACCTTTATTGGTTATAGCACGTGAGGTACAAAGCACGTGGCCTACAACCCGGAGGCCGGCCGCTCGAAATGTCAAGGAGGGATAACTAAACGTATCTCGTTCAACACAGCCATAAAGCCGACAACCCGGAGGTCCGGCGGCAAAATAGTTCCATAGTGTGAAACAGAAGCAAAAAAGGGGGGTGGGGACATCTGAAGGAGAGGACCATCTCACATCCCTAGTTGAACCCTACTGTGCCCAATAGTATGCTTAGTCCCCATGCCCTGCTCCACAGCGCCAGCCATCCATGTTCTCAAGAAGGTCAGAACACAAGCAAATACTCAAAAGAAACCCCACCCCATCCCCCCTCCCGCCATGCACATCTATCTACATTCTGTACTAAAATGTCCGTACCTACCTGCATATAAGTCTGGACTTTTCTGCTGCCTCGTAAGTACCGCAATGGTCAAGGCACACCATCCCACTCCCAGCCACATACTGTGGGGAGGTCCAGAACCGCGATGGTCAAAGCACACCATCCCACTCCCAGCCACATACTGTGGGGAGGTCCAGATCCAGCCCCACGACCCCTATCAACCGGGTATTGCTCTGAGGTGCCAAACAATGGCAACCCCAATCCCATCCACCAGGCTCACAAACTCCCCTCCCCCTGGGCCAGCACCCAGGACTGCTCAGTTAAGTCAGAAACTATTCCACATCAGCAGTTTGCACTCCTCCAAGTGCTCCCCCCTCCTCAGCCGTCTCCTCGTCCTCCACTACATCTAGCTCCCTCGCCTGCAGGCACGCCTGGTAGAGACCCCTGAAGTTCTTTGGACGACTAGTCAGTGGCAATAGCTCACTGTAATGCTCCGACTGGGTGCAGCAGTACAACATGTCATGCGCCCATCTTTTCACCGTGGGCAGAGGCCCTCTCATCCAGCACATCGCTAGCACGCGCCTGGCAATCAGCATTCCCATGTCCGCAAGGCGCCTAACGGCCACTGGCAAAGGCTTGGAGTATCCCAATAGCGCCAGCGCCGGATCAGGGGTCTAGTCTGTTCCAAGGATCTCATTCAATTCAGTGTAGACGCCATTCCAATATTTACTGACCCCCGGACAAGTCCACGCCAAATGCAAAAAATCCGCGACCTGCATGCGGCAACGCTCACATTCCGCCAAATGCCGGAGGCCATATCTATGCAATCGCTCTGGGGTATAATAGACCCTCTGGAGAAATTTAAAGTGGATCAATCTGTGTCTACTGTTTAGCGATATCCTCTTCGTGCTCGTGCAGCAATATTTCCACATGTCGTCATCGACAGTGGTCTGCAAGTCCTGTTGCCAGGCGGCCCTGGCTTTCATGTACTGGTGCTCCCTATGTGTCATTGCAGTCTTATACAGCACTGTTACGAGTTTACGAGGTGACTCTGCCTTAATTACATAGGTAAGCTCCGGAACCTCCGGTGGCTCCGCCAAATCAGGCCCCAACAATTCCAGGAATGCGCTGCGGACCCTATGATACTGGAACTTCAGTAACATTGAGCTACAGGCGATGTCCGTCTCCACCTGGTCTCACGTCTTAACTGTCCCATCTAAGAACAAGTCTCCCATCGTGAAGATGGCCAGGCTGTGCAACGCTTGGATTACGCCTCGCTCTGTAAGCGGCGAAAGCCAGAGGGCCCATTCTATTGGCAATGCGGGCGAATACATGAGAGCTCCCCCTGCGCCTGCAGGAGAGAGTGCCAAGCATGATTCGTGGCTGTAATAGAGTCCAATATGCCAGTCCTGCGGTCCATCGGCCGGCATATCGTGGCCGGTGTTAGCAGTGGGTCTCCAAAAAGCCGTTCCATCCGAACATGGGGAATGTGCTCATCCCCATGTATCCAAGTGTGGAGATGTGCTGCCTGTGCCACTCTATAGTATAGCTCGAGATCTGGGGCTGCCAGGCCGCCCATTTTATATGGAAGTGTCAAAAGAGACCTGTTTGCCCGCCCAGGCGAGCTTACCCATTAGCTGCGTCAGAGTCTGAAAGAAAGCCTTCGAAAGCACCATCGGAATCACGCTAAATAGAAAGAGGAATCTTGGGAGAATTACCATTTTCATGATAGCAATGCGCCCCATGAGTGAAAGCGGGAGTTTGCACCAAACATCAATATCATCTTCCAGCTTACTACATAATTGTCTAGGAGTAATGTCTCAGGATCAGTGTGGATCCGGACCCCCAGGTACCTAACTGGGTCGCTGGACCACTGCAGGGGGAACTCCGTGTCAAATTGTCTCGTTACCGGGGTGAGCGGGAATGCAACCGATTTCAACCAATTGACCTTAAAACCAGAGAGTGCCCCGAAGTGAACAACCTCTCTAAGCATGGAGGACAGGTTGTGCTCTGGGTCACGAACACACAGCAAAGTGTCATCAGCATATGTCGAGACAACAATCTTGTAAGACGGAAAGCTGACTCCCTCGTGCCCATGGTATTCCCGCAATGCGCAGGCCAGTGGCTCAACCACCAAGGCATATAGCAGCGGAGAAAGGGGGCATCCCTGTCTCGTTCCTCTGCCGATCTGGATAGGGTCAGTAACCAGATTTCCCAGGCGAAGCCTCGCCGTGGGCTTATGGTACAGTGCCCCTATCATTTGAAGAAACGGCTCGCCCACACCAAACCGCCGCAATACCAGGGTCATGAATGGCCACTCGACGGAGTCAAAGGCCTTTTCCATGTCCAGGAAGACTGCAATTGCCTTTGCGTCCTGCCGAACATGCTGTATGGTTCCCAATACCGTCCGTATATTATACGTCCAGTTTCTGCTGGGGATGAAACCAGCCTGCTCCGGTGCAACTACTTCATGGGCCAGGAGGGCGAGGCGAGTCGCCAACACTTTAGCATAGATCTTGGTATCCACGTTTAACAACGAGAGAGGCCTGTATGAGCTGCACTCACTGGGGTCCTTCCCTGGCTTTAGTATGGTAACTATAAAAGCCTCTCTCATCGAGGGCGGCATAGCGCCATCCACACAGATGTCATCAAAAAGCGACGCCAAATGGGGAAGTAATTTGTCTTGGAAGGCTTTGTAATAGGCAACAGTCAGGCCGTCAGCCCCCGGCGCGCTACCTGAGCGCATGCTCGCAAGAGCTTCCATTATTTCGTCCTGTTCTATGGGTTGCATTAGGAATTCACGATGGGCATTGGACAGTTGCGGCAGATCGATGTGATCCAGATAATCAGTCGCCTCATCTGTGAGATCAGAGTAATACCTCCGAAATTCATCCGCAATGTCCAGCTCTTCAGTCACCGTACGTCCGTCCGAGACCCGCAATTCCAAAATTAGGGGCTTCCCCCTATTCCCTTTGAGTAGTCTAGCTAGTAAAGAACTCGGTCGCTCCCCCTCCCATATGTGCGCGCGGTAGCATATTTCCCCATATGCTGCACCTCTCTGTCAGCTTTCTCGTGATATTCGGAGATCAGTGTTTTGATTTCCTCGGTAACCGCGTCACAAGACGAGGCCTGCTGTCTTTGCTCAAGGGACGCCAGCTGTTTTTTCAAGTGTCGCCAACCGCTGTCGGATAGATTTAAGTACGCTAGAATGCTTCGACATAGCCACTCCACGAATATAGACCTTAAAGGCCTCCCATACAGTGAGGAAACTGTCCACGGAGCCAACATTTGCCTCGAAGAAGATATCTATCTCCTCTGCAAGTTCGCCTCTGAACACTGGGTCTTGCAGCGAGTAAGGTGGAAAGCGCCAGGTGAATGGAGGAATCGTTTTCTTAGGAGATTCCAGCACCAGTAGCAGAGGGGAGTGATCAGACAGCGTCCTGTGTAGCACCATACAGGAACTAATTTGGGTCATCATGGAGGAGGAGGCCAACCAGTAATCTATTCTGGTATGGATATTATGAAAAGCAGAATAATGTGTGTACCCTCCCTGGTTACGGTTCCTAGACCTCCATACGTCTTCCAGATCTAGTGTGGTAATCGCCCGCTGTATCGCTTGTGCTGCAGCCGAGGGCCTGCGCAGTGGGCCTGCAGACCTATCTAGCGCTGGGTCCAGACCTAAATTTAGATCTCCCCCCCACAAAAGTCACGCAGCAGGGTAAGTACGTGCTACAGCTGTCACTTTGTGAAAGCACTCCGGGGAGTCGTAATTCGGGCCATAAACATTGATTATCAACAGGTCCAGTCCCATCCCCGCACATCGGGACACCACAAAACGTCCCTCAGGGTCAGCAGCCAATAAAGTCTGGGTAAGCTTAGATCTAGGGTTGACCCAAGTCAGCACTCCCCTGGCGTGGGATGTAAAGCCCGCAGCAGCTATTTTATCCGCCCAGCCCTTACTAAGCAGCATTCTACTTGTGAGGGGTAGATGTGTCTCCTGCAGGAGAGCAAGGTCTACATGTTGTCTCTATAAGTAGTTCATCACTTTCCTGAGCTTTCGGTGGTCATTAGGCCGCGTACATTCCACGTGAGGGCTCTGAGTAAAGGTTGTGGATCGCTGTTATTCAGCGTAGGCGTGGAAGTCATAAGAGTAGTACAAGAACAGCACATGCATCAGGCAGTGTCTTAATGGCTGAACAGACGATGTGCATAAGCAAAAAAACCATAACATACTCCTCAATCCACCATCTGTCAACAAACAGTCATCAAACAGACCCACCCACAGCAGACCCCCCCCAACCTGGCCTTGCCGACCCCAATTCCATCCCTCCCACCTACATTCCCTCCCCTTAAATTCGACGTCTCAAAAGCGTCAATTGGGAGCATCGCGCACTGGGGCCGAGGTTGCCATGCCACCATCTGCCAACACTTAAATACACAATGTCTCGGCAGCCTCGTATGGCATCGTCGTGGCTCCATAATCACACCAACCAGTAAGCAAGGAACCTGGAGCGGCCCGCGACATCGTCAGCTACGTAGGACAGTGTAGAGAGCAACATATTCCCACCATCTAGGGAGGGACAGCACCGCGAAGGTGCCTTCTCATAGAATCACAGAAATCATAATGATTATAAACACCATTAGTACAAGCAATTCGTAGGGTACAATCAGAATCTAGAGTCCCACCACAGTGAACTGCCCCCACCGGGACTGTACAGCAGATATGGCAATGTCCATGGTCCAGGTCCAAAGCATAGCCATCTCAGGAGAGGACCCCCCCTCCACCTTACCGCATCTCCTGACCTGCTTTAGTAGGGCTACTATTCTTTCTCGTCCAGATGACTATCCGCTTCGAGCTCAGTGCGCTGCTCCGTGGCGTCTCCGCGGCGCTCCTTCGCCCATTTTTTCAGGGCCTGTTGCAGGGCCCGAGGGTCCGTGAACAAGTGGGAGTGGCCTTGTCTGTTAACCCTCAGCTTGGCTGGGTAAAGCATTGCATAGTCCAGCCCTTGTTCTCGGAGTTGTTTCTTATAGGGAGCAAAGTGCTTAGGGCCTCCTGTACCCTGGCGGTGAAATCCGGATATAATGATATTTCTGAGCCCTCGTATTGCAGCGATTTCTTCTCCCGGGCTAGTTGCAGCGCAGTATCCCTGTCGCTGTAGTTGAGCAGTTTAGCGATTACAGGACGAGGCGGCACACCCGGGCGCGGACGCGGGCCCAGCGAGCGGTGTGCTCTTTCGACAATGAATACCTGTGAAAAAGATTCATGTGACCAACAGCTTTTCAACAAAAAGTTCCATATTGCCCTTCTGCGTTGTCTCGGGAAGGCCCGTTTTCCTGAGGTGACACCGACGTGAACGTGCCTCCAAGTCCTCGGTTTTATCCAGCAGCGCTTGCATCAGTTTTTTCACCTTCTTATGGTCCGTACCAAGCTCCATCTGCGACTCTTCCACCTCCATGAGCCTTCTCTCAGACATGTCCAACCGCTCTGCATGCTTATCTATCCTCTCTGCCATTCTATCCATCCTGTAGGTCAAGGCATCAATTTTGGAGCCTAAGGTACTCATACTGGTCTGTAGGCCCTCGCCCCTCCCCCTCCACCATCCATATATGACAGTAGTTCCCGCGCGCAGCGTTTACGCGCAGCGTTCGCGCCCAATCCGCGCCGAAGGTGCGCCAAAGGTAAGCCCGTCTACGCCCGTCCGCGCCTGGACCGCGCCCAGCGCCAGACCCCCTGGTCCTCGCGCTGCCCAGCCCCCCCGCGTTACCTACGATGCTGCCACCCTCCTAGCCCTTAACCCCGGTCGCGCCCCCAACTGCGTCCAAGCCGCTCCTGGACGCACCCATGGACCGTTCTCCTGCCTCTCCTGCAAATTCATCGGCACCGACAACATCTCCGCTACGACCACAACACAGATTCCCGACCCCAACCACCTAGAATGCATCCTTCTTAACACCCGCTCGGTCCACAGGCACGCCATTGACCTTTGGAACCTACTAGACACCATCTCTCCTGACGTCGCCTTCCTAACGGAAACATGGATGAACGCTTCCTCCGCCCCTGACATCGCCATTGCTATCCCTGAGGACTATAAGATCACACGCAAGGACCGCACCGACCATACAGGAGGCGGAATCGCCATTGTCCATAAGAAATCAATCCGCATCTCAACCAGCTCTGACGCCAACCTCGCTAACTCCGAACACCTTCACTTCCAGATCCACATCGACCCCAAGACCACACTCAGAGGCACCCTCCTCTACAGACCACCAGGACCCCGCGCAAAATTCAGTGAAGACATCACGGACTTCATCACCCCACACGCGCTCCCCTCCAAAGACTACATCCTTCTGGGGGACCTCAACTTCCACCTTGAAAAGACCAACGACCGCAACACCGCCACCCTCTTGGACAACCTAGCCAACCTCGGACTTAAACAACTGGTCACTTCCCCCACCCACATCGCAGGTCACACACTCGACCCCATCCTCACCTCCAGCAACCATGTCTCCTTCAGCCACACTACGGATCTCCTCTGGACTGACCACAGCTGCGTTCACTTCACCTACAACAAGCCGAAACCCATCACCCACCTCCAACCAACTCTACAAAGAAACTGGAACAAAATCACCACGGAGCAGATCTCCACATCGCTCCTTCAAACCTCCCCAGCCCTCTCTTCTAACGCCAACGAAGCCGCCTCTAACCTCACCCTTTGGTTATCCAACACCGCCGACACCTTAGCACCACTGAAAATACGTCAACACAAACTTGGCAGCAAGAAGTCCTCATGGTTCAACGATGACCTCAAGAAGTCCAAGAAACTGTGCCGCTCCCTTGAAAAGGCCTGGAAAAAAGACCCATCCACCAGCAGCAAGGACGCCTTCAAAAGCGCCATCCGTACTCACCATCAACTGATCCGAAAAGCCAAGAAAACAGCATTCAAGGATCGACTTGACAACAACGCCCACAACAGCAAGGAACTTTTCAACATCGTCAAGGAATTTTCCAACCCATCAGCCAACTCCAACGACATCACCCCCTCTCAAACCCTCTGCGATTCCCTAGCCTCTTTTTTCCACAACAAGATTGCGGACATCCACAACAGCTTTGATAACCAACCCGGAACCCAACCCACCCTACCATCAGATGACCATCTTTCCCCCGTTAACACCCTTAACGCCTGGAACCCAATCTCCACTGAGGACACCATCCGCCTGATGAATTCCATCCACTCTGGATCCCCCACAGACCCATGCCCTCACCACATCTTCAACAAAGCAGACTCCGTCATAGCTCCGCACCTCCGAGACGTCATCAACTGCTCCTTCAACTCCGCTACCTTCCCAGAAGACTGGAAACACGCTGAACTCACCGCCCTTCTGAAAAAACCAACAGCAGACCCCACCGAACTCAAAAACTACCGCCCCATCTCGCTTCTTCCTTTCCCGGCCAAAGTCATCGAGAAAGCTGTCAACAACCAGCTCGCCGCCTTCCTCGAAGCCAACAATTCACTCGACCCCTCACAATCTGGCTTCCGAGCCAAACACAGCACTGAGACCGCCCTCATCGCAGCAACAGACGACATTCGAACTCTACTGGACAATGGAGACACAGTCGCCCTCATCCTCCTCGACCTCTCCGCAGCCTTCGACACAGTCTGCCACAGCACCCTTTTACAACGCCTCAGAAACATCGGAATCCAAGGAAAGGCACTGGAATGGATCACCTCGTTCCTCACCGGAAGAACCCAGAGAGTCCGCCTCCCACCATTCAAGTCCGAGGCCTCTGAAATCATCTGCGGCGTACCGCAAGGATCCTCACTCAGTCCCACCCTCTTCAACGTATACATGAGCCCCCTCGCAGCCATCGCCCGCCAACACAACCTCAACATCATCTCTTACGCGGATGACACGCAGCTGATCCTATCTCTCACCAAGGACCCCAGCACCGCCAAAACTAACCTTCACGAAGGAATGAAAGAAGTCGCCGAATGGATGAAACAAAGCCGTCTGAAACTGAACTCAGACAAAACAGAAGTCCTCATCTTGGGTACATCCCCCTCTGCATGGGACAACTCCTGGTGGCCGGAAGCCCTCGGAAAAGCACCCACCCCGACTGACCACGCACGGAACCTAGGTGTCATCCTGGACTCCTCACTCTCAATGAACAGACAAGTCAACGCCGTATCCTCTTCCTGCTTCAACATTCTTCGCATGCTCAGAAAAACATTTCGCTGGATCCCCACCGAAACAAGGAAAACAGTCACCCACGCTCTAGTCACGAGCCGTCTGGACTACGGAAACACCCTCTACGCAGGTACCACCGCTAAACTCCAGAAGAAACTACAACGAATCCAAAACGCCTCAGCCAGGCTCATATTAGACATCCCACGCAACGAACACATCTCTGGTCACCTTAAAAACCTCCACTGGCTACCCGTCAATAAGAGGATTACGTTCCGACTGCTCACCCACGCACACAAATCACTCTACGACATCGGACCAAATTGCCTCAACTCTCGACTGTCCTTCTACACCCCCTCCCGCCAACTTCGCTCTTCCAGCCAAGCCTTCGCCACTGTACCTCGCATCAACAAGACCACCATGGGAGGCAGATCCTTCTCATACCTGGCTGCCAAAACATGGAACTCACTCCCCTCTTACCTTCGCCTCACCCAGAATCACCTAGCGTTCCGAAAGCAGCTTAAAACGTGGATATTTGACAAATAATCCTCCTCCCCTCCCTAAGCGCCTTGAAACCCTCTGGGTATGTGGTGCGCTATATAAATTTTATGACTTGACTGACTTGACTAGGCCTTTCTCCATAGCTAGCAGGATCGTCTTTATATCCGTAGTGTCAGCAGCTTCATCGTCTGGATGCATGGCTCCCGTCTCTGCGTCTGCAGCGTCAAGAGTCTTGGTCCGCCGCTGACCAAAGGAGAGCTTAGACTGAGTCTTATCACCTTTACCCATTTCCGTGGGGGTTCCAAATCGGGCTCCACTACGAATATTGCTCCGGGTTCTGCGGCACTCCTGGTCGCCAATACGTAGGTCGTTCGGGTCCTCAAGCTGTACACTATTCTTGGCCCTGGGGCTTACGCAGGCCTCTCCGCACTCCGCCACCTTCCAGTAGTTACAGTTCGCAGCAGGTAATCGTGGGACCGACCAAGGGTCCCACCCGGAGCCACAGTCTCACCACTTACGACAATCGCTTCGGCACCACGTCGCAGCCCCCACGTTCTTGTTCTGCCGTGGGCGTTTGCAGCTACTCACAAGCTCTGCGGTCGCTAAGCCGTTTTTCCCGTCTCCTCTTGCAGCCGCCGCGGACACTTCCCTCACAGATCCTTGTGCCCAGAGCAGTGTGCAGTTTCAAGGGCGTCCGCGGCACTGTCACAATTTGTCCCCGCCACCTGCTGGCCCAGCAGCGCCACTACAGCCCGGCGTTAGTTGTACTATGTAGGCCCACTCGCCTCTGGCCCGCAGCACGATGTCCAGGCCCAGCCTCCAGATGCCAATATCGCTGTTCACGTCTAGTGTACGTGAGATGGGGCAGCCTGCATCCCGCTCGCTCTCCCGTCGTCCGATGTTCACCTAGTGCACCTGGGGGCTCCCACAGGAGCACAGCGGCACCTCCTTTGCCGAGAAGACCCCACACACAGTCTGCCTTTCGAGACGCTCCTAATTTAAAGCGACCCTCAGTCACCAGCACTAGGCCTCAGCAAGTAGAGAAGGCAGCCGCTCTCACCATCGCTCTGTGCCGCCTGTGTCCGCTCCGCCTCTCAACAGCCGCCGTCCCCTCGTGTTTCTCTCCCACCAGGGAAACAGGCAAATATAGTGCTGCGGGGGGGATCCCAGGAGTCCTGCCAGTGCGCTGAGGTGCACCTCCGTAGGGCCAGTCTCCGGTTTGGCCCCTACACGGCCGCCCGTCGCAATCGCCAATCGGCCTGCTTCGCTCCCGGGTGGGTGGGGCCAGACAGCCGCACGTAGCAGCACGCCAGTCAGCTTTCTGTTGCACGCTAGGTCGCGGCCCAGCACGGCCGGTCAGCGTCGTTCTCGCTCCCAGAGCGATCGCGGGGCGCAGCGACTCCGGGAAAGCCGTCGCAGGCGTCTTTTCTCTTCACCACAAGTAGCAGATCACCAGCTATTCTGCCTTCTGTTGGTGTAGGATAATTAAGGGTAATTGCGAACCACCTAGCGCAGCTCAAGGCTTACCCGGCCATCTTAGTTGCCGGCAAGCTCCGCCCCCCCCCCCCCCTAGATTCTCAATTAAAAGCAAGCAAGAGGCGAAACAAAACCTTAAAAATCTACAGGAGAATTTGGTATCAAAAGAAGAATGTCTTATAAGAGCAGTTCAGGGGGGCACAGACATTGAGGGTGCAGTAAGAGATGTAGCCATTGCAAAGAACAAAATAACAGATTTTTACAGTAAAAGCAATACATAAAGCCACCTTGAATAAAGAGAAAATCTACGAACTAAGCGAGCAGGTAGGACATCATCTAGCAGTCCGAACAAGACAGCAAAGCTCGGAAAACATGATTAAAGAGATCAGGGACCCCATTAATGGCCCTACACAAGATTCCAAAGAGATTAGGGATGCGTTCCATAGCTTCTATGAGGAACTATATACTGAGACAAACAAAAAACAATCTAAAATTGAGGAATATCTGAACTCAGTTATAGGGATACAGCTCCCGCAAACCGATCAAGAAACTCTGGCAGGGATACAGCAATGGGTAGAAATCCTTCTATCAATAAACAGCCTGTCACCTGGAAAAGCGTCCGGTTTAGATGGGATCCCTACGGAATTTTATTCCAGATTCCACAAGCAGCGGAAAGTAATCTTAACTAAATTAATGACTCATGTTTACCAAGGAGGGCGCCCACCAGAATCCTGGGCTTGTGCTAAAACTATTGTATTCCCCCAAAAAAACAAAGTCCCCACAGAACTAGGGGCCTATCGCCCAATTACATTAATAAATAGTGATTCTAAAATGTATTCAAAACTGCTAGCTAGTAGACTCGCCCCAGTAATTCATAACATCATTTCAGCCAGACAACACAGATTCGTACCGGGCAGATCTACTACTGATCATATTCAGAGGGTGATAACACTCTTTGACATAGCAGAAGTGGCAGGATGCCCTATGGCGCTTATATTGCTAGGCGCCTAAAAGGCGTTCGATAGGGTATCCTGGCAATACTTATGGACAGCTATGTCAAGGAGTGGAATTGGGGAACAATTTATTAACGCGGTTTGCATGTTGTATGTCAATCCGGAAGCTGTGGTTATGATCAACGGGGAACTCTCAAACACCACAAAAGTGACCAGAGGGACAAGGCAGGGTTGCCAATGTTCCCCCTACTATTCGCCATATTTATAGATCCGTTTATCCGTAGGCTAGAAATCAACGTAGCTATAACACCAATGAGGACTCCTAACGGAGAAACTAAGACCCTGGCATATGCGGATGACATAGCAATAGTCACACCCAACCCAAAAGAAGCAGTTAATTCAATGGAAGAAGCCAGCAATTTTGGGAAAATCTCTGGCTACAAACTGAATCAAAATAAAACCCAGATCGGGGCGTGGCTTAGCGGCTGAAGATGACGGTCGCATAGCTGTAGGGCTCCGTGAGTGAGACAGCGACCCCACATCAATCCGGCCATTAATCCGACCAAGAATAACCTTGGACTGGTGGAACCCGGGTCCGGGACTGAGCGGGACCCACCCGGAGGCGAAACGGCTGAAAACGGTCACCGGGAGGCTAACTTCCAACATCCGCCATCAGAGGGCCTGGGTCGCTCCAGCAACACCGGGATCTTGTGGATCTGGAGGCCGGGAGGAAGTGCGTGGGAAGCGGCACAGAGCGACCGGAAGTAAGCGTTGCTCACCCCTCCCCCCCGAAAACAAGCCAGACCCACTGGTCGTAACACTCCCCGAGTGGCTGCGCTCCTGGAAAGCCCACGGAGGTGTGTGGGGCGCCGACCGGCGGAGAAGCGAGGACAGTACGGGCGCACTCGGGCAGTGAATGCGGACGGAGGTGGGGGGGAGTACGGTGAGCACGTTTGGCGAGGACCGCAGCGGGCCGGCTCTCGGTCTCCGCATACAAGGGACCAGCACTCGTGCGGCTCGCGGCATCTGCCGCATCCTACAGTGAGTCGGAGCCACTCAGGAAACGGCCGCATCTGGGAGCGGGACCGGACTTTGCTGTGCGCAAGGCAGGGGGGGAGCAAAACGCTGAGGAGCGGCATAGGAGGAGGAGGAGGCCCGGGCAGCGACGAGGGCACGGGCGGGGTGCCCATACACAGCACACAGCCCCAGAATTTGACGGTGGGCTGGGAGAGACTTCCATCCCACGTCACCCCAACATAGCTGGCACTGGATTGGGGTTTGCTGGGAGTCATCACGCAGCACGGGTTGAGGCGGAGGGCGGCACCCCAAGGCGAAGAGGACTGAAGAGTGGCGGGCTGGTAGCTCGGTGCACAGGGTCCGACCCGGTCTGCCCGTGAACTGAAGCCCCCTTCTGGCTGATTGTTTGGACAGGGATCTTGCCCGACACAGTGCCATACACGGACTGCCCGCTCTCCAAGTAGTGGAAGTGAGTGAAGGCGAACATCGAGGTCCACCCTTCACCCGTTACTCACTGACGCCCCACAGACTGTACGGAGCAGGGTCGCAACATGGCAGGCAGGGGCCCGAAGAACACCTCGTCGCAGTCTACACTGTCCAAATTTGCGTATGAGGCAGGCGCACTCTCAGGCTGAACCACGCACGTCAACGGGTAAATCGCCGGAGACCGATGGGACAAAAAAAGCGACGCTTGAGGACGTGATGAAGGCGCTGGCACAAGTACAGGCCACAGTGGGATCCACGGCCACAGAGGTCTCGCTCCTGAGGGCGGATTTCCAGAAAATGGGAGAAAGAGTGAAGCAGGTCGAAGTGGTCACTAAGTCTCTCGTGGAGGACGTCTCCGACCTACAACTGGCGATGGAACGAGTGGCGGCTGAGAATAAGACACTGAAAGAAAAGCTGGACGATCAGGAAGGGCGCTCGAGGCGCAACAACATAAGAATTCTTGGGGTCCCGGAGTCGGAAGGAACTAAAGCCATGGATCTGTACGTGGAGGACCTGGTCAAGACACAGCTCAAGCCCAAGGGCCTCTCGCACTTCTTCTCCGTCGAAAGGGCGCACAGAGTTCCAGGGGGTCAGCCCAAGACGGGGGCCGCCCCCAGGCCCATCATAGCGAGACTGTTCAACTTTCGAGACCGGGATGCGATCCTACAGACGGCTAGGAGAGCGGCGCCGCTTCAATTCCAGAACTCCACGATAGCCTTTTTCCCGGACTATACAGCGGAGGTGGCGCGCTGACGGAGGACCTTCCTGGACATCAAACGGGAACTGAGGACTAAGGAACTGCCGTACTCGATGCTGTTCCCGGCCCGGCTGAGGGTGGTCACGGACGGCAAGACTTGGTTTTTTGATACGCCAGAATCAGCGCGTGATTGGCTGGATGGATGGCGTCAGGTAGGATTACCCCGCCGCTCTCAGAGAACGAACCAGAACCACCGAGGAGACAGCCAGCCGAGGTCCCAAGCTTCAGGTGGAATTGAATCAACGCCCTCACAGGCGCAGGAACACGCCGTTAGTCTGGAAGAAGTGGAGGAGTAGTCCCCGACAACGAATGGAACGAACATTGCCATGGCTTCATGGGTGTGACCCGGCTTAGACACTGGCTGGGGGAGACCGGAGGGGGCAGGGGTCATGTCTACTCCGGAGGACACTTCACCCCAGCAAGCAAGTACTGTTAATGGGTTGGGTAAAGCACTCTGCTGAGTTGGGGAGGCGGTCAGTTTTAAGCCCGTCTGGCAGGGAGGCAGGGAGGGGGGGATGTTTGAACGTTTTACGTGAATTGCGAATTGTATTCTGCTGCATGTTTCTCCGGGTTCAGTTGGGGAGGGGAGCAGGAGAGCTAGTTGAGTTTTTGGGAGGTCTGTTGGGTTGGTCGGATTGTGCTGGCGGGGGCCCGCGATGTCACACTGGGCAGGAAGGGCGAGACACGATGTTCGTAGGGCACATTGGTCACATAGATAGCCACACGATGGAACATGGCAGATTGCTCACAACGTAGGGGGGAGGTGAGTGCACCTAGTCCCCGGGGTGCACCCCTTCGCATTCTAACATGGAACGTGCGGGGCCTGGGGGATAAGGTAAAACGAGGGCTGGTACTCACTGCACTGAAAAGACAGGGGCCGGCTCTGGCGCTTCTACAAGAAACTCATCTACAAGGGGGGACTGTAAAGGCACTTGATAGGAGAGGTTATCGAATGGTGGTGCATTCAGAGTTCTCATCTGGGTCTCGAGGGACTGGGATATTACTTCAGAGATCCTCACAATTTATACCACTGAGCACGAAAACAGATGGGCAGGGTTGTTTTGCGGCCATACAGGGTCAGTGGGAGGGAAGACTTCTTAATGTAGTCTCGATCTATATTCCACCGGCCCTTCATTCCGTCATGTTTCCGGCTCTGGGTGAATTCCTGCTGGCACTTCCGGAGGGGGACATTATCCTTGGGGGGGATTTTAATGCTACTGTGGACGTCACACTTGATAGATTCCCACCCACAGGGCCGTCAGGGGTTCCCTCACGCTTCCAACGATTTCTGACTGCAATGGGTCTGGTGGACATGTGGAGGCAGGCACACCCAAACATGAGTCAATACACTTACCACTCAGCTGTCCACAACAGCCTCACGAGGATAGACTACTTCTTGGCGCTGGGGGAAAGTATGCAACACATGGACACCATAGACATTCACCCTAGGGGCATTTCGGACCACTCCCCGGTTCTCTTAACACTCTCCACCCAGGGGAAAATCCGTAAACGGATATACCCTATCCCGGCGGCGTGCCTCAAGGTGCCCAAAGTCAGGAAAGCGCTCAAGGCGGCGACGAAGCTTTACTTCGAAGAGAATCTAGAGTCCGTGCATTCGGCAGCGACCCTGTGGGAAGCGTACAAGACAGTGTTGAGGGGGCACGCAATCGCTACACTTGCAGGCCATAGGAGAGAAAGGGCGCGCGAATTGGCCGAAATAGAGCTGGCACTGAGAGAAGCGACAGTGACTCACGAGACACGCCCTACACCGGACACTGCCCACACACTGCGCCTCCAGCAGCACACGTATACGGAACATTTGCGGCACCAGGTCGGAGTGCAGATAACGGAAACTAGGAACAGAATATATGACATAGGAGACAAAGCGGGCAAGATGCTGGCCTGGCTGGACAAGAAAGGAGGGAGCTCGAGAGGTATCCAACAGGTGGCAGATAGAGGGGGGGGTACTACACACGAGCCCGGAGCGAATCGTAGAGATACTCGCCGTCCATTTTGAGGGTGTTTACACGCCTGATAGGGAGGTGACGGTGGAAATGGCCAGGGCAGCGCTAGAGCCGATCCACACACCGCGGTTGCAGCCGGAGGCTTCAGCAGACCTGGAGGCAGACCTGACGGTGGATGAAGTCCAGCTGGCAATACGAGCGTTGAAGCCCGGTAAGGCGAGTGGCCCGAATGGCATCCCGGTTGAGTGGTACCAGGCCGCATCGGGACGGCTTAGTGAACACCTGCTGGCCATGTACGAGGATAGCCTAGTGAAAGGCGAGCTACCACCAGACCAAAGACTGGCGACGATTATTGCGATTCCCAAACCCGGGAAGCCACCGGAAGACTGCGACTCGTATCGCCCCATTTCCCTGCTCAATGCAGAAGCTAAAATACTAGCCAAACTCCTAGCTACCCGATTGCTGCCACACCTACCGGACCTCATACACCCCGACGAGTCCGGGTTCATGCCGCATAGAAACACGGCGTTGAATCTGAGAAGAGTGCACGGAGTGTTGGCGGGAGCGGAGTCGATTCACGAGCCGGCGGTGTTATTGGCACTCGATGCGAAAATGGCATTCGATATGGTTGAGTGGACTTACCTGTTCGAAGTCCTGGCACACTTGGGGTTCGGTCCCAAATTCATAGCATGGGTTAGGCTGTTATATGCGGGGCCAATGGCACAGGTGGTAGCGAATGGTCATATCTCACGCACATTTCCACTGGGAAGAGGAACTCGACAGGGTTGCCCCCTGTCGCCACTGCTCTTTGCAATCACCCTGGAACCGCTAGCACACCTGATACGGTCCACACCACTGATTAGAGGGATTTCCTGGGCTGGGGGGGAGGAGGACCGCGTCTCGCTATACGCAGATGACATGTTGGTTTACCTCACTGACCCGGACCATAGTATTCCGGCGCTTCTGACTCTGTGTGATGATCACGGGAAAGTCTCGGGATACACGTTGAACTGGAATAAGTCGGAGTTGTATGTATTGAAGGGACCAGGCCCGGCACTGGATGCTCGTGGCCCCCTGACCGAGGCCGGTTCCTCCTTCAAGTACCTGGGCGTACATGTCACCAGGGACCCGACTGAATTTGCGCAAAAAAACCTGATGCCTCCTTTAGAACGGCTCAAACAAGATGTTGGGGTATGGGCCGGGCTGCCCCTCACGATGCTGGGTAAGGCAGCTTTATATAAAATGATGTCATTGCCACGATTCCTTTACATACTGGAGAATACGCCGTACCCGGTGGAACCAAGATACTTTAGGAGAGTGTCGGCGGTGGTGGCGAGTCTCCTGTGGAGTAACCGCCCGGCCCGCATAGCGCAGGCCAAGCTGCACAGAGGGTGGTACGAAGGAGGGATTGCATTGCCGGACCTGAAATTGTATTATTGGGCAGCGCAGCTGAAAATCATAAACCAGTGGATACATGCCCCCCAAACTGACCCAGCGTTCAGAGCTGACAGGACACAGTTGGGAACCAGTACTCTACTGGCCCCTTTATACGACCAACGCAAGGTGCGCTCGCTTCAGGGACCCACGAGACTCACTGCGGGGTTATGGCACAGGGCTCAGGCGACTCTAGGGTGGAAAGGGAGGATAACGAAACTTACGTCCTTGTGGGACTCCCGGGCGCTGGGGAACCTACGGAACAGTGCAGGCTTTACCCAGTGGGACATGCTAGGCCTATCCACGGTGGGGGATCTGTGGGAACGGGGCACGGTGCTTCCGTTTGCACGACTGAGAGAACAATACGAGCTAGGGCCTCGAGAAACATTTCGATATGCACAGATCCGACATGCATTACTCGCAGCCATCCCCCCAGACACGGAGGTGCCAGAGGCCTCGCCGCTAGAGGACCGTCTCCTTACGGAATATATGCCAGAACGGGCCACTTCACTCACGTATAGAAAGTTAAGCAACAATCTACCGGACCCCATGCTCAAACTTAAGGAAAAGTGGGAGGGGGATGTGGCAGTTATGGATGAAACCGAATGGAACGAAGCTGTGGCTTCGCCCAAAGAAGTAGGCATATCTGCTAAATTTCGGCTCATACAGCTCAAAATACTGCACAGGGTATATTATACTAGGACGACACTACACCTCATACACCGCGCGCAACATCCATTTTGTCTCCGAGGGTGTGGGGAGGAGGGAACTTTCTTCCACACGATATGGGACTGCCCCCGCATTCAAGACTACTGGAGAAGCATACTGCGCACCATATCACAAACTGTGGGAACCTCCCTGATCCCTGAACTGCGTAAATGTTTACTTAATGTGTGGGAACCTAATGATTTGACTAGGTACGGATTGCAGTGGGTCACGTTGGGTTTGGTCATAGCTAAGAGGTACATAGCACAGAAGTGGGGGGCCGCAGAAGTGCCGACGAAGTCGCAATGGTGTGAGAATTTGGACAAGGTAATGTTCACAGAAAGGGAGGTGTATAGGAACAGGGCATGCCCGAGGAAATGGAATAAGATCTGGTCCCCGTGGAACACTTACCGGGGAGACATTTGTGAGCCCCTACCAGAGGACGAACCGTTATCGTCTGACGAGGAAGATGAGGACGAATAGCGTCCACAGGAGGAGGTGGAGTGGGGGAGTGGTGGGGGCTACGGGAGGCAATGGGGAGATGGGGGGGATGGCGTGAGAGGGGACAATATAGCAGGTGCACCATAGGACTTCCATGTAACCTTGCCATAAGCATTATTTGTTGTGGGTAATTGTAAGACTGTTTTGCAGGACAATTTGCCAGGAACTTTGCAAAGCACAACGTGTGCGGAATCGCTTCAGCGCGAGCTGACCTACCCGAGATTTCTTTGTTGATTTTTAGGTTTGTTTATTGTTTAAAGCATAAAAACCAAAACCTACACCTTGGACGAGCAGGACTTTACTTGTGAATAAGGCACTTTCCTACAGCGCGAATTGTCCAGAACGTGGCCACGGTAGCTACTGTGCGGACTTTTCCAGTGCAGAGGCTCATTCTTTTCTGTTGTGGCGGCCGGCCCGCTGGGTTTTGGGCCAAGTGCTGTGTGTGATTATATGATGCAATAAAGGTTTTGGAAAAAAAAAAAAAACCCAGATTATAATCAACAACAAAAGCAATTATAATGATGCCCGGATAGTTGACAATGCTTTATACCTAGGAGTTAATATTATCTCAAAATTAAATGACCTGGTTAAACTAAATTTAAACTTTTGATATGGGTGAGGTGCACAGCCCAAAGTTTTCAAAAGATGTATATATATTGTATTTCAATGTTCAAAAATGTGGGTCAGGTGCTCCAACAGGTGACAAAGCCGTCCTACTGCGTCCTTGGTAAATTTTGAAATAGTGCGCACATTCAATGTGAGCGCATCCCTGTATGTGGGCACACCATAGGTTCATAAACAATGACTCCTATATAAATTTGATATGTAATGTTCATTTTATTCATAACATTAAGTTTCGTGGTTAGATATTTGCGTTCATATCCACATTTATCCTTATTTTTGTCCAAAAAGGTAGTTTTACTTTACATTCTGTGCATTTTCATTTTCACACGCTCCAATGCATTTCGGGCATCTTGGCCCTTTATCCAGGAGCAAGGCACTCGGTCGTTGTAAGAACTCGAGTCTTTAAGAACGCGTCGAATTGCTTCGCCCCCATTTGGGGGGGGGGGGAGGGCAGACAGCCCACTAAACACCAGGGTTTAGTTTTTTGACTTTTTTTGGGCAGGGGGGAGGGGGGGGGGGCAAAAAGGCCACTAAACAACAGGGATTTTTTTGGCAAATTTTTATTAGGTTGGGGGCATTGGCATTAAAATTTGCCCAAAAAACTTCCTGGCGTCTAGTGGACTTTCTGACCGCCCTGTGTGGCAGATGGGGGCATTACCCACTGCGAACTCTCAATCTGCGCGTCAAAAAGGAAAGATTTCGCATGTTGGCACTTCACCAAATATATCCACATCTCAGGAGGGGAGATTGGATGTGTTCGCTGGACCTCCAAGATGCCTACTTTCATGTTCCAATATACCCCAGTCACAGAAGATTTCTTTGGTTCCGGGTGGGGACCTCCCACTATCAGTTCAAAGTCCTGCCGTTCGCGTTGAAGTCGGCTCCCCGGGTGTTCACGAAGTGTGTTGCAGTGGTAGCAGCCACTCTACGCCGCAGAGAGGTCTTCGTATACCCGTACCTGGACGATTGGCTGTTGAAAGGTCCTTCCCCAGACAGCGTAAGAAGTCAGTTCCAGACTTGCATAGAGCTCTGTCAGCGACTAAGGCTACATGTCAACTTCGGAAAATCAGTCTCTCAACCCACCCAGAAGATTCACTTCCTAGGAGCTCTGCTAGATTCCGAGGTAGGAAAAGTGTTTCCCTCGGAGGAGAGACAGTTTTCGATAACCCAGAAATGTCAGCTGGTACTTCGCAACAAGGTTCAGAAAGTGCGCCGGATTGCCTCCCTGCTAGGGTCGATGGCATCATGCATCTTCCTGGTCCCGAATGCCAGACTTTGAATGCTTCAGCAGGATCTGGAGGACAAGTGGGACCAGCAATCGGCTCGCTGCGACGATCACATCACTCTCTCAGATGCAGCTCGAGCTTCCATTCCATGGTGGACCAAAAAGCAAAATATGCAGGTGGGAGTTCTGTTCCATCAACCTTCCCCTGTACAGATACTGATCACGGATGCTTCCCTTCTAGGTTGGGGAGCGCACATGGGTCAACTACAGGTGCAAGGTCTGTGGTCTCACAAAGAAAGCACCTACCACATCAACATGCTGGAGTTGAGAGCAGTCATCCTAGCTCTCAAGGCGTTCCTTCCCTCGATTCACGAAGCATCAGTACTAGTACAGACGGACAACACCACCACAATGTACTACTTGAACAAGCAGGGGGGAACACGCTCGCGAACTCTATTGCTGGAAGCACAACGGATCTCGCATTGGCTTCTGGCTCGCAAGTTGTCCATCACAGCAGTCCACCTCCCAGGAGAGCAGAATGTGACGCAGTGGTAGAAGAAATTTTTCGATCCTGGTGTCGTCCCACATTAGACCTGTTCGCGGACGACCAAAACACCAAATGCCGAGACTTCGCCTCCCGTTTCTACCGGCCAGGATCGAGAGGGAATGCTCTTTTGATCGACTGGTCAGGGGAATTTGTGTACGCTTTTCCACCCCTTCCGTTGATCTCGAAGGTGGTGAGCAAGCTAACACACTTGTGCACAACTATGATCATCATCGCCCCAGACTGGCCGAGGCAATGGTGGTACACGGACCTGCTTCACCTGTCAGTGACTCATCACAAGAGGCTACCATGCAGACCGGACCTGTTGTCCAAGATGGACGGGAGGATCCACCATCCCAACCTTCCGTCACTGAGCTTGGCAGCATGGCTCCTGAGGTCATACAATGCGGCCATCTAGGGCTGCCAGAGGACTGCATGTTCATCCTAAAAGAGGCAAGACGTCCTTCCACAAGACATTCTTATGCGTGCAAGTGGAAGCGATTCTATATGTGGTGTATACAGAATGATCATAATCCAGTTCAATGTCAGGAAGAAGCAGTTCTTCCTCATTTGTTATATCTGGCTAAAACAGGTTTAAAGTTTAATTCCATCAAGGTGCACCTAGCTGCTATAACAGCGTATAGGAGGTCACCTCCTCAAACCTCTTTTTTCCAGTTGCCATCAGTCAAGGACTTCCTGCAAGGGTTGAAAAAAGTGTACCCTCCAGTTCGTCCTCCTTCTCCTCCCTGGGAGTTGAACCTGGTGCTATCAAAGCTAATGGGACCTCCTTTTGAACCCATTCATATAGCTACTTTACAACATCTTTCCTGGAAAGCAGCTTTTTTGGTGGCAATACGTCAGCTCATAGGGTGAGCGAGATTCAAGCTCTCTGTTCCTCTGAACCCTATACGGTGTTCCATTTGAATAGAGTGGTGCTTCGGATGCCTCCATCTTTTCTCCCTAAAGTGGTGTCAGATTTTCATGTAAATCAGACCATTTCTCTGCCTACTTTCTTTCCCAATACCTCTTCTCCAGCTGAGAGGGCTCTGCATTCTCTAGACCTGAAAAGAGTTTTAGTATTCTATCTAGATAGGTCTAAGGGTATTCGTCACTCTGATCATCTCTTTGTTAACTATAGATCGATCAGGACCGGTCATGCTGCCTCGAAACGTTCTATTTCGAGATGGATCGTTTCATGTATTAAACTTGCTTACCAGCTAGCGTAGAAGCCCCTGGGGTTTTCTCCCAAAGCGCATTCCACCAGAGGGAGAGCTGCGACTGCAGCTTTCCTCAATAATGTACCCATGTCTGAGATCTGTAAGGCGGCGACCTGGAGGTCCGTCCATACATTTACCAGACATTACTGTCTAGATTCCGACACGAGAGCAGAGACCCAAGTAGGCCAGGACTCCTTGCGGAATCTGTTTAACAGCTAGTTTTGGGCTGTTAGGATTGGTCTTTTTAAGTTGGGTCATGTACTTCTCATTTACCTGCAGGTGGTTGATGGGCTTGCTATTCTATTCAGTGTTTATGACTATTGATGAGGATCCCCTGGAAGAGAAGGATAAGTTACTTACCTGTAATCCTAGTTCTCTTCCACGGGTATCCTCATCAAAGTCATAAGCAACCCACCGCCTCCCCAGGTAAATGAGAGTTCGACATCTCTGGATTGTAGCTTAGCCCTGACTTCAGGGTTATGCAACCAACAGCTGACCTAACTGTCACCCCTGAGGCATGATGGGAAGCCTGGGGTCATGGCTGCCTTAAAGGCACGGTGCCAGTTTTTAGCTGATAATGCTTTCAGTCTCTGTGCTATTACTTTTCAATGCAGCTTATGGCTGACAATGTCTCTTATGAGCAATTTTCAAGATTTATGAGTGTTTTTACTCATTAAAACACAAAGTTCAAGGACTATTTGACCTAATGTGGTATTTGTTTCCTTTCTAATTGCTGTACATATACAAGTGTGTTCGAGGCATGTGGGCTGCTAAATTCATATCTATTGCATAGATCGCCGCCTAGTGTTGGGTACGGATGATTGCACATTGTTGTCCTGGAAGAGTCTTCGAAGTATCACGAGATAGGTGGCTCCTCCCCTGGACTACAGTGCGCATGGGCATCGACTCCATCCCCAGATTGTTTTTTTCCGCCATTGGGTTCGGATGTGATTTCGACGTCTCCTGTCGGAATCGGTAAAAACAGTTCTCTGAAGGCCAAAAGGCTTTCTAACCTCGTCGGTATTGTTGGCGTTCGGTTCTCGTGTATACTCCGACTCTTCGAGTCGGTTTTCGGGGGAGTCGCGTGACTCTTCGGCATCGAGGCCCTTCGACGCAGCAAGACCCCGACGAGACTACAATGGAACGAAGTCCGTTCGAAAAGTGTCCCGTGTGCGGTTCGAAGTACCCACACATCGACGTGCATCCTGTATGCAACAAGTGCCTGTCGCCGGACCACAACGAGGCCAACTGTATGGCCTGTTCGAAGTTCATGTCGAAGAAGACGCTCAAGATTCGGCGCGTGGCGCGCCTCGAGGCCCAGCGATCGGCACCGGCACCTGTGGACATCTTCAACGACCCCGAGGCAGACGAGCAAGAGCTTCAGCTTCAGATCTCGCCTCCATCGGCGGAGGTCGAGGCCGACTACGGAGAAGCCGTTGAGGGCCTGGACCTAGAGGAATACGTCGAGGAGGTAGGGGACGACGAGGAAGTTTATGGGGCTGCGGAAGATAGCTCGGAGGAAGAGCTATGCCCCGTCAGTACAATAACTAAGGCTCAGGTCACGGGATCGCCACTCGGCCTTACCCACGACCCTCACCCTAAGTCCTCGGCCCCGCCTTCTGGCCCGGCTACAGACATTTCAGCGGAGCCTCCGTTACAGAAAACGAAACCGAAACCATCGGCTTCGACATCATCTAAGATGGCTGACACACCATCGAAACCAAAGACGGCGGAGACACCTTCGAAACCATCGTCTTCGGAGGCTTCGAAGCCGAAAAAGGCTGTCGAACACGATACGGCACCCAAGGGGGCCAAGTAGGCCGCCTCGAAGAAGGTCGTGGTGGAGTCGAGGTCGAAGAAGGCTGTCGAGACACCTTCACCCAAGACTACCGCGGCCCCCGGCACACGGACAGTCGAAGTGGCGTCGGCGAAGGCCACCGAGCCGAAGTCTGGAGCCACGACGCAAAGGGAAAAATATGCCGATCCCAAGCCGGCGGCGTCGACGCCTAAGGCCAAGACGGACCGGAGCCTTGCTGTCGAGGGTGCGTCCGCGCACACGCAGGAGTCGTCACCGCTCGGATCATCACCTGGTGGTGGATCGAGGCCCACGGTCGGATCGACGAAGCCGTCCGCTTCTTTTACTAAGCAGGTCGCGGACTCCCTTAAGAGGCTACGTGACAAGGCGTCGGAGCCGAAAACGCCCTCGGCACCGAAGGCGCCTGTTCCACCGAAGAAGACTTCGACGCCGATCCTCTATACTCTGCCGCCGAAGGTGGCGCCAAAAGCTTTCACACCTCGTACGGTGCCCGATGACTCGGAGGGGCTGCGGCAGACTCAGCGTAGTGGAAGCTCTGCTCGACCACTTTCACAGGACGATGAATCGGAGCATTTTATCGACGCCGACACGGGCAAATTAATGCTCTACAAGAGGAAAATTACATCCCAGCCGGTGGCATCCTATGTAATCCCTCTAAAAAAGAAAAGGCCTGCACCAGATACTCCAGACCTTGTGGAGCCCATTCCTCAACAGCCTGGGAGGAGTCCAACACCTTCACCCACTTACTCAGATGGGGATGGAAATGACCAGAATGAAGAGTATAACTTCCCTGCCAATAATGACCCTGATGAGCAGCAGGACTCATGGGTAGACACTGGTGACCAGGGTGACCAACAGGTGGTTAGTGACCCACAGCTTTATGGGATAAAGACTTCTCCTACTGAAGACTCGGCGGCATTTAATGCCTTAATTGAACGGGCAGCTGCAAATCACAAGGTGGAGATGCATGCCGACCCTGTGGAAGTTGACTTTTTGTTTGATACATTCTCTGCATCGGAAAAGACTGTTAAAACACTGCCAATGCTTAAAGGGGTTCTCAAACATGCCACTGACATTTTCAAAGAACCCACCAGGGCAAGGGTGGTCAACCCACGTATAGAAAAGAAATACAGACCGGCACCTGGGGACCCTGCTTATATACGGGGCCAGTTGCCTCTGGACTCTTTGGTCGTCTCCAATGCACGCAAGAGGGCGAATTCACAGACAACGGGTGAAGCTCCTCCCCCGGACAAAGAGTCAAAAGTGCTGGAGGCAGGGGGCAAAAGGGTGGCAGTGCAGGCAGCAAACATATGGCGCATATCCAATACACAAGCCCTGTTGGCTAGATATGATAGGGCGCATTATGACACCTTGGAACAGCTTTTGCAGCACCTTCCAGACCAGTTCAAAGAAGGAGCTGAAATGTTGATCCAGGAGGGCAAGCTCATTTCTAATGCTGCGATTAAATGTGCGCTTGATGTTGCAGATACAGCGGCAAGGGCGGTGAACACTAGTGTTATGTTAAGGCGTCAGGCATGGCTCCGCATCTCAGGCTTCAAGCCCGAGATCCAAACAACTATCCTCAACCAACCCGTCAATCCAGACAGACTGTTTGGCCCGGAGGTTGACACCACCCTTGAAAAGATTAAAAAAGACACTGAGACGGCTAAGTCCATGGGTGCTCTTCAGTCTCAGCAATACAGGGGCAACACTTTTCGTCACTCAGGTACAAGAGGTGTTCCCAGAGGACACTTGGCACAGCAGACAAGTTTCAATAAAGGAGGCGCCCAGGCCTCTTACCCCAAACAAAATAGAGGTGGTTACAGAGGAAACAGCGCCAAGGGCAGAGGCAGAGGCAACAGTAGTTCCCGTTCCTCTGCTGCCACCAAACAGTGACTCCCTGTCACTGCCCCCCGACCATCCAACACCTGTCGGGGGGAGACTCCAACAGTTCCTGCCAGTCTGGAGAAACATCACCACAGACAGGTGGGTAAGAGATCTTATCCAGTTCGGGTATTGTTTGGAGTTAACGTCCACTCCACCCAACATACCCCCAAGACAACGTCCTATGTCAGCAGAGCACTTGCACTTATTGCAGCAGGAGGTTCTTGTAATGCTGCAAAAAGGAGCAATAGAGCTCGTGCCAGTGGAGGAAGAAGGCACAGGGGTTTATTCCCTGTACTTCTTAATACCAAAAAAGGACGGCTCACTCAGACCCATTCTAGACCTGCGGCCCCTCAACCTATACATACTCTCAGAACATTTTCACATGTTGACGCTACAACAGGTTCTTCCACTATTAAACCAGGGAGAATTCCTCGCAACCTTGGACCTCAAGGATGCTTATTTTCACATTCCACTCCACCCATCCCACAGAAAGTACCTCAGGTTTACCATACAGAACAGGCATTACCAGTTCAAGGTCCTACCCTTCGGAGTGACCACTGCACCCAGAGTGTTCACGAAGTGTCTGGCGACCGTGGCGGCGCACCTCAGGAGACAGAACATACATGTCTACCCTTACCTGGACGACTGGCTCGTTCAAGCCAAGTCGGCTCAACAGTGCGCCGCGGACATGTCCCACACTATTCACCTCCTTCACAGTCTGGGGTTCTCGCTAAACTATCCGAAGTCGCACCTCCAGCCAGCCCACGTGCGGCAGTATCTGGGCGCGACCATAAATACTCTGGCTGCCAAAGCACAGCCAAACCCAGCGAGGATCGCCAACATCCAGTCGCTAATCCAGAGGTTCAGACCCCAACACTCACTCCCAGCGAGAGTGTTTATGCAGTTGATAGGCATGATGGCCTCCTGCATCTTCATAGTCCTGCACGCGAGACTGCATATGCGTCCGTTCCAGGAATGTCTAGCGCATCAGTGGACGCAGGCTCATGGACAGTTGAAAGACCTAGTGTTGGTGACCGGTCGGGCATACAACTCTCTGCATTGGTGGAATCCACACAACCTTTGCAAGGGCCGACCGTTCCAAGAGCCTGTACCACAGATCATCCTCACGACGGACGCATCTCTCCAGGGGTGGGGAGCTCATGTGCTCCACTACACGGTGCAGGGACTATGGACGACACAGCAAAGGAAGATGCACATCAACTGTCTGGAGTTGATGGCGATCTTTATGGCGTTAAAGTCCTTCAAAGTACATTTGTGCAACAAGGTCGTGTTGATCCGGACGGACAACATGACGGCCATGTACTACATCCAGAAGCAGGGAGGTACACACTCTCCACAGCTGCCTCATCTGGCTCAGAGCATGTGGAAGTGGGCCATTCAGAGGAACATCTTCCTCATGGCAGAACACCTTCCGGGCAAGGACAACCAGATGGCGGATCTGCTCAGCAGGTACAGCCATCAAATGCACGAGTGGGAGATACATCCATCGGTACTCCGCCCGTACTTCCAGCAGTGGGGTCATCCAGAGATAGACCTGTTTGCCACAAGGGAAAACGCAAAATGCCAAAACTTTGCCGCCAGGTTCCCTCACCCACAGTCGCAAGGCAATGCGATATGGATGAACTGGTCAGGCAAATTTGCGTACGCTTTTCCCCCAGCACCTCTCATTCCGCTGGTGGCAAGAAAGCTAAAGCAACACTCGATGACGCTCATCCTGGTTGCTCCAACGTGGGCACGCCAACCATGGTACACCACGTTTCTAGAACTTTCCGTGGTACCGCATCAACGGCTGCACCTCTCACCCAGGCTCTTGACGCAGAACCATGGCGACATTCAGCATCCAGACCCGCAACAGCTCAATCTGGCGATCTGGCTCCTGAAGTCCTAGAGTTTGGCTACCTTAATCTGCCTCCTGAATGCATGGACATCATCAGAGAGGCAAGAAAGCCCACTACCAGAGCTTGCTATGCAGCGAAATGGAAGCGTTTTGTCATATACTGTACAGAGCATAACATAACTCCGCTAGATGCATCCATTCCAAACATCATTTGCTACTTGTTACATCTTTACAAATGCAATCTAGCGTACGCTTCCATTCGGATACACTTGTCAGCCATAGCAGCTTATCTTCAGAACAGGCAGCACCTCTCTGTTTTCAGGGTGCCTGCCATTAAAGCCTTTCTAGTAGGGCTGAAGCGGGTCATTCCTCCCAGAACCCCGCCCGCTCCGGTATGGAATCTCAATGTGGTCCTCACTAGGTTGATGGGTCCACCCTTTGAGCCTCTACATTCATGTGAGATTCAATTCTTGACATGGAAAGTGGCTTTCCTCATTGCCATCACGTCTCTCCGACGTGTTAGTGAGCTACAGGCGCTCACAATACAAGAGCCATTTATTCAGGTTCATTCCAACAGGGTGGTGCTCCGCACTAACCCCAAGTTCCTTCCAAAGGTGGTGTCACAATTTCACGTCAATCAGACAATTGAACTGCCCGCATTCTTTCCAAATCCAGAGACGGTAGCGGAAAGAATGCTCCATACCTTGGACGTTAAGAGGGCGTTGATGTACTATATTGACAGAACACAACCATTTAGAAAGACACAACAACTATTCGTTGCCTTTTCAGCTCAGCACAAGGGCAACCCCATTTCCAAAGCAGGAACAGCCAGGTGGATCGTTAAATGTATTCAGATTTGCTATCAGAAAGCTAACCGCACTTTAACGATCCCACCCAGGGCACACTCCACACGCAAGTTAGGAGCCTCCATGGCATTCCTGGGAAACATTCCTTTGGAAGACATTTGCAGAGCAGCCACGTGGGCCACACGACACACGTTTACCAAACATTACTGCGTAGACGTACATTCCAAACAGCAGGCAGCTGTAGGACAAGCTGTTCTCAAGACTCTATTTCAGACTTCTGCAGCTGGCACGGGCGGCCGCCGTTAATGGAGGGACTGCTATATATTCTATGCAATAGATATGAATTTAGCAGCCCACATGCCTCGAACTGAATATGCTACTTACCAGTATGCATCTGTTCTTGGCATGTAGGGCTGCTAACATTCATATCACCCACCCTCCTCCCCGGCGCCTATAGCAGCTGCAGATTGCTTCTTGCATTCAATCATTAGCATGGACATCTTTCACACTGTCATACTCTATCTTTGCCGCAATGGCTAAAAACAATCTGGGGATGGAGTCGATGCCCATGCGCACTGTAGTCCAGGGGAGGAGCCACCTATCTCGTGATGCTTCGAAGACTCTTCCAGGACAACAATGTGCAATCATCCGGACCCAACACTAGGCGGCGATCTATGCAATAGATATGAATGTTAGCAGCCCTACATGCCAAGAACAGATGCATACTGGTAAGTAGCATATTCATTACATTGTCTAGCCTTGGTTTTAGGGCTGCATTGGTGTGAGAAAAATGATATATGTATTTACATATATTTGGTGCGAGATATATATGTGTTTTTACATATATATTTTTATATTGTTTCCGGGGTCCCGCACATGGGCGGGAATATTCAGTGCTTATGACTTTGATGAGGATACCCCTGGAAGAGAATTAGGATTACAGGTAAGTAATTTATCCTTTTCAGCGAAATTTGAGGTTTGCAAAATGTGTGGGTTAGGTAGGTTTCCCTAGATGGCCGCCGAGTCCCGGGCCAAAAACTCATGGGACCCCCCTTGCAAAACCAGGTTGGTTTGTGATAGGTAATTTTGATGTCGCCTCAATAGGTTTTGGGCCCTTGCCTGTCACGCGTCCTTGACCCACCCACGCAAGTGAGGTACCATTTTTATCGAGAGACCTGGGGGAACGCTGGGGGGGAGGACATTTTTGGATCCACACAGATTCCAGAACTTTTCCACCACAGAAATGTTGGGAAAATGTGTTTTTTTGGACAATTGTTTAGGTTTGCAGGGGATTCTGGGTAACAGACCTGGTGGGAGGCAGTCAAGTCTCCCCAACAGCGCTGGGATGCCTGGCTTCACCTTGGGGGTGCCCAGGAGTGGACATTTCACCGGGAAAAGCCAGGAAGGGTTCCACAGCGGTATGATTACAGCGCCGGGACGCCCCGTTGCTGGGGCAGCAGTGCGCTTTACAAGTACAAATTCACTCATTCATTCATTCAAGTCACCCCCATCCTGGATTCCCCTGGGTGCCTAGTTTTCAGAAATGTATAGGTTTGCTAGGTTTTCCTAGGTGCTGGCAGAGCTAGTGTTCAAAAACTACAGCTAGGCAATTAGCCAAAAAAAGGCCATTTTTCACTGCGAAATTGAGGTGCGACCACGTTGCGTTTATGCGCCGTTTCCAGCTGCAGGCACTAGGCTGACCCACACAAGTGAGGTACCATTTTTCTCAGAAGACTTTAGGGAATGCGGGGTGGGTGGAAATTTGTGGATCTAAGTAGATTCCAGAACTTTCCACCACAGAAATGTGGGGGAAATGTGTTTTTTTGTCAATATTTTAGGTTTGAAAGGGATTCTGGGTAACAGAACCTGGTGGGAGGCAGTCGAGTCACCCCATCCTGGATTCACCTGGGTGTCTAGTTTTCAAGAATGCATAGTTGTCCTAGGTTTCCCAAGGTGCCGGCAGAGCTAGGGTTAAAAAAGTACAGCTTGGCACTTTGCAAAAAAAGGGCAATTTTTCAGTGTGAAATTGAGGTACGACCACGTTGCGTTTTGCGCCGTTGCCTGTGGCAGGCACTAGGCCGACCCACACAAGTGTGGTACCATTTTTCTCAGAAGACCTTGGGAAACGCAGGGTGGGTGGACATTTGTGGATCTACGCAGTTTCCAGAACTTTACACCACAGAAATGTGGGGAAAATATGTGTTTTTTGTCAATTGTTTAGGTTTGCAAGGGTTTCTGGGTAACATAACCTGGTGGGAGGCAGTCTAGTCACCCCATCCTGGATTCCCCTCGGTGTCTAGTTTTGAAAAATGTATAGGTTTGCTAGGTTTCCCTTGGAGCCGGCAGAGCTTTGGTTAAAAAACTACAGCTAGGCACTTTGCCAAAAAAAGGGTCATTTTTCACTGCAAAATTGAGGTGTGACCAAGTTGCGTTTTGCGCCATTTCCGATCGCAGGCACTAGGCCCACCACACAAGTGGGGTACCATTTTTCTCGGAAAACTCTGGGGAACGCTGGGTGGAAGGAAATTTGTGGATCCACGCAGATTCCAGAACATTCCACCACAGAAATGTGGAGAAAATATGTTTGTTTTGTACATTTTTTAGGTTTGCAAGGGTTTCTGGGTAACAGAACCTGGTCGGAGGCAGTCAAGTCACCCCATCCTGGATTTTCCTGGGTGTCTAGTTTTCAAAAATTTATAGGTTTGCTAGGTTTCCCTAGGTGCCGGCAGAACTAAGGTTAAAAAACTACAGTTAGGCACTTTGCAAAACAAGGGTCATTTTTGACTGAGAAAATGAGGTGCGTCCACGTTGCGTTTTGCGCCGTTTTCTGTCGCAGGCAGTAGGCCAACCCACACAAATGAGGTACCATTTTTCTCAGAAGACAATGGGGAACGCGGGGTGGGTAGAAATTTGTGGATCCACGCAGATTCCAGAGCTTTCCACCACAGAAATGTAGGAAAATGTGGTTTTGTGGGCAATTTTTTAGGTTTGCTAGGGAATCTGGGTAACAGAACCTGGTGGGAGGCAGTCAAGTCACCCCATCCTGGATTTCCCAGGGTATTTACTTTTCAGAAATGTATAGTTTTGCTAGGTTTCCCTAGGTGCCGGCAGAGCTAGGGTACAACAACTACAGCTATGCAATCTGCCAAAAAAGCGTAATTTTTCACTGCGAGATTGAGGTGTGACCACGTTGCGTTTTGCACCGTTTCCTGTCGCGGGCACAAGGCCGACCCACACAAGTGAGGTACCGTTTTTATCGGGAGACTTAGGGTAATTAAAATTTGTAAATCAACTGTTATTACCTATTGAGTTTTTATGCATTTCTCCCTTCCAAATGAAAGACATTGTGTAAAAAAGAAGTCATTTTGAAAAATGACCAATAATTCTCATGCTATTGTGAGTAGTCCCAATTTTGAAAATGTGCAAATATGTACTGTTTCTAAACTCTGTAATTTGTACCCACTTCAGAAATACATAGGTGTCTTTCATACCGATTCTCCATGTATACATTTTCCCAGAATAATTTCTCTATACCCGGTACATAATAAAATACCATTGCAAGTTGCTGCTCAGTTTTTGGCTCTGCGTTTATCGGGTTCTTAGTGAACCTACAAGTCCTATATATCCCCACAACCAGGAAGGTCCAGCGGATGTAACGGTATATTGCTTTCAAAGAGCTGTCATAATTACAGGAAGTTACAGGTGAAAACGTTGTCACAAAAGGCTGTATTTTTAAACTAATTTTCAATTTTTCCAATATTTAACTGTTAGTTTCTATAAAGAAACCTTCATGGATTTAGACAAATGACCCCTTTCTGGATTCAGAATTGTGTCTACTTTTCTAAAATGTATAGCTTTTCAGGATCCATTATTGCTTTCAAACTCATTTTTACCATTAACTGGAAGGAGGATGAAAGCACTAAAAATAGCAAAAATAGGCTACGTCCCAGAAAAATGACAAAACTGTGGGGAAAATGTTAGTTCTCTGACAAAAAACTGTCATTCCCTAAAAGCTGGGAAAATGGTGATTTCAGCCCCACAAACCCTTTTTTAGGGCTAGCGTGCGAATGCAGCAGAGCTGCTTCGCTTACGAGCTCTATTGCTGCCTCTTTGGTGCGCGAAGGGAGACAGGAGGTGGCACAAGCAGACAGGAGATGTGCAAGCGTACGGACAGGAAATGTTCACTCTGTTCGCGTGCACATCTCCTGTCCCCGGAGGCTGGAGTTAAACAGCGCATGGCGCATCGCGCCTATGTCACCCCCCCCTCCTCAACACTGCCGGCTCCACGGAGACAGCTTGTTATTGGTACCCTTCTGCTATGGCTCAGGAAATGTTTTACAAACGCATATATTCAGGTGGACTGGAGTCGTTACCAGGACTCGCCTTGTGTGCCAGCTTTCCCCGATTTGATATTATTTTACGGAACTTGTGTGTTTGAAGCCCAAGGTGTCTTTCCTCAATGATGCGGCGCAGTCGAGATCCCACAGCGGAATTAAGCGTGTGCGACAGTCATGTAGAAAAGAGTCGGCCACATCTCCCCCGGTGTCTCAGGCACAAAGCACTGCAGATCTGAGACGTGCAGCTAGCTTTCAAGATGTCTGTCAGCGAGAACGTTCCTGACGAGGAAGCGAAAGTTATGAGGCAGCCGTATTCCCTTATGTCTCAGTCCTCCAGGGTAATACGTTATATAATTGCTAATTACGAGTTTAAAGTATTGTAAATGCTTGTTATGTCTAGATTTAAGTACGCTATCAGCGTCTGGCAGCCAAATCGGCTGCACAATGGAAGCCTTGCCCCTCCTCCCCTCTGCAGAAAATCTTCCTCTTCAAAGGAGAGATTTTGTTTCTATTAAAGGGACACAAAACCAATTAACTCCTAAATTGAGTTGCAATCGTTATTCTGACATTCCTGTGCTCATTCATACCTCTCCCCCTTCGGCCTGCGCCCTCCACCCCTTCCCTCCTCTCCCGAACACCATGGACTATGGTGTAAGCATGGCACATGGGTGCGGGATCATCTCCATTTTAATAGTTCGTTGGTTTTACTTCTTTTACTGCATACACATAATTAAGGGCTGCTTTAAATGATATGTTTAAGAAATAGGTGTTAGCAATGTATAGAACTGTTAAAATACAGTGTGAAAACCAATACATCATTTTTTTTTTTAAATGTACACGTTTGACAAATGTATTGATACTTGTTGGATAAGGCAGTGTATTTATATATTAGAGCTCTGCAGATCCGTTACAAGTATTTAAAATCATGGCATACAGTGCCTTTATCTTTAGCTGCCACTTTAACATAATTTATAACCTAATTGGATTTTAATTGAACTTTTAATTTTTAAATGTATGTATTTGTTTCATGACGCATGAACAAATGTGTTTTGGAAATCTTTATAGTGCATGCTGTGTACTTGTTTAAAAAAGCGCTGGGTAGCCGGTGTTATAGTAATGAGAGTGATGCTCACACTCGTGTGCAGTTTCCAGTAACACGGCGGACCAGCAGCAACTTGAAGGCTCGCACTGTGCTTGCCTTGTTGGGTTGTGGAGGGAGGTCCATTCATAAACTAGTTTGGGAGGAAATCCGTTCCAACGCAGCCTTGGGGGTTTGCAGCAGTATTTGATTAAGTGTAATTTCTCTGAAGGAGCAAACCGGCACACACTGTAGCAGTCCACGGGGAAGTCCCACATCGCCATAGTGGCTAGGACATCCCGGGTCTCTATTTTGTTTTCTGGAAGGATGCCTCCCCTGTTAATAGCAGGCAGATATCGGTAATTATTTTACGCTGTTGCTATCACAATGGACATTAACAGCAGGAAACATCCAGCGTTGAAACTGGACAGTGGTGTGTGCCCAGAGTCGGTTCCCAGGACATCTGTCTCTAGTAATAAATGCCTCGATTCTTCCGCCTCCCCTGGGCCAGGCCTTAGTGGCATTGGGGTAAAGTGTACAGCCACCACTGGCTCGTAGAGATACTTTTCTCGTGTTCCTCAATCTATTGAAGGGTTATATTTTGGAAGCTTTGCTCCTGTTATTTGAATGTTTGTGGATTTATGACAAGGATGTGGCGTAACGGCCAGAGCTGCCGACTATGGCGCTGGGGAACCAGGTTTGAATCTCTGAGTCGGCTCCGCATCCTGTGATTCTGGACAAATCACTTAATCCCACTGTGCCTACCATAAATGAATGCGGCCATGTTTCACGTTACTAATGCTCATGTAAAGTGCACCAATACATCCTGGTCGAGTATGCGCTATATCAAACTGCAACAAAAAAGGTAATGGCTGGTCATTCCTCACAACACTTTCCACATATCTCACACCTCATGTGTACGAGGTACCCTCTGCACCTCCAAGCAACCTACTTTCGTGTATCACCACGTCTTGTGGTCAGTCACAATGAATGCGGGTACTACGTGGTTGGATTTTTGTGTTTATTTATGCAGTGTCTTAACGTTGTTGTTGAAACTGTCAAGTCTGAATGAAGCAAACGGAGCAAGGGCTGCAACCTGAGCATTTATTTTCTAATTAAAGGGGGTACACTGCATATGTTCTTAATAGGACACGCAGATCTTAGGAGAGCTCAAACAGATGACTGCTGCGCATCAGGCCCTGCTTATGACACGTGTTATGTCACCAGGGCCTTCTCATGACCTGGGGTCGATGCATGTCCACAGTCCACTGGGTGTGATGCCACGGGGTCCAAACTCATCCATCATTTCACTGACCTTACCTACTTTCCCCGCTGTAGCATTATTTATGTATTCATTATATGTGATGCAGCTCAGCCGACAGTCTTTAAAAACACTAGAACAATTTATCATGTTCGATATGCTGCTGTAAAACCTCCCCTTGTGTAATGCTTCTCAGATAAAAAGTCTGAGAGCCGAGATAGGGTGGGTCGAGGATGGTGAAAGGACCAGTTACTCACCTGTAATTTAACTGTGTCTTAGTGGAAGGTTTCCTAACACTTTTTGTTTATTTTTATAGCACAGGTGCCAAATACATTTTAAATGCAATAGGCCTCCCATTTGAGAGAGTTGGGGCTTTTTGCATTGTAAATGACATGCCTTTTATTTATCGGTTTTATAAACAACACATAAATAAAAGGCATCGTCATGTACAATGTCAATAGCTCAAACACTTGTAAATGCGAGACCTGGTGCATTGCAAATGCTTGTTGATAACATTTGCAGGGAAAAACCCAGAGGCTTTCATTTGTAGCCCGTTTTTCCCATTTTTCTGAAAAAAACAAAAATGTTACAGTATTTTGGCTAATTTCTGGGACCCCTACAAGGGAATCCACAAACCCTGGGTACCTTTAGAATCCCCATGATGTTGGAAGAAAAGGACGCAAAATTGGCGTGGATACCTTATGTGGTCAAAAAGTTACAGAGGCCTAAGCGCACACTACCCCAAATAGCCAAAAAAAGGCTTATCACAGGAGGGGAAAAGCCCTAGCAGCGAAGGGGTTAATAACATGATGGCGGACTTAGAAATGTCAGCAAAATTCACAAAACATTAATACTTAAAAGGTTCGTCAGATTATGAACAAATGTATTGTTTTAACCATTATGGTCATCATTATTTGCACAAATCTGCAAACCCTAGAATTGTTTTTACTTATAATCAATGGGAACATTGTCCAATGCCACCAAAAGGTAGCTCAAAAACATTTTATGAAAAATGTCCATACTTATCAGGTTTCAATACCACAAATCCAGAAACATTTTACTTTAAAAATGTTAATAAGACAGGAATGAAAAGTATGTTGACTAATACTAAGCACATTTATTCTGCAGCCTTTTATGCTCAATTGTCCACATTAGGTTTTGACTTTTGGAAAGACAACATTGAGACAAAAACTGTCTGGGGCACAAAAGACTGGCAATTGCAAGGTTTAGAAGCCTTATTAAGAGCCTGCATCATCCCAAAACAATTGGTTTTAAATGATACTGTTCAACAGACATCTTGTCTTGGCCTGGCTAAGATAACAGATTTAAACAAACTGTCCATACCTAAACCCACACCTGACAGTAATGGAACTACAGATGATGAGATAGACGTGAAATATACTTTACAACAGAACAGTACTAATCCTGATTGGAGAAAATGGTTAATCTGGCCCACAGACACGAATAACTGTCAAGATAGATTCCTGAACAAAGCACAAGGGTTTACAGTAACTAGACCAGATCCAAGATATGTCCAGAGACAACATCCAGGGATAATAACAACATACAGTGTAGGAAAACTGTGCCTTGAGTGGCTACAAAAATCTGCACTTACAGATATAAAACAACACTTAACTTTACTTAAAGATGGTGTTGATTTGAGAGACTTCGTACTAGGACCTCGTAAACCACGTCATCAACGTTTTACATACGCCGGAAAATATGCTGCTTATAATGAAGCATGGAAAATCATGCTAATGGAAACTGCAGAACGAATATGAGAAATTGATCGTATTAATTTAGAGAAAGCTCTCTCTATAGTTGACAATGGATTAACGACTGTCATCCAGAATTTATTCTTTGGACAGCATAGTATCCTCTGCCATAGACATAATGGAACAGGACTTGCTCATGTTGCAACATGGACAGTCTCAATTGCGTTCTATAGTGCTGCTAGGTTGGACGTTACAAAATCTTCGTTCAGGCTATGTGCCTTGGCGTCTAATCAACACCACGTCATTGTTTACTGGATTTAACCTTACAGATAAACAAATCTCTTTGGCACAAAGGGGAGCAGACTATACACGGTGCTGAGCATAGAAAAACTGGAAAGATTACCATTGACTGTTTCTGAGAAACCAGCAGTAGAATGGATAATACATGGCACCATTGTGTTGTCAGTGACGATTTTCCAGTTTCACTATTGCTTGAAACACATACCAACGGGCCTGTATGAAAGGTTGGATAAAGAATATTTTAAGTCGACCTGGGAATTACCATACACACACAAATGTTGGAGTGGGGGAAATAAGTATTTCTTAGTGGTACACAATGTAGCAGCGCACTAAGCTGTACACTTTTGTGTCAGGGTATTAATTTACATGGAGCCTGCGATGGTTCTGCAACCAACTTATCCTGCCACCTGCAAGGTTCTCCGGCAGCAGTGATAGATCCAATTTTTAGGCAGCTTTCCAATGAGAGCTACATAATGTTGAATGATCACAGCTGTTGTGTAATGATGTCAGGTATAGCCTATCTCGTAACTGTGTCAGCCAGGGTCACTTGTTGTATGCAAGTATTGGTTCCTAAAACTAAGACAGATGGGGAGTCGCCGCTATGGCCTTCACTGAACATCTCTTCTATTCGAATTGATACTTTAAGCAGAATGAAAGCCATTCTTTTACAAAAAAACTGTGCCACTGACCTCGTCCAGAGACGTATGATCTGCAAGTTGCAAGGTCCTCTGCAGAGATACATGCCCTATTATCAACAAACTGCTCCATACATTTCGCAGAAATTTTAGGTCGTATCTTAAACATGTCTGATACCAGTGGTATGGCAGATGTATTTAAGACGATATTTTCGGGACTGTTAGCACCCTTTGAAGCAGTCCTAGGCATTTTTCCAAACTTTGTGCACTCTGTGTTTGGCTGCCTGCCTCTCATTTTGGGACTCGTAGCAGGAATACTATTCTTGTTCCTTCTGCTCCGATATCGCAAGTCCAGTCAACAGCGATACCGAGATTACCATAGAGAACACTCTTCTGGCAATGCAGTGTCGTGAGCGCATGATACAGATTCTTTTTTTAATTTTTTTTTAATTCTTTTTCTTTGCAACAAAAAGATAAAGTGGTGGTCAGCACATTCAGGGATTACAATTGTCACATAAGCATCGTAGGAAAACACAGTACATACAGAGCTTGTCCGATTCCAGATATTCCGAAGCAGTACAGTTACAACAGCAGTTCAAAATACAATTTGGTCGTCAATGGGTGTAATTCGGAGGGGCTCACACAGGGTACCCCGATACTCATTCCAGTTGGACCATACCGCCACCCATTTCCGGGGGCAGCCCTGGGCCACGTATACTGTCTTTTCTTGGAGCATACACCAATCCATATCCTTTTCCTAGGAATTTAGTGTTGGAGGCGTTACTGCCTTCCACGGCCTGGTTATATTATGCTTCGTGTTTGCCAGTCCTAGCGTCACCCAGAGCCTCCCCCCTCAATGGCAAGTCCGTGGGCTCCCAGATGTTCAAAAGGCATCTCTTCGCCTCCAGTCGCAACTCTACCCCCCATACCTCTTGCATACATTCGAGCACCTGTTTCCAGTAGGTCAGCAGCACAGGGCACTCCCACAGTATATGGGAGAAGGTTCCCACCTCCCCACACCTCCTCCTGCAGAGACCATCCTCACTTCGGCCCATCAGCTTCAGCCTAGTACCCGAACATAAACCTGATGGAGTATTTTAAATTGGATCAGTCTAAGCCTGGCTGATATTGCAACCTCCTTGGGGGATGCTAGCGCTCCTCTTCGTCTATCTCAAGCCTGTCTGCCTCCCATTATCCTTTAAGAGTTAGCAATGGGTCTGGGGAATGATTGATAAGCTTCTTGTATGTGAGGGAAATGGCGCGTTCAGGGAGGTGGCCATCTAACAGTCTGTCCTCCAAGGGAGAGGACTCTGGGGGCTGAGTCCCCGCAGGGATATTAGTTTGAAGGGAGTGCCTGACCTGCAGGTATCTAAAATATTCGGTCGGCGCCAGGTCATAGGTACCCTGGAGCGAGTCGAATTGCACAACACCGTCTAGACCCCATAGATCCTTGATGTGAGAAATCCCAATTAGGTCCCAGTTGCGGAACCCTTTGGTACGACCTAGAGTGCCCAGCCTCTCTGAGACCCATAACGGAGTAGCCATCGTAAGGGTATTAGCCCAACCCAATTTACGCTGGACAATATGCCATAGTTGAACAGAATGCTTTGTGGGCCCCGAGAGAGAATATCTGCCAGGTCTGGAATAAAGCGCAGCCTCAAAGTTCCCGCCAGGAAGGAGCCACCGGTCCATTCCGTATCCCGTATCGTTTCCATCACAATAGGTACCCTGGTTTATGGCCGAGAGATGCGCAGCCCAATAATATTTCCGTATGTCTAGGAGAGCTATGCCCCCTTCAAACCATCCCAGTGTGAGTTTCTGTAAGGATATACGGGGCGTCCCGGTTCATAACAGATCTCTTTGTGCAGCTTCGATGGCAGCAAAGTATGACTGTGGAACTAGGTCCGGGTAGTTTTGAAGGGCGTAGAGGAATCGTGGCAGCGCCATCATTTTGAAGCGCGCTGTCCGGCCCAGAAGGGAAAGAGGGAGCTTCTGCCAGGTGGCGGAGTCTCTTTTAAGCCACTGTAGGGGCGGCAGTAGATTTTTTTCATATCTAGTGCCCTTATCTTTGGAGACAAAGATTCCCAAATACTTAAAACCTTCCGTGGACACCTTAATCGGGCAGTCGCGTGGGATAACCGGAGGAGCTCCGTGGAGGACATACAAGAGGGACTTACACCAGTTGATACTGTATCCCGAAACTGGTGAAAATATCCAAGGCTTTACGGGACTTACGAGGTTTCATAAGGTACAGCAAGATGTCGTCCACATAAAGCGAAATTTTGTCCTCCCATCCATCAGCCCATCTGAGCCCATTCAACGAGGGATCCTGCCTGATCCAGGCAGCGAGTGGTTCCAGCGAGAGGGCAAATAGCAAAGGTGAGAGGGGACACCCCTGTCGCGTCCCCCTGCCTACGGTAAAAAGCTCAGAGGTTTTATTATTAACTGTGACCTGGGCCAAAGGTTCGGAGTAAAGGAGACGCACCCAACCGATAAAATTAGGGCCAAAGCCCAGTTTCCGAAGGACTGCCATCATGCAGGGCCACTCAAGCCTGTCGAATGCCATTGCGGCATCCAACGACACCACCACAGCGTCCTCCTGGATCATATCACAACGTCCCAGCACACTGTGGAGACGGCGCAAATTGAGCGCCGTGTTACGGTGGGGCATAAAGCCCGATTGGTCCGGGTGGACCAATGTGGTTAAGGCTGTCAGGTTTGAGGTTGTACAGCTCGATCGGGAGACCATTGGGCCTGAGGGCTTTCCCTGGCCGTAAATCTCGGATGGCCCCACAAAGTTCTTCAATGGTAAGTGGCGTCTCCAAAGTTTCCCTTTCAGTGTCCGAGAGGGTAGGTAGCCTAATATCAGTTAACAGGGCAATTGAGTCTTCTTCCGGCCGATCAGACCCCCCCACTGTAGACTTTTTGGAAGTGCATTAGAAACTCCCTAACAATCTCCCGGGGCTCTGTAATAACGGCCCCCGATTCCGTCCTAAGCTCATCGACCATCCTCTGTGCCTGCTGCTTCTTGTCTAGCCAGGCTATGAGCTTGCCCGCTTTGTTCCCTTGATCGTATATCCTGCCTTCCCTATCTCTTGCCAGAGTCCTCGCGGCGTCAGTAGCTAGGGCCCTATACTCTGCCTCTTTGAGTTGCATCTGATGCATAACTTCTGGGTTACCTCCAGCCTGCGCCGCGTTTTCTAGTGCTAGAAGGTCAGTTTCCACTGTCAGCATTTGCGCCTCCCGGTCTTTCCTGCGGCCAGCGATCGCAGAGAGGGCCTCCCCCCTGAGCACGGTCTTGAAGGCCTCCCACAATAATACTGATGATTCCACCGTGCCTTCGTTGTTCTCGAAGTATTGGTCAATGGAGAGAGTTAGTTGCTTGCTTGTCTCCTCGCTGCGGAGGTACCAAGAATTGATCGGCGATTTACTCCTGAACCCTGTGTCCCTCGTCGTTTGGACTTTGTTTGTTTGGATGCTTACAACCTTGGACAAAAGCGGACAGGGCTGAAATGACTTATTATATGCGGTAGTCTTGTTTTTGATCTATGACCGACATGTGCTGTTGTGATGTTGCGTAACTTCGTGGGACTCCTGACCCTTATCCTGATATCGTTAACTTCCCGTGGGCTCTGCCTCTCCCCTTTTCACAGGTGGTGGGATGGTTGCAGATAATACTGTTTTTTCGCCCTCTCCCGTGTGTAATGTTCCCTCCTTTCCCTGGCCCTTCTCTTTTGCCTTTGTTTCTACCTTGTTTCTTTCTTCTATATTTCGGGTTCTATTTAGGGCGACAGACACGCTGCTGGGGGGTTGGCCGTAGCCTTCTGCAGGGGTGTAGGGTGGGCTTGTGGGGTGGGTGGGGGGGTCTATTGCTGTTTTTGGGGGGTCTTTTCCCTCCTTTTTTCTCCCCCTTTTTGGTTCTATGGCCCTTGTGTATACCCTCTTTCGGGGCTCTGTCTCGTCGTCTGTCCCCTTGGTGTCTTTCTGGAGTATTTTTCCGGTATCACGATGATTGTGAATTGCTGGGTGTGTTTTCTTTATCTTTATTGTCTATTTTGTACCGGGTCATTGTTTTCCTGTTTCGTCGCCCGGGGGCGGGTGTTTGGGTGAGAGTCCCTTCCTTTTCCTTCTTCCCCTTTCCCTCCCCCCCCCCCCCTTATGTGGGGTTCTCTTCTTTATTGGGGGTACGTTTCGTATTGTTTTTATATTTGGGTCCTTTTCTGTGCTGTTCGGTGGGACGGGTGGTAGCTGCGGTGGGCGGGCATTGGACGATGTGTGCAGTGGCCTTTCCTCATGTTCGCTGTTTTGACCGGTGCTTATTGGTATGCCTATTTCGTATTTGTTTCTCCTGTTTTTCTACGATCGTTGTGTTGCTGCCCGCCGCGGCCCCACCCCTCTGGTTTGTTTCTCGGCCCGCCATACTCCTGAACTCCCTAGCCCGTCCTTTAAAAAATAAGAAAACTACCTTTCTAATTCTTTTCGCCTGTGACTGCTCTACGATGCTTGTTATTTCTCCTGTTTCTTTGCCTTTGTATACTGTGATACTCTGTGTATTGCTCCTGACATTCGGCTCTGTGGTGGCCAGCCCGGTGGGTTGTAGGCCCGTATTTGTGAGCTTTCTCTGTACAATAAAGGTTTTCAAAAAAAAAAAAAAAAGAATTGATCGGCGCTACACATCCCTCCTTCCGATCACCGATGGTAAGGTGAGCCCACAGCGGGGAGTGGTCCGAGATGCCCCTTGCTAGGTGTAGAAAAGGGGGTGGTGATGAACAGAGTGTCTGAATTAAGCAGACCACTCTTACCCAGTCCAAAGATCAGGGCTTGATCCATCACCGTTATTTAGCTCACTGCCCCATCCCAGCTCAGAACCTGTCTATATGCAAATTAGTCTGTCCCTGGCCCAGTGCATCATGGGAACAGGGCAGACCAAACTACCAAGCCAATTCTTCACCAGAAAGGAGATAAGCTTCCGGGGACCGGTTTCTGCCATTTCAGGCGTCGTCGGCCCGGCTTGCTTGAATCCTGATGGAGCAGTGAGCAAGGGACTCATGTCTGAGTATACCCTGCCAACGAGCCGGGCCGACGACGGCTGAAATGCCAGAAACCGGTCCCCGAAAGCTTGTTTCCTTCCCAGTGTAAGAATTGGCTTGGTAGTTTGGTTTGCCCTGTTCCCATCATGCACTGGGACAGGAACAGACTAATTTGCATATAGCCAGGTTCTGAACTGGGATGGTGCAGTGAGCTAAAAAACGGTGTTGGATCTAGCCCTGATCTCTTGACTGGGTGAGAGTATTCTGCTTAATTCAGAGACTCTGTCCATCAGCACCCCTTGTTGTTAAATACCTTGCTAGGTGTGACATCCTGAATTGTAGTGCCCTGGTGCATTGGCGCTAGGATGTAGTCTATGCGCGAGAAGGAGCGGTGTGGGCCTGAAAAGAAAGTATATTGTTTGTGTATGATACAGATTCTTGGCTTGGCTCGTTTGAGAGATAATAATAATAATAATAAACCATTTGTAAAGCGCCTGGCTACACAAAAGAACAGTGTGTCCCCGCGCTAACTGCTGCTAAATTTCAGGAGGCAGATGTTGCCAGAGAGAGTAGAAGAAGGGAAGATTTACGTAATGAGGAACAGAAGCGTTTTAAGTTTCCCCTGGAATCTAGATTCAGAGGGTTCCATTCGGAGGTGGAGCGGGAGTTCATTCCAATGTTTGGAGGCCAAGTACCTAAAGGAACGGCCACCCATCCTGGCTCTGGTGATACGGGGGGAGTTTAAACAGCATTGCGCCGGACGATCTCAAATTCCGGATAGGGCGATGTGCAATGAGAAGATTCTTTAAGTAACCTGGGCCTTTGCCCTGGGCGATGCGGTGCGCAAAACAAAGGGCTTTAAACGTAATCCGTTCCCTGACAGGAAGCCAGTGGAGCTTGGCCAGAGCGGTCTTCCCAGAAGCTCTACGAGGAAGCCCGAGCACAAGGCGTGCTGCGGCGTTCTGAATGCAATGAAGTTGGTGAAGGCCTTTCTTGCTCAGACCTATGAGTAGAGCATTCCCATAGTCAAGGTGGGGGGTCACCAGGGCGTGGACAATAGTCTTTCTGGCTCCAATAGGGAGGAGATCTAAAACCTTCCGAAGGACCCTCAGTATGCTGAAGCACCTACCAGTCACCTTGCTGACGTGGGACTTATAGGAAAGGTCTGAGTCAAGCAATACGCCAAGATTTCTTACCGAATCCACAGGAATGGGAGGGCTGCCCAATTCAGTGGGCCACCACCGGTGAGACCATGCTGATGCTGCTTTCCCAACCACCAGCAGTTCTGTTTTTTCGCCATTAAGGCGCAGGCAGTTGTTGTTCATCCATGATGCCACTGATGACAGACAGTTAGAAAAGTTAGTGGCATCTTCTCTGTGGTCGGGCGTAAGCTTGAACATCAGTTGGGTGTCATCAGCATAGCTAACAATGCCCACCCCAAATGCCTCCACTACGTGAGCCAGGGGTTCGATATAGATATTAAACAAAGTAGGGCTCAAGCTCGAGCCCTGGGGAACCCCATGGCTCACTTTCCTAAGGGAAGATTTGAAGGGTGGGCAGTGCATCTGGAAGCTTCTATTGGCCAGGAAGGATCGTATCCAGGCATAAGCTGATCCTGCCACCCTCATATCAGAAAGACGAGACAGCAGCGTTGTGTGCAGCACGGTGTCAAAAGCTGCACTCAGATCTAATAAAACCAACGCTGCTGTCTCTCCTTCATCCACTATCTGTCTAAGGCACTCAGTGGAATAGAGAACGGCTGACTCAGTAGAGTAGCCGGTTCTAAATCCCGATTGTGAGGGATGGAGGAGGACTTCCTCCTCAAGATATTACATGAGCTGCCTGTTAACCACCTTTTCTACGATTTTTGAGCAGAAGGGAAGAAGGGAAATGGGGCGAAGATTTTGAAGTTGAGAGATATGGATATTGGGTTTCTTTTTTAGAGGAATAACCTGGGCTGTTTTCCAAGCGTCAAGTACGTGGCATTCCTGGAAAGACAGTGTCACCATGTGACTAATATTGTCAATCAACGTGCTCTCCATGACTCCTTTACAACGTGTAGGTGGGCACGCGTCGCAGGGGGAGCCAGATTGTATGCTGTTGACGATACATAATAGTTCCTGTCTTTCAGGTGTTGTGAAGCATGTGAGATGGGATTTCCTTATAGAGCTATCTCTTACGTCCGCATGGTTACATGAGAGATCAACGCTTTTTTTAAAGGTGGCATAGATTTTGTCGACCTTGTCTACAAAGAAATCAGCTATAGAGTCACATATCTCATTAGAGTAAGTATTTTGAGCTTCAAGTCTTGATGGAACCGTAAGCTCTTTATAAATAATAAAAAGTTCTCTGGTGGGATTGTCCGCTAGCTCAATTCTGCTCTTAAGATAGGTACTTTTCTCTGATCTCACTAGTTTCTGATATTTTTTTAATTCCATTCTGTAACGTACTTTGTGTTCTGGATATAGTTTTTCCTCCAACTCCGTTCCATGGTTTTACATTTGGCTTTAGCTAATTTAAGTGTTTCTGAGAACCAGGGAGCAGTTCTAGATTGCCTTGCAGGAGATTTATGTGTCCAGGGCGCTACCTCGTCCAAAGCATTGGACATCCAATTCTCATAGCTGCTCCATGCCTCCTGTAAAGTATTGTCTAGGGGCAGGGGATGTTCTAATAGGACTTTTTCAAACGTTTCTGGAGTAAATTTTTTCCATTCCCTGCGCTTCTGAGGTAGGGGTTTCCTAAATCTAGTTCCTGAGGACACACTTTCTATTTCGAATGGAATAGTACTATGATCCGACCATATCGTTTGGACCGGGGAGGAAACCTTAATACCCTCCCAATTAGCAAAAATAGGGTCTAAGAGATGGCCCAGTGTGTGCGTGGGGGCTGTAGATAGCAAATTGACCCCAAGGATTTCAGTGCTGCAGCCACAGCTTGTGCCTCTCTACACTCTATGTCATCAAAGTGGAGGTTTAGATCACCCAATACCTGAATACCACATGATTCCTATCGTTCAGACCAATCTTGCAAGATTGCATCATACTTGTTCTGCGATGCCTGCTTTGTGGTGAGGAATGCGTGTTGGATATTTGTGTGACACTTCCATCAGCACTGCCAACGGATGTTGACACTTTGCTTGGTTCGGTAACGGCTCATGCATTGTGTTGTCCCCAACGGCTACCAATCCTGGTGACGGCATCCGTGGATGACTCACCAGCAAATCCAGCTGACGGTGGGATACGTGGACCACCAGACACACAGGTACCATCTACTACGAACATTGCTTATGCGACTGACTGCGATGCTTCTCATCTGTGTACAATTGATCTGCTTAACGAGGTAGTTCAACTTTCACCTACTGTGGTCGACAACTTCTTTGCCAGCCTAGAAGATTTAATGTTTTCTCCTGACACCGAGAATAACTTTTGAAATTAGCACACAGCATTCTATGACCTTCGTTTTTCAAAATAAAAACATGACTTCTAACTTTGGAACTCTTATTTTTCTACGATTTGATTTAACTTTTTTTTCAAAACTGAACTTTGGCACAAAGTAATCTGCTTAAAGTAGAACTATTCTTAGAGAACAAGAATTCTTTGAATACTTCCTAGAAAACAATATTGGCCTTTTCCACAAACCAAAACAGTTAATATATACTGCTATGGGATGGTCATGACCTTTTTCTTCTGCATTTAAGAGCCATTTCATAAATGTAATCATTATGATTCATTCAGTTAGCATTGCCAATATCATACTATATGCTGACACTGATATCATTGCTTTCAAATGCGTACAATACAAATGCTCATTTTCGTGTGCAACCATTTTAAATACATTTTTGTATTTTGGGTGGGATTGTAAACACATGCTTTAGATATGTTTTAAATACTTGGAATGTAGTAATGTCAAACATAATAAAGTGGAGTGGGTGTTGTATAGCATTTTACGACTCTAGTGTAATTTTCCCGATTCATGCCCTTATATAGGTATAGATCTCCTTGTCCTTATGTAGGCATAGAAATCATAACCATATTTAGACATAACCCATGCAGTCCAAATATGGCATGGATACTTCCACTAGTTCCGAAAAGCCACAGCGATTTCTTTGAAAACTGGGCTTCAGCAGTTAGAGACTTCCCCTTGCTTGAATATTGAATTGTCCAAGAACTCATGGAGTTTTCAAAGAACTGTCATTCTTTGATGACGTTATTATGTCCAACTTTACGTCAAACCCGGCACCTTCAAGGTATAAATATGCCCACACTTGCTCTAGCAAACACACGGTGGTTTGGAGCAGTTCGACTATCTACTTGCCCGACGCAGCTCGCTATAGCAAGTGCCGAAGAAAGCCGACCCTCCAGTAGACGCACTGAGAGAGACGCTGTCTTTTCTCTTACCGAGAAATCCAGCTCCAGTGTTTCCAAACTCCCCTTGCGGAGTGTTTGGAAATCGAGTCCCGAGACGGAGATACCAGACCTCCTTCATTCTTAACCAAGGTACGGAGCTGATTAGACCCTAAGAGAAATCTTGGATAGATTCTTGGCAAAGAATACTAAAACTTATGCTACACCACACTTACTTCTTCCCTCATACAAGACTTAGGTTAGGTACATTGGGGTAGGCGTATTTTAGAAGCATCGGTTGAGTACTTTTAGTCTTTATTTATTTATGTATGTATTTTATGGCTTAGAAACCATACCATGCTTTTACAGTATTATTTTATAATACTCTTCTTGCTGTACACATTATACTTTACAGCCAGTATTACGATTGTAGCAGTTCATTTCTTCTGCATGAGAAAGAAGACTGTTCATTAAATACTTTTTATTGAAAACGCCCATCTCTCTATTTCTCTGCACCTCTGATGAAACGAAGCATGCACGATTGACTGAGTGAAATATCTATCTATTGTTTCCACGACTCTAGAGATACGTTTCTTATTCTTGGGAAACAAAGTTGTCATGTTTATGCGGTTGTCAGAAACTAATCCCTTCTTGTTTATTCGAGAAAGTTTCTGGCGACCTCTGAGCCAGCTGGCACTCACAATTAAGTCTAATATATTCGATAGAGACCTTGTCGACCTCAGTCCTACGTCACATCTTTGGGATATATTATTCCAATGCTCAGAGCCTATTGGTAATATAGGAACTACACTACAACACAATGGCCCTTGTCCAGCGCTATGCAAAGCTTAGAGCTGTAAGCAGTCGATTCTGAGCGCAAAACCTTGACAGCCCTGTGTCAAATCCAGTCCAGCCAAACCAACTGTGCACACCCTTTAACCATGCACAGTGAGCTTTGATACAAAGCCTGGTTCGTACACCTCACCAATATTTCACTTGACCATAACATATGCAGTGTTGCATGCCCTGACGGACACTGTATCCTTATCACCATATTCCTGTTTATGACTTTTGGAGGGCTACAATTCAGAAATTCATCCATACACTTACCAGATACTATTCAGACTCCAGGATGTATACCCAAATAAGTGAAGCCACCTTGAGATGATTGTAATTATTACCATCCTTTAATCCTCTGCCAGTTGCCAGTGGGTATGAGCTTGCTATTCCTTTGAAAACAATCTATAAGCGAAGATCCCATTACTAGACTCTTTAAACAACCTATCCCCCCTTGGCTCCCACAACATCAGGAAGATAAATCATACAAGATTGATTATCCAGTATTATGGGTGTCTTTCATAGATTCACATGCCTGAATCATTCCCCGTCGTCGAGATGGGAGCCCCGGTAATAGAAAAGTAATGTCCTATAGACATACATAGAGAAAAATAGGCCTAAGGGCCTTGCCTTAGTAGCCTATCTATGTCCTTTTGTAAAAAGGACCAAATTTCCAAAGGTAGCCAATCAGCTACCACCTCCCTCTAGAACCTTCCTGCCAGGAGCCTCAGTCTCTCAGATTTTCTACCGCACGTTGTGCTAGGGAGTCCCCACCTGAGCTCTCCTCAGGTTTCTTCAAATTCTTTACTTTTCTTCAAAAAACTTGGATTCTACTTCAACTATGGCTGAACAACAGAAAAGAGGACTATTCAGAGCTTGTTCTTCTTGTGGCAAGAAGAGACTGCACGTCGACGACAAGCATGAGACTTGCCTCTACCCTGACCACACAGTAAAGGACTGCAGGGTATGTAAAACATTCTCTACCAAAACACTTAAGGATAGAGAAGGCAGACTGCTCCTCTGGTTAAACAGACTAAAAACCAGAGATGTTGAGGTGCTCTCCTCGGAGGGCAGTGAAATGGCTTCAGTTTCCTCAAAACTGTCCTTAAAAAGGCCAAGGGAGGCTTCCCCTGGCCATCCAGACGTCCCTCACAAAAAGACTACTTCAAAGTCTTCTGAGGCAAGATCTGACACGTCTGTGAAGGATGCTGCAACCTTCAGAAAGCCATCGCAGTCCTCGTCGTCTACTTCCATGACATTCTCTTCAAGGAAAACGAACTATGTTTCCACATCGACGACGACAATCTCGACGACGGTGGCATCGTCAGCCTTGACTTCAACGACGACGACCACCCACTCGTCGACAACGGGTAAGCCAATATCGTCGATTGTACTTATTAAAAAACAGCAATCGTTTGTCAAAACTCCGTCGTCATCTCCGTCGACGTCGACAAAACAGAAAACACCGACATCGTCGACGAGAATTCAGTCGACGTCCACCGCATCGTCGACGAAGACACCGACGACGGTAGGAGCACCGCCGCCGACAAATGCACCGTCGACGGCTACTACGCCGCCGACGACAAAACTGCCGTCGACGTCCACGACGACGGCGAAGGTACCGTCGACGACCGCATCGACGACGGCGAAGGCACCGTCGACAGCCGCATCGACGACGGCGAAGGCACCGTCGACAGCCGCTCCGTCGACGACCGCCTCGTCGACGACAGCTTCATCGGCGAAGGGACACTCGACGCTTGAAAAGCGATCGACGGCGATACCGTCGACGACCTCGTCGACGACGACATCATCGACGCCATGGAAAAAAGCGGAGTTAATTCCATCAAAAAAGGTCACCAAACTCCCTATTACGCCCGAATTAACATCACCCAGTAGGGTTCCATCACTGCTTCCTTCTCACATACTACAAGCTGACGAATCAGATGATGACCACTTCGAACAGGCTACTAGCCCGTCAGATCTCAATGTCAAATGCCAGAGTACTGACGATGACGGAGATGATGTTATATTTACGGAAGAAACTGTTCGGGCTCAGGTAACTACTCAAGTCACTCCAATGATCGTATTGCCAGCTGAGATAGTTCATGATCTTCAATTCCTGATCAGACTATAAAAAGCGGTTCCCAGAATCGTCAGCGACACCATCACATGGCAATTCTCAAGAATCTTCCACACAGCAAAGATCACCAAGGGCAAGACCAACGCCTTTGGTTATTCCTCAAGATACTGAACAGGTTCACAACATACAATCCTCTGATGATGACGACGAACCTCCTGAGGAAGGTGAGGTTAGAGATGACCTCTCTCAAAACAGAGATGATGAGGATTACGTTGCTCATTCTCCGGCCACACCGGAACCCAGCACATCAGACTCTCCACCAGTGGATATCGGTGGATTCCACAATTTAATAGAGAGAGCGGCCACTAGATTTCACATGGCAATGGAAACAAAGGTAACGGATTGTTTCTTGTATGACTTCAAAGACCCCATAAGGAAGGAGGCACGATCCATTCCCATAATAGAACATATCTGGGAACAGGGGCTACAACTCATGCAAACACCTGCATCTGTTTCCATAGTGGTCCCTAGACTGGACAAAAAATATAGGGCTCCGTCAACGGCACCCACTTGTTTTAATTCACATCCAAAACCTGATTCGGTCGTCACTCAAGCCGCCCAGAAGAACTCCAGAAACCCATCCTCGCCACTCTCAGCACCACCAGACAAGGAGGGCAGGAAATTGGATGGCATAGGCAAACGCTTCTCCACAACGTCAGCCATGACGGTCAAAGTGGCCAACGCCATTGCTCTGCTGGGCAGATACAATAGGCAACTATGGGAAGATATTGCTCCATATCTCACGCACGTGCCTGATGACTTGAAAAATGAGGTCCAGGCACTCCTTCATGAAGGTCAAATGTCGGCATCAGAAATCATAGATTCAGCTGTCGATGTCGCCATGACAGGCTTCAGACAGCTTGCAGGCGCCGCAGTTTTGCGCAGACAAGGTTGGCTCAAAGCGACGTCCTTCAGACAGGAAGTACAAACCAAAGTTGTAGATATGCCCTATGACGGACAACTACTATTTGGAGCTAAAATAGATGAAGCCTTGCAGACGATAAAGAAAGACACCGATACTGCAAGGGCTCTCGGGACTTTACAATTCAGGAACCAGTCCTTTCGAGGGCACAGAGGACGAGGACAATCCACGTACAGAGGATCTTATCAAGGCAAATCCACATATAATCAAAATCGCTCCCAATATCCACAGCGGCAGCAACAACAAAGTCGTCAGACCCCCTACGGGAGACCGAACTTCAGGGGCAAATCGCAAAAGAAAACGGCTGGCGGAAGACAATGACCAATTTCCGCAGCCAGTCCCCCCACCGTCCGGTCCGCTCAAAATTGGTGGCAAGCTGACACATTTCCTCCAAAATTGGAAAATGATTACGACGGATCGGTGGGTACTACAATTGATTCAACACGGTCACACCTTGGAATTCAACTCCATCCCACCGTTCACCCCTCCTCACAAACATCATCACAAACACCTTCGTCTGTTACTGCAGGAAATCTCTTCCATGATAAAAAAGGGAGCAATAGAGCGAGTCCCATCAGCTCAAAAGGGAAAGGGATTTTATTCCCGCTTCTTTTTAATCCAACAGAAAAAGAAGAAATGGAGGCCCATTCTAGATCTCAGGGCGCTCAATGCCTTCCTGAAAAGCCAATCGTTTCGTATGGTGACTATCCAGGAAATCTTAGGCTCCCTGGAGGAAGGAGACTTTATGACATCTTTGGACCTGCAAGATGCATATTACCATGTCCCAATACACAAACGACACAAAAAATTCCTACGATTCGAAGTAGCAGGTCTCCATTACCAATTTTGTGTCCTCCCATTTGGCCTCAAATCAGCACCTCGCATTTTTACAAAGTGCCTGGCTCCTGTGGCAGCTCACCTGAGACAACAGAATCACCAGGTCTTCCCCTACCTAGACGACTGGCTGGTGAAAGCACCGTCTCTCACGGACGCACAGCTGTCTTCCAACGCCTGTCTCGACATTTTCCGGAACCTGGGTTTGACTCTCAACTTCGAAAAATCTACTTTACAACCCACCAGGATAATAACATTTCTGGGGGCCACTATAAACACCATTTCCTCCAAAGCTTTCCCGTCTTTGGAAAGAAAAAACAAACTGATGACTCTAGCTACCGCGATATCTTCAAAACCAACCATCAAAGTAAGGATTTTCAAATCTCTTCTAGGGATGATGTCTTCCTGCATTCTACTCATCCCTCACTGTCGGCTCAGAATGCGCCCCCTTCAGGAGGCCCTGACCAAACAGTGGACCCAATGTACAGATTCCTTCGAGGATCACATAGTCGTCACTCGACAAATATCCGAGACGCTGGGCTGGTGGATGAAGCACAAGAACCTATCCAAAGGTCTCACGTTCTTGTTACCAGAAACTCCACACGTCATAACGACGTACGCATCTCTCGAAGGCTGGTGTGCAGTCCTTCAAGACTTACAAATCAGCGGCAGATGGTCGGAGCAAGAGAAGGCTCTGCATATCAACCTCCTAGAACTACGTGCAGTCCTTCACTCCCTACAGGCATTCCTCCCTCGCATCAAAAATTCTGCAGTGCTAGTGAGGACAGACAACACGACCACAATGCACTACTTGAACAAGCAGGGAGGGACACGCTCGCTGACGCTGTCTCGCGAATCACAAAAAAATTGGAACTGGCTACTGCTCAACAACATCACATTAACATCGGAGTATGTCCCAGGAAAAGACAACGTCATAGCAGACGCTCTCAGCAGACAGAGGTCAATGTCCCACGAATGGGAACTGAACCAGCAAGTTCTAGACAACATCTTCTCGGCATGGGGAACACCTCAAATAGACCTCTTCGCCACCAAGGAGAACAAAAAATGCCACAGCTTCGCAAGTTGGCATCCCCAACAGGGGTCATTAGGAAATGCATTTTCCATCGCATGGCGCAACGTGTTTGCGTACGCATTTCCGCCATTTCCCCTGATCAGCAGAGTCATCCGGAAGATGAAAATGGAGCATTGCACATTGATTCTCATGGCCCCATACTGGCCGAGACAACATTGGTTCGCGGACCTCCGACGCCTCTCAGTCCGTCCATCAATCCAACTGCCTCAACATCCTTCTCTACTCTCGATGTCCAAAGGCCAGATACTCCACCCGAATCTGACATCTCTCAGATTATCGGCTTGGCTCCTGAGTACCGAGAATTCTGTCACCTAAGCATCCCGCAGGAGTGCAAGGAAGTCCTAGCTAAAGCACGAGCAGTTAGCACGAACAAAACTTATTCCTTGAAATGGAAGCGATTTTGTATTTGGTGTAAAGACAACAATATACACCCTTTCAGGATCACTCCAGAGCAGATACTGCCTTATCTCCTGCATCTGGCCCAAACAGGTCTTGCGCATGCTTCCATCAGGGTACACCTGGCAGCAATCTCTCGCTTCACCAGGTCTTCAAAAGGCCCTTCACTATGGTCCAACAGACTGATAAAACAGTTTCTTAAAGGGCTTTACAGATCTTTCCCTAGACCAAGACGAATACCACCAACGTGGCATCTGAATATTGTACTCAATCAATTAATGAAACATCCATTTGAACCCATCCATAGGGCTGAACTCAAATACATTTCCTGGAAAACTGCACTTCTCTTAGCTCTAACATCAGCCAGAAGAGTCAGTGAGTTGCAAGCTCTTTCGATACAGGATCCTTTCTTGCAATTTAGAGAAGACAGAGTCATCTTAAGAACCAACCCCCGTTTCATTCCTAAAGTCCCCTCGGACTTCCATCTCAATGAACCGCTTGTGCTTCGCTCATTCTTCCCGAACCCAGGCACAGTGGCGGAAAGATCTCTTCACTCTTTGGACATTAAGAGATGTCTAAAATTTTATCTGGACAAAACGAAAGCTTTCAGAAAGACCAAACAACTTTTCGTTGCCTTCAGCAGGCCGAGAAAAGGCATGCCACTCTCCAAACAATCCATTTCCAGATGGATATCGGCAGCAATTGCATTTTGTCATGACAAAGCCGGACGTCCATTACATTCCTCAGTCCGAGCACATTCCACGAGAGCTGTGTCCACATCGGCAGCACTATTCGCTGGTGTACCGATTCTGGATATCTGCAGAGCGGCCACCTGGAAATCGCCGCACACCTTTACCAGACACTACTGCCTGGACACGGAACTGATGCAGGATGCAGCTGTGGGCCAAGCTGTACTTCGCCATCTCTTCCAGTAAGATGAGCCTTCCTACTTCCCACCGTCCTGCAATGGTATGCACATTTATTTACTTTACTCTTTATATTACTGATGGTATCTAGTCACATGATCTGTGTTATCTCAGACTGTTATATTCCATCGCATATGTGCATAATGTATTGCTTGCTATTCTGATTCAGGCATGTGAATCTATGAAAGACACCCATAATACTGGATAAGAAATGCGTTACTTACCTGTAACAGCAGTTATCCAGTATTGGTGTCTTTCATAGATTCACATGCAACCCTCCCACCTCCCCAGGAAGGACTCATCTCTCACTACAGAGCATATCTTACGTCTACCTAGCTTGGTGCGTACGAAAATCTGAGAGACTGAGGCTCCTGGCAGGAAGGTTCTAGAGGGAGGTGGTAGCTGATTGGCTACCTTTGGAAATTTGGTCCTTTTTACAAAAGGACATAGATAGGCTACTAAGGCAAGGCCCTTAGGCCTATTTTTCTCTATGTATGTCTATAGGACATTACTTTTCTATTACCGGGGCTCCCATCTCGACGACGGGGAATGATTCAGGCATGTGAATCTATGAAAGACACCAATACTGGATAACTGCTGTTACAGGTAAGTAACGCATTTCTTTCGTTAGTTCATGTAAGAATGAACTGAAGCAACTGCACTTCCATGGCTTAAGGGTTGTTGAAGCTGCTGTCTACCTTAAAGGTACGCTGTCAGATTTCATCTCTATTGATCTACCACGTAAATCTGCTTCTCTAATTTTCTTTTCTGTTTTTTTCCTTGCAAAAAGATTCCATTCATGTGTTCTCAAACAGCTGTTTTGCATGAGTGCAATATTAAATTTGAAATTGAAAATTGATTAAATGCATTGTATGTGTTCAACACAGTGGAGCTTATTTAAAAGCCCCTTGCACCGCTGGTGCATTACTTTTAATATGGGAAAAAGTGACGTACTGGCAGCACAACAGGCTTGTAAATAGGCCCTAGTATGATTACATGTAAAATGTATTTTAAAAAGGACATTGTTCAATGTATGAAACTCTGCTCTGGGATATTGCACATGGGTATTTGCTATTTCTGATTTCAATGAAGGATCCCACGGTGGAGAACTAGGATTAAAAGCAGTTAACTTTTCTAGTGAAGTAGTGACTCTTGTGTCCCTTCATGAATGAAGCCTACCTGGCTTCATTGTGCCCAGTTATTGTATGAACATTTTCCACATGCAATTTGATGCCCAGGGTTATGTTGAAAAATGATACATCTGTGGAAAGATTAATTTTCTTCAGAAAAAATGAAATCTAATATTTAGACTTCTCTACATGTCCACAACTGTAGTTGGATGTTATCACTACTTTGTCTTTTTGACTATTACATAACCAATACATATTTTGGTATAGCTTCACTATTTGAATTTTCTTTAATCCAGGGAAAGCTTTAAGGCATACAGCACAGACCTTCTTCACCCCTGAAAATGGAGTTCGAAAAGGAATACCTAAGGTTGTTGTGATATTCATAGACGGGTGGCCTTCCGACAACATTGAAGAAGCTGGTCTGGTGGCCAAAGATTTTGGCATCAATGTATTTATTGTGTCGGTGGCAAGGGCCGCTCCAGAAGAACTGGGTATGGTGCAAGACATTGCCTTCATTGACAAGGTACAACAAAAAGTTTGTGTTTATATTACTTGCTTGTGACATGGTCTAACATATATAACACAGATTAATTGACTGGCCTACATTTAGCCACACTATCCAGGAATACAGGAGAATTCTAATAAATATTTGCACAAAAATGTGGAATCAAGATTTCATCCCTGATGCTGTCCATACCCAACCAGGAGTGGATAGGTTATATATCAGACCTTTATGGTGCTAGTCAGACTAAAGAAACATTATGTTCGAGGCATGTGTGCTGTAGATACACATGCTTTGCATACTCCTGCCATCTAGTGTTGGGTCTGGATGTTTGCAAGTTGTTGTTCTTCAAAAAAGTATTTCCAGTCACGAGGTAAGGTGACTCCTCCTTTCGGTGATAGTGCGCATGGGCATCGACTCCATTATTAGATAATTTTTTTCTGCCATCGGGATCGGACGTGTATTGCTGCGCTCCAGTTCGAAATCGCTCTTCAGGTTCCACTCGGTGCGCAGTCCACTTTACCCTCAACAGTATTGTTTCCGTACGTGTTTCCATGTTCTCCGCGTATCGATTCACTCAACAAATTCTCAATTTTTGATAGAAAACCTTGTGGGCGGTCGTCGGGCCTAGCTGTCTGTCCAGCCTTCTGCCGATGAAACGGACTCCATTCCAATTCTGTCCTGGGTGCTACGCCAAGTACCTTCACATAGACCTACATCAAGTTTGTAACTTTGCCTCTTCCCAGAGCACAAGGAGGAAGACTGCAACACTTGTAAATCGTTTCGATCCAAGAAGACTACGCGATCGTCGGGCTGGACAACTAGAGATGCAATGACAAAGCATCCGACACACTCCGGATATCTTCGGGGAAGAATCCGAGCAAGAGGAGTTTGAAGCATCCGCCGTAGAAGAGGCCTTTTTCTTTCCAGAGTCCCATTTCGAGCTGGAGATCGATCTGGAGTCCAAAGATGTGCCTCCGGGACAAGGTGCTGTGAGTTCCGAAGATCCCTTGCCCCCTAAATCCTCTTCCAAAGCACATAAGGCTACAGCGCCACCTCTGCCTTCGGGCGAAGGTCGGCGCCGAGACAATGTTTCCGACACCCCGCCTCTCGGCACCGAAACAAACCGTCAAGCCTTCCGGCTCGGGACTGAGTCGACCGAAATTACCTTTAGATCAGAAACCATCGGAAAATCCGCTGCGGACCCACCGCCACATTAGGATGGCTGGTGAGTCTTGGTTTCAGTCCGCCGCTTTTCCGCCGCGGTCGGCTTACAACCGCGGTGGAAAAGCTCTAATATGGTGGCGGTGTCTCTCAGACACCGCCAGACATATTAGGATGGCTACCCAGACATGCTTTTCCGCGGCGGGTTCTCCGCCGTGGAAAAGCATACAGATCTTCACTTCAGGGCCCGTTGCGGGCCCCCTGGGTGAAGTGGGGTGGGATTGTGCACATGGGGGGTACCTATGGTACCCCCCTGCATTTACATGCAGAAAGCAGCAGGCACCGCGCGGTGCCTGTCGCTTTGTGCATGTAAATGCAATGCATGCGTTTGTAACATTGCGGCGGGTGCAGCTTGAAGCCGCACCCGCCGCAATGTTAAAAATAGAGGATGTGACCGCCACATCCTAATTGCACAGGAGGAAACGCCGCAGCACATGCGGACGTTCCCTTCTACTCAGGGCTCGCGGACGGACGCAAGTCCGTCCGCAATCGTAATGTGCTCCCTAGTTCGGAGCCGAAATCCTCCTCTTCAAAACTAAAACATGCTTCGGAGCTGAAATCCTCCGCTTCGAAACAAAAACACACTACGGAGCCAAAACCTTCTACTATTAAAGACAAGACCATTTTGACGCTGAAATCTAAGGACAGTGTCTCTGAGCCTCCAGAACCAATTTTAGACTTTCTTAAGGCCAAATTGGATCATAAACAAAAAAAGATTAAATTTAATCCTGACATATTTCTGTTAAAACACAAGCAAAACACAAACTTCCATTCAGATTTTTCTAAAGAAGGAGGACATGGCTACCAGCCCTATTTATCCTGCCCCACAACCCTCTCCGCCTCCACCATCTTCTCCACAGTGAATAATTTGAGATCCCTTACACATAACACCTCAGGGATCTATCTCCACTTACAGATCCAGATAGGGATCATGGGGATGTTGATACTCATTTCCCTGCCAGTAGACCCATGGAATGATAACACCATTGGCCCTCCAGTAGACAATGACCCAGACCTTTACCCTGCAAAGCCATCATCACCAGACGATAATATGGCTTACAAACAGCTCATTGCTAGAGCAACAGAGTATTATGGCGTGGTCTTGCATAAAGAAACATTAGAAGAGGGCTTTTTATTTGGAACACTTGAGTCGACACACAGGTTAAGTCAAACACTCCCTATGCTTAAAGACCTGATGAGGCATGCAGATGATATCTTTAAAGACCGCGCATCACAAACACACAGGGTCTAGTAGCTAGATAAGGCAGGGCACACTGGGATGAGATGGAGCAACTGCTTCAATATCTCCCAGACAAACACAAAACTAAGGCACAGCAGTTAGTTAAAAAGGGAAAATGCATCTCTAATCCATCAATAAGATGTGCTTTAGACTCAGCCGACACCGCAGCTAGGGAGATCAATATCAGCATTCTCCTTAGAAGGCATGCATAGCTTAGGATCTCGGGGTTTAAGCCTGAAGTTCAACGGTCCATTATGAACACCCCCTTTTGACAAAGAACACCCGTTTGGTCCTGGAGTCGACCAATCCTTAGAAAAGATGAAATAGGACAATGAAGTGACAAATTCCATGGGAGCGTTTCAGTCAATATCCAATAAAGGCTCCTTTCACCGCTCATTTTACAGAGCAGCGTCCCAAAAACATCATCAGACCCAAATGCTTCCTCTTATAAAGGCAGCAATCAATCCTTTCTCTCTTGAGGTTTCTATAGATCAGAAAATAGAGGAAACAATTCCAAAGGCAGGGGTAAAGGCGCCACATCGCATACCACCCCTTCCCCTAACAAACATTGATGTGCCCCATTCCCCCCCCACCCCCCGATCATTTAACTTCTGTCGGGAGAAGACTTCAACAATTTCTGTCCATTTAGCAATCTATAACAACCGACAAATGGGTGCCCGACCTTATCCAACATGGTTGTTGCCTGGAGCAAACCACCAATCCACCAAACATTCCACCTCACGTTCACAAACTGTTGTCAGACCACTTACAGTTACTCAAACAAGAGGTGCAATCTCTCTTAGAAAAGGGAGCTATAGAACCAGTTTAATTGCACTACCAAGGTTCAGGAGTGTACTCATTTTATTTTCTAATCCCCAAAAAGGACGGATCATTAAGACCAATTTTGGATCTCAGAGTTAAATCTGTACATGTTATCAGAACATTTCCACATGGTTACGCTTCAACCAGTCCTTACACTGCTACAGCAAAGCCATTTTATGTCCACACAGGCCTTAAAAGACGCAAATTTTCACATTCCCATTGATCCAGCACATTGCAAATTCCTCCGATTTGTGATAGCAGGCAAACACTATCAGTTCAAAGTACTTCCATTCGGAGTGACTACGGCACCCAGAGTATTCGCAAAATGTCTAGCAGTAGTGGCAGCTCATCCCAGAAGACAACAAATTCCTGTGTTCCTGTACCTAGACGACTGGCTCATCAAAGCCAGAACACAGCAAAAGTGTCTAGAACACACTCAGACCACGCTACACCTTCTCCACCAATTGGGTTTCATGGTCAACATTCAAATGTCTCACCTACAGTTTTCACAGATACAATCCTATCTAGGATCCACTCTCAACACTCACACGGCTCTAGCCTTCCTCAATGCAGTAAGAATTTCCAATATCCAAACTATTGCTGCAGTTCCAAGCCAACCAAACCTTGCCAGCCAGGATTTTCATGTGGCTATTGGGAATGATGTCATCATGCATTGCAATAGTACCTCATGCAAGACTACACATGCATCTACTACAAGAATGCTTACCATGTCAGTAGTATCAGTCACAGGGTCAATAAACAGATCTATTGTTGGTGGACAGCCGCGCCCATCGCTCTCTACAGTGGTTGAACACACAGAATTTATTAAAAGGGCGGCCTTTCATCTACCCTTTTCCACAAGTTGTGCTTACAGCAAATTCATCTCTCGTGGTTTAGGGTGCACATCTCCATCATTACACAATTCAGGTTCTCTGGGACGACAAACACAAACATATCCACATCAACCATCTAGAGCTTCTAGCAGTATTTCTAGCGCTGAAAGCTCTTCAGTCTGATCTCACATGCAAAGTTGTCCTAGTGTGTGCAGACAACATGACAGCGATGTACTATGTACAAAAACAGGGGAGAACACTCTCTCCAACTGTCACGACTGTCTCAGACAATTTGGAAATGGGCAATCCATCATTAGATTCACCTTCTGGCAGAACACCTCCCAGGAGTGAACAATCAAGTTGCCGACGTCCTCAGCAGAAAGAGACAGCAAATACAGGAGTGGGAACTTCATCCCCAAGTTCTCCTTCCATTGTTTCAACAATAGGGATATCCACAATAGATCTGTTCGCCACAGCAGACAACGCACAATGCCTAAACTTTGCCTCCAGGTTCCCACACTCTCTATCCAAAGGCAATGCCCTGTGGATGAATTGGTCAGGATTTTTTCCGCCTCTCCCACTCCCTCCGTTAGTGGTTCGAAAATGCAGGCAAACATCACTCCCACTGATTTTGGTAGCTCCCACAGGAGCCCGTCAACCGTGGTACTCCACCCTGTTAGTGCTTTGGTAGTTCCAAATCAAAAGCTACATCTCACCGCCAGTCTCGTCACTCAGAACCATGGAGAAATAGAGCACCCAAATCCCAAGGAGCTCAACTTAGTGATTTGGCTCCTGAAGTCATAGAGTTTGGATATTTAGATTTGGTGGCGAAGTGAGCTAAAGAATGATGATGGATTCAGCCCAGATCTGTGAGTGTCTGAAAAGTTTCAGTGCCCCGTCCATCATCTCCTTGTGTTTCCTTTATTTAAATTTTCCACCAGGCTGTATGACTATTCTGAAGGAAGCAAGAAAACCTACTACCAGAGCTTGCTATGCAGCAACATTTAAACGATTTGTTGTCTACTGAAACAACAACAAAATTCTACCTCTAGATGCTTCTGTTCAGAACATTGTTTGTTACCTTCTGCACTTACAGCAATGTGGGCTAGTTTACACATCTATTCAGTTGGACCTAGCAGCAGTAGCTGCGTATTTGCAAAACAGACAACATTTGTCTTTGTTCATAGTTCCTGTCAATAGAGCCTTTATAGAGGGCTTAAAGAGTTATACCACCAAGAATTCCCCCGGCACCTGTTTGGAATCTTACTGTTGTACTTACAAGACTTATGGGTCTACCCCTGGAACCACGACACAAGTGTTCTTTACAATTTCTCTCATGGAAGGTTGCGTTCCTTATTGCAATCACTTCATTAAGAAAGCATTAACCTTAGAAGAACCCTTCTTTCAACTCAATAAAGAAAGGGTAGTTCTTCGCACCAATCCCAGATTCCTTCCCAAAGTGATTTCTGCTTTCCATATTAACCAATCAGTTGAGTTACCTGTGCTCTTTCCTCAACCTGAGTCAGTAGGAGAATGGGCTCTTCACACTCTTGACGTCAGCAGAGCTTTACTGTATTATATAGTAGGAACAAAAGTTTTACGTAAAACAAAGCAACTATTTGTTTCATTTATAACACCTCACAAAGGCAATCCTATTTCCAAATCTGCCATTTCAAGATGGATTGTTAAGTGTATTCAAACTTGCTACGCAAAAGCTAACTTTATCTATACCCCGTAGAGCGTATTCCACTCGTAAAATATGGGCATCTATGTCCTTCTTGGGTAACATTCCTATAGCTGACATCTGTAAAGTGGGGTGAAGGAACTCTTTATCTTCTCCTATCGCCACCATCCTTCACGATTTTAGACCTAGCCGGTGGACCCAGGCATACATTGTTGAGAGGGGACACCACTGAACTAGTTTCAACCTTCACTGCACTTTTCTTTCGGTGATCCTAATCAAAATATATGTTTTTATGTTTGTGTTATCTTCCCCTCCATTTGCTCCACCCCAGCCGTTGGTCTGCGCAGGGGTGTACTGAAGGAACCCCAATGATAAAGCATGTCACAATTTTGTGCGTGAGGACAGTATTTTCTCACAAAGCACGTGCCACCCTTGGAGCACATTTCCACTCTTGGATTACATTTCCCTACTCCTACGTGTGTGTTATAGTTATGTGCAGGGGAGGTCGGAGTAGTGGAATTTTGCCTCTCCATACTTCTCAATGTGTTAAAATCTGTAAAGCAGCAACATGGTCAACACCACACACATTTCCCAAACTCTATTGTGCGGATGCATTAGCACGCCAACAAGCCAATGTAGGGAAAGCAGTGCTAAAGACACTGTTTCAGACAACTGCAACATCTACTGTTTAGCCACCGCTTTGGGAGAATACTGCTATATAGTCTATGCAAAGCATGTGTATCTACAGCACACATGCCTCGAACGGTTTATGTTACTTATCCAGTAAGCATTTGTTCTTGGGATGTAGAGCTGTAGATTCATGTGCGCCCTTCCACCTTCCCGGGCACCTGTAGTTGTTGCAGTTCTCATTGTTCACATTAGTTACGCATAGACATCTCTTTACTACACTCACTTACTCCATTCTCACTCTCTTGTGGGAAAACAATGGAGTTGATGCCCATGCACACTATCACCGAAAGGAGGAGTCACCTTACCTTGTGACTGGAAATACTTCTTCGAAGAAAAACAACCTGCAAACATCTGGACCCAACACTAGAGGGCAGGAGTATGCTAAGCATGTGAATGTACAGCTCTACATGCCAAGAACAGATGCTTACTGGGTAATTAATATAATCCTTTTTAGTCAGTGGGTCCCTGAATTTATTTTCCTCGCACCAAGAGGGGTAATGGATTACTACATTCAAGCAGCCAGACACTGAGAGGCCATGGTTCCAGATCCGACCACAACAATTGGGGGTAAAAAGGAGCCCAAACTTTTTTTCACCCCTGTCTTCTGAATCGGATAATATACCCAGTTAAAGGACGGGCGTATTTTTTTCTCAATTTACAGGAACGGCTCCTATAAACTACCCTGTAGCTGCTGACAGATAGCTCTTCTAGAATTTGTTGTGAAATGTTCTAAGCGTGTTCTGGAACATCTTCAATTCTGGGTCTCGGACAAAGAGATAATGCAGATTGAGTAGTTTGGCATCAATGCAAAGTGCTAATTCTCTTCCAGCGTATACTCATTAATAGTCATAAGCACTGAATAATCTCCGCCCATGAGCGGGAACCCGGAACATATAATAAAATATATATATATATATATATATATATATATATATATATATGTGTGTAAATATATACAATAGTAGTACATAGTACTAAACAAAATTATACACATATATATGTATAACCAATAAAATGCAGCCCAACATACATACCCATAGGCTAATAAAGCCATAATTACATATTTTCTGCAGTATGAAAATAAATCATATAAATAAAGCAATAAAAAGGCATGAGCCTTAAAAGCATTCCATAATCAGCAAAAAAACTTTTATTTTCGTCAAAGAATTTGTAATAAAAGGCAATTAGCCTAAGAAGGCTGCATACAGAAATGCTATCCCTGTACAGAAAATCAGACTGACACTTTGCCTTTAAGGCCTCCAGGGAAACTCTGTTCCCATCATGCACCACAGGTGACGGGTCAGTTTTTTTGTACGGTACAGTAAACTTAGCAGGAATCTGCATCTAGAAACACAATAGTACCATCATAAAGCTACTGCTCGCCCGGGGTGGCGGGAGTGTGCTTATGACTTTAATGAGTATACCCCTGGAAGAGAACTAGGATTCTCCAGTATTAGGGGTGTCTTTCATAGATTCACATGCCTGAATCATTCCCCGTCGTCGGAGTGGGAGTCCCACGGTATATAAAAAAGCAATAATATGCTATAAATACATAGTAAATACCAATAAAAAACAAACCAGGAAGTAAAGTAGTCAAGCTACAGAAGAAAAAACTTCCACATTAGTGACTATCTCTGTCATTTTGTGTAGCCCAAACTGCAGCCAATCAGGCGACAGCACCCACCAGAAGGTTCCCCCCAGAGGCTCAGGCTGTCAGATTTTTTACCGCACGTCGTGTGCAGGGAGTCTCCCTGAGCTCTGCTCAGTTTCTTAATTTATATTATATATATCTATTAAATTTTGTGATATTTTCTCCCACAAGATCTATTTGTTGACCCTGTGTCAATGGTAAAAAGCTGGGATCGTTTCCATGGATTATTTTGTCTGCCTGTTGCTACATGGTAGGATAGAAGGGGATGTTCTTGTGTTTTGCCTACCCCCCTTCTGATGTGGGAGGATTTTCGATGTTTATATGGCGCCTTTCTGTGCAGTATGTTTTTGGGCTTTACTTCACCAGATGAGGTTCCTTCAAAGGTAAGGGTCTTTGACCTGCTACGAGTCTGCCTCCCACATCTACGCCCACGAGATTTACTCTCAGGCGTTTAGACTCGTTCTGTGCATTTTTCTTCTGAGGAGGTGCCAGCTGGTTCACTGGACGCTCTTGGTATTCTACGACGGCAATCTCTGCCGTCACTAGTGATCTACGGTGTCACAGGGCTACAGGATCCTGTTGACAGAGCCCTCAAATGCACTGGTTGTAAGTCGCAGGAAGCTGCGCAGCCGACAAGGAGCTTCGTTGACCAAGAGCCTTTTCACAAAATGCAAATTTGCCTCGTCAATGTTGAGCCTCGACGACGAGTTTTGCCACGTCGACGACGGGCAACGTCGACGGTGAAGATGGCATCGTCGACGGGAACCTTTTGTCCACGACGAGGAGGCTGCGTCGACGACGAGCCTCGTCGACGACGAGGAAGCTCCGTCGACGGCGAGCCGCGTTGAGGGCGAGCCTCGTCGACGGTGAGGGGTGTCCCTCGTCGACGCTGAAGTACAGTTGTCGACGGTGAGGAGCCTCGTCGACGGTGGGAAGCCTCGTCGACGGAGGGGTGCCTCGTCGACGGTGAAGGACCTCGTCGACGGCGAGATGCCTCGTCGACGGTGGGTAACCTCGTCGACGGTGCAGGGTGTCCGTCGTCGACGCTGAAGAAGAATCGTCGACGGTGGGGAGCCTGGTCGACGGTGAGGGGCCTCGTCGACGGAGGAGTGCCTCGTCGACGGTGAGGAGCCTCGTCGACGGAGGGGTACCTCGTCGACGGAGGGGTGCCTCGTCGACGGAGGGGTGCCTCGTCGACGGTGAGGAGCCTCGTCGACGGAGGGGTACCTCGTCGACGGTGAGTTGAGGTGCCTCATCGACGGTGAGTTGAGGTGCCTCATCGACGGTGCAGTGTGTCCCTCGTCGACGCTGAAGAGCAGTCATCGACGGTGAGGAGCCTCGTCGGCGTTTGAGAGCCTATTCAGCTGACATCGTCAACTGCAAGCTTGGGCGACGGTTGACTCATTAGCAGTGGGCCACTGACAGTGGCCCTTCTGACATGTGATCCATCAACGCTTGTCCATTGGCAGTGGACCTGGCATCTCTACGCTACCAACAGTGGACCTATACACAGTGCAGTTGGGGCCATTCACAGTGGGCACATTGGCAGTTGCCACGCAGGCTTTAGGTCCGTACACAGTTGGCACATTGACGACAGTTCTCTTAATCACTAGCAGGCTCGTCGACAACTTTCAAAGTTGACACACTACTCGATTCATCAATCATCCTCAGTGATGGTGAGTTTTCTTGTGGAATGTTGGCCAAGTTAAGGATCAGTTTTCGTTGCCAACAAGAAGTACGTCTACGGAGGACTTGTAGACTGACAGCGTCAGCAGTCACCTCCACAGTAGTTTAAGTCTGCAACAGTTTTCCTCTGCGGACACTGAGGGTCACATTTTCTTGTTGACCTCTCTGATGCAGGACCCAGTCCATGGTCCAGTTAGTCGACGCTTCGTCCAGTTGGGCTTATTACAGTGTTACTTTGCCCTACTTATTAGTCGTAGCCACTTTTCAGCAAGTTACGGGATCTTGCATGATTCTTTATTCTTCTATCCCCCGGCGGATGTCGACGGATATACCCTCCTCATGTAAGGAACGGTGACGCGCTTTCATCAAGCCCTTATCACCAGGATAGAGGCGGACGGTTTCTTTCTCTTTCAATATTGTATTGACAGAGATTTTAAGCTATGCTTAAGCCAAAAGATTGGCGCTGGTGACTCTCGGGCAATCTTTTAGCTCACTGGACAGGATCAATTTTAACAGGGGGGCACAGACTGTGCGTATCCTTGAATACCCCTACACTGGCGATTCTAGAATTTTTATTTTAACAAAAAGGATGGACAAAAGATAATCATCAACATAACACCGTGCAGTGTACATTACAGCTCCAAGTTTTTCAGTATTGTGTTGCGGAGTTAAGGTTGGAAGAACCCTTAGTTCCTCGCCCACAAGTCCATACGGAGATAATGGCCGTACCTTTTTATAGTTGTTACTTCTGGGCCATCATATTGACCAGACAATACCGCACCTTCGATTCTCCACAGTACGGGGATTAACTCTTTCGGGGTGCCCGAGGACAGTTTTCGCATTTTAATCCAAAAAGTTCCACCCAGTACCTGATATGCTACTGTATGATTCGACTCTAAATCGTATACAGGAAGTCTTTTTTCCAGGACACTACGACTTACTTTAAATCCCATCATGACTCCATTCCAAGTGGGATAAGGGGGCATATCTCTAAGATTTCATTTGGTCACCACTGCGATTTATCTATGGAAAATTCTAAGTGTGATGTCAAAAGAGCATGCTTTAGCATTTGGCAATTGCCTTCATGGTGATCGCATTCAGCTCATCTGCGCGAGTCATTTACAAATTCACTTATGGATACATCAGGGACCGTCGGAGTGGTTCTGAATCTAATAAGGAGTTAGGTTTTTTCCTCTCAGATCCTCTTCAACTAGCTGGTCAGATATGTAGTGCCGGATTTTTTTGTCATCTCTGCGCAAACATTCTTCAAAGGTTGTACATCATGCAAGTTTTTCAAATTTTACTGCCAGGGACCTAACATGTGTACTCGACCTCCAGAGTGTCAAGGTTTAGGTAACAATGCTTCCACAGCAAGGGACGTGGTTGATCTATACTCTAAGTTATATCACAGGCCTATCTGTCAGGACTCTCGGTCCACTCCACGTGATTCTTATGTAGATTCTGGCAGCCTATCTGTGTCTGCAATACATACGCATTCATCATTTCTGAGACTGGTTTATTTACAGAGGATCACTCTTCTTAATAAGCAATCCAGTTTACCCAGACTTTGTAGTCACTGTTTCAATGCCTGTTTTTTTATCAATATACCATGTCAAGTCCCAATTATTCCTAGTTACGACACAGGATTTTCTAGGAACAACAGTCCATGCTAATTCAGCAAGGGTGTTTGTCTCTTACGATTGAGAAGCCTGCAGCTCTTTCTTGCTATTCCTTTTGAGTACATTAGTCTATTTCATTACATTCTCCAAATTTCAGCTGGCCATGACCTCCACCTCCTTCCTGTGAGTGTCCTTCTGCACAGGATAACGCTACTACAGCAACTGCATCAACATTGGTTTCACGTCTCTGATTCATTTGGAGATCTCATTACAATCCCTCCTCGATGCAAGAGGTTTTTTCTTGGGTGAATCCAAGACAGAAATTTATACACAAGGTGTGTTTTTTCCCCTCAAAAAGGTATCAAATTGCACAATCACCATGGACACATCCCTCAGGTATTGGGGAGCACTATTTCGGGGCTGAAGGTCTTCGGGAAATGAGCCCTCATATGAGGTTTGGTACATCATCCTGCTGACCGAAGAACCATCTTCCTTGCCCTCCAATTTTGTTGCGCAATAATTTCAAGGAGACAACTGTATTGTGGCGCATAGACAATACAACTGGTGTACTCTATGTCACTAAACACAAGGGGCTAGATCAGCTTTGTTGCCTCAGGAAGCCGGTGATCTATGTGCATGAGCGATAGAACGCACACAACTTTCTGACGATTCCTCGTTCCTGGTACAAGACACAGTCTAACAGGCACTCTCAGCAGGACGACAATTTCCACTCTCGAGTGAGTTTTTCCACTACGGAATGTGGATTCAAATTTCGGCAGTAGGGTGCTTCCAGATCTGGTCTCTTCGCGACCAAGAAGTACAGCACATACTGGTGCTTTTCAAGTTGGCATCACCACAAGAATGTACAGGGAAATGCGTTTGTCGTCCAACTGATCTCACTCTGATTCCATTTTCCACCGATACCTTTGGGTCCCAGAGTTCTCCGAAAGAACAAAATGGCGTGGTGTCGAGTGTCCCTCTTCACCCCTCATGGCTTCGCCAAGACTGGTTTACTGAGTTTCTCCTTTTTTCCGGTCGGAGTGCGAATCAATTCGGACGTGTCCACCTCCGAATCTATTTTCTTCCAGAGCGGCCAGGTTTATCACTCGGAACAGCCATCTTTGAGGTCAGTGGCCTAGTCCCTGATTACCTTTGGTTCGCCTATCTCAACATCCCTGCGGTTTGCAAGGGAGTGTTAGCCATAACAGGGACAAGTTCTCCAACGCAAATATTTTTGCGGTATCTGATATTGTTCGGCTAGAATTCATCCTTTTACTCTTAATAGACAGGATCTTCCAGTTTGTTCTCATTTAGCTGTCAAGTTCAGGATTGCCTCATGCAATTCTACTAGTGCCTTAACTGGCAGCGGCTCCAGATGCCGACAAGATGAGATCACATCTTTTTATTCCTCAAAAAATATAACTCAATCCTTCAAGAAAATGTCAGATTATTATTTTCTCTCCGCCACTTCGCCCTTTACCATCGAGACATCTCAGTGTGGTAATAGGGCAGTTCAGGTGATATCCTTTCAACCTTTCCTCAGTGATGATCTACGATGACTTAGAAAGGTGTCATTTTCTTTTTTTATTGGCTTTAACAGTCCTCTATTAGAGTCAGTTAGGTTCAGATCTTTCGGTTCTTTAGCCTTTTTTCATACAGTTCTCTATAACTCTATGGTGGTTCGAGTTACTCTGGAATTCATACTTCACGTGCCTCCGGAATTTCTTTCGGATCGAGCCTGTAAATTCAACTGCATCTTTGCCTCCACCACGATCAACAAAATGGGTTTTTTCCATACACTTGATAGTAGAAAAGGTTTCAAATGTTCTGTTTACAAGGGATAGTTCGGCTTTCACAGATCTGCTCACTTTATTACTAAAGTACGATTAGTTAAACCCCAACAGGGTCCGGGCGAACAGTTGCAGTATTGATCTTTTGCTCCGATCAATATTTTGCCATCCACAAGTTGAACAGCTTTGCTAGCAGCCCCTAGAACGCACTCTACCAAGCCAATGTCTTCCTCAACTGCTCTGTTTGATGGAGTTCTTCTCCAGCACCTCGGCAGAGCGGCAGCCTAGGTTAGCAGCCTTGCTTTCTCCAATCACTACTGTTTACGGCAGCCAGTAAGACCGATGTTTCCATGTGTCCAGCAGTTCTATGTAATATTTTCAGCTAAGGTGAGCCTCTGTTCCCACCTCCGTTTTTCCTGCAGTCAGACGCTTCTGCTACCGTTTTCAGAGTGCACATTTTTCACTAGATGCATTTTATCATGCTCCAAGCTATGTTAAGGCATTTTATATATAATTCATATAATGTGCACAGTTTCACAAGCTGGGTTTCTATGGCGTCTGCCTAGCAAGGATGTTTACTGCTATCTACTCTGATTCAGGCATGTGAATCTATGAAAGACACCCCTAATACTGGAGAAGAACAATAGTTACTTACCTGTAATCTGTGGTTCTCCAGTATTGGTGTCTTTCATAGATTCACATGCACCCGCCCACCTCCCCTTCAGAGGCTCTTAGCATACTTTGGTTTACTATCACTCCGTGCAACAAAATCTGACAGCCTGAGCCTCTGGGGGGAACCTTCTGGTGGGTGCTGTCGCCTGATTGGCTGCAGTTTGGGCTACACAAAATGACAGAGATAGTCACTAATGTGGAAGTTTTTTCTTCTGTAGCTTGACTACTTTACTTCCTGGTTTGTTTTTTATTGGTATTTACTATGTATTTATAGCATATTATTGCTTTTTTATATACCGTGGGACTCCCACTCCGACGACGGGGAATGATTCAGGCATGTGAATCTATGAAAGACACCAATACTGGAGAACCACAGATTACAGGTAAGTAACTATTGTTCTTACAGGTAAGTAACTAATCCTTCTCTTCCAGGGGATACTCATTAATAGTCATAAGCACTGAATAGAGTAGCAAGCTCATACCCACAACACGCGGGCGAACAGAGAAAATAACAACAACAACAGCTGTAACACACAGATCTCAGGTAGGATTAGCAAATACATTTCTAAGAGATGCTTGCCCCATCTGTGCATCTGTCTGTGTGTCTGAGTCAAGGCAATAATGGCGTGTAAAAGTATGCACTGAACGCCAAGTAGCTGCCTTACAAATTTCTGCCATAGAAACATTTCTAAGGAGAGCTATGGTGGAAGCTTTCCCTCTTGTAGAATGTGCTTTTGGTCTTTCTGACAAAGACCTATTTGACAACTGATAAGTTAGAAGGATACAAGAAACAATCCATCTAGCAATGAACCTCTTAGATGCTGCAGAACCTGTATTAACAGGACCATAGTTAATGAACAAACGGTCTGAATGTCTCAAAGTCTTTGTTCTATCTAAATAAAACTTAAGGACTCTCTTCAGATCTACGGACTGAAGAGCCCTTTCAGCAGGACCAGTAGGATCTGGAAAAAAGGTAGGCAAGGTTATGACTTGATTAATATGAAAATCTGACACTACCTTGGGCAGAAAAGCAGGATGCGTCCTGAGTACCACTCTATCAGAATGGAACACAGTAAACGGTTCATTCATTCAGGGGTATATGCACATGCAGATCTTTCAAAGAGATTTACAGTGCAGCTATAAGGTGGCACTTGTATACATTTTGAAGCTGTTTTGTATCATTACAGGAAAAAGCTAGTGATACTGAATTGAAGCAGATGTTGCCACTATCCCAGGTATTTAGTGCCCTATGTTCTGTTCAAGGTATTTGAATCTATGGACAATCCTGTGCTGGAGAAGAAAAGAAGTGAATTTATTCTCCAGTATTATTAGCATTCATAGATTAATCAAATGACACACCTGCCTTTGCCAGTGAGGCAAATATTAAAAAGAATGTTACTGTCTGTGCTACCAGAACCTCATATTAATTGGAGTGTAACACCATTATGTACATAGCATGTCAATCAATGAATGGTACTAATGCTAAAGATGTTATTTTGTTAAGATTGGAAATCTTATAGCCCTGATGAACTGACTACCAGATTTCAAATTACATTATGTTCTCCTGCTCTGTACATACTTGCATCTAACAGATGATGGGTAGTCATTTAATTCGGAAATGTCAGAATGTGCTGAGGTTGGTATATTTCATTGCAATTGTTTTGTGCTGCCAGCCAGATTGAACATGGAGCATTATTGAAGTGACTGACAGGATAGGCGAGTATACATGCCCAGGAATATTTTAAAGTGGCTTTGTTTTTTTTTTAACAGGCTGTCTGTCGAAACAATGGTTTTTTCTCCTACCACATGCCCAACTGGTTTGGTACCACGAAACACGCAAAGCCTCTCGTGCAAAAATTATGCTCTCATGAGCACTTATTGTGCAGCAAGACTTGCTACAACTCAGTCAACATAGCATTCCTTCTTGATGGATCAAGCAGCGTAGGCGATATAAACTTTCGGTTGATGCTGGACTTCATAGGTAACATTGTCAAGGCATTTGAGATCTCAGACATTGGTGCCAAGGTCGGTGCCGTGCAGTTCACATACGACCAGCGTACAGAGTTTAGCCTCACTGACTTCACCAACAAGGAGGACATCTACAAAGCTTTGCGTGGAATCCGCTATATGAGTGGCGGCACAGCCACTGGAGATGCCATTTCTTTCACAGTTCGAAATCTTTTCCGGCCCCTTCGGGATGGTCACAACAAGAACTTTCTCATTATTTTAACAGATGGTCAGTCCTATGATGATGTCCGAGGTCCAGCTGCTGCAGCACAAAGAGCAGGTAATTACTGTGTAGAAGAATGCCATTCTAAATGCTGACACTAAATCATGATTGCTTTTGCTGTCCCAATATTGTCACTATTACCATCATGTAACCTACATTATTTGCAGTCTCCTTCAAGATAAATTAAGATAAAAGAAATGTCCTTAAAGTGCTGGGGTGAATTTGAGATCTGTGAATGGAAGTAACAGTGTGGGTAGGCAAGTCAGAGAAAAAGCCATATTGCAATTTCAGTGTTGCAATTGGCAAAGCTATGGCTAGTCCAGAAGTTACAGTGTATTCTACTTGTAATTACCCTTTTCCAAATTCAGTTAAATATTGTTCTACAAAAGCTAATGAGTCCATTTGCTGTTACCCTTGTCTTAGCCTTCATAGTATCAACACTGATGACAGGCACATGCATCAAAGGATTTTGCGATCGCAAACGGTGCGAATCGCAAAAATCGTCTGCTTGCGATCGCAAAATCTGGTTTTGGAATGCATGAAGGGTGAAGGCCCTCGCAATTTGAGAATTCGCAAATATTTGCGAATTCTCAAATTGCGATTGCATTTAAGGAATCGCATTTTGCGATTCCTTAAATGCTATGCATGAATCTTAAAAAAATTGCGATTTCGCAATTAGGGGGAGAAAATTGCCATGAGGTTGAACCTCATGGTAATTTGCGAAAACTTTGAAAAATGCAACTTTTCCCTTAGGGCATATGTGTGCACAACATATGTGCACAGATTGATTTCAGGGGTGCAACAGGGTGTCCTTTGGACACCCCTGCACCCTTGAAATCGCATTCTCAATTTGCGATTCGCTAATTGATAATCGCAAATTGAGAATGTCTTCCCATTCATTCCTATGGGCCTCTAGGCAATTTGCGACTCGCAATTAAGGAATATTAAGAAATCGCTATTTATTTAGCAATTTCTTGATGCATTGCATTTTGCGATTCCTTAATTGCGATTCCTTATTTTTCGCAATTAAGGAATCGCAAAATGAAATATTGATGCATGTGTCTGTGAGGCCCTCAATTTATGGAGATCTGTGTGAGCACTCATGCCACGCTATGTAAACGAAATTATCAAATTGTGCAACGATTTTAAAGCTCCCTGTGTGTAGTTCTAAAAAGCAGTGGACAAACGTTACTATTTGGAAGACATAAATTGTAGCTCAGTATGAGATCTCAGAACAACTTCCTCCAAGGAATAATCTCTTCCAATAAACAAAATAAGCATATCTAAAGGCAACATTTCCCATTCTTTTACATTTATAATTAAACAAAGTGTACTCTGTTAACTAAGTTAAATACCTTTTTATTTCCCTTATTTGAAAAATTGATGAAATGAGGTTACTAGGAGCAGGGCTCATGAAAGAGGAAGTTGATATTGTTACTTTGTGTCAGCAGATTGTTGAGGCACAGAGAATGCAGTGCAGTGACAGTCAGGTCTTTAGCATTGGGGGCAGATTTACTAACTGTTTGCTTTGAGTTTTGTGGCATAGCGTTGATGCAAAGTCCTTTTTAGTATTTACTAAGCCACACAAATCCACTTTGTGTGGTTCAGTAATACAAAGCAACGCACAGCAGCGCCTAAAGCTGCCTTGCTTTGGGAAGGTGTTCCATGGACATTCCCATGCACCCACCCATGAATGTTGTCGCATTCCCAGATTTACTAAAGCTAGTTAATCTGGGAAAGCGTCTAAAAGTAGTCATAGCTGCTTTTCCTCTCGTGGAATGAGCTTTGGGAGCGGACAAAAGAGGCTTCTCTGCTAACTGGTAAGCCAATTTAATGCATGAGACTATCCTCCTGGAGATGGACCGCTTTAATGCTGGCAAACCTGTCCTGACTGAACCATAATTAATAAATAGGTGATCAGACTTACTCAATGGCTTCGACCTGTCCAGATAAAACTTCAAGACCCTTTTAAGGTCCAATGAATGCAAAGTCAGGGGTCATGGCTGCCTTAAAGGCACCGTGCCGGTTTTTGTTGAAAATATATATATTGGCAAATACAGTCTTTGTCTAGTGGACTCACCAGGGTTCACAATAACAACTGATGCATCCCTCGAAGGGTGGGGAGCACATCTAGCAGGACTGACAGTGATGGGGAAATGGGGCAGACACCAACAGTGTATGTTAATCTAGGGAGCATAGGGCAAAGATGTTGATTCCCAACTTTAGAAACAATTATATATTTGAATGTTATTATTTGCAGGAGTGATAAATGCAACAATTTGTTGTAAATAATGGAAACTAAAACCATTCATTCGATTTACTATATTCTCTTCCAGGGGATCCTCATCAACAGTCATAAGCACTGAATATTCCCGCCCATGGGGGGGACCCCGGAAATAATAAATATTATATATGAAAAACATATTATTTATATATATAGATATATAGATATATATATATATATAATTTTTTCTCATACCAATGCAGCTCCCCTCTAGGAGGCTAAACAATATAATAAAACACACAAACTGCTTTTGTAAAATACATAATATATGGAAAAAAACAAATGAGGGCAAGTAGCACTTGAACACTGTTTTTAATGAGTAACCTCATGAAGAAAACTGCAAAAAAAGCAGACATTGTTAGCCTACAGACTGCATTGTAAACCAATAGCATAAAAAATTAAATCATGTTCACATAAAACTGGCACCGTGCCTTTAAGACAGCCATGACCCCCGGCTTCCCATCATACCTCAGGGGTGGCAGTTAGGTCAGTTGTACTTTCCGGCTCCTTCTGTCAGGACCCTGGATTCACAGCACTCTTTTTTCGGCTTTTCTGTCAAAAATACCTTTAATTTTTTTTGGGAGGTTTTTTAGCTTCACTCAATGTCTTTTGACCTTAGAGTGAGGTTTGAACCATTTTTTTCTGACGGAATGGAATATTTTCTGTCAAAAATGCCTTCTTTGTTTGACTCCTGCCCAGCCTGTGACAATAAGAAGGCCAGGTCAGACACATGATGTGTGCATTCTCTGCCTCCCTGATTCACACTCTCCTACCAGCACTGCAGGAAGTTATCTAGGAGAACCATCAAAGACAGGGAGAGAATCAGACTGTATGGCCTCTCTGAAAGAGGTAGGTCTCCAGTGAGGAGAAAGAAAAGAACACGTTCGACGTCGAGGAGCAAGATCCCGATCTGTTCTCCTATAGCGTCGAAATAACCAGCGGCAGAAAAACAATCGTCGAAGACATATGACATTGAGGGCGAAGTCTCCAGCGGAGTTGGAGAAGCGTCCGGCGTCGAGATAAGGTCATCCGCTGACAGCCCTTCAGCGACGACCGGCTTCACACAGGTCGACGTCAAGACAGCTCGTCGGAACACTGACAGTCGGCATCAAGGCAAGGACTTCCGCCGACATCAGCAAGGAGTTCGAAGTCAAGACAAGGACTTCCATTGATGTCAGCAAGGAGTTCGACGTCGCGGCAGGGTGTCACCGCTGGTTTGACATCCGGCGTTGAGACAGGATTCTCCGGCGAAGAGAAGACAATCGTCGTTGAGAGAGCCATCTCCGTCGAAGAGAAGACGATCGATGTTGAGGCAGAGGTCTCAATCGTTAACAGTCGGCGTCGAGACAGGGATCTCCGTCAAGAACGACATCGAGGCTGAAGTCTCCTTCTGTGTCGGTTCTTATAAGCCTTCCTCCGTCTCCATCATCGACGTCGAGCCATCTCCACGTCTACCTCTCCGGAGGTGGTGATCTCAACATCAAGTAGTCAGGCCTCTCCCTCTGGGCATCAACGTCCATTTGAAAGGTCTCATTCAGAGGGACGTCAGTCTCTTCTCGCACGTCGCTCTCCTGTGAGATCAGAGAGGACACCATCTATTCATCTTTCACCATCATGGATGCGGCCTCTGCACCACTGGGCTGATCATACACAGTCTGCAGACGCAAGGCGTGCTTTGAGCCCTCTTCATAGGTCTCCTCTGGCCCGCCTGTTACAGGCTTCGGATTTCACTCCGGCAAGAGATAGGGCTTGCTCTCACACTCCAACTCCTCCCTCCAGGAGGAGATCAAGCTCACGCTGGAGAAGGCGCAGATCTCCAACTCTTTCCACCTCCTCAACCCACTCCTCAAAAAGGGACTACTCACCCATACTTACCAAGAGTCCACCATCGAGGATCTCTCTGGTGGACGATGTTAGCATGTTCCAAGACGTGCTTACCAGGGGAGCTACCAAACTGAGCATTCCTATGCCAACACAACAGAGCTCGTCATCGGTAATCTTCTAAACTTTGCACCAGAGGGCAGCATCTAGGCCCTTACTTGCATTGGTACCGGGGCTCATCGAAACTGGTTATGGACATCTTCCTCACGCCGGCAACACTCAAAACCGCTCCGGCAAGAAGTCTAAAGAAATATCGCGCACCAGAGGGAGACCCTTTGTTCCTCAAGTCCGATCCACCACCGGACTCGGTGATTATAGCTGCGGCTAGGAAGACCCATTCGGTAGCCTCCTCGTCTACAGTACCACCAGACAAGGAGAGCAAGATGCAGGATTTGTGGGGGAGAAAAGTATGTGGCACGTCCGCTTCCATGCTTAAGGTCTCCAGTGCATTGGCACTCTTGGGGCGCTACGATAGATTTCTGTGGGACTCTCCAACGCTTCAGAGAAACTGCCCAAGGAAGACCGTAAGGACTTCGAGGAGATCTTACAAGAGGGTAGCTTGGTGGCGAACCAAGTAATCGTTGCTGCAGTGGATGGGGCTACTCTCAGCCGATTCCTACACTCACGGATGTACGCCAGAAAGTCATCCTGACTTCGCATCACAGCACTGAAGCCAGAAGCGCAGTCCAGATCCCTTTTTCCAACTCCTCTTTATTCGGTACTCACACAGACGAGGAAATGGCATGGATGAAGACTGCGCTGGCTACCCTGAAGGCAGTGGGGTTGGAGAAGAAAAAAGAGTTCCGTCGCCGCTACCGCCCTAATGATTGATGATCCTTCCAACAGAGGGTTAAAACCCCTCATTGGGAAAAACACCAAAACCAATGAGGTCAACAAAAATCACAGTACCAGGGCCATAGATCCTCCAGAGGTAGAGGAGCTAATCGCCAGTCCTCCACCTATACAAAGACTCCAACCAAGCAATGAGTGCCCGCTTCCTCCATCACCGTCCACCGCTCCAGTGGGGCAAAGTATTGTAAGTTATCTGCAAGAGTGTCGAGCTATCACGAAGGACAAGTGGGTGTTAGCTACACTGCAGAGTGAGTACTCTCTACGTTTTCGACGTCGTCCACCCTCGATCCCTCCGGAACCATCGTCGTGCCACCAAATCAACATACTGCAAAGGGAAGTGGCAGTACTTCTACGCAAATCAGCCATAGAGAAGGTACCAAAATCATAGAGGTCGAAGAATCTATTCAAGATACTTCTTTGTAAAGAAGAAAGGTTGAAAACCCGAATACAGGCCAATTCTGGATCTGCGAGCACTCAACAAGTCCATCAAACGGGAGAAGTTTTGCATTTTGGCTCTCCATCAAATATATCCTCATCTCCGTCAAGGGGATTGGATGTGTTCGCTAGATCTGCAAGCTGCCTACGATTTCTAGTCAGATCGACCCACTATCAATTCAAAGCACTGCCCTTTGGGCTGAAGTCCACTCCCCGAGTGTTCGCGAAGTGCATGGCAGTAGTGGCAGCCACTCTATGACGCAGAGGCATCTTTGTCTATCCTTATCTGGACGATTGGCTGCTGAAAGGCCCCTCCCCCCAGATTGTGAGGAACCATTTCTGTCAGTGCCTAGATCTTTGTCCTCGTCTGGGTCTCCATGTGAACTATGAGAAGTCGACACAGCAGCCCACACAAAGAATCCACTACCTCAGGGCTATAATAGACTCCGAACTCGGAAAAGTGTTTCCTTTGGAGAAGAGACAATTATCTATCACAAAGAAAGGCAAATAGATTTTAGACAACAATCTGTCTTTGGTGCGTCACATAGCCTCCCTGCTAGAGCCGATGGTATCGTGCATCTTTCTGTTCCCAAATTCCAGGCTGAGAATGCGTCCTCTACAGCAGGATCTGGAGGACAAATGGGATCAGTGGACATCTCACTGGTAAGACAACATTGTGTTGTCACACACAGCCAGAGCATCCATCCCGTGGTGGATGAAGAAGGACAACCGGAGGGTAGGGGTTCCGTTCCATCAAACTCCTCCTTCTCAGACTCTGATCACAGACGCATCCCTAAAAGGATGGGGGTCTCACATGGGGTCTCTCCAAACGCGCTGTCCTATCGTCCCCAAAAGAGCAATTGTACCTCATAAACATGTTGTAGCTAAGAGCCGTTCATCTCGCTCTCAAGGCTTTCCTCCCTTCAAATCGGACGAGTTCCATTCTAGTACAGACTACCAATACCATGTACTACTTGAACAAATGGGGGAACTCGCTCAAGGACACTCTCTTTGGAGGCTCAGACCCTTTGGCATTGGCTCCTGGCAAGGAACCTTTCCATCACAGTGGTTCACCTGCAGGGAGTCAGAGCGGAATTTTCAAGCAGATGCTCTCAGCCAATACTTCGAGGACCAGCAGGACTTTGTTCTCAACGACGAGGTGGTCGAAGACATTTTCCTGGCTTGTGGTTGTTCAAGCATAGATCTTTTCGCGTACGAGGAAAACACAAAATGCCAAGACTTCGCCTCAAGGTACTACCAGCCAGGATCGAAGGAGAAGGCCCATTTGATCAACTGGTATGGGGCATTTAGGTACGCCTTTCCACCTCATCCTCTCATCCTGAAGGTGGTGACCAAGCTCTCACACTCGGACACTACAATGAGTTTGATTGATCCAGACTGGCCGAGAAAGTGGTGGTACCCGGACCTTCTGCATCTGTCAATATGCCCACACAAGAGGCTGCCATGCAGACCGGATCTGCTGTCCAAGATGAACGGGAGGATTCATCACCCAACCTTCCCCCACTGAACTTGGCAGCATGGCTCCTGAGGTCCTCCAGTTTGGTCATTTAGGACTTCCACAGGACTGCATGACCATATTGAGAGAAGTGAGGAGACCCTCCACATGACACTCTTATGCTTGTAAATGGAAGCGTTTTTATGTATGGTGCGTACAAAATCATTGTAATCCCACCAAGGGGCAGGAGGAAGTAGTTTTGCCATATCTGCTTCATTTAGCCACAGCAGGTTTGAAATTCTCTTCCATTAAGGTGCACCTAGCTGCTATTATTGCATACAGGCGCTCCCCTGCTCAACACTCGTTTTTCCAGCTACAGGTAGTGAAGGACTTCGACAGGGTTTCAAGAAAGTCTACCCTCCGGTCAGACCTTCTTCACCACCTTGGGAGCTGAGCTTGGTACTATCAGAATTAATGGTCCACCCTTTGAGCCTATCCACAAAGCAACCTTACAACACCTTACGTGGAAGGTAGCTTTCCTGGTGGCTATCACCTCAGTTTGTAGGGTGAGTGAGATACAGGCTCTCTGTTCAAAAGAACCCTACACTCTTCCATCTCAATAGAGTGGTCCTCCGAAGGTGTTGTCCGATTTTCATGTAAATCAAACCATTTCTCTTCCGACCTTTTTTCCTAGTCCCTCCACTCCAACTGAGAGGGCGCTGCATTCATTAGACCTGAAAAGGGTTTTGAAGTTTTATCTTTACAGGTCAAAGTAATTGAGAAAGTCGGATCACCTATTTATTAATTATGGTTCGATCAGGACAGGTTTTCCAGCAGCGAAGCGGTCCATCTCCAGATGGATAGTCTCATGCATCAAACTGGCTTACCAGCTAGCGCAGAAGCCTCTTTTTACCGCTCCCAAAGCTCATTCCACGAGAGGAAAAGCGGCTACGACTGCTTTTCTCAATAATGTACCACTCTCCGAGATCTGTAAAGCAGCTACTTGGAGATCAGTGTATACATTATCTGAAAGAAACAGGTTAGTATTAGATTCCTTACCTTAGAATACCCCTAGGCATCAGACTGGATCCGGAAACTTTTGCGTAGCAGTACCCTTGCGCGTCATCTGCGGCTCCGCGTCCGTCGTTGGCGCTGGGATGACGTCGCCGGAGTACTTTGACGCCGCCCTCGCGCGCTGACGTCAGTTCCTATATTTTTCGCGCCAGCAAGCGCCGATCCGGGAACAGTGGCACCCTTTAGTCACTTTTTGACAAAACTTTTTGATCTCTTTTGATCATTTTTCGAAGTCGAACGACTCCGACCGTGCCGTTAAGGATGCCCGGGTTCAAGCCCTGCGTCGACTGCAACCGACTGATGTCGGTTACCGACCCCCATCGCCGGTATCTTCATTGCCTGGGGCCTGACCACGACGACAAGTCGTGCCCCGACTGCCTTGACATCGAAGGCTAGGGGGGAGCGGTCCCGCAAGCGCCTCGAGCTCCGGCAGTCGGCCCGTGTCGTTCGAGGTCCCGGTCCGGAAGGAGGTCAAGGGACCGTTTGCGGGGCCGGAGTCATCACGGCTCGGAGGATCAACACCACTCCTTGAGCTCCAAGTCCTCAGGTAAGAGGCACAAGAAGTCAAAGAGGCGACATCACTCTTCCGACTCCCCCCAACGCTCGCGCGACACTGCCGGGGGTTCGGGTGACACCGCTCCGCTGGAGCCGCAGGCGTCGCGGCCTGCTCCATACCCGCTGGTCCCTGGGCAGAACGCGACACCGGGGGAGATTGAGGCCTTTCTCGTGGCCATGAGGTCGCTCACTCCTCCGTTGGGTTCTGCGGCGCCTTCGGGCCAAGCAGCCCTAACTCGGAGCCCAAGCGGGCGGGGGGCTTCGGCCCCGGTGCTGTCGGGTGCTTCGGCCCGTTGCCGTCGGTGACTTCGGTCCCGACGCCGCAGGTCCCCACTGGTTCCGGGTCGTCGCCGGTCGACCTTACGACCTCGCCGGTGCCGGCCCCTAGGTTGTCGCCCCCGGCGCCGACCTCGGTCGACGCCATCCCCAGTCCCCCCCTCGGTCCGGTTCTGACACCGGAGCGGCGTCACTCGACGCCGATGGGAGATTTCTTCTTCTATGACCCGGCCCCATCTTTTGATCCCGAGTACCAGGAGACTGGTGGCGAAGAGGATTGGGAGGGGTCTGAGGACCCTCTGGCACGAGAGTGCCAGTCTTATCAGGACTGGGCAGGTGAGCTTGGGGACGCCAGTGGTCTGGACACTTCGCCAGACACTGGTTTTGTCTCCCCTCCTACCGTGGCTACGGAGGAGGGGGCAGCCTATAGCGTGGTTTTGACCCGGGCGGCCAAGGCCTTATCCCTTGAACTCCCCGTTGCGGCCGTGAAGACTAACCTCCTCACTGAGGTCCTTAAACCGCAAGCAAGCTCTGCGGAGCCTCTGTTGCCGTTTAATGAGGCCTTGTCTGACGTTCTTCTGGGCACCTGGTCCAGGCCCGCTACAGGTCCCCCTGTAGATAGGAACGTGGCCAGACACCACCGCTCGGCTCCGGGCGACCCTTGCTTCCTGTCCACCCACCCCACCCCCGAGAGTCTGGTCATCCAGGCCTCTAACTCCCAGACCGCATTCCCAATTGCTCCCCCCCGATCGGGAATCCAAGAGGTACGAACAGTATGGCAAAAAGATGTTCTCCTCCCTAAGTTTAGGGTTGCGGTCAGTTAACACCGCGTGCCTCTTGGGCCGTTATACCCACTCTCTGTGGGACACGGTCGCGGCCTTGCTGCCACAATGTCCGGAGGAGGCCCAGACTAAACTCGCCCAAGCCCTTGCGGAGGGTCGAGATGCGGCACGGTACTCCATCAGATGTGGGCTGGATACCAAGGACTCGCTGGGTAGAGCGATGGCAACGACTCGGGTGGCGATTCGTCGCCACGCCTGGCTGAGGTCCGCCAACTTTGCGGCTGATATCCAAAACACTCTTATGGACATGCCGTTTGATGGCCGTCGCCTCTTTGCGACAAGGCAGACATTGCGCTTGAGCGCTTTAAGGACTCCAGGACTACGGCCAAGTCCTTGGGCCTGTTGGCCCCGCGCCAGCAATCTGCTGCCTTTTGCCCCTTTCGTGGCCACGGAAGGGGCGCCCCACACGTCCTGCCAGCCACGGGCCGCATACTACCATCCAACGCGGTGGCGGATGTGGTAACTGCCGTGGCGGTGCCCGGGGACAACGGCGAGGCCAGTCCACATCCACCCCCGCAGCATCCGCCTCAAAGCCCTCCTAGTCCGAGCTTTCAGGCCCCACGAGATGCCAGTGGGGGGCAGGGTTCGCCATCACCCCCTCCACTGGCGCGACATCACTTCGGACAGGTGGGTGCTGCAAATCGTCAGAAGGGGCTACTCCCTCCCCTTCAAAGCGACCCCTCCAGCCATGCCACCGCGTGTCAGGGGATCACTTGAATCTTCTACGAGAGGAAGTTACAGCCCTCTTGGCCAAGGGGGCCATAGAGTGCGTTCCTGGGCCAGAAGTAGGGTGTGGTTGTTACTCCCACTACTTTCTGTTTTCCCAAGAAGGGCAAAGGGGGCCTACGCCCTATCTTGGGCCTGTGGAACGTCAACGGCTTCCTCCGGAAGGAGAGGTTCAAGATGCTGACACTGGCTCAGGTCTTAGCTGCCCTGGACCCAGGAGACTGGATGGTAGCGTTGGACTTGCAGGATGCGTATTTCTACATTCCCATCCTGCCGGCCCACTGACGTTACCTGCGGTTCACGGTAGGCCACAAGCACTTTCAGTTTACCGTGCTCCCCTTTGGCCTTACAAGCGCCCCACGGGTGTTCAGTGATGGCGGTGGTCGCAGCTCATCTGCACAGGTTAGGGGTTTCAGTCTTCCCCTACCTCGATGACTGGTTGTTGAAGGCGGGCTCGCCCAGACAGTCGTCAGCCACCTCCAGACTACGGCCGACCTCCTGCACCAGCTGGGGTTCTCCATCAATGTGCCGAAGTCACACCTGTGTCCCTCTCAGAAGCTCCTCTTCATCGGAGCGGTTCTAGATTCGGCGCAGTGTCGGGTTTATCCTCCCGAACAGCGGGTTTCGGGATATTCAGGCTCTGATTCCGATCTTTCAGCCTTTATCCTGAGTCTCGGTCAGGTTGACGCTGCGGCTTCTGGGGCTGATGGCCTCCTGAATCCTTCTGGTGCATCATGCCAGGTGGCGGTGCGGGCTCTGCAGTGGGACCTGAACTTTCAGTGGGCCCAGCATCAGGGCAACTTGTCCGACCATGTCTTGATCTCAGAGGGCACTGCAAGAGAGTTGCAGTGGTGACTCACGGACCGCGATTGGGTCAGCGGCAGATCCCTCTCCCTACCCCAACTGGAGCACGTAGCGGTGACGGACGCGTCCCTCCAGGGCTGGGGAGGTCAGATGGGAGAGGCGGAGATCAGAGGCCTCTGGTCTCCGGCGGAGTCCCAGCTCCATATCAACCTTCTGGAGCTGCGGGCGATCCGACTTGCGCTGAAGGCATTCCTCCCCTCTGTCCGGGGGAGTGTAGTTCACGGACAACACCACCGCCATGTGGTACTGCAACAAACAGGGCGGGGTGGGGTCGTGGACCCTTTGCCAGGAGGCTCTGCGCCTCTGGCAGTGGCTGGAACATCAGGGCTTGACCCTGGTGGTTCAACATGTGGCAGGTTCCCTGAACGCTAGGGCGGACAAACTCAGCCGTCGGTGCATGATGGATCACGAATGGCATCTGAACTCGGACCTGGCGCAAGGCCTCTTTCGGCAGTGGGGAGAGCCTTGGTTAGATCTACTAGCCATAGAAGAGAACGCGCAATGTCATCAGTTCTGCGCGTTGGAATTTCCAAGGCGGCACTTGCTCGGAGACGCTTTTCGTCGCGAGTAGAGTTGCGGTCGGTTGTACGCCTTTCCGCCTATACCACTTCTGCCCAGAGTGCTGAAGATCAGGCGTGACCGGGCCCAAGTCATCCTTGTGGCTCCGGACTGGGCACGGAGGTTCTGGTATCCCGAGCTCCTCAGCATGTCTGTCGATCCCCCGATTCATCGGCCTCTTCAGGGGGACCTTCTGTCGCAGCAGCAGGGGACGGTCCTCCACCCGAACCTGTCCAGTCTCCACTTACATGCGTGGAGATTGAGAGGCGACAGTTGAGGCCATTTGACTTGCCTCCTAAAGTCTGTAATGTCATTCTGGCAGCCAGGCGTCCCTCCACAAAATCGGTATACGCCTGCAGGTGGAACAAATTTGTGGCATGGTGCACAGCAAAGGCTGTGGATCCCCTTTCTGCCCCTCTTTCAGAGGTTCCCCTCTTTCTTCTTTCTCTTGCCCAGCAGGGCTCTGCTCTGGGCACTCTGAAGGGCTACCTCTCGGCCATTTCCACCTTCTTAAGGCTACCTGATCAGCCCTCTTTGTTCAAGTCCCCGGTTGTAAATAGGTTTTTGAAGGGCATCACTCATATGTTTCCTCCACTTCCTTTCGTAATGCCTCAGTGGGACTTGAACCTTGTTCTAACTTTTCTGATGTGCGCTCCCTTTGAGCCACTTCATAACTGTCCTCTTCACCTCCTTACTCTGAAGACCGCTTTCCTGGTTGCCATCACCTCTGCCAGGAGAGTGAGGGAGCTCCAGGCCCTTTCTTCTAAGCCTCCTTTCCTTTCAGTCCTTCCGGACAAAGTTGTGTTGCGGACGCGACCCTCTTTCCTGCCCAAGGTAGTCACAGCCTTCCACACCGGGCAGTCTATCACTTTGCCCACCTTCTTTCCGCCTCCGCATCCCTCGAAAGAGGAAGAGAGGTTCCACCATCTGGACCCAAAACATGCGCTCTCATTCTATCTGGATCGCACACGCCAGTTCCGGGTGGATGACCAACTCTTTTTTGGTTACGTTGGCGCTAAGAAGGGAAGGGCGGTGCACAAACGAACCATTTCTCGATGGGTCGTCTTGTGCATCAAGGCTTGTTGCTCTTTGGCTCGAAAGAAGCCCCCTGTAGGGCTTCGTGCCCATTCCACACGGGCCACGGCGGCTACTACTGCCCTGCGCCAGGGAGTCCCCTTGCAGGACGTCTGTCAGGCAGCTACGTGGGCCTCGCTGCACACGTTCGCAAGACACTACTGCCTGGACAGCCAAGTCCGGAGAGATTGCTTTTTCAGCCGTTCCGTTCTCCAGGACTTTCTGGTGTGATCATTGGTTCGCAGACCCACCACCGGGGTTGGTATTGCTGGGGTATCTATTCTAAGGTAAGGAATGTAGGAGGATGGATATCTGACTATGGTTACCCCCAACTTTTTGCCTAGTGTTTAGCTGGTTTTCGACTTAGTTGGCCTGGGATCCTGCTAATCACGGCCCCAGGCTATCTGCTCTCACTGTAAAATGGATTCCATATACTTTAGGTACATCTCCAATTGGGTATTGGGTCACCTTGTGAGCACCTGTATAGTGTACCATAGGTACCCAGGGCATAGGTGCATCCAAGGCCTACCAGTGGCTGCAGCATGTATTATGCCACCCCTGGCTGACCATCCCAACTGACACTACAGGCTGATCACTCAGCTGGGGCAAGGTCTGGTAATCACCCCTGTCTTAGATATAGTATTCCTATATCTACCCTTATATATAGACACATATGCACCTATAAGTCACTCCTATGGTAGGCCTCGACAATCCTGGAGGCAGAGTGCTTGGTTTTATGTGGATGGTGCTCTAGCATGAGCTGAGCCTGTCTGCAGCTTTCGGAACCATGTAGTTATAGCTGTTCTATGATATAGCCATACCATATACTCTTAAGTGCATTATAATCCTCGCGGTTAATGCGAACTATAATCCTCGCGGTTAATGCGAACTTTGGTTGGGCTTTATCAAAACATGTTGTGTAAGGTGTCATACGCTTTGGAATACTAGCCTCCCCCCCCCCCCCCCCCCCACCCTTCTAGAGGGAGAACACATGTTGGTTACTGCTTTACCCAGTTAAAGTTAAACAGAGCCTCAGCATCACAAAATGGATTCTGCTGCCACAGACACGAGTCTGACCTCCTGCTGCTGGACGAAACTCCGGCAGGGGAGGCCTGGACAATAGGTTTCCTGCCTTGGCTCTTGTGTATTGGGGGCAGGGTGAGTTGAATGAAATGAGACACTGCCTGAGGCACACAAGGTGCCCCATGCATAGCCTGGTTCAAACCAATTGCTGGGGCACTCCAGCCCCAGCTCTGGCGCGAAACTGGACAAAGGGAAAGGGGTGTGTGTATGTATGTATATATATATATATATATATATATATGTTTTTCATATATACATTTTTATTATTTCTGGGGTCCCCACACATGGGCGGGAATATTCAGTGCTTATGACTTTGAGGATACCCCTGGAAGAGAACTAGGATTACAGGTAAGTAACTTATCCTTACGGTCACATCGAGAATCTTTTTACAAAAATTGGCCATCACAGTTCAATATCACTGAATCCTGATGTACTCATAGCAGAAATTACTTAGTTTTAGGAGTAAGGTGGAACTAAAGGAAAAGAATAGCTTCATTTCGCCAACCTTGTTGTTTTCTCCCCATGTTTCAGGTGTGACCATATTTTCAGTCGGAATAGCCTGGGCACCGCTGGAAGACCTGAAGGACATGGCGTCTGAGCCCAAGGAGGCACACACATTCTTCACCAGAGAATTCCCGGGTCTGGAGCAGCTAGTGCCCGACATCACCCGACGAATCTGCCGCGATTACATGGATTCTCAGAACTAGAAAGAAGACCATGGGTGGTTGTGAAGGATTGGCTGCTGGCACTGAACTGAACTCTCATAAAAACACAACTGCTAATGTCCCGCAGCCTGGCCAGCGCCACTTCAAACTCATCAAGGAAGATTGGGTTGGGAAACAGGTGTATGGATTCAAAATACTATTTAGTTTCGCTGACTGCAAATCAACTATATGTATCCTACAATCAGACATTAATCCTGCTGCAGTGCGCATACCTATAGGAGAGGGAATATTGGCTCTGATGTTTCAGATGTGGTGAGAAGAACATGGCTGCATTCTAGCTATTTTAGCAACAGGTTACAAGGCACTTATAACTGCCTACCATGGGTTTTAACTTCTTGTCAAATTCGTATTCACTAACACATGTAAAAGATATGTCTGTGGGCCTTATGTGCAGAGAGTCTACTTCACATCCAACAAGAGATGGATTGTTAAATGTTAATTTAACTCCAGCTTTAGAGCTGCAAACATTGACTCACGGACTAGTATCGACAAGGCTGACAACTCTAATCTCTGAGGTCGATAAAATGATTACCATTTTCATCTGGGAAAACATGAATATAAATCATGTAATGTACATTTACTAAAAAACGTGAATGTAAGAACAGACAATCGTGTTTTCTGCAGGGATGCAGTTTTTACTGTCTTTTGAATAGGTTATTCTGTAGTGCTTCATCAGGGTAGGTGTGATGGCAGTTTGGCCACTGGGGTCATAAGATTTAATTCTCCGAGTGGGAGGTTGAATTTTTAGCCTGCTACGTGTAAAAAAGTAAAAATAATGAAATCCGTCTGTGATCACATTGACTTTTACAGTTTCCTTAAACCAAACGTACGCCCTAGACTGTATACGCGGTGGTAAAGCTTGAAGGTTTGGAGAAGGACCTGTAGACCACCACATACTCTAGAATATATTGGGTTTGTTGATCTTTCAAACATATTGGCCTTCATTCTGTCTGCTACAGTTAGACTTTTCTCAGGTTTGATAAACATAACCACCTCGCAGGAAACAGTCAAGAATCGTAAAAAAAAAAAAAAAGGTCACCTATTGTATGAACTAAATTAAGAAATAACTTTGTGTTCATTTCTAATAAAAATAAATATCCGTTTTATTTTGTGGGTAATGCATGTTGATTTACTGTTCTTTAATATATAAAGTGCAGAGTTGTGCTGTGAACCCAGAATTGAAGCAAAAGGTGGTACTCCAAAGCGAGACAGATATGAATATGATAAAACTGGATTGTTTGGTGGAGGAGTGGGTGAAAGTGTGCGATTGGAATGCAGGGTCAGAGACGTATAGGAAACTGAAATGAAGGAGAGTCTGGTAAAGCTTTAGTGAAAATGGCAGCAAGACTCGTTTGTCCTGGAACAGGGTTATGAAACGACATATTGCATCGCACCAACTTGTGTATATTACATGATGGAATGTCCTCAAAAGACAAACCTGCAAATGAGACTGCAGTGGAAGTATAAAGGGAATGAAAAACCTTTAAATTTGACTTTTGTGTGTAGTGGCAAAGTTTTGCCGAACATTTAACACAACATGGTGACACTGGGTCTTACTACTAAAGTAGCAGACTGCAGGCTTGAAATACTTTGGTAAAACTCCATGGTGTCATTAAAGTAGTTAATGGTATCTTATAGAGCAATCAAACCTCTGTCCGGAAGAAACTTATTTCCCCAATATTGGATTTTTAAAAGATTCATCAGCTTGAACTATTGTTATTGCTATAGCCGGAAACTATATTGCAATTGTTTTTCTCACACACCTCTGTTATTGCAACACTTTTCTTTTTCCTTACAAACAACCCGCTTTGTTAAATTTTCATATTTACTCCAGTATTGGAGCTTTCATAGATTCACATGCCTGAACCATTCCCCGTTGTCGAGATAGGTGTCCCCGTTCTATTAAAAAGGCAATGCTTAGATAAGTACCAAACTGAAAAGAGGCCTAGGCCCATTTCCATTTTGCAACCCATAACTCGTTATGTGAAAGAGACCAAAATTGTCCCTGAACCAATCAGAACCTCTCACCCTTTAGAACACTCCTGAGAGAACCTTTTGCCGCTCAGATTTTCAACTGCACGTTGTGCTAGGGATTCTCCTTTGAGCTCTGCTCAAAATTTCGCTTATTACTTTGGATTTGGAGTTTTTTCCAGTGTATTTCAAATCCTGATTTCATCTGCATTGCTGACTACTAATACATTCTTCCTGAGAATGTCTGGAAAAGAAAAGAAGGGTTTGTTGAGAGCCTGTGCCACTTGTTCCAAGAAGAGGCTCTACACTGATGACCCTCACTCTGACTGCATCTACTATCTTTACCCGGACCATCAAGCGAAAGACAGTACGGTATGTTGTACCATTTCAAGTAAAACTCTAAGGGACCGCGGTTAAGGCCAGAAAGGGGGTTTTCTCCAGTGATGGCGATTAGGCATCCTCTTCTTCATCTAGGAGGTCCCAAAAGAGGAAGAAATCACCTCATTCTTATACCTCAGAAGAGCGTCTTGAAAAGGCCCGCAAAAGGACCACTCATGGGTCTGCTGGGCGTAGTCCATCAAAATCTCCTCAACATAGAGAAAAGGAGAGTAAGGGACATGCTTCAGTGGATAAGAATCTCCTTGGATTCCAGCAAGTGCCCAACAGTTCAAACGAGGCAGACGTACCATAGACTGACTGATAATAATGTATTCAGTGATTAACAAAAACCATCACAAAAATTTCCCACATATCAAAACCATTTCATTCATAAAAGACAAATCTGAAGAAAACATGAAGTGATAGATTCCTTACCTTAGAATTACCCGTAGGCATCGGACTGGATCCAGAAAGTTTTCTTCAGCAGTACTCCTGCGTGTCGGAAGGTGGCGTTGTGCAGCTCCGCTTCCGTCGTTGGCTTTGTGGTCGCCGACAAGATGTCGAGGCAGCTGTAGGAGAGTAGGGTCTGCAATCCTATGGTCACCCCAGATTTTTGCTTTTTGCTTCACTGGTTTACGACTTTCCCTGGCTGTGGGCCTGCTAATCAGACCCACAGCCTAGCTGTTCTCTCTCTAAATTGACATCCATGTACTTTAGGTGCATTTACCAATTGGTACTGGGCCACCTTATCAGCCCCTGTACAGAGTACCTTAGGTATCCAGGGCATAGGTGTACCCAGGGCCTACCAGGGGCTGCAGCATGTATTATGCCACCCCTGGCTGGCCATCCAAAACTGACACAACTGGCTGCAAGACAGCTGGGGCAAGGTGGTGTAATCACCCTTTGCTATAGATATAGTATACCTATATCTAACCCTGAAATGGACACATATATTCCTATCAGTCACTCCTATGGCAGGCCTTATCAATCCTGAAGGCAGAGTGCTTGGAATTATGTGAGATGGTGCTCTGGCATGAGCTGAGCCCGTCTGCAGCTTGCGGAACCAAGTCCTGATAGCTGTTCCATGATAACGCTATACCATATACTCTTAAGTGCATTATAATCCTCGCGGTTGAATGCTAACTTTGGTATAGCATTATCAAAACATGTCGAGTAAGGTGTCATACGAATTGGAATATTACCCCCTCGCCAATTCTGGTGATGGGGGTAGCATTCCACCCTTCTAGAGGGACACGACATGTATGTATCTGAGAACCCCGGTTAAAGTTAACTCGAGCCTTGGCATCACAAAATGGATGCTGCCACCACAGGCCCAAGTCTGACCTCCTGCTGCTGGGAGTCCTTCCAGCGAGGGATGCTTGGACAAAGGGTTTCCTGCCTTGGGAGGTGCTAGCACCACCCCAGACAGGATTTTGTGTATTGGGTAGGACAGGCCTGAAAGGAATGAGACATGCCTGGGGCACACAAGGTGTCCTGTGCATACACCGGTTCAAACCAGTTGCTGGGGTATCCCTGCCCCAGCTCTGGCGCGAAACCTGACAAAGGATAGGGGGTGTAGCCACCCCCCTTCCTGGTCCCACTCAGGGGAGGGACCTAGTCAGTAGTGCAGCCCCCTTTAGGAGAATAAAGGTAGGAGCTGGTCCCATTCCAAATTAGATTATCCTGAACAACTTTACAAGAAGAAACTCTGGACTTTGACGTTCTGCTCCCCAGAAGACTGAAGAATCTCCCTTGTGGGCAAGGAGTGTCCACCCTGCAACTGCAGGCACCATCAAGCGTCCAACGGCTTCACTTTGTCGTCTTCCCTCGAGGATCCAGACTTCAGAGCTCGACGAGACCCGGATTCCCAGACCTCTCCGACCTCAACTTACATCTGCAGCACAGCTGAGATCCGTGGGTGCGACGAGACACGTGGGACCGGCCATCTTGAAAGAAACTGCACTTCGCTTCCAGCACGACTCCCGAGGTAAACTCGACCAAGTGCTTTGGGGATTGAGAAGCCCCAGCCCGAGCAGCTTCTGCACCGAAGATCAGCCCTCCAGCATCCACGAGATCTGCGTGGGGCCCTTCTGCCTGTTTGATGCTCGATGCGTTGTCTGGTCACTTGCCGGCCGGCTAGTGGCCTCCCAGACGACGAACTTTGAAATCTTCACTGCTGGTCTGGTTGCTCCAGACTGGCCCGTGCTCCCTTCCAGAAGAGGGGCACCCCGGACCCTCCTGGTCCTCTCCAGACGTCGTTTCCACTCATCGCGTCGGTTGCCTTTGCCAAGGCCTGTTGACTCCAAATCCGGATCCGACACCGCCGACAGCGAGAGCCTGCGTGGGACAGCTCGTGCCTCCATCCTGGTCGAAGACACCTCCTGGTCCACGTGGCTGCAGAGACAAGCGTCCACTCTTCACCTGATCGCGACGACAGCACCTGGTTCCTTCCTGGTTCCACACCGGTCACTGGCTAGTGACTTTGAACACTGTCCCCTCTGCTTTCAGGTCCTCTTCTTCCTCGATCCACTGGACATCTTCCTCCTGGTCGCCTGCAGCATCTTTTCTTCCAGGCTCCATAGACTTCAACGCAGAAACCCGACACGACTTTGCACCTATGCACCCGCAGCCCGTGGGTGAGGTAACAAGAGCATTTCGGTGCTCAAGGGTAGCTTGACTCTCCTAGTGTCCAGATTCACAGTCGTTTTAGTCCTAACTAGTCAGGATTGTCCGTACTCACCTTTTACTTGAACTGTACTGTCCATAGACGTTGTTACGCATCTCGCGTGTGAGTTCACACTCTGCACACGCATCCCGTGGGCCTCCTATTACTTACCTAAGGTTAGGATAGTGTAGTCCCAGCGAACCTCCAGCCTCTGGACAGCTCCATTCCTTCTATCGTTCTACTTATACCATTTACTTAGTATATTGTTTGTCGTGCCCCTAGGGCACCATTGTAATTTTGTGCAACTTATCGTATTTTTCCTAAGAGATTGTCATGTGCTTAGCCCTCTGATCTCATAAAGAGTTCAGAGGTGTTTGTTATTAATAAATATATTGTTTATTTTCATAACAACCTGTGTGGTGTCCTTTCATCTGGTATTCAAGGGGTTATATGTGGTAAAACAGCTGGCTTCACATGCCAAAAGAGTTTAGCCTAAGACTGCTTTGTCCATGCTACCATTAGGATAGCTGGTCTATAAGGTTGACTTACAACCAATCACCATAAGGGTTGTTTGGACTGATACAAGGTGATCACTAGAAATAGTGAGCATCATATATCTGAACGAGACACGTTAGTATTAGATTCCTTACCTTAGAATATCCCCAGGCGTCAGACTGGATCCGGAAATGTTTGCGTAGCAGTACCCTTGCGCGTCGGTAGGCGTCGTCTGCGGCTCCGCGTCCGTCGTGGGCGCCGTGATGACGTCGTCGGAGTACTTAGACGCCGCCTCCGCGTGCTGACGTCAGTTCTTTTTTCCGCGCCAGCAAGCGCAGATCTGGAAAAAGCAGTAACCCTAGTCAATTTTTGACTAACTTTTTTGATCACTTTTTGATTGTTCTCGAAGTCTCTCGACTCCGAACGGTGCCGTAGGGATGCCCGGGTTCAAGCCCTGTGATGATTGCGACCGCCTGATGTCGGTCACGGATCCTCACCGTGTCTGTTTATCTTGTCTGGGCGTCGACCACGACGACCAGGCCTGCTCAGACTGCCGGGCCCTCTCTTCGAAAGCCAGGCGGGAGCGGTCCCGCAGGCGACTCGAACTCCGGCAGTCGGTCCCGTGCCGTGAGAGGTCCCGATCCCATGGGAGGTCGAGGGACAGGTCGCGGGCTCGGCGCCACCACAGTTTCGAGAGTAGGCCGCACTCCTCCGGGTCGAAGTCGTCGTCAGGTAAGAGGCACAAGAAGTCCAAGCGGCGTCAACGCTCTTCGGACTCCCCCCGACGCTCGCGCGATGCGGCCGGGGGTTTGGGTGACACCACCCACGCGGCTCCGTCGGAGTCGCGGGCGCCGCGTGCAGCTCCACACCCTCCGGTTCCTGGGCTGAACGCGTCGCAGGAGGAGATCGATCGCTTCCTCATGGCCATGAGGAAACTCTCTCCTCCGGCGGGCTCCGCGGCGCCTTTGGGCCCAGCGGACCCGTCTGGGGCCCCTAGCGGGTCGGCAGCTCCGGCCCCGACGCCTTCGGGCCCGGCGCCGCAGGTCCCCACTATCCCGACGCCGCCGGCGCCGAGGGGTTCAGTTGTCCCGGCGCCTTCGGGCCCAGCGCCGCTGGACCTCCTTCGGGATCTGGTTTGTCGCCGGTGGATCTTACGACCTCCCCGGCGTCGGACCCGCAGGTGTCGCCTCCGGCGCCGTCCTCGGGCGGCGCCGCCCCCGGTTTCACCTTCGTTCCTGTTCAGCCGTCGGGACGGCCCCGATGGGCGCCGCTTCAAACGTCGTTTGGTGAATTTCACTTTTATGAACAGGCCCCATTAGTTGAGAACCCTGAGTTTCAGGAGATGGGTGATGAAGAGGACTGAGAGGGGTCTGAGGACCCTCTGACCAGGGAGTGTCAGTCTCATGAGGACTGGACAGGAGACCTTGGGGAGGCCAGTGGCCTGGACACCTCTCCAGACACTGGTTTTGTCTCCCCTCCTACCGTGGCTTCGGAGGAGGGGGCAACCTATAGTGTGGTGCTGATGAGGGCTGCCAAGGCCTTGGGCCTTGAGCTCCCCGTCGCGGCCGTGAGGACTAACCTCCTCACTGAGGTCCTTAAACCGCAGTCAAGCTCGGCCGAGCCTCTGCTGCCCTTTAATGAGGCCTTGACCAACGTTCTTCTGGGCACTTGGTCCAAGCCCGCTACGGGTTCGCCCGTAGATACGAACGTGGCCAGACGCCACCGCCCAGCCCCGGGCGACCCATGTTTCCTGTCCACCCACCCCACCCCCGAGAGTCTGGTCATCCAGGCCTCTAATTCCCAGACCGCATTCCCGTCCGCCCCGCCGGACAGGGAATCCAAGAGGTATGAGCAGTATGGAAAGAAGATATTCTCATCCCTTAGTTTGGGTCTGCGGTCTTCCAACACCGCATGCCTCTTGGGCCGTTACACCCACTTCCTGTGGGATACGGTCGCGGATGTGCTGCCAGAGTGTCTGTTGGAGGTACGGGCCAAACTCGGCCCAGCCCTTGTTGAGGGCCGGGACGCAGCCAAGTATTCCATTAGGTGTGGGCTGGATACCACTGACTCGCTAGGCAGAGCGATGGCAACGACGGTGGCGGTCAGACGCCACGCCTGGCTGAGGTCCGCCAACTTTTCGGCAGATGTCCAGAACACACTCATGGACATGCCCTTCGATGGCCGTTGCCTCTTTGGCGACAAAGCAGACCATGCGCTTGAGCGCTTTAAGGACTCCAGGGCTACGGCCAAGTCCTTGGGCCTCTCGGCCCCGCGCCAGCAATCAGCTGCTTATCACTCCTTTCGTGGCCACGAAAGGGGTGCGCCCACACGTACCGCTAGCCACGCTCCGCAGGGCAATACCCAACGCGGTGGCGGCCGTGGTAACCGCCGTCCAGGCGGTAGGGGTCAAGGGCGAGGTCAGTCCACACCTTCCCCCGCAGCATCCGCCTCTAAACCCTCCTAGTCCGTGCTTTCAGGCCCATGTGACGCCAGTGGGGGGCAGGGTTCGCCATCACCACCTCCACTGGCGCACTGTCACTTCGGACAGGTGGGTGCTGCAAATCGTCCGAAGGGGCTACTCCCTCCCCTTCGAGGCGACTCCTCCAGTCATGCCACCGCAGAACCACCGTGTATTGGGGGATCATTTGCGACTTCTGCAGGAGGAAGTTACGGCCCTCTTAGCCAAGGGGGCCATCGAGCGCGTTCCTGGGCCAGAAGTAGGGTGTGGTTGCTACTCCCACTACTTTCTGGTACCCAAGAAGGGCAAAGGGGGCCTACGCCCTATCTTGGACCTAAGGAACGTCAACGGCTTCCTCCGGAAGGAGAAGTTCAAGATGCTGACACTGGCTCAGGTCCTAGCTGCCCTGGACCCAGGAGACTGGATGGTAGCGTTGGACTTGCAGGACGCTTACTTTCATATCCCCGTCCTGCCTGCCCACCGGCGCTACCTGCGGTTCATGGTGGGCCACGAGCACTTTCAGTTTACCGTGCTCCCCTTCGGCCTTACCAGCGCCCCACGGGTGTTCACAAAGGTGATGGCGGTGGTCGCAGCTCATCTGCGCAGGTTAGGGGTTTCAGTCTTCCCCTACCTCGACGACTGGTTGTTGAAGGCGGGCTCGCCCCAGACAGTCGTCAGCCACCTCCAGACTACGGCAGACCTCCTGCACCAGCTGGGGTTCTCTCTCAATGTGCCGAAGTCACACCTGTGCCCCCCTCAGAAGCTCCTCTTCATCGGAGCGGTTCTGGACTCGGCGCGGTTTCGGGTTTATCCGCCCGGGCTCTGCAGTGGGACCTGAAGTTTCAGTGGGCCCAGCATCAGGGCAACCTATCCGACCACGTCCTGATCTCGGAGTGCACTGCGAGACAGCTGCAGTGGTGGCTTACGGACCGCGATGGGGTCAGCGGCAGATCCCTCTCCCTTCCCCAACCGGAGCACGTAGTTGTGACGGACGCGTCCCTCCAGGGCTGGGGAGGCCACATGGGAGAGGCGGAGATCAGAGGCCTCTGGTCTCCGACGGAGACCCGGCTCCACATCAACCTGTTGGAGCTCAGGGCGATTCGTCTGGCACTGAAGGCATTCCTCCCCTCTGTCCGGGGGAGTGTAGTGCAGGTGTTCACGGACAACACCACCGCCATGTGGTACTGCAACAAACAAGGCGGGGTGGGGTCGTGGATCCTTTGTCAAGAGGCTCTTCGCCTTTTTCAATGGCTGGAACGCCAGGGCGTGACCCTGGTGGCTCAACACCTGGCAGGTTCTCTGAACGCCAGGGCGGACGAGCTCAGCCGTCGGTGCATGATGGATCACGAATGGCGTCTGAACTCGGACGTGGCGCAAGGCCTCTTTCAGCGATGGGGAGAGCCTTGGTTAGATCTATTCGCCACCGAAGAGTACGCGCAATGTCATCAGTTCTACCCTTTGGAATTTCCAAGGTGGCACTCGCTCGGAGACGCTTTTCGTCGCGAGTGGAGTTGCGGTCTGTTGTACGCCTTTCCGCCTATACCACTTCTGCCCAGAGTGCTGAAGAAGATCAAGCGCGACCGGGCCCAAGTCATCCTTGTGGCTCCGGACTGGGCGAGAAGGTACTGGTATCCCGAGCTACTCAGTATGTCAGTCGATCCCCCGGTTCGTCTCCCTCCTCAGGAGGACCTTCTGTCGCAGCAGCAGGGGACGGTCCTCCACCCGAACCTGTCCAGTCTCCACCTCCATGCTTGGAGATTGAGCGGCGACAGTTGAGGCCATTTGACTTGCCTCCTGAAGTTAGTAACATCATTCTGGCAGCCAGGCGTCCCTCCACAAAGTCGGTATACGCCTGCAGGTGGAACAGATTTGTGGCATGGTGCACAGCAAAGGCTGTGGATCCCCTCAATGCCCCTCTTTCTGAAGTCCTTCTCTTCCTTCTTTCTCTTGCCCAGCAGGGCTCTGCTCTGGGCACTATCAAGTACTGAAAGGAAGGGGTCTCAGTGGGAGAACAAATATACTTATAAATTTAAGGAAGATTTAGACAATACTAAATGAATTCGACATTGTTTTAATTCACAATGAGGAGCAATGTATCGAATACATTAACATTTTTAATGCATAGAGTAGGTTGAACGGTGCCCAAAGGGGGGGAGGGAGGAGGGGATAGTGTGAGGATGGCGTGATGGAAAAATTCTGCCCTTTCAGCCTTTCTCAGGCTGCCTGATCAACCTTCTTTGTTCAAGTCCCCTATTGTTAATAGATTTCTTAAGGGCATCACACACACGTTTCCTCCTGTTCCGTTTGTGATGCCTCAGTGGGACTTGAACCTGGTTCTTACATTCCTGATGTGCGCTCCCTTTGAGCCACTTCACAACTGTCCTCTACGCCTTCTAACTCTGAAGACTGCTTTCCTGGTTGCCATCACCTCTGCCAGGAGAGTGAGTGAGCTCCAGGCCCTTTCTTGTACTCCAGCTTTCCTTTCTTTCCATCCGGACAAAGTGGTGCTGCGTACCAAACCTTCTTTCCTGCCCAAGGTTGTCACGGCCTTCCACATCGGACAGTCTATCACCTTGCCAACCTTCTTCCCGCCACCGCATCCCTCTAAAGAGGAAGAGCGGCTCCACCGTCTGGACCCAAAACGTGCGCTCTCATTTTACTTGGATCGCACACGCCAGTTCCGGGTGGATGCCCAACTCTTTGTTGGTTACGTGGGCGCGAAGAAGGGGAAAGCGGTGCACAAGAGGACCATCTCTCGGTGGATCATCCTGTGTATCCAGGCATGCTACTCCTTGGCTAGAAAGGAGCCCCCGGTTGGACTGCGGGCTCATTCTACCCGAGCGACGGCGGCTACCTCTGCCCTGGGCAGGGGTGTGCCCTTACAAGACATCTGTCAGGCAGCTACGTGGGCATCGCTGCACACGTTTGCAAGACACTACTGCCTGGACAGCCAAGTCCGGAGGGATGGCTTCTTTGGCCGTTCCGTCCTCCAGGACTTTCTGGTGTGATTATTGGTTCGCAGACCCACCACCGGGGTTGGTATTGCTGGGGTATCTATTCTAAGGTAAGGAATCTAATACTAACGTGTCTCTTTCGGATGCACAAGTTACTACTTGTGTAACGATATATCTGTAAGAGACATTAGTTAGTATTAGATTCCTTACAGACCCACCCATCCTCCCCGTTCTGAGAACCAATATCTAGGGTTAGGGTTGTCCCCTTTCAGGGCCCTAGTTTCAGTGGCACCAGTGTTGGTTTTTAACATGGCTCTGCGTTTCTGGCGCGGAAAAGCTGTGTCTAAGAACTGACGTCAGCACGCAGAGGCGGCGTCTAAGTACTCCGACGACGTCATCACGGCGCCGACGACGGACGCGGAGCCGCAGACGACGCCTACTGACGCGCAAGGGTACTGCTACGCAAAAATTTCCGGATCCAGTCTGACGCCTGGGGATATTCTAATGTAAGGAATCTAATACTAACTAATGTCTCTAACAGATATATCGTTACACAAATAGTAACTTGTGCATCAGGCCAACTTCTCACATTGGTGTGCAGCGGTTGGGATTTGAGCTTGCTGTTTTTACCAAATATAATCTTGAAATATCATTTGAAAGATCACATAAGGTACCATAGGTACATATAACAAGCTTAGAAATACTGAGTTCTACTGAACCAGCTGTTGTAGTAGAAAGGGCCTAGCACACCCTGACTACAACTCTTAGCAAGGGATCAGTAGGAAAACCCATAGTGTAGGTAGGTGCATCACTTACACCTCACTAGAAAGCATGTCTACACATGGAGAGACTTCAGAGACTCCCCTAGTGGTTAGTGACCCTCCACAGGTCCTTTCCAGATATGCAGCTCTCAGTTTCCAGGAGATGAGACAATTGTATACCTCCAGGAGATTGAAACAGGGTTCTATTATTTATTTTATTTTAAGGTTTTATAGAGCGCGTAGTACCCCTAGAGCATCCCAGCGCTAGAACCAGAACTCAGGAGAGGTCAGAATCGAAGGGGGGGGGATTTAAGGAAAGAGAAAGGTTTTCAAGGCCTTCCTGAATTGGAGAAGATTAGGTTCAGTTCTCAGTCTCCGAGCAAGGTTGTTCCAGTGTTTGGCCGTGTGGACCGAGAAGCGGCGTCCTCCGGACCGGGCCTTTTTGACTCTGGGAACAGTGATGAAGTTCTCTCCGCCTGAGCGGAGGACCCTACTCGCATTGTAAGGGATGATGAAATCCTTGAGGATGGGTGGGCCTTTGTCATGGAGGGTCTTATGGGCCAGACAGAGGGCCTTGAAAGCCACCCTTTCTCTGACTGGGAGCCAATGCAGGAGCTTCAAGGCTGGCTTTGCCGAGTATCTGGCGGGGGTGTCGGTAAGTAGGCGGGCCGCGGTGTTGCGGACTTTCTGCAGGGTATTGAGGGTGGCTTCGGGGGCACCCAGGTAGATTGCGTTGCAGTAGTCCAGCCTCGCCATAATGAGGCCCTGAATCAGGAGTTTCTTGGAGGTAGCGGGGAGCAGGGGGAAGACCTTTCTGCTGGCCCTAAGGAGTCCAAAGCAGATTCCTGCCGTTTTTTTGGCCTGTGATCTGAAGCTCAGGTCCTTTTCGAGCCATACGCCCAGGCTCTTGACCTCCTCCTTCGGTGTAGGGGGGTCACCTAGACAGACGGTCCAGATGTCAGGCGGCAGGGAGGGCTCTTTATGTCCGAGCAGCAGGATCTCGGTCTTGGACCCGTTCAGTTTCAGTGCCGAGGAGTTCATCCAGTTATGAATTTCCGAGAGACAGCTGTGAAGGTCGGGTGGGGATTGGTGCGGGTGTGAGAGGGTTACCACCAGCTGGGTGTCGTCGGCGTAGTTGATAATCGAGACGCCGAACGGGTTGACCAGTTTCTCCAGCGGGGACATATACACGTTAAATAACGTCGGGCTAAGGGATGAGCCCTGCGGTACTCCACAACGGAGGGGGATTGCGGGGGAGTGGCTGTCATTCTCCCAGACTTGGAAGGAGCGTCCGTCTAGGAAAGATTTTAGCCACTTCAAGGCCGTGCCCCTTACTCCGATGTCTCCCAGTCGTTGGATTAGGGTGTGGTGGCTCACAGTGTCGAAGGCCGCACTGAGGTCCAGGAGGATCACTGCCACTGATCCTCCCGTGTCCAGAATGCTTCTGGCCTTCTCCACTGCTGCCAGGAGGGCTGTGTCAGTGCCCTGTCCTGGACGAAACCCTGTCTGGGAGGTCCCGAGTAGGTTGTTGCTCTCAAGGAATAGTGATAGTTTTTTATTCACTAGCTTCTCCGTGATCTTGCTATTTCCTGGGAGGAGGGAGATAGGTCTGTAGTTGGCTAGGTCCAGGGGGTCTAGAGAGGGTTTCTTTAAAAGGCCTTTGACCACTGCCGCCTTCCAGCTAGGAGGGACTAGACCCTGCGAGAGGGAGGAATTAATGAGGGACGTGAGGGGGGGGGAGGATGGTGCTAGACACTTTTTTCAGAAAACGGAGGGGGGCGGGATCGCGAGGAGAGCCACTTTTAATTGTAGCCAATGTCGCGGCTACCTCTTCCGTAGACACTGGGCCAAAGGTGTCCAGAAAGGGTAGGTTGCCATCAGGGGAGTGAGGGCAGTAAATGGGAGATTTAGAAGGATCCCCGCCCAGGTTGTCAGCCGTGATTGGGGGTAGGTCCGCGAGAATTTTTGGGATTTTCTCGTCGAAGAAGGTGGAAAGTTTAATGCATTTGCTTTCCGCTGCTTTGGGGTCCAGAGGTTTTACTGGGGGGTCTGGGGCCTGGAGGAGTTCCTTAAGGACGGCAAAGGTTTCATGTGCCGAGCAGGAGGCGTTTTTAATTCTATCTTCGTAGAAGGCGCTTTTAGTATTGAGGAGTTCCGTTTTATAGGATTTTAAAGAGGCCCGAAATATATCTTTTTTGTCTGCCTTTTTATCTTTCCTCCATAAGCGTTCGTTCCTCTTACATTCCTTCCGTAGTAAGTTTAATTCGGGGGTGTACCAGGGGGAAGGGGTGACTCTCTTGGTACGTTTGAGGGTGCTGGATTTCGGGAGGATGTCGTCCAGAGATTGGGAGATCCATGTGTTAAATTTGGTGTCAGCAGTGATAGTGTCTTGAGAGGGGGGAGGGGTATCTTCACTTAGTTTAGCTGCCCATTCTTCTGGGACCAGTTTATGCCAGCGTCTAATAAGGGTTCTGAATTTAGGAGGTTGAGGTGGAGGGATGTTAATGTGCCATTCGAAGGGGACCAGGAAGTGGTCGGTCCAAGGGAGGGGGACGTGGGGGCGAGTGCTCAGATCTTGGATGTTAGTGAATATGGGATCGAGTAGCTGTCCTTTGTCGTGAGTCGCCTGTGCGTTTTTTAGGCCGAGGCCCATAGAGGAAAGATCTTGTAGGAGTTCTACAGCCTGTTTGTCGACCGGGTCCAGGAAGTGGATATTGAGGTCCCCCAGTAGGAGATAGTTGGAGGAAGTCGTGCAATCCATGGTGATGTGGTCAGTGAGTTTGCTAGGAAAATCGGTGAGTTGGCCAGGGGGGCGATATACAAGCATTCCCGACAGGGATGTTACTGGGGAGATTTGGATGGAGAAGTGGCAGCTTTCACAACCTTTGATGTTACCATCCGAGATTCTACAGGAGAGCACGTCCTTAGATATTATGGCTAGGCCGCCTCCTCTACCAACTGGTCTATTCAATGAGCAGATTTGATAGCCCGGAGGGAGTGCTAGGACTATATCAGGGCCATTGTTGTGAGTAAGCCATGTTTCAGTGAGAAACAGAATGTCCATAGCGTGGTTTAGAATCAAGAGGTTAATTTCATGCGCATGTTTAGCGAGCGATCTGCAGTTGAGGAGGCCTAGTTGTAGTCCGCCTGGTGCCGAGTCTGTGCCAGGAGGGTTGCAGAAACTGCAGCCGGTAAAAGGATTGTCGCCCGAATAGGTGTAATTGCAGAGGGGGTGTTTTTGTGTGTTCAGGGCCAGGAGCCTGTCCCGGTTGTAGTTCGGGCATTTCGTGACAGAAATGGGCAGAGTAACTGGGCCCGGGTCCAGACGGGCTTGCCTTTGGCGCGCCTTCGGCGCGCTGACGGCGCGCCCGCTGCGCGTCCGAATGCGGCACATGATTTTATACCGACAGGAGGGCGTGGCCAAAAGTAGTGGGCGTGGCCTGTAATCAGGCTCACTCGCTAATGGCGGTGAAGGAGACTTTTCTTCCCCGTGGCAGCGTTTAGGTCGGCTGCACGGGTGTTTTCAGAGTCTAGGTGAGGGCCCCTAACAGGTTAGTGGGAGGTGTACAAATTCTAAAATCAATTTACACACACTTTAAAAAAAAACATAACATTTTTCATACAATTTTTCAGCAGAGCTCCCGGCTGTGCCTCAGGAGTATAGGTTCTGAGAGAGACTGGGCGTCGGCGCTTTAAGTAGTCAAGGGGGCGTGGCCAAAAGTAGTGGGCGTGGCCTGTAATCAGGCTCACTCGCTAATGGCGGTGAAGGAGACTTTTCTTCCCCGTGGCAGCGTTTAGGTCGGCTGCACGGGTGTTTTCAGAGTCTAGGTGAGTGCCCCTAACAGGTTAGTGGGAGGTGTACAAATTCTAAAATCAATTTACACACACTTTAAAAAAAACATTAAATTTTTCATACAATTTTTCAGCAGAGCTCCCGGCTGTGCCTCAGGAGTATAGGTTCTGAGAGAGACTGGGCGTCGGCGCTTTAAGTAGTCAAGGGGGCGTGGCCAAAAGTAGTGGGCGTGGCCTGTAATCAGGCTCACTCGCTAATGGCGGTGAAGGAGACTTTTCTTCCCCGTGGCAGCGTTTAGGTCGGCTGCACGGGTGTTTTCAGAGTCTAGGTGAGTGCCCCTAACAGGTTAGTGGGAGGTGTACAAATTCTAAAATCAATTTACACACACTTTAAAAAAACATAACATTTTTCATACAATTTTTCAGCAGAGCTCCCGGCTGTGCCTCAGGAGTATAGGTTCTGAGAGAGACTGGGCGTCGGCGCTTTAAGTAGTTAAGGGGGCGTGGCCAAAAGTAGTGGGCGTGGCCTGTAATCAGGCTCACTCGCTAATGGCGGTGAAGGAGACTTTTCTTCCCCGTGGCAGCGTTTAGGTCGGCTGCACGGGTGTTTTCAGAGTCTAGGTGAGTGCCCATAACAGGTTAGTGGGAGGTGTACAAATTCTAAAATCAATTTACACACACTTTAAAAAAAACATAACATTTTTCATACAATTTTTCAGCAGAGCTCCCGGCTGTGCCTCAGGAGTATAGGTTCTGAGAGAGACTGGGCGTCGGCGCTTTAAGTAGTCAAGGGGGCGTGGCCAAAAGTAGTGGGCGTGGCCTGTAATCAGGCTCACTCGCTAATGGCGGTGAAGGAGACTTTTCTTCCCCGTGGCAGCGTTTAGGTCGGCTGCACGGGTGTTTTCAGAGTCTAGGTGAGTGCCCCTAACAGGTTAGTGGGAGGTGTACAAATTCTAAAATCAATTTACACACACTTTTAAAAAACATAAAATTTTTCATACAATTTTTCAGCAGAGCTCCCGGCTGTGCCTCAGGAGTATAGGTTCTGAGAGAGACTGGGCGTCGGCGCTTTAAGTAGTCAAGGGGGCGTGGCCAAAAGTAGTGGGCGTGGCCTGTAATCAGGCTCACTCGCTAATGGCGGTGAAGGAGACTTTTCTTCCCCGTGGCAGCGTTTAGGTCGGCTGCACGGGTGTTTTCAGAGTCTAGGTGAGTGCCCCTAACAGGTTAGTGGGAGGTGTACAAATTCTAAAATCAATTTACACACACTTTAAAAAAAACATAAAATTTTTCATACAATTTTTCAGCAGAGCTCCCGGCTGTGCCTCAGGAGTATAGGTTCTAACCCTACCACTCCTTTTCTTTTAGGTCTCTTGGAGACATATGATGCTAGAAGGGCTTCTAACACAGGCCCCTCTAATCCAGATGGGAGCATGCCCCCCTTAGAAGGTACTCCTGGTGATCCAGACTCTAACCTCCCTGAAACAGAGAATGTAGTTGGTGGGGAAGAGGAAGACTTATCTGAGGACGAGGCAGAAAATGGGCAATCTTTAGTCAGCAGACTTACAAGGGCCAACTTAGACCTACATAGGGAAGGAACTGGGGGACCCCCAGTGCCATCCACTAACAGGCCTAACTTTGGGGTCAGGAGAGATAGATCTCCTTCTAGGGACTCCAACAGATCTGTTCACTCTCATGCATCTGCTCAGAGGAGGATGACTTCCCCTCAGAGGAGAGAGCATGAGGCAAAGATGAAGGAGGTTAACCTGAGGATTCAAAGGGAAGAACTTGCCCTTGCCAAGGAGAAACTTGCCTTTGCTAGAGAGCAAAAGTTGAGTGGGGTAGCACCCACTGGTGGCAGCAATATCCCTAGGGATAAAGACGGGAGTTTTGATAACAGAAACCTGAGCAAAATAGTGCCCTCCTATAAGACAGGAGATTATATCCACAAGTGGATAACTGCTCTGGAGAGGGCCTGCAAAGTACAGCAGGTACCCCAGAGTCAGTGGGCAGCTATATTGTGGCTCTCCTTTGAAGGCAAAGGTAGAGATACGCTCCTCACTGTTAGAGATGAGGATGCTAATGATTACCAAGTCCTGAAAACTGCACTGATTGATGGGTTTGGCTTAACCACTGAACAGTACAGGTTAATGTTCAGGGATACCCAGAAAACTCAGGCTCAGGATTGGACTGACTTTGTTGATTGTGCCACTAAGGCTTTGGAGGGCTGGTTACTGGGAAGTAAAGTTACTGATTACACAGGATTGTATAATCTAATTATGAGAGAGCAAATCTTAAATAATTGTCAGAACCAGTTGTTGCATCAGCACCTGATTGACTCAGATCTGACCTCTCCCCAAGAATTGGGAAAGAAGGCGGACAGAACCAGGGTTAAGCAGCAGAACCAGAACCAAGGTGGTGGCCAAAAGAAAGCAGACCAGAAGGGTAATAATGAGAATAAGCAAAATGACCAGAAGTCTTCAACAGGGCCCCAACAACCTAAGGAGGGTGGGTCCCAAAATTCCCTAAAGAAGAAGAATGATGGTCCTAAGAAACCATGGTGCCAATACTGTAAAAGTAAGACTCACTGGTTTAGTGAGTGCACCAAGAAAGGCCAAACTCCTACCACTACTGTCCCTAAGACACCTGCACCCCCTAGTACAGTTAGTAGTGGTAGTGTAACTCCCAAGGCTATAGTTGGTTTAACCCTGGGAACTGAGGTGGGTTCTGACTTAGTCAGAATACCTACTCAGGCAGTTCTTGTTTGTACTGGGGACATGGACATGACCCCTACTGTAAGTCCTAGTACTCTGGGCAAATACAGGCAAACGCCTTTAATCAATGGAGAGATGGCTCAGGCCTACAGGGACACATGTGCCAGTGTCACTATGGTGACACCAACATTTGTGGACCCTGACCAAATCATGCTCGGTTCAGACTACCTAGTGACCAATGCTAGCAATGTCACTACCAATCACAGTATGGCAGTTGTTAAATTCTCCTGGGGAGGGGTAACTGGCCTCAAAAGGGTTGTAGTTAGTTCAGACCTCCCAGTAGATTGTCTCTTGGGCAATGATTTGGAATCCTCGCTGTGGTCAGATGTGGAGTACAGGACTCCTGTAGAAATACTAGGTCTCTCCTCACATGTCCTTGCTGTGACCAGGTCACAGGCCAAGAAATGCCCAGCTGAACAAGTGCTGGATCCTGGAAGAATGGACCAGACACTAATCAAGAGGAAGAGCAGTAGGGGTAAGGCTGAGCCTTCCCCCCTGCCTCAGGTTGAGGATCAACCCTCTCAGGAGGCTGACCCAGAGACCCCAGAAGGAACTGTCCTAGAAGAGCTTGAACCTGAACAGGTTGAGTTTCGTGGGACAGGGGGACCTTCCAGGGCAGACTTGAGGCAGGCACAGTTAGACTGTTCCTCCCTTGAAACCCTCAGGCAGCAAGCTGCTACTGAGGCTGCAGGGAATGCTACAGGTGCCCCTAAGGTATATTGGGATGAAGGACTCCTATACTCTGAGGCAAGAGACCCCAAACCTGGTGCTAACAGGAGGCTGGTCATCCCCTTGTCTCTTAGAGGTTTCCATCTCACCTTAGCCCATGAGATTCCCCTTGCAGGTCACTTAGGCCAGAACAAGACTTGGGACAGGCTTGCCCCACACTTTCACTGGCCTCATATGTCTGAAGACGCTAAAGAGTTTTGTCGCTCATGTGTCACCTGCCAAGCCAGTGGCAAATCAGGTAGCACCACAAAGGGCCCCCTTATACCACTACCTGTGGTGGGGGTGCCCTTTGGTGGTGAATCATTGCCCTTGACCTAGCTGCAGGAGGAAACGCCGCTGGAGTGTGTGCAGTCTGATTCTTTGCTGTTGTTACCTGGTCGCTCTTTCAACCCACGCCTCACGGCCCCCGCTTCGCGGGCGCCGCTCGTGGTGAACACACCTTTGCAAGGACCAGAATCACTGCTGGGGGACCTGCCACTTGTTGCATTACCTGTCGGGACTGCGAGGACCAGCAGGCGCAGCGCGGCTCAACTCGCCGCAGCTGGTCCTCTTCCCGCCCCTCCCGCCTGAACTTGAAATATCGCGGCTTGGGGAAACTCTGTGTGGTGAATCATTGCCCTTGACCTAGCTGCAGGAGGAAACGCCGCTGGAGTGTGTGCAGTCTGATTCTTTGCTGTTGTTACCTGGTCGCTCTTTCAACCCACGCCTCGCGGCCCCCGCTTCGCGGGCGCCGCTCGTGGTGAACACACCTTTGCAAGGACCAGAATCACTGCTGGGGGACCTGCCACTTGTTGCATTACCTGTCGGGACTGCGAGGACCAGCAGGCGCAGCGCGGCTCAACTCGCCGCAGCTGGTCCTCTTCCCGCCCCTCCCGCCTGAACTTGAAATATCGCGGCTTGGGGAAACTCTGTGTGGTGAATCATTGCCCTTGACCTAGCTGCAGGAGGAAACGCCGCTGGAGTGTGTGCAGTCTGATTCTTTGCTGTTGTTACCTGGTCTCTCTTTCAACCCACGCCTCGCGGCCCCCGCTTCGCGGGCGCCGCTCGTGGTGAACACACCTTTGCAAGGACCAGAATCACTGCTGGGGGACCTGCCACTTGTTGCATTACCTGTCGGGACTGCGAGGACCAGCAGGCGCAGCGCGGCTCAACTCGCCGCAGCTGGTCCTCTTCCCGCCCCTCCCGCCTGAACTTGAAATATCGCGGCTTGGGGAAACTCTGTGTGGTGAATCATTGCCCTTGACCTAGCTGCAGGAGGAAACGCCGCTGGAGTGTGTGCAGTCTGATTCTTTGCTGTTGTTACCTGGTCGCTCTTTCAACCCACGCCTCGCGGCCCCCGCTTCGCGGGCGCCGCTCGTGGTGAACACACCTTTGCAAGGACCAGAATCACTGCTGGGGGACCTGCCACTTGTTGCATTACCTGTCGGGACTGCGAGGACCAGCAGGCGCAGCGCGGCTCAACTCGCCGCAGCTGGTCCTCTTCCCGCCCCTCCCGCCTGAACTTGAAATATCGCGGCTTGGGGAAACTCTGTGTGGTGAATCATTGCCCTTGACCTAGCTGCAGGAGGAAACGCCGCTGGAGTGTGTGCAGTCTGATTCTTTGCTGTTGTTACCTGGTCGCTCTTTCAACCCACGCCTCGCGGCCCCCGCTTCGCGGGCGCCGCTCGTGGTGAACACACCTTTGCAAGGACCAGAATCACTGCTGGGGGACCTGCCACTTGTTGCATTACCTGTCGGGACTGCGAGGACCAGCAGGCGCAGCGCGGCTCAACTCGCCGCAGCTGGTCCTCTTCCCGCCCCTCCCGCCTGAACTTGAAATATCGCGGCTTGGGGAAACTCTGTGTGGTGAATCATTGCCCTTGACCTAGCTGCAGGAGGAAACGCCGCTGGAGTGTGTGCAGTCTGATTCTTTGCTGTTGTTACCTGGTCGCTCTTTCAACCCACGCCTCGCGGCCCCCGCTTCGCGGGCGCCGCTCGTGGTGAACACACCTTTGCAAGGACCAGAATCACTGCTGGGGGACCTGCCACTTGTTGCATTACCTGTCGGGACTGCGAGGACCAGCAGGCGCAGCGCGGCTCAACTCGCCGCAGCTGGTCCTCTTCCCGCCCCTCCCGCTATTTAACATCCTCTACTGACGCGCTAGCGGGACGCGCGCGGAGCAAAGCGCGGAGCGAAGCCCGGGCAAAGGGCGGGCCCTCTGTGGCCCTCAGTGGCCGAGGTAGGCTGGGCTGGGCCCGGTTACTTACTTTGACTGAGATAACTGGATTGTTTGTACTCGAGTCGCATTGAGTGTCTCGCACGATCTCAGGATTATTTATTTTCAGATATTGTTGTGATATCCTCCAGAACAGTTCTGTTTTGCGGTCATCATTGGATCCTCTGGACTGTAAATTATTATTTAGGTTCTTAAAAAATATTTTTAAATATTTTATATTACTTCTTCTGGAGGCTGGTTCCTTTGTATTATTTTTTGTGTGGTACCTTTTAAAAAAATGGCTAAAACATTGCGTTCAGGGAGAGAAGTTGGAGGCATTTTGGCCTCACAAAAAGAGCCTGTTCGCATAAGAAACAAATCTGTGAACAACCCTCCACTGAAGGGTCAATCCCAACTATTGGACCTCTGGGTTCTGCCGAATCTTAAGAATACTAACGTGTCAATGAATAAAGCTACCGGTGCCAAGGGACAGGAGATCCATACCTCTGCTCTCATGTCTCCCCCATCCAACTTGGTGCGTTCTCCTGCACCACATTTGGTATTGGCGGTGTCCTCGCCTCTTGCTAATCTTGAAGGGAAGGGAGAAGGCACGGTTGAACTAGTGGGACCTGAAGGAGTTCATCCGATGCTTCCATTGCTGTCCTATGCTTCACAGATTGAGGGGTCGGGTGGCGGTTTGTTGTCATCATCCACCGGCCTTGAACCCCGCGGCCATTGTGCAAACATTGTTAAAGTGGAGACTAAGGCCCCTTGTAGATCTATGGCCGATGTGACCCCTTCTAAGCTTATGATGCATAGTAGTACCCCCTCTTTAAATGATCAGGGCACATCTAATTTGTTAGACGCTTCTGGGTCTTTGGGGTTTAACTTATCTGGTATATGTCATCCTCACGAGGCATGTGAAAAACCTATCTCTGAGTCCATGATCGCTTTGGAACAATTGTTATCCTCGATATTAGTCTTATTGGGGAAATTTGTTGGCAGCTCAGATTGCATTTTGGACTCAGTTACCCAAATCCTGAAGGCTCTGCTACAAAAATCTACTGAGTTAAAAGGTGCCCCTTGTCCCACGATGGAGCATTGCTTACAAGTGGGCGAAATAAATGATGATACCCAAATTGCTAAGACGAAGGATATGTCGACATCTCCCCATTTACATACTGTAGCGATCCCCTTAACGGCAGCGTCTAACTGCATTAAGAATTCGGTTCTAGAGATTGAGGAGGAAAATGTTTCTAGTGTTGGACGGAATGGGGTTTTAGACCTTTTTCCCATCTTTACATCTGAGAATAGAAAAGATGTGTATGAATCTAATCCTGTTGTAAAGAAAAAAACCGGCAAACATGGTAACAATAAAGGGAATAAAAAGAAACCTATCCGTAAACATAAGAAGAAAAGGCAGCGCCGTATAAAATTCCAAAATTGTTCGATTGTAGGGGAGAATGAAGTAGTTGACTCAGCATTCCGCTCACCATCCGTAATGGCGGATGCTGAATCTAACTCCTTCTCTCCTGTACCCTCAAATGGAGAATGTGAACTGGGGCCCCTATCATCTCAGGAGGTGCTGTTGCGAATGGGGGGTCCCTTGTCAAATAAGTCTCTATCGCTTGTGAATGGAGACCCATGTAATTTCCCACCCGGATCTCTTAATCCATTGGCCCCCCCCTTTTCCTCGGCTATAGACACTGTTGATGGCCCTACCATGGAGGTCCCCCAATTTACATCTAAAGGTCCAGTGGACACTCTAGTCCTGGACTTTTTACCTTTATTTGATGTGGACCTTCCCTTAAATAGAGCCTGGCTATTAAAGCGCTTTAGTGAGAGCGAAAGTCTCCGCCATATCCAAACTAGAGATATTGAGTTGGTCACCCTGTTTGGTGAAGTTAAGGTTTTGAGTATAAGGGTTAAATTCTACTCACCAATCATTGTAAACCTTATACTGCAGCAAGCAGAGATTTTCCAACGGACGGGTATTGATATTCTCCCGATCTTTAACTTGGGCAACATTAAGTATGCATTTGGAGAGCCTTTTGGAGGAGATAAAACTAAGGGGGTATCCCTTTCCCTTGGGGATCTGAAGATTCGGGTCTCCAAGGGAAAACGTCTGGTCTCACAAGCGAAACCGCAGCCGCCAATACAGACTTCCTCTTGTTTAGAGGATAAGGACCGGTGGAATTGGTTGCATGGAGCCTTGACTACAAAAACTAAAGACAACCCCAGACTGTTTCAGCATCTTTAACAGCTCGCTGAATATTATTTCTTGGAATGCTTCAGGGATTCATAGCAGCCCAGAGAAATTTGATTTTCTTTTTTCACTGGGAGCGAATGTGATTTGTTTGCAGGAAACCTGGTGTGTCAATATGTTGAATGTGTCTAAAGATTTTTATGTCCTGGAAGTGCCCGCTGCCCCTTCCAAGAAAGGTCACGCCAGGGGGGGGATCGCCTGTTTACTATCCAATAAAGTGCAATGGGGATTCTCCCATTATATTGACTCCAGCAAACTTTTCCATGCCGTAACTATTGAAAATCTGTTTAATGCTGGTATTAAGGCCCCTATTGCGATTTTAAATGTTTATATTCCTCCAGAAGAATGTTTTAATGTGGTAATGAAGCGGGTATTTCGCTATGTAGATCTAATTAAAAATGTTCCCGCTCCTCCAGCGGTTATGATCTTGGGTGATTTGAATTGTAAGATTTCCAATGTTAGTCTGGAGCTTTTCAGGAATAAGTGTAAAGAAGAGGCTCACTTTGTCCCTCAGGCTCTCTTCCCGGAAAAGTCAGTAACAAATAAAAGAGGGAAGATTCTGTTAGAAGAGTTAATGGCCGTTGATGGGCTTATAATAAATGGGAGATTCCCGTCGGACGTCCCGGCAAAATTCACCCATAAGTCTCCCTTTGGGTCTTCCATCTTGGATTATGTCATCGTGGACTATGGCCTGTTTCCATCTATTCTCGATCTCAAGACAATACCTACCCCTCTGAGTGACCATACTCCATTACTCGTAACTATTTCCTTAAAAAGCCTGCCCACTGCACCCTGGTCCCTTAATGGCAGTGATGCTGCCTTCCATGTTTTTACGGGAAGGTGCTATTGGAATTCCTTTGCCATCAAAGGGGTGAAGGAATTGTTACTCAATACCATTTTAGTTCTTAATGAGTGGCATGGTAACGAAATAGTATATTTTGAAGAATTTTTGCGTAAGGTCATTTCTTGTGCTAAAAAATCTTCACGAGCGAAAAGAGGGGTTGAAGTTCCCAGGGCATTGTGTATTTTAAACAAGGAAATTAATAACCTTGTCCGGGAACAATATCTAGAAAGAGGCATTGAACGTGGAAGAGAGATTTCCAGGTTAAAAAGAAAGAGAAATAGACTTAAGCTAAAAATAAAAAAGGCTAAGGAAGATATTACCTGGATTGATCTGCGGGAATCCGTGGTACATGGCAGGATTAGAGATTTTTGGGCAATAATAGGTAAGGGGTGTGGATCTAGATTAAGCCCCTCCCCTATCCCTATCGGGGAAGAGGTATGGGCCAGTTATATACGGGACCTGTATGCAGGGAACTGCATGTCTGACACTTCCGCCCTTGAAGATACCCTTTGTGATGTTAGTAGCTTGGGTCCGGATGCGGTTGGCCTAATGAATTATCCTTCAGTAGAGGAAATTGAGACGGCCATAAAAAATATGCGTGTCTCTGGGGCAATGGGTCCAGACGAACTCCCCATGACGGTCCTTAAACAGGACCCGCTCGGGTGGAGCACAATTTTGTACCCTCTGTTCAAAGTATGTTTTATGACTAAAAAGGTACCCGCCTCGTGGAGGGGGAGTATTCTGGTCCCTATTTTTAAGAAGGGAATGAGGGATTGCCCGAGTAACTATCGCTTGATCGCGCTCCTTGACTCAATCGGGAAGGTTTTCGCGAAATGCCTCCTAGGATCCCTATCCGCGTGGGTCGAGGAGAACAATATTCTGCCGTTTGCTCAGACTGGGTTCCGTAGGAATCACGGAACCCTGGATAATCTTACCGCTCTGCATGTGGTTACGGACAAATATGTACAGGTGCGAAGGGGGACGGTGTATGCAGCATTTATCGATTTCTCCACCGCGTTCGATAAAGTGGACCGTGGAATGTTGTGGAGAAAATTGGCTGCTCTAGGTCTCCCGCCCTACCTGTTGGAGCTGGTGCGGGCCCTCCATACAGAGACCTGGTGTAGGGTCCTGTTGGGGGGTGAAGGGGGACTCTCTGACCCTATTCCATCGGGTAACGGCCTCAAACAAGGCTGTCTATTGGCTCCCCTTTTATTCTCGTTATATACGGCTGATTTGCCCGCCGCCATGTCTAACACCGAGGGTATTGCCCCTCTGGTGGGGGGGACCCCTCTACCTTGTTTGATGTATGCAGACGACGTTCTCATCCTTGATCTAACTCCCAAAGGACTTTCAAATAGGCTACATGCTCTTTATAGTTATGCTGTGGCTCATTGCATGAAGATTAACATATCCAAGAGTAAGGTTATGTGTATAGTAGGTAAAAGGAGGGGTCGAGTAGCAGATTTTGGTTGGTACATTGGGGGGCAAAAGTTAGAGGTTGTCAAGTCATATACTTTTTTGGGGAAAATTGTTACGGCTAATCTGAGTGAGAAACTCCACATAGAGCACTGTTCCCGCAAAGCTATTGCACATGGCAAAGGTCTAAACTCTCTATATCAAGCAACGGGGAAACGTCACTTCCCGATTTTATTGGAGGTGTACAGAGCCAAAATCCCGGCAACAATTCTCTATGGTATAGAGTTAATAGAGGTAAAAAAGTGGGACTTTTGCAATCGGATTGAGGGGAAACTTTTAAGATCTCTCTCCTCATTAAACACTGCATGCTCTTTGGCCGCCTGTAGGATCGAATTCGGTCTAAGGAGCAGTTGGGTACAGGGACTCTGTGCCCTTGTAAGATGGGTGGCTTGTCTTGCAAGAGCGGAAGTTGGGACACTGAGAGCTTTGCTCAAAAAGGAACTATTAGGTACTTTCAATGAGTTTTCCCAACTTGTTCGTAATTTCAGAATAGCCGTAAAGTTTCTAAAATTAGAAGAAACTACTCTTTTTTCGTATTCACCTATACAGTTAAAACTTGTTTTAAAAGCAGCCTCTTGGGACCTCTGCTTCCAATCAGACAAAAAATCAATTCAGGGAAAGAAGAACATAGATATCCTCCTTGATACTTACATGATGAAGCAGCCACAACCTTATGTGCGATGGTCCCTCCCACACGGCATACGAAGATTTTGGTTTTTGTTACGCTATGATTTAATACCCTTAAATCTTCTGCTATCTAAATGGTATGGCTCCTCCTCTTTGTGCAATCTATGTAAATTAAATATTCAGGATTGCATGCATGTCCTACTGATCTGCCCGGCGTTATGTAAATGGCGCACTAGATGGATAAAAGCAATTTGTTTTCGTCTTGGCATCCTAACTTTGAATGATTTTCGTCATGCATTGTATTTTCCTCCTAGCGAAATGTTCTGCTTCTACATTTTTAATTTTTTTAAAGGTTTTTTAGCTATTTACTGATACTTTATGGAGATGCTTTTTGACTTGTCAATCACTTACTGTTCTGGTGGGTAAATTAATCAGTATCTAGGCTAGATATTTCTTGGGAGGCTAACCCTCTGCATTTGTATTGCTTTGTATTGTATTTCTGTATATTTTTTGGTGTGAATATTAATCAGTATCTAAGCTAGATATTTCTTGGGTGGCTAACCCTCTGCATTTGCATTGTTTTGTATTTGTATTTTTGTATATTTTATGTGGCCCTCTGCGGAGAGCCAAAATCATAATAAATAAAATTGAATTGGGTGCCCTTTGAGAGAGTGGGGATAGACATTGTTGGACCAATGGACCCCCCAGCAGCATCTGGGCACAGATTTATACTAGTGGTAGTGGATCATGCCACCAGGTATCCAGAAGCTATTCCCCTTAGGACCACTACAGCTCCTGTTGTGGCCAGGGCCCTACTTGGAGTTTTCTCCAGAGTAAGGTTTCCTAAGGAGGTTGTCTCTGACAGAGGTGTTAACTTCATGTCAGGATACTTGACTGCAATGTGGAAGGAGTGTGGTGTAAATTACAAATTTACCACACCCTATCACCCACAGTGCAATGGGCTTGTTGAGAGATTCAACAAGACCCTCAAAGGGATGATAAAAGGGTTACCTGAAAAGCTTGGGCGAAGATGGGACATCCTTTTACCCTGCCTCCTGTTTGCTTACAGAGAGGTCCCACAGAAGGGGGTTGGCTACAGTCCTTTTGAGCTTCTGTTTGGACATCCTGTAAGAGGACCCCTATGTCTTGTGAAGGAAGGATGGGAGTTACCTCTCAAAAAGCCTAAACTTGACATAGTGGACTATGTACTTGGTCTCCGCTCCAGGATGGCAGAGTACATGGAGAAGGCCTCCAAAAACCTTGGCATGACCAAAAGGCTGTCCTAACTGTTTATCATGCAGGACAGAAGGTGTGGGTGTTGGAGCCAGTGGCCCCAGCAGCTCTCCAAGACAAATTGTCTGGACCCCATACCATCATTGAGCAAAAGGGAGAGGTCACCTACCTGGTGGACCTTGGAACTCCCAGGAGCCCCCATAGGGTGCTTCATGTGAACAGGCTCGAGGCATTTGTCAACAGGGAGGACATGTGCTTGCTCATGGCCACAGATGAGGGGCAGGAGGAAGAGAGTGACCCTCTCCCAGACCTGCTCACTCAGAACCCTGATGATGGGTCAGTTGATGGTGTAGTCTTTTCTGACAGCCTCTCTGAACATCAACAAGAGGATTGCAAACAAGTTCTTCAATCCTTTAGACAAATGTTCTCACTGACACCCATTCAGACAAACTGGTGCACCCATGAGGTGGACACTGGTGACAGTCTGCCAGTCAAGAGTAAAATCTACAGGCAACCTGACCACGTCAGGGACTGCATTAAGAAAGAAGTTCAAAAGATGTTGGAATTGGGAGTCATTGCACCCTCAGAGAGCCCTTGGGCTAGTCCTGTAGTTCTAGTGCCAAAACCTCACACCCAGGATGGTAAGAGAGAGATGAGGTTTTGTGTAGACTACAGGGGTCTCAATGCTGTCACTAAGACAAATGCCCATCCAATACCTAGGGCAGATGAACTCCTAGACAAGTTGGCTTCTGCAACTTTCTTGAGTACATTTGACCTAACAGCTGGTTATTGGCAGATCAGGTTAGCTGAGGATGCCAAGCCCAAAACAGCATTTTCTACCCTAGGAGGTCATTACCAATTTGTGGCGATGCCCTTTGGTTTCAAAAATGCACCTGCCACTTTTCAAAGGTTGGTGAACCAAGTTCTCACTGGGTTGGATGACTTTTGTGCAGCATATCTAGATGATATTGCTGTCTTTAGCTCCACCTGGGAGGATCACCTGATCCACCTGAGGAAAGTTTTGGAGGCCCTGCAGAAGGCAGGCCTCACTATCAAGGCCACCAAGTGCCAGTTAGGGCAGAGTCAGGTTGTGTACCTGGGCCACCTTGTAGGTGGAGGCCAGGTTCAACCATTGGAGAGCAAGATACAGGCCATAAAGGACTGGGCTCCTCAAACCACCCAGACACAGGTCAGAGCTTTCTTGGGCCTGTCTGGTTACTATAGGAAGTTTGTCAAAAATGATGGGTCCATTGTGACACCACTTAATGACTTGACAAGCAAGAAAATGCCAAAGAAAGTTCAGTGGACAGTTAGCTGTCAGAAGGCATTCGATGACCTAAAGCAAGCCATGTGTACTGCACCTATTCTCAAGAGTCCTGACTACTCCAAAACCTTCATTGTGCAAACAGAACAGCTCCCACACCCAACTCAGATGCATCTATCTCAACTGAATATTGATGGTCATGACCAGCCCATTGCTTTTATAAGCAGAAGGCTGACCCCTAGAGAGAAACGTTGGTCAGCTATTGAGAGGGAGGCCTTTGCTGTGGTTTGGGCCCTGAAGAAGTTGAAGCCATACTTGTTTGGAACTCACTTCAGACCGACCATAAGCCCCTCTTGTGGCTAAATCAAATGAAGGGTGAAAACCCCAAACTTCTTAGGTGGTCCATTTCCCTACAAGGGATGGACTTTACAGTGGAGGACTGACCAGGCCAATGCAGATGGTCTCTCCAGGTATTTCCACTTAGAACAGGAAGACTCACCTGGTCATGGTTAGTTTAATGTCCCTAAGTTTGGGGAGGGGGGGTTATGTAGGAGAGTAGAGTCTGCAATCCTATGGTCACCCCAGATTTTTGCTTCACTGGTTTACGACTTTCCCTGGCTGTGGGCCTGCTAATCAGACCCACAGCCTAGCTGTTCTCTCTCTAAATTGATATCCATGTACTTTAGGTGCATTTACCAATCGGTACTGGGCCACCTTATCAGCCCCTGTACAGAGTACCTTAGGTATCCAGGGCATAGGTGTACCCAGGGCCTACCAGGGGCTGCATCATGTATTATGCCACCCCTGGCTGGCCATCCAAAACTGACACAACTGGCTGCAAGACAGCTGGGGCAAGGTGGTGTAATCACCCTTTGCTATAGATATAGTATACCTATATCTAACCCTGAAATGGACACATATATTCCTATCAGTCACTCCTATGGCAGGCCTTATCAATCCTGAAGGCAGAGTGCTTGGAATTATGTGAGATGGTGCTCTGGGAAGCTGAGCCCGTCTGCAGCTTGCGGAACCAAGTCCTAATAGCTGTTCCATGATAAGGCTATACCATATACTCTAAAGTGCATTATAATCCTCGCGGTTGAATGCTAACTTTGGTATAGCATTATCAAAACATGTCGAGTAAGGTGTCATACGAATTGGAATACTACCCCCTCGCCAATTCTGGCGACGGGGGTAGCATTCCACCCTTCTAGAGGGACAGGACATGTATGTAACTGAGAACCCCAGTTAAAGTTAACTCGAGCCTTGGCATCACAAAATGGATTCTGCCACCACAGACACAAGTCTGACCTCCTGCTGCTGGGAGTCCTTCCAGCGAGGGAGGCTTGGACAAAGGGTTTCCTGCCTTGGGAGGTGCAAGCACCACCCCTGACAGGATTTTGTGTATTGGGTAGGACAGGCCTGAAAGGAATGAGACATGCCTGGGGCACACAAGGTGTCCTGTGCATACACCAGTTCAAACCAGTTGCTGGGGCATCCCTGCCCCAGCTCTGGCGCGAAACCGGACAAAGGATAGGGGGGTGTAGCCACCCCCCTCTGGACTTCGGCGTTCTGCTCCCCAGAAGACTGAAGAATCTCCCTTGTGGGCAAGGAGTGTCCACCCTGCAACTGCAGGCACCATCAAGCGTCCAGCGGCTTCACTTTGTCGTCTTCCCTCGAGGATCCAGACTTCAGAGCTCGATGAGACACGGATTCCCAGACCTCTCCGACTTCAACTCACATCTGCAGCACAGCTGAGATCCGTGGGTGCGACAAGACACGTGGGACCGGCCATCTTGAAAGAAACTGCACTTCGCTTCCAGCACGACTCCCGAGGTAAACTCAACCAAGTGCTTTGAGGATTGAGAAGCCCCAGCCCCGAGCAGCTCCTGCACCGAAGATCAGCCCTCCAGCATCCACGAGATCTGCGTGGGGCCCTTCTGCCTGTTTGCTGCTCGACGCGTTGTCTGGTCACTTGCCTGCTGGCTAGTGGCCTCCCAGACGACGAACTTTGAAATCTTAACTGCTGGTCTGGTTGCTCCAGACTGGCCCTTGCTCCCTTCCAGAAGAGGGGCACCCCGGACCCTCCTGGTCCTCTCCAGACGCCGTTTCCACTCACCGCGTGGGTTGCCTTTGCCAAGGCCTGTTGACTCCAAATCCGGATCCGACACCGCTGACAGCGAGAGCCTGCGTGGGACAGCTCGTGCCTCCATCCTGGTCGTCAAAGACACCTCCTGGTCCATGTGGCTGCAGAGACAAGCGGACACTCTTCACCTGATCGCGACGACAGCACCTGGTTCCTTCCTGGTTCCACACCGGTCACTGGCTAGTGACTTTGAACACTGTCCCCTCTGCTTTCAGGTCCTCTTCTTCCTCGATCCACCCGTGGATCGCACCGGACATCTTCCTCCTGGTCGCCTGCAGCATCTTTTCTTCCAGGCTCCATAGACTTCAACGCAGAAGCCCGACACGACTTCGCACCTATGCACCCGCAGCCCGTGGGTGAGGTAACAAGAGCATTTCGGTGCTCAAGGGTAGCTTGACTCTCCTAGTGTCCAGATTCAGTCGTTTTAGTCCTAACTAGTCAGGATTGTCCGTACTCACCTTTTACTTGAACTGTACTGTCCATAGACGTTGTTACGCATCTCGCGTGTGAGTTCACACTCTGCATACGCGTCCCGTGGGCCTCCTATTACTTACCTAAGGTTAGGATAGTGTAGTCCCAGCGAACCTCCAGCCTCTGGACAGCTCCATTCCTTCTATCGTTCTACTTATACAATTTACTTAGTATATGGTTTGTCGTGCCCCTAGGGCACCATTGTAATTTTGTGCAACTTATCGTATTTCTCCTAAGAGATTGTCATGTGCTTAGCCCTCTGATCTCATAAAGAGTTCAGAGGTGTTTGTTATTAATAAATATATTGTTTATTTTCATAACAACCTGTGTGGTGTCCTTTCATCTGGTATTCAAGGGGTTATATGTGGTAAAACAGCTGGCTTCACATGCCAAAAGAGTTTAGCCTAAGACTGCTTTGTCCATGCTACCATTAGGATAGCTGGTCTATAAGGTTGACTTACAACCAATCACTATAAGGGTTGTTTGGACTGATACAAGGTGATCACTAGAACTAGTGAGCATCATATATCAGGCCAACTTCTCACAGCAGCTACTTAGATGCCGCCTTTGCGCACTGAGTTCTTTCTTTTTCTGTGCCAGCACGCGCAGATCCGGGAAGAGCAAGTACACCTAGTCACTTTTTGACTGAGGTCTTTTCGTGGCTTTTTGTCTCAATTCTTTTGATTCTATCAACTTTTGGTGTCGTAGGGATACCCAGTTTCTAGAACTGCGGGGATTGTTCACCGTAGGATGTCGGTGACAGACCCGCACCGTGTGTCTCTACTGCCTGGGGCGTGACCACGACTCCAAGTCGTGCCCCGACTGCCGGGCCATGGCGCTAAAGACTTTGGGGAAAGTTGCTGGAAGTCCTGCAGTCGGCTCTGTGCCTCTCAAGGTCCCAGTCCCGTGGGAGGTCGAGGGACCGGTCGCAAAGCCGTCACCATTGTTCGTCTGGATCTAAGTCTGTGATGTATTCCTATAGGTTCTGTATCGATCCCCCTATTCCTGACCCTGTTCTGGTTAACAAGTTAACTAGCAGCCATCCCATGATGCAGAAACCGTTATCTGATTAAGCCACACCACGGCACAGGAACGTGTTATCTGATTAGGTCATAACGCTTGCCATCTAATTAGACAAGCAATATTCCTCCAGCCCCTGATAAGGCATACGGAGTTCTCAAAACAAATCAAACCTATGACAACCTGTGAAAAACCCTGCGGCCATTGTTTTGATTTCACCGAGAACTTCAGCAAAAGAATGTGCTAACGACCAGTTCGTATGACATCCTTATTGACGTATCTATGTCCATCCTTACGTCAATCTCGGCACCTTACAGGTATAAATATTACCGGTATTGCCTTACGCAAACACACGCGGTGGTGACGAGATCGGAGCAGCCAGACTTGCTGAAGCCCAGAGCAGAGCAGACCCCGCTGGCGCAGCCCCGCCTTCCTGACGCGCTGAGAATGAGACGCTGCTTTCTCCTGCCGAGAAATCCAGCTCCGGCGCTTCCAAGCAGCCCTTGCAGGCAGCCTGGAATATCGAGACCAAAGACGAGAGATACCATCCCTCAACCATTCTAGATTCCAGGTACAGAACTGAATAACCCCTTGCAGAGAATTCTTGAGTCAGTCACTTGGCAAAACAAACTTAACTTAAACTGCTACTTTCTATTCCCGCCCACGTATTAGGCTTAGGTCAGGTACATTGGGGTAGGCGTAGTTAGAAGCACCAGTTGAGTACGATTAGTCAAATGTATATATGTATGTATCTATTTTATCCATTTTAAACCACTATATGGCTTAGAAACCATATAAATGTTTTTACAGTATTATTTTATACTTCTGCTTTTATTGTATGCACTTTACTTAACCATAAGTATTGCGATAATATCGATCCATTTCTCTTGTATGAGAAAAGAGACTGATCAATAAATACCATCTTTTATTGAACACGCCCGTCTCTTCCTTTTCTCTACAATCTGGTGAGACTAAGAATGCACGTACTGACTGAGTAAAATAAATTGTCTTTTGTTTTCACACGACTCTAGAGATACACTCTTGATTAGGGGAGAGCAAAGTTGTCATGTTCTATGGTTGTCAGAAACTAAATCCCTTCTTGTCTATCCAGGGAGGTTCAACTCCTCCTTGCCTATTCGAGAAAGTTTCTAGTGAACTCTGAGCTAGCTGGCAAACCCAACACTTTAAGTCTAATATCGACAATAGAAGACCTAGTTAACGTCTGGTCTAGGCCTATACTATTGAAGGTATTATTCCAATGCGCAGAGCCTATTGGGATAATAGGAACTACACTACATGGTGCCCAAACGTTTGGAAAGGCGATAAAACTAACGCAAGACATTAGAGTAACTCAGTCGTGCTTTTTCACTCAGACTCCTTTTTTCCCATAATACTCCAAAGACGTCTGGAGTGGGTGAAAGGTAATATCCGCCAAACCTCGCAGGAGGAAACTCCTATGTATGGTTCTTGGTTTAGTCAACGTTGAAGGATACACTGTTCCAAAATATTGTGCATCTAATCTTTGTTTCCATAAGAAACCTGATCTGCAAACAAACGGAATAACCTTCTGGACAGTACAATGTCAGACAGTGAAGGAGAAAGAGAGGCAGCTAGAATAGCAGCTGAACTCGTAGCAGCTGATAATACTATGCAAGCAGCAGACCCGGATATAATACTCATCCCGGTCAACATAAGAAAATCTATAACTTTAAAACTTATAGAAAATGGACTGACACCTAGAGGTGGCACAGTCATATTCGTAATAGAGGCACACGAATATCGGCAGACAGAGGTATTCTATTCATGGATACACTTTCCAGCAGCAAACGCTGTAACAAAGTACTTCCACTATTACAAAACAGAGGAACCTCCTAATGAATACACTCCTTTGGAGGAGGTGGAAGTACCACTTACATTTCAAGAGCACCTGCTCTTGTTTAATGGCGCCCTAAAACATAATAATCACATCACCAGGCTCGGTCCATTAGGTAGACCAGGAGCAACGTGGCCGGTCCTAGCCGGATACACACCACATCCAGACATCGAAAGAATGTCTGCAGCAGATCTTTTAACACAAATAAAACAATTAATAAAAGTACATAGACAATTAGTCCAATATGTAATGCGGACTTTAACAATCCAACCAGCAATTAAAATTCCACAGCTGACCCCTCATCAGGGGAACACAAATAAAATTACACCACAGAACATACAGTCCTGCCTAGGTAAAGTACCAGCTAAACGGGAACAAATACCATTCTGGTTAGCACAAAAAATCACCCAAATAGAGGCGGTGTTTCCAGACACCACTCCTGTGGATAAACACAGGATTCTGACTTCCAATGGGAATCGCACCACACGTGGAGGACTGTGACACTTGGGGTACAGTCTTTGCTTCCATTTACACAAAAACGCATGGTGTTCCATCCATCTCGGTAATACCAGATGTGCTAAAACAAATTCAAGATGAATACGGTCCAGAACCCGCTTTAACTCTTGGTATGAAATTACTGAAAGACTTCAAGCAGGTCTCGGCTATATTACTAGCCAATATAAAGGGAGAAGCAGCAAACGTTGTGATCCGCCAAAGGTTAAAAGAAACAGATATAGCAGACCAACCAGCTGAAATTGCCAGAATTATAGAAAAATCCTATGAGGAACTAGGTAGAGATAGTTTAGGTGGAATACCAGTAAAACCCCGACTGATTGAAAGTCCTGAAAAAGTATTTTTTAATAATAATTTAACATCACAAAAAAAGAGCTGGGATGGAAACAAACAATCCAATCCTAAAGAAAAAAGATTCCAGACCAGAGGAAGGTCTCCTCGGCGGAGAGAAAGATCTCCAAACCAAGGACACAGGTCTCCCCAAAGTGAGCCCTCTGGGAAAAAATACAACCTTAGAAATAGGGATAATATAAAGAAGCCTGATAGATATCAAGAAATTGATACACGCCCCTCTCAATCTTTTCAGACTTCCTCGCAGAAATCGGAAAGAAGAGGACGATCAGAACAAAGAGAAGAGCACGTCAAGTCCAAAGACAAGGAACCTGCTCATCTAAAAAAGAAATTACAATTTCCAAAAAAGAAGGTAGCCAGTATTAAAGTAATTAACAATGCCGAGAATACTGAGGACACAACTGAAAAACGGAGAATGGGCTCAGACAATGCTAGACAGCGCAGCAGAAGTGAGCATAGCTCGCAAAGTCCTTATGAATCATCTGGAGACAGTGGACACGAATGAATACCTTCAAGTGGAAACTGCAGACACCAGAGTTAGCAAACCTCACAAAATATATGAAATAACTTTAGGTATAGAAGGGGATAAGACTAGAAAAATAAGGGGACTATTTTGGGATAATCTCTCCAAGGGCTATGACATCCTTCTAGCTGAAAAAGACTGGCCACCAGAGTTTGTCAGGGACTGCCCTCATGGCGAAGAAATAATTATGCCTGCCTTCTCAAATCATATCCCAATTCATAAAAAATACACACTTGCTAGAAAGTGGGCAGTAGCTCAAGCTCCTGCTTTATATAAAAATCATGTAGGATGGGATGAGGACTCTCCTCCTCACAAAATCCAGTTAAAATCACAACCTACTGCACAAAGACAGTACCCAATTAAGCAAGAAGCTAAAAAACAGGTAAAAGAAATCCTAGATCAACTAGAATACCAGGGGGTGATTGAAACTTGCACCTCACAAATGAACAACCCTTTGTTTCCGGTCTCCAAACCAGACAATTCATATCGTCTAGTTTTAGATTACAGACACCTTAACTCATGTTGCAAAACTTTTGCAGTGCAAAACTCGCATAGTGCTGCACTAATGAATAACATAGTGCGCAAAAAATACAAAACAACATTAGACATCTCTAATGGATTCTTTTGTCAAAATATAGCACCAGAGAGCAGATACTTGTCCGCGTTCTCAATAAATGGCGCTCAAAAACAATTCTGTCGGTTACCCCAGGGGTACAAGAACAGCCCAGGATTATTCTCAGCGAGAGTAACAGAGTTACTACAAACATATGATGACGAAGCATTATCTTATGTCGACGACATATACCTAACAGATGATGACTTGGATACTCACTTGAAGAGGGTGAACACCATAATACTTGGGTTCGCAGCAGAGGGTTACAAATTCAACTTTAAAAAATCTAGAATTGCCCATCTAACAGTCCTGTTCTTAGGATATGAATTATCAAGTGAAGGCAAAAGCCTGGCTGACAATTTCCTAGAGAAATGTGCCGTACTCCAAGCACCTAGAACACTAAAAAACCTACAGTCAATTCTAGGCTTCCTAAATTTCGGAAGAACATACATTGCAAATTACGCAGAAAGGGTCAAACCCCTTTATGATCTAATAAAACCAGATTTTAAAAGAACCAATTGGACTCAAAAACACACAGAAATTCTGAGATCCTTACAAACAGATATGTTAAATAAAACAAAATTAGAAACACGTGATAACACACGCAACCTAGTGATTCGAGTCATCCCAGGAAGATGCGGATTCACATACCTGACCTCTAATGAGGGAGAAAAGGTACCAATTGCATTCAAATCACACTTGTACACTAAAGCTGAAATGAAATTTAGCCCAACGGAAAAAATTCTAACTGCAACACAGACAGCTATAGCAAAAGAACGAGCCCTGGCACAAGGTAAACGAATAATAATCGTGACACCGATACCAGCCCTAGAGGCTGTAACAAAAGCAAGCATTCCGAATGCTAAAGCGCTCCATCCGAGATGGATACAATGGGCTAATTCTCTTGCTGCAACAGACGTGGCATACGAATTTGATCCTAACTTAAAAACACAAGAATTTCTCCAATATGAATTCGAATGTCCTCCGCCGACCGAAATTCTGCCTCTAGAACATTACGGCTGTATAATATATACAGACGGATCAGCACAACCCGCAGTGGGGGTTAAACAAGCTTACAGTGCTGCGTGCGCGATTGTTAAAGGTCGCTGGCACGAAGGGAAATTCAAACCAGCAATCACTAAAACACAATCCCTAGGAGATTGTACAGCTCAGCGAGCTGAACTACTAGCATTCAAGATGGCGCTTGAAAATACCGATCGAGAATTCCCCACACTCATAGTGTGCGATTCGTATTATTGCGTTCAGTCTTACAATGAATACTTGCAGATCTGGCTTCAGAATGGTTTTAAGGATGCAAAAGGAGGCACAATCAAGCATAAAATGCTTTGGGAGCAAGTAGCTCTTTTTCAAAAAGAACTACCAAAGACTCACGTGATACATACACTGAGTCATCAACGTGATGGCGTTCACGTTGCAGGGAATTCATTGGCTGATGAGGCCGCGAAGGCAGCTGTGCAAACGGCTTCCGTAGCTGCCATCACGCGGTCAAAAACAAAAATAGACAGCGATATATTACAAGCTGTCAGCGCTACAGAAAAAGATTCGATAGAAACACTCCCGAAAGGCTTTCCAGTGAAGTACTCATACATAACTGATGCGAACAATGTTCCGTTTGCTCAAATCCCTGGAGTGGGGATAGGGCAATTCCAAACATGGAACATAGGTTAGGACTAATCATAGCGGCACACGAAGGGCTTGCTTCGGTACATGCTGGCGTCTCAGCCACAGTATCGTTATTAAAACAGAGATACTGGTGGCCACAAATGAGAAGACAAACAAGGAACTATGTTCTAGAATGTGAAATATGTCAAAGAATGAAAGTATCAACGGTGAGACGACCAGCACAGACGCCCCTTCTAATCTCAGATAAACCATTAGCCTGTGTTTATCTGGACCACTGTGGCCCCTTACAAAGGGATGGTAACTATAAATATGAGTTAAATGAAAACACAGGTGCACCATAAACTGAACAAGTTTTCAAATTCAATTATAACAAATTCACAAATTTGATTGTCCAAAAGGTCCGTTTTGTTTTGATGATTTATTTGATGATGACGCGTTTCGTCCCAGCCGGGACTTCTTCAGGGCAAGTGTAAAATAAATATCCAAGGTGAGGTGTAAAATAACCAGTTGGGTTGCAGTCAATCTCTACTCCAAAATGGATAGTAAGTATACACGTGGATAGTCATAAAACTATTCAATCATGAGGTATCGTATATATAAGGGGTCTTGGCCAAAGTGCTATAATGGGTTATCAATGCTTTATAGGATAAATATTTTGAACTCCAAATAGTATAAAGAAATAAATATGTGGTGCACCATCGATGCGATGTGCACTGCAATCTAAAGATATCCAAGTGCCCCTTGTAACGGAGATCCTGACATCAAATGTAGTCTCTCATTATTCCTCCTCCTTGATTCTAGGAGAAGCTAGAAAAAGCGGGAAATAACCGCCCAGACGTGGAGTCCCCTCAGTCTGAATAACGGCTGAAGTTAATTTATGAACTATAAATATATCCTGGTCGCAGTGGATTCATGCACAAGATTCATATGGATGTGGCCCCAGCGATCAGCTGACGCCAGAGCTGTTATAAAAGATTTGCGAGTCTTTATCGGCACATACGCAATTGGCATGCTGCATTCTGACCAGGGTCCTGCTTTTAGCTCTCGAGCTTATAAGGAGGCCATGACCAGCATGGGCATTGCATTGCGGTACTCTTGTCCATTTCATCCCGAGGGAAACGGAATCGTAGAAAGAAAAAACCGTGACATAAAGCAATCTATAACAGCAAAGGTATTAGGTTCGGGAGCTGGGTGGGTCAAACATCTAATAAGTGTCCAACGTAGTCTAAACAACCTGCCAAGAAATTCTCTGAAGGGATTCAGTCCGTACGAATTATTGTTTGGAACTAGGATGTTGGTCTTAGATCTTGACAGTCAGACTTCAGTGGTGAAGGAAAAAAGCTTTGATATCAAAGATCGTTTGGCTATTTTGCAGGACTTAAACGAAACAAGAAAAGACCTGAGCAACATAAAGTTGAAACAGCAGCCAACAACCACTGAAGAACCACCACCTGTCCCAGCAAGACCTGTCTGGATTCCAAAAGTCGGGGATCTAGTCAGAGAAAAGATCGCGGTAAAGAAGGAATTTGGGCCTTCTTACAGAAAAGCAGTTCCTGTCTTGTCTATCAACGGGACAAGATCAGTTGTACTACCGCCGCTTGCTGGTAAAAAGGAGAACCGAGTTGTATCCATCGACCTGGTAAAACCACAATCATGTGGCCGATAACAAACAGTAGGCCAAGTGGACTCCCGATAAGTAGCAGAACACCAAGATTTGCTACCAATACAGAGGTCCTAACTAAGAGGCTAATCACATTCGAAACGCCTACAGAACAACAACAAGGACTATGCAACAATGCATTGGAACTCAGACCTCTAAAAACCCAAATAAAAACATTTAGTAGAGACACACCAACCTACAATGAGGTAACAAATGAATATGCTGAAGCTGCAAGAAACAGTAATCCTGAAGCAATTGGAACAATTGGCAGAACGGCATCCGGCTACTTCATCAACTTCGATGATTCCTCTGAAGACCTAAGTGAATCAAAGACACAGCCATCAACAAAAACTTTTAAAGATAAAGCTAAGGAACTTTTGAAACAGCTGAAAGAAACCTATCTGATTTCTCCATGGATTGAATTTTGGGTGTCCTTTGGTGCCTTTATCCTCATACTCTGGCTCATCATGGTACTATGCTTGGGACGCTTCATTGAGGGAAAATATGCTAAAATGGACACAGCAAGCCAGAAAATCAACTTGATCCTCAAGCCACACACATCTTCACACGTCGAGAAAAGAGAACTTTCTTCAGTCAACTTCACAGCCAATCCTATACCGGGTGGGGTAGCATGGGACAACACTGACTATGAAATTTATGGTCCGGTCGAAATCCTGAAATATCCACACCAAATCAAGATCTTGTTGAGTGACTTTGTAAAACCAAGCTCATTTGCTGATGATTGGGACTTTGAAAGTATTAATAATATGATGTCTGACCTAGTGATGTCTGCTAAATTTACCAAACATGATTATTTGCAGGGTTCATCCAACTATGATAGTATGTACTGTTACAACCACTATGGTAACCATTTTCTACATACATCTGCACAACCTAGAAATGTTTTAAATTATAATCAATGGGAACATTGTGCAACCCCTCCAAAAGGAAGCTCAAGAACCGTTTATGACAAATATTCATACTTTTCAGGGTTCAACACAAGTAACGCTGAAACATTTTATTTCAAATTGTCAAATAAGACAGGAACAAAAACTATGCTTACAAACACGAAATTGATATATTCAGACTCGTTTTTTGCACAAATGAATACATTTGGTTTTGATTATTGGGACAAAAATGTTGAAGTAAAAAGTGTTTGGGGTACAAAAGAATGGCAAGTACAAGGTATAGAATCATTGTTTAGAGCCTGCATGATCCCAGAACAAATTATATTTTTGAATGACACTGTTCAACAAACTACCTGTCTTGGCCTAGCCAAAATCAAAGACTTAAATAAACCGTCTATTCCAAAGCCAACTATGAACAGCAATAGCTCTACAGATGAAGAGATAGACGTAAACTATGTATTAAACCAAAACAGAACACATCCTGATTGGAAACAATGGTTGATCTGGCCCACAGATACTAATAACTGTCAAGACAGATTCCTGAACAAGATACAGGGGTTCACATTGACCAGGCCAGACCCTAGATATTCCCAAAGACAACACCCAGGGATAATCACCACCTACAGTGTGGGCAAACTCTGCCTTCAATGGCTACAAACTTCCACACTGACAGAAATTAAGCAACACCTAACTTTACTTACTGATGGTGCTGACTTGCGTGAATTCATTATGGGACCGCGCAAACAGCGTCAAAAACGCTTCATAGCAGCCTCTATATATGCAGCTTACAATGAGGCCTGGAAGGTAACTCAAATTGAGACAGCAGAAAGTATACGGGAAATTGACCGTATTAATTTGGAAAAATCACTTTCTGTAGTGGACAATGGGTTAATGACTCTGTCCTCCAGAATTTTTTCTTTGGACAGCATTGTGTCTTCAGCAATCGACATAATATCGCAAGACTTACTGTTGTTACAACACGGTCAGTCTCAATTGCGTTCTATTGTACAGCTTGGCTGGACGTTACAAAATCTGCGTTCAGGCTATGTGCCTTGGCGTTTAATCAACACAACGTCACTATTCAATATCTTTAACCTTACTGATAAACAAGTCAGTATGGCACAGAAGGGTGCTGATTATACAATCCTGAGCATTGAGAAACTCGAGAGATTACCAGTGACAATGTCAGAACGACCTGTCAGTGAATGGATAATACATGGGATAATTAATATTCCAATATCAACCTTCAGGTTTCAATACTGCCAAAAATATATACAGGCTGGCATGTACGAAAAATTGGGAAAAGGGTACGTTAAGACAACATGGAACTTGCCCTATTCACATGCATGTGTCAGTAATAAAGGACAGAAAGTGTTTCTTAGTGGCAATAATTGTGCGATGTCACTAAGCGTTACACTTCTGTGTAATGGAATTAGTTTGCATGGAGCCTGTGAAGGGAACTCAAATAACCTTTCATGTCACCAGCTAGGCGCACCTGCAACAGAGATAGAACCATTCTTTAAAAGACTCTATAACGGGAGTTACATTCTAATTGTGGATCGCAGATGTTGTAGTTTTCTGCCCGGGATTCCTTATCTCATAACTACGACTGCGAAGGTCATGTGCTGTGGACGCTTATTGTTCCCCAACTCCTTTCCAGACAGGGAGGCAAGGGCATGGCCTAACTTGAAAATTACTTCTATTCGAATTGATACTTTAAGCAGAATGAAAACGGTGCTTCTTCAGACGCCGACCAGGCTCACGTCATCAAAAGAAACGTATGATCTCCTAGTCGCAAGGACGACTGCAGAGATTCACTCATTGCTATCAACTAATTCCCCCATACATTTCGCAGAAATCCTGAATGAAATCTTAAATACTTCTGATACCAGTGGAGTCTCAAAAGTATTTAAGACAGTATTTTCGATGGCATTAACACCATTCAAAGCCATACTGGGTATTTTTCCAGACTTCGTCCATTCGATTTTTGGCGGACTTCCCCTCATTTTGGGACTAATTGCAGGAATCCTATTCCTGGTCCTTATATTTCGTTATGGCAAACCATGTCACAGACAAAACACCTGCGACAAGGGAAGAAACAATCCGAGCCATTGGATACCGGGACCGGATATCAAAAATCCTGGGACTATCCCGGCTTAGAGACCTGAACATGACTTGGTTTCTTTCATTTCGACCAATGTGGCATCGATGTGTTTTACCTGTATTAAGGTGCTTGCTGTGCGGAGAAGAATGCGTGTTGGACACCTGTCTGACGCTACAATCGGATGCGCCTATGGATGCAGAAACATTGTTGGGTCCGGTAACGGCTCATGCTTTGTGCTGCCCTCAACGGCTGCCAATCCTGATGACGGCATTCGTGGAAACTTCACCACTACGATTAAGGGGTAGTGAAGTTCAAGATGAAAGCAGCATCGATCAGGTACGACCTTCTGTCAGCAATACTAATCAAAACGTCAATGGAGACAATCATGCACATGAATGCATGGTTGCACCTTTTTCCGAGTTAGTGGAACTTTCACAGGAAGCTGTTGACAGATTTTTCGACAGTCTCAATGATATGATGTTCTCACCAGAGCAGAAATAACGACTTTTGAGCAAGCTAGCACACGGCGTTCCCAACACCCTGAATTTGGCCTTCAACTTTAATAATAAAGTAGCATGAACAATTTTCCCTCCAGTTCACGGACAGCAATCTTTTCAGCAGCCCCAAAATATTTTTACGATTTTTCGGGACACTTAGCTTCTACTTAAAGTAAGAACTATTCTTAGAGAACTAAATTTCTATTTTCGGAAACTTTATAGACATTAGCTGCACGCTGGTATGTTCATAATTATTTTATTCTGTGATGGAATGGTCTCGAACCTTTTTTCTTCTGTATTAAAGAGCCATTTCATGTGTAATTCTCATATTCAAATAGTAATAATGTATACATGCGTGATTAATTTAGCATTAGTCTACTGCTTAAGTGCATTTAGTACGGGAAACAACCTTTACAACGCAACTTTTACAACGCAGTACCATTACAACGAAACTTTTACAACGCAAAAACTATTACAACGCATGTATTTACAACGCATGTTTTTACAACGCAGGTACCTTTACAACGCATACCATTACAACGTAAGTATTGGTAAGTATATAATTATATTTAAAATGTTATATGTTTGGGTTTTGTTAAGGGGTATTTTTAGGGTTCAGGGTCAGTTTTCAGTTTTTGGGTAAAGGGGTATTTTTAGGGTTCAGGGTCAGTTTTCAGTTTTTGGGTAAAGGGGTATTTTTAGGGTTCAGGGTCAGTTTTCAGTTTTTGGGAAAAGGGGTATTTTTAGGGTTCAGGGTCAGTTTTCAGTTTTTGGGTAAAGGGGTATTTTTAGGGTTCAGGGTCAGTTTTGGGTTTTTGGGAAAAGGGGTATTTTTAGGGTTCAGGGTCAATTTTCAGTTTTTGGGTAAAGGGGTATTTTGAGGGTTCAGGGTCAGTTTTCAGTTTTTGGGTAAAGGGGTATTTTTAGGGTTCAGGGTCAGTTTTCAGTTTTTGGGTAAAGGGGTATTTTTAGGGTTCAGGGTCAATTTTCAGTTTTTGGGTAAAGGGGTATTTTTAGGGTTCAGGGTTAGATTTTGGTTTTTGGGTAAAGGGGTATTTTTAGGGTTTAGGGTCAATTTTGGGTTTTTGGGTAAAGGGGTATTTTTAGGGTTCAGGGTCAGTTTGGGGTTTTTGGGTAAAGGGGTATTTTTAGGGTTCAGGGTCAGTTTTGGGTTTTTGGGGTAAAGGTGTACAGGATAAATTAAATTAAATAAAATAATTAAATTAAATTAAATTAAAAAAAATTAATTAAATTAAATTAAATAAAATAATTAAATTATATTAGAATTAATTACATTAATTAAATTAAATTAATTAAAATAAATTAAATTAAATTAATTAATTTAATTACATTACATTAAATTACATAAAATTAATTAAATTAAATTAAAATAAATTAATTATATTAAATTACATTAAATTAAATTAATTAAATTAAATTATTTAAATTAATTAATTTAATTAAATTACATTAAATTAAATTAATTAAATTAAATTAATTAAATTAAATAAATTACATTAAATTACATAAAATTAATTAAATTAAATTAAAATAAATTAATTATATTAAAATACATTAAATTAAATTAATTAAATTAAATTATTCAAGTTAAATAAATTAATTAAATTACATTAAATTAAATTAATTTTAATTAATTTATATTTCAAAAAATATTATATACTTACTAATACTTACGTTGTAATGGTATGCGTTGTAAAGGTATCTGCGTTGTAAATACATGCGTTGTAATGGTACTTCGTTGTAATGGATCCTGCGTTGTAAAAAATGCGTTGTAAAGGTAGTCGTTGTAAAAGTATGCGTTGTAACGTCATACATCCTTTAGTACATGTGACTATTTTTTGTTCCGTATATTACATGATTTCGAAATGCATTATATGTATTTTGGGGTGGTAAGGTATACACGATACTCTACAGTATGTTTTACTATGCCTAGATTCGTAAATATGGCCATAGTTAGCGTGGAGTGGGTGTGATGTATTCCTATAGGTTCTGTATCGATCCCCCTATTCCTGACCCTGTTCTGGTTAACAAGTTAACTAGCAGCCATCCCATGATGCAGAAACCGTTATCTGATTAAGCCACACCACGGCACAGGAACGTGTTATCTGATTAGGTCATAACGCTTGCCATCTAATTAGACAAGCGATATTCCTCCAGCCCCTGATAAGGCATACGGAGTTCTCAAAACAAATCAAACCTATGACAACCTGGGAAAAACCCTGCGGCCATTGTTTTGATTTCACCGAGAACTTCCGCAAAAGAATGTGCTAACGACCAGTTCGTATGACATCCTTATTGACGTATCTATGTCCATCCTTACGTCAATCTCGGCACCTTACAGGTATAAATATTACCGGTATTGCCTTAAGCAAACACACGCGGTGGTGACGAGATCGGAGCAGCCAGACTTGCCGAAGCCCAGAGCAGAGCAGACCTCGCTGGCGCAGCCCCGCCTTCCTGACGCGCTGAGAACGAGACGCTGCTTTCTCCTGCCGAGAAATCCAGCTCCGGCGCTTCCAAGCAGCCCTTGCAGGCAGCCTGGAATATCGAGACCAAAGACGAGAGATACCATCCCTCAACCATCCTAGATTCCAGGTACAGAACTGAATAACCCCTTGCAGAGAATTCTTGAGTCAGTCACTTGGCAAAACAAACTTAACTTAAACTGCTACTTTCTATTCCCGCCCACGTATTAGGCTTAGGTCAGGTACATTGGGGTAGGCGTAGTTAGAAGCACCAGTTGAGTACGATTAGTCAAATGTATATATGTATGTATCTATTTTATCCATTTTAAACCACTATATGGCTTAGAAACCATATAAATGTTTTTACAGTATTATTTTATACTTCTGCTTTTATTGTATGCACTTTACTTAACCATAAGTATTGCGATAATATCGATCCATTTCTCTTGTATGAGAAAAGAGACTGATCAATAAATACCATCTTTTATTGAACACGCCCGTCTCTTCCTTTTCTCTACAATCTGGTGAGACTAAGAATGCACGTACTGACTGAGTAAAATAAGTTGTCTTTTGTTTTCACACGACTCTAGAGATACACTCTTGATTAGGGGAGAGCAAAGTTGTCATGTTCTATGGTTGTCAGAAACTAAATCCCTTCTTGTCTATCCAGGGAGGTTCAACTCCTCCTTGCCTATTCGAGAAAGTTTCTAGTGAACTCTGAGCTAGCTGGCAAACCCAAAACTTTAAGTCTAATATCGACAATAGAAGACCTAGTTAACGTCTGGTCTAGGCCTATACTATTGAAGGTATTATTCCAATGCGCAGAGCCTATTGGGATAATAGGAACTACACTACAAGTCTTCGCACTCAGGGTCAGGTAAGACGAAGCATTCCAAGAAGAAGTCGAAGAAGCATTGTCGGTCTTCGACTTCCCTCGACCGTAACGTAGCTGAGGGTTCGGGTGGTACCACCCCCTTGGCTCCGGCGTAGCCTGCGAAGTCGCTGCAAGCCTACCCGCCCTTTCCGGGTCCATCGGCGACACCTGCTCAGGCGCAAGACTTTCTTGCAGCTATGGCCTGACTCTTTGGGCTGTCTGGCCCCGCCTGTGCGCCTACGGGCCCGACTGGGGGTCCTGCCCTTCTATCACCAGCAGCTTCTGCCCAGCCGTCGGCTTCAGCCCCGATGCCGCAGGACACCCTCCGGATCCGGGCTTTGATCCCGGTCGACCTCATAACACCTCCACCGATGTCGATCCCTCCTCTTGCACTACCTCCGATGTCATCCGGTGCTACCATCGACGCCGGACCCAGTTTCAGGCCCCGTACCGGACACGGCGCCGGATCGGCATCGCTCAACGCTGATGGCGTTATTTTACCCCCATGTCCGTCCTCCTTTTTTCAGCCTATTTCGCCGACTTCGGAGGAAGGGGAGGACTGGGCGGGGTCTGAGGACCCTATCACATAACAGTGTGACTTTGATACAGACTGGGCAGAGGATTTGGGGGATGCCAGCGGTCTTGACACCTCACATGACCTTGGCATGCTGTCTTCTCCTACCGTGGCTATGGAGGAGGGAGCAAGTTCCGCAGTGGTGTTGCGTATGGGCAGCCGAGGCCCTCCACCTCGAACTCCCTACAGTGGCCTTCAAGACTAACCTCCTGACAGAAGTGCTTCAGCCAGAGGCAACCTCTTCAGAGCCCTTGCTGCCTTTTAATGACGCACTTTCGGACGTTCTTTTGGGCACTTGGTCCAGGCCCAACACAGGGGCTCCTGTGGACAGGAACGTGGCCTGACGCCATCGCCCGGCTCCGTTAGACCCCCTCTTTCTCTCCCAACACCCCACTCCTGAGAGCTTGGTTGTTCCAAGCCTCTGCTTCCCAGAGCGCATTCCCTTCCGCACCTCTGGATAGGGAATCCAAGAAGCTGGAGCAGCTTTTCAAGAAGCTGTTTTCATCTGCCAGCTTAGGGCTGCGGTCGGAGAACACCGCGTGCTTCTTGGGCCATTATTCCCACTCTTTATGGGACACGGTTGCGCAGGTGCTGCCCAGCTCTCCGGAGGAGGCCCAGGCACTTCTCTACCAAGCTACAGCAGCTGGGAGAGATGCAGCTAAGTTCACCATTCATTGTGGGCTTGATACCCGCCGACTTGCTGGGCAGGGTGATTTCTACGCCGGTGGAGCTTCGGCGCCACGCCTGGCTGAGTAGAGCTAGCTTCTCAGGGGATGTCCAGAACACTCTGATGGACATGTCCTTTGATGGCATTCGCCTTTTTTGGCACTAAAGCAGACACTGCTTTGGAGTGCTTTAAGGACTCACGGGCTACGGCCAAGTCCTTGGGCCTGTCTTCCACTCGCCATCCTCCGCCTTCTGCTTTTCGCTCCTTTCGTGGCCACGGAAGGGATGCCCCAACACGTTCATTTCAGAGCTACAGGCCTGCGCAACAGCAACCTCAGCCTGGACGTGGGAACCGCCGAGCCGGTTCTGGGGGCCTGCAGGCAGGTCAGTCCACCTCCACCCTGTAGCACCCACTTCAAAGCCTTCCTTGTCTGAACTTTCAGGCCCATCAATTGCCAGTGGGCAGCAGGATTCGCCATCATCTCCCCACTGGTACTACATCACCTTGGACAGGTGGGTGCTACAAGTAGTCCAAAGGGGCTACTCCCTCCCCTTCGAGACTACTCCTCCAGCCATGCCATCTCAGTACCACCGCATGTCGGGGGAGCATCTTGAACTTCTTCAGCAGGAATTCACGGCCCTCTTGGCAAAGGGGGCCATCGAGCGCGTTCCTGGGCCTGAAGTAGGTCGTGGTTGTTATTTCCGCTACTTTCTGGTCCCCAAGACGGACACGGGCCTGGACCTTTAGGAACGTCTACTGCTCCCTCCGGAAGGAGAAGTTCAAGATGTTGTCGCCAGCTCAGGTCTTGTCTGCCCTCGACCCTGGAGACTGGATGGTAGCATTGGACTTGCAGGACGCATATTTCCGCATCTCCGTCCTACTTTGCTCCCCTTTGGCCTTACCAACTCCCCTCGGGTGTTCATGGAAGTGATAGCTGTGTTCTCACCTCATCTGCGCAGATGTTAGAATTGGGGGTCTCTGGTTGACACAGGTCAGGACTTGTGACAAGGGACCCTCTCCTTTAGTCAGGGCAAGGGACTTACACTTAAAAATAACCCCTGCTCACCATCTAGGTTGCGTGGCGCGAGCAGACAAGGCTAAACTTCAGAGCGTTATGGGTTAAGCATTTGTAACTACACACAGTAACTCAGTGACAACACCACACATGGACACCACACCGGGTTTGTATAAAAAATAATCTTTATATAAGGCTTAGCACTAGACCCAAATAACATTTGTAAAATGAGGCCACAATACTATTTAGCGAAATAAGTGTTCTGTTAAAAATGCGTAGTTCTTGGTTCCTGTGCGCGTTGTGCACTCTTGTCTGACTTTCACCGTGTAAAACAAATGTCAAAAGGTACTATGCAAGAGTTGCAGACCCTTGGTCCGTGGCGTACACACAGGGGTACGAGTGGAGTCACAGTACCTTTTTGGATGATGAGCCCGCCTCGAATGAGGCATACGGTCAGTGTAGACAACCAAAAAGATGCTGGTGAGCTCCTCTGCTAGGCGGGCCCCAGCTGTTGTAGGCGTCTCTGTGAGAGGCGTAGAGCAGGGGAGCCTCGAGGAGCGGGGCGGGCGATGCGAGTTGTCTTCTGCGTCCACGGCGTTCGAGCTGTACCTTCGGTTCGGAGCTGCTGAGTAGATGCGGGCAGCACGGCACGAGGCAGCCAGTACGAGGCGTACGGGCTGGGCTCTTTCAGTGCGGTGCGGCCTCTGTGATCCGGAGCACGGTGCGAGGCGGCTGGTACGCTTCGTGCGTACGGGCCGTAATAGGCTTTGTGAGGCACTCCGATCGGCTTCCAGCGGTGGGGAGCGGCGAGGTGAGTAGAGCGGTTCGGAAAGGGGGGAAGAGTGAGGCAGAGTGCGGGCAGCCCTGGCGGGAGGGTGTGAGGGTCGGCTCGTAGCGGAGCGGGCTCACACGGTGCGGGGGCGGCCAGGCACAAGCGTCACAATAAAGGATGGTACGAGGCGCACTGGGATCGCGGCTCCAGCGTTAAGGAAGGGCAAAGTTCAGCAGATTTGTCAGCGAAGCTAGGAGGAGTCCAATAATCCTGGGACTCCGTTCAGGGGGCAAGCTCACCCACAAGCCCTTGGAGATTGTTGAAGCACAAGGTTGCAAAGTCTCTTCAGTCTTTTCCTCTCCTTTCACAGCAAAGCACCCACTGCAGGCCCATCCCCCAGGTTAGGGACAGTACTCCTCTTTCAGCTTTTCCAGGTCCTTATTGTCGGGCAGAGGTTCTTCGTGGTTCAAACAGGATCTGATTTCTTAGGAGCAGGGCTCCTATATTTATACCACATTTCTTTTGTTCTTTCAGGCCAGGGGGCCTGTGCCTAGTTTAGTCCAGTCTTTGAGCACTTTGTTGACAGGATGCAGGCTTCTGCTTTGAGTGTGTAGGGGAGAGACATCAGACGCTCCGCAGGAGTTGGAGCCAGCATTGCATTGACAAGTACAGTCCAGGAGTACTCTGTTGACAGTCTTCCCTCTCTCTTTACAAGGTGCAGGGCAGAGACGTCAGACGCTCCACGGGGGATGGAGCCAGCATTGTGGTAGCAGAGCACAGCCCTATTCAGAACCTAGGTGCACTCCTCCCACCCATCTGGCTGTAATCTACCTATTCACCACCTGGCAGCCCCAGCCTGTCTCCTGGAATTCCCCAGCACTGTCACACACAGAAACCAGACAGCAGATACACATCAGAGCAGAGGCGGACTAAAATGGTTAGGCAAGCAAATACCAACTTTCTAAAAGTGGGATTTGCAAACACAGAACATTAAAATAAACGTTGATAAAGATGTATTTTATTATTCTGAGTTCAGGCATACCAAACTCAAATTTCTACCATGTTCCCTCAGTCTGCTAGGATTATAGAGTGTAATAATTCCAGCAGCCCAGTCCGGCCTATGAGAACAGGTAGCCTTACAATAGTGAAAAACGAAAATGGCTGTAATTCACTATTAGGACATGCCACATGTAGGAGAGTAGGGTCTGCAATCCTATGATCACCCAGATTTTTGCTTTTTGCTTCACTGGTTTACGACTTTCCCTGGCTGTGGGCCTGCTAATCAGACCCACAGCCTAGCTGTTCTCTCTATCCAAATTGTACTCAGGTGCTGAATTGGCACTGGGCCCTCTCTGAGTCCCTGTACCCAGGGCTGAGGTGCACCCAGAAGTCTCCCAGGGGCTGCAGCATGTATTATGCCACCCCTGGGCTGACTAACTAAATCTGACACAACTGGCTGCACGACAGCTGGGGCAAGGTGGTGTAATCACCCCTTGCTGTAGATATAGTATTCCTATATCTAAACCTAAATGGGCACACAGATCTCCTATCAGTCACTCCTATGGCAGGCCTTAACAATCCTGAAGGCAGAGTGCTTGGAATCGTGTGAGATGGTGCTCTGGCATGAGCTGAAACTGTCTGCGGCTTTCGGGATCCATCCCTTAGCCGTTTCCATGATATCGCATACCATATACTCTTAAGTGCATTATAATCCTCGCGGTTATATGCCAACTCTGGTATCGCTTTATCAAAACATGTCGAGTAAGGTGTCATACGAATTGGAATACTAACCCCTCGCCAATTCTGGCGACGGGGTTAGCATTCCACCCTTCTAGAGGGACACAACATGTATGTAACCTGTAACCCCGGTTAAAGTCAAACAGAGCCTTAGCTCCACAAAATGGATGCTGCCACCGAGACACAAGTCTGCCCTCCTGCTGCTGGGAGTCCTCCCAGAGCAGGAGGCAAGGACAAAGGGTTTCCTGCCAGGGGCGGTGCCAGCACCGTCCCAGACAGGATTTTGTGTATTCCAGGTAGGCAGGGCTTTAGAGGAAGGTGACTGCAAGTGGCACCCCGGTGCTCACGGTGCATAGGCCGGCTGAAACCAGTTCCAGGGGCACTCCAGCCCCTGGCCTGGGGAAAGCCCGCCAAAGGAGAGGGGTGTAACCACCCCCCTCCTGGTCCCACCCATAGGGCAGGACTTAGTCGCGTGCCAGCCCCCTTTTTCAAGATAAAGGTAGGAACTGGCCCCCTTCCAAATTAGATCATCTTTGGAATCAAGACACGACTTTCTACGAAAGGACTTCAAGATTTCTTCTTCAAGATTCTCCCTTGTGACTAAGGAGCAGTCACCCTGCATCCGCAGGCACCATCTTAAGAACACTGCGGTCTGCTGCAAGTCCTTCCTCCGGAATCCGACTGCCCAGCTCGACGAGAACCGGCTTCCCTGGCACCTCTGACCTCTACCCACCTCTACAGCTAAGCTGAGAACCGTGGGTGCGACGAGACCTCGAGGGACCGGCCATCTTCAAGACTGCACGACTTCTTTCCAGCACGACCGCCGAGGAATCCTCTGGTGAGTGCTTTGGGGTCCGAGAAGCCCCGACCCTGAGCAGCCCCAGCACCGAAGTTCAGCCTCCCAGCATCTCCACGATCTGCGTGGGGCCCTTCTGCTTTTTGCTGCTCACCGCGTTGTTTGGCTACTAGCCCGCTGGGTTGTGGCCTTCTTAACGACGCCCGACGACATCACTGCTGCTGGTCTGGTTGCTCCAGACTGGCCCTTGCTTCCCTCCATCGGAGAAGTACCCTGGACCCTCCTGGTCCACTCAAGACGCCATTTTAGGTCCACCGCGTGGGCCTTGCATTTGCCAAGACTTGTTGCCCCAATCCTGGGTCCAGCGACGTCGACAGCAAGAACCTTCGTGGGACAGCTCGCACCTCCACCCTGGTCGCCGACAACGCCTCCTGGTCCGAGAGACTGCAGAGCCCAGCAGCGCCCACTCACCTGACTGCGGTGACTTCGCCCGGTGCCATCCTGGTGCCCACTTAATCACTGGCTAGTGATTCAAGAACTTGGTCCCCTCTGCTTTCAGGTTTTCTTCTTCCCTGATCCAGGCTTGGATCTCTTCGAACTTTTCTTCACTGGCCGCCTGCCAGCAACTTCTTCTTCAGGCTCCTGGTCCGTCAACGTGGGTTTCCGACGCAACTTGAACCCTATGCAGCCGCAGCCCCTGGGCTAGGTAAATCCAGCACTCCGGTGCCTCAGCATAGTCCAACACTCCAAGTGTTCGGATCCACTCCCGTTTTCGTCCCAGCTAGTCGGGTTCGCCCGAGAACAGTGACTTTGTGAATTCTAGCTTCCATAGGCTTTTTCCCGCCTTACGCGTGAGAGTTCCCACTCTGCACGTGGCTCCCCTAGGCCTCCTGCTCCTAACCTGAGTGTTCAGTATTGTAGGCCTAGCGTTTCTAAAGCCTCTGAGAATCGTTACTTACCTGCTAGTAATTCGCATTCCACTTTTGTAGTATATGGTTTTTCGTGCCCCTCGGGCATTTGTGTAAATTGTGCGACTTAAAGTATTTTCATAAGAGTTTTGTTGTGTGCTTAGCTCCCTGTCTCATAAAGAGCCAGGGTAGTCTTGTTATAAATAAATACACTGTTTATTTTCATAACAACTTGTGTGGTGTCCTTTCACTTGGTGTTCAAGGGGTAATGTGATGGTAAAACAGCTGGCTTAACACGCCCTCTAGAGTTTTAGCCTTAGACTGCTCGTATCCATGCTACTAGGATAGCTGGTCTATAAGGTTGACTTACAACCAATCATCAATAAGGGTTGTTTGGACTGATATATAGTGATCACTAGAATAGTGAGCACTGCACATCAGGCCAACTTCTCACACCACACACATCAGGGCTTGTCCTACCTTATACTTACAATGCACCCTGCCCTTGGGCCTACCATAGGGTTGACTAATATGAAGTTAAGGGAAGGTTTAGGGACTGGCAAGTGGGTGCACTTGCCCAGTCAGCATGCCAGTACCAGACTGCACGCAGGTTCTGCAATGGCAGACCTTAGACACATTTTACATGGCTGCTCCTGTGGGTGGCACAACCAGTGCTGCAGGCCCACAAGCAGCATTTGTATTTACAAGCCCTGGCACTCCTGGTGCACTTTACTGGGGTCTGACAGTAAACCAAATAAGCCAATCATGAAATCCAATCAATGTATACATTTTATACAGGGAGAACTTGCACTGTGGCACTGATTGGCAGTGGCACAGTTCTCTGAGCAGCTAACACCAGCAAAACATATGAGGCACAGTAACCAAAAAGTGGAAGGGAGACCCACGCCAAGGTGCCAGGTCTAACAGCAGATCAGGGGTTCCAGTCTTCCCCTATCGACGACTGGTTTTTGAAGGTGGGTTTGTGTCAGGCAGTCTCCCACCTCCAAACTACGGCCGACCTACATTTGCTGGGATTCTCCATCAATGTGCCAAAGTCGCACCTGATTCCCTATCAGAAGCTTCTCTTCATCGGAGCGGTTCTGGACTCGGCGCCGTTTCGGGTTTATCCTCCCGAAACAGTGAGTCTGGGATATTCAGGCTATGATTCCGATCTTTCAGCCTCTATCCCGAGTTTCGGTCAGGATGACCCTCCGGCTCCAGGGCCTGATGGCCTCCTGCATCCTGCTAGTGGATCATGCCAGATGGCATATGCGGTCTCTGCAGTGGGACCCGATGTTCCAGTGGGCACAGCATCAGGGCAACCTGTCCGATCACGTCCAGATCTCGGTTGGCACTGAATGACAATTGCAGTGGTGGCTCACGAATTGCGATTGGGTCAATGACAGATCCCTCTCCCTTCCCCAACCGGAACACACAGTTGTGACGGACGCGCCCCTTCTGGGATGGGGCGGCCACATGGTAGAGGAGGAGATCAGAGGCCTCTGGTCTCCAGCAGAGTCCAGGCTCCACATCATCCTTCCGGAACTTCGGGCGATCCGGCTTGCACTGAAGGCATTCCTTCCCTCTGTCCGGGGAAGAGTGGTGCAAGTGTTCACGGACAACACCACCACCATGTGGTACTACAACAAACAGGGCGGTGTGGGGTTGTGGACCCTATGTCAAGAGGCTCCGCGCCTCTGGACTTGGATGGAACACCAGGGCATTTCCCTGGTGGTTCAACACCTGGCAGGTTCTCTGAAAGCCAGGGCGGACGAACTCAGCCGCCGGTGCATGATGGATCACGAATGGCGTCTGAACTTGGACGTGGCGCAAGGTCTCTTTCAGTAGTGGGAAGAGCCTTGGTTAGATCTATTTACCACCGAAGAGAACGCGCAATGTCATCAGTTCAGCGTGTTGGAATTTCCAAGGTGGCACTCACTAGGCGACGCTTTTCATCGCGAGTGGAGTTGCGGTCTACTATACGCCTTTCCGCCTATACCACTCCTACCCAGAGTGCTGAAGACGATCAAGTGCGACCGGGCCCAAGTCATTGTTGTGGCTCTGGACTCGGCTCGAAGAGTATGGTATCCCGAACCACTCAGCATGGTTCTTGATCCTCTGATCTGACTGCCTCTTCGGGAGAATCTTCTGTCACAACAGGGGACGGTCCTCCACCGAACCTGTCCAGCCTTCACTTTCTTGCGTGGAGATTGAGTGGCGGCAGTTGACGTCTTTTGACCTGCCTCCCGAAGTTTGTGATGTAATCTTGGCGGCCAGGCAGCCCTTCACAAAGACTGCATACGTCTGCAGGTGGAATAAGTTTGTGCATGGGGCACAGCAAAGGCTGTGGATTTCCTTTCAGCCCCTCTTCCAGAGGTCCTTCTATTCCTACTTTCATTGGCCCAGCAGGGATCTTCTCTGGGCACTATCAAGGGCTATATTTCAGCCTTTTTACAGCTTCCAGATCTGCCTTCCCTTTTCAAGTCCCCTGTTGTAAGTAGATTCTTAAAAGGCATTACTCCTCTTTTCCATACTGTTCCTTTCATAATGCCTCAGTGGGACTTGCACATGGTTCTGACATGTCTGATGTGTGCTCCCTTTGAGCCACTTCACAACTGTCCTCTTTGTCTTCTCCCTTTAAAGACTGCTTTCCTGGTGGTCATCACCTCTGCCAGAAGAGTGAGTGAGCTCCAGGCTCTTTCTTCTAAACCTCCTTTTCTCTCTGACAAAGTTGTTCTAAGGACTCGTCCTTCTTTTCTGCCAAATGTGTTCAAAACACATCATGTAACATCTGGTCATTCTAGGAAATATCAGGAAAAGTCTCCTCACAGACCTTCTTAAAAGGATCCTTCTGAATTTTCTACGCCGTCTGGGAAACCTGTTCTCAGCCAAAGGTCTTCTAAATCTTCTCAGGCTGAAAAAATTTGGAGATCTACATCTTTTTGTCCGTCGACGACTACACATAACATTGTCACCGACAGCGTTAATGACTATTCTTACCTGTAGACTGTTATCGTCGACAGCTTCTAAGTCTCCACCATCGTCAACGAAGCGTTCTTCTAAGCCCTCGCCGACACTGGCTAAGGATTCTGCACCATTGACAAAGACATCCATGTCAATGGATATCCCGAAGAGACCACAATCGACGAAACATTTGTCAACGATACTTCCATCAGAAGATCTGGTTTTGCCTGCGAAAGTGTTAACATTCTCGTTGACGAGGGAGTTATTGTCGACGGAGGCCCAGAATCTCTTCCGTGGCACCATTATCTCCTCTTGTGCCAGTGTCACATCTTTCATATTCAGATAAGCCTATATCTGGTGTACTTCTACCAGTTCACACATCTCCAAGCAAGATGTTGCCTTTCCCACCAGCTATCCTTTTGGAGGAAGAATCTGATGAAGTCTTTTTAGAACGTCTCATAGCACTTCAGAATTAAATGTAAAATGCCAACACTTCGAGGACGAGGAATATTATTACAAGGCATACCAACATTATCCTGAATATATTCCTCAAGAGCCCTCAATGCAAATGCCCTTGGATTTGGTAACCAATCTACAGGGAATGTTCAGGACTACTATAAACTGTTTCCAGAACCTGTTTACTGTACTCCTGCTCCTCGACTTCCACCTTCAGCTCAGTCCACACAAAAAACACCTCCTCCTAGACTGTGCACTCTGCAAAGTCTAGGAACCCCTCTATCTACATAACGTCTGGCGGAACCCTAGCGCATGACCATAATGTGTTCGATGGAGATCAAGAAGAAGAGGGAGAGATAAGGAATCGTGCTTCCCTTATCAATGAGTGGGATGATTATTTAATATCTACACCATCTCCAACGAGTGCTCCTCCGGTGGATTCTCCTCCGGATGATATTGGAGGTTTCCATAATATAATTGAAAGTGCGGCGAAACGCTTCCAATTGACTTTTCCAACCAAGCAGACTGACTGCTTTCTATATGATTTTAAGGAACTGATTAAAAAATCAATAAGGACCATCCCTATTGTAGATTTTATTGGACAAGAAGTGGTGCATATAATGAAGTGTCCGGCCACAGTCACAGCTGTTATGCCCATGTAAAGAAGTACAAGGCACAGGATGACACCCCTGCAATTCCTCATCGGCCAAGCAGCTCAGAGACGCTCTAGTAACCCTGCTACCCCTATCACAACACCACCAGATAGGGAAGGGTATTTGTTGGATACGACTGGCAAATGTTTCTCCAGCATGGCTGCATTGACAGAGCAACAAATTCTCTGGCAATGTTAGGAAGATTAGACCGGCAAATGTGGTCGGATATGTCACAGTTTATCAATCTTCTACCAGAGGATGTTAAGCCCGATGCCAGAAAGATTCTACTTGAGGGAGAGAGAGCTTCGGAGATAATAGACTGCTGTCAACATAGCTTCTATGGGATTCCGTCAGCTTGCTGGAGCAGTCCTCCTCCGCAGGCAGGGTTGGTGGGAAGTGACAACTTTAGACAGAAGTCCAGATGAAAATCCTGGACATGCCCTATGACGGAGAAGCGTTATTCCGAAAATATAGTAATGAAATGCTACAATCCATTAAGGCGGATACTGATACCGCAAAGGCCTTAGGAACATTGCAATTTCGAAAGCAACCCTTTCGAGGAGCTAGAGGAAAAAGTACTTACTCCTTCAGAGGAGGATTTCAGAACTATAGGCAGCTTTACCAATCTTTTTAAGGTCAATATAGGCAACAATATTGGCAACAGTACAGGCAGTTATCAGCAGCGGCTTACAAACAACCATCCAGAGGAAAGCAGCCCACCAGGAGGCGAGATGTCAACAGAAAGCAATGAACTTTCTTTACTGCCGGCTACCTGCCCCACATTCACACAATTAGGAGGACGCATTTCTCATTACACCCACCAGTGGTCCAGTATAACAGACAAGTGGGTCCTCAACATCATACATCAAGGGCACACCTTGGAATTTGCCACCAAACTACCAAATGCGCCTCCAAAAAAATAGTTTACTCCCCATCTGAAACAACTATTGAAGGAAGTTGCTATGATGTTGCAAAAAGGGGCAATAGAGAAAGTTCCAAAGCTTTAAAGGGGTACAGGCTACTATTCTCGATTCTTCCAGATCAGGTAAAAGTCAAGAGACTGGCACCCAATTTAAATCTTCAAAAATTAAACAAATACCTGAAAAAAGTAATTTTGAATGGTCACCCTACAGGATTTCTTAAACCTTCTCAACCATAGGGACAAGTGCTCACCTTTGGACTACATTGAGCTCCAAGACTATTCACCAAGTGCATGGCTCCAGGTGCACCACGTCTGAGGCTAAACGGAGTTCAGGTTTTTCCGTACTTAGACGATTGGCTTATAAAAGCTCCATCATTCCGTCAAGCCAAAATGGATACTGCACAATGCCTTTCGTTATTCAAACAGTTGGGTCTCAAACCAAACATTACAGTAATCAACTCTTGAACTGACAACATCTTTAATGTTTCTAGGGCCGTCTGAAACACTCAGTCAAACAAGACATTTGTCTCTCCAGAACGGCAGGATAAAGATCAAATAACTGGCCAAAAAGCTCTGCAAAAGAAAGTCCACTTCTGTCCGACTGTACAATTCATTCCTAGGAATGTGCTCCTTCTGCATACCTCCAATTCCAAACTGCAGACTTCATATGCATCCCCTACAAGAGTAGTTAGACAAACAATGGCTGCAGGTTCTGGGTTAATTCAACAAAACACAGACAAACAAGAAATGTCAATATTACGCAAGCTGGCATCCCCATAGACTACAAGGTCGTGGGGAAATGCCTTTTTGATCAGATGGCTGAAAATATTTGCTTACGTTGCCCCCGCAATTCCTCTGAAACCAAAGGTTCTAAACAAAATGATAAAAGAACCATGCAGATTAATCCTCATTGCTCCAAAATGGCAGAGGCGATTCTGGTACACAGAACTTCTCCTCTCAGAGCTACATCACATTCGTCTGGTAGCGACTCCAACTCTTAGATTTGATTTGAATTGATATAAAAATGTATAGAGCGCGCAAATGCCCGGAGGGGTCTTGGCACCAGGGTCGATGTAAGAAGGACTGCCTAAGGTGTAGTGATGTCACTAGGAGGTAAAAGGCCACGTTTTTACGGCTTTTCTGAAAGACAAAAGCTAGGGGCTGTTTTTTATCGTGATTGGGAAAAGGTTCCAGGTCTTGGCTGTCTGCAATAAGTAGTTCCCCAAAAAAAACCTGACCTGCTTGAATTTAGGTACCTGTAAAAGTTTTGCATGACTAGATCTCAGGCTCCTGACTGGCTCGTACCGTTTCAAATCTGTTTTTAAAAAGTGCGGTCCTGGGCCATGAAGGACCTTGTAGGCTAGTCAGACTGGTTTAAACATTATCCTCTTCTCTTTCGGTAGCCAGTGAAGGGCTCTCAGTCTGTGAGCGACTGGCTCCGATCTGGAAATATCCAGCACCAGCCTTGTTGCTGCGTTCTGTAGATGCTGGAGTTTAGTTAGATGTTGGATTTGTATCCCAGCATACAAGGCGTTGCCGTAATCCAATCTGGACAAGGCCAATGCCGTAACTAGTGTTTTACATGAATCTTGGGGGATAAAAGGCTGTAATCTTCTTATAATTTTTAGAATGTACCACACACAGTGGAGGACAATTTATTTATCTGGGCATTGAATGTCAATTTATTATCAAATATAACTCCCAGATTTCTGACTTTGTCCACTGGTGTTGGACACTCTCCAAAGCTGTCTGGCCACCATTTAGGCGACCAAAAGTTCGTACCTGACTCCAGGAGCATAACTTCGGTTTAATCACCGTTTAATTTTAGGCAGTTGAGCTGCATCCAATTATTAACCTGCCTCATGCAGTCATTGAATCGGTCAGCTGTTTCCTCCATATTGTTGGAAACTGACACCACTATTTGGGTGTCATCTGCGTATGAAACTGGCAGGAATCCACAATTTCTTATTTTTTATGCTAATGGAGCGACATAAATATTAAAAAGAGTAGGACTCAGGGAGGACCCCTGAGGTACTCCACACGGTGAGCTGAAGGGTTTGGATGTGGAGTCTCCTAATGTAACTGAAAAAGTTCTATCAGTCAAATATGAGGATAGTAGCTTGAGTGCATCGTCTTGAACCCCCAGTTCTGCTAGCCGGTCAAGGAGTATTCCATGGTTCACAGTGTCGAAGGCCGCCAATAAATCCAAAAGAATCAGGGCAGCCTTCCCACCTGCGTCCAGTATACTCCTGAGTTCCTCTACTGCCATAACCAAGGCAGTGTCAGTTCCATGTTCCTCCCTGAATCTATACTGTGATTGATCCAGAAAGTTTGCAGAGGCTAGGAAATGTGTTAGCTGTTTATTCAAAAATGTTTCCAACACTTTTGCTGTGAATGGAATACTTGAAATTGGTCTGTAACTACTGGGTTCATTAGTGTCCAAATTAGTTTTTTTTTAGGAGAGGGAGGGCCAAGACTGTTTTCCATGCGTCTGGGAAATAGCTGGACTGTATTATCTTTGTGAATACCAAATGTAGTTGTTCACTAAGCAGTTCTTGGAACATATGCATAACCCTCGGTGTGCAGGGGTCTGTTGAGTCCCCAGACCTAATTGTCATCACCACCTGGCTAATCTGTTCCGCTGATGGGGGCGAAAAACAGAACCCCGAATTGGGGTTTTGGGTGTCCACGCCTCGTATAGGGTGTAGATAAAGGACATCAGAGTTGATATGGTCTTAAAAGAATCATATACTGACCTGACTTTATCGACAAAGAACTGTCCAAAATAGTTCTGAGCTACATTCCATCTGTTTATTAGCGGGAAGGTATGCTCATTTTTTTACCATGGAGAAGAACTCCTTACTGGAGTTCTTGGCCTCATTAATTTTTCTTGTAAAATAATTACTTTTTTCTCCTATAATTAGTTTTTTGTAGATAGCCAAAGTTCTAGCATATTCATCTTTCCTCTGTTGCTCATAATTAGCTCTACATTTTCTCTCTGCCCTTCTACACACCTGCTTTTGCGCCCTCAACTTTTCAGTGAACCAAGGTTTTGAGGGGTTTTTCCTCCTGGGGATAAGACTTTTCAAGGGGGCTACAATCTTGACCGCTGATTTGATCCAGCAGGATACCTTATCAGCGGCTGAGCTGCTGTCTGGCCCGATTTCTGGAGTGGTCCTGAGTAACTGCTCCTGTAGTCTAGGAACATCGATCTTGGCCCAGTCCTGATAGGTGATAAGCCTGTGATCAATTGTATTAACTGTTTGTACCTGATCCACCTTTACAGTGAAACTATCGCTTTGTGGTCTGACCAGGGAACGGGTATTCTCCAGTATTACATCTTTCATAGATTGTATCTTTCCCGTCGTCATGGTGGGAGTCTCACGGTAACAGAATGACCAAAGCAGTGTCATAGAGAAGAAAAAACTGCATAGAAAAGCCCATAGGGACTGTATTATTTGGTACCCAGACCTCCTCATTGTTTGGTCAAAAAGTCAGCCAATCAGCATTACTGCCCTGACCTCACACTCCCCAGCAGAACCTTCCTAACTCAGATTTTCAACCTCCTTCGTGTGAGGAAGGAGTCTCCCTGAGCTCTGCTCAGTTTGTTATTTCTAGTTTTCTTCTGGACAAGGTATTGTCTGTCAATTTATTTGCCTTATAATGGCTGAAAGCTCTAAAAAGAGGCTTTTCAGACCTTGCAGATCCCGTGGAAAGGCTAGGCTTTTCTCTGAAGACCCTCACAAGGACTGCTTATACTGTCTTCATCCAAAGCATGTTGCCAAGGATTGTAAATATTGTAGAACCTTCTCTGCTAAAACTCTGAGGGACAGAGAGGCTCGTCTGCTGTTGTGGCTTCAGAAAAAGAAGGCCGCATCAGATTCAGATTCTGGTGAGGAGTCTGCTGCTTAAACACCTAAGAAGAGGAAGGCCTCACATTCTGAAGAAATGGGGGAGCCTAAAAAGACAAAATCTAAGGGGAAGGAGGCGTCTTCTCTACCTCATACTCCTCTCAAGAAGTCGTCAGGTCAGAAAGGGGCATCTTCTGCTCCGGCGACCAGTTCCATGGTTTCTGCTTCAAAATCTGTGGTAAAAACATCAGCCCCGTCGACGACTTCAGCGTCGACGACGACTATTTCGACGACGACAGCGTCGTTGACGACAGGATCTAAGTCAGTGTCGACGACGACTACGTCGAGGAGTTCGACTATCTCGTCGACGAGGAAACCGTCGACGATGACCTCATCAACAACGACCTCAATGACGGGGACCCCGTCGACGAGTGTTCTGTCGACGGTGGCTCTGATGACGGCGACGATGGCTGCGTCGACGATGAGTGTGATTCCGACGGCGAAGGCCTTTAAATCGCCATAGTCAAAGACCTTGATTTCCATTCGTTCATTTCAATCGTCGAGGGGATCGTCGACGATAAGTAAATCGGCGAAATTCACGTCGTGGACGCAAATTTCTCCTCTGCCTCCGCCCAATTTGCTGGAGCAAGACTCAGATGACGAAGGGTCATCTGGAGTGGCCTATAGTCCCTCACAGCTTAAAATAAAGAGCCAGGACACAGATGAGGAGGATGTTTTTTCATTTAAGGAACGGGCTCAGTCAAAGTCTTCAAGGTATGAATCTTTTCAGGAGACTGGTGACTATGGTGAGGATGAAGAACAGCAGGAAGAAGCAAGAGAAGAGTCAGTCTCCATGCCTGGATCTCTAGTATCGGACCTGAGGCTTATGATTAATGACTATTATCGTCGTTTTCCAGAGGCAAATGTGCCTCTGTCATCTACACCGACACCTGCGACGCAACCTCTGAGGGCCCAAAATACTCATCAAACGCAGACTCTACGTTCGCCACCAGTGGTGACATTCAGAGATGACCTGACAGAAACAAATGATGATGATCAGCCTGAGGAGGGTGAACTCCTACAGGATAATTCGAGAGGCCAGGAATGGAATGAATATGTTTTGCCGTCGGCTCCCTCGCCTACTCCGGCGCCTTCCATTTCTCCTCCTCAAGATATTGGAGGATTTCACGAAATTATGGAGAAAGTGTAGAAACTAGGGTCGGGGACAATCGATATTTGCCCGGCGGTATCGCCTCTTTAACCCACGAACTATTAATCAATGAAGAGGCAGGCGCTGGAGACTGGAAGGCAGGAAACGGGGTTTATTCTCTCTGGAGGAGAACACGACAAATCAGACAGCAGGTATCGTCATGAGGTGCTCTAACTACATTTCTGAGGCCTGGCCTCTTATACACTGGTTTATCGTTTTATTACAGATTACATATTCATGGCAATGCTTTGATGTACGGAAAGACATTCCCGGAATCTCCCCTTTGGGCCCGTTCCCACATACATTCACAGTAGAAGTCCCCCACCCCGGTCACAACAGGTGATGATTATCGCGCAGCTGGACATTCCGCCGATTCACGGAATGTGGGGGTCTGATCGGATCTCATAGGGCGGGGGCTTTGATCAATTCGGGGGTCCTTTGATGAGGGAAGCTTTCTACTGTACGGGGAGGGGCAAGGAATAGTATCGGCAGAGCTAGGTGTCGGCCTGGGAACGAGGCAGACAAACGGGCACAGGAAAAAGGGGGTTTTGCATCAAAGGGCCGGGGACTATGAGAGGAATGAAGGGAGGTGTCGCGCTGGGAACAGGATGGGGTTCTGAGTCGGGGCTGCGTTGAAGAGGGGTTTATGACCCAAAGCATATGCGAGCGGGGGGGTTGGTCAGCGTGCAGGCTTGGTTGAGGGCGAAGGGCTATGCTGGGGGGGGGGGAATCAGTGGCATGCAGAAGGGATGGTCCTGATCGAGACACCTAAAATGGCGGGCGCGCACGACAAAAAGTGTGGCATCAGGGGAAAAGGCAAGATGGCGCAGATAATGTTTACCAAACTGTACTAATTTTCCACAGTCCTCCCTTTAACATATTCAAGACATCTTGCTGGTCTATTTCCTATTCAGGTCTACTATGGTGGGATCTCTTGGTTTAGGAGGCGGGCCTATTGATAAACTTTGATAAGTTTGTTAGCAGGAAAGTCATAGTAATGCAATACAAAAACGATTCTGTAGCGAGAGCAGTGGGTACATTTCATAATGTGAACAGATAGGTCATTACATATATCAGATTTGGATTGGAGCATAATCAATACAATGGTAGCTGGGAGAGAAATGAGGCGTAGCAGAAACGATGATTGAGGGTGTCAAATGTTCGAAGTTAATGAGTTCTCAGTATCCTTTGTTGTCTTTTGTTGGCGCTGTGGAGCACCGGCGGTGGAGCTACGGGTCCAGCTCTATTCTAGGTCCCGCGTTGCAGGGCACGACCTTTCCCTCGCATTCCTGGTCAGAAAGGTCCTTTTCGCCCTGTGTCCTTTGAGGTGATTGTCAAAAAGTTCAGATGGAAGAAGGGTGCGTGTGAGCAGTCCTTTAGGGTAGGTCGGAGAAAAAGGGGGATGGAGCAGGGCCAGATCGGGTACAGACTAGGGGGACGGAGAATTTCAGATAGGCAGGCTCATGACCGAGTTCAGAGAGCGGGGACTTGTCGGTAAACACTGGACATCGAGCAGGGGCATCAGGTCGGCCCTTTCTTCTCATTTTGTCGAAAACAGTGCCTCGTCCTGCAGCTCTCTTCTGTCGCGGTCTCGCCTTGGCCAATGTCGCAGGTGTTCCATAGTCTGCAGTCAGGCCTCGTGCTCCCACATCCGGTCCTTCTTTCTCCCGACAGCCATACCCTTAAACGAGTTTGAAAAGACAGTCTTTAGAGAATTTGCAGAGGAAGGTAATCACATAAGTCTATTTCTCTCCCAGCTCCAGGCAAAAATGAAAACGTCCGTTATATTAGGGTTCACAACTAACATATAAATGACCGATGATGGGCCTGTTGGATTTACTATGGCTTTCCTTCACAATTATTTATTACAGTTACGGCAGTTCATCTGATGGAGACCCACCTTCGTAAGACGAGCCTGACAAAGATATGCCGTTCTCTAGGGTTTTATATTTACGAAGGGTACTGTGAGCTATCAACCTGGTACTAAACAGGTATTTTGCTGAGGGACGAACATAGGCTAAACATTTCTTTTCTATCAATGCGTCCTGCTTTTCAACTAAACATTTTCACTTTCAACAGGGTTCATTGCAATGATTTCTTCACTTTGGTCTAACCTTGTAAAACATCATTCTGGTTCCTACGTAGCCTCCTACGGCCTGATTACTTAATTAGAAAAGACAGGGGTTTTATGGGAAACAACTGGGGACATAGAAAACTCGTGGTAAGGGCGCAAATCGACCCATCTCCCACAACCGGGGATGAGGGACAGTTTCATAACTCCCGTCTGGAGCAGCTGATACGGGGACAGGGGCGTTCCGGGAACATGAGGATGTTTCGATCACCTTTACTGTTTGGGTATTGCAACAATTCGGGACGGGGAAGGTCGCGATTATCTGAGGCATCTTTTTATAACATAGGAGCCGCTGACATGTAGTTCCCTTATTTCGGGTCGGATTTAGGGAACCTCAGTCGTCTTACCTGTCCTTTCCCTTACGGCCCAATCTCGGTTTCATCAACTTTTAGCAGAAAGGAGAGGTAGTGACACGGCGTCAGGGTGATTTTATTAAAGACAATTTCTGTGCAAATACTGGCGGTATTTGGAGCCAATTGGGTGGTACGCTAGGGGTGGCGGTTTGCCAATTTCGGTGCTAATCCTTTAGGAGAGTGAGAGTGTGGAGGGGAGAGAGAGAGAGAGAGAGAGAGTGAGAGAGAGAGAGAGAGAGAGAGAGAGAGAGAGAGGGCAACAATAGGCTAGACAGTACACGTGCAACATAGGGAGCGGCCGTGTATCAAGATAGGCTATTCAGCGCATTACTCGACACAAGACATTGCGGGTCGGTGTTAGTATTTTGAATACATGCGGTTCAGGACGGACGAGCATTATGTCGGGTACGGGGGACATGCATTGAAAAAAAGGAAAAGGGCACTATTGTGTCGTACTCCTTGCATTCTTGGTCCTTTGACCAGTTGAGTCGACGCTTCAGTCACGCGCAAGCATTCTTTCATAGTTTCAGACATACGTGGCATGTGTCCACTCGCGCAACCTGGATTAAGAGTGATCACTTCTTATCAAGTCATACTATTCAGTGGCTCGTTTGTTACATGAGCAGTTGGTGGGCGTGCTTAGGTGCCACCTTGCGGCGCTAGTCTGCTTCGCGTATCAGACATGGCAAGGCTTCAGATCTTCGCCACACCTCGGTTGTGATTTCTGATGTAACCTGCAGAGGAAGGAAAAAAAGAGGGGAAGGGAGGGGGACAACATTCGCGCATATCAAATACATGGATTCAAGAGTCCTTTACTTACCTCATACCCGTCTTATCTCCTCGGGATAGAATCCCGGGGGTATGGTTTCTGGAGTCGGAGGGGGGGGGGCAGTGTGCCCTTATAGGTCGGGTGTAGGAAAACGTAAAAGAGAAAACCAAAGGTACCTAGTGCGAGGTATCTAGTTGGTAGGTGTATCTAGCTATCGGGGTCCTTAAATCTCTTTCAACGCTGTGATGTTCTAAGGTTCATTAGCTCTTCGATCAACTCTGTTCCCTAGTACCTTTGAGCGTTGTACTTCATAACATTTACATCGTTCCATTTTACCCATCTTTTACATTCCATCATTTATACCGTTTCGTTTACCCATCCTCAGAAGTCGAGGTCTTTCTCCATGCGCGAGTTCGTGGGTCAGTCGCGTATCTGAAGGCAGAGTATCGTGTCGTCGATCCGATCCGATCCTCTATCCGGGGCTGGGTAACCATCTTCTAATAACCTTAAAGAGAGAGCAAAGTAGGGTGCACAAAAACTCTCCCGCCAATCCCACATTTTAAATAAAGCATGCAATACCCGTTCATAGTTTCGAAAACCTTTATTCTGCAAAATCATTCAGTATGCAGGATGTGAGGGTGCAGTCGTACTTGGCCGGGCGCGGCAATGGCTAAAGTGCGTACAGTGGGGGTGTTGTTTTGCAGCAATAAAAACATTTAGAAAAGTTTGTTCATTCATTCGTAGGTCCATCAATTGGTTGGGGGAATCGGGGGCATTTATTTCATAATTTAGAAGCATAGTCAGACTAGCTGTAATCAGATTTCCTATATGCATACCGTGTGCGTGCGTCATAAGCGAAGTTATACATCAGTTATAAATAAAAAATATAATACATCGTACATTTTGTAATCAATATTTTTAACGGGATCCTTTTACATGTTCATCGAGTGAGCTCTCTTTTTTGTTTCTTGTCACGTGTACAAAGGATCATATATATATGTCTTGGAACATTCAAGTTTGTATTAGTGCGAAGGAACACCACGAGGTGTTCGTAAGTTCCTATTGATACCGGCGCCATTTTGGACGGGGCCGGTTCAGTCCGGAAGTAGCATCAGGGGGGAAATGTTTCCTACAACTGGCAGTTGGACCAGAGTCCTTTTCGGCAGTTCTAGAATTCATGCTAACAGAAGGAGTGGCAATGTCATGCTTGTTTCGTTAGTGATCAAGGCAGTCGTCCCTTACCGGAAGCCTGCAGGGGCCGAGGGCTCCGCCAGGGACCTTTGTAGACTCTTCAAGGCTGTGGAGATGCTGTCGGAGGTGGGGGCTCGTGCTCCGGTGGGCGAGCGACCGAGTTACATTGTTGTTCAAAGTTACTCTAGCGGCCGAGACCCGCCTTCCAGGGGCTCGGACGCCATTTTAAGGCCCTGCAGGGGCCACCCTTCGCCGAGCCCGCAAGAGTGGAAGAGGCCCTTTGGAGTGAAAGAAAAGGGACTCTGTGTCGTGGGAGCAGGACATTCAGCTAGGGTGCAGCTGTGGCGCCCTCACCTGGAGGGCGAGGGAGACTCGTTCGCGCCATCTCCCACTCCCGGTGCATCCCACGCTGCTCTCTTTCATGGGCCTGCACGAAAGTCTCTCCACACCCTGTGCTCCACAAGGCCCATGCCCAGTGCTGCGGAGGTATGGCCGCCTGCGGCGCACATTCGGTGCTGCACAAGTATCGGTGCAGCCATTGCATATTCGGTGCTCCGAAAATATGGGCACCGTTGTATGTTCGGTGCTGCGCAAGTATCGGTGCAGCCATTGCATATTCGGTGCTCCGAAAATATGGGCACCGTTGTATGTTCGGTGCTGCGCAAGTATCGGCACCACCGCCTGGCTGGAGGGGTTCGGCGTTGGGCCGGGGGCTGGGAAGCCTCCTATCTGTGGAGGTGGGAGAGGCTCGTCCGCGTCGCCTCTCCCTCCCAGCCCAATTCGGACAAATTTTCCGTGGAGGTACGAACAGGACATCCCGCCGTCCAGAGTCGTCGCAGCCATTGTTCATGATAGAAGTGGCGCCTGGCGTGCTGCTGCTGCCACAACGGAGGAGAAAAGGAAGAGGTGTCTCGTCCTGCTCTGGGCCGGGCCTCCTTAGGTTATCGGCTGCAGCCGGACTCAGTTGGCCCCGGTCCCTGGCCATTGGCGGCCGGACCGGGAAGACATGTGGCGGGACTGCCTGCAACTATCCAGGGCCGCTGCGGCCGGACTCTGCTGGCCCCTGCCTCTCCTCCGGCTCCCCCATATGTTAAGATTTCCTGACCGAGAGTTGGCAGCAGGGCCCGCCTTATATGGGTTGCCGCTGGTTGGGCGTAGCCGTAACCCTGCCCTACTTTGGAAGGTTCCAGAATGTGGGGGGGGGCGAATGTTCCGTTGACTTTCATTTTCTAGGTTTTACCGTTCTTGATTCAAACGTTTTCTGTTGTTAGGGTATTAATAGGTGTTTATTATTACGTATTGTTATTTATTTCTTGTTCGTTATGTTAAATAAAAGTTCAAGTTCATCAGTGGCCTACGGATTTTGTTTTCCCATTTCTTTCTTTCCAGGTTGTTTTCATGCTAAAGTTTCTGCTAACAGGGGTTAAGTAACACGGAAACACATGCAGAGGGATGACGCAGATTCATACATTACGTACACACAAACTCAGACGGGGGACAGTACAAGTACGACATACAAAGACCCAAGACAAACATAAAACAGTGATTGGCCATAATTATCTCTTTCTGTCTGTTGCTTTAGAGCTAGATTGGGTTCCCGTCTTATCATTGTCCGACCTATGAAAACTCGAGCATGTCACTGAAATCGGTTTGGCGAAATCTGTGCCATCGGGCATAATCGAACGTGGTGGTTCTACCTGGCTTGTCCAAGTCAGTCCGATTCGTCTTTGTCTCGCGCCTTTTCCCTTCCTGCCGGCCTGTCATTCCTGTCGGCCCTCTGCCCCTACTCACGCTCAGTAGAGTCGGGCATTGGGCTTTCCAGTGTCCGACATATCTACAAAAAGCGCATTGATCTTGCCCTAAGTCTGGCCGTTCTGTGCGTAGTGTCGGGGGATAACTTTCGGGTCGTGGTGTCCAGGGGTTGTCCTGTTGATATATTCCTCTACCTGCTCTGTCCTCGTCTCTTTTCTTTCGTTGCATTGCCTCTTTGCGCCACATACCGAGACTGTCGAGCATAATAGGCGTTGTCTTATTATTACAAAGGGCTATTTCTAACGTTTCTATTTTATCAAGATCGAAGGATCCTACCAGTGGCCACTGTTTGTCTTGACTTTCTTTGGTATACCTGTGCCACAATTTATTATAGGCTATGGTAACTAATCCATAGTTTATGAACATGTCCTTATTAGGGGTGCCTTCCAGCGGAGCTAGATGATCCACCTCTAACAAATGGTCCGGGCTGAACCAATTATCAATCAGTGGGGAGAAGACAGACATGACGGCTCGCAACGAGGGAGTCAGCACTGCCTATCTTATCACTGTGCGCAAAGACTAGACAGAATATTTCTATTCTACGTTGTTTGCAGGCAGTGAATACCTCATGAACCAATAATAAAGAACAAATAACAAGGAACAACTAATAATAAATAAAATAAAATAAAATAAAATCAGTGGGGAGAGTAAGCAGGGCGCAAAAATCTGCGTCCTCTACCCTTTCACTATCCGTAAAGAGGAATCTGTTATTTCCTGTTTGCAGGCAGTGAATCTCCAGAAGACGATCCGTGAACAGTAGTTCGGGGTCAAAGAACCCAGTTAATCAGTGTGGGAGAGGGAATCTCCTGAAAACCGTTAATAAATAATAGAATCAGTGGGGGAGAAAAATAGGCACGACGGCTGCGTTACCTATCCTTCACTGTTTGCAGAAGGGAAAGAGCCTACTGTTTCTCCGTGTGCAGACAGTGAATCTCCAAATAGGTCAAATAAAGAGTAATACTAGTATTTTCTAAACAATTCAAATAATTATTTCGCCATTCGTCGTGTTTACACGACCTTACCCGGACCATATGGACAGTTTCTTGTCTTCCGAATCCAGCGCCCGATCGTCCTCTTTTTCTCGTATTCCTCGCAGCACTCCTAATGGTTCCCAGTCAGGACCGTAGATCACTCGAGAGAGGTCTGTTCAGAACTAGTGAAGTTCGGATGATCGGCTGCCAGACGAGGGTCTATTGGGCAAGAGCTCTCCCGATCGTTGCAGTCGTTCACTCTGTCGTCGGGACCTCTCCCACTGGATCCACGAGTCGCTGATGGGCCCCACGCTTGGGACGCCAATTGTAGAAACTAGGGTCGGGGACAATCGATATTTGCCCGGCGGTATCGCCTCTTTAACCCACGAACTATTAATCAATGAAGAGGCAGGCGCTGGAGACTGGAAGGCAGGAAACGGGGTTTATTCTCTCCGGAGGAGAACACGAGAAATCAGACAGCAGGTATCGTCATGAGGTGCTCTAACTACATTTCTGAGGCCTGGCCTCTTATACACTGGTTTATCGTTTTATTACAGATTACATATTCATGGCAATGCTTTGATGTACGGAAAGACATTCCCGGAATCTCCCCTTTGGGCCCGTTCCCACATACATTCACAGTAGAAGTCCCCCACCCCGGTCACAACAGGTGATGATTATCGCGCAGCTGGACATTCCGCCGATTCACGGAATGTGGGGGTCTGATCGGATCTCATAGGGCGGGGGCTTTGATCAATTCGGGGGTCCTTTGATGAGGGAAGCTTTCTACTGTACGGGGAGGGGCAAGGAATAGTATCGGCAGAGCTAGGTGTCGGCCTGGGAACGAGGCAGACAAACGGGCACAGGAAAAAGGGGGTTTTGCATCAAAGGGCCGGGGACTATGAGAGGAATGAAGGGAGGTGTCGCGCTGGGAACAGGATGGGTTTCTGAGTCGGGGCTGCGTTGAAGAGGGGTTTATGACCCAAGGCATATGCGAGCGGGGGGGTTGGTCAGCGTGCAGGCTTGGTGAGGGCGAAGGGCTATGCTGGGGGGGGGGGGGGGGCCAGTGGCATGCAGAAGGGATGGTCCTGATCGAGGCACCTAAAATGGCGGGTGCGCACGACAAAAAGTGTGGCATCAGGGGAAAAGGCAAGATGGCGCAGATAATGTTTACCAAACTGTACTAATTTTCCACAAAAGCAGCTAGAAGATTCGATCTAGAGATGGAAGTTCACGAAATGGAATGTTTCTTATACGACTTCAAAGACGACGCTAGGAAGTCTTCAGGATCAATCCCAATTATTCAACATATTTGGGAGGAAGGTCTCAAAATTTGGAAAACGCCGGCTTCTATTGCGGTTTCGGTTCCTAGAATCGAAAAGAAATACAGAGCACCAGAGTCTTCTCCGGCCTGCCTTATAGGACACCCTAGGCCAGAGTCGGTGGTGGCACAAGCGGCGCATAGGAACTCCAAAAACCCAGTTTTCACTTCGATGGTGCCGCCAGACAAGGAGGGAAGGAGAATGGAAGGAGCTGGAAATAGGTTTGCAGTGATGGCAGCCTCTACTATTAAAGCAGCCAACGCTATGGCTCTGCTCAGCCGCTTTAACAGACAAATGTGGTCGGATTTGGCGCCCTTTTTAGCTGCACTCCCGGAGGACAAGAAGGAAGAGGCAACTGCTATCCTTAGAGATGGAGCGAAATCAGCCTCGGAATCGATTGATGTTGCCATGGATGTCTCCTCTATGGCTTTTAGAAAGATGGCGGGAGCAGTTTCTCTTCGAAGACAGGGTTGGTTAAAGGCAACCTCGTTCCGGCCGGAGGTGTAGGCCAGAGTCGGTGGTGGCACAAGCGGCGCATAGGAACTCCAAAAACCCAGTTTTCACTTCGATGGTGCCGCCAGACAAGGAGGGAAGGAGAATGGAAGGAGCTGGAAATAGGTTTGCAGTGATGGCAGCCTCTACTATTAAAGCAGCCAACGCTATGGCTCTGCTCAGCCGCTTTAACAGACAAATGTGGTCGGATTTGGCGCCCTTTTTAGCTGCACTCCCGGAGGACAAGAAGGAAGAGGCAACTGCTATCCTTAGAGATGGAGCGAAATCAGCCTCGGAATCGATTGATGTTGCCATGGATGTCTCCTCTATGGCTTTTAGAAAGATGGCGGGAGCAGTTTCTCTTCGAAGACAGGGTTGGTTAAAGGCAACCTCGTTCCGGCCGGAGGTGTAGGCGAAGATTATCGACATGGCTTTTGATGGCGAAAATCTATTTGGCAAGCATGTAGATTAGATAAGGCCCTGCAGGGCATCAAGTCCGATACAGATACCGCGAGAGCACTGGGGTCCCTTCAACAAGGAAGGTTTCAGTCCTTTCGCAAAAGAGGTGCGAGAGGACAATTCAATCAGCGATCTACATATCAATCCAATAGATATCAGCCCTATAACCAGCAGAGCTATAGGCACTACAACACAGGTCAACAATATAGGTCTTCCAACTCTTCCTTTCTGCAGCAGTCCAGCGGCAAGCCCTCCAACAGAGGAAAGAATCAGCAGTCTAATAGATAGCAATGATCTCATGATGGCGCTCTCCACTCAGCAAGTTCCAGAAAACGACCACTATCTGTCTCTATTCTTCAGAAATTGGCTGTCCATAACATAGGACAAATGGGTTTTGGACATAATAAAGAAGGGCCATACCCTAGAGTTTGTGCAAATTCCACCAGATCATCCCCCGGTGTTCAGGCACCATCAGCATGCGCAGGAGCTGCAAAAGGAGGTCCTTTCCCTCCTACAGAAGGGGGCTATAGAGGAAGTACGTCGGCATCACAGAGGGAAAGGCTTTTATTCACATTTCTTACTCATCAAAAAGAAGCAGACTACAACATGGAGACAGGTATTGGATTTGAGGGATCTAAATCAATACATAAAGAAAATTCCCTTTCGAACGCTCTCGTTGCAAGAGATCCTTCATATGCTAAAGAGGAAAGACGTCATGGCTTCGTTGGATCTCATGGATGCATACTTCCATATACCAATTCATCGGAAGCACAGAAAATATCTAAGGTTTATTGTGGAGAGTCACCATTTTCAATTCAAGGTGTTGCCATTCGGCCTCAAATCGGCCCCGAGGGTATTTACGAAATGCATGGCCCCGGTGGCGGCCCACTTAAGGTTGAAGGGTCACTGCATTTACCCATATCTCGACGATTGGCTTGTGACAGGTCCATCCTTCAAAAAGGCCAAGACGTACCTACATTGCTGCATCAGACTGTTTCGACGGTTAGGCCTGCGGACCAACTTAGAAAAGTCATCTCTGGTCCCAGCACAAGGCATTCAATTCCTAGGAGCATGGATATGCACAAAGGAAGCGACAGCATATCCTTCGAAGGAAAGGATCAGGAAAATGATAGGCCTAGCAACCTCCCTTCAAGCAAAAAGGTTCACTTCTGTGAGGATATACAAATCTTTGTTGGGAATGATATCATCTTGTATCCCACTGGTTCCAAACTGCCGTCTTCAGATGCGACCTTTACAGGAACAGCTAGACGAGCAGTGGGTTCAATCAAAAGGAACATTCGAAGATCGGATCATCATATCTCATCGAATGAAGGTGGCCATGTCATGGTGGAAAGTTCGGGAGAACTTGAATCAGGGTCTGTCTTTCGTACCTCAGAGTCACAAATATGTGATGACGTCAGATGCTTCGCTGCAAGGATGGGGTGCGTACCTTCAGGAGCTGGAAATGCAGGGTCTCTGGTCGGAATGGGAAGCGCAACTTCACATAAATATGTTGGAGCTCAAAGCGGTGTTTCTGGGGCTTCAGGCTTTTCTACCCAGAGTTCAGGGATCGTCGGTGCTTGTGCAGACAGACAGCGGAGTGGTGTGGCTCACTGGTTAGAGGCGGCAGACCCGGGAGCAGAAGTCGGCCCGGGACCAGGGTTCAATTCCCGACGCGGCAGGGTCGTGGACCAGGGTCAGTGGACTCGACAATTCTCGCCTCGGTGCCTACTCTAACCTGGGGTCCCACTCGGCAACTCTGGGCATTAGCTTGCCTCATCTCCACAACGGCCCCATCAACGCCCTGGATGCCTGGCTTCACCTTGGGCATTCCCAGTAGGGACCATCCCACAGGGAAAGCCAGGACGGGTTCCCCAGCGGTATACAGCGCCGGGACGCCCCTTTGCTGGGGCAGCTGTGCGCTTTACAAGTATACGACATTTAACATTTAACAGCACCACGACAATGTTTTATCTCCTCAAACAAGGGGGAACACGGTCCAAACAGCTTTCCATGCTGGCGCAAAGGATTTGGAAATGGCTGATAAGACACGACATCTCTATTCAAGTACAACATATTCAGGGCATTCTCAATACAAGGGCAGATGTCCTAAGTCGCACGGAGAGTGTGTCGCGCGAGTGGGAGCTTAACAACACCCAGCTTCACATAGTGTTTAAAAAATGTGGCACACCAATGCTCGATTTGTTCGCGACACGGGACAACTCAAAGTGCGAACAGTTTGCGTCCAGGTACCCTCAGCAAGATTCCAAAGGAAATGCGTTTCACCTGGACTGGACAGGAATGTTCGCTTACGCGTTCCCACCATTTCCATTGATTCCAAGAGTGCTTCGCAAGATAAGATCAGAACCATGTCAAGTTATTCTGGTGGCACCAGCTTGGCCGAGACAAGCATGGTTTTCGGACCTGCTACAACTTTCAAGGGGCAACAAGTTGCAGTTTCCGATGTCCGGAACCTCACATCAATGAGCAACGGCCAGATTCTACATCCAGACCTGACAGCATGGAACCTCATGAACGTGAATTCCAGTCCATGATCATATCGCAAGATTGCAGGGACATATTATCGCAATCTAGGGCTACGTCTACGAACAAAACGTACACAGCGAAATGGACACGTTTCTGTCACTGGTGTGCTGGTAAGGGACTTCACCCATTTACAGTACCCCTGGAAAGTATTTTCCCTTACTTGCTGTCATTATCAAAGGCAGGTCTATCTCATGCCTCGTTAAAAGTGCATTTGGCGGCAATATCAAGATTCAGGAGGGTGCCGAATGAGCCGTCTCTGTGGTCTCATAGACTAATCAAGGAATTTGTCATGGGGCTCTTTAGAGCTTTTCCACCCATTCAAAGGCCGCCAATACCCTGGCAACTCAACACAGTTCTGGCACAACTTATGAGGCCACCATTCGAGCCTATACACAAGGTAAACTTGCAATTTATCTCATGGAAGACAGCTCTGCTTCTAGCACTCACCTCGGCAAGGAGAGTCAGCGAAATTCAGGCCGTCTCAGTGGAAGAGCCTTTTCTCCCATTTCGCAAGGACAGAGTAATACTAAGGACAAATCCTAAATATATACCCACGGTTCCTACCTCGTTTCATCTTAATGAACGAATTATTTTGCCGACTTTCTTCAGCAATCCTTCTTCTAATGCAGAAAGGGCTCTACATTCCTTGGATATCTCCAGGTGTTTGAAATTCTATATTGAGCGAACAAAAACGTTTCGGAAATCAAAACAATTACTTATTGCTTTTGAGGGTCAGAGGAAAGGACTGCCTCTGTCAAGACTGAGTATTGCCAGATGGATATCGTCGGCAATCATCAAATGTTATGAAAAATCTAGAAAGCCGCTGCGTTCCAGGGTGAATGCTCCGCCACAAGAAAGATGGCGACATCTATGGCATTGTTTGCAGGAGTGTCTCTGCCTGACATCTGCAGAGCGGCAACGTGGAAGAGTGTGCATTCATTTACCAAGCACTACTGTCTGGACACTGCGTGGAAAGAGGACACAGCAGTGGGACACGCTGTTCTGAGACGTCTGTTCCAATAAGGTATTCTTTGCTCTGTGTTTATATTATGTACAGTATATATTTTAAGTCTATTATTGTTATAGATGGTTTAATAAGTCTTTCTTTGAAGAACTTGCCAAGTACGCTATGAATGATGTTCGGTTTTATTCTTATTTGCTCTGCGTATATTCAAATTATGTTTTAAAGGTATCTACGCAGCAGAACCATGCTACTGAGTTCTACCATGGAAACGCTCCACATTTTTTGGTACTACTTGCTACTCTGATACAAGCATGTGAATCTATGAAAGATGTAATACTGGAGAAGGAATTAGTTACTTACCTGTACACTATCGTTCTCCAGTATTATCTTTCATAGATTCACATGCGCCCGCCCACCTCCCCGTTTCTCAGGTAGAACCTGTTATCTCGGTATTTATCCATGTCTCGCACTTGGGGCTGGAAATCTGAGGCAGGAAGGTTCTGCTGGGGAGTGTGAGGTCAGGGCAGTTATGCTGATTGGCTGACTTTTGGACCAAACAATGAGGAGGTCTGGTTACCAAATAATACACTCCCTATGGGCTTTTCTATGCAGTTTTTTCTTTCTTCTCTATAATACTGCTTTGGTCATTCTGTTACCGTGGGACTCCCACCATGACGACGGGGAAGATACAAGCATGTGAATCTATGAAAGATAATACTGGAGAACTATAGTGTACAGGTAAGTAACTAATTCCTTATTTTTGCAATTTCGATGGTTGGATTGTAAGTAAAGATCCCATCAAGCGTATGCCCGCCCACATGCTCATGCTTGACGATCTGGTCCAAAGTGAAATCCGCCATTTCCTCTACCATTGAAGCAATGTTATTGTCAGATTTCTTTTCAAGGTGTAGATTAAAATCCCCAAGTATGGTGAAATCTGAGCCCTTCAAACTGGATTCTAGGAAAGGGCTTAGTAGCTGTAGCAGAGGGTCTTTACCTGTGGTGGTCTATAGATCAAAAGACCTTAAGTGTGTAATTATTAGTAAGGGAGATCTGATAAGATAGCAGTTCACAGTCATGGGTGCTCCCTAATCCCGAGCCCCTTGCTTGCAGCTCTTCTATAAAAGCAATGGCTAAGTCTCTCCCCCCCACCTCCCCCCCCCCCCGCTTCTATGTTCTGTCAACCCATATGACAGAGTAGCCTACAGGTAGAGCTAGAGCAATGTCCGCGTTTGAGGCTCCATCTGGACGAGATTGTGTGCTTCAATCAGTTCGGCAGTGCAGTGATTAGCACTGCCTTGATGACCTTAATAGTAGGGGTGGGCGGAATTTGCGTAATCGCGTTACGCAAATCTCTGCAAAATGGTAAAAAATCTCCGCGAACACGCGGAATTGCTTGTTCGGGATGCTTTTTTACTGTTCGCAATCGCTGTTTGCGTGCTCGTGGAAAATATCTCGCGGACACGCATTTGAGAACACAAACAGGCAAAAACAAAAAATTCGCTAAGTTGGGGAACGCAGAATTTTGGGCAATTTCACGTTCTACGCGGAACACGAAATTACCCAAATTCCGCAAGCAGAACGGAATTTACCGCCCAGGCCTACTTAATAGCCTTCTTGCTAGAGGGGGTGCACTGTGGTTTTAACACCAAAAACTTTGTAAAACTGAATGGCAACTGGCAGTTCTTATACTGCTTAGTCTCTTCCTGCAAGTCCAAAATTGGACAGCATGTTTTGGCCCTGAGTCTGAGTAGTTCTTTACTTGTATATGTTGTAATCATAGGGGTTCCCCTGATTTCCGCAGGGGTCATGGCCCTAGGCACGGGATGGGAGCGCAGACAGGCTTGCCTTTGGCCCGCCAGCGGTGCGCCCGCTGCGCACATGAGCAAGGGCCAAGTACTGCATCCCAACCCAACTTCTCTTCACTTGTCGGCCTGGATCCTGACGTCAATGAGCTTAGAAAATCGAATATGCCTAAAAAGTGTAGGGAAATTCTTTCTAAAGCGTGAGCAGAATCCAGAAAAAAATCATACAAAATGATTTAAAAATATCAATGTGGAAACGTTTCTGTATGTGGTGTCAAGAAAAAGAATTGCATCCATTATTTGCGACACTGGTGCAGATTCTGCCTTATCTTCTTCATTTAGCCAGGACTGGCCATGTACACTCATCAATAAAGGTACACCTGGCAGCAATGGATATCTATTTAGGCTGATGGCCCAGCGGGCGCACCGAAGGTGCGCCAAAGGTAAGCCCGTCTGCGCCCGTCCGCGCACGACCAGGCCCACGATTAGTGTACTCAGTCAAAGAGTTACACTCACTGGACTCAAAAACTTATTCCATCAGTAGGTCCAACTTTGGTAAGCTAAAGGAAGTAAAAATACTACAAATTCGTGGTCTTTCGCCCTCCCAAAAATGCTCCGGAAATAAAACTAGTTCGACTACCAAACCCCAGACTGGTTTGAAACTGACAAGTCTGAACACACGGTCTTTACAAAAACACCACTAAGAAATCTTCACCTTCCTCCAGGATGAGGATATAGATATATTGGCACTTACGGAAACCTGGTTGGGCAATAGTTCAATACCAGATATTATTGCCTCCCTGCCAAATGAATATGATGCCATGTGGCACAATCGTAGTGACAACATTAGAGGGGGGGGGGGGGCGTGGCAATCTTGTTAAAAAAACAACTGATGGTCACGAAATTAATAGCAGAGACTGTGGACTCAGCAGATATACTCGGGGTAAAAATCACTTTTAATAATTCATGTCTTGCTCTTTTGACGGTATATCGTCCCCTCAAATCAACCCCTCAGTTTAATGACTTGTTTACAACCATGATCTCTGATATCCGCACACGCTATCAGAGAGTACTAGTAGTGGGTGATTTTAACTTACACTGGGATAAAAAAAAACAAAGATACGGCAACTCTACAGCTGGAGACTCTTATGACCACATTAGGTTTCCAACAACTAGTAGAGGTGCCCACGCATAATAAAGGCCATACTTTAGATCTTATCTGGACTACCCACCTGGAGGTTACTCTCATAGACATTCTACCTTGCCTTTGGTCAGACCACTTTTTAATAAGTTGCTGCATCCCAATAGAAGGTTATCCGACCCACACACCCCAAATATACAAAATGGTACGTCAATGGAATAAAATTGACCCAGCAACCTTGACAGACCTCCTCCTCACATATACACTTCCTGCCAACAAACAAGGGAATTTGGATCAAGAGTGTGTAAACTTCACAAAAAACCTATGCTGGGCTATTGATCAGGTAGCCCCAGAGCGGAAAGATAAGATCAAAGAAGCAGAAAAAGGGGCCCCTAGGTTCGATCCCTCACTGAGAGAACTTAAAAGAAAGCTTTGTTATACTGAAAGACAGTGGCGTAAAACCAATGACCTCATAGATCGAGATAAATATAAGTCATCGCTCAATTCTTATAAAAAATGTATTTTGTCAACCAAAGCTGAATATTTTGAAGCTCGAATAAACAATGCCGGAAATAAACAGAAAGAAACCTTTAGAATTCTGACTGAGCTCAGTCAGGAAAAACAGAGGTTCCAATTGATTGTAATACATTTCAATCTTTCTTTCTGGAAAAAGTCAGGCTTATTCTCTCAGATATCAATAATATTTCCATTAGCTACCCCTTACTACCGTGCCCTCAAACCCCCCTCTCCAGTTCATACCCTCTCCAGTTTCCCACAACTAGATATAGCTTCCCTCAGGCAGCTTATGAACCGAATTAAAACAGGTTCCCCATCGGATCCATGCCCTCCTAGAATCTTCCGAATGGCGCTTCCAGGTCTAGAGGGACACATCATCTCCTTACTCAACAACTCGCTAGACACTGGATATTTGCCATCCAGCTTTAAAGAGGCATGAGTTAAGCCCCTAATAAAAAAGCTTGGAGCAGACCAAACCAACTTAAAAACTATAGGCCAATGTCCCAGTTACCTTTTCTGGCCAAAATCCTAGAACATGTTCTGAAAACGCTCTCGTCGTTCCTGGAGGCTCACCATCTTCTGCAGGGACGCCAAGCTGGCTTTCGAGCCCATCATAGGACTGAGTTGGTGATGCTCTCAGTGCTTGATGAGCTTAGAGTTATGGCTGACGGTAAAAAAACGTGTGCCCTGATATTATTAGACCTATCAGCGGCATTTGATACTGTCAGCCATACTCTCCTACTGGACAGATTGGCCACTTTAGGTATACAAGATCTAGCTCACCGATGGCTTGAATCCTTTCTCTCTGACAGGACACAAAGGATTCAATTGGGGGATGCAACATCTGACGGGCTCACTTGACTGCGGGGTTCCCCAGGGATCTGCACTGTCCCCACTCATTTTTAATGTTTATTTGCAACCCCTAATAACAACTCTGGCTAATATGGGCTGCAAAATTTTTAACTACGCGGATTATACCCAGTTGTTGTTTAGCATTGGCAACACGGCATCTGCGCAGATCCAAGCCCAAAACATTCTCAGCTATACCGTGAGTTGGATGACTGCCAACTCACTAAAAATCAACCCGGACAAAACAGAGGTCCTGGTTATCCCTGCAGCGGAATTACCCTGGAGCGATCTGTTCTGGCGCCAGGACCTAGGTCCCACCCCCAAACCATGTTCAACTGTAAAAAGTCTAGGCATAAAAATTGATCATGAACTTTCAATGGCTAGCCAAGTTTCATCAGTGGTGGGTACGTGTACGGGACTAATTAGACAGCTACGGAAACTGGTCCCCCTTCTTTCTACTTCTACACTCCGTACGATAGTCTCAGCGATTATAATCTCAAGGTTGGACTATTGGAATGCCCTCTACCTGGGTCTTCCCCAGGCATTGATAAGTAGATTGCAAGTGGTCTTCAATGATGCAGCTAGATTGATCTTCAGGTTGCCTCACCACTGTTGCATAAATTGCATTGGCTCCCCATAAAACAGAGAGTGAATTTCAAGAGCCTCTGTATAGCCCATAAAGCTATACACGGCCTAGCACCTGTCTATATAAAAGAACGCCTTGAGGTCTATACTCCTGGACGCTCATTAAGGTCTTCTGAGGCACAATTGTTGTCATGCCCTCGGTACAAACTATCCTCTAAAGGCGGTAGATCTTTCTCAGTGCTGGTTCCGCAGCTCTGGAACAAACTACCTGATCATCTCCGCAAAGAATCCAACTTGCTCCACTTCCGGAAATCGCTCAAAACTCTCTCGTTTAAAGAAGCATTAAGCGCAGTTTAACCTCTGATGACCCATGTGCCTTTAACTTGCTCAAAAGACTTTTTAAATATTTTCCACCAGTGAAACAACCTCCTCTATCCTAGCATTTAAATGTAGTATTGAGTCAGTTAATGAAAAGCACGTTCAAACCTATCCACAAAACACAACTGAAATTCCTCTCATGCAAGACAACTCTGTTACTTGTACTAACCTCTGCAAGAAGCGTTAGCTAATTGCAAGCATTCACTATTAGACAACCTTTCATGCAATTCATAAAGGACAAAGTAATATTAAGGACTAACCTTAAATTTATACCAATAGTCCTTTCGGATTTTCAGCTCAATGAGCCTATGTTTCTGAGAATTGTTTTTCAAATCCATTCACTATGGCTGAGAAATCCCTACACACTTTGGATGTTTAAGAGGTGCATTAAATTCTATTTACAAAGAACAAAACAATTTCAGAATTCTGATCAATTGTTCATTGCTTATGGCAATATGATTATAGACATGGGGCCCGATGTAGGTCACCAAATACCGGTCGGTAACGGCCGAATTCGGCCGTTACCGACCGGTATTTGGTGATTGAGATGTAGGGGCCATTATTTTACAGAATCGGTAAATTTACGATTCTGTAAGATACCGAATCGGTAATTTTACCGATTCGGTAAATCCCAGATGTAGGTAGCACTGTTTACAGTGCTACAGGCCTTCAGAATTCGGTATTTTATCACCCAATACAATTGGGTGGTAAAATACCGAATTCAGGTGTACATGCACATCTGTGCATGTACACCTGTGCCATGTGACACACAGACATGCCCTTAGGGCATGTCTGTGTGCCACATGGCACACAAGCCTGGAATTGGGGTGCTACAGGGTGTCAAAGTGACACCCCGTTCACCCTTGCAGGATTCGGTATTTACTGATTCGGTAAATACCGAATCGGTATTTCCCATTGATTCCTATGGGCTTCAAGGCCCATAGGAATCAATAGGAAATACCGATTCGATATTTACCGAATCGGTATACCGATTCTTACAGATTTGGTAATTCTAAAATAAGAATTACCTACATCTGCCCCCTTCCTATTTACCTACTCTTAAATACCGAATTCGGTATTTAAGAGTAGGTAAATAGGAATTACCTACATCGGGCCCATGGTCTCTAAATCTTCCATTGCAAGATGGATTGCTACAGCCATTTAGTTTTGCCATAACACTGCAGGGCGGCCATTATCTGCTAGAATCAAGGGTCACTCAACAAGAGCTGTTTCTACATCCACTGCATTATTTGCTGGGGTTCCAATACAGCAAATCTACAAAGCAGCCACAGGGTCCACCAGGCATACCTTTAACCAGCATTATTGCTTGGATGCTACTAATAAAGTGATACAGCAGTGGGACAGGCTGCGTTGCGGTATCTCTTTCAGTAAGGTGAGCCCCTTTGCATTTATGTCATGCTACTAGTGTCATTTATTGGTGTTGCAACTTTTGCTATGTTTGCAATATGATGATCAGTATTCATATTACTGCTGACTATTCTGATTCAAGCATGTGAATCTATGAGATCCAATACTGGAGAAGAAAATAAGTTACCTGTAACTGTAGTTTTCCAGTATTGGTATATTTCATATATTCACAAGCGACCCACCCTCCTCCCCTAGAGGTTCCCCCTTACTTTTGGGGCTATACTTGTTCCCACTTGTGCTCGAAAATCATAGGGAACTAGCCTCTGTAGGGAAGGTTTTAGAGGGTGGGGTCACCTGATTGGCTGGTGTATAAGTTTGGTCCTTTTAAAAAAAAAAGACATATTTAGGCTATTAAATTCATCGCCTAGTGCCATTTTAGCCTATGCTACTAATATAATTGCTTTGTTATAATACCGTGGACTCCCACTGCGACAACGGGGAATGATTCAAGCATGTGAATTTATGAAAGATACCAATACTGGAGAACTAGTTACAGGTAGGTAACTTATTTTCCTATTGACAGGTTCTGCCACAGGATCAGACTGCTTCTGAGCCCTTCTTTTCCTTTCAATGAGGTCCAGACTGACACCACCTTCTGTCCGTACAGGTAACAGCGGTGGGGCGGCGTGGAGGGGTGGGGATTTCAAAGGACAATGCCAAGGGGAAATAAAATAAATAATGCATTTTCTCTAGTCATCGTCCCTCGAAATCCTCCCAATGCCGCCCCACTGCTATTACCTGCACAGACCACGGCTGACTGACCCTCCTAGATGCTTTGGCCAAGCCTTGCACTAGCGACCCCGCCTTATTGTCGCAGCACCCTTCTGCAGAGAGCCTTGTGGTTCAGTCGGACCAACCTCAACATTTTCCCTCCCACTGTTCCTGCCAGGATTAAACAGAGTGGAGACCTTTGAGAAGCACCTCTTATCAACCAGTGTTGCCCTGCATTGATCAATGCCTCCTGTTTGTGCAATTATAGTCATGCCCTCTGGGACTCTGTGGCACAAGTCCTCCCTGGTGTATCGGAAGTCCTTCACATAGTCTTTTTGCAGGTGTTTCAAGATAGATGTGATGCTGCCAAGTTTACAATTCATTGTAGCGTGGACACCACTGACTCCGTTGGGTGAGCTAAAGACACCAGTTTTGTAATTTGTCTCCATGTGCGACTACGATCAACTGGGTTCTTGGGCGACATCCAGTCGTTCCAGATGAACATGCCTTTTGATGGGACTTGCCGTTTTGGAAATAAAGCTGACTCTGCCCTTGAACTTTTCAAGTAGAGCGGGGCTACTGCTCGCTCTCTGGGCCTCTTCCCAGCCATACCAAATCCACAGTTACTTTTGCGGCTTTAGTCGAAGCATCCCGTATCGCCAGCCTGTCCCACTCCAGTAGGGAACCCTGTAGTTTAGCGGGAGAGGCCAAGGTGCCCCCCACTGCCAAGGTCAGCCTGCCTCTCCGTCCATACCTGCCACCTGCTGCCCAACCTTCCAAACCTCTTCAGTGTAACCATACAGGGAGTCTGGATCTACTGATTCTATCCAGGTTGGCAAGCGATCACATCAGAAAGGTGGGTCCCGCAGATTGTCCGCAAAGGTTATACCTTATTCTTCCTTTGTTCCCCGCTACACCTTCCACTCAGTGACCGACGCAGGACCATCTTTCCATTTTGTGGCAGGATATGCAAGCTCTTTCAGCCAAAGGGGCTGTCAAGTGGGTACATGTGCCAGAAGTAGGGCGTGGTTGTTATTCCTGTTACGTTCTGGTGCCCCTTGGCCTATTCTAGATCTTGCACCCTTTCACAGCCTTCCTCCAAAAGGAGAAATTCAAAATGCGCACCCTGGTCTAGGTTGTGACTGCTCTCGGCCCTCGACCCTGGAGACTGGGTGGCTGTGCCATGTTCCTATCCTGCTAGCCCATCAGCGCCAACTGCGGATCGTAGTGGGAGAGGAACATTTTCAGTTTGCTGTGCTCCCCTTTGGTCTCAAATGCAAAAACAACAGTTGATGGACAGAATGCAGAACAATGTCATACATTCACCCCAGTACAGAGATCTGGGCCTAAATCCATCGTTTTTTTGCCCACCACACCACCCCAGTTCAGACATGGCCATATACAAATCAGCCTTGACACTGTGCCTCATGGGAACAGTCCAGCCCGGACTGCCAAGCCATGTCTTCCCTGGACTGGAATCAAGCATCCTAGAACCGGTTTCTGGCTATCAGCCAGGATAGCTTGACTCCAGTGGCGTGGAGAGCACAGGACTCACGTCTCAGCAGTACCCCTTGGGTGTTTGCGGAAGTTATGGGGGTGGTAGCAGCTCACCTTTGGAGGTCAGGGGTACCAGTCTTCCCCTGTGTTACTGACTGGCTGTTGAAGATGGGCTCGCCCTAGGCAATCATCAACCAACTCCAGACTAAAGTGAACCTCCTGTCATCTTTGTGGTTCACCATAAAAATGCCGAAGTCACACCTGACTCCTCCTCACATGCTTCCCTTCGTTGGACCCATTCTGGATACTTTTCCATATTTTTCTCTCGAGCAGAGAGTCCAGGACAATCTGAAAGAAACAGTTAGTTATAGATTCCCTTTCTTAGAATTACCCCCAGGCGTCAGACTGGATCCGGAAAAAGAAATTGGCAGCAGTAACTCTGCACGTCGAAAGGTGGCGTCGGTTGGCTCCACATTTGTCGTTGGCGTTGTGCTTGCCGGGATGATGTCGCGGCAGCTACTTAGACGCCGCCCTTGCGCGCTGAGGTCACTTCTTTCTTTTTCCTCACCAGCCAGAGCAGATCCGGAGAGAGCGATACCTCTAGTCACTTTATGACTGACTTTTTCTCGACTTTTGTCATCGCCGTATTTGCTGAGTTCATTGACTCCTGGTGCACGAGGGATGCCCGGTTTCAAGGCTTGCACTTCCTGTAGCCGACTGATGTCGGTGACGGTGACACGTGTGCCTGTTTTGCCTGGAGCGCGACCACGGTCCCAAGTCATGCTCCAACTGCCGGACCATGAATTCGAAGTCTTTGCGGGAGCAGTCCCAAAAGCGTCTCGAAGCCCAGCAGTCGGCTCTCCGCCGTTCGAGGTCCCGGTCGCAGGGGAAGTTGAGGGACCGGTTTTGGAGCCACCACCACCAGTCTTCTTCCAAGTCTTAGCACTCCTCAAAGCACAAGAAGAAGTCAAAGAAGCATCGTCTCTCTTCGCGTTCTCCCCGTCGGTCGGCCGACGTGATGAAGGATGCGGGTAGTGCCCCTCCCACGGCTCCACGTGCGGAGCCCGAAGAGCGACTCAGAGTTTCTCTCCGTTCCTGGGACCCGGTGCGACCCCCTGCGCAGCTTCGCCAATTTTACGAAGCAATGCATGCCATCTTTGGCCAGCCTGACTCAGCCGGCATGCCTTCGGGCCCCATGGACTCGGCTGGGGCCCTGGACCTTCGACGTCGGCGGCTCCGGCCCCATCACTGCAGGGTCCCCCTTAGATCCAGGCCGATTCCACCAACACCATGTCCTCAACCGACGCCGGTTGTGTCCCCAGCCGGAGTCGATCCCGGCCTCAACCTCAATGTAGACACTGAGTTGGACCGCGTCAACCGATGCCGGATCTGACGCCAATGTGTACTTTTGTGCCCTTGTTCTACCCTAGCTCTTTTAGACCAGATTGACAGCCAGATGAGGGTGAGGAGGACTAAGAAGGGGTCTGGAGACCCTTTCACTGACCAGTTTGTCTACGAACCGGACTGAAGAGAGGAACGGGGGAAGCCAGTGGTCTGGATACTTCATCAGACCTTGGCATGTTGTCTCCTCCTACCTTGGCTACGGAGGAGGGAGCGTCTTACGCTGTGGTGTTGCGTAGGGCGGCCGAGCCTCTCCACCTCGAGCTACCTACGGTGGCAGTCAGGACTAACCTCTTGACATAGGTGCTTCAACTGGCAGCAAGCTCTTTGTTGCCCCCGCTACCGTTTAATGAAGCCCTCACGGACATCCTTATAGGCACCTTATCCAGGTCCAACACAGGGGTTCCCGGTCGACGCCACTTTCCTCTCCCAACACCCCACCCCTGAGAGCTTGGTAGTCCAAGCCTCTGCTTCCAAAAGTGCATGTCCTAACGCGCCCAGCCCCCCGGTTAGGGAAACACCGCATGTCTGTTGGGCCATTACACCCACACCGTGTAAGATACGGTGGTGCAAGTGCTTCCCCAGTGCCTGGAAGAGGCCTGTGCAGTAGCCGATGGGAGAGACGCAGCAAAGCTTACCATCCGCTGTCCACCTCCGTGGTTCTGGGGGTCAGCGGGTGGGCCAGTCCATGACAGCCCCCTCTGCAGCAGCCTCCAAACCCTCCTAGTCCGACATTTCAGAGCCACCAATTGTCAGTGGGCCACAGGATTTGCCATAATCTCCCCCCACACCATCACGTCAGAGAGGTGGGTTTTGCAAATATTCCGAAGGGGCTACACCCTCCCCTCCGAGACTACCCCTCCATCCATGCCACCTCAGTACCATTGCATGTCGAAGGATCATCTGGCCCTTCTCCAACAGGAAGTTTTGCACAATGGAGCCATTGAGCGACTTCCTGTGCCAGAAGTTGGTCATGGTTGCTATTGCCACTACTTTTTGGTGCCGAAGAAGGACAAAGGCCTGCGTCCTATCTTGGATCTCAGGAACGTCAACCGTTTCCTCCGGAAGGAGAAGTTCAAAATGTTGAAGCTAGCTCAGGTCGTCTGCCCTCGACTCTGGAGACTGGATGGTAGCATTGGAGTGGCATGCCGTTTATTTTCGCATCCCCGTCCTGCCGGCCTACCGGCGTTACCTGCGGTTCACAGTAGGCCACGAGTACTTTCAGTTTACCGTGCTCCCCTTTGGCCTTCCCTTGGGTGTTCACGAAAGTGATGGCTGAAGTCACAGCTCATCTGCGCAGACCAGGTGTTCCCGTCTTCCCCTATATCGATGACTGGCTGTTAAGGGTGGGCTTGCCCAAGGCTGTCGTCTGCCACCTCCAGACTACAACTGACCTGCATTCGCTGGGGATCTCCATCAACGTGCCGAAGTCACACCTGACTCCCTCTCAGAAGCTCCTCTTCATCGGAGCGGTTCTGGACAGATTGCGGTTTCGGGTCCATCCTTCCGAACAGGGAGTCCGGGATATTCGGGCTATGATTCCGATCTTTCAGCCTCTATCCCAGGTTTCAGTCAGGATGACCGTCATGTGAGAAGTTGGCCTGGCATATCCTGTCCACTATTCTAGTGGGCACCTTGCACCAGTCCAAACGACCCCTTATTGATGGTAGGTTAAAGACAACCTTTATAGAAAGCTCTCCTAGTGGTAGCTGTGGAGAGCAGCCTCCAGGCTAAGTCTTGGAGGAATGTAAAGCAGTTTGTTTTACCAGTCCATGGTCTTGTGAATGACCAAATGAAAGGAGGACCACACCAGGTATATATATATATAAAATATATGTATTTATTTTAAACACAACCCTATAGTCTCTTTATGAGGCTAGAGGCAAAAGTACATAAGGAAAACATAATAGCACACAGTAAATTAGCACACTGTACATTGAGCCCTAGGGGCGTACCAAACCATATATCAATAAAGTGATATAAGAAACACGACTTACATAGACACAAGGCCTAGAGCCTTTAGAACCGTTGGGGCCACCAGGAACCACCCAAGGTAGTGACACGGGGGACACTACCAGTGTGTGAACACAGCCGCGAATCACCGTTAACTTCTATGGGGAAAGGTGCGGTTGGAATTTTAAAGATAAAGGACACTTAGAAGAGGACTTGGAGGAAACCCCTTTAGAACTAGGGGGTGTGAGAAGTTGGCCTGGTATATAATGTCCACTATTCTAGTGGGCACCCTGCACCAGTCCAAACAACCCTTATGGTGATGGTTGTAAAGTCAACCTTATAGACCAGCTATCCTAGTGGTAGCATGGACTAAGCAGTCTTAGGCTAAAACTTCAGAGAGCATGTGAAGCCAGCTGTTTTACTAATTATAATCTCTTGAATACCAAATGAAAGGACACCACACAATGTATATATCAAATATATATGTATTTATTTTTAACACAACCCCTCTGCACTCTTTATGAGGTCAGAGTTCGAGATACATACTCAATAAGCATACTATAAGTTGCACGAATACAATTCTGCCCTAGGGGCCTCACGAACCTTATTCTAAGTAAGTGGTATAAGAACCACTTCAGGAAAGGTGAGTAGACCTAGGGCCTAGGAAATCGCTGGGGCTACACAGGACAACCAAAGGATTGGAAGTAGGAGGCCCACCGGACGCATGTGCAGTGTCTAAACACACACTCGGTTTACCATAGAGTTTCAATGGGAACGTAAAAGTTACAAAGTAGTAGATTTTGGACACTTCCGGATGGACTACGGGAAAACCCTGTTAAACTAGGACACTTGGATAGTTAATACCCACAGGAGCACCGGAGTACTCGAGTTACCTCACCCAGGGAAGCCGGGTGCATAGGTGTTCTTTTGTGTCGGGTTTTGTCGCTGTTTCCTATGGAGAGCTGCAAGAAAGTGCTGTAGGCGACCAGGAGAAAAGTGTCCGGGTGGATTCAAGGGTGGATCGGAGTCTGGAAGAACCTGAAAGCTGAGGGGACAGAGTCTGGGTCACTAGCCAGTGACCAGGAAGGAACCGGGCGATGTCGAGATGCGTCAGGTGAGGAGTTGAAGCTTGTCTCTGCAGCCACGAGGACCAGGAGGCGTCGACGACGACCAGGAGCTGGAGTCGAGTTGTCCCATGACGGATCTAGCTGTTGGCGGTATCCGGATTGGACCCAACAAACCTTGGCAAGTGCAATCCACGCAGGATGGGAAGATTGGCTACAGTTCAGACCAGCAAGGTCTGGGGAGCTTCTCCTTCGCAGGGAAGCTGGAGCAAGTCCGGAGCAACCAGGCAAGCGGTGTAGTTTCACAAGGATGTCTTCAGAGGGCCCACTAGCCAACAGACTAGGGACCGCGAAGACACGTTGAGCTGAAATGCAGGCGCAGGCCCCACGCGGCACTCGTGGAGTGTGGAGGGCTGAGCTTCAGTGCAAATGCTGCTCGGGTCTGGGGCTTCTCAAACCCCAATGCACAACTTCGAGGGTACCTCAGAAGCTGCACGGGTAGCAAAAAGCAGGGTGTCCGGTCCCAGGTCTCTCGTGGCCGCCACGGGTCTCAGCTTTGCTGTGGATGTGGGTCGGAGTCAGAGAAGTCTGGAAGTCCAGTTCCTGCGTCGCTAAGTCTTCGGGTTCCGGCTGGAGCGTCGACAAAGCAAACCGGCAAATTACTGTTGGTGCCTGTTTACACAGGGTGGTCACTCCTTGACCACAAGGGAGATGTCTTCAGTCTTCCAGTCGAAATGGAACGTTGAAGGTCCAAGAGTTTCGTTTCAGAGTTTCTTTCCAGGATAATCTAAAGTTTCTAGACTCAGCTCCTAACTTTATTTGAATTTGAATTTAATTTGAATTTAAAAACATTTATTGAGCGCGCTTATACCGTGCGGTTTCATGGCGCTTTTCAGATTGCGAGAGACCAGCAGTTGCAAAGGATGTTTAGGTAGCAAAGGCTCGGGAGAAAAGCAGGGTTTTAAGACTTTTCCGGAACTCTATATAGGAGGAAGAGGTACGGAGTTCCACAGGGAGGGAGTTCCAGAACACGGGGGCGAGGACCGCAAATTTTGTTCCACCAGCCTTTTTCTTTTTAAATCGAGGGATAGTCAGGAGTGCCATGTGGGTGGAGCGGAGCTCTCGGCCCGGTGTATAAGGCTTAATGGCAGAGCATATGAACTCCGGAGCGGTGCCCATTTTGGCCTGGAAGGTGAGACAGCCAAGCTTGAATAAGGCTCGCTCTTTCACAGGTAACCAGTGTAGTGCCTGCAGTAGGGGGGTGGCACGATGAAATTTAGGCAGGCCGTGAATCAGGCGGGCAGCCTGGTTCTGCACGAGTTGCAGGCGGTGGATCGCATAGGCCGGCGCGCCATTATAGATTATGTTGCCATAATCGAGGCGGGAGAGCACCATTGCCATCACTATGATTTTAAGAGCCGGGAGGGAGAAAAAGCGAGAAATCTTCCTGATTGTTCTGAGGGAGAAGAAGCAAGCAGACACCACAGAACTAACCTGGGAGTGGACAGAGAGTTGGGGGTTAAGGAAGATACCAAGAGTTTTGACTTTAGGGACAGGGAGTGGGGGGACACCAAGTGGGAAGGGCCAGTGGGAAGGGGACCAGGGACTGCAACCACCTCCGGTCAAGACTAGCTCTGTCTTGTCCGGGTTGAGTTTGAGGTGGTTGCAGTTCATCCAGTCCTGAATGAGCAACATAACCGTTTGGACATTCTGGGCGGATGAAGGGGAGTGGGAAAGGTTAAAAATGAGCTGGAGGTCATCGGCGTAGTTGAACACCGTGACCTCGAGCTGCTGCAACATAAAAATGAGGGGATAGATGTATAAATTAAACAAAAGGGGGGAAAGTGAGGAACCCTGGGGAACACCACACAATACCTTACGGGGGGCGGCAGTGAAACCAGCAAGATGGACCGCCTGAGCCCTCTCGCTCAGGAAGGACTGGAGCCACGCGAAGGCTGGGCCCTCTATGCCCGCCGCCCTGACGCGGGTGAGGAGGATGGAGTGGTCCACCGTGTCAAAAGCGGCGGACAGATCTAAAAGGATGAGGGCCTGCGGAAGGTTGGAGTCAATGCCCTCGCGTAGGCTGTCCATCACTGAGATCACCACCTTCTCCGTAGAATGGAGGGGCCGAAAGCCCGCCTGGCAAGGGGAGAGGCAGTGATTAATCTCCACGTGGGTGCTCAGGGTGCTGGTCACATGAGTTTCTAAAACCTTTTCCAGGTAAGGCAAGAGGGAGATGGGGCGATAGTTAGAAGGGGGCAAAGGGTCGGCACCAGATTTTTTTAAAATGGGAATAACGACTGCAGATTTGTGGGGGGTGGGGACAACCCCATTGCTGAGTGAGTCATTGAGAAGTGTGAGGACCGGAATGGGGCAGGCTAGGAAGATTTGTCTCAGGATGTGAGCAGGGGCAAAGTCCAGGGGGGAGCCCGACTTCACCCGTTGAAGCAGAGGGAGGAGTGTGGCTTTGGTCAAAGGGGGAAAGGAAGTTAGTTTGGGGATGGTGAGGGGGGGGGAAGGGTTAGTGAAAGTGGAGGATGGGAGAGGAATGTTAGTCTTGATCTTTGCGACCTTTTCAACGAAAAAATCGTTGAGCGAATCGCAAAGGGATTGGGAGGGAGGGATCGTGGCCGTAGCTCTATCGGATGAAGCCAGTTCATGCACCGTGGCGAAGATTTCTTTTGATTGAGACTCCGCTGCCAATATCCTATTAGAATAGAATAAGGTCTTAGCATCAAGAATGCCTTGCTTATAGATTTTAAGGACAGATAGATAAATGGCTTTTTGGGTAGGGCAATACGCTCTTCTCCATACACGCTCGGCTCTCCGCGAGGCCAATTTCTTCTCCTTGAGATCTGTAGTGAACCAGCGGTTAGCAGCGTGAGCTCGCTTAACCGTGATCCGCTTAGCGCGAATATCTCCAAAAGTTGGTAATAGGAGATAGCGATGTTAGCGACTGTTTTCAGTCGCTAACATCTTGGCACGCCCACTTTGCATGTCATTAGTGATAAATATCACTGACTTGCAAAGCGGGGCCCAAGATGGTCACTATCTCCTATTAGCTGTCGCTAACTGGTGTTAGCGACAGCTTGGTAATAGGGAGATAATTTTATCTCCGCTTTCTTGGCTTTTAAAGCCAAAAAAGCGGAGATAAAGCCCCTTGATAATATGCCCCCTAGTTCCGAAAGCTGCAGTAGGGCTCAGCTAATGCTAGAGCACCCTCTCATATAAAACCAAGCACTCTGCCTTCAGGATTGTCGAGGCCTACAATAGGAGTGACTTATAGGTGTATATGTGTCTATATGTAAAGGTAGATATAGGGATACTATATCTAAGTAAGGGGTGATTACACCACCTTACCCAGGCTGTGTGAACAGACCTGTGCTGTCAGTTTGGAAGGCAAACCAGGAGTGGCACAATACATGCTGCAGCTCCTGGTAAGCCTAAAGTGCACCTATGCCCTGGGTACCTATGGTACACTATACATGGGTTCACAAGGGTGACCCAGTAACCAATCTGGTATGTACCTAAAGTACATGGTATACATTTAGAGAGAGAACAGCTGGGCAGTGGGTCTGATTAGCAGGCCCACAGCCACAATAAAGTCGAAAAGCCAGAAAATCACAGCAAAAAGTGGGGGTGATCATAGGAAGCAGACCCTACTCTCCTGATATAAAACAATTGGCCTAGAGTTCAGTTCTTGAGTATGTGAAACCTTTTGCTGACTGAGTGGCTACAACAAATCCTTTACACTGTCCTCTGTTACTGCATTACTGCTCGACCAAGCTACCACTTTAGAGAGTAAGGTCCTATCGGACTTTAGCCTCTGTCATACCTCTGGAGACTCTATACACACACTGTACCTTACTTTGGTCCAGTATATATAGAGTCACAGTCTACAACTAACCTATGTTTCTTACAGATATATCGTTACTTGTTGTTCATGCTATGAGCCCGATCTTTCAGCCTCAGTCCTGGATTTCAGTGAAGTTGACTCTGAGGCTACTGGTACTGATGGCCTACAGCATCCTACTTTGTCATTCATGCCAGGTGGCATATGCGGGCTGTACAGTGGGATCTGAAGTCCCAGTGGGCCCAACATCAAGGGAGCCTCTCCGACCACATTCAGATTTTGGAGGTGATTGCAGAGTGGCTACTGAACTGTGATTAGGTCAGCAGCAGACTCCTCTCCCTCCCCCACCCAGAGCTGACCGTGGTGAATGATGTTACTTCTGGGCTGGGATGGCCATCCGGGAAAATTGGAGATCGGAAGCCTCTGGTGTCCCTCGGAGTCCGGGTCCATATCAATCTTCTTGAGGTGAGGGCCATCCACTTGCCATTGAAAGCCTTTCTGCCATCCATGCAGGGGAGGCTGCTACATGTGGTCACAGACAAGACCACCACCATGTGCTACTACAAAAGAATATGGGTGGGGTCATGGACCCTGTGCTAGTTGGCCTTGCCCCTCTGGAACTCACAGGACCACCAAGGGATCTTCCTGTGGTGACCTACATGATGGACTTAACACCAAGGCAGACCAACTCATCCGTCAGCGCCTAGTGGATCACAAGTGGTAATTACACTCAAAGGTGGCGCAATGTCTTTTCGGTCAACGGGGAGAACCTTAACTCGATCTGTTGGCCACCGCTGAGATCGCTCAGTGTCAGCACTCCTGCTTGCTGAAGTTCCCAAGGTGCCTCTCTAGGAGACCAACACCACGAAGAATTGCCAATGCTGCTGCTTATTTTAAATCAAATTTAAAAAAGATGTGCGAACCAACCATCACCTCATCTTTGAGCTCATTTATAGCTTTTATTTTAATTTTTTGTCAAGCTTAATGTATTTCACACAAATGTTATTATAAATACACAATACATTAGACACCGTACTTACAAATACTGAAAAAAAGTACATAACAGAACAATACAAAATCTATTTATATCTAACAATTCACACCATTCTCACCATACCACTCGTTCTACGTTCATACATTGTATTAATAATACACTCACATACTCCAAAACCAAACAAAATTGCTTTACAAAGTATTCTCTTGCTAAGAAAAGTGACTATACAACATTTATAAAACTAATTTTCTACTTGGTAAACTAAAATAATTTGGAAAGAATCCGATTACATAAACATGCAATTTACACCAAGCAAAATGTTTGGTTACTCCAATGGTCTACGCGTTTCAAACCCCATTGAGTAAGGGGTTCTCCTCAGGACCAAACCTCACTAGGAAAAAACACAAAAAGACACAAATAAAAAAAATGACCTTGACCTGCCTCTGACAAAGCCCCACCAGACTTGCAATCTGCCCTGGCTTACCTCTGAGTGAGTTCAAAAACAGATGTCATAGATGAATCGTTTTAAGGAGCGGTGAATCTGGTGACTAGCAAGACCGAAGGAGGGAAAAGAAAAGAGAAGGAGAGGTGATCGTCCTGTCTTTGAACTTGGCCGTGGTGCATATAGTTTCGAATTACACAAATCTATGTAACTTACAAATTATCCTGGAATTGCCACTCCTGTTTATTTTGATTAAGCGTTGGTAATGTTGGTGTCTCAAACCGTCGCACAGCCGTGGGGTCCAAGTGGTTCTAAGGGAGGGAGACCAAGGGTGCTGCTGTTAGGGGTGTGCAGTATCTCCTATTGGCGCCATATTTACTATTCCGGAGGTCTCTTACCTTGTCCGCCGTCTTTTCAAAAGTAAGAGATCTATTAGTGACATTAGATGTCACCTCGTTATACACACAGATTCCCCAGGACAAAGCAGTGGCAGTGCTTACACGATTCTTGGATGGAAGAGAAAGACCTACCAGAGTACCAACAAAATTTATTGTAGATCTAGCCTCATTTGCTATAAAAAGGAATTACTACTCATTTGGAAATAATTTCTTTTACCAGATAAAAGGCGTGGCAATGGGCTGCCCTTTTGCGCCGGAGCTAGCGGTGCTCTTCATGTCCATATATGAGGAAACGTTCATACACAACAATAATCCATTTGCGGAGCATGTTACTACTTGGCTCCGATTTATTGACGATATTTTTATGGTCTGGACGGGAGGTGAAGAACAACTGTGCAACTTTCACAAATGGCTTAATTCCAGGACGTTGGCTATACAGTTCAGTATTTTGCAATCAGCCCACAGAATAGCTTTTCTTGATGTAAAGGTTTATACAGACACAGAAGGTTTAGCTACTACTCTTTTTAAAAAACCGACTGATAGAAACAAAGCACTCCTATTTACCAGTAACCACCCCAGGAGTTTATGCGAAAATTTGCCTTATGGACAATTTTTGAGAATCCGTCGCAACTGTTCCTACAAGGATGAGTATATGTTACACGCCAATAATTTGGTGAGCAAATTGAGAGACCGTGGATACCCAAAGAAACTGGTTAAGGCAGCTATGAAGCGTGCCTGGTGGACTCCACGTGAGACCCTCTTGGAAAGAAAGAAAAAGCCATCATTACGACGCCAAGTTTGTGTAACTACATTTTGCCCAGACTCCAATAAACTAAAAAAGGTGATTAATCAAAACTGGCACCTCTTGAAAAAACTGGATGAGGAATTCAACACTGCCCCCTTATTTGCCTTCAGTATTTCAAACTATATTGTGAGAGCGGCGTTCAAAAAGGAACCAAAACCTACATTGAGACAGTTAATGGGATTAGAACCAGTGAATGGCCATCATAAATGTGGCACTTGCGTCTGTTGCGAGTCAACAGTTGAAGGTTCATTATTTACCCATAGAGGAATACATTGGAAACACGAATCCTTTTCCAATTGTAAAACGAAATTTGTAATTCATGGAATAACTTGTCCATGTGGAATGTTATACATCGGGAAAACAAGAAAACAAGCCAAGAAATACGTCAGAGGATGAGTCAGCATAAATCCCGTCTCAGAAAAAATGTGGAAACAGCACCTCTTGTAAACCATTGGGCTAAAAAACTACATACGGAAAAAGATCTCCGTTGGACAGTTATTTCCAATGTGGAAACAGATCCTCGAGGAGGAGACCGTGAACAGAAACTATCAAGAAGAGAAGCTCTATTGATTGTAAAATTCGACACAGCAGTGTCAGGATTAAATGAGATTTCGGAATTATATAAATTATAAAACCGCTTTCTCTGCAACAACCTCTAGGACATCATAATGATGGCCTCATGAGTGCGTCATATAGGACGTCCAAGTTAGAAGCTTGTGAGAAATGGATGTGCCTCTAAATTATCTATCCATTTAAAACGATGGTTATTTATGGCCAACGGCCTAATAACAATCTTTTCCAATAAAACTGCCCCTAGATCGAACACTGGGCTGAGAGGGTGATGATGTGGACGCCATCACAGGAACAAAATACAAATTCCAGAGGGTCATGCGCGCAGAGTATCCCACTTGCAACAGCGTTTTTTCAAAAAAAGACGTCTATTCGGATTTTGACAGGGGTGACATTTTTAGACAATTTTAGTCCCAGAACCAGGATTTACACATGATCCAGGTGAGACAGTGGCACTGCGGTCCCGAAATCTTTGCGCGTTACGAAATGCGGACTCCCCTGAAATAGAATGATTGACATTCTACTCCCCTTGTCTTTTAGAGTACTATTGAAAAGTACCATCACGGAGCACACAGCGGCCCCGATTTACAAACAAAAAGACGGCGGACAAGGTAAGAGACCTCCGGAATAGTAAATATGGCGCCAATAGGAGATACTGCAAACCGCTAACAGCAGCACCCTTGGTCTCCCTCCCTTAGAACCACTTGGACCCCACGGCTGTGCGCCGGTTTGAGACACCAACATTACCAACGCTTAATCAAAATAAACAGGAGTGGCAATTCCAGGATAATTTGTAAATTACATAGATTCGTGTAATTGGAAACTATATGCACCACGGCCAAGTTCAAAGACAGGACGATCATCTCTCCTTCTCTTTTCTTTTCTTTTCCCTCCTTCGGTCTTGCTAGTCACCAGATTCACCGCTCCTTAAAACGATTCATCTATGACATCTGTTTTTGAACTCACTCAGAGGTAAGCCAGGGCAGATTGCAAGTCTGGTGGGGCTTTGTCAGAGGCAGGTCAAGGTCATTTTTTTTATTTGTGTCTTTTTGTGTTTTTTCCTAGTGAGGTTTGGTCCTGAGGAGAACCCCTTACTCAATGGGGTTTGAAACGCGTAGACCATTGGAGTAACCAAACATTTTGCTTGGTGCAAATTGCATGTTTATGTAATCGGATTCTTTCCAAATTAATTTAGTTTACCAAGTAGAAAATTAGTTTTATAAATGTTGTATAGTCACTTTTCTTAGCAAGAGAAGACTTTGTAAAGCAATTTTGTTTGGTTTTGGAGTATGTGAGTGTATTATTAATACAATGTATGAACGTAGAACGAGTGGTATGGTGAGAATGGTGTGAATTGTTAGATATAAATAGATTTTGTATTGTGGTGTTATGTAATTGTTGCACAGTATTTGTAAGTACGGTGCCCAATGTATTGTGTATTTATAATAAAATTTGTGTGAAATACATTAAGCTTGACAAAAAATTTAAATAAAAGCTACAAATGAGATTAAAGATGAGGTGATGGTTGGTTCGCAACTTCTTTTTCAAATTTGATTTAAAATAAGCAGCAGCATTGGCAATTCTTCGTGGTGTTGGTCTATAAGTGCTCAGCCTTGCTGCTTTTGAGCCATATCCTTTGTTGTTATTGAGGATCTCTCTAGGAGAGGCATTCCACCTATGGTGGAACTCGGGGCTGTCCTATATGCCTTCCTACCGATACCTCTCCTGCCTGGAGTTCTGAAGTAGAACAGAACCGACCGGGCCCAAGTCATCCTAGTGGCTTCGGATTGCGCATAGTGAGTTTGATATCCTGAGCGCCTGGGCTTGAGCATCTGTCCTCCAATCAGGCTGCCCCTCTTGGAGGATCTGCTGTTGCAGTATCATGGTAGGGTCCTACACCCCAACCTGAGCACATTCCACCTTCACGTGTGGATATCGAGGGAAGGCAGCTGAACACCTTTAATCTCCCTCTGGAGGCAGTTAATGCAATCTTAGCAGCTAGACATCTATCAACAAAAACTGTAGAGGCTGTTGGGATAAATTTGTGGTTTGGGCCGGTACTGGAAAGAAAAACCCCCTCCAGACCAGGTTATCTGATGTTTTGTTGTCTCCCTCGTCTGGCAAGGCTTTGCTTTGGGCATGGTTAAAGGGTGTCTTTATTCTTTTGTACAATTGCCGGATCAACCCTTATTGTTTAAATTACTTGTTGTGATGCATTTTTTAACCCCTTGCGTGCTCGTGATGGAACCGTTCCGTCACGAGCCTCCGGTGGGCTGTGCTGGTTCCGTCACTGCCCGCTGCGGCGCGAATTCCGCGCCTGGGATGAGCATTCTATTAGGCGGGCGGGGCCGTGACAGAACCGTTCCGTCATAAGCACAGCTCACCCGATGGCCATGACGGAGCGGTTCCGTCACGAGTACGTGAGCGCCGCGCGGCCCTCCCCTCCCCCTTAGCACTGCGGCGGAATAGCCGCCACAGCTAAGGGGTTAAAAAACCTCCAACATCTGTTTCCTACCTCTCTCTGTTATGCTGCAGTGGGATCTTAACCTTGGACTGCACCTATTTAATGTATACTGCCTTTCGGCCGATGCACGGCTGTCCCTCATTGCCATAACATCAGCACGGCAGCTGAGTGAGCGCCAAACTCTGTGTCAACTCGCTGCATACCACCTTCTTCCCAGACAAGCTGTTTCCACAAAACTTGGGCATCTTTTCTTCCAAAAGTTGTGATGCCCTTCCATGTTGGTCAAAACATCACCTTACTGGCCTTCTATGCTCCACTTCACTCCTCTGGAGAAGACAAGAGACTCCATCACCTGAACCCCAAAAGAGCACGGTCCGTCACCTGGACACCACAAGAGCACAGAGTTTCTACAATGATCGACCTAGAGATCACAGGGTGGATGATTAGCTCTTTGTGGGAGCAAAAAAGGTCAAGGCCATTCAGAAAAGCACCATTTCAGTCCAGACCCTGCTCTGCATCAAGATCTGTTACGCATTGACCAAGAAGCAGCCCCCCGTAGGGCTTCAAACTCTACGAGAGCTAATGCTACTTCAAATGCGTTGGCACACAGAGTTCTAGTCCCGGACATTGTCAGGCGGCTACGTGGGCATCACTCCATAAGTTCGCCAAGCAGTACTGTTTAGATAAGGTTTGCAAAGAGAGACATTTCATCTGCTCGAACCGACAGGACTTTTTGGTTTGAGCCTATACGCAGGCCCATCTCTGAATAGGTATTGCTAGGATAGCTTTAAAAAAAAGTGAGGAATCTGTGGATAAAAGTCTGTATCAGAAGAACAAGTTTGTACCTTTGGGAATGCTCTTTCTGGTAGAAACTATCTAACTGCAGATTCCTCACCGACCCTCCCATCCTACCCGCTTTCTGAATTGGACTCTGTCCACTAAAAAGATCCCAAGTCTAAAAATCTTCACACTGTTTGATGCTGATTTGCCGTTAGAGCTCTGCATCTGGGGGCGTGGACAGCCTCAAAAAGAACTGACGTCAGCCACACCAATTTGCGGCGCTGAATAGCATCTGTGCCACCTGGTTGCACTCAGAAAAATTGCTGAAAAGTTTCCAGATCCAGGGGCATATTTACAATATTTTGGCATAGGGCAGTGCCGCCAGTCTTCTAGCTGTGCTGCGCTACGTCTACAAAATACTGCACATTTCTGTCCTTTCTGCCAGCGCTGGTGCACAAATTGCAGCAGAGCGCCAACTTAGGCACCCTGCACCATGGTGCAAAGGTGTCTGTGTTGTTGGCATGATTGTTTTTGTGCAATAATCAAAGGAGGCATTTCCCTCGTTCTATGTGTGCTGAAGAATGCAGCACATGTGGAAAGAGGAAAAACAAGGAGAAATTTAGACATTTCTCCTCGTTACGCCTGTATTGGAGAATTGTGGCTCACTGGTTAGAGGAGGCAGACCCTGAAGCAGAGGTCAGACCCGGGACCAGGGTTCAATTCCCGACGCGGCAGGGTCTTGAGCCCAAACATCCACAGACTCGATAATTCTCGTTTCGGTGCCTACTCGAGTCATGGGTTCACACTCTGCAGCTCTGGGCATTAGCTTGCTTAATCTCCACTACGGCCCCCCCCCCCCCCGCGGCGGGATGCCTGGCTTTCCCCTTGGGGATGCCCAGTACGGGTATCTCACAGGGAAAAGCCAGGACGGGTTCCCAAGGCAAGCGCCGAGATGCCTACGGGTAATTGAGCGCTATATAAGAACGCTTAATAATAATAATATTGGAAAGCGGGTTGATTTTGGAGCTGCACCAGATTTACGCTTTGTTAAAAATCTGGGGCAGTGTCAAAAACCATGGGTGTTGCATGGGAACACCCACAGCAACACCCATGGAACGTCCCTTCCACGCAGAATAAGCCATTGGATTACTCCATATTTACAAGACCATGAAAAGCCATGCAGGGTGGGCTTGCACACTGTGCCTCACTTTAGTGACCCTCGCTCAGCTTAACCCCTCCCATGCTCATGACGAGCTCAGCTCGTCATGAGCCACGGTTGTGCTGTGCTCACCGCCTTGGCGCTCACACGCGGGGATAATTCCCCTGCTGTGCTGAACGTTCCACGGAAATGGGTGTGGTCATGACGGGCTCAGCTCGTCATGAGCACAGCGCCACTGTGCTGCATGCACCGGGGTGCTGCGCGCGCGCCCCCCTAACCCCAGCACAGCGCGGGAATTACCCCCACGGCGACGGGGTTAAAGGTGCTGTCTGATGCCTGGGGGAAAACTCACAGGTGAGAAATCTGTGGTTAGATAAAATTCTCACCAATAGGAGCATAACTGAGGTAAATAATTGTTTTTCTTATCCAATCTATGGTAGCTGCTTTCCATCTGGTAGAGTGAACTTAAGGCTTCCCTTGAAGAGGTTTGTTCACTAATTAATAGCATAAAGTGATGCAGGCTTCTGTCCAGCCAGCAATAGATTATTTGCATGTGACTAGACCCTGCCTGTTTTGGCCTTAATTAACAGTTGCTTTGGTTTTCCAAGATTTTTACATTGTCAAGAAAGAGAAAAGGACTCATGTATTTTATTATCTAGTGACTGAATGGCACTTTCTGTTGCTGTGCATGGATTGGGAAAGAAAGTAGACAGAGTAATAGTTGGATTCATGAGAATGCCAGAAACAACTTTTGGGAGTAGTGAAGGATGTTTTCTCAATGCCACTCTTTTAGAGTAGAAAACAGTATAAAGCTTGCGGACTGGCAGAGGGTGATGGCAACTAGGAAAGATGCATTCCAAAAGTGATGGTTGTAGGAGAGTAGGATCTGCTTACTATGGTTACCCCCTCTTTTTGCTGGTGTTTCATTGTTTTTCGACTTTAGTCTGGCTGGGGCTCTGCTATTCAGGACCCCAGCCTAGCTGCTTCCTCTCTAAAATGATTGTATGTACTTTAGGTGCACTCCTGATTGGTTACTGAGTTACCCTTGTAAGTCCCTAGTATATGGTACCTTAAGTACTAAGGGCATAGGTACCCCAGGAGCTGAAGCATGTATTATGCCAGCCCTGGGAAGCCTTCCAAAATGGCACGCCTTACTAAGATATAGGTTACCTAGATCTACCTTTAATCACTGACACATATAAACCTATCAGTCACTCCTATGGCAGGCCTTATCAATCCTGAAAGCAGACTGCTTGGTTTTGTGAGAGGGTGCCCATGCATGAGCAGGACCCCTCTGCAACTTTCGGAATATATTCTCTGAGGCTGTTCTGTGATGCAGCCAGACCATATACTCTTAAGTGCATTATAACCTCGCTGTAAATGCTAACTTTGGAATGGCTGCATGGAAATATGTTGTGTTTGGTGTCAAACACTTTGGAATCCTATCCCCTCTCCCCCCGCCAGTCCTGGCGGCGGGGGTAGAATTTCACCTTTCTAGAGGGAGAGACATGTTCACACTGACCTAACCAGTAATAGTTTAAAAGAGCCCTAGCATCACATAATGGATGCTGCAGCCACAGACGCGGGTCTGACCTCCTACTGCTGGACGAAACTCCGTCAGGGGAGGCCTGGACAATAGGTTTCCTGTCACCACCCATACAGGCTTTAGTGTATTGAGGTGGGGTGGGTGCATTCAGAGAATGCTTTTCAGACAGTGCTGGGGCACACTTGGTGTCCCTGTGCATACCCCATTTCAAACCGGTTGCAAGGGCACTCAGCCCCTGCTCTGACACAAAACTGGACAAAGGAAATGGGTGTAACCACCCCTCTTTTCTGACCCTCCCTTAGGTGGGTCCCCAGAGTATGTCCAACCACCTTTCTGAGTATAAGTATGGGAATCCAGTCCTTAGGACTTCAGATTACACCTGGACGAAACTATGCAACATATATCCTGGAACTTCGACATTGTACACGACAAGAAGATGGAAGAATCTCCCTTGGAGTCAAGGAGTGACTCACCTGTTCAAACAGGCACCAAAGAAGCATCTTGCCGGTCTGCATTTCCAAAGCTCCTGCTGGACGCCGAAGTATTTGTGACTCAGGACATGGACTTCCAGACTTCTCAGAGGCCGACACGAGATCCCTGCAAAGCTGAGACCCGCAGCCCTCACGAGTGATGTCGAACCGAAACTCCTGGACACCGTGCACATTTGCAAGTGCATCGACTTCCGGAGCTTTCTCCAAGTTGTGCATTGGGCTAATTGTAGTCCAAGCCCCGAGCAACATCTACACCGAAGATAGTGGACGTACACTCCAGGAGTATTCCGTGAGCCCGCTTTTAGCATTTCCGCTCGAGGCCCCTTCGCGATCCCTAGTCTGTTGACTAGTGGGTCCCCACGAAGGTAACTCTTCTTTCCTTTGGGCTTCCCTTGTTGCTCCAGATGTGCCCTGACTTCCCACCGAGTGGTGAGTCCCTCAGACCTTGCTGGTCTGCACCAAAGCCAATCTTTGCTTTCTGCGTGGGTTGTTGTTGCCAAGGCTTGTTGGGTGCAATCCGGAAACCGACACAGCAGCACTCGACATCCTTCGTGGGACAGCTCGAATCCAGCATCTGGTCTTCGTCGACGCCTCCTGCTCCTCATGGCTGAAGAGTCAAGCATCACCTTCTTCACCTGAAATCACCCGACATCGGTGGGCATCTGCTCATCGCCTTCCTGGTCACTGGCTAGTGACCCAGACTCTGTCCCCTCTGCTTTCAGGTTCTTCTTATCCTTTATCCAGGCTTGGATCCCTCCGGACACGTTCGACTTGGTCGCCAGCAGCACTTTGCAGCAGATCGCCATTGAAATTGACGACCAAATCCGACACCAAAATACACCTATGCACCCGGCTTCCTCGGGTGAGGTAACTCGAGTACTCCGGTGCTCCTGTGGGTATTGACTCTAGAAATGCCTAGTTCTAAAGGGGTTTGCTCCAAGTCCTCTTCTAAGTGTCCTTTATCTTTAAAATTCCAACCGTGACTTTCCCCAAAGAAGTTAATGGTGATTCGCAGTTGTGTTTAGACACTCCGTGGGTCCCCTGTGTCACTACCTTGGGTGGTTCCTGGTGGCCCCAGTGGTTCTAAAGGCTCTAGGCCTTGTACCTATGTCAGTCGTGGTTCTTATACCACTTTCTTTATATGGTTTGGTACGCCCCTAGGGCTCAACGTATATTGTGCTAATTTACTGTGTGCTAAATAAGTTTACTGAATGTACTTTTGCCTCTAGCCTCATAAAGAAACTAGAGAGATATGTTTAGATTAAATACATATATTTTATATATATACCTGGTGTGGTTCTCCTTTCATTTGGTCATTCATGAGATTATAGACTGGTAAAACAAGCTGCTTTACATTCCTTCAAGACTTCGCCTGAAGGCTGCTCTCCACAGCTACAACTAGGATAGCTTTCTATAAAGGTTGTCTTTAAACCTACCATCAATAAGGGTCGTTTGGACTGGTGCAAGGTGCCCACTAAAATAGTGGACAGCATATGCCAGGCCAACTTCTCACAGTTTGAATTTAAAATGTTTTACATTACATCAATAAATTTCCTTTTCAACTAAAAAAAGAGCCCAGCAGCCACATTACCTGGAGCAAGGCCTGACAGCGACAGTATTTCAATGCTAGGGCTCGACCATTCAGGGCACAGGCGAAGGAGGTGACCTGGTTACAGACTCATTTATGCTAGAGGGAACCAGAAGACATTCTTACACCCCTAAACTGAAGTGGTCAGTGGACTCACAAAAAAGTATTTTTTTCACTGGGGAACTGGGCGCCCCCAAGAATTAGCTTGTAAATGGTTCAAGCAACTGGAACGGGGTACAGAGGAACTTAACTGGCATGTAATTCCCGTCTGTACACGCGCCCCCAGTAAAGCGTCTGTGGTATTCTTGGCACTGTGCACTTTCTAATGCAAGGCACATGTTGGGTCGGTTCCAGCAGTCTTACTTTTACGCCATAAATCCCCCCTGGTCGGACAGTCTCGCACAGGAAAAGCTGAAGATCAGCTCTGATTGATTCTGAATCCTCCTAAAAGGCTTCTTGGCACTGAAGGTGAGACAAGCTGCAGCGCTTCACCCTGAGTCTGTATAATGAGTTAGTTATTATTCATTATTTGCGCAATGTGCACCCTCCCAGAAGCCCCAGAGAGCACACTCCCTCCTCCAATCTATCCATGGAGGCAGCCCCTTGAGGCTTGTTCTTTCCAATCAGTAATTCCTGTATGACTTGTACTGCGTGTTTCAAATGAGCGGCATCTCTGTGTATTACGTAGCCTCACTGCTGCACCCCCCTTCCCGGCCACATTCACTAGTGTGCACAGCGACATTGCATCACATGCACCCCTACGGCATACCATTGTCATGCCTGTCTGTGCATGTCCACAAGCCTGACTACGACACAGTGATGATGCTGCGCAGAATGTGGCCGGACACTTGTGTGTAGGCCCACTGCAAGGACAGGGCTGACACCGATGAAGAGCACCTGCCTGGTGAACTTGACATGCAGTTGAGGGTACATATTTGGCTCATGCTGCGCTAATAGTGACACACACAACAGTTGGCATGTGTGATCCCTGACCCTGAGCGGGCATGCCCTCCCCCATGGACCCCTTCGGCCGAGCCCGCACTCCGTACACTGTCGTACGCCATTCCACCCTGCTTAAGCTCACAGGGAGGTACGACACGGTTACATGTCCCAGGTCTACACCACTGCCTGTGCTTACAATGTTGCGCACGCTGTACACAGCACAATGTAATGTGAAATGACTCCGGTCCCTCATGCATACATAATGACCGCACGGACACACTGAGTGAGTTTGTGGGACTGGCTATGGGCACATGCGCCCGGCCCCTTTTATTGCCAGGGTCACATCTCCTGTGGCGCCTGTGCTGGATGGGTGTTGGGTAGTGTAAGCCACCACTCAGGGGTTGGCTGGATGCTGTCAAACACCACAACAGTGAGCAGACAATCAGCAGTACAAGGTACGAACTTCATGGGGCCCTGACTTGGGCAGCACAGAGTTCATGGCCCCGGATGTACAGCGGCAGCACAGGCACACCGCCACGAGACGGTGACTTGAGGTGCACTGAGTTAGGTCCACGCGAGCTGAGTGTGTACTCGTCGATGTCCAAGGGGAATGTCGTGGAGGGTTGTGGGGGACAGTGGAAGGTGTCCTTCCAGGGCATGATGCAGAGGGCAGAAGCAAGCTTAAACAGGCAAATGGCGGAGTTGAATGCTACAGACTCCACTTTTCCACCTTGTCAGTATCAGCTACATGTAGCTGAAGACAACCTCCAGCCCATGGGCTCAGACGCCACAGACGTTCAAACAGAGATTGCACATGAATTTCAGGGCACACGCTCAGTGGCACCAGAGCTGGAAGGGGATGCAGTCTGCGATGAGGCCTGTACAATGACATGGACTCTACCATGTAGAGAGCAAGACTCAGATCAAATTGAGTGACCTACTCCACCGCAGTGTGTGCCGGAGGCAGCGGTCAGCAGGGGCCCACAGCCACTTATGGTAGGCATGCGCTGCACAGTCAGTGGCACCAGTGCAGTTGTTGGTAGTGTCCCATCACCTCCGTAAAGGTGAGCCTTGTCTCCTGCGGACTGAAGCGCATCTTCCTCTTATTCCTCTCCTTGTGTAATGTGACATGAACATTGCCATGAAGAAATCAAGACTCAGTTCCAAAAGTGTAGCCTACTTGTCCGCTGTGTATGCCGGTGGAGTACGTCAACAGGAAAGGTGTTCCGCGGGCCTGTGTTGCGGAGGCCATGATGGTCCGAGGAGGCTGCCAAGGTCGGGTGCCTCTGGCTTGGAGCTTGCAGCGGCACGTGGTGGGCCCGCTTTGACACACGCCGGTGTCTGCAGGTGGGCAGTGATGCCTGGATGCGCAGGGGCGGCCATGACGGCTTCGGGGACCAGCGGCCTGGGGTGCAGCAGGCACCTAGGATCCCAGGCAACACCGCTCTTGGCGTAGGCCTCGTGGCGGGGTGAGAGGTGCTGCCCTGGCAGGGACGTTGGGCATTCTGGAAGAGGACCACGCCGAGGGCTACATGCTTTATATTCACACCCCTACGCTGACCTGGCGTACGCCGGTCCAGCCCACTCCGCACATGCTTACAGGGGGGCATAACTAGCGACGTTTCCTTGAACTCCCCCATTGGCTGGGGTAAACATGGTTGCATCCACTGTCCACTACACTACCACCACCAGCAGTGCATGTAGACATGGATATATGTGTGGTCTGCATACTGCAGTCTCTCCAACGCATCCACGCCACACTTGGCATTGTGTGCAGTCTAATTCATCGGTCAAATCATCTCCTTCGCACATGCCTGGTTCCTTTCACATTCTGCTATTGTGTAGCTGAGGTGCCATGCCGTTGATGGCTCATGTACATGGGTAGGCCAGGTTCCCACAGTGAGTTGTGCTCTGGTGTGGGGGCATGTTGTTTGGCATGTTGTATGTGACTTTGTGACGTGTGCATTCCCGGAGTTGTGGATTGCATGATTGTGTTTTTGAGGTGTGTGGTGTGTTCATTTGGTACTTACCAACGAGCAGAGCATTTCCGTAGGTGCCATCCTGGAAGCGCTGGTTGTTGATGGACTGTTGGAAGATGTAGGAATCATGCACACTGCCTGGGTAGTTGGTGACGACGTTGGTGAATAGTCTCCAGTGGTCCACTATTGCCTGCACATTGATGGAATGCGTGTGTTTTCTGTTGCGGTAATTGTGTGCAGTGTCAGCAGGGGGCACAAGTAGGATGTGTACAGTCGATTGCCCCCAACACGTGTTGGAAGCCAGCTATGACGTAGAAGCCTTCCTTGGTCTCCAGCTGTTCTTGCGCAGTGTGGGGGAAGTATAGGTACTGGGGTACCAAGCTGATGATGGCATCCTGGACAGGTTGGAGGAACTTGGATAGGGCTGGCTGTGAGACTCTTCAGACTCTGGCAGTTGTCGGTTGGAAGGTACCAGAGGCCGACAGATGCAGCACAGCCAGCAGCTTTGTCTGCGGAGGGATGTTGGTTGTCCGCTGTGTTGGTACCGTCAGCCTGTGGGCAATGATGTCAGGATGCGGAGGATGGTTGTCCATTTGAGCCTGTAGTGGGCAATGACATACTCTGGTGTTAAGTCTATGAGGCTGATGCGTTTTCTGAAGGTCCGCGGTCTGTGTCTGCGTTGCCTCTGTGGTGGTGGGTGGGTGGGGGGAGGGTGGGCAGGGAGGGTACAGGGGGGGTGGCGGTTCTCGGGGAGGTGGCAGTGGGTGTTGTGGAGCTCCGAGCTGCATGTTCAGTAGCTCCATGGCATCTGTTGTTCTTCAGGTGTGGCTGTGGGCTGGGCTCCCTTTTCTGGTGCAGGCTGTGGTCCGACTTTACACCAGGTCAGAGCAGGTGTTAATTTTCTACTGCTAGCATGCCTTATCGCATGTTTTGTGGTCGTATCACCGATCTGGCTGGTCATTGAGAATGTTGCGAAGTGGTGTTGTCGCGACTTTTTGCACAAGAATGCCTACTCTGCATCTCATTAGCAATAGTTGCGGGGGTCATCTGTGGCGATGTTTTTTGAGGCTGCTATTACAGGTAAACTGGTGTTATGGGCTCTTAGCACCAGCTTGTGAATGGGGTGTTAATCTTATCGTGACTTTGGCTGCTATAAAGTGCCAATAACTTGGCGATGACTCCTTAAGAATATGCTCCGAAGTGTTTTACTCTGAGTCAGAAACAGAGTGAAGAATGCGTGCCTTGTGGGCTACGCGTCCAGCCGACATACAAAATAAAGAGTTTAATATTCCGGTAGAGAGAAATTAATGCCACCACTGACCAGGAAGTTACTTCTCCTCTGTCATCGATGGGCTGCATATCAAGCGAAGATCATGTGCAGAGCTGAACAGCACCTGCGGCCTACAGGCATACTGAAAATGAAAAACATTGGTTTTGTGTAATATAATTTTATCTCAAGTGGCATAATGCAAAATAATGGTCAGTAGATGGCAGCAAAGGAAAGTATTCATTGCGGGATTTATTATTTCTTTGTAAATTGATAATGTGTAAAACAAGCGCGTGCCGTGGCTTCCACAACAAGTATTGATTTTAATTTAAAGTAGCTCAGCGCGATGTATCTGTGGATAATGTATATATTGCTATATTTTTTAATTGAGGCACCAAATTGAATGACAAAGCTACCGTTATGCAGTTTATTTGGAGTGATATTGGAAACTTCAAAGGAACAGAGCTCCGCAGAATTTCACAGAGTTTTTTACTACTAAGCGGGATTCTGGGGAGTACAACTCTGCCGACACTTTTTTAGTCTTAATCTGTGTTTCATCCCCACTGCTGGGGAGGTAGTGCTTGGGTATCTATTGCAAGATCAGGAATCTGCTGCTAGAAGTCTCTATCAGATGAACAAGTTACTCACCTTCGATAATGTCTTATCTGGTAGACTGACTATCTATCCAGCCACAGATTCCTTACCGACCCTCCCCGCTGTGCGAATGGATTATAGTGTAGAGGGTTCACCCCTCCGAAGGGCCCTAAGCTTCGCACACAAGTGATCTGTGTTCCCCGTGGCTCTTCGCTTCTGACGAGGAATGTCGCAAAAAAAACCTGACACCAGAGCGCTGGGGGGGTGCCTATACAGGCACCGCACACATTTCCCATGCCGACGTTGCCATGTAGAGCCGAACAACTCCACCTTCTGGTGCACAGGGATACTGTTCATCAAATGTTTCTGGATCCAGTATGACGCGTGGGTAACATTTGAGCAGTTCTTCACTTTCCCAAGTCCATTCTGTATCAGCTCTGCGGTGGATGAACTTCGGTGGGTGATGACCAGCCAGCCATGGAATATTTTTCCTATTTGGCTTCACAATAATTCTAGCCCTATCAAAGGTCTGGAGATGTTCCATCCTGTTCTTGTTCAAACCCAATGTTCAGGTTTGCTATTCAAGGACAATGGTCACTCTTTATCCGTCTTACTATGCTCATGTCAATGATTACAAGCCAGGACTCAAACATGTAATCCATCAGACTGGTTCTTTACCAACTCTATATGTGCCTTGTGCTGGGCAATCTGAGGGAGTTCGACCACAGTTCTGTCCTGAACAATAGTTTGCTTAGGGAGCCGCCGCGTTCGGTTATTCTTAATTTGGGAACATCAAGTTGGGGAAGGACCCAGACAATCTCCTGCTGTCACATCTCAGGACCCGCCATCATCGTGTCCGGCCCAGCATTAAAGTCTCCATGGACGCTTGTTATATGTCCTGCTCTTGTTGGTATGCGCGTTCTTCAATCCAAAGGTTCAATTCGTGCATTGAAAATGCGTTTCTCAATAACTTAAAAATTAGCTAAATCACTTGGTAGGAGATAGATGTTGAAATATTTATAGTCCAATTGTTATTAATAATTTTTACATGTGGAATATTGCAATTAAGTTAGTAATTTACCCTTTTAGATGCAGAATTGCTAGTTGAAACATACACTACCACCCCACCCCTTGTCTGCCTTTCCCACCTTTCACAGCTCTAGAGGCAAATGTTGCATCCATCAAGCTCTAAATCCCCCAATGCCCAGCTTTCCTGAAACAAACAAATACTGTAGGTTTTAATAAATGAAACCCATCATGATCCTCCAGCTTTGGCCCCAACCCTGCTACCTTCCAAGCAGTATCCGTCCAAACCCGCTCTCCATCCAGCGGGGTTTAAATCCTATGTTCGTGACTAAATGAAGTTGGCGCTGCTGAGCAGTTGACAGTGGCCGTGGTCCATGAGGCGCAATCATCGTAGGTTGAGGAGAAGTAACACAATGAGGGCTTCTACCTGATGGATTGTTTGTTTGGGAAGTGATGCATCAATTCATGTCTGGACTGTACCAAGTGTTGCCTTTAAGTTTTGACTGGTTCCTTCGCAACATACACTCGCTCCTCTTTCTGCTCTTAGCATCCGTCTACAATCGGCGGGGAGATGTTCCAAACATGCTGGGTCTGATTCTGTTCTGGATTCACTTCTGTTACTTAACCCCTTCCATGCTGGGCCAATTCTGTTCCTGTGCTGAAGATTTCAGCGCGGGTGCGGTCATGACGGCCCCCAGCCGTCATCAGCACACAAGCAAGTTCAAGTTCAAGTTCATGCATTTATAAAGCGCACTACTCACCCAGAGGGTCTCAAGGCGCTGGAGGGAGGGGTTTACTTTTTATCGAATAGCCATGTTTTCAGTTCTTTTCTGAAGGAGATGTGATTCTGAGTAAGGCGGAGGTGGGTGGGGAGTGAGTTCCAGGTCTTGGCAGCCAGGAAGGAGAAGGATCTGCCACCCATGGTGGTTTTTCGGATGCGCGGGACTGCGGCGAGGGCTGGATTGGATGATCTTAGTTGGCGGGTGGGATAGTAGAAGGACAGTCGGGTGTTGAGGCATTCGGGTCCTAGATTATAAAGGGCCTTGTGTGCGTGGGTAAGAAGGCGGAAGGTAATTCTTTTGTTGACGGGAAGCCAGTGGAGGTTTTTTAAGTGGCCGGTGATGTGTTCTTGGCGCGGGATGTCTAATATGAGTCTCGCTGATGCGTTTTGGATGCGCTGGAGCTTTTTCTGCAATTTTGTTGTAATTCCGGCGTAGAGTGTGTTGCCATAGTCCAGTCGACTCGTGACCAGTGCATGGGTGACAGTCTTTCTTGTTTCGAGGGGGATCCAGCGGAAGATCTTTTTGAGAATGCGAAGGACGTTGAAGCAGGAGGACGATACGGCGTTGACTTGTCTGGACATTGAGAGGGAGGAGTCTAGAATGAAGCCAAGGTTACGTGCATGGTCTGTGGGTGTGGGCGCAGATCCCAAAGCGGAAGGCCACCAGGAGTCGTCCCAAGCTGAGGGGGAGGATCCTAGGATGAGCACCTCCGTTTTGTCTGAGTTGAGTTTTAAGCGGCTCTGTTTCATCCATTCGGCTACTTCTTTCATACCTTCGTGAAGGTTGTTTTTGGCGGTGTTGGGGTCTTTGGTGAGGGAAAGGATTAGCTGGGTGTCGTCGGCGTAGGAGATGATGTTGAGGTTGTGTTGACGTGCGATGGAGGCGAGGGGACTCATGTAGACGTTGAAGAGGGTGGGACTGAGTGAGGAGCCTTGAGGTACGCCGCAGATGACTTCGGTGGGCTCTGAGTAGAATGGAGGGAGTCGGACTCTCTGGGTTCTCCCGGCTAGGAACGAGATGATCCAGTCCAAGGCTTTTCCTTGTATGCCGATGTTGTTAAGGCGTTGTATGAGGGTGTTGTGACAGACAGTGTCGAAGGCGGCGGAGAGGTCGAGTAGAATGAGGGCCACTGTTTCACCGCTGTCCAGGAGTGCTCGGATGTCGTCGGTCGCCGCAATGAGGGCGGTTTCGGTGCTGTGTTTGGCTCGAAAGCCGTTCTGTGAGGGACCCAGGGAGTTGTTGGATTCAAGGAAGGTGGCGAGCTGGCTGTTAACGGCTTTCTCGATGACTTTGGCCGGGAAAGGGAGGAGGGAAATGGGTCGGTAGTTTTTCAGATCTGAGGGGTCTGCTGTTGGTTTTTTCAGAAGGGCGCTGAGTTCGGCGTGTTTCCATATTTCTGGAAAGGTGGCGGAGTCGAAGGAGCAGTTGATGACATCGCGGAGTTGGGGAGCGATGATGGAGTCAGCTTTGTTGAAGATGTAGTGGGGACAGGGGTCAGAAGGTGAACCAGAGTGGATTGAGTTCATGAGGCGAATGGTGTCTTCAATGGTGATTGGGTTCCAGGAGTTGAGGTAGTTAGTTGGAGGGGTGGGATCTGAAGGGGGTGGGGTGAGTTGGTCATTGGGAGTAATCTTGAAGCTGTTGTGGATGTCGGCAATTTTGTTGTAGAAGAAGGAGGATAGCGCATCGCAGAGGTCTTGGGAGTTAGTGATGTCGTTGGATGCTGCTGGAGGGTTGGTGAATTCTTTGATGATATTGAAGAGTTCCTTGCTGTTATGAGAATTGTTGTCGAGACGGTCCTTAAATGCTGATTTCTTGGCGGATCGAATCAGTTGGTGGTGTTTGCGGGTGGCTGTCTTGAGGGAGGCCATGTTGTCTGAGGTTGGTTCTTTTCTCCAATTCTTCTCCAGGGTGCGGCATGTCTTCTTGGATTTTTTAAGGTCATCATTGAACCAGGGAGCTTTTTTGTTGGATGATTTCGACTGGTGTTTTTTCAGGGGTGCTAGTTCGTCCGCACTGTGGGTAATCCATTGCCTGAGGTTGGTGGCCGCTAGGTCTGGGTCCGTTGTTAGGGTGGGAGTGTTTTGGCTGAGTGATGTGAGGAGTCGTTCGGTGGTGATTTTGTTCCATTTTCTTCGGGTAATGGGTTGTGGACGGTTGTGGGTCAGGGTTGTTTTGTAGCTGAAGTGAACACAGCTATGATCCGTCCAGTGGAGAGCTGTAGTATGATCGAAGGAGATGTGCTTGCTGGAGGTGAAGATAGGGTCGAGCGTGTGTCCGGCTATGTGAGTGGGGGTGTCAACAAGTTGTTTGAGTCCGAGATTGGACAGGTTGTCCAGAAGGGTGGTGGTGTTGTTGTCGAGAATGTTGTCAAGGTGGTAGTTGAGGTCTCCTAGAAGAATGTAGTTCTCTGAGGCGAGGGCGTGCGGGCTGACGAAGTCAGTGATGTCGTCGCTGAATTGAGATCGGGTGCCTGGGGGCCTGTAAATGAGTGTTCCTCTAAGTGTGGTCCTGGGGTCGGTGTGGATCTGAAAGTGGAGGTGTTCGGCGGTTGCAAGATTGACGTCAGAGCTGGTAGTAATTTTGATGGTGTTTCTATGGACGATGGCGATGCCTCCTCCAGTTTGATCGGTGCGGTCTTTTCGAATGATCTTGTAAGTGTCCGGTATGGCTATGGCGATGTCGGGGGCAGAAGATGCATTCATCCATGTTTCAGTAAGGAAGGCGATGTCAGGTGACGCAGTGTCGATTAGGTCCCAGAGTTCGGTTGCATGTCTGTGGACCGAGCGGGTGTTCAGTAGGATGCATTTCAAGTCGTTGGGTTCGGAGCTGTGTGTGGAGGAAGTGTGTTTGGTGAGGGTCCTGACGCAGTTGAACTTACAGGAGAGGCAGGAGAATGGGCCGTGGGTACGTCCTGGGGTAGCTTCGCAGCACAGTGGGGTGCGTCCGGCGTTGAGGGCGAGGAGAGTAGCGGCATCATAAGTTACTCTGGGGGGTTGGGAGCGGCATAGAGCAGGGGGTCTGGCGCTGGACGCGGTCCAGGCGCGGACGGGCGCAGACGGGCTTACCTTTGGCGCACCTTCGGCGCGGCTGGGGCGCGGACGCTGCGCGTGAACGCTGCGCGAATCTACAACTGTCATAAGTGGATGGAGAGGGGGGGAGGGGCGAGGGCGGGGCAGCTGGGAGGCGGGATCGTGGTGGGGAACTGGGCTCGGGGTTAATCAACAAACAACAAAATGGCTGCGAGCCAACAAGTCTACCACGAACAGATTAGGGCACGACCTGAGTTAGGCTAGGGGAAAGGGCAATGGCGCCAGTACAATTAGCCCAAAATCAATGACACAGTTTAAAGGCAGACAACACAGTTGATTGGTAACCTAATGTGCACTGTGGCAGTATAGCGCTCTGAAGTGATCCAAACTCCTGTGTATCGCTACGGAAAATAAACAGCACTCTAGCACACAAGAAAGTGTCAGTAGTGCGAGCAGAGCGCTACTTCAATCGATCAGGCATGCATAGAGTTAAGCAGCTGAAGTGCGAGCAGAGCGGGACCCAAATTCTATAATTACAAATCAGCGGTAATGCGAGCAGCTGTAGCGTGAGTAGGGCGGGCACAGAATGAGTCTGCACTAATGCGGGCGGAGAGTTAGATCTGATTTTGGCAAGCAGCTGTAGCGTGAGCAGAGCGGGCGCAAAATGAATCTGGACTAATGCGGGCGGAGAGATAATAAATCTGAATTTGGCATGCAGCTGTAGCGTGAGCAGAGCGGGCGCAAAATTAATCTGCACTAATGCGGGCGGAGAGATAATAAATCTGAATTCGGCAAGTAGCAGTCTGTAGAAATATCTTAACGATATCGGTTCTGGGTCGGGTCAGGGCAGGGAGCAGCGTTGGGAGCGACCGCTTCTGGCAGTGCAGGACGGTCACAGCGAGTGGGCAGGCCGGTAGGGCCTGACTATTCGTGGGAGGGCGGGGCAGCTGGGAGGCGGGATCGTGGTGGGGAACTGGGCTCGGGGTTAATCAACAATCAACAAAATGGCTGCGAGCCAACAAGTCTACCACGAACAGATTAATTAGGGCACGACCTGAGTTAGGCTAGGGGAAAGGGCAATGGCGCCAGTACAATTAGCCCAAAATCAATGACACAGTTTAAAGGCAGACAACACAGTTGATTGGTAACCTAATGTGCACTGTGGCAGTATAGCGCTCTGAAGTGATCCAAACTCCTGTGTAGCGCTACGGAAAATAAACAGCACTCTAGCACACAAGAAAGTGTCAGTAGTGCGAGCAGAGCGCTACTTCAATCGATCAGGCATGCATAGAGTTAAGCAGCTGAAGTGCGAGCAGAGCGGGACCCAAATTCTATAATTACAAATCAGCGGTAATGCGAGCAGCTGTAGCGTGAGTAGGGCGGGCACAGAATGAGTCTGCACTAATGCGGGCGGAGAGTTAGATCTGATTTTGGCAAGCAGCTGTAGCGTGAGCAGAGCGGGCGCAAAATGAATCTGGACTAATGCGGGCGGAGAGATAATAAATCTGAATTTGGCATGCAGCTGTAGCGTGAGCAGAGCGGGCGCAAAATTAATCTGCACTAATGCGGGCGGAGAGATAATAAATCTGAATTCGGCAAGTAGCAGTCTGTAGAAATATCTTAACGATACCGGTTCTGGGTCGGGTCAGGGCAGGGAGCAGCGTTGGGAGCGACCGCTTCTGGCAGTGCAGGACGGTCACAGCGAGTGGGCAGGCCGGTAGGGCCTGACTATTCGTGGGAGGGCGGGGCAGCTGGGAGGCGGGATCGTGGTGGGGAACTGGGCTCGGGGTTAATCAACAAACAACAAAATGGCTGCGAGCCAACAAGTCTACCACGAACAGATTAGGGCACGACCTGAGTTAGGCTAGGGGAAAGGGCAATGGCGCCAGTACAATTAGCCCAAAATCAATGACACAGTTTAAAGGCAGACAACACAGTTGATTGGTAACCTAATGTGCACTGTGGCAGTATAGCGCTCTGAAGTGATCCAAACTCCTGTGTAGCGCTACGGAAAATAAACAGCACTCTAGCACACAAGAAAGTGTCAGTAGTGCGAGCAGAGCGCTACTTCAATCGATCAGGCATGCATAGAGTTAAGCAGCTGAAGTGCGAGCAGAGCGGGACCCAAATTCTATAATTACAAATCAGCGGTAATGCGAGCAGCTGTAGCGTGAGTAGGGCGGGCACAGAATGAGTCTGCACTAATGCGGGCGGAGAGTTAGATCTGATTTTGGCAAGCAGCTGTAGCGTGAGCAGAGCGGGCGCAAAATGAATCTGGACTAATGCGGGCGGAGAGATAATAAATCTGAATTTGGCATGCAGCTGTAGCGTGAGCAGAGCGGGCGCAAAATTAATCTGCACTAATGCGGGCGGAGAGATAATAAATCTGAATTCGGCAAGTAGCAGTCTGTAGAAATATCTTAACGATACCGGTTCTGGGTCGGGTCAGGGCAGGGAGCAGCGTTGGGAGCGACCGCTTCTGGCAGTGCAGGACGGTCACTGTAGTGCATGCCGGCTGGGGGCCGTCATCAGCATGGAAGGGGTTAATTACCCCAATGCTCCAGGGTGGCACTTTGTGCCAAAATTGCTTCTGTCAGGGAGATGACCGATTGCCAATTTATTGTCAATCAATCAATCAGGGATTTGTCAAGCGCGCTACTCACCCGTGAAGGTCTCAAGGCGCAGGGGGGGAGGGAGTAAGCAGCTCCGGTCAGTCGAAGAGCGGCCCAATCTCGCAAGAAAGATTTCCGGTGCCTGACCTTCCAAAATGGCCGCCTGGACTTCCTGCGCACTGATTGGTTGTTCCTGCCTGACTCCAAGATGGCCGCCACATTCACGCAAGATGTGTCTTTGAATCTACGCGCGAAGGAGGGCTCTTCCTAGTGTAGCGTCGGTCGGGTGCACCGTGATGCCCTCACTTTACTTTAGTTTATCGCTTGTCTTCAGGCTAGTGGAGGGGCTTCTTCCCGCATCTCTTCTTCGGCTTGGCAATTCCTCTCTCTTCCGTGCTCGGACCAGGGTGGGCTCCTGGCTCCGTTGTTTCCTGCGACCGGGTGGGCTCCGGACGTCACAGCTGATCGCCTTCAGTATTCTCCTGCAGCGGGCGGACCAGGGTGGGCTCCTGGTTCCGTTCTTTGGTGGTTGCGAGGGACCGCGGTGTACACGTTTGGTGGCGCTTCGATATCCCACCAACTTCGTCGCCAGATGTCATGTTGTTGTTCTCAAGTAACCAGGCAGGAGACCAGGTAAGTTTGCTTGATGCTTTTTTATTGTTCTGGTTCCCTGCCCACATGCACGACCGTCCTCGTGCCACGCTTATCCCAGACTGCCCATCCACCCCTTGACCGGAAGTGGTGTCCGGTTGATTCCCTGCCCTTCTGCCCAGTGCAAGGTCCTAGTGCCCTTCTCAAAGAACTAAATAACAACAAAAATTGCCAATACTGCAACCTACTTTTTCAAAATCCAATTACCTGCCACTAATTGAGTTGAAACAAAAAGGGGGGTTGGACTATTATTTGGTCTGATTCAATCAGATATCAATTTATTAAACTTCATGCATATTTTGAGAAATTATTTTTCACTTTTTACATTTTCTGATAGCAACAATAATACAATTAAAATATACAAAAATGCAAATCCAGAAACCTCAATAACATTTTTTACATTCAACTATGTGCTTTACCACCTTCCATTCATACCCACTCTCACATTCATCCAACACAACACAAAATATTTACAATAGTTCAGATTTTTATATATACACAACATTCCTTGATAGCCATAAAGATAACATTCCAATTAAATTCCTTTTAGTACGGTTAATTCAACCTTTACCTTAGGGTAACGAGTAGTTTCACTTTTCAATTTTTCAGTAATCCACGGCAGATTCAATCTGGTGTACAACAAACAAGTCTCAATCGAGGTAAGAGAGGCTAAAGCTGATGTAATAGGGCAGGTAGCTTCACTGAATAATAAAAATGAGACTAATTAGGTTATTTTCATCTTTTCCCACAGCTTGTTTCTTTTTTGGTCCTGATGAGAACTCTATAAACGCTTAGAGTTCGAAACGCGTAGACCTTTTTTCTCAGCCATAAAAGTCTTGCAAAAGAGAAGTGTTTTGAATTAACCGTACAAAAAGAAATTTAGTTGGAATGTTATCTTTATGTCTATCAAGGAATGTTGTGTATATATAAAAATCTGAACTATTGTAAATATTTTGTGTTGTGTTGGATGAATGTGAGAGTGGGTATGAATGGAAGGTGGTAAAGCACATAGTTGAATGTAAAAATTTTTATTGAGGTTTCTGGATTTGCATTTTTGTATATTTTAATTGTATTATTGTTGCTATCAGAAAATGTAAAAAGTGAAAAATAATTTCTCAAAATATGCATGAAGTTTAATAAATTGATATCTGATTGAATCGGACCAAATAATAGTCCAACCCCCCTTTTTGTTTCAACTCAATTAGTGGCAGGTAATTGGATTTTGAAAAAGTAGGTTGCAGTATTGGCAATTTTTGTTGTTATTTAGTATTCAAAGGCTTGGCCTTACTATTGGGAGCCAAAACCCAGTAGTGTTGTTAAACTTCTCAAAGAACAGCAGCAGTGACGGGGGCCGAGTACCAGATTAAAACAAACCTCCATGTTGATCGCACAGTGGGGTGCCGCAAGCCAGGGCTCCGTGCCCTCCTTAGAAATTTTGAGGACTTGGTTTGGATCCTGCCTGGGGCGTGACCTCAAAGGAGGGGGGAGGGGAAGGGGGGGTTACACCTCCCCCTCCATACACACACAATAAATGTATCATTTAACAGATGGATACAGGATCTTTCACTCGGGAGGTGTCTGTCGGATTTCTCCTGGGATTTTTAAATACTCACTCAGACAAAAACTCACTCTCGCCTCTGATTTGAAGGTCTTTAAACAGGTTATTTTACCAAACTGTAGGAGAGTGGGGTCTGCAATCCTATGGTCACCCCAGATTTTTGCTTTTTGCTTCACTGGTTTACGACTTTCCCTGGCTGTGGGCCTGCTAATCAGACCCACAGCCTAGCTGTTCTATCTCTAAATTGACAACCATGTACTTTAGGTGCATTTACCAATTGGTACTGGGCCACCTTATCAGTCCCTGTACAGTGTACCTTAGGTATCCAGGGCATAGGTGTACCCAGGGCCTACCAGGGTCTGAAGCATGTATTATGCCACCCCTGGCTGACCATCTAAAACTGACACAACTGGCTGCACGACAGCTGGGGCAAGGTGGTGTAATCACCCTTTGCTGTAGATATAGTATACCTATATCTAACCCTAAAATGGACACATATACTTCTATCAGTCACTCCTATGGCAGGCCTTATCAATCCTGAAGGCAGAGTGCTTGGAATTATGTGAGATGGTGCTCTGGCATGAGCTGAGCCCGTCTGCAGCTTGCGGAACCAAGTCCTAATAGCTGTTCCATGATAGCGCTATACCATATACTCTTAAGTGCATTATCAACCTCGCGGTTAAATGCTAACTCTGGTATAGCATTATCAAAACATGTCGAGTAAGGTGTCATACGAATTGGAATACTACCCCCTCGCCAATTCTGGCGACGCGGGTAGTATTCCACCCTTCTAGAGGGGCACGACATGTATGTAACTGAGAACCCCGGTTAAAGTTAACTCGAGCCTTGGCATCACAAAATGGATGCTGCCACCACAGACACAAGTCTGACCTCCTGCTGCTGGGAGTCCTTCCAGCGAGGGAGGCTTGGACAAAGGGTTTCCTGCCTTGAGAGGTGCTAGCACCACCCGCGACAGGATTTTGTGTATTGAGGTAGGGAGGCCTGAAAGGAATGAGACATGCCTGGGGCACACAAGGTGCCCTGTGCATAAACCGGTTCAAACCAGTTGCTGGGGCATCCCTGCCCCAGCTCTGGTGCGAAAACCGGACAAAGGATAGGGGGTGTAACCACCCCCCTTCCTGGTCCCACCCAGGGGAGGGACCTAGTCAGTAGTGTAGCCCCCTTTAGCAGGATAAAGGTAGGAGCTGGTCCCATTCCAGATTAGATTATCCTGAACAACTTTACAAGAAGAAACTCTGGACTTCGACGTTCTGCTCCACAGAAGACTGAAGAATCTCCCTTGTGGGCAAGGAGTGTCCACCCTGCAACTGCAGGCACCATCAAGCGTCCAGCGGCTTCACTTTGTCATCTTCCCTCGAGAATCCAGACTTCAGAGCCCGACGAGACCCAGATTCCCAGACCTCACCGACCTCAACTCACATCTGCAGCAAAGCTGAGACCCGTGGGTGCGACGAGACACGTGGGACCGGCCATCTTGAAAGAACCTGCACTTCGCTTCCAGCACGACTCCCGAGGTAAACTCGACCAAGTGCTTTGGGGATTGAGAAGCCCCAGCCCCGAGCAGCCCCTGCACCGAAGATCAGCCCTCCAGCTTCCACGAGATCCGCGTGGGGCCCTTCTGCTTGTTTGCTGCTCGATGCATTGTCTGGTCACTTGCCGGCTGGCTAGTGACCTCCTAGACGACGAACCTTGAAATCTTCACTGCTGGTCTGGTTGCTCCAGACTGGCCCTTGCTCCCTCCCAAAAGAGGGGCACCCCGGACTCTCCTAGTCCGCACCAGACGCCTTTTCCACTCACCGCATGGGTTGCCTTTGCCAAGGCCTGTTGACGCCGAATAAGGAACCAACACCGCCGACAGCGAGAGCCTGCGTGGGACAGCTCGTGCCTCCATCCTGGTCATCGAAGACACCTCCTGGTTCACGTGGCTGCAGAGTCAAGCGTCCACTCTTCACCTGATCGCGACGACAGCATCTGGTTCCTTCCTGGTTCCACACCGGTCACTGGCTAGTGACTTTGAACACTGTCCCCTCTGCTTTCAGGTCCTCTTCTTCACCGATCCACCCTTGGATCGCACCGGACATCTTCCTCCTGGTCGCCTGCAGCATCTTTTCCTCCAGGCTCCATAGACTTCAACGCGAGAACCCGACACACTTTAACACCTATGCACCCGCAGCCCGTGGGTGAGGTAACGAGAGCATTTCGGTGCTCAAGGGTAGTTTAACTGTCCTAGTGTCCAGTTCCACAGTCGTTTTTGTCCTAACTAGTCAGGATTGTCCGTACTCACCTTTAAACTTGAACTGTACTGTCCATAGACGTTGTTACGCATCTGGCGTGTGAGTTCACAATCTGCACACGCGTCCCGTGGGCCTCCTATTACTTACCTAAGGTGAAGATAGCCTAGTCCTAGCGAACCTCCAGCCTCTGGACAGCTCCATTCCTTCTATCGACTTTCACATTCCACTTACTTAGTATATGGTTTGTCGTGCCTCTAGGGCACCATTGTAATTTTGTGCAACTTGTCGTATTTTTCGTAAGAGAATGTCATGTGCTTAGCCCTCTGACCTCATAAAGAGTTCAGAGGTGTTGTTATTAATAAATATAGTGTTTATTTTCATAACAACCTGTGTGGTGTCCTTTCATCTGGTATTCAAGGGGTTATATTGTGGTAAAACAGCTGGCTTCACATGCCAAAAGAGTGTAGCCTAAGACTGCTTTGTCCATGCTACCATTAGGATAGCTGGTCTATAAGGTTGACTTACAACCAATCACCATAAGGGTTGTTTGGACTGATACAAGGTGATCACTAGAACTAGTGAGCATCATATATCAGGCCAACTTCTCACATTGGTGTGCAGCGGTTGGGATTTGAGCTTGCTGTTGTTTTTACCAAATATAATCTTGAAATATCATTTGAAAGATCACATAAGGTACTCTAGGTACATATAACAAACTTGGAAATACTCTGAGTTCTACTGAACCAGCTGTTGGAGTAGAAAGGGCCTAGCACACCCTGACTACAACTCTTAGCAAGGGATCAGTAGGAAAACCCATAGTTTAGGTAGGTGCACACACCACACCTCACTAGAAAGCATGTCTACCACAGGAGAGGCCACAGTGACTCCCCTTGTGGTTAGTGACCCTCCACAGGTCCTTTCCAGATATGCAGCACTCAGCTTCCAGGAGATGAGACAATTGTGTACCTCCAGGAAATTGAAACCGGGTTCTAACCCTACCACTCCTTTTCTTTTAGGTCTCTTAGAGACATATGATGCTAGAAGGGCTTCTAACACAGGCCCCTCTAATCCAGATGGGAGCATGCCCCCCTTAGAAGGTACTCCTGGTGATCAAGACTCTAACCTCCCTGAAACAGAGAGTGTAGATGGTGGGGAAGAAGAAGAAGTATCTGGGGATGAGGCAGACAATGGGCAACCTTTAGTCAGCAGACTTACAAGGGCCAACTTAGACCTACATAGGGAAGGAACTGGGGGACCCCCAGTGCTGACCCTTAGCAGGCCTAACTTTGGGGTTAGGAGAGATAGATCTCCTTCTAGGGACTCCAACAGATCTGTTCACTCTCATGCATCTGCTCAGAGGAGGATGACTTCCCCTCAGAGGAGAGAGCATGAAGGAAAGATGAGGGAGGCTAATCTGAGGATCCAAAGGGAAGAACTTGCCCTTGCCAAGGAGAAGCTTGCCTTTGCTAGAGAGCAACAGTTGAGTGGGGTAGCACCCACTGGTGGCAGCAATATCCCTAGGGATAAAGACGGGAGTTTTGATACTAGAAACCTGAGTAAAATAGTGCCCTCCTATAAGACAGGAGATGATATCCACAAGTGGATAACTGCTTTGGAGAGGGCCTGCAAAGTACAGCAGGTACCCCAGAGTCAGTGGGCAGCTATATTGTGGCTCTCCTTTGAAGGCAAAGGTAGAGACAAGCTCCTCACTGTTAGAGATGAGGATGCTAATGATTACCAAGTCCTGAAAACTGCACTGATTGATGGGTTTGGCTTAACAACTGAACAGTACAGGTTAATGTTCAGAGACACCCAGAAAACTCAGGCTCAAGATTGGACTGACTTTGTTGATTGTGCCACTAAGGCTTTGGAAGGCTGGTTACTGGGAAGTAAAGTTACTGATTACACAGGATTGTATAATCTAATTATGAGAGAGCAAATCTTAAATAATTGTCAGAACCAGTTGTTGCATCAGCACTTGATTGACTTGGATCTGACCTCTCCCAAAGAATTGGGAAAGAAGGCAGACAGATGGGTCAGGACAAGGGTCAAGCAGCAGAACCAGCACCAGGGTGGTGGCCAGAAGAAAGCAGACCAGAAGGGTAATAATGAGAATAAGCAAAATGACCAGAAGTCTTCAACAGGGCCTCCACAATCTAAGGAGGGTGGGTCCCAAAATCCCCAAAAGAAGAAGAATGATGGTCCTAAGAAACCATGGTGCCAATACTGTAAAAGTAAGACTCACTGGTTTAGTGAGTGCACCAAGAAAGGCCATACTCCTACCACTACTGTCCCTAAGACACCTGCACCCCCTAGTACAGTTAGTAGTGGTAGTGCACCTCCCAAGGCTATAGTTGGGTTAACCCTGGGAACTGAGGTGGGATCTGACTTAGTCAGGATTCCTACTCAGGCAGTTCTTGTTTGTACTGGGGACATGGATATGACCCCTACTGTAAGTCCTAGTACTCTGGGCAAATACAGACAAACGCCTTTAATCAATGGAAAGATGGCTCAGGCCTACAGAGACACATGTGCCAGTGTCACTATGATGACACCAACATTTGTGGACCCTGAGTAGATCATGCTAGGTTCAGACTACCTAGTGACCAATGCTAGCAATGTCACTACCAATCACAGTATGGCAGTTGTTAATTTCTCCTGGGGAGGGGTAACTGGCCTCAAAAGGGTTGTAGTTAGTTCAGACCTCCCAGTGGATTGTCTTTTGGGCAATGATTTGGAATCCTCACTGTGGTCAGATGTGGAGTACAGGACTCATGTAGAAATGCTAGGTCTCTCCTCACATGTCCTTGCTGTGACCAGGTCACAGGCCAAGAAATGCCCAGCTGAACTAGTGCTGGATCCTGGAAGAATGGACCAGACACTAACCAAGAGGAAGAGCAGTAGGGGTAAGGCTGAGCCTTCCCTCTGCCTCAGGTTGAGGATCAGCCCTCACAGGAGGCTGACCCCAAGACCCAGAAGGAACTGTCCTAGAAGAGCTTGAACCTGAACAGGTTGAGTTTCTTGGGACATGGGGACATTCCAGGGCAGACTTGAGGCAGGCCCAGTTAGACTGTTCCTCCCTTGAACCCCTCAGACAGCAGGCTGCTGCTGAGGCTGCAGGGAATGCTACAGGTGCCCATAAGGTATATTGGGATGATGGACTCCTATACTCTGAAGCAAGAGACAACAAGCCTGGTGCTACCAGGAGGCTGGTCATCCCCTTGTCTCTTAGAGGTTTCCTTCTCACATTAGCCCATGAGATTCCCCTTGCAGGTAACTTAGGCCAGAAAAAGACTTGGGACAGGCTTGCCCCACACTTTCACTGGCCTCATATGTCTGAGGACACTAAAGAGTTTTGTCGCTCATGTGTCACCTGCCAAGCCAGTGGCAAATCAGGTGGCACAACAAAGGCCCCCCTTATACCACTACCTGTGGTGGGGGTACCCTTTGAGAGAGTGGAGATAGACATTGTTAGACCAATGGACCCCCCAACAGCATCTGGGCACAGATTTATACTGGTGGTAGTGGATCATGCCACCAGGTATCCAGAAGCTATTCCCCTTAGGACCACTACAGCTCCTGTTGTGGCCAGGGCCCTACTTGGAGTCTTCTCCAGAGTGGGGTTTCCCAAGGAGGTTGTCTCTGACAGAGGTGCAAACTTCATGTCAGGATACTTGACTGCAATGTGGAAGGAGTGTGGTGTAAATTACAAATTTACCACACCCTATCACCCACAGTGCAATGGGCTTGTTGAGAGATTCAACAAGACCCTAAAAGGGATGATAAAAGGGTTACCTGAAAAGCTTAGGCGAAGATGGGACATCCTTTTACCCTGCCTCCTGTTTGCTTACAGAGAGGTCCCATAGAAGGGGGTTGGCTACAGCCCTTTTGAGCTTCTGTTTGGGCATCCTGTAAGAGGACCCCTATGTCTGGTGTAGGAAGGATGGGAGTTACCTCTCAAAAAGCCTAAACTTGACTTAGTGGACTATGTACTTGGTCTCCGCTCCAGGATGGCAGAGTACATGGAGAAGGCATCCAAAAACCTTGAGGCCAGCCAAGAACTTCAAAGAGCTTGGCATGACCAACAGGCTGTCTTAACTGTTTACCATGCAGGACAGAAGGTGTGGGTGTTGGGGCCAGTGGCCCCAGCAGCTCTCCAAGACAAGTGGTCTGGACCCCATACCATCATTGAGAAAAAGGGAGAAGTCACCTACTTGGTAGACATGGAAACTCCCAGGAGCCCCCACAGGGTGCTTTATGTAAACAGGCTCAAGGCATTTGTCAACAGGGAGTACATGGGCTTGCTCATGGCCACAGATGAGGGGCAGGAGGAAGAGAGTGACCCTCTCCCAGACCTGCTCACTCAGAACCCTGATGATGGGTCAGTAGATGGTGTAGTCTTTTCTGACAGCCTCTCTGAACATCAACAAGAGGATTGTAAACAGGTTCTTCAATCTTTTAGACAAATGTTCTCACTGACCCCCAGTCAGACAAACTGGTGCACCCATGAGGTGGACACTGGTGACAGTCTGCCTGTCAAGAGTAAAATCTACAGGCAACCTGACCACGTCAGGGACTGCATTAAGAAACAAGTGCAAAAGATGTTGGAATTGGGAGTCATTGAACCCTCAGAGAGCCCTTGGGCTAGTCCTGTAGTTCTAGTGCCAAAACCTCACACTCAGGATGGTAAGAGAGAGATGAGGTTTTGTGTAGACTACAGGGGTCTCAATGATGTCACTAAGACTGATGCCCATCTAATACCTAGGGCAGATGAACAAGTTGGCTTCTGCAACTTTCTTAAGTACATTTGACCTAACAGCTGGTTATTGGCAGATCAGGTTAGCTGAGGATGCCAAGGCCAAAACAGCATTTTCGACCCCAGGAGGTCATTACCAATTTGTGGTGATGCCCTTTGGTTTGAAAAATGCACCTGCCACTTTTCAAAGGTTGGTGAACCAAGTTCTCACTGGGTTGGATGACTTTTGTGCAGCATATCTAGATGATATTGCTGTCTTTAGCTCCACCTGGGAGGATCACCTGATCCACCTGAGGAAAGTTTTGGAGGCCCTGCAAAAGGCAGGCCTCACTATCAAGGCCACCAAGTGCCAGATAGGGCAGAATCAGGTTGTGTACCTGGGCCACCTTGTGGGTGGAGGCCAGGTTCAACCATTGGAGAGCAAGATACAGGCCATAAAGGACTGGGCTCCTCCAACCACCCAGACACAGGTCAGAGCTTTTTTGGGCCTGTCTGGTTACTATAGGAAGTTTGTCAAGAATTATGGGTCCATTGTGACACCACTTAATGACCTGACAAGCAAGAAAATGCCAAAGAAAGTTTAGTGGACAGTTAGCTGTCAGAAGGCATTTGATGACCTAAAGCAGGCCATGCGTACTGCACCTATTCTCAAGAGTCCTGACTACTCCAAAACCTTCATTGTCCAAACAGATGCATCTGAGTTGGGTGTGGGAGCTGTTCTATCTCAACTGAATATTGATGGTCATGACCAGCCCATTGCTTTTATAAGCAGAAGGCTGACCCCTAGAGAGAAACGTTGGTCAGCTATAGAGAGGGAGGCCTTTGCTGTGGTTTGGGCCCTGAAGAAGTTGAGGCCATACTTGTTTGGAACTCACTTCAAGATTCAGACCGACCATAATCCCCTCTTATGGCTAAATCAGATTAAGGTTGAAAACCCCAAACTTCTTAGATGGTCCATTTCCCTACAGGCAATGGACTTTACAGTGGAGCACAGACCAGGGACTGACCATGGCAATGCAGATGGTCTCTCCAGGTATTTCCACTTAGAACAGGAAGACTCACCTGGTCAAGGTTAGTTTAATGTCCCTAAGTTTTGGGGGGTTATGTAGGAGAGTGGGGTCTGCAATCCTATGGTCACCCCAGATTTTTGCTTTTTGCTTCACTGGTTTACGACTTTCCCTAGCTGTGGGCCTGCTAATCAGACCCACAGCCTAGCTGTTCTCTCTCTAAATTGACAACCATGTACTTTAGGTGCATTTACCAATTGGTACTGGGCCACCTTATCAGTCCCTGTACAGTGTACCTTAGGTATCCAGGGCATAGGTGTACCCAGGGCCTACCAGGGGCTGAAGCATGTATTATGCCACCCCTGGCTGGTCATCTCAAACTGACACAACTGGCTGCACGACAGCTGGGGCAAGGTGGTGTAATCACCCTTTGCTGTAGATATAGTATAACTATATCTAACCCTAACATGGACACATATACTCCTATCAGTCACTCCTATGGTTGGCCTTATCAATCCTGAAGGCAGAGTGCTTGCAATTATGTGAGATGGTGCTCTGGCATGAGCTGAGCCCGGCTGCAGCTTGCGGAACCAAGTCCTAATAGCTGTTCCATGATAACGCTATACCATATACTCTTAAGTGCATTATCAACCTCGCGGTTAAATGCTAACTCTGGTATAGCATTATCAAAACATGTCGAGTAAGGTGTCATACGAATTGGAATACTACCCCCCTCGCCAATTCTGGCGACGCGGGTAGCCTTCCACCCTTCTAGAGGGGCACGACATGTATGTAACTGAGAACCCCGGTTAAAGTTAACTCGAGCCTTGGCATCACAAAATGGATGCTGCCACCACAGACACAAGTCTGACCTCCTGCTGCTGGGAGTCCTTCCAGCGAGGGAGGCTTGGACAAAGGGTTTCCTGCCTTGGGAGGTGCTAGCACCACCCCAGACAGGATTTTGTGTATTGAGGTAGGGAGGCCTGAAAGGAATGAGACATGCCTGGGGCACACAAGGTGCCCTGTGCATACACCGGTTCAAACCAGTTGCTGGGGCGTCCCTGCCCCAGCTCTGGCGCGAAAACCGGACAAAGGATAGGGGGTGTAACCACCCCCCTTCCTGGTCCCACCCAGGGGAGGGACCTAGTCAGTAGTGCAGCCCCCTTTAGCAGGATAAAGGTAGGAGCTGGTCCCATTCCAGATTAGATTATCCTGAACAACTTTACAAGAAGAAACTCTGGACTTCGACGTTCTGCTCCACAGAAGACTGAAGAATCTCCCTTGTGGGCAAGGAGTGTCCACCCTGCAACTGCAGGCACCATCAAGCGTCCAGTGGCTTCACTTTGTCGTCTTCCCTCAAAGATCCAGACTTCAGAGCCCGACGAGACCCGGATTCCCAGACCTCTCCGACCTCATCTCACATCTGCAGCAAAGCTGAGACCCGTGGGTGCGATGAGACACGTGGGACCGGCCATCTTGAAAGAACCTGCACTTCGCTTCCAGCACGACTCCCGAGGTAAACTCGACCAAGTGCTTTGGGGATAGAGAAGCCCCAGCCCCAAGCAGCCCCTGCACCGAAGATCAGCCCTCCAGCTTCCGCGAGATCTGCGTGGGGCCCTTCTGCTTGTTTGCTGCTCGGCGCGTTGTCTGGTCACTTGCCGGCTGGCTAGTGCCCTCCTAGACATCGAACCTTGAAATCTTCACTGCTGGTCTGGTTGCTCCAGACTGGCCCTTGCTCCCTTCCAAAAGAGGAGTACCCCGGACCCTCCTGGTCCACTCCAGACGCCGTTTACACTCACCGCGTGGGTTGCCTTTGCCAAGGCCTGTTGACGCCGAATCCGGAACCAACACTGCCGACAGCGAGAGCCTGCGTGGGACAGCTCGTGCCTCTATCCTGGTCGTCAAAGACATCTCCTGGTCCACGTGGCTGCAGAGTCAAGCGTCCACTCTTCACCTGATCGCGACGACAGCATCTGGTTCCTTCCTGGTTCCACACAGGTCACTGGCTAGTGACTTTGAACACTGTCCCCTCTGCTTTCAGGTCCTCTTCTTCACCGATCCACCCTTGGATCGCACCGGACATCTTCCTCCTGGTCGCCTGCAGCATCTTTTCCTCCAGGCTCCATAGACTTCAACGCGAGAACCCGACACACTTTAACACCTATGCACCCGCAGCCCGTGGGTGAGGTAACGAGAGCATTTCGGTGCTCAAGGGTAGTTTAACTGTCCTAGTGTCCAGTTCCACAGTCGTTTTTGTCCTAACTAGTCAGGATTGTCCGTACTCACCTTTAAACTTGAACTGTACTGTCCATAGACGTTGTTACGCATCTCGCGTGTGAGTTCACAATCTGCACACGCGTCCCGTGGGCCTCCTATTACTTACCTAAGGTGAAGATAGCCTAGTCCTAGCGAACCTCCAGCCTCTGGACAGCTCCATTCCTTCTATCGACTTTCACATTCCACTTACTTAGTATATGGTTTGTCGTGCCTCTAGGGCACCATTGTAATTTTGTGCAACTTGTCGTATTTTTCGTAAGAGAATGTCATGTGCTTAGCCCTCTGACCTCATAAAGAGTTCAGAGGTGTTGTTATTAATAAATATAGTGTTTATTTTCATAACAACCTGTGTGGTGTCCTTTCATCTGGTATTCAAGGGGTTATATTGTGGTAAAACAGCTGGCTTCACATGCCAAAAGAGTGTAGCCTAAGACTGCTTTGTCCATGCTACCATTAGGATAGCTGGTCTATAAGGTTGACTTACAACCAATCACCATAAGGGTTGTTTGGACTGATACAAGGTGATCACTAGAACTAGTGAGCATCATATATCAGGCCAACTTCTCACATTGGTGTGCAGCGGTTGGGATTTGAGCTTGCTGTTGTTTTTACCAAATATAATCTTGAAATATCATTTGAAAGATCACATAAGGTGCTCTAGGTACATATAACAAACTTGGAAATACTCTGAGTTCCAGGACCGGACTGGGAACTGAAAGCAGCCCTGGCAAATTTCTGGAAACCAGCCCCCGTCCGGTGGGTAGCGAGCGAGCGCAGCGAGCGAGCACGACCGCTACTAGGGGGGTTTGGAAAATTTTGGAAACCGACAGACCAAAAGGGTGCCTTTTACAGCACATTTTTCATTACATATTCAATTGAATCAACTTTCAAAGTACAGTAAATAGTAGATGATGACCTTAAAGAGCACCAGGTTGGCCACCCAGTCAAATGTACCCATAGACATTCTTTCAGAGAGCATCAAAAATAGACACAAGTAGTGAATCAGAGAGAGCAAAGTAAAAGTGAGACCAACCCCCACATGGTGTGTAGCGAGCAAGCACAGTGAGCAACCACTACTAGAGGGAGTTTGGGGGGTTGAACTTGTCCCCCCGCCCCCAAGAAAATTTGAGAGACAGAAAGGCCAAAACAAAGCATTTTTCAACACATTTTTCATTACATATTAGATTGTATTAACTGTTAAAGCATAGTAAATTGTCACTCATGTTGTCACAAATTAAGCACTGATGTGATGTCGCACATGAGCACACAGGCCACTGACGGAGGCCAGAAACTGTGGAAATGTCACACATAAGCACCAAGGCACTGACCCAGGCCTGGTCACACCACCATGCCCGTAAGCATGTAAACGTCACATATAAGCACCCAGGCCGTAAGCATGGAAATGTCACACATGAGCCTCCAGCTCCAGGTCACTGAGGCCAGCAACTATGGAAATAGCACACATAATTAAGCACCCTGGCCTGAAAGCATGGGAACGTCACACATAAGCACCCAGGCTGACAGAAGGCATGGAAATGTCACCCTAGCCAGAAAGTTTGAAAAATTAACACAAAGCCCTGGCCTTGACATGACACATCTTTAAATAGCCTACTTAAGTGGGTGGCACAGTAAGTGTTGCAGGCCCACTAACAACATTTAATGTACAGTCCCTGGGTACATGTAGAACCACATTTCTAGGGACTTACAAGTAATTTAAAATTGCTAATTTGGTGTAAGACAATTTTACCATGTTTGAAAGGAAAGAGAGCAAGCACTTTAGCACTGGTTAGTGGTAGTAAAGTGCACTGAGCCCTAAGAGCCAATAAAAATGGCCTTTTTTGATGCAATAAAGCAGATGAAACCGGATTTTAATTTAGAGGAATCTGAGGCCGACAGAGACTTATCTAACCATGTCTCAGCAGTCAGTATGAACAATATGTATCTAAAAAACATTTTACATGTGCTAATGGTGCTGGGACTTTTTCTGTAGCTTCTCCTTTTCCGCCCAGCTGTTTCAACATCTACAACGTGCTCATCTGTAATTCACATGCAAACAGTGAACGGTCATTGGGGTATGGGCGACATGCCGGAAGATATCGACTGGCTTCCAAGCTGTACCACACCCTGATCATGGAGAAGATCTCAGTTACAGTAAACCACCAGCTGCAACAGTTTGAGAAGCAGTAGGGCCCCTGCGTGAATTTTCTCACAAATGCATTTTGAGAACTCTCTTGCCAGATATATCTATGAGTGATGCACCTCACAGACCTGGGTTACTGTACAATGGTGTAACTGGACCTGCTCCTAAAGGGCAACATGGATCCTTTATCAAGCTTATGAGTGAACAGGACATCTTTCTTGTCATCTCTCTATACTGTCTCCTCCCAAATTTCAATTATTCACCCCTTTCCTTTCCCTTCTCCCCAGCATTTCCTGGCTTTAATGGCGTCACTGGGTTTTAGATACAACACTGGCCTTGTAACCATAACATACATTATCAGTACAATTCAGTGATCTTGTGTGTGGGGGCGTCGCAGTGGTGGGCATTTACTGTGGTACGGTAAATATGGTCCCATTCTCAACAGATCAGTATTACAATTATTCAGAGATAGCAACAAGATTGTTGAGCAGACAATGCAATGCAAACTGTAATGGGAACGTTTTGAAAAGTTAGGTAGAAACTACAACGCGGAAGGCCGGTGTTATTTCTACGAGGCTGCGGTTTTTCTGCTACTGTACAATCAATGCCTCTTAAGTGATGGATGTGGTCTGGCCTCAGGCTCTCCTTACTGCATCATGATGGTTTATTTATACCATTTTGGAGTGAGTCAGTGTAAAATTGCTGAAGATTTCGCGTATTTGTTTGATTACATATTTGACTGCCGGCCTGAGCGAGGTAGCAGTACTGATGAGATAAACAACAGTGCGGAAATAGAAGCCACTGTTTCGGGGCAGATCACAGATTATCTTGTTGAATCAATCAATGTGCTGCATCAACATGTACAACCGCTTAAAAAGATGCAGCGTATAGAAGTGGCATATGGGGTCCCTCCATCCCTCCCCTTTAGATACTGCTGTGCAGCACCAGTACTCTGAAACAATCTGAATATTGTGTTTTATTCCAGTCGCTCTTGCTTCTGTGTGGTTATTCTAGGTGTAGAAACAATAAAAAATGTTAACTAGCTACTGAGCGCACAGCAAGTAAAATGAGTTGCTATCTGAAGCGCCTGGAAGATTACTAGGAGAGTTTGAATTATTTATGCTGCATGGAATCTCAAATTATGTGTCATATTATTCGATGAAATAAGCATTGGCTTTATTATGTAAATACATTTACATTTCCTCATTCAGGAGAGAGCGGAGTTCTATACAGAGCACACGGGCACCTTAAGAAATAGCTCTGGAATAAAAGGTTTTATTTGCTCATTGAGTCCCAGTTATGGGGAAACGGATATGTTATGTAACTTAAGGCTAATTTGATCTTGATTAAAGAGGCAACTACTTAAAACTGCCTCATTTAAGATGTATTTAAATCCAGAAACTAGGGGCCATGCATGAATAAACAGTTGCTTTCTATCGCGGTTTCTATCGTGCTCATTAAGAAATAACTCCTCAGGCCGCCTAGCTCAGTGCATTTATTTGTATAGCGTGTGTGGCAACTGTGGCACTCGGAGACCCGTTTAGGATTTTAGCTCTTTGACCTTTCAAAAGAAAGTTGGACACATTTGGGGTTCTTTTCGGGTGCACTTTCGAGATACCGGCAGGTTACTTGGAGAAGTCTCCAATAGCAATTGGTTTCATCATGACAAAGATACCTTTACTGGAAAAGTATTACTTCTTTCCTCCCCTTTAACATTGAAGAGGACTATTTCAGCTTTAACTTGCTGGTATAGAAGCGACGCAGAATGCTCTGGGGAAGCACCAGTGCACTGTGGGAAGCACTTACTGCCCCACAGGGCTCAGCATCCCAGAGGAGACACAGAATGCCCAGGGGAAGCACCAGTGCACTGTGGGAAGCACTTGCAGACCCACAGGGCTCAGCATCCCAGAGGAGACACAGAATGCCCACTGGAAACACCAGCACACTGTGGGAAGCACTTACTGCCCCGCAGAGAAAGGGGGGCTGACAATGCAACCAGCGGGACTTTGGTACTTACCTAAAGAGCGGTAGAATCTCGCTAAAACTGTAGAACGGTCCTGACCAATGTTCCCTCTAATTTTTTTCCTTTGTGTGCGGCAGTGTATGGTCTCTGTGGACCAGAGCCAAGGCTATGTGCACCAAGTATCCGACCATGCATGCGAGTGCAGCAACAAATAATCAGTGCAAATACTACTCTAAGCTTTTACTTAACGTGAAAAGAAAGTGCATTTTCACACATGCAGCACCATATGAGGGGTCTTAAGACAGATTTGAAATTTAGATATGCATGCCATGGTCTTGATGGACAGTCCTTCTAAAGAAATGGCAAACCATGATCGCCCCACAAAAAGCACTGGTTGAAGTGAGCCAACCCAAAGCTCTCTCTCTGTATTAATTCTGGTAAATCATAGAAACTGCCTAATAGTGCTTATTCACCTGGATAGAGCTCATGTTATTGGCCTTACACGTCAGTCTCTATGGTATGTGTAAAGGCCAAGGTTTGGAGTGCATGTAGTCTTGACACCTCTAGGACACATTGACAGGCACTGTACGAAACTAGCACGGCACTCTGCCTCAACTCCAGAGCTCTCAATCAAGTCCTGCCATAAAAATGCACCCACAACTTCTTTTCAATCACCTGAATGCAACTCAGTTCACAGTATGCACTGTACAAATCATATGCTGCATAAAAGAAATACCTATTCACATCTTATGGAAAAGCAAATCCTCTTAGGAAACTCATGATGAAATACAATGTGAAGCATCCATATACCGCTATGTATTTTGTTTTAAAAAGACTTTTAATGGGGTGACAGAAGCCATGAAGCAGCGCACAACTGTTGCCCATAACAAAAACCGAAGTTAAGGGGCCATAAAGCCTCTTGTTATTGGAGTATCCTGGCTGGGAGCCTCACACCTAGATGAAATGGATTGGAAACAAAAGATAAATAGATAGATAGATAGATAGATAGATAGATAGATAGATAGATAGATAGATAGATAGATAGATAGATAGATATCTTACTACCCCTGATGAGGCGTCAAAGCACTTTTCGATTAGTGGTGGGTTAGTATAAGAAAATCAGTAAATATATGTTATTTTGAGTGGTGGACATTTGAGTCTGTTTGATTGAATAGGATAATGGAGGGATGGAGAGGGAATAGTCTAGAAAGTGTTATTTAGGAGATCACAGCAGTGAGAGGAGGATTGTGAGGTGTAAAAGGACAGATGGAGGTGGGACGAGTCTCTAGAAAGGGATTAGGGAAATCACAGTAGTAAAATGAGGTTTGGCATACATGAGCGGTGGATTCAGAAAGAATTGTTTGGGACATCATAGAAGTAAAGTAAGGTTTCCTTAAAGTGAATATATTGAAAACAACATCAAAACATACTTCAACTAATTACGCTTTCAAAGTCTCTGCCCGTCCTAAAACCCATAAAATGTTTTAGAAATAAACTCAATGAAAGAAATTCAACACTGGAATTTACGTGCTTTTACGCTGTGAACAGAACAAAATGTACCCCCATGTTAAACCGACCCATGTGCATAAACCAATTGTGACAGCTTAATTTGATAACTGTTGAACCAACTCAATGGTGCACAAAATAAACCGGTCATTGATTACCAATTTTTAACACTGCAAGTGACGCTACTTCATTCAAACCATGCAGTTTAAATTACACATGTGACTCTAAAGGATATACAAAACATAAAAAAGACCAATCGAAATTATGGAAAAAGGAAAGAAACGTTCAGATACACCCTGCACATCAGCACATCATACCCATTAATGAATCAAATGTGCTATGATAATAGGATATTAGCATAAAATTCCTTGAATAACAATTGTAGACACTAAAATACTGAATAAATATGATGAGAAATAATAATTGGCAATATGAAATATTTAACAACCAGATTTCGACCAAATGTTTACCTTGACATTAACAAAAACAGTACTCTGTAAATCACGGTTCAAAGCTTTGATGATGCAAAGATAACTCCCACTGATGGACTAAGTGCAACCCAGTATTTCCAAGAGGCCTCCGTGATGGCATTTTCCTTGTTTATTCCGTCTTCTCTTCCAGAGAATGTAAGAATTTCAGATTTGTTGGTCTCCTGGTATTTACACAAAATACAATTTAAATACCACTATTTTGTTGTATTTCTTTCATAGCGCTTTACCACTACAGAAGTGGTGAAGTGCTATAAAAGAAAAAGCAAAATAGTGGTATTTAAAATATTTGTGTACTTTTATGTAAAGTGCTCTGACATCCTACATTGGGATGGAAAGTGCCACAACTCATCCCAACGCAGGGTATCAGAACGCCTTACATCGCACGACAGTCTTTTCATGAACATTTGCAGTTATCTTTATCTTTCCAGGAGCAGCGAGTGGAACAACTGAAGCCCACTCGTAAATCACGCCACAAGTAGAACGCTATTTTTAAAGAAAAAAGACAGACGTGCTCTGCAAGTAAAACGCGGTGCAATGCAGATTGTGTGGCCTGTTAAATATATTTTGCGATTGTGAAAGCGCATCGTGCTTTGAGACAGCGCAGCGCTGCTATTGGGTGACTTTTTAAATCTATTAGTGTTCATGAAAGTACTAAACCCTGCAGCCACGTCCCAATTACTAAATAGAATCGACTCCTGACCCAAACTGGATCGGAACTGGCAAAAAGTCGGTAAAACTGTGGAGGAGCAAACAGCATACAGCTTCTCCAATTGTCACGAAAGAGACATTCAGTGTCCTGGGGCCTGGAATGCGAAAAATGGACCAGCCTTCGGTGAGTAGTACATAGGAGGGATCTGATTGCAAAAAGGTAACCCACACTCACCTGGCGGCGGGCGGCACTGGCAGACATTCGGCAGCAGGGACACTGGGAAAGGCAGGGCGGGGGTGCTAGAAAAAATTAAGTTATGGAGCAGTGAGAGAAGACCTCTCGTCACGGTCCTGCCCGAGCCCCAATGCGCATGTGTCACCTCCAAAAGCCGCGCCCGCCCCACCCCCAGCCCTAAAGGGGTTAACTGAGACTAAGAGCAGGCAGCGCAGACGTGGAGACGTGCGCACACGCGACCCACCCCCTAAAATGGCACTGCTGCTCTCCGATGTATTACGTTAATTAAGTTGTGCGTTTTACCCGTTTTTCCACACGGAGCGAGGAGAGAGGCAGGCATGCAGTAAAGTAGTAAGTGACTACTACTGTCGTGTCCCAAAAATCGGCCCCACCCACACCCAGCAACAAAACCGGCCCCCGTCCAAAAAACCGGCCCCCACCCCTGGCAGCCGACCGGGGGATTGCCCGGTGCCCGGCATTGCCAGTCCGGGGCTGCTGAGTTCTACTGAACCAGCTGTTGGAGTAGAAAGGGCCTAGCACACCCTGACTACAACTCTTAGCAAGGGATCAGTAGGAAAACCCATAGTGTAGGTAGGTGCACACACCACACCTCACTAGAAAGCATGTCTACCCATGGAGAGACTTCAGAGACTCCCCAAGTGGTTAGTGACCCTCCACAGGTCCTTTCCAGATATGCAGCTCTCAGTTTCCAGGAGATGAGACAATTGTGTACCTCCAGGAAATTGAAACAGGGTTCTAACCCTACCACTCCTTTTCTGTTAGGTCTCTTAGAGACATATGATGCCAGAAGGGCTGCTACTGCAGGCCCCTCTAATCCAGATGGGAGCATGCCCCCCTTAGAAGGTACTCCTGGTGATCAAGACTCTAACCTCCCTGAAACAGAGAGTGTAGATGGTGGGGAAGAAGAAGAAGTATCTGGGTATGAGGCAGACAATGGGCAACCTTTAGTCAGCAGACTTACAAGGGCCAACTTAGACCTACATAGGGAAGGAACTGGGGGACCCCCAGTGCTGACCCTTAGCAGGCCTAACTTTGGGGTCAGGAGAGATAGATCTCCTTCTAGGGACTCCAACAGATCTGTTCACTCTCATGCATCTGCTCAGAGGAGGATGACTTCCCCTCAGAGGAGAGAGCATGAAGGAAAGACGAGGGAGGCTAATCTGAGGATCCAAAGGGAAGAACTTGCCCTTGCCAAGGAGAAGCTTGCCTTTGCTAGAGAGCAACAGTTGAGTGGGGTAGTCCCCACTGGTGGCAGCCATATCCCTAGGGATAGAGAAAGGGGTTTTGATACTAGAAACCTGAGTAAAATAGTGCCCTCCTATAAGACAGGAGATGATATCCACAAGTGGATAACTGCTTTGGAGAGAGCCTGCAAAGTACAGCAGGTACCCCAGAGTCAGTGGGCAGCTATATTGTGGCTCTCCTTTGAAGGCAAAGGTAGAGACAAGCTCCTCACTGTTAGAGATGATGATGCTAATGATTACCAAGTCTTGAAAACTGCAATGATTGATGGGTTTGGCTTAACAACTGAACAGTACAGGTTAATGTTCAGAGACACCCAGAAAACTCAGGCTCAAGATTGGACTGACTTTGTTGATTGTGCCACTAAGGCTTTGGAAGGCTGGTTACTGGGAAGTAAAGTTACTGATTACACAGGATTGTATAATCTAATTATGAGAGAGCAAATCTTAAATAATTGTCAGAACCAGTTGTTGCATCAGCACCTGATTGACTCAGATCTGACCTCTCCCCAAGAATTGGGAAAGAAGGCAGACAGATGGGTCAGGACAAGGGTCAAGCAGCAGAACCAGAACCAGGGTGGTGGCCAGAAGAAAGCAGACCAGAAGGGTAATAATGAGAATAAGCAAAATGACCAGAAGTCTTCAACAGGGCCCCAACAACCTAAGGAGGGTGGGTCCCAAAATTCCCTAAAGAAGAAGAATGATGGTCCTAAGAAACCATGGTGCCAATACTGTAAAAGTAAGACTCACTGGTTTAGTGAGTGCACCAAGAAAGGCCAAACTCCTACCACTACTGTCCCTAAGACACCTGCACCCCCTAGTACAGTTAGTAGTGGTAGTGTACCTCCCAAGGCTATAGTTGGGTTAACCCTGGGAACTGAGGTGGGATCTGACTTAGTCAGGATTCCTACTCAGGCAGTTCTTGTTTGTACTGGGGACATGGATATGACCCCTACTGTAAGTCCTAGTACTCTGGGCAAATACAGACAAACGCCTTTAATCAATGGAAAGATGGCTCAGGCCTACAGGGACACATGTGCCAGTGTCACTATGATGACACCAACATTTGTGGACCCTGACTAGATCATGCTCGGTTCAGACTACCTAGTGACCAATGCTAGCAATGTCACTACCAATTACAGTATGGCAGTTGTTAATTTCTCCTGGGGAGGGGTAACTGGCCTCAAAAGGGTTGTAGTTAGTTCAGACCTCCCAGTGGATTGTCTTTTGGGCAATGATTTGGAATCCTCACTGTGGTCAGACGTGGAGTACAGGACTCATGTAGAAATGCTAGGTCTCTCCTCACATGTCCTTGCTGTGACCAGGTCACAGGCCAAGAAATGCCCAGCTGAACTAGTGCTGGATCCTGGAAGAATGGACCAGACACTACCCAAGAGAAAGAGCAGCAGGGGTAAGGCTGAGCCTTCCCCCTGCCTCAGGTTGAGGATCAGCCCTCACAGGAGGCTGACCCCAAGACCCCAGAAGGAACTGTCCTAGGAGAGCTTGAACCTGAACAGGTTGAGTTTCTTGTGACATGGGGACATTCCAGGGCAGACTTGAGGCAGGCCCAGATAGACTGTTCCTCCCTTGAACCCCTCAGACAGTAGGCTGCTGCTGAGGCTGCAGGGAATGCTACAGGTGCCCATAAGGTATATTGGGATGATGGACTCCTATACTCTGAAGCAAGAGACCCCAAGCCTGGTGCTACCAGGAGGCTGGTCATCCCCTTGTCTCTTAGAGGTTTCCTTCTCACCTTAGCCCATGAGGTGCAGACACCTGTTACATGCCGAGGTTGGCAATAGCTCCAATCCCTCTAAAACCATCTTTAAACTGATGAAGGATCTACTAGCTAAACGCCCCGGTGCCCCGACGACTGGTTCTACCGCTCACTGTGAGGCCCTTGCTGTGTTCTTTCAGGACAAGGTCCAAAACATCTATATGACCTTTCCATCTACAGGGCCCCCAGTGGGGTCCCCGACCAACATCTATGGAGATGTCGCTTTGCGCACGCTGCCCCGTTGACATCTGAAGGGTTTGACATCTTGGCGAAACAGGTTAAATCTGGGTCCCCCGCCGACCCGCTCAGCTCGACTCTTTTTAGAGACCAGTCGTTCGTGGGACGGGCCGTGGTGCACTCCTTGATTAACATCTCGTTGGAGTCTGGCACGGTTCCCCTTAGCTGGAAGCGGGCGGTGGTTTCTCCTATCTTAAAGAAACCCTCACTGGACCCGGATAAGCCCGAGAATTATCGGCCTATCTCTTTGCTCCCTTGGCCTACCAAAGTCCTAGAGGCCCATGTCAACAAAGTTCTGTCGGCCCACCTTATCCAGGCTAACATCTTGGACCCCACCCAGAACGGCTTCCGTCCTGGCCACAGTACGGAGACCGCCCTTCTCTCCATGGCGGAACATCTTCGTACAGTGATGGATGCGGGGCAGACAGCGGCGCTCGTGTTACTAGACCTGAGCGCCGCGTTTGATACTGTGTCCCATCCCATCCTGTTACATCGCCTGGAGGAGATTGGGCTGGGTGGCACTGCCCTCCAGTGGTTTCGCTCCTTCCTGGACGATCGTTTCTTTAGCGTTGCTTTGCCACCGTTCCAGTCCCAATTCCATCCTCTGAGACAGGGAGTCCCGCAAGGCTCCTCGCTGAGCCCCACGCTGTTCAATCTGTACGTGAGACCGCTGGCTGAAGTCGTCAAGCAATGGGACATGACTATGGTCTCATATGCGGACGACACTCAGCTAGCGGTTACTATCAGCGGGGATGCGGACCGGGACGCCCCTAGGTTTCAGAGTGGTCTTAGGGCGGTGGCAAGCTGGATGAAGAACAACTGTCTCCAGCTCAACGCAAAGAAAACAGAGATCATGATCGTTGGTAGGAGGGCGGAACTTTGGGGGGACAAGTGGTGGCCCGCTGAACTGGGGCCGGTCCCCCGCCCGGTCACTGAACTAAAGAATTTGGGAGTATGGATGGACCCCGCTCTCAGCTATGTGGGCCATTCGAAGAAAATCGCGGCCTGCTGTTTTGGTATCTTGCGGTCGCTGCGTCCCATTCTGAAGTTCTTTGACCGTGGTACCAGGCAGCTGATAGTCCAGGCCACTGTGCTATCTCGCCTGGACTATGCAAGCTCTCTCCTGGTAGGGACCAATGTGGCAGAGACTATTCGCCTCCAACGGGTGCAGAACGCCGCGGCGAGAGCCATTGTTGGCTTACCTCGAACAAGTTCCGTCTCTGGCACTCTGAGATCGCTGCACTGGCTGCCCATCAAGTCACGCATTCAGTTTAAAGTGCTTTGTCGGGCGTTTAAGATCTTGAGGGGAGGAGGTCCCCAAATTCTTGAGGATCTTTTGTCTTGGTACGTCCCTACCCGTTCTTTGAGATCGGGGGGCCAAGCTCTCGCCGTGATCCCCCGATACAGGTTGTGTCGGGTTGGTGGCCGGTCCTTCCGGGTCAAGGCAGCTGAGCTTTGGAACTCCCTCCCAGTTGAACTGCGGTTAATAGACAATCTGTTAGCGTTCCGTAAAGCTCTGAAAACTTTTCTTTTTTAAACTGCCCCTCTGCTTTTATTTGTTGTGTTGTTGGTATTGGTCGCACATTTGCCTGCCATGCGCCAGGACGCCCCTTAGCTGGGGCAGCTGTGCGCAATACAAATGTGCGTAACATAACATAACATAACATAACATAACAAACATTCCCCTTGCAGGTAACTTAGGCCAGAAAAAGACTTGGGACAGGCTTGCCCCACACTTTCACTGGCCTCATATGTCTGAGGACACTAAAGAGTTTTGTCGCTCATGTGTCACCTGCCAAGTCAGTGGCAAATCAGGTGGCACAACAAAGGCCCCCCTTATACCACTACCTGTGGTGGGGGTACCCTTTGAGAGAGTGGGGATAGACATTGTTGGACCAATGGACCCCCCAACAGCATCTGGGCACAGATTTATACTGGTGGTAGTGGATCATGCCACCAGGTATCCAGAAGCTATTCCCCTTAGGACCACTACAGCTCCTGTTGAGGCCAGGGCCCTGCTTGGAGTCTTCTCCAGAGTGGGGTTTCCCAAGGAGGTTGTCTCTGACAGAGGTGCAAACTTCATGTCAGGATACTTGACTGCAATGTGGAAGGAGTGTGGTGTAAATTACAAATGCACCACACCCTATCACCCACAGTGCAATGGGCTTGTTGAGAGATTCTAAAAGGGATGATAAAAGGGTTACCTGAAAAGCTTAGGCGAAGATGGGACATCCTTTTACTTTGCCTCCTGTTTGCTTACAGAGAGGTCCCACAGAAGGGGGTTGGTTACAGCCCTTTTGAGCTTCTGTTTGGGCATTCTGTAAGAGGACCCCTATGTCTGGTGTAGGAAGGATGGGTTACCTCTCAAAAAGCCTAAACTTGACTTAGTGGACTATGTACTTGGTCTCCGCTCCAGGATGGCAGAGTACATGGAGAAGGCATCCAAAAACCTTGAGGCCAGCCAAGAACTTCAAAGAGCTTGGCATGACCAAAAGGCTGTCCTAACTGTTTACCATGCAGGACAGAAGGTGTGGGTGTTGGAGCCAGTGGGCCCAGCAGCTTTCCAAGACAAGTGGTCTGGACCCCATACCATCATTGAGCAAAAGGGAGAAGTCACCTACTTGGTAGACATGGGAACTCCCAGGAGCCCCCCCAGGGTGCTTCATGTAAACAGGCTCAAGGCATTTGTCAACAGGGAGGACATGGGCTTGCTCATGGCCACAGATGAGGGGCAGGAGGAAGAGAGTGACCCTCTCCCAGACCTGCTCACTCAGAACCCTGATGATGGGTCAGTAGATGGTGTAGTCTTTTCTGACAGCCTCTCTGAATAATATCAACAAGAGAATTGTAAACAGGTTCTTCAATCCTTTAGACAAATGTTCTCACTGACCCCCAGTCAGACAAACTGGTGCACCCATGAGGTGGACACTGGTGACAGTCTGCCTGTCAAGAGTAAAATCTACAGGCAACCTGACCACGTCAGGGACTGCATTAAGAAAGAAGTTCAAAAGATGTTGGAATTGGGAGTCATTGCACCCTCAGAGAGCCCTTGGGCAAGTCCTGTAGTTCTAGTGCCAAAACCTCACACCCAGGATGGTAAGAGAGAGATGAGGTTTTGTGTAAAGTACAATGCTGTCACTAAGACTGATGCCCATCCAATACCTAGGGCAGATGAACTGATAGACAAGTTGGCTTCTGCAACTTTCTTAAGTACATTTGACCTAACAGCTGGTTATTGGCAGATCAGGTTAGCTGATGATGCCAAGGCCAAAACAGCATTTTCTACCCCAGGAGGTCATTACCAATTTGTGGTGATGCCCTTTGGTTTGAAAAATGCACCTGCCACTTTTCAAAGGTTGGTGAACCAAGTTCTCACTGGGTTGGATGACTTTTGTGCAGCATATCTAGATGATATTGCTGTCTTTAGCTCCACCTGGGAGGATCACCTGATCCACCTGAGGAAAGTTTTGGAGGCCCTGCAAAAGGCAGGCCTCACTATCAAGGCCACCAAGTGCCAGATAGGGCAGAGTCAGGTTGTGTACCTGGGCCACCTTGTGGGTGGAGGCCAGGTTCAACCATTGGAGAGCACGATACAAGCCATAAAGGACTGGGCTCCTCTAACCACCTAGACACAGGTCAGAGCTTTTTTGGGCCTGTCTGGTTACTATAGGAAGTTTGTCAAGAATTATGGGTCCATTGTGACACCACTTAATGACCTGACAAGCAAGAAAATGCCAAAGAAAGTTCAGTGGACAGTTAGCTGTCAGAAGGCATTTGATGACCTAAAGCAGGCCATGTGTACTGCACCTATTCTCAAGAGTCCTGACTACTCCAAAACCTTCATTGTCCAAACAGATGCATCTGAGTTGGGTGTGGGAGCTGTTCTATCTCAACTGAATATTGATGGTCATGACCAGCCCATTGCTTTTATAAGCAGAAGGCTGACCCCTAGAGAGAAACGTTGGTCAGCTATGAGAGGGAGGCCTTTGCTGTGGTTTGGGCCCTGAAGAAGTTGAGGCCATACTTGTTTGGAACTCACTTTAAGATTCAGACCGACCATAAGCCCCTCTTATGGCTAAATCAGATGAAGGGTGAAAACCCCAAACTTCTTAGGTGGTCCATTTCCGTACAGGCAATGGACTTTACAGTGGAGCACAGACCAGGGACTGACCATGGCAATGCAGATGGTCTCTCCAGGTATTTCCACTTAGAACAGGAAGACTCACCTGGTCAAGGTTAGTTTAATGTCCCTAAGTTTGGGGGGGTTATGTAGGAGAGTGGGGTCTGCAATCCTATGGTCACCCCAGATTTTTGCTTTTTGCTTCACTGGTTTACGACTTTCCCTAGCTGTGGGCCTGCTAATCAGACCCACAGCCTAGCTGTTCTCTCTCTAAATTGACAACCATGTACTTTAGGTGCATTTACCAATTGGTACTGGGCCACTTTATCAGTCCCTGTACAGTGTACCTTAGGTATCCAGGGCATAGGTGTACCGAGGGCCTACCAGGGGCTGAAGCATGTATTATGCCACCCCTGGCTGGCCATCTCAAACTGACACAACTGGCTGCACGACAGCTGGGGCAAGGTGGTGTAATCACCCTTTGCTGTAGATATAGTATACCTATATCTAACCCTAAAATGGACACATATACTCCTATCAGTCACTCCTATGGCAGGCCTTATCAATCCTGAAGGCAGAGTGCTTGCAATTATGTGAGATGGTGCTCTGGCAGGAGCTGAGCCCGGCTGCAGCTTGCAGAACCAAGTCCTAATAGCTGTTCCATGATAACGCTACACCATATACTCTTAAGTGCATTATAATCCTCGCGGTTGAATGCTAACTCTGGTATAACATTATCAAAACATGTCGAGTAAGGTGTCATACGAATTGGAATACTACCCCCTCGCCAATTCTGGCGACGCGGGTAGCAGTTCACCCTTCTAGAGGGGCACGACATGTATGTAACTGAGAACCCCGGTTAAAGTTAACTCGAGCCTTGGCATCACAAAATGGATGCTGCCACCACAGACACAAGTCTGACCTCCTGCTGCTGGGAGTCCTTCCAGCGAGGGAGGCTTGGACAAAGGGTTTCCTGCCTTGAGAGGTGCTAGCACCACCCCAGACAGGATTTTGTGTATTGAGGTAGGGAGGCCTGAAAGGAATGAGACATGCCTGGGGCACACAAGGTGCCCTGTGCATACACCGGTTCAAACCAGTTGCTGGGGCATCCCTGCCCCAGCTCTGGCGCGAAAACCGGACAAAGTATAGGGGGTGTAACCACCCCCCTTCCTGGTCCCACCCAGGGGAGGGACCTAGTCAGTAGTGCAGCCCCCTTTAGCAGGATAAAGGTAGGACCTGGTCCCATTCCAGATTAGATTATCCTGAACAACTTTACAAGAAGAAACTCTGGACTTCGACGTTCTGCTCCACAGAAGACTGAAGAATCTCCCTTGTGGGCAAGGAGTGTCCACCCTGCAACTGCAGGCACCATCAAGCGTCCAGTGGCTTCACTTTGTCGTCTTCCCTCGAGGATCCAGACTTCAGAGCCCGACGAGACCCGGATTCCCAGACCTCTCGACCTCAACTCACATCTGCAGCAAAGCTGAGACCCGTGGGTGCGACGAGACACGTGGGACCGGCCATCTTGAAAGAACCTGCACTTCGCTTCCAGCACGACTCCCGAGGTAAACTCGACCAAGTGCTTTGGGGATTGAGAAGCCCCAGCCCCGAGCAGCCACTGCACCGAAGATTAGCCCTCCAGCTTCCACGAGATCTGCGTGGGGCCCTTCTGCTTGTTTGCTGCTCGATGCATTGTCTGGTCACTTGCCGGCAGGCTAGTGACCTCCTAGACGACGAACCTTGAAATCTTCACTGCTGGTCTGGTTGCTTATGGTTTGTCGTGCCTCGAGGGCACCATTGTAATTTTGTGCAACTTGTCGTATTTTTCTTAAGAGATTGTCATGTGCTTAGCCCTCTGACCTCATAAAGAGTTCAGAGGTGTTGTTATTAATAAATATAGTGTTTATTTTCATAACAACCTGTGTGGTGTCCTTTCATCTGGTATTCAAGGGGTTATATTGTGGTAAAACAGCTGGCTTCACATGCCAAAAGAGTTTAGCCTAAGACTGCTTTGTCCATGCTACCATTAGGATAGCTGGTCTATAAGGCTGACTTACAACCAATCACCATAAGGGTTGTTTGGACTGATACAAGGTGATCACTAGAACTAGTGAGCATCATATGTCAGGCCAACTTCTCACACAAACAACGGGTTTCAAGAAATTCTCACAATCCGCACTGCTTTCCCTTCCCACTGGCCCTATAGACCCCCAGTCAGGGGCTTCGTCTCATGTAATGATTCACATGATATGCCAGCGTGAGTGTTGAAAAATCTTAATCTCACCCCTCCCCCATACTTACTGGCCAGGCCACGAGCCTGGATGGTGCATCAAGCCCGAGAGGGTCAGTCACCGCACGTTCATTCTCGCCCAGTGACCCTCGTGCATCCTTGGGCTGCACCGGGAAGAGAGGCCCTTAGCTGAGAAGCATCCTTGACATCAGTCGGGTGGTCGTCATAGCTTCAGTGAGAGTGATTATCAGCCACAGTTATCACAGGGACTAGGGGCCACCTTCAGGGCCGTTTTTATGTGTTTTGCCGCCCTAGGCGAGAATTGAAAAATGCTGCCCCGTCCCTTTTACTACCATCACTCTCACCCCCTGTCATCCAGGTGTTGGGGAATAGAGACCTGCTTAGGTGTCTCTCTAGCTAGTCTGGCCTGTCAAATCCGTATTAAAGTAAGTCATCTGTGTAGGAGAGTAGGGTCTGCAATCCTATGATCACCCAGATTTTTGCTTCACTGGTTTACGACTTTCCCTGGCTGTGGGCCTGCTAATCAGACCCACAGCCTAGCTGTTCTCTCTACTCCAAATTGTACCCAGGTACTGAATTGGCACTGGGCCCTCTCTTGTGTCCCTGTAACCAGGGCAGAGGTGTACCCAGAAGTCTCCCAGGGGCTGCAGCATGTATTATGCCACCACTGGGTTGACTAACTAAACCAGACACAACTGGCTGCTTGACAGCTGGGGCAAGGTGGTGTAATCACCCTTTGCTTTAGATATAGTATTCCTATATCTAAACCTAAAATGGACACATATATTCCTATCAGTCACTCCTATGGCAGGCCTTAACAATCCTGAGGGCAGAGTGCGTGGAATAATGTGAAATGGTGCTCTGGCATGAGCTGAGCCCGTTTGCAGCTTGCGGAACCAAGTCCTAATAGCTGTTCCATGATAACGCTATACCATATACTCTTAAGTGCATTATGTACCTCGCGGTCATATGCTAACTTTGGTATAACATTATCAAAACATGTCGAGTAAGGTGTCATACGAATTGGAATACTAACCCCTCGCCAATTCTGGCGACGGGGTTAGCATTCCACCCTTCTAGAGGGACCCGACATGTTGGTAACCTGTAACCCCGGTTAAAGTCAGACATAGCCTCAGCTCCACAAGATGGATGCTGCCACCGAGACACAAGTCTGCCCTCCTGCTGCTGGGAGTCCTCCCAGCGCAGGAGGCAAGGACAAAGGGTTTCCTGCCAGGGGCGGTGCCAGCACCGTCCCAGACAGGATTTTGTGTATCCTAGGTAGGCAGGGCTTTAGAAGAAGGTGACTGCAAGTGGCACCCCGGTGCTCACTGTGCATAGGCCGGCTTGAACCAGTTCCAGGGGCACTCCAGCCCCTGATCTGGGGAAAAGCCCGGCAAAGGAGAGGGGTGTAACCACCCCCCTCCTAGTCCCACCCATAGGGCAGGACTTAGTCGCGTGCCAGCCCCCTTTTGCAGGATAAAGGTAGGAGCAGGCCCCCTTCCAAATTAGATCATCTTTGAATCCTGAACCGACTTTCCACGAAAGGAACTCAAGACTCTTCTCAAGATTTCTCCCTTGTGACTAAGGAGTAGTCACCCTGCAGCAGCAGGCACCATCCAAGCATCGCGGTCTGCTGTAAGTCTCTCCTCCGGATCAAGACTGCCCAGCTCGACGAGAACCGGCTTCCCTGGCACCTCTGACCTCTACCTGCATCTTCAGCCCAGCTGAGACCCGTGGGTGCGACGAGACCTCGAGGGACCGGCCATCTCCAAGACTGCACAACGCTTGCCCAGCACGACTCCCGAGTGACCCTTGACCGAGTGCTTTGGGGTAAGAGAAGCCCCAACCCTGAGCAGCTCCAGCACCGAAGTTCAGCCCCCTTGCATCCACGAGATCTGCGTGGGGCCCTTCTGCTCTTTGCTGCTCACCGCGTTGTCCAGGTCACTTGCCCGTTGGCTAGTGGCCCTCTGACGACGAACTTCGACGACAAACACCGCTAGTCTGGTTGCTCCAGGCTGGCCCTTGCTCCCCTCCAACAGAGGAGCACCCCGGACCCTCCTGGTCCACTCCAGACGCCATTTTAAGTCCACCGCGTGGGCTTGCATTTGCCAAGACTTGTTGCCCCAATCCTGGGTCCAGCGACGTCGACAGCAGATATCTTCGTGGGACAGCTCGCACCTCCATCCTGGTTGCCGACAACGCCTCCTGGTCCGAGAGACTGCAGAGCCCAGCAGCGCCCACTCACCTGGTTGAGGTGACTTCGTCCGGTGCCACTCTGGTGCCCACCTAAATCACTGGCTAGTGATTCAGAACTTGGTCCCCTCTGCTTACAGGTCTTTCTCTTCCCCGATCCAGGCTTGGATCCCCAAGAACTTCTTCACTGGTCGCCTGCCAGCAACTTCTTCCTTCAGGCTCCTGGTTCATCAACGAAGAAATCCGACGACATTTGAACCCTATGCAGCCGCAGCCCCTGGGCTAGGTAAACCGAGTACTCCGGTGCTCCAGCGTAGACCAACTCTCTAAGTGTCTAGATCCACTTTCGTTTTTGACCTACCTAGTCGGGTTCGCCCGAAAACACTAACTTTGCTTTTACTAGCCTCCATAGACTTTTTCCCGCCTTACGCGTGAGAGTTCCCACTCTGCACACGACGTCCCTAGGCCTCCTGCTTGTAATCTAAAGGTTCTGTAGTCCAGTCCTAGCGATCCTAAAGCCTATGAGAATAGTTACTTACCTGCTAGTATTTCGCATTCCACTTGTATAGTATATGGTTTTTCGTGCCCCTCGGGCATTTGTGTAAATTGTGCGACTTTAAGTATTTCTTTAAGAGTTTTGTTGTGTGCTTAGCTCCCTGTCTCATAAAGAGCCAGGGTAGTCTTGTTATAAATAAATATACTTTATTTTTCATAACAACTTGTGTGGTGTCCTTTCACTTGGTGTTCAAGGGGTGTATGTGATGGTAAAACAGCTGTAAAACAGCTGGCTTAACACGCCCTCTAGAGTTTAGCCTAAAGACTGCATGTGTCCATGCTACTAGGATAGCTGGTCTATCAGGTTGACTTACAACTAAACATCAATGAGGGTTGTTTGGACTGATACAAAGTGTTCACTAGAATAGTGAACATTATATATCAGGCCAACTTCTCACATTGGTGAGCAGCGGTTGGGATTTGAGCTTGCTGTTGTTTTGCCACACGTATCCTAAGAATATCATTTGAAAGATCACATAAGTACTAAAGGTGCATATAACTTAGCTTAGAATACTCTGAGTTCTACTGAACCAGCTGTTGTAGCTCCTAGGGTTTAGCACACCTTAAACTACAACTCTTAGCAAGGGATCAGTAGGCAAACAAATAGAGTAGGTAAGTGCACCACTTACACCTCACTAGAAAAGCATGTCTACCCATGGAGAGTCTTCAGAGACTCCCCTAGTGGCTAGTGACCCTCCACAGGTCAACTCAAGATATGCAGCTCTCAATTTCCAGGAGTTGAGACACTTGTGTACCTCCAGGAAATTGAAACAGGGGTCTAACCCCACCACTCCCTTTCTGTTAGGTCTCTTAGAGACATATGATGCTAGGAAAGCCTCTCATACAGATGGGAATATGCCAGCCTTAGAGGGTGCCCTTGGTGATCCAGACCTCCTTGACACTGAAAATGCAGTTGAGGAGGAGGAAGAAGAGGAACTCTCTGGGGATGAGGCAGACAAGAGGTCTGAGTTAGTCAGCAGACTTACTAGGGCCAACGTAGACCTATTTAGGGAAGGAGCTGGGGGACCCCCAGTGCTGACCCTAATGAGGCCTAACCTTGGAGTTAGAAGAGATAGATCTCATTCGAGGGACTCCAATAGATCTCTGCACTCTAATGCATCTTCTCAGAGGAGAAGGAATTCTCCCCAGAGGAGATTGACTTCCCCCCAGAGAAGAGAGCATGAAGCAAGGATGAAACAGGCTAATCTGAGGATTGAAAGGGAAGAACTTGCCCTGGCCAAAGAGAAGCTTGCCTTTGCTAGAGAGCAGCAGATGAGTGGGGTAGTCCCCACTGGTGGCAGCAATCTCCCAAGAGATAAAGAAAGGGGTTTAGATACTAAGCACCTGAGTAAGATAGTGCCCCCCTTTAAACAAGGGGATGACATCCACAAGTGGATGGCTGCTTTGGAGAGGGCCTGCACTGTCCAGTGCATCCCCCAAAGTCAGTGGGCAGCTATACTGTGGCTCTCCTTTGAAGGCAAGGGAAGAGATAAGCTCCTCACTACTAGAGTTGAGGATGCTAACAATTACCAAGTCCTGAAAAATACACTGGTTGATGGGTTTGGCTTAACCACTGATCAGTACAGGTTGCTGTTCAGGGATACCCAGAAAATTCAGTCTCAGGATTGGTCTGACTTTGTGGATTGTGCCACTAAGGCTTTGGAAGGCTGGTTGCTGGGCAGTAAGGTTACTGATTATACAGGGTTGTACAATCTGATCATGAGAGAGCAGATTTTAAATAACTGTCAGAACCAGTTGTTGCATCAGCACCTTGTGGACTCAGATCTGACCTCTCCCCAAGAATTGGGAAAGAAGGCAGACAGATGGGTCAGAACAAGGGTCAAGCAGAACCAGACTCAGAACCAGGGTGGTCAGAAGAAAGCAGACCAAAAGGGTAGTAACAAGAGTGAACAAAATGACCAGAAGTCTTCAACAGGTCCCCAACAAACCAAAGAGGGTGGGGGTCAGGCTTCACAGCAGAAAAAGAAGACTCAAGAAGGCCAGTCAAAAAGGTGGTGCCAGTACTGTAAAAGTAAGTCTCACTGGTTTAGTGAGTGCACTAAAAGAGGAGGGCAAACTCCTACCACTACAGCCCCTAAGGCAACTGCACCCCTTAGTACAGTCAGTAGTGGTAGTGCACCTCCCAAGGGAATAGTTGGGTTAACCTTGGAAACTGAGGGGTCTGACAACTTAGTTGGCACACTCACTCAGGCTGTCCTTGTCTGTACAGGGGATATGGATATGTCCCCTGATGTCAGTCCCAATACTTTGGGCAAATACAGGCAGACACCTTTAATAAATGGCAAGATGGCTCAGGCCTATAGGGACACTTGTGCCAGTGTCACCATGGTGACACCTAACTTTGTGGACCCTGGACAAATCATGCCAGGTACAGATTTCCTGGTGACCAATGCCAGCAACGTCACTACCAGTCATAGTGTGGCAATTGTGGCTTTCTCCTGGGGAGGGGTAAGTGGCCAAAAGAAAGTTGTGGTTAGTTCAGACCACCCAGTGGATTGTTTGTTGGGCAATGATTTGGAGTCATCACTATGGTCAGAAGTGGAGCAGAGGACTCACATGGAAATGTTAGGCTTGCCAGCACATGTGCTTGCTGTGACTAGGTCACAGGCCAGAAGATGCCCCACTGAACAGGTGCTGGATCCTGGAACCATGGACCAGACACCTTCCAAGAAGAAGAGCAGTAGGGTTAAGGCATTGCCTTCCCCCTTGCCCCAGGTTGAGGATCAAGTCTATGAGGAGGCTGACCTGAAAGAGCTGAGGGAAACTGAGTCTAAAGAACTTGAACTTGATCAAGTTGAGTTTCTGGGCTCAGGGGGACCCTCCAGAGAAGACCTGGGGAAGGCACAGTTAGACTGCCCTTCCCTTGAACCCCTCAGACAGCAGGCTGCTGCTGAGGCTGCAGGGAACGCCACAGGTGCCCACAAGGTATACTGGGAAGATGGACTCCTGTACTCTGAGTCAAGAGACCCCAAGCATGGTGCAACCAGGAGGCTGGTCATCCCCTTGTCTCAGAGGGGTTTCCTTCTCACCTTGGCCCATGAGATTCCCCTTGCAGGTCACTTAGGCCAGACAAAGACTTGGGACAGACTTGTCTCACACTTTCACTGGCCTCACATGAATGAGAATACCAAGGAGTTTTGTCGCTCCTGTGTCACTTGCCAAGCCAGTGGTAAGTCAGGTGGCACAACAAAGGCCCCCCTCATACCACTACCTGTGGTGGGGGTTCCCTTTGAAAGAGTGGGGATTGACATTGTTGGTCCAATGGAACCCCAGACAGCATCAGGGCACATGTTTATACTGGTGGTGGTGGACCATGCCACCAGGTATCCTGAAGCTATTCCACTTAGGACCACTACAGCACCTGTAGTGGCAAGGGCCCTAGTTGGAGTGTTCTCCAGAGTGGGCTTCCCTAAGGAGGTTGTTTCTGACAGAGGTGCAAACTTCATGTCAGGATATCTGACTGCAATGTGGAAGGAATGTGGTGTCAACTACAAGTTCACCACACCCTATCATCCACAGTGCAATGGGCTTGTTGAAAGGTTCAACAGGACCCTAAAAGGGATGATTCATGGACTACCTGAAAAGCTCAGGCGTAGATGGGATGTCCTGATACCCTGCCTCTTGTTTGCTTACAGAGAGGTCCCACAGAAGGGGGTTGGCTACAGCCCTTTTGAACTTCTGTATGGGCATCCTGTAAGAGGACCCCTGTGTTTGGTGAAGGAAGGATGGGAGAGACCTCTCAAAAAGCCTGCAACCAACATAGTGGACTATGTACTTGGTCTCCGCTCCAGGATGGCTGAATACATGGAGAAGGCATCTAAAAACCTTGAGGCCAGCCAAGAACTCCAAAAAGCTTGGCATGACCAGAAGGCTGTCCTGACTGTGTACAAGCCTGGACAGAAAGTGTGGGTGCTGGAGCCAGTAGCCCCAGCAGCACTCAAAGACAAATGGTCTGGGCCCCACACCATCATTGAGCAAAAAGGAGAGGTCACCTACCTGGTGGACCTTGGAACTCCCAGGAGCCCCCTCAGGGTGCTCCATGTGAACAGGCTCAAGGCATATGTTGACAGGAAGGACATGAGCTTGCTCATGGCCACAGATGAGGGACAGGAGGAAGAGAGTGACCCTCTCCCAGACCTGCTCACTCAGAATCCTGATGATGGGTCAGTAGATGGTGTTGTCTTTTGTGGCAGCCTCTCTGAACATCAGCAACAGGATTGTAGACAAGTTCTGCAATCCTTTAGACATATGTTCTCTCTGACCCCCAGTCAAACTGATTGGTGTACCCATGAAGTTGACACTGGAGACAGTCTGCCTGTCAAGAGTAAAATCTACAGACAGCCTGATCATGTCAGAGACTGCATCAAGACAGAAGTGCAGAAAATGTTGGAGCTGGGAGTCATTGAGCCCTCAGATAGCCCTTGGGCTAGCCCAGTAGTTCTAGTGCCAAAGCCTCACACCCAGGGTGGTAAGAAAGAGATGAGGTTTTGCGTAGACTACAGAGGACTCAATGCAGTCACTAAGACTGATGCCCACCCAATACCAAGAGCAGATGAACTTATAGATAGATTGGCTTCTGCCAACTACTTAAGTACATTTGACCTGACAGCTGGGTATTGGCAAATCAGGTTAGCTGAGGAGGCCAAGCCCAAGCCAGCATTTTCTACCCTTGGTGGGCATTATCAATTTGTGGTAATGCCCTTTGGTTTGAAAAATGCACCTGCCACCTTCCAAAGGCTGGTGAATCAAGTTCTCACTGGGTTGGATGACTTCTGTGCAGCATATCTGGATGATATAGCTGTCTTTAGTTCCACCTGGGAGGATCACCTGGTCCACCTGAGGAAAGTGTTAGAGGCACTGCAGAAGGCAGGTCTCACTATCAAGGCCACTAAGTGCCAGATAGGGCAGACACAGGTTGTATACCTGGGCCACCTGGTAGGTGGAGGCCAGGTTCAACCCTTGGAGAGCAAGATACAGGCCATCAAGGACTGGGCTCCTCCAACCACCCAGACTCAGGTTCGAGCTTTCTTGGGCCTGACTGGTTACTATAGGAAATTTGTCAAGAATTATGGGTCCATTGTGACTCCACTTAATGACCTGACAAGTAAAAAGATGCCAAAGAAAGGTCAGTGGACAGCAAGCTGTCAGAAAGCATTCAATGACCTAAAGCAGGCCATGTGCACAGCACCTATCCTAAAGAGTCCAGACTACTCCAAGACCTTCATTGTCCAAACAGATGCTTCTGAGTTGGGTGTGGGAGCTGTTCTATCACAGCTGAATTTTGATGGTAACGACCAGCCCATTGCTTTTATTAGCAGAAGGCTGACCCCCAGAGAGAAAAATTGGTCAGCTATTGAGAGGGAGGCCTTTGCTGTGGTGTGGGCCCTGAAAAAGTTGAGGTCATACTTGTTTGGCACTCACTTTAAGATTCAGACCGACCATAAGCCCCTCTTATGGCTAAATCAGATGAAGGGTGAAAACCCCAAACTACTTAGGTGGTCCATTTCCCTACAGGGGATGGATTTTACAGTGGAGCATAGACCTGGTACTGATCATGGCAATGCTGATGGGCTCTCCAGGTATTTCCACTTAGAGCAAGAAGACTCACCTGGTCAAGGTTAGCTTATTGTCCCAAAGGTTGGGGGGGGGTCATGTAGGAGAGTAGGGTCTGCAATCCTATGATCACCCAGATTTTTGCTTTTTGCTTCACTGGTTTAAGACTTTCCCTGGCTGTGGGCCTGCTAATCAGACCCACAGCCTAGCTGTTCTCTCTACTCCAAATTGTACCCAGGTACTGAATTGGCACTGGGCCCTCTCTTGTGTCCCTGTAACCAGGGCAGAGGTGTACCCAGAAGTCTCCCAGGGGCTGCAGCATGTATTATGCCACCCCTGGGTTGACTAACTAAACCAGACACAACTGGCTGCTTGACAGCTGGGGCAAGGTGGTGTAATCACCCTTTGCTTTAGATATAGTATTCCTATATCTAAACCTAAAATGGACACATATATTCCTATCAGTCACTCCTATGGCAGGCCTTAACAATCCTGAGGGCAGAGTGCGTGGAATAATGTGAAATGGTGCTCTGGCATGAGCTGAGCCCGTTTGCAGCTTGCGGAACCAAGTCCTAATAGCTGTTCCATGATAACGCTATACCATATACTCTTAAGTGCATTATGTACCTCGCGGTCATATGCTAACTTTGGTATAACATTATCAAAACATGTCGAGTAAGGTGTCATACAAATTGGAATACTAACCCCTCGCCAATTCTGGCGACGGGGTTAGCATTCCACCCTTCTAGAGGGACACGACATGTTGGTAACCTGTAACCCCGGTTAAAGTCAGACATAGCCTCAGCTCCACAAGATGGATGCTGCCACCGAGACACAAGTCTGCCCTCCTGCTGCTGGGAGTCCTCCCAGCACAGGAAGCAAGGACAAAGGGTTTCCTGCCAGGGGCGGTGCCAGCACCGTCCCAGACAGGATTTTGTGTATCCTAGGTAGGCAGGGCTTTAGAAGAAGGTGACTGCAAGTGTCACCCCGGTGGTCACTGTGCATAGGCCGGCTTGAACCAGTTCCAGGGGCACTCCAGCCCCTGATCTGGGGAAAAGCCCGGCAAAGGAGAGGGGTGTAACCACCCCCCTCCTAGTCCCACCCATAGGGCAGGACTTAGTCGCGTGCCAGCCCCCTTTTGCAGGATAAAGGTAGGAGCAGGCCCCCTTCCAAATTAGATTATCTTTGAATCCTGAACCGACTTTCCACGAAAGGAACTCAAGACTCTTCTCAAGATTTCTCCCTTGTGACTAAGGAGTAGTCACCCTGCAGCAGCAGGCACCATCCAAGCATTGCGGTCTGCTGTAAGTCTCTCCTCCAGATCAAGCCTGCCCAGCTCGACGAGAACCGGCTTCCCTGGCACCTCTGACCTCTACCTGCATCTTCAGCCCAGCTGAGACCCGTGGGTGCGACGAGACCTCGAGGGACCGGCCATCTCCAAGACTGCACGACGCTTGCCCAGCACGACTCCCGAGTGACCCTCGACCGAGTGCTTTGGGGTAAGAGAAGCCCCAACCCTGAGCAGCTCCAGCACCGAAGTTCAGCCCCCTTGCATCCACGAGATCTGTGTGGGGCCCTTCTGCTCTTTGCTGCTCACCGCGTTGTCCAGGTCACTTGCCCGTTGGCTAGTGGCCCTCTGACGACGAACTTCGACGACAAACACCGCTGGTCTGGTTGCTCCAGACTGGCCCTTGCTCCCCTCCAACAGAGGAGCACCCGGGACCCTCATGGTCCACTCCAGACGCCATTTTAAGTCCACCGCGTGGGCTTGTATTTGCCAAGACTTGTTGCCCCAATCCTGGGTCCAGCGACGTCGACAGCAGATATCTTCATGGGACAGCTCGCACCTCCATCCTGGTCGCCGACAATGCCTCCTGGTCCGAGAGACTGCAGAGCCCAGCAGCGCCCACTCACCTGGTTGAGGTGACTTCGTCCGGTGCCACTCTGGTGCCCACCTAAATCACTGGCTAGTGATTCAGAACTTGGTCCCCTCTGCTTACAGGTCTTCCTCTTCCCCGATCCAGGCTTGGATCCCCAAGAACTTCTTCACTGGTCGCCTGCCAGCAACTTCTTCTTTCGGGCTCCTGGTTCATCAACGAAGAAATCCGACGACATTTGAACCCTATGCAGCCGCAGCCCCTGGGCTAGGTAAACCGAGTACTCCGGTGCTCCAGCGTAGACCAACTCTCTAAGTGTCTAGATCCACTTTCGTTTTTGACCTACCTAGTTGGGTTCGCCCGAAAACACTAACTTTGCTTTTACTAGCCTCCATAGACTTTTTCCCGCCTTAGGCGGGAGAGTTCCCACTCTGCACACGACGTCCCTAGGCCTCCTGCTTGTAATCTAAAGGTTCTGTAGTCCAGTCCTAGCGATCCTAAAGCCTATGAGAATAGTTACTTACCTGCTATTATTTCGCATTCCACTTGTATAGTATATGGTTTTTCGTGCCCCTCGGGCATTTGTGTAAATTGTGCGACTTTAAGTATTTCTTTAAGAGTTTTGTTGTGTGCTTAGCTCCCTGTCTCATAAAGAGCCAGGGTAGTCTTGTTATAAATAAATATACTTTATTTTTCATAACAACTTGTGTGGTGTCCTTTCACTTGGTGTTCAAGGGGTATATGTGATGGTAAAACAGCTGGCTTAACACGCCCTCTAGAGTTTAGCCTAAAGACTGCACGTGTCCATGCTACTAGGATAGCTGGTCTATCAGGTTGACTTACAACCAAACATCAATGAGGGTTGTTTGGACTGATACAAAGTGTTCACTAGAATAGTGAACATTATATATCAGGCCAACTTCTCACAATCTGTGTCAATTGTTGCGGCTATATAAGTTATTGCCCTGTTCTGAGGGGTATTAGCTCAGTTATGCTATCATGGGCTTGAGTTGGGAGAACAGTAGGGTTTCTGACCCCTACCACCTCCAATAACACCCAATACAGACAGATACACAGACCCACGCAGAATCAAACCAACCCAGAGTATGCTGGTTTATGGGGCGAGATTCTCGACACAGAGCAAGCTTTATCTTAGACAATATATCAAGCAATGCCAGGATAATCTTTTTCGGGGCGGGCCTAGTACCAGCTGTACAATAATAACACAGGCACACAGGACTCTTGGGGGCAGATTTACGACTTCTGGCACATCTCTGCTAATCAGCAGAGATGTGCCAGAAAAGTTGCGACACATCTTCCCACCCGTGCGCCACCACTGATGCGCCGCATTTACAATGCGGCGCACCGTGGCGCTCGGATGGGCAGATGCATGACTCATCTCCCGCGGAAATGCGGCGCATTGGTGGAGTTGCGTCGCAAGCGCGATGCAGCTCCAGCAAGGCTCGGGGTGCCCTATCTCTAACATGCTGCGTCAATCCTTACGCCTGCTTCAAGCAGGCGCAGGGTTTTGACGCAGCATGGCCCTAAAAGTGACTGAGTGAAATCTTGTAGATTTCACTCAGCCACTTTTAGGAGGGGTTCCTGCACCGGAACGCCCCCCACCCCCCGCCTCCCCCCTGTGCAGGAACGCCTTCTTGTGGCGCAGGGCATTACAACGTGACGCATCTCCCAGATGCATCACGTTGTAAGTACCCCGCAACATGGCGCCGGATTTGCACACCACTGCGTCACAAAAGTGATGCAACGGCGGAGTAAAAGAGGCACAAGGGGCTTGTAAATCTGCCTCTTGGTATTTATTGGGTGGAAGACCCCATGTGATCTCAAGCATTTGCAATGCAATAGGTCTCGCATTTACGCGAGTTTAAGCTATTTGCATTGTAAATGACGATGCCTTTTTATTTCTGTTTTAAAAACCAAAACATAAATAAAAGGCATTGTCCTTTACAATGCCAATAGCTCAAACTCGCGTAAATGTGAGACCTAGTGCATTGCAAATGCTTGTTCAAAGTGCAACAGAATACTAATGTGCCGTTCAAATGACACAAGCGCTTGCTTTTACCCGCCTCGATGTATTTCTACTTAGCCTGGAAAAAATACTCCATGTCAGGTTTTTCATGCTCTGTAACCATCTCCAAAAGCTTGTTCCAAGCAGGAGCCCACCACGCGGCCCCCACATGTGAGATCTGTAGTTTTAAAAGTGATCTCTGGGTTTTTTAATTAAACAGACTGGGACGTCACTTGTCGAGTTTTGTGCCAATATATTACGTACACGTTTCTGCTGCATGGTTTTCAATCCGCATTAAATATCCCGAAGAGCTGGTGGGCCCCCACAGCGACAGTAATGTTAACACAGGGACCGGTGACAGTAACGGGGGAAGCACAGCTGCAGTGAGCATTACCAGACAGTAGGGAGGGCAGAAGAGAGTAATACAGGCTCACAGTGACAAACACTACCAGCAGAGGGCAGTGTAACATCTGTAAAAGTGCACAGAGCAGGCAGCACCCACGGTACACCTGCCGACACGATACATCAACAGTGGACTGTAAAGGAAGGCATGAATAGAAACAGAAATATAGTGCAGTGAAACTTGAGACGTGGAGGCAGATTTACAATAACTGGCGCATCCCTGCATATCAGCAGGGATGCGCCAGTAATTGTGCGTCACAGCTCCGCCACCGTGGATGCGCCACATTTACAATGCGGTGCCCCATGGGGCAAAAACGGACAGATGCGTGACGCATCTGTGCCGTAAAGGCGGCGCATTGCTGGGCTCCAGCAAGGCTCTGGGGTGCCTTATCTTTACAATGCTGCATCAATCCTTACACCTGCTTTAAGCAGGCGCAGGGTTTTGACGCAGCATGGGTTCAAAAGTGGCTGAGTGAAATCTTGTAGATTTCACTCAGCCACTTTTAGGAGGCGTTCCTGCGCCGGAACGCCCCCGCCCCACTGCGCAGGAACGCTTCCTTCTGGCGCAAGGCTTTACAACGTGGCACATCTCCCAGATGCGTCATGTTATAAATACCCCGCAGCATGGCACTGGTTTTGCGCCGCCGCTGCATCACAAAAGTGACGCAATGGCGGCGTAAAAGAGGCGCAAAGGGCTTGTAAATTTGCCCCATGGTTTCTAAGAGCCAGTCCTGGCCCAGCAGTCCCTGTGGCGCAGTAAGGCTGCGGCCTAGTGGTGTTTTTAGGCACTCGTTCCATCTAGGTTGGAAAAATGCATGTGTGCTCCAAGTGAGGCCCTTTGAATGTGAGTGACGGTGGAAAGGGGGAGGCGGGGGTGCAGTGAATCCTATTATCACTTTCCCGACCCCCAGACTGTAGCTCATGGTACAGCACATACTGAACGCATGTGAGAACATATGCAGCACTTTTCTCGTGTCCCGCTGTCGGCACACTGCCCAGGGGCACAGGCGGTTCAACAGAAAAAGAGCCCACATTGCCGGAATCCGCATGGTTCTCTCTTTCTGGCCTCGGTTCAGGGGCGTGACAGAAAATGATGCTCAGCCCCTACTCCCTGCAGATTGTGAGGAAGGGGCCCTGACTCTGCCGTACAACACAGATATTCATTTACCCCTGACAAAATGGGGCACAGTCCTGTAAGGTTGGGGCCTTCTGCACCCGACTGCGTTACACGCATGCACGCATGTTTAGTTTTTTGCCGCCCTAGGCGGCCGCCTAGTCTTGCCTAATGGTAGAAATGACCCTGGCCACCTTCGTCCCTCCACCAATCACTAGGGGGTGGGGGGTTTGCTAGTAGCCTCAGCACTAGTTTTGAGCTGCGTCTCACGCTCTCCCAGGCACTCCTACGGGTACAAACAAGGGCCATGCTGTCACTCCAGGGCCTGTGTGCCAAGCTTCCCTGATGCACCATTTTTTCCTGGCTTGGACAGGGCTTGCTAAGGCTTCACTCCCTCGAGTTTTAGTTGATTTCTTTTTGCAGATTTATATAGTGCAAACTCCACCCGAAGGTATTGTAGTGTTGCTGCCAGTGGGGCGTACCACTGCAGCACAGGCCCCCTCCCACCGATTCCTGTGTGTTCCCCCCCTGGGACGTGCAGGGTCTTGGTTTCCCCCTTACGTGAGCGCGGTGGCGCGACTTATTGAATAAATAGCCCAGAGCCCTGGGCGTGGTCAGTGCGTAACTAGCCACCACCTGAACTACATGTGTCCCTGTGCCTCTGTTCTGCAGGCCCCCACTAGGACACTACATTGGCGACGAGGGGGTCTATCCCCTACCCATCGCGTGCCCTGCTGCTCTGTGACCCTGCCGGTCACCCTCGCCCGCCCGCGGCCTCAGCGACGCCTCCAACCCTCGCCTGGCCCGCCCATACCTCGGCGGTGGAGGATTCAGCGCTTCCTCGCCTCCCCCTGGCGACGTCCTGCCTGCCGGCTGCCGGCGCTGCCTTCCGGTGCCTCCACGTGGCCATCTCTTCTTCCTCGAGGTACGGGCTGCTGCCTGCCGCTCCACGCAACTGCCCCTGCGCCCTGCCTCAGTCTCTCACCCTTCCGGCCTGAAGCCCGCGCTCCGCTCCTTGCACGCCGCCGGACCCGCAAGTCGGCCCAGCAGTCCCGCGCATGCGCGGTTTGCACGGGAACACTACCTCACGCATCTAGCGTGTCTCCGGACCTTCGAGGCTGCCGTTCCTCACGCTTCTAGCGGAAAGAGGCCTGCCTGTGCCCCAGGGGTGCCTGCTCCTGCCTGCTGTGCCTGGGTGGCCCGAGAAGACCTGCATCTGCCCGCCAGTGCTGTGGGTGTCCCCCGCCTAGCCCTCCTGCCGCCACCATGGCCAATGTGCCCCCCCTGGAGCCATTTTCAGTCACCGGCACGCCACCCTCCCAAGCATCTCGGTGGAAAAAGTGGGTAGAACGTCTGGAGACCTACTTTATTGCAGCGGACATCGCAGTGGGAAGACGCCGAGCAATGCTCCTGCACCTAGGAGGAGAGGCTATCCACGACATCTCTAAAGACATCACGGAAGGCGACCCGCCACACACGTACGCCACCCTGCGTGATGCCATCACCAGGTATTTTGAACCTTTCACCAGCGCAGACTACGAACGCTTCCTGCTCCGACAAGCGCGCCAACTCCCGGAGGAGTCTGTCGATCTGTACGCGCGTCTGAAGAAATTGGCGAGCACGTGTACACTCCCGGACGCGGAAGACGAAATTCGCGCCCAGTTCATTCAAGGGTGCGCATCTCTGAAGCTGAGAGAGAGAGTCCTCGAAACAGACGCCATGCCCATGCGCGACATCCTCACTCTAGGACGATCCAAAGAGCTCTCCAAAGCCCGAGCAGCCCACATGGAGCCGAGTCCTGCCGTCAAGATCAAATCAGAACCCGTGTGCGCAATCAAGACACAACGACAAGATAGCCGGCCGAGGCCTCAGAAGCCCACTCAGTCCCATCAATCACAGTCCACCCGGGATCGGCCCTGCATGTGGTGTGGTGGTGCCACTCCGCACAAAGGAGCCTGCCCAGCTCAAGGTAAAATCTGCAGTGCGTGCGGCAAAGCCAACCACTTTGCGAGTGTCTGTTTGTCGTCTCAACGGAAGAAGCTCAGCGGCCCACCCAGGAGGGCGCGACAGGTGGCGCCGCTCCCAGACACGTCACCCAGCAGCGACATGGACGACGACGAAGAAGATGCCGCGTCTGTCCACGTGGTGCGCATGCTCAACACCCTGACTGCCGCATCATCATCCGAGCCGATGTGCACGGTCCAAGTCCATGACCAGGCAATCAGAGCCCTCATCGACACCGGTGCGACGATAAACCTCATGGCGGCCAGCGTGTACCGAGACCTGGTGGACGCTCCCGCCCTTCACCCCACCGGAGTGCGGGTGTTTGCCTACAGAACTCGGCGGCCCCTACGCCTGTGCGGGGTATTCAGGACAACCATATCCCACGACGCCAGGCAACTACAGACGAAAGTCTATGTGTCCCAAGAAGGGTCTGGATTCCTCCTTGGCTGCAAGACGGCACGTGAACTCGGACTCATCCACTTTGCCCTTACTGTACAAGCCCAAGGCCTAGATCATCTGGTCACTGAACACTCCTCGCTGTTCGAGGGCATCGGATGCCTCCGTGGGCCTCCTGTCCAGCTCCACATTGACCAATCCGTAGCCCCTGTTGCGCTCCGACACCGGAGGATCGCGTTCCACCTCAGACCCAAGGTAGAAGCCGAGCTGAGAATGCTGGAACAAGCAGGAATCATCGAACGAGTGACCGGGCCCACCCCATGGGTGTCCCCCATCGTGGTGGCGAAAAAACCGAAGCAGCCCGATAAAGTACGGATATGTGTGGATATGCGACTTCCCAACCTGGCCATCAAGAGGGAACGTCACCTGACGCCGACCATTGACGACATCGTCGGGGAGCTCGCAGGGTCCAAGTGGTTCTCCAAAATGGACCTGAGATCAGGATACCACCAGATCCCGCTTCACCCAGACTCGCGCCCAATCACAACGTTCTCTACACATGCTGGCCTGTGGAGGTACACGAGGCTCAATTTCGGCATCTCAAGCGCCGCCGAAGTGTTTCAGAATATTATCCACAACGTCCTTCAAGGCCTCGACGGGGTGCTAAACGTGAGCGACGACATCCTGGTGCATGCCCCGACTTTAGATGAACACATCCGGCGCGTCCACGCAGTATTCAACCGCCTGAAGGAGAGAGGACTGACTCTTCACAAAGACAAGTGCGAGTTCCTGCGAAGAGACATAAGCTTCTTCGGGTATAAGTTCTCCGATCAAGGAGTAGGCCCGGACCCAGAGAAAGTACAAGACATCCACAACGCGCCCGCACCCACCTCAGTAAACGCAGTCCGCAGTTTCTTAGGCATGGTGACCTACTGCGGGCGTTTCATAAAGGACCTGTCTGATCTCACTGGACCACTCCGGGATCTCACGAAATCCAACACCGCCTGGACGTGGGGTCCGGACCAACAGGAGTCGTTTGTAAACACGAAAGCGGCTCTCTCGGCCGACACGACGCTGGTGTACTTCAACCCTCAAAATGAATCACAACTGCTTGTAGACGCCAGCCCCACCGGCCTGGGCGCCGTCCTATCACAGCGTCAACCATGCGGGGAGTGGGCCCCCGTTGCATACGCCAGCCACACCCTCACACCCACCGAACAACGCTACTCCCAAATAGAGCGGGAGGCCATCGCAATCCTGTGGGGGTGCCGCCACTTCCACATTTACCTCTATGGACATCCCTTTTCAGTAGTTACTGATCACAAGCCCCTAATACCCCTCTTCCAAGGATCTTCCTCTCGCCCTCCCCCACGGATTGAGAAGTGGGTGCTGCAGTTGCAGGAGTTCCAATTTACAGTGGAGTACCGGCCAGGCTCGCGCAATCCTGCGGACTACTTGTCGAGACACGCCCGACCTGTTTCTGAGGCAGAGGCAGCTGAAGCAGCAGACACCGAGGAGTACGTCCGACTGATCGTCGAAAGGTCAAGACCACGTCCCATGTCTCTGGACGAGGTGTCAAGTGCCACCAAGGACGATGATTGCCTCCAGATCGCGATCCGTGCCATAGAGAGTGGAGACTGGAAAGCACTCCAGAGCCCGGCATCATTCCGCACGTCGGATGCCCAAGCCATCCTGAAGGCCCTGTATCAAGTTCGGCACGAACTGTCCGTATCCACAGAAGGGTGCCTCCTGCGAGGTCCTCGCCTAGTGCTGCCCAGCAATTTGACCCAACAAGCCGCGGTCCTGGCACACGGATCGCACCAAGGAATTGTCAAATCCAAGAACAGGCTCCGAAGCAAGGTGTGGTTTCCGGGGCTAGACAAAGCGGTGGAAGAAGTGATCCACAGGTGTCCAGTGTGTCTAGCGACGAGCCTCCCAAACCCTCCGGCGCCAATAGTGACCGAGGATGGCCCCACATCCCCGTGGGTGTGAGTGAGCGCAGATTTCGGTAGCTTCCCTGGGGGCAAGTACATGCTCGTAGTGGTGGATGATTTCTCCCGATACCCGGAAGTAGAGATTGTGTCGTCAACCGCAACGTGGGAAGTGATACCAAAATTCGAAAAGATACTGGCCACCCATGGGCTCGTGAAAGAAATCCGCACCGACAACGGACCCCCCTTTAACGGCAGCTAATTCCCGGAATACCTCCAAGGCCAAGGCATCAAGCACAGACGGATCACGCCCCGGTGGCCTCAGGCTAATGGAGAGGTCGAACGCCTAATGAGGACTTTGAACAAGACTATACAAATTGCAGTCGCCGACGGCCAGTGTCTGGAGCTAGCAATCTACCAGTTCCTCAGAGAATACCGTTTGACCCCACATTGCACTACAGGAGTCTCTCCAAGCCGACTCTCCTTCAATAGAGTCGTAGTAGACACCATCCCGCACCACCCTGCGTGGGAACGGGCCCCGCACCCAAAGAACCGGTCCATGGAACAGCGCACCAAAACCAATCAAGAAGCGTCCCGACGGAGGCGAGCAACGGACAGTCCAATTCAAGTCGGAGATAGGGTTCTAGTGAAAGATCGTCACCCCGGAGGGAAGTTCCGCATGCCTTTTGAACTGGACCCATGGACAGTGACGGAGGTAAATGGAACCATGATCACAGCTACCAAGAACGGCGAGTCTGTCACCAGAAATGTCTCATTTTTCAAGCAAGTGCCTGAGGAGAACATAGACTGTGACCAGGATGAGTGGTACCCAGCCACTCCTCATCGGCCCTCAAGTTCCGTGGATATCAGCACTGCAGCAAGCCAAGTAGAGGTCAATGCCCCGAGCATCCAGGTCACGCAGAGTCCCGTGGAGGACTCCACTGCTCAGGAAACCAGAACCTCGGAAGAATCACCTGCAGCCACCGGGGAGAGTCGAAGCCAGACAAGATACAGCCTACGTCCGTGCCCAAAGCCTTCCCAGAGGTATCGCGACTTCGTGGCACAGTGCTGGCGTTGAAGTCATCGAGATGGCTGACCCCGCCGAGAACTGAAGTAAGACTGTTCTGTTTTTGTAGTTAAAGTGTTATATCATGTTGCAGGTTAACCAGGGACTGAACCAGAGACAGTTGGTGAACTATTGTATGGATGCCATCATCCCCATGCCTCAACACGGTCGCTGACCGGATAGACTTTGAGAAATAGACTTTGAGCATCTGAATGTTTTGTATATTCCTGTTTTTCTTCATCCCTAGGTAAAGGAGGAATGTAGTGTTGCTGCCAGTGGGGCGTACCACTGCAGCACACGCCCCCTCCCACCGATTCCTGTGTGTTCCCCCCCTGGGACGTGCAGGGTCTTGGTTTCCCCCTTACGTGAGCGCGGTGGCGCGACTTATTGAATAAATAGCCCAGAGCCCTGGGCGTGGTCAGTGCGTAACTAGCCACCACCTGAACTACATGTGTCCCTGTGCCTCTGTTCTGCAGGCCCCCACTAGGACACTACAGGTATCAGAGCGCTTTACTTGAGCACCAGTTACGTTACACAAGGACACATTCATTTCTTGGTAGGCACGGGGAGATTAAGTGATTTGCCCAGGGTCACTGGATGCTGTGCCGACGCCAAGACTCAAACCTGCTTCCACAGCTCCGAAGTGGGCAGCTCTGGCTGCATGTTTGTGGCCCTCTGGGCTTTGGTGAGGTTGACACATGATGGCGGCAGCAGAGATGATTCCGCTGCAGAGTTTTACGTCCTAGGCCCCCAAAGATTCCCCACTCTCTTGTAGGGTGAAAAAACGCCGTGGTTAATTTTGGGAAAAAATAAACACCAAGGTTCTTGTCAGGAGGCCACTGCAACTTGCACTAACCACTTCCCCTACCAGTGACAGCTCCAACACAACTACTAACCATTGCACGCCTACAAGGGTGGCAATTCAGACTATTGCAGGCCCCCAAAGCTGTAAGAATAGCTTGGGATGGAGGGATTAGTCCTTTTTGAGGTATATTGGAATAACAAGCAACTGTTACTGTGCTCCTCTTTAAATTAGACAAACAGCGCCACCATGTGGCAGACTATCACAAGCGCCGGTGTTGCAAGTGATGGTGCCAAGAACCAGAAACCAGGGTGACATTCCTAGTGGCTTCTCCCCCTTGATAATTCAACATGGAATGAACTCAGGTTGTCAGCCTTTGCAGGCTGATAGGTAAAATGGAGTTCCCAGCCCAGCTCCTAACACAAAGATGTTCCCCCATGCTGTTAGTAGAGTTAACATGCTATTTTTCCACAAGGTGAAACTAGTATTCTGTTTTTCATGGTGTGCGTGAGTATGTGGTGTGAAGTACATAATCATAGGGCCTCCCTAGCCTACTAAATATGCATTGTAACACAGTATATGTGAGATGCCGCATGTGTTTGGCCCACACGGACATACCCTGTAAGCATCTGTTCGTGGCATGTAGTGCTGCAGATTCAATGCTCTGGACACTCCCGTGGTCTAGTGTTGGGTCGGATGTGTACACAATATGATTGTTCGAAGTTGTCTCAGGAGTCACAAGGTACAGTGATTCCTTGTAGGTAGCTGGCTCTTCATATAATATACCAAAACGAGGCATGCTGTGTAAAGGGGCCAGGTATCCCTTATAAGTGGACAGGGTCTTGCTTTAAAAATCCCAAAGTGCTCTATTTGTGGTTGTGTGGTCGAGCAGCCTTAGGCGTGTCAGAGAGCAGTGTTGTGCATTTGTTGAATATACAGTCAATTAATGATACACACATTCAAGGAGAACACCACCAATTTAGAAAACGACCCCACCTTTTTATATATATTTCAAAACCAAGAACTTCGTAATTGGGTAAATACTTTTAAGGTTATAACTTCTACAGTTTTTAGCAATGTTAGCAAACAGTGGGTTTTTACGTGATAATGCTTTCCTATTGCGAGAAGAACATTTACTGGATTTAGGTATTTGCAATAGGATTTCCCAGCTCCCCTTTAGGTTGTGGGGCATTAGGGGGCCAGGGTCCCAACTTATACCAGCAGTTCGATTTAATCTGCCCATGTGTATCCGGGTGCAGAGGTGCTGGATGGGTTGGTACCCTGGCGTGTTACACCACTGGCAAAGAAGGGGCCACCTAGAAACTGACTGCAAAGGGGGACTTGGGGACAAGTCCGGGAACTTCCAACAGGGGTTGAGGGGTTCCGATCACGAAGGACCAGGGGGCAAGGTGGAGTAGTAGGCGTTTGTAGACCCAGGCCGGGAAGCTCGGGTGCAGAGGGTTTTGGTCAACTGGCCCTTGTGCATCGCAAGTGGTCACGCTTCTGGGTCTGGGCCAAAAAAAGGGGGGCAAAACAGGGCCGCTGGGTGACTCAGTGCTGGCCTCTGCAGAGTTGACGTCCCTCCTCAGCTGGCCGGTCTTCAGATTGCTGTAGTCCGGATCCGACTCTAAACAACCATTGGTCGGGCAAGGGTTCTGGTACCCTGGGTATTAGTGCAGAGAGGCTCGTAGAGGTCCTGGGATCTCTAAACTTTGTATGGGGACAGCTCTGACCTCTGAGTGCATGGACCTCTTCCTGGGTGACTACTGCGTGGTTGGACCCAGCGGACAGCAGCATCTTTGAACCGGACATCACAGTCGGTGCCTGCAGCATGCAGGTGCGTGGTTCCTCCACTCCCAGGGAGACGCTGACCAGTTTTCAAAGTACTGGCAGCCCTCCAAGGCTTTGGAGGACACACAGCTGCAGGACGAGTAGGTTTTTGTAATAGTAGAGTCTGGAGCAGCACGCAGGCTTTGGCATCAAAAGTCCACAGCAGTCTTCAGTTCTTGCATTTATCAGCTCTTCAGTGGCCTCTTCTTCTTTAGTCGGGTGAGACTAAAGTTCTGGTGTCAGGGGGACACCTAAATACTCAATCGGGGGGCATTAGGGGAGTGTAGAGTAGCAGACAATGAACTACTTACCCTTGGGGTCACTACACCCCCTATATGACCACTTCCTATGGGAAGTTGGCATTACCCTGTCCAAGTGTTCCTAATTTTTCCATCACCAAGATGGCAGAATTTTCCTAGAGTGGGGCACATCAGGCAGTTCACCTTAGGGGTGTGCTGGACCTGGGTATGCTCCACGCCTCCTTGCACAACTAATTTCCCACCTGTCCTGGTGCCAAATGGGCCTCAGGGCTGGGGGTGGCATCTTCCAGGTCTGGTGGAAGCCAGGTCGCATATCAAAGGCGGCAGAGGCTTTGCGGTCTCTGGCCTTGGTATGCTGATTTACTAGCCATCCTACTAGAGGAGGTGTAAATTGTTTCTGCCCTCCGAGGGGGGCTCTCTGCTCCTAGGGGGTCAGAAGCACGTCTGTAGTACCAGGCTGGACTGTACCAGTCAGCCAGCACAGTAGAGGACTAGTAGAGTTCAGGAGGTACCTCTGGGTGCATGTATTAATAAACCAATCACTGTAATCCATGTGAGTTTATTAACACAAGGTGTTTGAGACGAAACACCTCTGGTTACAGTGAAGCCATCATGGAGCTGGGGAACTCGTTATCACCAGTCCCCAGCACATATACTTAAGATGGCTTCCCTGTTCACTCGCAGTATCTAAGAATCAACTTAGACATCACAGGGGCCTACCTGCTCTTGCAGATATGTACACACATGTAATATAATGCACCCTGCCTTAGGGCCGTAAGGCCTGATGTAGGGGTGACATATAGATCGCATGCAATGTCTGCAGGCATGGCCCACAGGAGGGGTGCCAAGCCATGTTTTCACTTTTTTCTTTACCATGTCACGCAGTCTGCATGAACGTGGTGAGGGGTCCGTCAGGGTGGCACACTACGTGCTGCAGCCCTTGGGGACCCTCTTTTGTACCCATGCCCTAGGTACCAGAGGTAGCATGTACTAGGGACTTAAATGGGTGCTAAAGGTCTTGCCAATTGGGGTTAGGGAAAGAGATCTGGCACTGGGGACCGGGATAGAAGGAACTTAGTGAGCGTCTGTCAAAATTACACCAGGTACCAGACAAAAAAGTGGGGGTGACCATGTCAAAAAGTGGCCCTTTCCTACACTCCGCCCTTACTTGTCAATGGGCATGGGCATCAACTCCATAGTTCGATTACTTGCCTGAATGGCATAGGACAATGGAGATAAAGCATGAAAATGCATAAAGATGTCCATGCAATAGAAAAAGCTAAAAAGAAAGAAGACATTTGCAATAACTGTAGGCTTCCATGGAGAAGGATGGCGCATGTGAATCTACAGGACTACCTGCCATGAAAAGATGCTTACAGGGTAACATTTTCTGCTTGTGGTATGTGAAGCTGTAGATACACAGGTTCTGCATAGAATGTAAAGCAGTTCCTCCATAAAGCAGTGGCTAGCCAGAGGATGTTGCAGAAGACTGAAATAGTGTACAAATGACAGCTTGGCCCACATACGCCTGCTGCCTCCGTAGGACAGCCACATGGCTGCTTTGCAGATATCAGCCATTGGAATGTTACCTAGGAAAGCCAATGAGACTGCTTTTTTGTATGTAGATTGCGGCCTTGGCAGAGTGAGGAGCTGCCTTTTGGCTTTGGCATAGCAGGTTTGAATACATGACTAGCTAGCGAGCTATCCCTACTTTCGAAATGGTGATGCCCCTGTGTGTTTTTTAATAGGATACAAATAACTTGTGTTTAACTGAGTAATTTGGTCCTATCAATGTAGTACATGAGGGCCCTCTTTAAATCTAATCAGTGAAGTGCACTCTCTGCTCCTGAGTTTGGATGCAGAAAGAACACTGGTAGCTCAATTGTCTGATTAAGGTGAAAAGAAGAGATCAGCTTGGGTACAAACTTTGGATTAGTTTTAAGGACTACTTTGTCAGTGTACCTTAAAAAAAACACTACCCTAACATGAGCACTTGGATATAGCCAACATATCTAAGGGAAGTGATGGCAACTTAGAAAGCCACATTCCATGCTGAAAATTGAAGAGGACAGGTGGGAGGGGCTCCAAGGGGAGGCCACATGAGCCTACTGAGGACGACAATGACGTTCCAGGATGGGAATGAGGGTATCCTGGGAGGGATAGCCCTCTTGAGCGCTTCCATGAAAGCTTTAATAACAGGGATTCTGAATAGAGGAGTGATCTCTGTTCTGCAAGTATGCTGCCACTGTAGCTAAATGTAAACAAATGGAAGTGTAAGTGGGGCCAGCACTGCAAGTGCAACAGGTTGCAAACAATGTCCAGCACTGTTGGTTTAAGTGCGTCAATGTGTTTTCATAGACAGAAGTGCACATGCCTCTTCCACTTTGTGGCCTAGAAAGCCCAAGTAGCGACAGTCGACGGGCATTCAGGAGAATTACCATGCACTCGGCGGGCGAATTCAGGTAACCAAACTCTAGGACCTCAGGAGCCAGATCCCTAGATTGAGCTGCCTGGGGTTGGGATGTCTGAGGGTGCCATGGTGTTGCGTGAGAAGGGACCACTGAAAGCTTGAGGAGAGATGTGAACCAAGTTTGCCTGGCCAACTGGTGCCCCCTATCTTGGCGTTTTTTGTGCTCCTGGGATGGTGGAGGCTTCAGCGTCAGTTGCTCCTCAAAGGTGAGCCGCCTCTTGAGAGGGCGAGTCTGCTGCATCTGTGGTGGGAGTTTAGCAATGATCTTGCCCTTGTTGGGGTGAATAAGCAACCTTCCCTGCCGAAAGTCTAACTCCTTTTTAAGGCAATGTAACATATGAAGCTACTGGCTTTTGGAGTCTACTGTGGACAGGCGACTGGATGGCGTGTTCTGTTTCAGCCTTGAGGCTGCTTTTGCTGTCAATCTGGGTTTTAAATATGAGTAGCCCTTCGGAGCTGGGGTCAATCCACCAGAGGGTGCCAATGGAGCTGTTGACGTAGATGCAGGCCAGGTCCTATGTGGATGGCTCGGTGCTGGAGTGCGATCCACAGCCTTAGGTCGGCGCCGGCCATGGCTGGGAGGCAGTGGAGTCCCGGAAGTCTGTGTCCTGAATACAGGCTCGACGCCCGACCCCTGGAGGGGCGATGAGCACCTTGATGTAGTGTGGTACTTACTATAGTCGTCTTTTGATGCTGAGTCGTGGTCGGCTGCGGGATTGGATTCTCAGAGTCCATTGGGGAATCGGTTTCTGGACTGAAGGTCGCGACCTATTCGCCCTCAATGTCTTCCTCCCATTCCAACTCTTCCTCGAAGATGTCGGGGGTATCACAATGCTGTTCCATGGCACGCCGTGTGAGTCGACTGTTTTGACGGTTCCAAATGGTCTTTTTTGACTGGAATATTAGGTAGTCAGAGAAGGAGGCCTCGTTATAGTCCGGGGATAGACAAAGGTTGAAGGCCGTATGCTGGTCTGTCCTGAGTACTTAAAAGCATAATGGGAAAGACAGGTCTTTTCCATAGTGCCATTCTAACATTATCAAGTGCAAAACTCTAGGAAAGAGACTCCAGAAGGCGATGCTCCTTGTGGGGCATCAACAAGGTCGATGCGAATCCAAAGGAGGAACCACGACAATGAGAAGAAAATTATGTGCACTGAAGGATTGTTCGAAGACTACCAGGAATGGAGAACCTGAGCGGCCCTGGCAAAAGATAGCCACGCAGCATTAATTAAGAGCCCCAGAGAAGCACCTCCGACCACGACGGCGAATGAAAACAATCTATGGAGTCGATGCCCATGCGCATTGTCATCCAAGGGAGGAGTCACTATACCTCATCGCTCAAAAGAGATTTTCAAACGAAAACAAGTTGTACACTACCAAGCCCAATACTAGGTGGCAGGAGTATGCAAAAAAAAATCCTGGTAACGTTCAATAATGCTCACTCATGCATGTTTTTTTGTTCCCTGTGGCATGTAATCACTTTAGTCTTTTGTCGGTTGTCATTGGTTTCATTGGTGTAAAAAACACTTTTGGTCTTATTTTATGAGTTCCATACTCGGTTCTTTTTTTACGGGCTTCCTATAATGCACTATTTCTTACTTAAGTGACCTTATAGGTACACTGTCTTTGTCTTAAGTCTTATTCTGTTTTCTCACCATTTTCCCCGATGCTGTATATTCCAGGTTGTTTTTCTGTGATCATTTGATTGATGTCTTCCCTGTCCCCCAGACAGCTCTGTATCCCGAATCCATTGCTAAGTTACATTTTAAAATATATGTCTTTGTCCGCAGATTCTGTGTCCCACTTGATTTGTACATCTCCGCCCTGACGAAGGTGCAGCCCCGGCTGGGGCCTCGCACCGAAACGCGCGTTGGCGTTTTTTCACTGGGGATATCGCGACTGATCTTCTTTCCACCTCCCCAATGATCTGTCTTCACTTGTCATCTTGTGATCTGTCCAAGGCTGTTATGTATATTTTTTGGCATGTAGTGTGTATGTGGTATGGTGTGTATGTTACTCTTTTGTATGAATGATAGTATGATTGTTGACATTTCATGTGTGGGACTGTTTTGACTATCTTTCTGATATTTCGATCGTTATAACTCAGCATGTGATGGATATTTATGTATTAAAAAAAAAAAAAGAGATCAATATGACTCAATAAAATGTTTATATATTGTTAAATGAAAGATTCTCTGTCTGTCTTGGGGGCTGTTGTCCTGTTTATTATTCGACCTATGAGTTAGGCATATGATTACATGTCTGTAGGCGGGTATCTGTTCTGATTTGTCAGGAGTATACAGAACATGTATATCCACAGCTACACATGCCACAAACAAACTTAATTATGAAACAATAATATACACCATATAACATAACTGATATAAAAAGTAAAAGGAGGCCCCAGAGTAGAGAATTCTTAATGCAGGTGGTCAAGAACAGAGCACTGTCTTGACTATTTGGCTTGACTTTTCCTTAAAATAAGAGAATTGTTTTCTAAGCAGCAATTGATAAATCAAGCTTAGCAGAGCACTGTGGCACAGTGGAACTTTCCATTGTAATGTGGAGACATGGTTAGGTGAATCCCTTGGAACAGGGTCTGGAGTGCCACTCCACTCCCCCTTAAATGGATCCTTGCTGGACAGTGACACATTCATGAGGCCACTCTGACTCTACTATCCTCCAGTTGCTCTTCCTTTTCACCCTCTCCAGTGGGGGAGGAAAAAATAAACTATGAAGTTTGGATAGAGGCGGCACAAAGAGAAAGGGGCTGTGGCTCTTGGGAAGTCAACTTAGAACAAAAATCCTGCATTATGCTTTTTTTCCTGGAGGAACCTGGGCAAAAGGAGGTGTTCACAGGGCAGGTTTTGTATGGTGGGTAAATGTATCATCACTGTCATTAACCTTTGGTAGGAAGTGGATTCAAAGGTCTCAACGAGCGTGAGCTTCTCTAAGCTCCTTAACAGTGTTGTACTCATATAGCCTTAGCCAGTCTCCACATATTTGTTGTCATCTTCACCATCAAAAGATGCATCTTGTAATATTTGCCAAGAAGAGGAGGTGAAATGTTGATCCGATATGCTTGTGGCACAGCCTGATGGCTGCAAAGAGATGATAGCCAGAAAAGGTGTATAACTTAACGTGTATTTTTAAAGTGCATGTTCACCCAAGGGTATCTTGGCACTGAAGGACAAGGTATTTACCTTCAGTAACGTCTTATCTGGTAGAGACAGGATCTAGCTGCAGATTCCTTACCTTTGAATTTCCAAGGCGGCATACTGGATCCAGAAGTTTTTTTCGAGCAAAAAAAACCAAAACCTGCATGCCGTTAAATGACGTCCATAAGCTCCGCGTGACCGTCAGTGTCTGACTTATGTGTCACTTACATAGGCACCACCGCAGTGCAGTAACTTTCAATGCTAATTAGATTTGTATAGCGTGACATTACCTTGAGGGGTCTGGCCGATTTCCACGACAGAAGCACAGAGCCATGAAGTGCACTGACATTGGCGTATTTTGAACAACTAGGAACAGCCCTAACCCTCAGCAGTGCGGGGAGGATGGGTGGGTAAGTAAGGAATCTGCGGCAAGATCATGTCTCTACCACATAAGGTGTTACAGAAGGTAAGTAACTTGTCTGTCTGATAGAGACATCTACCTGCAGATTCCTTACCTTTGAGTAGATACCCAAGAAATACCATCCCCGGTGGAGGGACTGCGGACAAGATTAGACTAGGAAGTCCTGCAGGACAGTGCAGCCAAAAAGGTAGACTTACTGTCCTGGCAGTAGTACTTGTCAAACGTATGCAGGGATGCCCACGTTGCTCTTCTGGGACATATTGGAGTAACTTCTCCATTTTGTCCCAGTGAGCCCTATCATACCAAGCCAAAATACCTTGTGTATTGGCTATTCACCTATGATTGGCCGATTGTGCAGCCATTCTTTTGCCTGCGGCATCTATTAATTTGGACTCTTTCTGGAGGTGGTGCATCACTTGAAATTTGTGAATTTGCTCTTTTACGAGCATTGGACACAACCAAAGAAACTAAAGGAAGCTGGCCCTTAATAAAAATGGGTCAGATGGTGGGGGTTTATATTTTTTTAATCAACTCTGGGTGTTATAATACGTGCCTGTACAGAAACTTTAAAAATGTCTTCCGCATGCCTCATCATACCCTTTAACATATTTAACAACTGTGATGTCCCATGTGTGGTCCCCATTGTTTAAAAAAAAAAAAAAAATCTTCTAAAGATTCTTTATGTAAAGTGATGAACAAGTTACTTACCTTCGGTAACGATATATCTGTAAGAAACATTAGTGATATGTTCCTTACCTTAAAATTACCCCCAGGCACCAGACTGGATCCGGAAAGTTTTCGTCAGCAGTACCCCTGCAGGTCAGAAGGTGGCATCATGCAGTTCCACGTCCGTCGTTGGCGTCGTGGTCGCCGAGATGACGTCTCTGTAGCTACTTAGACGCCGCCCTCGCGCGCTGACCAGTTCTGTACACGACTTTTTGCGCCAGGAACGCAGAGCCATGCAAGATACTGACCACTGGTGCATTGAAACTAGGGCCCTGAAAGGGATGACCTTAACCCCAGAAATCAGTTCGCAGAATGGGGAGGATGGGTGATGCGGTAAGGAATCTATCACAAACGAATGTTTCCTACAGATATATCATAACCGGAGGTAAGTAACTTGTTCATCTGAAAGAAACACATAGTGATAGATTCCTTACCTCAGAATAGATACCACAGCAATATCAACCCCGGGGGTGATTCTGCAAACCAAGATCACGGCCAAAGAAGTCGTCTCTCCGGACTTGGCTGTCTAGGTAATAGTGCTTAGTAAAAGGGTGCAACGAGGCCTACGTATCTGCCTGACAGATGTCTTGTAAGGGGACACCACGTCCCAACTCCATAGTGGCAGCCATTGCCCTGGTGAAATGGGCGTGCAGCCCCACCGGAGGCTCCTTCTTCGCCAGAGAATTACAGGCTTTAATACACAAGACGACCCATCGGGAGATAGTCTGTATATGTACGGCCCAACCTTTCTTGGTGCCTACGTAGCCAACAAACAGCTGGTCATCCACCCGGAGCAGTTGTGTGTGATTCAGATAAATTGAGAGCGCAAGTTTTGGGTCCAGACGGTGGAGCCTCTCTTCATCTCTGCAAGGGTGCAGAGGTGGAAAGAAGGTGGGCAAAGTGATGGTCTGCCCGATGTGAAAGGCATTGACAACCTTTGGCAGAAAGGATGGACGTGTTAAGCACAACCGTGTCTGCATGGACAGACAGAAAAGGAAGTTTACGAGAAAGAGCCTGGAGATCACTCACTCTCCAGTGCAGAGAGTGATGGCAGAGGTAGCAGAGGTGATGGTAACCAGGAAAGCAATCTTCAGAGTTAACAAATGAAGAGGACAGTTGTGAAGAGGCTCAAAGGGAGCGCACATCAAGTATGTAAGAACCAGGTTCAAGTCCCACAGTGGCATTACAAAGGGAATAGGAGGAAAAAGATGAGTAATGCTTTTGAGGAATCTATTTACACCAGGGGACTTGAGAAGAGAGGGCTGATCAAGAAGCCTAAGAAAGGCTGAAATAGCAGAAAGGTAGCCCTTGATAGTGCCCAGAGCAGAGCCCTGCTAGGCCAAAAAAAGAAGGAACAGAAGGACCTCAGAAAGGGGGACAGATAGGGGATCCACAGCCTTTGCTGTGCACCATGCCACAAACTTGTTCCACATGCAGGCGTATCCCGTCTTAGTGGAAGGACGCCTGGCTGTCAGAATGACATTACAGACTTCAGGAGGCAAGTAGAAAGGAATCAACGGCCGCCACTCAATCTCCAGGCAAAGAGGTGGAGACTGGACAGGTTCGAGTGGAGGACAGTCCCCTGCTGCTGCGACAGAAGATCCTCCTGAAGAGGCAGACAGATCGGGGGATCGATGGTCATACTGAGTAGCTCGGGAAACCAAACTCTTCGAGCCCAGTCCGGAGTCACAAGAATAACTTGGGCTCGGTCATGCCTGACCTTCAGCACTCTGGGCAGAAGTGGTATAGATGGAAAGGCCTATAGAAGACCGCACCTCCACTTGCCACGAAAAGCATTGCCTAGCGAGTGCCGCCTTGGAAATTCCAATGCGCAGAACTGCTGACATTGCGTGTTCTCTTCGATGGCGAATAGATCTAACCAAGGCTCTCCCAACTGTTGAAAGAGACCTTGCACCACTTCCGAGTGAAGACGCCATTCGTGATCCATCATTCACCTGCGGCTGCGTTCATCCACCCTGGTATTCAGTGAGCCTGCCAGGTGTTGAACCACCAGGAAAATGCCCTGATGTTCCAACCATGTCCAGAGGCACAGAACCTCCTGACATAGGATCCACAACCCCACCCTGCCCTGTTTGTTGCAGTACTACATAGTGGTGGTGTTGTTTGTGAACACCTGGGCTACTCTCCCCTTGACAGAGGGAAGGAATGCCTTCAGTGCAAGTCGGCTCGCCCGGAGCTCCATAAGGTTGATATGGAGCTGGGACTCCGCCAGAGACCAGAGGCCTTTGATCCCCGCCTCTCCCATGTGGCCGCCCCAACCCAGGAGGGACGCATCGGTCACCACTCTGTGCTCCGGTTGGGGAAGGGAGAGGGATCTGCCATTGACCCAAAGCTGGTTCGTGAGGCAACACTGCAATTGTTGTGCAGTGCCCTCCGACATCTGGACGTAGTCAGACAGGTTCCCCATATGCTGCGCCCACTGGAACTTCAGGTCCCACTGCAGAGCCCGCATATGCCACCTGGCATGATTGATCAGCAGGATGCAGGAGGCCATGAGGCACCGCAGCCTCAGGGTCATTCTGACCAAAACCCGGGACAAGAGCTGAAAGATCAGAATCATAGCCCGAATGTCCGGGACTCGCTGTTCGGGAGGGTAGACCCGAAACATGCTCAGTGTCCAGAAACGCTCCGATGAAGAGGAGCTTCTGAGAGGGAATCAGGTGTGACTTCGGCACATTGATGGAGAACCCCAGCAACTGCAGGAGGTCAGCTGTAGTCTGGAGGTTGGAGACGACTGTCCGGGGCGAGCCCGCCTTCAACATCCAGTCGTCGAGATAGGGGAAGACAGGAACCCCACATCTGCGTAGATGAGCTGCAACCACCACCATCACTTTTGTGAACACCTGAGGGGCGCTGGTAAGGCCAAAGGGGAGCACAGTAAACTGAAAGTGCTCGTGGCCTACCATACACCGCAGGTAACGCCTATGGGCTGGTAGGACGGGAATGTGGAAATATGCGTCCTGCAGGTCCAATGCTTCCATCCAGTCACACGGGTCGAGGACAGACAAGACCTGAGCCAGAGTTAACATCTTGAACTTCTCCTTCTGGAGGAAGCCATTGACGTCCCGGAGGTCCAAGATAGGATGCAAGCCCTTGTCCTTCTTGGGCACCAGAAAGCAGTGGGAGTAACAACCACATCCTACTTCTGGCGCAGGAACGCGCTCAATGGCCCCCTTGGCTAAGAGGGCCGCGAATTCCTGTTGAATAAGTGCCAAGTGATCTCCCGACATGTGGTGGTACTGTGGTGGCATGGCTGGAGGGGTAGCCTCGAAGGGGATGGAGTAGCCCATTCGGACTATCTGTAAAACCCATCTGTCCGAAGTGATGGTGCGCCAGTGGGGGAGGTGATGGCGAATCCTGCCACCCATTGGAGTTTGATGGGCCTGAAAAAGCGGACTAGGAAGGTTTGGAGGTAGTGGTGGCCAGGGTGGAGGTGGACCATCCGCTGGCCCCCTGACCCGGCTCGGCGGGTCCCAGGTCCGCGGCCACACTGAGACTGTTGTTGCGCAGGCATGTGGCTCTGAAGCAAACGTTTCGGGGCGCCCCTTCCGTGGCCACGAAAGGAGCGAAAAGCAGAAGGTGGAGGAGGGCGCCTGCCAGAAAGACCCAAGGACTTGGCCGTAGCCCGCAAGTCCTTAAAGCGCTCCAACGCACTATCTGCTTTATTGCCAATAAGGCGAATGCCATCAAAGGCCATGTCCATCAGAGTGTTCTGGACATCCCACGAAAAAACAGTTGTCCTCAGCCAGGCATGGGTACTGAGCACCACTGTCGTGGAAATCGCTCTGCCCAGCAAGTCGGCGGTGTCAAGGCCACAACGGATAGTGAACTTTGCTGCATCCCTCACTTCAGCAATAGCTTGAGAGAGCACTGTCCGGCCTCCTCCGGACATTGAGGCAGCACGCGCGCCACCGTATCCCACACAGAGTGGGAATAACGGCCCTAGAGGCATGCAGTGTTCACTGACCGCAGCCCTGAACTGGCGGAAGAAAAATTCTTCTTACCAAACTGCTCTAGTTTCTTGGATTCCCTGTCCGGAGGTGTGGTAGGAAATGCACTCTGGGACGTAGAGGCTTGGACAACCAAGCTCTTAGGGGTGTGGTGTTGGGAATGAAAAAGGGGGTCGCCTGGGGCCGGGCGATGTCATCAGGCCACGTTCCTATCCACAGAAGCCCCTGTGTTGGGCCTGGACCAGGAGCCCAAAAAGAACATCCGAAAGTGCTTTGTTAAAAAGCAGCAGTGGCTCCGAAGAGGTAGCTGCCGGCCGAAGTACTTCTGTCAGGAGGTTAGTCCCGACGGCCACTGTAGAGAGCTCGAGGCGGAGGACCTTGGCCGCCCTACGCAACACCACTGCATAACTTGTACCCTCCTCCGTAGCCATGGTAGGAGGAGTTAGCATGCCAAGGTCAGGAAAGGTATCAAGACCACTAGCTTCCCCCAGCTCCTCTGCCCAGTCCGGGTCAAGCTCACACTGTGCTGCGAGAGGGTCCTCAGACCCCTCCCAGTCCTCCCCTTCCCCTGAAGGCTGACGAACAGGCCGAAAATAAGGAGGATGGACAGAAGGATAGAAATCCCCCATCGGTATTGGCATTGAGTGACACCGTTCCGGCGCCGTGTCCACATCGGGGCTGAAACTGAGGGCTACGTCGTCCGGTGGGCCGGGAGACGTCAGAGGTGGTGCTGGTGGGTCGACGTTGGTGGAGGTGTCACAAGGTCAACCGGTGTCGACCAGGATCTGAGCCCGGATCCATGGGGTCGGAGCCGACAGCAATACCGGAGCCGCCGGCAGTAAAGAGCTAGGACCCCTAGTAGGGCCCAAAGGCGCACCTGGCGGGGCCTGACGGCCCAAAGGGGCGAGCCATGGCTGACAGAAATCCGTGCAGCTGGGTCAGAGTCGCTGACGGACCCAAGAAGGGCGGGTAGGCCGGCGGCGACTGTGTAGGCTCTGCCGGAGCCGCAGGGGCGGTACAAAAGGGGTGGTGGTACAAAAGGGGGTGGCACCACCCACACCCTCAGCCGCGTCGGCGAGGGGAAGTCGGAGAGCAATGGCGCTTCTTCGACTTCTTGGAATGCTTCATCTTACCTGACCCGAGTGCGAAGACTTCGATCCGGACGAACGATGGTGGCAGCTCCGCGACCGGTCCCTCGACCTGCCACGGGATTGGGACCTTGAGCGGTGCAGAGCCGACTGCCGTTCTTCCAGCAACTTTCAGGACCGCTCCTGCAAAGTCTTAGGCGCCATGTCCTGGCAGTCGGAGTACAACTTGGGGTCGTGGTCACGCTCCAGGCAGTAAAGACACATGCAGTGTGAGTTCGTCACTGACATCATTCGATGACAGTCCCCGCACAACTTGAAGCCGGGAATTCCTACTGCACCAGGAGTTGATCGACTCAAAAAATAGAGACAAAAAGGCCTCGAAAAACTCAGTCAAAAAGTGACTGGGGGTAGCACTCTCTCCGGATCTGCGCATGCTGGCGCGGAAAAAGAACTGATGTCAGCACGTGGGGGCGGCGTCTAAGTAGCTGCCGCGACGTCATCTCAGCGACCACAACGCAAACGACGGACGGGGAGCCACACAACGCCACCTTCCGACGTGCAGGGGTACTGCTGACGAAAACGTTCCGGATCTAGTCTGATGCCTGGGGGTAATCCTAAGGTAAAGAATCTATCACTACGTGTTTCTTTCAGATTCAATGGTATGTGGCTGCCCTGGCAACTAACTCCTGATATGAACTGTTGTCATCGGGAGGGGTAGGTTTTGCAGGGTATAGATCTGGATCTGTGTTTGGTGGAGGGTCTATATTATAATCATCCCATGGATCTGGCGGTGGTTGGCCATAGGTGTCATCCCAGCCTCTGCATCAGGATCGGTATGAGAGCCCTGTGGTGTGATGTCTAGAGGGTCTGAAGTTGATAACAGGAGTACTGGTGAAGATGGTGGAGGGGTATAAGGAGTGGGGTGAAGAAGGCTAGTAGCCATGTCCTTTTTCTGTTTTAGAGGGATTTTATATCCTGTGAACTAGGAATTTTCTTCTCGGAGGATGGTATCACTGGTTTTGTTGTAATATGTCAGTGTGTGGATTAATGCATATTTTCTTTTGGATCCAGATTTTCTTGTATGGTTTCCTAGAATTTGCTTCTGAGGAGAATCTTTCAGTTTTGGCAGCGAAGTTTATGGTGCTGTGCCAGTTTTGTCCTTTTTGTCTTTTGGAACCGATGTTTTAGGTGCCAAAGGTGTGGTATCTTGACTCAAGCTGGAAGGTTTAACATGTGCTTTTGGTGCCAAGCTGGAGGGCGGGGCGCTGCAAGCAGAGTCTCTGTGCCTACAATGGCCGGATGGCAGTGGTGGCCCGGATGACTTATTTCTAGTGGAAGCGAGTTTTGTGGGCAAAGGAGTTTCGGTACTCAAGGCACCTTGACCGGCTGGGACATCGTGGGACTTCAGTTCTATCTCCAACTCGGAGTCTTGGACAGAGTAGGCCTCTTCTTCTGCAGAAGACGCTACCATTTCTTCATGTTCGATATCTTCTCTGAAGATATCAGGGGTGCCTTCGATACTTTGTCGCTGTTTTTCTTTTCATTGAGCCAAACGGTCCAAGAGGGTATTTTTCGAGCGAAATGAGCAGCAGACGTCACAGTCTTCTTCCTTGTCCTCTGGAGACAGGCACAGGTTACAGACCTTGTGAAAGTCGGTGTGTGGATATTTGGAGTGGCACTAAGGGCAGAATGGGAACGGAGTCCGTTCCAACAGCAGTTTACTCAATGATGTTTGTTCGACTGGAAGTCAAATGAAACGGGCTAGGCCCGAAGGCAGCGGTTGGAGTTCTCGATCCAACTAGGAAAGTTTCCAGATTTGACACGGTGGGGATGGGAAAACGCGTTTGAAACAATACCGATGCGGGTACAGTGTGTTGCGAACCGAAGGGATCCTGCTGAACAGGTCGTTTCATTGGGATCTTTTCTCTCATCAGCACGTACCGTTACCACAGGTGTCCCACAGGGGGCCTCTCTTAGTCCACTTCTATTTAACATATATATGGCCCCACTTATTTCGTTGATCTCGACTTATATTGTTGACGACTTTCAGAGCATACCTCTATCTAGTGCTGCAAACTTGCTTAACCCCTTTGCCGCGGGGGTAATTCCCCCGTGGTGTGGGGGGAGGGGGGCGCCGCGGTGCTCATGACAAGCTCGGTTCGTCATGCAGCACGGTGGCGCTGTGCTCATGACGAGCTGAGCTCGTCATGACCACACCTGTTTTCGTGGAACGTTCAGCACAGCAGGGGAATTATCCCCGCATGCGAGCGCCACGTCAGTCATGATGAGCTCAGCACAGCGCAACCGTGCCTCATGACGAGCTGAGCTCGTCATGAGCATGGGAGGGGTTAAAGTGCCTGGCTTCAAACTAACAACCAGAGGAGGGAAATCAGCCAGAGAACTGGGAGCAAGGGCCGGGAATTGCATGCCAGGGTACTCGGAGTAATTGAACAGGAGGAGCAGTTTAGAAAGGCTTTAAAGACATGGATCTTTGGAACATCTGATGCCTGCTGCCTGGCCCTAATTTAGGTCTCATTCTACACAACTGATCTTTGTCATTTACAGCGCCAGGAAACTCCGTTAGGAGTGACAGATGCGCTATACAAGCAACACCTTTCATTTCAATCATTTCAACTGGCTCGAACCGGAGCACAGCATACCACGTCCGAACCAGATGGCGGAAAGAAAAAAATCTAACAATGAAGTCGATGCCCATGCGCACTATCACCGAAAGGAGGAGTCACCTTACCTCGTGACTGGAAAAGACGACTTTGAAGAAAAACAACTTGCAAACATCCGTCTCAAACACTAGATGGCAGAAGTATGCACAGCATGTGTATCGAGAGCACACATGCCTCGAACATTTGGGTTACCCGGTGCAGGGCGATGGTGGCGGCGGGCAATTGTACTATTCACAGGGGCCCCTGTGCTGGGCTTGGACCAGGTTCCTAGTAGGACATCAGTTAAGGCCTTGTTGAAAGACAGCAAGGGTTCCGAGGAGGAGATACCAGGCTACAGGACCTCGGTCAAGACGTTTGTCTCGACTGCCACAGAAAAGAAGCTGAAGGCCAAGGACTTCAGCTGCCCTTCGCACCACCATAGTGTATGCTGCTCCCGCCTCTGTAGTTACGGTAGGGGGAGAAAGCAGGCCAGAATTTGGAGAGGTATCCAGTCTGCTGGCCTCACCCAATTTCTCATACCAGTCCATTTCTTGATGAGGCTGGTCTTGTAAACGGTCTTACACCCTCAATATTCCTCCATTCTTAGCCCTTCAGAATAGGGCTGAGGAAGACACCTAGAACCTGGGGAATGGGGCTGGAGCCGTCTGTAATCTCTGCATCACTGTGGTATGACTGGCATTGGTCAGGATAAATGGGGGGGAGGCGCGGGGGGGGAGGGAAGAGTCATCGGAACCACCGATGCGGAACCCGACGGAGCCCCTCTGAGCCTCCGGAGCCCAAAGGCACGCCAGTAGGATCATGGTGTAGGAGGCTGGCTCAGTATATAGTGTCCACCTGTGGTGAGGCACTGAGTCCAGGCAACCCTTAGTGATAGTGTTATGTTAAATGGGATTTATAAAGTTCACAGTTACTCAAGAGTGTCCCTGCGCTAATGGAACAGTAGGGGCAAGGAAGAGAGTGAAACAGCTGTCTACTGGAAAAAGAGCCAAGTTTTAAGCGTTTTCCTAAACAGTCTTTCATTGTCTGTACACCTGGGTTCTAAACGGAACCTCTTCCAACCCACTGGCCCCATAAAAGAGAGAAAGACCGCCTGTCAACTACAGCAGCGCAGACTCTAGGTACTGTGGCCAAGAGAATGTTGGAGGAGCACATCTTTCTCAAAGGGCTATAGAAGGAAATCCATGCAGAGACATTTTCTGGTCCAGAGTGGTAGAGTACACTGTGCAGAAGGAGAGCAGTCTTAAAAAGAATCTGTGCGCGCACAGGAAGCCCAGTGCAAACTCTGCAGATGAGGAGAAATGTGCTCCCTTCTAGGTAAACTAAGAACAAGCCTAGCAGCAGAATTCTGTACAGTTTGAAGTGTCCTCAACAGATATTGCAGGAGACCACCGTAAAGAGCATTGGCATAGTCCAGTCTGGACAGGACCAGCGCCAACAACAACGTGATACATATTGGGGCAGACAAAAAGTGGAATAATTTCTTGAGCATGTGTAATATCCCAAAACATTTGCTAACCACAGAATTAATTTGATTATGGAAGGACAATTAATTTGTTATCAAATTTCACACCCAGATTATCACCTTGCATGCTCATGACGAGGTCAGCTCGTCATGAGCCACGGTGCTCGTGACGACCTGAGCTCGTCATGACCGTTGGAACGCTCGCATGCTGGGCTAATTCCCCTGCTGTGCGAGCGTTCCACACAAACGGTTGTGGTCATGAGGAGCTGACCTCGTCATGAGCACACGAGCACTGTGCCTCATGACGAGCTGACCTCGTCTTGAGCATGGGGGCGCTGTGCGCGCCCCTCTCCCCCTAGCACAGCTGGGGATTATGGCCCGCAGGGAAGGGGTTATTGACTGTTTCCACATGCCTTGGGCGGAGGTGCTCCCTCTGGCCAGTGCATTTCCAACTTAACTGGTTCAGTGCAGAGGACTCAACGGTTATGTCCTCGGCTGTGGCGCTGGTGTGCCAAAGATGTAACCGTTATGTGGGGAAGAGCTTCCCCAACCGCCCAAGGCATTTCTTTTCTTTCAATGTAATGACGAATGCACACAGGATGCGCTGACATTACAATGAAAGTGAAACTGAAATGAGCCGGTTGGCTCATTTAAGTTTCAATGCTTCAGTGCTCGTGGGGCTATCTCAGCCCCCAAGCACTGAAACACATGGGAGAGGTATCATTGGAAGGGGAGAATCTTCCCTTTGTAATGGAACGATTCCCTAGTGGATCCCTGCTTGAGGATCGCTGCAGGAGGGCGATCCCCAAGCAGGAATCCATACTAGACACTAGGGTGGGGTAGCCCTTTGGACAAGGTCCTTTGCTCCCCCTTCTACTATTGGCCCAATACTGTGTTCTGCCCCCCCCCCCACCTCCTCCCGAAAGCAGATGTGGGCAGTAGCCCCCAATCTGCTCTCACTCGGGGGGCAGAACACACCCTAGAAACCAGGGATTATTTGTTTTTAGATTCTTAGGGGTGGAGGGCTGCCCTAAATGGGCATTAAAAAGCCGATCCCCCAAAACAAAAGGGACAGTCTTTCTGCCCCCAGGAGGGAAGATGGGGTTATTACCCCTGGTCTGCCCCCTGGATGCCAGGGACTATCCTTTAGTAGCACATGGGTGGGGGCTGCCAAGAATGGGCATGCCAATGCCCCCACGCCGTCCAAAAGAAATAACCAGTCTTACTGCCCCCCTCCCCTAGGTGGGCAGATAGGGCAATACCCCCTGATCTGCTCCTCTGGGGGGAGGGAGCAGAACGTCCACTGACCACCAGGGAGTATTTGATTTTTTCCTAGACTAGGGGCAGGGGTAGGGGCTGCCCAGAATGGTCATGACAATGCCCCCCCAAATAAGAGTAATAGTATTTCTGCCCCCCCTGGGGGGCAGATGGGGGCATTAGGTCCCAAGCCTTTCCCCATCCCCCCAGAGAGGGCTGAAAGCCCACTGAGTACCATGGAGTACATTTTTTAGGCCAGAGTAGGAGTGGGGGCTGCCCAGAATGGGCATAAAAATGCATTCACCCCACTCAAAAACCAAATTGACAGTCTTCCTCCCCCGGAGGCCTCGTTTTCAGAAACATATGAGTTTGGTAGGTTTTCCTAGATGGCCGCCGAGCCTGGGAACAAACATACAAGTGCCCCCTTTCCAAACCATTTTGTCTTGTGATAGATAATTTTGATGTCTCCACAATATGTTTTGGGCCCCTCCTTGTCGCAGCACTTAGCCCACCCATACAAGTGAAGTACCACTTTTATCAGGAGACATGGGGGGAATGCTGGGTGGTAGGAAATTTGGGTCGGCCCAGTGATCCCACAACTTTCCCACACAAATGTGAGGAAAATGTAATTTGTATTAGTAAAATGTGAGGTTTGCAAGTGATTTTGGGCAAGAAAGCATTGGAGGGATCCACGCAAGTCACACCACCATGGACTCCTCTGGGTGTCTAGTTTTCAGAAATGTCTGGGTTTGGTAGGTTTCCCTAGATGCCTGCCAAGCCCGGGACCAAAAACGCCGACTTCCCCCTCGCAAAACCAGTTCTTTTAGTGATCAATAATTTTGTTTTGGGCCAATTCTTGTCGTGGCCACTAGATCTACCCACACAAGTGAGGTACCATTTTTATTAGGGAAGCTTGGCGGAATGCTGGGTGTGTGGAATATTGTGGCTCCACGCGGATTCCATAACTTTCCATCACAGAAATATGAGGAAAATGTGTTTATTTTGACAAAGTTTGCAGGGGATTCTGAGTAACAGAACCCGGTGAGAGGCACACAAGCCACTCCATCCTGGACTCCCCTGAGTGCCCAGCTTTAAAAAATGTACTGTTTTACGAGGTTTCCCTACGTGCCGGCTGAGCTAGGGTCCAAAATCCACAGCTAGGCACATTGCGAAAAAAGGGCCAGTTTTCACTGTAAAAAATTGTTTGTCTAGGTTGCGTTTTGGGCGGTTTCCTGTTGCCGCCACCAGACCCCACACAAGTGATGTACCATTTATATTGGGAGACTTGGGGAATGCTGGGTGGATGGAAGCTTGTGGCTCCCCACAGATTCAAAAACTTTACATCACAGAAATGTGAGGAAAATGTGTTTCCAAGTGATTTTGGCTAACTGAACCTGGTGGAAGCCACGTCACGTCAACATTTCCTGGTTTCCAGAGTGTCTAGTTTTAAAAAATGTGCAGGTTTGCTAGGTTTGCCGACTGAGCTCAAGCCCAAAATCCACAACTAGGCACATCGCAAAAAAGAGTCAGTTTTCTGTGTAAAAATGGGCAGTGTCCACATTGCGTTTTAGCCATTTCCTATCCCGGGCACTAGGCCTACCCACACAAGTTAGGTACCATTTCTATTGTGAGACTTAAGGGAACACAGAATAGTAGAACAAGTGTTATTACCAGTTGTCTTTCTATGCGTTTCTGCTTTCCAAATGTAAGACAGTGTGTAAAGAAGACATGTTGAAAAATGCCCTCTAATTCACATAAACGCCATATCTTGTTCCCATTTTTGAAATACATAGGTTTCCTTGATACCTATTTTTCACTGTACATTTAACCAAATGAAATGCTGTATAAAAGGTACACAATGAAAAACCATTGCAAGGTGCAGTTCAGTTTTTGGCTCTGAGTATCTCAGGTTCTCCAAGCCCGATATATCCCTGCAACCAGAAGGGTCCTGTGGACGTAAAGTATATGGCTATCAATAACCTAGTATAATTAGAAGTTACAGGTGAAAACGTAGGCACAAATGGCAGTTTTTTTCAACTCAATTTCAATATTTTTTTTATTTTAACTGTTACTTTCTATAGGAAAACCTTGAAGGATTGACAGTTACAAATCACCCCTTGATGAATTCAGAATGGAGTATTTTCAGAAATGCATAGCTGTCTGGGATCCATTATCGGTTTCACACCCATTTCTACCACCAACTGGAAGGAGGTTGAAAGCACATACAATAGGGCAATTTCCCAGTAAAATACCAAAACTGTGTAGAAAATGTTGGTTTTCTGACAAAAGTCTGCCTGTTCTGAAAGCTGGGAAGATGATTTTAGCACTGCAAACCCATCATTGATACCATTTGCAGGGAAAATAACAGATGCTATCTTCTGCAGCACTTTTTAAAAATTTGTCCAAAACCTCCCACAAATTTTATCTGTGTTTTGCCTAATTTCTCGGTCTCATCCAAGGGAATACACAAACCCTGGGAACCTTTAGAATCCTCAGGATGTTTGAAGAAAAGGAAGCAAATTTGGCCTGGATACCTTATGTGGACAAAAAGGTATGGGAGCCTAGGCACGCACTATCCTAAATAGCCAAACAAGGATGTGGCACGGTGTGTCGGGGAATGCCTGGCAGCTGAGGGGTTAAGGTCAAAATGATGCCGCACAGAGCACCTCTGTCTTCTCAGCGTTGTGTTAACTGGGTACTTATAAAGCGCACAGCTACTCAATATAGTGTCCCGACGCTGTAAGACCTCAAGACAGGGCTGACAGTGTGCTGTTGTACGCTCGACTCACGTACTATTGCTGGAATAATCATGTTTTCAGTGACTTTCTAAAAGTGAAAAGGTCCTGCACCTGTCGAAGTGCCAACGGCAGGCTGTTCCAAAGTCGAGCGGCTTGCACCTGAAAGAAGCGTCCGCCTACACGAGTGCGGAAGAACTTGGGGGTGAGTGCCTGCTGCACTGATGAGGACCCCATTACACTTTAGTTGGAAGAAACTCATCCACCGGAAAACAGCTGAGGGCACGGCTTTATATCCTCTTGTTCAACTGACACCCATTTGTCCAATATGAAAATAATCTGGGTGTTATCGGCATGGGAGATTATTTTGGCTCTAAACAACTCAACCAATTCAGCATGGGAAGTCCTATAAATATCAAACAGTGTTGGGCTTAAAGCAGACCCTTGAGGGACACCAACCGAGACTTTTTGAATGCCCAAGGAGAAGGGATCTAGCCAAATCTCTCGCTTCCCATCCTTTAGGAAGGATTTCAACCACTTCCAAGCCTTGTCTCTAAAGCCAATGTCTTGAAGTGGGTCGAGCAGCCTGGTATGCAGAACTGTATTGAATGTTGCAGACACGTCTAGCAGTATCAAGACTGTCCTACCGCCTGCACTGATGGTGCCTTTGATCAGTTCAGAGACCTCCAGGAGGGCTGCCTCAGTGCTCAATCTTGGCCTGAAGCCAGGCTAACTAGGGTGTAAGTTTATTAACCTCAATATACTTGTAGAGTTTGCATTTCACAAGGGCCCTGAAAACCAAGGGGTAGCCATGGAGAGCAGCTAAGGTTTATTCAGGAGGGTGTATAGCGGGTGCATTTATCACAGTCAGCAAGCTTTCACACAAGAAAGAACCAACAAGAATGTATTACAAGCATTTGCAATGCAATAGGTCTCACATTTACTTGAGTTTGAGCCATTTACAATGCCTTTTATTTAGGTGGTGTTTTTAAAATAAATAAATAAAAGGCATTTTCATTTACAATGCCAATACCTTAAACTCTCGCAAATGTGATACAATTTTTTAAAAAGCATTGGGAGAGAGCGTGTCCTTCCTGCAAAAGCAGGCAGGCCATAGCTATTTGAGAAAATAGTGCTCAGAGGCTGTAATTAAAACCTACTGACAGAAGAAGAAACTACTGTGAGAAGTTGGCCTGATATATGATGCTCACTAGTTCTAGTGATCACCTTGTATCAGTCCAAACAACCCTTATGGTTATTGGTTGTAAGTCAACCTTATAGACCAGCTATCCTAATGGTAGCATGGACAAAGCAGTCTTAGGGTAAACTCTTTTGGCATGTGAAGCCAGCTGTTTTACCACAATATAACCCCTTGAATACCAGATGAAAGGACCCACACAGGTTGTTATGAAAATAAACAGTATATTTATTAATAACAACACCTCTGAACTCTTTATGAGGTCAGAGGGCTAAGCACATGACAATCTCCTAGGAAAAATACGATAAGTTGCACAAAATTACAATGGTGCCCTAGGGGCACGACAAACCATATACTAAGTAAGTGGAATGTGAAAGTCAATAGAAGGAATGGAGCTGTCCAGAGGCTGTAGGATCGTTGGGACCACGCTATACTAACACTAGGTAAGTAATAGGAGGCCCACGGAACGCGTGTGCAGAGTGTGAACTCACACGCGAGATGCGTAACAACGTCTATGGACAGTACAGTTCAAGTAAAAGGTGAGTACGGACAATCCTGACTAGGTAGGACAAAAACGACTGTGGAACTGGACACTAGGACAGTTAAACTACCCTTGAGCACCGAAATGCTCTCGTTACCTCACCCACGGGCCGCGGGTGCATAGGTGCCAAAGTGTGTCGGGTTCTCGCCTTGAAGTCAATGGAGCCTGAAAGAAAAGATGCTGCAGGCGACCAGGAGGAAGGTGTCCGGTGCAATCCAAGGGTGGATTGGTGAAGGAGACCTAAAAGCAGAGGGGACAATGTTCACAGTCACTAGGTGAAGAGTGGACGCTTGACTCTGCAGCCACATGGACCAGGAGGTGTCTTCGACGACCAGGATGGAGGCACGAGCTGTCCCACGCAGGCTCTCGCTGTCGGCGGTGTTGGATCCGGAATCGGCGTCAACAGGCCTTGGCAAAGACAACCCACGCGGTGAGTGGAAAAAGCATCTGGTGCGGACTCGGAGAGTCCAGGGTGCCCCTCTTTTGTAAGGGAGCAAGGGCCAGTCTGGAGCCACCAGACCAGCAGCAAAGATTCAAAGGTTCGTCGTCTAGGAGGCCACTAGCCAGCCGGCAAGTGACCAGACAACGCGTCGAGCAGCAACAAAGCAGAAGGGCCCCACGCAGATCTTGTGGATGCTGGAGGGCTGATCTTCGGTGCAGGAGCTGCTCTGGGATGGGGCTTCTCAGTCCCCAAAGCACTTGGTCGAGTTTACCTCGGGAGTCGTGCTGGAAGCGAAGTGCAGTTTCTTCCAAGATGGCCGGTCCCACGTGTCTCGTCGCACCCACGGGTCTCAGCTTTGCTGCAGATGTGGGTTGAGGTCGGAGAGGTCTGGGAATCCGGGTCTCGTCGGGCTCTGAAGTCTGGATCCTGGAAGGAAGACGACAAAGGGAAGCCGCTGGACGCTTGATGGTGCCTGCTTGTGCAGGGTGGACACTCCTTGCCCACAAGGGAGATTCTTCAGTCTTCTGGGGAGCAGAACGTCGAAGTCCAGAGTTTCTTCTTGTAGAATATGTGCAGGATAATCTGATTTGGAATGGGACAAGCTCCTACCTTTATCCTGCTAAAGGGGGCTGCACTACTGACTAGGTCCCTCCCCTGGGTGGGACCAGGAAGGGGGGTGGCTACACCCCCAAACCTTTGTCCGGCTTCCCGCCAGAGCTGGGGCAGGGATGCCCCAGCAACTGGTTGGAACCGGTGTATGCACAGAACACCTTGTGTGCCCCGGGTATGTCTCATTCCTTTCAAGCCTACCCTACCCAATACACAAAATCCTGTCTGGGGTGGTGCTAGCACCTCCCAAGGCAGGAAACCCTTTGTCCAAGCCGCCCTCGCTGGAAGGACTCCCAGCAGCAGGAGGTCAGACTTGTGTCTGTGGTGGCAGCATCCATTTTGTGATGCCAAGGCTCGAGTTAACTTTAACCGGGGTTCTCAGTTACATACATGTCGTGTCCCTCTAGAAGGGTGGAATGCTACCCCCGTCGCCAGAATTGGTGAGGGGGTAGTATTCCAATTCGTATGACACCTTACTCGACATGTTTTGATAATGTTATACCAGAGTTAGCATTTAACCGCGAGGATTATAATGCACTTAAGAGTATATGGTATAGCGTTATCATGGAACAGCTATTAGGACTTGGTTCCGCAAGCTGCAAACGGGCTGAGCTCATGCCAGAGCACCATCTCACATAATTCCAAGCACTCTGCCTTCAGGATTGATAAGGCCTTCCATAGGAGTGACTGATAGGAGTATATGTGTCCATTTTAGGTTTAGATATAGGTAACTATATCTAAAGCAAAGGGTGATTACACCACCTTGCCCCAGCTGTCGTGCAGCCAGTTGTGTCTGTTTAGATGGCCAGCCAGGGGTGGCATAATACATGCTTCAGCCCCTGGTAGGCCCTGGGTACACCTATGCCCTGGATACCTAAGGTATACTGTACAGGGACTGATAAGGTGGCCCAGTACCAATTGGTAAATGCACCTAAGGTACATGGTTGTCAATTTAGAGAGAGAACAGCGAGGCTGTGGGTCTGATTAGCAGGCCCACAGCCAGGGAAAGTCGTAAACCAGTGAAGCAAGAAGCAAAAATCTGGGGTGACCATAGGATTGCAGACCCCACTCTCCTACAACTACCATCAGAGTATAAAAGGCAGAATATCTGTAGACTTTAAATACAAAACTGCAACAATGCTGAAGGTTTTAAATCCAAGACAGGATTTCACTGTGCCTTTAACAAAATGTATGAGATTTTCATCACTTCATTTAGGTCGCCATATTTACTATTAAGCAATATTGTGAGAGTTAAAAAGGAAAACATGTTAGCAAAAGGCACATCTGAATTATTCTTACATCACGTTCATCCCCCAAGGAGCCTTAACTCTAGGAGCTTGTATAGATGGTGGAGAAGGTGTTAACTCCAAGGACAATTAAAAACTAGTCACTTGAAAAAACAAGTAATACAAGCATCTCTGTGACAAAAACAGTGAGTCACTGAACTAACTACATTAAATGCACTTTTGTGATGTTCACAGTATAGTGCTTGCAGCAGGCATATTAACCTCTATGCTGCTTCAGAATGAATCTAAAATTCCACTAGACAAAACTCTGCTCTCTCTCCAGCAAGAACATTAACCACCGGAGTTATCTTGACATTTTTGTTGCTATCTGAAGATTGCTGGAGGCAAGGAACACTACAGTGGGTGGTTTTAAATCCAAACAATATTTAACAAGTTCACAGCTCTCTGTGCTACCTCCCGGCATCCAAACTGGAAGCAAGGCAATGAGAGTGGGTCTGGCATCCCTCATGATTAACGAGCCCGGGAGGCAGCAGAGCTTGGGTGGGCGGGGGAGGAGGTGAGCTCACTGCAGAGGCTCGGAGGGAAGTGAGACTACTTGCCTTTCTCTCCCTGATACAGAGAGGCAGGACACGGTGTCCGGAGGGGCTGTGCAAAAAACGGACAGGGTGGCACCCAAAACCCCTCTTTTCCAATGGGAAGCCAGCGTTTACCATGAACGCTGACACTACCCAATGGAAAGGAGGGGCGGGGCTTACAGGACTCTTTTTAGAACAAAATCTCTCGCAGGGCATGGCCAGAGCAGCATTGCTGCTCAAGCCCACGCCTCTTGCAAAACCTAATGCTGAAATTGCTGCCTTCTGTCCTTGCCAAACAGTCGGACCAAGGACTATGGAAAGAATATTCGAAGGATAGAAGCCCCCAAGGGCTTGCATGCCTCTGGACACCACAACATTCTGGAAAGAAAATAACATGCAGAAATACATTTTTTACAAATTGAGCATCTATTTCTGCAAAGTTATCAGCAGCAAATGGAATGTAGAAACAGGCACGTTTATTTCCCGTTGTGATGCGGTATTACCTCTTGCAATCCAATTTCCAGACTCTTTAACCCCTTCGCTGCGGCGGCTATTCTGCCGCAGCGCTAAGGGGGAGGTGGGGCCGCGCGGCGGTCCCGTGCTCGAGACGGAACCGCTCCGTCACGGCTCACGGTTGAGCTGTGCTTATGACGGAACGGTTCCGTCACGGCCCCGCCCGCCTAATAGAACCTTCAGCGCAGGCGCGGAATTCGCGCCGCACAGGCGCGTCGAGCGGGCCGTGACGGAACCGTTCCGTCACGAGCACAGCCCACCCGAGGCTCGTGACGGAATGGTTCAGTCACGAGCATGGGAGGGGTTAAATCAATCAATCAATCAATCAATCATGGGTTGGCTGAATGTGGCTACTCACCTGAGAGGGTCTCAAGGCGCTGGGGGTTTGCAGGTCCTGGAAGTTCACGGTGCTCCGTCGAAGAGCCAAGTCTTGAGGTCCTTTGTGAACTTGGAGTGTTGGTGTCCGCCCGAGGTGGAGTTCGAGGGAGTTCCATGCCTTGGCCGCGAGGAAGGAGAAGGAGCGACTTTCTGTTCTATTCTTCGTGATGCGAGACACGTTCACAAGGGAGAGGTGGGCTGAGAGGAGGGATCTTTGGGGTGCGTGGAAAGAGGCAGTAGTTCAAGTTCAAGTTTGCAGGTCCGGTGTTGTGGAGGGCTTTAAGGGCATGGGTGAGAAGCTTGAAGGTAATTTTCTTCTCTATGGGGAACCTATGTAGTGTCCGCAGGTGTTGGGTGATGTGACCGGGGCGCAGTAGGTTCAGGTCTAGTCTGATCTAGGAGTTCTATATTTTCTGGAGTTTGCGGGAGAGGTTCTTGATGATTCTGGCATAGGGAGCGTTGCCGTAGTTGAGTCTGATGGGGACGTGGTTGATGGTTTTTCTGTGTTTGAGGGGATCCATTTGATGGTCTTTTGTAGAAGTTGGAGGGTGTGGAAACAGGAGGATGAGACAGTGTTGATTTGGCGGTCCATTATGAGTTCGGAGTCCACAATGATTCTGAGGTTGCGTGCGTGGTACGTGGGGGAGGGCGGATTCCCGAGGGCGGGAGGCCACCAGATGTTGTTCCAGGCGTCGGGGTGTGGTCCCATGATGAGTACTTCGTTTTGTCCGTGTTAAGTTGTAGGCAGCTGTTCTTCATCCACCTGGCAACTGCTTCCATTCCCTCTAGAAAGTTGTGTTTGGAGACGTTGGGTTCGCTGGATAGGTGGAGGTCAAGTTAGGAGTCGCCTGCGTAAGATACAATGTTGAGTCCATAGGATCCGACGATTGGGGCGAGTGGGGCCATTTAGACGTTGAACAAGGTGGGGCTCATGGAGGATCCTTGGGGAACTCCACAGGTGGTCGGTGTGGGACCTGAGAGGAAGGGTGGCAGTCTGACTCGCTGCATTCTGCCCCAGAGGACTGAGTGGATTCAGTCGAGGGCCTTGTTCCGAATCCCTGGGTCGTGGAGTCTGCAGGCTAAAGTGCGGTGAGAGACTGTGTCGAAGACTGCGGAGAGGTTGAGGGCCACAGTCTCCATTTTGTCAAGGAGGGGGCGGATGTCATCTGTTGTGGCGAGGAGGGCTGTTTCGGTGCTGTGGTTTTTGCTGATTCCGGATTGGGAGGGTTGAGGATGTTCTTTTCTTTAATGTAAGAGGCGAGCTGGCTGTTGACGGTTTTTCGATGACCTTCCCCGGAAACGGGAGTAGAGAGATGGGTCTGAAATTTTTTACGTTGGTGGGGTGCGCAGAGGGTTCTTTCAGGAGAGGGTTTATCTCAGCAGGTTTCCAGTCATCGGGGGGCGAGGGAACCAGTCTCAAAGGAGCGGTTGGCGATTCAGCGAAGCTCGGTGCGATGTCAGCGGCTCTGTGGTAGATATGATGGGGTCAGGGGTCCATGGGAGCCCCGGAGTTGATTGACTTCATGGTCTTCAGCGGCTCAGCTGTCAAGTGTAGGATGTGTGGTGTCGGGAGTGCGAGGTGTAGGTTCCGCGTGTTGGATAGCGTTGAAGTTGTCGTAAAGTTGGCGTATTTAAATTATACATATTTTTTTTTAAGTGAACTTCATGAGCAAACAATTTAAACAAATATGCATATCTGATCTCTCTTGCAAGCTTTCCTTATTGAAGCACTGCAGAACTCACTTTAAAATGCAGTCGTAATCGACATCAAAGTACAGCTTCAGCACACCACGCACTGAGCCCTTCTTGGACTTATCTGAGGTTCATAAAGTGAATGTCTCGATGACTGTACCATATGGTTGGGAAACTGGATGAAGCATACATGTCTGCTGGAACATTTCTGTGCTCAGAGGAAAACTTTAGAAACGCACCTTACTGAAAAACAACAGGAGGCTGGTAGGATGTAGGAATATAAAGCTTGTGCTATAGCCTATGGTGCATGCGCAATTTGGAAACTGTATTGAAGGCGGCCCACTGTAGGATTAATTACCTGAATATTGAAGTTCAATAAATCCCTTAAATTATTAATACTGTGCTTTTATATTATAAAGTGTGCATGCTTCGAAAGTGAAGTGTGGCAACAACGCTACAAAAATGAATTGCTATCTTTGGCATGATGGGGCCCACATATGGCATAATGGGGCAATTATAGGCATCGTAGACATGGTGCAGGCATAATTGGTACAATGCTGTCTGGTAAACAAACATTGGTGTACTGTGGTCAACGCTGTGCCCATATCTGGTTTGCATAATAGTGGCTATGTATAAGGAAGGATATTCTTGGCATACTGAGAGTATTCAGGAGTTGATGATGCCTGTGACTTGGCCCTTGTTATTCCGGGCACAATGGTGCCAATCACTGAGCATACTGCTTTACATACAAACGTTTTTGCATTCACACGGCGACTGCTATCAAGGTGCGAGGTCTGAGTGCAAACCTGTCGTGGCTGGAGTAAGTCACAGTTTTAACAGCAAAGCAGAAGTAAGTGCCGGTGTAATGCTGCTGACTGGGCCCATGTCATGCGCGGCTCCCTCATACGTCTGCTGCTGGCCGCTGTAAGGCATACTTGTGGCGGGAAACGTGCGGTTACACTTCTCAGTTTGCAAGCTGCTGTTGGCTGTAACGGCAGCACAGCACTAGTTGTGGGCGGAGCACGTGAAAAAGGGGCACTTCGGAAGTTGAAACACTTACATTGTCCGAGCCCATGTGAAACTGTGCTGCAGACAGCGGAATCATTTGCAGACGTTTGCTCAATATCGGCGAAAAAGAGCTATGGGTCCGTGAAGAAAGAAAACAAGTTACTTACCTGTAACTTTAGTTCTCCAGTATTGGAATCTTTCATAGATTCGCATGCCTCAATCATTCCCTGTCGTTGAGACTCCCGTCTCGACGACGGGGAATGATTCAGGCATGTGAATCTATAAAAGATTCCAATACTGGAGTAAACAGTAGTTGCAGTCATGTTCTCCAAGATGCAACTTTGTACATGCAAGGTCACCAAAACAACAGGAAAGGATAGTTAATAAGTAATATTTTTATTGTTTGGTTAATTAAAACCTTTACAAATTCCATATAAAAAACGTAATAGCAGCAGAAATCATATTTTAAAACTATTTAATTAAAACATATAAAACTTTCATGAGTTATATTAACATGCACAGAGCAGTTATCAGTAAATGTTTACACAGACCATACGTTAAGAAAAGCAAGGCTCAATTCTCAAAGAGAGAGAGACCGGGACTGTTCCATCATCGGTTGGTTGTTAACCGCAATGAAGGAAGATTTGCTGTTAGCTTTTCTACTTAAGCATGTATCGTCTAGGTGTTGAGTAAGCATAAAATGTCAATTTTGCTTTAATGTAACGCTTTAAGGGGCCATGAGATGCAAAGATTAAGCGATCCGGTTGCTTGACGCAAGAGCTTTTGCCCCTGCCACTTCCATGAATTGAACAAAGCAACACACTAGCTGTACATCTCCACCTCCGAAACATGCCTTCACAGCTTGTCTGCAGTTTCTTATCCACTTACTTACAAAGAACAGCTTTAGTAACTGTCGCCGTTCGGCCTGTACATTTCTACATATACATAATAGGTGTAATCCACTTTCATTAGCATCCTCACATAGGCGGCATATTGACTGACCATGGAGTCGCTTCCACGGGGGAAGATGCCGTAAAGTCGGTAAAATACCCAATCGAAAGTGAAGATATTTTTCTTTCTTCTTTCTATTAAAACCCCTGCCTAAGTATGGTTGTGGAGAGGATTTGTCAAGAAAGGATAGGAGAAACGTAGACGATCTTGTGGAGGAGGCAGGGCTTTAGGTCTGGTTGGTGGTGGTGTTAAGACACGAGGGCAACGGAGCGAGATTAAGCAGCAACAGGGTGGGTGCATGATTGAGATAATGCCGGGTGCCCATATTGTTATTGAACAGTGAAAGCGGCGCCCATGTCAAAGTTCCAGCTGAAGCAGCAATTGTCCTGTCTACAAAAACTCAATAAAGGAAAATAGTGCTTACAGACTAATTAACACGTACCATGTAACGACCAAGGTAAAGAGCCAGTCGCCATGGGAGGTTACAAATGAAGACAAGGTGGTACGAAGGAGGGACTAACAAGCCTATTCACGAGTCTGAAGCCAGCATTTATGAAGGACAATGACACAAGCCAATGACAAATATGGGCAGAGAGTGGGCGGGGATTCAAGGGCATACTCCAATACAGCATGCCTCGCAGAGCAGCGCAGACGCGCCGCCTCTAGGCTCAACCTAAAAATATAGTATTTATTATCAAACACGAATAACTAATTTGTTATATCTCCTACCCGGAGATATCAAACTCACATCAGAAATACTTTATAGACCGTTAAGTAGCATAGAAAAACACATAGGGCCCTATGGGGGAGGGCAAACCATATGCTTAGTGTTTTGTGAGGTTCAATTACCAAAATGTGACGGATATCTAAGGATGGAGAAGCCCAGGGGAAGTAAGGAACCACCAAAGGTGAGTAGCTAGGGATCTCAAGGCGCTCGGGTGCAGAGTGGCTACACCGGGTCAGACGATCATAGGATAACATAGAGTAAGCGCGATTGGTATTTTTTTTTGTTATTCTCTTTTTATTGAACAAAAGTGATGGTACAATGGTAGGTCAATTAAGCAGAGAAAGATCCCTGGAGGTAAGGTCAAACATCCACGTAATATTAACACAATAATAAAGCCTCACAGGCATGGTCACATATTAAATCGTGCCTAAATACAACTTTAAACAGTAAGTAGGTCAATGTCCAAAGCATGTTTCTGCAATTCAATTGAAGGAGATATACAGTTGTCACCCCGTGATGTGTTCCATTTCGCCCATTTGCGGTCCCATTTTGCAGGACAACCTCTATGCTTGAGTACATCTTTTTCTGCAACCATGGCATTATCCATATCTTTGGCCCATTTTGAAAACCTAGGTAGGTCTCCGACCTCCCACCCCTGAGCAATATTACTCTTTGCAAGAACAAATCCCAGGGACGCAAGTGTGCGTTCTGTTTGAGTCAAGTCCGTGGCCTCCCACACATTTAACAGACAAACGCGGAGAGTGAACAATGGTTTCCCAACAGACCCTCGCTAGTGTAGAGACAGTTTTCACCCATGAGGACTGGAGCTGCGGACACTCCCAGATTGTAAGGAAGAAAGTAACCTCGGCAGTGCACTCTCCAAGGCACCCAGGATCCGGGCGACTACCCATCTTGACCAGTATATGTGCGGATAGATATGTTCTGTGCAGGATTTTAAGTTGGATAAGATGTAGGCGCATTGGGATAGCAACTTCCCTAGAAGAGGAGAGGGCTTCCTGCCAGTCATCGTCCTCTAGGTATCCTAAGTCAGTCTCCCAAAGTTGTCAAGAGGCGCACCAGTGGGTCGGGTTTATTGTTCATCAGTTTGCGATAGGTGATTGAAATTGTTTTGCGTGTCAGAGGGTTAGTCAGAAATCTATCCTCCAGCGGGGAGGCCTCGGGCAAAGACTCATCGCTGGCGATGACAGAGGTGAGTGCATGTCGGATTAGGAGATACCGGAAAGTCTCAGACTCCGACAGCTGGTATTCTTTTTGGAGAGCTGCAAAGGAAACCATAGCGTTACATTTCCAAAGGTCCCCCACCGAGGAAATACCAATTAGCGATTGGTATTTTCTTGTTTCAGTATCCCTACAATACCAACTGGATTAGGGAAGGTGGGGAGCCACCCCACCCATGGATACCCAGAGAACAAGGAAACGTACAACAGGGGGCCAGATGCATAGGGGTGAAGTGGTGTCACAACTGCCGGTTGAAGCCAATGGAGGATCTTTGCAGTCCGACTGCTACAGCAATTCGTGGACCAGGATGGTGGAACAGAAACTGGGATTCTGGACGAGGAGTAACAGAGCAGTGGGGACAGAGTCCAAACCAGCTGGAGGTGTCCAGGAGGCGCAGGAGTACAATGCCACCCCTTGTCAGAGGTATTTGCTGCAGCACAACAGTCTTGGAGCAGGAGCACAGGAGCCGTCCACAAGCTGTCCCACGACGGTTGAGGAATGCAGGAAGGTCAGTGGCCGACAAGACCACCAACAAGCCTTGGCAACCGCAACAGTTGGGTTTAATGGAAAACATGCTTTGTTGCAGAGAAACAAGGTTTGTGGGACTTGTCCAGCAAGGGTATCAGGGCCACTTTCAGCATGCAGGAGAGCCAGCAGAAATCGCTGAAGACTCCTTGAGGACTCTCTGGCAACAGACACAGTAGATGGATGCCCCTGGTGCAAAGGATGCAGGCAGGACGTAGTCCTTGAAGCTGGGCGATGCTGGATGCTGTGGCTTCTTGGAGCTTGAAGATCTTCTGCAAGGAGAGTCAACAAGCCTTGGCAACAGCCGGTGAACAGGAAGGCAGTTCAAGTCGGCTGGAGAGGGATTACAGTCTCCCAAGTTGCAGGAAAGGTGGGTGGACACTCCACTGTCTTTTGTGTAGTGTTGGACCAGAGCAGGAGCCAAGGCAGGACAAAACTGGTTTATGCAAGGAGGGCACCAAATATGCCCTTCAATGCAGTCTAGTGGCACTTGGAAGCCCACCCTATCTAATTCCAAAGGAAAGGTGGTCACACCTCTCCTTCACAGGAAATCCTTTGTTCAGCTTCCCAAGTTAAGCTCATCAGTGGGGGCACACTGTCTAGGGTCCCAAGCAGCGCTGGCAGGCAAACCCAGTAAGGCTACACAGGTAGGTATTGGGGGGGGGGGGGGTCCTCTAAGGAGTTATGCAACTAACACTAGAATCAATGTAGTTGCATGATTCGAATGTTTGATACCAAACATGACCAGTTTCGGGGCAGCCATTATGTAGTTCGACTTGCCAATGTCCACTACATACCATAAAATAGCTGCCCGATCTTACAAAGCCCAGAGAATAGAGTCTGGGGCTTGCTCTTGCAGAGGTACCCACACACTTAGAACCATGCACCCTGCCTTTGGACTCAAGGGCCTACCTTAGGGCTGACTTCTCGGTTTAAAAAACAGTGACCGGGATATAAAAAAAAAGTTTGCATGGATTCTCATGGGTGGCATAATACATGCTGCAGCCCATGGGAGACTCCTGGCGTACCAATGCTTTGTGTACCTCAGTACCATATACTAGGGACTTACATTTGTACCCTAGTATGCCAATTGTGGGGTGTACAAGGTACTTGCCAGTAAATTTAGAGGCGCGAGCCCCGCGACTGAGGTCCTGGTTAGCAGGATCCCAGTGAACTACAGTCAAAACACATTCCCACTAGGCAAAAAGTGGGGGCTACTATACCAGAAAGTTCCTAAATTCCTACACATGGCATCATAAAATTCCTAGAGCTGGGCAAGAGTTGCTCTGGGTCCCAGGAAGGCTGGGAAGTATGGAGCAGACGCAGGCTCCACGGAATTAGGCTTAGATTGCATAGACTGCTCAGTATCGGCCGAAGGATGAGGAAAGGTCAAACCACTCTGAGTTGTGTTTCTTGTGCTTCTTACTTGACCAACTCAACAACTTACAGTGGGAGGATGAAGACTTGGGACTCCCGAGCGGTGCCCAGACCTTCCTCTCGCCTGGAAACGAGACCTCTGGGGAGAACGACGCAGTGCCAAGTGCAGGGACGCAAGCAGCTTTAGGGACTGCTCTCAAAGCTTTCGGAGCCATGGTCCAGCAGTCGGAGCATGACTGTGTTGTGGTCGCGCTCCTGGCACCAGAGACAAACCAAGTGCGGGTCCGTCACCGACATAGCTCGGTGACAGGCGCCGCACGGCTTGAAACCAGAAGTCTTCTGACATGTGGAAAAAACCTACACACCAAAAAGAGGACTACAGAGGGTAGCGCTCTTCACAGATCTACCCAGGCTGGTGCGGAAAGAAAAGAACTGACGTCAGCGCACTGAGGTGGTGCCTTTGTAGGTGACGCGGAAGTCACAACGGTGCGCAAACGATGCCCGCAACGTCATGCAGAGCACACAGTGGTATTGCTCGAAGAAATATCTTCCGAATCCAGTCTGACTCCTGGATAATTCAAAAGTAAGGAATCAACAGCTAGATGCCTCTATCAGATTAACAGATGTTTATTGTTACCCAACTCAATGGTACTCATTTTATGGACTTCAAAGAATGAAAGGCTGAGCGGACCCACCGGGATTTGAACCTGTGACCATGAGGTTGAACACAGGCCCCTATAGTGGATGTATTAGTTCACTAAGTCACCAGGCCCGGCTTCTTGTAAAAGTGGATTGTAATGGTTACCCATTAATTGCTCCATAGAAAAATATCAATAGATCAATTACCCTGTCAATGATGATCCATTGTTGGAGGACAAGGTTGTACACCGTCACTTAGTTTTCAATGGGAATGCTGTTGATATGGCAGAGAGGAAGGCTTTGTCAATGTAGGGTTGATTAACAAAGAGTTCATCCAAATAAAAATTTCTTAAACAAAAAAAAAAAAAAAAGAGGCCATGTTTAAGGTCAGCTCAAGTCTTGTTGATGAGGCTGCCAATGAAAATTCTTTTTAGAGCTTTTTGAAGATCCTACGTTAACCGAGGTGGGAGAGAGCAGAATATCCAGGAGGCCCATGTGACATCTGAAAACCTGAGTGTTTTTAGTTTTTAAATATTCAAACTCCAAAGGTTTCCTTTTTTGGGTACTTGTCTTTGCAGATTTGGAGGTACACCACAGCTTGATTCCTCACAAGAATGACGCCTTTACGGATGAAACAGAATCATCTTTCTATCCTTGATGGTCTTGGTAGAGAATGTTTTTAGAAATTCTGCAGTTATATGGCATATCTTCATGTTACAGGCAACAAATACACTGAACATTATGGTTCTCAGCAAATACTTTTTAGGCTAGGCAGGTTTGGCAAGGTTTAAATAGGGTTTATAACTTTTATAGGTGTTGCACCCATGGTGAGAGATAAACTGCTCACTGGGTCTATAAAACAATGGTGTACCACCCTGTGAATCATGCAACTGGAAGTTGAATACAAAAAGAAAACACTGCCAGGGTGAAAATTAACAAATGGAACATACCTGTAGTAGGCACTAGAATGTCTCACTCACATTCAAATGCAGTTGTCGCGATTGAGTTTTCTATAGACCCATTGTTTATTAAAAAGCAGGCTATGCATGAGAAACTTCAACTAGAAGCGTGGTACAAAACCTAAACTACGGAAGCTTCTGGGGAGGAAGTTCATTACGGCCTCTGTGCCTCATCTGTCCAAGTCATATTATAGGATGGATAGGCTGCATATGGTATCATATTATACAAGTGCATTTTGCTTCTGCTGCTGATTCCCAGCTTCATAAACAGGGAATAACTTGAGCATGAGCTCAAAGATTAAACACTAGCTAAAAGGTGCCAAGCACAGGTTTAAGAGGATCCAAAGGGCAAAGACACCTCTCTTTTACAAAGACAAAGAAACATTTGAGACTTTACTTCAAATAAGCATTTTAGAATATTCAATTCAACATCTTAAAAAATACAACATATGCCATTAAATAGGCATGTTTTAAAACGGATGTTTTTTTGTTTTCCTATTGAGAATTTGACGTAGTTGGAGTTGTTCAGTTTTCATAAATATCAGCTGAGATCCCAAGACTGAGAAACTTGAATTTGGGGCAGGAGACCGGAAATAAATATTTAGTAAAGAACGGAAAAAACATCAATTTACAGGTACACCATTTAATATTTATTATATGCATTTTATATACATTATTTTTCAACAACTGTACTTTTCCATGTGATACAATTTTAAAAATCTGCAGATTCATAGTTTGTAAAACAAAAAAAACCTTTACAAAACTCATCAAAACTCGCAAACTGATCAGAAAGATTTTGTGGAAGACTAGAAAAAATACTTTTATCGTCTTAGTCATGCATTACAGGAAGGAAAACCTTTAGTTACACCAGAACTGAAGCACATCTGAGAAAAACAAAAAGCCTGGAAACATATGAACGAGCAGATTTCTGATGACGATTCTATTCAGAAAACATCTGAAAGCCCAAATGTACAAAATAAAACAAATAATGCATTCCCGGATTCTCTGACGAGATGAAAGGTTCCTAAAATTAAATCAATTACTCTATTATGAGGAAAACAATATAATTGTTCTGTCATTTTAAAATTTGCAAGTTAGTTTCCGCTCTTAGCCTGGTTTGAGTGCCATGATAGATATACAGGGCTCCTTAGCACACTTACATTAAAGGGCAGAAAGACTGACAAAAGTGAAATAAATAATAGGCTATTAGAAAGATGGGAGAATCCTCGATAAATAAACTTGTAACTACTGTAAAAGATGTACAAAATATCACATAGTGATAGGATGCTGCAATTCATTTTTTTAAGGATGTTCCTGGGGCAGGAGGCATGGCAATCCGTCTGTGTTTCACTCTTCTGTACAATCCGTTTGCTCATGATTATAGTGATGTGAAGAAGATTGGTATCCTTAATGAAAGGATAGGGTGGCTCTAATCTTGGCAGGAGAATGCAATAGTGTTGTTACCTGGTGCAGGTCCACAGAAAACTCGCTGGATATCAGATCCACACCGCAGCTCGAACAATTTCAATACAATTTGAAGCACTGTTGTGACAGGCTAAATATATAAAAAGACTTATAAAAACTAGATTTTTATCCAAACCGTCTTGTGCAACTAATGCTAAAATATTTTAAGATAAATTTCCTTTTTGTTTCCTTAAAGCAAAATAAAGTTCCAGGTGGGGGAAATCTGTGGCGTTTTATTGACACACCAGTAAAAACTGAGAAGAACAGAAACCTAGACATCAGAAAATACACAAATACGTCTCATCTTGGCAACTGTAGACCATTCAGAGACAACAGCGGCTTCTCACACCAATTCTACATAGAGGTAAAACATTGGGAGTCTTGCTTCAAAAGAGCTGAACCTCCTTTTGAACGTGGTAGTTTATACTGGGCACACATGGGAAATATCCTATCCAACATATTTCCACCGACTATAGCTTTTCTTGGGTTTAAAAGGATAACTGTACTTTCTTAGGGTTGTAATGAAATCTTGTATTCCATATGAATTCTAGATGATGTGATCAGTCCTGTGTCTTTCTAGTGACGTGGCGATTACAGTTTTTTTTCCAAAGGGTAGTTATTTCTGGCAATTTCAATCACAGACAGAAATTTACAGCAGTATAAATATTTCAAAAACCACTAATTCCTGGGTGTTTCAGGAGAGGAAATCTTTTCCGGGTTTATCAAGGAGAGTCGACACTCCAGGGCATATTCGTGAGACACCAATTCCTGAACTTATTATGGAATGCACTCACCTGGGGAATATCAGATGCAGACCCCTCTGCATGAATGATTAGGCACTGACACTCCTGGGTCGAACATGACATACTGTGTTTCTTGGATGTGTTATTAATGTATGTTGGAATGTTACTATAAAATCACGGCTCTTCAGCTCATTATCAACTAAAGTTAAGGCTAATGTGAGAAGTGTGGTCCTGTCCACTCAGAAGGAGCGAGGCTTCCACAATTATGAGCTTTGAATGTCAGGACTGCGCTGGGTGCATTACAGTAACTGTCTCACTATCCGAATAGGCCTCAGAGCAGGTATGTTTTTCTGATGTCTAGGCAACAGATGCTCCCAAAGCCCAGCCATCCTTTCAGCGTCTAACACCCTTACAAAAGGACCATTTTCTTACTTCTAAGGCAGCACACAGTACCCCAAAAAAGTCTTGTAATTCAGACTGCACATTTATGTAAAGGCAAACTCTACCTTGAGCTAAATTTCCATCACATGTTTCAAAGTAGCCTCTGATTTTCAGTATAACAAAAAATAAAAAAAAAACTTTGAATGCGTTTTATTTGCGCCGCTCTTGGAAGCAGCCATTTTGCATGCGTAGGGTCTACAGACAACAGAAATGCACAAAGTGTTACAATGCACCTGTGCTGTAACTGCAGGAATGAGCACACTTCCTATGGCATTCCAAAACACAAACCTCTGGCATCATATGTGCCCCCCCAACACCAAAAAAGGGTTCAAAGCCTACAAAATGGTCATCATGCAGTAGATAGCAGTTTCAACAAATTAGACCTGTGTCCAAAGTTGTACCCTGTACTCAAATAAATTACTAATACCAGACCATTTTGAAACATTTGATTAAAAAAATGCTGCATGTTAAAATCCTGGTGCCCTTTCAGGACACCTAAAGAACAAACATCTGCTCAGTTCAGAGCCAGTCAACGCTACAAATACTGGTTTAACTTCCTTTTTTCTGTCCTTGCCAAAAAAATACAGTATTTAATTACAGCTTAAATGAATGAGCCCGACATTCATCAAAGTGGCCACCTTTTATCAGTCTACCTGCCAAAAGCAGACAAAGCAAAGGTAGCTCAGATGTGTAGTGTCATTTCAGGAGCTGAACCACTTGCTGGCAGTGACACATACTCTTCTCTTTCAGGCTCTCGTCTGATATTGTCCATAGTGCAGCTGCCAATGGTGCAGGTGTGGAAAACAACACGTCACACAAAGACTTTGGCCAGGGCATCTGCTCCAGCACTGGCAATGTAGGCTTTGGAAGGATGGAACGCCACATCATAAATGGACTCGTCCAGCTTCTTCCTGTGCGCTGTAATCTCCTGCACACATGTCTTGCTATCTAAATTCCATAATCTAATAGAGCAGTCATGACCTAGGTTAAAAATAAAAACATGTTACATGGAGGTTTACATGAGAAGAGAAATTGTTTTAGTAACATGCGTTCTCCACATATGTAGTTGTTTTAAATAAATCAACATGTTTGGCAACCGGAGAAATCACAAAGGGCTTCAATTTCAAAAAGGAGGCAGCAGTACAGAATGCACACCAGCAGTAGCTCGGTCGCCCATCTATCCATAAACACTGACCAATATAACTTACATCAGCTCAAAGTAGGACAGTGATATTGGTTAATCATATAAATGTTAAAAAACGTACATTATACTCCATACATATATTTTGAGAGAGGTACTTACAAATTCGTTTTTATAATGTATTAATAGCACTACATTGACATGCTATTTCATAAGACAACAGCTGTTTAGTGCTAATGTTGTAAGTTTATTTTTTAACAAACAAGATACTTACCTTCAGTAATGCCTTATCTGGTAGAGACCATCTAGCCGTAGATTTCTAACCTTAGAATTATCTCCAGACGTCAGACTAAATCCGGCCTTTTTTGTAGCAGTATCCCTGCGTGCCGCCAAGTATCGTCGGTGGCATCATCCGCACCCAAAGTGACGGGCTGGTGCCTATATAGGCACCACCCCAGCTTGCTGACATCAGTTTCTTTTCACAACTTTCCATGCCAGGAATGTGGAGCCATGAAGAACAGACTACTGGTGTGAAAAACTAGGGCCTTGAAGAGGAACAGCCTTGTCCCTAGAAATCAGTTCATAGACCTGGAGGATGGGTGGGTCTGGTAAGGAATCGGTGTCTAGATAGAATCTCTACCAGATATGGTGTTACCAAAGGTAAGCATAGCTGCCAAGGTTTCAGATTGCTATGTGACATTTTCATAATTTCAGTATAATGATGAGTGACATTTCAACAACTATGAGTGACACTTTTTCGCAAGCAAAATCAAGCAATGAAGACGAGGGAAACATTTAAATATTAGACATTACACTCATTTGAGCAATGAGAAACTTTACGAAGATCTTAAAACTGCTCTAAAGTACCATAAATGTAAGGGCACTAACCGGAGACAGACTGCGTGATTGCAGTTGTCAGTAACAGAAGGCAGGCACTGCAGATGCTCAGAAGATTATCTCATTGTTCTGATCATTCATGACTGTGCTAGCCTAAAAAGCAAGTTTTATAGCATAGCGTAGTAAGTGCAACTCGGAGGTTACACCGTCACTCAGTCTCGCAGCAGGCTGGGTCACGTCAATGTCCTTCAAAGGCTGCTCCACTCACTCAAGGCACTGCAGCTCAGCACCTGCTCTTGCAACACACATGTAGGGCAAGAGAAGGGTTCAGTGCTTGCAGCCCCCATTCTGAGTGGTGGTGAAATGCTCTGGGAGGGGAGACTGCTGTGGCTAGGGTTGCCACCTGGCTAGTTTTCTACCAGCACCAACAGTATTTTATGTCTTGGTTAGTACAAAACAAAGCCAAATCACGAAAAGATGGTATTTTTAGCCATTATCCTTACATTCTTCAAACAGCAAATCTAAATAGAAAGCAGTTTTTAATGTGTTCTAAGCTACTTTAACAATTCGTGGTTAATAATTAAAGGAGACAAAAAGCAACAAGCACTGGCGTTGCCAATAGGTTTCGCATTTGGAAAGTTTGGAGCTATTGGTTTTGTAAATGACATTTTATATTTATATATCGTTATTGGCATTGTCAATAACAATATATAAATATAAAATGTAATTTACAAAACCAATAGCTCCAACTTTCCAAATGCGAAACTTATTGGCAACGCCAGTGCTTGTTGTTTGTACTTCCTGCCCAGCAGATTACTGCATTGTCAAACATGGTAGCATTCTTGCTTGAGATCCAGCAGCTCGTCCGGGTCTTTGTGCTGGCCCAAAAGCAAAAGCAGAGCCTCTAAAAAAAATATACATTGCATATTGTCAAGGGCCTTGCATGTGCATACAGTAGTAAAATAAATATTTAAATTTCCGTGTACTGGATTATGGCCCATCCTGAATGAGTAATAGGATTTTCCTTGAGCCGTGTCAACCTAGAAGGGATCTAGTGATGCAAATAACGTCTTCCTTTGCTTAACTTCTCTTTCAACTCATAGTCTCAACGCTGTTGGTCGCTGAACCTCGTGAAAGCCCACGGATTCTTCCCGGAAGTGAAACCGATTGCGTGCAATTCAAATCATTCTTTCTTTCCCAGCCCTAATGAAACATTACACCGGACGCAATTATGATATTTCTACAGTAGAGTGACAGCGTTTGACACTGTGCAGTATGAGTGTGCATGTTTGTGTAATAAAAACAACGAGTACCTTGTTATGAGTGTGACACCGACCGTTCTGTGACCGCTGGTTCACTGAGAGTGGCTTCTTGTGTGGTCTGCAGGCGAGAGTCCCAGAGCCTTTGTAATCCACGCTGACGTCAGTGTTGGTTTAACATGTTTAAACTTTGCGATAGATTGTTTAATAGTAATGCTTGCGTTATGCACGGCCTCGCTTGCTGTGGGGCCGTAGCATTGGAATTTCACTGTGGCGGAGCTGGCTGCAGCAGGAGACCGAACCCCATGCGCCGCCCTGCTCTTTTAGTGAAGCCTGCACGCTCTTGCCTCTGACAGTAGGGTAGGGTAGGGTTAAAGATGAGAAAATGCTCAGAGGGGCTAGAGCTGTCGTTGGGTTCGAGTGATGGAGCCACCCTGACACGAAAATGCCTGTCTGATGTGATCTGATGTTTGGGGGCGGGGCTGCTAAAATAAAAAAAATTCATGAAACGTCATAGCACATTTCCGTTTATAGTGAAGATAGTAACATTTGTATCGCGTTCCTTAATACAACTGCATTCTAGCATTGCTCGTCGGTGAGATATTAAAAAGTCCCTGGTGTACGCAGATCCCAATAAGGACGTGCATGACTGAAGTGAGGGAATTAGACGCAGCGTGCAGTGTACTGCTGTGTTTTTTATTTTGTTTGTGAAGTAATGGACTATTCTAATTAGGGCCTCGCAATGCTGGCAAATGGCCGGAGGGAAGCCGGATGGGGGTGGGAGAGCCTGGTGGGGGGGGCGGGAATGCGAGGGAGGAGAAGTGTGGCAGGCGGGTTAGGTGGCGGAGCTGGCTGCAGCAGGAGACCGAACCACATGCGCCGCCCTGCTCTTTTAGTGAAGCCTGCACGCTCTTGCCTCTGACAGTAGGGTAGGGTAGGGTTAAAGATGAGAAAATGCTCAGAGGGGCTAGAGCTGTCGTTGGGTTCGAGTGATGGAGCCACCCTGACACGAAAATGCCTGTCTGATGTGATCTGATGTTTGGGTTTGGGGGCGGGGCTGCTAAAATAAAAAAAATTCATGAAACGTCATAGCACATTTCTGTTTATAGTGAAGATAGTAACATTTGTATCACGTTCCTTAATACAACTGCATTCTAGCATTGCTCGTCGGTGAGATATTAAAAAGTCCCTGGTGTACGCAGATCCCAATAAGGACGTGCATGACTGAAGTGAGGGAATTAGACGCAGCGTGCAGTGTACTGCTGTGTTTTGTTTGTGAAGTAATGGACTGTTCTAATTAGGGCCTCGCAATGCTGGCAAATGGCCGGAGGGAAGCCGGATGGGGGCGGGAATGCGAGGGAGGAGAAGTGTGGCAGGCGGGTTAGGGAGATGCGTGGAGGGAAGCCGGATGGGGGAGGGAGAGCCTGGTGGGGGGGCGGGAATGCGAGCGAGGGGAGAAGTGTTTTAGGCGGATTAGGGAGATGCGCGTGCTTGTGTGGTCACGTGACCCGCTTTTGTGGCCACGTGACCTCACATGCACTGTGAAGAAACCGCGGTGAAACCGCAGTGGTTTCACTAGTCGATCAAGCCCTTGAATTTTCGCCTATTCCATTCGCTAGCGAATGGTAATAGGCGAAACCTAAAAAGTGATGTTACAAATACATATATGGTTTGGTTTAAAATCCTATTTAGTATCATAACCCGGACCTGTCAGAGTCTTAAAGGAAACAGCAACTGGTAAGTATTTATTTCATGGAAAAGAGGCAATCTGAGGCGAGACCACTGAAAATACATCAGAGTCATATTGGGTATACTCAAGCCTGCCCTGTGCCCTGGCGGAGGAGAGGCTAGTTGAGCTGTCTCCCTGTACCATAGGCCGGCAAGTGAGATGAGGAGGGGCAGTGGTGAAATTAAAGAAGAGCAACTTGTGTGCAGTGTTTTCCATATTTAGTGGTAAATTAACTTTGAAGTGCACTTTGGAACAACCTCTCAGCATAACACAAGAGATTGTGATCCTTATTGGAAATGATTTACTTTAACATCCGTGTGCAACCACTGAGGTCACAATCTATAATTAACTGCATGTTAACGTTAACCTGGACGAGTGTACTTTAAATCAATCAATTCGTCTTTATTCGATCATGTTAAAAGATCATAAAAGCACATATAAATAAGTAATTAATATTATTTCAAATTTTTATCTTTAAAAAATACAAATATTTCATCACAATTCTAGGATAAAGACGAAAATACATAAGAAATATTAAAAGGAAAGAATTCCATTTCATGTACATGCTAGGTGTGCTTGAATTATTATTTTTACAGACTCTGTATCCTACAGACTATCCCTTTCCTCTTCCAGGCCCACAGGAATGACGCAACTGAATAACTGGGTGTGAGTGTTTGATTGATTCAGATGCTCCGTCCATCACCACCCCCTTTTGTACCGCTTTTGGCCGCCATGAGTGTGGCAGGGTATGCTCAGACGTGAGTCCCTTGCTCACTTTGCCACTGGATTCAAGCAAGCCGGGCTGAAGACGGCTGGAATGCCAGAAACCGGTCCTCGGAAGCTTGTTTCCGGTCCAGGGAAGACATGGCTTGGCAGTTCGGGCTGGACTGTTCCCATGAGGCACAGGGTCAGACGGATTTCCATATAGCCATGTCAGAACTGGGGTGGCAGAGTGGGCTAAAGAACAGTGATGGATTAAACCCAGATCTTTTGACTGGGTGTGAGTGTTTGATTGATTCAGATGCTCCGTCCATCACCACCCCCTTTTGTACCGCTTTTGGCCGCCATGAGTGTGGCAGGGTATGCTCAGACGTGAGTCCCTTGCTCACTTTGCCACTGGATTCAAGCAATCCGGGCTGAAGACGGCTGGAATGCCAGAAACCGGTTCTGAGAAGCTTGTTTCCGGTCCAGGGAAGACATGGCTTGGCAGTTCGGGCTGGACTGTTCCCATGAGGCACAGGGTCAGACTGATTTGCATATAGCCATGTCAGAACTGGGGTGGCAGAGTGGGCTAAAGAACGGTGATGGATTAAACCCAGATCTTTTGACTGGGTGTGAGTGTTTGATTGATTCAGATGCTCCGTCCATCACAACCCCCTTTTGTACCGCAACTGAATAACAAACCAGAGGGTCAGGGAGTGTTTTAAAAAAATATAATGCTCCCCGGCACTGCTTAAAATTCACTTTCTTTAGTATTGGTTTAAGGTGAATATTCCTTTCCTTCTCGTATAGGCTTAAAAAAAATGTATATGCAATTCTGTTTGAGGTGACAGGTTGTCACAAGGGCACGCACTTAAGTCGGCGTGATTATATATTTTTTCCGGGTAACCTAACATCAGAGGAATCAAGTTGGTGCGAAACCTTAGTAGTATAAATCTATTTTGCATCCAATGTACATTTACTAGATAAGAGAAACCTCCTCCAATTAATGGTGGGTTGAAGCCATATACCCAGGCTGCATATTTCTCTTTATGGTGTTCATTACGTTTATACTTGGCCATCAACATAAACATATCACTAACCCTGTGTTTGGGAACCTTCTTGCAAGCTAGGGGATCTTTAAAAAGTCAGTGGAGACCGATCTCCCCGAGCGCTGACTCTACATAACTAAGCCACCAAGACCTCTTCCATTTGTCCATTGCTAAGCAGCTCCTTCATATTGATTGATTCAGTGGAAACTGTGTCTCTCCTCCAGATTGAATGCCAGAGGAGGAGTGGAGCTAACCGTATGTAGTCTGAGATATAAGGTAGATCCAGTTCAGAGTGTAAAATCCCATTTGTCAGGGAGGGAGGTAAACCCACTACAGATTTAAAGTATACATTTTCAGTAATTTGTAGTGGTGTCTGTGCAACCATACTCCACACCCCACACCTGCTTTAACTCTTGCCTGATATATAATTTTTATCGGTATTAGGGGTTTTGCACCCAATTTTCTGGCAAAGCTTTTTATAGCACCAATACCCCTCTCCATTATCATCTTTCTCCCCTCCACCAGTTTTGCCCACAACAGATCTTTATCAAAAAGGATGCCCAAGTAGGGAAAGGAATCCACTACCTCAATTTTTTGGACTTCTGCACAGAAGTGCAGTACCTTTTCTTTTTTTGTTGCCCCTGCTATTAATACAAAAGATTTAGTTTGGTTCAATTTTAGCTGAAGTGAATCCATGAAGGAGACATGTGCGGTTATGAACCTTTGTAGCCCAATCCCTGTTCTAGAGATTACAACCGCTTTGTCTGCGTGACGCCAGTAGTGGTAGCATTCGATTATCAAAAAGAGGAACATCCCTGGTGGCCGCTGTTAATGCCTTTTCTACTCCGTTTGTGTAAAGCGAAAAGAGAAAAGAGAAAAGGGGCCAATACACAACCCTGCCTTTACTCCCCTGGAGATTTTAAAGGAATGTGTACAGTCTCCAGTTTTGGTGTAACGCACTGATGCCGTAGCGTTTGCATATGATTGCCTAACTTTAAATCATTTGTGTGACATTTGGTGTGATTTAGAGACAACAGGTACTGACTCGCAGACTCGAGTGCCGCTGCAGGCAGCATTGACCAGCATTGGGCAAGCCTCACAGAAGAGTCTGAGTAGTCGGGCTGACTGACGCACGCATTAGTGACAGAGCCAGCAAGATTGTTGAGGCATGAGTGCATTAAAAGAGCGTGCCCTGCCAATAAACGATATCCTACAGTTACTGGCTGCATATACAGTGTAATTAATTTAAAAATGTGTGCAATGCCCAAGCCTTTTTTCCAGCAGCTGTCTAACGCCAGGCATTCAGGTCAGTTCCGCTGCACAGCCTGGACTATGCTGCTATGGGGGGCTATTGAAACAGGAACTACTCCGATCAGTGGCGCGGCGCCTCGCCCGGTACAGTCACTCTCAGCTGTTGGCCGCCGGTGGAGTAATAGGTCTTGTCCGTGATTATTGATTTGATTTACAGCGCAGCGGTGAGTTACCTGCCGCTATGTGGCATTGCCACAAGCAAAAAAATCATTTATTACTGTTCGTTCAACTCGCGCCTACGGGCGGGTGGACTTCTTTCGACTGCCTATTAACAGGCTCACCTAACTGACTGCGTCAGTGCTAGCCATTGGACACACTGACTTCTGACGTCAGTGGCAGTGTGTCTTGGGTGAAGAATTCGATAATCATGTGTTAATAGTTGTTACATTGTTACCAGAGCAGCTAGGACTGCCTGCGAGCAGCCTGAGTCAGCCCCCAAGCCTGCCGAACCGGCACTTCAGCTTAAGTTATGGTGCATTTAGAGCAGAGCTCCGGCGTGCTGAGGGGGCACTAGAATGCGTGACAATGCATTTCAGTGCGGTGATGCAGGCCACCACACTGAAATGCGTTAGTCTAACGCCTGATGCATGATACTTGGCAAGGCTGGGTAAGTGACTTGTTCATCTGATAGAGACCTCTTAGACACAGATTCCTTACCTTATAATAAATACCCAAGCAATAATTCCCTGGAGGTGGGTCTGTGAAACAGTTTCACATTAGAAAGTCCTGCAGGACCGAACAAGCAAAATGACCGTCCCAAAGGACCTGACTGTCCAGGCAGTAAAGCATCGTGAATATGTGTAGAGAAACCCACGATGCTGCCTGGCACATATCTAGGAACGGAACTCCGCATGCTAACGCCGTGGTCCCAGCCTTAGCTCTGGTGGAATGAGCACACAATCCCTCAGGGGGTTGCTTCTTGGCCAATGCGTAGCAAGTATTAATGCAAAGCATGATCCATCAGGAGATGGCCCGCTTCTGCACAACCTTTGCCTTCTTCCCTCGGACATACCGCCATGAAGAATTGGTCGTCCATCCAGAACACTTTTTGAAGGGTCAAGATAGAGAGACTATGATCTTTTTTGGTCCAGTCAGTGAAGGTTGCTCCTCTTATTTAGAGGGATGTGGCAGAGTGTGAAAAGTAGACAGGGCGAGGGATGACCTACATGAAAGGGAGTAACATTTGGCAGAAAGGAAACTCTAGTGTGAAGCACCAGCATGTCTGGGTAGATGCTCAGGTATGGAGGCTTGGATGAGAAAGCCTGTGGCTCACTGAACGCTCCAGGCAGATATCATTGTCACCGGAAAGGCCGTCTTGATGGTAAGGAGCCTTCGAGGACAGTTATCCAATGGGTCAAGAGGGTGTGTGTGGGGGGCACATTAGAAACGCTAGATTAAGGTCCCACTGAGGCGTGTGGAAGAAAACGTGCTGCAGGCCTTTCAAGAACTTATTTGCAACAGGGGATTTGAAAAGGGATGGCTGATCTGGCAACTGCAGAAAGTTAACACTCTAAGGTGCCAACAGCAGAGTCCTGCTGGGCAAGAGAAAGAATAAACCTAAGGACCTGAGAGTGGAAGGATAAATAGAGAACCTTTTTCCCTGCACACCATGCCACAAACTTGCCCTAACGACAGGTGTAAACCGTCTTGGTGGAGGGCTGCCGGGCTGCCAAGATAACATTGCAGGCTTGGGGTGGCAGGCCGAAAGCTGTCAATTGTTGCCGTGCAATCTCAAAGCATGAAAGAGGAGCATTGACAGGTTCTGGTGGAGAACCCTCCCCTGCTGCTACGACAGAAGATTCTCTCGGAGGGTCAGCCTGATCGGATGACCGATGGCCATGCTCAAAAGCGCAGGACACCAAATTTGCCAAGCCAGAGCCACAAGGATGACTTGGGCCAAGCTGTTCCAGATCTTCTTGAAAACACTGGGCAGGAATGGTATGGGCGGAAAGGCATACAGGAGGTCCGAGCTCCACTTGAGATTGTATGACCAGTCCAGATCCATCTGTGAATGAAAGGGGCCTGACTGGTGCGGGGAGGGCCCCGCCTGCGGGAACCAGTAGGGACTCCTCCCCAACGGCCCCATAAAATTCTTGAAGGGCTTCGGCTGCCTGGTGCTGGTCATTGGATAAAGTTCAGATTGCATATGACAATTCTAACACAGTTTACTGCAACTTAAAGTTACCTGGAATTCCCAGCCTGACGATGGGGAATGATTCAACCATGTGAATATGTGAAAGACCCAATGCTGAAGAAAAATAAATCTATTTGGTTGTGTGTTGCGCAATTCTATGAACTTTGAAGTCGTGCTATCTGCTGTTTGCTCCTGCCATTACAAATGAGTTTGAATTTTCTAGTATGAAAGCATTCTAGGCAGTGCTTAATTTGTGTAAAATAAAAGTGCCAGGGCCCTCCCAACTGAAGCTTGCACCACCCACTGCCCTTGCCAGCGCTGCCAATGACAGTGCCAACACAACTACTAACCTTCACACTCCTACAATAGTGACAATTCCAGGTCTCCAAAGATGTAAAAATGGCGGGTATTCATTTTGCATGTATATTGACTCAATGAACAACTGTTGTTGGACTGATCACTAAATTAAACAGACTGTGCCACCATGTAGCAGAGAGTCATAATTGCGGGTATTGACAATTAAGTGCTGGTGCCGAGGACCAGAAACCACCGGCTCAAATTAAGCACTTGTTCCAAGGTCTTCACCGATGCTAAAAGTAGAAACTGAGTTTTAAAAGAAGCATGCCAATCAAAGTCCCTCAGGCTTTGGGTCAAATGAAATAAATTAAAATAATGTCTATTTTAATTTAGCAGGGACATGAGAACCAGCATATCTATTTGAGCTGTAGAGTACACCCCATTACAGCTGTAGCTTTTTGTTCAATCCAACTTTCTTTTCCTGGGTGAGAAAGGGGAAAGACAAGGAACAAGCTATGACAGTACACAAGTGCTAAGGGATAATAACTATAACAATAATATAGTTTGACTTACTTCCTGACATCAAGTAGATTCCATTAGGGTCAACGGCTAGGCTTGTCACAGAATCCAAGTGAGCAACCATAGAATGTATCATTTTACCTGAGAACAAATATAAACAAAAGTTGTGATAGTCATACAAATGTAAAAAACAAAATCTGTATGTTAAAATTTCTCGCCATTTCATCCACTGTACCACAACATTTCTTCCAACACTATACCATGGCCTTCTTGGTAAATTGCATGGTGAATGGAGATCAGTCTAACAATTAAAACAACTGCAGCGTGTCCTCTATCTTGATCCTACTGCATGTCTAACAGTTGCAGCTTGTCGAAATGAAAAGTGGAAAAGAAGCTGAGCCAACTGTACAGGGTAAACATCGATGATGTAAAGACTATATTTTAGGATTAGGAGTAATAAAAGTTAAAGAATGGTACCCGTAACAATGGTTTTGCTGCTTGATACCCTTTTACATTCACGCTGGGAAGTGTTCAGCAAGCAAGTGGTCGAGTATGTGTTTTAAAATGAAACAATTTTGGCAGAGCTACATGACTCCTGATTACGTTGGCTATGAGCCCCAAAACTCGCTCTCTAATTTAATTTTACATTTTTTCCCCTCTCCTCCCACTTCCGTTCCTGTGGAGGTGGGCTGGTCACAAGCTAACCTCAAGCTGCAAAATCACTGTTACAGGTAACAGGTTTATTTTTTAGCCTGAATCATCGTTTGGAATCACATTTTGTGCATACATTTTCTAGCAGTATTACATACCTACACTTCTTTTTTGGGAGTCAATACCCATACAATGTTTTGTGAAGGTATGGGTGGATGATGTGACAGTTCCAAATATATACACACACATGTCCATTTATGATGCATTAGCAAAAAAAAAAAAAAAAAAACGTTGTTGCTTCCTTCTTTCATGTGCTATGTACCTTTGATTTGTTTTTGTTTAGTCGTCTTATTTATTTTCCAAGTAATAATTATTAATTATTCACACATCTAAATAATGTAATGCTCTATCAGGGTGTTTCAAACAATGCAGGAAGACGAATAGATGGTTTTCATGTGAAATACTGATACAACCGTAGGAATTAATTTAGAATTTCTTCCCAGAGCGGATATATATATATATATATCCTAAGATCTACCCCTTTCCATTTACAATGTGGACTCCTTCCAATTGGATGAACAGATCCTTAGTTGAGATTTCCCTCATTGTCACATGATTTAAATGATAACTCAGACCATTGGATCTAATATCAGGCAATGAATCATTGAAATATCAATGATAATCTATCATATCTCAATGGGGAATTTGGATCGATTATAGAATTGTGATTTTGTTTATATTCATGAAAGGATTAATCATGAGAGCTTGATTTATAATCATGTTATGGGAGAAGAGTTTTGTTAATTTTGGTAATCGTGAACCAAATGATTGTGTCTAATATTGATTGGCTCTTTATTACTGCGATCCTATCCAAAGTTGTATTAGACGGTGACGTGCCGATACACGGCTAGATTATTTGAATTCACCGACCAGGGAATTAACCAATTTATTTAATTTGACTTATACCTCTTCAATTTTGGATAACCAATGAGTGAGGACTATCTATAATTCCCAAACAACGAGGACGCGATCGCAGTAACTGTTCACGAATTTGAACCACTGGGTTGAAGTGTGTGTATATATTGCATATATATTCTGTAATTATCTGTTAATAGGGCCGCCTAAATGACATTGATATGCCGATACACGGCGAGATTTAGTTCATTTTACTTTAAGAGTTAATTGGCATGAGTATCACATCTGGTAAACAACACAATGGAAATATGCGATTGTGTGAAGTACAACCCACTCAATAATGGCTGCCCTCTTTCGGATGTTGAATGTTGTCCGTCTTTCCTTTTCATGAAACAGTGAATGTATTGTATATATTGTGCCCGGAAATGCGGCGCATGTAAACACTGACGAAGGACTTGATGTCCGAAACGCGTCTGCCTTTCTGTCCAGAAGCCGAATAAAGGATTGCTTTTCACTAATAACCCCCGCGAGTGCGTTATCTTCTCTGTAAGGGGGGACGAGCGGGGCTGCATATATATATATATATCTATATATATATATATATAGATATACACACAAACACACACATATATATATATATATATATATACACATACACATACATACACAGATATATATGTTCTGAAAAAAACAAAGGTTAAAGTAACGTTATGGTTAGGTGAATATGTCAGTAACATTAACATACTCTGCACCGCTTTTTGTTTTATTAGTTACTTGATCGTTTACTGGTTTCTCATATATGTACTTGACTGTTATCCTATTCTACTATGCTAGCATATTGTACCCAATATTGTTTTAATCACCCTCATGTTGCCCCTACCCCTGTCTCTGTAAAGCGCTCTGATATCTGCAAAGATCTTGTTCGCGCTATATAAAACTTTGAATAAATAAATAAATAAATTCTAAACAAAAATAAATAAAACCGTAATTAACTAGTTCTAATTAGCAGAGCAAACTATAACTTCCATCGCTGCCATGCACTGCTGATGACCTCAAATATAACTTCACTTATGACATCACTAATGGCATCTTAAATTACATCATTGATGACATCATCCAAGGAGTGTGCTAGTTTGTTTTATAGTTTACATAGTGGCGGGTAACTACATTATTTTTCCAACTAATTTGGTACAGCCAGTGTCCAGTTAATGGGTGTAATTGTTTACAAAACGCAGGTGCTTCTAGTCTAGCATAGGTGTGTGAAGGTATTGAACACATATTTGAAGAGTAACTGTGTGCAGATGACAGTTGACAACTTGTTTCCATTATGTTCCACACAAGGTTTTTTTGCTCTAGTTTTTTTGTTATAGTTTCAGCATGACATTTTTTACATAACATAGAATAATGTGTGCATGAGTAGCTAACCTATGTACACGTGCTTTTACTTCAAAAGATGGGCAGTATCTGTAAGGCTTTAACCACAGAATGAAAACTGCAGAAAGTGTGATCTTTCCCACCTTCGTTATTTTAAGCGAATAGTGTCTTTTTTGGCAAGTGTTGTATAGACTGTACACTGTTCTTAGTAGATACTTTCTAATACTCTAATGCTTTTCTCATGATTGTTTAACTGTCTGCAAACAGTGTGGTACAGAATAAACTCTATCCATGGCGTAAACACTGTTTAGAGTACCCACTGTTTTACTCATCAACTTCATTTCCCAATGTAGGTTGGATGACTGAGGGTGTTTTATACAAGTAAAGGCTATCTGTAGTAGGCATAATTTTTGGAATGAACGTTGAGTATTTTGAGGAACTTGGCTTTCTCTGAGCAGCTATATACATACTGAATGTAGAAAACTGTTTTTTTTTTTTGCTTTAGTACCCCCACTTCTTGTGGAGAAGTGTGGCTCACTGGTTAGAGGAGGCAGACCTGGAAGCAAAGGTCAGCCCGGGCCCAGGGTTCAATTCCCGGCTCGGCGGGGTCTTGAGTTGTAAAATGTCCATGGACTCGACAATTCTCGCTCCGGTGCCTACTCGATTCACGGGTTCACACTCTGCTACTCTGGGCAATAGCTTGCTTAATCTCCACAACGGCCCCTCGCGGCGGGATGCCTGGCTTTCACCTTGCGGATACCCTGCCGGGGTTATCTCACAGGGGAATACCAGGACGGGTTCCCTAAGCAAGCGCTTAGAAACCGCTTGGTGATTTGCGCTATATAAATTCCTGTACATTTACATTTACTTCTTGCCTGGTATTTATGAAACTTTGACTGAAGCGCACTGGGTTCCAGCTAACCAGGTCCCCAGTTCCAGTGTTCTTCCCCCAAAACAAGACAACTGGTCACTTGATCACCCATTCACCAGGCCTTTAGCAAATGTAAGTCCCTAGCAAATGGTACCTCTGGCACCCAAGGCATAGGTACTTAAAACGGTCCCTACGAGGTGAGCAAATCTTGTGCCACTCTAAGGGGCCCAGCACCAAATGCTCACCGAATGCCAATGCAGGCTGCATGACAGGTGCTCTAAAAATGGAAACACAGCAGAACACCTACTTGTGTGTCATGGCCCTTAACACTACATGTAATATTTGACCATGTAATATGTGTAAGTCGCCCCTACATCAGGCCTAACAGCCCGAAGGCAGGGTGCATTATATTAGATGTGAGGACATATCTGCAAGAGCAGATATTCCCCTGAGCTAGTCAGTTCCGTAACTGCCAGTACAAGTGATCAGGAAAGCCATTTTAAAACGTGTGCTGGACACTGGTGAAAGGAATATGCTACTTACCAGTATGCATCCGTTCTTGGCATGCAGGGCTGCTGATATTCACATCTTATGCACAGATCGCCGCCTAGTGTTGGGTCCGGATGATTGCACATTGTTGTCCTGGAAGAGTCTTCGAAGAATCACGAGATAGTTGGCTCCTCCCCTGGACTACAGTGCTCATGGGCATCCTCTCCATCCTCAGATTGTTTTTCGCCATTGTGGCAGGGATGGAGTATTATACAGTAAGTGATGTCCATGCTAGAGAATGATACTGAGTGCTACAGCTGCGACAGGCACCGGGGAGGAGGGAGGGCGGTGTGAATATCAGTAGCCCTACATGCCAAGAACAGATGCATACTGGTAAGTAGCATATTCCGTTTGAGGCATGGGGGCTGCTGAATTCACATCTTATGCATAGAATGTATAGCAGTTTCCTCCTAGCGGCGGTTGCCCGTGCCAGCTGCAGCAGTCTGAAAAAGAGTTTTGAGTACAGCCTGCCCTACAGCTGCTTGCTGTTTGGAGTGTACATCTACGCAGTAGTGTTTGGTAAATGTATGTATGGTAGTCCATGTGGCTGCCTTACATATGTCTTCTAGAGGAATGTTTCCTAGGAAAGCCATGGATGCCCCTAATTTGCGTGTTGAATGCGCTCTTGGGGGAACTGTTAATGTGCGTTTAGCTTTTTGATAACAGATTTGTATGCACTTAACAATCCATCTGGCTATACCGGATTTGGAAATGGGGTTGCCTTTGTGCTGTGGTGAGAAGGCAACAAACAGTTGCTTAGTCTTTCTGAAAAGTTTTGTTCTGTCTATATAGTACAGGAGAGCTCTTTTAACGTCTAGGGTATGTAGAGCTCTTTCTGCCACGGAATCTGGATTAGGGAAGAATACTGGCAGTTCTATCGCTTGATTAATGTGAAACTGGGACACCACCTTTGGCATAAATTTAGGGTTAGTTCGCAGCACTACCCTATTAGCGTGAATTTGTATGAATGGCTCCTGAATAGTTAGGGCTTGCAGCTCACTAACTCTTCTGAGCGATGTAATAGCTACCAGAAAGGCCACCTTCCATGTTAGGAATTGTAACTCACAGGAATGTAGAGGTTCAAAAGGTGGTCCCATTAGTCTGGTGAGAACCACGTTGAGGTTCCAGACAGGTGAAGGTGGGTGTCTTGGTGGAATGATTCGTTTCAGTCCCTCTAGGAAAGCTTTAATAGCAGGCACTCTGAAGAGCGAAAGGTGCTGCCTGTTTTGAAGGTAAGCTGCTACGGCGGCTAGGTGTATCCGTATGGAACTGTAAGCCAGATTGCATCTGTAAGAGATAACATATGATGTTTTGAGTAGATGCATCTAGCGGATTAATGTCATTATTGTTACAATAGATGACAAATCGCTTCCACTTTGCCGCATAGCATGCTCTGGTTGTAGGCCTTCTTGCCTCCTTGATAATATTCATACAGTCGGGAGGCAAGTTCAGGTAACCAAATTCTATGACCTCAGGAGCCAGATCGCTAGGTTCAACTGTTGCGGATCTGGGTGCTGAATGTCGCCATGGCTCTGCGTTAAAAGACTGGGTGTTAATTTGAGCCTTTGATGAGGCACCACGGAAAGTTCTAGGAACGAGGTGTACCACGGCTGCCTCGCCCACGTTGGAGCAACTAGGATGAGGGTCATTGAGTGCTGTCGTAGTTTGCGTGCCACTAGTGGTATGAGCGGGGCTGGGGGAAAAGCGTACGCAAACTTGCCTGACCAGTTCATCCATATCGCATTGCCCTGAGACTGCGGATGTGGAAACCTGGCGGCGAAGCTTTGGCATTTTGCGTTTTCCCTTGTGGCGAACAGGTCGATTTCTGGGTGACCCCACCTTTGGAAATACGGTTGCAGCACTGAGGGATTTATCTCCCACTCGTGCATTTGATGGCTGTGTCTGCTGAGCCGGTCCGCCATCTAGTTGTCCCTGCCTGGGAGGTGTTCCGCCATTAGGAAGATGTTTCTCTGAATGGCCCACTTCCACATGCTTTGCGCTAGATGGGACAGCTGTGGAGAGTGTGTCCCCCCCTGCTTTTGTATGTAGTACATGGCAGTCATGTTGTCCGTCCGGATCAACACGACTTTGTTGCACAAGTGTACCTTGAAAGCCTTCAGTGCCATAAAGATTGCCATCAGTTCCAGCAGGTTGATGTGCATCCTTTTTTGCTGTGTTGTCCATAGTCCCTGCACTGTGTAATGGAGGACATGAGCTCCCCACCCTAGAAGAGATGCGTCCGTCGTCAGCACTATTTGTGGTACAGGCTCCTGGAACGGTCGTCCCTTGCAAAGGTTTTGTGGGTTCCACCAATGCAGAGAGCTGTATGCACGACCGGTCACCAACACTAGGTCTTTCAATTGCCCCTGAGCCTGGTTCCACGGACGTGCTAAGCACTCCTGAAGCGGACGCATGTGTAGTCTTGCGTGAGGGACTATGAAGATGCAGGAGGCCATCATGCCTATCAACTGCATAAACACCTGTGCTGTGAGCGAATGTTGGGGTTTGAATTTCTGAATGAGTAACAGAATGCTGTGGATTCTCGCTGAGTTTGGCTGCGCCTTTGCCACCAGAGTGTCTATTGTTGCTCCCAGGTACTGTTGTACGTGGGCAGGCTGAAGATGAGATTTTGGGTAGTTTAATGAGAATCCGAGGCTGTGCAGGAGGTGAATAGTGCGGGACACGTGATTGGCACATTGCTGGGCTGACTTTGCTTGGATGAGCCAGTCGTCCAGATAGGGGTAGACGTGAATATGGTTCCGCCGTAGGTGTGCAGCCACTGTCGCTAGGCACTTGGTAAACACCCTGGGGGCTGTAGTCACCCCGAAAGGTAGTACCTTGAACTGGTAGTGCTGATTTTGGATGGTAAACCTGAGATACTTCCTGTGTGCTGGATGTATTGGTATGTGGAAATACTCATCCTTTAGGTCTAGTGTTTGCGAGGAAATCTCCCTGACTGAGTAATGGTAGGACTTGCTGTAAAGTAAGCATGTGAAAGTGTTCTGACAAGATGTATTGGTTTAGGGGCCTGAGGTCTAGTATTGGCCTGAGAGACGCGTCCTTTTTGGGGATTAAGAAGTACAGAGAGTACACCCCGGTACCCTGTTCCTGTAAGTTCTATGGCCCCTTTTTGCAGCATGCTGATAACTTCTTGCTACAATTAGTCTATGTACTCTGCGGACATAGGACGGTGTTTTGGGGGTATGTTGGGTGGAGTTGAGGTTAGCTCTAGACAATAACCGTACTGAATAAGTTGTCTTACCAACCTGTCTGTGGTAATGCCTTCCCAGACTGGCAGGAACTGTTGTAATCTGCTCCCGACCGGTGTTACATGGTCTGGGGGCAGCGACAAGGCGTCACTGTTTAGTATTGGCGGAGGATCTGGTGTTGTTATTCCCTCGTCCTCTGCCTTTACTGCTGTTGCCACGGTATCCACCTCTGTTTGTTTTATTATAGGTGGTTTGCGTGTTCCCTTTATTGTATTGAGTTTGCTGGGACGCCTGGCCTCTTGTAGCCCCCTCTGTTACTGGAGCGACGAAAGGAACCTCCTCTGAATTGTTGCGACTGCAAGGCCCCCATAGATTTGGCTGTCTCCGTGTCTTTTTTAATCTTTTCTAAGATGGTGTCCACATCTGGGCCAAATAAAAAATCAGGGTTTACAGGCTGATTTAGTAATGTAGTTTGTATTTCTTGTTTGAACCCTGAGATGCGCAACCAAGCATGCCTTCTGAGCATGAAACTTGTGTTGTTGGCCCTGGCTGCAGTGTCTGCCACATCCAGTGCACACTTAATGGATGCGTTGGATATCAGTTTCCCTTCTTGGATTAGTGTCTCTGCTCCTTCCTTGTATTGATCAGGCAAGTGTTGTAGCAGTTGCTCTAATGTGTCATAATGTGCCCTATCATATCTGGCTAATAGGGCCTGTGTGTTGGAAATTCTCCAGATGTTAGCTGCTTGAGCAGCTACCTTTTTCCCAGAAGCTTCTAACACTTTAGACTCTTTGTCTGGGGGAGGAGCATCACCAGTAGTTTGGGAGTTGGCACGTTTACGAGCATTGGATACCAGCAAAGAGTCCAATGGCAACTGGCCCCGAATGTATGTAGGGTCCACAGGCGCCGGTCTGTATTTTCTTTCAATCCTGGGGTTAACAACCCTTGCTCTTGTGGTTTCCTTAAAAATATCTCCTGCGTGTTTTAGAACACCCTTTAACATTGGTAATGTTATAACAGATTTTTCTGAAGAGGAGAAAGTGTCAAACAAGAAATCCTTTCTATTAAAGCGTTAAACGCCGCTGTATCTTCTGTTGGCGAAGTTTTTATAGGATAAGAAGGAGTATCAGGGGTTTGTGACTCCCCCTGGTCGGTAGTGTCTGTCCATGCTTGAGTCTGGTCATCATGATCATCTCCTGCAGGGTAGCTATATTGTTCATCATAGTCATACCCTATGTCCTCAGTAGAGCGTGTGGGTGAGCCTGTATAAGTGACCTGGTCATGGTACCTTACAGGTTCAAAATGGACAGGTGATGTTGAAGAATCCCTTTTCTTTTTTAGTGGGATTTTGTAGGATTCCAGAGGATTTTCTGCCCTTATTTTTTTCTGTGATAGACAGTAAGTTTGCCTGTATTCGCGTCGATGTGGAGCTTTGATCATCATAGGAGGGCTCCTGGTACATAATGTGCTCTTCCAGAGGATGACTTCTTTTCCCAAGTGACACAGTTTTGGGCGATTCGATTATTGTAGTCGGATCGATTGCCTTAGGGCGTGCCGTTGGTGGCAGTCCGAATTTTATCGGCGGCTTCGGGGCTGGCGTCGGTATTGGACCAACGGACTTTGCCCTGTCGTCGTGCTTTTGGCTTTGCGTCGACTTCGGCGCTTGATGCGGTGGAGGCGAGCTCTTTTTGTTCGACTCGTCGCGCTCCTTCGAGGTGCCTTTGTGTTTCGGCTCGAGGGCTTTGACGAGCTGTTGCGTCTCGACGCCTCGGTTCGAGGGCCTTTCGAGGCTCGAGTCCCTTGTTTGTGTCTTTGTTCGTCGACGCCGCCCTCGTGGGTTCGACGGACTTGGCTTTAGCTATGGCCTGTAGCGCACCAATCTTCGGTTCGACACCCTTTGTGGTGGACCCCGTAGGGTCGTGGACACTTTTCTTCGACGTCGAATCGGACGTGGTTGCACTCTTCGATCCGAGGACTGTCTTTAGCAGTTTCGGTTTCGATTTTGCCTTGATAGCTTTCGGTTTCGCTTTCTGTATGGCGACCGATGGCTCGTGCGATGTATTCTTAGCCGGGCCGAGACGCGCGGCTATAGAATGTTTGTTAAGGTCTTGGCTAAGGCCTTTCGGCAATGCCTCGACCTGAGCCTTTGAAAGTTTTTGAGTGTCTTTTTGGGCCCCAGTACCCGCTGTCGGGCCTGGTTCATCACTCGAGTCGTCATCGACGGCTCCGATGGGCGACACGTCGTCCCTTACCTCTTCGACGTTTTCTTCTTCTTCATCGACGCGTTCTTTGTCGTCTTTGTAGTAGTTGGAGTCGTGCTCCGAGCCTGGATCTGATGCCTGTTCCGGATCCTCGGTCTCGACGACTTCCTCGATGTCTTCATCGAAGATATTTTCTGGGTCGGGCGCTGGCTTCGTCATCGTTTGTCTTGCTGCACGTCGGAGCCTAAGCGTCTCTTTCGACCGGAACTGAGCACAAGCTAGACAGTTGTCCTCGTTGTGGTCCGGTGATAAGCACTTGTTGCACACCGGGTGTACGTCGATGTGCGGGTATTTTGAGTTACAAAGGGGGCATCGCTTGAACGGGCTTCCTTCCATCGACGATCGGGCCTTTGGTGTCGAAAAGGCCACGCGGCTCTCTACGACGTCCTGTTTCAAAAGAAATGGAACAAGAACCTCGGCACCGATCGAAAGAACAATACCGACGACCCCGAAGGCCTTTTGGCCTTGTTGCAAAGTGTTCCGAACTTGAGTAAAGAAAGTACATCCGAACCCAATGGCGGAAAAAAACAATCTGAGGATAGAGAGGATGCCCATGCGCACTGTAGTCCAGGGGAGGAGCCACCTATCTCGTGATACTTCGAAGACTCTTCCAGGATAACAATGTGCAATCATCCGGACCCAACACTAGGCGGCGATCTATGCATAAGATGTGAATTCGGCAGCCCACATGCCTCGAACACAAATTCCCCAGCTACATGATGGCTTCACTGAAAAAAGATATTTGGTATCAAATATCTCTTATTATTAAGCACCTTAGAGGTACCCCCTGAAAGCCTACCTACTACTGGTGTGCCAGCTGACAGGTCTTCACCAGGCTGCCACCAGAGAAGAGTTTCTGACCACCAGGGGTGAAGGCCTTTGCTCTCAGGAGGTCAGAAACAAAGCCAGATTGGGCAGAGGGCGTTAACAACCCCTCCCACAGGATGACCTGCATAATAGCATAGCAAGGCTTGGAGCTTCAAAGAGCCCATCACCTTTGGTATGCAAATCTGGCTTCTCTCACAGGAATGGATGCTGACCCCCTCTGTCCAAGGCACATTTGGCGCCTGGACATGCAGGAATATTAGAAGTCAGATAGGCGTGTTCACCTTCAGGCTAGTAACACCCCGAAGGTAGGTTACCTGAAATTAACACAACTTTTCACAGTCTGCCATTTTTGTGATGGCAAACTTAGGAACTCTGGGACAGGGCTAGGCTCAGTTTCCAGGGGAAGTGGTCATATAAGTGGTGTAGTGACCCGAGGGCTAGGTAGCCCATTGGCTACTACCCTACACTCCCCTAATGTCTCTAAAGAACGAGTTACTTACCTACGGTAACAATATATCTGTAAGAAACATAGGTTAGTTATAGATTCCTTACCTTAGAATATCCCCCAGGCATCAGACTGGATCTGGTACCTCTGTGCGCGGAAGGTGGCGTCGGTCAGCTCCGCATTCGTTGTTGGCGGGTCGCGGGGGTGACATTGCAGTAGCTACTTAGACGCCACTCTTGCGCGCTGACGTTAGTTCTGTACACTACTTTCCGCGCCAGAAACGCCAAGCAATGCAAGACAATGACCACTTGTGCACAAAACTAGGGCCCTAAAAGGATGTCATCTGAAAGAGACACGTTAGTGATAGATTCCTTACCTTAGAATATCCCCAGGTGTCAGACTGGATCCGGAAACCTTTGCGTAGCGATACCCCTGCGCGTTGGTAGGCGTCGTCCGCGGCTCCGCGTCTGTCGTCGTTAGTGCCGGAATGACGTCGCCGGAGTACGTAGACGCCGCCCTTGCGCGCGGACGTCAGTTCTTCTTTTTTCCACGCCAGCTAGGGCATAAGCTCTACCCCGTAGTCACTTTTTGACAAAACTTTTTGATCTTTTGATCTGTTTTTCTCGAGTCGCTACGACTCCTACGGTGCCGGTAGGGAAGCCTGGGTTCAAACCCTGCTCCAAGTGTAGCCGACTGATGTCGGTTACGAACCACCATCGCCGTTGTCTTCAGTATCTAGGCCTCGACCACGACGACCGAACCTGCTCCGACTGCCGGGCTCTGACGTCTAAGGGTAGGCGGGAGCGGTCCCGCAAGCGGCTTGAGCTCCGGCAGTCGGCCCAGCGCCGTTCAAGGTCCCGGTCCCACAGGAGGTCGAGGGACCGGTCACGGGGTTGGAGCCCTCGTAGCTCCGAGAGTCGGCATCGGTCTTCAGGATCCCGGTCCTCGGGTTAGAGGCATGAGAGGTCGGAAAGGGGTCATCGTTCTTCCGACCCACCCCGACGATCGCGCGACGCGGCCGGGGATTCGGGTGACACCACCCATGCGGTTACGTCGGAGTCGCGGGCGTCGTACCCTGCCCCATACCTTCCGGTCCCTGGGCACGATGCGACGCCAGAGGAGATCGAGCGGTACCTCATGGCCATGAGGTCTCTCCCTCCTCCGCCGGGCTCCGTGGCGCCTTCGGGCCCAGCTGTCCCGGCTGGGGGGGCCTAGCGGGTCGGGTGCTTCGGCTCCGACTCCGCCGGGTGCTTCGGCCCCGGCGCCGCAGGCCCCCACTGGATCCGGTTCCGGGTCGTCGCCGGTCGACCTCACAACCTCACCAACGCCGGCCCCTAGGGTGTCGCCCCCGGCGACGCCGTCCCTAATCCTACCCTTGATTCGGTTCCGGCGCCGAAGTGGCGCCGCTGGGCACAGCTCTCTACGTCGTATGGAGACTTTTATTTCCACGAACCGGCCCCATCCGTTGAAAGGGTCTGTGGCCCTCTGGCACAGGAGTGCCAGTATCAACAGGACTGGACATATGAGCTTGGGGATGCCAGTGTAATGGACACTTCGCCAGGCACTGGTTTTGTCTCCCCTCCAACCGTGGCTACCGAGGCGGGGCCGCCTACAGTGTTCTGTTGACGCGGGCGGCCAAGGCATTGGGCCTAGAGCTCCCCGTCGCGGCCGTTAGGACTAACCTCCTCACTGAGGTCCTTAAACCGCAGGCAAGCTAGACTGAGCCTCTGTTGCCGTTTAATGAGGCCTTGTGTGACTTTCTTTTGGGCACTTGGTCCAAGCCCGCTACAGGTCAGCCTGTAGATAGGAACGTGGCCAGACGCTACCGCCCAGCTCCGGGTGACCCTTGCTTCTTCTCCACCCACCCCACCCCGAGAGCCTGGTTATCCAGGCCTCTATTTCCAGGACCGCATTCCCAACGGCTCCGCCCGATAGGGAATCCAAGAGGTACGAACAGTTCGGTAAGAAGGTGTTCTCGTCCCTGAGTTTGGGACTGCGGTCAGTCAATACCGCTTGCCTCTTGGGCCGCTACACCCGCACTCTGTGGGACACGGTCGCGGACGTGCTGCCACAATGTCCGGAATAGGCCCGGACTAAACTCGCCCAAGCTCTTGCGGAGGGTCGAGATGCGGCACGCTATTCCATCCAGTGTGGGCTGGATACCACGGACTCACTGGGCAGAGCGATGGCAACGACGGTGGCGGTTCGACACCACGCCTGGTTGAGGACCGCCAACTTTTCGGCTGATGTCCAGGCCACCCTTCTGGACATGCCGTTTAATGGCCATCGCCTCTTTGGCGACAAGGCAGACCATGCGCTTGAGCGTTTTAAGGACTCCAGGGCTACGGCCAAGTCCTTGGGCCTCTCAGCCCCACGCCAGCAAACGGGTGCCTTTCGCTCCTTTCGTGGCCAAGGAAGGGGCACCCCCACACGTGCTGCCATCCACGCACCGCAGACTAATACACAGCACGGTGGCGGCCGTGGAAACGGCTGTGGCGGCGGTCGGTGACAACGGCGAGGCCAGTCCACACCTCCCCCTGCAGTATCTGCTTCAAAACCCTCCTAGTCCGTGCTTTCAGGTCCATGTGACGCCAGTGGGGGGCAGGGTTCGCCATCACCACTTCCACTGGCGCACTGTCTCGTCGGACATTTGGGTGCTGCAAATCGTCCGAAGGGGCTACTCCCTCCCGCCATGCCACCGCAATACCACCGCGTGTCGGGGCATCACTTGCAACTTCTGAAATAGGAAGTTACGGCCCTCTTGACCAAGGGGGCCATCGAGTGCGTTCTTGGGCCAGAAGTAGGGTGTGGTTGTTACTCCCACTACTTTCTTGTACCCAAGAAGGGCAAAGGGGCCTAGGCCCTATCTTTGACCTACGGAACGTCAACGGCTTCCTCCGGAAGGAGAAGTTCAAGATACTGACTTTGGCTCCGGTCTTAGCTGCCCTAGACCCAGGAGACTGGATGGTAGCGTTGGACTTGCAGGACGCCTATTTCCACATCCCCGTCCTGCTGGCCCACCGGCGTTACCTGCGAATCACGGTAGGCCACAAGCAATTTCAGTTTACCGTGCTCCCCTTCGGCCTTACCAGCGCCCCACGGGTGTTCACGAAAGCGATGGCGGTGGTCGCAGCTCATCTGCGCAGGTTAGTGGTTTCAGGCTTCCCCTACCTCGACGACTGGTTGTTGAAGGCGGGCTCGCCCCAGACAGTCAGCCACCTCCAGACTACGGCCGACCTCCTGCACCTGCTGGGGTTCTCCATCAATGTGCCGAAGTCATACCTGTGTACCTCTCAGAAGCTCCTCTTCATAGGAGCGGTTCTAGACTCGGTGCACTTTCGGGTTTATCCTCCCGAACAGCGGGTTCGGGATATTCAGGCTCAGATTCCAATCTTTCAGCCTTCATCCCGAGTCTCGGTCAGGTTGACGCTGCGGCTTCTGGGGCTGATGACCTCCTGCATCCTTCTGGTGCATCACGCCAGGTGGCGGATGCGGGCTCTGCAGTGGGACCTGAAGTTTCAGTGGGCCCAGCATCAGGGCAACTTGTCCGACCATGTCTTGATCTCGGAGGGCACTGCAAGACAGTTGCAGTGGTGGCTCACGGACCGCGATTGGGTCAGCGGCAGATCCCTCTCCCTACCCCAACCGGAGCACGTAGTTGTGACGGACGCGTCCCTCCATGGCTGGAGGGGCCACATGGGAGAGGCGGAGATCAGAGGCCTCTGGTCTCCGGCGGAGACCCAGCTCCACATCAACCTTCTGGAGCTGCGGGCGATCCGACTTGCACTGAAGGCATTCCTCCCCTCTGTCCGGGGGAGTGTAGTGCAGGTGTTCACGGACAACACCACCGGCATGTGGTACTGCAACAAACAGGGCGGGGTGGGGTGGGGTCGTGGACCCTCTGCCAGGAGGCTCTGCGCCTCTGGCAGTGGCTGGAACATCAGGACGTGACCCTGGTGGTTCAACACCTGGCAGGATCTCTAAACACCTGGGTGGGCAAACTCAGCCGTCGGTGCATGATGGATCACAAATGGCGTCTGAACTCGGACGTGGCGCAAGGCCTCTTTCAGCCGTGGGGAGACCCTTGGTTAGATCCATTCGCCACAGAAGAGAACGCGCAATGTCATCAGTTCTGCGCGTTAGAATTTCCAAGGCGGCACTCGCTCGGAGACGCTTTTCGTCGCGAGTGGAGTTGCGGTCTATTGTACCCCTTTCCGCCTATACCACTTCTGCCCAGAGTGCTGAAGATCAGGCGCAACCGGCCCCAGGTTATCCTTGTGGCTCCGGACTGGGCACGAAGATATTGGTATCCAGAGCTTCTCAGCATGTCTGTCGATTCCCGATTCGTCTGCCTCTTCAGGAGGACCTTCTGCTGCAGCAGCAGGGGACGGTCCTCCACCCGAACTGTCCAGTCTCCACCTACAAGCTTGGAGATTGAGCGGCGACAGTTGAGGCCATTTGACTTAGCCCCTGAAGTCTGTAATGTCATTCTGGCAGCCAGGCGTCCCTCCACAAAGTCGGTATACGCCTGCAGGTGGAACAGATTTGTGGCATGGTGCACAGCAAAGGCTGTGGATCCACTCTCTGCCCCCCTTTCTGAGGTTCTCCTCTTCCTTCCTTCTCTTGCCCAGCAGAGCTCTGCTCTGGGCACTATCAAGGGCTACCTTTCTGCCCTTTCCGCCTTCTTAAGGCTACCTGATCAACCCTCTTTGTTCAAGTCCCCAATTGTAAGTAGGTTTTTGAAGGGCATCACACACATGTTCCCTCCTGTTCCATTCGTGATGCCTCAGTGGGACTTGAACCTTGTACTTACTTTTCTGATGTGCGCTCCCTTTGAGCCACTTCATAACTGTCCTCTCCGTCTTCTTACTCTGAAAAATGCTTTCCCGGTTGCCATCACCTCTGCCAGGAGAGTGAGTGAGCTCCAGGCTCTTTCTTCCAAACCTCCTTTCCTTTCTGTCTATCCGGACAAGGTTGTGTTGCGGACAAGACCCTCTTTCCTGCCCAAGGTAGACACAGCCTTCCACATCGGGCAGTCCAACGCGTTGCCCACCTTCTTTCCGCCTCAGCATCCCTCGAAAGAGGAAGAGAGGCTCCACCGTCTGGACCCAAAACGTGTGCTCTCTTACTAACTGGATCGCACACGCCAGTTCCGGGTGGATGACCAACTCTTTGTTGGTTACGTGGGCGCTAAGAAAGGACGGGCAGTGCACAAGCGGACCATCTCTCGGTGGATCGTATTGTGCATCCAGGCATGTTACTCTTTGGCTAAAAAGGAACCTCCTGTTGGGCTGAGGGCCCACTCCACTCCACTCGGGCCACGGCGACTACTACTGCCCTGGACCGAGGAGTCCCCTTGCAGGACATTGTCAGGCAGCTACGTGGGCCTCGCTGCACACGTTCGCGAGACATTACTGCCTGGACAGTCAAGTCCTGAGGGATGGCTTCTTTGGCCGTTCCGTCCTCCAGGACTTTCTGGTGTGATTATTGGTTCGCAGACCCACCACCGGGGTTGGTATTGCTGGGGTATCTATTCTAAGGTAAGGAATCTATCACTAACGTGTCTCTTTCAGGTGCACAAGTTACTACTTGTGTAACGATATATCTGTAAGAGACATTAGTTAGTGATAGATTCCTTACCGACCCACCCATCCTCCCAGTTCTGAGAACCGATATCTAGGGTTAAGGTCATTCCCTTTCAGGGCCCTAGTTTCATGGCACCAGTGTTGGTTCTATCATGGCTCTGCGTATCTGGCTCGGGAAAGCTGTGTATCAGAACTGACGTTAGCGCGCGAGGGCAGCGTCTAAGTACTCCGGCGACATCATTCCAGCGCTAACGATGACGGACGCGGAGCCGCGGACGACGCCTACCGACGCGCAGGGGTATTGCTACGCAAAAGTTTCCGGATCCAGTCTGACGCCTGGGGATATTCTAAGGTAAGAGGCAGAAAGGGCAGAAAGGTAGCCCTTGATAGTGCCCAGAGCAGAGCCCTGCTGGGCCAGAGAAAGAAGGAAGAAGAGAACCTCAGAAAGGGGGGCAGAGAGTGGAGGGACGCCTGGCTGCCAGAATGACATTACAGACTTCAGGAGGCAAGTCAAATGGCCTCAACTGTCGCCGCTCAATCTCCAAGCTTGGAGGTGAAGACTGGACGGTTTGGGTGGAGGACCGTCCCCTGCTGCTGTGACAGAAGGCCCTCCTGAAGAGGCAGACGAATCGGGGGATCGACAGACATGCTGAATAGCTCTGGATACCAATATCTTCGTGCCCAGTCCGGAGCCACAAGGATAACCTGGGCCCGGTCGCGCCTGATCTTCTTCAGCACTCTGGGCAGAAGTGGTATAGGCGGAAAGGCGTACAACAGACCGCAACTCCACTCGCGACGAAAAGCGTCCCCGAGCGAGTGCCGCCTTGGAAATTCCAACGCGCAGAACTGATGACGTTGCGCGTTCTCTTCTGTGGTGAATAGATCTAACCAAGACTCTCCCCACTGCTGAAAGAGGACTTGCGCCACGTCCGAGTTCAGACGCCATTCGTGATCCATCATGCATCGACGGCTGAGTTCCTCCGCCCTGGCGTTCAGAGAACCTGCCAGGTGTTGAACCACCAGGGTCACGCCCTGATGTTCCAGCCACTGCCAGAGGAGCAAAGCCTCCTGGCAGAGGGTCCACAACCCCACCCCACCCTGTTTGTTGCAGTACCACATGGCGGTGGTGTTGTCCGCGAACACCTGCACTACACTCCCCCGGACAGAGGGGAGGAATGCCTTCAGTGCAAGTCGGATCGCCCGGAGCTCCAGAAGGTTGATGAGGAGCTGGGACTCCGCCGGAGACCAGAGGCCTCTGATTTTCGCCTCTCCCTTGTGGCCCACCTAGCCCTGGTGGGACGCGTCCGTCACAACTACGTGCTCCGGTTGGGGTAGGGAGTGATCTGCCGCTGACCCAATCGCGGTCCGTGAGCCACCACTGCAACTGTCTTGCAGTGCCCTCCGAGATCAAGACATGGTCGGACAAGTTGCCGTGATGCTGGGCCCACTGAAACTTCAGGTCCCACTGCAGAGCCCGCATCCGCCACTTGGCGTGATGCACCAGAAGGAGGCAGGAGGCCATGAGCCCCAGAAGCCGCAGGGTCAACCTGACCGAGACTCGGGATAAAGGCTGAAAGATCGGAATCAGAGCCTGAATATCCCGAACCCGCTGTTCGGGAGGATAAACTCGAAACAGCGTCAAGTCTAGAACCGCTCCGATGAAGAGGAGCTTCTGAGAGGGACACAGGTGTGACTTCGGCACATTGATGGAGAACCCCAGCAGGTGCAGGAGGTCGGCCGTAGTCTGGAGGTGGCTGACGACAGTGGCGAGCCCGCCTTCAACAACCAGTCGTCGAGGTAGGGGAAGACTGAAACCCCTAACCTGCGCAGATGAGCTGCGACCACCGCCATCACTTTCGTGAACACCCGTAGGGCGCTGGTAAGGCCGAAGGGGAGAACGGTAAACTGAAAGTGCTCGTGGCCTACCGTGAACCGCAGGTAACGCCGGTGGGCCGGCAGTACGGGGATGTGGAAATAGGCGTCCTGCAAGTCCAACGCTACCATCCAGTCTCCTGGGTCTAGGGCAGCTAAGACCTGAGCCAAAGTCTGCATCTTGAACTTCTCCTTCCGGAGGAAGCCGTTGACGTTCCGTAGGTCCAAGATAGGGCGTAGGCCCCCTTTGCCCTTCTTGGGTACCAGAAAGTAGTGGGAGTAACAACCACACCCTACTTCTGGCCCAGGAACACGCTCGATGGCCCCCTTGGCCAAGAGGGCCGTAACTTCCTCTTGCAGAAATTGCAAGTGATCCCCCGACACGCGGTGGAATTGCGGTGGCATGGCTGGAGGGGTCGCCTCGAAGGGGAGGGAGTAGCCCCTCTGGACGATTTGCAGCACCCACATGTCCGACGTGACAGTGCGCCAGTGGAAGTGGTGATGGCGAACCCTGCCCCCCACTGGCGTCACATGGGCCTGAACGCACGGACTAGGAGGGTTTTGAGGCGGATGCTGCAGGGGAAGGTGTGGACTGGCCTCGCCGTTGTCCCCGACCGCGGCCACGGCGGTTTCCACGGTCGCCACCGCGCTGTGTATTAGCCTGCGGTGCGTGGCTGGCAGCACGTGTGGGAGCGCCCCTTCCTTGGCCACGAAAGGAGCGAAAGGCACCCGTTTGCTGGCGTGGGGCAGAGAGGCCAAGGACTTGGCGGTAGCCCTGGAGTCCTTAAAACGCTCAAGCGCATGGTCTGCCTTGTTGCCAAAGAGGTGACGGCCATCAAACGGCATGTCCAGAAGGGTGGCCTGGACATCGGCCAAAAAGTTGGCGGTCCTCAACCATGCGTGGCGACGAATCGCCACCGGCGTTGCCATCGCTCTGCCCAGTGAGTCCGTGGTATCTAGCCCACACCGGATGGAATAGCGCGCTGCATCTCGACCCTCCGCAAGGGCTTGGGCGAGTTTAGTCCGGGCCTCCTCCGGACATTGTGGCAGCACGTCTGCGACCGTGTCCCACAGAGTGTGGGTGTAGCGGCCCAAGAGGCATGCGGTATTGACTGACCGCAGTCCCAAACTCAGGGACGAGAACACCAGGCTCTCGGGGGTGGGGTGGGTGGACAAGAAGCAAGGGTCGCCCGGTGCTGGGCGGTAGCATCTGGCCACGTTCCTATCTACAGGCTGACCTGTAGCGGGCTTGGACCAAGTGCCCAAAAGAACATCACACAAGGCCTCATTAAACGGCAGCAGAGGCTCAGCCGAGCTTGCCTGAGGTTTAAGGACCTCAGTGAGGAAGTTAGTCCTCATGGCCGCGACGTGGAGCTCTAGGCCCAATGCCCTGGCTGCCCGCGTCAACATAACACTGTAGGCAGCCCCCTCTTCCGTAGCCACGGTTGGAGGGGAGACAAAGCCAGTGTTTGGCGAAGTGTCCAGTCCACTGGCATCCCCAAGCTCATATGTCCAGTCCTGTTGAGACTGGCACTCCTGTGCCAGAGGGTCCACAGACCCCTCCCAATCTCCCTCATCACCCATCACCTGAAATTCAGGTCCAACAGATGGGGCCGGTTCGTGGAAGTAGAAGTGTCCATACGACGTCGAGAGCGGCGCCGGAACCGAATCAAGGGCAGGATCGGGGATGGCGTCGCCGGGGGCGACACCCAAGGGGCCGGCGCCGGTGAGGTCGACCGGCGACGACCCGGATCCGGAACCGGATCCAGTGAGGGCCTGCGGCGCCGGGACCGAAGTCGCCGGCGCCGAAGCACCCGACGGCATCGGAGCCAAAGCACCCGACCCGCTAGGCCCTCCAGCCGGGACTGTTGGGCCCGAAGGCGCCACGGAGCCCGGTGGAGGAGGGAGAGACTTCATGGCCATGAGGTACCGCTCGATCTCCTCTGGCGTCGCATCGTGCCCAGGGACCGGAAGGTATGGGACAGGTTGCGACGCCTGCGACTCCGTCTGAGCCGCGTGGGTGGTGTCACCCGAACCCCCGGACTCGTCGCTGGAGCGTCGGAAGAACGATGGCGCCTTTCCGACCTCTCATGCCTCTTACCTGAGGACCTGGATCCTGAAGACCGATGCCGACTGCCTGAGCTCGAGCCGCATGCGGGACCGCTCCCGCCTAGTCTTACACGTCAGGGCCCGGCAGTCGGAGCAGGTTCGGTCGTCGTGGTCGAGACCTAGACACTGGCGATGGGGGTCGGTAACCGACATCATTCGGCCACACTTGGAGCAGGGTTTGAACCCGGGCATCCCTACCGGCACCGTAGGAGTCGTAGCGAATCGAGAAAAACAGATCAAAAGATCAAAAAAGTTTAGTCAAAAACTGACTAAGGGGTAGAGCTTTTCCGGATCTGCGCTAGCTGGCGCGCAAAAAAGAAGAACTGACGTCAGCGTGCGAGGGCGGTGTCATTCCGGCGCTAACGACGCGGACGCGGTGCCGCGGACGACGCCTACCGACGTGCAGGGGTATTGCTACGCAAAAGTTTCCGGATCCAGTCTGACGCCCGGGGATAGTCTAAGGTAAGGAATCTATCACTAACGTGTCTCTTTCAGATATAGGGTTCACAACTCCACCTGCTCTATTTGGTGCAGTACCACATGGGGGTGGTGTTGTCTGTGAACACCTGCACTACTCATCACCAGACAGAGGGAAGGGATGCCTTTAGTGCAAGACGGATCGCCCAGAGCTCCTGAAGGTTGATGTAGAGCCCGGACTCCGCCGGAGACCAGAGGCCTCTGATCTCCGCCTCTCCCATGTGGCCACCCCATCCCAGAAGGGATGCGTCTGTCACCACTGTGTGCTCTGCCCTCCGCGATCTGGTCGCAATTGGACAGATTCCCCTGATGCTGCGCCCAATGGAACTTCGGGTCCCACTGCAGAGCCCGCATATGCCACCTGGCATGATCGACCAGCAGGATGCAGGAGGCCATGAGGACCAACAGCCTCAGAATCATCCTGACCGAAACCTGGAATAGAGGCTGAAAGATCGGAATCATAGCCAGAATATCTCTGCCTCGCTGTTTGGGTGGATAAACCTGAAACTGTGTCCTGTCCAGAACCGCTCCAATGAAGAGGAGCTGTTGAGAGAGAATCAGGTGCGACTTCAGCACGTTGATGGAGAACCCCAGCAAATGCAGGAGGTCAGCTGTAGTCTGGATGTGGGAGACGACTGGGGCGAGCCCGCCTTCAACAACCAGTCATCGAGATGGGGGAAGACTTGAACACCTGAGGGGCGCCGGTAAGGCCAAAGGGAAGCACAGTTAACTGAATGTGCTTGTGGCCTACTGTTAGAATTGGGGGTCTTTGGTTGGCACAGGTATGCACTTGTGACAAACAGGGACCCTCTCCTCTAGTCAGGGCAAGGGAACTACTCCTTAAGAATAACCCCTGCTCACCCTTTAGGTTGCGTTGCGCGAGCAGACAAGGCTAATCCTCAGGGCGCGAAGTCAGTTAAGCATTTATGACCACATACAGTAAAATCACAGACCCACCACAAATGGACACCAGGCGTAAGGTTTGTATAAAAAATACGTAGACTTTATGTAAAAAATATGTTACTATGCAGCTTTATCACAAGACCAATATAACTTTTAGGAAATGAGGCCACAGTACTTTCGTTTGGAAAAGAGTTTTTTTAAAGTTCTTAATTACTACCTATTTCACAAGGTCCACTGATTTAAAACACTGTCCCACGCCACTCGAAGCTGATCATAATCTCTTGGCACATTCCGTTGAAGAGGGTGCGCTGCGTAGCGAGCTGGCGTACTTTGTGCGGGGAGAACAGGGAGGCCCTACCGATGCTCACGCGCCTCGTGATACGGGGCGTACAGCGCGGCAGGCTTTACTGAGGGGTACGAGTCGCAGGGTGGCCGTGCGACACATTCGTGTTTCAAAGCAATGCGGGGAAAACAAACGTTGCGGACCCCAATTCCGATGCGAAGTCCTGCCGGAGTTCGAATGGCATAGTACCTGGACTTTGATGCTCTAGTCGCGGCGTTTCAGACCCTCACGGCGTACTTCGTGATGGACGAGTCGTACTCTGCTAATACGCGCCGGCCGGTGAAGCGTACCTTCGGGTCCGTTGTGGCTTGATGCTTCTGAGTAGGCGGGCGCGGCACGGGGCCTCCAGTATGGACCGTACTGGGGGCTCTTCAGGGTGCGGCGCGGCCTGTTAGATGCGGGAGGGCAAAAGCGGGGCGGCCGGTTAAGTTTCAAGCATACGCGCCGTCCGAGGCTAGGAATCGCGCTCCGATCCAATTCCGGCAGGAGGGGTGAGTGGGCACACAACACGCTCCAGTTGCAGGCGAGGTGACAGGGGAGCAGGCGGCCCGGCCCGGCACAGCGTGGCGAGAGCGGCGCAAACTCGAGCGGGGCTCTCAGCGGGCAAGGGCGGCCAGGCTCCTGGGTGTCACGGCCCTAGGAGGGGGAGAGGGCACCGGAGGTCACAGCTCCGGCAGAAGGGAAGCACACAGCTCAGCAGCAGACGGGCGAAGGTAGGATGAGCCCAATGGTCCCGGGGCTCAGGTCAGGGGGCTAGCTCAAGATCAAGCCCTTGGAGATTGTTTCAGGCACAAATGTAGCAAAGTCCTTTCTGGTCTTTTCCTCTGCTTTCTCAGCAAGGCACCAACTGCAGGGCCAGTCCTCCAGGTCAGGGACAGTCTTTCCTCCTTAAGCTTCTTCTGGGTCCTTCTAGTCGGGCAGAGGTTCTTCGTGGTCAAAACAGGATCTGATTTGTTAGGAGCAGAGCTCCTCTTTTTATACACAGTTTATTTTGTTTCTTCAGGTCAGGGGGGTCTTTGCATAGTCCAATTCAGCTCTGGAGCACTTTGTTTTGCAGTCTCTGGTTTCTCCTTTCAGTGAGCAGGGCAGGGACCTCAGACGCTCCGCAGGAGGTGGAGTCAGTATTGTGGTGACAAGTACAGTCCAGGAGCACTCTGTTGACAGTCTTCCCCTCCCTCTTCACAAAGTGCAGGGCAGAGTCATCAGTCGCCACCCAGGGGGCGGAGCCAGCATTGAGGTGGCAGAGCACAGCCCTATTCAGAGTCAAGGGGCACTCCCCCTGTAGGAGAGTAGTGTCTGCAATCCTATGATCACCCCAGATTTTTGCTTTTTGCTTAACTGTTTTACGACTTTCCCTGGCTGTGGGCCTGCTAATCAGACCCACAGCCTAGCTGTTCTCTCTCTAAATTAACTCACATGTACTTTAGGTGCATTTACCAATTGGTATTGGGACACCTTATAAGCCCCTGTACAGTGTACCTTAGGTACCCAGGGCATAGGTGTACCCAAGGCCTACCAGGGGCTGCAGCATGTATTATGCCACCCCTGGCTGGCCATCTAAGCAGACACAACTGGCTGGTAACACAGCTGGGGCAAGGTGGTGTACTCACCCTTTGCTGTAGATATATACCTATATCTAACCCCACAATGGACACATATTCTCCTATCAGTCACTCCTATGGCAGGCCTTATCAATCCTGAAGGCAGAGTGCTTGGAATTATGTGAGATGGTGCTCTGGCATGAGCTGAGCCTGTCTGCAGCTTGCGGAACCATGTCCTTATAGCTGTTCCATGATAACGCTATACCATATACTCTTAAGTGCATTATAATCCTCGCAGTTAGTGCTAACTTTGGTATAGCATTATCAAAACATGTCGTGTAAGGTGTCATACGCTTTGGAATACTACCCCCTCGCCAGTTCTGGTGACGGGGGTAGCATGCCACCCTTCTAGAGGGATAAGACATGTATGTAACTGTAACCCCGGTTAAAGTTAACCCGAGCCTTAGCATCACAAAATGGATGCTGCCACCACAGACACGAGTCTGACCTCCTGCTGCTGGGAGTCCTTCCAGCAACGGAGGCCTGGATAAAGCGTTTCCTGCCTTGGGAGGTGCTAGCACCACCCCAGACAGGATTTTGTGTATTGAGGTAGGAAGGGCTGAAAGGAATGAGACATGCCTGGGGCACACAAGGTGTCCCTGTTCATACCCCGGTTCAAACCAGTTGCTGGGGCACTCCAGCCCCAACTCTGGCGCGAAATCGGACAAAGGATAGGGGGTGTAACCACCTCCCTTCCTGGTCAAACCCATGGGAGGGACCTAGTCACTAGTACAGCCCCCTTCAGCAGAATAAAGGTAGGAGCTGGTCCCATTCCAAATTAGATTATCATGAACAACTCTACAAAGACGAAACTCTGGACTTCGATGTTCTGCTCCACAGAAGACTGAAGAAATCTCCCTTGTGGCCAAGGAGTGACCACCCTGCAACTGCAGGCACCATCAAGCATCCTAGCGGTTAACTTTGTCGTCCTTCCTGCCGGAACCAGACTTCAGAGCCCGACGAGACCCGGACTCCCAGACCTCTACGACATCTACCCACATCTGCAGCACAGCTGAGACCCGTGGGTGCGACAAGACACGTGGGACCGGCCATCTTGAAGAAACTGCACGACTTCAGAGGCATCCTCGAGTAAGTGCTTTGGGGATTGAGAAGCCCCAGCCCCGAGCAGCTCCTGCACAGAAGACCAGCCCTCCAGCATCCACGAGTTCTGCGTGGGGCCCTTTTGCTTGATTGCTGCTCGACGCGTTGTCTGGTCACTTGCAGGCTGGCTAGTGGCCTCCTAGACGACGACCCAAGAAATCTACACCGCTGGTCTGGTTGCTCCAGATAGGCCCTTGCTTCCTTCCAAAAGAGAAGCACCCCGGACCCTCCTGGTCCGCACCAGATGCCATCTTCACTCACCGCGTGGGTTGCCTTTGCCAAGGCCTGTTGACTCCGATTTCGGATCAGACACTGCCGACAGCGAGAGCCTGTGTGGGACAGCTCGTGCCTCCATCCTGGTCGTCGAAGACACCTTCTGGTCCACGTGGCTGCAGAGTCAAGCGTCCACTCTTCACCTGATTGCGACAACAGCATCTGGTTCCATCCTGGTTCCACATTGTCTCCTCTGCTTTCAGGTCTCCATCTTCCTCGATCCACCCTTGGATCGCTCCGGACATCTTCCTCCTGGTCGCCTGCAGCATCTTTCTTCAAGGCTCCATTGACTTCGACGCGGAAACCCGACACACTTTCACACCTATGCACCCGCGGCCCGTGGGTGAGGTAACGAGAGCATTTCTGTGCTCAATGGTAGATTGACTCTCCTAGTGCCCAGGTATCCTGTCGTTTTAGTCGTAACTGTCTTTACTCACCTTTTTCGTAACTTGTTGTGCCCATTGACTTTGTTCCGCATTTCGCGTGTGAGTTCACACTCTGCACACGCGTCCCGTGGGCCTCCTGCTCCTCACCTAAGGTTAGAGTAGTGTAGTCCCAGCGATCCTACAGCCTCTGGGCATCTTCATTTCCTTTATCGATCTCCTTATACCATTTACTAGGGCACCATTGTAATTTGTGCGACTTATTGTATTTTTCTGAAGAGTATTGTCATGTGCTTAGCCCTCTGATCTCAAAGAGTTCAGAGGTGTTTGTTAGTAATAAATATACTGTTTATTTTCATAACAACCTGTGTGGTGTCCTTTCATCTGATATTCAAGGGGTTATATGTGGTAAAACAGCTGGCTTCACATGCCAAAAGAGTTTAGCCTAAGACTGCTCTGTCCATGCTACCATTAGGATAGCTGGTCTATAAGGTTGACTTACAACCAATCACCATAAGGGTTGTTTGAACTGATACAAGATGATCACTAGAACTAGTGAGCATCATATATCAGGCCAACTTCTCACATTGGTGTGCAGCGGTTGGGATTTGAGCTTGCTGTTGTTTTTACCAAATATAATCTTGAGATATCATTTGAAAGATCACATAAGGTACCATAGGTACATATAACAAGCTTAGAAATACTCTGAGTTCTACTGAACCAGCTGTTATAGTAGAAAGGGCCTAGCACACCCTGACTACAACTCTTAGCAAGGGATCAGTAGGAAAACCCATAGTGTAGGTAGGTGCACACACCACCCCTAAACTAGAAAGCATGTCTACCACAGGAGAGGCCACAGTGACTCCCCTTGTGGTTAGTGACCCTCCACAGGTCCTTTCCAGATATGCAGCACTCAGCTTCCAGGAGATGAGACAATTGTGTACCTCCAGGAAACTGAAACAGGGTTCGAACCCTAACCTTCCTTTTCTGTTAGGACTCTTAGAGACCTATGATGCCAGAAGGGCCTCTAATCCAGGCCCCTCAGACCCAGCAGATGGAAGCATGCCCCCCTTAGAAGGTGACCCAGACTCTAAACTCCCTGAAACAGAAAATGTAGATGGTAGGGAAGATGGAAACTCATCTGAGGAGGAGGTAGACAATGGCCAAGCTTTAGTCAGCAGACTTACTAGGGCCAACTTAAGCCTACATGGGGATGGGTTTGGGGGAGCCCCAGACCTAGCCACAGGCAGGCCTAACCTTGGGAACAGAAGAGATAGGTCTCAATCTAGAGACTACCTCAGATCTGTTCACTCCCATGTCTCTCATGCATCTGCTCAGAGGAGGATGACTTCCCCTCAGAGGAGAGAGCATCAGGCAAAGATGAAGGAAGTTAATCTGAGGATTCAAAGGGAAGAACTTGCCCTTGCCAAGGAAAAACTTGCTTTTGCCAGAGAGCAGAAATTGAGTGGGATAGAACCCACTGGTGGCAGCATTATCCCTAGAGATAAAGACAGGAGTTTTGATAATAGACACCTGAGTAAAATAGTGCCCTCCTATAAGACAGGAGATGACATCCACAAATGGATGACTGCTCTGGAGAGGGCCTGCAAAGTACAGCAGGTACCCCAGAGTCAGTGGGCAGCTATATTGTGGCTCTCCTTTGAAGGTAAAGGCAGGGATAAGGTCCTCACTGTTAGAGATGAGGATGCTAATGACTACCAAGTCCTGAAAAATGCACTGATTGATGGGTTTGGCCTAACAACTGACCAGTACAGGTTGATGTTCAGAGACACCCAGAAAACTCAGGCTCAGGATTGGACTGACTTTGTTGATTGTGCCACTAAGGCTTTGGAAGGCTGGTTACTGGTAAGTAAAGTTACTGATTACACAGGATTGTACAATCTTATAATGAGAGAGCAAATCTTAAATAATTGTCAGAACCAGTTGTTGCATCAGCACCTGATTGACTCAGATCTGACCTCTCCCCAAGAATTGGGAAAGAAGGCAGACAGATGGGTCAAAACCAGGGTTAAGCAGCAGAACCAGGGTGGTGGCCTGAAGAAAGCAGACCAAAAGGGTAGTAATCAGAATCAACAAAATGACCAGAAGTCTTCAACCGGGCCCCAACAATCTAAGGAGGGGGGGTCCCAGAATTCCCAAAAGAAGAAGACTGATGTTCAGAAGAAATCATGGTGCCAATACTTTAAAAGTAAGACTCACTGGTTTAGTGAGTGCACCAAGAAAGGCTCAGCTCCTACCACTACTGCCCCTAAGGCACCTGCACCCCCTAGTACAGTTAGTAGTGGTAGTGTACCCCCCCCAAGGCTATAGTTGGGTTAACCCTGGGAACTGAGGTTGGTTCTGACTTAGTCAGAATACCTACTCAGGCTGTTCTTGTTTGTAGTGGGGACATGGATATGACCCCTACTGTAAGTCCCAGTACTCTGGGCAAGTACAGGCAAACGCCTTTGATCAATGGAAAAATGGCTCAGGCCTACAGGGACACATGTGCCAGTGTCACTATGGTGACACCAGCCTTTGTGGACCCTGATCAGATCATACTAGGTTCAGACTACCTAGTGACCAATGCTAGCAACGTCACTACCAATCACAGTATGGCAGTTGTTAACTTCTCCTGGGGAAGGGTAACTGGCCTCAAAAGGGTTGTAGTTAGTTCAGACCTCCCCGTGGAGTATAGGACTCATGTGGAAATGTTAGGTTTGTCAGCACATGTCCTTGCTGTGACCAGGTCACAGGCCAGAAAATGCCCAGCTGAACAAGTGCTGGATCCTGGAACAATGGACCAGACACTACCCAAGAGGAAGAGCAGTAGGGTTAAGGCAGTGCCTTCCCCCCTGCTTCAGGTGGAGGACCAGCCCTCTCAGGAGGCTGATCCAAAGACCCTAGAAGGAACTGTCCTAGAAGAACGTGAACCTGAACAGGTTGAGTTTCTTGGGACAGGGGGACCTTCCAGGGCAGACTTGAGGCAGGCACAGTTAGACTGTTCCTCCCTTGAACCCCTCAGACAGCAAGCTGCTGCTGAGGCTGCAGGGAATGCTACAGGTACCCACAAGGTGTACTGGGATGAAGGACACCTATACTCTGAGGCAAGAGACCCCAAGCCTGGTGCTACCAGGAGGCTGGTCATCCCCTTGTCTCTTAGTTTCCTCCTTACCTTAGCCCACGAGTTTCCACTTGTAGGACACTTAGGCCAGAACAAGACTTGGGACAGGCTTGTCCCTCACTTTCACTGGCCACACATGTCTGAGGACACACAAGAGTTTTGTCGCTCATGTGTCACCTGTCAAGCCAGTGGCAAATCAGGTGGCACAACAAAGGCCCCCCTTATTCCACTACCTGTGGTGGGGGTACCCTGTGAAAGAGTGGGGATAGACATTGTTGGACCAATGGACACCCCAACAGCATCTGGGCACAGATTTATACTGGTGGTAGTGGATCATGCCACCAGATACCCAGAAGCTATTCCCCTTAGGACCACTACAGCTCCTGTTGTGGCCAGGGCCCTACTTGGAGTTTTCTCCAGAGTGGGGTTTCCTAAGGAGGTTGTCTCTAACAGAGGTGAAAACTTCATGTCAGGATACTTGACTGCAATGTGGCAGGAGTGTGGTGTAAATTACAAATGTACCACACCCTATCACCCACAGTGCAATGGGCTTGTGGAGAGATTCGACAAGACCCTAAAAGGGAAGATAAAAGGGTTACCTGAAGAGCTTAGGCAAAGATGGGACATCCTTTTACCCTGCCTCCTGTTTGCTTACAGAGAGGTCCCACAGAAGGGGGTTGGCTACAGTCCTTTTGAGCTTCTGTTTGGGCATCCTGTAAGAGGACCCCTATGTCTTGCGAAGGAAGGATGGGAGTTACCTCTCAAAAAGCCTAAGCTTGACATAGTGGACTATGTACTTGGTCTCCGCTCCAGGATGGCAGAGTACATGGAGAAGGCAACCAAAAACCTTGAGGCCAGCCAAGAACTTCAAAAAGCTTGGCATGACCAAAAGGCTGTCCTGACTGTTTACCACCCAGGACAGAAGGTGTGGGTGTTGGAGCCAGTGGCCCCAACAGCTCTCCAAGACAAATGGTCTGGACCCCACACCATCATTGAGCAAAAGGGAGAGGTCACCTACCTGGTGGACCTTGGAACTCCCATGAGCCCCTACAGGGTGCTTCATGTTAACAGGCTCAAGGCATTTGTCGACAGGGAGGACATGGGCTTGCTCATGGCCACAGATGAGGGACAGGAGGAAGAGAGTGACCCTCTCCCAGACCTGCTCACTCAGAACCCTGATGATGGGTTAGTAGATGGTGTGGTCTTTTCTGACAGCCTCTCTGAGCATCAACAGAGGGATTAAAATACACCTGCCACTTTTCAAAGGTTGGTTAACCAAGTTCTCACTGGGTTGGATGACTTTTGGGCAGCATATCTAGATGATATTGCGGTCTTCAGCTCCACCTGGGAGGATCACCTGAGGAACGTTTTGGAGGCCCTGCAGAAGGCAGGCCTCACTATCAAGGCCACCAAGTGCCAGATAGGGCAGAGTCAGGTTGTGTACCTGGGCCACCTTGTAGGTGGAGGCCAGGTTCAACCATTGGAGAGCAAGATACAGGCCATAAAGGACTGCGCTCCTCCAACCACCCAGACACATGTCAGAGCTTTCTTGGGCCTGTCTGGTTACTATAGGAAGTTTGCCAAAAATGATGGGTCCATTGTGACACCACTTAATGACTTGACAAGCAAGAAAATGCCAAAGAAAGTTCAGGAGGAAGGTCCTTCTCCTACCTGGCCGCCAAGACCTGGAACTCCCTCCCTCCCGACCTGCGCCTGACCCAAGACCACCTCTCCTTCAGGAAGAAGCTCAAGACCTGGCTGTTCGAGCAGTAGCAGCACCCCCCCCCCCCCCCCCAAGCGCCTTGAGACCCTCCGGGTGAGTAGTGCGCTCTATAAATGTCCTTGATTGATTGATTGATTGATTGATTGAGTGGACAGTTAGCTGTCAAAAGGCATTTGATGATCTGAAGCAGGCCATGTGTACTCCACCTATTCTCAAGAGTCCAGACTACTCCAAAACCTTCATTGTCCAAACAGATGCTTCTGAGTTGGGTGTGGGAGCTGTTCTATCTCAGCTGAATATTGATGGTCATGACCAGCCCATTGCTTTTATAAGTAGAAGGCTGACCCCTAGAGAGAAACGTTAGTCGGCTATTGAGAGTGAGGCCTTTGCTGTGGTTTGGGCCCTGAAGAAGTTGAGGCCATACTTGTTTGGAACTCACTTCAAGATTCAGACCGACCATAAGCCCCTCTTGTGGCTAAATCAAATGAAGGGTGAAAACCCCAAACTTCTTAGGTAGTCCATTTCCCTACAGGGGATAGACTTTACAGTGGAGCACAGACCAGGGACTGACCACGGCAATGCACATGGTCTCTCCAGGTATTTCCACTTAGAACAGGAAGACTCACCTGGTCAAGGTTAGTTTAATGTCCCTAAGTTTGGGGGGGCGGGGGGTTATGTAGGAGAGTAGGGTCTGCAATCCTATGGTCTCCCCAGATTTTTGCTTCTTGCTTCACTGGTTTACGACTTTCCCTGGCTGTGGGCCTGCTGATCAGACCCACAGCCTAGCTGTTCTCTCTCTAAATTGACATCCATGTACTTTAGGTGCATTTACCAATTGGTACTGGGCCACCTTATCAGTCCCTGTACAGTGTACCTTAGGTACCAAGGGCATAGGTGTACCCAGGGCCTACCAGGGGCTGAAGCATGTATTATGCCACCCTTGGCTGGCCATCTAAACAGACACAACTGGCTGGTAAGACAGCTGGGGCAAGGTGGTGTAATCACCCTTTGCTATAGATATAGTATACCTATATCTAACCCTAAAATGGACACATATATTCCTATCAGTCACTCCTATGGCAGGCCTTATCAATCCTGAAGGCAGAGTGATTGGAATTATGTGAGATGGTGCTCTGGCATGAGCTGAGCCCGTCTGCAGCTTGCGGAACCAAGTCCTAATAGCTGTACCATGATAACGCTATACCATATACTCTTAAGTGCATTATAATCCTCGCGGTTAAATGCTAACTTTGGTATAGCATTATCAAAACATGTTGAGTAAGGTGTCATACGATTTGGAATACTACCCCCTCGCCAATTCTGGCGACGGGGGTAGCATTCCACCCTTTTAGAGGGAAACGACATGTATGTAACTGTGAACCCCGGTTAAAGTTAAACGAAGCCTCAGCATCACAAAATGGATGCTGCCACCACAGACACAAGTCTGACCTCCTGCTGCTGGGAGTCCTACCAGCGAGGGAGGCCTGGACAAAGGGTTTCCTGCCTTGAGAGGTGCTAGCACCACCCCAGACAGGATTTTGTGTATTAGGTAGGACAGGCCTGAAAGGAATGAGACATGCCTGGGGCACACAAGGTGCCCTGTGCATACACCGGTTCAAACCAGTTGCTGGGGCACTCCAGCCCCAGCTCTGGTGCGAAACCGGACAAAGGATAAGGGGTGTAACCACCCCACTTCCTGGTCCCACCCATGGGAGGGACCTAGTCACAGTACAGCCCCCTTTAGGAGAATAAAGGTCCCATTCCAAATTAGATTATCCTGAATTGAAACTCTACAAAAATAAACTCTGGACTTCGACGTTCTGCTCCACAAAAAACTGAAGAATCTCCCTTGTGGGCAAGGAGTGTCCACCCTGCGACTGCAGGCACCATCAAGCGTCCTAGCGGTTCACTTTGTCGTCCTTCCTGCCGGAACAAGACCTCAGAGCCCAGCGAGATCCGGACTTCCAGACCTCTCCGACCTCAACCTACATCTGAAGCACAGCTGAGATCCGTGAGTGCGACGAGACACGTGGGACCGGCCATCTTGAAGAAACTGCACTTCGCTTCCAGCACGACTTCAGAGGCATCCTCGAGAAAGTGCTTTGGGGATTGAGAAGCCCCAGCCCCGAGCCGCCCCTGCACCGAAGACCAGCCCCCCAGCATCCACGAGATCTGCGTGGGGCCCTTTTGCTTAATTGCTGCTCGATGCGTTGTCTGGTCACTTGCAGACTGGCTAGTGGCCTCCTAGATGACGATCCTTGAAATCTACACTGCTGGTCTGGTTGCTCCACACTGGCCCTTGCTCCCTTCCAAAAGAGGAGCACCCCGGACCCTCCTGGTCCGCACCAGACGCCGTTTCCACTCACCGCGTGGGTTGCCTTTGCCAAGGCCTGTTGACTTCAAATTCGGATCCGACACTGCCGACAACGAGAGCCTGCGTGGGACAGCGCGTGCCTCCATCCTGGTCGTCGAAGACACCTCCTGGTCCACGTGGCTGCAGAGACAAGCGTCCACTCTTCACCTGATCGCGACGACAGCACCTTGTTCCTTTCTGGTTCCACACCGGTCACGGGCTAGTGACTTTGAACACTGTCCCCTCTGCTTTCAGGTCCTCTTCTTCCTCGATCCACCGGACATCTTCCACTTGGTCGCCTGCAGCATCTTTCTTCAAGGCTCCATAGACTTCGACGCGGAAACCCGACACACTTTACAACCTATGCACCCGCAGCCCGTGGGTGAGGTAACAAGAGCATTTCGGTGCTCAAGGGTAGATTAACTTTCCTAGTGTCCAAATTCCCAGTCGTTTTAGTCCTAGATAGTAAAGACTGTCCATACTCACCTTTTTCGTAAACTGTACTGTCTATTGACTTTGTTCCGCATCTCGCGTGTGAGTTCACACTGTGCACACGCGTCCCGTGGGCCTCCTGTTACTTACCTAAGGTTAGAATAGTGTAGTCCCAGCGATCCTACAGCCTCTGGACAGCTCCATTCCTTCTATCGATTTCCTTATACCATTTACTTAGTATATGGTTTGTCATGCCCCTAGGGTACCATTGTAATTTTGTGCAACTTATCGTATTTTTCCTAAGAGATTGTCATGTGCTTAGCCCTCTGATCTCATAAAGAGCTCAGAGGTGCTTGTTATAAATAAATATACTGTTTATTTTCATAACAACCTGTGTGGTGTCCTTTCATCTGGTATTCAAGGGGTTATATGTGGTAAAACAGCTGGCTTTACATGCCAAAAGAGTTTAGCCTAAGACTGCTTTGTCCATGCTACCATTAGGATAGCTGGTCTATAAGGTTGACTTACAACCAATCACCATAAGGGTTGTTTGGACTGATACAAGGTGATCACTAGAACTAGTGAACTTCATATATCAGGCCAAGCACTGGTGCAACCAGGGAGACAGGCCTCGAATGTCAAAACTCCATCGTTGGCCGAGATGAAGTCGAAGACCACTTCAACTTCTTACTATCTTTCTTTTTGAGGGGCTTACCGAGTGGCCCGACAACTTGGAAGGTGACGATCTTGGAATCTGTAACCAATCCGGGGTCCTTCCTCTTGACCGGGACCGCGACCACTGTGGGGACGCTCGCGAAGCAGCAAGGAGCTTGAGGAACCACTCCCTCTTGTCCTTGGCGCGCATGATGCCACAATCGGCGCAAGTCTTCGTGTCGTGGTTGCAGTCTAGGAGGAAAACAAGATGTGCGTCTGTCACTGACATCTGTTGATGACAGGTGCCACAGGGCTTGAAGCCGGTCTTTCTAGTGGACATCCCTGAAACACCAGGCGAAGAACTCTCAAATAAACCCTGACAAAACACAGAGGAAAGCTCACCTGACAGAGTAGGTTTCTCCGAATCTGTGCTGGCTGGCACAAAAAGAAAAAAATGTACATCAGCGCGCTGGGGTGGTGCATATATAGGCACCAAGCACGTCACTTCTGGCGTGGACAAAACTGAGTGGAGCCGATCGACGCCACCTACCGGCGTGCAGGGGTGCTGCTCATGAAAAATTTCCGGATCCATTCTCATGCCTGGGGATAATTCTAAGGTAAGGAATCTGTAGCTGATAGTCTATCAGATACATATTTGAATTCATCAGCAGCCATAGTCACTTGAAGAGGACGATTCACAAATGATTAACAGACTATAAAGAAAGGAAAAAGTCTACATGAATAATCACTTGCTTCGCCCATTCATCAAACAATTAAATGTTAGTGGTTGGTGGAGTGCCTTGAACAGTACAACTGCATCAGTTACTAAGGGCAAAAATTTGAATAATTTCTAAAGCAAATTAAAAACATGAAAAATTTGGGGAGCAATAAACACATTAATTGTTAATACTAGGCCAGCTGAAATTAGAATACGCTGAGGTAGTGGTAAATCACAAAGTAGTAAAGGGGCTACCATTAGAGGGTATAAAGCAACATTCAACCAAGGCTGCTGCGCATTATGAATGTAAAGGAGAAAATGATGAATGATGTGACAGACAGCAACAAATAAGAATGTTCAAGCACTCACACTTACCCGTTTTATTGTCAAAAAATTTGATGTGTCTATCTTCATGGGCAGTGATGGTAACAGGCAGTGTGGGGTGACTGACTACCCTGTTGATGTGACTGCTCAATTGTGTACCTGAAACAATGACACCAATATCATGACACTAGGCAAAGGCAAACTGCAACTAGAAAGTTCAGTACAAGATACAGCTTAATTCAAAAACCCTGAAACTAAACTTTAATCACAAATAATTTGATAATTAATTACCAATCAAAAAGCAAATCTTGGCGCTTCACACTTTAATTTTTTCAAAAACTCATAACTGAATATGAGTCTTAAGAGTGTTGAGGATCCTAATCACCAACATACCTGTTCCTTTCAAGTTTATTTAGAGTCTCGCAGGGCAGCATTCGATGGGTGCGGGAGTGAAGAATATGTGAAGCACATAGCTGCAATTCATGCAGGGGTAAGTACATGTGTGATAAGCTTGCACTGCTGTTCGAGCCAAACATAACAGGCCTGTGTGTGAAGCTTCTACTGCTGCTGTCCATGTGTGGTTATATGCAGCTTGCATTGCTGTTACTTTGTAGGTCTACAAGTGAAACGATCAATGATACCATCATGCTCTGTGTTAAATTTTGCACTGCTGTTATCCTGTAATGTACTGGTAAACACTTACTCCCCTGCAAGTGACATCTATTTTTCACTTATAAAACATGAACTGCTGCCGCCATTCTTTGATTGTGTCTGTAATTTTGTGTTGCTGACTTCTGCTGTGTGTCAAAGAGATGGAGAGACATACGCCTTAGAATGCCATATAAAAGCTGTATGACCCTGCCGCCTTTTTCTTATTTTTGCTGCAGACCTGTCCAATTCACCGAGGCAGACAATATTTTTCCAATCCCGCCTCCAAGGAAAACAGGCTTTCCCTTTACATCCAAGGTTCTCCAATTGTGTCTTGGTGGCTGCACTTGTTATCCTGATTCTATAACGGTTGGACTCAAGACTCGAATCCTTGTAGTTATAGAGACTGACTGAATTATTTATTAAGCGCATTATTGCCGAGGCGTCTTTGCGCCGAGTGTGTGCGAATGGTGCAGCGTAACAGATCTAGGTCTTTGCAAAAAGCCAGGTTTTCAACGTTTTTCCGAATAGAGTCCTGTTGGGTTGTTGTCGCATCTGTTTTGGGAGGGAGTTCCAGAGCTTAGCCACTAGGAATGAAAATCTCTTTTCTTCCCATCTGACTTGTTGTTTTGAGGAGACATACCAACCCTATCTTAGAGGACGTAAGTGAGCGTGACGGCACGTACCGAGAAAAAAGGAGCCCGATATCCGCCGCTCCACCTCCATACAGAGCTTTGTGCACCAATCAGAGGGCCTTAATGTCCACTCGTCGTCGAACTGGAAGCCAATGTAACTGCTTTATACTGTTGGACGTCGGATGATGTTTGGGTAAGTCCAGCAATATTTGAGCGTCCGTATTCTGTACTGATTGAAGTTTGGAAAACTGTCTTGTGCCAGCTCCCAAGTACAGGGCATTACAATAATCTACTCTCGACAGAACCAAGGCTCCTACTACTGTTTTCCTTAGTGAGAAAGGAATGAAAGGAAGGATTTTTTTGTAGGACCTTCATCGTAAAAAAGGCAAGCCGAGGTGACTTGGTTAATTTGTGGGGCATAAACACAAAGTCCTGCGCACTCAAATCAAGTATAGAAAGCAATATGATAATATATGCAATTGAATAGAAATCTGTCCAACGTCGGTTCTTGGAGTTTCATAAATATCTCCTTTTATTTGGTCATCAAATCATTGACAATATACAGCCAGCCGACACGTGTTTCGTTGTCGGTCTGTACATGCACAGATGCTACAACTCTTCAGGGCTCAATGGCTGAATCCTTAGTATTTAGGCCCACGTCCGGTGATAATTCCAACCCGGCAGGGTTAATACTGTTTGAGCGTCCATCGATCCCGTAAACTTAATACCCTTTCTCTGTTGTGTAATTTGTGGGGCAAGTGTTAAGTCTTTGTCAATAAGGAAACCTAGGTCCCTGGCCTTAGACACAGGGACAGGGCAAGCGCCAGCTTCGGGGGCCACCATAGTTGGCTTTATACTGCGGGTTTCTGACCAAACTCAACAACTCAGTTTTTTCTGTGTTGAGCTTCAGAAAATTAGAGTTCATCCAGGCCATCATCGCCGTGAGAACTGCTGGTAAACTGTATTTACACTTAACTCTCCTCTTCTCTAGCGATGACTCTTTTATACATCCGGATGCTTAAATTAAGAATAGCAAAGCAGTACCAATCTTTATGTGGGCATGAGAGTTCAAGGTGCTGTTTCACTCCAGCATCCTATATGCAGGACTTGCCAGTACTGGTTGGTGAGTACATGGTGTCCCAGTGAAAGGTCTAACAGTATACGAGAATGGTTCAAGAACCCCCTCCATGCACACAAGGATTTCAGTGTAGGTCACTTGTGTGAGAGAATCATGCAGGAGAAAGCAGTCAATTTGCGACTGTATCGAGTTGAGCAAGAAACAAGCCATTCAGAAAGAGTAAATTGCTGAAGAAGGATGGGGGCAGCTCTAGGCCAAAGTCCACAGAAGGAAGATAAGCTATTATCCCAAGCCATGCCAAGAAGGAATAAGGAGCAATGCCCACAGAGACGCTGATTAACAATGTAACTATGTGGAGGTCATGAGCTGAGGAAATTAAGCTGGAGCAATAGCCTCATAATATGAAACAAAATCGGCAAAAAACCAAAAAGTAAGATCCTAAACTAGCACCATGGCAACGAAAAACAAAATAGAAGGCTGCAGGCTTACATTAGTTAATCCGAATGACAGTTCCTTCAGGGGGAGGTGACTTTAGATCGATTTTGTGTCAAAAGTCCACAATCTGGTTGATGCTATCCCGGTCTGATGTCTCTGATGGTGATTCCGAGAATTACCTTCAAAGTCAGTCTTTGTTATGTGTCAAGCCTGCCTCTCCTGGTTCAGGGAGCTGCTTCATCTATAGACATGGTAATATTATCCAGCAAATCTAAGCAGGGTTCTGTTTCCATGATTTGAGGTTTTTAAATCGATTGTCAGTAATCGATGCGGGGTTGAGAAGGTCATACTTCACGTTCCCTTGCCACAACTGTGGAAAGATTGTCAGGAATTTCTTCTTCTTTATAAACGTCTGTTTGGATATGAAGATTTTCCAGGGAAAAGAGTCTCTATTTTTTCTTAGCCTGAATATGCTCGTGCCTCAGCAGACATGCTATCGCTGGTATGGGGTTGTCTAGGATTTTTTAATTCTTAGTTCGAAACCTGTGAGCCCGCTGGCAATTTGAAAGGCTCTGAAAAGGGCATGTTTTAGAGATGAGGAAAAAGCAACGCAAAAAGGTGATCACGTCTCCTTTTTCATCTGTTCAGAATTTCCTATAGATGCATGTTGTCTCTGCACGAGCACTCCTCATGATCAATGATTTTTCTTTGTAGCTGCCATACTTGGTCCCTCCAGTGTGGTTGCAGGTGTAGAAGTATTTCAACTTCCTCAAGTCACTTACTGGGGAGCCCAATCTCTGATAAATGGACCCAAAGTCTGCACTCAGGGACTTCAGTCAGTCTATATGTCCATAGAAAGTGCTAATGTTGGATCCTATTGTAGTAATTTCCTTCTGTATACTTTCCGGAGTTACTTCTGGCATCTTGGCGTACTGTTGCTTGGAACTTGATTTAGTGCAATAGTGGGCAGTGTTAACAATAACTGTCTAGAAGTTCTGTGGGACAACATGGATGAGAGACAAAGGACCTGAGCTTAGTCTTTTATACATTTCCTCATGTATGTCAGGATCAATTAAAGAGGATAACAGTAGTGATAGGATTGTGAACAGGTGGGATTTTTCTAGGGCAGTAGGGAATGAGTGCAGTACAAACAGAATAGCTGTCGTCGCAGGAATGGAGTAGGTAACCAGAATTAGCCAAGGGGCATTCTGTGATTTCTAATATGATAAGATGAGGGCAACATGTACCAACCTTCTTAATAACAGGACTAGCTTACCAGCGCCAGGCCCAATACATCACTCCAATATGTGTGCATGCTCAACTACAAGCTCAGGCAAGACACGGATGATAGGGACAATCTGGTGATGAACACCCTCTGACCAGCCGACAGGGTTATGACTTGTTGCACATTCGCTTGGATCGGGTTTCCCATTGCACCAAAGGGTCCTACTTCATGGTAGCTGTGTATGCACCTGTCAGAGCTTCTGGAGCCAGAGACTGCAGCAGAGCAGCTCTTCATCTGGGAGTTAAGCTGTCGCAACTCTATGCTTTATCACGGTCATACTCCCCAGTGTGAGCTGTCTTCTGGGAGCACCAAGAGAAAGTATTTTGTGTCGGGTAATTCCTAGAGTCGGCTAGACGTCCCCACAGTAAATTTTATAGTGAAGTCCCTATCGTGTTGTCTGCCACCAGATGATGGTGTCTGGCAGAACTGTTGGCCTAGTCTTCGCCTGCTAATGTGTCAATAAATCAGGCACCCTCAAACCTAGGGACAGCCACTGCCAAGCTGCACAGGGGGTGCATACTTCACCGACTTCAGAGGCAGCTCCATGGCCCTTCACTATATGGAGTAAGCTGAACCAAGGGTACCTCTAGATTGGCAATTGCTGATTTTTCATCAGGGAAGTTCAAGCCTTGGTCAAGTCTGCATCAACAATACTTTTAATTAAATTCAAAGCATTTCTAAAAAGTGTGACTACCTGACTGGTTTCCCAGTACCGCCAGGCGTCTATGACGTTATGGTTACACAAACAAGTATGCTATACGATGTTTCCTGAATCTGAGTAAATGGTCATTCTGCCTAAGACCTGACGGTAGGGAATACCATAATTTGGGGATGAAGTATACTAATGAGCACCCCCTACACTTGGCCTTTTTCACCCTTGGGATGACTAGCAAATTTAAGCTCCTAAATCTTAAATCTCTTGTGGGATAAATCAAATGTTGTATAATTTGTGGCCCCTTCTTATGCAATGCATGGTGGGCCAGGCACAACGCTTTACATTGAATTCTTTTTTTGTATTGGCAGTCAATGTAGCATGGCTAGTGCAGGCAAAGCTGTCTGATGCTTTGGGATTACCAGAAGAATCCGGGCAGCCGTGTTTTGCATCACTAGGAGTTTCTTAATCACGGACTTTGGACAACCTAAAGATAGGGAGGTCCCATAGTCTCGCCATGATAGTACCAAGCCTTGTACAACCACTCAGGGGTGTGGAATTTAATAGAATATCTGCTTGTCCATGGGACAGGTTGCTTCATAAATCTGCTTGCGCTGTAAAAAGAAATTCACTTGTCCTTTTGGTGCCAGGTAGTGTGGCGACTAATTATGGCAACAATGTCATTCTCCCGAGTTCTCTCATTATGCCAGGGTTCATGCTATAGTAGGGTTTGAATACTAGTCACTCCCTTATTTTGCAACCTTCCCACAGATCTACATACTGGGGCTGGAGGTAGTGATAAGCAGTATTTCAAGTGTTGGAATGTCCTATTGAATCTGGCAAACCTACTAACTTGCATGTTTTGGGTCTTCTCTAATCTTTTCCTATACTGAGGTGTTGTGTAGTTCCCATTAATCAGTAGGACCAGCATGTTTAAGGACAAACAACTCTGGGTGAGGTGCTTAGACTGATTCCAGGCACCCTGCAATATAAGTTGGCCTAGAGATCAGCTGGCTCACAGTGCCGCCATAAGCCCCTCTAAACTAAACAGGGAGCGAATGGCTTCTGGCAACCAATGAACATGACAGCCCTGACCCCTCAGGGATAGTGATAACAGATCTAGAACCCTTTTGCTCAGTCACTCGTGTTCGCAGAGAAATATGCGCAGCAGACACAATGGGCCTTTTTCTATATACTTATTGAAGCAACGTTATTCTTGTATAGAATACGCGTGATGTGATAATCAGTAGACAGAAGCATATGAAAGTAATTACAAGGACCAAATAGTGAATATACAGCTATAGTTATACCATGGTGCTATAACAGTGTATATATGCAGGCATATAAGACAAGGTGGTAATCTGGCGTACTCCTACTATGAAATCCCTACTCTATGTGAGTCTAGAGTGTGTGTGTGTGTCTAGAGCCAAGAAAAACCCCACAGGATGATCCAACCCCCATGACCTGCTGGGCAAGAATGTAGGACGCCGTCCTGGTCACAAACTGGACACCCCTCAGGGAAATGTCAGGCAGCTGCTTGGCGAAGCCTCAGCATGCAGGGACCATTGACGTCAGCTGAAGTGTCTCCTCTGCTAACGCCCGGAAATGCTAATGCATTTATAATAAAAAGCATCCCTGCAATGTATATGTAGATTAGCACTGTTATGGATATGAATATAGCTCTGTCGCCCCATGGATGAAGATAGAACGACATTTGTACAGCGTGCGTAAAGGCCTTGTACTTGGTGTTCAAGGTATCATGATAATGTTGCGTAAAGCAAAATGTGTAACCAAAGCAGTTTTAGAGAAACTGATCCAACATTGTCCAGCAGGCAAATATGGGCAAAAGGTCACAGTAAAATGTTACTGTGCATAGGAGGACAATGTAAGAAAATGTGCAGCGTTGCTACATGGGCCTAACCCGTGCACATAACACCCACTCCTTGTACTAAGGGTCGACCTAAAAGCTATGTAAAAACAGCAGGCCAAATAAAACTATAAAAATGATAAAATCTAAAACTACTGTAAAATTGCCAAAAGGCACTAAATGGTTGCCACCAAACAAAATAGACAATTGTTTGTGTTTTCTGAGTGGCAGTTGCAAAACTGCTGTTGCCAGCAAGCACAGACTATGTTCTTAGAGGCTCACCTCAATGCAAGTTTATAGAGCAAACGTGGCTCCAACCACTACCCACAGCAGTTGACGAGGGAGGGCCTACATCCTCTAAGCGTACCGCACAGAGCTGGTATCCAATTCACTAGGAACCAAAGCATATGAGGGTGGTTTGAAGAGTGCATTCAGCAGCAAATGAATAGACTGGGTACAGCTGTACCCATAGACCTTCGAAGAGTCCATCAGTACCTCAATGGCCAATGGCACAACCAACTGCGATCCGAGGCAGACATCCAGTACGCATTCATGCCTGCAAAGCAGGCAGCGGAATACAGGTTGTACGCAGCGAGGCCAAACCGGCCTGAATGATAAGAACCAATACTTATTCAGTTCTTGAAGCAGAGGTGTGCCGAAGCGGTGTATCATGCGCTCACAGGTTTGCAGCACAGGCAGTGCTGTTTCAATTCCGGTTTGTACTGGGACCTACATTACGGAGCTGGAAAATTAAAATAAGAATCCCTGCTACAAGCAGTAGGACGAGCCGAAGATATTCAAAAACGCTTCCTAGTATGGAGTGTATGAAAGGATGTTATAACTCCCAAAAATGTCAGAAAGGTGCTAACCAATCAAGAGCCAATACATTTTAAAAAGTGCGCTGTTCCCTTTGTATCAGACATGTTAAAGATACAGTGGACCAGTCCCCCAAAAAGCAGTGGGAGGTTAGTATGAAGTAGCATCTATCTCAGATGAAGACCTCGCAACCTGGAGCTCAAACGTTTCTTTGGCGGATGTTAAGGTCACATTCATTTGAAAAGGCATGGCTTTCAGTTTGCTCAGAGAATGAAAGCGTATGTCTGAAACATTTATCGAAGGCCACAGTATTGCCTCCCTAACTTTGCAGGCTGGTTGAAACAAGATTTGAGGGCAACAAGTAACTACGGAATTAACTTTCACAAGATAAGCAATGCATTGTTCCATTCTGCAGCAGCCTTGATCATTCGGCATAAAAAAAATCACATTAGAGAGCAGTTTGAAAATCGGACGATTCACGACAGCCGGAGAACCCTTCAGATAACAGGACAAATTCGCAACCGACACACTACAAGCCTGTGCAGTGAGAAGACCTTGCATACTAAGTCCTGCTTAAAGCACTTTCACAATCAGAAACGCTGAGAAAAACCTCTGTGTCCCCATTCCTGAATCTGAACTTGAAAAGTAATTCCCAGTATTCATGCACAAATCCTTCCCCTAACGCTTCATACCTGCCTACCTGGTGATGTTGTAGACAATATTGGAACTGGAATGCCGTGACTGGTAGGGTAATGTATCAAGGATTTTCCAATCCGTGGAAGGCTTTTCGGCAATGGTGAAAGGTAATGGGTCTAATTTTTAACGTGCACCATGGTATACTTGCATCTGTATGTGCCATTAATATCTGTCGCTCAGTTAGATCATATGAACAGATTAGTGGTGAAAATATAACGCCACAGCATGTGTCCAGAACGTAAGGTTTGCAGTGTTCAGCTTAATAACACGATGGCCCGAAGTTGTGACTGTCTGTGTTGTAAAATAGATATGTCCTGCTGCATTATGTCAATTGCAGATGATACTATGTTGCGCAGTGAATATATCCTAGAGGATTATGTGGTCCTGCCATTGTCGACCACTTCCAAAGCCATTTCTAGAGTAATACTATAAATCGTGTGCAACATGTCAGCAGCTTCCTGTGTAAAAACTTTACACAGTTCATTGTATATGGCATACACGAAGTGCTTTTGACGTGGGTTCCGGGGACCTAACAAGAAATACATGATACAGGTCATCTGAAAGAAGGGATAAATGTTTTACCTGAGACAGTGTTGAAGTCTTTAGCCAATCAAGGAATAACTTCCCTGTGAGAAGTTGGCCTGGTATATGATGTTCACTATTCTAGTGATCACCTTGCACCAGTCCAAACAACCCTTATGGTGATGGTGGGTGTAAGTCAACCTTATAGACCAGCTATCCTAGTGGTAGCGTGGACAGAACAGTCTTAGGCTAAAAGACTCTAGTGGGCGTGTAAAGCCAGCTGTTTTACCATATGCAACCCCTTGAATATCAAATGAAAGGCCACCACACAGGATATATATAAAATATATATGTATTTATTTCTAACACACTCCTCTGAACTTTTTATGAGGTCAGAGGCCAAAGCACATAACAAGACACTTAGTTATTATACGTTAAGTTGCACAATTTACGGTTAGGCCCTAGGGGCGAAGCAAACCATATATTAAGAAAGTGGTATAAGTACCACGTCACGAGCAAAAGAAAGGCCTAGGGTCCAGGGAATCGCTGGGGCTACACTGTCTTAACAATAGTTTATAAGTAGGAGGCCCACAGGCGGCGCGTGCAGTGTCTCTACACACACGCGGGATTCAATGCAAAGTCAATGGGAACTTAGAAGTTAGATTTAGAAGGATTTAGGACACTTCCGGTTTGGCTAGGAGGAAACAAATAGAGACTTAGACACTTGGATAGTGTTAGACCTGGCACCTTGGCGTGAGTTTCCCTTCCACTTTTTGCTGATGTGCCTCAGATGTTTTTGCTGGTGTCCACCGCTCAGGGCACTGCGCCACGGCCAATCCGTGCCGCAGTGCAAGTGCTCCCTATGTAAAGTGTAACTGTGATTGATATTCCTGATTGGTTCATTGGATTTACTATCAGTCCCCAGTAAAGTGCACCAGGAGTGCCAGGGCTTGGAAATGCCAATACTGCTAGTGGGCCTGCAGCGCTGGTTGCGCCACCCACAGAAGCAGCCTTAAAGTGTGTCTAGGGTCTGCCATTGCAGAACCTGCGTGCAGTCTGGTACTGTCATGCTGGCTGGGCAAGTGCAAACACTTGCCAGCCCCTAAACCTTCCCTTAACTTCATATTAGTCACCCCTATGGTAGGCCCAAGGGCAGGGTGCATTGTAAGTGCAAGTTAGGACATGCTCTGATGAGTGTGGCATGTCCTAATAGTGAATTACAGCCACATTCGTTTTTCACTATGGTAAGGCTACCTGTCCCCTTTAGGCCAGATGGGCTGCTGGAATTATTACACTCTATAATCCCAGCAGGCTCAGGGAACATGGTAGAAATTAATGTTTAGTATGCCTGAACTCAGAATATTAAAATACTTCTTTTAGTAAAGTTTATTTTAATATCCTGTGTTTGCAAATGCTACTTTTAGAAAGTTAGCATTTGCTTGCCTAACCATTTCAGCCCGCCTCTGCTGGTATGTGTATCTGACTGTCTGGGATGTGTGAGTGACAGGGCTGGGGGATGACAGGTGGTGAATGCAAGGATTACACCTTAGTGGGAGGTAGGAGTGCCCCTGGACTTTTAATCGGGCTGTGCTCTGCCACCACAATGCTGGCTCCGCCCCCCTGGGGAGCGACTGATGACTCAGCCGGCACCTGGCCCAGGATGGGCGAAACACTGTCATCAAGGTACTCCTGGCTGCCCCTGTCCACACAATGCTGGCTCCACCTCCCTGTGGAGCGTCTGATGTGCCTGCCCCTCACACTGAAAGAAGAAGCCAGAACACACCAACAAAGTACTCAGAGACTGAATGAGGTTATGCAGAGGCCCCCCCTGGCCTGCAAGAACAAAGGAAATGTGGTATAAAAGTAGGAGCCCTGCTCCTTGTAAATTAGATCCTGCTTGTGAATCAAGACGACCCCTCTGCCTGAGGAGAAGGAACCAAGGAAGCTGAAGGAGAGAGACTGTGCCTATCCTGGGGGACTGGCCTGCAGTGGGAACCTTGCTGCCAAAGGAGAGGAAGAAATCCTGAAAGAATTTGCTTTTTACTTTCTACAAACTCTTGTGCTTACTCGCTGATCTCCAAGAGCCTGGAAGTGAGCTGGCCCCCCGACCTGAGCCCCAAGACCATTGGGCTCTTCCCCCTCCTTCGATCCAAGCTGCTGGGCTTGCTGAGTTCGTGCCCCGCTGAAGGCCGTCATTTGTGTGCACCCCGAGGATTGTCCGCTTTTCAGTGCGTGGAGCCGTGCCGTGGCCGCCCTGACCCGTGTGCCGTCGCTGATCGCAGCCGCCGCCACACCGTGTCCCCAGGGGCCGCCCCGCACCCTGCCTCCCCCCATCTCTGAGGACAAAGTGCACCGCCGCCTATCAGCTCCCCCACGAGCTCCCGGAACCCGAGTGAGCAGATAGTACGGTGCGTGCCCTTGAGCGTTTGCTCCGCACCGTACCTGGCCATTGAGGCTGCGCCGCACCAGCTGACCTGCCGGTACAAGTTGTGCCCACTGCTGGGTGCCACCGCGCCGCCTCCCCTTCTTGCCTGCTCCTCCCCGGTATCAGGGCAGTGCCACAATGCACGTGAAGTGTAGTGACCCGCCCCTCACCAGAGGGAATCCCCGAGGCTGCACCACAGTGAGAGGAGCTGCCCTGTACAAAGGAGTACGGGCCGCTCTAAAGTGCACTTCCCCACCGAAGGATTTCCCTGCAAGCTTCGAATCGAAGACGCCAGGACACAGACAGCGCCCTTGACAGCTCGCAGAGCCCCTCGGAGGCCCCGCTCCAGCACCGCACCTCCTAACGCCGTCACAAGCCGAGCCCCCCCTCAAGGCGCCCTGCTGAGCCTGTCCCGGTCCACAGCTGTTCCCCGCATTGTCCGCGGCAACCCCCCCCCCCTTTTTCAAGGTACTGTAATGTGTGCGTTCAAGGGGCAAGTCGAGGACTCGAAGGTCCGCCCCTCTGGGAATCCCTTGCTGGCTGTTAACCCCTTACAGGGCCTGATAAGCTGCTGATGCCCCAGTACATGAAGCGCACAGAGCAGCGCCTTGAAGCAAAGCCTCTTTTGAGTTAAGAATCTGACCCAAAGCAACTTCTAATCAAGAATTATGTCGCAATCGCTTTTGAGGGCATTTAAACCTGCCCCCTTTTTTTAGGAAAGACGCTTGGCTGACAGAGCATTGTTTTAAGGAGATCTGAAACCACAAATGTCTCCTTTGCTGATTTAAAGACGCTTTGCTGAAGGGACCTGTATTTTGAAGTAACACTTGAAGTGAAGCATTGAAACAGCCAAGAAAAGTATCCATTCCAAGCCCAACAAAAAGTATTGTGTGCATCCTAATTTAATGTTATTTAAGGTCTTGTGATAAGTCTACAAAACTGCTATCTTTTACATAAAGTCTACGTATTTTTATATAAATACAGCCTGGTGTCCATTTGTGGGGGGATCAGTGTTATTTATTGTATGTGATTGTGAATGCTTAACTAATCCGCCCTGAGGACTAGCCTTGACTGCTCGCGCCACGCAACCTAGAGGGTGAGCAGGGGTTATTCTTAAAGGGTAGTTCCCTAGCCCTGACCAGAGGAGAGGGTCCCTGTTTGTCACAAGTGCATACTTGCGCCAACCAGAGACCCCCAATTCTAACATTGGACGCAGCGGTGAGGATTTCGAATTTGCATTCATAATTTATATACAGTAAATTATTGATCACCACATAGTGAGAGCAGACCTATAATATAGCCACATACTGTTGAATTCGTTTTCTATTTTTGGGATTGCTGAGGAATCTCCATTTTGTTTTTGTGAATCATGCCTGGCTCAAAGTCTGGAGGAAAGGCAGCATCCATAGCATCTGGTGGAAGTGGAATAGAAGAGGTAGAGTGGGAAGAAGAGAGGCTAGAAAGCTACACAGTACAACAACTGAAGGGCTTCTGTGAAAAATTTGGAGTCTCCAGAACTGGATTTAGAAATAAACCTCAATACCTAACGGCGCTGAGGGCCTGGATTGAGTCACTGGATTCAAGATAGCCTGGCTGATGAGGATTATGAATCCTAAACCGGTCCCAGGATGCTTGTTTCCGGTCCATGGAAGACATGGCTTGGCAGTTTGGGCTGTACTGTTCCCATGAGGCACAGGGTCAGACTGATTTGCATATAGCCATGTCTGAAATGGGGTGGCTGAGTGGGCTAAAGAATGGTGGTGGATTAAACCCAGATCAGTTGACTGGGGGTGAGTGTTTGATTTGCTCAAGTGCTCCGTCCATCATCCCCTTTTGTATCGCTTTGTTCGCCCTAAGTGTGGCAGGGTATGCTCAGACGTGAGTCCCTTGCTCACTTGGCCACTGGATTCAAGACAGCCTGGCTGATGAGGATTATGAATCCGAAACCGGTCCCAGAATGCTTGTTTCCGGTCCATGGAAGACATGGCTTGACAGTTCGGGCTGTACTGTTCCCATGAGGCACAGGGTCAGACTGATTTGCATATAGCCATGTCTGAAATGGGGTGGCTGAGTGGGCTAAAGAATGGTGGTGGATTAAACCCAGATCAGTTGACTGGGGGTGAGTGTTTGATTTGCTCAAGCGCTCCGTCCATCATCCCCTTTTGTATCGCTTTGGATTGAGTCAAGGGCACCTGGGAATGGGGGGGAAATGGTACCCCCAGAAAACGGATTTTGAAAAAGGGGGGTGGTGATGGACAGAGTTTCTGAATGATGCAGAATACTCTTACCAAGTCAAGAGATCATGGTTTTAATCCATCACCGTTTTTTAGCTCACTGCACCATCCCAGCTCAGAACCTGGCTATATGCAAATTAGTCTGTTCCTGTCCCAGTGCATGATGGGAACAGGGCAAAACAAACTACCAAGCCAATTCTTATACTGGGAAGGAAACAAGCTCCCGGGGACCGGTTTCCATGGCCGTTTTACCCCCAGAAAACGGCCATGGAGTTGGCGCAGTCCTGTCGCCAGAGGTGCTGGCAGACAGGGCAGCAACCAGGGCACATGAAGTGGAGATGGCAAAACTTAATGGACAGATGGAGCAACAAAGATTGGCAATAGAGGAGAAAAAAATCCTGTTGGAACATGAAGTGAAATTGAAGGAGTTGGAGCTGAAAGCGAAAAGTTTGGACACAACTCCTTCTGGTGGCAGCACAAAGCCGGTGCAGGTAGAGTCCAGGGTGTACATACCCAAAGATGTGGTTAAGGAGTTCTTTAAGGAGGATGACATAGGACAGTGGTTTAGGGCATATGAGGTAGCCATGTCCTCCCACCGGGTCCCTGACAAGGATTGGGGAGCGGGGTTGTGGGGGAGGTTCCTTAGCGAAGGGCGGGACACCCTGCTAGATTTGCCCACTGAAGAGCAGAAGTCCTATCCGCGCATGAAAGAGGCCTTAATGACCAGGTATGGGCTTACCCCTGAAATGTACAGACAGAGGTTCAGGGGGTATGGAAAGCGTCCTGGGAACACATATGTGGAGTATGTGACCGGTTTTTGCAGAGCACTGGATGGTTGGGTGACGGGTAGCAAAGTGAATGATTTTCAGGGGCTTTTTGATTTAATTGCATGGGAGCACTTGTCTGAAAATTGTTTTCCTGAGCTACGCCAGCACTAGATTGATCGCAAGCTGTCCAACCCGAGGAAGCTTGCTGAGGAGGCGGACCGCTGGCTCAGCACCAGGGTCCACAAGGGTCCAGTGGGAGACTCAGCCAAGGGTGGGCAGGGTCCCCAGCAGAAGAGTGGGGGGACAGGGGTAAACAGAGAGGGTTCCAGCGAGGCCCCCAAAGTAATCCCCAAGGGAACCAGCAGCGAGGTTCTCAGCCTCCCCCACCCCCGAAGCAGACTGGGGCCCCGACAGGTAGGCCTGTTCCAAAGGGGCCCTTCAATTGTTACAAGTGTGGTGACCCGGGGCACATTGCCAGTGACCCCAAGTGTCGCCTGTTTGGTAAACCAGCACCCACGGGTGCTCCACCCCGGCAAGTAACTAGCGTTAACTTGGGAGAAGAAGTAGTGTCTCAGGGGGTGGAGATCCTGTCCAGATGACCCTAGTCTCGCTAGGAGACAGTGAGATGGTCCCTGAGAACTACCTGTCCTCTAACACTAAGAAATATGGGCAGGTGGTGACCATCAATGGTAAGAAAGCTGAGGCTCTTAGAGATACAGGAGCAAGTGTGACTGCAGTGAGGCAGCACCTGGTGTCTCAAGAGCAGGTTGTACCCCATGTCTACTGTAGGGTTATCAATGCTGATAATTCAGAGAGTCAGTGTCCGATGGCTCAAGTTCCCTTCGAGTGGGGGGGGGGGGGGGGGGTCTCTGGTACTCTGCAGGTCTGTGTGAGGAAAGCTATGCCTGTAGACTGTTTGCTGGGGAATGACTTGGAGGACTCCCCTTGGGGAAAGGTGGAGAAGACGACTCACCTGAGGATGGTGGGTCTACCTGACTGGGCGTGCGTGACCACACGGTCAATGGCAGCCAGTAGGGGTGCTCAAGAGATCCTGGGACCTGAAGGAGAGGCCCTGGAACCGGCCTTAGGGAGAAGGCGCAGGGGGCGCGGGAAACCGGCCCCTGAAGTTCCCACGGTCCAGCAAGAAGCAGACCTTGAGGGGGATGCCCTGGAGCCTACAGGGGAACAGATTGCTGAACTGGGGGACCTGCCTGAGCTGACCCATTGGCAGCAAGAAGGAGGCCCCTCCAGGGAGGAATTCTGCAGGGAGCAGAAAGAATGCCCTTCTCTCGTGGGTATGCGGCAGCAGGCTGCAGACCAGGCCAATGGTGTTCAGGCCAAGACACATTATGTGAACTGGGAGAATGACCTCCTGTATTCAGAGCCTAGGGCTGCTGAGCCTGGGTCAGCCTGTGTGCTGGTGGTACCCCAGAAGTTCAGAGCCTTCCTACTGGGGCTGGCTCATGATGTGCCGTTAGCAGGACATTTGGGGACGGACAAGACCTATGACAGGCTTGTCACCCACTTTTATTGGCCCCAAATGCACAGGAGCTCAGATGCTCATTGTAGATCTTGTCAGACTTGCCAGGCAAGTGGTAAGAGCGGGGGGAAGCACAAGGCTCCTCTGCAACCTTTCCCCGTGGTCAGTACCCCATTCCAGCGAGTGGGTATTGACATTGTTGGGCCTCTGGACCCCAAGACAGCCATGGGCAACAGGTTCATCCTGGTCTTGGTGGACCATGCCACCCGGCACCCTGAAGCCATCCCTCTGAGGACAGTGACGGCCCCCGTGGTGGGACGTGCACTGATGGGAATTTTCTCACGAGTAGGATTCCCTCTAGAGGTGGTGAGCGACAGGGGCACCAATTTCATATCCAAGTATATGACATCCCTTTGGCAAGAGTGTGGTGTAACTTACAAATTCACCACCCCTTACCATCCCCAAGGAAATGGGTTGGTTGAGGGATTCAACCGAACCCTAAAAGGCATGATCATGGGCCTGGAAGGTCCAATGAGGCGTAAGTGGGACGTCCTCTTGCCATGGTTTCTCTTTGCATACCGTGAGGTGCCACAGAAGTCCCTAGGGTTCAGCCCCTTTGAACTACTGTATGGTCACCAGGTGAGAGGACCTCTGAGTTTGGTGAAGGAAGGCTGGGAGCAATCTCCCAGGAAACCTCCCCAGAATGTATACAGTTACATGCTGGCCTTCAGAAACCAAACCCGGCGATTCAGGCAACTTGCTGAGGCAAATCTGGAAGCCAGCCAGGAAGAGATGAAGCGGTGGTGCGACCAGAATGCCACTCTGGTGGAGCTTCAACCTGGACAAAAGGTGTGGGTCTTGGCCCCAGTGGAGCCTTGTGCACTTCAGGATAAGTGGACAGGTCCATTTGAGGTTGTGGAGCGCAAGAGTCCGGTAACCTACTTGGTGGACATGCAGTCTCCCAGGAACCCTTTGAGGGTCCTACATGTTAACCGCCTTAAGCCCCACTTGGAGAGGTCCGAAGTGGGCATGTTGTTGGCAACTGATGATGGAATGGAGGAGGAGTCTGAGCCTCTTCCTGACCTCTTGGTAGCCTCTGAGAAAGATGGGTCAGTGGATGGAGTTAACCTCTCACCCACCCTGACGCCTGAGCAACAGGAAGACTGCCGCCAACTGCTGGGGCAGTTTCCAGATCTGTTCTCCCTGGTTCCTGGTGTCACAGATTGGTGCGTCCATGATGTGGACACAGGAGACAGCTTACCTGTGAGGCATGAGGCATAAGGCCTACAGAGTGACTGACAGGGTCAGGGCCTGCATCAAGGAGGAGGTCTCCAAAATGCTTGCTCTTAGGGTGGTTGAATCCTCCAGCAGTCCTTGGTCCAGCCCCGTGGTCTTGGTCCCAAAGGCTGCTGCGCCGGGAGCCACACCTGAACTCCGGTTCTGTGTGGACTACAGGGGACTCAATTCGGTCACAAAGACTGACGCGTACCCTATCCCCAGAGCTGATGAGCTCATTGATCGGCTAGGGGCTGCCCGGTTCCTCAGCACGTTTGATTTAACGTCTGGGTACTGGCAGATCGCCTTGACCGATGGGGCAAAAGAGAGGTCAGCATTCTCTACACCAGATGGGCATTTCCAATTCTGGGTTATGCCATTTGGAATGAAGAATGCCCCTGCCACCTTTCAGAGGTTGGTCAACCAGGTGTTGGTTGGGCTGGATGAGTTCAGTGCCGCCTACCTGGATGACATTGCAGTGTTCAGTGGCACCTGGCCAGAACACCTGCGACACCTCTGGGAAGTGTTGATGGCCCTGCGCAAGGCGGGCCTCACAATCAAGGCAAGCAAGTGCCAGATTGGGCAGGGTTCAGTGGTGTACTTGGGACACCAAGTGGGGAGTGGCAAGGTGGCACCCTTGCAACCCAAAATTGAGACCATCCTGGCTTGGGAACCCCCCCAAGACCCAGACTGCAGTGAGAGCCTTCCTGGGGCTCACTGGGTATTACAGGAGGTTTGTCAAAGGCTATGGCACTATTGTGACCCCCTTGACAGAGCTGACTTCTAAGAAGCAGCCCAGGAATGTGATTTGGACTGACACCTGTCAGAAGGCTTTTGACACCCTGAAAACTGCCATGTGCACGGTGCCCGTGCTCTTGGCTCCTGATTTCTCCAAGGAATTTCTAGTGCAAACAGACGCTTCAGAGCATGGTGTAGGGGCTGCTCTCTCGCAGATGACTGAGGAGGGCTGGGACCAACCTGTAGCCTTCATCAGTAGGAGGTTACTTCCCCGGGAACGTAGGTGGAGTGCAATAGAGCGAGAAGCTTTTGCTGTGGTCTGGGCACTGAAGAAGCTAAGACCCTACTTGTTTGGGTCTCACTTCCGGGTTCAGACAGACCACAGGCCCCTCAGATGGTTGATGCAAATGAGGGGTGAGAACCCAAAACTGTTGAGGTGGTCCATCTCCCTACAGGGTTTGGACTTCACGGTGGAACATCGCCCTGGCACAGATCACGCCAATGCTGACGGTCTGTCCAGGTTTTTCCGCCTTAGTGATGAGGAACTCCCTGGGGAAGGGTAGTTCTCCCCACATTTCAGCTGGAGGGGACATGTGTTAGACCTGGCACCTTGGCGTGAGTTTCCCTTCGACTTTTTGCTGATGTGCCTCAGATGTTTTTGCTGGTGTCCGCCGCTCAGGGCACTGCACCACGGCCAATCCGTGCCGCAGTGCAAGTGCTCCCTATGTAAAGTATAACTGTGATTGATATTCCTGATCGGTTCATTGGATTTAATATCAGTCCCCAGTAAAGTGCACCAGGAGTGCCAGGGCTTGTAAATGCCAATACTGCTAGTGGGCCTGCAGCGCTGGTTGCGCCACCCACAGAAGCAGCCTTAAAGCGTGTCTAGGGTCTGCCATTGCAGAACCTGCGTGCAGTCTGGTACTGTCATGCTGGCTGGGCAAGTGCACACACTTGCCAGCCCCTAAACCTTCCCGTAACTTCATATTAGTGACCCCTATGGTAGGCCCAAGGGCAGGGTGCATTGTAAGTGTACGGTAGGACATGCTCTGATGAGTGTGGCATGTCCTAATAGTGAATTACAGCCAAATTCGTTTTTCACTATGGTAAGGCTACCTGTCCCCTTTAGGCCAGATGGGCTGCTGGAATTATTACACTCTATAATCCCAGCAGGCTCAGGGAACATGGTAGAAATTAATGTTTAGTATGCCTGAACTCAGAATAATAAAATACTTCTTTTAGTAAAGTTTATTTTAATATCCTGTGTTTGCAAATGCTACTTTTAGAAAGTTAGCATTTGCTTGCCTAACCATTTCAGCCCGCCTCTGCTGGTATGTGTATCTGACTGTCTGGGATGTGTGCGTGACAGGGCTGGGGGATGACAGGTGGTGAATGCAAGGATTACACCTTAGTGGGAGGTAGGAGTGCCCCTGGACTTTTAATCGGGCTGTGCTCTGCCACCACAATGCTGGCTCCGCCCCCCTGGGGAGCGACTGATGACTCAGCCGGCACCTGGCCCAGGATGGGCGAAACACTGTCATCAAGGTACTCCTGGCTGCCCCTGTCCTCACAATGCTGGCTCCACCTCCCTGTGGAGCGTCTGATGTGCCTGCCTCTCACACTGAAAGAAGAAGCCAGAACACACCAACAAAGTACTCAGAGACTGAATGAGGTTATGCAGAGGCCCCCCCTGGCCTGCAAGAACAAAGGAAATGTGGTATAAAAGTAGGAGCCCTGCTCCTTGTAAATTAGATCCTGCTTGTGAATCAAGACGACCCCTCTGCCTGAGGAGAAGGAACCAAGGAAGCTGAAGGAGAGAGACTGTCCCTATCCTGGGGGACTGGCCTGCAGTGGGAACCTTGCTGCCAAAGGAGAGGAAGAAATCCTGAAAGACTTTGCTTTTTACAAACTCTTGTGCTTACTCGCTGATCTCCAAGGGCCTGGAAGTGAGCTGGCCCCCTGACCTGAGCCCCAGGACCATTGGGCTCTTCCCCCTCCTTCGATCCAAGCTGCTGGGCTTGCTGAGTTCGTGCCCCGCTGAAGGCCGTCATTTGTGTGCACCCCGAGGATTGTCCGCTTTTCAGTGCGTGGAGCCGTGCCGTGGCTGCCCTGACCCGTGTGCCGCCGCTGATCGCAGCCGCCGCCACACCGTGTCCCCAGGGGCCGCCCCGCACCCTACCTCCCCCCATCTCTGAGGACAAAGTGCACCGCCGCCTATCAGCCCCCCACGAGCTCCCGGAATCCGAGTGAGCAGATAGTACGGTGCGTGCCCTTGAGCGTTTGCTCCGTACCGTACCTGGCCATTGAGGCTGCGCCTCACCAGCTGACCTGCCGGTACAAGTTGTGCCCGCTGCTGGGTGCCTCCCCTTCTTGCCTGCTCCTCCCCGGTATCCGGCCAGTGCCACAATGCACGTGAAGTGTAGTGACCCGCCCCGCATCAGAGGGAATCCCCGAGGCTGCACCACAGTGAGAGGAGCTGCCCTGTACAAAGGAGTACGGGCCGCTCTAAAGTGCACTTCCCCACCCAAGGATTTCCCTGCAAGCTTCGAATCGAAGACGCTGGGACACAGACAGCGCCCCTGACAGCTCGCAGAGCCCTTTGGAGGCCCCGCTCTAGCACCGCACCTCCTTACGCCGTCACGAGCCGAGCCCCCCCTCAAGGCGCCCTGCTGAGCCTGTCCCGGTCCACAGCTGTTCCCAGCATTGTCCGCGGCAACCCCCCCCCCCTTTTTCAAGGTACTGTAACGTGTGTGTTCAAGGGACAAGTCGAGGACTCGAAGGTCCGCCCCTCTGGGAATCCCTTGCTGGCTGTTAACCCCTTGCAGGGCCTGATAAGCTACTGATGCCCAAGAACATGAAGCGCACAGAGCAGCGCCTTGAAGCAAAGCCTCTTTTGAGTTAAGAATCTGACCCAAAGCAACTTCTAATCAAGGGTGGATCCAAGGGTGGATCGAGGATGAAGAAGACATGAAAGCAGAGGGGACAGAGTCTGGGTCACTAGCCAGTGACCGGGTGGAACCAGGAAGGAACCAGACAGGAACCAGACGACGTCGAGGAGCAATCAGGTGCTGTCTTGAAGCTTGTCTTGGCAGCCACGTGGACCAGGAGGCGTCGACGACGACCGGGTGCTGGAGACGTACTGTCCCACAAAGGATCTCGCAGTTGGAGGGGTCGACTTCCGGATTGGAGTCAACAAGCCTTGGCAAAGGCAGCCCACGCAGGATACAACAAAGTGCAGACCAGCAAGGTCTGAGGTGCTTCACCTTTGCAGGGAAGCAAGGGCCAGTCTGGAGCAACCAGACCAGCGATGTGGTTCAAAAGGTTTGTCTTCACAGAGACTACTAGCCAACGGGCCAGCAACCGGACAACGCGTTGAGCAGAACAAAAGCAGAAGGGCCCCACGCAGAACTCGTGGAGTATGGGGGGGGCTGATCTTCGTCGCAGATGGAGCTCGGGATCGGGGTTTCTCAATCCCCAGTGCACAGCTTCGAGGGTACCTCAGGAGCTGCAGAGGTAGCAAGTTGCAGGCTTTCCAAGATGTCCGGTCCCACGTGTCTCGTCGCCTCCATGGATCCCAGCTATGCTGCAGTCGTGAAGAGAGGGTCAGAGAGGTCTGGAAGTCTGGGTCTTGTCAGGCTGTGTGCTCAGGTTCCGGCGGGAACGTCGACAAAGCAAGCTGTTGATTTGCTGGATGGTGCCTGGTTGCCCAGGGTGGTCACTCCTTGGCCACAAGGGAGATTCTTCAGTCTTCAGCTTCAGCAGAATGTCGAAGGTCCAGAGTTTCGTGTCAAGTTTCAATTCAGGATTAATCTCAAGTCTTAGGACTCCGCTCCTACCTTTATACAACTAAAAGGGGCTGGATTACTTACTAGGTCCCTCCTATGGGTGGGACCAGGAAGGGGGGTGGTTACACCCCCTCTCCTTTGTGCAGTTTCGCGCCAGAGCTGGGGCTGGAGTACCCCAGCAACCGGTTTGAACTAGGGTATGCATGGAGCACCTAGTGTGCTCCAGGCAGTGTCTCATTCTATTTAGCCCTCCCTGTCCCAATACACAAAGTCCTGCGAGCACCACCCCAGGCAGGAAACCTATTGTCCAAACCTCCGTGACTGGAAAGACTCCCAGCAGCAGGAGGTCAGACTTGTGTCGGTGGCAGCAGCGTCCATTTTGTGACGCTGGGGCTCTGGTTAACTTTAACTGGGATAGTCAGCAACAACATGTCTTCTCCCTCTAGAAGGGTGGAATGCTACCCCGTCGCCGGAACTGGCGAGGGGGTAGTATTCCAAAGCGTATGACACCTTACACAACATGTTTTGATAAAGCCAAACCAGAGTTAGCATTTAACCGCGAGGTTCATAATGCACTTAAGAGTATATGGTATGGCACTATCATAGAACAGCTATAAGGACATGGTTCCGAAAGCTGCAGACAGGCTCAGCTCATGCTAGAGCACCATCTCACACATAACTAAGAAATCTGCCTCCAGGATTGTTAAGGCCTGCCATAGGAGTGAGTTATAGGTTACTAGGTGTCTATATATAAGGTTAGATATAGGAATACTATATCTAAGCAAGGGGTGATTACACGACCTTGCCCTAGCTGAGTGATCAGCCAGTTGTGTCAGTTTGGATGGCCAGCCAGGGGTGGCAAAAGATATGCTGCAGCCCCTTATAGGCCTTGGATGCACCTATGCCCTGGGTACCTAAGGTACACTTTACAGGGACTCACAAGAGTGACCCAATATCCAATTAGGTATGTACCTAAGGTACATGGAGTCCATTTTATAGAGAGAGCAGATAGCCTGGGGCCCCGATTAGCAGGATCCCAGGTCAACTAAGTCGAAAACCAGCTAAACACAAGGCAAAATCTCTGGGGTAACCATAGTCAGGTATCGACCTTCCTATATTCCCAACACTGTATGAGGTCACCACCCAAGAGAGTTCACATTGCAAGTACCGTTGGTCAGGTCCATTGGTCTTAAACCCTTAAGCGTCACCCAGGAATCTGGACTGACACCACTTAGTGTCTATAGTCCTAACCAACAATCCCTTCCAATTGGGGTCTGATGAACTGTAAGAGCCATTGCAGAGCAAGGCATCTAGTGTATCCTCACTGTACTGTGCGTAGTCGTGCCAGTTGTCAAAAAGTGCAAATGTGGGAATTCGCAATGTATTCAAATCCTTTATCTTGTCTATTCCAAGACATGATGTTTGTTGGACAGTTTTGTTCAGGAAATCATTTGCAGTTGTTATATGTTATGTTAAAATACGCTTCTATAGAGCTCCACTCACCCGGGGGCATCTCGGCGCTTAACTAGAGTATTAGGCATTCTCTAAACAAGGCCTCAGTTCCCTGAACCGGCCAATCTATTGTACCCCAAACAGATTTTGTATTTATTGTCTCTTCCCATAAGTCAACCCCCTGTACCGACCGCTGGGAAAGAAAAGAAGCAGAATATATCAGCTTGATGTTTGCAAGAATAATTTTCTTTGCAGGTGTAGGTGCAAGGCTGTAGAAGTATTAAGCTGGGTCTGATATTGAACCCAGAAAAATATGCAGACTTCTGTGCAAGAGTTTTTGAAGTACCTTTTGGCAGTGTTGGGCAGTGTTCCCTTTGGGTTTAATTATACATGGCACCTGGAATACTTTATGCAAAAAAACAGTGACCATAATGTTGATAACACACCATATCACCATAATTAGATAATTCATCAGAAGAAAATGCAGCTCATTGCTCTAGGTCGTCTAGCAAAGTATGCACTGTATCAATGCCCCAATCATCAGAAACAGTACTAGAGGAAATGAAGACATTTACAGAAATTTTAAACAAATATGGAATTTATAAAAGTTTAGTAGGACCATACCCATCATACAATACACTGTCCCACACTATTCCTTCGGGAACTGGAACTGCTAAAACGTTCACCAAGGACAGATCTCCTTGTTGGGGCGTGGCTTCGGCAACAATGGAGACAGTCGTGTCTCAGTAGAACTCCACCGGAGGATCCCCTGCACAAGCCGCCCATGGGGGTTCCTGCTGGGTGAGACCTTGCCGGGATTGCCCCCCGACCTCCGCTGCTGGCTCTCTACTGGCCGAGCCCTGATCTGCGGACTTCAATGGAGTGGGCCACCCTGCATGCGACACCTCCGGCCTGCATAGCCTAAGCGAGCCCGGGGCTTAACTCCACCCACAGGGGCGCAGAATAAGGCATGATTCCACTAAGCCGGCGATGGTGGGCTATCGCTGCCCCCCCTGCTGCTGCCTACCTGGATGCTGGCTGGTGAGTGACTAGGTGCGGTAGAGACTCTTGCGCCGTCCCCTGCCTGTCCCCAGCATATGTGTCCCCTGGATCGGCTGCTGCGGCGGGAGATGGCAGATTGTATGCGCTACCCGGACTGCCCGTGATGCCGTTGTCTTTGCAGCGTGATCCGGGCAGGCGGGCTCCCGCGAGTGGAGGACAGCTGTGAATGCGGACCCTGTCACGAGCGCTTGTCTGTCGGCGGGCGGCTGAGTGGGGCCTCAATGCATAGCGCCCACCCCCCCCCCGGACTGGCTCTGAGTCGTTGGAGCGCAAGTGGGCAGATGGCGGATGCGGCCGCCGCCTGCGCTGCTGGCACTACTGCGGCGGGATCGGAATGAGAGAGTCCCTGCACATTGAAGAAACATATGCCTCCCTGTCCTATTGCCATCACAAGGGCACATCACTGCTGGACGACGAGGCACGGCTGGGACCCCCTGCTGCAGCACCCATGCACTGCCCTGAATGTATCTTTTGGTTCAACTGTTGGTCATCACTAAGCTGCTAAAAAAATTATTGGGCACTGTCATTACCCAGATGCCACCGTTGCCCTCACAGCATGTTTGACTGAGGTGAGCCCCCGCCGAGTGGCTGTTTGCTGCAGGACTTGGGTCCCCTCCTGAGACGCCGCTGACCAATCTGATGCCACTTGCGACACTGCTGGTTGCGGCGCGGGCGTTCTGAGGTGTACTCATGGCTGAGTGCTGAGGAGCGCGCTGATGTCACCCCCGAGTGAGCTGAGTGGCGCTAAACGAGAAGAGGACTACCCTACCCCACTCGGCAGCTGAAATCAACAATATTAGCGATCCTGTTGGGCCGGCGCTGCGTGGATGTTAATCCACCACCTTGTTGCACGGCGCCCTGCAGTTTCTAGTAGTGCAGAGTAGAGGCACATATTGGCGTCCTGGCAAGCACTGGTGCAGGCACGTTTCTGCCTTAGTGTGCCGCACTTGACCATCCCCATGCAGATTGCCTGATTAGTCGCTGGAGGCGGGTTCTGCTGGTGCCCACGGGTGTTATTTACAACAAGGGGTGGTGAGGGACAGAGTCTCTGAATTAAGCAGAATACTCTCACCCAGTCAAGAGATCAGGGCTAGATCCAACAGCGTTTTTTAGCTCATTGCACCATCCCAGTTTCAGAACCTGGCTGTATGCAAATTAGTCTGTTCCTGTCCCAGTGCATGATGGGAACAGGGCAAACCAAACTACAAAAGCCAATTCTTACACTAGGAAGGAAACAAGCTTCCGGGGACCGGTTTCTGGCATTACAGCCGTCTTCGGCCCGGCTTGCTTGAATCCTGATGGTGCAATGAGCAAGGGACTCATGTCTGAGTATACCCTTCCACGCTTAGGGTGGACAAAATTATTTACAACAAGGGGTGGTGAGGGACAGAGTCTCTGAATTAAGCAGAATACTCTCACCCAGTCAAGAGATCAGGGCTAGATCCAACACCGTTTTTTAGCTCATTGCACCATCCCAGTTTCAGAACCTGGCTGTATGCAAATTAGTCTGTTCCTGTCCCAGTGCATGATGGGAACAGAGCAAACCAAACTACAAAAGCCAATTCTTACACTGGGAAGGAAACAAGCTTCCGGGGACCGGTTTCTGGCATTACAGCCGTCTTCGGCCCGGCTTGCTTGAATTCTGATGGTGCAATGAGCAAGGGACTCATGTCTGAGTAAACCCTTCCACGCTTAGGGTGGCTGTTTGCTGCAGGACTTGGGTCCCCTCCTGAGACGCCGCTGACCAATCTGATGCCACTTGCAACACTGCTGGTTGCGGCGCGGGCGTTCTGAGGTGTACTCATGGCTGAGTGCTGAGGAGCGCGCTGATGTCACCCCCGAGTGAGCTGAGTGGCGCTAAACGAGAAGAGGACTACCCTACCCCACTCGGCAGCTGAAATCAACAATATTAGCGATCCTGTTGGGCCGGCGCTGCGTGGATGTTAATCCACCACCTTGTTGCACGGCGCCCTGCAGTTTCTAGTAGTGCAGAGTAGAGGCACATATTGGCGCCCTGGCAAGCACTGGTGCAGGCACGTTTCTGCCTTAGTGTGCCGCACTTGACCATCCCCATGCAGATTGCCTGATTAGTCGCCGGAGGCGGGTTCTGCTGGTGCCCACGGGTGGTCGCACTGCTGGCGCTGGCCGCACATGGCCCTTCACTGAGGAGCAGACGAGCACCACTGCCTGACTAGCACTACATGGCTGTGAGGTGCGGATGTGTCATGGAGGGGACGTCTATGTGCGGTGAAGGAGCCCTGGTAGTGCAGGTTAGGGCTGTGAAGCGACTGCTAGCTGCGGCCCACTAACATCGACGCGAGCCACGCTGAGAGGCGCGTAATCTGGAGGCATTGTATAGGGGTCCTGTCCTGCATAGAGCGGCGCAGGCATGCGCCCTCTGTGACTCATGTTGGGTGGCACCCGAGCACGGACCGGGACGGGAGGAACTCAGGCTCCACCACTGACGCCCAAACCTAAATCGGACAAAATGTTGAAACAGGGACATATGGATCAAACCGCAAACAAATTGGATGCGGTGCTTGCCGGAATGGAATGTCTGGAAGAGACACCTCTCTGGAATCTAAAATCGATAAGGTGGCCATTGACCTCACACACCTGCACGCAGACCACTGAAAACAGACCGCACCACTGTGTTGGAAACCGCACTTGCTGATATTAAACCGCAGGTGACCCAGACACAAACATGTACAGGATTTACTAAACTGGGTGGAGTTCCTGGAGGACAGGGCTGACGACGCTGAAGGGCACGCACGGAGGAATAATGTACACATAGTGGGCGTGCCAGAATGCTGGGAAGGGAGAGAGCCCGCTTTGCACATGGAAAACTGGCTCAGAGATCTGCTGCTGGAGGGAACTCTCTCATCGCACTTTGTCATTGTACGTGCACATAGACTTCCTGCGAGACCCCCTCCCACAGGTTCGAACCCGAGGCCCATGCTCCTCCGTCTCCTCAATTCCCGAGACAGGGACTCAATCTTACGGGAAACCAGGAAGTTGCAGGGTATCCACATAGATAACCATAAAATACTGTTTTTCCTGGACTATACCATCCAGGTGCAGAGGCAGAGATTCTCCTTCATGGCAGTAAAAAAACACCTTTGACAAAACAACCTGAAATACTCGCTGCTTTTACAGGCGCGCTTGCGGGTGGCAGCAAGTGATAAAACTCATTTCTTTGCCGCGCCGGAGAAGGCGAAGAACTTCGCTGCTGCGGGACCTTGCAACGCTGCTGCAACGTTGACCTTACCGAAGCTGAGAGGCCCCTTCTACCAGGGCCGGAGAGACTGTAGATTGTCGGAGGTACGGAAGCTGCCTTCCCCAGCTGTAGGTCCAGACTCGGATTCGATCCTCAGTGGACAACGAGACGCCCTGCAGGCGGTGGCGGAAATCAGCCGCTCTCTGGTGGCAGAGGACGCATCAATCTCTAGCCAACGTAACCTTTCCAGTGAAGACGAGCACATTTATGGCCTGCAAAACTCACAGGACTCAACTGGCCGGCCAGATGTCACTCCACAGACAGCTGACTTAATAATATAAACATTGTGAGACCCTATCCTTGATCGGACTGCGAGCTGAGGTATTGTGGATGGCATGGGGGGGTATGCAGCCGTTGACGTTATTGCCCTATGTAATGGACGCTACTGTGATTCTGCATGTTCATGTGAGGTGGTGGGGGACGCCATGATATGGGGGGAGGGGTGGGACTTATATATATATATATATATATATATATACACATATATTCTGTTACCGCTGCACAGCCCCTAGCACACGTGGCTCGCCAGGTGGGGTTTTCCTGCACCAGTGCACACAGGCTCCCTTCTATATGTTGTATTCTGCCTGATGACAGGGAGCCTCTAAGACTCTGGACTTAAATACTGTAAGTTCTCTCCACGTAACACGAAGCGCACCCCCTCCGGATTGTTTCTCGACCGTTATCTCTATTGAGAGTTTGGACGATTGCTGGTTACACTATTGCCCTTTTGGAATTGTTGATTTTTATATTCTTGTTCTGGTTCTATTGTGAGATATCCTTTGATGTACGCTGTTTCACACCGCACAACATGCCACGAGTTAGTGTGCTAGGGAGGCTGTGCATTTCAGGGTCATCTGCACCACACAGGTGTGTTGAGCTGCCGCGGGTGCGTGGCTACTTAATAGATTGTAGGGCAATGTCTGCGCTTAGCATCGGCACATTGAATGTGAGGGGCATGCATTCACCGTCACGTAGGTATCATATATTTGTACCTAAAGCGACACCACATACAAATAGCTCTTCTGCAGGAGCCTCACCTGGCTAAATCAGAAATCCAACGTTTGCACCTCCGATGGCCTGGCCAATTGTACGCCACAGGAAACTCGCTTTTGCGTGTGGCGCGCTAATATGGGTAAGACCAGGAGTCCCACTCAACATTACACAATCATTGATAGACACTGAGGGCAGGTATGTTGTTGTGAAGGGCACATTAGATGGCCGGCAGATCGTGATTGCATCACTATATGCCCCCAACACAGAGCAGGCTTCTTATTTTGACAATATATCGCACATCTGGCGCCATGGCATGATATGCCCATGTTATTAGGGGGAGATTATAACAGCATACTTGATGTATCACTGGATCGCTCCTTCCCACCCCTACCGGGCACAAGCACACACAATGCCATGAAGGCGTTAACTGCCTGGGCAATACTATGTAAATGTGTAAATGTAAATGTATTTGAGCTTGTAAAGCGCACTGCTACCCGTCCGTAGGTTTCCTGGCGCTGTATAATTCTGGGGAACCCATCCTGGCTTTCCTTGTGGGATGGTCCCTGCTGGGAGTCCCCAAGGTGGAGCCAGGCATCCCCGGAATTGATGGGGCAGTTGTGGAGATTAGGCAAGCTAATGCCCAGAGTTGCCAAGTGGAATCCCTGATTAGAGTAAGCACCGAAGTGAGAATTATCGAGTCCGCTGACCCAAATCCACAACCCTGCCGCGTCGGGAATTGAACCCTGGTCCCGGGCCGACTTCTGCTCCCAGATCTGGCGCCTCAGGGATGCCTGGAGACATTATAATCCCCATGATGGGGTATATTCCCACTACTCGGGTGCTCATGACCTATATGCGCGGCTGGACTGCTATATGCTTTAAGAGGAGCTAATCCCACATATATCCACAGCCTATTATCTAGGCAGGACACACTCGGATCACAATCCACATATATTGGAGCTGTTGTGGAAGCACCCCGACCGCCAATTCCAACCTGGCGCTTCAACCAGATATACTACTGGATGCACCCTTTCGAGGCCTGTTAGCCACCAGTATCTCGCAATACTTTGAGGAAAATACTGACACCGCCACAACCCCTCGAGTAGAATGGGACGCGTTTAAAGCAGTGGTCAGAGGCGACTGCCTCTGTGCGGAGGCAACTAGAGGCCGAACGTACACGCCTTGAAAATGACCTGCTTTGCATAGAAGGTGAGGCGCTAGTGGGTAATAATGATAGGTCCTTGGCGCGAGGTAGAGAGGAACACTCCAGATTGCTAGACCGACTTCGCAACTTGAATTATGCGGCACACTCGGAGCGCACCAACCATATGCGAGACAAACCTGGCAAGTTGCTAACGTGGTCGATACGGCAGGATGCAGTCACCATGCCGGTGACGTTCATACGAAATGCACAAGGCGACGTGGTGCACACCCAGGGTGCTATACACAACGCCTTTGTAGAACACTATTCAGCGTTGTACAGGTCCTGCCTACTAGAAACAGACACAGTCATGCAGGAGTTTCTTTCTGCCCTGACGATGCCACAACTGACAGAGCATCAGCAAGAGGAGCTGGGCGCACCTCTGCTGCCAGAGGAGATAAGGGATAGTATCTTCTTCTCAAATGGCAAATCGCCGGGTCCGGATGGACTGCCGGCTGAATTTTACAAAGCCTACTCGGACATATTGGTCCCGGAGCTGTTGAGAGTCTATAATGCAGCTTTAGATTACTCGGCCCTCACACCTACGCAAAATGAGGCGACGCTCAACTCCCTCTTAAAACCAGGCCGAGACCCTGAACTCCTTGGTTCTCATCGTCCTCTAGCGCTGTTAAACACGGATTAAAAAATACTCGCCTCTGAGCTAGCTAAACAATTAGCCCCTTTGTCCCCATTGCTCTTTTCCCTTGCCATGGAGCCTCTAGTGGCTCTGCTCCGTGAGAGCGGCGTGGACCTGGGTATCCCCTTAAATGATGGCCTCCACAGTGTCCCTATATGCTGATGACTTACTGCTGTATATAAGAGACCTTCAAGCCGTGCCGCTTCCCATATCCGCGCTATTTCGTGGCTTCGGAGAAGTGTCAGGCTTCAAGGTAAACTGGGCTAAATCAGGTGTCTATTCTTTCCGTGAAGAAGTGGCCGCAACTTATATAGTTATCAATGGGACTGCACTTGCTTGGTATCCGAACACATTCAGGTATTTAGTCGTCTATATCTATAGATCCCCAGCAGACATCTTGGCGGGTAACCTAGTGCTTGCCATTTCCTCCATAAGGGCACAGATACATTTCTGGAAGACTCTACCGCTCAATGTGATGAGCCGTATTACCTTAGCGAAGATGATAGTACAGCCGAGACTGTTGTAATACTTTGCTAACCTTCTGGTATATGTTCCGGTACGACTGTTTCGGGAGCTGGAAGGATTAATCAGAGGTCTAATCTGGAGTGCAGGGCGACCCAGGATAGCATTACAGAAGTTGTATGCATCACCGGAAAGCGGAGGCTAGGCAGTCCCACATCTTGAACTATATTACTTAGCCGCGCAGCTACAATGAGTTGCAAAGTGGCTGAGTGGCAGGAACCTGGCGGACACGGCGACCGAGTGATCGTCATGGACACAGACTCAAATCTATAGTCTGTTTCACCCGCTGGCAAAACTTCCCCGCCCGCCACAGATACATATAAAATTAGCCCATAGGTGCTATCGAAGGAGTCTTCAGCTTACTAAAGATACGATCCCTTATGCCCCAATACTGCCGCCTATAGTGACACCAAGAGGCAGAGTTTATCTGACGGACGTAGCAATGACACCCTGGACTGCAGCAGGAGTGGAGACGCTAGGAGACTTATATGCGGACGGAGCCCTTATGGCTTTTGCGACCCTGGCAAGGGACATCGATTTGCCAGTGGGCCACTTCCTCCTACATACAGCCATCATACGGACGTTGACATCGACATGGGGAGACTTGACAAATGAGCCGCTGACACATCAGCTATTGCAGTATCTGCACGTGGTGGGGAGGGGTCACACGTGATCCACTGGCCAGTACAGGCTTTACTCACTCATGTATTGAAACCAGCACAGAGACTCTGTGCACGTTGGACTAAGGGCAGAGGATGACCCTGGACGGATAAAGGATGGGAATGTGTCTTAGCCAGTGCCACACATATACCACACAATTCACGATTTAAACTAATACAAACGTATATATTACATAGAGCGTACCTCTCCCCGGATAAGATTAATAAATATTTTAACATCAACACCTCCGACTGTCCGAGATGCCGTCTGCTAGGCGCTGACCTCCTACACATGCTGTGGTCTTGCCCCTCACTCCTATCCTACTGGCGTGCGGTAACAAACACTTACAAACAGCACTAGCACAGAGGTACCCAACACATGGGAGGTCTGCATTCTGGGATTTTATAAACGTACGAAAGCTAACAAAGTAAGCTCTAGATTTCGCGACCTAGGCCTCATAACCGCGAAACAATTAATAACCAAGAGGTGGAAACACAAGGACCCCCCAGAGGTGCCTCACTGGCTAAGGTCCCTAGGGATCTGGGCACAGGCAGAGAGCACTATTTTGCACAGGGAAGAAAGAGCAGGGTTACGTAAGTATCCCATTGCACAGGCCTGGGACGACTTCCTGAAAGCATTTACACACTCTAATGATGCACCACATGCATCCCCCACGCAACAAACAGAGGATGATGCCTAGCATGTCGTTTGGGTGCTTCGGACACGGTGCCTTGCATGGCAGCTCGGCCATCACTGTCGGGAGTGGCGATGACCCCACATTCCATCATAGCACTTTTTAGGCACGACTAGAGATATAAAATGCCCCGGTATTCCTACGACTATACACAGTACAAGAAAAGCAGCTCAGGTCCAGTACGAACTCACAAGCCTAGACATGACTGAACTCGAAAGGCACCTACTATGCTAGATACATACTTCTCTCAATATTGGATATCTCCCTTTATCTTTTGATTTTATTTTGTTTTCGTTTGTTGTGGTTACAATGTTTAAAATATGGATATCTCGCAGGCAGTTATGGCACTTAGCCCTTTCCGCCCGAGCAATTCTGAGTTTTGTGATTTTCCAAGTTTAGCCGTGTATGGGTGGTGCATTGCTGTTTCTAATGATATACCTCAGTGGTTCCCAATCTGTGCGCCGCGGCACCCCGGTGCGCCATCAAAACTTGTCTGGGGCGCCGCGCATAGATGTGCACCTGTTTGGGAACCGCTGTGCACCAGTTGTTTGATGTGAATAGCCTGCCTGCCGGGCTTTCCCCTGCGGCACTAGATTAGGTTGCCGTTCGTTGTTTGGAATACAGATGGCATTGTTTTCACGCGGTCATTGCGACACTTGGGGAGGTCTGGAGGTGGCAAGAACAAAGAGAGATAAGTGCTGGTGTTCCCCCACGTCGCAGGTCGCAGGCCCAGACATGTCTCACAGCAGGCGTGGACAACGGTCGCCTCACCAAAAGGGTTTCGATTTAATTTAGATCTGGTATCTGTCATTGTTTACAATAAATCAGTAATGTTTTCTTTATCTTTAAGCATTCTGCTGACATTTGGTCGGATTTACATTCTGTAATTTCCCAGCTCTCAAAAACACACGTCGGTCGAGCTGTTTTCGTAACAAGTGGAATTGAAAAGTTATGTTTTTCATAAAAATATTTGCATGAGCAATCTTTTTGTACTCGCTACTTACCTGGATATAGGCTACTCCTACTAGTTGTAATGAAGAAATATCGGTTGTGGAAAAGAGCAATTGGGCTTCTGACCTTTACAGCAGATGTGCGAGTGCTTTGATGAACAGACATCATAATGTAATTCCCCACCCTCGGGGCCAGATTGCATTAATATACAAGAATGTAATCAGCGTGAGTTGATTACATTTTGTATTATAACTTCCTGTATCCTACTCTATAGCCCTCCAGTTTAGCTGGTGCATCTTACTAAGCTATTTAAACAGATCTCAAACATGAAAAAAGAACTGAGACGTGTGATTTAGGTTAAACCTCTGGATTACATGTATTTAATTCACAACAGAAACACTAATATTGCTCGGGGTTGCGTTGCTGGCGAAGAGACATGGAAGGCCCGGGGTGCGCACCTTCACCTCCAGCGCAGAGCTGGAATGCTGAAGAGTTGGGGTAGAGGGGGACAGTGGGCACAGGGTGGGCCCCTCCTGCTGCGGCATTGAGGGAGTGCTGCCGGTACTGTGTGATGAATGGAGTGTGTATGGGGCGGCAGTTCCAGCATGGTCACCTCCTTCCCTGGATGGACTGATGGGCCTTGAGGGGAGACAGAGTGCCAGGCAAGGGGTGGGGTCCCTCCGCACTGGGATAAAGAGTGGGCCCAGGGTGACTGCTGCTCCACGAGTCCTGAAGACGTTCTGCAGTGAGGCCAAGGGTGGATGCCTCATCTGTGAGATGCTATGGGAGCGCTGCTAGCACACAGTGTCCAGTGGGAACTGGAGGGAAGGGCCTGGAGCCTGCATCCATGGATATGCACACTGGGGGCTGTGGGCGGGAGGAATGCTCTATGGTTGTTATACCTTCATCAGCTTCATCCCAGCTGTTTTCGGGGAGAGGGATGTAGGTGTTCCTGGGGCCGGGCTTGCATCGCTCCACCCGTCAAGGAAAAGTGGCGTAGTGGGGAGCCACAGCCTATGGCCAGTGGGTCAGGGGAGCCCGGGTCAAAAAAGTTTGGGAACCTCTGATATACCTGCATACTGAATACCATTGTTGGGATGAGATATGCATGATAGATATGTCCTGCTCTTCAATTAGAGGTGATGATATAGGTGGGCTGTTGAAACCTATGCTAATCCGCAATTGCATGTTGCTTACCAAGATTCCGCTGAACACCAAGACATAATTGTAAACTATATATATCTTGAACTGTGTAAGCAATGGCATTGCAACATTGATCCTGCCTTACAGAGTGACCTGCACCCATGTTTGGTTTGTATGGAATAAGAAAAAGATAAAATGTAATAAAGATATATAAAAAAAAAAAAAGGACAGATCTCCTTGTTCACAGTGCGATTGATGCATGGGGTTTTCAATACTGAGCTCACAAGTTGGACTGCAGAGCGTTCTGGGAGATAATGTCCATTCAGAAGCAGAAAAAAAAGAGTCACCAAACCAATCCAGAAGAATAAGAATAGTAACCAAATTGTAATCTAAAGGTGCAACCCAGTAGTAGCAAGGTATGTCTTTTTCAGCCCAAGTTAGAGAGCATGCACTTGTAGCTTGAAAGGAAGAGGAGACAGCTGTGAAGTCTCAGGTTCATTTGAATCCGATGAGAAGTCATCGTAGTCCACGAGGTAGTCAGATGACGTTCGGTCTATTTTTGGCAGCTCAGCAGGTTTTGTAGAACTGGGAGAGGACTTAATCTGTAGTATATTGACGAACAAGTTACCTTCGGTAACGATATATCTGTAAGAAACATAGGTTAGTTATAGATTCCTTACCTTAGAATTAACCCCCGGCGTCAGACAGGATTCAGAAAGTGTTTTCGTCAGCAGTACCTCTGAGCGTCGGAAGGTGGCATCGGTCGGCTCCGCGTCTGTTGGTGACATGGCCGCCGGGATGACATCGCAGCAGCTACTTAGACGCCGCCCTTGTGAGCTGACGTCAGTTCTGTACACAAATGTCCATGCCAGAAGCGCAGAGACATGCAAGACACTGACCACTGGTCCACAAAACTAGGGCCCTGAAAGTATGTCCTTAACCCTAGAAATCAGTTCGCAGAACGGGGAGGATGGGTGGAGCGGTAAGTAATCTATAACTAACGCAAAAGTTACAACTTGTGTAACAAAATATCTGTAAGAGACATTAGTTAGTGATAGATTCCTTACCTCAGAATATCCCCAGGTAAGATGGCGGCTGAGTAAGACCTTAGTCACTCACCTCTACGCTGCTCCGGACCTCCGAGCTAATCTACTACCCGAGAAATGTGCCCAGGCATCGATAATTGGGATCGCCGTTGCTGGCGTTACTGGCACACTAAGAGACGGAGCCTGATCGAGGAGAGAAGGGTGTTGGAGTATCGTTGTAGCCTGTATCGAAGATTGGGCTGGGAATCACTTGCAAGGCTGCTGCTCACCACGCTTGCCGGCCGGTAAGAAATCGACGATCGTGGAGACAGGACCGGGTTGCTACGCAACCAAGATGCCGAGGAGAAGGAAGCGTGAACAATGGCAGCTGCCCAAGGAGGTGCGCGGCCCAAGAATCGAGTCACAGTGCCCGGTCCCGCTGCAGCCACTCAAGCAGAGAACAAAGACAGCGCTAAGGCGGAGTTGTGGAGATAGAAAGCTGGCGAGAACTCCGGTAAGAGTGGTAAAGATCCAGGGGGTAAAAACGCTAGACACCCTCTGAACAAAGACACACTAATGACAGGGGACAAAAGGAAACCAATAATTACTGAATTGTTCTCGAAAAGGCATAATGCAGACCAGGGCACGGATTCTATGGCAGAACCCACAATAGAGGCTGGTAGCTTAAGGAGTTCGGAAGCAAGAGAAATGAAAGAAAGTTTGACACATGAAGACAACGCGACACACTGTGAGGCACGTCTATCCTGTGGTTCAAGTGGCAAAACTACAGTCCTGCTAACAAACGACACTGTAGACACAGCACTACAAAGGGGACAGGAAAATGCTGAGATGGGGGCAAAGTGTAAAATGGCTATTGACATTAATGATACACCAGAGACAGAGAAAATGGATACTCGCACACCAAAAAGAGAGGAACCACCATCAAAGCAGCAACTAAAATGTGCAGGCGGCCCTTTTGGATGTCCCAGAGCAGGGATATCAGTCTCCAACCCCCCCAGAGAACTTTTTCTCTTTAAATGAAGAATCGTATGGTTCAGAATCCTCGGGACCACATAGCTGTAGTAGCGATGACGAGGGCGTCGATACCTCCGCAAGCAGCCAACATGGAGGCAAAAAAACCCAAAGGACACAGAGGAAGCCCTCAGAAGGAAGAAAATCAGCTCAGAAGACTGACACTGAGGAGGAGGAATTCGAGGCAGATCTCCGATGGGACTATTCCGATACACAACCACTGCTACTAGGGGGGCACGGAGCAATGGTCACACAAGAAGGGGGGGGACAGGCAGAAGGAACCAGCGCAAAAATCCGAACCAACGCTTACAATGAGCCTACAGTCCTTAAGTACTTTCCAGAACGAGGTCAAATCCGTAAATCGGATTGCCCATGTGGCAGAAAAAAGCTACAGGGGTCTATGCGTAAAATCGGTAAGACCTGCACAGAAATTGCCGAAAGAATGAGCATGGTGGAGAACCGAACGGAAATATTGGAAAGCACAGTAGACTCTCTGAAAACCCAGGTCACATCTCAAGAAAAAGCGGTTACTGACGTCATGTGGAAGCTCGAAGAGGCAGAAAACCGACAACGCCAGAATAATCTCTGAATTCTTGGGATTCCAGAAAACAGCGAAGGAAGTGACATTCGGGCATTTATCATCAAAGTGTTCAAGAATGCTTTCCCCAAGCTAGCACAGTGGGACTGGGACAAAGAGATCACTTCCTAAACAACCACGCAAGGATCATGGCCTTCCCTAGAGTTATTCTGATATTCTTCAGCAATTTTCTTTTACGACAGGCAGTATATGATCTTGCCCGGCCAAATAAAAAAAGGAACTGGGAGGGCTTTTCATTCTTTGCGAAACCAGACTTTGCACATGGTACTGTGGAAGGACGATGGAGGTTACGGCAGCTAATCACACCATTTCAGAAGGCAGGGGCTCTTGCTTTCCTCCAAAACCCAGATAAATTGAAAGTAGTGTCACAGGGCCGCACAATGTTCTTTACCTCAGAGATACAGGCCAAACAAGCATTGAAGCACAAGTTACTTACCTTCGGTAACGATATATCCGTAAGAAACAGTAATTAGTATTAGATTCTTTACCTTAGAATTTCCCTAGGCGTCAGACTGGATCCATAAAATTTTGCGTAGCAGTACCCCTGCGTGTCGGTAGGCGTCGTCTTCGGCTCCGCGGCCGTCGTCGGCATGACGTCGGAGTACTTAGACGCCGCCCTCGCGCGCGGACGTCAGTTCTTATACACAGCTTTTCCGCGCCAGAAACGCAGAGCCATGATAAAAACCAACACTAGTGCCATAAAAACTAGGGCCCTGAAAGGGGATGACCTTAACCCTAGGTATCGGTTCGCAGAACAGGGAGGATGGGTGGGGCGGTAAGGAATCTAATACTAACTACTGTTTCTTACAGATATATCGAGAGAGCCTGGAGCTCACTCACTCTCCTGGCAGAGGTGATGGCAACCATGGTTATGAAGTGGCTAGAAGGGAGCACACATCAGATAAGTCAGAACAAGGTTCAAGTCCCACTGAGGCATCACGAAAGGAACAGGGGGAAACATATGAGTGATGCCCTTCAAAAACCTATTTACAACCGGGGACTTGAACAAAGAGGCATGATCAGGGAGCCTTAAGAAGGCGGAAATGGCAGAGAGGTAGCCCTTTAGAGTGCCCAGAGCAGAGCCCTGCTGGGCAAGAGAAAGAAGAAAGAGGAGAACCTCTGAAAGAGGGGCAGAAAGGGGATCAACAGCCTTTGCTGTGCACCATGCCACAAATTAGTTCCACCTGCAGGCGTATACTGATTTTGTGGAGGGACGCCTGGCTGCCAGAATCACATTACAAACTTCAGGAGGCAAGTCAAATGGCCTCAATTGCCGCCGCTCAAACTCCACGCATGTAAGTGGAGACTGGACAAGTTCGGGTGGAGGATCATTCCCTGCTGCTGCGACAGAAGGTCCTCCTGAAGAGGCAGACGAATCGGGGGATCGACTGACATGCTGAGTAGCTCGGGATACCAGTATCTTCGTGCCCAGTCCGGAGCCACAAGGATGACTTGGACCCGGTCGCGCCTGATCTTCTTCAGCACTCTGGGCAGAAGTGGTATAGGTGGAAAGGCGTACAACAGACCGCAACTCCACTCGCGACGAAAAGCGTCTCCGAGCAAGTGCCGCCTTGGAAATTCCAACGCACAGAACTGATGACTAAGCATGGGTGTACAACCCGTTCCGTTCGCGGAATTTGCGGATTTTCTGCAATTTCGCGGTCTGCGAATCTCGCGAAATTGCAGAAAAATCCACGAAATCACATGCGGGACGGATTTTCAAAAACTGAAGTACATGAAGCACTTACAGGGTTACAGCAGGTGCCCAAGTTGAAGCTAATTTCTTTGTAACCATTTACAAAATGGTTACAAATAAATTAACTTCAACTTGGGCACCTGTTGTAACCCTGTAAGTGCTTCCTGAGCGGCACCTCCAGAGTTGTTGCCTACTTGCAACTATTCTCTGACCCTGCTCTGACCCTCGAAGCAGGGTCAGAGAATAGTTACAAGTATGGCATAATGCTCCAGGCTGTCACAAAAATTAAACCACAACAGGAAGCACTTACAGTTAAGGAAGCAGGTGCCGGACTTGAAGCTCAAATTCAGTAACACATTAACCAGCCCCCGGTTGAGGCTGGGCAGGTGTGCTTTCTTCCCATAATCTACAGTGGTGAACCAGAGGGTGGCAGTGGTGAACCAGAGGGTGGCAGTGGTGAACCAGAGGGCGGCAGAGGTGAACCAGAGGGTGGCAGAGGTGAACCAGAGGGCGGCAGTGGTGAACCAGAGGGTGGCAGTGGTGAACCAGAGGGTGGCAGTGGTGAACCAGAGGGTGGCAGTGGTGAACCAGATGGTGCTAGTGGTGAACCAGATGGTGCTAGTGGTGAACCAGAGGGTGGCAGTGGTGAACCAGAGGGTGGCAGTGGTGAACCAGAGGGTGGCAGTGGTGAACCAGAGGGTGGCAGTGGTGAACCAGAGGGTGGCAGTGGTGAACCAGAGGGTGGCAGTGGTGAACCAGAGGGTGGCAGTGGTGAACCAGAGGGTGGTGCTGCTAAACTGCCTGGGAGCCCTGTGGGTGTGAGCCCCCGCGTTGCTGAGCTGCCCAGGGGTTGTGAGCCCACGTGCTACTGAACTGCCCCGGGGCCCAGTGGGTGTGAGCCCCCGTGCTGCTGAACTGCCCCGGAGTCCTCTCAGTGTGAAAATCATTTGTGCTCAATTGCCTGGGAGCCCTCTGGGTGTGAGCACACATTGTGCTAAGTGCCCCCCTGCCCCCAGTACATATATACCCGTACCGCACAGCACCATTATGCTCTTGCACCATGAAGTCTGGTGCCTGGTGCTCCTGATCCGTGTAGGTGGTACCACGGTCTGGTGCAGTCAAAATGTAAAGTCATAACTTGCTACACAGCAACAATAAACACGTGTCCCCCCTGGCACCGGTATGCGCATGTACCAGGTGTGGAGCACCCGCATGCCACTGCACCCTACTGCCCAGCGCCAGCATAAGTCTGTACGGGGCAGTTAAGTATGAGATGGGACATTGTCCAGCAGCAGCAGCTGCATGCGCCTGAACCCACTGAGCAGGATCAGAATGGCTTTGTACCAACACGCGCAGCAGAGCTATCTAGGACATCTGAAGGATTCTGGGGTCCTGTGCCAAACATATTTTTGCATCCATGAGTTTCCAGAGCGCCATCCCTGTGTAGCTCCTGTGACCAGGAGGCTGCTTTCTCCTCATCTGCTGCTCTGCTCGGTCTCTGACCCTTTATAAACAAGATGCATGTGAACTCGCATAGAAGCCCTGCCCGTTTGGCCCCGTCCACCACACACTAGCGGTATGAAACGTCTTCCCGCCTGACCCCACTATAATGGCCAGCTCACTCAAGGGACCTCGGTGCCTTTTGGCGTGCTGGCAAAGTTACAGGCACACGTGGTCACATATTTGCGCAACTGGCACAAAAATCCATGAGTTTGCGGGAAAATTAGCGAACTCGCAGATTTTTTGCCATTTCACACGAATTCACGGACCACGAATTCGCATATTTCGCCCATACTTACTGATGACATTGCGCGTTCTCTTCTGTGGCGAATAGATCTAACCAAGGCTCTCCCCACTGCTGAAAGAAGCCTTGCGCCACGTCCGAGTTCAGACGCCATTCGTGATCCATCATGCACCGACAGCTGAGTTTGTCCGCCCTGGCGTTCAGGGAACCTGCTAGGTGTTGAACCACCAGGGTCACGCCCTGATGTTCCAGCCACTGCCAGAGGCGCAGAGCCTCCTGGCAAAGGGTCCACGACCCCACCCGCCCTGTTTGTTGCAATATCACATGGCGGTGGTGTTGTCCGTGAACATCTGCACTACACTCCCCCGGACAGAGGGGAGGAATGCCTTCAGTGCAAGCCGGATCGCCCGCAGCTCCAGAAGGTTGATGTGGAGCTGGGACTCTGCCGGAGATCAGAGGCCTCTGATCTCCGCCTCTCCCATGTGGCCCCCCCCCCAGCCCTGGAGAGACGCGTCCGTCACAACTACGTGCTCCGGTTGGGGTAGGGAGAGGGATCTGCCGCAGACCCAATCGCAGTCCGTGAGCCACCACTGCAACTGTCTTGCAGTGCCCTCCAAGATCAAGACATGGTCGGACAAGTTGCCCTGATGCTGGGCCCAATGAAACTTCAGGTCCCACTGCAGAGCCCGCATCCGCCACCTGGCGTGATGCACCAGAAGGATGCAGGAGGCCATCAGCCCCAGAAGCCGGAGGGTCATCCTGACTAAAACCCGGGATAGAGGCTGAAAGATCAGAATCATAGGCTGAATATCCCAGACTCGCTGCTCAGGAGGATAGACCCGAAACTGCGTCGAATCAGAACCGCTCAGATGAAGGGGAGCTTCTGAGAGGGACTCAGGTGCGACTTCGGCGTCGAGGTAGGGGAAGACTGACACCCCTGACCTGCGCAGATGAGCTGCGACCACGGCCATCACCTTCGTGAACACCAGAGGGGCACTGGTAAGGCCGAAGGGGAGCACGGCAAACTGAAAATGCTACCGGCCTGGCCTACTGTGAACCGCAGGTAACGCTGGTGGGCCGGCAGGACAGAGATGTAAAAATATGCGTCCTGCAAGTCCAGCGCTACCATCCAGTCTCCAGGGTCGAGGGCAGCCAAGACCTGAGCCAGAGTCCACTTTTTGAACTTCTCCTTCCGGAGGAAGCTATTGACATTCCTGAGGTCCAAGATGGGGTGCAGGCCCCCTTTCTCACTCTTGGGTATCAGAAAGTAGTGGGAATAGCAATCACGACCTACTTCTGGGGCAGGAGCTCCCTTGGCCAAGAGAGCCAAAACTTCCTGTTGGAGAAGTGCCCAGGTGATTCTTCGACATACGGTGGTATTGAGGTGCCATAGATGGAGGGGTAGCCTCGAAGGGGAGGGAGTAGCCTCTTCTGACTATTTGCAAAACCCACCTGTCTGACGTGATGGTGCAGCAGTGGGCGAGGTGAAGCAGAATCCTGCCGCCCACTGGCATTTGATGGGCCTGAAAGGACGGACTAGGAGGGTTTGGAGGCTGCTGCACGGGAGGGGCCAGGAAAGGGGTGAAAAGCAGACTGCGCTAGGCAGCTGGAGAGGCCCTAGGACTTGGCCGTAGCCTTTGAGTCCTTGAAATGCTCTAGAGTGTCGTCTGCTTTGTCGACAAAAAGGCGACAGCCATCAAAGGGTATGTCCATCAAGTTGTTCTGGACACCCCCCGGAAAAGCCAGTCGATCTCATCCAGGCGTAGCGGCTACAGACGTGTAAATCATCCTGCCTAGAGAGTAGGCGGTATTCAGCCCACAATGGATGGTAAACTTAGCCGCATCCCTCCCAGCGGCGACAGCCTGGGAGAGCACTGTCCAGGACTCCTACAGACACTGAGGCAGAACTTGTGTAACTATATCTCACAAAGAGTGGGAATAACGGCCCAATAGGCATGCAGTGTTTACGAAAGCAGTCCCAAGCTGGTGGAAGAGAACATTTTCTTCCTAAGATGGCCCAGCTTCTTGGATTACCTTTCCGGTGAAGCAGTAGCGAATGCGCCCCTGGAAGTGGAGGTTTGGACCACCAAGCTCTCGGGTGGCGTCGGGCAATTATCCTATCCAAGGGCGCCCCGTGTTGGTCCTAGACCACGTGCCCAAAAGGGCCTCATTAAATGGCAGTAGGGGCTCTAAGAGCTCGCTGCCGGCTGAAGCACCTCTGTCAGGAGGTTAGTCCAAATCCTTACTCGTGGTTGAGGGCCTCGGCCGCCCTTTGCAACACCACTGTGTATGACACTCCATCCTCTGTAGCCAAGGTAGGAGGAGACAACATGCCAATGTCAGGAGATGTGTCAAGACCACTGGCATCCCCCAGTTCCTCTCTCCAGTCCTGCTTAGACTCCATCTAATCGGTTAAAGGGTCACCTGGGCCCTCTCAGGCTCCTCCTCACCCTCAGATTGCCAATCTGGCGAAAAGGGACACCAGGAGTGGACGGGGCACAAAAAACCTCTCTCGGCGCTGGATCTGGCATAGGGCGATGCCAGTCCATCTCCGGGTTCACATCGGGATGGAGGCCGGGGTCGATGCCTGCCGGGGACACAACGAGTGTTGGGTGCGGTGCCAGAGGATGCGGCGCTGGAGGTGTAATGAGGTCAACCGGTGGCGATCCGGATCCAGGTCTGGATCCAAGGGGGGCCTGTGGCAGCGTGGCTGGAGCCGACGGCAGGGAAAGCCTAGGCGGGGCCCGAAGGCGCGCCATCGGGTTTGGGCCGCCCAAAGATGACAAGCATCGCCTCATAAAACCTACGGAGTTGGGCAGGAGTCATTCCGGGTCCCGGAAAGGGAGGGAAGCCCGGAGTACACTCATCGGCGGTAGGGAGACGGGAGACGGTGGCAGTGTCTCCCCGACCCGCTGTTCACCCGATGGTAGAGTGAGATCCTAGACTGTCTGTCCTGACTGCGAGGGCTGCGAGGAGTTAGGAAGCATTTTTAAACATTTGGCATTGTTTTTTAACACTTGCGATTGATTTTATAATCGTTTTAATAATTGGGATTGATTTAATAATCCATATTCACTAACTGCTGGAAAATATCCTGACACTCTCCCCGCACTGCCTGGGCTCGATACTGCAGCCTGCCCGCCCCGGTCCGACTCGGCAATCACTGCCGTAGAGCGGAGGGCGGACAGGTAAGAGCCAGGCACACTAACATCCACTTCCGCTAGAGCGGAGGTCAGCGCTCTAGTCGTTACCGTCTTCAGGGCTATTTAGCCACGCCTCCCTATTAAGCGCGCAGCGGTTGCGCGCAGGGGGCGCCATTGAGCACGCCCAAGAAGCGCCGAAGAAAAGCCCGTCTGCCCCCGTCCGCGACAGGACGGGACTAAGGGACATGGCTCTAACACCTGGTATTCCCGACTCACAGGTTAGCACTATTATATCCTATTCAAGGAAAAAACTTCTTAGTTTGATACCGATCTCCCCTGCTACCTGTATGCGCGAGATTTGGCCTAATTTTGAGGGTCCATTCTCTTGTGCAAACTGTCGCTTTCAGGCTGATCACACACGTTTAACAAGGGATAATCTATTAGGCGCCCTCACTACAGCCGCGGCAGGGCATCCCCTTCAGATACCCTCCTTGTCCTGTGTAGCCAGTACACTCGCCGATAACTATGCTGCCGGAAAAGGACCTTCTGTACTAAAAAGTTTTCTACTGAACATACGTTCCCTACCCAAACACTACCAGCAACTATGGGACCGTATAAATACAGACATGCCAGACATCTGTTTTCTCACGGAGACTTGGCTAAAACCCCATACTGTCCCCGCAATCATGCTAGGAATCCCTGTTGGATATAAGATTCTTCATCTAGATCGCTTGACAAAAATAGGAGGCGGTGTAGCTGTTGTTTATAAAGAGAGTCTAAAAGTCTCAGTACTTGATCAAAGATGCGATGCTCAGATGGAAATAATGATTTTCAGATTTTCCCTCTCCTCTAAAACACAGTGGAAAGGAGCACTAGTATATCACCCTCCTGGCTCATGCTCTGATTTTTCACTTACTCTTATGGAACTATTAGCCCCTTATTTTAAAGCCAAGGAAGATTTCATTCTCCTCGGAGATTTCAATGTTCACATAGACCTACCAAATCACCCTGATAGCCTGTCCCTGCTTGCTGATTTCTCTAGTTTGGGACTGAAAATTCAGAATAAGGGCCCAACACACTTGGGTGGGCATACACTTGACCTAATCTTAACTAATTGCCCTAAAATAACATGCTGCCCTCCCACTATTATTAGTTGGTCAGACCACTATATGTTAACTTTTACCTTTATAGGTCCTCACCCACCATACCAAAAACCTCTCCCTGCAATATGGAAACGGAAATGGCACGAAATAACTCTAGAAGGATTACAGAAAGTATGGAAAGAACCCACTCTCTCCGAAGATGATGACATCGAACAAGGTCTAGTCAAGTATAATAAAGCACTCCTGGAAGCAATTGATTTGCTTGCACCGCTAGAATTACATAAGCAATGCTCTAAAACTAAGCAAGAAACATGGTATACGGAAGATCTAAGGGCAGAGAAACAAAAATGTAGGAGATTGGAGAAAAAGTGGAGAAAAACACATACACCTACTAGTAAAAACACTATTTGGAGGCACAATCTAACTATTTTAAACATATAAAAAAAGCCAGGAGAAATAGACTTGAGTTACAGATAACAGAGGCAGGGAACTCTACTAGAGAACTTTATAAAATCTTGCAATTATTTGTCAAGCCTATAGCCTGCGAAAGCCCGGATGATTTCAGTCAAACTTTATGCGATGATGTCTCCGCATTCTTCGAGGATAAGATTGAACTAATATACGAGAAAATCACCAAAGCATCAAATACTAGAGATACAATTGGCTCCCCCCGCCCCTGGCTAGCCAAGAGCGAAAGCAGCAGGCTTACTATGATTCCAGAGATCAGCCTGACAGAAGTCTATATAACCTAATCAAATCAGGCTCACCCACAGATTTGTTACCTGCTAAGATGATAGCTCCACTAGGCAGCCTGTTAGCCCCGAGCTTCAAATCACTGATTAATCTCTCCCTTAAAGAAGGAAAGATTCCCAGTGACTGGAAAAAGGCAGTTGTGAACCCTGTCCGCAAAAATACCGCGTTACCATGGTCTGACCTTTACAACCTCCGTCCAATATCTCTCCTACCCCACCTGAGTAAGATGACTGAGAGGCATGTCAACACTCACCTGTCTAAATTCATCGAGGCTGCGGACGGTCTGGACCCTTCTCAATCCGGGTTCAGACCAAATCACAGCACAGAATCAGCTCTCCTCTCCGTGACCAATACCATCCGGATGGCACAGGATAGAGGAGGCTCTATGATTCTGGTGCTGTTAGATTTGTCTGCTGCCTTCGACACGGTGTCTCATGACACCCTCATCAGTCGTCTGGAGGGGGTAGGAGTTGACGGAACGGCCTTATCATGGTTAAAAAGCTTCATATCTGGCCGCTCACAAAGTGTTCGTTTGGGCTCCCATTCTTCCATCTTCAGGGAGCTCACACAGGGGGTTCCACAGGGCTCATGCCTAAGCCCCACATTGTTTAATGTGTATGTGGCCCCCCTGGCGAAAATTGTGAGAGAACCTGGGTTCACACCAATATCTTATGCTGATGGCACCCAGCTATTATTCCCTTTCCAGAATATGACACCAACAGTAAAAAGCTCTTTTGCTGCAGGAATGAGAGCGATAGCTGGATGGATGACCTCCAATTGCCTGCAGTGTAATGTAGGCAAAACAGAGGTCATGCTCTTTGGAGATGCCCCACTCCTCTGGTCACCTGAGTGGTGGCCTCCTGAATTAGGTATGGCCCCATGCCCAAAAGAAACTGTAAAAAATCTAGGTGTTAAGCTTGATCAACCCTTGGTACTTAAAGATCATGCCATACAGGTTACAGGAACCTGCATGAGGGTGATTGGCTTACTGAGGAGAGTCTTCCCCTACTTAGCAGACCATCATAGGAAAACATTAGTGCAGACCCTAGTAATCAGCAGGCTGGATTACTGCAATGGGCTGCTCATATCTGCTAATGAGGAACAGCTGGGGAGGCTACAAGTAGCCCAGAATACGGCTGCTAGGTTGATCTTAAATGCTAAATAAGCTACACTGGCTACCCATTCGCCAGAGAGTGAAATTTAAGATCTGTTGCACCATTCACAAATGTTTGTTCGGATCTGGCCCCAGGTACCTAACGGAAATTTTTAAACCCTATCAACCAGGTCGAACCTTACGCTCTAAAAATCAAGCCTTGCTCCAGATCCCTAGGATCAAAAGAGAGAGACAAGGAGGCCGAGCTCTATCATACAAAGGCCCCACTCTCTGGAACTCTCTGCCTCTCACTCTTAGGCTAAACTCTAACTTGCCTGCATTTAGAAAATGCCTGAAGACGCACCTATTCTCCATCCAGTAGCCTCACCATTGTTATACAGATGTTACTGTCTGGCTCTGCATTCGGAAAGAACAAAAGCGCGGAGATACCTCTTCGGAGATTGAATTCCTGCGCTATACAAGAACCTAAATAAATAAATAAATCGGGCTACGCACACATAGCCGCAGGAGGGGCACGTCCGCATCCCTCGTTGAGTCAGCCGACCGACTGGGAGAAGTTGAAGAGTGACTATGCTTCTTCGATTTATCCAACCCAGAGTGAGAATACTTCAATTACTTGGATGAGTGGTGGTAACTCTGTGCCCGGTCCCTCGACCTTCCTTGAGACCTGGACCTCGAATGGCGTGGAGCCGACTGCCGGCGATCAAGCAGCTTTCGGGACCACTCCCGCAAAGCCTTCGGCGCCATCGACCAGCAGTCGGAGCACAACTTGGGGTCGTGGTCGCGCTCCAGGCAAAAGAGGCACATGCGGTGCGCATCCGTAACCAACATCAGACGATTACAAGAAGCGCATGCCTTGAAGCCGGGCATCCCTCGTGCACCAGGAGTCGATGGATTCAAAAATGAAGTCGACAAAAAGTCAGTCAAAAAGTGAATGGAGGTACCGCTCTCTCTGGATCTGTGCGCAAGAGCGACATTTAAGTAGTTACCGCAACACTATCCCGACGACCAGGATGCCAACGACTGACACGGAGCCGACTAATGCCACCTTCCGACGCGCGGAGGTACTGCTGACGAAAAAACTTTTCGGATCCAGTCTTAAGACTGGGGGTAATTCTAAGGTAAGGAATCTATAACTAACATGTTTGTTTCAGATATAGTTAGGTTATGGTTGCGAATACATCCAAGACATGAGAGATCCGACAGAATCTTAGCTTACCAAGTGACATTGCTTTTCTTGTGATAGATCGTTACACAGTTCTGATCAATTAAAGAACATACGGAATATGATACAGTTTTATTTCCTTTACAGATAGAGTGTAGTAAGGGTAGTGCAAGTCAGATTGGGAAACTGAAGGAGAGCATTAGGTTGAAGAACTGAATCCTGGTTTTCTACTCTTTCAGGTCTCCCACTCTGCTCTCCCCTTCCCTTACTTGATCACCTCCATTATCTGTGCTATAACAGTAAGTCCACCTTTTGTTACTGCAATTGCTGATTGCTGAGCATCACATTGATTCCAAGGAGTTTGTCCAGCTGACATCCTCTGGTAATGTGTCCAGAACCTACCATGTCATCTTCAAAAGGGTGTAGTAATCATGAGCCAGAAGGCAAGAATAATGTAAACGCAGTGCCAAGCTTCCAGAACAGAAGACATTCTTGTGCATTGCAGGAAACAAAATAAAAGTGATGTATGAAAAGCCTGAACTAAGCACGGTCAGTGGTAATTACTCAGGATACATCAGAGTCCTTTGTCTTTATTTGCCCACCATGCCATCTCAGATACCTACCAACCATATGCAAATCAGTCTTATTCCTCATCTAATGGGAAAAGTCCAGCCCAAATTGCCAGGCCCGATCCCCTCTGATTGGGAAAACGAGCAACCCCACATCAGAGCATTATCTGTTTTAACTACCTGTCCAATAGAGAAAAAAAATGAAAGGAGTTTTAGTTAAACCTAAAAGTAGAGGCTTGCACCACCAGGATCTCAGGTGCACCTCGGGAACCTTGGGTCCCCAGGTACTGGTCCATGGCATCTGGTACTGTAGCAGTTGTCAGGGCAAAAAAAGTGTTTTACCAGGCTGCCAAGATATCAACTAGAGCCTCATTTACAGGCAAAAAGGTTCAGAGTTAGAGGGCCCAGGCTGAAGTATTTCATAAACATTTTAGTTTTTGTTTCCTACTGCGGAAAAGTGAGTTCCAGCACTTTCACAGATCTCCTAATAACTACTGCGAAGGAAGCACTCTCCTTAGTAGGAGGTCCATTTGGTGAATCAAGGGCAGGAGAGGTGTCAAGGCCACCAAGTTCAGAAAGTCCATGTTAAGCTCATCATCATAATACAGAGGGAGTAATTTGTCAGCCTCATTGCCCTCCTCATCTTGTGGAGCTTTACTTGGCATCCAAACAGCATCTGAATCAAAGCTGAAAATTGGTTTCCCCACAGGTAAACAGTGGAGTTTGAGAAAGTGGAGCTCTTGGGATTTCAACTTCAGAGGGTTATGTCTGTGATGGTATACTTCGCCATGGGCAAGAGTACTTCTGTTAAAGGAGACAAACCTGGAGCATATGTCAAGGTGCTGATACATTAGCAGACAACAAAGCCTTCAGCAGAGGAGTGGAAGCATGGTCCGGCACTGAAACATGCAGACTCCAAGTGAGATTAAGTTGGTGTGATAGAAGGGTCCACCAGTAGAGGTGCCACTGGAGGCCCCATGCCTTCATGGGCATCCGAAGAAGTGCCACAGGGAGCATATGTAAAGTTAAAGATCAGCAGCATAGCCTTCTCAAAGGCTGCTACTTGTTGTGGAGTTGAAGATTGTCCAGGAAATTCAGACTGCATTGGTTCTAGATTCAGAAGGGGCTCTCAGTAAGACAATGAAGTTGGGAGTTGGGTTCCGTGAAGCCTACGAAACACCCCATGAAAAGGAGCATACGAATTTTGAGGAGTCTAACTTGTGCTTTTATGTGTCTATTTGACTGATTCATCGACTTTACTGAAGAGGAGGTCGTGGAGTGCGGCTGATCTAGCTTATTGTATTTGACAAAATAAAGTTTGGCTTCCTCTTCCCTCATCATGTCCAGGGGCTCAGGGAGCATCTGTGCAATGTCTTGCATCAAGACACAAGGCAGACTTTGTGTGGTTATGTGACCAATAAATGCTTATGATCAGTGCTGCATTTTGAAGTATGTGTTCTTTGGTGGAGATTTACCTGCCACACAGCCAGTTAAACATTTTGGAAGGAGTTGTACCAAGTAAAAAAATACATTTGCAGTAGTGGAGCTCTGGGTTGCAGATTAAATCCCTTTGAAATAAATACCCATGCAATACCATCCCGGGAGGAGTGTCTAAGAACCGAAAGATGCCCGACTAGGCTATCCAGTTAGATGTAAGAAAGAAAGAGAGATTGGCTGCTAGGAAGGGAGATGAGGAAGAAGACATCTCACCAGAAACATTGTAGAGAACCCCACACGGAACTGAAATATGCAACTTGTGCAAAAACATCGGAAAAAGACACCATGGTAGGATAATAAAGACAAGTTGGATAGAACACTCCATATAAACCTAATACTGCAGCTCTCCCCTAATGTCAGTAGGGACAAGAGAACAGGGCAGAAGGCCAAGGACTATAGCTAAAACTACTGAGCCAAATCTCCCAGCCATAGAAGCAAGCAATGCGGAGAGCACCAACCAATAGTTTAAGAAAAGCATTGCGAGCAACAACAATAATTATGGCCATAGACCACGCATGGTGAGAGGAAACACTTCGAGAGGGAAGGCAGCTCTGTGGGACTACCCAATGTACAACAGTCAGGGGGGCGGAGTTAAAGGGGATGTGTAGCAAGTGCAAGGCAACAAACAGGCAGAGTCTCCCCGGGATACTAGGAAAAGCGCAAAGTAAGTAAAAATGCACTCCTTCCCAAGAGAGGGAGGAGAAAATATGCATCTATAGAGATACCTAATAAAAGGAGGTATAAAATATATTACATACTGGCGGTCACTAGTAGGTAGTTATAGTTAGGATCTTGTTTCTATTGAAAAAGCGTTTTTTTTCTTTTGTCAACTTGTTTGGCATTGTTTGACGAATCTTCGCGGACTTTTCAAAACTAATGGGGTGGTTAAGTAAACTGTGTTGAAAGTTTCGGGTGGATTTGTCAAGCAGGGACAAGAAAAAAGGGGGGTCCCAAAATGTATTAGTCCATGTTTATTTCCATAGGAACCTTTAGACACTGCTATAAACCGAACTGCTGAACAGAATTACACCAACTTTGGCAAAAAGGTTGCTGTTGGTTCAGAAAGCACTCTTTGTTAAATGGTGTAAATCCGTTCAGCAGTTCCTGAGAAATTTAAACATTTCTCAGATATACAACTGGTGACGCAAAGGATCTGCGAGCCCTCTTGATCTTGTGCCTGAGATCTGATTGGCTGCCAACACTTCAAACCAGGAAGTGTTGGTGCTTCGCTTCCTTTAAGCCCCCGGTTGGGCCAGGTCCCGGGGGCAATGGAAAAATGTGATGCAGGGCTCACGCGGGCCCCCGGGACTGTGGGCCTAGGCGGTTCGCCCAAGCAGCCTCGGAGACCGCCATCTCCCCAGGGCTAATTATCTTAAATGCAGGGGGCCATACACCCCACAGTCTCGCGGACCGCCACATCACCAAGGCTAAATTCATAAAGATGCGTGGGTGGGGGGGGGGGCTGTAGGGGGGGACTGCCAGCTCCCCAAGGCCATATTTAAAACCAGCGTGTGTGTGTGGGGTGGGCCTCGAGGCCCACCACACAGCCCTGGGAACCACCACCTCCCTGGGGTTTAAAGTTTGTTGTGGGGAACCGTGCGGCCTCCCTCGTGGAGCCGTAAATGGCCCTGGGAACCACCACCCCTAAGGTCCAGCAACAGTAATATCCCAGTGTGCCCACCCCGGGACATTGCAGCTTGCTATGGCTTGACTGGAGCAATTTCCCGCCATGCCATAGCAAACTCTGGTCCATTTCATTGAAGTGAGAGCAGGAAAAAGGCTCTTGCTTCCATGAAGCGAAGCAGAATTTATATATTTATGGATTAGTATAGCGCTTTAATCACCCCCGAAGGAGTATCTCGGTGCTCACAAACCCACATGAGAAAGGTGCCACAAAGGAGCGAGTCTAGAACAGAACAGTTTTCAAAGCCTTTCTGAACTGCAGATGGAAAGGGTACTGCCTCAATGAAATGGGAAGCTGGTTCCAGTAGAGGGGCGCCAGATATGAAAAAGCTTTTCCCTGTCCTTGACTTCTTGACCTTAGGTATCATAAGGAGGGATTTCGAACCAGAGCGAAGGTTCCTACGTGGAGTATATCGGTTGAGTTTCTCCGCCAAGTAAGTCGGTCCTTTCCCCCACACTGCTTTATGGACAATGCAGCAGATTTTAAATGTTATTCGTTTGCGTACAGGCAGCTAATAAAGCTGTTGGAGAAGAGCAAGTGAGGCGTTCTGTAAGGGGAACTCCGTGTTAAACAAGCCGCCGTATTTTGCACTACCTGAAGCGGACCAACGAGGACTCATTAGCTGCAATTAACAAGGCGTTGCAGTAAGCCAGTCTGCTCAACAGCAGAGTCTGGATAAGAGTCTTCCGTGTGGAATCTGGTAGGAAGGGGAAGACTCTTCTCAACAGGCACAGCACATGGAAGCATGAGCCAACTGTGTGGGTCACATGCTTCTTCATGGTCAGAGCCTGCTCTACACGAACACCTAGATTTTTTACTACTGTCTTCGGTAATGGAGCGGTTCCCTGCTCTTTTGGCCACCACTATGGTGTCCACAGCAGTGGAGCATCTCTAAAAAGCATGATCTCAGTCTTTCCGGCATTTAGTTGTAGAAAGTTGTTACGCATCCATTGAGAGATAGCCCACATGCTTGAAGAGAAGGTGGCTTGAGCTGCCTGTAAAGATTTATTGAAAGAGAAGGTAATCTGAGTGTCATCTGCATATGATATTGGAGTGAACCCGTAGGTCCTCAGAAGTGCTTCATGGGAGCGACACAGATGTCAAACAAGGTGGGGCTTAAACAAGAGTCCTGGGGCGCTCCCTTGATCAGTTCCTTGGATGTAGAACAATACGGACCCAGGTTGACTGTCTGGGAATGATTAGAAAGGAAACTTGTCATCCACTGTCGAGCCACACCACCTATAGCAGATTCCTCTAGTCTCCCGAGCAGGATCCGGTGGTCGACCGTATCGAATGCGGCGGACTGGTCTAATAACACCAGGAGAGTGGATTGACCGCTATCTAGAGTTAGCCGGATGTTATCTGTAGCAGCCACCAGGGCTGTTTCGGTACTGTGTTTCAGCCGAAAGCCTGATTGCAATGGATCAAGGCTGCCTGCCGATTCGATATGGTCCCACAGGTGTTTATTAATGTGCTTTTCCAGGAGTTTGCTCATAAGAGGTAGCAGGGAAACTGGTCGTAAATTAGAAAGATCTTCCATGGAGGCTTTGATGTTTTTGCATATTGGAATGATCTGGGCCACCCTCCATGCCGCTGGAAGATGGCCTTCCTTCAGTGACAGATTAAGGAGAGAGCAAATTGGAGCTGACAGTTGTTTTACGAGAGAGGACGAGATTTTGGCAGGTATGACATCAAGCGGTGAACCTGATTTGACATTGCAGATTAGAGTTTCCACCTCCGCCTGAGTTAGTGGTGGAAAGCTCACCAGTGAATTTACCTTCGAGCACGGTGACAGATCTGAGGTCGTGGTAACCAACCTGGAACTGCCAGCAGAGGTGATCTTATTATGCATAGTATCAATTTTCTGTATAAAGTAATCAGCAATTTTATTACAGAGATTTGAAATGGGGCTTCCTCCAGATCACAAGGTTTAGGATTTGTAAAAGCTTTCAGGATCTGGAACAAAGCTTTGAGTGTGTTCTCTGCCTGGCTTAACTGTAGGGCGATATAGGATTTACGAGCCAGCTTGATATTTGTATCATACTGGGTAAGGGCAGTCCTGAATTTCTATTTATCATTTATAAGATGGATCCGTTGCCATTGCCTCTCCAAATTCTTGCAATTACCTTTTCCATTATGAACCTCAGACTCTGGTTACCTCATTAAAGTGGGCTAGGCCCTCCTTGACATTCCTAAGTTCAGTGTCCCATGGAGATGTAAAGACCGCTGAGAAGGAGTCGGGGCTCATTTTATGCCATTGCCTATAAAAGAACTGATATTCTGGGCCTGGTGATATCTGTCCCCTGGGTCCCTGCACTTGGAAGTCTATGAGTGCATGATCCGACCAACTAAGAGGTCTAGGGGCTTTACATAAAATGAGGGTCGAGTTTGAGAAAAGAATGTCCAGGGTATGTCCAGGTTTGTGGGTTGGACCTTCATTAATTTTTAGTAAGGTCCAATGCAGCTAGGTCAGCCAGAAATGACGACGCCTCATCATTGTCCTGACACTCACTAGTCACGTTAAGGTATCCCAACAGCATAAAGTTATTGGTAGAGAAAACATAAGTTGCAATCAGTTCCACCAGCTGAAGCGAAAATTCAGCAATGAGACCCGGGGGCCGGTAAACTAAAACGCCTTTCCAACGGTACTGTGGAAGTAAATCCATCCGGAAAACCAAGATTTCGATCTTATCATGAGTACGTTGCTCCAATATAGTAATGTTAGCCCTATCATTACAGACTATGGCAATCGCGCCACCCACTTTAGCCTGTCTATCCAATCTTTGGATCCTGTAGCCCTCAGGAATTGCTATGGTAATTGCAGGGGTGGAACCAGGTTATAGCCATGTCTCAGTCAGAAAACCTAAATCTGGTTTCTCTGAATTAAGTAAATTGCTTTTGGGCAGAGGAAGCTGCATGTTTGCAGCTCCATTGGCCCAAAAGCAATGCCGGCTCCCGCAGGAAGTGAGCAGCCGGCAGGGACCGCGTGGGCCTTAAGGCTCCCACCATGTTTCCTAACGACGTGGCTAAGCCCCGGGTGATGGAGTTCCAGGGGCATATATCGGCCTCAGGAAGGCTGCGCGGCTCCCCTCCCGTTTTATTTTAAAATTAAAAAAAGGGTGATACCCTGGGGGGATGAGGTCCACAGGGCCCAAAAGAGTCAAGAGAAGCCACACAGACCCCCTTCCTAAAATAACCACCAATAAAAAAGTAAGCCGGCAACTCGCCTGAGGCCCCGCCCCACTGCTCCATTACTCTGGAAACACGCCTGTAGTTGCGCTTTTGGTTGGGGGATGAAGTCCCCTTCACTCATGAGGGTCCTTAGGAACCAACTAGCCCGCCTGTTACTTCCAGTAATCCCCACACAGTGGTATAGCTGGCAGGTGGTCCGAGGCCATGCCCCTTTTTCGACCACTCTGCAAACCTGCCTCTCAGCGCACTGCTGGTGGGGCGAAGAGGTCCCCTGAGGGCCACAGGACTAAAGTGGACTTCATCACCCCAAGCAGCAGTGCACCAGGAGGAGCATTTGCAGAGTGGTGGAGAAAGGGGGCATGGCCTCTGACCATCTCAGCAATCCAGCTGTGCGGGTCTTACTGGAGGTAACAAGAGGGCTAGTTGGCCCCCAGGAACACACAGGAGGCAAGGGAACTTCATCCCCCAAAAAGCAGTGCGCCAGAAGGCGTGATGGCATCCCCCAAATAGTAGTATGCCAAGAGGGGTGTTTGCAGAGTGGTGGAGAAAGGGGGCGTGGCCTCTAACGTCCTATCAGCAATCCCACTGTGTAGGATTTACTAGAGGTAACAGGTGGGCTAATTGGCCCCTAAGGACCCTCACCAGCGAAGGGGACTTCATCCCCTAACCAAGAGCATGCCAGGAGGCGTGTTTGCAGAGTGGTGGTGAAAGGGCGAGTGGTCAGCTATCAGAATTCAGCAATCCTGCTGTGTGAGACTTACTGGAGTAAACAGGAGGGGTAGTTGGCCCACAAGGACATCTTTGGGGCCAACTACCCCTCGTTACCTCCAGTAAGTCCCACACAGTGGGATTGCTAAGAGGTCTCTAGAGACGACGCCTCCTTTTTCCACCTCTCTGCAAATGTGCCTCCTGGCACACTAATGCTTAGGGATGAAGTCCACTTTACTCCCGAGGGACCTTGGGGCCAAGAAGCCCTCCTCGTACCTCCTGTAAGTCCCACATAGCGGAATTCCTGAGAGCTGGTTAGAGGCCCAGCCCCTTTCCTCCACCACTCTGCAACCGTGACTGCTAGTTAAAAAAACCTTAGAAATTGACAGAAAAAAACCTAAAGGTTACAGGAACGGTATAGTTCGGAATTAGCATTTAAAAAAACCTTAGAAATTCACTGAAAAAAACCACAGGTTTCAGGGACGTTATAGTTAGGAATTAGCATTTAAAAAATCTTAGAAATTCACAGAAAAAAACACAGGTTACAGGGACGTTATAGTTAGGCTGACATTTCACTCGTACAAAACCAGAGAAATTCAGCCATATAACTCGCGCCCCTGCAATGCACTGCTGATGACATCACATATTACATCACTCATGACATGGTCAGTGACATCACTCATGACATCATCCACATAATCTGATGCACCTACTCACACCCCAATATGATCTTTCATACACCCACTCCAAAATTCAGACTACCATTCTCGAAACCATACACACCAATACCAGTACGTACATACCCACTCACTAATTCAAAGGTCTACACACACATCCACTCACTCACCCAAACACCCGCTCATACACCCAGTCACTCACCAATACAGCCACTGATATATCCACTCATACACCCATACAATCGCACACCGCCACTCACCCATAGTTACTCACACACCTAGTCAGTCATCCAAAGAGTTAATCACACTGCCATTTACTCACCTATACAGTTATACACACACACCACCTCACTTATTCATACAGATACTAACACATACTTACTCTTATACAATCACTGACACAAGCACATACATCTATGTAACGCGTACTTTTATAGCGCGAACTGTCACCCAGAGGGTATCCTGGCTCTTTAACTCTACTACCCTCACACAAAGCACCAATTACGCTGCCCTAGGGAAGAGAGAAGACTTCAGACCTTTTTTGAAGGAAGAAACTTCCTTCAAGCTCCTCAAAGAAGTGGCAAAGAGTTCCAGAGCTTGGCAGCAGTGAAACCAAAGGAGCGGCCGCCCATCCGAGACCTTTAGATTCTAGGAACTACCACCAGGTGTGCTGAGGAGGACCATAAAGGTCTGGCTGCTGAGTACCATGAAAAGAGATCTTGCAACAAGACAGGCCCCTGTCCGTGAAGAGCCCTGAAGACTATACAAGAAGCCTTAAAACAGATGCGTTGATGGACAGGCAACCAGCGAAGGTCCTTGAGCGCCAAAGAGGAAGAATCTGAGCGCATCCGAGAAAGGGCCAGCTTGGCTGCCATATTCTGTATACACTGCAGTTTGCTGATCAGGGTGCTAGGGGCGCCCAGAAGCAAATCGTTACAATAATCAAGCCTGCTAAGTATGATGCTGCGCACTACTTCAGGTCTGGCCGATGCAGGTAACATAGGAAGGATCTTGCGCAGTGTTCGAAGCAGCATCATACATGTAGCAGTTGTCTTATTTACAAAGGTATCCATCTGTAGATTTGGGCCAAACATGACGCCCAGGTTGCGAGCAGCATCCGCTGCTGCGACCGTGCCCGAGGTAGAGGCAGGCCAGAAATCCACAGGCAGAGGGCGAGGGGTTCTATCCAATGAGCAGTGCAGCACCTCAGTTTTGGATCCATTAAACTGGAGAGAGTTGTGGCGCAGCCAGTCCGCAGTGGCTGTCATGCAGCGATGGAAAGTCTCCTTAGAGACCGCGTCTCTACCTTCAAAGGAGAAAATAAGCTGCGTATCGTCGGCATAGTTGATTACAGAAATGCCAAAGGACTTGATCAGCCTGATCAGAGGACAGAGGTAAAGATTAAATAAAATTGGGCTGATTGCCGATCCCCGAGGCACACTTTGCCCCACCTCTCTGATGCCAGATCTAAACGGCTACAAAGCCACCACCTGATGCCAGTTATGAAGATAGGAGACTAGCCAGTCCCGGGACAAACCGGCTACCCCAATCTCTTCCAATCTGCTAATTAGAGTGGCGTGGTTGACCGTATCGAAAGCGGCCGACATGTCGAGCAGCACTAAAAAAGCTGCCCAGCCAATGTCGACCCGCAAACGAAGGTCATCCAGGACAACCACCAGCGCGGATTCCGTGCCATGAGCTGGCCGGAAGCCGAACTGAGCCACATCCAAGCAGACATTAGTCTCCAAAAAGCTGGACAGAGATTTAGTGACCGATTTCTCCAAGATCTTAATAGGGAAGGGGAGCAGCGAGATTGGCCTGTAATTCGCAGGGCAGGTGGGGTCCAGCGTGGTTTCTTCAATAAAGGGGAGACCATCGTTAGTTTCCAACTCTCAGGAACCATGGCAGTGCTAAGAGACTGGCAGCAGATGGAATAAAGAAGGGGAAAGAGTTCCTCATGGAACAGCTTCCAGAACTTATGAGGCAACGGATCCAGTGGAGAGCCCGAAGACACACCGTTGGCCAAAATGCAGAAGTCCTCATAAGAAGGAAGGGGAAAACTAGCCAGCAATGGGTGCACAGTGGCTTCCCTGGAATCACCAGAAGTGGACAGGGAAACTAAATCTGAGAAGGACTGGGAACTGGGAGTGCAGGGAGCAGAGAGACCACTCAGGATGGTGGTAATCTTGTCCTCAAAGGTGGACGCCAAGGAGCCGCACAAAGTCTGGGAGGCCGGGATGCTGTTGGTGGCGCAGGTAGGATTAGAGAGATTATTAACAATTTTAAACAAGGTCTGTGATTTATTAGCTGCCTGGGCCAGCATGTCCTCAAGATACTTGGCTTTGGCACACTTAATCTGTGCTTTATAGCCCAGGAGTGACTGTTTGTAGAGAACTCTGTCTGGCTCTAAGTAATGCTTCCTCCAAGTTCTTTCAGCCTGTCTGCAGCGCAGTTTCAGCTGGAGTAGGTCGTTAGAATACCAGGGGGTGGTATGCTTAGGCCTATCCTTCGCTTTCCGCAGGGGAGCTATTTTATCCAGAGAGTCTATGATCTGTTGACAAAGGCTCGAGTAGCTAGCCTCCACTCCTCCCTCCAAGGTGAAGCCACCGGGTAATAACGTTGGTAATGTAGAGCCTTTCAAGAGTCTAGACCACTGCCTGCTAAGTTTGGTATTACCTGACCTGTTATCTCTAAGTGAGTCAGCTGGGAGATGTAGAGAAAAATGGATGAGGGCATGGTCGGTCCAGCATTGAGCGATGATATCCCTGATCTTAACCTGAGTGTCTTTTGCAAAGACCAGATCCAGGATATGACCCTTCATGTGGGTTTGGGAGAGCACCAGCTGCTGAAGGTGGATATTACTACAGGCCTGGCATAAATCTCTGTAGGCTGTGTCTGAAGGCCCATTTAGCCAGAGATTGAAGTCTCCCAAGACTATAAGCCTGGCATGTGTATTGGAGAGGTCGTAAATAAGATCTACCAGATCATGTGAAGCTGTCAAGGCTGTCAAGGCACTGCCAGGTGGTCTATAGCACAGCAGACCAGAGTACAGAACTCCCCTCTGACCTTTTAAAGATAAACCCATCAGTTCGAAACCTTGGACGTCCTTAACCTCAAGCTGTGACATGGCAAGAGTTTCCCTGAAGATGAACCCCACACCTCCTCCTCTGCCACCCACTCGAGGGTGATGCCTGATCTTATAGCCCGGAGGGCAGGCCAGTCCAAGCTCTACCCCACTGTCAGCTCTTGTCCAGGTCTCCGTTAGAAATAACACATCCAGATCCTGAGATTCGATTAAAAGTGCAATTTCCGCATGATGTTTACATAAGAACCGGACATTGAGCAGGCCGCAGGATAATACCCTAGAACCACTGGTGGTTGCTACAGACTGGTTGCCTGCGCTGAAACGCTGGCCTACCTGAATGGGCTCTTCCCTGGAGTAGACTTGTCGAGTAGAGGCAGAAGAGGCAGCATGGCTGGCGCTGGTTGCGACCTGTGCGCGAACGGGCGCAAACGGGCTTGCCTCTGGCGCGCCTCCGCCGCGCGCTTGACTGCTCCGCATCATACACGCTGTTAGGCGCGGGAGTCCTACGAGGCAGCCCCTGGACCCGCGACCAAGATGGCGCCTGCAAATCGGCACCTTCCTGGTTCCCACACCCAAGATGGCGGCCAAATCGCCGCGACGCGGAGCCCTGGATCGGCCTGAATCCCGCAAAATACGGGGTGAAAACCATTTAATGTGCAGGTAAGGTCTAAAAAGGAATTATCACACCCAGAGATGTCACAAAGTAAAAGAAGCGCCTGCGTTCTAAATCAAGCAGCGCAGTAGTGCAGAATGTTTTTAAAAGGAATAAAAAGCTTGTCAGCTCAGCAAGGTGGTAGCAAAGTAAGCGTGCGCGCTGCAGGTAAATAGAGTCTACCTGTGCCTGAGTGAGATCCTACTTTTAAATGCTCCTCCAAGCGCGGGAGTCCTACGAGGCAGCCTCTGCCCCGCGACCAAGATGGCGCCTGCAAATCGGCAGCTTCCTGGTTCCCACACCCAAGATGGCGGCCAAATCACCGCGACGCGGTTCAAACGAGCCCTGGATCAGCCTGAATCCCGCAAAATACGGGGTGAAAACCATTTAATGTGCAGGTAAGGTCTAAAAAGGAATTATCACACCCAGAGATGTCACAAAGTAAAAGAAGTGCCTGCGTTCTAAATCAAGCAGCGCAGTAGTGCAGAATGTTTTTAAAAGGAATAAAAAGCTTGTCAGCTCAGCAAGGTGGTAGCAAAGTAAGCGTGCGCGCTGCAGGTAAATAGAGTCTGCTCTCACAATCACTCACTCTCACATACAGTCACTTATATATCCAACACTCGCATATACTGCCTTTCACATATGCAGTTACTCACCCATATACCACTGTGACATCCATTCACTCACCGACACAGCCTTACGCACACTCACTCACCCATACAACCCCTCACAGACACACTCATGAACCCATACTCCCAGTGAATCACACACCCATACATCCATGCAAGGAGTCTCACACAGCCCCAAGACACTCAGGCACCCATACAGGTACTCAGACAACCAATCAATCAACAACCCATATATAGACACTCATGTAGCTACTCACCAACCCATGCAGCCACTTGCACACCAACTGACACACTGATAGACATTAACACGCAGGGGTGTGAAATTTATTAAAATATCTACTTGTCCATGGGGCAGGTTGCTTCATAAATCTACTTGTCCTGTAACAAAATCCACTTGTCCCTTTGGTGCCATGTTGTGCGGCGACAAATTATGGCAGCATTCTCATTATAAAAGAACTCTTCTATACCCTCTCTGATTATGCCAGGGTTCATACCATAGTAGTGTTTGAATACTAGTAATCCCTTTATGTTGCTGTTTCCGCAGATCTACATACTGGGACTGAAGGCAGTGGTAAACAATAGTTCCAGGGGTGGAATGTCCTTTTGAGTCTGTGCAAGCCTACTAACTTGCATGTTTTAAGAGTTTTCAACAACTCTTCTCTAATCTTTTCCAATACTGAGAAATGTTGGAAATTTACTCCTGACAATGGCAGACGTAAACCTTCTTCTAGAGTTGGGAAAAAAGAGGTTGGATGGAAAATAAACTTGCAAACACTCAGGTTTTCGCATGAGCAAATCTACACATGCATATTTGCTCATGCTAAAATGCAGTTCACAAATATTTTCTAGGAGTACTATTTCTTGCCCTACTGCTGTAAATTCTTGTGAATTCACTAAAGCCATTGTTGTATTTCTATCTAGGACCCTAATTCGATATTCCCAATGTATGCCCTTATATGGATATAATAAATAATATCCTTATAAAGGCATAAGAATCATATCCATATTTAGTCGTAGCCCATGCAGTCCAAATTAAGCAAGGCTACTTCCCCAGACTCCTAGAGAGTACAACGCGTTCTTTAAACAAAGCAAACCTCCAGCAACCTGGGAAATCCCCATGCTTCTGTTTTGATTTGTCCTAGAACTCCTGCGAGCACTGAAAGAACGGCCAGTTCTTAGTGACATCTTTATTGACGTCTTATGTCCAACCTTACGTCAAACCCGGCACCTTTCAGGTATAAATATACCAACTTTGCCTTAAGCAAACACACGGTGGTTTGGAGCAGAGCGGCTATCTACTTGCCCGAGAGCCCAGCTGATGCGAGAGCCCACGGACGCCATCCCTCCCTTTTGACGCACTGAGAGAGACGCTGTCTTTTCTCCTGCCGAGAAATCCAGCTCCGGTGTTTCCAGATACCCTTGCGGGTTGCTGGGATATCGAGTCCTGAGAAAGAGATACCAGACCTCCTGCTTTCTATTACCCAGGTACGGAGCTGACTAAACCCTTAAAGAGAATTCTTGACTCAGATTCTTGGCAAAACCAACTTAACTTAAACTGCTACTATCTTACTCCTTCCCACATATTAGGCTTAGGTCAGGTACACCGGGGTAGGCGTATTTAGAAGCACCAGTTGAGTTCGTTAGTCAATGTATTTATGTATGTATATATTTTATCCATTTTTAAGAAACCATATCAATGCTTTTACAATATTATTTCATAATACTCCTTTTACTGTACGCACTTTACTTTACTATAAGTATTGCAATAGTGGCAATTCATTTCTCTTGCATGAGAAAGAAGACTGCTCAATAAATAACACCTTTTATTGAAAACGCCCGTCTCTCTATTTCTCTGCACTCTGGTGAAACTAAGTATGCACAATTGACTGAGTGAAATAGCTGTCTATTGTTTTCACACGACTCTAGAGATACACTCTTATTCTGAGGGAGCAAAGTTGTCATGTTTTATGGTTGTCAGAAGCTAATCCCTTCTTGTCTATCCAGGGAAGTTAAACTCCTCCTTGTTTATTTGAGAAAGTTTCTAGTGACCTCTGAGCTAGCTGGCAAAACTAAGTAAGTCTAATATAGTCAGTTGAGACCTAGTCAACCTCAGTCCTACGTCTACACTGCTGTTTTTATTATTCCAATGCGCAGAGCCTATTGGGAATATAGGAACTACACTACATGGCGCCCAACGTTTGGTAAGGCGATAAATCTAACGCAAGACGTTAGAGTAACTCAGTCGTGCTTTTTCACACAGACCCTTTTCCTGTAAAAAACTCCAATAGACATCTGGAGTGGGTAAAAGGTTAAAATCTGCCGGAACTTAGTAGGAAGAGATTCCTATGTATAGTTTTTGGTTTAATCAACGTTGAAGGATACAATGTTCCAAAATATTAAATGTAAATGTAAATGTCAAGGTATTTGTAGAGCGCACTGTCACCAAGCGGTTTCCTGGCGCTATTACTCATACCGCTGAGGAGCGCATCCTGGCTTTCCCTGTGAAGTGTCCACTCCTGGGCACCCCCAGGGTGAAACCAGGCATCCTAGCGCTGTTGGGGCCAGTGTGGAGGTTAAGCAAGCTATTGCCCAGAGTTGCAGCGTGGGGCCCATGATTAGATTAGGCACCGAGGTGAGAATTGCAGGTCCGAGGAAATTGAGCCCAAGACCCGCCGAGGCGGGAATTGAACCCTGGTCCCGGGCCAGAGCTCTGCATCAGGGTCTGCCGCTTTAACCATTGAGCCACACTCCTCCACCATATTGTGCACCTAATCTTTGTTTCCTTGAAACTTGATCTGCAACAAAAACCTTTCTGTTAGTAAAAATGACGGAAAGTGAAGACGAAAGGGAGGCAGCTAGAATAGCAGCCCAACTCGTAGCGGATGACACAACTATCCAACAGAATGACCCGGATGCTATAATCATCCCGGCAAATATAAGAAGAACTATAACTCTAAAACTTATAGAAAATGGACTAACACCAAGAGGTGGTACAGTGATATTCGTGGTAGAGGCCCATGAATATCGGCAGACAGAGGTATTCTATACATGGATAAACTTTCCAGCAGCAAACGCTGTAACACACGAATTCCACTTTTACAAAATAGAGGAACCTCCGGATGAATACACTCCTTTCGAGGAGGTTCAAATGCCATTAAATTACCAAGAGCACCTGCTCTGGTTTAAAGGCGCCCTAAAACATAAAAATCACATCACCAGGCTCGGTCCACTAGGTAGACCAGGAGCAACGTGGCCGGTTCTAGCCAGCTACACCACATCCAGACATTGATAAGATGTCAGACCGGGAACTTTTAGCTCAGCTAAAATTACTAATTAAAATACATAGACAATTAGTCCAATATGTAATGCGGACTTCAACAGTCCAACCAGCTATTAACATTCCACAGCTGACCCCTCATCAGGGGAACACAAACAAAATTACACCACAGAACATACAATCGTGTCTTGGTAAAATACCCGCAAAACTGGAACAAATTCCATTCTGGTTAGCACAAAAAATCCCTCAAATAGAGGCAGTATTTCCTGATACTACGCCTACTGAGAAACACAGAATTCTGACTATTTGTCTTCCAATGGGGATCGCACCACATGTGGAAGACTGTGACACTTGGGGCACAGTCTTTGCTTCCATCTACACAAAAACACATGGTGTTCCGTCCATGGCGGTAATACCAGATGTGCTAAGACAGATTCAAAATGAATACGGTCCAGAACCTGCTTTAACTCTGGGTATGAAATTACTGAAAGACTTCAAGCAGGTCTCGGCTATATTTTTAGCCAACATAAAAGGAGAAGCAGCGTCTGTGGCGATCCGCCAGAAATTGAAAGAAACAGATATAGCAGAACAACCATTTGAACTTGCCAGAATCATAGAAAAATCCTGTGAAGAACTAGGTAGAGATAGTTTGGGTGGGAAACCAGTAAAACCCAACTAACTGAAAATCCTGAAAAAACCTTTATTAAATATAATTTAAAATACTCCAAAAAAGAGTTGGGATGGAAATAAACAATCCACTCCCAAAGAAAAACGATTCCAGTCCAGAGGAAGGTCTCCTCAACGGAGAGAAAGATCTCCAGACCGAGGAAACAAGTCTCCCCAGAGGGAGCCCTCTGAGAAAAGATACAACCTTAGAAATAGGGATAATTTGAAAAAACCTGATAGATATCAAAATATTGATACACGTCCCTCTCGATCTTTTCAGACTTCCTCGCAGAAATCGGAAAGAAGAGGACGGTCAGAATACAGGGAAGTGCACGTCAAGTCCAAAGACAAGGAACCTGCTCTTCAAAGTAAAAAATTACAATTTCCAAGAAAGAAGGTAGCCAGTATTAAAATAATTAAACATGCCGAGGATACTGAGGACACAACTGAAAAACGGAGAGTAGGCCCAGACAATGCTAGACAGCGCAGCAGAAGTGACCATAGCTCGCAAGATCCTGTTGAATCTTCTGGAGACAGTAGACACGAATGAATACATTCAAGTGGAAACTGCAGATACCAGCGTTAGCAAACCTCATAAAATATACGAAAAAACACTGCGTATAGAGGGGGACAAGACTAGGAAAGTAAGGGGTCTCTTTTGGGATAACCTTTCGAAAGGCTATGACATCCTTTTAGCTGAGAAAGACTGGCCACCAGAGTTTGTCAGGGAGTGCCCTCATGGCGAAGAAATGATTATGCCTGCCTTCTCAAATCATATTCTAATTCATAAAAAATATACACTTGCAAGAAAATGGGCAGTGGCCCAAGCTCCTGCATTATATAAAAATCATGTAGGATGGGTTGAGGATTCTCCTCCTCACAAAATCCAGTTAAAAAGTCAACCCACTGCACAAAGGCAGTTCCCAGTTAAACAAGAAGCTAAAAAGCAAGTCAGGGAGATCTTAGATCAACTTGAATATCAGGGGGTGATTGAAACATGCACCTCACAAATGAACAATCCTTTGTTTCCTGTCTCCAAGCCAGACGATTCATATCGTCTAGTTTTGGACTACAGACACCTAAACTTCTGTTGCAAAACATTTGCAGTACCAAACTCACACAGTGCAGCACTAATTAACAACATCGTGCGCAAAAAATACAAAACGACATTAGACATCTCTAATGGATTCTTTTGTCAAAACATTGCACCTGAGAGCAGGTATTTGACCGCGTTCTCAATAATGGGGTCGCAGGAACACTTCTGTCGACTACCACAGGGATTCAAGAATAGCCCAGGATTATTCTCAGCAAGGGTAACAGAGTTACTACAAATATATGATGATGAGGCATTATCTTATGTGGATGACATCTATCTCACAGATGATGACCTGGAGACACACTTGAAAAGAGTGAACACCATAATACTTGGGTTTGCAGCTGAGGGTTACAAATTCAACTTTAAAAAGTCACGAATTGCCCATCTAACAGTCCTGTTTTTAGGATATGAATTATCAAGTGAAGGCAAGAGCCTAGCAGACAACTTCTTAGAGAAGTGCGCTGAACTCCAAGCACCAAAAACGCTGAAGAACTTACAATCAATACTAGGTTTCCTGAATTTCGGAAGAACATACATTCTAAATTATGCGGAGAGAGTTAAACCTCTCTATGAATTAATAAAACCTGATTTCAAACCAATCAATTGGACTCAGAAACACACAGAAATTTTAAGATCATTGCAAACAGACATGTTAGCTAAAACAAAGTTACAAACTCGCGAAAACGTACGCAACCTTGTAATCCGAGTCATCCCAGGAAGATGCGGATTCACGTACCTGACCTCTAATGAGGGAGAAACGGTACCAATAGCTTACAAATCACACTTGTACACACAAGCTGAAATGAAATTCAGTTCTACTGAAAAGATTCTAATAGCGGTTCAAACTGCTGTAGCAAAAGAAAGAGCCCAAGGCAGAAGGATAACAGTTTTAACAGCAGAATCAGCCCTTGAGGCATTAACAAGCCCACACAATTTGACTGCTGTGGCATTAGATCCAAAATGGATACAATGGGAAAATTCTCTTGCTGCAGAAGACGTGAAATACTATTTTGACCCGAAAATGAAAAAATTAAAAGATCTAGAATATGAAGAAGAATATCCTCTGCCAATCGAAATTCTGCCTCTCGAACAGTACACATGTGTAATCTATATGGACAGATTTGCACAACACTACGGTGTAGAGGAAAAATCCTACAACGCAGCGTGCGCGATTGTTATAGGTCGCTGTCGCTTTGGTAAATTCAGACCATTAATTACCAAAACTGAATCACTCAGAAACTGCTCAACTCAGCGAGCTGAAATAAGATCTTTAAAGATGGCGCTTGAAAATGCCGATCGCGAATTCCCCACACTAACATACACAGAGTCATCAACGTGATGCGTTGCAGGGAATTCATTGGCTGATACAGCCACAGCGGAAGCAGCTCAACCGGCTTCCGTAGCCACAAAAAAGCGTTCAGAAAAGTACATAGACGGGGAAACCATGCTGGCGGTAAAAGCGTCTTTAAAAGGCGACTACGCAGCATTACCTGTGAATTATCCACTCAATAATTAATACATAATTGATGCAAACTCCGTTCCTTTTGCTCAAATCCCTGGAGTGGGGGCCAGAGTAATTCCAAACACGAACAGGAGAGTCTTATTAATAGCAGACGCACACATGGGTGAGGGTCTAAGGCACCAAGAGATCAAGGAATCTCTGAAAGAATTACAATCAGAATACTGGTGGCCGGGAATGAGCCTGCAACATTACAGATTTGCAATGGGCTGTCCAAACTGCAACAGAGATCGCAGTCGTGAACCGACCGGTGTATTGCCAGGACCCTTCTTTTAGATAGCATAAGGCTATCTATACGCAAAAATCCAGCAGGAGAAATGCGTCCCATTAATGTTTAAGACCAGATTCACTTAAAATGCAGACACCAGAACTCGGCTGACGCCAGAACTGTTATACAAAGATTTGCGAGTCCTTATCGGCACATACGCAATCGGCATGCTACATTCTGACCAGGGTCCTGCGTATAGCTCTAGGGCTTACAAGGAGGCCATGACCAGCATGGGCATTGCTTTGCGGTACTCTTGTCCCTTCCATCCTGAGGGAAATGCGGTAGTGGAAAGAAAAAAACGGGACATAAAGCAATCTATAAGGCGAGGGTATTAGGTTCGGGTGATGGGTGGGTCCAACATTTAACAAGTGTCCAACGTAGTCTTAACCACTTGGCTGCTAAGGCTTTTCCCCTCCTGTGCTGCAGATTTATGTTTCCCATTATACATGACGAGCTGACCTTGTCATGAGCACAGCTCCAGTGTGCCTCATGACGAGCTCACCTTGTCATGAGCATGCAAGAGGTTAATAATCTGCCAAGAAATTCTCTAAAAGGTGTCAGTCCGTACGAACTATTGTTCGGTACTAGAATGCACATTCAGGACCATGATAGTCACACTTCAGTGGTAGAAGAAAAATGCTTTGATATCAAAGACCGTTTGGCTGTTTTACAGGACTTAAATGAAACAAGAAGAAACCTGAGCAACATAAAGTTAAAGCAACAGTCAACAGCCACTGAAGAAAAACCACTTGTCCCAGCATGGCCTGTCTGGATTCCAAAGATTGGGGATCTGGTCAGAGAGAAGATCGTGGTGAAGAAGGAATTTGGGCCTTCTTACAGAAAAGCAGTACCTGTCTTAGCTGTCAGCGGAACAAGATCAGTTATACTACCGCCCCTTGCTGGTAAAAAGGAGAACAGAGTTGTATCCATCGACCTGGTAAAACCACAATCATGTGGCCAATAATAAGTAGTAGGCCCAGTGGACTCCCAAGAAATAGCAGAATACCAAAATTTGCTACAATCCAAGAGGTTCAAACTGAGAGACTAATCACATTTGATAAACCTGCAGTGAACAAAAAAGGACTATGCAACAAAGCCATGGAACTTATGCCTCTTGAAACCCAAATTGCAACAGTTCGTCAAGAAACACCAATCTACAACGATGTAGCCTCAGACTATGCTAATGAAACAAGGATTGATCCAAAAGCAAATGAAAATTCGGAAGCAATTCCAACAATTGACATCTGGCTACTTCATCAATTTCGATGACTTTTCTGAAGATCCAAGCGAACCTGAAGAAACGCCAGCAACAAAAACTTTCAAAGACAAAGTAACTGAACTCATTCATCAACTCAAAGAAACCTATCTGATTTCTCCATGGATTGAATTTTGGGTTGTGTTAGGTGTACTTTTCCTCCTGCTTTGGCTCATCATGGTTCTTTGTTTGGGAAAATTCATTGAAGGAAAATACAGTACAATGGACACAGCAAGTCAGAACATCAACTTGGTCCTAAAGCCTCACAAGTCATCTCACATCGAGAAAAGAGAACTATCATCAGTGAACATCACAGCCAACCCAATACCCGGTGGGGTAGCATGGGACAGAACTGAATTTGACATTTTTGGCCCGATTAAGCTCTTGAAATATCCACATCAGTTCAAGGTTTCATTAAGTGACTTTTGTAAAACCAAGTACTTTCTCTGATGATTGGGACTTTGAAAATATTAATAATATGATGTCAGATTTAGTAATGTCAGCAAAATTTACAGAACATGATTACTTACAGGGTTCATCAAATTATGAAGAAATGTACTGTTATAATCACTTTGGTCATCACTATCTGCATAAATCTGCTCAACCGAGAAATGTTTTTAATTATAACCAATGGGAATATTGTGCAACACCCCCTAAAAGCAGCTCGAAAACATTTTATGAGAAATTCCCATACTTCTCAGGGTTTAACACAAGTGATGCAGAAACGTTTTATTTTAAAATGTTAAATAAGACAGGAATGAAAACAATGTTGACAAATACTAAATTGATTTATTTTGAAACATTTTATGAAAAAATGATTACATTTGGTTTTGAAGTCTTGAAAAACAACATTGAAACAAACACCATCTGGGGTACAAAAGAATGGCAGGTCAAAGGTTTAGGAGCATTATTTAGAGCCTGCATGATCCCAGAACAAATAATATTCTTGAATGACACCATTCAACAGACATCCTGTCTTGGCCTAGCCAAGATTTAAGACTTAAACAAACCGTCTATTCCAAAGCCCATAGCTGATAGTAATAGCACTACTGATATGGAGATAGACGTATCCCATATTTTATACCAAAACAGAGCACATCCTGATTGGAAAAAATGGTTGATCTGGCCCACAGACACAAATAACTGTCAAGATAGATTCATGAACAACATACAGGGGTTCAAAATGACCAGGCCAGACCCTAGATACTCCCAGAGACAACATCCAGGGATAGTTACAACATACAGTGTAGGGAAACTATGCCTCGAATGGCTACAGAAATCCAAACTGGATGAAATTAAGCAACACTTGACTTTACTTAAAGACGGTGCTGACTTGCGTGATTTCATATTGGGACCACGCAAACAGCGTCAAAAACGTTTCATAGCGGCCGGTATATACGCTGCGTACAACGAAGCTTGAAAAGTAATGCAAATTGAAACAGCAGAAAAAATACGAGAAATTGATCGTATTAATTTGGAAAAATCACTTTCTGTTGTGGACAATGGGTTAACGACTCTGTCCTCCAGAATATATTCACTGGACAGTATCGTATCATCTGCTATTGATATAATAGAGCAGGACTTACTAATGTTACAACATGGTCAGTCCCAACTATTGTACAGCTTGGCTGGACATGGCAAAATCTGCGTTCAGGCAACGTGCCATGGCGTTTAATCAACACAACGTCATTATTCTCTATCTTTAACCTTACTGATAAACAAATCAGTTTGTCACAAAAAGGAGCAGACTATACAATTCTGAGCATTGAAAAACTTGAGAGATTACCATTGACAATGTCAGAAAGACCGGTCATTGAATGGATAATACACGGAATAATTACAATTCCGATAACAACTTTCCAATTTAAATATTGCCAAGAGTATATACCAGCGGGCCAGTATGAAAGGTTGGGTAAAGGCTACATCAAGTCAACATGGAAATTACCTTCTACACACAAATGTTATAATGAAAAGAAAAAGGAGATATTTCTTAGTGGTAACAATTGTAAAAGATCACTAAGCGGTACATTTCTGTGTCAAGGTATTAACTTGCATGGGGCCTGCGAAGGGTCTTCGAATAACCTTTCATGTCACCTGCACGGCACTCCTACAACACAGATAAAACCATTCTTTAGACAGCTTTCTAACGGGAGCTATATTCTAATAAATGACCACAGCTGTTGTGGCATGGTGCCAGGAAAAGCCTATCTCGTGAGCGTTAGTTCCATGGTCACTTGCTGTATGCAAGTATTGTATCCAAACAGAACTCCAGACATGGAGGCGGCAATATGGCCTTATTTGAATATCTCTTCTATTCGAATTGATACTTTAAGGAGAATGAAGTCTATTATTTTACAGACAACTGTGCCTTTGACCTCTTCCAGAGAAACGTATGATCTGCAAGTTGCAAGGACAATGGCAGAGATACATTCCCGTTTATCAACAAATTGCCCCGTGCATTTCGTAGAAATGTTGAGCCAAATCCTAAACATGTCAGATACCAGTGGCATCGCACATGTATTTAAGACAATTTTTTCGGGACTGTCAACACCCTTCGAAACAGTTCTGGGCATTTTTCCCAATTTTGTCCATTCTGTCTTTGGCGGTCTACCTCTACAAGCCAAGTCGCAGACAAGACTCCAGCAACGATGGAAGAAACGATCCTAGCTATACGCTATCGGGACCGCATAACTAAAGTCCTCGGATTAGCCCGGCTAAGAGATCTTAATATGACCTGGTTTCTTTCATTCAGACCTATCTGGCAAAATTGCATCTTACCTGTGCTTCGATGTATGCTATGCGGAGAAGAATGCGTGTTGGACGTCTGTCTTACACTACCATCAGCAGTACCAATGGATACAGATACCTTGCTAGGTCCTGTAACGGCTCATGCATCGTGTTGTCCCCACCGGCTACCCATTCTGATGACGGCATTCGTTGAGACTTCACCACTACGAGTATGTGGCAGTGGAGTACGAGATGAGAGCAGCATCACACAGGTACAACCTACTGTGAGCATTGCTGATCCTGACATCGATGATGGCAATCATTCTCACACATGCACTGTTACAGCATTTTCAAACTTGGTCGAACTTTCACCTGATGTCGTAGACCAATTTTTTGCGAGTCTGTCTGAAATGATGTTCTCCCCTGAACAGAAATAATAACTTTTTAAGCAACAAGCACACAGCGTTCCCTGAACTCTGAATTCGGCCTTCAGCTTTGATAAACAAAAGCTACTGAAAACATTTGGAACTATTTTTTCCCCTGAAAGCGAAATTATTTTTTTTTCACTTCCAAAATATTTACCTTTTTCTGGCACATGTACTCTGCTTAAAGTAGAATTATTCTTAGAGAACAGAGCTTCTATTTTAGGAACTCTAGAGACAATATTTTACCTCAGCCTCTAGCACATGTACAGCATTTGTATTAATATGAGATGGAATGGTGTCGGCCTTCTCTTCTGTAATTAGAACCATTTCATGTGTAATTTTCGCAATTCATTCAGCTGATATATATATGCATTTTTTAACTGAATGATACCACTGCTTGAAAAGCGTACAGTACCAATACTCATTTTCGTGTATTTACCAAATACTATTTCAAATGCAAATTATGTATTTTGGGGTGGGTTGGAAAACACATGCACCATTATATGTTTACTATTGCTTAGTTTTAGTAATGAGGGACATTAGATCGTGGAGTGGGTGTTGTATTTCTATCTAGGCCCCTAATTCGATATTCCCAAATTTATGCCCTTATATGTCTATAATAAATAATATCCTTATAAAGGCATACGAATCATATCCATATTTAGTCGTAGCCCATGCAGTCCAAATTAAGCAAGGCTACTTCTCCAGACTCCTAGAGAGTACAACGCGTTCTTTAAACAAAGCAAACCTCCAGCAACCTGGGAAATCCCCATGCTTCTGTTTTGATTTGTCCAAGAATTCCTGCGAGCACTGAAAGAACGGCCAGTTCTTAGTGACATCTTTATTGACGTCTTATGTCCAACCTTACGTCAAACCCGGCACCTTTCAGGTATAGATATACCAACGTTGCCTGAAGCAAACAAACGGTGGTTTGGAGCAGAGCGGCTATCTACTTGCCCGAGAGCCCAGCTGATGCGAGAGCCCACGGACGCCGCCCCTCCCTTTTGACGCACAGAGAGACGCTGTCTTTTCTCCTGCCGAGAAATCCAGCTCCGGTGTTTCCAGATACCCTTGCGGGTTGCTGGGATATCGAGCCCTGAGAAAGAGATACCAGACCTCCTGCTTTCTATTACCCAGGTACGGAGCTGACTAAACCCTTAAAGAGAATTATTGACTCAGATTCTTGGCAAAACCAACTTAACTTAAACTGCTACTTACTTACTCTTTCCCACGTATTAGGCTTAGGTCAGGTACACCGGGGTAGGCGTATTTAGAAGCACCAGTTGAGTACGTTAGTCAATGTATTTATGTATGTATATATTTTATCCATTTGAAAGTATCATATGGCTAAGAAACCATATCAATGTTTTTACAGTATTATTTCATAATACTCCTTTTACTGTATGCACTTTACTTTACTATAAGTATTGCAATTGTGGCAATTCATTTCTCTTGCATGAGAAAGAAGACTGCTCAATAAATAACACCTTTTATTGAAAACGCCTGTCTCTCTATTTCTCTGCACTCTGGTGAAACTAAGTATGCACAATTGACTGAGTGAAATAGCTGTCTATTGTTTTCACATGACTCTAGAGATACACTCTTATTCTGAGGGAGCAAAGTTGGCATGTTTTATGGTTGTCAGAAGCTAATCCCTTCTTGTCTATCCAGGGAAGTTAAACTCCTCCTTGTTTATTTGAGAACGTTTCTAGTGACCTCTGAGCTAGCTGGCAAAACTAATTAAGTCTAATATAGTCAGTAGAGACCTAGTCCACCTCAGTCCTACGTCTACACTGCTGTTTATAGTATTCCAATGCGCAGAGCCTATTGGGAATATAGGAACTACACTACACCATATAGCTGCCCTTAATGCAAAGACAACCAAGGGTGCACTTTTGAGACTTTCTTTAATAATTGGGCCCCTAATTTGGTCTGGTGTTAAGCATGATCTTTAGTGTTTATTAAAATTCTCTCTCTGTATCGGCTGGCTTCATGTGAGTGACAGCATTCTGCACTTTCATAAGGAGCATATTGGCACACAAAGTAGTTTTGTTCAGTGCCAGTAACTAACGTGGAAGTGTGTGCTTTTTTGAGACCAAAAACAATTTTTGCTTTTGCCAATGTTTATTATAATGGTGACGGTCCGGCAGCTCTCACATCAATAAGGTTTTACAAAAACCATGCCACAACAAGTCACGCATCGCCAAAGCTAAAAAGCTGACCACCATTTCAGACCTACGGACTTTGCCAATGCTTGTTTATTTTTATGTTCCCAGAATCTTATTGAAACTGGTTACACTGATTTTCTAATATGAATATTTTGGGGAAATACTAGCATGCATCAACACATTTTACTAAATGATGCTGCAAAGAAATGGTACCTGAAATTTTACAGTAGTTTAGCAAAAAATATTTTTTTTCCTACTTTCATTTTTTAGTGAAATTTTTATATTGAAAGCAAAGAATCATTAATCTTGCTTTCAAGCTTCTGAAAATATTTGCATCTAATCAGAGGGCATTCTGGGAGCATTATGCATAGCCTCATATTGCTAAACTTTGAAACCATGTGTCCGCATTTTTATACTGTCAGTAGTGCAGTCAGAACTTACATTTACTAAGAGCACTCAGCCTAATAATAAAGGCTCTCAATTAATGAACCATGAATACAAGTTTGAACAGAATTAACATATGCACACAAATATTAACTTAACTTAACTGCGGACAGTGCCCTTCCTTGATCCTTAATGTGCTACTGCAAACTGGCAGCCAAAGGGTCTGTGCTTCAGGGGGTTGGGGCCTGCTTGTCCCAAGGACAAAATGGCACATTAAAACTTGTTGCCCTTGACCCCAAACAATATGTCCTGGGCGTCGGGCTATAGGAATTCCACATCCCTGAACACAGATCAGTCACTCACCCATACATTCACTGTGACAGGTATAATCACTCACCTAGTCACTCACGCACCCTCTGAATCATCGATACACTCTTATACCCATTCATTCTTCACTACACCTTGTTGTGTGTGTGTGTATATATCACAATGTTTTTGCCGCCATTGCGGACTGGTTAAAATACATACAAGTGGTAGTAAACAGTGTAAACGGACATACAAACCATTGTAAAGCTGTCTCACAGTGTGGTGGCCATTTTAACACTTGTAAAAGAATACCTCATTCAGCATTAGAAGGGCGTTTCATATCACAGTAAATGCCAGATATTATGTTTAGGAACCTTATGTTCATCTTAAACATTACAGAACCAATGGATATGTAATCAATCAGAATAAAGTGCAAGTGCGCTTTAAAATCGATTCCATTTTCTGAAAATGTAAACGTGTGTTAGGGCAAGTGCCCATAAAACAAAAAACTAAGATCATTTACATGTTTTTCTACAATTCCTTATCGCATGCTGACCAACAAATCTTTACACTTAAACATAATTGTTAACCCTGGGACAGCTGACAATGAATATCAGATTGTTGCATGTAGCTTTATCTATAGGGAAAACTTTTAATGAATGGAATGTAAGCTTTTTGGTAATACATTTAAAACATCCTTATTAATTTCATAAAGTGTCAGTGCTTATATGTAAACAATAATACTCTCTTACTGTAAACAATTACTATTCATATTGCACAAAAGCGCAAATAAAGTGCAAGTGCTTTAATGTAAACAATACACTATACTTCTACTGTAAATAATCCACTATAATTGCACATTAGAATAAAGTGTCAGTGCAAAAAAAAGAATCCAAAGTCACTACATATATCAGTAGTGATATATAATAAAAGCATTTTCCATTCCATTCTTTTCAGCCTAATGCCAACATCATTTCACACATTATACTACCAATAATGTATTAAAAAGAAAAAAGGGTTTATTAAAAACACTAACAATTCATAATTTCTCTATGCAGTTTTGATTTGCTCAAGGATATTTTCTTATTTCTTCAATTGTGCTTAAAACTGGGACAGACATGTGTGAAGATCCTCATCTACATTTAAACCCTGTGGCTCTTTACAATTAAACTCCAAAATAAAATAAGTCTCCAACCTTCTTGTCTCTCCCTTTCTGTCACCTCCTCTCTTTTTATTCGGGACCTCTGCTATGCAAGTATATTGTGAGCCTGCAGGGTTACTTTGGTGGTGTGACTCAAAATGTCGTGCAACAGGGTAGGATCTGTCCAGATTTACAATTGCACCCCTGTGCTGTAGGATTCGCTGGTGCACGGGTAAAGTAGTGCTCCCAATATATATCTTAGGGCATGGACATTGTAGTAAATATACCACATATTCACTTTTGCAGTTTATGGCACTCCTGATGGTGACTGTCTTATTAAAAGATGTTTTAAAATTGGTACGGTTCATCCTATGTTGACAGGCTTTGCATTTAAAATATCTTTTAAAACCAGGTTTCTGTTTCAGCCAATCAGTTACTTTTCGTATTCTCTTTGAACTCACTCCTCACGACTAGATCTTTTAAAGATTTTGATTTTCTATAGGTAATGTCAGGATTCCTTTTCACTTTCGTACCTAACACTGGGTAATTCCGTATAAGATACCAGTGTTTTCTCAGAATAAACCTGACTTCCTTATGTTTACTATTGAACGTGGTTATGAATCTCGAACTGACCTGATCTTTGTCGTTTACTTAAATTATTATATATATATATATATCATTCTTAAACTATTTTTTAAACACCCTGTCACTGGATGATGTAATTAGCGATGTCATTTGAGATTTTTATCAGTGATGTCACTGACCCTGTCATGAGTAATGTAATATGTGAAGTCATCAGCAGTGAACTGCGGGGGTGTGAGTCATAGTTAGCACAGCTAACTATAACGGCTGAATTTCTCCAGTTTTGTACGTGTGAAATGTCCCCCTAACTATAACGTTCCTATAACCTGTGGTTATTTCTGTGAATTTCTAAGGTTTTTTAAATGCTAATTCCGAACTATAACATCCCTGAAATCTGTGTTTTTTTCGGTGAATATATTATATATGTATGAATATATATATATATATATATATATATAAACACACACACAAAGAAACACTGTACAACAAAAAATGCCTACGGGACCAGAAAGCAGAACTGGGGGCAGAAAAGAAACATCGACCAAAAGCATCTAGACTTTTAGACTGCCTGTCTGGAGGCATGTCAGGCAGGGCGCGATGTCGGGGGAGGCTGCAGACGCTTGAACCACAAAGCCGCACAGAGTAGGCTGTTGGAAGAGGCAGATCAGGTCACTAGAGCAGGACAGTGCCTATGAGCTATAATCCACGAAGGCACTTCAAACAGGTTTAGTCCAACAGAATATCAAAGAGGGCTTCACAGAAGGGGCGCACAGGCTCAGTCCCCATCTGGCCCTGATGAAGCACGTCAATTAGGGGATCAATGGCCAACTCTACAGAAGGGAGCTGCAGATCCAGAACCACGGCAACACTCCCCCAAAAATCAGCAAAAGCAGAGCTAGCCTAAGAAGTAAGACTGGGAGGAGAAGAAAAGCCAGAGACTGGGAAGAGTCAAAGGTACTAGACTTACCGAGGTTAGGCACCCAATGAAACTCAGGAGGAGCCGAGTAGGGTTCATTTATGCCATCACACATATCACCAAAGTACTTGCCTACAGAGGGGGAAATAGCAAGGGGCTCCTCTGAAGGCAGAGCAAGGTAGCCCGAAAAGAACTGTTCTGCAGACGCTGCTTTAGACATTGAAGAGGCGATGCGCCAGGGAGTGTTGACATAGTAGCAACAAACTGGCAACACCGATGCTGGCGGATCCAACACTAGTGTCACAGGTGGGAACACTGAAGGGCTGTGCACGAAAGCAGATAAGGGTTCAATCACGGATCCAGAGGGCCTCACTAACACAGAGGGAGGTCCCGCCGGCTTAGAGTGAGTCAAGGCTTCTCGGGCCTCCTTGTGGCCGAGATGCGCACCACAGAGTGGCAGAGAACCAGAAATAGTATGAAGGGAGAGATAGCATTCCCTCATCTGAATCCTAAGTTGCCTCAGCAATGGGAAATACCAGAAGCCATGGGGCAGATTCTTGCACGGACTCTGCAACCGGAGGAATAGGTGGTGTGTCAGAGACCACACATATGCGATCAAGTCAGGGAAGACCGCAACTCTGACCGCCTACGGCATGACTTACCAGTAGACAGTGAAGATGAAGGACTTTGGGAGCTGGTCCTCGGAGGGAGAAGAGGACCGCAATTGACGATGGACCTTCGACCACCACGCCACTAACAGTGTCATTCGGCACTCCTGCAATGCCAGTAACTGAAGCTAAAGACATGAGCCGCACCCTTCAAAGTCACGGTACAAGCACAGACACCGCATGCAAGTCGAATGAGGGTGTGGGTTGACATCGTAGTTCACAGGACCCCTAAAACATCCAGAGAAAGGCATACTGTGTTGTCGACAAACGTCAGGATAGGCCAAAATGGCCGGAGGTTGGATTGGGATTGAAATTCGGCCCGGGCACGCAAAAGAAAAAGAAAGAAAAAAAAATACAAATCGGCCCATATTTGCATAATCACTCCTCAAATCATTGCTTTGGCGTAATCTTATAAAAAAAAACGTTTGGCGGTGGGGGTTGGGGGGTGTGGGTGATGGGGGGGGAATGCAGGCGTTAGTTTACAGTGGTGAAACAAGTTAGGCCACTTCTAATCAGGCCCCCTGCCACCACTCAGTATGTGCACACATTAATGGGCCGGCCAGCGAGACAAAAGGAGTGACACCTCTTGCTAAACGGAAGTAATGAGCGCCCATCTGCCTCTAGAAAGGCCACTCAGACACCTACTGGGCCGACGGCTGTATTCGAACAATAGAGACAGCGCCCAAATGGCACCCCAGACTGCTAAAAAAAGAGGCCCACAGCAGCACTCGGACACCGGACCCTCGGGCATTGCACGAAAGCCCGCGTTACCAATCCGACGCTGGAGGTACCGCTCTCCGGGTCCGCGTTGAAGCACGGACAGGAAGAAACTACGTCAGCTCATCAGGGGAGGGTTTATGTGGATTCTGTCAATGGCACATCTGGTGTTCGACGTAACAGTCTTTCGACGCCCTCTACTGACACACAGAGGTACTACTGTAGCAATGTTTCCAGATCCAGTCTGACGCCTGTGGATAATTCAAAGGTAAGGAATCTGCAGCTAGACATCTCTTATCAGATACATCTGCTACGTTTTGACAGTTTCCACGCACTGCACGGGAAAACCTCCTGTAAAGCCAGTTTCTGAGACTGCAGTGAAACTGTAGCAACATTACAAATTATAAGGGACAGGCAGAGGCACTATCTGTGAAACTAAGACAGACACCACCTACATCCTATAATTTTTAACGCAAACAAGAGGGTTCGTAACAACCAGAATACCCTCCTAGAGCCAGCTTTGAGGAACAAGGAAGACCCCACCTTATCTGTGGACTCACTTACAATATAGCGTTTGACGCAATCAGGAAAATAGTCAATAAACATTGGGGTATGATGAGTGCAGGCACATTGTAGTTCGAGAAGCCATTTTTCTCAAATAAAAAGGCGACAAGCCCTGTGGGACATGCAGTGTCTACAACATGACAAAGACAACTAAAGACCTATATCTAGGCCGGTCTTCCAAATGGGCTTTGCATATCCTGAAAAAATTGCAACTCAGGAAGAATAGTCTACTTGGTCACATGCCCATGTGGACTCGGCTACCTGGGCATGATTTGTGTAGGAAAGTGAAAAGCAAAATCTGCGAACATCGCAGTAACATGAAATGTAAAAGACAAATCAACAAATTGGCTGTACATTTCATTAGACATCCGCACACACTAAATGACTTGAACTGGGTTGTACTGGAACAACTTGAGAACAGCAGCAACTCAGAGAATATCCTCTTTGAAAGAGAACACCGTTGGGTGTACCAACTACAGACACACAAGCCAGGCCTTAACGACAAGATTCAATGGAGCGCATTCAGCTAAAATGGCCAATTTGACACACTGCCACCTGGGATGCTCAGCTTTGTCATTCAAAACCAGCAATAAAAATATTCTGCAGATTTTACTCACTTATTCATTTTTATACATTAACTATCAGCCATGTGCCCAGGGATTTGTAGTGCAACTTAGTTATACCCAGGAATAGCCTTAACCATATTGCTGCCATCTAATTGGCCAGGGAATCCTTAAAGAATTTGTATGTTTTAGATGTTTGAATATTTTGGATATTTTAACATTTTACAATGTTTTAATGTTTTGGATACTTTAAATACATTAGGTATCTTATGGACTATAAAATAACGGTACTTGTCCAATTTTTACATCTTATCCATGTTTCACCGTCTTACACAGCATCACAGCAATGACAGAACGCATGAAAAATCTCTTTAATACTGGGCCGCCCATGAAACAGTAAATAGTTCCACTACGGGTGGCCATCTTGGAAGGTGCGCAGTCTAGGTCTGACCGGCAGGATGCGATGCTGCATTTAAACTATGCCCGGGCCATGAAATCATTAAAATGAAGGATCCAGGAGCAGATACTAGGTCTTGGGCAAAGTGAAGACCCATGACGAGGATAGTACACAAGTTTATTTTACCTGAGGCAACTGCGGTGAGTATCGATTTGACTGGCTATGGTATAACTATTATAATACAAATTTTACATATAGTGTGTGACTACTGGGCCCACTACCCTCCTTAGTAGTTCCCTATGGGTAATCAATCAGGCGTTCACTTATCAAGTAGTCACTTAAACCCTTATATCATCTTGAATAGAATGGGACATATATGTTTGTCATGTGAAGTGCACCTTTCACATATTGCTTGAGTTTGTAGTTTTACCAGCACGTTTGTACCGGCATAGAATACACTGACACGCACCGACTCTTAAGTTAATGCTATTGTTTCACAGTACACACAGTACCAATTGTTTATAGGCTATACACATAGTCCACTGCTGAACTAACAAATTGTATTATCCTTAGGGGGAGCCACTTCTATGAACTATAATAAGGTATTGTACCGTGTGTGTGTTCGCGTGGCATGGTATGACTGATCACTAGATAACCAGCTACCCCTTCCCAAAGCATACTAATAGAGACTCACAAATCCAGAGTTGATCATATTTAGGGCTAAGGAGTGATAGTAACTCCATTTAGTCTTCCCCATTTTTTAATCTTACCGGACGGACCTCAGAATAAACACTGATATGGACACCACCTCGGCAATTTTACCATCACTTCATATAGATCCCACACCTTTTTCCTTTAAAAAGTACTCCCTTGTAAGGAAAAAGGTTGTAGAATGCTCCGATCCACAGAGGATCGGGAAGAACTTGATGATGAGCTTTGTCACTGCATGACATTCAGTGAGGGAGTTTGTTTTAAGAAAAAGCTTTTTCTCCTAGAACAAGTGGGATCCCTGCACATGATCCAAGGTTGACTATTGATTGGTATGCTTTATAGTGGAGGGCGAGTCTCAACCTCCTATTTTCCCCCTTCCTCCCTCTCTTGATCTTTATTATGTTATTTTGACACCATAAGTAAAAGCTTTCCCCAGGAAAATATATAAGAGGATCTGGTTGCAAGCATCTTTCAAAATGACCATTCAGGCCTAGGGTAAATTGAGGTGACCAGACTGGACTGATTTCAGGAGGCAGGCTGCCAAATTGAACAACATCAGATTTGGAGGTAACAATCAACAATGCAACTTGGTCAGCTGGCTTGGTTTGCATCGTAGTCTCTTGTTTGGTTTTAGCAACAACTACAGCAGGTCCAGAAATGACTGGGCGACTCTGGGGCGATCAGTATCGGGGTTGCCTGGGAAGTCCACAACTTTAGAAATACAGATGGACTTAGCAGACTGGGAAGAAAATTGTAAATTTCCTTCTTCCACTGATGAAAAGGGCATTCACCAGTTAACAAGTCTTCCAATTTGTGGATACAAAGCTTGGGCTTTTGGTGTTTTGTGATGTTAAAAACAGATTAACACTTAGGAAGCTTTATTTTGAGAAGACACCATGAAGAACTTTGTCATTGAACACTCATTTGTGAAGCAAATCCTCTAAAGTGTTAATGGAGTACTCGTGGGGACAACACCACTGCTTTATTTGCACTCTGTTTTTAAAAACAAAGTATTGTAAATAGCCTGTCGGGATCATCCAGGATCATCCTCATCGTTTTATTTCTCCTTATAGGGCATGGTTTGCTCTATTGCCACTCGCTGTCTGTATAACAACCATATTTTCTTATTGTGGCTTTCAGATTCTTGTGTTTCGTTTTCTTCTAGTTTTGTGCAATGCATGTTTATTCTCGGATTCTATGCACTGCTCGTTCCGTAGATAGATGCCGCCTGCCGTTCATCATTCATCTCCGTTGAGCCAAAATCAATGCTGTAGATTCACATGCTGAGCATACTCCTGCTATCTAGTGTAGGGCTTGGATGTACGCAACTAGTTTTTCTCTGAAGAAGACAGAGTCTTCACCTATTACTGGTAATGTGTATGGGCATCAGCTCCATTGGTAGATTGTTTTTGCTGCATGGCAGGGGAGGATGGAAATGGAGCAAAGAGGCACTCAAGAAGATGACCATGCAAAAAATGAAGAAAGACATCTGCAACAGCCCAGCCTAAGCCTTCCAGGGAAGAGGGCTAGCGCATGTGAACAGCAGGATGAGAGTGACAGGTGTTAGCCAAAGCCTTCAAACTAAGAATGGGATAGGCAGAAAAGAGCAGGCAAATATCCCTGATAAGTTCATCCACAGTGCATTGCCCATGGACTGTGGGTACCTGGAGTTTGGACATCTGGCGCTTTCGTCTGTGACGAAAAGGTCTACATAAGGTAACCCCCAATGGTGAAGTATGGGGGTAGGACTTGATGGTGGAGTTCACACTTGTGGACTTGTTGCTGTATCCTGCTAAGTCTACAAAACTCATTGTCTACTCCCTGTAAGTACTCCACCAGAGATGAACTCTGTGGTAGAATACCCACCGCCAAATGTCTTACGCCAATGCCAACAACTGAGGTAAATGTGTCCCTCCCTGAATCTTTAAGTAGAACATGGTGATCGGGGCAAATAGTCAGGACCTAGATACCCTATTTGTCACTCCGGATTGATGGAGGGTAGGTCAGCCGCGCTGTGCGATTACCTATTATGAGTTGGCAGTGACGCCATTGAGAGTGCTGTGTCTCCAGAGCTATGCCCCCCGCTCCTCCTACAATCATCACGGTCCCTACTCATGAGGAACCTTGTGGCAGATGGTGTATTCTGATGAGGGCATGGTTGTAAATGCGTACACATTTATTCTTACCATCCCTCTATGAGAAGCAAATAGACTCTCTAGGACCTGATGAAATGCCACGATTGGTATGACAAACAAGGCATGAAACATGTTGACCACTATCCTGACTCACAACGCTTGACGAGACCATTAACAATCTCTTTAGGCAAGCATCACTCAGTTTTAATCAGAACATGGAAATCGCTAAATAAAGCGAACACAGCGAGTTCCAATAGTTATTTTAACTTTATTCACCCCACATTCTAATCTCTCTTGAACATACACCACAGATCCCACACTCACCCACTTCATCTACGGCAGAAACTACAGCTAAAAGAATTCCTGTAAAGAGGCCCGCTGCAGGGGCTCGTTGGACATTGCAGCACCGGGGGGAGGGGGGGGGGGGAGTATAGAAAGTAGGAAGGGTAATGGCCTGTCCCAAATAAAAGGGAGTTACCACCTTCGGCAGAAAAGCAGCCCTGGTCCTGAGAACCATCTTTTCAGCATGTATGGTCAGAAATGGAGGCTTTGAATTCAAAGCCTGAAGCTCACTCACCCTCCTAGCCGAGGTGATAGCCACAAGAAACACCGTTTAAAATGAAAGCAGTCTCAAAGGACAACTGTGCATAGGTTCAAACAAAGGAACCCATTAAAAAAGTTAACACTAGATTTAAATCCCACTGGGGCATAATAAAAAGGAGTGGGAGGAAACATGTTTTTCAACCCCTTAATGAACCTGAAGACTATTGAAGACTTAAAAAGAGAAGGCTGATCAGGCAAACAAAGAAATGCCAACAAATATCCTTGAACAGTGGCCACAGCACAACCCTGCAGAGCCAAATGAAGTGAAAAACAAAGAACATCAGAAAGATGTGCTTTCAAAGGATCAATAGACTTCTCTCAACACCATTTAACACATTTTGACCACCTGTAGGAGTAGATAGACTTGGTGGAGTGTCGCCTGGCCGATAAAATAACGTCCACCACATCAGGTGGGATAGAAAAAGAATCAGGTTTCCCTGTTCAATCTCCAGGCATGAAGGTGCAAACTCTGGAGGTGGGGTTGTAGAACCTGCCCCTCCATCTGCAAGAGGAGGTCTGCCCTGAGAGGGAGATGGAGCGGAGGATGCGACGAGAGGTGTAGAAGGTCTGTAGAAGGTCTGTGTACCTTCTTCACCTCTCCTTCTCCTTCTTGGCCAATCTGGGGCGATCAGTATAACTTGAGCCCGGTCTTGGTGAATCTTCCTCAGAACCAGAGGAATGAAGGGTATGGGAGGAATGAGCTCCAACTCAACTGAAACATGTCCCCCAATGCTCCCTGCCTCGGAAACTGGAGACTGCAGAACGACGTGCAGCGTGCGCTCTCGAAAGTGGCATACAGGTCCACCCGAAGAGTTCCCCACGTCTGGCAGATGTGTCGAACTACCTCCGGATGAAGCCTCCACTCGTGGTCAGCGGAGAACTGCAGACAGACTGTCCGCACGCACGTTCGACACCCCGGCCGGATGATTTGCCATCAAACAAATCTGATGGTCCTGAGCCCAGGACCAGAGCCACAACGCCGCTCTGCAGAGACGGTATGACCCTACTCGTCCCTGCTTGAAGACATACCACATCGCGGCAGTGTTGTCCGTCAGGACTTGAACCGACTGACCGCGGCGGGAAGGCAGAAAGGCCTTGAGCGCCAAACGTATCGCCCACAATTCCAGAAGGTTGATGTGAAGCAACCTTTCCTCTGGAGACTAAAGACCCTTGATCTCCAGATCCCCCAGATGAGCACCCCACCCTAGGGTAGAGGCATCCGTTATCACTGTGGCCACCGATGGAGGAAGATGAAAAGGCTTTCCTTGAGACAGATCGCCCTCCACGCTCCACCAAGAAAGATCCGCTGCAGCTTCTCTTGAGATCCTGACTGACTCCCTGACATCTCCATTGTGCTGATACCACTGCCTGCGGAGACACCACTGGAGCGCCCTCATGTGCCAGCGTGCATGGTTGACCAACAGGATGCGAACAGACCGACCAGGCGAAGGACCTTCAGAACTGGAACAACCGCTCCATTGTAAAACAGAGGAATCATTTCCTGAATGTCGAGAATTCTGTGCGGAGGCTGAAAAGCACGACACACAGTGGTATCCAGAACTGCCCCTATGAACAGGTTGCGCTGTGAGGGCACCAGGTGAGACTTGGGTACATTTATCGGAAAACCCAATTTGTAAAACAGCTGGGTAGTAACCTGCAGATGATGACGCACCATCTCTGGAGATTCTGCCTTCAGAAGCCAGTCGTCCAGGTAGGGGAAAACCGGGATCCCTGACCTCCTGAGATGGGCAGCACCGTTGCCATCACCTTGGTGAAGACTCGAGGTGCGGTAGTAAGACCAAACGGAAGGACTGCAAACTGGTAATGTTGCGACCCAACTGTAAAATGGAGATATTTTCTGTGCGACTTCAGGACTGGGATGTGAAAATACGCATCCTGTAAGTCGATGGACACCATCCAGTCCTCTTGCTGAAGCACTAGAAGTACCTGCGCTAGGGTGACCATCTTGAATCTCTCCTGCTTGAGAAACATTCGAAATTCTGATGTCCAGGATAGGACGTAACCTGCCATCCTTGTGAATCAGGAAATACCGGGAGTAGCATCCCTGGCCCCTTTCCTGCTCTGGAACCACCTCTATCGCACCTTTTTGTAACAGGGTAAGAACCTCCATCTGAAGGACAAGTAAATGATTCTCCGTGCAAAACCCTTGGCAAGGAGGGTGTGAGAATGTGCCATCTTTCTTGCCTTGGTATTCCCCCACTTTTTTCTGAACTGCTGATGCGCTTTGAGTGTGCCCTGGGTTCCTGCCAACCAGGTACCCAGGGCCTGTGTTCCTTCCCTAAAACTGTGTTGAAACTAAAACCCAATTGGCATCTCTGGCCACCTATCAGGCCCTAGTAAATGGTACCCTAGGCACCCAGGGCATGGTGACCAGAGAGGACCCCTGAGGGCTGCAGCACTTATTGTGCCACCCTCAGGGGCCCTGTACTCTGACACCCACACACTGCCTTTGCAGGCTGAGTGTCTAAGTAACAGAACTAAACAGAGAGTCGACATGGCAAACACCCCTGTGTGCCATGCCCCCGGAACCCACTGCCCTGGCATACTTCAGTCACCCCTCTAGCTGGGTGCCCTATGCCAAAGGTGTGGCCACAGGTGCGTGAGCCCTGTGCCCCTACAGTACCCAGGGCCATTCCTGGGCACTGTAAGTGCAGTGATGCCATTAAGAGTATATGGTGCTGGGAGGCTGTCACTACGAACTCCACAGCACCATTATGGCTACACTGAAGACTGACAAGTTTGGTACCAAACTTCTCAGCACATTAAACCCGCACTGATGCCAGTGTGGGATTTAATGTAAAGTGCACCAGAGGGCATCTTAGCGATGGTCCCTGAAAACCTAACCTACAATTCACGTCTGGGCTGAGTGGCTGCAGAGGCTGCCACACAGCAGACATGTTGCTGGACCCCTGGGTGGAGAGCACCCGCTCTCCTGGGCCTGCAACAATGCACATTCTGGGCGAGGTGCTAAGTCTCCTCCCCCAGGAAGGGCAGGGGAAAGCTTCAAAGGCATGCCGCCTCTGTGAGCTTCTCCAGACCATTTGCTGCCCCCAGCAACTGGCCCCCACCAGTTCTAACCCCCACTCTGGCGGGAAGACTGGCGGGAAAAACTACGTCAGGAAGGGGGGGGGTGCCAGCCTATGCCAACCCCACCCATCAGGTGGGGGAGACAAGGTGAAGCACGACCCCGGGCTCCGGCCATCTTGAAGATGGGGAGCCCTGCCCGATCACAGCTAGGCTCCTGCCCCCCTCCCACAGGAGAGGAGCAGGCTAGGGGTGTACCCACCCCAGGACAGGGACCTATTGGTCCCTGTCCTTGCCTTACCTGTAACACCCCTAAATTCAGTATTTAGGGGCTCCCTAAACCTTCCTTCCTCAAATCCCGATAAGAAAAGAAGAAAGAAGATCAAGAAGAAGACCACCCGCCGTGCAGCTGCTAACAACAGGACGACAACAACTGAATGGGCTTCAGCCCTACTGGCCTGTCGATCCTGGAACCTGCTCCTGCCTAATCCCGGCGACTCCTGCGGACAGCCACCTGGGGACATCCAGAGGACCTGCCTGCCTTGACCCTCTTAAAGCCTGCGACTCCCATCAGCAGAGGCTCTGCTGCAACAAAACCCCTGGTGCCAGCCAGGAACCTCCGGACCAACCCACTCTGCACCCGCCGAGCCCGGCCCGTGCGATCCAGGACCACAAGGACATCCCCCCGGCGACTGGGACCTGAAGTCCAGTGCCCAAAGACCCTCCTCGACGACCCCGACGCCTGAAGCCTCAGGACAGGGGACACCTCCGACCGCGACCAGCAGGGGGTAAGATTTCCCGACCTCAAAAGACACCCCTGCACCCCACGGCCCCCTGTGCCCAACTCCTGGGTGCCTACCTATCCTCCAGGACCCCAACTTACCCCTCGAAGTGTTGGTCGCTCCAGAAGATCCTTTATGCCCAAGCCTGCAGCCTTTGTTCCCGTTTCAAGTTCCTCATTGAATAACATTGAGCACCCAACGGCTCAAAAGCACCCTGCACCCAGCCGCCCGAGTCCCCCTGGCAGTGCAACCTGTACCCTATCCTACTTCCCCATTTGCCCTGAGCAAGTGCCCAGGAGCCCAGTTCTCACAGCCGCGTGGCCTGCTAGCCAGCAGCCACCAACCGGAGGCCCCCTTTCCCTCATTGGGGGTGAACCAACTGTGCTTACCTGACCCTGGGGGACCCCTGAATCTATGCCCAGAACCCTAACTTCACCAGCCAAGTACCCACCTGGAAATCGATAACTCACTTACCTGCCATTGGATAATATTGACTGGTTTGACTCGAAAAATCTTCAAAGTGTGAAGTTTTGGAAACAAAAAATATTCATATAAAATCACTCGATTTCCGAAGTACTCACCTGTGATCAGGGGAGAAGCCAGTACTGTACCTTGTAACCCAGTACTGAACCGCAAAAGTAATCCTAACCGGGTTTACTAGTAACTTGTATTTTCGCCATAGGAATCCATTGTCTGCTTTTCTATGAAATTTCTTCTGTCTACTTTTGAAAACTAGAAATATTCTTTAAAAATCATACGAAATACTGAAACGTAATTACTTACCTGTTTTGAGTTGAGACCCCAGTGCTGGCCCCAGGAGACCAGTACTGGATTACAAAAGTAACAAGATCGTACTTTACCTGCAACCTGAATTTTCTCCCACTGGATAACATTGCCAGATTCCTGTTGAAAAGTTTCTAAGAGTGAACTTTTAAAATAGCTTTTTATTCCTGAAAAATCACTACAATACCTAAAACGTTGATGCTAAACTGTTTTCATCTTAGACCCCAGGACTGAACCTAGGAGACAAACCTGGAATTACAAAAGTAATCTACAAAGTAATAAACTGTGTTTATATAAGGAAATCCATTGAGCTCAATGCTAAATTGTGTGTAGAATGGTGTTGCCTACTGCAACCTCTGTACCTATTGTCTTTACAAAGTTTATTGCCTTTCTGCAAAGTACTCATCTGAGACCTCTCATATTGAAAACAGTATATTTTTTTGATACCTGTTGGTTCTAGTAATAAAACAACAAACAGCCAGATTCATCATTGAAAATTGTGCTCGCAAAGGGCAAGATTCTGAGAATCTGGCCCTTTGCGAGCACAATTTTTGCATTTGGGATTTATCATCTCAAATGCAAAAATCGCTAATAGCAAAATCGCAAAATTGCGAGGAATTGCATTTAAGGAATCTCTATTTGAGATTCATTAAATGCAATTCATTAACCATTTTTAATTTGCGAATTCGCAATTTTTGACCGATATTTACCGCGAAGTCTGACTTCGTGGTAAATAGCGAAAACTTTAAAAAAATGCACTTTTTTGACACAGCCAGCGAATCCACATGTAATGAAAAACAAACAGTCATAGCACTCACATTAGTTAAGGCTAATCTCCGTCCAACAGCCATCGTACTCCTTCTCAAAAGTACAGGGAATTAGTATGGACTTTAATACAAGGTGGCATACTATCGCCAGTTTCTAAGCATATTTACAAGGCAGCCAAGCAATTGGCTGGATAGCCTCAATCTCTGTGATGGAAATGAATTAATAAGGTCCATGTCCTTCTCAAAAGTACAGGGAATTAGGTGGTGATTCTGTACCTGCCTGACACTGGCTTTTAACACTGACGTATGTATATTTTTCTCTGCACTACAGAGCGGTGCTTCATTTTCCTGAGCTGTTTGCCAGGTGAGGTGAGGCCATTTCCCTTAAAAATTAAGGTGAGACATTGATTACTATGACAATGTGATACACACTAGGGTCATCAGACCCAGATGGAGTATTATAATATTTTGAACAATTATGTTGGGATAGCCTTAACTAATGTGAGTGCTATGACTGTTTGTTTTTCATTACATGTGGATTCGCTGGCTGTGTCAAAAACGGACACTCACAGGAGAAAAATGGAAGTGTACAGGTGACACTTTTTATGTTCACAGAATGTCCTGTTTTTTCACTTATCACTAAGTTAGCAGTAGCAATTAAGTTTATGGGTCCTGAGGAAGCGGATGGTATAATAATTGACCAGTAACCGCAGAAACATGTCGACCAGATAGCCCAGTCAGAAGGTATTTGTTTGAACCACCTGACTTTTTTGCACTATTGTTTTTAGCTTTGGAGGTGCATGACTCCAGAATAAAGTAATAACTGTATGCACCATCCAATCTTACACTTATCATTTTTTATCACACTCATTTTTTGTGCACTGCTCACAGTTACGAAAACTTAATCTACCAGACATCCATCCATCACTCTGTGTCTCCAATATTGATCTATGGTGATAGAGTGGTGGTGAAACTACTGTGGAGTAGACCAAATGATGTACTGGGTGCCTACAATCGCGTAACTGATGGACATTTTTCACAGTGGTTAACTGTCCAGTCTGTCTTCTATCTTCATAGGAGTAGCAGACACATAGCCAGCAACACATAGCATGTTTTGAGCTCACTAGTAGACCCACAGTTATTTGTTGTTCTTGAATACTTGTGTGGGGGGTATAACTGTGCTCAGGTCTTTAAACACACCCCTTGAACCCCAGAATAATTGTTAGTTGATTGTGAATCTGGGGGTATATCTTTTGATATAAAAACAATTGGCCTGGAGTTCAGTCTTTGAGTGTGTGAAACCTTTTGATGACTGAGTGTGTACAACAAATGCTTTACACTGTCCTCTGGTACTGCCTTACTGCTCGACCAAGCTACCACTTTAGAGAGTAAGGTCACACCTGGCTTTAACCTCTGTTATACCTCTGGGGTTTGTGGACTCTATACATACTGTACCTTATTCTGGTCCAGAATATATAGAGCCATTTTCTCACAGAGGGTAAGGAGGAGAGAATTCCTTGAAGGGAAAGGCGTACCATTTTTCTACCAGATCTAAAACCCAAAGGTCCGAAGTGATCAATTTCCAATCTTGTAGAAAATGGGTAAGCCGGGCTACCATGGGACCTACATGATCCATGATGGTGGATCTAGGGCTGCTTTCCTGCATTACCATGAGGGGTTGGGGAGGTAGAGGAGGAGGAGGAGAAGGAGGAAGAAGGTTGAACATCCCGTTCCACGAAGGCGACCTCTGCCTTTACCCCTGTAACTCTTATACAAGGGGTTTTGCTGCTGTTGCTGAGGCTGTCTGAACCCACGAAAGGAACACTTCCCAAAGCCACGGTATTGTTTATACCCATAACCTCTTGTCTGAGTCTGCAGACCCAAAGACCTTGCTGTGACTTACTGTCCTTAAATATTTGCAGGGCAGAGTCCGCCTTTTCACCAAAAAGTCTATACCCATCAAATGGCAAATCAAGAAGAGCAGCCTGCACATCAGGAGGGAACCCAGAAGATCTTAACCAAGCATGCCTCCTTGTCACAATGGATGAACCCATTACTCTGGCAACAGAATCCGCCGTATCCAGGCCAAATCGGATGACCTGGCGAGCTGCAGCTTGAGAATCCACCACCACCTCACTCAGATTTCCCCTGTCCGCCTCAGACAACTTCGGAAGAAGCTGTTTAGCAGAGTCCATTAAGGCATGAATATACCTGTCCAAGAGACAAGTGACGTTGGTAGACTTCAGTGCCATGCTGGCTGATGAAAAGACCTTCTTCGCAGACTGTTCCAACTTCTTGGAATCCCTGTCTGCCAAAGCCTGTGGAAAACACCCTTGTTGATTGCTTCAACAAGAAGCCTGCACCACCAGACTCTCAGGAGAGGGGTGAGAAGAAAGGAAAACCGGATCTATAGGTAGTCAACGACTTAGGATTAATCTTCCTGCACAAAGAGCATCCCTCGACGTCGTGGTCTAAAGATAAACACCAAAGACTATCTTCATGCAGGTCAGTAATTGATATATGTCCACCACACTCCGTACAGGGCTTAAAACCCGACTTCCTCGGACAGACATGACAAACGAGAAAGAGATACAAACGAAATTACAAAGTATCTAGTCGAAGTATGGAGAGTCCCAGAAAAAAACGTTAGCGTCGACAGCGCGGAAAAAAGGGAACTGACGTAATCACGCCGACGTGGTCCTCTTATGGCCCAAGTGACGTCGTGCGGAGCCATGGCATTGTGACAACCTTGTCGGCGCGGAATGCTGGTGCAGGGGATATTCATAAGGTGAGGAATCCACAGGCAGATGTATCCATCAGAACCAGGGATGCCATGCCCAGGATGGAGCTATGCGACTCATCTTGAGCAATGTTTGTCTGAGTTTCCTGACAAGATATGGAATAAATAAGTAGGAGAGGTGGGAAAGTGTATGCAAATATCCCTGACCGGTTGACCCATAGAGCATTGCCCATGGACTAGGGATGTGGGTGCCTGAAGGCAAAGTTTTGGCATTTAGCGTTTCCTTTGGTGGGGAATAAGTCTATTTCTGGTGTTCCCCAAAGCTAGAAGTACTGTTGGAAGACTTGAGGTTGGAGTTCCCACTTGTGGACTTGTTGCTGGTGGGTCCTGCTTAGGAAGTCTGCTAATGTATTGTCCACTCCGGAAGACATTCTGCTTGGAGGTGAATGTCGTGTTGAATAGCCCAGTGCCAAATGGTCTGTGCTAACTGAGACAATTGTATTGAGTGTGCCCCTCCTTGTTTTTGAGTGTAATATATTGCAGTGATATTGTCTGTGTGGAGAACCTTCCACCCTGTTATATGTTGTCCTCCAGCAAGCACATCTCCTTCAGCCACTCCACCTGACTTCATTGGACTTATCACAGCTGCGTCCACTTCAGCTTCAGAAGAACCACGACCCACCACCACACGCAACAGGTTCCCCGCAGGAGATGGAGCAAGCTCACCGCTGACCTGCTCACCACCTCCCTCAGCCAGAACCCTCCCGCCAGCACAACGGACCCCAACGAAGCCATCCGCAACCTCACACAGTGGCTCACCAACTGCGCCGACGACCTCGCACCACTGAAGAACCCTCCCAGAAGACCCGGCAGAAAGAAAGCCTCGTGGTTCACCAACGAACTCAAAACATCCAAGAAAAACTGCCGCCCCCTCGAAAAAGCCTGGCGCCACAACCAGACTACAGAAAACATGACTGCCCTCAAGAACGCCACCCGCGCACACCACCAGCTGATCTGCACCACTAAAAGGACAACATTCAAAGAACGACTGGACAACAACACCCACAACAGCAAGGAACTCTTCAGCATCGTCAAAGAGCTCTCCAACCCCAGCAACGGAAACAAAGACGTCACACCCTCGCAAGACTTCTGCGACTCACTTGCCTCCTTCTTCCACCGCAAGATCGCCGACATACACAACAGCTTCGGCGTACCGACCACGCACCCAACCATCGAACCAACGCCCCCCACAACCACCCTCTGCAACTGGACACCCGTTAGCACCGAAGACACCACCCGCACGATGAACACCATCCACTCCAGATCCCCTACCGACCCCTGCCCCCACCACGTCTTCAACAAGGCCGACTCCATCATCGCACCCCAACTCCGGGACATCATCAACATCTCCTTCACCACCGCCACCTTCCCGGAGAGCTGGAAGCATGCCGAGCTCAGCGCCCTCCTGAAGAAACCGACAGCAGACGCCACCGGCCTCAAGAACTTCCGCCCCATCTCGCTCCTCCCTTTCCCTGCCAAAGTCATCGAGAAGACCGTCAACAAACAGCTCGCCGCCTTCCTTGAGACGAACGGATCCCTCGACCCCTCACAGTCCGGTTTCCGAGCCAAACACAGCACCGAGACCACCCTCATCGCAGCCACCGACGACATCAGATCCCTGCTTGACAAAGGGGAAACAGCTGCCCTAATCCTCCAGGACCTCTCTGCAGGGTTCAACACAGTCTGCCACCGCACCCTAACACAGCGCCTCAGCAACATCGGAATCCAAGAGAAGGCACTGGAATGGATCATCTCGTTCCTCACCGGAAGAATCCAGAGAGTCCGCCTCCCCCCGTTCAGATCCGCGGCCACCGAAGTGATCTGCGGCGTACCTCAAGGATCCTCGCTCAGCCCCACCCTCTTCAACGTCTACATGAGCCCCCTCGCAGACATCGCACGCCAACACAACCTCAACATCATCTCCTACGCCGACGACACCCAGCTGATCCTCTCCCTCACCAACGACCCTGCCATCGCCAGAGCCAACCTACACGAGGGAATAAAGGACGTCGCCGAATGGATGAAGAACAGCCGCCTGTAGCTGAACTCGGACAAGACGGAAGTCCTCATCCTGGGATCATCCCCCTCCGCCTGGGACGACTCCTGGTGGCCCCCTGCCCTGGGCACCACCCCCAAGCCAACGGACCACGCACGAAACCTGGGCTTCATCCTGGACTCCTCCCTCACGATGACCAGACAAGTCAACGCCGTCTCATCATCATGCTTCAACACCCTGCGCATGCTCCATAAAATCTTCCGATGGATCCCCACCGAAACCAGGAAAACTGTCACCCAGGCACTCGTCACCAGCCGACTGGACTACGGGAACACCCTCTACGCAGGAACCACTGCCAAACTGCAGAAAAGACTCCAGCGCATACAGAACTCCTCCGCACGACTCGTCCTGGACATCCCTCGCCACAACCACATCTCCGCCCACCTGAGACACCTGCACTGGCTCCCCGTCAGCAAGAGGATCACGTTCCGACTCCTCACCCACGCACACAAGGCTCTCCACGACCTGGGTCCCAAGTACCTCAACAACCGCCTCACCTTCTACACGCCCACCCGCCAGCTGCGATCGACCAGCCTCGCCCTCGCCACCGTACCACGCATTCGCCGAACCACCGCCAGAGGAAGATCCATCTCCTTCCTGGCGGCCAAAACATGGAACTCCCTCCCCATCCACCTACGACTGACCGAGGACCATCTCTCCTTCAGGAGGCAACTGAAGACCTGGCTTTTCGGGCAGTAACGGACCCCTCCCCCCCAGCGCCTTGAGACCCTCCGGGTGAGTAGCGCGCTATATAAATTATTTGATTGATTGGTTGAGAGCCATTTGTATGGCTATGGGCTATAGAACACTGGTGTGGAATCTTTTTTGGGGAGCAGTCCAATTGCCATGTACCGTGATGTCCTCCATGTGTCAGCCCATTCCTCTGAGTGATGTATCTGTGGTGACAGTCACTTGCGAAGTTGTGTCCAGAAAAGATCTCCCCTTCAAGGTGTTCTGTGCATTGCACTACTGTAAAGATTGATGGACCCTGGGTGAAACCAACACCAGTTCCTCCAAGATGCCCACTGCTAGTGAACACAGGGATGCTTGACACTCCTGTAACAGGAACATGTGTAGCCTAGCATGGGGGACTATTGCTATAGGAGGCCATGATGCCTACAATGCACATCACTGCCCTGACTAGTAGGTGCAGATGTGGCTGAAAAATAGCCAGTTGTTTCTGGAGAATGAGCATCCTCTGCAAATTGGGTTAAGCTTTGGTAGAGATACAACTGAGTATTGCTCCCAGATATTGCTGTATCTGAAAAGGTAGTAAGTGGGATTTTATTGCATTTATTGTGAATTCCAGTTGGTGTAACAGACTGATGGTGGCCTGCGTGTCTTGCAAGCACTGTTGTTTGCTGGAATTCTTGGTCAGCCAATCATCTAGGTATGGGAAGATAGGAATGTTCGGTCTCCTTAAATGTGCTGATACCACCGTTAGACATTTGGTGAAAACTCTTGGGGCTGTTACCCCAAAAGGTAGTTCTTTGAACTGGTAATGAGGACCACTTACCATAAACAGGAGGCACATGCGATGTGCGGGATGAATTGGTGTATGAAAATGTGTCCTTCAAATCTAATGCAGTCATTAAGTCACCTTTTTGGAGTAGTGGTATTACATTCTGTAGTGTGACCATGCGAAGTGTTTTGGCAGAATGTGTAGCTAGAGCGGTTGTAGATCCATTATTGGGAGTAAACCCTTTTGCCTTGTTGTCTGTGTGGTACAGGCTCTATGGCCCCTTTTTGCAACAGAGTTATTACTTTTTCCCTGAGAAGGTGTACATCCTGAAGACTGAGGGTTTGCTTGTGAGGATAAATGTTTGGTATGCTCTGTAGTCGTCTCTTTTGGAATTGGCTGTGGCATGTCAATGTCCTGTGTGTCAGTGTCCTGTGTGTCAGTGTCCTGCCTTTTCTTTTTGTGAAATTTTTCTGGTAAAGGTTCTTCTCTTGTTTGGCGCTTTTCACACATGATTTCATGAAGTTTTTCAAAAGCATTCCCTTCTCACTCAAAGGGCAATTCTTTTTGGCTGTTGTTGGCACTGTGTTTTCATCAGTTTGTTTTTTCTTTGCCTCAATAAAGGTGTGGGGTGTCTGTGTCATAGTGGGTGATGTCGAAGACATTTTCGGTGTCAAAGTGTGACCATGCTCCGATACCTTTGTCTGAGTTGAGGTGTGTCTTTACTCCAATAAGGTGTGTATTGACACCGTGCGTTTGCTCGCCTCCGATGGCTTTGTCTGTGCCGGAGGATGAAGAGCTGTAGGTGCAGTCTTGAGTGAAAGACTTGACGACTTCTCTGGCACTGAGTGCTGCTATGTTTCTGCTCAATACCTGTCCCTATAGCCTGTGGCCCAATCAGGATTGAGTATAGACTTGTCCTGTCTCGGCCCTTAGACACACTTTCGGGCCAGAACCCGAAGGTTGTTACACACCTAGGCAATGCTGGGAGATTATCGTCTGTATGTGGGGTGGGTCTGGTGTACTTGCAGCCCTTGTCATTGTACTAATCCTAGGCCCCAGCCTCGAAGGCCAACGTTCGTGTGCGGATTCCATTACCAGCAAGACAGATTCCTCGTCGTCTTCTTGCTGGCTGGAGACTTGTCGGAGTTGATGTAGTGCAGACGGTCAATGATGGTGCCCCCTTCTCCAGGCGCACCGCCTTCTCCTTCGTGTCGGATGGTTTGAAGCTGTTCCTCTTCTGGCAAAAATCTGCCTTCCGCCACCATATTAGTATGGGCTAGTTGGCGGTCTCATCTGGTCCAAGGGATCTTTTTATTTTTGAACAGGCTGAGCAATCCTGTTCCTTATGTTCTGGTGACAGAGACTGCAGACGTTGTGTGTGTATGGGAATGCATTTTTAGCCCTGCATGGAGTGCTTTTATGGAAAAGACTGTCTTTTTTACCCTCCATTACCCAGAGACGAATATTCTCGACAGGTCCTGGGAGGGAGCAGGGTTGTGCGAAGTCGACCATGGAACTCTTGTGGAGTCTAAAGAACTCGGATCCCCTAGTCGATGAACTCACGCACGAAGAGTAGAGGCGAGTATGAGCCATTGGGCATCCACAGGCCGCGGAGGTGTTGAAGCTGTACAGTGTTCTGGTGCAATCCATCTGAACCAGATGGAGGAAAAAAAATCAATCTAACAAAACCACCATTGGACATGCGCATTCCCTCAAGGAGGTGGAGACTCAACATCACACCAGCAGGAAAAAGACTCCCTCAAGATAAAGAACTTTAAAGCCCGAGACCAACACTAGATGGCAGGAGTGTGCATAGTATGTGTATCTGCAGCTAACGCAAGGCACGCATAGGGGTCCTTTGCATTACGATGACTGCATTCCTGAGAACTGAAGATGGAGGGTGAAGGACCCCTTGGAAGCAAGTCTTGAAGGGTCGTGGAGAAGAACCCGGTCATATAGCCCAACAAAGGTCACGTGTATGGAGAAGTTTTAGGGTAACCGACGACTAACACAGAGAGGAGCTGAACAATATCGCCCGAAGTTGGAGGGGGGATGAACGGGGGGACCCCCCCCCCCATAAAATAACAATCTTGCAATGGAGTTGATGTCCTTTACCATGAATAGGTAGAGTCCCTAAACCTCGTGACTCGAAGTCTTCTTCGAAGAAAAAGAACTTGAACACATCCTAGGTGTATAGCACAATACTAGGTGACAGGAGTATACACAGCATGGGCATTTACAGCTACACATTCCATGAACATGTAGAATTTGAATTACAAAATGTTTTACAAGCACTTTACAGTTTATAGACATTAAAAAATGAAGTAAAGATAGCAAAAAATGAAACCTAGTGGTCAAAATATCATCACTAAATCCTGGAGATGCAATGGGCAGAGTGTGCCGCCTTAGTTGTTTTATCAAGAACAAGCAATTTGCTGGGGTTTTGGGACAATGATTGTGCTCTACACAATACATATACACCACACATTTTGTGTTAAATCCTGCTTTGCCCTTCTCAACTCCCAGAACATTGACCAACACCAAGACCAGAGCTGAGAAAACAGATATGAAACAAATATATGCTTACTGGCGTCTAGAGGTGATGACAGGGTCACTATAGGCTGTGAGGTCTCCAAGTCATATATAACTGTACTGCCAGTGTTAAATGATGCTACTCCATGCGCCGGATCACATCCAATAAAGTCAACGGACGTGGGTATCCCGTGCTCTAAAACATGCGAGAGGGATACAAAAAATTATGGGACACAGAAAATTAATGTACGAGCAACTGTCTTACAATTACAACTCTCAACACACCATGCTCAAGTCAAAAGATAATCTGTGTGATTCTTAAAACAACTTTATACAATAAAATGTCTTTCTTATCTAGATAAACGCAAAGCTGTGGCCACAGTCAGTATAGATAAGATTTCTCTCAAGGGTACTGCCACTTTATTTTTGCATTAGGAGGAAACAATTCCTCAAGCAAAGATACATCAGTTTAATGTATTACATAATTAAAAGGCTCAGAAAAACATTTTAAGGCAGAAGAGAAATACCAAAATGCAACAAGTGCATCTTATTCTGCATGCACAGCCTGTTGATACAGAACAGCCCAACCTGTCATGGGTGCAAAGCTCATGATTCCTGTAGCGTGGCCTTGCAAAGTTGAGAAACATTACGAACGTGTGATATAGTGATTTATAAACAAATAACACTTATGGTAGGCCAAACAGAAAACCACAGTCCAATTGCCATGTACCGTGATGTCCTCCATGTGTGAGCCCATTCCTCTGAGTGATGTATCTGTGGTAACAGTCACTTGCGAAGTTGTGTCCAGAAAAGATCTGCCCTTCAGGGTGTTCCGTTCATTGCACTACTGTAAAGATTGATGGACCCTGGGTGAAACCAATACCAGTTCCTCCAAGTTGCCCCCTGCTAGTGAACACAGAGATGCTTGACACTCCTGTAACAGGAACATGTGTAGCCTGGCATGGGGGACTATTGCTATAGGAGGCCATGATGCCTATAATGCCCTTAACCCCGGTCGCGCCCCCAACTGCGTCCAAGCCGCTCCTGGACACACCCATGGACCATTCTCCTGCTACTCCTGCAAATTCATCGGCACCGACAACATCTCCGCTACGACCACACCACAGATTCCCGACCCCAACCACCTACAATGCATCCTTCTCAACACCCGATCGGTCCACAGACACGCCATTGACCTCTGGAATCTACTAGACACCATCTCTCCAGACGTCGCCTTCCTAACAGAAACATGGATGAACGCCTCCTCCGCCCCAGACATCACCATTGCCATCCCTGAAGATTATAAGATCACACGCAAGGACCGTACCGGCCACACAGGAGGAGGAATCGCCATCGTCCATAAAAAATCAATCCACATCTCAACCAGCTCTGACGTCAACCTCGTCAACTCTGAACACCTTCACTTCCAGATTCACATCGACCCCAAGACCACACTCAGAGGCACCCTCCTCTACAGGCCACCAGGACCCCGCGCAAAATTCAGTGAAGACATCACGGACTTCATCACTCCACACGCGCTCCCCTCCAAAGATTACATCCTTCTGGGAGACCTCAACTTTCACCTTGAAAAGAACAACGACCGCAACACCACCACCCTCTTGGACAACCTCGCCAACCTCGGACTTAAACAACTGGTCACCTCCCCCACCCACATCGCAGGTCACACACTCGACCCCATCTTCACCTCCAGCAATCATGTCTCCTTCAGCCACACTACGGATCTCCTCTGGACTGACCACAGCTGCGTTCACTTCACCTACAACAAGCCGAAACCCATCAAACACCTCCAACCAACTCTGCAAAGAAACTGGAACAAAATCACCATCGATCAGATCTCCTCATCGCTCCTTCTAAACACCCCAGCCCACTCTTCTAACCCAGACCAAGCCGCCGCCAACTTCACCCTATGGTTATCCAACACCGCCGACATCCTAGCACCACTGAAAAAACGCCAAAGCAAACCTGGCAGCAAGAAGACCTCATGGTTCAACGATGATCTTAAGAAATCCAAGAAACTCTGCCGCTCCCTTGAAAAGGCCTGGAAAAAAGACCCAACTACTAGCACCAAGGACGCCTTCAAAAACGCCACCCGCACACACCACCAACTAATCCGGAAGGCCAAGAAAACAGCATTCAAGGATCGACTAGACAACAACGCCCACAACAGCAAGGAACTTTTCAACATCGTCAAGGAATTTACCAATCCCTCGGCCAACTCCAACGACATCACCCCCTCTCAAGCCCTCTGCGACTCCCTGGCTTTATTCTTCCACAACAAAATTGCAGACATCCACAACAGCTTCGACAACCAACCCGGAGACCAACCCACCCAACCATATGCTGAACTTTCTTCCCCCTTAAACACCCTTAACGACTGGAACCCAATCTCCACTGAAGACACCATCCGCCTGATGAACTCCATCCACTCAGGATCCCCCACAGACCCATGTCCTCACCACATCTTCAACAAAGCAGACTCCGTCATAGCACCGCACCTCCGAGACGTCATCAACTGCTCCTTCAACTCCGCCACCTTCCCGGAAAGCTGGAAACACGCTGAACTCACCGCCCTTCTGAAAAAACCCACAGCGGACCCCACCGAACTCAAAAATTACCGCCCCATATCGCTCCTTCCTTTCCCGGCCAAAGTCATCGAGAAAGCTGTCAACAACCAGCTCGCCGCCTTCCTCGAAGCCAACAAATCCCTCGACTCCTCACAATCTGGCTTCCGAGCAAAACACAGCACTGAGACCGCCCTCATCGCAGCAACAGACGACATTCGAACTCTACTGGACAATGGAGACACAGTCGCCCTCATCCTCCTCGACCTCTCTGCAGCCTTCGACACAGTCTGCCACAGCACCCTCTTACAACGCCTCAGAAACATCGGAATCCAAGGAAAAGCACTGGAATGGATCACCTCGTTCCTCACCGGAAGAACCCAGAGAGTCCGCCTTCCACCATTCAAGTCCGAGGCCACTGAAGTCATCTGCGGCGTACCACAAGGATCCTCACTCAGTCCCACCCTCTTCAACGTATACATGAGCCCCCTCGCGGCCATCGCTCGCCAACACAACCTCAACATCATCTCTTACGCGGATGACACTCAACTGATCCTTTCTCTCACCAATGACCCCAGCACCGCCAAAACTAACCTACATGAAGGAATGAAAGAAGTTGCCGAATGGATGAAACACAGCCGTCTGAAACTGAACTCAGATAAAACAGAAGTCCTCATCCTAGGTACATCCCCCTCGGCATGGGACGACTCTTGGTGGCCGGAAGCCCTTGGAAAAGCACCCATCCCGACAGACCACGCACGGAACCTAGGCGTTATCCTGGATTCTTCACTTTCAATGAACAGACAAGTCAGCGCCGTATCCTCATCCTGCTTCAACATTCTTCGCATGCTCAAAAAAACTTTTCGCTGGATCCCCACCGAAACCAGAAAAACAGTCACCCATGCTCTGGTCACGAGCAGACTGGACTACGGAAACACCCTCTACGCAGGTACTACCGCTAAACTCCAGAAGAAACTCCAACGAATCCAAAACGCCTCAGCCAGGATCATATTAGACATCCCGCGTAACGAACACATCTCTGGTCATCTGAAAGACCTCCACTGGCTACCCGTCAATAAGAGAATCACTTTCCGACTGCTAACCCACGCACACAAATCACTCTACAACATCGGACCAGAATGCCTCAACTCACGACTGTCCTTCTACACCCCCTCCCGCCAACTACGTTCTTCCAACCAAGCCCTCGCCACCGTACCTCGCATCAACAAGACCACCATGGGAGGCAGATCCTTCTCATACCTGGCAGCTAAAACATGGAACTCACTCCCCACTTACCTTCGCCTTACCCAGAACCACCTAGCATTCAGAAAGCAACTTAAAACATGGATATTTGACAAGTAATCCTTCTCCCCTCCCTTAGCGCCTTGAGACCCTCTGGGTATGTAGTGCGCTATATAAATTCTGTGACTTGACTTGACTTGACATCACTGCCCTGACTAGTAGGTGCAGATGTAGCTGAAAAATAACCAGTTGTTTCTGGAGATTGAGCATCTTCTGCAAATTGGGTTAAGCTTTGGTAGAGATCCAACTGAGTATTGCTCCCAGATATTGCTGTATCTGAAAAGGTAGTTAGTGGGATTGTAATGCATTTATTGTGAATTTCAGTTGGTGTAACAGACTGATGGTGGCCTGCGTGTCTCGCAAGCACTGCTGTTTGCTGGAATCCTTGGTCAGCCAATAATCTAGGTAATAGAAGACAGGAATGTTCTGTCTCCTTAAATGTGCTGATACCACACGTTTAGACATATGGGGCTGTTACCCCAAAAGGTAGTTCTTTGAACTGGTAATGAGGACCACTTACCATAAACAGGAGGTACATGCGTTGTGCAGGATGAATTGGTGTATGAAAATGTGTCCTTCAAATCTAATGCAGTCATTAAGTCACCTTTTTGGAGTAGTGGTATTACATTCTGTAGTGTGACCATGCGAAGTGTTCTGGCAGAATGTGTAGATAGAGCGGTTGTAGATCCATTATTGGGAGTAAACCCTTTTGCCTTGTTGTCTGTGTGGTACAGGCTCTATGGCCCTTTTTTGCAACAGAGTTATTAATTTGTTCCTTGAGAAGGTGTACATCCTGAAGACTGAGGGTTTGTTATATTTGGCCTACTTATGGTAGGCCAAACATAAAACCACAGATAGGTGCTATAAGTGGACATAATTGCTCAGCCTGTGATTTGTTTTTTTCAGTACTCTCTTTATTGGCTTTTAAAGAACATACAACAATAAAAAAGAGAGTAAAACAGGTGGAAAAAATATGAATAGAAGAAATCTCTCTATGAATACATCACATTCAGTAATATAATAGGCAAATAGCACATCTGCGTTGAGTATTATTGTAATTTTATCACTCCTGACTTCAGGGAAATTCAAATTTAAGATTTGGAACACTCTGCCCCCATTGTTTATTAAAAGGTTGAAAAAAGGTGGCCAAGACACAACCTTGTCTTACTCTACTTTCTATCGCAACGATGGGCCGTCCATTTTCCTTTCACACCGTACCTGAACGAGGTGGTGTTTTGATGTAGCTTCTGAATAGCCATCACAAGGTCATATGGGATATTTATATTATGAATAAACTACCATAGGATAGCTCTGCCCACAGAGTCAAATGCGGTCTTAAGATCTATAAATGTCATATACAGTGTTGTATTCTTTATGACAATTTGTTCAAGACATATTGTATAGTCTCAATGCTTGCTCAATTATACTATGGGTTTTGCTGAAGCCGGCCTTGATTGGTGACAGTAGATAATTATCCTAAACCCAGGATTCCAACCTGGAGAGGAATCCATTTCTGTAAATCTTCCCAGCAGTTAGATTGGACAGTAATGTGCTGGATCATTCTGTGGCTCCTTTTTATTAGGTCTCGCTAGCGTCGCAGCGCGAAGCGCTGTCGCCAGCGATACTTATTGTCGGCATGTAGGTAGCGAATTGGGACAGGAGAGGTGCATGAGCTCAATTAACCCATTGAGTCAATGGCTGTAAACGCGCGCTTTAGGAGACCCCGCTGTGAACGCGCGCGCTTTATGAGACACGTGCTGTGAACGCGCGAGTCTCTTTTCGCGCTCTCCCACACTTTCAATTTCACAGCGCGCGTCTCCTAAGGCGCGCGATCACAGCTATTGACTGCTATGGTGAGCTTGTGCACCTCTCCTGCGCTCTGCGCTTCCCACCGGCAATTGGAAGCACGTTTTTAAAGCAGAGGCTGAAAATAGACCAGCACATAACGAGAAGTGCATGACATGGCCACGAGCCTGCCTAGCAGTCTGCGGCACTCATTCATTCCATCCGACCCCAAGCCTAAGTTAAGTGGCACTATTTAAACCACGGATTACTTTTACCGGATATGACGCTAAAGCACGAGCCTTGCTGCAGTTTGAGTTATTCATACACCATATTAATGTTACAGTCTCTTAAGGTAAAACTCCCCCAAAATGAGGGATATCTTCACAATATTGAGATTGCAGGGGTATCCTAATAAAGATAATATTGGCTGGTGACCAGGAGCGATCTGCTGCTACTCTTGCCCTTCCGAGCAACTATGCCAGGCTGTCTAGGGTATCTCTTTTCCAGTTTCCTAATGTGTGCATATCTAAGATGTCTTTTATATTTGAGTTTTTTTTACCATTATTTGCGGCATTATTAACAAATATATATGATTTAGTATCCTGATGGCATGCCTTACTTCTCTTCCCATTAAATAGGCTGTTCTGTGACATCGCTGTGGTGCTATTTCATGGTAGGAAGTGATGTCACAAGTGGACTTTTATACAACTGAAAGGGGCAAAATATGGAGTACAATGGAGTCCTGCATTTAAATAGCACTTTCCACGTTTTTTAAGATTACGGACTTGGGGGTAAAATGCAGACAGTGACACATTTTATCTGTCTGTCTGTCGCCCTCACTCTGCCTGTCTGTCTGTCTGTCGCCCTCACTCTGCCTGTCTGTCTGTCTGTCTCCCTCACTCTGCCTGTCTGTCTGTCTGTCTCCCTCACTCTGCCTGTCTGTCTGTCTGTCGCCCTCACTCTGCCTGTCTGTCTGTCTGTCGCCCTCACTCTGCCTGTCTGTCTGTCTGTCGCCCTCACTCTGCCTGTCTGTCTGTCGCCCTCACTCTGCCTGTCTGTCTGTCGCCCTCACTCTGCCTGTCTGTCTGTCGCCCTCACTCTGCCTGTCTGTCTGTCGCCCTCACTCTGCCTGTCTGTCTGTCGCCCTCACTCTGTCTGTCTGTCGCCCTCACTCTGTCTGTCTGTCGCCCTCACTCTGTCTGTCTGTCGCCCTCACTCTGTCTGTCTGTCGCCCTCACTCTGTCTGTCTGTCGCCCTCACTCTGTCTGTCTGTCGCCCTCACTCTGTCTGTCTGTCGCCCTCACTCTGCCTGTCTGTCTGTCGCCCTCACTCTGCCTGTCTGTCTGTCGCCCTCACTCTGCCTGTCTGTCTGTCGCCCTCACTCTGCCTGTCGCCCTCACTCTGCCTGTCGCCCTCACTCTGCCTGTCGCCCTCACTCTGCCTGTCGCCCTCACTCTGCCTGTCGCCCTCACTCTGCCTGTCGCCCTCACTCTGCCTGTCGCCCTCACTCTGCCTGTCGCCCTCACTCTGCCTGTCGCCCTCACTCTGCCTGTCGCCCTCACTCTGCCTGTCGCCCTCACTCTGTCTGTCGCCCTCACTCTGTCTGTCGCCCTCACTCTCTCTGTCTGTCGCCCTCACTCTGTCTGTCGCCCTCACTCTGTCTGTCGCCCTCACTCTGTCTGTCGCCCTCACTCTGTCTGTCGCCCTCACTCTCTCTGTCTGTCGCCCTCACTCTCTCTGTCTGTCGCTCTCACTCACTCTGTCTGTCGCCCTCACTCACTCTGTCTGTCGCCCTCACTCACTCTGTCTGTCGCCCTCACTCACTCTGTCTGTCGCCCTCACTCACTCTGTCTGTCGCCCTCACTCTCTGTCTGTCGCCCTCACTCTCTCTGTCTGTCGCCCTCACTCTCTCTGTCGCCCTCTCTCTGTCTGTCGCCCTCACTCTCTCTGTCGCCCTCACTCTCTCTGTCGCCCTCACTCTGTCTGTCGCCCTCACTCTGTCTGTCGCCCTCACTCTGTCTGTCGCCCTCACTCTGTCTGTCGCCCTCACTCTGTCTGTCGCCCTCACTCTGTCTGTCGCCCTCACTCTGTCTGTCGCCCTCACTCTGTCTGTCGCCCTCACTCTGTCTGTCGCCCTCACTCTGTCTGTCGCCCTCACTCTGTCTGTCGCCCTCACTCTGTCTGTCGCCCTCACTCTGTCTGTCGCCCTCACTCTGTCTGTCGCCCTCACTCTGTCTGTCGCCCTCACTCTGTCTGTCGCCCTCACTCTGTCTGTCGCCCTCACTCTGTCTGTCGCCCTCACTCTGTCTGTCGCCCTCACTCTGTCTGTCGCCCTCACTCTGTCTGTCGCCCTCACTCTGTCTGTCGCCCTCACTCTGTCTGTCGCCCTCACTCTGTCTGTCGCCCTCACTCTGTCTGTCGCCCTCACTCTGTCTGTCGCCCTCACTCTGTCTGTCGCCCTCACTCTGTCTGTCGCCCTCACTCTGTCTGTCTGTCTGTCGCCCTCACTCTGCCTGTCTGTCTGTCTGTCGCCCTCACTCTGCCTGTCTGTCTGTCTGTCGCCCTCACTCTGCCTGTCTGTCTGTCTGTCGCCCTCACTCTGCCTGTCTGTCTGTCGCCCTCACTCTGCCTGTCTGTCTGTCGCCCTCACTCTGCCTGTCTGTCTGTCGCCCTCACTCTGCCTGTCTGTCTGTCGCCCTCACTCTGCCTGTCTGTCTGTCGCCCTCACTCTGCCTGTCGCCCTCACTCTGCCTGTCGCCCTCACTCTGCCTGTCGCCCTCACTCTGCCTGTCGCCCTCACTCTGCCTGTCGCCCTCACTCTGTCTGTCGCCCTCACTCTGTCTGTCGCCCTCACTCTGTCTGTCGCCCTCACTCTGTCTGTCGCCCTCTCTCTGTCTGTCGCCCTCACTCTCTCTGTCTGTCGCCCTCACTCTCTCTGTCTGTCGCCCTCACTCTCTCTGTCTGTCGCCCTCACTCTCTCTGTCTGTCGCCCTCACTCTCTCTGTCTGTCGCCCTCACTCTCTCTGTCTGTCGCCCTCACTCTGTCTGTCGCCCTCACTCTCTCTGTCTGTCGCCCTCACTCTCTCTGTCTGTCGCCCTCACTCTCTCTGTCTGTCGCCCTCACTCTCTCTGTCTGTCGCCCTCACTCTGTCTGTCGCCCTCACTCTGTCTGTCGCCCTCACTCTGTCTGTCGCCCTCACTCTGTCTGTCGCCCTCACTCTGTCTGTCGCCCTCACTCTCTCTGTCGCCCTCACTCTCTCTGTCTGTCTGTCGCCCTCACTCTCTCTGTCTGTCTGTCGCCCTCACTCTCTCTGTCTGTCTGTCGCCCTCACTCTCTCTGTCTGTCTGTCGCCCTCACTCTCTCTGTCTGTCGCCCTCACTCTCTCTGTCTGTCGCCCTCACTCTCTCTGTCTGTCGCCCTCACTCTCTCTGTCTGTCGCCCTCACTGTCTGTCTGTCTGTCGCCCTCACTCTGTCTGTCTGTCGCCCTCACTCTGTCTGTCTGTCGCCCTCACTCTGTCTGTCTGTCGCCCTCACTCTGTCTGTCTGTCGCCCTCACTCTGTCTGTCTGTTGCCCTCACTCTGTCTGTCTGTCGCCCTCACTCTCTCTGTCTGTCGCCCTCACTCTCTCTGTCTGTCGCCCTCACTCTCTCTGTCTGTCGCCCTCACTCTCTCTGTCTGTCGCCCTCACTCTCTCTGTCTGTCGCCCTCACTCTCTCTGTCTGTCGCCCTCACTCTCTCTGTCTGTCGCCCTCACTCTCTCTGTCTGTCGCCCTCACTCTCTCTGTCTGTCGCCCTCACTCTCTCTGTCTGTCGCCCTCACTCTCTCTGTCTGTCGCCCTCACTCTCTCTGTCGCCCTCACTCTCTCTGTCGCCCTCACTCTGTCTGTCGCCCTCACTCTGTCTGTCGCCCTCACTCTGTCTGTCGCCCTCACTCTGTCTGTCGCCCTCTCTCTGTCTGTCGCCCTCTCTCTGTCTGTCGCCCTCTCTCTGTCTGTCGCCCTCACTCTCTCTGTCTGTCGCCCTCACTCTCTCTGTCTGTCGCCCTCACTCTCTCTGTCTGTCGCCCTCACTCTCTCTGTCTGTCGCCCTCACTCTCTCTGTCTGTCGCCCTCACTCTCTCTGTCTGTCGCCCTCACTCTCTCTGTCTGTCGCCCTCACTCTCTCTGTCTGTCGCCCTCACTCTCTCTGTCTGTCGCCCTCACTCTCTCTGTCTGTCGCCCTCACTCTCTCTGTCTGTCGCCCTCACTCTCTCTGTCTGTCGCCCTCACTCTCTCTGTCTGTCGCCCTCACTCTCTCTGTCGCCCTCACTCTGTCTGTCGCCCTCACTCTGTCTGTCGCCCTCACTCTGTCTGTCGCCCTCACTCTGTCTGTCGCCCTCACTCTGTCTGTCGCCCTCACTCTCTCTGTCGCCCTCACTCTCTCTGTCGCCCTCACTCTCTCTGTCGCCCTCACTCTGTCTGTCGCCCTCACTCTGTCTGTCGCCCTCACTCTGTCTGTCGCCCTCACTCTGTCTGTCGCCCTCACTCTGTCTGTCGCCCTCACTCTGTCTGTCGCCCTCTCTCTGTCTGTCGCCCTCACTCTCTCTGTCTGTCGCCCTCACTCTCTCTGTCTGTCGCCCTCACTCTCTCTGTCTGTCGCCCTCACTCTCTCTGTCTGTCGCCCTCACTCTCTCTGTCGCCCTCACTCTGTCTGTCGCCCTCACTCTGTCTGTCGCCCTCACTCTCTCTGTCTGTCGCCCTCACTCTCTCTGTCTGTCGCCCTCACTCTCTCTGTCTGTCGCCCTCACTCTCTCTGTCTGTCGCCCTCACTCTCTCTGTCTGTCGCCCTCACTCTCTCTGTCTGTCGCTCTCACTCTCTCTGTCTGTCGCCCTCACTCTCTCTGTCTGTCGCCCTCACTCTCTCTGTCTGTCGCCCTCACTCTCTCTGTCTGTCGCCCTCACTCTCTCTGTCTGTCGCCCTCACTCTCTCTGTCTGTCGCCCTCACTCTCTCTGTCTGTCGCCCTCACTCTCTCTGTCTGTCGCCCTCACTCTCTCTGTCTGTCGCCCTCACTCTCTCTGTCTGTCGCCCTCACTCTCTCTGTCTGTCGCCCTCACTCTCTCTGTCTGTCGCCCTCACTCTCTCTGTCTGTCGCCCTCACTCTCTCTGTCTGTCGCCCTCACTCTCTCTGTCTGTCGCCCTCACTCTGTCTGTCTGTCGCCCTCACTCTGTCTGTCTGTCGCCCTCACTCTGTCTGTCGCCCTCACTCTGTCTGTCGCCCTCACTCTGTCTGTCGCCCTCACTCTGTCTGTCGCCCTCACTCTGTCTGTCGCCCTCACTCTGTCTGTCGCCCTCTCTCTGTCTGTCGCCCTCACTCTCTCTGTCTGTCGCCCTCACTCTCTCTGTCTGTCGCCCTCACTCTCTCTGTCTGTCGCCCTCACTCTCTCTGTCTGTCGCCCTCACTCTCTCTGTCTGTCGCCCTCACTCTCTCTGTCTGTCGCCCTCACTCTCTCTGTCTGTCGCCCTCACTCTCTCTGTCTGTCGCCCTCACTCTCTCTGTCTGTCGCCCTCACTCTCTCTGTCTGTCGCCCTCACTCTCTCTGTCGCCCTCACTCTGTCTGTCGCCCTCACTCTGTCTGTCGCCCTCACTCTGTCTGTCGCCCTCACTCTGTCTGTCGCCCTCACTCTGTCTGTCGCCCTCACTCTGTCTGTCGCCCTCACTCTGTCTGTCGCCCTCACTCTGTCTGTCGCCCTCACTCTGTCTGTCGCCCTCACTCTGTCTGTCGCCCTCACTCTGTCTGTCTGTCGCCCTCACTCTGTCTGTCTATCGCCCTCACTCTATCTGTCTATCGCCCTCACTCTATCTGTCTATCGCCCTCACTCTATCTGTCTATCGCCCTCACTCTATCTGTCTATCGCCCTCACTCTATCTGTCTATCGCCCTCTATCTATCTATCGCCCTCTAACTATCTATCGCCCTCTATCTATCTATCGCCCTCTATCTATCGCCCTCTTTCTATCCATCGCCCTCTATCTATCTATCTTTCGCCCTCGCTCTATCTATCTATCGCATCACCACAGCATCACTCAGCACCACCACAGCATCACTCAGCACCACCACAGCATCACTCAAGGGCCCCACAGCATCATAATGCACTACCACAGCATCACTAAACGCCTCAGCATCACTCGTCGCCACCACAACTTCACTCAGCGCCACCACAGTATCAATCTGTGCAACCATTCAACAACAACTGGTTCAAATATGTTCTCTCAATGTTTCAAGCTTTATTACAAATGTCACAAAAAAAGTTAATATTTCACTTCTGTTCTTAGATGTTTTCACAATAAAATACACTGAACATAATCTTCACAAAAGTTATTTAAAAAAGTTTAAGCTATTGCCATTATAAATTACAATAACTTTTACTTAAGTATTCATTTAAAAAAAAAATTAAAAGCCAGTTATTTGTAATATCAATACATCTAAGTCACGTAAATACAACACATATTGCATTTCAAATGCTATAGGTATCACATTTGCGAAAGTTAAAACTATTGGCCTTGTAAATGACAAAGCTATTAATTTCGCTATTTTCAAAACCAACACAAAAATAAAACATTTGTCATTTACAATACTAATAGCTCAAACTTTCCTAATGCGAGACTTATTGCATTGCAAATGCTTGTTTATAGAGGGGCACTTTGACTGCTGACCAGGATGATGGGACCTTTTCCATTTTCAGACCTGCGTTAAATATTGCTGTTAATATGGGAGCCCATAGAGGCAAATTACTATTGAAGGTATCCCTTGCCACTTCGTCGGGCCTGGGGCCCTATTTGGTTTTTGGGAAAAGATGGCCACCCATATTTCTTCTTCCGTGATTTTATTTGCTCATTTCTTGCTATCAAGACAACTGCAAGAGAAGGCCTGTCTTTCTCTAGAAATTAAGTGTCCTTGCTTTGATCAAGGTCACAACTAGGAAGAGCAGCTATATTTACAGAAGGTGCTGAATTTTTGTATATTGTACCCAAAGTGACTGACCACTCAGTAGAAATAATTACTGAGACCAATATTCTTGGAGGGCCCTTACAACTTCAGTTAACCATGTTCCAGAAGCCTTTTTATCCTACATTTTAGAGGCTGCCCATGCTCATAGATGGATGTGTGATTTCTAATATTTGATTAGTCTCTTCTAATCCTGTTGCAGAAATTTTAGGCGCACTTTCCCTCTTCCCACGAGTGCCTATGACTTTTGATAGAGCCTGTTTCTTTTTGGGAAATTCATCATCAAACCGGTCAACATTTGTAAACGATTGGGGGGCCCTGGCATAATTTTTAGGCACTACTACTCCATTTCCAGCAGATTGTGTTAGTTCCATCAAGGACTCAAATTTCTCCACAATGGTCAAGCCAGGATTATCCAACTCGTCTAAGATATCCTTGTAGACATGGTTCCAGTGAGCGCGGCAGACCCAGTTATTTCTTTTTAAAAAGCTTTTTGTATGTCATACAATCTTTTTCCTGCCAGATTTTACTATCAGATTCCCTGCCATCAAATCTTTTCTCTGAAGTTAGAACCACCTTACTAACATTTTGGACTGAGATCGTCAATGCATCACTTCGGCAAGGTGCTATTCAGGATTGCCTACAATTGGGTCAAGTTACCCAGATTCTAAAGAAACCATCTGCTGATCCCACGGACCATCATAACTTTCGCCCAATCTCCAACATATCCACCTTGGCAAAGCTCCTGGAGAAATGTGTGCTTGCCCAACTCTGTAACCACATCGATTATTGCCAACTCTTGGACCATTGTTAATCTGGTTTCCGCCCGGGCCACAGCACAGAATCTGCGTTAACTCACATTGTCGATGATGCGCTAAGAATGTTGGACCACAATGAGTCGTGCCTACTGATCCTTCTTGACCTTTCGTCAGCATTCGATACTGTCACACACAATGACCTAATTGGCCTCCTGGAAACAGGATGGGGCTGTCAGGAACTGTACTAAACTATTCACTCTGGGGGTTCTTCAGTTTCAGCACTTTCACCCACACTCTTCAACCTGTTCATGGAGCCTCTGACAGAAATTCTGAAAACATCCAGCATTCACTATCACATGTAGGCGGATGATACCCAACTATAACTGACGATCGCCTCTCCAGAGGACATTCAGTCCCTCAACTCAGTCCTTCTGGAAACACAAAGCTGGCTGACACATGACCACTTGAAGCTAAATGCTCTCAAAACGAAATTCCTCTTAATCGCACCCCACAAACAATCTCCGGTCATGGAACAATGGTTGAATCAGCTTACTGCTCAACTGTAGACCTCACCTCGTTGATCCAGCAACCTCTCTGGGTATTAGGTTAGACAAAAGTTTGAACATGCAGAAGCACATCAGTTCCCTCACCAAAGGAGCGAACTTCCAACTCAACATCCTAAGGAAACTCAAACCTGATCTCCCTGCTCATGACCTTAAGTTTGCAGTGCAAGAATTTGTGATCTCAAAGCTGGACTATGGCAGCGCAATGCTTTGCGGCTTGCCCAAAGTGAAGATGGCTCCTAATAGGGTTGCCCTCAATTCTGCTGCTAGGCTCATAACCGGAACAAAAAAATACAACCATATTTCTCCAGACCTGCTGTCCCTGAATTGGCTTCCATATGAAGATCGGATACAGTTAAAAATTGCAAGCATGGCACACAAAGCCATCCACTTCAATACCCTGCTGTACCTCGCTCAGAAACTGGAGCTCTCATGTGGCTCGAGAGCCTCCAGAAGCGCCAGCACCCTTTTGCTCAAACCCCAAAAATTCAAGATAAGAAAAACCTACAATTGAGCCTTCTCAGGCATTGCTCAGAGGATTTGGAACTCCCTTCCTCCCGAACTAAGGGTGAACCCTTCTGCTGTCCTCTTCAAAAAATGAAAGTCAAAGGGCTCCTGATGAAGACATTTCTGCCTCAGACTGGCTACTCCATTCGTAATTGATGCTACAATCGTTGAATGCCAGACTTACAAGACTGTGAAAAAAATATTCTCGCTTTGTTGGCTCTGTTTTGTTTGCATGTACCCTTCTTCATGTATAACTGCTCGGATACCCTTGGTGGTCAAAGTACCTACCGTTGCGGGCCGTCTCTTCCAGCAGGCAACTTTCGTTGATATATATATATAAAATATATATATATATATATATATATAATATAAATATATATATATATATTATATATATATATATATATAAATAATATAAATATATATATATATATATATATATATATAAATAATAAATGCTGATTACCAGTATGCATCTGTTCTTGGCATTTAGAGCTGCAGAGTTGTACACTGTGCATAGATCGCCATCTGATATTGGGCACGGATGATTGCATGTTGTTTTTGTCTTCGAAGAAGTCTTGTAGCCACGAGACCGGTGACTCCTCCTTCGGTGCAGAGTGCGGAGTGCGCATGGGCTTCGGCTCCATCGTTAGATTGTTTTGCCAGTAGGGTAAGATGGAGTAGTAAGCAATAGAGAAGTGCCCATGCGTGATGTTTCTAATTAAGATAATACTGGATCAGATAGAGGTATCCGGGGAGGAGGGTGGGCGTGTACAACTCTGCAGCTCTACATGCCAAGAACAGATGCATACTGGTAAGGAGAATTTTCCGTTTGAGGCATATGAGCTGCAGATTGTACACTGTGCATAGACTATGTAGCAGTATCCTCCTTAGCGGTGGCCACCTCTATCTGTTGCAGTAGTTTGAAAAAGTGTTTTTAATACAGCCTGGCCCACACTAGCTTAATGTTTTGCTTGCACATCTACACAATAGTGTTTTGTAAAGGTATGTGGCGTGGCCCAAGTTGCTGCTTTGCATATGTCATCTAGAGGAATATTTCCTAAGAATGCCATAGATGTCCCTAGTTTGCATGTGGAATAAGCTCTAGGGGGAATTGTTAATGTGCGTTTAGCTCTAAAGTAGCATATTTGTATACATTTTACAATCCATCTTCCAATTCCTGTTTTAGAAATAGGATTGCCTTTATGCGGTGGGGAGAACGCTATGAAAAGTTGTTTGGTTTTTAGGTCTCGCTAGACGTACGCAAAAGCGAAGCTTTTGCGTCTAGCGAGACAACTAATGTAATCACTTTCAGGGGAATGTAGACAGCAGACTGTCACGAGCGTCTCCTGCCGGAGATTCTACCTCGTGAGCGCGCACGTCGCCGTCCCTCATATTCCCATGCAAAGAAAGGCACACTGAACACACACATGCAGGCAAGAAGGCACACACACACAGGAGCGCACCTACACACATACAAAGCCCCCGCACCCCCCCCCGCCGACGCTGCATACATAGAAGTCCCCCCCCACCTGCCGCCGCCGCATACATAGAAGGGCCCCCCACCCACCTTCCTGCCGCCGCCGTATACATAGAAGGGCCCCCCCTCCCCCTGGCCGCCGCCGCATACATATAAGCCCCCCCCCTCCCCCGCCGCATACATAGAAGTTCCCCCCCCCCCACCGCCGTATACATAAAAGTGCCCCCCCAGGTGCCGCATACATGCAAGCGCCCCCCCCCACACCATACATGCAAGCGCCCCCCCCCCCCCCCTTACCGTGATTCTAAGGTCTTGCAGCCTCCGCGGGGCTCTCCCTCGGGCATGAGCCCCGCGTCACCAGCACTGCTTTCCCGTGGGCGCGTGCGCGGGCTTCCGAAGACGGAAGTCCCGCCCCAAGGAAGGTTTTGCTTTCGGAGCTGGTTTTGCTGGGAGGAGGGGGAAGGAGCCAGGTGCTGGTCCCGCGTTGGCACACTTGTTTTTGTATGGTTTCGGGTGCTCAGTCGCACACCAAGGTAATTTGGAGAAAGTTTCTCTTCACTTCCAGCCTGTCAGTATGTTTGAAGTATAGAATGCGTGTGATGGCGCATTTACTTTTACAAACCGCGGAGCAACGTTCTTCGTAATAACGTTTTCCCTCTTTACGATGCTTGTTTCACCCATACTCGCGTCTGTTACGTGCTCTGCAGGTCACAGTTTCGAATCGAAACTCTCTCGACGTTTCACTCTTCGTTTTTTTCGACTCCCACCTCCCTCCGCTTTTTATGTTTTTCGTTTATACACTGATAAATGTAATGTAGGATCCCTGCTTATCTTGTAGCATTTCTTCATTTCTTATCATGAAGATGAATTAATGGCTTTTCACATTCGTTCGCACACCGCCCTTCTCCACATCCCTTCCCGCCAGGTATCTTTCCTTCCTCTCTTGAAAATAAAAGGGTTTTTAAGCAGTGGCTAAAAATCCTTCGACGGCTCAGCTTTTCATCTTTTCTGCTGAGTTTAAAAGTTTGCGCTTTTGAGTTGGTTGGACTTCGTTTTCCATCTCAAACTTTCATTCTCCTCTTTTAATTTAATCTGAGGAACATTTTTAAATGAGTTCGGATCCCATTGCCCTCCGCCTTTCACCTTGATAAAAATGTATGCCTTTGCACTGTGAATGGTAGCCACTATTTACCAACGCACACATGGAATGCCAGCGTAGCCTGTGGCAGTGACGGCTCTGCTGCTAGAAGCAACGAGGAGAGGGGTGCACTGACACCAGAACGGAAGGGGGCTCTACTTCCGGTGCGTCTACGTAAGAGGATGTTGAAAATAATGAGTTGGGAAAAGAGGCGCTGTTTAAACAATATCTCCTTTCATAGTGTGCTTGTGAACCGGCGGCGAGTTCAAACCCGGCCTCCCCACCTCCAAGGTCGACAGGTCATGCCGTTACGACACATCCTCTGTCCTGTCGCTTCACTGTATTTTTTTTTACCATTTAATCTGTAGCACTCCGAACAAGTGCATGTTTTTACAGACTGATCCCCCAACATTGCTGCACCCGCCATCCTCTGCCCTGGTCATTACTTTCACCTGCCACCCCACCCTGTCATTGCTTGTTTCGGAAGTTGTCATCTTTTGTATGTACTGTTCGTGAATTTCTCTCATAAACCTTTACAGTAGTTGACTTTGACTAGAGAATTGCTCGAACAGTTGTGCACAGGTCAGCCACCGTTCCAGATGAGAACAGCTCACGTTTTACGTGTTCTGATCACCATGCTTGTTTTTCTCTGCTATTTCCTGGAAGCATTCACCGTCCCTCTCAATCGCCTCACTTTACTCAGTTTTAGGATGTTGTCTCTTTTGGATTTTCTTTAGTGAGTGCCAAATGAGGTGAGCATTTTCTTTTTATTTTTCAAAACCGAGATGGATTAGTAAATAAAAAGTTGCGTGAAATGCGTTTTTTTTAATATAGCGCTAATGCGCTTTATTATAGCAAGCATTTGCAATGCAATAGGTCTCGCATTTGCGAGAGTTAAACATATTAGCATTTTAAATGACAATGCCTTTTATTTATGTTTTGAAAACCAACACATAAATAAAAGACATTGCCATTTACAATGCCAATAGCTCAAACTCTAACAACTGCGAGACCTATTGCATTGCAAATGCTTGTCCTAAATGGTTTCGTTCTTTATATGTAATAGAGCAATGCTCTTTTGACATCAAGAGTATGTAGCGCAGGAGGAGCCAAGATGGCCGTCGGAACGGTCGTGTAAGCGCCCGGCTCCGCGAGCCTTTCACTCCTGCATCGATATCCTGCCTCTTTTCCTATGCCTGTGATGCGGTAAAACGGAGATTGAAACGCGCTGACAACGCTCGCGTTCCTCCGAAGTCCCTGCCTGCTGTTATTGCGGAGATCTGGACACGCCGCATTTCTTCCATGGTTGTCCCTGGACCCTCTGTCTGCCGCCGCCGCTGGACGCTGTCTCACCGACGTCGGAGAGACGATATGGGGATGCCCTGTTGTTTGCGGTGCTGCTGCCGGCTGCAGTAAGAGATGATGTGTATCCTTCGCGGAAGTGGCGGATTCCCTCTGGGCTGTATTATACACTGACGAGGTGGGATTCCCCTCTCGTAATGCCTCCCATTGTCCCTCTGCTGACGAGCTGAGCTGCCTCCATTTTTGTACATCCTTCCTGCCTAGGGTCGCCCTCCTCGCCTGAAGCGCCACTCCGTGCTACGAGCAGTGTCTCTACCTGCACCCCGACATTTCCCCCGGGGTTTGTGTCGCCCTCCCCCTCTCACTGGGGTTTCATCGGCGATAAGGTACTGACGCTGTTTTTTTTGGGATGGGCTGATGAATGCCCCCTTATCTCCCGGGGGTGCTATCCTGCCTGGTCTTGAGAGTGGTAACGGCCCGACGGCAACAACCTACGCCATGGACCGCTTGGAGCCGCAGCGGGATTTGACTCATGGCGATATCCTGGCAGCGCTCGCCGGCTTATGGGACACATGGCTTCGATGCACCCAGCAGCTGGGTTGGAAGATTAACGACGCCACTTCTGCCCCGGGGCGCCTGACGCGATCCGGCTCCCTATTATTTCCGATCTCTCCTGAAATGGATAATATGTTTCTACATGCCTGTCCGGTACAGCGGATGATTCCTGGCAACAACGAATTGTATCAGTCGGTTGATGGAGCTGCTGTTACATTGTCTCCCCCCACTTTGAGACTTGTGACTCTGCCGTTGCTTTTGTCCCCATTGCCTTCATCACCGCCTTCTCGGCTGCTGACCCTCCTGGCCGCCTTTCCCTTTAAAGGCATTTCTCTAAGGTGGTGGACTGTTTTTTATCCTGTGCATAAGGGGACGATGGTATTCTTGGACACTGGACATATTGTAAAATGGAGACTTTCACTTCATCTTCTCCTGCGTCTTCTTCGTTGGGGGCGGCCATCTTGTCCTTTTGTTCTGCCTTCGGTGGGCTCCCAGTGGTGGCCATGTTTGATGGGCTTTCGACGTTCGGGCCAGGGCTGAAGGTTTTCTTCTCATTGACTTTGTTTGTTCTACGGGCGATGTTTCGGACTGGGACGCTTTCTACTATGTTTGAATGCGCTGTTTTGAATGTTTCTTTTCCCCACCTCAGGTTGTATTAATTTGTCCTGTTGTTGATCCTTTTGGGTGGGGTATAGTTTTCGTGCGGGCTGTGGAGTCTGGGAATAATTGGTTCTGGCCCTCCTTCGGGTTTCGGTGCTCTATGGGAGTTTTAGATCGGGATGTTCCTTTCTTGCTCTCATGATTTAGGTTCTTTCCTAACCCTCTCCTTTTTCTTTCTTCTCTTCCTATTCTACATTTCGGGATTGCTGGGCGACAGACACACTGCTGGGGGGGGGGTAGGCCGTAGCCTCCGCATGCGTGTAGGGTGGGGGGTGGGAATGGGGTCCTTAGTTTATGGGTTTTAGTTTCTATGGTGCCTTTGTTTCTTTTTCTTTTGTCTTTCTTTTCTTTTCTTTGGGTCCGTGTGTGGGACTAATGCGGGCGGGTGGCGGCATGCGATGATTCGATTGCTCCTGCTGTTACTTTAGTTACATGTACCTTGGCCGCCGTACCGCCGGGGGTAGCTTGACTTTTGGGCTAGGACTGTCAGACTGATTTGTCAATCTTTTGCCGTTACGCCTACACGGACTCAGCGTTCTGCTTTTATATTTTATATTATTGATCTGCAAGTGCAATGCTGACCTTTATTGTTGCTACGAAAAATGTTTAAAATCTACCTTCATTGCTCCTTCGTCACGGTATCATGTTGAACTAAGCTGTGGTCTTTGATGCTCGCTTGGAGTTATGATATATTACTGTGTCGCCATATTGTCTGCGCAAGTGCCTTCACGTTTTTGTGGCCAGCCGGTTGGTTGTGGGCCCGTATATTGTCTTCTTAAATGCACAATAAAGGTTTTTGACAAAAAAAAAAAAAAAAAAAAAAAAAAAAAAAAAGAGTATGTAGCGCTTTTTCTGCCACTGAGTCTGGTTGAGAAAGAATACTGGTAGTTCAACCAACTGGTTTAGATGGAAGGCAAAAACTACTTTGGGTAGAAAAGTAGGATTTGTTCTAAGAACCACTTTGTTGTAATGAATTTGTAAGAATGGTTCTTGTATGGTTAATGCCTGAAGTTCGCTCACTCTTCTAAGAGATGTGATAGCGACTAAACGTGCCACTTTTCAAGTAAGGTATTGTAATTCACACTTGTGTAGAGGTTCAAATGGAGGGCCCATTAGTCTGGTAAGGACTATATTGAGATTCCACAATGGGGAGGGTGGAGCTCTTGGTGGAATTATTCTTTTAAGCCCTTCCATAAAAGCTTTTATTGGTGGAACTTTAAAAAGCAACAGATGTTGCTGTTCTGTAGGTAAGCTGCTATGGCAGCTAGATGTAATCTTCTGGATGTATATGCTAGATTACAACGTTGTAGATGCAAAAGGTAACAAATGATGTTTTGAATAGAAGCATCAAGTGGGTCAATTTTATTGGTAGAGCAATAAATGACGAATCTTTTCCACTTAGCAGCATAGCACGCTCTTGTTGTAGGGCGTGTACCTTCTTTGATAACGTTCATACATTCTTGTGGAAGGTTGAGATATCCAAACTCTAAGATTTCAGGAGCCAGATCGCTAGATTGAGCTGACTGGGATCTGGATGTCTTATCTCTCCATGGTTCTGAGTGAGAAATTTGGGAGAGAGGTGCAGCTTTTGATGTGGCAATACTGATAGCTGCAGTAGAGTTGTGAACCATGGTTGTCTTGCCCATGTTGGAGCAACCAGGATCTTTGTAAGGGAATATTGTTGAAGTTTCCTCACCACTAATGGAATGAGTGGGAGAGGCGGAAAAGCGTAAGAAAATTTCCCTGATCAGTTCATCCATAGCGCATTGCCTTTGGACAATTGGTGTGCATACCTGGATGTGAAGTTTTGGCATTTTGTGTTTTTGTGTGTGGCGAACAAATCTATGTCTAGCTGTCCCCACATATGAAAAAATGGAAGAAGAACTTGAGGATGAAGTTCCCATTCGTTGATCTATTGTGTTTGACGACAGAGCAGATCCGCTATCTGATTGTGTACTCCTGGTAGATGTTCTGCTAGGAGGTATATGTTTCGCGGAATGGCCCACCTCCAGATGCTCTGTGCTAGACGGGATAACTGGCGAGTGGTTCCCCCCCCTCCCATCCATTTTTGTATGTAATACATTGCTGTCATGTGGTCTGTATGGACTAGGACAACTTGAGGAGGAGCTGCAGTTGAAAAGATTCCAGCGCTAGAGAGATCGCTAACAATTTCAGGTAGTTGATGTGGAACTGTTCTTGCAGAGAGGTCCATAACCCTTGAGTGGTATGGTCTTTGAGATGTGCTCCCCATCCGGTGAGCGATGCATCTGGTAGCACTATCTGAGGAAGTGGCTCGAGGAAAGGTTTTTTGTGCTCCACCACTGCAAAGAGCGATGGGTGCGGTCGTCTACCAACACCAGATCTGTTAGTTGACCTTGAGCTTGGTTCCAGTGTTGTGCTAGACATTCTTGTAATGGACGCATTTGTAGTTTCGCATGAGGTACGAGAAAAATGCATGATGCCATCATTCCTATTAGTCGCATGAACACTTGCTGGTGGAGTGTGTTGTGGTTGAAATTTTTGAACCAGTGTTTTTCTATAGCATTTATCCTGATGGGATTGGGATAAGCTTTGGCTGTGAGTGTTTACTGTTGCCCCTAGATATTGTTGCATTGTAGACGGTTGGAGGTGGGATTTGGTTAAATTTACTGTAAATCCTAGATTGTGAAGCAACTGTATTGTCCGAATCGTGTGTTGCACACAGCTTTTTTGGGAGTTTGCTTATATAAGTCAATCGTCTAGGTAGGGGAAGACATGAAATTGTTGTCTTCTGAGATGGGCTGCAACTACTGCAAGACATTTTGTAAAGACCCTGGGTGCTGTGGTGACTCCGAATGGAAGCACCTTGAACTGGTAGTGTTGACCATCACCACGAATCTGAGATATTTCCTGTGACAGGGATGTATTGGAATGTGGAAGTAGGAGTCTTTTAGATCTATAGTGGAGAGAAAGTCGCCTTGCTGTAGTAATCGAAGCACTTGTAAAGTGACCATGTGGAAGAGGTCTGAATGAATGTACCCATTTTACGGTCTGAGATCCAGTATTGGTCTTAGAGAGCCATCCTTTTTTGGGATAAGGAAATAAAGGGAGTAAACTCCTGTCCCTTGATGAATTAGAGGAACTGGCTCTATTGTATCCTTTTGTAACATTGCCAAGACTTCCTGTTTGAGTAGCGTTAGATGGTCTAATTACATTGGGCGCTGTCTAGGAGGAATGTTGGGAGGTGTCGAAGTGAGTTCCAGGCAATAACCATATTGGATAATTTGTCTTACCCACTTGTCTGTTGTGATAGAGTTCCAGATAGGTAGGAACTGTGAGATGCGTCCCCCGACAGGAGTGGGATGATCGGGGGAAGCGTAGGGAAGTCACTGTTTATTGTAAGGGGAGTTGCGGGTGTTGTTACATCTGCCTCTACCCTTGTTGTTGTTACCTCTGTAACCTCCTTTATTGTATCCCCATAAAAATAATCTTGGTTTGGACTTTTGTATGAGGATGTAGGGTGTTCTGATGTGTTAGCTTTGGAACCTGCTCTGTAAAAGGAACGCCGAAAGGAACCTCTGGCAGATGGTGACTGCAGGGCCCCAATAGATTTAGCTGTTTCTGTATCCGTTTTAATTTTTTCCAAAAATATATCAACTGCAGGTCCAAAAAGGTGCTCTTAATCAAATGGTTGGTTTAGAATTGTATTTTGAACCTCTTGTTTAAATCCAGACACTCTGAGCCATGCGTGTCTACGTAGTAGCACACTAGTATTTATGGCACGTGACGCGGTGTCTGCTGCATCTAGTGCGTATTTTATTGAGGTATTAGTAATTAGTTTGCCTTCTTGTACCAGGTCATTAGCTTTGTCTTTGTGGTGGAAGGTGTTGAATGAGCTTTTCTAGCTCGTCATAGTGAGCCCTGTCGTATCTTGCTAACAGGGCTTGTGTGTTTGCAATTTTCCATGAATTAGCCGTCTGAGGCGCCATACGTTTTCCTGATGCGTCTAATAGCTTAGATTCTTTGTCAGGAGGTGGTGCGTCACCTGATCCCTGGGAGTTTGCCTTTTTACGTGCATTGGCTACCACTAAAGAATCTAAGGGAAGTTGGCCCTTAATATAGATAGGGTCACAAGGGGATGCTTTATATTTTTTTTATCAATTCTGGGGTTAAGAACCCTAGCTCTGACTGGATCTTTAAAAACCTCGGGAGGATGTCTAATAAGGCCTGGTAGCATAGGCAAGACATGAGTAGATTTTTGCAGTTGTGCAAAAGTTTCTAACAAAAAGACTTCCTGTACAGGATCTGAATGGAGTTTGACTTTGTGATATGTAGCTGCCCTACTTATAAGTTGTGCAAACCTCACATTATCATCTGGTGGGGATGGTTTTGAGGGGTAGAAATCTGGATCATTAGTTATATCAGGATCCGTGTTATAATCATGCCATGGGCCTGATTCCTGTGGTGAATTGACAGGACTTAATGGCATTACATCGTCATCTATATCTCCATGCCCTTGTGAATCATCACTATCCTCTAAATGTGGGGAGTGTGGTGGTGAAATTATTAAGTTAGGGTCATCAGGTGGTGGGGGTGAAGGTGGAGGAGAAGTGTTAGTAGTTATATAAATCTTCTTTGGAGGAACTGGAACTTGGTGTGAATGTTCTGGTTTCCTCTTTGTAGGCAGCTTGGTGACTATATGACCAGTCTTTGGGTGGATAAATATAGTAGTTTTGGGAAGAAAAGGTCTTCAGACTCCGCAGACTTGCTTGGCGTCGAAGAATTGACCAAAGAAACTGATTTTGGGTGTTTTGGGATATTGTCCGGTACAACAGTCTTACTCGGTTCCAAATTTTTCGGTGTCTTGTTTTGATTACACAAACGTCTTTTCTATATGCTTCGGTGCCGAAGGTTTTCCAGTCTGTTTTGGAACCGAAGCCTTATCTGGGTTTTTCGTTTCTAGTGGTTTATCCGGCTTTTTCGGTGTCGATGCTTTATCGAGTTGCTTCGGCGCCGACTTTTTATCTGAGTCTTTCGGTGCCAAGGGGTCTTTTGTTGGTTTCGGCACAAAGTGTTTTGTCGGTGATGACATAAGAGGGCGTGGCAACTCCGATGGCAGCACCTTCGGTGCCGAGGGTGTTTTCTCGTCGCCAAGTGGTTGACTCGAGCCGGATGGCTTTTGTCTGTCCTTCGGTGCCGAGCGTTCGAAGTCTTGGTACGGTGTAAACCTGAGCCTTAAGGCGAAGGTGTTACCGGTGCCATTGTTTTGGGCTGGGTTGGGGCCGGGGTTTCACTACTCACGTCCCTTTGGCCAGTAGTGAGGTCATCATCGACCTCGGCGTCGGAGACGTCTACTTCGGAGTCCATGATCTCTTCTGGCACCGGAAGGTCGGGATGTGGATTGAAGATGTCCGGAATGGAGCCTGTGCCGCGCTGCATGTCTCGGCGTCGAGCTCGACAATCCCAGATAGTATTTTTTGATTTAAATGAAAGGCAGGCTTCACAATTGTCCTCTCGATGTTCTGGAGAGAGGCACAAATTGCAGACAGGATTTATGTCAGAGTGTGGAAATTTAGCACCACACTGTGGACATCTTTTAAATGGATTCCGTTCCATCGACGTCCGTCTATATCGGCGTAGGTAGGCCCGCATCGAAGTTTGCAGGCGTTGAAGAGTGATGTAAGCTTTCGAGGTGCGTGTCAAAGGCACGCGATCGAAACAATACCGTCGGTGAATGTAATTGCGTGTCGAAGAGGTCTAGAAACGGCTCCGGAGGGCAGCAAGTTTCATCCGAACCCGATGACGGAAAAAAACGATGGAGCCGAAGCCCATGCACACTCTGCACCAACGGAGGAGTCACCGGTCTCGTGACTACAAGACTTCTTCGAAGACAAAAACAACATGCAATCACCCGAGCCCAACACCAGATGTCGATCTATGCTCAGTGTACAATCTGCAGCTCATATGCCTCGAATATATATATATATATACACACACACACACACACACACACACACACACACACACACACACACACACACACACACACACACACACACACACACACACACACACACACACACACACACACACACACAAAAGCCTGGAATGAGGAAGCCTTACACAGGTGAGTAAAAGTAGCCGCCTTTTTAATGGAAAAAATGTCTTGGAAACGAAACAGCGCTGAGGTGCCTTGCTAAAAGTAAGTCCTGTGATTGTGCCCGATGCGTTTCATGCTGTTAAGCATTTCTTCAGGGGCTCGCAGGTAAAACGAAGTCTCTGGTTGCAGCAGTTATAAAAGGCACCATCGTAACTAAGTCCCCGCCCCGGTGGGCGTGGCCACAACTGTGGCCTGCTGTATCCTGTAGTGCCTAATGTTATCTACTCAAGTGAGCTGCTGTGACCAGGCTCCAACTACTATCGTAATAAACGCCCAAGTGGGTGCGCGATAACTGCCTCACGCCTCTTCTCATGCTCAAAGTGTTGAATCCATTGCAGCGTCTGTTGACTTCGCAACAGGACTGTAAAACACAGTGGGGCTTCACTCGCGGCTCAGACTGCGCCGCACCATATCCATAGACACAGTTGCCTTGAATGAGGAAGCCCAACACAGGTGAGTAAAAGTAGCCGCCATTTTAATGGAAAAAACGGCTTGGAAACAGACCTGTGGTGCCTCGCTAAAAGTAAGTCCTGTGATTGTGCCCGACGTATTTCATGCTGTTAAGCATTTCTTCAGGGCAACTGTGTAATGGATATATATATATAATATAAAAATAGTTAAAATCAATGAACTTAATATAGAGCCGGTGGCTGCATGGTTGGGTAAAAAGAGTGTAAATGCCCTATACCAAGTCTAGTAATTAGTCAATGTATCTGCTGTTATTAGGAGGCCTTACCCATTACAAGCCTGTAAGGGTGAACAAAGTTTCAATATTTCTAAGAGGCTCTCCAAATGTTCCCAAGTGATGGAATGAAGTCATAGATCTAAAGGAAAGTGTGTAAATCTTCAGTGTTGTTGGGACCATTCGGATGTTTACTATAAAGATTTAGAATATATCTAGTCTCTAATTGTCTCAACAACTTTTCCCTATTGCCTCCTCTACGTGGCATGGGAACGGAATCAATCACATAATAGGATAAACAATTGATATCCTTATTATGAACAGCTTTAAAATGTCTCGCAACTGGATATGACGATCGCAGTTCACGATGGCTCTGATATGTTGGAGTATTCTCACGTGCACCTGGAGCTTCGTACTTCCCACATACCTAAGCCCACAGGTGCACGTGAGAACATAAACTGCGAAATCCGTACGGCAATTATACTTGCCCTTAATGTCAATCTCTTTGTCTCTGAAAGGAGTACTGTATTTAGTGGTGTTAACACCGACCTTGCATGCAGGGCATGTGATGCATTTGAAGAAGCCTTGTTTAGTTGTTAACCACGTATTAGTGGATGCTCCTTCAATCTTTTTTCTAGATAGTTGAGTTGCCATCGATTGTGACCTTCTGAATGTAATAACAGGCTTGACAGGAAGTCTTTCATTCAACAAGAACAATGGGCCAATTTTTATTCATAATGGATCTAATTTTGCGTTCTTGAGCACTGTACGTTGTAATGAGCCTAAGTGCTTCTACAACTTCTGATTTCATCTTCTGATTCCCTTTCCTTTGGAAGCAGTGATGATCTAGGTCTGATGCTGGCTTTTAATACTGCATCTGCTAATGTTTTCTCAGTGTACCCTCTTCTTCTCATTCTATCAAGGGCTTCAGACTGACATTTAATAAAATCTTCTGGCGAACTGCAAATGCGTTTTAACCTCAGTATCTCCCCATAGGGGATACTGGCAATAAGGTGCTTGGGATGTGCGCTAGTCAAGTCAAGTCAAGTCATAAAATTTGTATAGCGCACTACATACCCAGAGGGGTTTCAAGGCGCTTAGGAAGGGGAGGAGGATTATTTGTCAAATATCCACGTTTTAAGCTGCTTTCTGAACGCTAGGTGATTCTGGGTGAGGCGAAGGTAAGCGGGGAGTGAGTTCCAAGTTTTGGCAGCCAGGTATGAAAAGGATCTGCCTCCCATGGTGGTCTTGTTGATGCGAGGTACAGTGGCGAAGGCTTGGCTGGAAGAGCGAAGTTGGCGGGAGGGGGTGTAGAAGGACAGTCGAGAGTTGAGGCAATCTGGTCCGATGTTGTAGAGTGATTTGTGTGCGTGGGTTAGCAGTCGGAAAGTGATCCTCTTATTGACGGGTAGCCAGTGGAGGTCTTTAAGGTGACCAGAGATGTGTTCGTTGCGTGGGATGTCTAATATGAGCCTGGCTGAGGCGTTTTGGATTCGTTGTAGTTTTTTCTGGAGTTTAGCGGTGGTACCTGCGTAGAGGGTGTTTCCGTAGTCCAGTCGGCTAGTGACTAGAGCGTGGGTGACTGTTTTCCTTGTTTCGGAGGGGATCCAGCGAAATGTTTTTCTGAGCATGCGAAGAATGTTAAAGCAGGAAGATGATACGGCGTTGACTTGTCTGTTCATTGAGAGTGAAGAATCCAGGATGACGCCAAGGTTCCGTGCGTGGTCTGTCGGGATGGGTGCTTTTCCGAGGGCTTCCGGCCACCAGGAGTCGTCCCATGCAGAGGGGGATGTACCTAAGATGAGGACTTCTGTTTTGTCTGAGTTCAGTTTCAGACGGCTTTGTTTCATCCATTCGGCGACTTCTTTCATTCCTTCGTGTAGGTTAGTTTTGGCGGTGCTGGGGTCCTTGGTGAGAGAGAGGATCAGTTGAGTGTCGTCCGCGTAAGAGATGATGTTGAGGTTGTGTTGGCGGGCGATGGCCGCGAGGGGGCTCATGTATACGTTGAATAGGGTGGGACTGAGTGAGGATCCTTGAGGTACGCCGCAAATGATTTCAGAGGCCTCGGACTTGAATGGTGGGAGGCGGACTCTCTGGGTTCTTCCGGTGAGGAACGAGGTGATCCATTCCAGTGCTTTTCCTTGGATTCCGATGTTTCTGAGGCGTTGTAAAAGGGTGCTGTGGCAGACTGTGTCGAAGGCTGCGGAGAGGTCGAGGAGGATGAGGGCGACTGTGTCTCCATTGTCCAGTAGAGTTCGAATGTCGTCTGTTGCAGCGATGAGGGCGGTCTCAGTGCTGTGTTTGGCTCGGAAGCCAGATTGTGAGGGGTCGAGTGATTTGTTGGCTTCGAGGAAGGCGGCGAGCTGGTTGTTGACGGCTTTTTCGATGACTTTGGCCGGGAATGGAAGAAGCGAGATGGGGCGGTAGTTTTTGAGTTCGGTGGGGTCTGCTGTTGGTTTTTTCAGAAGGGCGGTGAGTTCAGCGTGTTTCCAGTCTTCTGGGAAGGTAGCGGAGTTGAAGGAGCAGTTGATGACGTCTCGGAGGTGCGGTGCTATGACGGAGTCTGCTTTGTTGAAGATGTGGTGAGGGCATGGGTCTGTGGGGGATCCGGAGTGGATGGAATTCATCAGGCGGATGGTGTCCTCAGTGGAGATTGGGTTCCAGGCGTTAAGGGTGTTTACGGGGGGAAGATGGTCAGCAGATGGTAGGGTGGGTTGGCTTCCGGGTTGGTTGTCAAAGCTGTTGTGGATGTCAGCAATCTTGTTGTGGAAAAAAGAGGCTAGGGAGTCGCAGAGGGTTTGAGAGGGGGTGATGTCGTTGGAGTTGGCCGAGGGGTTGGAAAATTCCTTGACGATGTTGAAAAGTTCCTTGCTGTTGTGGGCGTTGTTGTCAAGTCGATCCTTGAATGCTGTTTTCTTGGCTTTTCGGATCAGTTGGTGGTGAGTACGGGTGGCGCTTTTGAAGGCGTCCTTGGTGCTGGTGGATGGGTCTTTTTTCCAGGCCTTTTCAAGGGAGCGGCACAATTTCTTGGACTTCTTGAGATCATCGTTGAACCAAGAGGCCTTTTTGTTGCCAAGTTTGTGTTGACGTTTTTTCAGTGGTGCTAAGGTGTCGGCGGTGTTGGATAACCAAAGGGTGAGGTTGGAGGCAGCTTCGTTGGCGTTAGAAGAGAGGGCTGGGGAGGTTCGAAGGAGCGATGTGGAGATCTGATCCGTGGTGATTTTGTTCCAGTTTCTTTGTAGAGTTGGTTGGAGGTGGATGATGGGTTTCGGCTTGTTGTAGGTGAAGTGAACGCAGCTGTGGTCGGTCCAGAGGAGATCCGTAGTGTGGCTGAAGGAGACATGGTTGCTGGAGGTGAAGATGGGGTCGAGTGTGTGACCTGCGATGTGGGTGGGGGAAGTGACCAGTTGTTTAAGTGCGAGGTTGTCTAAGAGGGAGGCGGAGTTGCGGTCGTTGTTCTTTTCAAGGTGGAAGTTGAGGTCTCCCAGAAGGATGTAGTCTTTGGAGGGGAGCGCGTGTGGGGTGATGAAGTCCGTGATGTCTTCACTGAATTTTGCGCGGGGTCCTGGTGGTCTGTAAAGGAGGGTGCCTCTGAGTGTGGTCTTGGGGTCGATGTGGATTTGGAAGTGAAGGTGTTCAGAGTTAGCGAGGTTGGCGTCGGAGTTGGTAGAGATGCGGATGGATTTCTTATGGACGATAGCGATTCCTCCTCCTGTGTGGTCGGTGCGGTCCTTGCGTGTGATCTTATAGTCATCTGGGATAGCGATGGCGATGTCAGGGGCGGAGGATGCGTTCATCCATGTTAGGAAGGCGACGTCAGGAGAGATGGTGTCTAGTAGGTTCCAAAGGTCAATGGCGTGCCTGTGGACCGAGCGGGTGTTGAGAAGGATGCATTGTAGGTGGTTGGGGACGGGAATCTGTGGTGTGGTCGTAGCGGAGATGTTGTTGGTGCCGCTAAAATTGCAGGAGGAGCAGGAGAACGGTCCATGGGTGCGTCCAGGAGCGGCTTGGACGCAGTTGGGGGCGCGGCCGGGGTTAAGGGCTAGGAGGGTGGCGGCATCGTAGGTAGTGCGGGGGGGGGGCTGGGGAGCGGGAGGGGCAGGGGGTCTGGCGCTGGGCGCGGTCCAGGCGCGGACGGGCGTAGACGGGCTTACCTTTGGCGCACCTTCGGCGCGGGTTGGGCGCGGTCGCTGCGCGTGAACGCTGCGCGCGGGAACTCCTGTCATATATGGATGGTGGAGGGGGAGGGGCGAGGGCGTCTCAGCTGGGAGGCGGGGCGGGCACACGAGGGCAAGCACAACAAACAAAATGGAGGCGGAGGGGGGGGGCACAGCGGAGCGCTAGCGGCAAAGCGCGTTTACACAGTCTAACCAGCACACAGCACAGAGATGCACCAAGCGCTCCTACAGCAAAGCGCTGATCCTGCAAATAACAAAACAAAAATACCAGGCAGTGAGAACAGCAAATAGCGCTACAATACCAGCAGTCAGCAGGGACCCTGGGAGCGACCACTCGGCTCGTGGAAGAGCAGTGAGTCACGGCGCCTGGAGGGAGGAGAGCGTTAATCAGGACAGTGGGAGGGCGTCTCAGCTGGGAGGCGGGGCGGGCACACGAGGGCAAGCACAACAAACAAAATGGAGGCGGAGGGGGGGGGCACAGCGGAGCGCTAGCGGCAAAGCGCGTTTACACAGTCTAACCAGCACACAGCACAGAGATGCACCAAGCGCTCCTACAGCAAAGCGCTGATCCTGCAAATAACAAAACAAAAATACCAGGCAGTGAGAACAGCAAATAGCGCTACAATACCAGCAGTCAGCAGGGACCCTGGGAGCGACCACTCGGCTCGTGGAAGAGCAGTGAGTCACGGCGCCTGGAGGGAGGAGAGCGTTAATCAGGACAGTGGGAGGGCGTCTCAGCTGGGAGGTGGGGCGGGCACACGAGGGCAAGCACAACAAACAAAATGGAGGCGGAGGGGGGGGGCACAGCGGAGCGCTAGCGGCAAAGCGCGTTTACACAGTCTAACCAGCACACAGCACAGAGATGCACCAAGCGCTCCTACAGCAAAGCGCTGATCCTGCAAATAACAAAACAAAAATACCAGGCAGTGAGAACAGCAAATAGCGCTACAATACCAGCAGTCAGCAGGGACCCTGGGAGCGACCACTCGGCTCGTGGAAGAGCAGTGAGTCACGGCGCCTGGAGGGAGGAGAGCGTTAATCAGGACAGTGGGAGGGCGTCTCAGCTGGGAGGCGGGGCGGGCACACGAGGGCAAGCACAACAAACAAAATGGAGGCGGAGGGGGGGGGCACAGCGGAGCGCTAGCGGCAAAGCGCGTTTACACAGTCTAACCAGCACACAGCACAGAGATGCACCAAGCGCTCCTACAGCAAAGCGCTGATCCTGCAAATAACAAAACAAAAATACCAGGCAGTGAGAACAGCAAATAGCGCTACAATACCAGCAGTCAGCAGGGACCCTGGGAGCGACCACTCGGCTCGTGGAAGAGCAGTGAGTAGCGTGCAGAGTAGCATTACCCGCAGTAGGTTTTCTAAATACAGTGGTAGCTAATCTGTTGTTGTTGACATGGACGCATACATCCAAAAATTCAATTGAGGTGAGACTACAGTTTGAAGTGAAGTGCAAGTTAAAATTATTTACATTGATCTTTTTGATAAAATCCTCTGCACTCTCAACATCTCCCTTCCAAATTATAAAAACATCGTCAATAAAACGCAGCCAGTACATGATCTTATTGCAGATTTCCTTATATTGTTCCCTGAGGATCTACCTTTCCCAGAACCCCACATGTAAACATGCGTAGCTCGGGGAAAAGCAGGCCCCCATGTGCAACTCCTTGCTTTTGTCTAAAAACATCATTACCAAATGAGAAGAAGTTATTATTTAGACACCAAGTAATCAATGACAATAACATCTTATTGTGCAATACATATTCTGCAGGCCTAGTATTAAAAAAATATTCAATTGCTTGTAGGCCTCGCATGTGTTCAATGCTAGTATACAATGACTCTATATCCAGAGTTATTAAAATCAATTCATCAGTTCAAGCAATATTTTCAAGTTTACTTAAAAAATCTCCTGTATCTTTCAAATACGAGGGCAGTTTTCACCAGCTCCTGTAAATAAAAATCTATGTATTGTCCCACTTGTTCCATCATGCTATTAATAGCTGATATTATAGGACGTCCGGGAATTGGAAGCGTCCCTTTGTGCATCTTTGGTAAAAGGTATAAGAAGGGCATCACCGGATGTTGATTGAACATAAAATTATATTCCTCATCTGAGATTAACCCCTCTCCTTTACACTTTTGTAGTTCCTTCTTAAGGGCATCTTTAGCTTTATTATATGCCTTCATAGATGGTTTTTCATAACAGTGAGCATTGTTTAACTGTCGCATGGCTTCTTGTTCATATTGGTCTTTTGGCCATAAAACTATGTTTCCCCCCATGTCGGATTTCTTCACAACAATTTCTGTATTGTTACTGATCTTTTCCATGAGATTTTGATATTGCACTTGGTTATTATTGATTTGTTTCTTTTTGAAATTGACTTGGCGATTTAACTTTTTTATTTCATCAATGACTGTCATGAAAAATGTCCACCGCATCTTTTGGCATCAGTGGTAAAAATGAAGATTTGGGTTTGAATGGACTTTCACCAGCAACTTTTTGTAGTAAATCAATTCTATTCAATCTCCTTTGTGTGGATACTTGTGACTCGTTTTCTTCTTCGTTAGCTAAATCATGCATGGCCATAAGTGCTAGAACATCTCCTGCTTGCAATTTAGGATTGGTGACTTGAGTATCTTTATCCTGTTTGTTCTCACACCCTGTTTTAAGAGCAAAAAACTTCCTAAGCTTTAACTTCCGTATAAAGCAAAAGATGTTAGAAGTTAGTTACTGGGCAATAGTTTAATCCCAAAGCTAAAAGTTGTTCTTCAGCTTTTGTTAGTGTCTTAGTGGTTAAATTAATGATTGTTTGTTCATCCACTTCTACTTCTTGCGCCAATAATTTCTTCTTTTTTTCGGTTTCACATTTGCGGCGCTCTGTTTGCCGGACTGTGTCCCGCCTTTTTCGGGTAGACTTTTTTCGTTCCGTGGCCTTAGGGTTTTGCGCCGGGCCTCCACCAAAAAATCCACTTGCTCTTCCAGACTCAAAATAACCCTGTTTGATTCTCTATCACTGTTTAGTGTATCCACACTCGATTCACTGGTCAAGGATTCAGTGTCAGTTTCCGTTCTTCTACAATTTATTTCACTAGGACCAGTATCAAGATGTTCAGTTTATTTGCACTTTTATTTTTTAATGTACGAACATTATCATATTTTCGTGCAAATGTATATATCTGCCCCAATTGATAATCCTCTTGGTCACGGGCAAATTTATGCACTTTCCTAGCCTTTATTTTCTCTTCATGTTTTTTCAGGCGTTCATTTACTTCATTTCTTTTTGCCATTATCCATTCTTTTTAACTGATTTACTTAATTCCTTTTCAATTTCTTCAATTTCAAGTAACAGTGATTGACGGTCGATTTCGGCATATTTAATCAAAATGTGCACTAAATTCATTGAAGCTGTTAAATTGCTTTCACCCCATTCTCGCAGCATTGCTGGGTTCGGTTTTTCGAAGCTGGGGGCCAAAAGTATTCTGAGCCCCCGGGGCACTCTATCCACCTCGACGTACTTTGAGAGCGATTTGTGCTCCCACCACTTAGTTATCTCAAGTTTAATTTTTTTCTCGAAGTTTTTAAGTAATTCGTTTACATCATTGTCCACCCTGCCACTTGAATCCTGTACGCTTGGGGCAGTTATGTTAACTTTTGCAATGTTGTTAAACAACATATCTGCCGCCACCTCACGTTCTCGTACTGCGTCCAAAGACATATTTTCCAAATGTGTTTGCAAATTCTTATTTACCATGCACCGACGGTGCAATAAGGATAAAGGGAAATCTCCAGCTTCCAATTGCTGCACGTATCCCTGTCCTACACAGTAGCCTTGTTCACTCACCGGTAACGTGGGCGATCCTTCGCGAGTCCTCCGACTCAAGCGTCGGCGTCCACTCCCCAGCGTACGTGTCTCCGGCTAGTAGGGGGTTCGACCAGCCACAAAACTCCTTCCGGAAAAACAGCAACGCTTGGTTGACGGCTGACACCAACTTTCAGGGCGGGATCCGTAGAAGCGAAAGCAAACACACTTCCGCAATTCGTATGCAACTGCTTTGAAATATGTATACAGGGTTCGAAAATTCCACTCGACCGATCGCATAGTCGAGCTAAATTTAACAAGGTCAAGCTAATTTTAGGTCCTACTCGCCCTTTCTGGCACGTAGGAAAAGAAACCAACTTTTGTCCTCTGTCTGTGAAAACGGAGCAAATGTGACAAGATAACAAGATTTAAAGGAATTTGTATTGCTCACAAAGTTAAATGAGCAATAAAGATGCCTTTAAATCTTGTTCTCTTGTCACATTTGCTCCGCTTTCAGAGACGGAGGTCAAGTAGGTTGCAGTTAGGTTGAGGAAATTTTTTAAGGTACTAGTCCTGCAGGACTAGTACCATTTTTGGGATTTTTCGAGCCCTGGTATACTCAGCCTGGCGGGCCCTTGTAATGCAAGTGGTGGGGATATCATTGGAGGGGAAAGGGCGGAAGGAGCTGCCTCACCCAGGTGCCGACAGCTCTACTACAAATTTCAACAGACTCCATAGGTTATTTTGGTATAGATTACATAGACTTAGTTAATCAGCCAGCTGTGAGAAGTTGACCTGATATATGATGCTCACTAGTTCTAGTGATCACCTTGTATCAGTCCAAACAACCCTTATGGTGATTGGTTGTAAGTCAACCTTATAGACCAGCTATCCTAATGATAGCATGGACAGAGCAGTCTTAGGCTAAACTCTTTTGGCATGTGAAGCGAGCTGTTTTACCACATACAACCCCTTGAATACCAGATGAAAGGACACCACACAGGTTGTTATGAAAATAAACAATATATTTATTACTAACAAACACCTCTGAACTCTTTATGAGGTCAGAGGGCTAAGCACATGACAAGACTCTTCAGAAAAATACAATAAGTCGCACAAATTACAATGGTGCCCTAGTAAATGGTATAAGGAGAGGGAGCAAGGGCCAGTCTGGAGCAACCAGACCAGCGGTGTGGATTTCGTGGATCGTCGTCTAGGAGGCCACTAGCCAGCCGGCAAGGGACCAGACAACGCGTCGAGCAGCAATCAAGCAAAAGGGCCCCACGCAGATCTCGTGGATGCTGGAGGGCTGGTCTTCTGTGCAGGAGCTGCTCGGGGCTGGGGCTTCTCAATCCCCACGCACTTACTCGAGGATGCATCTGAAGTCGTGCTGGAAGCGAAGTGCAGTTTCTTCAAGATGGCCGGTCCCACGTCTCTCGTCGCACCCACGAGTCTCAGCTGTGCTGCAGATGTGGGTAGAGGTCGTAGAGGTCTGGGAGTCCGGGCCTCGTCGAGCTCTGAAGTCTGGTTCCGGCAGGAAGGACGACAAAGTTAACCGCTAGGACGCTTGATGGTGCCTGCAGTTGCAGGGTGGTCACTCCTTGGCCACAAGGGAGATTCTTCAGTCTTCTGGGGAGCAGAACGTCGAAGTCCAGAGTTTCTTCTTGTAAAGTTGTTCAGGATAATCTAATCTGGAATGGGACCAGCTCCTACCTTTATCCTGCTAAAGGGGGCTGTACTAGCGACTAGGTCCCTCCCATGGGTGGGACCAGGAAGGGGGGTGGTTACACACCCTATACTTTGTCAGGTTTCGCGCCAGAGCTGGGGTGCCCCAGCAACTGGTTTGAACCGGGGTATGCACAGGGACACCTTGTGTGCCCCAGGCATGTCTCATTCCTTTCATTCCTCCCTACCTCAATACACAAAATCCTGTCTGGGGTGTTGCTAGCACCTCCCAAGGCAGGAAACCCTTTGTCCAGGCCTCCCTCGCTGAAAGGACTCCCAGCAGCAGGAGGTCAGACTTGTATCTGTGGTGGCAGCATCCATTTTGTGATGCTGAGGCTCTGCTTAACTTTAACAGGGGTTACAGTTACATACATGTCTTATCCCTCTAGAAGGGCGGATTGCTTCCCCCGTCGCCAGAACTGGCGAGGGGGTAGTATTCCAAAGCGTATGACACCTTATACGACATGTTTTGGTAATGCTATACCAAAGTTAGCAATAACCGCGAGGATTATAATGCACTCAAGAGTATATGGTATAGCGTTATCATGGAACAGCTATAAGGACATGGTTCTGCAAGCTGCAGACAGGCTCAGCTCATGCTAGAGCACCTTCTCACATAATTCCAAGCACTCTGCCTTCAGGATTGATATTGCCTGCCATAGGAGTGACTGATAGGAGTATATGTGTCCATTTTGGGGTTAGATATAGGTATACAATATCTACAGCAAAGGGTGATTACACCACCTTGCCCCAGCTGTGTTAGCAGCCAGTTGTGTCGGTTTGGATGGCCAGCCAGGGGTGGCATAATACATGCTGCAGCCCCTGGTAGGCCCTGGGTACACCTATGCCCTGGGTACCTAAGGTACACTGTACAGGGGCTGATAAGGTGACCCAGCATCCAATTAGGTATGTACCTAAGGTACATGGAGTCCGTTTTACAGAGAGCGCAATTAGTCTGGGGTCCTGAATTGCAGGGCCCCAGGCCAATTAGGTCGAAAACCAGCTAAACACTAGGCAAAAAGTTGGGGGCAACCATAGTCAGATTTCCACCTTCCTACAACAGCGATTTCAATTAGTGCTCTTTTTATGAGGATTTAAGCGATGTACTGTGGGCTTTGAGCAGTACAAGGCTGTCAGTGTATATAGTCCAGGCCCACACTAACTGCTACTCCTCCACCTACTGTTTCTCTAATCCTCTCTTGCCAAGGAGAAACTGCACAGAGAAAGCAGGAGGATGAGGATACAGCTGTGGACAAAAGTGACTCAAAGTTGCTAGAGTTGCTGAAATTACAAGAATCAAGTGGGCGGGCGGCAAGCAGGGAGGTAGTTGGTCGGTGGGAGGAAGAAGCAACAACTACAACACAGTGGGCGGATAGCAGTAGGATAGGCGCAGTAGTCGTATTAGCCATATATGATCCAGCAGATAGATAGGTTGACAAGGCAGGTACGCTGGTGTACGGCTCCTTTAAGAGGCACAAGCTGCACCGGCTTAACGCCTGCCGCCTCTGTGTCACGTGAGTAGCCTGCGGCCTAAAGCCCTTACTGACTTTCTGCTATGGACTGCTGTTTGCAGGCTTGATTCCACTGCTCCGCTGCTCTGGCCTCACCTCCTTTTCTGAGTACTCTCCACAGGCGCTAGCTGGGGAGGTTGCAGGGCATCTGTCTACCTACTGTGTTCTCTTATGTCCCCTCTGTGAGAAGTTGGCCTGATATATGATGCTCACTAGTTCTAGTGATCACCTTGTATCAGTCCAAACAACCCTTATGGTGATTGGTTGTAAGGCAACTTTATAGACCAGCTATCCTAATGGTAGCATGGACAAAGCAGTCTTCGGCTAAACTCTTTTGGCATGTGAAGCCAGCTGTTTTACCACAATATAACCCCTTGAATACCAGATGAAAGGACACCACACAGGTTGTTATGAAAATAAACAGTATATTTATTAATAACAACACCTCTGAACTCTTTATGAGGTCAGAGGGCTAAGCACATGACAATCTCTTCTGAAAAATACGTTAAGTTGCACGAAATCACAATGGTGCCCTAGGGGCACGACAAACCATATACTAAGTAAGTGGAATGTGAAAGTCAATAGAAGGAATGGAGCTGTCCAGAGGCTGTAGGATCGATGGGACCACGCTACACTAACACTAGGTAAGTAATAAGAGGCCCACGGAACAAATTGGTAAATGCACCTAAGGTACATGGTTGTCAATTTAGAGAGAGAACAGCTAGGCTGTGGGTCTGATTAGCAGGCCCACAGCCAGGGAAAGTCGTAAACCAGTGAAGCAAAAAGCAAAAATCTGGGGTGACCATAGGATTGCAGACCCCACTCTCCTACACCCTCCATGTTTCCTTCTGTCAGCAGCGATCTCCCTGCTTCACCACAGCCACTTGGGCTCTGCACACGCTTCACTTCCACCTATGAGAGTAACTACCCAGACAGGCTGTAATAGCAGCATTGCCATAGTAGAATGAGCAGTAGCGACCTCAGTAGTACCTTTTTTGGCCAAGACAATTTTTTTTAGGCTCAAAACACTCCATTACAATAGGATGTGTATTGGACCACTTTTCCTTTTTTCGCATTGGTGAACCTATCGAACAAGTTACTTACCTTCGGTAACGATATATCTGTAAGAAACAGTAGTTAGTATTAGATTCCTTACCTTAGAATATCCCCAGGCGTCAGTCTGGATCCGGAAACTTTTGCGTAGCAGTACCCCTGCGCGTCGGTAGGCGTCGTCTGCAGGCGTCCCCTGCGGCTCCGCGTCGTCGGCGTCGTGCGCCGTGATGACGTCGCTGGAGTATATAGACGCCGCCTCCGCGCGCTGACGTCAGTTCTTTGCACACAGCTTTTCCGCGCCAGAACACGCAGAGCCATGTGAGAACCAACACTGGTGCCATTTGAAAACTAGGGCCCTGAAAGGGATGTCCTTAACCCTAGGTATCAGTTCGCAGAACGGGGAGGATGGGTGGGGCGGTAAGGAATCTAATACTAACTACTGTTTCTTACAGATATATCGTTACCGAAGGTAAGTAACTTGTTCATCTGAAAGAAACAGGTTAGTATTAGATTCCTTACCTTAGAATAGATACCCCAGCAATACCAACCCCGGTGGTGGGTCTGCGAACCAATACAACCTACACCAGAAAGTCCTGGAGGACCGAACGGCCAAAGAAGCCATCCCTCCGGACTTGACTGTCCAGGCAGTAGTGCCTCGCAAAGGTGTGCAGCGAGGCCCACGTGGCCGCCTGGCAAATGTCCTGCAAAGGGACTCCCCGGCCCAGGGCAGTAGTAGCTGCCGTGGCCCGAGTGGAATGGGCCCTCAGCCCAACAGGAGGCTCCTTCCGAGCCAAAGAGTAGCATGCTTTGATGCACAGGACGACCCACCGAGAGATGGTCCGTTTCTGTACCGCCCTTCCCTTCTTCTCACCCACGTAGCCAACAAACAGTTGGTCATCCACCCGGAACTGGCGTGTGCGATCCATATAGAATGAAAGTGCACGTTTTGGGTCCAGACGATGGAGCCGCTCTTCATCCTTTGAAGGATGCGGAGGCGGGAAGAAGTAGGGCAAGGTGATGGACTGCCCAATGTGAAAAGCAGAGACTACCTTGGGCAGGAAAGAAGGTCTAGTCCGAAGAACCACCTTATCAGGATGAACAGACAAGAAAGGAGGTTGAATAGAAAGAGCCTGGAGCTCACTCACTCTCCTGGCAGAGGTGATGGCTACCAGGAAGGCCGTCTTTAAGGTGAGAAGACGGAGAGGACAGGAATGAAGGGGCTCAAAGGGAGCGCACATCAGGAAAGTCAAAACCAGGTTCAAGTCCCACTGAGGCATCACGAACGGAGTTGGAGGATACATGTGCGTGATGCCCTTCAAGAATCTTAACACAATAGGGGACTTGAACAAAGATGGCTGATCAGGTAGCCTCAAGAAGGCGGAAAGGGCAGAAAGATAGCCCTTGATAGTGCCCAGAGCAGAGCCCTGCTGGGCAAGGGAAAGGAGGAAGAGGAGAACCTCAGACAGAGGGGCAGAAAGGGGATCCACAGCCTTTGCTGTGCACCATGCCACAAATCTGTTCCACCGGCAGGCGTATACCGACTTTGTGGAGGGACGTCTGGCTGCCAGAATGACATCACAGACTTCAGGAGGCAAGTCAAATGGCCTCAACTGTCGCCGCTCAATCTCCACGCATGGAGGTGGAGACTGGACAGGTTCGGGTGGAGGACCGTCCCCTGCTGCTGCGACAGAAGGTCCTCCTGAAGGGGCAGGCGGATCGAGGGACCGACTGTCATGCTGAGTAGCTCGGGATACCAGTACCTTCGAGCCCAGTCCGGAGCCACAAGGATAACTTGGGCCCGGTCGCGCCTGATCTTCTTCAGCACTCTGGGCAGAAGTGGTATAGGCGGAAAGGCGTACAACAGACCGCAACTCCACTCGCGCCGAAAGGCGTCGCCGAGCGAGTGCCGTCTTGGAAACTCCAACGCGCAGAACTGATGACATTGCGCGTTCTCTTCTGTGGCGAATAGATCTAACCAAGGCTCTCCCCATTGCTGAAAGAGGCCTCTCGCCACATCCGAGTTCAGACGCCATTCGTGATCCACCGAGCACCGACGGCTGAGTTCGTCCGCCCTGGCGTTCAGAGAACCTGCCAGGTGTTGAACCGTCAGAGTCACGCCCTGACGTTCCAGCCATTGCCAGAGGCGCAGAGCCTCCTGGCAAAGGGTCCACGACCCCACACCGCCCTGTTTGTTGCAGTACCACATGGCGGTGGTGTTGTCCGTGAACACCTGCACTACACTCCCGTTGACAAAGGGGAGGAATGCCTTCAGTGCTAGGCGAATCGCCCGCAGCTCCAACATGTTGATATGGAGCCGGGACTCCGCCGGAGACCAGAGGCCTCTGATCTCCGCCTCTCCCAAGTGGCCACCCCAGCCTTGGAGGGACGCGTCCGTCACAACCACGTGCTCCGGTTGGGGAAGGGAGAGGGATCTGCCCCTGACCCAATCGCGGTCCGTAAGCCACCACTGCAACTGTCTCGCAGTGCCCTCCGAGATCAGGACATGGTCGGATAGGTTGCCCTGATGCTGGGCCCACTGAAACTTCAGGTCCCACTGCAGAGCCCGCATCCGCCATCTGGCGTGATGCACCAGAAGGATGCAGGAGGCCATCAGCCCCAGAAGCCGCAGCGTCAACCTGACCGAAACCCGGGATAACGGCTGAAAGATGGGAATCAGAGCCTGAATATCCCGGACCCGCCGTTCCGGAGGATAAACCCGAAACTGCGCCGAGTCGAGAACCGCTCCGATGAAAAGGAGCTTTTGAGAGGGACACAGGTGTGATTTCGGCACATTGATGGAAAACCCCAGCTCGTGCAGGAGGTCTGCCGTCATCTGAAGGTGGTGGACGACTGTCTGGGGCGAGCCCGCCTTCAACAGCCAGTCGTCGAGGTAGGGGAAGACTGAAACCCCTAACCGGCGCAGATGAGCTGCGACCACCGCCATCACTTTCGTGAACACCCGTGGGGCGCTGGTAAGGCCGAAAGGGAGCACGATAAACTGAAAGTGCTCGTGGCCTACCGTGAACCGCAGGTAACGCCGGTGGGCCGGCAGGACGGGGATGTGAAAATACGCATCCTGCAAGTCCAACGCTACCATCCAGTCTTGTGGGTCTAGAGCAGCCAAGACCTGAGCCAAAGTCAACATCTTGAACTTCTCCTTCCGGAGGAAGCCGTTGACGTTCCGTAGATCCAAGATAGGACGCAGGCCTCCCTTGTCCTTCTTGGGTACCAGAAAGTAGTGGGAGTAGCAACCACACCCTACTTCTGGCCCAGGAACGCGCTCGATGGCCCCCTTGGCCAAGAGGGCCGTAACTTCCTCCTGCAGAAGCGTCAAGTGGTCCCCCGACACACGGTGGTTCTGCGGTGGCATGGCTGGAGGAGTGGACTCGAAGGGGAGGGCATAGCCCCTTCGGACAAGCTGCAGCACCCACCTGTCCGATGTTATCGCGCGCCAGCGGGAGTGGTGATGGCGAACCCTGCCACCCACTGGCGTCACGTGAGCCCGAAAGCTCGGACTAGGAAGGCTTGGATGCAGCAGCGGAGGGAGGCGTGGACTGACCACGCCGCTGGCCTCTACCGCCACCACGGCGGAAACCACGGCCGCCACCGCGCTGGGGAGCGTTCTGCGTCGCGTGGCTGGCAGCACGTGTGGGACCTCCCCTCCCTTGGCCACGAAAGGGCCGAAACGAACCCGTCTGCTGGCGCTGGGTCGAAAGACCCAAGGACTTGGCCGTGACCCTGGAGTCCTTGAAGCGCTCCAGCGCGTGGTCCGCTTTGTCACCAAACAGGCGACTGCCATCAAATGGCATGTCCATGAGTGAATTTTGGACGTCTGGCGAGAAGTTGGCAGATCTCAGCCAAGCATGGCGACGAATCGCCACCGTTGTGGACATCGCCCGTCCCAGCGAGTCGGTCGTGTCGAGACCACAACGGATCGAGTACCGCGCCGCATCCCGGCCTTCAACTAAGGCCCGTGTGAGCTTGTCCCGCACCTCCTGGGGACATTGCGGCAGACACTCCTCGACCGTATCCCACAGGGAGTGGGTGTAGCGGCCCAAGAGGCACGCGGTATTACAAGACCGCAGTCCAGCGCTCAAAGAGGAAAAGACCTTTTTACCAAACTGGTCATACCGCTTTGATTCCCTATCGGGCGGAGCCGACGGAAATGCGGACTGCGAAGTGGAGGCCTGGATCACCAGACTCTCCGGGGAGGGATGGGTGGATAAAAAGGCAGGGTCGTCCGAGCATGGACGGTGACGCCTCGCGACATTCCGGTCAACCGGCGCACCAGAAGCGGGCCTGGACCAGGTGCCTAAAAGGACATCCGACAGGGCCTCATTAAACGGCAGCAGAGGCTCCTGGGGGCATGACTGCGGTTTAAACACTTCGGTCAGAATGTTCGGCTTGACCTTCGCGACGGGGAGCTCAAGGTGCAAGGCCTTGGCAGCCCTCATCAGGACCACCGAATAGGCAGCACCTGCCTCAGACGCCACAGGGGACGGAGAGACAAACCCAGGGTTGGGCGACTCGTCCAGGCCACTGGCATCACCCAGATCACCTACCCAGTCCACATCATACTGGCAGGCACGGGATAGAGGGTCCTCAGACCCCTCCCAACCCTCTCCATACTCATCGTCATCATACCCATATTCTGGGTCGACGATATAGACGTCGGGGTCAACGGGCCCCATCGGCGTCGAATCCGGCGTCGGCCGACGCCGGTCCGACTCCGCGTCCGGAGTCGGGGAGGAAAGGGGGGTGGCGCCGCGCGGCGTCGGTGCCGTGGACCCGACGCCGGCCGGAGCCGACGGCGGAGTCGCTGCACCACGCGGGGGCGGTACCACGGGTTGGCCCACAGGAACCGACGCCGGAGAGGCCGGGAGACCAGCCGGCGACGAACCAGAGGGAACCAGCGGCGCCGGGGCCGGAGCCGCCGGCGGCGCCGGGGCAGGAGCACCCGAACCGCTCGGGCCCCCGGACGGGACCGACGGGCCCGCAGGCGCCGAAGGCCCCGCCGGAGAAGACCTCGCCCTCATAGCAATGAGGAAGGCCTCGATCTCCTCACGCGACGCGCCTTCCCCAGGGACCGACGGGTATGGGGTAGACGGCGTCGGCGACCCACGCGGGGCCGCGGGGGTGGGGTCACCCGAGCCCCCGGCCGCATTACGTGGGCGTCGGGGGGAGTCGGGGGTGCGATGGCGACGCCCCGACTTCTTGTGCTTACCTGACGAGCCGGAGGAATGGTGGCGACTCCCGGAGCGCCCATGGCGGCTCCGCGATCGTTCCCTCGACCGCTCCCTCGACCTCCGACCGGACCGGGACCGCTCTCGACGCGGGGCCGACACCCGGAGCTCGAGAAGCTTGCGGGACCGCTCCCGCCTAGCTTTTCCAGTCAAGGCCCGACAGTCGACGCAGGACTCCACGTCGTGGTCCGCGCCCAGACACCGGAGGCAGAGTCGATGGTGGTCGGTGACCGACATCATGCGGTCGCACTCGTCGCAGCTCTTAAACCCAGGCATCCTACCGGCACCGTAGAAAGATTAAGTTTAACAAACACTTGGTCAAAAGACCGGAGTACTGCTCTTCGGATCCGCGCTAACTGGCGCGGAAAAAAGAAGAACTGACGTCAGCGCGCGGAGGCGGCGTCTATATACTCCAGCGACGTCATCACGGCGCACGACGCCGACGACGCGGAGCCGCAGGGGACGCCTGCAGACGACGCCTACCGACGCGCAGGGGTACTGCTACGCAAAAGTTTCCGGATCCAGACTGACGCCTGGGGATATTCTAAGGTAAGGAATCTAATACTAACCTGTTTCTTTCAGATAAAGAGTTCATCACAGTGACATACTCCTTAGTCCTATTAATGTAGAAGCTAATAACACACAGGGGACACAACCATTGAAGTCTGTCCGCCTTTTTAGATGGATGCAGTGGGGAAATAAATGCAGGAAAAGTGATGCAAAGTGACACATGGAAAGGTACACAAGAAAGAAAGAATACACTGGCCCGGAGTACAAGCTTAGCCACACAAAAAGCGATGAAGACATGCAGCTCAGTAATACAAGGCGCAGAAGTGATTACATATGAAAAACAGATTTTATTGTTAAAAGTCAAGAATACAGCTGTGAAGAGCCTTGAAGGGAGCATGTATCAGGAAGTTAAAGGCTATATTTAGATCCAATTAAGAAAGCAGAAGGGAACATACGTGAATGCTCTCAAAAACATAACTTGGTGATTTGAACAATGAGGGCTGATCAGGCAAAGAAGGAAAGGACTTAGGCCCTTTAAGACTCAACGGGTCAAAATCAATACAAACAAAAGAACAGTTTTGACTGTAGCCGGTCAACTGGCTTTTCACAACAGGTAAAAACAAGCATTTGCAATGCAATTGGTCTAGCTTTACTGATAGTTTGGGGTATTGGCGTTGCAAATAATAAAGCAATGCCAATAGCTCATACTTTTAGTAATGCACGACCTCGTGCATTGCAAATGTTTGCGTAGTGAGCGAGGAACTAGCATTGTATGTCTCCGTGCAGTACCGCAAGCTGCTCCTAGAGGTCCCTAGTGAGCTCTTTTTTCAACCGTTGTTGTGTTGTAGGTTGCGAACTTGTACACTCTTGTCTATGTACGTTTCATTGGAAAATATATTCAAACAAACACCTTCTTCAGGACCACCTGAGATACAAACTTCTATCTGGTGGGCCAACTAGGGGGTTATCTGCCAATCACATTAAAAACCAATCAGGGCCAGCATGAACAAGTTATAATTTAACTTCCACAACAAACTCCAATGTTTCTCCTGCATATGGAAGAAAAGCCTTCACCAGTGAATAAAAGAGCATTCAGCAGGGATTAAGAACGTCCCACAACCGTGCTTTTGAGGGTTAATATGGCGACCTAATATCCCAACAGATAACACTACTTTATCCCTGTGAACATGCCGTCTATGCATTTGTGGGATATAATTTCAGATGGCCTTATTATACCCTTGATCCGCATGTGTTGGGGGATAAGAAAATGTCGTGCAAGGCTATTTTGAAGATTTGTTTCCATTTTCCCTCCAAGAATATAAATACAAGAAATATACAGATTTTTTTAATGTTAAGACAGCTAACAGTATAGTGGCGACAGATACAGACCATCTGTGCATGGAACAAAGGCCTCGAAATGTACTCTACCTTGATAGTTATCTGTTTCTTGTATTTTATTTTGAATGTACATAAGTTAATGTCCAGAGCGTTTCAATGTCTCCTGTCAAGTTGACTACATCTGCTTGTGTCCAACGTCCAAGTCGTGTTGTGTCATGCTCTCATGTATTCCTAAGTGGAATGCCATATCCGTGGTTAGGACAAACTTTCAGGGTCCTGTCCTACACAGTATAATATGGGATATTTCGACTTGGAACTCAAGCGAGCCCCAGGGCATACAGGGGCTGGAGTGCTGGTTATGATTGAAAGCATAAAGACAGGTACTCAATATCTACATGTAGGTTTATTTGATTGAAGAAAGATCCCAAACAGCTTCTTGCCAGACACAGCTGGACCAACTGTCAATGACGCCACAGAGATGACAACACGCCAGAATCTCTACAGCATCATAGAGATGTGCCATTCCAGGCAGCATCTCAATGGAATATAAGAACTATTGTTACTTACCTGTAAACAGGTGGTTCTCCAGTATTGGTGTCTTTCATAGATTCACATGCTTGAATATTCCCCGTCGTCGAAGTGGGAGTCCCACGGTATATAAAAATAGCAATAATGCTAATATAACATAAATGATAATATCATATAATAATAAAAAATAGAGATAATACACTGTAAAACCTCTAAATGGTAACTTCCATAGGAAGACATTACAAGAGAAAAAACTCATTTGTAACATATCAGTGTCATTATGTTGGTCCAAACTGCAGCCAATCAGGCTCAAGCACCCTCTAGAACCTTCTCCTCAGAAGCTCAAGCCCTCAGATTTTCGTAGCACTAGTAATAATAGCGCATGAGGAGAAGAGAGCCTCTGAGGGGAGGAAGGGTGGGTCGCATGTGAATCTATGAAAGACACCAATACTGGAGAACCACCTGTTTACAGGTAAGTAACAATAGTTCTTCTCCAGTATTAGGGGTGTCTTTCATAGATTCACATGCTTGAATAGAATAGATAGCAGTAACTCCTTAGAACTGGGATTGCTAAGCATCTTCACATGAAGTAAACACATAGCTTAAAAGCATATAGCAATCACAGAAGAAAAAAGGAGGAGGGAACAGAGGCTCACCTTATTTAAAGAGATGGCGAAGCACTGCTTGCCCCACTGCGGTATCCGCCTCGTTGATGGAATCCAAACAGTAATGTCTGGTAAAGGTGTGCCTATTCGACCACGTTGCCGCCCGGCAAATCTGGTGTAGAGGCACTCCGGCAAACAAGGCGGTGGAAGACCCCATCGCTTTCGTCGAATGTGCCTTCACAGGACACTGTAAAGGCTTGCCAGCTTGTTGGTGACAGTAGGATATGGCTGCTGAGAGCCATCTTGCAAGAGTTTGTTTTGTCACTGAATGTCCCCTTCGCATTCTTCCATATGCTACAAAAAGTTGATCTGATTTGCGGAAAGGGGCAGTTCTTGAAATGTAAAACTTAAGACAACGGCTGATGTCTAAAGAATGAAGGCGTTGTTCTGCCGGTGACTGTGGATTCGGGAAGAAAGTCTTCAAGAAGACAGGTTCGTTCAGATGGAAATCTGTAGGCACTTTAGGCAAAAAAGAGGGATTGGTACGAAGAGATACTCCATCGGCTTTAAATTGCAAATAAGGAGGCTTGATTGTGAAAGCGTGAAGATCGCTCACACGGCGAGAAGATGTTAGGGCCAAAAGCAAAACGACCTTCCAGGTAAGAAACTTGTTGTCTGCCCTGTGGATTGGCTCAAAAGGAGGCTTCATGAGCTGTGACAATACCACGTTGAGCTGCCATGCCGGAGGCGGGCGTCTGATAGGAGGAAACTTTCTGAAGAGACCTTTAAAGAATTGCCGGATAATTCTGGATGAGCAGAGAGAGGTTGAGCCATCATGTCTGAAACGTGAAATAGCTGCCAGAAAGACCCTCAAGGTGGCATGAGAGAGGCCAGACTGAGCAAGGCTTAGAAAGAAAGGCAACAGCTGTTCCGGGGCAGAAGTGAGTGGATGGACATTTGCTTCTGCGCACCAATGGCAAAACCGTTTCCACTTTAGCTTGTACGTTTGAACAGTTGAGGAAGCTCTAGCAGAAGCCAGAATCTCTCTGCATTCTTGGGGCATATCTAAGTTCGCGAATTCGAGGTATTCAGGTTCCATGCCCATAACTGAAGAGTGGTCGGGTCTGGATGGCAGACTTGGCCCTCGTCCATTGACAGAAGATCTGGACGTGGATGTAGACGAATGGGCGTGCATTGGGACAACAGAAGAAGTTCTGAGAACCAAGCCTGTCTGGGCCAACGAGGTGCGATCAGTATCAAGTGGCAGGGTTGCCTGCGCATCTTCCACAACGTCCTCGGCACCAATGGTATGGGAGGAAATGCATAGGCGAACAGGCCGCTCCAGTCCATGAGAAGGGCGTTTCCGCTGGACCCCGGATGAGGATGCCAGCTCGCAAAGGCGGGGCACTTCCGATTCAGTGGAGTGGCAAAAAGGTCTATCAGGGGACGACCCCAACGGCGGAACACCATGTCCAGAGTTTGTTGATGAAGCTCCCACTCGTGGGTCGATGATGTGGACCTGCTCAACGAATCCGCTAGGATGTTTGAAACCCCCGGCAGATGGACCGCCGTCAGGGAGATTCGATGACGAAGAGCCCAGTTCCAAATCTTCTGAGCTAGCCGAGACAAGGGCTGAGATCTTGTGCCGCCCTGTTTGTTCATGTAGTGCATGCTGGTTGTGTTGTCCGTTTGAACCAGCACGGACTCTCCTTGCACTACTGGCAGAAAGGATCTGAGAGCAAGGAAGATCGCCAGCAACTCCAATCTGTTGATATGCCATGTTCGTTGTGACGGTGTCCACTTTCCTTTGATTGAAAGGTCCAGGAGATGAGCTCCCCAACCCTCCATGGATGCATCTGTGGTCAGTGTTAGATCCGGAGGAAGGGCCAGAAAGGAAACTCCTTCGTTTAGGTTGGATGGTTCTCTCCACCAAAGGAGACTGTCTTTCATGCGAGACGAGACTATCACTAGATCGTTGAAGGATCCTGACACTTGGCGCCATTGCAGGTCTAGTTCCTCCTGAATAGGGCGAGTGCGGAGCCTGCAGTTCGGGAGTAGAGCGATGCAGGACGACGCCATCCCCAGAAAGGACTTCAACATGCGCACAGAAACTGACTGTTTTGAACGGATGAGGGTGACCAGACGTACTATCTTCACCTGTCGTTCTTGGGAAACGAAGGCTTTTGATAATTCCGTGTCGAGAATGGCACCCAGGAAGTTTCTCCTTTGTGATGGTGTTAAATGTGACTTGTCCACGTTGATGGTCAACCCCAGTGACTCGAAAGTCCGTAGGCAGAGACTTGTGTCGTGAGCCAGCTGTAGAGGAGACGGAGATTTCAGGAGGCAATCGTCCAGATAAGGAAAAATCTGCACTCCTTGAAGACGTAGATAAGCCATGACTGGGGCCAGGACCTTCGTGAAAACACGAGGCGCCGAGCGCAGGCCAAAAGGCAGCACCTTAATTGGTAATGGACAGTGCCCACCTTGAACCTCAGAAATTGGCGATGCTGTTGAAGAATCGGCACATGAAAATAGGCGTCTTGCAGATCTATCGTGGACAGGAAATCTCCGCTGCAGAGAAGCCGCAAGACTTCTGACAATGTGAGCATGCGGAAAGACTGCTGTTTCAGAAAGAAATTGAGCGCCCTCAAATCCAGTATAGGCCGCCACTCTCCCGTCTTCTTGGCAATGAGGAAAAAACGTGAGTAGAAACCTGTCCCTTGTTGTGATATAGGAACCACTTCGACTGCATCTTTTAGTATGAGAAGACGAACTTGATGTTGCAATTCTAGGAAATGGGGAGGTGGCGGGCCTGATGGCGGAGAATGAGGAGGAATCTCTGTGAACTCCAAGGCATGACCCTTGCGAACAATGACCAATACCCATTGGTCCGATGTTATCAGAGACCATTGGGAATAAAACTGCGAGATTCTCCCTCCAACTCCTTGTGTGACATGAGAGTCACTGGCGTTTGTTGTTGGCACCCCTATAAGTTGGTTTTCCTTTATAGGGTCTTGACTGATTTTGGCGAGTAGACTGTTGGGAGGAGTAACGTTGATTGCCTTGGTTGAATTGGCGGTACTGAGTGTGTCCTCCTCGAAAAGTTGTGGAAGACGAACCTCTCCCACGCGCGCCACGAAAGGGCTGCTTCTTAAATTGTAAGGAGACTAGCGATTTTGCTGTATCGGTGTCCTTTTTAATTGACTCAAGCGCCTCGTCAATGTGAGCGCCAAAAAGAGATTCACCGTCATAGGGCATGTCGAGTATCTTCGACTGGACCTCTTGCCGGAAAGAAGTGGATTTAAGCCAGCCCTGGCGGCGGAGAGCCGCAGCACTGGCGAGGATGCGAAATCCCGTACTCGCCAAATCAATCGCACAGTCGATCATTTCCTCTGACGCCCTCATGCCATCCTGAAGAACTTGTTGGGCTTCCGCTCTGGACGCTTCCGGTATTAGTGAAACGAATGCGGAAATATCAGACCACATTTGCCTGTCGAAACGACCTAGAATGGCCAATGCATTTGCAGCGCGTACAGACGTAGAGGACATGGTGGAAAATTTCTTCCCAATGGCGTCCAAACGTCGACCCTCTCTATCAGGTGGAGTAGTGAGAGGAGTTGCCGGATTACGGGATCGTCGCTGTGCCGCCTGTGTGACCACCGAGTCTGGTTTGGGATGCGACAGCAAACTAGCAGGTGAACCAGCCGGAGCCTTGTACTTCTTTTCCAGGCGAGGGACTTGTGCAGGCAAGGAGTTAGGAGAGTGCATAATCCTCATCCCTTCTTTCCATACAAATTCTATGATTGGTATGGTGTGAATTTGTTTGTACGGTTTGTTCTTGAAATCGTAGAGAAAGCAATCTTCTTGCCGTTGTTCTCTCGGCAATTTAAAGCGGTCCGCCGCTTTATTCATCAGTACATGGAAGCTTGCTATATCAACAGGAGGCGAATCACCTGCCTCTGGCTGTTGCGGAGAAGGTGTCTGTATCCGATAGTCGTCGTATTCCGCCATATCTGGATCCTGCTCATCGTCAGTATCCTGGTGTAATTCCCCCTCTTCGCTGTCCGACTCATCCACCCCGTGTGCCCCAGGTTGCGGAGTAAAAGGGGGGTTAGGGCGGGTAAGCTCTGGCAAAACAGGCTGCTCCGAAGACTGCGGATGGGTGGCAGGGCCTGAGTCCTCCGCAGGAGCGTGGCTTGGAGTACCTTGAGGGGTAGGCGGAAACCTTCGATTGTAGTCATCCAGCATATGCTGGAGGTTTGAAAACAAAGAAACTGGGAAAGATGCCATAGGAAACTGGACAAATTGGTCATCCGGTTGGACCACTGGAGTCTTGACATTTTATGATTAACTCCGATGGACTGTGAGCTTCATCGTCATCATCGTCCCCCATAGATCCAGTCTCGTGATCAGTAGCCATCAAAGGTGAGGGTAATTGGAGATCAGGAGGTGGCAACTGCAGAGAAGAATCCCTGCCAAAGGTCAAGGAAGGCAGTGGTACCAGAGGCATGGTGGCAAAAGAACCCAATCCTGACGAGGATCCTGAACATGCCGCAGATGATAACGCCATCGTCGACGAGGTAGTGCCCACTGAGGGATTCGTCGTCGACGGTATCGTCGTCGACGGAACGTGCGTCGACGGAGTCTTCGTTGCTGGGATCTGCGGAGACGGCAGCCTCGTCGACGGTATCTTCGTCGACGGCATCGTCGTCGACGGTACCTTCCGTCGACGGAACCGGCGTTGCCTTCTTCGACGACGACGCCGTCGTCGAGGAGCTGGTCGACGGAGCACTCGACGTCGACGGGACTCTGGTCGACGGAACAATCGTTGCCTTCTTCGTCGACGAAGCCGACGTCGACGAGGTGGTCGACGGAGAGGCTGACGTCGACGGGACCTTCGTCGACGATGAATCCTTCGACGTCGAAGAGGATTTCTTCGTCGACGGCAATTTCGTCGCCGACGAGACAATAGGGATCGTCGACGGGATCGTAGGAGCTCTCGTCGACGTAGAAGACGTCGACATCACCATCGTCGACGACGAGGAAGCAGACGTCGTCGTCACAGAGGTCGTCGACGAAGACAGCAAAGCCAATCTTGTGGACGGAACGGTCGTCGACGAGCCCGTCGACGACCGGGGTGTCAAGACTGTCAGAATGCTTATAGAGCCTGGACAAGACGCCTGAGAGCCAGGTCTCGTGGGCGTTGACACAGAAGCCATAGAACTTGAAGATTGTGCCACAGGTAAAGCCAGCTTTTTCTTCTCCTTCAGAAAAGGAGAAGGTAAGCCTTGAACACTCCCACGCTTGGAAGGGACAGTGGAACAGCCTGACTGAAGACTTTCTGCGTCTGACAGAACATCCTCTTTATCTTGGAGGCGCTTCAACCATATAAGAAGACGACCTTCCCTGTCTCTGAGAGTCTTAGAAGGAAGAGCTCTACAGAATTTACATTCATCCACCTTGTGGTCAGGGTACAGGCAGTAAATACACTTTTGGTGGGGGTCCTTCTCAAACAACCGTAGTTTCCCACATGAAGAGCAAGCTCTAAACAAAGACTTCTTACTTGACATTCTGGAAGAAATAAGTTTAAGAGACAAACTTTGAAGAAAACTGAGCAGAGCTCAGGGAGACTCCCTTCACACGACGTGCGGTAGAAAATCTGAGGGCTTGAGCTTCTGAGGAGAAGGTTCTAGAGGGTGCTTGAGCCTGATTGGCTGCAGTTTGGACCAACATAATGACACTGATATGTTACAAATGAGTTTTTTCTCTTGTAATGTCTTCCTATGGAAGTTACCATTTAGAGGTTTTACAGTGTATTATCTCTATTTTTTATTATTATATGATATTATCATTTATGTTATATTAGCATTATTGCTATTTTTATATACCGTGGGACTCCCACTTCGACGACGGGGAATATTCAAGCATGTGAATCTATGAAAGACACCCCTAATACTGGAGAAGAACAATAGTTACTTACCTGTAATCTGTGGTTCTCCAGTATTGGTGTCTTTCATAGATTCACATGCCTGAATCATTCCCCGTCGTCGGAGTAGGAGTCCCACGGTATATAAAAAAGTAGTAATAAGCCATTTGTACATAGCAAATAACAGTTACAATAAACCAGGAAGTGAAGTAGCCTCAGCTACCAATGAAAAACTTCCACATTAGTGACCATCCAAGTCATTATGTTAGACCAAACTGCAGCCAATAAGGCCACAGCTCCCACCTAGGTATTCTCCCCAGAGACCCAGGCTGTCAGATTTTTGTAGCACTGGAGTGTACCAGAGTATATAGAGCTATATCATAACAGTCTGGGTGAGACTCTGAGGGGAGGTGGGTGGGTGCATGTGAATCTATGAAAGACACCAATACTGGAGAACCACAGATTACAGGTAAGTAACTATTGTTCTTCTCCAGTATTTGGGGTGTCTTTCATAGATTCACATGCCTGAATCCGAGTAGTTAGCAGTAACATAATATGTCGCTCTTATACGCCAAAACATAGGTATCATGCATAAACAGAAAGCAATGCAACATCATAAGAAAGCGTAAAGAGCGGAAAGGAGGTGGGAGAGAACACCAGAGGCTCACCTTACTGAAACAGATTTCGCAGGACTGCTCTCCCCACCGAGGCATCGGTGTCGCTTGAAGAATCCAGACAGTAATGCCTCGTGAATGTGTGCCTGCTGGACCATGTTGCTGCTCTGCAAATATGCGGGAGAGGCACACCAGCAAATAGCGCAGTTGAAGAGGAGACTGCTCTTGTAGAATGGGCTCTAGGTAAGGTCTGTAAGGGTTTACCTGCTTGTTGATGGCATAACCCTATCGTGGATGAGACCCACCTGGCTATAGTCTGTTTTGAAACAGCACACCCTTGTCTTGGTCTACCATATGCCACGAATAGCTGATCCGTCTTCCTGATGGCAGCTGTTTTTGAAAGATAAAATTTAAGGCATCTCTTAATGTCTAATGTGTGTAAAGTCCGCTCAGCTGGTGACTGCGGATTGGGAAAAAATGTCTTAAGTATCACAGGCTCATTGAGATGGAAATCCGATGGTACTTTGGGCATGTACTTCGGGTTGGTGCGTAGTACCACAGAGTCAGGTGTGAATTGCAAGAATGGTGGCTTAATGGTGAATGCTTGCATGTCACTCACTCGTCTGGCTGATGTTAGTGCCAGCAGCAATGCAACCTTCCAAGTGATGAACTTGAGATCGACCTTATGAATAGGCTCAAAGGGATGGCGAAGAAGCTGTGCTAGGACTATATTTAAATGCCAAGATGGAGGTGGCCGGCGTACAGGTGGAAACATACGAAATAAGCCTTTAAAGAATTGTTGTATTATCCTTGAGGAGTATAGAGAAGTCTTACCGTCCTGACGGTATCGTGATATGGCGGCTAAGAACACTTTGAGTGTTGAGTGCGCCAAACCTGATTTAGCGAGTTGCAGAAAGAAGGGTAATATCTCTTCTGGCTTCGCAGTCATTGGATGCAAATTCATAGTTTGGCACCAAACACAGAAACGTTTCCACTTTAGTTTGTAAGTTTTGTTTGTGGAAGGCGCCCTAGCATTGGTCAGGACTTCCTGACAGTCTTGTGGAATGTTCAAGTGCGCAAATTCGTGGTGTTGAGGAGCCAAGCCGATAATTTCAGAGATTGAGGGTCTGGATGAAACACCTTGCCTTCTTGGATTGTTAGAAGGTGTGGAATTCTGGGCAGTTGGATTGGCTCGCATTCTGATAGAAGGAGAAGCTGCGTGAACCAATATTGTCGTGGCCACCGTGGAGCAATCAGGATAATTCGACACGGTTGCTTTCTCATTTTCTTGATGACCTTGGGTATGAGTGGAATTGGCGGGAAGGCGTAGGCAAAGATCCGTTCCCAATTGAGTGAGAGAGCGTCCCCGCAAGAGTCCTTGTGGGGAATCCAGCTCGCAAAGTGAGTACATTTCTTGTTCTGAGAAGTTGCAAACAGGTCCAGATCGGGGAGACCCCATCTCTGGAAGATCCGATCCAGCGCCGGCTGATGCAGTTCCCATTCGTGAGTGCTGTTCTTGGATCTGCTCAGCGAATCTGCCAATACATTGGCTACTCCCGGAACATGCACCGCTGACAAGTTGATGTCGTGATCCAGAGCCCAAGTCCAGATCTCTTGAGCCTGTTGAGACAACCGGGCTGATCTTGTGCCCCCCTGCTTGTTCAGGTAATGCATGCTCGTTGTGTTGTCTGTTCGAATCAACACTGTGGAGCCTTGTAGGATTGCCAGAAAGGATTTTAGGGCGAGGAAAATGGCTCGTAACTCCAGCAGATTGATGTGCCATTTCTTTTGTTGAGCGTCCCATTTGCCGCTGATCGTCATCCCTTGAAGGTGAGCGCCCCAACCTTCTAGGGAGGCATCCGTGGTCAAGATGAATCTTGGGACCTCTGCGAGGAAGGCACAGCCGATTTGTAGGTTGCGTGCCTGACTCCACCACCGGATTGTGTCCTTCATTCGAGGCGTCAGTGTAATGAGATCCTCGAAGGACCCCGATACCTGCACCCATTGGTGACTGAGCTCCTCTTGTAATGGTCTCATCCTCAGACGACAGTTTGGAGTGAGAGGGATGCACGAAGAGATCATCCCTAGGAAAGATTTGAATCTCCGGACAGAAACGTACTCTTTTCTGAGGAGTGTGGTGGCCATCGTCCTGATCTTTCGCTGCCTTTCGTTTGAAATGAAGACCTGGGCGAGCTTGGAATCCAGTGTTGCTCCTAAGAAGGACTTTCTTTGAGATGGAATTAGATCTGACTTCTCGAAGTTCACTGAAAACCCCAGGCTTTGAAAGAGGCAAAGGCATTTTTGGACATGGTCGTTTGCTGTGGCGAAGGAATTGGCCTTGATAAGGCAATCGTCCAGATAAGGGTATATTTGAATTCCCTGCAATCGTAGGTGCGCCGCTACGGGTGCTAGCATTTTCGTGAATACTCTCGGGGCTGAACGTAGCCCAAAGGGAAGCACCTTGAATTGGAAATCCCTGCCAGCCACTCTGAACCTTAGGAACTTCCTGTGTCTGGGGAAGATAGGGACGTGGAAGTAGGCATCCTGAAGGTCGAGTGTTGCCAAGTGGTCCCCTTCTGCCAAAAACTGTAGGATCTCCTGGAGTGTTAACATTCTGAACGTTAATTTTTTGATGAATTTGTTTAGGGCACGCAAATCGAGGATTGGGCGCCATTCCCCTGATTTTTTGCGTATCAAGAAAAAACGAGAGTAGAAACCTGTCCCTCTCTGGTGTCGAGGTACTCTCTCGATTGCCCCTTTTCGAATCATGGAATTGATTTGGATGAAGAGTTCCTTGAGATGTGCTGGGGGCGGCCCTTTTGGAGGAGAATTTGGAGGGGTTTTTACAAATTCTAAAATGTGTCCCTTGGATACCACATCCAGCACCCATTTGTCTGTAGTAATCTTGGACCATTTTGAGTAATGTTGGGATATTCTTCCTCCAATTTGTTTTTGGCGGGGACACTTTGGCGGCAGGAAGTGAACCTCACTTCTTGTTGGTGTTATCTCTTCCACGATATGTTGGTTTTCCTTGGGGCTGTGTGTAAGAGTTACGTCTTTGGCCATAAGGCTGTTGCTTGTATGGCTGGTACCTCTGTGTGTTTTGAGAAGAGGTGTAGTTACGCTGTTGGTAGTATCCTCCCCTATTGGAGAAATTTCCCCTTCCTCTTGTGCCACGAAAGGAAGATTTACGAAACTGCAGAGTGCCCAAAGATCGTGCAGTTTCAGTATCCTTTTTGATGGCCTGCAAAGCTTCATCCACGTGCGAGCCGAATAGGAACTCGCCATCATAAGGCATGTTTAAGACCTTGGACTGTACTTCATGTCTAAAAGATGTAGATTTTAACCATCCCTCTCTCCGAAGGACTGCGGCTCCTGCCAATTGTCTGAAGCCTGTAGCTGCTACATCCACTGCGGCGTCAATGATCTCTGAAGACGCACACTCCCCTTCTTGTAGGATTTTGATCGCCTCAGACCGGTCCGGTTCAGGCAGTTTGTTAATATAAGGCGAAATGTCAGACCACATTTGCCTATCGTATCGGCCAAGAATCGCCATAGAATTAGCAACCCTGACTGTGGTTGCTGCCATAGTGGAGACTTTTTTGCCAATGGTATCGAGTCGTCTTCCGTCTCTATCTGTAGGCGTGGAGATTTGAGATGATGGGTTTTTCGCCCTTTTTTGAGCTGCTTGTGCAATGACTGAGTCTGTCTTGGCCTGTCCAATCAGGCAAGCCGGTGAAGAAGCAGGCGCTCTGTATTTTTTATCCACTCGTGGCAAAACTGGAGGTAAAGAGTTTGGAGTGGCCATGATCTTCAGACCTTCTTTCCAAATAAACTCTATGATCGGTATCGACCAGCTCTGTCTTTGGGAGAGATTCTTGAAATCATACAGGAAACAATCATCCTGTTTTGTCTCCATAGTAATGAGAAATCGTTTGGTAGCGTTATCCATAATTCTATGGAAATTTGCAATATCCACCGGTGGTGATTCAGCCTTCGGCTGTTCATCTGGAGCAGGGGAGTCAGCCTGATAATCTTCATACTCCGACGAATCCGAGTCATCCAATTCTCCCTCTTCATGAGCCTCCTCTTCAGAGACGTCGTCCACCGGTTGAGTAGATGGTACCGGTATGGATGGGGCATGTACCGATTCTTCCCTGGTAGGAGGGACTGAATGCGGAGTACCTCTAGGCGGGGGGGAAGTGATGTGTGATTCGCCCGATTCCGAGGGCGGAAATCGTTGATAATAATCATCCAACATGGACATCAAATTTCTGAATAATTCCATGGGCATTTGTGTCCCTGACGGGGGTGCAGGATCCAACTCTGTGTGTTGCGTCACCTGCTCCTCCTCCTCTTGTTCCTTAACGTGTATGAGTAAGTCAGATGGACTTGTAGCTGCCGGAAACAAGTCTCCATCAGAGTCCTCGTCGGAATCCAAAAGCCTGTCTGGCATCGTGAGTGGTGACATACCTGCAGACTGTAATGGGCGTTGTAAAATCGCAGCAGTGGTTGCTGGAGAAGGCAACAATATGGTGCTGCTCTTTGCCGACCATACTTGAAGATCTGTGCAAGTTGACAGTCTTGGCGTCATTGGATTCCCTTGGTCCTGTGGCATAGACTTTGCTTTGAGGGACGAACTCGCCGTCGTCGACGACTGTGGCTGGAGAGGCCTCGTCGACGATCCATTTTTCGATGTCGTCGACGTCGTCGTCGACGGAACAATTTTCGTCGTCGACGGGACAATTTTCTTCGTCGACGGGGCCGTCGACGGGGCCGTCGACGGGGCCGTCGACGGGGCCGTCGACGGCGTCGTCTTCTTCGTCGACGAGGCCGTCGTCGACGACGGCCCCGTCGACGGGGCCGTCGACGGTGTCTTCTTCGTCGACGGTTGGATCGTCGACGGAGTCTTCTTCGTCGACGATGAGTCCGTCGACGGGTGCTTCGGCGACGGTGAAGCCGTCGACGGCAAGGCTTTCGTCGTCGACGGTAGTGTCATCGTCGACGGGATGGGCTTTTTCGACGCTGGAGAGGGCTTCGTCGACGGAGGCTCGTCGACGGTAGGAATTTTCTTCGTCGACGAGATGGGACGAATTTGAACATGCACATAAGTAGGTGAGGACACTGAGGACACCACCAAAGAGGGTTTTGGTGAGGAGTAGGTCACAGTAGAAGTCACTGTAGTGGCAGTCTGACAGGAAACCGGCAGAGAAGGTGCTGCCTTGGTTGTAGGCCTCTGAGGTGACAATAAAGGGACAGCCTTTTTAATGACAGGCTGTTTGACAGATTTTTGACAGGCTTTCTTCACCTTAGAAGTTGAAGGATCCACAGCAGCGTGCTGGGCCTGTTTCGCCACCTTAGCCTTAGGGGTAGTTACTGTACCCTCAGCTATTCTCTTCCTTGATCCCATAGAGGACATAGAGGCCAAACTTCCTACCTCAGAGAGTGGCAAGTCCTTGTCCTTATTCCGTTGTATCCATAGTAGGAGGCGACCCTCTCTGTCCTTGAGGGTTTTAGTTGGAAAAGTGCGACAAATCTTGCATTCCTTAGCCTGATGGTCTGGATACAAGCAGTAAATGCAGAGAGAATGAGGGTCTTCCTTGAAGAGCCTTGCCTTGCCACATGAGTCACAAGCCCTGAAAAGGGACTTAGATGTGGACATGTTGGAAAGAAGAAACTTTCAAAATTTCAAAGTTGAAGAAGAAAAAACTGAGCAGAGCTCAGAGAGACTCCCTATCACACGACGTGCGGTAAAAAATCTGACAGCCTGGGTCTCTGGGGAGAATACCTAGGTGGGAGCTGTGGCCTTATTGGCTGCAGTTTGGTCTAACATAATGACTTGGATGGTCACTAATGTGGAAGTTTTTCATTGGTAGCTGAGGCTACTTCACTTCCTGGTTTATTGTAACTGTTATTTGCTATGTACAAATGGCTTATTACTACTTTTTTATATACCGTGGGACTCCTACTCCGACGACGGGGAATGATTCAGGCATGTGAATCTATGAAAGACACCCCAAATACTGGAGAACACATCTTCCCCCCTTTGCAATAAAAACGAATACAAATTAAAATAAAACAAACAAAAATAAGTAATAACATTAAGCAAAGCACAGTAAACATAGCAAAATACATTATGAAGTCAAGAAACAATCACTCGTATACGCTGGAAGTCTTCTTCCACCAGCTCCCCTCAAGACATGTGAAACATCACCAAACCCATCTCCCTCCCCTGGACACATACCATGTTCATCAGGCCCAGTTACCTGTTCACAGGAGAAAGAATCAACAGGCTGTTCTCTAGAAAACTCTCCATCATCCATCAACATCCATGGTGAACAGTGCTGACAATCAGAATTATCCTCCAAATTTTCCACATGTTTGCAATCTCTTCTTTGATAGAACGCCACCCGCCTCAAATTCCATACTAGTCCATTGGTTAACCTAACCCAATTTCCTCCAACAGCTTTAACTTTGAATGGCCCTTTAAACTTGTTCAGAAAATTGTTATGTCCACCAGGTTTCACTTTGACCCAATCCCCAACATCAATGAAAAGTCTGTTCTCAGCACTCAACTTGTCACGCTTTGATTCTCTCACCATTGTTTTTTCTCGCATCCACGAGGGAAGCAACTTAGTGCCAGCCTCCCTCCCCCGCATCATTTCAAATGGACTTTTCCCCAAAACAGTGTTTACAGTAGTGCGATACGCCCAAAGCATTTCATTCACAGACTCAAGCACAGGTAGACCAGCACCAAATGCTAATTGCATGGTACCTTTAACCATACGGTTAATGCGCTCAACAAGTCCATTTCCCTGCGGATTGTACAAGTAACAACATGTGTGCTTTATACCAGCAGAATCCAAAAAAAACTTCATTTCAGTTGAAGTTAGCTGTGTTCCATTGTCAGTAAGCAAAATAGAAGGAAATCCTTTCCTCTTAAAAATGTCAGATAAAACAGCAATTGTAGCCTTGGTTGTAATACTACTCATGAATGCAACCTCAACCCATTTTGATTTAGCATCCACCAAAACAACAGCATATCTCTCACTCTCTTTTAGAAAGGAAAGAGGACCAATGAAATCTAAACATACCTTTTCCCAAACTTCATCAGCCGAAGAAACATGCTGGGGCTCATCCGACGATCCAATGCCAACTCTCAAACTTTTTTCTGACTCCTTGCACGCCACACATTTTTCCACCCAATCTTTCACCTGCTGATCCATAGAAGGCCACCAATAAACCTCCCTCAATCTCTTCGTCGTCATAGTTTGCCCCAAATGACCCTCATGTGCCAAACTGATCAGTCTAGCACGCAAACTCAACGGTGGTACAAACTTATCTTGACGCATAATCACGCCATCATCAGTAACAGATAATTGATCCACAATCTTTAAAAAAGGTCTCACACAAAGTGGAAGACTACTCTCTCTTCTGATATTACCCTTCATCAACCTAACAACACCCATCAAAGTTGCGTCCTCCTCCATCTCCTTAATCCAAGTCTTCCTTTGAATGGCATTAGCAAAACCTTCCAACGCATCGTCAACACTTGCCACAACTTCCTCTGTCGAAAAATCAGCTACCACCGCTTCTTTATCTGGAAGCCTTGACAAACAGCCTGGAACATACTCTACCTTGCAGTCAAATTCTTGCAATTTCACAGCAAGCCTCGCCAATCTACCAGAACAATTGCTTACTACCTGTGGAACTGGCTCTTGGAACAGTCGCCCCTTGGAAAGGCTTTGTGGGTTCCACCACTGCAGACAGCGGTAAGTGCGACTGTCTAGCAACACTAGGGGCCAGATGTAGGTAATTCCGATTTACCTACTCTTAAATACCGAATCATACCGATTCGGTATTTAAGAGTAGGTAAATTGGAAGTGGGCAGATGCAGGTAATTGTAATTTCACAATTACCGATTCTGTAAGATTCGGTATTTACCGATTCTGTAAATACCGAATCGGTATTTCCCATTGATTCCTATAGGCCTTGAAGCCCATAGGAATCAATGGGGCATACCGATTCTGTATTTACATAATCGGTAAATACCGAATCCTGGCAGGGGGAACGGGGTGTCACTTTGACACCCTGTAGCACCCCAATTGCAGGCTTGTGTGCCATGTGGCAGACATACATGCCCTAAGGGCATGTCTGTGTGTCCCATGGCATAGGTGTACATGCACAGATGTGCATGTACACTGGAATTCGGTATTTTACCACCCAATAGGATTGGGTGGTAAATTAAGAATTCCTAAGGGCCTGTGGCACTGCAAACTGTGCCACCTACATATGGATTAACAGAATCGGTATATTTACCGATTCGGAAAAATACCGAAACGGTAAATTTACCGAATCGGTAAATATACCGATTCTGTAAATTCCGAGCCACCTACATGTCAAAAGCCAAATACCGGTCGGTAACAGCCGGAATCGGCCATTACCGACCGGTATTTGGCTACCTACATCTGGCCCTAGGTCTTTTAGTTGTCCTTGAGCTGGGTTCCACTGGCGTGCTAGGCATTCAATCAATCACTCAATCATGCCATTTGTAAATGTAAATGTAAATGTAGGTGTACTTATATAGCGCAAACCTGTCACCCAAAGGGCATCCTGGCGCTTGCTTAGGGAACCCGTCCTGGTATTCCCCTGTGAGCAACCCCGGCAGGGTGTCCACAAGGTGAAAGCCAGGCATCCCGCCACGAGGGGCCGTAGTGGAGATTAAGCAAGCTATTGCCCAGAGTTGCAGAGTGTGACCCTGTAATTCGAGTAGGCACCGGAGCGAGAATTGTCGAGTCCGTGGAATTTTGAGCCCAAGACCCGCCGAGGCGGGGAATCGAACCCTGGTCCACAGTTGATCTCAGCTTCTGGGTCTGCCGCCTCTAACCACTGAGCCACGCTTCTCCACTCTTTGTATAGCGCACTACTCACCCGGGAGGGTCTCAAGGCGCTTGGGGGGAGGGGTATGCTACTGCTCGAACAGCCAGGTCTTGAGTTGTTTCCTGAAGGCGAGATGGTCCTGGGTCAGCCGAAGGTGGATGGGGAGGGAGTTCCAAGTCTTGGCAGCCAGGTAAGAGAAGGATCTTCCTCCGGCGGTGGCTCTTCGGATGCGTGGTACGGCTGCGAGGGCGAGGCTGGTGGACCGTAGCTGGCGGGTGGGCGTGTAGAAGGTCAGGCGGTCGTTGAGGTACTTGGGGCCCAGGTCGTGGAGAGACTTCCTGTAAGGGGCGCATTTGAAGCCGAGTATGAGGGGCAATGAATATGCAGGAGGCCATCATGCCTATAAGCTGCATGAACGCTCAAGCTGGCAGGGAGTGTTGTGGCTGAAATCTTTGAATGAGAGATCGTATGTTGGCTATCCTGGCTGGATTTGGATATGCCTTTGCTACTGAGGTGTTTATTGTTGCTCCCAGATATTGCTGTATGTGGGAGGGTTGCAGATGTGATTTTGGGTAATTTATTGAAAATCCTAGATTGTGCAGTAGCTGGATTGTCCGTGAGGTATGGCTGGCACACTGTACGTACGAGTTGGCTTTTATGATCCAATCATCGAGGTAGGGGAACACATGGATGTGTTAGCTTCTCAGGTGTGCTGCCACTACTGCTAGGCATTTTGTAAACACCCTTGGTGCTGTGGTTACCCCGAAGGGGAGGACTTTGAATTGATAGTGCTGACCTTCTATTGTGAACCTGAGGTATTTCCTGTGAGCTGGATGGATGGGAATGTGAAAGTATGCATCCTTGAGGTCTAATGTTGCGAGGAAGTCATCTTGCTGGAGTAGTGGGAGTACCTGTTGTAGAGTGATCATGTGGAAATGATCTGAGTGGATGTATTGGTTCAAAGGTCGGATGTCCAATATTGGTCTGAGTCAGCCGTCTTTTTTGGGAATGAGGAAGTATAGAGAGAATACCCCTGTCCCTTGATGTTGTAATTGGACTGGCTCTATTGCACCTTTTTCTAGCATGGATTTCACCTCCTGTTGTAACAGCGTGATGTGTTCTTTGGACATTGGGTGTTTGGGTGGCATGTTGGGTGGAGTAGATTTGAGTTCCAGGCAGTAACCATACTGGATCATTTGTCTCACCCACCTGTCTGTAGTAACGGTATTCCAGACTGGTAGGAATTGTGTTAATCTTCCTCCGACTGGTGTTAAGTGGTCTGGAGGGAGTGTGAGAAAGTCACTGTTTGGTGGCAGGGGGAGGCTTGGGTGTTATTATTACCACGTCCTCTGCCCTTGTTATTGTTTCCTCTATAACTTCCTCTATTGGAGCCTTTATTAAAGGTGCCTTCTGTATTACTTTTATAGATGAAGATGCTTGTGATGTGTTGCCTCTGGCTGAGCCTCGAAAGGAGGAGCGACGAAAAGAGGTTCTAGACTGTTGAAATTGAAGTGCACCCATGGACTTAGCCCTGTCAGTGTCCTAAAATGGTATCTAGCGCAGGTCCAAATAAGAAATCCTGGTTAATTGGTTGATTGAGTATGGTAGACTGCACTTCATTTTTAAAACCTGAAATGCGAAGCCAGGCATGCCTGCGTAGCAATACACTAATGTTGACAGACCTAGCGGCTGTATAAGCTACATCAAGGGCGCATTTTATGGATGCGTTAGTAATGAATTTCCCTTCCTGTATTAGGTCATTAGCTTTTGCCTTATATGGTTCTTGTAGGTGTTGTAGTAATCCCTCCAGTTCGTCATAGCGTGCTATGAGAGCTTGTGTATTGGCAATCCTCCAGGTATTTGCTGCCTGAGAGGCCACTCTCTTCCCTGATGCTTCTAGAATTTTTGACTCCTTGTCAGGAGGGGGAGTGTAGGAAGGTAGAGCCCTGACTATGGTTGCCCCCAACTTTTTGCCTGGTGTTTTGCTGGTTTTCTGACTTAGTTGACCTGAGGCCCTGCTATTCAGGACCTCAGGCCCACTGCTCTCTCTGTAAAATGGATTCCATGTACCTTAGGTACATATCTAAATTGGATACTGAGCCACCTTATCAGTCCCTGTACAGTGTACCTTAGGTACCCAGGGCATAGGTGTACCCAGGGCCTACCAGGGGCTGCAGCATGTATTATGCCACCCCTGGCTGGCCATCCAAATCTGACACAACTGGCTGCTTGACAGCTGGGGCAAGGTGGTGTAATCACCCTTTGCTTTAGATATAGTATACCTATATCTAACCCTAAAATGGACACACAGATCTCCTATCAGTCACTCCTATGGCAGGCCTTAACAATCCTGAAGGCAGAGTGCTTGGAATCGTGTGAGATGGTGCTCTGGCATGAGCTGAGCCTGTCTGCGGCTTTCGGGATCTATCCCTTAGCCGTTTCCATGATATCGCATACCATATACTCTTAAGTGCATTATAATCCTCGCGGTTATGTGCCAACTCTGGTATCGCTTTATCAAAACATGTCGAGTAAGGTGTCATACGAATTGGAATACTAACCCCTCGCCAATTCTGGCGACGGGGTTAGCATTCCACCCTTCTAGAGGGACACGACATGTATGTAACCCCTAACCCCGGTTAAAGTCAGACAGAGCCTTAGCATCCACAAAATGGATGCTGCCACCGAGACACAAGTCTGCCCTCCTGCTGCTGGGAGTCCTCCCAGAGCAGGAGATAAGGACAAAGGGTTTCCTGCCAGGGGCGGTGCCAGCACCGTCCCAGACAGGGTTTTGTGTATTGTAGGTAGGCAGGGCTTTAGAGGAAGGTGACTGCACGTGGCACCCCGGTGCTCACTGTGCATAGGCTGGCTGGAACCAGTTCCAGGGTCACTCCAGACCCTGTGCTGGGGAAAAGCCCGCCAAGGAGGTGGGTGTAACCACCCCCCTCCTAGTCCCACCCCTAGGGCAGGACTTAGTCGCGTGCCAGCCCCTTTTTACAGGATAAAGGTAGGAACTGGCCCCCTTCCAAATCAGATCATCTTTGAATCCTGAAACTACTTTCCACGAAAGGAACTCAAGACTTCTTCCTAAGATTTCTCCCTTGTGACTAAGGAGTAGTCACCCTGCATCCGCAGGCACCATCTACAGAACACTGCGGTCTGCTGCAAGTCCTTCCTCCGGAATCCGACTGCCCAGCTCGACGAGAACCGGCTTCCCTGGCACCTCTGACCTCTACCTGCATCATCAGTCACGCTGAGATTCGTGGGTGTGACGAGACCTCGAGGGACCGGCCATCTGCAAGACTGCACGACTTCTGAACAACAAGCCCGCCGAGTGAATTCCTGGTGAGTGCTTTGGGGTCCGAGAAGCCCCCACCCTGAGCAGCTCCAGCACCAAAGAGCAGCCCCCCAGCATCTCCACGATCTGCGTGGGGCCCTTCTGCTTTTTACTGCTCACCGCGTTGTTTGGCTACTAGCCCGCTGGCTTGTGGCCTTCCTGACGACGCCCGACGACATTTCTGCTGCTGGTCTGGTTGCTCCAGACTGGCCCTTGCTCCCTTCCAGAAGAGGAGCACCCCGGACCCTCCTGGTCCACTCAAGACGCCATTTTGAGTCCACCGCGTGGGCTTGAATTAGCCAAGGCTTGTTGCCCAATCCTGGGTAACTTCGACGCCGACGACTTCATCCTTCGTGGGACAGCTCGCACCTCCATCCTGGTCGCCGACAACGCCTCCTGGTCCGAGAGACTGCAGAGCCCAGCAGCGCCCACTCACCTGACTGCGGTGACTTCGCCCGGTGCCATCCTGGTGCCCACTTAATCACTGGCTAGTGATTCAAGAACTTGGTGCCCTCTGCTTTCAGGTTTCCTTCTTCCTTGATCCAGGCTTGGATCCATCGAACTTTTCTTCACTGGTCGCCTGCCAGCAACTTCTTCCTTCCAGGCTCCTGGTCCGGCAACGAGATCCCCGACGTCTTTTCAGACCTATGCAGCTGCAGCCCCTGGGCTAGGTAACTTCGGCACTCCGGTGTCCCAGCATAGCCTCACTATCCAAGGGTCAGGATCCACTGTCGTTTTCTCCCTACCAGGTCGGGTTCGCCCGTGAACACTAACTTTGTGAATTCTAGCTTCCATAGACTTTGTCCCGCATCCCGCGTGAGAGTGCACACTCTGCACCCGAGTCCCCTGGGCCTCCTAGTAGTAATCTAACGATTCCCTAGTCCAGTCCTAGCGATTCCAAAGCCTATTAGAACTGTTACTTACCTGCTAGTAATTCGCATTCCACTTTTAGCGTATATGGTTTTTCGTGCCCCTCGGGCATTTGTGTAACGTGCTAACTCAAAAGTATTTTCGTAAGAGTTTTGTTGTGTGCTTAGCTCCCTGTCTCATAAAGCGCCAGGGTAGTCTTGTTATAAATAAATACACTGTTTATTTTCATAACAACTTGTGTGGTGTCCTTTCACTGGGTGTTCAAGGGGTAATGTGATGGTAAAACAGCTGGCTTAACACGCCCTCTAGAGTCTTAGCCTTAGACTGCTCGTATCCATGCTACTAGGATAGCTGGTCTATAAGGTTGACTTACAACCAATCATCAATAAGGGTTGCTTGGACTGATATATAGTGATCACTAGAATAGTGAGCACTGCACATCAGGCCAACTTCTCACATTGGTGAGCAGCGGTTGGGATTTGAGCTTGCTGTTGTTTTACCACACATGCCCTAAGAATATCTTGTGAAAGATCACATAAGTACTAAAGGTACATATAACTTAGCTTAGAATACTCTGAGTTCTACTGAACCAGCTGTTGTAGCTCCTAGGGCCTAGCACACCCTAAACTACAACTCTAGCAAGGGATCAGTAGGCAAACATATAGTGTAGGTAAGTGCACCACTTACACCTCACTAGAAAAGCATGTCGACTCAGGGGGACTCTACTGAGACTCCCCTGGTCAGTGTTGACCCTCCACAGGTCACTTCAAGATATGCAGCTCTCAGTTTCCATGAGATGAGACAGATCTGTGTCTCCAGAAAACTGAAGCAGGGGTCTAACCCCACCACTTCCTTTCTGATAGGTCTCTTAGAGACATATGATGCCAGAAAGCTTTCTCAGTTACATGAGAACATGCCAGCCTTAGAGGGAACCTCTGGGGATCCAGACCTCCCCAACACTGATTCAGCAGTTGAGGAGGAGGATCAAGAGGTACTCTCTGGGGATGAGGTAGACAAGGGTCTTGAGGTAGTCAGAAGGCTAACTAGGACCAACTTAGACTTACTTGGGCTAGGATCTGGGGGCCCCCCAGTACTGACCCGAAGTGGGCCTAACCTTGGAGTTAGGAGAGATAGATCTCTTTCTAGGGACTCCAATAGATCTCTGCACTCTCATGCCTCTTCTCAGGGGAGAAGGAATCCTCCACAGAGGAGATTTACTTCCCCTCAGAGAAGGGAGCATGAAGCTAGGATGAGACAAGCTGAACTGAGGATTGAGAGGGAAGAAATTGCCCTGGCCAAAGAGAAGCTTGCCCTGGCAAGAGAGCAGCAGATGAGTGGGCTAGCTCCCACTGGTGGCAGCAATCTCCCAAGAGATAGAGAGAAGGGTTTAGATACTAAACACCTGACTAAAATAGTGCCCCCCTTTAAGCAAGGGGATGACATCCAGAAATGGATGGCTGCTCTGGAGAGGGCCTGCACTGTGCAGTGCATTCCCCAGAGTCAGTGGGCAGCTATACTGTGGCTCTCCTTTGATGGTAAAGGTAGAGATAAGCTCCTCACTACAAGAGTAGAGGATGCTAACAATTACCAGGTCCTGAAAAATGCACTGGTTGATGGGTTTGGCTTAACCACTGAGCAGTACAGGTTGCTGTTCAGAGACACCCAGAAAACTCAGACTCAGGACTGGTCAGACTTTGTTGATTGTGCCACTAAGGCTTTGGAAGGCTGGCTACTGGGTAGCAAGGTTACTGACTTCACAGGATTGTATAATCTTATTATGAGAGAGCAAGTCTTAAATAATTGTCAGAACCAGTTATTACACCAGCACCTGGTAGACTCTGATCTGACCTCTCCACAAGAATTGGGTAAGAGGGCAGACAAATGGGTCAGAACCAGGATTAGGCCCAAGAACCAAGGTGGTGACCAGAAAAAGGAATCAACCAAGCCTCAAGAGAAGGGTGGGAATAAATCTACAGACCAAACCACATCAGGGCCCCAAAAATCCTCTGAGGGGGGTGGGTCCCAGAATCCTTCCAATAACCAGAAGAAACCTTATTGTTATCCCTGTAAACAGGTGGGTCATTTAAAAACTGACAGCAGTTGCCCAAAGAATAACAATAAGGAAAACATACCCCCAAGTAACATTCCCAAACCTCCTGTTACTACTAGTAGTAATCCCCCAGGTGGTGGGAGTGCCCCCAAGAATTTGGGTGCATTTACTTTGGGAGTTCCTGGGGACTCTGGCCTAACCAGGTCCCCAAACTTAGATACTCTTGTCTGTGAGACTGGCATGGGGTTTGCCAACTTCACAACTTGTCCCAACACTTTGGGCAAGTACAGACAGGAGCCCCTCATCAATGGTATAAAAGTTGAGGCCTATAGAGACATAGGGGCTAGCATCACTATGGTGACTGAGAGTCTAGTCCCCTCAAGGCAACTTTTACCTGGTGCCACATACCAGGTGACCAATATTGATGGAGTACAGAGAGATCATCCCATGGCAGTGGTCAATCTCAGCTGGGGAGGTGTCACTGGCCACAAGAGAGTGGCAGTGTCACCAAATTTGCCTGTAGATTGCCTACTGGGGAATGATTTAGAGCTCTCAGCCTGGGCTGAAGTAGAGCAAGAAACCCATTCTAGAATGGTGAACATCCATGGTAAGGTTAGTGGGGCAGTGGTAGCCACAGCCCCAGTCCAAGATATCCTCCCTGAAAAGGTCAGGAGGGTTGTGCCAGTCACAACCCAATCTCAGACAACTTCCTTCCCAGAACAGGTTGTCAAGGCTGTCATGGTAACAGCCCACACCCAAACTGAGCCCCCTCCTGAAAAGGTTGGGAGAGTTGTGATGGCCACAGCTCAAACTCAGACAGATGACAGTGTTGTGAAGCCTGAAACTATGGATCACTCCACTCAGACAGAGAGTATTGAGGAGGAAGAGAAATCTCCCTCCCACCAGACTTTAGGAAAGGATCAGCCTCCTCAGGGAACTGATCTGACCCCTTGTGAAGAAACTGCCACAGAGGTAGTCAGGCCTAGCCTGGCAGAACCCCTGATGTCAGTGGACCCTTCCAAGGGGGGACCCAGTCTGGAGCAGGTAACCTGCCCCTCTCTACCCTGCCTCAGTCAGCCCAGGGCTGTAGAGGTCAGGGAGGCCAGTATAGGACCCCAAAGGGCCCCCTGTCCAAAAGAATTCCCCAATCAGCAGATTAAGGGCACTGAAGCTAGTAGACCTAGCCAAGTGAAAATAAGACACACTCCAGAGGGATCCCCCTTAAAATTAGTTAGGGACCTCCCACAGATGGACACTGTTGGGCACAGCCAAACTTGGGACCTGAGGGCCCCAGACCTGACCTGTCCCTCCAGTAAGCCAAACAGGGGGACCCAACCTCCAGCTGTAGGTAGCCAGAGGTTGACCCTGAGAGCCCAAAACAACTCAGTCTTGGAAAGAAAGGCCTCTATGGTGGAAAATGATTGGAGGAAGCTGAGCCCAAAATTAGTGGAGCCTCACTTCAGTACTCCATTTCAGCACCAGCCTTTTTCTTTGACAAAACACACCACAGGTAGAGATTCCCTATGGTGGAGACCCTCAGACACCCTTAGGGTGAGGGATTGCTTAGTGGACCATGACATAGGGGGTAACCATGCCAGTGCTGGTACTTCCTTATATGGCCACTCAGGCAATATAGGCTTACCTGGCAAGGCTAGCCTTATCTCCTTTCGTTTGGGGGGGGGGGGTTATGTAGGAAGGTAGAGCCCTGACTATGGTTGCCCCCAACTTTTTGCCTGGTGTTTTGCTGGTTTTCTGACTTAGTTGACCTGAGGCCCTGCTATTCAGGACCTCAGGCCCACTGCTCTCTCTGTAAAATGGATTCCATGTACCTTAGGTACATATCTAAATTGGATACTGAGCCACCTTATCAGTCCCTGTACAGTGTACCTTAGGTACCCAGGGCATAGGTGTACCCAGGGCCTACCAGGGGCTGCAGCATGTATTATGCCACCCCTGGCTGGCCATCCAAATCTGACACAACTGGCTGCTTGACAGCTGGGGCAAGGTGGTGTAATCACCCTTTGCTTTAGATATAGTATACCTATATCTAACCCTAAAATGGACACACAGATCTCCTATCAGTCACTCCTATGGCAGGCCTTAACAATCCTGAAGGCAGAGTGCTTGGAATCGTGTGAGATGGTGCTCTGGCATGAGCTGAGCCTGTCTGCGGCTTTCGGGATCTATCCCTTAGCCGTTTCCATGATATCGCATACCATATACTCTTAAGTGCATTATAATCCTCGCGGTTATGTGCCAACTCTGGTATCGCTTTATCAAAACATGTCGAGTAAGGTGTCATACGAATTGGAATACTAACCCCTCGCCAATTCTGGCGACGGGGTTAGCATTCCACCCTTCTAGAGGGACACGACATGTATGTAACCCCTAACCCCGGTTAAAGTCAGACAGAGCCTTAGCATCCACAAAATGGATGCTGCCACCGAGACACAAGTCTGCCCTCCTGCTGCTGGGAGTCCTCCCAGAGCAGGAGATAAGGACAAAGGGTTTCCTGCCAGGGGCGGTGCCAGCACCGTCCCAGACAGGGTTTTGTGTATTGTAGGTAGGCAGGGCTTTAGAGGAAGGTGACTGCACGTGGCACCCCGGTGCTCACTGTGCATAGGCTGGCTGGAACCAGTTCCAGGGTCACTCCAGACCCTGTGCTGGGGAAAAGCCCGCCAAGGAGGTGGGTGTAACCACCCCCCTCCTAGTCCCACCCCTAGGGCAGGACTTAGTCGCGTGCCAGCCCCTTTTTACAGGATAAAGGTAGGAACTGGCCCCCTTCCAAATCAGATCATCTTTGAATCCTGAAACTACTTTCCACGAAAGGAACTCAAGACTTCTTCCTAAGATTTCTCCCTTGTGACTAAGGAGTAGTCACCCTGCATCCGCAGGCACCATCTACAGAACACTGCGGTCTGCTGCAAGTCCTTCCTCCGGAATCCGACTGCCCAGCTCGACGAGAACCGGCTTCCCTGGCACCTCTGACCTCTACCTGCATCATCAGTCACGCTGAGATTCGTGGGTGTGACGAGACCTCGAGGGACCGGCCATCTTCAAGACTGCACGACTTCTGAACAACAAGCCCGCCGAGTGAATTCCTGGTGAGTGCTTTGGGGTCCGAGAAGCCCCCACCCTGAGCAGCTCCAGCACCAAAGAGCAGCCCCCCAGCATCTCCACGATCTGCGTGGGGCCCTTCTGCTTTTTACTGCTCACCGCGTTGTTTGGCTACTAGCCCGCTGGCTTGTGGCCTTCCTGACGACGCCCGACGACATTTCTGCTGCTGGTCTGGTTGCTCCAGACTGGCCCTTGCTCCCTTCCAGAAGAGGAGCACCCCGGACCCTCCTGGTCCACTCAAGACGCCATTTTGAGTCCACCGCGTGGGCTTGAATTAGCCAAGGCTTGTTGCCCAATCCTGGGTAACTTCGACGCCGACGACTTCATCCTTCGTGGGACAGCTCGCACCTCCATCCTGGTCGCCGACAACGCCTCCTGGTCCGAGAGACTGCAGAGCCCAGCAGCGCCCACTCACCTGACTGCGGTGACTTCGCCCGGTGCCATCCTGGTGCCCACTTAATCACTGGCTAGTGATTCAAGAACTTGGTCCCCTCTGCTTTCAGGTTTCCTTCTTCCTTGATCCAGGCTTGGATCCATCGAACTTTTCTTCACTGGTCGCCTGCCAGCAACTTCTTCCTTCCAGGCTCCTGGTCCGGCAACGAGATCCCCGACGTCTTTTCAGACCTATGCAGCTGCAGCCCCTGGGCTAGGTAACTTCGGCACTCCGGTGTCCCAGCATAGCCTCACTATCCAAGGGTCAGGATCCACTGTCGTTTTCTCCCTACCAGGTCGGGTTCGCCCGTGAACACTAACTTTGTGAATTCTAGCTTCCATAGACTTTGTCCCGCATCCCGCGTGAGAGTGCACACTCTGCACCCGAGTCCCCTGGGCCTCCTAGTAGTAATCTAACGATTCCCTAGTCCAGTCCTAGCGATTCCAAAGCCTATTAGAACTGTTACTTACCTGCTAGTAATTCGCATTCCACTTTTAGCGTATATGGTTTTTCGTGCCCCTCGGGCATTTGTGTAACGTGCTAACTTAAAAGTATTTTCGTAAGAGTTTTGTTGTGTGCTTAGCTCCCTGTCTCATAAAGAGCCAGGGTAGTCTTGTTATAAATAAATACACTGTTTATTTTCATAACAACTTGTGTGGTGTCCTTTCACTGGGTGTTCAAGGGGGTAATGTGATGGTAAAACAGCTGGCTTAACACGCCCTCTAGAGTCTTAGCCTTAGCCTTAGACTGCTCGTATCCATGCTACTAGGATAGCTGGTCTATAAGGTTGACTTACAACCAATCATCAATAAGGGTTGCTTGGACTGATATATAGTGATCACTAGAATAGTGAGCACTGCACATCAGGCCAACTTCTCACAGGGAGCATCACCTGTTGTTTGCGAGTTAGCTCTCTTCCTAGCGTTAAACACAACTAGGGAGTCTAGTGGTAGTTGAAACTTGATATAAGAGGTGTCTGCAGGGGCCGGTTTATATTTCTTTTCAATCATTGGATTGAGGACACGCGCCCTGACTTGGGCTTTAAAGATGTCTGGTGCGTGCTTTAGTAACCCTTTTAGCATAGGGAGTATATGGACACTCTTGTCTGATGTTGGGAAGGTGTTAGACAGGAAATCCTCCTCTATAGGGTCAGTGTGCATGTGTACACCATGATACTGAGCTGCCCTGTGCACTAGTTGGTTAAATGTAGTGGGATCGGGTATGGGCTGTATGTAATCAGTGTCATCAGGGTCATTATAGTCACTCCATGTGTCATCTGGGTTCCCTGGACCGTCAGGTGGTATAAAATCATCCTGATGATCATCCCCCATGTCTTCTTCCTGATCATAATCTACAAGTGAAGGAGAATATGAACATAAGGCATGTTGGGAGTGAAAGGAGGAGGTGTGCAAGGTCTTGAAGGGGATGTGCCAAAAGTCCTTTTTCTTTGGAGAAACAGGAGAAGGGGCTTCAGTGTCCAGTCTTCTTTTGTTTTTATTGTAGACTATATGTCCTGTTTCAGGGTCTATATACAGTCTTTGTTGTGGCTCTGGGTGGATGAGTTCTTCCTCCTCTGTCCGTGGTGCCGAAGATTTAGCTTTTTTCGGGTACAGTGTCTCTTTAGGCTGGACGTTTTTATCCTGTGAAGCCTTATTAGGGTCGACGGGCTTTTTCGGTTCAACGCCTTTTTTCGCTTCAACGCCTTTTCTAGGGTAGACTACCTGTTTCTGCTCGATTACTTTTTTTCGGCTCAACAGTTTTCTTTTGCTCGACGGGTCTTTTCGGCTCGGCGGCCTTCGTCGGCTCGACGGCCTTCTTCGGCTCGGTGACCCTTTTCGGTTCGACAGCCTTTTTGGGGTCGACGACCTTCTTCGGTTCGACGACGACCTTCGGTTCGACGACCTTCTTCGGTTCGACGACCTTCTTCGGTTCGACGACCTTCTTCGGTTCGAACCCTTTTTTAGGCTCTTAGGTCTTTTTTGGCTCTATGGCCTTTTTCAGATCGACGACTCTAGTGAGATCGACAACCTTTTTGGGTGGAGTGTCTTTGCCCGGTCCCGGGGTACCGGAAGGCTTGGGTGTGGTCTTCGGAGCTGAGCCGGAAGGCGGGGCTTCTGAAGCAGTGTTTTGGTCGCGGCTAAGGCTTTTGTGCGATGCTTTGACCGGAGCCTTATGCGGAGGCGGGGTAGTGGCTTTTGTACTCACAGTTTGCCCCGGTGTGATCTGGTCATCGGAGTCCGACTGGTCCTCTACGGTGACTATTTCGAGATCTTCCGAGCCCTCTGCCTCTGGGAGTTCATGTTCGTCGTCGAAAATGTTTTCCGGTTCTGGTGCCTGTCGCTGCATTTCTAGTCAAGCAGCTCTTCGGTTCCGGATAGTCTTTTTAGACCGGAACAGAGCACAAGCTGGACAGTTTTCTTCGTTGTGCACCTGTTGCATACCCTATGCTTGTCGCTGTGTGGAAATTTAGCTCCACACTGGCCATTTTTTAAACTGGGTCCTTTCCATCAGCAGAAGGTCCACGAGGCGTCGAAAAGGCCCAACGGCCCGCGTCGACGTACCGGAGAGAAAAGGAATTTTTGTCGAGTCAAGGGATACTGAGCGGAAACAATACCGTCGAAAGTTTAAAGTTGTAGAGGTGGAAAGTTGGAAAACTTCGGTCCCGAAGTTGGAGGATTGTCGAAGTGCATCCCAACCCAATGGAGGAGAAAAACAATCTGAGGATGGAGAAGATGCCCATGCGCACTGTAGTCCGGCGGAGGAGTCACCTATCTCGTGATACTCTGAAGACTCTTCCAAGACAACAAGGTGCAAACATCCGGACCCAACACTAGGCGCCGATCTATGCTAAGATATGAATTCAGCAGCCCACATGCCTCGAACAGAGTTTTTCTTCAGCTTGATGACGTGCTTATAATTTTTAAATCTCTCCAATCTGGGTTCAAATACACCATTAAATGTATCCAACAAATCATTCAAACTATGAACATTGCATGCATTCACACACGACAGGAATATCTGCTCTGGGACCACTTTAATATCTAAGTCGTACCGGTGTGGCCAACCGAGAATTGGTGGTCCCTCTTCAGCCACGTAAACTTTGCCATGGGTTTCTCTACCTTCAAACCTTATCTTCGCCTCCATACACCCCACCACACTTATATCACTCCCTTGATATGATTTTAGAACTACATCAGATCTTGACAGTGAACCATTTTGACACGTTTTTTCATAAATGTCAAGTGGTATGATGGTATATAACAACCCAGTATCTACCATCAAAGAGACTACTCTTCCATTTATCTCAAAGTCAGCTTTAGGTTGTGTTCTCCTCTTTTCTAGTCCCTCCACGTCTGCTACAGTAATGTCATCATTAACAACAACAAGGCTGTAAGTGGATGTTGTATCATCCACGCATGCAACCTTTTCCACTTGTTGCTTACACATACGTGCCCAATGTCCTATTTTTCCACATTTAAGGCACTCCTTTCCAACTGCATAGCACTGCTTCGAATCTGCCATTTGGTATGTGCTACCACATCTGAGAATGTTTTGCGGCCCATTTCCCAGATGATTTGCCAAAGTTCTTCTGAAACTTATTTTTATTGTTAGAAGTATTTTGACCCTTATTTTTAATGGCACAAACACTTTCAGAATCGTCTTCCAAGACAGCAACTTCTTTATCCTTATTGCTGCTGGGAATGATCTTCATTTCCCGCATGCATTTTTCGGATTCCTCAACCACCTTTGCAATAGCTATTGCATCCTTTAACGTTGGATTGCTAGACGCCCATAGTCTCTCTTGTGTTTTCTTGCAATAACACTGAACAATCTGCTGATCTCGAATCATCTCCTCTTGCATTGCACCAAATTGACATTTAGCTGAGATTTCTCTCAATCTAGCAATCAATACTCTCGTTTTGCCGTTGTGGTTGGGTATAAAACTTATGCCTTCTCATAACTACATTGACATGTTTAGCAAATCTCTTTTCCAACTTCATCACTGCCTCCTTGTAAACATCTTCCATTTCTTCTCCTGTAGGAAGATATTTAAAGACATGTTGCCCTTCCTTGCCCAGGCTTTCTTGATTTCTGCAGAAAATTCTGTGCCATCTAAAGCAACTAAATAATTTTCAAAACAGTCTATCCAGTCTTCCCATTCTATAGGAGGGTCGCCTGGAGACATCGTAAAGGCGGGAGGAATCACAATAGCAGTGCTTATATCCATTGTTATAATAAGCACTACACACTTTCTCTGCAGGACGGCAGCACAGCTTAGATGATGCCTTTTCAATCTCTAATGTAAATTAAGCAAACTGTAACAGCCAATGAGCAAGCGGTAACAGCCAATGAGAAAGCAGCTAACTAGTCGATTTATTTTCTGTTTACTCAGTCATGGACCGCAGTGGCTCAAGACACGGATTACACACTCCTTTAAAATGTAAGTATTCACTTCTTATGGTTGTTTCCTCGTTATATTGTCTTTCATGGAAAACACGAGCTCACTGTGTCACTTTCCTGTGCTGGGCAGTGTCTCCTTACGAAGACTGAACATTCGCTAATGACAGTTACAGGTTTTACAATAGAGACATACCGCTAAAATGTGCTTTCCGTTTTAAATTAGTACGAAAACACTTCTCACTTTTGTAAAATATGTATGCTCAGTGCGATCTTCAGCAAACTGTTGTACACGTGAAATATGTTTTCCTGACGCTTAACATTAATGTGATCTTTCGTCTTGAACGGCCAAATTTGAGTTTCAGAACAGAATGCTTTTTATTACTAACATCAATGCTTGCATGTAAATCGTATTTAATCTGCCACCTCTCATATATTTTAATTTCTGCCAACCTCGGGTTCACAAGACTACGCTCCCCACACTGTGCTTGCACTCGAACCCCAATCGGATGAAAATGCTTTTTTACGGCCGAAATTAAGTAATCAGTCAAAGTATTTCACTGCCTCTTTTTTAAAAGTAAGCAAGTACACGTACTTTACGCTCTGCAGCACTTGATTTTATTTGAATGTCTAGCGGTTAGAATGTTCTTATTTCAGCAATGTCACAGCAATAAATCATCGGACACTTTTCCTTTCTTATGCGTGATTGCTCTGCGATGTTTAATTAACTTCTTTGCCTTTCCGCTCAGACTTTCATGCTCTACAATGTTAAATCCATTTCACAGCCTTTCCGTTCGTACTTTCAAGCAATGTCTTTTTTTTTTAAATTAGCGCGTCGATAAATCCTGATATATATATATATATATATGTATATATATATATATATACAATGCCCATGGCTCTTAGCAGATAGCAGATTTACCAGTCTTGACTTCTTGCAGCCATTTAAATTCAGTATCCTTCATGCTACAGTCAGTGCTCCACTGACCACGACGAGCTGGGTTCTTCTTTCCCTGTGTTTGGGTTAATCTATCTTCCTCAATCACCTGCCTTCTACCGGTCTGGCACAGAAGTAAGCGTTGCCAAATTTGTTATGATTGAAAGCATAAAGCCAGGTACTCAATATCTTCAAATAGGTTTATTTGATTGAAGAAAGATCCCAAACAGCTTCTTGCCAGACACAGCTGGACCAACTGTCAATGATGCCACAGAGATGACATCACGCCAGAATCTCTACAGCATCCTAGAGATGTGCCATTCCAGGCAGCATCTCAATGGAATATAACAGCGCTGTATTGGAGTTATCATTACTGTGTACTCTTAGTATAGTGCTGATGTTAATGCGAGCATGGCAAGTAAATAATACCAATACCAACGAACACAGAACGCTGCAGCCCGACTACTCATGAACCTTTCCTCCAGAGTGTCAGCTAAACCTGCCATCAAAGCCCTGCACTGGCTCCCGGTGCGTCAAAGGGTGGAATTCAAAGCCATGTGCACGGCTTACAAACTGATTAATGGAGCTGGCCCTCCGATTCTCAGCGACCTGGTAACTCCTTATATAGCCCCCAGATCCCTGCGGTCCGAGAATGAACATCTAGCCAACATCCCCAAATTTAAAAAGACACGCACTGGAGGCCGACGCTTCTCTGTGAAAGCTTCCACCGGATGGAACTCACTCCCACGTACCCTCAGACTGGAACCCAGCTATCTTATTTTCAGAAAAAAATTGAAAACACTTTCCGAAATAACGTCCCCCCCTTTTCTTTTTTTTTTTTTTCTCCTCCATCTCATCCGGATATCAAAATCATTACAGCGCTGGGATGCCTTCGGGTCACCAGGCGCTCTACAAGTCGTTAAAATAAATAAAATAAATAAATAAATATTACTGCACTGCTCTGGCTGCAATACAAACCACTAGCCAGCCTACCATATCTCATTGTACGTGAACACCTCCAAGCTTAAAACAAACAGCCTATAGTGTAGCTGTCTGCCTCAAAAACATGCTGACTTTGTGCGAATTGGAGACAAATCCCTGATAAACTGTCATGTGTTGTGAAACCTTATCTCATGACATAGACCATCCGTTCTGTGTCTGCCCAGCCTCTCAAAAGGGTCTCAAGGCTGATCAGAATAACTTTCACCTCCACTGGCGAGATCTAAAAAGCAGGCCTGCATGCTAATTGATTCAACGCATTTGTGTCGACGTGCCTCGAACAGAAAGTTACTTATAAACCCTAGTTCTCCAATATGGGTATTCTCTACAAATTTATCAACAATAGAACACCAGTGTTTCCAGGGATATTGTGGTTACAAATTCAGAGAATTCCATTCTGGAGAACTTCACTGTGACAGACTGTAGTGGCACTAGACGCAACACCCAATTCCATTCATGAGTTAAAGAGTGAGGACTTCCAACCCTGAGGTAAAATTAAAGCGACAAACAAGTGATAAACAAAATCTCAAGAATACGTGCAAGGTATATTTAAGGAGTTACAACACGTTCTAGATTTGTACGACTGAAGGAAGCTTGATGGAAAACTTCCTACTTCAGTAATGTATTCAGAACCTTAAAGAAAGGGCAGTCACTCTGAGGAATGCTTAATAATCATGATCCTAGAAACGTATCCTCCATCACAGAAAGGAGCACATTTTTATATGAATGACTAAACTCTGCCACTTACCTTTGCCAGCATTGTAAGTGCCAATGCAGGAGGTTTTTTCTGGTGGATTCCATAACCTTACAGTGCCATCTGCTGAGCAAGACAGCAAGTGGTTCTTCACCCCACTGTAAGAAAGACCCCAAACTGCATCTGTGTGAGCTAACAATGTGCCGGCTAGAACGCTTGGCTCTGTGGAAAACAAATAACACTAGAATGAAAAAGTATCCAAACAAAACAGAAAAAGCAGAATAATAAATTTTAATTTAGGCAGTAGTAAACCCCCACAAGACTCCAGAAGTCCTATCTAGTTTCTTGGCTTTGCACTGATGTATCTCAAATCGCACCAGACCTATTCGAACTGCAATGAGACGGACATGTTATTTATGGCACCTTACCTATCTTAAAAGGATTATAAACATTCCCACAAGTATGTGCATCCGAAAAGATACAAGTCACTTATTCATATTTACAGTTCTCCACTGTTGGTATCTTTCAAAGATTCAAATGCTTAAATCATTCCCTGCAGCTGAGCTTGGAGTCCCTCGGTAACCTTCCAACAGCAGTATAAAGGTCTGAGATGCTAACCAAACCATCTCAAAGAGAAAGATGCCAACTTTAGCAAATCAGCGTCCAGTACCCTGAATACCACCTTGTTCACCTAGAGGCTATCATACCTGAGATTGTGTAGAATGAGTGAGAAAGGCTATCAGTAAGAGGGGCCTCAGATGTGATGCAAGGTGGGATGCATGTGAATCTGAATCTATTAAAAATATTATCACAGGAGAGCTGTAACTCTAGGTGAATGAGAAAAAATGTACATACCTGTAACCAAGGTTACCCAGTGCTCACATCCCGCATATGTTTCAATGCTAGAATCATTCCCCATTGGCGACCTGGTAGTCACACAATAACTTGGTAGTAGCACGATAAAGCACAACACATCTGAATCGCCATAAATCAATGTCACTTTAGTACCACACACCTAGTTGGAAGAGACACTAACTCCAGCTCATGTGGTCAGTGTCCGACGCCTCTCCCCTCCCAAAGGCCTTCTCAACTCGGATTTCTAGTATAGTGGAAATTAGCCGCAGGGATCAGTAGCCCATTGGCCACTGTCCCTCATGCCCTTAACACCCCCTAAACTAGAATTTAAGGGACAACGTGGCACCAGAACTTCAGTTCTAACTTGGAATCCGAAAAGAGGCATGAAGAAAACACACTCATCAACAACAGGACTTTGGACTCTGCCGCAGAGCAAAGAGAGGACACTTAAGTGCCCTGAAGAGACCATATACTGAAACAGTGTCTCAGTGCTGAAAGCTCGCTGCTCTCTGCAAGAGGGACTCCAGTGGATGCTAGAAATCCAAAGCAGACTCCGCTGACTCCCCTGACTGGTGGACGGAAATAGTCGACTGCAACCTGCAGAAGAAACGACCTGCTGAGTCACAAGAATTGCGACATGCCTGTCGAGAGTAAGCCAGAAAAGTAATGTCCTGCAAGCCCAGAGTGGTGGCTAAGCTCTCAGTTTCGAGCCGCTAGTCCATTCCTGTTGACCTCCAGCCGCCGAAGTATCCAAATGCTACATTTGCTGCAGTCAAGGCTTGGTGAACACCAGTCGAGTGATCGACCTCGTCATCTCCAGTCCGACAGCAGCTCACAGCGACAGACGTCAACGACCCCACTGCTGTGTTGCTGCATCCTGAAGTTGGAGTCGTCGAATGTGCAGCAAAGCATCTTTGATATGACCAGCACTGGTGATTTACAGCTGAAATCTACCCTCGGCACCCGATGCCGCAGAGGAAGGTAGAAGAAATCCAGCTGTTGCACAGGGTCCTGGGACCCCAAAGGCCTCTACTTTCCGAGTGTAGCGTGCACCTTTAACGACAAGTGTGGTTTTGCTAAGTGCTGCATTTTGACAGCTCCAGCGGATCCCGTCAGTACCAAGGACAGCCAAGTAATCTCTGCACCCAGACTCCCAAGACAAGGTAAAAAAGTAACGACTGCTGAGTCTTGGTCTAGGGCCCCACAGAACCTTAACCACATAAGGGTTCCTTTGAACCCGCCCTGCAAGTACCGTACTGCCAAATGTGTTTCCTCCCATTGACTTTAATGTTGAACATTTGACAGCTTTCATTGCATTTATTATTGATTTGGAAATCTATAAATCAGGTTATATGCAATGTATCAAGTTGGTTTTGGAGCCTATATTTATATAAATTGGTGTCAAGATTTCTTTTGAGTCGTGTCACTTACTGTCAATGTTGGTATTGCAAAATGCTTAACACATGTTCCTCTGAGTACACCAGACTGCTCAAGCTACACTACCAGGACTGAAGAAAGGCTGCTATGGGTGAACCCGAGGTCCACTTTTGTGTAAAGTGGTAGTATTACACAATAAGGCCCACCAGCCATACTATATAATACTTCAACCTTGCAATAGTAAAGAACTGGAATGCATGTGATATGAGTATCAAGTTTCTTTTAAATCATCTATTCATCCGCCTCTTTCATTGACTAACAGGGATCTGAAAACGCCTGGAATCTCTTTCCATGAAACAGTGAAATTTAGCAATATAATCTGGTGGCGAATCTGAATGAGGTGAAGGATTAATTACTTACCAGTAATTCTAGTTCTCTTCCAGGGGTATACTCATCGAAGTCATAAGCACTAGAATATTCCCGCCCATGAGCGGGACCCCAGAAACACAATCATATATGTGACATATATATATATATCCAACAATCCTCGTTACACAGTTTGTGAAAAGAACGAAGTCCAGGCCAACAATCCTTAGTTCAGCGTGCGTTTATTTTAGCAGCTCACTCGACGCGTTTCGGAGAACAAGTCTCCTTGTTCACGAGCACAAGTTTGAGTAAACTTTTAAATACATCATGTGACTTTGCACCAGATGAAAACATAAACAACAGACTCCCATAATGTGTTTATCATTGGATAAAATAAATAATATATATATATATAAAATAAAAAGAACATGCAGCCTTCCATTCACTAGAGCTGAATAATGCTGTAAGTACTCGCCTGTATATCATAAACAATACATTAAAAACCAGGGAAAAAACAACAGCAAAGCATGTTTGAAAACAGTTTTAATGCTTAGCACTTCGCATAATCTCTCAGATAGGACTGAAAGCACTGACAGCTCACAGGCTGCACTGCAGAAAACATAGCCTAAAAAAGCTGAAAAGCTAACTCATAGCAACATAGAAATAAACTGGCAACGTGCCTTTAAGGCAGCCATGACCCCTAGCTTCCCATCATGCCTCAGGGGTGACAGTTAGGTCAGTTCTTTGCGGTGACTCAAAAGCCAATGCACAAAGAGTTGACATTTCCTTTAAAAAAAAATTCCTTTGCCCGGGGAGGTGGGAGGGTTGCTTATGACTTTGATGAGGATACCTCTGGAAGAGAACTAGAATTACAGGTAAGTAACTAATCCTTCTCTTCGAGGGATCCTCATCAATAGTCATAAGCACTAGACTAGAATAGCGAGCCTCATTTCTTCCACCTGTGGGCAAAGGAAAAAAAGGCAATTAATAATCAAGCTCACAGATAACTAAACTTGAAAACACAGGCATCTTATTATCTGAACAGATTCCTCAAGGAGGCTTGGCCTACTTCAGGATCCGCCCTGGAATCGGATTCAAGACAATAATGCCTTGTGAGAGGCTGAACCGAACTCCAGGTTGCTGCCTTGCAAATCTGTGCCATCGGAATATCATGCAAGAAAGCTATTGTAGCCGCTTTCCCCCTAGTGGAGTGTGCTTTAGGTGACAACAATAGGGGTTTATTTGCCAACTGGTAGGTCAATTTTATACAGGACACTATCCATCTTGAAATGGACCTTTTGGAAGCTGGAAAGCCTATCCTCAAGGCACCATAATTTTAAAACAATTGATCTGATTTTCTAATGCCCTTCGTTCCCTCCAAATAGAACTTGAGCACTCTCTTAAGGTCTAAGGAGTGGATAGACCGCTCCGCAGGAGTAGCGGGATTGGGAAAAAAGGACGGTAAGGAGATCGTCTGGTTAACATGAAAATCAGATACCACCGTTGGCAAGAAAGCAGGGTGAGTCCTTAACACTACCATGGTGTGGTGAAACACAGTATATGGCTCTTTGGCACACACCGCTTGAATCTCGCTTACTCTGCGCGCTGATGTTATTGCCACTAGGAAAGCGGACTTCCATGTCAAATGCTGCATTGTGGCCTTATGAATGGGCTCAAAAGGAGGAGCCATTAATCTAGAAAGGACTAGATTCAACTCCCAAGGAGGAGGAGGAGGAGGCCGAACAGGAGGATACACTTTCTTCAACCCCTTTAGGAAATCCTTAGCCACCTGCAGTTGGAAAAAAGAAGGTTGGTTGGGAGACTTTCTGTAGGCCGTAATGGCCGCCAAGTGTACCCTGATCGAGGAATACTTTAAACCTGCTTTGGCTAAGTAAAGGAGGTAAGGAAGAATTACCTCCTTCTTCCCCTTTGTAGGATTAAAATGATTACGCATACACCACAAGCAGTGCATGCCTGCCTGGTTTTAAGTTCATGCTCGCCGGGTGCTGCTTGGAACAGTGACCATGGCGGCGGCGTTCGCAGGCACTTCTCCGCAGGGCGTTGGCAGGAAGGTGCTCAACCCCACCGTTGCGCAGATCAATGCAGAGTTTGTTACCCAGCTGTCAAATACTAGGCTCCCCATGTGAAGAAGAAGTTGCCTTTTGATAGCCAGGTTATTGAAGTTGTATATGAAAAAGAAATAGCCAAGTCAAGGTTTGCAATAAGAAAGATAATGCTTCTTGAATTCAGACAGTACCTGGAGAATTTCTTGTGGCTGAACTACACTCCTGAGATGTCCAGCAGCAAAGCCTATTTAATGTCGATTTGCTGCATGGTGAATGAGAAATTCCGAGAGAATGTCCCTGCATGGGAGACGTTTAAGAAGAAGCCAGAGCATTTTCCTTTCTTTTTCAAATGTATCCTTGAGGCCTCAGTGGATGATGAGGAATCAAAGTTCACTTTGCATGAACGCACCATCCTGCTGCTCTTCCTGGATCATTGTTTCAACAGCTTGGAAGTGGATCTGATCCGAAGCCAAGTACAGCAACTCATTTCCTTACCAATGTGGATGTGCGTGCAGAAGCCGCATCTCAAACTGGAGTTTAAAAAGACACCAAAACTAAGGAAATTCTGGAACTTGATCAATCGAAGTGATGCTAAAGAGGCTGAGAAAGCACTTGAGCAGGCTTACCAAGAGAGAAGATTTCTTTCCAGTTTAATTCAGAAATTCCTATCTGTGTTGAAATCGATCTGTCATTCAGGCCAAGTGTCGATGGGCAGTGTACATTACTGTGAGCGCTTCATAGAACTAGTGATCGATTTGGAGGCACTACTTCCCACACGGCGATGGTTCAGCATTGTCTTGGACGATTCCCACCTGGTGGTTCATGGATATTTGGCAAGCCTTGCCAAGAGGGAGAAGGAATGGCATCTCTTCTGTCAGCTTTTGGACATGCTAAAGTTCTATGCAGGCTTTGAGATCAATGACCAGACTGGGAACGCACTGACCGAGAACGAGATGAGAACAATACACTATGACAGAAGTACGTCCTTACAGAGAGCAGCTTTTGCTCACTTTCCAGAGCTGTACAATTTTTCACTTTCCAATGTGGCTACAGTGGACACTCGAGAAGCTCTAATTAAATGTTTTGGCCCCCTTAGTCCCAACACACTACACCAGGTAGCTTCATACTTCTGTCTCCTTCCTGCCTTGCCTGAGGGAGAAAACACCAGCTATGAGAAGGAGTTTCTTCTAGAGCTTCTGGTCTCCCATCATGAACGTCGCATTTCTCAAATTCAGCAGCTGAACCAAATGCCCCTATATCCAACAGAAAAGATAATTTGGGATGAAAATATTGTGCCGATTGAGTACTACTCTGGAGAAGGCTGTCTGGCACTTCCCAAATTAAATCTGCAGTTTCTTACCCTCCATGATTACCTGTTGCGGAACTTCAACCTCTTCCGTCTGTAAATCAACGTACGAGATTCGGCAGGACATCGAGGATGCAGTCAGCCGAATGAAACCTTGGCAGTCTGAGTATGGCGGTGCTGTATTTGGAGGCTGGGCTCGCATGGCACAGCCTATTGTTGCCTTCACAATAGTAGACAAGGCCAGTCCGGAGCTATCAAGATCATCGTCATGCTGGGTCGGATGAGCTTGGACACCACCTTCGGGATTAGAGGCAGGGAGGAAAGGCGTACGCAAATATTCAGGACCAATCCATCAAAAGCGCATTCCCCCTCGTCCCTGGAAGGTGGAACCTGGATGTGAAGGCGTGGCATTTTTTGCTTTGGTCGTCGGCAAACTAATTTATTGAAGGTTGACCCCACTGATGGAAAATATCCGACACCACCTCGTCATTTAGCACCCAATCTGGCTGATCTTCGAAGTGCCGACTGAGTGTGTCTGCTCGCACGTTTTGCTGTTGAGGTAATACATGGTGGTTGTGTTGTCTGTTTGGATCAGAATCGAGTTGGATGTGATTGAGAGCTGAAAAGCTTTCAGAGCTAGGTGTACTGCTCGCAGCTCTAACATGTTTATATGATAGGCCTGGTCCTTGACGGACCACCGGCCCTACATCTGCAGGCAATCCATGTGTGACCCCATCCTTGCAGAGATGCATCTGTTATCAAGGACTGTGCCGGAACTGGTTGATGGAAAGGGACTGCCACCAAGGGGTTATTCGGTCGAATCCACCAAAGAATGGACAACTTTGCTGCTTGAGAGAGCACTATTCGGTCTTCCCAGTGACCCGATGCTTGGTCCCACTTGTCCTCTAGATCCTGTTGCAAAGGTCTCATTCTCAGTCTGGCGTTGGGAATGAGAAAATGTAAGGAGCCATCGATCCTAGTAGAGATGCCACTTGCCGGACCGTTGGATGAGCTGGCTGGATAAGAGCTTTGCATTTCTGCTGCATCGAAGAAAGTCTCTCCGCCGAAGGATCGCTCTTCCTTTGTTTGAGTCCAGAGTGGCGCCTAAATAGTGGATCGTCTGGGTAGGCTGGTGAACTGATTTTTCCATGTTCACATGAAGACCCAGCCAGCGGAGTAGATTCAGACAAACTTGAAAATCGTTCCTTACTTTCTGAGTGGATGGTCCTTTCAGGAGCCAATCGTCCAAGTAAGGGTAAACAAACAGACCCTTTCTGTGCAGAGCCGCCGCCACTACTGCCATGCACTTGGTAAAGACTCGTGGGACAGATTTCAGTCCGAAGGGCAAGACCTTGAACTGGTAATGCTTGCTGCCGACCACGAATAGTAGGTATTTGCGATGACTTAGATTGATAGGTAAGTGGAAGTACGCATCTTGGAGGTATATCAAACACATCCAATCACCTGCTTGTAGATGTGGCCATATCTCATGAAGCGTCAACATGCGAAACTTCTCCTTCAAGATGACTTTGTTCAGCAATCGAAGGGCCAGGATAGGTCTGAATTTGTGCTCTTGATCTCTTTTTGGTACAAAAAAGTACCTGGAATAAACTCCCTTCCCTCGCTGAGCAGGAGAAACCTCTTCTATGGCCTTTTTTCGCAGAAGGGTTACCACTTCCTGTCGAAGCAACTTTAGCTGGTGAGGACGAGATCTTTTCGGAGGAATGACCTTTGGAGGCACACGAAGACGTAGTGCGTATCCATTGCGCAGTATACTGAGCACTCAACGATCTTTTGTTATGTTGAACCACTCTTTCAGATGATGTGAAATACTTCCTCCCACTGGAGTGGGCAACGGCGCCAGAGGAAGCTCCTGCTCATTGCTTCCCTGCTGACCTGGCCGTGTTAGAGGACTGCTGCTGATGACCTCCTCTACCTCTGTTTGACTTACGGCCTTGGAACTGTGATTTGCCTTGGTTTTTGTTTTGGGACCTTTGAGGGGTTTGAACCCCCTATTGGTAGCCCTTGCGCTGGTTGGGTCTGTATCTTCGCTTGAACTCCTTTTTCTTTTCCAATCCAACCGCCTTGTGGGTGTCTGGCTCGGCTTTCATCCTAGCCATCTCCTCATCGGTGTGGATGCCAAACAGGGAGGAGCCAGAAAAAGGAAGTGTAGTGTAGTTCCTATATTCCCAATAGGCTCAGCGCATTGGAATAATATATCCTATAGATCTGACGTAGGACTGAGGTCGACTAGGTCTCTATCGAATATATTACACTTAATTGTGAGTGCCAGCTAGCTCAGAGGTCACTAGAAACTTTCTCGAACTTACAAGTTGGCATAAACACGACAACTTTGTTTCCCCAAGAATAAACGTATCTTCAGAGTCGTGGAAACAATAGATAGATATTTTACTCAGTCAAGCGTGCATGCTTCATTTCATCAGAGGTGCAGAGAAAATAGAGAGACGGGCGTTTTCAATAAAAGGATTTATTGAACAGTCTTCTTTCTCATGCAAAAGAAATGAACTGCTACAATCGTAATACTGGTTGCAAAGTATAATGCGTACAGCAAGGAGAGTATTATAAAATAATACTGTAAAAGCATTGTATGGTTTCTAAGCCATAAAAATACATACATAAATAACAAAGGCTAAAAGTACTCAACTGGTGCTTTTAAAATACGCCTACCCCAATGTACCTAACCAAAGTCTAGTATGCGGGAAGAAGTAAGTGTGGTGTAGCATAGGTTTAGTTTCTTTGCCAAGAATCTTTCCAAGATTTCTCCTAGGGTCTAATCAGCTCCGTACCTTGGTTTAGAATGAAGGAGGTCTGGTATCTCTGTCTCGGGACTTGATTTCCCAACACCCCGCAAGGGGAGCTTGGAAACACTGGAGCTGGATTCTCTGCGAGAGAAATGCAGCCTTTCGATCAGTGCGTCAGCTGGAGGGTCGGCTTCCTTTGGCACTTTCTGTAGTGAGCTGCGTCGGGTAAGTAGATAGACGAGCTGCTCCAAACCACAGTGTGTTTGCTACAGCAAGTTAAGGCATATTTATACCTTGAAGGTGCCTAGTTTGATGTAAAGTCGGGCATAATAATGTCATCAAAGAACCCCAAGGGAAGAAAACAAGTTACTTACCTGAAACTGTAGTTCTCCAGTATTGGAAGCTTTCATAGATTCACATACCTGAATCATTTCCCCGTTGTCGAGACGGGAGTCTCTGGTACATAAAAAGCAATACTATGGGGTATAGCTAACTGAAAAAAGGCCTAGGCCCATTTTCCTTTTGAAACCCATAACCTTTGTTATGTATAAAAGGACCAAACCTTTCCCTTAGACAATCAGAGCTCCTCACACTCTAGAACCCTCCTGAGAGAACCTTTTGACGCTCAGATTTTCGGGCACTTGTGCCATAACACTCTTTGTGCCTAAACCAAGGTGAGCCTCTCAGGGAAGGAGGGTGGCGCATGTGAATCAATGAAAGCTTCCAATACTGGAGAACTACAGTTACAGGTAAGTAACTTTTTTTCTTACTCCAGTATTGGAGCTTTCATAGATTCACATACCTGAATCAGAATAGTGAGCAGTAAATAATAGCACATTTTGTTCTATCACCTACTTCTCCCAAACAGGTAACACGTCATTCTCTTGTAGCAATAGCTGTATAAAAATATCCATAGACCGATTGTTCATAAATGTTATAACAAACAGTGTACTATAGTAAAATGTGCTTATCTTACCAACCAAGGAAGGAGGGATGACCAAGAAGGCTCACTGATACTGGAAAAGGTTCTCAGTACAGCTTGTCCCATTGCTACATTGCTTCTCGCGTGGGCGTCCAGGCAGTAATGTCTGGTAAAGGAATGCGTACTCCTCCAGGTAGTCGCTCTGCAGATGTCCTGAATAGAGACGTCTGAAAACAGAGCAGTAGAGGTTGATAACGCCCTTGTTGAATGTGCACGAACACGTGCAGCCAACGGCTTTCCCGCTGCTTGATGACAGAATTGAATTGCGTTTGAGACCCATAGTGCAATTCCCTGTTATGACAACGAGAACCCTTTCCTAGGGGCACTAAAAGCGACAAACAATTGTGTAGATTTTCTGAAAGTTCTTGCCCTTTGTAAATAAAATTTCAGACAACGCTGAACATCCAGAGTGCGGAGAGTTCTCTCTGCCACCGTAGATGGTTGAGGAAAGAATATTTTAAGGATCAATGGCTCATTCAAGTGGAAGTCCGTTGGCACCTTTGGAATACATTTCGGATTTGTTCTGAGCACCAACCTATCCTCTCTGAATTGCAGAAAAGTATATTGCGTTGTAAGTGCCTGTATTTCTCCCACTCTCCTGTCTGATGTCAGAGCTATTAATAGAGCCACCTTCCAGGATAGGAATTTTAGATCAGTTTTATGAATTGGTTCAAATGGTGGTTTCATCAATTGTGATAAAACAATATTCAGTTGCCATAGAGGAGGTGGAGGCTTGACATGTGGATAAACTCTAAATAACGCCTTCAAGAACTGCTTTACAATCCTCTCCGACCACAGAGATGGACCCATTGAACTTCTCCTGTATCTAGAGATCGCCGCCAAATGCACTTTAATAGAGGAATGGGCCAATCCAGACATTGCCAGCCTTAGTAAATATGGGATGATTTGATGTGCCTCTGCTTGCAGAGGATGCAAGTCGTTCTCCTGACACAACAAGCAGAATATTTTCCATTTCATCCTATATGTCTTATTAGTGCTTTCAGCCCTCGCCTTTGCTAGGATCTCTCTACATTCTGTCGGAATGTTTAAGCGATGAAATTCTCTGTATTCAGGAGCCAGGCTGCTAATTGCAGTGATGTCGGGTCTGGATGCCGCCCTTGTCCATGAGCCATAGTCAATAGTTCTGGTATTGGCTGTAGACGTATTAGCTCTGTTTCTTGTTAAAGGAGCAGTTCCGTGAACCAAGGGGCTATTGCACAAGTTACTACTTGTGTAACGATATATCTGTAAGAGACATTAGTTAGTATTAGATTCCTTACCTTAGAATATCCCCAGGAGTCAGACTGGATCCGGAAATTTTTGCGTAGCAGTACCCTTACGCGTCGGAAGGCGTCATCTGCGGCTCCGCGTCCGTCGTCGGCGCCGTGATGACATCGTCGGAGTACTTAGACGCCGCCTCCGCGTGCTGACGTCAGTTCTTAGACACAGCTTTTCCGCGCCAGAAACGCAGAGCCATGTTAAAAACCAACACTGGTGCCATTGAAACTAGGGCCCTGAAAGGGGGTAACCCTAACCCTAGATATCGGTTCGCAGAACGGGGAGGATGGGTCGGTCGGTAAGGAATCTAATACTAACTAATGTCTCTTACAGATATATCGTTACACAAGTAGTAACTTGTGCATCTGAAAGAGACACGTTATTATTAGATTCCTTACCTTAGAATAGATACCCCAGCAATACCAACCCCGGTGGTGGGTCTGCGAACCAATAAACACACCAAAAAGTCCTGGAGGACGGAACGGCCAAAGAAGCCATCCCCCCGGACTTGGCTGTCCAGGCAGTAGTGTCTTGCAAACGTGTGCAGCAATGCCCACGTAGCTGCCTGACAGATGTCGTGTAAGGGCACCCCCCGGCCCAGGGCAGTTGTAGTCGCCGTGGCTCGGGTGGAATGAGCCCGTAATCCAACAGGGGGCTCCTTTCTAGCCAAGGAGTAGCATGCCTGGATACACAAGATGATCCACCGGGAGAGGGTCCTCTTGTGCACCGCTTTCCCCTTCTTAGCACCCACGTAACCAACAAAGAGTTGGTCATCCAACCGGAACTGGCGTGTGCGGTCCAAGTAAAATGAGAGCGCACATTTTGTGGCCAGACGGTGGATCCGCTCTTCCTCTTTAGAGGGATGCGGTGGCGGGAAGAAGGTTGGCAAGGTGATAGACTGCCCGATGTGGAAGGCTGTGACAACCTTGGGCAGGAAAGATGGCTTGGTACGCAACACCACTTTGTCCGGATGGACAGAAAGGAAAGGTGGAGTACAAGAAAGGGCCTGGAGCTCATTCACTCTCCTGGCAGAGGTGATGGCAACCAGGAAAGCAGTCTTCAAAGTAAGAAGGCGAAGAGGACAGTTGTGAAGTGGCTCAAAGGGAGCGCACATCAGAAACATAAGAACCAGGTTCAAGTCCCACTGAGGCATCACAAACGGAACAGGAGGGAATGTACGAGTGATGCCCTTTAGAAATCTATTTACAATAGGGTTGAACAAAGAAGGTTGATCAGGCAGCCTTAGAAAGGCTGAAAGGGCAGAAAGGTAGCCCTTGATAGTGCCCAGAGCAGAGCCCTGCTGAGCAAGAGAAAGAAGGAAGAGAAGAACCTCAGAAAGAGGGGCAGCAAGAGGATCCACAGCCTTTGCTGTGCACCATGCCACAAATCTGTTCCACCTGCAGGCGTATACCGACTTTGTGGAGGGACGCCTGGCTGCCAGAATGACGTTACAGACTTCAGGAGGCAAGTCAAATGGCCTCAACTGTCGCCGCTCAACCTCCAAGCATGGAGGTGGAGACTGGACAGGTTCGGGTGGAGGACCGTCCCCTGCTGCTGCGACAGAAGGTCCTCCTGAAGAGGCAGATGAACAGGGGGATCGACTGACATACTGAGTAGCTCTGGATACCAGTACCTTCGTGCCCAGTCCGGAGCCACAAGGATGACTTGGGCCCGGTCGCGCTTGATCTTCTTCAGCACTCTGGGCAGAAGTGGTATAGGTGGAAAGGCGTACCGTAGACCGCAACTCCACTCGCGACGAAAAGCGTCTCCGAGCGAGTGCCGCCTTGGAAATTCCAACGCGCAGAATTGATGACATTGCGCGTTCTCTTCGGTGGCGAATAGATCTAACCAAGGCTCTCCCCATTGCTGAAAGAGGCCTTGCGCCACGTCCGAGTTCAGACGCCATTCGTGATCCATCATGCACCGACGGCTGAGCTAGTCTGCCCTGGCGTTCAGAGAACCGCCAGGTGTTGAGCCACCAGGGTCACGCCCTGGCATTCCAGCCATTGCCAGAGGCGCAGAGCCTCCTGGCAAAGGGTCCACGACCCCACCCCGCCCTGTTTGTTGCAGTACCACATGGCGGTGGTGTTGTCCGTGAACACCTGCACTACACTCCCCCGGACAGAGGGGAGGAATGCTTTCAGTGCTAGACGAATCGCCCGTAACTCCAACAGGTTGATGTGGAGCCGGGCCTCCTGCCGGAGACCAGAGGCCTCTGATCTCCGCCTCTCCCATGTGGCCTCCCCAGCCCTGGAGGGACGCATCCGTCACAACTACGTGCTCCGGTTGGGGAAGGGAGAGGGATCTGCCGCTGACCCAATCGCGGTCCGTGAGCCACCACTGCAGTTGTCTCACAGTGCCCTCCGAGATTAGGACGTGGTCGGATAGGTTGCCCTGATGCTGGGCCCACTGAAACTTCAGGTCCCACTGCAGAGCCCGCATCCGCCACCTGGCGTGATGCACCAGCAGGATGCAGGAGGCCATCAGCCCCAGAAGCCGCAGCGTCAACCTGACCGAGACCCGGGATAACGGCTGAAAGATGAGAATCAGAGCCTGAATATCCCGGACCCGCTGTTCGGGTGGATAAACCCGAAACCGCGCCGAGTCGAGAACCGCTCCGATGAAAAGGAGCTTCTGAGAGGGGCACAGGTGTGACTTCGGCACATTGATGGAAAACCCCAGGCGGTGCAGGAGGTCTGCCGTAGTCTGGAGGTGGCTGACGACTGTCTGGGGCGAGCCCGCCTTCAGCAACCAGACGTCGAGGTAGGGGAAGACTGAAACCCCTAACCTGCGCAGGTGAGCTGCGACCACCGCCATCACCTTTGTGAACACCGTGGGGCGCTGGTAAGGCCGAAGGGGAGCACGGTATACTGAAAGTGCTCGTGGCCAACCGCGAACCGCAGGTAGCGCCGGTGGGCCGGCAGGACGGGGATGTGGAAATAAGCGTCCTGCAAGTCCAACACTACCATCCAGTCTCCTGGGTCCAGGGCAGCTAGGACCTGAGCCAGTGTCAGCATCTTGAACTTCTCCTTCCGGAGGAAGCCGTTGACGTTCCGTAGGTCCAAGATAGGTCGTAGGCCCCCTTTGCCCTTCTTGGGTACCAGGAAGTAGTGGGAGTAGCAACCACACCCTACTTCTGGCCCAGGAACGCGCTCGATGGCCCCCTTGGCCAAGAGGGCCGTAACTTCCTCCTGCAGAAGTCGCAAATGATCCCCGGATACACGGTGGTTCTGCGGTGGCACGGCTGGAGGAGTCGCCTCGAAGGGGAGGGAGTAGCCCCTTCGGAAGATCTGCAGCACCCACCTGTCCGAAGTGACGGTGCGCCAGTGGAGGTGGTGATGGCGATGGCGAACCCTGCCCCCCACTGGTGTCACATGGGCCTGAAAGCACGGACTAGGAGGGTTTTGAGGCGGATGCTGCGGGGGAAGGTGTGGACTGACCTCGCCGTTGTCCCAGACCGCCGGGACGGCGGTTCCCACGGCCGCCACCGCGTTGGGTATTACCCTGCGGAGCGTGGCTGGCAGCACGTGTGGGTACACCCCTTCCGAGGCCACAAAAGGAATGAAAGGCAGCCGATTGCTGGCGCGGGGCCGAGAGGCCCAAGGACTTGGCCGTAGCCCTGGAGTCCTTAAAGCGCACGAGCGCACGGTCTGCCTTGTCGCCAAAGAGGCGACGGCCATCGAACGGCATGTCCATCAAGGTGTTCTGGACATCGGCCGAAAAGTTGGCGGATCTCAACCAGGCGTGGCGTCTGACCGCCACCGTCGTTGCCATAGCTCTACCCAGTGAGTCGGTGGTATCCAGCCAACACCGTATGGAATATTTGGCTGCAACCCGGCCCTCCACAAGGGTTTGGCCGAGTTTGGCCCGTACCTCCAACGGACACTATGGCAGTACTTCCGCGACCGTATCCCACAGAGAGGGGGTGTAGCGGCCCAAGAGGCATGCGGTGTTGGAAGACCGCAGTCCCAGACTAAGGGACGAGAAGATCTTTTTGCCGTACTGCTCGTACCTCTTGGATTCCCTGTCCGGCGGTGCCGACGGGAATGCGGTCTGGGAATTGGAGGCCTGGATGACCAGGCTCTCGGGGTAAGGGTGGGTGGACAGGAAGCATGGGTCGCCCGGTGCTGGGCGGTGGCGTCTGGCCACGTTCTTATCTACGGGCGAACCCGTAGCGGGCTTGGACCAAGTGCCCAGGAGAACGTCGGTCAAGGCCTCAATAAAGGGCAGCAGAGGCTCGGCCGAGCTTGACTGCGGTTTAAGGACCTCAGTGAGGAGATTAGTCCTTACGGCCGCGACGGGGAGCTCAAGGCCCAAGGCCTTGGTAGCCCTCATCAACACCACACTGTAGGTTGCCCCCTCCTCCGAAGCCACGGTAGGAGGGGAGACAAAACCAGTGTCTGGAGAGGTGTCCAGGCCACTGGCCTCCCCAAGGTCTCCTTCCCAGTCCTCATGAGACGGACACTCTTGGGTCAGAGGGTCCTCAGACCCCTCCCAATCCCCTTCATCACCCATCTCCTGAAACTCAGGGTTCTCAACTAATGGGGCCTGCTCATAGAAGTGAAACTCCCCAAACGACGTCTGGAGCGGCGCCCATCGGGGCCGTCCCGTCGGAACAGGAATGAAGGGGGCATCGGGGACGGCGCCGCCCGAGGACGGTGCCGGAGGCGACACCTGATGGTCCGACGCCGGGGAGGTCGTAAGGTCCACCGTCGACGATCCAGATCCCGAAGGAGGTCCCGCGGCGCCGGGACAACTGGACCCCTCGGCGCCGGGCCCAAAGGCGCCGGCGGCGTCGGGGCCGAAGCACCCGACGGCGTCGGGCCGAACCCCCCGACCCGCTAGGGGCCCCAGACGGGTCCGCTGGGCCCGAAGGCGCCGCGGAGCCCGTCGGAGGAGAGAGTTTCCTCATGGCCATGAGGAAGCGCTCGATCTCCTCCGGCGTCGCGTACAGCCCAGGGACTGGAGGGTGTGGAGCTGCACGCGGCGCCCGCGACTCCGTCGGAGCCGCGTGGGTGGTGTCAACCGAACCCCCGGCCGCATCGCGCGAGCGTCGGGGGGAGTCCGCAGAGCGATGACGCCTCTTGGACTTCTTGTGCTTCTTACCTGACGACGACTTCGACCCGGAGGAGTGCGGCCTACTCTCGGAACTGTGGTGGCTTCGAGCCCGCGACCTGTCCCTCGACCTCCCATGGGACCGAGACCTCTCGCGGCGCGGGACCAACTGCCGGAGTTCGAGTTGCCTGCGGGACCGCTCCCGCCTGGATTTCGAAGAGAGGGCCCGGCAGTCGGAGCAGGCCTTGTCGTCGTGATCACCGCCTAGACAAGTTAAAAACAGGTGGTGAGGATCCGTGACCGACATCAGGCGGTCGCAATCCTCGCAGTGCTTAAAGCCGGGCATCCCTACGGCACCGATCGGAGTCGAAAGACTTCGAGAAATGATCAAAAATCGATCAAAAAGTTAGTCAAAAATTGACTAGGGTTACTGCTTTTTCCAGATCTGCGCTTGCTGGCGCGGAAAAAAGAAGTACGGACGTCAGCACGCGGAGTCGGCGTCTAAGTACTCCGAAGACGTCATCACGGCGCCCACGACAGACACGGAGCCGCAGACGACGCCTACCGACGCGCAAGGGTACTGCTACGCAAAAATTTCCGGATCCAGTCTGACGCCTGGGGATATTCTAAGGTAAGGAATCTAATACTAACGTGTCTCTTTCAGATAGTATTATCCTGCACGGTTCCTTCTTCATCTTCGTGAGTACTCGCGGCAGTAGGGGAATCGGCGGAAAAGCGTAGGCAAAGACGCCTGACCATGCCATCGAAAGCGCATTCCCCCACGATCCCCTTAGGTGATGCCAGCTTGCAAAGAATTGGCATTTCTTGTTCTGGGCTGTGGCAAACAGATCCATTGTTGGTACTCCACATTTGGCAAAGATTTTCAGTAGTGTTTTCTGATCGAGTTCCCACTCGTGACAGGTCGTCTTTTGCCTGCTGAGAGTGTCCGCTGTCGTGTTCTGATCCCCTGGAAGATGTACAGCCTTTAGAGTTACCTTGTGATTTATAGCCCATTTAAATTTTTTTTAGCTTCTTTTGACAGAGAGAGCGATCTTGTGCCCCCCTGCTTGTTTATATAGTGCATTGTGGTCGTGTTGTCTGTCCGCACTAGCACCAATCTTCCTTCTACTCTTGGCAGGTAGGCGGACAATGCCAATCCTATTGTCCTTAACTCCAATAGGTTTATGTGAAGGTGTTGTTCCTTTTGTTTCCATCGACCGCTGACCTGTAACTCCTGGAGGACTGCTCCCCATTCTTCGAGAGAGGCATCCGTGGTAACCACCAGTGGAGCTGGTTCGGTCAGGAAGGAAAGACCCACCGAGATATTGCTTGTGTGAGTCCACCACGCTATTGCCTGCAACATTGGTTGCGTGACTTTGACCTTGTCCTCGAAGGATCCCTTTGCTTGGCACCACTGTAGGTCTAGCGCCGATTGTAACGGACGTATTCTCAATCGACACAGGGGAATGAGTGGTATGCATGAAGACATCGTCCCCAGAAGTGATATGTATTTTCGGACTGAAAGACACCGTCTTCTCCTGAACTCTTTGGCTAGAGAAACAAGTCCCAATTGTCTTTCTATGGATGGGAATGCCTTGTTTTGAGAAGTATCTAGGATTGCACCCAGACACGTGATCCTTCTGGATGGTTGAAGAGACGATTTTTCTACATTTAAAGTCACACCCAGATCCGCAAACAAGTCCATGCAAGCCAAAGTTGAAGCCTGAGCTGCCTTCTGCGATGGTGCCTTTATCAACCAGTCGTCTAGATATGGGAATATTTGGTGTTTTTGCCTTCGGAGATAAGCTGCCACCGGTGCCAGCCATTTTGTAAAAATTCTCGGGGAAGATTTGAGGCCGAATGGCAGCACTTTGAACTGGTAATGTTTTTTGGCCACTGTAAATCGAAGGTACTTTCTGTGGGAAGGATGGATGGGGATATGAAAATAGGCATCCTGTAAATCTAGGGAGGTCATCTGATCTCCTGGGTTTAAGAGTAGCAGAATATCCTGGAGAGTCCCCATTCTGAATGACTGTTTCTTGAGATAGGCATTTAGAGATGGTAGGTCCAGGATCGGACGCCACTTGAGAGCATTCTTCTGGATCAAGAAGAAACAGGAATAAAATCCTTTTCCTCTTTGGGAGTTCGGTACCGGTTCTATTGCACCCTTTCGGAGCATTGCCCGAATCTCCCGACGCATTTGAGGTAGGTGTTTGACTTCTTGATGCGTAGGTGGCGTGAGAGGAGGGAAGCATAAAAATTCTAGAGTATGTCCAAATTTTATTATGTGGAGGACCCATTTGTCCGACGTTATTCTCTGCCACTGACGGAAATATTAAGTAACTCTTCCACCCAGGGAAACATTTGACGGGGTAGGAGGATAAAAATCCGGAGTATGAAGGTTGTCAGTCTTTTGTTGTTGTTGTCTTAACCTGGACGACCTCCTCGTCCACTGGGAGCGGCCTTAGAGTAGCTTCCGGATTGCCTCTGGCCGTATTGCTGCCGGTAGTGCTGTGATGAGGAAGAATAGGAGGTGTATCTTCCTTGTTGGTATCCAACTCTATAAGATGGTTGTCCTCTTCCACTGGCACCTTGAAAGGGCACCTTCCGATACTGCAACGTCCCCAAGGCCTTCACCGTATTCGTGTCCTCCTTAATACTCTGCAGGGGCTCATCTACCAGACGTCCAAATAAATCTTCCCCATCAAAAGGTAGATAAAGAATCTTATTTTGGACCTCTGGTCTAAAGGCAGTGGCCCTCAGCGAACCCTGGTGCCGTAAAACTGCTGCTCCTCCTAGGGAATGAAAGGGTGTGGTAGCTACGTCCATGGCACACTCGATGACTTCAGCCGAAGTCCTCTCACCTTCCTGCAGAATCTTCTTCGCCTCCTGTTTACTGTCTTCCGGAAGGAGGTCGACATATGGTGCTATATCGCACCATATCTTCCTGTCATATCTGCCCAAAATGGCAAACGCATTAGCTGCTCTGACTAGGAGAGCTGACATCGAGAAGAATCTTTTACCTGCATTGTCCAAACGCCGTCCCTCCCTGTACGGAGGTGCAGAAATAGGTGTTGATTGGTTCTTCGATTTTTGTTGCGCTGCCTGCGAAATGATAGAGTCCGGTTTAGGATGGCCCAGCAAACACGCTGGAGCGTCCCAAAGCGCCTTGTACTTCTTGTCCAACCTAGCGAGCACAGGTGTAACCGTCGCTGGGGTTGTCATCACCTGCAAACCTTCGTTCCATACATGGTCAATGACTGATATGGATCGGACGCACAAGTTACTACTTACTTACTACTTAGTTAGTGATAGATTCCTTACCTTGGAATATCCCCAGGCGTCAGACTGGATCCGGAAACTTTTGCGTAGCAATACCCCTGCGCGTCGGTAGGCGCCGTCCGCGGCTCCGTGTCAGTCGTCAGCGCCGGAATGACGTCGCCGGAGTACTTAGACGCTGCCCTCGCACGCTGACGTCAGTTTTGATACACAGCTTTTCCGCGCCAAGATACGCAGAGCCATGATAGAACCAACACTGGTGCCATGAAACTAGGGCCCTGAAAGGGGATGACCTTAACCCTAGATATCGGTTCGCAGAACGGGGAGGATGGGTGGGTCGGTAAGGAATCTATCATTAACTAATGTCTCTTACAGACATATCGTTACACAAGTAGTAGCTTGTGCATCTGAAAGAGACACGTTAGTGATAGATTCCTTACCTTAGAATAGATACCCCAGCAATAGTGGTGGGTCTGCAAACCAATAATCACACCAGAAATTCCTGGAGGACGGAACGGCCAAAGAAGCCATCCCTCCGGACTTGGCTGTCCAGGCAGTAGTGTCGTGCAAACGTGTGCAGCGAGGCCCACGTAGCTGCCTGACAAATGTCCTGCAAGGGGACTCCTCGGCCCAGGGCAGTAGTAGTCGCCGTGGCCCGAGTGGAGTGGGCCCTAAGCCCAACAGGAGGTTCCGTTTTAGCCAAGGAGTAACACGCTTGGATGCACAATACGATCCACGAGAGATGGTCCGCTTGTGCACCGCCGTCCTTTCTTAGGGCCCACGTAACCAACAAAGAGTTGGTCATCCACCCAGAACTGGCATGTGCGATCCAGATAGTAAGAGAGCGCACGTTTTGGGTCCAGACGGTGGAGCCTCTCTTCCTCTTTCAAGGGATGCGGAGGCGGAAAGAAGGTGGGCAAGGTGATGGACTGCCCGATGTGGAAGGCTGTGACTACCTTGGGCAGGAAAGAGGTTATTGTCCGCAACACAACCTTGTCCGGATGGACAGAAAGGTAAGGAGGTTTGGAAGAAAGAGCCTGGAGCTCACTCACTCTCCCGGCAGAGGTGATGGCAACCAGGAAAGCAGTCTTCAGAGTAAGAAGACGGAGAGGACAGTTATGAAGTGGCTCAAAGGGAGCGCACATCAGATAAGTAAGTACAAGGTTCAAGTCCCACTGAGGCATCACAAATGGAACAGGAGGGAACATGTGTGTGTTGCCCTTCAAAAACTTATTTACAATTGGGGACTTGAACAAAGATGGCTGATCAGGTAGCCTTAAGAAGGCGGAAAGGGCAGAAAGGTAGCCCTTGATAGTGCACAGAGCAGAGCCCTGTTGGGCATGAGAAAGAAGGAAGAGGAGAACCTCAGAAAGGGGGACTGTAGGAAGGTAGATCCCGGACTATGGTTGCCCCCAACTTTTTGCCTGGTGTTTTGCTGGTTTTCTGACTTAGTTGACCTGGGACCCTGCTATTCAGGGCCCCAGGCCTACTGCTCTCTCTGTAAAATGGATTCCATGTACCCTAGGTACATATCCAATTGGATACTGAGTCACCTTATCAGTCCCTGTACAGTGTACCTTAGGTACCCAGGGCATAGGTGTACCCAGGGCCTACCAGGGGCTGCAGCATGTATTATGCCACCCCTGGCTGGCCATCCAAATATGACACAACTGGCTGCTTGACAGCTGGGGCAAGGTGGTGTAATCACCCTTTGCTTTAGATATAGTATTCCTATATCTAACCCTAAAATGGACACACAGATCTCCTATCAGTCACTCCTATGGCAGGCCTTGACAATCCTGAAGGCAGAGTGCTTGGAATCGTGTGAGATGGTGCTCTGGCATGAGCTGAGCCTGTCTGCGGCTTTCGGGATCTATCCCTTAGCCGTTTCCATGATATCGCATACCATATACTCTTAAGTGCATTATAATCCTCGCGGTTATATGCCAACTCTGGTATCGCTTTATCAAAACATGTCGAGTAAGGTGTCATACGAATTGGAATACTAACCCCTCGCCAATTCTGGCGACGGGGTTAGCATTCCACCCTTCTAGAGGGACACGACATGGATGTAACCTGTAACCCCGGTTAAAGTCAAACAGAGCCTTAGCTCCACAAAATGGATGCTGCCACCGAGACACAAGTCTGCCCTCCTGCTGCTGGGAGTCCTCCCAGAGCAGGAGGCAAGGACAAAGGGTTTCCTGCCAGGGGCGGTGCCAGCACCGTCCCAGACAGGGTTTTGTGTATTCTAGGTAGGCAGGGCTTCAGAGGAAGGGGACTGCAAGTGGCACCCCAGTGCTCACTGTGCATAGGCCGGCTGAAACCAGTTCCAGGGGCACTCCAGCCCCTGGCCTGGGGAAAGCCCGCCAAAGGAGAGGGGTGTAACCACCCCCCTCCTAGTCCCACCCATAGGGCAGGACTTAGTCGCGTGCCAGCCCCCTTTTCCAAGATAAAGGTAGGAGCAGGCCCCCTTCCAAATTATATCATCTTTGGAATCAAGACACGACTTTCTACGAAAGGACATCAAGATTTCTTCTTCAAGATTCTCCCTTGTGACTAAGGAGTAGTCACCCTGCATCCGCAGGCACCATCTTAAGAACACTGCGGTCTGCTGCAAGTCCTTCCTCCGGAATCCGACTGCCCAGCTCGACGAGAACCGGCTTCCCTGGCACCTCTGACCTCTACCCACCTCTACAGCCAAGCTGAGAACCGTGGGTGCGACGAGACCTCGAGGGACCGGCCATCTTCAAGACTGCACGACTTCTTTCCAGCACGACCACCGAGGGATCCTCTGGTGAGTGCTTTGGGGACCGAGAAGCCCCGACCCTGAGCAGCTCCAGCACCGAAGATCAGCCTCCCAGCATCTCCACGATCTGCGTGGGGCCCTTCTGCTTTTTGCTGCTCACCGCGTTGTTTGGCTACTAGCCCGCTGGCTTGTGGCCTTCTTAACGACGCCCGACGACATCACTGCTGCTGGTCTGGTTGCTCCAGACTGGCCCTTGCTCCCTTCCAAAAGAGGAGCACCCCGGACCCTCCTGGTCCACTCCAGACGCCATTTTAGGTCCACCGCGTGGGCTTGAATTTGCCAAGACTTGTTGCCCCAATCCTGGGTCCAGCGACGTCGACAGCATCATCCATCGTGGGACAGCTCGTACCTCCATCCTGGTCGCCGACAACGCCTCCTGGTCCGTGAGACTGCAGAGCACAGCGTCGCCCACTCACCTAGTTGAGGTGACTACCATCCGGTGCCCTCCTGGTGACCCCTGACTACTGGCTAGTAGTCACGAACTTGGTCCCCTCTGCTTTCAGGTGTCATCCATCTTCGATCCAGGCTTGGATCACTCGAACAATCTTCACTGGTCGCCTGCCAGCAACTCCTTTCCTTCAGGCTACTGGTTCGTCAACGAAGAATCCCGACGTCTTTTCAGACCTATGCAGCTGCAGCCCCTGGGCTAGGTAACTTCGGCATTTCGGTGCCCCAGCATAGCCTCACTATCCAAGGGTCCAGATCCACTTTCGTTTTTGACCTACCTAGTCGGGTTCGCCCGAGAACACTAACTTTGTGAACACTAGCTTCCATAGGCTTTTTCCCGCCTTACGCGTGAGAGTTCCCACTCTGCACGTGGTGTCCCTAGGCCTCCTGCTCCTAACCTGAGTGTTCAGTATTGTAGGCCTAGCGTTCCTAAAGCCTCTGAGAATCGTTACTTCCCTGCTAGTAATTCGCATTCCACTTTTAGAGTATATGGTTTTTCGTGCCCCTCGGGCATTTGTGTAAATTGTGCGACTTAAAGTATTTTTATAAGAGTTTTGTTGTGTGCTTAGCTCCCTGTCTCATAAAGAGCCAGGGTAGTCTTGTTATAAATAAATTGAATATGCTACTTACCAGTATGCATCTGTTCTTGGCATGTAGGGCTGCTAACATTCATATCTTAGCATTAGATCGCCGCCTAGTGTTGGGTCCGGATGATCGCACATTGTTGTCCTGGAAGAGTCTTCGAAGTATCCTGAGATAGGTGGCTCCTCCCCTGAACTACAGTGCGCATGGGCATCGGCTCCATCCCCAGATTGTTTTTCGCCATTGTGGCAGAAGATGGAGTGAAAAGTGTAAAGGATGTCCATGCTAATAAGTGAATACAATAGTATATCTGCAGCTGCGACAGGCACCGGGGAAGAGGGTGGGCGATATGAATGTTAGCAGCCCTACATGCCAAGAACAGATGCATACTGGTAAGTAGCATATTCAGTTCGAGGCATGTGGGCTGCTAAATTCATATCTTAGCATAGAATACATAGCAGTCCCTCCATCAGCGGCGGTTGCCCGTGCCAGCTGCAGAAACCTGAAAGAGTGTCTTGAGAACAGCCTGTCCTACAGCAGCTTGCTGCTTGGAATGTACGTCAACACAGTAGTGTTTTGTAAAGGTATGTGGTGTAACCCACGTGGCTGCTCTGCAAATATCCTCTAAAGGAATGTTCCCTAGGAAAGCCATGGATGCCCCCAGTTTGCGTGTGGAGTGCGCCCTTGGGGGTATCGTTAAAGTGCGCTTGGCCTTTTGATAACATATTTGGATGCACTTAACAATCCACCTGGCTATTCCTGCTTTGGAAATAGGGTTGCCTTTGTGTTGTGGTGCGAAGGCAACAAAAAGTTGTTTTGTCTTTCTAAAGGGTTGTGTCCTGTCTATGTAGTACATCAACGCCCTCCGTACGTCTAACGTATGGAGCATTCTTTCCGCCACCGTTTGTGGGTTTTGGAAGAATGCCGGTAAGTCAATAGTTTGGTTGAGATGAAACTGTGACACCACCGTCGGAAGGAATTTGGGGTTAGTACGTAGCACTACCCTATTTGGATGAATCTGAATGAATGGCTCTTGGATTGTGAGCGCTTGCAGCTCACTAACACGCCGTAGCGACGTGATAGCGATTAGGAAAGCTACTTTCCACGTTAGGAACTGGAGTTCACACGAGTGCAGTGGCTCAAAAGGTGGTCCCATTAGTCTGGTGAGGACCACATTGAGGTTCCACACCGGAGCTGGTGGTGTTCTTGGGGGAATGACTCGTTTCAGACCTTCAAGGAAAGCTTTAATGGCAGGCACTCTGAAGACAGAGAGATGCTGCCTGTTCTGAAGATAAGCCGCTATGGCGGATAGATGTATCCGAATGGAAGTGTACGCTAGATTGCACTTGTAAAGATGCAACAGATAGCAAATGATGTTAGGGATAGATGCATCTAGCGGGTTGATGTCATTGGCTGTACAGTAAATGACAAAACGCTTCCATTTCGCAGCATAGCATGCTCTGGTAGTTGGCTTCCTAGCCTCCTTGATGATGTCCATGCATTCCGGAGGTAGGTTAAGGTATCCAAACTCTAGGACTTCAGGAGCCAGATTGCCAGGTTGAGCTGTTGCGGATCTGGATGCTGAATTTCTCCATGGTTCTGCGTCAAAAGACTGGGCGTGAGGCGCAGTCTTTGATGCGGCACCACTGAGAGTTCGAGGAACGTGGTGTACCATGCTTGGCGCGCCCACGTTGGAGCAACTAGGATGAGAGTCATCGCGTGCGGCCTTAGCTTTCTCGCGACCAGCGGTATCAGAGGGGCTGGTGGAAAAGCGTACGCAAATTTGCCTGACCAGTTCATCCATATCGCATTGCCCTGCGACTGTGGGTGAGGGAACCTGGCGGCAAAGTGTTGGCATTTTGCGTTTTCTTTTGTGGCAAACAGGTCTATCTCCGGATGACCCCACTGCTGGAAGTACGGGTGGAGTACAGATGGGTGTAACTCCCACTCGTGCATTTGATGGCTGTATCTGCTGAGCAGATCCGCCATCTGATTGTCCTTGCCCGGGAGGTGTTCCGCCATGAGGAAAATGTTCCTCTGAATGGCCCACTTCCACATGCCCTGAGCCAGATGAGACAGCTGTGGCGAGTGGGTGCCCCCCTGTTTCTGAATGTAGTACATCGCGGTCATGTTGTCCGTCCGGACTAACACTACCTTGTTGCACAGATGTACAATGAAGGACTTGAGCGCCATGAAGATTGCCATCAGTTCCAGATAGTTGATGTGCATCTTCTGTTGCTGCGTCGTCCATAGTCCCTGCACTGTGTAAGTGAGCAGATGAGCTCCCCATCCCTGGTGAGATGCGTCCGTTGTCAGGATAATTTGTGGCACTGGCTCCTGGAACAGTCGGCCCTTGCAAAGGTTGTGTGGAGTCCACCAATGCAGAGAGTTGTATGCCCGACTGGTAACCAACACTAGGTCTGTCAATTGTCCCTGAGCCTGTGTCCACTGATTTGCTAAGCATTCCTGGAGCGGACGCATATGCAACCGTGCGTGAGGGACTATGAAGATGCAGGAGGCCATCATGCCAATCAACTGCATGAACACTCTCGCTGGAAGTGAGTGTTGTGGTCTGAACTTTTGGATTAGAGACTGCATGCTGTCTATCCTGACTTGGTTTGGCTGAGCCATGGCCGTCAGGGTATTGATCGTCGCACCTAGAAACTGCCGGACATGTGCCGGCTGAAGATGCGACTTTGGGTAGTTCAACGAGAAGCCCAGATCGTGAAGGAGGTGAATGGTAGTTGACATGTCCGCGGCGCACTGTTGTTCCGACTTGGCCTGAACGAGCCAGTCGTCTAGGTAGGGGTAGACATGAATGTTCTGCCTCCTGAGGTGCGCTGCTACTGTCGCCAGACACTTGGTAAACACTCTTGGGGCTGTGGTCACTCCGAAGGGTAGGACTTTGAACTGATAATGCTTGCCTTGGATAGTGAATCTGAGGTATTTCCTGTGTGACGGGTGTAGTGGAATGTGGAAATAAGCATCCTTGAGATCTAAGGTTGCTAAGAAGTCCCCTTGGTTTAACAAGGGAAGAATTTGTTGCAGTGTAAGCATATGGAAGTGTTCTGATAGTATGTACAGGTTGAGGGGACGTAGATCTAGAATGGGTCTGAGAGATCCGTCCTTCTTTGGAATAAGGAAGTACAGGAAATATACCCCTGTGCCTTCCTCTCCCACCGGCACGAGCTCGATTGCGCCTTTTTGCAGCATCACCACTACTTCCTGCTGCAATAAGTGCAAGTGCTCTGCGGACATAGGCCTTTGCCTTGGCGGGATGTTGGGTGGAGTGGATTTCAACTCTAGGCAATAACCATACTGGACTAGTTGTCGCACCCACCTGTCTGTGGTGATGTTTCTCCAGACGGGCAGGAATTGCTGCAGTCTCCCCCCGACAGGTGTTAAGTGGTCGGGGGGCAGCGACAGAGAGTCACTGTTTCCTTGGGGTAGAGGAGCGGGAGCTGTTGTTTCCTCTGCCGCGACCTCTGTTGCTGTTATTTCTGTAACCTCCCTTGTTCTGTTTTGTGAACGAGGATTGTGCTCCACCTTTTGAGAATTGAGATTGTTGACCCATTTGTCCTCTGGTGACTCCACGTGCACCTGAGCGACGAAAATTGCTGCCACGAAACTGTTGTGACTGTAGGGCCCCCATGGACTTAGCAGTTTCTGTGTCTTTTTTTCTTTTTTCTAGGGTGGTGTCAACATCTGGACCAAACAGACTATCAGGATTGACTGGCTGATTAAGAATGGTTGTCTGAATATCTGGTTTAAACCCCGAGATGCGGAGCCACGCCTGTCGTCTCAGCATAACGCTAGTGTTGATAGCTCTAGCAGCTGTGTCTGCGGCGTCAAGTGCACACTTGATGGCTGCGATTGAGATTAGCTTCCCTTCCTCAATAAGCAGTTTGGTGCCTTCTTGGAACTTTGGAGGCAGGTGTTGTATAACCTGTTCTAGGGTGTCGTAATGCGCCCTATCGTAACGTGCTAAGAGTGCTTGTGTATTGGCAATGCGCCAAAAGTTTGCGGCCTGTGCAGCTACTCTTTTGCCCCCTGCCTCTAGCACTTTGGACTCCTTATCCGGGGGAGGAGCGTCACCCGTCGTCTGGGAGTTGGCACGTTTCCTGGCATTGGCGACCACAAGAGAGTCCAGTGGCAACTGTCCCCGAATGTATGCGGGGTCTGCAGGTGCAGGTCTGTACTTCTTTTCAATACGTGGATTGACCACTCGTGCTCTGGTAGGCTCCTTAAATATGTCCCCAGCATGCTTGAGGACTCCTTTAAGCATAGGCAGCGTCTTTACTGTCCTTTCAGAGACTGAAAATGTGTCGAAAAGGAAGTCTTCCTCTATCGGGTCAGCATGCATGTCCACATCATGATTGGCTGCCGCCCTCTCAATTAGTGCATGAAAACCTGCTGAATCCTCAGTTGGGGATGCACGTGCATTAAAAAGCTGCGGGTCCTGCCCCACACTTTGGGTGCCCTGGTCACCAGTGTCATCATATGAATCCGGTTGTGCATCTGGTTCATTGATAGGGAAATTGTATTGTTCGTCCTCATCATACCCCTCACCCGCAGAGTGTTCTGGTGAGGGAGTAGGGCTCCGTCTCGGAGGAGGCTGGATTGGTTCCATGAGGCCTGAAGCGTCAAGGGGCACCCTTTTCTTTTTCAGTGGGATGACATACGAGTCCACTGACTCTGAAGTGATTTTTCTCTTATAGAGGGTCAATTTGCCTGTGTCAGCGTCGATGAAATGCTCTGAATCATCCTCTGATTCGAGTACCCGACGTGGAAGTGGGCCAGCCGTTGAAGAAACCGTCTTCTTTGGTGCCGATTTGGTGGAAAAGGCTTTCGGCGCCTCCTTCGGCGGCAAAATAAAGAGAAGTTTGCCAGAAGGCTTTGCTGGATTGTCCTTTTGCGCCTGCGGCGATGATATCGGAGCCGACGGAGCAGAGGCCTTCTCCCTGATTCTCTGTAGTGATTCGGCGATGAGGGACGTCTCACTCACAGTGGGTTTTGGCGCCGACGAGGATGTCTTGACCTTTCCCTCGGATCCGACGTCTTTGTGGGCCTTGTGCGCTTTCGACGCGGATCCCGCTGTCACCGACCCCGAGTCCTGGGACCGGTGCGCAGACGTGCCAGTCTTCGATCCGTGCGCCTGCGTAGCCTCCGTGGAGCCGGCTTTGGCGTGCTTGGACGGCGGCGCCGCTGTTGACCCGTGCCGACCATCTTTCTTAGAGGACCCCTCCTCTGACGTCGATTTTGATTGTGCAGCAGCGGAATCGACGGATTTCTTCGACTTCTGCGGACCGGAGGTCGACGGAGTCGATGGAGTAGCGGGTACAGTCGTTTTCGCCGGCACGGCAGCCATCTTAGGGACACCCGAGTCCTTTAGTTTCGGTTTCGTTTTCGGGTCGGCCATCTTAGATGTAGTCGATCCCGATGCTTTCGGTTTCGGTTTCGATACAGTCTGCTCAGCAAGTAAGTCCGTGGCCGGGCCAGAAGGCGGGGCTGTGGCTTGCGGCACTGGGTCTTGGGTAAGGCCTACAGGCGATCCCGTGACCCGGTCGGTATCCTCGTAACCTTCGGGGCAGAGCTCGTCCCCTGAGCTATCCGCCGCGGCCCCATAAATCTCTTCGTCGTCTCCTACCTCGTCGACGTATTCAAGGCCTTGGCCCACGACTCCGTCGTCGTCTACCGGATCCGCCTCAACCTCCGTCTCGGGTGGGGAGATTTGAAGATGATGACCCTGGTCCTCTTCTTCCTGGTCGCCGAAGATGTTTTCCGGATCCGGGGCCGCTTGTCTAGCTTCCATGCGCACCGCGCGCCGAAGCTTGAGAGTCTTCTTAGACCGGAACTGTGCACAGGCTTTGCACTTGCCGTCGTCGTGGTCAGGCGAAAGGCATTTGTTACAGACGGGGTGTAGATCGATGTGTGGGTACTTGGACCCACAGAGCGGGCAGTACTTAAACGGGCTCCGCTCCATGTTCAGAAAAGTTTTGCAGTCGTGTCGCAATGAGAAGGCCTCAAAGTCCGAAGAGCGAAAGAAAACTCCGCTTATTCCGGCTCCAAGAGACGGAAGACTCGAGACCGTGCGCAGACAATACCGACGCAAAAAAAAAAAGCGAGGCCTTTTGGCCGCTAAAAGTTAGTTTTTCTCGGTTTCGACAGAAAGACGTCGAGACCACATCCGAACCCAATGGCGGAAAAAAACAATCTGGGGATGGAGCCGATGCCCATGCGCACTGTAGTCCAGGGGAGGAGCCACCTATCTCAGGATACTTCGAAGACTCTTCCAGGACAACAATGTGCGATCATCCGGACCCAACACTAGGCGGCGATCTAATGCTAAGATATGAATTTAGCAGCCCACATGCCTCGAACACACTGTTTATTTTCATAACAACTTGTGTGGTGTCCTTTCACTGGGTGTTCAAGGGGTAATGTGATGGTAAAACAGCTGGCTTAACACGCCCTCTAGAGTCTTAGCCTTAGACTGCTTGTATCCATGCTACTAGGATAGCTGGTCTATAAGGTTGACTTACAACCAATCATCAATAAGGGTTGTTTGGACTGATATATAGTGATCACTAGAATAGTGAGCACTGCACATCAGGCCAACTTCTCACATTGGTGAGCAGCGGTTGGGATTTGAGCTTGCTGTTGTTTTACCACACATATCCTAAGAATATCTTGTGAAAGATCACATAAGTACTAAGGTACATATAACTTAGCTTAGAATACTCTGAGTTCTACTGAACCAGCTGTTGTAGCTCCTAGGGCCTAGCACACCCTAAACTACAACTCTAGCAAGGGATCAGTAGGCAAACATATAGTGTAGGTAAGTGCACCACTTACACCTCACTAGAAAAAGCATGTCTACCCATGGAGAGTCTACTGAGACTCCCCTTGTGGTTATTGACCCTCCACAGGTCAAATCAAGATATGCAGCTCTCAGTTTCCAGGAGATGAGACAAGTGTGTACCTCCAGGAAACTGAAACAGGGGTCTAACCCCACCATTCCCTTTCTGATAGGTCTCTTAGAGACATATGATGCCAGAAAGATTTCTCAGATAGATGGGAATATGCCAGCCTTAGAGGGTACCACTGGGGATCCAGACCTCCTTGACACTGAAAATGCAGTTGAGGAGGAGGATCTAGAGGAATTCTCTGAGGGTGAGGTAAACAAGGGTCCTGAGTTAGTCAGCAGACTCACTAGGGCCAACTTAGACCTACTTGGGGAAGGATCTGGGGGACCCCCAGTACTGACCCTGATGAGGCCTAACCTTGGAGTTAGGAGAGATAGATCTCTTTCTAGGGACTCCATTAGATCTCTGCACTCTAATGCCTCTTCTCAGAGGAGAGGGAACTCTCCACAAAGGAGATTGACTTCCCCTCAGAGAAGAGAGCATGAAGCAAGGATGAGACAAGCTAAACTGAGGATTGAAAGGGAAGAACTTGCCCTGGCCAAAGAGAAGCTTGCCTTTGCTAGAGAGCAGCAGATGAGTGGGTTAGCTCCCACTGGTGGCAGCAATCTCCCAAGAGAAAAAGAGAAGGGTTTAGATACTAAACACCTGACAAAGATAGTGCCCCCCTTTAAACAAGGGGATGACATCCAGAAATGGATGGCTGCTTTGGAGAGGGCCTGCACTGAACAGTGCATCCCCCAAAGTCAGTGGGCAGCTATACTGTGGCTCTGCTTTGATGGCAAAGGTAGAGATAAGCTCCTCACTACTAGAGTTGAGGATGCTAACAATTACCAGGTCCTGAAAAATGCACTGGTTGATGGGTTTGGCTTAACCACTGAGCAGTACAGGTTGCTGTTCAGAGACACCCAGAAAACTCAGTCTCAGGACTGGTCTGACTTTGTTGATTGTGCCACTAAGGCTTTGGAAGGCTGGCTACTGGGTAGCAAGGTTACTGACTTCACAGGATTGTATAATCTTATTATGAGAGAGCAAGTCTTAAATAATTGTCAGAACCAGTTATTACACCAGCACCTGGTAGACTCTGATCTGACCTCTCCACAAGAATTGGGTAAGAGGGCAGACAAATGGGTCAGAACCAGGATTAGGCCTAAGAACCAAGGTGGTGACCAGAAAAAGGAATCAACCAAGCCTCAAGAGAAGGGTGGGAATAAATCTCCAGATCAAACCACATCAGGGCCCCAAAAATCCTCTGAGGGGGGTGGGTCCCAGAATCCTTCTAATAACCAGAAGAAACCTTATTGCTATCCCTGTAAACAGGTGGGTCATTTAAAAACTGACAGCAGTTGCCCAAAGAACAACAATAAGGAGAACATACCCCCAAGTAACATTCCCAAACCTCCTGTTACTACTAGTAGTAATCCCCCAGGTGGTGGGAGTGCCCCCAAGAATTTGGGTGCATTTACTTTGGGAGTTCCTGGGGACTCTGGCCTAACCAGGTCCCCAAACCTAGATACTCTTGTCTGTGAGACTGGCATGGGGTTTGCCAACTTCACAACTTGTCCCAACACTTTGGGCAAGTACAGACAAGAGCCCCTCATCAATGGAATGAAAGTTGAGGCCTACAGAGACACAGGGGCTAGCATCACCATGGTGACTGAGAGTCTAGTCCCCTCAAGGCAACTTTTACCTGGTGCCACATACCAGGTGACAAACATTGATGGAGTGAAGAAACCTCATCCCATGGCAGTAGTAAATCTCAGCTGGGGAAGTGTCACTGGCCCCAAGAGAGTGGCAGTGTCATCCAACTTGCCTGTAGATTGCCTACTGGGGAATGATTTAGAGACCTCAGCCTGGGCTGAGGTAGAGCAAGAAACCCATTTGAAAATGGTGAACCTCCATGGTAAGGTTAGTGGGGCAGTGATAGCCACAGCCCCAGTCCAAGATGTCCTCCCTGAACAGGTCAGGAGGGCTGTGCTAGTCACAGCCCAATCTCAGACAACTTCCTTCCCAGAACAGGTTGTCAAGGCTGTGATGGTCACAGCCCACACCCAAACTGAGCCCCCTCCTGAAAAGGTTGGGAGAGTTGTGATGGCCACAGCTCAAACTCAGACAGATAATAGTGTTGTGAAGCCTGAAACTATGGATCACTCCACTCAGACAGAGAGTATTGAGGAGGAAGAGAAATCTCCCTCCCACCAGACTTTAGGAAAGGATCAGCCTCCTCAGGGAACTGATCTGACCCCTTGTGAAGAAACTGCCACAGAGGTAGTCAGGCCTAGCCTGGCAGAACCCCTGATGTCAGTGGACCCTTCCAAGGTGGGACCCAGTCTGGAGCAGGTAACCTGCCCCTCTCTACCCTGCCTCAGTCAGCCCAGGGCTGTAGAGGTCAGGGAGGCCAGTGTTGGACCCCAAAGGGCCCCCTGTCCAAAAGAATTCCCCAATCAGCAGATTAAGGGCACTGAAGCTAGCAGACCTAGCCAAGTGAAAATAAAACACACCCCTGAGGGATCCCCCTTAAAATTAGTTAGGGACCTCCCACAGATGGACACTGTTGGGCACAGCCAAACTTGGGACCTGAGGGCCCCAGACCTGACCTGTCCCTCCAGTAAGCCAAACAGGGGGACCCAACCTCCAGCTGTAGGTAGCCAGAGGTTGACCCTGAGAGCCCAAAACAACTCAGTCTTGGAAAGAAAGGCCTCTATGGTGGATAATGATTGGAGGAAGCTGAGCCCAAAATTAGTGGAGCCTCACTTCAGTACTCCATTTCAGCACCAGCCTTTTACTTTGCCAAAACACACCACAGGTAGAGATTCCCTATGGTGGAGACCCTCAGACACCCTTAGGGTGAGGGATTGCTTAGTGGACCATGAGATAGGGGGTAACCATGCCAGTGCTGGTACTTCCTTATATGGCCACTCAGGCAATATAGGCTTACCTGGCAAGGCTAGCCTTATCTCCTTTCGTTTTGGGGGGGGGGGGGGGGGGGGGGGGGGGTTATGTAGGAAGGTAGATCCCTGACTATGGTTGCCCCCAACTTTTTGCCTGGTGTTTTGCTGGTTTTCTGACTTAGTTGACCTGGGACCCTGCTATTCAGGGCCCCAGGCCTACTGCTCTCTCTGTAAAATGGATTCCATGTACCCTAGGTACATATCCAATTGGATACTGAGTCACCTTATCAGTCCCTGTACAGTGTACCTTAGGTACCCAGGGCATAGGTGTACCCAGGGCCTACCAGGGGCTGCAGCATGTATTATGCCACCCCTGGCTGGCCATCCAAATCTGACACAACTGGCTGCTTGACAGCTGGGGCAAGGTGGTGTAATCACCCTTTGCTTTAGATATAGTATTCCTATATCTAACCCTAAAATGGACACACAGATCTCCTATCAGTCACTCCTATGGCAGGCCTTGACAATCCTGAAGGCAGAGTGCTTGGAATCGTGTGAGATGGTGCTCTGGCATGAGCTGAGCCTGTCTGCGGCTTGCGGGATCTATCCCTTAGCCGTTTCCATGATATCGCATACCATATACTCTTAAGTGCATTATAATCCTCGCGGTTATATGCCAACTCTGGTATCGCTTTATCAAAACATGTCGAGTAAGGTGTCATACGAATTGGAATACTAACCCCTCGCCAATTCTGGCGACGGGGTTAGCATTCCACCCTTCTAGAGGGACACGACATGGATGTAACCTGTAACCCCGGTTAAAGTCAAACAGAGCCTTAGCTCCACAAAATGGATGCTGCCACCGAGACACAAGTCTGCCCTCCTGCTGCTGGGAGTCCTCCCAGAGCAGGAGGCAAGGACAAAGGGTTTCCTGCCAGGGGCGGTGCCAGCACCGTCCCAGACAGGATTTTGTGTATCCTAGGTAGGCAGGGCGTTAGAGGAAGGTGACTGCAAGTGGCTCCCCGGTGCTCACTGTGCATAGGCCGGCTTGAACCAGTTCCAGGGGCACACCAGACCCTGGGCTGGGGAAAAGCCCGCCAAAGGAGAGGGGTGTAACCACCCCCCTCCTAGTCCCACCCATAGGGCAGGACTTAGTCGCGTGCCAGCCCCCTTTTGCAGGATAAAGGTAGGAGCCGGCCCCCTTCCAAATTAGATCATCTTTGAATCCTTAAACTACTTTCTACTAAAGGAACTCTCGACTTCTTCTCAAGATTTCTCCCTTGTGACTAAGGAGTAGTCACCCTGCAGCAGCAGGCACCAACCAAGCATCCCGGTCTGCTGTAAGTCTCTCCTCCGGATCAAGACTGCCCAGCACGACGAGAACCGGCTTCCCTGGCACCTCTGACCTCAACCTGCATCATCAGCCCAGCTGTGATCCGTGGGTGTGACGAGACCTCGAGGGACCGGCCATCTTTAAAGACTGCACGACGCTTGTCCAGCACGACCACCGAGTGACCCTCGACTGAGTGCTTTGGGGTAAGAGAAGCCCCGACCCTGAGCATCTCCAGCACCGAAGTTCAGCCCCCCTGCATCCACGAGATCTGCGTGGGGCCCTTCTGCTCTTTGCTGTTCACCGCGTTGTCCCGGTCACTTGCCCGTTGGCTAGTGGCCCTCTGACGACGAACTTCAACGACAAACACCGCTGGTCTGGTTGCTCCAGACTGGCCCTTGCTCCCCTCCAACAGAGGAGCACCCCGGACCCTCCTGGTCCACTCCAGACGCCATTTTAAGTCCACCGCGTGGGCTTGCCTCTGCCAAGACTTGTTGCCCCAATCCTGGGTCCAGCGACGTCGACAGCAGACACCTTCGTGGGACAGCTCGCACCTCCATCCTGGTCGCCGACAACGCCTCCTGGTCCGAGAGACTGCAGAGCCCAGCAGCGCCCACTCACCTGACTGCGGTGACTTCGCCCGGTGCCATCCTGGTGCCCACTTAATCACTGGCTAGTGATTCAAGAACTTGGTCCCCTCTGCTTTCAGGTTTTCTTCTTCCTTGATCCAGGCTTGGATCCATCGAACTTTCTTCACTGGTCGCCTGCCAGCAACTTCCTTCTTCCAGGCTCCTGGTCCGGCACGAGGATTCCCGACGTCTTTTCAGACCTATGCAGCTGCAGCCCCTCGGCTAGGTAACTTTGGCACTTCGGTGTCCCAGCATAGCCTCACTATTCAAGGGTCAGGATCCACTGTCGTTTTCTCCCTACCAGGTCGGGTTCGCCCGTGAACACTAACTTTGTGAATTCTAGCTTCCATAGACTTTGTCCCGCATCCCGCGTGAGAGTGCACACTCTGCACCTGAGTTCCCTAGGCCTCCTGCTAGTAATCTAAAGGTTCAGTAGTCCAGTCCTAGCGATCCCAAAGCCTCTGAGAATCGTTACTTACCTGCTAGTAATTCGCATTCCACTTTTAGAGTATATGGTTTTTCGTGCCCCTCGGGCATTTGTGTATAACGTGCTAACTTAAGTATTTTCGTAAGAGTTTTGTTGTGTGCCTAGCACCCTGTCCTCATAAAGAGTACAGGGTTGTTGTGATTCTAATAAATACATTGTTTATTTTCATAACACTTGTGTGGTGTCCTTTCACTGGGTGTTCAAGGGGTAATGTGATGGTAAAACAGCTGGCTTAACACGCCCTCTAGAGTCTTAGCCTTAGACTGCTCGTATCCATGCTACTAGGATAGCTGGTCTATAAGGTTGACTTACAACCAATCATCAATAAGGGTTGTTTGGACTGATATATAGTGATCACTAGAATAGTGATCACTGCACATCAGGCCAACTTCTCACATAGTGTCTCAAAAATCACTGTTGTTGCAACCTGAGGAGTCGACATCTCAAATTCAGCTTCTGAGCTCCTCTCTGAAGCACATCATGGAACCTATTTATGCCATCAATCGGAGACACTCTTGATAGAGGGCTATCCGATAGGGTGGGTGACTAGTCCCTCTTCAAGGAGCGAGTGGAGGAGGAAGACCATGTAGGAGACCTTCTCCTTTTACGATGGGAACTAGAAGGTCTGCGCTCTCGCGATCTGCCAGTACGTTCCCTACGTCAGGGTGAAGGTGATCTATCCACCTCCTGCACCAATCTTTGCAGAGGCGACCTGTGGAGAGAACTGGTGTATTCTTCCTCTCGTCGTGATGCTCCTGTAGGATTCTTACTCCAGTGGTGGAGGGGAAGAAGCCATCTCGGAGATAAGTGAACAGAAGGAGAAGCCTCTCTGTGATGCGAAGGAGATCTTTGTTGTGACCTTTCTGAATGCCGCTCTGGAGTTGCAGATGGCAAATGTTCTGGTGAAGGGTGTCTCGAGGAGTGCGAAGATGAGTGTCGTGACACTGATTCTGTCACTAAATCTACAGTCTTCTCCAGACCTCACTGATGTGGGCCTCGACGTCGAGTGTATGGCCTGCTCTGACGGAGCCCTGCTCGACGCCAACCTTGACCTCCTTATCGATGTCTATTTCTGGCCAGGTGTTGGAACCAGTCTCGACTCTCTGTTCCTCTATGTCGATTGTCTCGCAGACGATGTCGGAGTACCTCTGTGCATCGATGCCGAACGACCGGCGACGGCGGAGGGTTCCTGCTCTTCCATGCCGATTGTCGATGCCATGCCGATTGTCGCCGGGTTGACTATGGCGGAGGGCTTCTGATCCTCGACGCCGATTGTCGTCGAGATGACGGCGGAGGGCTTCTGATCCTCGATGCTGATCGTCGCCGGGGTTGACGACGGCGGAAGACTCCTGCCTCCCGACGCTGATTGTCGTTGAATTGACGGCGGCGGAAGGGTCCCTGCCTTCGACGCAAAACGTCGATATGACGTTGACGGAGGGCTTCTGCTTCTCTATGCCGATCCTAGCCGGGTTGACGACAGCGGAAGACTTCTGCTCCTCGACGCCGATCGTCGCCGGGATGACGACGGTGGTGGTTCACGATTCTTCTACGTCGAATAAAGTGACGCACCTGAATGTCGGTGTTCTCTAGACAGCGAGCCCACCGTAGAAGGTCTTCTATTGGACATATGTCCCACCGGTGGTAGTTTTTTCAGCGCCGAACCCGATGCTGAAGAGGGAGAGCAAGGAATTTTGCTTCTGGAAGAAGATCTAGCCCTCTTAGAGCCCTTTCTCACCGGTGACCTGCCTCTGGAAGATGTTTTAACCTTTTCTGCAAGCCCATAAAGACGGATTCTTTCTCTGTCTTTCAGTCCTTTTAGATAAAGACTGGCAATGAGGGCAAGTCTTGGAGACATGGTCCTTAGGTAGACAAAGAATACAGACTGCCTGAGAGTCTGACCTGGCCTCCTGTTTCCCACAAGGTCAGGGGTCAAAAAGAGACGGCATTTTGGACATATTAGGTTTACATTTTACAGGTATATTTTCATTCTATTTGAAACCCAACAACAGTATATTGCTTTTACCCACCATCCTCTAAGGGCACTTAGGTTACCGACTACACTACTTGTTATTCTGATTCAAGCATGTGAAAAATCCAATACTGGATACGAAAATAAGTTACTTACCTGTAACTGCAGTTTTCCAGTATTGGTATCTTTTATAGATTCACACGCGACCCACCCTCCTCCCCCGAGAGGTTCCCCATATAGCACGGGATTATCTATTCTCACTTGTGCTTGAAAATCTGAAGCACTCAGTTTCTGTTGGGAGTGTTCTAAAAAGTGCTATTGCTTGATTGGTTAAAGTCCAACTTTGGTCCTTTTTTTATATTTATAAAATGACGTAAATAGGCTACTAAATTGACTTTTTCATTTGCATTATGCCCTAAAATAGTGATACATACTTCTTCATTATGGTACCATGGGACTCCCACTTTGACGACGGGAAATTATTCAAGAATGTGAATCTATGAAAGATCCAGTACTGGAAAACGCCTTATCTGGTAGAGACATGTTCTAGCCACAGATTCCTTATCTTTGAGTTTCCCAGGCGTCAGACTGGATCCGGAAGATTTTTCTTCAAGAAATATCCATGTGTGCTGGTAGGGGGTGTCGGTCAGCTCCATGTAGTGTTGTCAGCGTCACCCGCACCAAAAGGGACGTCTACTGCACCTATATAGGTTCAACCGTGGCGAGCTGAACTCAGTTACTTTTTCACAACTTTCCACGCTGGAAGCGTGGAGCCATGAAGTGTGCTGACATTGGTGTGTTTGAAACTAGGTGCCTGAATGGGATCAGCTCTGTCCCTAGAAACCTGTTTGCAGTGCAGGGAGCATGGGTGGGTTGGTAATAAATCTGCGGCTAGATCATACCTCTACCAGGCAAGGCGCTACCGAAGGTAAGTAACTTGTTCATCTGATGGCGGGAGAGCCTTCAGCATTGCAGCTGCAAAGCTTTGGAATAGACACTCTACCAACATTAGGCAGTCAGAAGAGCTGATGCAGGTTAGGAAAAAGAGTCAAAACCTGGCTCTATCCCAGGGAATGATCTATCTCATAATTTGTCTGCCTCAACCAATCTGATCACTGGCGGTTGTCCATCTACGACCGATTTGAGCACACGTCTCATAGCGCCAGGATACCCTTTGGGTGACAGTGCGCTTTACACGTTTTTAATACAATACAATAGAGACATGTGTGAGAAAGTGCCATCTTGCTTGCATTGGTATGCCCCACGTTTTGCTGAACTGCTGATGTGCTTTGACTGAGTGTGCCCTGGGCTCCTGCCAACCAGGTGCCCAGGGCCTGTGTTCCTTCCCTAAAGCTGTGTTGAAACAAAACCCAATTGGCATCTCTGGTCACCTATCAGCCCCTAGTAAATGGTACCCTAGGTACCCAGGGCATGGCGACCAGAGAAGACCCCTAAGGGCTGCAGCACTTATTGTGCCATCCTTAGGGGCCCTGTACCCTGACACCCACACACTGCCTTTGCAGGCTGAGTGTCTAAGTACAGAACTAAACAGAGAGGCAACATGGCGCACATCACTGTGTGCCATGCTCACAATCCCACTACCCTGGCATATATCAGTCACCCCTCTAGCTGGGTGCCCTATGCCAGTGGTGTGGGCACAGGTGCAGGAGCCCTGTGCCCCTTCAGTACCCAGGGCCATTCCTGGGCACTGTAAGTGCAGTGCTGTCATTTAAGAGTATATGGTGCTGGGAGGTCGACATTACGAACTCCACAGCACCATGATGGCTTCACTGAAGACTTAGAAGTTTGGTATCAAACTGCTCAGCACATTACACCCGCACTGATGCCAGTGTTTGTTTTAATGTAAGATGCACCAGAGGGCATATTAGAGATGCCTCCTGGAACCTAATCTACACATCTGGACTGAAAGCTGCCTAGGCTGCCACACAGCAGACATGTTGATGGACCCCTAGGTGGAGAGCCCCCCGCTCTTTTGGGCCTGCAACAATGCACATCCAGGGCGAGGTGTTAGGTCTCCTCCCCAGGATGGGCAGGGGGAAGCTTCAAAGGCCTGCCGCCTCTGTGAGCTTCTCCAGGCCATTTGCTATACCCAGCAACTGGCTCCCAACAGTTCTGACCCCCACTCTGGCGGGAAGACTGTCGGCAAACCCTAGGTCAGGAAGGGGGGTGCCAGCCTGAGCCAACCCCACCCCTCAGGTGGGAGAGGCTAGGTGAAGCACGACCCCGGGCTCTGGCCATCTTGAAGATGGGGAGCCCTGCCCAATCACAGCTAGGTTCCTGCCCCCCTCCCACAGGAGATGAGCAGACTAGGGGGTGTATCCACCCCAGGACAGGGACCTATTGGTCCCTTGCCCTTGCCCTACCTGTAAGGCCCCTAGATTCAGTATTTAGGGGCTCCCTGAACCTTCCTTCCGCAGATCCAGTTTTGAAAAACAAGAAGAAGAATAAGAAGAAGGACAACCTGCCGTGCAGCTGCTAACAAAAGGACGACGACAATTGACTTGGCCCCAGCCCTATCGGCCTGTTGATCATTGAACCTGCTCCTGCTTAACCCCGGCGTCTCCTGCGGGCAGCAACCTCGAGAACCCCAGAGGACCTGCCTGCCTTGACCCTCTTAGAGACTGGGACTCCCATGAGCAGAGGCTCTGCTCCAACAGCAACACCCCTGGTGCCAGCCAGGACCCGCGAATCCAGATATTGCTGGTTCATGTTGTTTAGTCTGACTAGGCAGGTTCAGGAAATTAGATTTGGATTTGTTTCTATAGCATTTGCAATCTGTTTAAACTTGTGTGACTCGATCACTTTAGTAGGCTATGTATAACTTTATCCAGTAGTCCTCTTCAAGCTTAAAAATGGTACTATTGAGTGTGTAATTGAACGGCTTTTTAATATTGTTTAATTTACAGTGGCCCCTGAGGAAGCGACAAGACGTCCCGAAATGCATCGGGCCAACCATCACCAATCGCCGTCATCTGTGTATCCATGCTAACAAAGTTGATGTTATAATTGTGATATGATAATAACAACAATTTGAGAGAGAGGGAAGGAAAAGGGACACTCTCAGTCCCCCGGGTCAGTATATGTCAAGAGGTAAATGTTTCAAGCACAGTAGCAGAGAAGGAGGAAATGACCCAATTAATTCACATTGGAAATCATTAGGGATTTCTTTAGGAAGCCCTCACTCACCACCCTGGGTGGTGACATGCTTCATCATCGGGCCCACCAGGAGAAGCCGAATGCCTCCCTGGTGTGCTACAACGCCAGAATACTGCGGAGCTGGTTCTTCGTGACAATAGTGTGAAAAGAAGGTGGATTAAAAATGTCTGAAAGCTGTACCAGACAAAATGTTATTCAATGGTCAGCCAGACATGATAAAAAATATATGTGTCGGAAAATCTACCAAACAATGTTTTGGGTATTTCCACTTAAAGTGGGGTCGACATGTTTATGCCCATCTATGTGTGAATTTGCTGGGCTTTCATCAGGACCGTTAGTGATGTACCTCGGCGGTGTGGGCGCGCTAAGGCCCACCCTTACCAGAGGACGTGAAAGTTAAAATCAAGTGTAAAAATCAATAAGTGCAAAAAACAAACCATCAAGTTGTGGGTTTTGCCTCGGTTTTGAGGAACCTGTATAGTTTGTGAATTAAAAGGTCCACACCCCATAGGTCTCGGGAGGGGGGTGGAGGTGACAATGGCACACCGCCCGCAACGCCAAACACCCGCTCCGGTAGCAGGAAACTATTGTGCTTGAAACATTTGCCTCTTACGACACATATAATTGTGATATGTTCATGAATTATTGAGCTATGTACGAAGATAGTTATGAAGGAATGACTTGATTGAACACAATGAAAATATGAAAAATATGGAAAAATAATTATCAATGAGAATTGGAATCACAAAATCATTGAGAAACTAATGATTATTTGAAAGTGTGTTTCTTTATATTTAAGAAGTTGAATCTTTATGAAAAATTTGTGCAATCAGTTTGAATAAGATTTACCAAAGGTGTGCTCTTGGTCCAGTCTTGACAGTGTGTATTGTACCTATATCTCTCAATTTAGACACCTTAGGGACAGGTAGCCCTATGACACTAAGTGGCACGCAAAAGATAGAATAATGTTTGTTTTACCCAACTATAAGTTTGAGAGCTAATTTGATAAATAGGTGTGCTAGTGACTATCCCCTAGTTTAGACAGGAATGTGTGCCAGGTCGACTTTTCCCTTTTAGCTGCACCAAAACACACAGGCTGCAGTGGCAGTGTGGATGTGTTTGGTGAGGGGGTTTCTTAGGGTGAAATAATACATGCTGCAGCCCTTAGAGACCCACTCTGGTCACAATACCCTTGGTACCACTGGTACTTTTTACAAGGGACTTGTATGTGGGCCAGAGGTGTGCCAATTACGGAAATAAAGGTACAGTTTTGGGAAAGAACACAGCACTGCGAACGTGATTAGCAGGGACTCAAGTGCACATCAGTGAAAGTGCATCAGATATGAGGCAAAAAGAGGGGGTAACCATGCCAAAAGGAGTACTTTCCTACACCAAGGGTCTCCCATGGGCTGCAGCATGTATTGTGCCATCCATGGGAGCCCATGCAAAGTGCGTTTGCCAGTCTGCCATTGCAGCCTGCGTGAAATGGTGCACACACCTTTCACTTCAGATATAAGGTTTTCTCTAATATCGCAGTCACAGCACTTTAAACCTACACATCACCTCAAAGGTAGGCCTTACAGCCCACATGCAGGGTGCATGGTTTAAAGTGTGAGGGTGCCCCTGCATGAGCAGACACCACTACAAACCCCAGAGTAAGTGCGGGAAGCCATTTTAAGGTATGTAGTGGGCACTGACCAAAGTCGAGATGTCCAGCTACATGATGGCTTCACCGAACCTGATCATGTTTGGTATCAAACATGTTGGAATCATGCCACTACACCGATGCAGGCGCTAGTTGCATTTTCCCCATGTATTGGGGGCTCCTTAGAGGGCCCCCACATGTCTGCCTGTGTAGCCTTGCAGGATCTGCATACAATCCAGTGCTGCTGTCGACCCCAGACACTGTTCTGCACTCTTGCTGTGCCCAACTCGGGAAGCAGAACAAAGGATTTCCTGTAGAGGAGAGGTGTAACAATCTCTCCGTTAGAAATAGTTGTTTTTAGCAAGTGTGGGAGTGCTTCCGAGAACCTCCAGACTGCTTTGAAGGGCGCATTTGGTGCCCTCCTTGCATAAACCGGTCTTCCCCAGTCCAGGAGCCCTTGGCTCCTGCTTTGGCGCAAAACTACACAAAGGATAGGGAAGTGACATCGCCCCTGTTCAGCTCTTCCCCTGCTCTGGCAGGCGGCCACTTGATTCGGCCATATTGAATCTTAGAAGGGCAGAGGCCCCAGGGAGCATCTGAATGATTAGTCCACCATATTTGTCCAGACTTCATCTTCAAGAACCGACTGGCTTTGCCTGAAGATTTGTCTAAAGACTCTTTTGCTATTGGACACTTAACTTTGCTGCTGGAATGAGCTAGGAGACAACCAAGACAAAAACTGCTTCTGGTAGGAAGGTGCCTACTGCAACTTTGTCTACGTGCTGCAAGTGCGCCAGCCTTCTTTGTCTGTCTCAGGAGAGGAAGACTTTGTTCTGTATTGTGTCGAGATCGACAACGAGAAATGGGAGTGAAGAAAGACTTTCACAAATTTACATTGAGACCCAGATTTAGGAATAGGAAAAGACAGGCTTTTGTTGTCTTGGCAGCTTGTTCTGTCGAGAAAGCTTTTAACGGCCAGTCTTCTACGTAAGGGAATACCTTACGTAGAATGACCTTGCTTCCTGAGTGCTGCTGCTACTGGGGCCATGCACTTGGCGAATATCCGCGGTGCGGACTTGATACTGAAAGGAAGGACCTTGAATTGGTAATAGAAACCAGCTACTGTGAAACAAAGATATTTGCGGTGCTTGGGATGTAAGCATCTTCCAGGTCTAGAGATGTTATGAAGTCTCCGCTGTTGAGGCAATGAAGGATGTCGCAGAGTTACCATTCAGAAGGATTGCTTGCTGAGTAAGTTGAGCTTTCTGAGATCCAGGATCAGTCTCCACTTCCCTGAAGTCTTGGGGATGAGGAAAGAACAGGAATAGAATCCTTTTCCCTTTTGAGCTCTTGGGACCTTCTCTATCACTCCCTTGGAAAGCATTAAAAGAGCGTCTTTAAGCAATAAGTGAAGATGAGGGGAGATGCAGGGGTCGGTGTCCTCCCATTGGAGTAGTTGTTGGTCGTTCTGTAAACTCCAGGGTATGGGCCATAGGTGACAAGGTCCAATACCCATCTGTCTGAAGTGATGGTTTGCCAATGCGGGAGGAAATTAGATATTTTCGCAGCCACAGGTTGAGAGGATGTAGTAGCTGATACCTGGAAAAGGTCACTGTTTGCAACCGGTGTCACAGCTCTGAGGAGGTGGTCTTCTGCGAGGCCCCGGTTTGAAGAAACCAGTGTAGAGGATTGTTGATAAGATTGTTGGTGGTATCTTATTCTGTGGCTGCTATGACTAGCATTGCGGAGAGCGCTGGTATCCACCCCAACAGAGAAACGACAGCCCGAGCTCCTCCGAAAGGCATTTTACGATACTGAAGGATGGCTCAAGATTTTGCAGTATCTGTGTCTCTTTTGATGGCAAGGAGAGTCTTGATGCGCTTGCCAAACTGTGCGCCACTGTCGTAAGCCATGTCCAGTACTTTTGATTGAACCTCCGGTCGAAATGAGGTCTCCTTTAGCCTTTCTTGGCATCGAAGAACGGCTGCGCCAAGTAGCTGATGGAAGCATGTAGATGCAATGTCCGTGGCACAATCTATCATTTTGGACTACGTCCGCTCACTCTGCAACAAGATTAACTTTGCTTTAGACCATTTATCTTCAGAAATTAGGTCAATGATATCCCTGATATGAGACGGCATCTGGTGGTCATAGAGGCCTATAAAGGCAAGGGAGTTAGCTGCTCTCTCCATAATTGCGGACTTTTTGGAAAATCTTTTGCCTATGGTATCTAGAGGCGCCCCTCCTTGTCCAGTGGAGTGGAAATAGGAGTAGATTGGTTTTTCGACCTCCTCTGAACCGCCTGTCAAACATGACAGGGAATCCTCCCGTGCTCTGTACTTCATGTCTATGTGTGAAGGACAGCTGGAACAGTGGTCGGGTTTTTCATAATCTTTACTCCTTCCTAACAAATGTAGTCCACTATCGGTATAGAGCGTACCGATTTGCTGGCCTGTTCCTTGATATCATAAAGGAAGTAAGACTGCTTCATTGACATTGGAAGGTGAAATCTGGCTGTCTCTCTCTCTCCATGAGGCTATGGAAACCCCCAATATCCTCCAGAGGCGAATCATTGTGTGGGGATGGAGTTAGGAATACAAAGTCGTCCCATTCATCCAGGGGTGATTGACCTTTGTCAGAGGAAGAAGGATCATCTCTGGGCAGTGCTGCTACACTGGACGCTGGTGACATTCCAGGTGTAGCTGGCAGAGAAAGGTGTGGTGGAACCAGAGGAATAGCCGGTGGTGGTGTGTCAACAGGTTGCTCTTCAGGGGGCTGCGGAAAACACCTGCAATGGTCGAAGAGCATGGCCTGAAGATCCTGCACCAGTGAATTAGGAAGATGTGAAGTGTTCCGCTTCGGTGGGTTTTGGAATAAGACCCTTCTGGTTCATAATACCTTGGAGGTGGAGGATAATATGGTTGGAAGTATTACCCCTCTGCATATTCCTCATCTTCCTACTGATACTTTATGTTCAGGTCTGGAGGGCTGCGAGCTGGGCCATAAAGGCCACTAACGTCATCAGATTCCTCAACTTCCAGAATTGGCTCAGAGGTAGAGGTGAAACCTTACTAAGCGAGGTGATCTCACGGCAGATGTGCTGGAGATACTGGTAACCTTTATTGTCATTGATGAAGTCATAGACAATATTGTCTACAGTACCGACACGACCAATGTCGACAGTACTACCGTCGACAGCATCATCATGGACGGGGCTGTCATCAATAGGAACGTCACTGAAACAATCATCGACGGCAGAGACGTCGTTGGTAACCTAGTAGATGGCTAGATCTTGGTGGACGAGATGGGAGCGCTAATGGCTGCTGTTGTCGATTTCATCGACGAGATAGTGGTGCTGCTGGTCGCCGAAGATAGTGGTGTAGACGGTGAGGTTTTCGTCAATAGGGACCTTGAAGAGCATTTTTGCCTCCGAGTCAGTAGATTAGGCATAAAGGCGGAAAGTGAGGGTGGGCCAGGTAGAGATGTCTCTGAGGAGAAATGTATACTATCTCCTTTTTCTTAGAGCTGAGAGGCTGGTGAGAAGTCTTGAGGGATTTCCTGGACCCCTCTGACGTTCCTTCCAGAGATCTAGCCCTTTTTTGAGACCTGGCAGAGGAGTCACTGTCCTCTTCAGAAGACGTCTTCTGAGTCTTGGTCTTCTGAAGCCACAAGAGTAGCTGCCCTTCCTCTCAAAGTTTTTGAAAAAAAATAGCAGCAATTTTTGCACTCCTTTTCCTCATGTTTTTGATGGAGGCAGTAAATACAGTTCTTCTGTGAATCACCCACATGGACTATCTTCTTCTCGCAGGTCTTGCATGGACGGAAAAGGCCTTTCTGGGCATATATACTAGCAATATGTAGAATAATAAGCTTTTAAATAATAAAACAGAGCAGGACTTAGGGAGACTTCCTTCACACACGATGTGCAGTGAAAATCTGAGGGAATCAGCCTCTCCTGGGAATGTTCTAGAAGGTGCGATGACCTGATTGGCCTTAGTTAAAAATGTGTTCCTTTTCAAAAAAAGGACATAGATAGGCGATTAAATTCATGGCCTAGGAACATTTTAGCCTTTGGCAAGTTATAGATACATACTGCTTTACTATGGTTTCATAGGACTCCCACTTTGACGACGGGGAAAGATACAAGCATGTGAATCTATGGAGGATACCCCAATACTGGTTAACATGTCATTACTTGTGTTTGTTATAGCATACTAGCTGTCTAATGTTACATGTGCCTCTTGAATAAGTGTATGAGAACCCTGACAAGAATTAGGTTTCTTTACACCGTTACTGCTTGGCTTTACTTTCTCCGAGCTCACATCTTGTCCCAAATCCCTTTTCTCCTACTAATGTGCAATAGCTTACATCCTGCAATGAAGTCAAAGTGGTCCCTTCTTCAACATCAGAGAAGAGTTCTTCACTGACCTCAGCCACAGTCCAACAAATAGACAATATATCATCAGATGGAAGCTCCCCATGTGATACAAAGGCCTAGTAATAAGTTGTCAACTACAGCCTGCCATCTTAACACATTGCACGTGTGGATGAGAAAGACTATAACCTCTTTTCTGTAGCCAACTGGAACAAAGGGAAACAAAATCATCGTCAATGGAAGGAGACAGCGGACAATGTTAAAGATGCCAAAATGAATAAGTTGGTGGGAAAGCCTGTCTCAGCAAACTGCTTGTAGACAGGAATACAGGAGACTGGCCTAGCTAGATGAAGCTTGGCCAGGATGCAGAATCAGCACCAGAACTGCATGCTAGTGCTGTAGTCACTGTGAAATCCCAAGTGTCTGCATTCTTTTTGATAAGTGTTGTTGGGTCCTGTATGCAGTACAGGCAATTTACACCCACATGGGAAGGAGCGATATGAAACCAAGTAGGTCTTTTTTGTTTTAACCCAATTAAAGGATAAAGTCTAAACAAAGTTACAGTCTGCATTGAAGCCTAGAACAACACTGTAAGGGATCTTTCTTGAAAGTTACACGGGTTTGTTATGTTATATGGGTTTGTAGAGCGCAAGGCTACCCCAGCAACAGGGCGTCACAGCACTAGTCTCAGAAAAAAAAACCTCAACTGCAGATGACGACCAGACGGAAAGGTATCCCACGGAGTACTTAGATGGAAAACAGCAAGGTCTTCAGGGATTTCCTGACAACCAGTCGTTCTGAATACTCCTAAGATGTAGAGGAGGTGCATTCCAGAGGGGCAGGAGCTTTTGTGCAGAAGGAACGGCCACCCACTCTTACTTTACTAACACGTGGCACATAAGCCAAGTTAAGATCAGCTGAACGCAGAGACCGTGGGGGTAGGTACGGTGAGGCTACAACAAATTGAACAAAATGGGGGCTCCCAGGGAGAAAAAGATCTTGTGGCCTGTGCACACAGCCTTCAAATGAACATACTTGTCCACAGGGAGCGAATGAAATCTGTGAATAAGGCCAGCGACCAGGCAATACTTCGGAAGAGAAAACGGCAACGTTGCAGGAGAGATTTGGGCCTTCTGGAGTTTTCTAATCACAGCCTTATTAGAACCCAGGTATAAGATGTTGCATTAGTCCAAGGTGGAAAGGATTACTACCTCAATGATGCCTTGATTTGGTGGGGATGGGAGGGGGAGGAGGGGAGGGGGGGGGGGGGGTGGAGGTTCAGAAGGGTGACTTTGAAAGGAATCAAAAAAATTAAGAATGGGTTTGAGCTCATGTAGCAGCCTCAAGCAAGTACCTACCCTTGCTTTCGCCAGTGCGTCAAAAGTGAAGGCACTGTCCACCCAGGTACTTTTTTTTAAAAACAAATTTTAGTTGTCAAGCTTCACATAAATTGCAGGGCCCTGAACACCAGAGGCTGCTGCACACATCAAGTATACATTAAATTTAATTTGACTTTTATGAGCAACAAACAAATTCCATTAGAACAAACCCCCCCTCTCCCTCCCCCCAGATCGCGTCCATGTCACACACAGTCATCCACTGCACCACTGTACACCCATAAAATCACAGTCCCTCTGGGTCCTCCAGCCCCATCCCTGTACAAGCATGGGAATGGTATACGCATCAGACCGGCAGACGTGTCTCCATGTCCTGTGGCGGGTCCAGCTCCAGCCCCCGGTAATCCGCCCACCTGTGCCATATCTTGTAGTGTTTGCAAGGGCATCCACTGGCCAGAAATATAGGTTGTTCGAGCCCCATACAGAAGTCCAGCCCGTTTTTCCATGCGGCCACGGACAGAGCCCTAGGTGCCTTCCAGGCCCTGGCAATGTCTCTTTTCGCAAGTATAAGACCCAATAGCAGGATTACCCCCACTCCCTCCATGATGTGTAGTAGGACCAGACGCGATGTGTAGGGGAGCTCCCAACCCAACAGCTCCAACAAGCATGTGTACACTCCCCTCCAGAATCTATGTAAGAAGAGGCAGTCTCAGACCGTATGAAGGCGTGTACCCTCCTCCCGCTGGCAGCGAAGGCACTCCGGTGATGCGATCAAGCCCGCCTTCCACAGGCGCTGTCTGGTAAAGTACACCCTGTGCAAATATTTAAACTGCACTAACCGCAAGCGTGTTGCTATTGCCGCCCCTCGTGGGCTCGCAAGAGTCTCAGCCCAGTCATCTTCCTCCAGTTCGCCCATGGCCACCTCCCATGCACGTCTGAGCCCCTGCAGGTCAGGGGAGCAGTGGATGACCAACGTTTGATAGATGCGGGAGATCTTGCGATCAGGAAGCTCCCCCATAAAGACCTTCGCCTCAATGGGGCTAAAATCGGGGAGTGACTCCAGGCCTTCCAAACTGGGAGCCAGAGCATGCCTAAACTGTAGGTAGCGATAGAATTGGGCTTGCGGCATACCATAGTATTCCTGCAGGTCTTGAAAGGACTTGGGGGTCAGATCCTTCACAACATCTCCCAGAACAGAGATGCCTATCGCGTCCCACCCCCGGAAGCCCTGCAACGCTGCTAGTTGAGGCAGGCGTCCATTGCCCCAAAGAGAGGTCTAACGGGTTAATGTATTCCACCATCCCATCCTACGCAGCGCCTGCTTCCAGACGGAGAATATCAGCCACGTGGCCGGTGGCAGGGGTCTCCGAAGCGGCGCGGAGTACAGTAGGGTGTGAATGGAATAGCGCCCCATGAGCTGCCGCTCGACCGCATATGCCGGGTCCTCCCTGTCCCCTTACCACCACTCATTAATCACAGATGTGAAGCCTGATTTATGAGATAACATCCGATGTGGCCAGGCCTCCGGAAAAAGTAGATTGGAAGCATGTGCGGAGTGCTACCCTTACCCTGCCCCTCTCCCACAGAAACTGTCCCAGCGCTGCGTTCACTTGGCCGGAACCATCGGGGTGGGATCGGATATGCATGGTTCTGCAGTTGATATATGGGGGGGGGGGGGGGCTGGGGAAGTGCCACCATCATTAATATGGCCGACCGACCATATATGGACAGGGGCATAAGGGACCAGACCAAAATATCTTCCCGGGTACAATCCCACACCAGGACCAGGTTGTGTTCCCAGGACACTGCTGGCACATAAAACAGGAAGACCCCCAAATACTTACATCCTCCCACCGCCAGCTGAACAGATGCAGCCCACGTTCCCAGCCTCTGACGACCCCCCCCCCCAACACCCATATCGTAGATTTACGTGGGTTCATATATAATCCCGAGGCTTTCCCAAAAATCTGTAAGATACGCAGCAGCCGCGGCCTGACCTGTCAAAGGCGGTAAGAAAAAACAGGACATCATCTGCATATAAAGCAATTAAAAGACCTCTCGAAACCCCTAAGAGGGGAATCTATGCGCACCCATGCCACCAGCGGCTTCATGGCGAGCGCAAAGAGATATGGAGAGAGGGGGCAACCCTGTTGTGTACCCCACCGGATAGGGAAGGGGCAGGAAATCGCTCCCCCTACCCGCACGGACGCTGTCAGATCAGTGTATAGCAGAGTGAGATAGGCCAGAAAATGTGGGCCGAGATTAAGCCTCCGCAGGAGGGCAAATAAATATACCCAGCTGAGGGAATCGTAGGCTCTGTCCATGTCGCCAGCAGGAGCGCCGCTGGCTCCCCCAATTGTCCGCTGGCCGCCACTGCCACGTGTGCACGCCTGATGGTGTGGCGGGTCGCCCCCTGGGGCATAAATCCAGCCTGGTCCGGGTGTACTAGGGTAGAAATGTGTGGGAGGAGGCAGTTAAACAGCGCCTTGGCCAGTACCTTCGCTTCCACATTTAAGAGTGAGATGGGACTGTCCGACGCGTGTTGATCCGGGGCCCTGCCTGGCTTGAGAAACACCACCACCTCCGGTTGCCTCCAGTCCGGAGGAAGCGAGCCCCGCTCCCATGCCTTCTCCACCACCGGGCGAGAATGCGGGGCCAGTTGCACCAAAAACTTTTTTTTAAATTCATAGGGAAATCCATTTGGTCCCGGGGCTTTCCCAGGATTCAGCTCCCCCAAGGCTGTACCCAATTCCACGTCCGTCAGTGGCCTGTCCAATCGGTCCCTCACCTCATCCGATACAGCTTTAGGTGGAAGGTCCTCTATAAATTAAGCTATGACCTCACCCGTGAGACACTCCCTTGGTGCGTAAAGATCCTCGTACGCTGCAAAGCTCTCCGCCACAGCCAGAGGCTCAATAAGTGGCACCCCCGTGGGACCCAGGACTCAAGGCAGGGCCTGGGAATGGAATACACTCTGGTACAAGCGATGCAGCATCTTACTGGATTTGTCCCCCCATTGGTAAACCCTACTTCTCGTTGCCAGCCAAGCCTGACGAGCCTCATCCATCAATAGGGCCGCAAGAGATTGTTGGGCTAACAGGCACTTAGGTTTTTGACCACCAACTTAGGACAATTTAATTTAATTTAACAAATTTGTAATGTGCACAGCTTCCCTGAGGGGTTTTCCGATGCATGGACACGGAGAAAGCCAAAGGGAAGGAGGCTACCAGTGGATGTCCCAGGAGTTTAAGTCCTTACCTAGAAGCAGAATTTCAAATGTATTCCTGTTTAGGTGCAGGCAATTAGCAGCCATCCAATCAGCGAAAGTGTGGCATCATTTAACTAAATGAATCTTGGATATAGGAAATGACACTTTTTTACACACATTTGTCATGGATATAATAACTCCGTGCACACTACTGTTGATACATGTTATTTCAATATTATTAATACAGTCAGATGATAGTCTTAAATTAAAGAAATCGCTCATGGGCTGCAAAATAGTCTGTGACCGTGGCAAATATGCTGTCCAATTCCATGTATTAACACTTATTTAAAAAACATCTTCCAGAACAAATTTGAAAATTAGTTCTGCCAAACACTTACCATATGTATCATAGGGGTCAACGTTGGGACTAGGCATGTTCCACCACTGGATGCTTGCATCAATGCCACCACTAAAACACTGCTCTCCATTTGAGCTCACCACCAAAGACAATACAGGTCCTCTACAAGGGAACAGAAATGGCCACTTAAGTAACAAGACCACAGAAGGTACAAAACAGTGCAATATATACACTGCCTTTTTCACTTACGAGATGGTCTCCTGAAAATTTCAGGTGCCTGTTCAGTAATAATGAGCAATCAAAAGGAAATCAGTTACTAACCTTTAACAACCATTGATATCAATTATAGATTCACATACTCGCATCAAATGTTGCATCCTGAACTGTACATTTTAGTCTCTGCGGTCAGGGGGCCATCCAATTTGTAATTACACTTCTATACCCAAGTCTACTGCCCTTCTTGAACCCCTCCTCTTTTGTTTTTAGTTATGGCTGAGTGCAAGACCATTACTAGCCTCAACTTTCCATTCTTATGTGGAAAAAAGAATGAAGAGACTGATACTTCCTTGCCTCTTGCTCTTGAAATGGCACTTCTCTTTTACTGCCCGATAGCTTCAGTGGTTCTTTTTCTTCTCTACCAATAAATAATGATTGGTCCTATTTTGTGGCTAGGTAATTGGTTTCTGGGTGTTTGTCTGAATTCTAGGCAGCAAACCACAGCACTAATTTGACTGTGATTATTGTACCTCATCCTGTGAATAAAAATTATGTATGGAGAGGTCCTAAAGCAAAGTAATCACAGTAATTTTTGGGATGACGTAACGTCAAAAGTGGAGTAACCTGTCTTCCTCAAACTTGAACTGTCCCCAAATGAGTAATATATCATATGCCAAAGTGAACTTTGCATACTAATGTATTAAAATGTATTACACTGACAGCCGGGGAGGAGGGAGGGTTATTCACGACTTCAATGAGAATACCCACGATACAGAACTAGGATTACAAGTGAGTAGCATTTTCTTCTGCAAGATAGGATTCTCACTGATAGTCATGAACAAAGAATAGAGTAGCAAGCATATCGCCACTATGAGGCTGTCAATATAATAAAGGGAAACACTATATACAAGTAAAGCTTGTAGAGAAGTTAAGCAATCTGAGTGGGTTACTTAAATACATTTCGCAGAGTTGCTTGACCCACAAGACAATCTCTGGTGAAAATATGAGATAATTTCCTAGTCGCTGCCATTCATATTTCTGAAAGAGGAACATTTGCGTTCCAAGTAGCAGATGATGCTTTTCCACTAATGGAATGGGCTCTTCGTTTACTAGCTAAAGGTTTATATGCTAGTTGGTAGCTATATATAATGCAGGAGACTATCCACCAAGAAATGGTCTGTTTGGAGGATGCTAAACATGTACGTAAAGGACCATCAATCATAAAAGAATGCATGTTATTTTTCTAATGGATTTAGTTGTATCTATATAAAACTAAGACGCTCAAATCTAGATATGAAGTGATCTCTCAGCTGGAGAAATATTAGGGAAGAAAACATTGAGATAAATTGTTTGATTTACATGGACATCTGAGACAACTTTAGCAAGAAACTAAGGATGTGTTCTTAACACAATTCTGTTGTGGTGTAAAACCAAGTAAGGTTCAGTAGATAAGGCTTGCAATTAAATGCAACTAAAAAGGCAACTTTTCACGAAAGATGCTGCAAAGTGGCTTCATGAATGGGCTCAAATAGAGGAGCCATAGGATTGGAAAGAACCATATTCAGCTCCTATGGTGGTAGCAGACCTTCGGTTTCCACTGTTACCAGAACGTTTCTGATGAGTGGTATTGTGAAGAAAGACCTTTGATTTCTGCATGCTGTTACAGCAGCAAGGTGTACTTTCATTGAAGAAAATTGCAGTACACTTTCAAGTGTAGTCAACAGGGAATAGAGACCTTTTCATGGCAAAATACTGGGTCATGAATTCTATCGAGACACTAAAGTAAAAATCTTTTCCATTTGAAAGTATAGGAGCTCCTGGTAGATGGTCTCTTAGCTTCTTTGATTATTTCCATACAGTCAGTCAGATATGTCCATACCATATGACCTCAGGACCAAGCTGGCAAAGGATTGTCAGTGTGATGTAAGACTTTGCCTCCCATCCTGGACAGGAAGTTGTGGATGCATGACAGTTTCCTGTGAGGTTTTAGCGATAGGTGAAGTAGCTCTGGAGAACACCATTGTATCGCCCACTCGGGAGAAGGTTTGAACCTGTTGATTAGTGTTCATATTAGAGAGATTGGTGGAAAAGCGTAAGGAAGTCTGTTCGAGCAGTTCATCAAAAGGACATTTGCCACGGATTGTGGCAAATATCCTTTTGATGAACTTTGGAAACATAATTTTGTTTGTTTGCAAACAGATCTATTTCTGGGAAACCCCAACCTAGAAAAATGAATTACAAAACATCATTGTTGAGTTCCTGTAAGAAAGGGCCCTATTTCTGCATGGTTGCCCTTACTTTTTGCCAAACTGTTGATGTACTTTGAGTGTGCCCTGGGTTCCTGCCAACCAGGTACCCAAGGCCTACGTTCTTTCCCTAAAACTGCATTAAGACAAAACCCAATTGGCACTCTTTGGCCACATGTCAGTCCCTTCCAAATGGTACCAAAGGTACAAAGGGGACTGTGGCCAGGGAAGGTCTCGAAGGGCTGCAGCACCGATTGTGCCACCCTTAGAGGCTCTTTACCTTTACACACACTGCCATTGCAGGCCGCATGTTTTGGTGCAAAACAAACTGAAGAGTCGCATGGCACACATCCCAGTGTGTCATGCCTACAAACCACTGCCCTGGCATAGGTAAGCCATCCCTCTAGTTGGGTGCACTATAACAGTGGTGAGGGTACAGGTGCATGAGCCCTGCCTGCCTACAGTGTCAAGCCACTTTGTTGACATTGTAAGTGTAGTGCTGTCAATAAAGAGTATATGGTGCTGGGAGTTTGTCATTACGAACTCCAAAGCACCATAATGGCTACACTGAAAACTGAGAAGTTTGGTATCAAGCTTCTCAGCACATTAACCCACACTAATGCCAGTGTGGGATTTAATGAAACATGGACTCATAGGGCATCTTAGAGATGCACCCTGAAAGGTGTGTATCACTTACAACGCAACTTTTACGTCGTAATGCTGTTACAACGCAGCTATTACAACGCAGGATCCATTACAACGCATGGCATTACAACGCATGGCATTACATCGCAGATGCTATTACAACGCATACCATTACATCGTAAGTATTGGTAAGTATATAATTTATTTTAATTTTATTTAATAATATATAAATGATTTAATTAATATTAATTATAAATAAAAATATTTATTTATGTTTTTAAATATTATAAATTAAATTTATTATTTTAAGTAATTTTTTAAATAAATATGAGTATAGGAGTATATGTATAGGTGTTTGGGGGTACAGGGTGTTTTTAGGTTTCAGGGTAGGGTTTGGTTTTTGGGGTACAGGGGTGTTTTTAGGTTTCAGGGTAGGGTTTGGGTTTTGGGGTACAGGGGTGTTTTTAGGTTTCAGGGTAGGGTTTGGTTTTTGGGGTACAGGGGTGTTTTTAGGTTTCAGGGTAGGGTTTGGGTTTTGGGGTACAGGGGTGTTTTTAGGTTTCAGGGTAGGGTTTGGGTTTTGGGGTACAGGGGTGTTTTTAGGTTTCAGGGTAGGGTTTGGTTTTTGGGGTACAGGGGTGTTTTTAGGTTTCAGGGCAGGGTTTGGGTTTTGGGGTACAGGGGTGTTTTTAGGTTTCAGGGCAGGGTTTGGTTTTTGGGGTACAGGGGTGTTTTTAGGTTTCAGGGTAGGGTTTGGTTTTTGGGGTACAGGGGTGTTTTTAGGTTTCAGGGTAGGGTTTGGGTTTTGGGGTACAGGGGTGTTTTTAGGTTTCAGGGCAGGGTTTGGGTTTTGGGGTACAGGGGTGTTTTTAGGTTTCAGGGCAGGGTTTGATTTTTGGGGTACAGGGGTGTTTTTAGGCTTCAGGGTAGGGTTTGGGTTTTGGGGTACAGGGGTGTTTTTAGGTTTCAGGGCAGGGTTTGGGTTTTGGGGTACAGGGGTGTTTTTAGGTTTTAGGGCAGGGTTTGGGTTTTGGGGTACAGGGGTGTTTTTAGGTTTTAGGGCAGGGTTTGGCTTTAGGGATAATTAAATTATATTTACCATTTTAAAATTAATAGAAATATATTTAATAAATTAAATTAATTATTTTACATTAATTACATTTTTTAATTAAATTAATTAAATTAAATAATTTAATATTATTAATTTAATTTAATTTCATTATAAAAAATATGTACATTAAACTAATTACTTTTTTTAATTAAATTAAATTAATTACAATTTTTATTATATTTACATTTATTAAATAGATATTTTATTAAATTAAATTAATGACAATTTTTAAATGTCTTTTAATTAAATTATTTAAAAAAATTTAATTACAATAAACTAAATAACATTTTAAAAAAAAAGTCAACTTACCTATACTTACGATGTAATGCCATGCGTTGTAATAGCATCTGCGATGTAATGCCATGCATTGTAATGACATGCGTTGTAATGGATCCCGCGTTGTAAAATCTGCGTTGTAACGGAATGCGTTGTAATACAACGCGTTGTAATGACACCAATCCCCCTGAAAAAATACCTAACTCTAGTGTCCTGGCTGAGTGGCTGCTCGCCAGCTGCCACCACTAGACATGCTTCTGGACCCCTGGGTTGAGAGCCTGCTCCTCTCGGGGGTCTGAAACAATGCTCTTCCTGCGACGAGGTGCCAAGCCTCCTCCCCCAGGATGGGCAGAGTCCAGGAAGGCTTGCTGCCTTTGTGAGCTACCCCAGGCCTTTGCGGCTTCCAGTAACTGGCCCCACTTTGAGTGGGATAACCACCGGAAATAGGGCGTGTACCTTCCCCAAGGAAGGGACCCATTGGTCGTAACCTTTACTTACCTGTAATGTCCCTAAATCAAGTATTTTGGGTCATCCCTGAACCCTGCCTCCTCAGACAAGAACCGACCAGAAGAAGAGAAGGAGGACCGAAGAAGCTGCGCTCAACTAAGAAGAGAACGACTCTCAGACTTGGCTCCAGCCCTACTGGCATGTATGCACCTCGAACCTGCTCCAGCGCAATCCCTGTGTCTCCTGCAGCCAGCAGCCCTCAACTACACTAAGGACCTGCCCTGCCCTCCAAACCCAAGACTTTGTTTCCCGTGAGCACCGGATTTGCACACCCACAGACTCTGGCCAAAACCGCTAGTCTGCACCCACTCTGCACCAGACGCCCACGGTCTGAGTTTGAGTGGCTCAACAGCACGAGGAGGCCTCCCCGGCGATACTGACGTGAGATCTGGTGATCTAAGACCTGACTTGAATCTCTAAACAATGCCTGAAGTCTCTTTCTGGAGGATCCACCTGACCGTGACCAGAGCTGGTGAGAAAGTCCGACGCCTAACCGATGGTGTCCCAGCATCCCAACTTACCTCCCCAACCGGTGGTCACTACCAGAAGATCTTTATCCCAAGCCTGCAGTCTGTGTTGCAACTGGAGAATCCCCATTGAAAACAACAGGGCATCCGACGCCAAAACAGCACCCTGCACCCATCTACCGCTGCGGGTGTACTTTGGGTGCTAACTCAGATCCCCCTTTGCCCCGAGTATAATACCAGGAGCTTTGCTCCCACAACCTTGAGGCCAGCTTGTGAGCAGCCACCAATCTGAGGCCCCCTATTGGATAACATTGGGCCTCAGCACTCTGCACCCGGCCACCCTATTGCCGCTGGGGTTTTTTCCAAGAGTGCATCCTTGACCCTGGGGAGCCCTGGTTCTGACCCCAGAATACCAAGTCCCACAAACTTGAACTTACCTGCAAATCGATAACTTAATTTCCTCCCACAGGTTAGCATTTACTGTTTCTTGAAAATTGTGGAGTTGGTTTGTATGAAACACTGAAAAACTGCAAATGCACAAAAACTGATTTACTTACCTTTTCTGTAGGAAATGTCCCTGTGTGATATCTAGGCATATCACCCCGAGTAGAAAAGGTAACTTAAAAAGTAATCTAAAAAGTAAGGTACAAAGTAATCTGTGAAGTGACTGAAAAGTAATTTTGAAGTATTGACTTACCTGTAATTCAACCAACTGCATTTGAACCTGCATTCAGCTGTAAACCATTGCATGAGATTTTGCAAAATATTATTTCACTTACCTGCACCAGGCTTCGCTTGGTTCAAGAAATAAAATAACTTTATATTTTTGATACAAACACATTGGTCTGAGTTCAGCCTTTGAGTGTGACATCATTTGCTGCCTGAGTGTGTACAACAAATGCTTAACACTGCCCTCTGATAAAGCCTTATAGCTTGCCCACACTACCACAAATAGAGTGTAAGGTGCGATCTACATTTACCTCTGCCTACCTTTAGGGTTCCACTGGACTTTGTGAACACTGTACCTCATTTTGGTATAGTATATGGAGAGGCAGCTTCCTACAGTTGCCATTCGCGGTTCGCATGGAATTTCCTACTGAGGACATCTGCTTGCTGATTTTGCTAATAAGTGAATTGCTTGAAGTTACAGATTTCTGACCAATGCCAAATTGCTGGAGGTTCTGATGACAATGTCCTCGATCTCATTACTCCCTGTTGTTTCAAATACTACATTGTTGTGACATTGTCCGTTTGTACTAGAACTCTGTTTGAGAATAGAGCTGGATAGAAATCTCTAAGAGCTAGACGGACTGCTTTCAGTTCTAGAACACAGATATGGAAAAGTTGTTGTTGAGGAGACCACTGACCCTGAACTATTAGTTCTTCTCAATGAGCTCCCAAGTCGAGTGTTGGGTACCAGAAAATTGCCATCGGTCTTGGAGCCTAGAAGCGAAGACACTTTCCGTACCGTTATATTTACGATATGGAGTAGTTGGAGACATTTTTGAAAAATGAAAGATACTTTAATCCAAGGGAAACACTACTCCTGTTATTGTATTCAGAGATGCAACCAGGTATGATGGTACTAGGACTGGCACTGAAATAGATTTTTCCAGATTTACTCGAAGTACTAAGCAATCTAATACAGAGTTGAATCTTTTTGTGGTTGTATTGATGTAGGATATGCTGATGCAAAGGAAAGCTGCTAATACCGTCATGCATTTAATAAAAGTTATTGGGGCCCATTTGAGATCAAAAGGGAGAACTTGGCACTGGGCTTTGCCAACCAGAAATCTGAGAAACTGATTCTATGCCATTGTAATGTGAAAATAAGTGTCAGAGTTGGAGACAGATATGGCTGAAAGTTAACATCCTGAATTTTATATCTTTGATATATTTGTTGGCATTTCTCAGACCCAATAGGTTCCGGAATTCTTGTTTGGGGCCATTGTTTAAACCCAAAAATATTTTGTATTGATATCTTTTCCACTTTGTGATGGACAAACTGATTTTATTGCCTGTTTTTGGAGAAGTGATGAAACCTCCATTTTTAGTTGAGACAGACGATGTTGAGGAGCTCTTTTTGGTGGAATTAAGGGATGGAGGAAATTTGAACTGAAGAGTATTCCCATACTGTATAATCTTTAAAACACAATTGTCTGTTGTGATTCTTCTCCACGTCTCCAGATGTTTTGTTACACTTCCTCCCACTGGAGAGGCAAACAGAGCAGATGAAGTGTTGGTCTCATTGCCTATTAGAACAAAGCATTGCCCAAGTTGGATCTCTGCAAGGTTGTTGACATCTGCCATCATATAGTCGCTTTGAATACTAATGTATAAAATGCTTTATCTCATTATCCTAATGCTTTAAGCATCCAATGGAGCAGGAACACAACCAGCGAGCTCCTGAGGTAAGGGATAGCCATCGGCAATAATCCCTGTATACCTAGTCTACCGTGCCAAACAAACGATCCAAGCAATCACACAAGAAGAATTTAATATTTCTGTACTTTGGACTGGAGTTCTGCAGAGCGGAGGTCACTGGTGTCAATGACCGTGCGCCAGTCTCTGGCCGCCAACCCCGGACCAATACTACAATCTATATCGGCGAGAACCCTCCGAGGCTGCTGTCTCCCCCAGGCAGGTCTGGCGGATGCCAATCTCGCTACCATCGGACCAGGAGTGGAGCTCAGACCAGCTCGTTCCTCCACTTCCACCCACTACTTGGAGTTGGAGCCCTCCGTTCTGGAAGTCCGTCGCGCTGGCGACATATTACTACCGCACACGGTGGTGAGCCAGTAGTGAAAAATCAGACCCGGATTCGCCTTCCATACACTCCACGACCACACCGAGGACTCCTCCGGCCTCCCCTCTTGGAACCGCAGTGACAGACGACCTGCCGTGATCCGACCACAGCCAAGAGACCCACATCGCCCCAGTGCGGGTACCCCGGAGACGTTATTGCCGTTACTGGATCCTGGTCTGGGAAGGAAGAGACGGCTTATCTGCAACTGCGCATCACCAGAGATAGGTCACAGGGCCCTAGAAGCGCGGACAATGCAAAATCAACAGACGAGTTCACTCGCTGCTATGAATGGTCACATTTCGCTAGTACGATCACTGCATAAATACTGACACCAAGATACAGGACACAGCGCTAAAATCTCCCCTTTAATAAGGCAGGAGGAGAGACCACTAGTACAGTTGGGAATCCCGCTGAGAAAGGTGACTCTCCAGGTGCCCGTGAGGCCTTTGTACAAAAGTTATGAAGCTAGTTAAAGAATAGACCTTGATCAGGGGAGTCTGGTTGCAGCCTGCCTGACCTTAAAATGGGGGCCGCCGCAGACTAGCAGACCTAGCCTTTGCTGGCAGTGTACAGCAAACCTGTGTTCTCCATTTTCCCTTCATTGTACACAATTCCTGCTGCTTCCTTTCTGGTCTTATTGCCCCAACCATTTTGAACAGGGACTGCTCCCTCTCAAGGCCTCAACTCATCTCCAAAATAGTAGCAATCTGGAAAAGCAATAGAAAAAGGACTGGGCAATAGAAACTAACAAGAGCCTACAGCTACCTCGATGAGCTTAGATCACAAAGACGGCGGTCATCTTGGAATGACTCAATATAACTCCAACAAAAGGAAATGTGGACTGCGAAATAACATGGAATAGTACTTTTTCGATACACCCTAACCAATTGTTATATAAATAAACAAATTCTACTCCCTAAGAGGACCGACAGGAAAAACAGCAACCTGTAAACATCCGGAGACAAGTAGTGGTCTAGAGGAGACATCAAAGTGAGGTCACACCTGCAGGAACTCCCTGGGGAATTATTTACCACCATCAGTAAATATGACCGGAATCAATTTAAAATCATCAGGCATCAACTCTTACATCATAGAGTACCCAACTAACTTATCCAAGAACGCAGCCAAAAAAATTCAAACACAATCCAATTAGAAAAAACCCTGACACGCGGATCTCTGACCCCTCCTTTAATCTAACCAAAGGCATTATTGTAAATGATTTGATATTTTTCACCAGAAAAACAGCTAAATGGCGCACTGTCATTACGAAAATGCTCAACATAAAAAATATAAGCAATACCCCTCATGGTACCAAATATCGATCATCCCATCACCAAGCCTAAGAGCGGTACTACACATAACCATCTACAAGAACGGTATTGTGCTTATACAAGCAGCCAACTACGAGTTAGGAAAGTTCGACAACCTGTTTTCAACATTGAAGGAATGTGTAGATAGCACAAGTTCTCAACAACACCTGACCACACAAGCTATCACCCGATCCACCACCAACACTGCCACCACAGACGTCATAATACCTAGAGACCATCAAAAACCACAACCTACAATGTTGTCAGGAGACTCAACTTTGACAGGAGGAACAGTGGACGGGAGTGAGGCAGAGATAGGAGAAGAATCTCTACTATACACTAATACCGCCCGAAGCCTTTACATCGGGAAAAGTCAACGCCTCTCCCTCAGGATTTGATTACTCCCACACGTAGATCACTCAATGGATCCCGCATCTAGCAATAGAAGATAGGGAAGCAAACACCCCTTCCATATCCCCCCTCTACAACAGCACAAAGTACACCGGCGTACCTACGAAACTCATATCCCCCTAGCTTGGTACTAAGATCACAAGACATAGGGTGTGCATCTCACATCACACATAGAGGAAGTGCAGACACCCGAACTAGTGACAAAAAAAGGAACACTGAAAAAGTCACAGATCTAAAGCACTGGGACACAAACAAACCTCGAAATAAGCAGAAGCGTACTCCTAATATATCACCTAAGATTCAGAAAGAAATCGGAGCTCTTCAAATTCAAGTGAACAATAGGTCACAGGACATTCTAAGAGCACTACAAGTTATGGAAAAAATACTAGAAGTCACTGCAGGTACTCACTCCAAAGTCGAACTCATTCAAAAATCAGTGCATGATATTCGAGGAAAGAGTAGAGAGACAACCATGCCATTACCAAACAGTCATAATCGACCCTACAGAAATCTTAAATACTTATCGGATGTTGAAACCAAAACCCTACTCCGGTCATATGAGTCTAAAGCCAACAACAAAGGGGAGGAAATTAGATCAGTGCCGATCGATGCAAATAGAACGTCCTGGCCTAAGAACAGGAAACCTAAACTTAACAACCTAAAACAAGTCCAGCTAACAGCCAATACTCAGGAGATGAACCCTAGTAGCTCAGGGAAACCACTGCTATGCCTACTGCTCCACTGCCGGTCCGCAGCAAAGCATGCCTCAGCCATCGCTGCCCTCATCATTAACCAGGAAATTGACGTGACTATCTTAACAGAAACATGGCTTACAGAATCTTCTTCCCCAGTCATGGATCTACTGGTGCCTCCTCACGCTAACATTGTGAGATTAGACTAAAAAAGACTGGAGCCGGTATAGCCTGCATACACTGAACTGACAGAGATCAGCCAAATACAATCTGACCCTCTTGAATCCTGTGAATACCTCGGTCTAAGAACTGCAGATAATCAAAGGTGTAACTTGCATGCGCTCTACCATCCACCAGGCGATAATGCCACCTTCACAGAACAGTTAATGGAGATTATCACGGCTAACTAACAGTCACATGAACAACATATTCCTAGGAAACTTTAATTTACACTGGGACGACAATAATGACAAACAGGTTAGCGCACTTAAAGAATTTTTAAGAGATCTAATCCTTACTCAAGCCTGTACTCAGCCAACACATTCAAAAGGGGCAGCCTTAGACTGGGTACTCTCAAGAAACAAGGATTTTACAATCCACTCAATTGTTCTGTGCGATTGGGAGGATCACCATGCCATAACCTTCCGGATACCCACCATAAAAAAGATCAAGACTACACAACTGGTCAAACTTAAAAAGTAGACTCGAGATACCAAAGACCCTAATATTGAGCTACTAGTAGCAAGATGTGAGAAGGACCTAAGTCTGCAAAGCGGCTTGCTAAACGTTAACAAACTCACAGATCACTACACTACGTCAATGATGAATATAGTCAACTCCACCATGCCTCTAAAACTGAAAAGAATTTCAGAGAAAGATAAAAATCCATGGTTGAATGGGACACTGAATGAAGATAGGCGGAAACTGACAGAAAGAAAATGGAGACAGCATCCATCATCCCCCCCAGCTGAAAAATCTCAGAAAAATCAGAAACTAGCACAACAAAAGTGTTCTCAATTCCAAAAAGGAATTTTTTAGATCAGGACTGGATGACGCCAAAAACAGACCTTGGAAACTATTTGAGATGTTAAAGCAACAATCCAATAAGCTGGCCAAATCTGCCCAAGAGACAGCTAAAACGCAACTGAGCTGTGAGGAATTCTCAACATTTTTCACAGACAAGGCCATCACTCTAGAAAGAGAGCTTAGGATGGCAGCCGACAACCTCGCTAGCCAACTACCACCACTGAACGATACTAAAATGAAAAACGATCATGAGAGTTCGAAAAACAATGGACAATGGGCAACCTTCAAGCTATATGACCAAAATACCATTGCCAAAACTATATCGGAGATCAAACCAAATAAACACTACCCCCTCCCCTCAAAATGCCTAAAAAGAATCAATCATGTTGTCGTCCCTATATGGACAAAAATAATCAATGCATCACTATCTCAACGGATCCTACCAGAATGCTGTTGTATTCCACTTATTACATATTCCCATGTATGCCTTTACCCACTTCATGCCTTCTAGTGGAATGCCAAGCCACAGTTATGATGGGGCTGAGCTCCCTGCTGGCTGCTCCTGGTGGGGCTGAATACTATTGTACTACTGATCTTCCAACTAACTTGAATAAATCCTCCTGAACATCATCTACCTGCCTGGAGCCAGTTCCTACAATTTATTTGCGACTATTTGAACCAAAGAACCCTCGTCTGCTATCTCTGAGGTTGAGAGTAAGAGCTTAGGATGTCCTCAATCTACTTCTCAATCTACAGCTGCTGCAACTCTTCACAAGGCACTCATCAGCCCCACCAGTGACCTCCAACCGGTTTCTTCTGTGAGGGTAAGCCTGCCAACGTCTGCGTTTTGTGTGGTCACTCTGCCATCAACTTGCCAACACACTGTCTGGTGAAGGAGTGTGTCTTTTCATGTATACGCCAGTTACAGTCTCCTTGCACCTCAAGTCTTTGCCTGCTGTTCCTACAGCATGTGAAAAGGACTATTCTCCCAACGCATGCAGCACCTCAAACCAAAAAGTCTCAAAAGTTCGTTTCTGTGCTTCCACAGCGCCCCTACTTGCAAGGAACAAGGACTTACAAGTCTCTGAATATGCCAAAGTGGCAGTTCCTTTTACTGTTCAAGTCTCTACATTTTTCAAGTTTCTGCCAGTTACTGATGTGTTTACACAGTTACAGCCTGTACTTGTGTGGTTTCTTCAGGTGAGGTAATTTGAGTCTACCTAAATTCAGCTTCAGCTACACTGTTTGGATACATCAACCCCATAATCACATTCATTCTCTAAGGGGTGAGGAGTCACCTAGGCGCAGTGTCTATCACTATTACAATTCTTTTACTTTGGCGATTTGGATTTCATTAACAGCAGAGTTAGCACAAGGGAAGATGGTTCGGCGTGAGTAATACAATGTTTTTAAATTCGTAATACAATGTTTTTAAATTCGTTTTATGTGTCTGTACACTAAAGCCGGTATAAACTGCCACTCTGCTCATCAAAACTTCAAAGTCAGCGCGCGCTTCTCACCGCTTCGCTTCTTCCACCTGTGGAGTCATTCATGACGTTTTCCCTGCTTGGTAGACACCAGTGCTGCTGTTGGACGCCTCGCAGCAAGAGCGTGTCTGAAGCCACCCGGCATTTACGTCTAGGAGCGTACCAACATTTTGTGGCTGGCTCCGGTGGAGCATATTGAACTCCTGGTGCTCAGAAGTATCCTGCCTTGCTTTGTGCCCCTGCCAACCATTGTTATAACAAAGTTTTCTTCTGCATTCAAAGTAGGACCGTCTTCGTCATGAAGTGTAATCCAGGCACAGAAATAGAACAGGTGAGACAGCAATTTCTTTTGTTTGTCTGAAGCATGACATCGTGTGTCATCAATGACTCATTTTTAAAGGGGTGGCATTGGATGTGTCATTTCTTTCTGGAAGCAACTCCGCACTATCACAATCTTTTCAAGATGAAGATGATTTACAGTACGGTGCTGTAAGATTTTTGGATATTAGAGTCACATTCCTTTGTCACACTTTACGTGCATCATCATCAGTGACTTTTTTTATGAGGTGACATTGGAAGTGTTATTTCTTTCGTGAATGTAGCGTATTTCTTGCTGTCATGAATTTCATTTTCAATTGTTACGCTGCCATCTAGTGGCTAGTTGGGAAAAGTGAATGTAATTTATTTCTAATGCTTGCTTTTTATATACATCGATTTCAATGTTGGCAAATCTGTATCTGTAAAGTCCATTTTTTATACGTCACTGTTTATTATGATTATAGGAATTTTTGAGGTCTCCTTTACAGTTTACAGTGATTTTCTATTTACAGTTTACACTGTTTTATTCTATTTTACAATGCACAATGTCTTTTGACCTCCTTCAGGTTTTTATTGGGTATTCCCCATTCTCATGTGCATACACTTTGACCTCCAGTGGGGGTACAACATGCTATGTTTATATTTTACAGTGTCTGAGGTTTTACCTTCACACAGTGCACCAGGTGTTGTGTGGACTGTAGTCCCACTCACACATGCATGACTTTTGACCTCTCCGCGAGGTATGTTTTGAGGTTATTTTCCGCTTTCATGTGCATTCAGTTGACCACCAGTTGAGGTGTGTCGCGTGGACGGGTGTCCTCTATTTTGTAGGCACAATTTATTGACCTCTCTGGAGGTGTGTTGCGGGGTTCTATTCCTTTGTAGGGGATGTGTGTCAATTTTTACTTATCAATGTGCATGCATACCAGTAGTATTCCCTTGTTGGGATTACATAGTGTTGTACTTGTCACTGTACTCACAGTTTCAAATGGTCACATCCAATAGTTCAATTTCTCAAGTTTTTCAATGTGTGACCTTCATGACGTTGTCAAATTTTGTTACTGCCTTTCATTAATTTCTTTGTTTTCAATGTTTGACCTTTTAGGTTTTCGATATGGGGGTTTATCCCTCTCAATTTTTCAATGCTTTTTCTGTATAACCTTCACTATTTTGTGAGGTTACACTCATCAAGTTTTCAATGTGTGACCTTTTACGAGGTCGTGTCTATAGGAGTTTACACTCTCAATTACTCAGTACATTTCTGCTGAATTGTATTGCTCGATATTCAACGAGTCTAAATTATATTTTAAATTGCTATGTTTACAGGGAAGTATGAAAGTTCTCTTGTGGTCCTTTCCTCTGCTTCTCTGTTTACTATTTTAATTTACTCAATGCCTGTCTCCTTTCATACTGTTCCGGTTGGTTGGTGTGTCTGGAGTAGGTCTTGGGTTATCATTGTATTCTCTTTTTCTCGTTGTTTTATAGAGAAGGGAAGAATAGTATCTACTTTTGTGTTCATATATCTACTTTTGTGTTCATACCTTTTCTGTTTTACTCCTCAAGTCTTACTGTTTCTTTATGCACTTTGCATTGCCGTGTGTTTTCAGATAAGGAGTGTGTCTGGTCTTTATCTGTTCATTCCTTTTCTGTATTTTCTATTTCTCATGCTGTGCAGTGTCTCCTGTCATATCTGCCTGGCCAGTGGGTGTGTCAGCAGGTAATTATCGGTATGCGTTCGCTTTCTTTTTAGTTCTATACTCCTATCTTCATTGTTCTGTTGTGGAAGAAGGGGAGGTATGTTGTATTCCACTTATTACATATTCCTATGTATGCCTTTACCCACTTCATGCCTTCTAGTGGAATGCCTCTGCACTGTGATGCACCATGGAATGTTGGGTGCTGTTTGAAGATAAGCCACAGTTATGATGGGGCTGAGCTGGCTGCTCCTGGTGGGGCTGAATACTATTGTCCTACTGATCTTCCAACTAACTTGAATAAATCCTCCTGAACATCATCTACCTGTGTGGAGTCAGTTACTACGAATGCCTAAAAACAGGTCAAGTCCTCCCCATAATCAAAAAACCTACAGCAGACCCGGCAGATCCGAATAACTTTCGCCCATTAACCAATATTCCATTACTTGCCAAACTAATTGAGAAATGTGTGCAAAATCAACTGAGCAACCACATAGCTAATTTCAATCTGCTGGACGACTGCCAATCGGGATTCAGACCAGGCCACAGTACGGAAACAGCAATCTTACATATAGTGGATGATGCGCTACAGGCCCTAGATCACAATCAAACATGTTTATTAGTCCTCCTTGACCTGTCATCTGCATTTGACACGGTAAATCATGAAAAATTGCTAGCCCGGCTTCAAGGCAGGATGGGAATATCTGGAAATGTTCTGAAATGGTTGGAATCCTTCCTCCATAACAGAACACAAAGGTTCCTGGTCAACCAGACGCTATCCCCATCATGCCCGAATTTGATTGGAGTCCCTCAAGGATCAACACTATCTGTCACTATTCAACCTATATGTCGAACCTCTTACAGAAATTCTCCGAGACGCAAACATATCCCATCACATGTACTCAGGTGACACTCAGGAAGACATCAAGACAATGAACGAGGCGTTAAAAGTGTCACTACAATGGTTAACTAGCAATCATCTGAAGCTAAATGCACATAAAACGGAATTCCTATTAATATCACCTCCAAAGAACCACACAAATGTGAAGGAATGGACCAAACTGATCACAGCGCTCAACTGCACCACTACCCGAGTTGACGCGACTAAATCACTGGGAATCATGCTGGATAAGAACCTAGACATTAAAGCCCACATCAAATCAATGGCAAAAAGTGCCCTGTTTCACCTGAACTATATCAGAAAAGTGAAACCTCTCATTACTAAGACAGACCTCAAATTGTCAGTTCAGTTCTTAGTTATCTCAAGGATTGAATATGGATGTACAACACTAGCAGGTCTACCACAAATGTCTACAGCACCACTAAAAGCCTGTCTCCATGCGGCCGCAAGACTCATTACACGGACTAGAAAATATTACCATATCTCCCCACACTTGAAAGCATTAAACTGGCTACCATACGAAGCCAGAATCCAATTTAAGCTGGCATGTATTACCCACAAAGCACTCCACTACAAAACAAAAAGGTACTTAGCCCAGACAACTTGGGGTTGTCCTTCACCTCCCCCACCCTAGGGGTGGAGTTGGCACAGGTTGGCACACCTCTCTTCCTCACTTTGTTTTTCCCGCTGGGTCTCCCGCCCAAAGTGGGGGGTAGAACCAGTGGGGACCAGTTGCTGAGTACAGCAAGTGGCCTGGAGAGGCTCACAAAGGCGGTATGTCTTTGAAGCTTCTCCATCGTGACCCTTGCCCATCCTGAGGGAGACGGCTTGGCACCTCGTCCCAGGATGTGCATTGTTACAGGCCCCCGAGAGCAGCAAGCTCTCGACCCAGGGGTTCAGAAACATGTCTAGGGGTGGCAGCCTCAGTAGCCACTCAGTCAGGTCACTGGGAGTTGGTCAGGTTTTAGGGGGCATTTTACAATAAATCCCACACTGGCATCCGTGTGGGTTTAATGTGCTGAGAAGTTTGATACCAAACTTCTCAGTCTTCAGTGTAGCCATTATGGTGCTGTGGAGTTCATAATGACAACCTCCCAGCACCATATACTATTAATGGCAGCCCCGCACTTACAGTGCCCAGGAATGGACCTGGGTACTGTAAGGGTACAGGGCTCATGCACCTGTGCCCTCACCTCTGGCATAGGGCCCCCAGTTAGAGGGGTGACTGATGTATGCCAGGGCAGTGGTTTGTGGGCATGGCACACAGGGATGTGTGCCATGTTGACTCTTTGTTTTGTTCTGCACCAAGACACGCAGCCTGCCAAGGCAGTGTGTGTGTGTGTGTGTCAGGGCACATGGCCTCTATGGGTGGCACAATAAGTGCTGCAGTCCTTAGGGGCCTTCTCTGGTCACAGTGGCCTGGGTACCTAGGGAACCATTGACCAGGGGCTGACATGTGGCCAGAGATGCCAATTGGGTTTAGGCTTCAATGCAGTTTTAGGAAAGGAACACGGGCCCTGGGTACCGGATTGGCAGGAGCCCAGGGCACACTCAGTCAAAGCACATCAGCAATTCAGCAAAAAGTGGGGGCATACCATGCAAGAAAGAGGGCACTTTCTCACAGATATCACTTGTGTTCTGTCGAATTTGTCTCATACTAATGCTTAACTGCCTTCTGTATCTAGGCGCTCTAATCCACACTGCCGCTCCTCTTGTAAACACAGAGTATGTAATATGGTATAGTTGCCCTCTCCATTTTTTTCCGGAGCTTGCAGGCTTCTGCCGCGTTCAGTTCCACGTCTTATAAAAATACTATCTGGGATTTACGTTTACCCAGCTGTGCATACACACAGTGCAGTTTGTTAATAGATCCCATCCAACCTAACATTCCATGTTGTGAAATTATATTTCTGTGGTGCTGCCATTTGTGTCATGTTTACCATAGACAAGCGAGGGCGCATGGAAGAAATACAGCCAGTGGCAATGCATGGTGAGAGTGCGCACCCGCTAGGACTCTTAACATATGTAACAAACATCCCAATACAGAGGTCCAACCTAAGAAATGTGTTTGACCAAACATGCGCCTTCAATGGCAATGGATTTAAAACAGTACATGCATTTGCTGGGGGGGGGGGGTTGACGGGGGAGGAGGAGGGGGGAGGAGGAGGAGGAGGGAGGAGGTTGGGGGGAGGGAGGAGGTGGGGGGGAGGTGGAGGGGAGTGTGACTAGACCTGCCGCGGTCATTTTGATCTCCTTGCCGGCTGTGCAGTTGTATCTCGGACAGGGGGGAGGGTGCCCCCTGGTCCAGCACCAGCTCATCCACCCCATATCAGGATATCTTTCTGTACTAGTAGGGACGGTCCATCCACACTATGTATCTGTAGTTGGCAGTGCCGCTTTTCTTTGATTTGCAGTGTCAGCGACATGCAATCCGTGAAGTGAGCGTGCCCAGTGTACACCATTAAGCACTGTTCAGTGGGGCCTGCACTGTTTAGTTTGGGTTAAGGCGCGGTTATCCTAATATTTCTTGCGCGGTTTGTGGTGTTACTGATGGGAACAGAGTTAGGCTACTGTCTGAGTTTGAGAGTGTTGCCCCATCTAAAAATGTTTCAGAAAAGGGGGTGGTGATGAACAGAGTGTCTGAATTAAGCAGACCACTTTTACCCAGTCCAAAGATCAGGGCTTGATCCATCGCCGTTATTTAGCTCACTGCCCCATCCCAGCTCAGAACCTGGCTATATGCAAATTAGTCTGTCCCTGGCCCAGTGCATCATGGGAACAGGGCAGACCAAACTACCAAGCCAATTCTTCACCAGAAAGGAGACAAGCTTCCGGGGACCGGTTTCTGCCATTTCAGGCGTCGTCGGCCCGGCTTGCTTGAATCCTGATGGAGCAGTGAGCAAGGGACTCATGTCTGAGTATACCCTGCCACACCTATAGTGGCCAAAAACGATTCAGAAAAGGGGGTGGTGATGAACAGAGTGTCTGAATTAAGCAGACGACTCTTACCCAGTCCAAAGATCAGGGCTTGATCCATCGCCGTTATTTAGCTCACTGCCCCATCCCAGCTCAGAACCATCTAAAAATGTGTCCCCTCCGTTGGGATCTTCGGAATTTCTCAGTTTAGCCGCCGTCTGGAGCGCCGTTTATCTTCTCGCCATTTTCTGTTCTGGGGTGGGCAGCACCTCTTCTCCCAGCCGTGAGCGGCTCTCGTAACGTTGCTTATTTCTTGTACGGCGGGGAATGCACGTCGGCGGCCACCTATATTCTTACAGGATTGCGAGGTCCAGAAACGTGGTCTTGATCCAGGATCATGCTTGCCTCAGCATCTTCAAAGAAATAGCGGTCAAATATGTGTATAATCTTGAGACGGGCCGGGAATAGTAAAATATATGTTGAGTTGCTGTAGGTGTTTAATTCCCATGTATGATGCCCTTTGACGTACTTGTATGGTGTAGTTCGGGAATAGAGAAATTCTAGTATTCTCATAGTATGGGTGCATTTTCTTGAATCTTCCGGAGCAGCATGTCTCTGTCCTTGTTATTTAAAATCTTGGCCACTATTGGTCCCGGCGTCGCACCCGGGGTACGGCTCCCAGTCGGAACCCTGTGTGCCCATTCGACGCTGAACATACCAGTCAGACCCTCTGTTGCCACTGAGGTGCACAACCATTTTCGATAAATTGCATGGGGTTATTGCCTTCACTATTCTCAGAGATGCCTATTATCGTACTTTGCTTCTTCGTGTGCGCCCTTCTGCATCTTCCAACCGGCTTTGTAGTTCTTCCACTTGATGTTGGGAGCTTAGTTCCAGAATGTTCAAAGTACATTAACTAGTCTAGCGCTAAGGCAATCGTTTCACACAACCTGGAAAAAAACACATGCACGATTCAGCTATGTTCAAGGTCGGTTAAAATTAAAACACTTACATATGAGCTCTGAATGTGTAGATTGGCTCCACATCTAAAGAGGCACTCCTAGAAAAAAAACACAGGGTAATAATGTCAATGGCAATTACAGCTTAATAAAAATTATTCAGGTTTTGAATTTTCCTTAATCACTCTTTTTTTTATTTTAAAAAGCATGCGTTCGACAAACAAAGATGAATTGGTGCTGTGATTTTTATAAAAACTTTCATATTAAACATGCTGAGTGAGATAAAATTGTGATGGTTCCAGACCTATAATTAGGCCGCAATATTAGTGACCTTGCTCTCAGCAAGGCAATACTTGCTTTTTGGCAGGAACAGTTTTCTGCAGGTTCCACAGCTTTAACGTATGGTCCTCAGAGGCTGTGACCAGCACAGGCTCTACAGGGTGAAACGCCAATGCTCTAACGCCATCAAAATGGCTCCGAAGCGTGTATTTTGGATTCCAAGTCTTACGAAATGCATCTTTATTGGCAGGCAACTAAAATACAAGAACATGGGATTAGCACATCTTTTGCGAGATTTCCAATGAAGTGTGACAATTTATCAGACTGGTCGACATCTTCAAATACAGTTAGGTTTCAATAAAGTTCAATCATTTTTCTAATCTTCTATATTTAACATTGATCCCTATCTGACAGTTCATTTTCGGGCAAGTGCTCCAAAATAGGTCTTTACTAACAATGCCATACCATAAAAACCAAGAGCAACCCCCTAAGAAAAGAAACTTTTATTTTAAGGCAATTGCAGTCATTCTTGCTCTCTCGCCTTCACAAGTTGTTGGGAATGATGGCATCATACACAAACAGAAATAGCTTTTCCAAAAGATGCTACCACTTCAAAATATTCCCACTCACCTATGACGCAAGAGTCACCAAATATAGCAGCCCTGTTGGAACATTAATTCAGAAATCTGGAGCTGGACCACAACATATGTATAATAAGGTTATGGCTTTCTGTGTGTTTTGAAGAATGAATTAATTGAAGTGAAATGACAATGAAGGTAACTGTTCCATTGCAAACACAAGGAGATAATGGACGGAGCGCTGAAACTTTTCAGACACTCATCCCCAGTCACAGATCTGGTTTGAATCCATCATCATTCTTTAGCTCACTTCCCATCTCAGTTTAGACCCAGCCATATGCAAATCAGTCTTGACCTTGTGCCTCATGGGAACAGTCCAGCCCGAACTGCCAAGCCATATCTTCCCTGAACCAGAAACAAGCATCCTGGGACCGGTTTCTGGGTAACACCAGTCATCAGCCAGGCTAGCTTGAATCCAGTGGCAAAGTGAGCAATGGACCCATGTCTGGGCATACCCTGTCAACTTAGGGCAAACAAAGCGAACACAAGGAGCTAATGGATGGATCGTTGAAACATTTCAGACACTCACCCCATGATGGATTAAACCAGATCCTTGTGACTGGGGGTGAATGTTGGCATGGTCCAGCATTCCATCCATCGATTGTTTCTTTTGCATATGTCGCCCTAAGTGGGAAGGGTATGCCCAGACGTAGGTACCGTGTTCACTACATCACTGGATTCAAGCTAGCCTGGCTGATAAAGGGTGATGCCCAGAAACCGCTCCTGTGATGCTTCTTTCCGGTCCAGTGAGGACCTGGCTTCGCAGTTCGGGCTGGACTGTTCCCAGGGTTCAGGGTTAAGACTGATTTGCATATGGCCGGGTCCAAACTGGGGTGGTATGCTGAGCAAAGGAATGATGGATTAAACCCAGATCCTTGTGAATGGGGGTGAATGTTTGCATTATCCAGCATTCTGTCCATCAATTGTTTCTTTTGGTAACTGTTCCATTGCCAGCTATTTTTGATCTGGTCCTTTCCAACTGGTTGGAAAAAATATTCCAGATGAGGCAGCAAGCAAAGACCTGCACAGAACTTCCAGGTAAAGGGCATCATCACGAGGGAAGTTGCAACCACTGAATAATGTTTACAAAAAGACATTTGTGGCGGCTCAGGGTCCTGCCTTACAAAACTCAGATGGACAAATACATACATCTGAAAAGCAACTGATGCTGTGTCTACAGGAGAATTTTCTCAGTAGGAAGAACTCATATTGGAAGCTTTGGATATGTCCAAGACTAGTCACCTCATAACAGTGCCTTCTACCATCAAGTTCCTGGGAGTGAGATCACAATAGGTGTTGAAAAAAAAGATTATCTGCTTTCCAGATGTCAGCGTTTCTTTCCCAGTAGAACTTAATAAGCGCTGGAAACATCCAGTTTGAATAAAGTTTCCTCAATTGAAGATGCATCGGTTTGGCAGGCAAAATTATTTCTAAGCTGAGAGGAAATTCAGTCAAAACATTATGAATAAAAACACAGTTATCAGTTCTACAGTCTCTACAGGAAACTTAATATGGATCCTTCAATAAGAGCTTAAAACTCATCAATCCTTTCAGGACTAGCAGATTTCCTCTATGGCTAATAAGGTACTCATTAATAACAAACAGATGTTTGCCGGTCTGTAGAAGGATGCCTGAAACTATCACAGGTGGTATGAAAGTTACCATATTCTTGTTAAGATGAGTTAGGCTGCAGAGGCACAACAGCTGCTTTTTATCAGAACGTTGATGATTACTCTTGTACTGTGATAGTATACTGCCTTACCTTGATTTTTTCCTGTATTTCTTCATCCTCCTTTTTAAAATGGACATATTCTTTTTATTTTATTGAATAGGTATTGTCTAATTTTGCACCAAATGTATAATTTCAGTTGCTGCTTATAGGAGAGGACTTTTTCTTAACATGGAAGTCTTATTTAGCCAAACTGTCTTTGTGGTGCACCACCATTTAGCTTAGCAGTCTAGCTGCAAGAGTGTTTGCTACTAGAACCTACTTAATTAAATCAGGCCTGCTGAATGAGTCCTAAAGGTAAGCAAAGTTCCAACCAAACCATAACAAGTGGCTAGAGCTGCCACACGTAACTGGATCAGCCAGCACGTAAATAGTATCATAAGTAGATCGCTACATTTTTATGCTCTTGGTCTTCAACAAAATGGGAACCCAAAGATTCTGCTAAACGTACTTTAGCTGCAGGCAGACTGCTGACTTTATACTTATTAAGCTAATGACCACTTAAATTTTAATGTGGAAGTCAAGTAGATTCCGAAATGTTTTCTCCTCTAGACAAAATCCCTAAGTGGGATGTTGCCTAATGCCGAATCAGCTGTAGATAAACACCACAACATCTGTACTATCACAATTTAATCTGGACTTTCTCAATGATAAACAAAAGGAAGGTATCTTGTTTTCTGTGCTAGATCGAATGCTCTTCTCCTGTACATTCGTGCAACTAAGGATGTGAGCTCTTAACTGTAGATTGAAAACCTGGACCTGGCTTTTTAGACCACCACCGCCTCCCTCCACTCCCACAGTTAACGAACCTGTAGCGCCATGATACTCTTGGAGTAACCGTGAACTTTATAAGTTCCTTGATTTGATTTTAAGGAAAGCTGCAGCGCAATTTTTAAGGACCTAGTATCAGTGGGCTACTCTATTCTATAGCAAAAGAGACACGGAAGATGGACGGAATGCAGAGTAAATCAAACATTCACCCATGTCAATAGATCTAGGTTAAATTCATTGCTCTTTTGCTCACCATGCCACCCCAGTTTAGACCCAGCCATTTGCAAATCCGTCTTGACCCTGTGCCTCATGGGAACAGTCCAGCCCAAACTGCCAAGCCAGGTCCTCTCTAGACTGGAAACAAGCATCCTGGGACCGGTTTCGGGGCATCACCCCTCATCAGCCAGGCTAAGTTGAATCCAGTGACACAATGAGCCCAGGACCCGTCTGGGCAAACCCAGCGCACTTAGGGCGAGAAAACAAAAGATACACAGATGATAGGCGGAATGCAGATTAAATCAAACATTCACCCCAGTCACCAGATATGGGTTAAATCCATAGTTCTTTTGCTCACCATGCCACCCCAGTTTAGACCCAGCCATATGCAAATCAGTCTTGAGCCTGAGCCTCGTGGGAACAGTCCAGCCCGAACTGCCAAGCCAGGTCCTCTCTGGACCAGAAACAAGCATCCTAAGATAGGCTAAAGTAAAAGCGCGATTCGAAAATAAACACGTGCCTGCCTTTGTGGTACCGCACTTGCCACGACATATTTACACGTGCCAGCCTTCCGTCTTGAAGGTGTGTGTGTACGGAGGTTTCCGTTTACCCGTGTGACACACACTTAATGCTCTGACGATCTTACGCAGCGCAGCCTAGGCCCTACTAAAAAATGAAGCCGCCCAGCACGAGTTGTTAGGCCGTGCCGCTTCTTCACAGAAACAAAAGCAGCTGCAGGTTTGTTTCTGTTTTCTGTCTTGTTTTTCGCCGTGTGAGGCCATGGGTGCGCCCAAGGAATCCGCAGGTTTAGGTCTTGTCACGCGCGGCACCCCGTTGAAAGGCGCAATGAACTCTTTGAAAGCCTCGCTCTGTCTCCTGCTCTTCTTTTCCAATAGCCTTGTGTTGGACTTGGCCCTTCTGGCAGGTTCACCCCTGAACTTTTTGCTTTTAATGGTGACATGGTGTTAGTGATTTTTTTGGTTTCTGCGCACTTTACCACTGTGTCCCAGGGTAAAGTGCGTGCGTGTGGTAAGGTGGGCCTGCCCTCTCATAGGAATGCATGGGGAATGTATGTGTCCATGTTAGTTCCTGATGCGTGGGGAGGGCAGGCTCGAGTTTGGTATGTGTGAACTCGTGAGATTGAATGCTGCGCGATGATGTATGCGGCGTGTATGTGTCTAGTGTGGAAGTGCCACTTCTAGACATGGGTGTGCGTGTGCAGTGAGTATGCTGGCGCATGAGTGGCTGAGGCTGGCTGGATAGCCCGGCTCCAGGAGTCTGTGTGTGTCTGCCCCGTGGTGAATGGAGAGATTAGCATGCTGATGTGAGGGAGGGGCTGCACCTGGGTCCTGAATAGGGCTGGGCTTTTCCCACACAATGCTGGCTCCGCCCCCTGTGGTGCGGATGATGACCCTAGCCTGCCTGATGAATGGAAAGGGTGGCTGGGGAAAACAAAGTACTCCAAAACCAGCTGCAACTGGTTTCCCAGACAAAGGAATTTCGTGTATAAAAGGAGGCTGTGACCTCTTCTAAAAAGTTCTTGTTCTTGTTTGCCAACTTGAAACTACCAGAGGCGTGCTGCTGCTTGGGCCCAGGGGAAGGCTTGCCTCCTTGGGCCCTGCCCAGCCCCTGGACGCCTGGTGGATTTTCCTTTGTTAGGAGCCTGCCTGCTCCATCTTTCTAAGATCCAGTTTTGACCACGACGAACCTCAATCAATCAATCAATCAATCAAACCATTTGTATTGCGCGCTACTCACCCGGGAGGGTCTCAAGGCGCTTGGGGGAGGGGGTATGCTACTGCTCGAACAGCCAGGTCTTGAGTTGTTTTCTGAAGGTGAGATGGTCCTTGGTCAGCCGAAGGTGGAGGGGGAGGGAGTTCCACGTCTTGGCAGCCAGGTAAGAGAAGGATCTTCCTCCGGCGGTTGCTCTTCGGATGCGTGGTACGGCTGCGAGGGCGAGGCTGGTGGACCGTAGCTGGCGGGTGGGCATGTAGAAGGTCAGGCGGTCGTTGAGGTACTTGGGGCCCAGGTCGTGGAGAGATTTGTGTGCGTGGGTGAGGAGCCGGAACGTGATCCTCTTGTCGACGGGGAGCCAGTGCAGGTTCCTCAGGTGGCTGGAGATGTGGCTGCGTCGGGGGACATCCAGGATGAGTCGGGCGGAGGCGTTCTGGATGCGCTGGAGTCTTTTCTGTAGCTTGGCTGTGGTTCCGGCGTAGAGGGCGTTTCCGTAGTCCAGCCGGCTGGTGACAAGTGCCTGGGTGACAGTCTTCCTGGTCTCGGTCGGGATCCAGCGGAAGATCTTGCGGAGCATACGCAGGGTGTTGAAGCACGATGAGGAGACGCCGTTGACTTGTCTGGTCATCGAGAGGGAGGAGTCCAGGATGAAGCCCAGGTTGCGTGCGTGGTCGGTTGGCCTTTGGTGCGGTGCCCAGGGCTGGGGGCCACCAGGAGTCGTCCCAGGCGGAGGGCGAGGATCCCAGGATGAGGACTTCCGTCTTGTCCGTGTTCAGTTTCAGGCGGCTGTCCTTCATCCACTCGGCGACGTCTTTCATCCCTTTGTGTAGGCAGGTTCTGGCGGTGTCGGGGTCTCTGGTGAGGGAGAGGATCAGCTGGGTGTCGTCGGCGTAAGAGATGATGTTGAGGTTGTGCTGGCGTGCGATGGCTGCAAGAGGTCTCATGTAGACGTTGAAGAGGGTGGGGCTGAGTGAAGATCCTTGCGGGATGCCGCAGATGACTTTGGTGGCCTCGGAGCGAAACGGGGGGAGGCGGACTCTGTGTTCTTCCAGCGAGGAACGAGATGGTCCACTCCAGTGCCTTCTCTTGGATACCGATGTTGTTGAGGCGCTGGACTAGGGTGCGGTGGCAGACAGTGTCGAACCTCTACCTGACTAGAAGGACCAAGAGAAGCTGAAGGACGGAAACCAGTCAGTATCCTGTTAGACTGGCCTGCCGTGGTGCCTTGCTGCGAACGGAAAGGAAAGGACCAGAGAGGACTTTGTAGACTTGTGCCTGAAACGATCTCCAAGGGCTTGATCGAGAGCTTGCCCCCTGAATGGAACCCCAGGACCATTGGGTTCTATCTGCTTGTGCCCGTCTGCTGTTGGGCCTTAGTTCTTATTCCCTCACCAGAGTTGTGACTCAGGTGCCTGGTCGCCCCGCCGTAGAGAGCCCCGCTCATCCCTGAGTCGCTCTCTGCTTCAGTGCCGGGCCGCCCGCTCTCCTGTCACCTCACCGCTAACGGACCGCGTTGTGCGCCTCTCATCTTCTCCAGCCGGAATCTGCACGGAGCGCATTCCATAGCCCCGGACGGTCCGTACGTCGTAACGTACCCAACTGTCTCGCTTTGCCCTCCTGCTTACCAAGGCTCGTGCCACACCTCAAGAAAGGCCTCCCCGTACAGTGGTACCGGAAGCCTGGTGCTGCACCCGTCTGCCCGAGAACGCGATGCCCCTCACAGATCCACGAGTACGACCCGGCGTGCTAAGAAGTAGTACTCCCCGCAGGTCTGAACGTGCTTTGCTCCGTGAGCTGCATCGACCCCGGATCGCCGCAACCCTCCTCAGTCTAGCTCCCCCGCCTCGCTCCTCGAGGGGGACCGAGCCGGAGAGATCCTCTGGAGAACCGTCAGCCTCGTCCAGAGCCCGCCCTCACCAGTAGCTGCGCCTGAAAAGCCTCGGACTTCCACAAGCAAGGTACACTTGAACTTCGTCCCGAGTTCATATCGGATCCAGGGTCCGCAACGTTCTTATTTCCCTGTCATCGTACCTTGCTGAACAACGAACATTCAAAGACTAAGTGCCTATTGTAATCTGGTGGCCTCAAATCGCTAAACGTTATTTTGGTCTTGTGATAACCCTGCTTGAACATATCTTTTATATAAAGTATACGTATTTTTGATACAACCATTTGACTGGTGTCCATTTGTGGTGGGTCAGTGGGTTTACTGTGTGTGATCATAAATGCTTAACTAACTATCGCCCTGAGGATTAGCCTTGTCTGCTCGCGCCACACTACCTAGAGGGTGAGCAGAGGTTATAATGTTGGAACCGGAGGTCTCTGGTTGGCACAGTGCACTCCTCCTTGCCCTGCTTTTCGCTCCTTCTCCTAATTTCTCCCAGTCTTCGGCTCTCCCCTCCACACCCGGTATCCCCACTGTTCCATGAACTGCCTCTTTCTTCTTCTCTCCCATATGCCGCTTATAGCGCCAAGAAGCCAAAAATCAACATGTTGGCGCTGTACAAAAGACCCAGAGTTAACAACTAAATGAACAGGATGAGATAAGAACTCTGCAGGGCCTTGAGTTGTTCAAACTCTCGCTCAAGCAGGGTTTGGGACTGAATATATGACATGTCCACAGACTAATAACAGTCTTAAACAGTAAAACCAGCAGTATATCGAAACTTGAAACTACAGGCAACGATGCCTGATCTCTTTGAGATCAACCGTTCATTTGTTGAGAATGTTGCTCACTACACCTTAGGATAATATGTAGACAGAGTGAGGAGCCACAGCTTTGACTAGTCTTTTTCATCTTCAAAGGAAAAATATGCCATTTTGAATGTGTCTGTTCACTGCTGCTTTGCTTTCTGTCCCAGCCAGAACATTGCGAGTTTAAAATCTAAAGAAAATAAATTTTAAGCCAATTTACCTTTAACTATTGTTTCCGCTGTAATGTCTTCATCATATGTGCCGTGCTATGGTGCCACTGTTGTAGTGGTCTTCAAACTACGTAAGGCTGAGCCCCTGCACAAGCTATTTTTGTCGTTGAACCCCCTTAAAAATAGGCGGATGTGTGTGTGTGGCAGGGGGAGAGGGTAGATGACCATGTGGTGATGAATATGGTTTTGTAGCCTTGCGACCGTTGTACTTTTAGGCGCTTTACACCCAAAAATCAGTTTTAACAGCTTCCTGAGAGAGCTTTGTGCAATATTGGTGTGATATTGTATTGTAATAATCCCGCACCTGTCGCAGTCCTTGGCAGCTGGTCTGTCACACCTTGTTTCATTGTTGCATTGTTCATGGACGGGGGTCGGGAGGAGGGGAGGCTTTGGTAACTTTAGTACCACCGTTGCAGTTCAGAATCTCTAAGCTGGACACTGTAACATGTCAGCCTAAGCAGCCAGGAGGCGATCAAAGGGGTGTGACTTTTCAGCTCTGCACATACAAATTCATGTCTTTCTACTTAATCTTGGTCATATACATTTTCGCTTCCTCTCTCCATTTCTCCTCTTTCTCACTTCCCTCCTCTTCCAGAGCCCCCTTTGTGTCCCTCTCTTTAGAACGCGTCCTTCCCTTTCACCACCCAGTATCTTCTGCCTTTCTACAGCATACCCTGCCTTCCCCATTCCTCTTCACTTCCTCTCCCTTCTTTGTTCTCCCGTCTGTCCTTCACTTTTCCCATTTTACTTTTCATCTCTTTCTTCATGCAGAGCGCCTCCTACTTTCTGTTCCAAATGTTAGCCCTGCTGTTTGTTGGTTGTTCGATTCCGCTCTGCTCTCTGCTGGTCTTGACTGTGTTTCCATGTTCTGCTCTTCCCTGTTCTGTTCTGACCAGTTATATGCTGTCCTGTTCCATTCTGCCCTGTTCTGTTGGGCTCAGTTCTGTTGGCCCTCTTCTTGGCTGCACGGCTCTGTTCATCTGTGCACTGTTCTGTTCTGCCCTGTTTTGCAATGTTCTGTTCTGTCCAGTTATGTGCTGCCCTGTTCTGTTGTGCACTGTTCTGTGCGGCCCTGCTCTATTTTGCATTGTTCTGTGCTGCCCTGTTCTGGCCACTTCTGTGCTGCATGTTTGTGTTGGGCACTGCTCCCTCCTGCTCAGACGTTCTGCTCACTTCTGAATAGTGAGATGAAGAAACTGGGGGGAGGTCTTTCAAAGGAGCGTGGCTAATCTAATAAAGGGCGAGGCTTAAAACACGTAACCTAAAAATCTGTGCTTCGCATAGTGTGCCAACACTACTGCTATTTTTCTGCTTCTGTCAGCATCCACATATATGATACAACAAGTAACATTACACCTACAACAAGCCAGGCTTTGTCAATAGCTGGTACCCAATAAGAAGGATCCTGTTCTGAGGTACATTAATTCATACCAAGTGCTATTAAGGTCTCCCGTGTCCATCTTTCTAAACACTGCCTGCCACCCATACTACCTACCTCTTCCATGTCCTTTTGGCCACTCAGAGATTGGTCCATAGACATTGTCTTCCACGAGCACCCGTAGATAATATTTTTATCAAATCTTGTATTTTAAGAGATATGACCACAGAAGGCCCTGATTCTATATTAAAAACACAGCTTTGAACTATACCATTTCCCGCTAAAAGGCAATATTTCTCTCCATGTGTTCCCATACCTGGAGTGTCACACAGTTTGTTGCTTACTTTCCCTTCATATTAAACAGCAGTAAATGTTTTAGCACCCAGGCCAATATGCTGCATTGCTAAATACATATTAGGTTCCAAAGGCGAGACAGAAGCATTGCAAATGCTTGTTTTACTATTTGGGGTAGTTCCCGTTTGGACCCCTATAACTTTTTGTCCACATAAGGTATCCATGCCAAATAATGTGTCCTTGTCTCCCAACAGCCTGAGGATTCTAAAGATACTAAGAGTTTGTGGATTCCCCTGGAGGGGACTGAGAAATTAGGCAACATACAGCTAAATTTGTGTTTTGGGGAAAAATGGGATGGAAGTGCTGCAGAAGAAATTGTCTTTTTTCCCTGTAAATGGTATCAACAAAGGGTTTGTTGTGCTAAAATCACCATCTTCACAGCTTTCAGGAACAGGCAGATTTTCATCTGCAAAGCTCAATTTTCTAGACAGTTTTGGGATTTTACTGGGACATAGCCTATTTTTTGTGCTTTCAACCTCGTTCCAGTTAGTGGCAGAAATGGGTGTGAAACCAATAATGGCTATGGGGTCATTTGGGTAGATCCTTCAAGGTTTTCCTATAGAAAGTAACAGTTGAAATAAAGAATATTGAAATTTAGTTGAACAAACAGCCATTTGTGCCTACAATTTCACCTGTAACTTCTAACTATGGTGGTTTTTTGAAGAACAAGTTACTTACCTTCGGTAACTATGTATATGGTAAAGACACAGTCTAGCCGCAGATTCCTTAACTTCGAATATCCACAGGCGTCAGACTGGATCCGAAAAACTTTCTCCCCAGCAGTACCTCTGCACGCCGGGGGGTGGGGTGGGCTATGTCACCTGGCTCCGTCCGGACATCGTTCACAGAAGTGAAGTCAATGGAGCCATATAAGACCCCCTTGGCGTGCTGACGTCAGTTTTCTACAGTGAAACTTTTCCGCGCCACAACGCAGAGCCACTACAAAAGCTGTGAGAGTATAGGAACAGTGTGCCAAAAAAGAACCTAAAACCTTTGAAACAACAATGTTAAGAAACCATCCCATGTTGAATAGTACTCAACACTTGGAGGGACTGAAGGAAGCAAACAAGCACCCGCCCCAATAAAAATCTCACCAAGCAAAGAACCATGCCCCCTAAAGAGGCAACGGCAGTGGAAGTGAATGACATGACAATCAAAGGACAGAACGCAGCTACAGGATGGAACTGTATGACAGACAGTCTGCGAGCAAGGATGCAACTGAAAAGGGGTACAGGACTGAAAAGTCGTGACTTATGGCCAGTGACCAGATTTAAACAACCACACAGAAGTGGTACCATAACCCCACAATGACCTATGCACTGAGCATAGTTCAATAGAAGTTCAATCCAAGCGCCTGCAGCAAAGACAAGGAGACACCAAAGACATGGGGAGACAGATGTGGGTGGAGGGAGGGTTAGAATACATGATAAACTCCATGCAGAAAGAACCCGGATAGAGAAGTTGCGAAAAGTCCATAATCTAGGCACCCAAAACGAGAATGGGTGGAAAGCTAACGTGCCTAAAGCAGACTGACACACCATGCCCATGAGGTAGGCGAACTAGAGCGCCCCTTAGGAAGACCATGGCCACCTGAAAGGAGGCAAGGTGGTAGAACCCCACCTGGAAAGGTCCTCGCTGAACGGGGAGGATGGGCGGGCGTTAAGGAATCTGCGACTAGACTGTGTCTCTACCAGATACATCGTTACCGAAGGTAAGTAACTTGTTCATCTAATAGACATTTAATTAGGAGGGAAGTGTAAAGCAGACCCTCCAACCAATCTAATATCAAGTCAAACCCCAGCGAACCATTAGAAGGGTGCACATAACTATGGATACTTTATTTTGAAGGCCTTGGCTCCAGAATGGAGTTGAGTGGCTCTAGAGAAGTCGGAAGTGCCAATCCTCCTTGGGGAGTGGACGATAGGGTTGCAACTCTAACCACAATATCTCAAACATAGTCGGAAGGCCTCAATTGGATCAGGATTAGGAGACAGAATATCCAGTTTCACCTTTTTGAGAATTGTAATAGTCAAACTCTGAATGCTCTCAGAAGCAGGATCATTCACTCAAGGAAGAGTGCATCTCCTTTCTTTGATGTCTTTGTACTTTTACAACGAAGATCCCTTCATGCACCTGGTCCTATCGGGTGAGTAACGGGAGAGGAGTGGGCCTAGCAGTTATGGCAGTCGACTTTGAATCTGGGGAACCAGGTTCGAGTCTCGGCAATGATGCGGAACATCCTGTGATTCTGGGCAAATCACGTAATCTCCCCGTTCTTAACAAAAATGAGTGTCCTCATGTAGCGCAACTGGTGCACGTGTAAAGCGCTCTGAACCGGGTCTAACTGTGCTCCTAGAAAAGGCATGACCTGGAGAGGACGTAATTGTGATTTGCTCTCGTTGAGGGTCAGTCCCAGATAAGTGAATAGATGTATACATTCTACTGTGGCAACCTTGGTGTCTTGCTCTGAAGGGCCTTTGAGCAGCCAATCGTCTAAATAAGGGAATACCTGAATTCCTCGAGATCTCAGCGCTGCTGCTACTGGTGCCAAGCACTTCGTGAAGATTCTTGGAGCTGATTTCAGTCCAAACGCGAGCCCCTTGAACTGATAGTGGGCACCAGTCACTGTAAGGCGAAGATAATTGTGATGTTTGGGGTGTATAGGTATGTGGAAATATGTGTCTTCCATATCCAGAAAAGCCATAAAAACTCCTTTGTTTAAACAACTTAAAATCTCTGCAAACGTGACCATTCGGAAACTTTGTTTCTTGAGGAATTTGTTGAGCTTGCGAAAGTCTAGAATCGGTCGCCATTCTCCTGACTTCTTTTTGATCAGGAAGAAACGAGAATAGAAACTTGTTCCTTTCTGAGATGATGGAACTTTCTGTATGGCATTCTTGAGAAGCATCGTTGAGGCTTATTTGATTAATAAGTGAAGACGGGGAAGGGGGGCTCCTGGACGGAGTAGTAGGTGGCTGTTTGATGAATTTGAGAGTGTGGCCGTTGGTCACTAAGTCTAGAACCCCCTGATCTGAAGTTATTTCCTGCCACTTGCAAACAAAAGCTGAAATCTTCGTGCCCACGGGTGGTGAGGGTAAATTGGATGCCGCCCTGAGGAGATCACTGCTTCCTGCTAGTGTCTCTACCTTAATTTTGTGATCTCTTTCGACCTCCTTGGCGAGAGAAACTAGCTGTGGACGATTGACGGTATGAGGACTGGTCGTAAGGCTGTCTGTATTGAGATTGATAATTCCTGCTCTGCTGGCTTTGGTATCCTCCTCTTGATGAAAACCCACGCCCTCTTGCTCCTGTGAAATTTCCACGTCTATACTGAAGGGTGCCCAATGATCGTGCGGTATCCGTGTCAGTTTTTATAGCTAAGAGGGCTTCATCAATGTGCTTCCCAAACAAAGACTCTCAGTCATAGGCCATGTCTAGAATCTTTGTTTGAACCTCTGGTCTGAAAGTGGTGGCTTTAAGCCATCCCTGGCATTGGAGCACTGCAGGTCCTGCTAGCTGACGGAAGTTAGTGTTTACGATGTCCAAAGCGCAGTCTAGTTTCTGCTGCGGCATGTTCCCCTTCCAGTAGAATCTTTCTTGCCTCCTGCCCACGATCTTCTGGAATGAGGTCGATGAGACCCGCCATGTCTGACCACATTTGTCGGTCCTAACTTCCGATAATGGCTAGAGAGTTGGCAGCTCTGATGGGAGGCCGCTGCCATGGTAGACATTTCTTTCCCTATAAGTGCTAGGCGACGTCCTTCCTTATCAGGTGGTGTGGTGATCGGTGTTGCCAGATTCTTGGATCGCTGTTGGGCGGCCTCTGAGATCCCCGAGTCAGGCCGTGGGTACCAATGAGCCAGGATGGGCTGTTGGCAGAGGCAGGGTATTTTTTCTCTATGCGCAGAAGTACTGCTGGAATAGATGCAGGCGTCTTCAAGGTCTTCACCCCTTCATTCCAAATGTAGTCTATAATAGGGACAGCTCTCGTGATTTTCCTGGACTCTTCCTTGAAATCATGAAGGAAACATTCTGTATGTTCGACGGTTACTGGCAGCTGAACTCGAGCTGCAGCCCATTGCATTAAATTATGAAAAACGCTGATATCCTCCGGGGCGAATCAGAAGGCAGAGGAAGAGGTGGAGAAGGCGTAGGGATTACGTAGTCATCCCAGGGATCGGAACATTAGTGTTGTCAGGCAATTCATCCTCTTCAACCTCATCTTCAGAGGAGGTAGTGTCATCTTGTGGCCCTTGCGCTGGACCTGAAGGAGGGGCCGAAGTCACACGGGCTTCATGCGGAATCAATGGAACAGGAACCACCGCTGGAATGGGTATGGTCTCTGGGACTGCCTGTTGTGGTGGAAACCTCTGTCCGTAGTCCACCAGCATGGCCTGCAAGTCCTGAATGAGTGTTGGAGGGAGGTGACTCGTTTCCCTCTGGCGCACTTCCCTGTGATGGTGTGTATGATGTGGGACAATAATGTCTTCTTGATAATATTGGTCTTGGTAGTCATCATCTTCGTCGTCATCTTGACACGATGTTGAATTCAGATGGGCGGGGAGCTGTACCAAAAAGTCCATCATCTTCGTCATCATAGTCATCTTCTTCAACATACGTATCTAGTAGGTGTGAAGGCATAATCAGTGAGATGTTGCTGTAATCCTGCGGTCTTTGAAAAGTTTTAGGCTGGTAAAGGCCTGATGACCTAGGCGTTGACTGCGCAGGTAAAAGTAAACCAGCAGGAAGTGCTGTTTGAGTCTTCGTCGATGGGCTCTCCCGTAGACGGGCTCGTCGTCGACGGGACGGTCGTCTTCGTCGACGAGGCGGACGTCGACGGCTTCATCGATGAGGGAATCTTCGCCGACAGGGGAGCCTTCGTCGACAATACGGTCGATGAGCTTGTCGTCGATATGGTCGTCGACGGTGATTTCAACCTTTTCGTCGACGATTCGTCAGGAACTGGTTGCTAAAAAGATAGAGATAGAGATTTTTGTAGACAGAGTAGGCGATTGAATGGCCGTAGTTAAGATAGTAGCCGTAGATGAAGAGGCAGAAGAAGAAGTCACAGAGGTAGTAGACTAAGTAGTCACAGTGAGATTTTACATGGCTCATACTTCGTTTTGGAAGTAGAGGCCTTTTTTGACTCCCTGCTCACTGTGGATGACGGAGACAGCGGTGACCCAGAGGAAAGTTTAGGTGAACTCTGTAAAGGGTCAGAAGCATCATGAGAAGATTTGTGGTGTTTTCATCCCTCACTTGAAGAGCTGTCATAGGATCTTGCTCTTTTGCTGGAAGAAGAAGCTCTGTCATCCTCTTCGGCCGAAGAAGATTTGAGCCACAAGAGCAGTTTTGCCTCTCTATCCCTAAGGGTCTTAGTAGGGAAGGTGCGGCAGATTTTGCAATTTTTTGCCTAATGATTGGGATAAAGGCAATAAATGCAGTCCTTATGTTGGTCATCCACATGGACCCTCTTCTTCTCAGAGGTCCTGCAAGGTTTGAAAAGCGCTTTCCTGTCAGACATGCTGAGGAAAAGTAGAAAAACTCAGGGAGACTCCCTTCCACACGACGTGTCGTGAAAATCTGAGAACTGCCTCTGCTGGGAAGGTTCTAGAGGGTGCTAGTAGCTGATTGACTGGGGCCAATCTTTGGTTCTTTTTTCTATAATGATGCAGATAGGCTACTAAGACTTGGGCCGTAGGCTTTTCTCTTATAGCCTACTACTATTATTTACTCTTGGCACTACTTTTGTATTTACCGTGGGCCTCCCGCCTCAGCGACGGGGAATAATTCAGGCATGTAAATCTATGAAAGATATCCCAATACTGGTTAAGAGGAGGACATCAACGGACTTGGCCTTAGCCCTTGACAGACTACAGCGAAATCCTGGTGTGTCCTGCAGCCAGTAGCCACCAAGAACCAGCTCCCTTCCCACACCATACTTTGCCTCCTGTGAGCCCCGGATTTGCTCACCTACAGACTCTGGCTCCAGCCAAATCCGCAGGTCTGCACCATTCTGCCCACGACTCCCACGGCCCGAGCGGCCCAACACCATGAGGAGGTCTCCCCAGTGATCCTGACCTGCCTCCTACCCGAGCATGCAGCCGTTATCTGGGAGGCCCCAGCCCTCCTCCCCCCAACTGCCCAACAGTAACCGCCCACCCAAGCAACCAACTCCATCTGCTAGCATTTGCGGCTACAAGGTTTCAACTACCAAAGACCCCATTCGCTGACCCGGTCGCTGACTGCCTCCCTGGAATCGCTGACCGAATCTGCAGCTTGGACCAAGACCGAAGGTCTCCACTTAAAAACCCAGGGATTCCCAAAGACCGCATCCTACACCCGGCCGCCTTTGTGCCGCTGGCGGTGTAGTGCTTAAGCTAGCCATTGGGCCAATCAGTGCTAACCTCGACACCAGGAGCTTTTTGTTCCAACCACCAGGTGACCTGCTCGTCCGCAGTCCCCAAACCAACATCCATGCTTAGCCAGTTGGCTAGCGTGTGGTCCCTGCACTCTGCCCCCGTCGCCTCTGTGCCACTGGCAGTGCGAATTGAGTGTCCCTCTGACCAAGTCCTACTCACAGACCAAAACCTAATTTTTGTTGTTTCAGGACTAAGAGTGTCTCGTGAGTAACCCTGCATAACTGTAATTACAAATAGCAATAACTTCTTTCCCTTTTCTTAGGAAATGTGCCAGCTGGTATCTAGGGATACCTCGCTGAGTAAGAAAAGTAACTATAAAGTAATTTTGACTGTTTATTGCCAAAGTCTACAATCATGTTACAAAAGCCAAGTTAATGTCAAATGCAGATTCGTGATACCTTGCCTTTGAGAGTACGATTTTGCCTAAGATTTGGTTCTAGTAATAAAATAACACTAAATATTTTTGTACAAACAAATTGGTCTGAGTTCAGTTTGAGTGTGTGACATTATTTCTTGTATGAAGGGGTACAATAAATGCTTAGCACTGATAAAGGCTTACTGCTCGCCCACAGTACCACAAATAGACAGGAAGGTATTATCTACTTTTACCGCTGCCTACCTTTGGGGTTCCACTGAACTCTGTGCACACAATACCTTACTTTGGTATAGTATATACCGAGTCAGCTTCCAACAATGAGTACTCAACTATCTTGTTCATAAGAAATACAGTGTAAGACACTTAGCAACAAAGAGCTTGATTCTCACGAAGTCTGAAAGCTGAGGTAATAGCAAAAAGAAATACAACTGGAGTGATTATTCATGCAGCATTCCTAAGCAAATGCTGAGAAGCTTCATGTATTAGTTCAAAAGGTGGTCACATTATGCTACAAAGAGAAATGTTCAGTCCCCATAGGGGAGAAGGCCTCTGATTGCAGGGAATAGCATTCTGATCCTCTCTAGAAAATATCTAACTACTGGCATTTTGCAAAAAACTTTGTGAAAGACAATCTATTGGCAGTAATGGCTGCAAGGTGCATCATAAACGAAAAAACATGCAACACTGATCTCGCCAAATGAAAACAGAAAGTGTGAATTCTTGGCTTCTGGATGGGTTTAGGGTGTCACACACACTAGATGCAGAATCCCTTCCATTTAAACGTGTTGACATGTTGGTCTAAATGGCAGACTCCTGTCTGTTTGCCGTAACAGTCGTAAGGTCAGTGAATCACCAGTGATGTGGTCACTCTGAGCAATAATGGTGATCCCAGCTTTGTTGCAGGACAGCTTAATTGCCGCCAATGGAAGCCAGGGTGAAGGCATTCTGCTGAGCCTGCTTCAGCATTTTGAACATTTGGTAGAAGTACAGCAATAATTTGCATGTGCCTAGCTGACAGCCATTTTATGATCAACTGGGCTTCCAGAGACGGAAGCCTGGTACTTTCCACTTCCTATTATCTTTACAGTAAATTATTCTCATTTTGTCAGTTTAAGTAGGGAGATCATCCAGAAAGTTGGTAGAAGTGACGTGAGAGCATGATGGACTGATCAACTCCAGAAGGTTGATGTGGCAAGACATCGCTTTCTTGGGCCATGTCTATTGCACATGAAAGTGAGCCATTCATTCCATCACAGCCATTAGACGCTACTGCTTGTGCCAAGATATCCTGAGGAAGGGTACTTCCTGCAGCAGATTTTCTGAATGGCACCACCAAAGTAATCATTCATTTGCAGACTCACGGTGAGTTTGTTCTCCCAACAGCTGGTCTACTGTCACCACTGTTCCTCTAAGCATGCACCCAAGCGTAGATGACAGTTGGCAGATTTTGTCTTTAGAAGATACTTCATACATTTAGATCATTGCCCCTACTTTGAGTCATACACATTCGCGATCCGAGAATTTATTTACCATGCTTAGGTAGTGAATGGACTGGACAGGGTTCGATGTTAATTTGACAGTGTTGACTTTCAAAAGCAGTCGGGGAAGAATGCCTGCTGGAAGCACAGAACTTTGAGGTGTGGAGGTCTTTATGAGCCAATCGTTCAGATAAGGACAGACTCCAGTGTGTGTACAACAGCATACACTTGGAATATGAATCTTGGAATGGACTTCAGGTTGAAGACAGGACCTTTTATTGTTAGTATGTGTTGCCTACATTTCCAATACTTTACTGCAATCGGAATGTGAAAATGTGTCTCCTTTAAAGTGTACATCAAATCCCCTTGATGTAGCGGAGGAAAAATCTGATTTAAAACCAGCACCCTGAACCCTTCTCGTTTTATTCTTTTGCTTATCGTCTTGAGATTGATAACGGAACAGACTTCTTGCTAAGGTTTTCTTTTTTTTTCTTTTTCTTTTTAAATCCGAAAGCATCAGGAATAATTTCCCTTTCCTATTTGATGCTGAGTGATCTTGTCCCCTGCTTGTTCTTCAGTAACTTGCTCCCTTACTGTTGAACTGCTCAAGACAGTATTGGGAGGATAGTCTTTAGGTTAGGTAGCCACCCAGGAGTTGGGCACAGGGACCGTGGGGCGCCGGGTGCAGGGGTGTCTTTGGGTGTCTGGAAATCTTACCCTCAGCTGGTCGCAGTTGGAGGGGTCCCTTGTTGTGAGGCTGCAGGCGTCATCAGGAGCGACGAGGAGGGTCCTTGGGCACTGGATTCGTGGTCACAATCGCTGGGGGAAATCCTCGTGGTCTTTGTTCACTTAGGCACAGGCCAGGCTCAGCGGGTGCAAAGTAAGCTGGATTCACGGTTCCTGGCTGGCACCAGGGGTTGTTGCTGTTTGAGCAGAACCACTGCTCATGGGAGTTCCAGTCTTTAGATGAGCAAGGCAGTCAGGGGTTTTCGAGGTTGCTGACCACTGGAGACGCCGGGGTTTAGCAGGAGCAGGTTTAAATATCAAAAGGCCGGTAGGGCAGTTGGTGTCGTCCTCTTGTTAGCAGCTGCATGGCAGGTCTTCTTCCTTCTTGTTTCAAAATCGGGATCTGCGGAAGGAAGGTTCAGGGTGCCCCTAAATACTAAATTTAGAGGTGTTATAGGTAGGGCAAGGGCAGGGACCAATGGGTTCCAGTCCTGGGGTGAGTACACCCCCTATCCTGCCACTCTCCAGTGGGAGGGCGGCAGGAGCCTAGCTCTGATTGGGTAGGGCTCCCCATCCTCAAGATGGCGGGAACCCGGAGTTGTGCTTTACCTCACCTCTCCCACCTGAGGGGTGGGGTTGGCAGAGGCTGGCACACCACCTTTCCTCACTTAGGGTTTCCCACCTCACTTCCCGCCAGAGTGGGGGCCCGAACAGGCGGGGGCCAGTTGCTGAGTACAGCAAGTGGCCTGGAGAAGCTCACAAAGGCGGAATGCCTTGGAAGCTTCCCCTGCCCATCCTGGGGAGGAGGCTTGGCACCTCGTCCCAGGATGTTCCTTGTTTCAGGCCCCCCGAGAGAGCAGTAAGCTCTCGACCCAGGGGTCCAGAAACATGTCTGGTGGTGGCAGCCTCGGTAGCTAAGCAGTCAGGACACTGGGAGTTGGTTAGGTTTCAGGGGGCATCTCTAAGATGCCTTTTGTTGTGCATTTGGCATTAGATTCCACACTGGCATCAGTGCGGGTTTAATGTGCGAGAAGTTTGATAGCAAACTCCTCAGTGTAGTTATCAGGGTGCTGTGGAATTCGTAATGACAACCTCCCAGCACCATATACACTTAAGGGCTTCACTGCACTTACAGTGCCCAGGAATGGCCCTGGGTACTGTAGGGGCACAGTGCCCACACCACTGGCATAGTGCACCCAGCTAGAGGGGTGACTGAGGTATGCCAAGGCAGTGGGTTTGTGGGCATGGCACACAGGGATGTGTGCCATGTCGACTCTGTTTAGCTCTGCACCAAGACACTCAGCCTGCAAAGGAAGTGTGTGTGTGTCAGGGTACTGGGTGGCACAATAATTGCTGCAGCCCTTAGGAGCCTTCTCTGGTCACAGTGCCATGAGGACCTAGGGTACCATTTACCAGGGGCTGACCTGTGGCCAGAGATGCCAATTGGGTTTAGGCTCCAATGCAGTTTTTAGGGAAGGAACACAGGGTCTGGGTACCTGATTGGCAGGAACCCACGGCACACTCAGTCAAAGTACATCAGCAATTCAGCAAAAAGTAGGGGCATACCATGCAAAAAAGATGGCACTTTCTCACACTGGTAGATGGAGGTAAGTATTGGTCACATGAGAAATGTATCAAGATTTAGTTTGGAATCCAGGAGAAGCATCCAAGTGGTTACTTGTATTGTAAAGGAATCATGTAAACCTATTACTCACCATCTCACAAACCCTACATCAGGAGAACTAACCCTTTCAATCTCCATCAGCTCGTCACTTACTGCTGTGTCCCGAAAAGGTTAAAATTATCTTTTTTTGCAAATTTAAAAAAACAAACCCATAATATCTGTCTAGATGTTTGCTATTTTTTTCTACTGAGTTCTAGCAGCAAGAAGCCACAGGGCATACACTTAAAAATACTTCACTAACACATAGGGAGGTTTGAGCCATGTCATTTTCGAAGTCACAGTTCAGTTTCACAGCATGGAACGCCCAATACTGCTCCTCTCTGACCTTTAATGCATTTGGCTTGAATGAAGAACATGCAACATTGCCCACAAACTGGGCAGGTATAGGTTGCAAACCTGAAACTTTTCTAAGAATGGCGATCATTCAATGATAATTTGTTTAAAGTGTAAAGGGAATCATTTATGCAATTTATCCACTCAAAATGTCATTGAAGGGACCCATGATAAACAACAGCCATTAAAACATGCATCTCCGAGGGAGGAGCCTAGCACGGGACCAAGATGGCCGCGTGATTGTGTAGCTCCGTAAGACCCGTTCCTCCGTTCGTCTATCCTGCCACATATCCTGAGACCGAGGACCGTGTTCGATGGGAATATTGTATCGCTGCGCCCTGGTGAAATTGCAGCTCGAAAGGCGCACTTCTACCCCCTCAAATCGTCGTCCGAAGTTTTGGGCCTCTCCGTCGCCTGGGCCGCGGACTCTGGTGTCAGATGTGACCGGGACCTAATGCGACAACAGCGGCAGTGTCTATCGGAAGTGGTGCCCCCTCCTGGAACCATCCCTAGGGCCCACCTCTAACTGTTGGGTGCTTCTAAGTGGCTTTCCCTGCACGAATCAGCCTCCCTGGGTTCGGTTCTTGGAGCGTTGGAGAGGTGTGAGGTATTGTCGGAGGTGTGAACTAGTAGGACAATTGAATGGTTTGCCTGAGTCCTCTTTGATCACCCTCCATGGCGGCGAGATTGGAATCCGAGAAACCCTCCACCAGGGGTGGCAGAGTCCAGAGATCGGTTCAGTCCAATAAACTGGACAGATATACGCTCCCTAAGGGATCTCCTAGCGACCAGAGACAACTTCCCGGAACCGGGACCACCTCCCAGAGTGTCGGCTCCGAGCCTTCCTTGCAAGACATAATGGAGGTCGTCACCAGAACTGAGACATCTATGGTGACTAGAATGGATGCGCTTGACACCAAATTGGACTCGGTTAAGATTGATGTTAACCTTCTGAGCACAGACCACGCTAAGACTAGCGAAAAAGTGAAATCCCTCGACATCAAAACATCGAGCCTGGTAAATTACACCGCTGAGCTCCAGAGAGAGGTCAGGGCCTTACAAGCGGCACGGGAGGAAACCGGACGGCTGCTTGATGATTATGAGGGTCGTAATCGGCGCAACAACGTTCGCATTTTGGGTGTACCGGAAAATGCGGAAGTGCGCACGCCTGATCTCTTTGTTGAAGACCTGATCCTTAACCACCTGAAGCCTAAGGGACTTAGCAAGTTTTTCACGGTGGAAAGGGCACATGGGGTGCCGGGCGGGCCGCCGAAAGTGGGGGCGCCAGCTAGGCCCATGATTGCGAGGGTTCTGAATTTTCTGGACCGTGATGCCATACTACAGACCTTGCGAACGGATGGTCCGCTACAGTATGAGAATGTTACCGTGTCCTTCTTTCCGGACTTTACGCAAGCTGTACAGAGGATGCGTCAGAGTTTCCTCCAAGTCAAGCGGAGGTTGAGAGACAAAGGGATTAAGTACTCTATGCTATATCCTGCTAAGCTACGAGTCGAAGCTAATGAGCGGACTTGGTTTTTTGATAATGCGGAGGTGGCATCAGACTGGTTAGACACTATGAGACCTGATGACACTGAAGAACAGCGACGGGATACTGAGGATGGTCGGCAGGGCCCGGAATGAGAGACTCCTGTCTTGAGCGCTTGCTTGGTTTTTGATCACGGGGAGGGGGGGGGGGGAGGGGGAGATATGGCCTTTTATTATTGTGTAACTGTACTGATTTGGACTAAAATGTTTGTTCCTTGGGAATGATTCTTTTGGGGGGATGGGTTCGGGGCTGCGCGGCAGGCGCCTCCTCTTCCTACTTTTAGTTACCATTGTTGGGCGGGGCGACATGCACACTGCGAGTTAGTTGGGGTTGGGGCGTTGTCCTGATGCAGGGGTGCAGGGAGGAGGGAAGACTTCTGAGTGAGGGAGGGGGGGTTGTTTGCTGTTTCTTGGTTTCGGTTTCGTTTTGAATTGCATTGGGTGTTGACGGATGTGACTGTGCATGGGGGAGTGGGGTGAATGTCGTGCTCCAATCAGGGATTCGGGTGCTGAGTTGGAACGTGAATGGTCTGGGGGACAAAATTAAAAGGGGCATGGTCAGTCAGTTTATCAGGCGGCATTCGCAAGATGTGGTACTTCTGCAGGAGACTCATCTTGTGGGCAACCGCTGTATGGCCCCTCATAGTGGGGGTTATAAATTAATCGCACATGCAGGGTTTACAACAGGCTCTAGGGGAGTTGGGATCTTGGTGAAGAAGGCTTTTCCGTTTGAGGTGCAGGCTACATGGTCGGACCAGTGGGGCAGATATGTGGGAGTGTCCGGGAGGATCGGGGGTAAAGCCGTTACTTTCCTTTCGGTTTATGTTCCCCCGGCCCTCCAATCTGACACTTTTAAGGATCTCGCTAATGTTTTCCTCTCGCTCCCACTTGGTCTCCTGGTCCTGGGTGGTGACTTTAATACTGTTCTGGATGGCAGCTTGGACCGTGTCCCGCCGAGATCGCTTCCTCTGGCGCGTCAGTGGCTTTCCGAGTTCTTGGACTCTTTGGGTCTGGTTGATGTTTGGCGCCTCTTGAATCCTGTACTTAGGAGTTATAAGCATCTCTCGGCGGCACACGGCTCTATGTCACGGCTTGATTACATCCTGTTACCCGCTGCTATGGCCGACACAGTCAGGGAGGCACGTCATCTGGGTAGGGGTATCTCCGATCATTCCCCATTTTGGGTTCGAGTGGAGATGGGACAGCCTATGGTAGGTAGAATTGCACCCATCAATGCCTGGCATCTTCGAGACCCAGTTATTAAGAAAGAACTGTGTGGGGCTTCCGAACGCTATTCTCAGCATAATCAGGGGACGGTGGATTCGGCCCAGACGTTGTGTGAGGCCTATAAAGTGGTCTTGCGTGGAGAGGCGCTGTCGCTCATCGCGGGTAAGAAAAGGAGACGTTGGGTGGAAATCAATGCGGCTGAGGCTGAGATTGTCCGCTTGGAAGAACGAGTCGCCGGTGATGCGACTGCTGAGAATCAGCATCAGCTACGCCTCAAACAAGATGAATATCACGGGCTGTCTAGGGAGTCGGCTGTAACGCAACATAATGAGGTCCAGAGTAGGATCTATGAACATGGTGATGGGGCTGGTAAGCTTATAGCGTGGCTGGAGCGCGGAGATCGCGCTTCTCGGTTAGTCCCTGAGCTTGACAGTGATGGTCTTGAGCCTCTAACAGACCCTCAGTTGATCGCGGACTCCTTTGGTTGTTACTATTAAAATGTCTATTCTTCGTCGGATATACATAACTACTCTGAACATGCTGAGATGATTAGAGATATTATTATGCCTAAGTTGTCCGATGATGACCAGAAATATATGGATTCCGTTATTACGGATGACGAAATTGGGGGAGCTATTAGGAGCATCAACTCAGGGAAGGCGACAGGCCCCAATGGTATTCCCATTGAGCTCTATAAATTGAATGCTCATAAAATTGCGGCACATCTTAGAGCCATGTTTGTTAAAAGTAAGGAGGTCGGAATCCTCCCCTATGATCAGCGTATTGCTAATATTGTTGTGATTCACAAGCCAGGTAAGCCCCGTGCCTCCCCCTCTTCCTATAGACCTATCTCCTTGCTCAATGCAGAGCCCAAGATATTGGCCAAACTATTGGCGATCAGGTTGGTCAAGGTGATTTCCACCTTGGTGCACCCGGATCAGTCGATCTTCATGCCGCGCCATAACACTGCACTTAATCTTCGACGTTTGCATGGCGTTTTGGGTAAGGCCCGTGACTTGCTACATCCCGCCGTGTTGGTGTCTCTTGATGCCACCATGGCCTTTGACCGGATTGAATGGTCATATCTTTTTGCTGTGTTGGAGAAGCTGGGCTTCGGGCCCGAGTTTATCGGATGGGTGCGTTTGCTTTATACTGCCCCTTTGGCTCGCGTAGTTGTGAATAATTGTCAATCCGGTGACTTTGAATTGGAGAGGGGGACGCGACAGGGATGTCCACTGTCGCCCCTTCTGTTTGCGTTGGCACTGGAGCCCTTGGCGGCTTGGATTGGATGGGACAGGACGGTGCGTGGGCTGCGGTGGTCCCCTGATTGGGAGGATAAGATCTCTCTTTATGCTGATGATGTGCTACTCTATCTCACCTCACCTAGGTACTCGCTAGATGTTTTTCTTGACATTCTCAGAGTGTTTGGTGAGTTCTCAGGCTTTGCTATTAATTGGGCTAAGTCCGTATTGTTGGTACTATCCGGGGATCCGCCGGTGGTCCCGCAGAACTGCCCTCTCCAAATTGCTACTAAGGGTTTTGTATATATGGGAATCTACATTGCTTTGGACGCCAAGACAAGGTATATTGAGAATTTGCTACCGCCGTTGGTTAGACTGCGTGCTGATGTTGAGCGTTGGAGGGCGTTGCCTTTGTCACTTCTGGGCAGAGCGGTGCACTTTAAAATGTTGGCTCTTCCGCGATTTTTATACGTTCTACAAAATGCTATGGACCCAGTGCCTGCCAAGTACTTCAAGGAGGTTGAGGCGCTCCAGAGGCTGCTCCTCTGGGATGGTAGACCCCGCATTGCCTATACCAAACTCACCTTGGCCTGGTATGATGGTGGTATTGGGCTCCCCGATTTGAGGAAATATTATTGGGCCTCCCAGTTGGCAGCTATTAATCAGATAGTCTACGGCCTGCCGGGAGACCCTGGATATGCTATGGATCGTAGTCAGTCCCCCGGGGGAGATTTCCTTCGGGCTCTGTATAATCGTCCGGGGCGGTTTTCTCTTGCGGGTCCCACCTCACATGCAGTAAGGGTTTGGCATTCGGCTAATAAAAATCTGGGATGGGAAGGGAGATTGACTCTCGCGACCCCTCTCTTTAGCTCCGCCAAATTGGGCAATCTGTGGACCACCAAAGGCTTTGACAAGTGGGAGTTGATTGGAATTGGTCAGATAAAGGATGTCTGGGGGAGGGGGGAAGTACTGACCTTCGAGGCACTTCAGCAGAGTCACCACCTACATAACAAAGAGCACTTCCGCTATCTGCAGGTCAGGCATGCCCTTCTATCTCATGTCTTACCGGGAGACAACCTCCCCGAGGCCTCCTCCCTTGAAGATCGTGTATTGGATGGGCATCTACCGGAAAAAAACATCTCCTTGATTTACCGAAAGTTGATCAATCACATGAAAGACCCATTGAGGTCTATCAGGGAGGCGTGGGCGGCCGATGGATTAGAGTTGGATGATGAAGACTGGGTTGAGGCTGTGTCTTCCCCCACGGTGGTAGCGATACAGATGAGGTTGCGTCTGGTGCAATTGAAGATTCTACATAGGTCTTATGTTACTGGTCCGGGGCTGGTGAGGATGGGATGGAGTACAAATGGGGAATGCAAGAGAGGCTGTGGAGATATTGCCACGTTTCTACACATACTGTGGCACTGCGATAGAGTTCAAACCTATTGGCGCGCCATACATGAGACTCTGCGAGATGTCCTGGGTTGTGAGGTGAGATTGGAGGCGCGCAGCTGTCTCTTAAATGTTTGGGAACCCACGGATCTTAATCAATATTTAAAGCAATGGGTTACGCCGGCCTGTATGATTGCTAAGCGCAATATAGCACAACTATGGGGAGCCACTCAATCGCCGCAACGCGCCAAGTGGGCCCAAGACTTGGACTGGTGTATGTTCAGAGAGTGTGCTGTGTATGTTGCGAGGGGCTGCCCTGAGAAATGGATACAAATATGGGGGCCGTGGAATGTGTACCAGGGGGATATTTGTGTTCCCCCGGCCAGGCGAACTGATTTGGACACTCTGGATTCCAAGTTTTTACTATTCTGTTTTATATCCTGTTTGCGAGACGACCTCTGCTCCGAGCACTGCAGTGATAATGCCAATGTATTCCCAATGCAATTGTTATGTTTGTTTCATTGTTTCATGATTAATAAAAAGAAATATAAAAAAAAAAAACATGCATCTTCAGTGCTCCTAGAAACCACAAAAATCTGTGTTTCAACAAAATCATCCCTAAACCTCCTGCTGCTTCTGCTGGTTTCAGTGCTTGTCATTCAGCAGTGGTTGACACACATCTTCAAGGTCCAATTTGAATATTGACCTGTGGTGCTGTTTGAACAAAAGGGCTGCAAAAACAAAATGGAACGCGACTAGCACTGTGGGCTTATCTTGTGTCATACCAGCCACAGAGGCTGGAGGGCTGGTATGATAATAGAAGATCACTATGATGCAATAACGAGCATTACAAGTATGGGACAATTTGTTCGGCACTGCAGGATCTCCAAAGATAATCATAAAGGTTAGAATAGAGTAGCAAGCAAATGTGCAAAAACTGTGTCTCTCAGCTAAAGGAGTTAATGACAAGTGGCCACAGAAATTATTATAGATCACTAGGCATAGAGACTCTTTAAGCGAGATGTGATCCACATTTAACTAAGCTCTTGACAATAGTGTCTTTTTTATATGAACAGATTTCCATCAAGCTGCCCCTGCCATCATAGTTGTTTTCAACGTTGAACCAAGTCCTTGAAGGCAAGCAAGCAGGTGCAGTACCTCTTCTCGACATGGAGGTTCTCGACGTCAAACAGGAGCAATGTCTTCCTTCAGACGTTCTCATTTTCGATGTCACTCTGCAGGAGTCCTCAGAGGGTGATTTATGGGCACTGGTAGAGGGGACAGCCTATCCTTGCCCTTCAGCAGTCTCACCAGTCAGGGAATCTTGCTGTCTGCGAAGTTCCACTTGACCATGGAGGCAAATTTTCTCTCTCTCTCTCTTTCTCCCTCAAAGTGCGTCTGGAAAGGGTCTTGCAGTGGTCACATGTCTTGGGGTCATGAGAGTCTGGCAAATATAAAATACAGATCCCGTGAGGGTCTGTTTTTGCCACTTTCCTGCCACACTGTGGACAGTTTGCAAAAAGAGACTGCATTGTGCGATAAATACTCTACGCCCGAAAGGACGTCACGGGAACCAGCTTTATATAGGTGTTAGGTGAAAATTATGAGGGACAAACCTAAAAAAAAAAAAAAGTCAGAGGTGTGCTACAGGAGCTGGGAAAATGAACGGAGTAAACTGCCACCTACAGGGCATGATGGGACACTGGCAGTCAGAGGGCCCTTATAGGTGCAGTGTCTTATTTACAATGTTTCAATGCCTATTCAGGCTACATTGCTATGTATTACTCCTTATCTTAGTTTAAAAAAATAAGTAAAACATGTTTGTGAAGGATGTTTTAAAACGATCACTTTTCATTTTGCTGAAGTAATTTCTAAGGGTATGACCCATTTTTTCTTCTAAATGTTAACATAATTCAATAATTCAATGTAGCCTGTTTTTAAGGCTGCAAAAAAATTGAAAATGCCTGTCACGTGTGCCCTTGCCTTTACATAGTAAGGCGAAGTGGAAGTGACAATGATTTGCTACGGCAGCCCCGCTGTGAAAGTGACTGAATGACTTGCTACGGCATCCCCGCATGTGGGCAGGACTATTCAGTGCTTATGAGTATCAATTGAGATACCCAAGAGAGAAACTGGGGAGTTAAAGAAATCCTACGTGCAAGATTATGTCTTTACACAAATTTCAGCCGGTCCAAAGCCCTACCTGGATTGAGTACCACATTTGTAGGAGTGGAAGTTCTTGACCAGTTTCTGGGTGGGTTCAATCAGATGGCAACTTTGATTCCCTTTGGGGCAAAATATAACCGGAAACGGTGGCTGCATGTGTGATGAAATCTGTCCAGACCAGAGAGGTTACAGTTTAAGAAATCTAGACCAGCGTTAATTTAGTTGCAAAGGCTGAACTCTTGAGACCTGTTTGAGACTAGGCTTTTCCTCAAATGTACTACCAGAACAGCTTAATGCTCCGAGGTTGATATGATAGCTGTCTAGATCAATTTAATAATTTTAGTTAAAAATAAAAGTGACTGTTTTAGTAAATGGATTTGTATTTATTGTTATTACTTAGTGTTGTTAATTACTGTTATTTGATAAGATATTTCTGTTCTATGATTTTTTTCAAATGTTACAATAAAGATTGACCGATTGATTAGACTTCTAAATCAATTTTGTTTTCTTCGGATAAAAACTAAAGTCTCTTCTGACATCAAGCAAGTAAAGGAAGTGTTTGGCAGAAGTAGGTTTACTGCAAAAAACTGCAATGCCAATGGTCTAAATAATAAGGAATGCTGAATTTCTTTGAGCAAAACAAAGGGTGCGTTCTCAAATTATCTCTTGCAGTGAAAGTATGTGGTGCAACTCACTAACCTCTCAAGTAGAAGTGATAGCCATTACAGAGGCGCTTTTCCACATTAGACGCTGCAATAAAGCTTTGTGGATGGGTTCATATATTTGGATAGAACTAAATTGAGTTTGCATTGTGGAAAAGGCGCTCGAACTTGCAGAAACCCCTAATTTTAGCTTTTAAGAAAGCTGGTGCATTTTGGAATTTTGAAGGAAAGGGGATTATGCAAGCCGTTTCTGCATGCTATTATCACAGCCCGATGGATTTTATCATCAAAGAAAACAACAGCTAAGGCTTGGCTAGACTCAGTACGTATGACAATCACTTCTTTACAGAATGACAGAAGATTGCAATACAACAGACAAAACCTTCTTCTACTTTAAAGTATAAGAGTTTCTAACTGCAGTCCTCTTAGCGAATTCATATTGAATTGCCCATATTTTCTAATTTCAGGAGCCTTGCTACCAAACTCAATGAGATCATATTTGGATGAAACATTTGTCCTTGCAAGAGGACAGCAGGTTTGGTTTGCATGCATGTCTCTTGTGTGGCTTTAAGGGCATCTGCAGCTTGCTCAGAAACTGCCATTGCATGAATCATACAATCTCTGCTGCCTGGGAAGTTCATGTCTTCCAGTTCACCACTTTTTCTAATCCCATCTGAATCCTCTTGGATATTTTGGCACAAACCTCAGCCCTTGATGGAATGAGAGTCTGAGAGGGACACTACACAGATAAGGGTCATATGTGGCCTTCTACAAGTAGATTCGACAAATACATACGGCATTCTGACTGGGAAAATAGGCTTGAAAAGCCAACGAGAGTCTGATTCTTATTTGTAGCAACAGGACAAGCTGAATTAAGATCACGTTTGTAGAATTCGGACAATAAGTATTCAGAAAAACTAATAGTATTTCAAGGTCCCACTCACATGGGTCGGAAAAAACTCGAAGCAACTGCAAGTAGAAAGGATCATGGGACTGAAATCTCAGATTCTTTTAAAAGGCAAAGAGTATTTTGTTTTAATACCTTTTAATGCTAAGCCTAAACGGCATACTCTGTACCCTCACTTTAGAGGGATTTAGGCTGCAATTTAGATAACGCTACTGTAATGTAGTTTTAAGAAGGGATTTCTCTGGATTTATGATAATTCCAGGGAAAACAAATCATCCACTTGACAGGCTTTGGGGGCGCTCTACAACACTGGATATGATTGATTTGGCACCTAATTTGTAAATAAACGTGTCAATTGTGTTCTGGGTTCCAGGAAACAGCATGGAATTCTAATGTTGAGAACTATCAAAAACAATTCTACAATACACAATTAACTTTAAACTGGTTTTTACTTTTATAATGTACCTACTAAAACAGAAGGTGTAATGTCCGTCATCCTGAAACGGACTGTTTACTTTTGTGTATATGCTGCAGAACTAAGATACGCCACATCAGTAAGAATATCATCATGCTTCCTCTTCACTTATCAACCAGGCAATTTTATCAAAATTCCCCATCAATACTAGAGAAACCAGAGCTTTGAAACTATCCAATTAAATTTACCTAAGGCAGTTATTTATTCGTTTTTTGGGATTAAAGGTAAAAAGAGAATGCTTTCTAGCTGTATGTACCTCCCGGTGTTAACTGGGACCCACTCCCATTTATTTGGTATTTGATGCAGTTGAAACATATCGTAGCCAGTTTACAGCAGGCTAATCCCACGTTTTCTTTTGACACCACAGATCAAATGCCCAACAAACAAATAACAAGTGATACATTTTAACAGGGATAACTTAGAGGTTGCCGTAGTTTTATTTTTAAAGGAGGTTCTCTTTCAACCATGAGATTAAACCAAATCATGAGATTAAACATGACCAACCTTCAGAAAAATAATGAGTAGACATTTAACACTTACATCGTAGCTAAAATCCGCATCGTTTGTGACCGTCAAGTCAGCAAGATCCCCAAGGCCAAGAACACTTTCCAAAACATCATCTGAACCCATGATGAAAGATTTGCCACCACCAGATGGAAACGCAATAGGTTCTGCTGCAAAAAATAAATGATTATGTAAACATTTATTAAACAACTTGCATAGTAACAGCTATTTCTAAACTCCTGCAGTCATACTATTTTCAAAATAAGTAATTTTTCCAGTAGCGGCCAATGCCCATTAAGTCAAATTTATCTATAAAAGATATGAGCATGGCTACACAAACCATTGAAGCCATTAAAAAAAATTAATTGAAAGATGAGCAATAGAGTTAAAGCGATGTTCATGCCTGCTGTGAAATGCATCTCATGAGTCTGAATTATGGCAAAGTCGACATTACTGGAGACGTCTGCCACACAGCCAGACCTATTGTGAGCAGTTAAGTTGAAGTGATCATACAGAGTTACTGCCTTTCCTACTCCGTCCTACATTCTTTAACTGAGTTAAGAAGAAAGATGGGGAGTGGCATACACCCTCCAACATTTCTGCAGGTTCGGTATAAACAAAAAAAATACATATTCTGTAAGTCAAAGGATACCATCCAGTTTTCCGCTTCCAATGCCAAGGAAACGTCTGGAAGGTTTCCCTGCAAAGGTAAACGTTGAAGAGCCTGAGGTCTAGCCTACGACCTATATATGTAAATAGGTACCTTGAGGGCATAATTATTATGATTCTAATATTAGTTATACTACCTTTCCATTATCTGATGTCTTTTATATGACTCAAAAGACTAATGTATACACAAATGTAATGTAATATGTTTGTTCATCTAAATTGCAAAAATTAATAAACTCTGTGTTAAAAAAAAGAAAAAAGAGCCTGAGGTCTAGGATTGGACAGAGACCGCCCCTCTTTGTTGGAAACCAGGAAGTATAAAGTGTAGCAACTCGCCCTATGTCCTGCTCTGGGAACAACAACCACTGCTACTTTTTGCAACAGGGCTGCCACTTCTTGTTGCAGAATTTCAAGGTGAGCTACTGACTGAAGTGACTAAAGCAGAGGCTGGAGGAGGAGAAGGATGGAAGGGTAGGATACATCCACTTTGTATAGTTTTAAACACCTACTGGTCCGTTGTTAGTTTCTTTCAGGCCTCTAAAAAGGCTAATATCCTCGCTCCAACAGCTGCATATGTTCTGTTACGCAGAAACTAAATAACCTTTTCAGGTGGTGCCGGGGAGCATGAGGAGGGAGTTGCTGGGGTCCGACTATACTTAGTCTTGCCACAGCCTCCAAATGGCTCAAGAAACTAGCTAAAGTATACACAAAAATAATAGGCGCCACCTGTGGGCCTCCTACTTCTAAACTAAGATAGTGTAGCCCCAGCGATACCCTAGGCCTTTCCTTTTCTCGTGACGTGGTGCTTATACCACTTTCTTAATATATGGTTTGCTTCACCCCTAGGGCCAAACTGTAAATTGTGCAACTTAACGTATCCCGATTAAGTAACTTGTTATGTGCTTTGGCCTCTGATCTCAAAGAGTTCAGAGGAGTGTGTTAGTAAATAAATACATATATATTTTATATATAGCCTGTGTGGTGTCCTTTCATTTGATATTCAAGGGGTTACATATGGTAAAACAGCTGGCTTTACACGCCCTCAAGAGTCTTTTAGCCTAAGACTGTTCTGTACACGCTACCACTAGGATAGCTGGTCTATAAGGTTGACTTATAACCATAATGTTATCACAAAAGGGCACGCTCCTTTAACATGAAACAAAGATGTTTCTTAAGCTTTACTTAAACAAATGTTCATTGATTCCAATCAAGCCATTGTTGTTGATGACGTTTTATCTTTATTAGAATATTTAGTATTCATCAAATTTATAGGTTCATCAGAATATTTCCAAAATCCATTATAATCATGGATTCTTAATTGCGTTTCATTATACCCAATGCATTTCGGGTTATCAAGCTAACCCTTCATCAGGGGTCTATAAAAAAGAAACATAAAGGACCTTAGTATTCAGTACATAGCATACAGATTCATGAACATTCAAAAACTGTGCATTCTCTAGGATTTCAAAATATCTTAGGTTCAAACATGTAGTGCTTACTGACGTTTATATTTTATAATATACTGAAAACCAGACAAGAATATGTACTACACAATATAAAATCAAACCATTAAATAAATAGACTGTATATGAGTTCCTAAGTGGAAGAATGGTCATGTGAGGACAGTCTAATGAATCTCCGGGAGAAACGCGGGATCACTCAATGCAATCGAATGCCTAGTGAATTTCATAGAGTGGTGAGACCCTGGGTATATTCAGCACCATACCGGTGATGGAACTAGTTAGTCGAGTGCTAACTGTCAAAATGCTCTAGCATCCTGAGTCGAATGAGCAGACTATAACAATAAGTGACGGCCAGTCTGAAATACGGGCTTCAAAGACTGTATCAACACGGGGAAACTTACTTATGAAAACGCGTCAGGCTTCACAACTTCGATGTCGGCAGGTTCTAACAGGAGCCAATCGCTATGCTTCTTATAGAGAGAGTATGATGTGTCACGTGACTACACATCGTGCACTCATAACGTGAAGTGTAAAAAATATTACCGAAAGTGCATCCAAATACACCCGTCGCGAGGTAGAAATTAATCTTCATTGATTAAAATTAAGAAGAAAGACGTTTGTGATAAATGAGGTTCAATGTTGTGGTTTGAGGATGAAAGGCGCTTCGTGATTGGGTGGAGTCCCGATCACGTGATATCGCGTGTGATCCAACTATGGGAAAAATAAAGTTTATTGAGATGGAATGGTTAACCAATGTGGATTTATTTAATGAGAACGATCTTCTGTCCTATAAACACATAAATATGCGAACATCTAGAAAAATGTAATGTAATGATATTATTATTATTATTATTATTTGGAATCTTATATAGCGCGTAGTTACCCTCGGGCATCCCAGCGCTCGTACATGACTCAGAGGCAAGGGGCTAAAAGGACAACGTTAGACAGGGAATAGGTGGGTCTTAAGCAACTTTCGAAATTGAATCATACCGGTCTCTGTCCGTAGATTCAAGGGCAATGCATTCCATAACTGGGACACATTCACTGAGAATCTTCTACCGCCCGTCCGGGCTCTTTTTACTCTGGCCACTTGTACCAGAAATTTGTGGTCAGAGCATAGTGCTCTAGTAGCCTTGTAGGGGAGCACCATGTTCTCCAGGACGGGAGGACCTTTCCCTTTCAAGATTTTATGAGCTGTACAGAGGGATTTAAATTTTATCCTCTCCCGTACAGGGAGCCAATGCAAAGCTCTTAATGCTGGTTTTGCTGACTGTCTCCTAGGAACATTCAGCAGCAGCCTTGCTGCTGCATTCTGCACCAGCTGAAGTTTGTTAAGCGTTGCCTCCGGCGCGCCCAAGAAAAGCGCGTTGCTGTAGTCTAACCTCGAGACGATCAGCCCCTGAATAAGAAGTTTCCTGGAGGTCGACGGGAGAAGAGGTAATATCTTGCGGGCGGATCGAAGCAAAGCAAAACAGACTCCTGCAGTTTTCTTTGCATGGGTCTGGAAAGACAGGTCTTGTTCGAGCCACACACCCAAACTTTTGATCTCTTTTTTGGGGCTTGGGGAATCGCCCAGGCAACTCGGCCAGCTACCTGGCGGCAAAGAAGGCCCGATATGTGTAGTGTAAGTTCCATGATTAAATATAATCAGAGCATATGCACGTAATGTTTCACTATATAAGTACAAACAAAAAATCACATATTTGAACACAATTATTCCAAACATAATTATTCCTAGATTCCTAAATAATTACATGAGAAGACTTCATCAATGGGTCCGACAGTATTTTAAATGGACTGAGAATGGATAAAACCTGAGCTGCAACGTTTCATGAACTATAGAGTCTATTATAAAAAACATGAAAGTTCTATCCGCAATTAATCCGGAACGGTTGAACACAGCGCACGCGTATACATTGATACGCAAAAAGCACAATGGCTATTTGGAGGATGACTCAGTGCTGTTAATTGCGTAACCGGACAAGTAAACAGCTGAAACCCGACCTTGCAGATTTCCTGCCAAAGCGGTTTTTACTTTCCTAGAACCTCTGATTATTCGCCTTTATACTACAGCAAATGTGATGAAAAGGTTTTAAAAATGTTATTCAAAATTTTATTCATGATGTCTAAGACAACAATAATGTCATCCAATGTCCTGATGATGATGCCTATATTTTAGGAAAGGCATCGAAACGTCGACCCTTAACCCCATATGCAAACTCTGTATATAACACTGAACAATGCAATGGTGTGGTTTATTTTAACATCCAAAGTCTGTTCCACTGAAATACAAGTGCACAGACAGATTTCTTGCTTTTTCCACTTTTTCTTGTTGTTGTCCTTTATATGTTGAAGGTCACGGCTGTGCCCGCTTGACATTTTCCAGAAATCCTAAAAATTTGACCTAAATAGAAAATAAAAACCTTGTCCGGACAGACAGAAGACATACGACCTATCAAGTGTATGATCATTGTTTTCTCTGTATACTATGTCTACATAGGGGCCACCAGTGTGATATCTAGGCATATCACACTGGTTAGCAGAAGTAACGCACAAGTTACTTACCTTCGGTAACGATATATCTGTAAGAAACAGTAGTTCGTATTAGATTCCTTACCTTAGAATATCCCCAGGTGTCAGACTGGATCTGGAAACTTTTGCGTAGCAGTACCCCTGCGCGTCGTAGGCGTCGTCTGCGGCTCCGCATCCGTCGTCGTGATGACGTCGTCGGAGTACTTAGACGCCGCGCTTGCGTGCTGACGTCAGTTCTTATACACAGCTTTTCCGCGCCAGAAACGCAGAGCCTTGATAAAAACCAACACTGGTGCCATGAAACTAGGACCCTGAAAGAAAGGGATGACCTTAACCCTAGATATCGGTTCGCAGAACGGGGAGGATGGGTGGGGCGGTAAGGAATCGAATACTAACTACTGTTTTACAGATATATTGTTGCCGAAGGTAAGAAACTTGTGCATCTGAAAGAAACAGGTTAGTATTGGATTCCTTACCTTAGAATAGATACCCCAGCAATACCAACCCCGGTGGTGGGTCTGCGAACCAATGATCACACCAGAAAGTCCTGGAGAACGGAATGGTCAAAAAAGCCATCTCGCCGGACTTGGCTGTCCAGGCAGTAGTGTCTTGCTAACGTGTGCAGCGAGGCCCACGTAGCTGCCTGACAGATGTCCTGCAAGGGGACTCCCCGACCCAGGGCAGTAGTAGCCGCCGCGGCCCGAGTGGAATGGGCACGTAGCCCCACAGGAGGCTCCTTTTTAGCCGGAGAGTAACAAGCCATGATGCACAAGACGACCCATCAAGAGATGGTCCGTTTGTGCACCGCCCGTCCCTTCTTAGCGCCCACGTAACCAACAAAGAGTTGGTCATCCACCCGGAACTGGGGTGTGCAATCCAGATAATATGAGCGCGCACGTTTTGGGTCTAGACAGTGGAGCCTCTCTTCCTCTTTCGAGGGATGCGGAGGCGGAAAGAAGGTGGGCAAGGTGATGGACTGCCCGATGTGGAAGTCTGTGACTACCTTGGGCAGGAAAGACGGTCGCGTCCGCAACACAACTTTGTCCGGATGGACAGAAAGGAAGGGAGGTTGAGAAGAAAGAGCCTGGAGCTCACTCACTCTCCTGGCAGAGGTGATGGCAGCCAGGAATGCAGTCTTAAGAGTAAGGAGACGAAGAACCTGCCAGGTGTTGAACCACCAGGGTCACACCCTGATGGCCCAGCCACTGCCAGAGGCGCAGAGCCTCCTGGCAGAGGTTCCACGACCCCACGACACCCTGTTTGTTGCAGTACCACATGGCGGTGGTGTTGTCCGTGAACACCTGCACTACACTCCCCCGGACAGAGGGGAGGAATGCCTTCAGTGCAAGCCGGATCGCCCGCAGCTCCAGAAGGTTGATGTGGAGCCGGGACTCCGCCGGAGACCAGAGGCCTCTGATCTCCGCCTCTCACATTTGGCCCCCCCAACCCTGGAGGGACGCGTCCGTCACAAGTACGTGCTCTGGGTGGGGTAGGGAGAGGGATCTGCCGCTGACCCAATCGCGGTCCGTGGGCCACCACTCCAACTGTCTTCAGTGCCCTCCGAGATCAAGACATGGTCGGACAAGTTGCCCTGATGCTGGGCCCACTGAAACTTCAGGTCCCACTGCAGAGACCGCATACGCCACCTGGCGTGATGCACCAGAAGGATGCAGGAGGCCATCAGCCTCAGAAGCCGCAGCGTCAACCTGACCGAGACTCGGGATAAAGGCTGAAAGATCGGAATCAGAGCCTGAATATCCCGAACCCGCTGTTCGGGAGGATAAACCCGAAACTGCGCCGAGTCTAGAACCGCTCCGATGAAAAGGAGTTTCTGAGAGGGACAGAGGTGCGACTTCGGCACATTGATGGAGAACACCAGCAGGTGCAGGAGGTCGGCCGTAGTCTGGAGGTGGCTGACGACTGTCTGGGGCGAGCCGCCTTCAACAACCGTCGAGGTAGGGGGAAGACTGAAACCCCTAAACTGCGCAGATGAGCTGCGACCACTGCCATCACTTTCGTGAACACCCGTGGGGCGCTGGTAAGGCCGAAGGGGAGCACGGTAAACTGAAAGTGCTTGTGGCCTACCGTAAACCGCAGATAGCGCCGGTGGGCCAGCAGGACGGGGATGTGGAAATAGATGTCTTGCAAGTACAACGATACCATCCAGTCTCCCAGGTCTAGGGGCAGCTAAGACCTGAGCCAAAGTCAGCTTCTTGAACTTCTCCTTCCGGAGGAAGCCGTTGACGTTCCGAAGGTCCAAGATAGGGCGTAGGCCCCCTTTGCCCTTCTTGGGAACCAAAAAGTAGTGGGAGTAACAACCACACCCTACTTCTGGCACAGGAACGCGCTCGATGGCCCCCTTGGCCAAGAGGGCCGTAACTTTCTCTCGCAGAAGATTCAAGTGATCCCCCGACACGCGGTGGTACTGTGGTGGCATGGCTGGAGGGGTCGCCTCGAAGGGGAGGGAGTAGCCCCTTCGGACGATCTGCAGCACCCACCTGTCCGATGTGATGTCGCGCCAGTGGAGGAGGTGATGGCAAACCCTGCCCCCCACTGGCGTCACCTGGGCCTGAAAGTTCGGACTAGGAGGGCTTTGAGGCGGATGCTGCGGGGGTGGATGTGGGCTGGCCTCGCCGTTGTCCCCGGGCACGACGTCCGCCACCGCGCTGGATGTTAGTCTGCGGCCCGTGGCTGGCAGGACGTGTGGGGGCGCCCCTCACTTGGCCGTGAAAGGCAGCAGGTTGCTGGCACGGGGCCGACAGGCCCAAGGACTTGGCCGTAGCCCTGGAGTACTTTAAGCTCTCAAGAGCACTGTCTGCCTTGTCGCCAAAAAGGCGACGGCCATCAAACGGCATGTACATAAGGGTGTTTTGACATCAGCCGAAAAGTTGGCGGACCTCAGCCAGGCGAGGCGTCGAATCGCCACCGTCGTTGCCATCGCTCTGCCTAGCGAGTCCGTTGTATCCAGCCCACACCGGATGGAATACCGTGCCGCATCTCAACCCTCCGCAAGGGCTTGGGCGAGTTTAGTCCGAGCCTCCTCCGGACATCGTGGCATCACTTCCGCAACCATGTCCCACAGAGAGTGGGTATAATGGCCCAAGAGACACGCGGTGTTAACTGACCGCAACCCCAAACTTAGTGAGGAGAACATCTTCTTACCATACTGTTTGTACCTCTTGGATTCCCGATCGGGGGGGGAGCCGTCGGGAATGCGGTCTGGGAGTTAGAGGCCTGTATGACCAGGCTCTCGGGAGTGGGGTGGGTGGACAGGAAGTATGTGTCGCCCAGTGACGTCTGGCCACGTTCCTATCTATAGGGGGAACTGTAGCGGGCCTGGACCAAGTGCCCAGGAGAACGTCAGACAAGGCCTCATTAAACGGCAACAGAGGCTCCGAAGAGCTTGCTTGAGGTTTAAGGACCTCAGTGAGGAGGTTAGTCCTCATGGCCGCGATGGGGAGTTCAAGGGATAAGGCCTTGGCCGCCCGCGTTAACACCACAGTATAGGCAGCCCCCTCCTCCGAAGCCACGGTAGGAGGGGAGTCAAAACAAGCATTGAAAATGCAATAGGTCTCGCAATAGAAGAGTTTGACCTTTTTCGTTTTGCAAATGGATGAGTGGCGTTGCGTGGATGAGTGGCGTTGCGTGGATGAGTGGCGTGTGTGAGTGGAGTTGCGTGTGTGAGTGGCGTTGCGTGTGTGAGTGCCGTTGCGTGTGCGAGTGGCGTGGCGTTGCGTGGATGAGTGGTGGATGTGGTGGTGGATGCGGTGGTGAAGTGGTGGTGTGTTGGACAGGCCCCACGAAGGGCTCGCTCCCTCCCCGCATGACAGGGCCCAGACACCGGCTCTCCGGGGCTACCCGCAGAAGCAACCCGCAACCCGTCCCCTCCGGGATGCCTGCTCCCGGATATCTCTGTGTCACGGGCCCGGGCCCCAGTCAGCCCCATTGCCCGGCCCAGCCGCCATCTTGGACACTGCACCACGCGGCCGCGTGGCCTCAGCTCGACCCCAACCCTGGGCCTGGCCAGGCCCCGCCATCCCGGCACCACCATCCATCCAGGAGGTGAACGGACCACTTGGCAGGCTAAGGGGAGAAAGAAGTGTCGATGGCTCTCCCCCGCCAGGTGCCGATCGCCCCCAGCCTCCCCGGGTGCTGGCTCCACCCCCCTGCTGGGTGTCTGGACTCCCTCATCCCGGACCTCCCGACCTCCCAGTGCGAGGGTCCGGACATCAAAGGGCGCCAGACCTATAACCGAGGAGCCCCAGAGCAGGAAGGGAGTTGTATCCTGGAGTCGAGAGACACCGAGAAGAACTCATCCTTGACGGACTGCTGGCGCTGCCGCAGCCCTGCCTTGTGAACTATCGTCCTGCCTGCTGGCGCTGCCGCGGCCTTCTGCAACCTTCATCCTCGTGGGACCTGCTGGCGCTGCCGCGGCCCGTTGTAACTTCCATCCTCGTGGGACCTGCTGGCGCTGCCGCGGCCCGGTGTAACCGTCATCCTCGTTGGGACCTGCTGGCGCTGCCGCGGCCCGTTGCCACCTACGACCTCTTCGGGACCTGCTGGCGCTGCCGCGGTCCGACCCGTCCGACCACCGAGCTCGAGGATTGTGAGCTACCGCCGTTTCACCTCAGTACCCGTAGGTACCAATACTGTCCCGCTACCCCCTTCTCCTACTAGAGACTAGAATTGAGAGGATCATCGTGTCCTGATCTCCTTGTATCGTACTACCTTACTTCAAGAACTGCCTATAAAAGGTGTTAATCTGATCTTCGTGTGGTGTCCATCTGTGGGGGGGGAAGTTACTTGTCTGTACGATCGCTGGAGACGGCCCTCACCGGAGGCCTCTCCCCTTGTGCTCGGCCGACCCTCCAGGTCCCCGTCTAACATTGGTGGCCAGCGGCGCGATCCGAACCAACGTGTAACCGTACAGAGAGTAACTCACCCTACGACTAATCCACAATGACGACCAGAGAGAGCGGATCTGCAGAGAAATTCCAGATGGAAAAACTGGAAGAGTACAACCACCGAGAGCTAAAACAATTTTGCATAGAACTAGGCATTGCCACCACCGGTCTGAGCACGAAAGAGGACTTCAAACACGCCCTAGAATCCTGGGCAGAGACAAATATCGCCGGACCCCGGGACCCCAAAGCCCCGGAGACAAACACCACTCTGACGGAAGAAAGGAGAACGGATCTCTCCCGGGAAGAGATCCGAGAACGAGAGAAAAATAGACTACACGAGTTAGAGTTGGCACGGCTCAAATTAGACGGAGAATTGAAACTGGCAGAACAAAAGATGAACTTAGAACACTTACGGCTCCAAGAAGAACGAGAGGAAAAGCAGAGACAGAGAGAACTCGAAGAAAAAAGACTGGCATACGAACACGAGTGCAAGCTAGCGGAGATAGAAATGCGCAAACAGAACAAAGACCTAGGGGTGCCCGAGCAACCGCGCCCCCCAGGTACTACCGAACAGAAGGTCCACATCCCCAAGGATGTGGTCTGTGAATACTATCGGAACGACGACATACAGCAGTGGTTCAAGGCCTACGAGATCGCCATGACTGCCCACCGGATCGCTCGAAGTGACTGGGGAGCCGGTCTATGGGGGAGATTCGTCAATGAAGGCCGTGATGCCCTGCTGCAGCTTCCGGACCATCAAATGACGTCCTATGACCACATGAAGGCCGCCCTCCTCAGTCGATATGGGCTGACGCCCGAGATGTACCGCCAGAGGTTCCGCAACTGCACCCGGATCCCGGGTACAACCTGGATAGAATATGTGAACTATTTCAGCCGAGCCTTCGAGGGATGGATCAAGGGTAGCAACGTAACAACCTACGAACAGCTCTTCAACCTCATTGTGTGGGAGCACCTCTCCAACAACTGCTTCGTCGAGCTCAGGCAGCACCTCCTCGACAGTAAATTGACTGACCCACGGCAGCTCGCCGCCGAGGCTGACCGATGGGAAAGCACCCGAGTGACCCGGAGTGGGCCAAACGAGCAGAACAGAACCAACCAAGGTCTTCATCGTCCCCGAGAAGGAGGAGGAGGACAGGGCCGGGGCAGAGACGCCATCCCGGCCGCTCCCGCCAACAACACCCCGCCCCCGGCCGGCCGGGGCAACCCCCCGATGCGCCCGGGGTTCCGAGCCAACGTTACGTGTCATCGATGCCAGCGAGTCGGCCACTATGCCAGTGACCCGACCTGCCCAAAGAACCAGACCCCCGGGCCCCGCCAGGTGGCTGCCGCCGCCCTAGGAGAAGAGCAAGTCTCCGAAGAGCCTGAAGAGTACGAGCAGGAGCAGCCCGAGTGGGAACCTGCCGCCATGACCCTGGCCTGCCTAGGGGGAAGAGACCTGATCCCGCGGGCTCCCCTACCAGCCAACACCAGGAAATACAGCCAGTGGGTGAACATGAATGGGCGTAAGGCCGAAGCCCTGCGTGACACAGGGGCCAGTGTGACGGCCGTCCGTTGTCACCTGGTGACCCCAGAACAAATTCTGCCAAACGTTCTTTGCCCCGTCCGATCGGCCGACAATTCGGAGAGCCTGTGTCGGATGGCCTGCGTCCCCTTCGAATGGGGAGGAGTCTCCGGTATGTTAAAAGTGACTGTCCGCGACGATGCCCCCGTGGACTGCCTCCTGGGGAACGATCTCGAGAGTTCCCCGTGGGCAGCCGTTGAAAGAAGAGAGCACCTGGGGATGTTAGGCCTCCCGGGCTGGGCGTGCGTAACAACCCGGTCCATGGCCGCCGACACCATCCCTAGATCTGAAGAACCCGAATGGCCAGCACCTCCTCCCCCGATCGCTCCAGAGGGAGACTCCCTCCCTACCGACACCCCGGAACAAACCCACGAAGAGCCCGCTCAGCCCCAAGACCTTCCGGACCTGGCTCAGTGGCGTCAGGAAGGGGGGCCCACCCAAGAACAATTCCGGCAAGAGCAAAAGACATGTCCCTCCCTCGAGGGACTGCGACAGCAAGCGCTCGCCCAGGGCGCAGGAGACACCGCAGGGGCCCACTGGATCTATTGGGACAATGACCTACTGTACAGCGAACAAAGAATAGCGGAGCTGGGGGCCAGTCGAGTGCTGGTGGTGCCCCTCCGCTTCAGAGACCTCCTTTTGAACTTGGCCCATGATGTCCCCCTGGCTGGACACTTGGGGCAAGACAAAACATACAACCGCCTGGTGACTCACTTTTACTGGCCGAAAATGAGAAATGACGTCTCCACCCACTGCCGGTCCTGCCCGACCTGCCAGGCCAGCGGGAAGAGCGGCCGCAAACTCAAGGCACCTCTGCAACCATTCCCCGTTGTGACCACCCCGTTCGAAAGGGTGGGAATAGACATTGTGGGGCCCCTGGACCCCCGAACAGCACAAGGGCATCGATTCATCCTGGTCCTGGTGGACCACGCCACCCGCTATCCTGAGGCGGTTCCCCTTCGAACTGTAACAGCACCAGTGGTAGGTCGAGCCTTAATGGGGGTCTTCTCTCGAGTGGGCTTCCCCAGGGAAGTCGTCAGCGACAGGGGCACGAACTTTATTTCAAAATATATGAAATCCCTATGGCAACAGTGCGGAGTCACCTACCAATTCACAATCCCCTATCACCCGCAAGGAAACGGACTGGTCGAGCGATTCAACCGCACTCTCAAGGGGATGATCATGGGGCTGGAAGAACCCCTACGCCGCCAGTGGGACGTGCTACTACCGTGCCTCCTCTTCGCCTACCGAGAAGTCCCCCAGAAGTCCCTCGGCTTCAGCCCTTTCGAACTCCTGTACGGACACCCTGTTCGCGGGCCTCTCAGCCTAGTTAAAGAAGAGTGGGAAATGGCCCCCCTGAAGACCCCTCCAGACGTCTACAAGTACCTCCTGACCCTCCGCAATCAGACCCGGCGATTCAGAGAGCTCGCCAAAGCCAATCTTGAAGCCAGTCAGGAGGACATGAAGAAGTGGTACGATCAACATGCCTCCTCCATCGAATTCGAGCCTGGCCAGCAGGTATGGGTGATGTCCCCCATCGAACCTTGTGCCTTACAGGACAAATGGACGGGGCCCTTCAAGGTGATCGAGTGTAAGAGCCCCGTCACCTACCTCATCGACATGGAATCCCCCCGGAACCCCCTCCGGGTCCTCCACGCCAACAGACTCAAACCCCACTTCGTGCGCTCGGAGCTCAGCCTGCTGATGGCTACAGACAGTGGGGCGGAAGAGGACTCCGAGCCCCTCCCTGACCTACTGGGGACCGGGGAAAAAGATGGTTCGGTGGACGGGGTCCAACTCTCCGAGGCTCTGACCCCGGAGCAGCGCCAAGACTGTCGGGCCCTCCTGCTGCAATTTGCAAACCTATTCTCCCTCACACCCGGGGTCACCCCCTGGTGCCTGCATGACGTGGACACTGGCGACAGTCCTCCTATCCGACACCGGCCATACCGAGTACCAGATCGGGTACGCACCTGCATCCAAGGAGAAGTCTCCAAGATGCTCGCACTCGGAGTCATCGAACCCTCGGACAGCCCCAGGGCCAGCCCAGTTCTACTGGTCCCCAAAGCTGCGGCCCCGGGCACCACACCCGAGCTCCGGTTCTGCGTCGACTATCGGGGTCTGAACGCTGTCACCCGAACCGACGCTCACCCCATCCCCCGAGCCGACGAACTAGTTGACCGCATGGGGGCGGCCCGCTACCTAAGCATCTTCGACCTGACGGCGGGCTACTGGCAGATCGGCCTCACCCCCAGGGCACAAGAACGATCCGCTTTCTCCACCCCGGATGGACACTACCATTTCAGAGTGATGCCATTCGGCCTGAAAAACGCTCCAGCCACGTTTCAACGACTTGTGAACCAGGTACTGGCGGGCCTCGAAGAGTTCAGCGCCGCATACCTGGACGACATCGCGGTGTATAGCCGCCACTGGTCAGACCACCTCCGCCTGTAAAAAGTTCAGTTTGGGTCGGGGACAATCGATATTTGCCCGGCGGTATTGCCTCTGTGACCCTCTAGTTATTTAATCAAATGAAGAGGCAGGCGCTGGAGACTGGAAAGCAGGAAACAAGGTTTTTTATTCTCTCCGGAGGAGAACACAACGAAACGGACAGAAGGTATCGTTCTGAGGTGCTCTAACTGTATTCCTGAGGCCTGGCCTCTTATACACACATTTATGACTTTATTGTAGATTACACATACATGTTAAAGCTTTGATGTACGGAAAAGACATTCTCGGAACTCCCCTTTGGGCCCGTTCCCACACACATTTACAGTTGAAGTCCCCACCCTAGTCACAACAGGTGATGAGCATCGCGCAGCTGGATAATCCGCCGATTCACGGAATGTGGGGGGTTTGATCGGATCTCATGGGGTGGGGGCTTTGATCAACCCGGGGATTCTTTGATGGGGGAAGCTTTCTATTGTACGGGGAGGGGCAAAGATGGTATCGGCAGAGCTGGGTGTCGGCCTGGGAACGGGGAAGACAAAACGGGCACACGGGGAAAAAGGGGGTTTGCATCTAAGGGCCGGAGATCATGAAAGGGAAGCAGGGAGGTGTCGCGCTGGGAACAGGATGAAGGCCTGGGGCAGAGCAGCGCCGAAGAGGGGTTTATGACTCAAGGCAGGTGCAAGCAGGGGGTGGTCAGCGTGCAGGCTTAGCGAAGGCAAAGGGCTATGTCAGGGGCCAGCGGCATGCAAAAGGGTTCGTTCTGATCGGGGGCATCTTAAAATGGCGGGCGCGCACGACAAAAGTGTGGCATCAGGGGAAGAGGCAAGATGGCGCAGATAATGTTCACCAAAACGTACTAATTTTCAACAGTCCTCCCTTTAACATATTCAAGACATCTTGCTGGTTCATTTTCTACTTGGTTCTACTGTGGTGGGCATGGGAGAAAGAAAACGGTAGGAACCCTAGATGAAAAAATTGTAAACAATACATTTTGAGATTTCTAGTTTTTAGGAGGTGGGCCTATTTGATAAACTTTGATAAATTTGTTCAGCAGGAAAGTCATAGGAATGTAATACAAAAAAACGGTTCTGTAGCGAGCAGCAAGTACATATCATAACGTGAACTGGCAGGTTATTACATATTTCAGATTCGGATTGGAGCAGGATCAATACAATGGCGGCTGGGAGAGAAATGAGGCATAGCAAAAACGGTGATTGTGGATGTCAAATGTTCGAAGTTTTACGAGTTCTCATTGTTCTTTGTGGTCTTTCGTTGGCGCTGTTGAGCACCGGCGGTGGAGCTACGAGTCCAGCTCTGTTCTAAGTTCTGCGTTGCAGGGCACGACCCTTTCCTCGCGTTTCTGGTCGGTAAGGTCCTTTTCGCCCTGTGTCCTTTGAGGTGATTGTCAGAAAGTTCCGATGGAAGAAGAGCGTTCAAAACAGTCCATAGGGTAGGTCAGAGGAAAAAGGGGGATGGAGCAAGGCCAAATTGGGAACAAACTAGGGGAACGAGAGACTTCAAATAGGCGGGCGTGTGACAGAATTCAGAGAGCGGGGACTTGTCGACAGGCACTGGACGTCGAGCAGGGGCATCAGGTCGACCCTTTCTTTTCATGCTGTCGAAAACAGTGCCTCGTCCTGCAGCTCTTTTCTGTCGTGGTCTCGCCTTGGCTAATGTCGCAGGTGTTCCTTAGTCTGCAGTCAGGCCTCGTGCTCCCACATCCGGTCCTTCTCTCCTCCAACAGCAGTACCCTTAAACAAGTTTGAAAAGACAGTCTTTAGAAAATTTGCAGATGAAGATAATCAAAAAGTCTATTTCTCTCCCAGCTCCAGGCAAAGAATGAAAATGCCCGTTATAATAGTGTTCACGACTGACATATGAATGACCGGTGACGGGCTTGTTGGATTTACTATGACTTTCCTTTACAATTATTTACTACACAGGTATTTTGCTGAGAGGCGAACATGGCTAAACATTTCCTTTCTATTGATGCATCCTGCTTTTCAACTACTACGGGGTTCATTTTGATGATTTCTTTACCTTGGACTAGTCTGTTAACCTTGTAACCTTTTACAGCCCGATTACTAAATTAGGAAGGACAGGGGTTTTATGGGAAACAACCAGGGACATAGGAAACTTGTGGTAAGGGCATAAATCGACCCATCTCTCACGACTGGAAACGAGGGGCAGTTTCATAATTCCAGTTTTTGGGCGGCTGATACAGGGGGGGTAACAGGGGTGATCATTTTTCTGGTTTGGGTACTTCGACCATTCGGGGAGGGGAGGGTCGCGTATTCTGAGGTCCTTGTTTTATACCATAGGAGCCGTTTGACATGTAGTTCCCTTATTTCGGGTCAGATTAGGGAACCTCTGTCGTCTTACCTGTCCTTTCCCTTACGGCCCAACCTTGGCTCATTGACTTCTAGCGGAAAAGGAGAGGTAATGACGCGGCCTCAGGGTGATCGTATTAAAGACAAGTTTTTGTGCAAATACTGACGGTATCTGAAGCCAATTAGGTGGTGTGCTAGGGGTGGCAGTCTGCCAATTTCGGGGCTAACCACTCAGAAGAGTGGGAGCGCAAAAATAGAGAGAGAGAGAGAGAGAGAGAGAGAGAGAGAGAGAGAGAGAGAGAGAGAGAGAGAGAGAGAGAGAGAGAGAGAGAGAGAGAGAGAGAGAGAGAGAGAGAGAGAGAGAGAGAGAGAGAGAGAGCGCGTAACGGCAGGCTAAATAGTACACGTGCAACAGAGAGGGTGGCAGTGTATTCAAGAAAGGCTATTTAGTGCATTACACAGCAAAGGGCATTCACGGGTCTGGGTTAGAATCTTGTAATCATGCAGTTTGAGCATTAAACAGGGTAGAGGGGACATGCCTTGAGAAAAAGGAAAGAAGAAAGGAGGTACCATTTTGTCGCACTTTCTCGCATTCTCGGTCCTTCGACCAGTTGGGTCAACATCTCAGTCACACACACACATTCCCTCATAGTTTCGCATCATACGTGACATGGGTTCATTCGTCCGGTCTGGTTTAAGGGTGATCACTTTTTTATCAGGTTGTGCTAATTTTTCGGGTTTGTTCGGTACGTGGGTAGTTTGCAGGCGTGCTTAAACACCACCTTGCGGCGCTAGTCCGCTTCGCGTATTAGACATGGCAAGGCTTCAGATCTTCGCCACACCTCGGCTGTAATCTCTGATGTAACCTGCAGAGGGAAAAAAGGGGGAGGGGGTGGGGGAGACAGCATTCGCGCGCATTCAAATACATGGATTCATAAGTCCTTTACTTACCTCTTACTCGTCTTTCCTCCTCGGGGCAGGGTCCCTGGGTATATGGTTTCTGGAGTCGAGGGGGGGGTAGTGTGTTCATATAGGTCGTGTGCGGGGGAAACGTAAAAAGGAAACCAGAGGTGCCTAGTGCGAGGTATCTAGTCAAAAGGATGTATCTCACTATCGGGGTCCTTAAACCTCTTTCAACGCTGTGGCGTTCTAAGGTTCTTCGGTTCTTGGGCCCCTGATACTTTGGAACGTGGTACTTTATAATATTTACATTATTTTATTTCTCCCTCCTTTTACATTCCCTCATTTACACCGTTCGTTTTACCCATCCTTGGAAGTCAAGGTCTTCCTCTACGCGAGAGTTCATGGGTCAGTTGCGTACTTTGAAGGCGGAGTGTCGTGTTGTTGATCCGATCCGTCCTCCAGGGCTGGGTAACCATCTTCCTTTAACCTTAAAGAGAGAGCAGAGTAGGGTGCACAGAAAAGAACTTTCCCACCGATCCCACATTTCTAAAATAAAGCATGCAATATCCGTCCCTAGTTTCAAAGACTTTATTTTTCAAAATCATTTCAGCATGTGGATTATGAGGGTGCGGTCGTATTTGGCCGGTCGTGGCAATGGCTAAAGTGCATACAGTGGGGGGTGTCGTTTGCAGCAATAAAAACATCGGAAAGTTTTACTCATTCATTTGTAAGAAACTAAAACGTCTATTAATTGGCTGGGGGTTCGGGGGCATCTATTTTCATAATTTAGAAGCATAATCATATTAGTTGTAATCAGATTTCCTATATGCATACCGTACGTGTGCGTCGTAAAATGAGGTACACATCAGTTATAAAAAAATATAATACATTGTACATTTGTAATCAACATTTGTAATGGGGATCCTTTCATACTGTTCGTCGAGTGAGTTCTCCTTGTCTTTTCTAGCCAAGTGTACAAAGGATCACATAAAATCTCAGAACATCAAGTTTACATTAGTGCGAAGGAACACCACGAGGTGTTCGTAAGTTCCGATTGATACCAGCGCCATTTTGGGCGGGGCCGGCTCAGTCCGGAAGCAGCATCAGGGGGAAATGTTTCCATTACTGGCAGTTTGGACCAGAGTCCCTTTCGGCAGTTCTAGAATTCACGCTAACAGAAGGTGTGGCAATGTCATGTTTGTTTCGTTTGCGATCAAGGCAGCCGTCCCTTACCGGAAACCTGCAAAGGCCGAAGGTTCCGCCGGGGACCCTTGTAGGATCTTCAAGGCTGCGGAGATGCTGTCGGAGATGGGGGCTCGTGCTCCAGAGGGCAAATGTTCGAGTTATATTGCTGGTCAAAGTTACTCTAGTGGCCGGGGCCCACCTTCCAGCGGACCCAGACGCCATTTTGAGGCCCTACCGGGGCCACTCTCGTCGAGTTTGCAAGAGTGGAAGAGATCCTTCGGAGTGAAAGGAAGAGGTCCCTGTTTTGTGTAAGCGGGACGTTCAGCTGGGGTGCAGCTGTGATGCCCCCACCTGGGGGGGCGAGGGAGACTCGTTCACATCGTCTCCTTCTCCCGGTGCACTCCATGCCGCTCCTTTTCATCGCCCCGCATGAAGGTCTCTCCACATCCGGTGTTCCCCAAGTGCCACCATTGTACGTTCGGTGCTGCGCAAGTACTGGGGTGCCACCATTGTACGTTCGGTGCTGTGGAAGTATTGGCACCATCGCCTGACTGGGGGTGTTCGGCGTCGGGCTGGGGGCTGGGAAACCTCCTACCGGTGGAGGTGGGAGAGGCTCGTCCGCGTCGCCTCTCCCTCCCAGCCCAACTTGGACAAATTGTTGTGGAGGTACGTGCAGGACATCCCGCCGTCCAGGACTGCTGCGGCTGTGACGGAAGAGAAAAGGAAGAGGTGCCTCGTTCTCCTCTGGACATGTGGCGGGACTACCTTAGTCTTTCCAGGCCCGTTGCGGCCGGCCAAGGAGACATGTGGCGGGACTACCTGCAAATGCCCAGGCTGCGGGCTCCTGCCTCTCCTCCGGCTCCCCCATACGTTAAGATTTCCTGACCAAGAGTTGGCGGCCGGGCTCGCCTTATATGGGTTGCCGTTGGTTGGGCGTAGCCGTAACCCTGCCCTACTTTGGAAGGTTCCAGAATGGGGGGGGGGGCGAATGTTCTGTTTGACTTTCATTTTCTACAGTTTATCGTTATTATTCCTTGTTTGTTGTGTTAAATTAAAAGTTCAAGTTCATTAATGGTCTACGGATTTTGTTTTACCATTTCTTTCTTTCCAGGTTGCTTTTATGCTAAGTTTCTGCTAACAGAGGTCGAGTAACACGGAAACACGTGTAGAGGGATGACGCAGATTTGCACATTACATACACACAAACTCAGACAGGGGACAGTACAAGTACGACATACAAAGACCCAAGACAAATATAAAAACAGTTATTGGTCATAATTATCTCTTTCCGTCTGTGAATTTTTAAACGAGGCTGGGTTCCCGTCTTGACATTGCCCGACCTAGGAGAACGTGAGCATGCCGCTGAGATTTTCCTGGCGAAATCTGTGCCATCGGGCATAATCAAACGTGGTGGTTCTGTCTGGTCTGTCTATGTAAGTCGGGTTCTTCTTTGACTCGCGCCTTTTCTCGTACTGTCGGTCTGTCGTTCTTGTCGGCCCTTTGCCTTTACTCACGCTCAGTAGAGTCGGGCATTGGGCTTTCCAGTGTCCGACATACCTACAAAAAGCGCATTGGTCTGACCCTAAGTCTGGTCGTCCTTTGCATAGTGTCGGGGGATACGTTGTGGGTAGCGGTGTCCTGGGGTTGTCCTGTCGGTATATTTCCCTACTTGGTTTATCCTCGTCTTTTCTCTGTCGTTTCGTAGCCTCTCTGCGCCACATACCGAGACTGTCGAGCATAATCGGCGTTGTCTTATTATTTCGAAGGGCTATTTCTAACGTTTCTATTTTATCAAGGTCAAAGGATCCTGCCAGTGGCCACTGTTTGTCTTGACTCTCTTCGGTATACCTGTGCCATAATTTATTATAGGCTATGGTGACTAACCCATAGTTTATGAACATGTCCTTATTAGGGGTGCCTTCTAATGGAGCTATATGGTCCACCTCTAATACGCGGTCCGGACTAAACAGGCTATTTATCAGTGGGGAGAAGACAGACATGACGGCTCGTAACGAGGGACTAAAAAGTCAGCACTGCCTATCTTATCACTAGGTGCAAAGACCGTACAGAATATTTCTATTCAACGTTGTTTGCAGGCAGTGAATACCTCATGGATCAAAAAAAATATAAAACCAAACGACCAATAAATAACAATGGGGAGAATGAGTAGGTCCGCAAAGATCTGCGTTACCTACCCTTTTCACTATCTGCAAAAAGGGTGGTCTCTTCCCTGCTTGCAGACAGGGAATCTCCAGGAAACAATAGTTTGCGAACAACAGTTCAGTTTCAAGCAATTATTGAGTGGGGGAGAAAAAAAATAAGCACGGCTGCTACCCTACCTATCCTCCACTGTTTGCAAAGAGAGAGAGAGCCTGTTGTTTCTCCGTTTGCAGACAGTGAATCTCCAAATAAAAATAAACAGAGCAATACTAGTATTTTTGAACAAACAAACAATCAAGCAAATTTTTCGCAACTTGTCGTGGTAACACGACCTTACCCGGACCGCATGGACAGTTTCTTGTCTTCCGAATCCAGCGCCCGATCGTCCTCTTTTTCTCGTATTTCTCACGGCACTCCTGATGGTTCCCAGTCAGGACCGTAGATCACTCGAGAGAGGTCTGTTCGGAACTAGTGAAGTTCGGATGATCGGCTGCCAGACGAGGGTCTATTGGGCAAGAGCTCTCCCGATCGTTGCAGTCGTTCACTCTGTCGTCGGGACCTCTCCCACTGGATCCACGAGTCGCTGATGGGCCCCACGCTTGGGACGCCAATTGTAAAAAGTTCAGTTTGGGTCGGGGACAATCGATATTTGCCCGGCGGTATTGCCTCTGTGACCCTCTAGTTATTTAATCAAATGAAGAGGCAGGCGCTGGAGACTGGAAAGCAGGAAACAAGGTTTTTTATTCTCTCCGGAGGAGAACACAACGAAACGGACAGAAGGTATCGTTCTGAGGTGCTCTAACTGTATTCCTGAGGCCTGGCCTCTTATACACACATTTATGACTTTATTGTAGATTACACATACATGTTAAAGCTTTGATGTACGGAAAAGACATTCTCGGAACTCCCCTTTGGGCCCGTTCCCACACACATTTACAGTTGAAGTCCCCACCCTAGTCACAACAGGTGATGAGCATCGCGCAGCTGGATAATCCGCCGATTCACGGAATGTGGGGGGTTTGATCGGATCTCATGGGGTGGGGGCTTTGATCAACCCGGGGATTCTTTGATGGGGGAAGCTTTCTATTGTACGGGGAGGGGCAAAGATGGTATCGGCAGAGCTGGGTGTCGGCCTGGGAACGGGGAAGACAAAACGGGCACACGGGGAAAAAGGGGGTTTGCATCTAAGGGCCGGAGATCATGAAAGGGAAGCAGGGAGGTGTCGCGCTGGGAACAGGATGAAGGCCTGGGGCAGAGCAGCGCCGAAGAGGGGTTTATGACTCAAGGCAGGTGCAAGCAGGGGGTGGTCAGCGTGCAGGCTTAGCGAAGGCAAAGGGCTATGTCAGGGGCCAGCGGCATGCAAAAGGGTTCGTTCTGATCGGGGGCATCTTAAAATGGCGGGCGCGCACGACAAAAGTGTGGCATCAGGGGAAGAGGCAAGATGGCGCAGATAATGTTCACCAAAACGTACTAATTTTCAACACGCCACCTCCGAGGGGTCCTGCAGGCCCTCCAACGGGCCGGCCTCACAATCAAGGCCAGCAAGTGCCAAATCGGCCAGGGGTCCGTGACCTACCTCGGACACCAAGTGGGGAGCGGTCTGGTGGCCCCCCTCCAGCTCAAGATCGCTGCCATCCAGTCCTGGCGCCCCCCCCGTAACCCAAACCGAGGTCCGAGCCTTCTTGGGGCTCACCGGATACTATCGGCGGTTCGTAAAGGACTATGGCAGCATTGTGGGGCCCCTCACGGAACTCACATCCAAGACCAACCCAAAAACAGTCAACTGGACTCCCGACTGTCAAGCGGCCTTCGAGAGGCTGAAGGCCGCCATGTGCACCGCTCCGGTGCTCCAGGCCCCCAACTACAGCCGTGAGTTCATCGTCCAGACTGATGCCTCAGACCATGGCATCGGGCCGTCCTCTCCCAACTGAACCCCGAGGGAGTCGACCAACCAGTGGCCTTCATCAGCAGACGCCTACTGCCCCGAGAACAGCGCTGGAGCACCATTGAGCGAGAGGCCTTCGCAGTAGTATGGGCCCTCAAGAAGCTCCGGCCTTACCTCTTCGGAACCCACTTCCGGGTACAAACAGATCATCGGCCCCTGCAATGGCTAATGCAAATGCGGGGGGAGAACCCCAAACTATTGCGATGGTCCATCTCCCTGCAGGGGATGGACTTCACTGTGGAGCATCGCCCTGGCCAAGACCACGCCAACGCGGATGGCCTGTCCCGCTTTTTCCGCCTCGACGAGGAGAGTCCCCAAGAGGATGGGTGACTCTCCCCGCCTTCAGCTGGGGGGGACGCATGTTGGACAGGCCCCACGAAGGGCTCGCTCCCTCCCCGCATGACAGGGCCCAGACACCGGCTCTCCGGGGGCTACCCGCAGAAGCAACCCGCAACCCGTCCCCTCCGGGACGCCTGCTCCCGGATATCTCTGTGTCACGGGCCCGGGCCCCAGTCAGCCCCATTGCCCGGCCCAGCCGCCATCTTGGACACTGCACCACGCGGCCGCGTGGCCTCAGCTCGACCCCAACCCTGGGCCTGGCCAGGCCCCGCCATCCCGGCACCACCATCCATCCAGGAGGTGAACGGACCACTTGGCAGGCTAAGGGGAGAAAGAAGTGTCGATGGCTCTCCCCCGCCAGGTGCCGATCGCCCCCAGCCTCCCCGGGTGCTGGCTCCACCCCTGCTGGGTGTCTGGACTCCCTCATCCCGGACCTCCCGACCTCCCAGTGCGAGGGTCCGGACATCAAAGGGCGCCAGACCTATAACCGAGGAGCCCCAGAGCAGGAAGGGAGTTGTATCCTGGAGTCGAGAGACACCGAGAAGAACTCATCCTTGACAGACTGCTGGCGCTGCCGCAGCCCTGCCTTGTGAACTATCGTCCTGCCTGCTGGCGCTGCCGCGGCCTTCTGCAACCTTCATCCTCGTGGGACCTGCTGGCGCTGCCGCGGCCCGTTGTAACTTCCATCCTCGTGGGACCTGCTGGCGCTGCCGCGGCCCGGTGTAACCGTCATCCTCGTTGGGACCTGCTGGCGCTGCCGCGGCCCGTTGCCACCTACGACCTCTTCGGGACCTGCTGGCGCTGCCGCGGTCCGACCCGTCCGACCACCGAGCTCGAGGATTGTGAGCTACCGCCGTTTCACCTCAGTACCCGTAGGTACCAAGACTGTCCCGCTACCCCCTTCCCCTACTAGAGACTAGAATTGAGAGGATCATCGTGTCCTGATCTCCTTGTATCGTACCACCTTACTTCAAGAACTGCCTATAAAAGGTGTTAATCTGATCTTCGTGTGGTGTCCATCTGTGGGGGGGGAAGTTACTTGTCTGTACGATCGCTGGAGACGGCCCTCACCGGAGGCCTCTCCCCTTGTGCTCGGCCGACCCTCCAGGTCCCCGTCTAACATGGTGGATGTGGTGGATGTGGTGGTGGATGTGGCGTTGGATGTCATGGTCGATGTGGTGGTGGATGTGGTGGTGGATGTGGTGGTGGATGTGATGGTGGATGTGATGGTGGATGTGGTGGTGATGGATGCTGTGGATGTGGTGGTGGTGGATGCGGTGGATGTGGTGGTGGTGGATGTGGTGGATGCGGCGGTGGTGGTGGATGGGGTGGGGGTGGTGGTGGTGGTGGTAGTGGTGGATGGGGTGGTGGTTGTAGTGGATGTGGTGGTGGATGTAGTGGTGGTGGGTGTGGTGGTGGTGGGTGTGGTGGTGGTGGTGGATGCGGTGGTGGTGGATGTGGTGGTGGTGGATGTGGTGGTGGTGGATGTGGAGGTGATGGTGGATGTGTTGGTGAAAGCACAAGGAGGCAATAAGGCCTCAAAGGGTGCCTGGCATAACACCCTCTTCCCCTATTTCCACCCCCAAAAAGATTCCGCTGACCACATAAACCCATTACTGACGTGCCAAAGTCTAACCCAGTATAAGTATACCCTACGTGGTTTTCAAACAGTTGGTGTGCAGGGGTATAGAAGCTGAAATTAAGAACAGAAGAGGACTGGGATGGATAAGCAAGGTCGGAGGTCAAACATGCCATCTCAAATTCTTTCGGGGTGGGGGCAAGGAACGCACGGCAGGAAGTGTCGGCCTGTGTCAAAGCAGCAGCCAGCTGGGAGATGAGCACGTGCCTTTTGGGGGTGGGCTGTTGCAGAGAGTGCTCACGTGACCTTCCTCAACACAAACAATGCGCATTCAAACCCTCCAGGGGAGGGGTGGGCGTACTTGGACCAGGAGGTTAATTGCGGCTGGCAAGTGGCACGCTATTTTAATACAATATGGAGTTTTGTGCAACGTGTGAGTTTGGGCTGCGGGGGACTGTGGGAGTAGGCAGCAAAAATGCTTGTTAGTATGGAGTGCTAAAAGGTAATATGCGAGAAAGTTATTTCAAAAGTATTGTGTGTGTGAAGGAAGATTGTATGGGTGAATGGCAGAGTATGGATAAGGAAGAGTGGGGGGCAAAAGATATAAGAGCAGCAACTTGTTGATAGTAAAGTTATGGAAGGCAAAAGGAATGTGAGCATATTTGTAGAGGCGAACTAAATTGTTTTTGTGTGTTGTCGTGTTATTTAACAGAAATAACTAACAATTGTAGCATTGTAATAACATATAAAAACAAGTAAACAATAATGAGAAGTAGTAGAAATACAAAAGTTGCAGTACAGCTCCAAATTGTTATATTAAAATGGATGGTGTAGTAGGTAGAGACAGGGAGGGAGAGAAGAAGATAGTAGCAGTTGCGTAAGAGTAAGGTAGTATTGTGTGCAAATGGTATGATGTATTATAAAAAAACAATAAGGGCTTAATGGAGAAAGGGAGGGTTAAGAGCACGAAAGATGGCAAGCAAATAGTAGTGGCATGTAGCTAAAGCAGAAGGGACTCAAGAAAAAGGGAGGTAGGGAGGGAGAAAGCAGGAAGTGCAGTATGGTAAAGTGTTAGTTTGTGTTAAAGCAAATAGTAGCAGATGCACTGAAGGCGCCTTGCAGTCTGTATTTTTTTTTTTTTGCAAGTAAATGGTCCGGTATTTAATTAAAATAAAAGAAGGGACTTGTAGGACACAGGATGAGAGGAGCGCGCAGGACGTCAAGCAAATAGTAGCAGATGCATCGAAGGTGCCTTCCAGTCTGACAACACAGAATAGATGGTGAGGTAGATTAGGTTAAGGAGAGGCCGCGCATGAAGTAATGAAGCGGACGCGCTTTGTGGTGGGGGAGGGGGGTGCATCCGTTCTGTGAAAGTGTTCATGAGTCTGTATGAAGGGGCTTATATGTTTGTGTGTGAATTTTATAGTTGTCAAATTCTTTGTAGTTGAGAGAGGCAAACAGAAAATACAGAATGACAGAAAAGAGGCGGGTGAAAAGGAAAGCAAAAAAGAGACGGAACCAGCTTTGCAAAGGGGCAGATGGAAATGATCTAGACAAAAGACGAGAGGGAAACCTGAGCAATGCAGGCAGAGAGAGAGTGAGGGTTCGAGAAAAGAATGAGGCGTTGCGGTTCTCTTTCTCCCTCTGGTCCCTCCTACCTGGGATGATCCCTCGCTTGTGAAAAAGGGAGAAGAAACAGTTTTCACGTGAAAGGGCATGTTTTGGGATCAACTTCAACTACACACGTGCAAATTGTGAGATCGGGAAATGCATTGTGTCATTCCTTCAGAGGAATAAATGGAAAAAATGCTTCCGTGCGGCAGCGCTGATTGAGCCGAGTATGTAAGAGGAAAACAGCTTAGGGAGCCACTAGAAGCTTTCGATTCTGGCGGGCTGAGATTGGGAGGGTTTCAGCGCTGCTAACTTTTCGCTGGGATTTCACGTGGTGCGTGCGCACACAAAGAAGGGAGGGGTAGTGAGAGAGAGGAAGGGGGAGAAGAGAGGGGGTAGTGGTACACGAGTGCAAATTGTGAGATTGTTAAAAGCATTGTGTCATTTCTTCAGAGGAATAAGTGACTCCGGGGAAAAGGGAGGGGGCGGAGCGGGTAAAAAAAAAAAACAAGACGGAGGGAAGGCAGAGAAGGGGAGGGGGGAGGAGAAATGCGACACGGCGGGCAGGGGAGGGGGCGGAGCGGGGAGAGGGTGTGAAAGCAGCAGGGGTCTGGAGTGCGGCTGAGGGAACTTAAGAAATGCGACACGGCAGGCAGGGGAGGGGGCGGAGCGGGGGTGTGGGAGGAGTACGGCTGAGGGAAAATACATGCAAGCAGGCGGCTGGGGGCATGTGCACGCGCTTTTAAGCTCAATGCACATGCGCATTAAGCTTGATTTTCACGGGCACTGCAAGGAATCGCCACGATTCCTTGCAAGTTGGTTAAAGACTGGTTAAGCCCCCATAGTCTCGCAAGCTCGATGCGCATGCGCATCGACAGGCGAGACCTAACCAGTGTCTGGTGAAGTGTCAAAACCACTGGCATCCCCTAGTTCACCTGCCCAGTCCGGATAAGACTCGCACTCACGTGCCAGAGGGTCCTCAGACCCCTCCCAATCCGCCTCGCCACCCATCTCCTGGTACTCGGGGTCAAATGATGGGGCCGGATCACAGAAGAAAAAGTCTTCTCTCGACGTCGAATGCGCCGTCGAGCAGCGCCGCTCTGGCATCGGAAAATGGGCGAGGGGGGAACCGGGGACGACGTTGTCCGTGGACGGCGCCGGGGGCGACACCCAAGGGGCCGGCGCCGGCGAGTTCGTAAGGTCGACCGGCGACGACCCGGATGCGGAACCGGATCCAGCGGGGCCCTGCGGCGTCGGGACCAAAGTCGCAGACGGCGCCAGGGCCGAAGCACCCGACGGCCCCGGGACTGAAGCACCCGGCCCGACTGGGCTCCGAGTCGGGACCGCGGGGCCCGAAGGTGCTGCGGAACCCGATGGTGGAGTTCGCGACCTCATGGCCGTGAGGAAGGCATCGATCTCCTCCGGCGTTGCATTCTGCCCAGGGACCGGCGGGTACGGAGCAGGCCGCGACACCTTCGGCTCCGGTGCGCCGCGTGGGCGGTGTTGCCCGAACCCCCGGGCGCGTCGGGGGGCGGGGGGGGGAGGGGGGGGGGATTTGTCAGAAGAGCGATGTCGCTTCTGCGACTTCTTGTGCCTCTTACCTGAAGACTTGGAGCCCGAGGAGCGGTGTCGACTCTCTGAGCTGTGATGACTCCGGCCCGCGACTGGTCTCTCGACCTCCTTCCGGACCGGGATCTCGAACGGCACGGGCCGACTGCAGGACCGCTCCCGCCTAGCCTTCAACTTCAAGGCCCGGCAGTCGGGGCACGACTTGTCATCGTGGTCGGGGCCCAGGCAATGTAGACACCGGCGATGGAGGTCAGTAACTGACATCAGTCGGCTGCGTCGAGGCAGGACTTGAACCCGGGCATCCCTACCGGCACCATCGGAGTCATTCGACTTCGAAGAAAGATCAAAAATGATCGAAAAAGTTTAGTCAAAAATTGACTAAGGTTATTACTTTTTCCGGATCGGCGCTTGCTGGTGCGGAAAAAAGAAGAACTGACATCAGCGCGCGAGGGCGGGATCTAAGTACTCCGACGACGTCATCACGGCGCCGACGACGGCCGTGGAGCCGCAGGCGACGCCTACCGACACGGAAGGGTACTGCTACGCAAAAGTTTCTGGATCCAGTCTGACGCCTGGGGATACTCTAAGGTAAGGAATCTAATACTAACCTGTTTCTTTCAGATTTAAAAAGTAATCCAATAAGTAACATGCACAGTAATCTGTAAAGTAACTGAAAAGTAATTCTGAACTGTTCATTTACCTGTAAATCAACCAACTGTATTTGAACCTGCATTCAGCTGTAATTCACTGCAAAGTATTATTTCACTTACCTGTGTCAGGCTTGACTTGGTTCTAGAAATAAAATAACTAAATATTTATATACATAACAAATTGGTCAGAGTTCAGGCTTTGAGCGTGTGACATTTCTTGTCTGAGTTTGTACAACAAACACTTAACACTACCCTCTGATAAAGCCTTACTGCTCGTCGACTACCATAGAGAGTAAGGTGCTATCTACGTTTACCTCTGCCTACCTTTGGGGTTCCATTCCATTGGACTCTGTACACACTATACCTCAATTTTGTATAGTATATACAGAGCCAGCTTCCTGCACATACCATAGCCCATCGGCAAGCACCCCTCCTGAGTTGGATCTCCACGTGAAAATGCAGAGACTGGAGAAACAGAGTAAAAGCGAGTTCTTCAAATGGTGGGAGTGCAAATCACTTGAGAAATATCTGGAAGTGGGCAGTGTAGGAGAGTAGGGTCTGCAATCCTATGATCACCCCAGATGTTTGCTTTTTGCTTCACTGATTTACGACTTTCCCTGGCTGTGGGCCTGCTAATCAGACCCACAGCCTAGCTGTTCTCTCTATTCCAAATTGTACCCCGGTACTAAATTGGCACTGGGCCCTCTCTTGTGTCCCTGTAACCAGGGCAGAGGTGCACCCAGAAGTCTCCCAGGGGCTGCAGCATGTATTATGCCAACCCTGGGTTGACTAACTAAACCAGACACAACTGGCTGCTTGACAGCTGGGGCAAGGTGGTGTACACACCCTTTGCTTTAGATATAGTATTCCTATATCTAACCCTAAAATGGACACATGTATTCCTATCAGTCACTCCTATGGCAGGCCTTAACAATCCTGAAGGCAGAGTGCTTGGAATAATGTGAAATGGTGCTCTGGCATGAGCTGAGCCCGTTTGCAGCTTGCGGAACCAAGTCCTAATAGCTGTTCCATGATAACGCTATACCATATACTCTTAAATGCATTATGTACCTCACGGTCATATGCTAACTTTGGTATAGCATTATCAAAACATGTCGAGTAAGGTGTCATACGAATTGGAATACTAACCCCTCGCCAATTCTGGCGACGGGGTTAGCATTCCACCCTTCTAGAGGGACACGACATGTTGGTAACCTGTAACCCTGGTTAAAGTCAGACATAGCCTCAGCCTCCACAAAATGGATGCTGCCACCGAGACACAAGTCTGCCCTCCTGCTGCTGGGAGTCCTTCCAGCAACGGAGGCCTGGACAAAGGGTTTCCTGTCAGGGGCGGTGCCAGCACCATCCCAGACAGGATTTTGTGTATCCCAGGTAGGCAGGGCTTTAGAGGAAGGTGACTGCAAGTGGCACCCCGGTGCTCACTGTGCATAGGCCGGCTCAAACCAGTTCTGGGGGCACACCAGCCCCTGAGCTGGGGAGAGACCGGACAAAGGAGAGGGGTGTAACCACCCCCCTCCTAGTCCCACCCTTAGGGCAGGACTTAGTCGCGTGCCAGCCCCTTTTCTCAGGATAAAGGTAGGAGCAGGCCCCCTTCCAAACTAGATCATCTTTGAATCCTGAAACTACTTTCCACGAAAGGAACTCAAGACTCTTCTCAAGATTTCTCCCTTGTGACTAAGGAGTAGTCACCCTGCAGCAGCAGGCACCATCCAAGCATCGCGGTTTGCTGTAAGTCTCTCCTCCGGATCAAGACTGCCCAGCTCGACGAGAACCGGCTTCCCTGGCACCTCTGACCTCTAGGGACCGGCCATCTTCAAAACTGCACGACGCTTGCCCAGCACGACTACTGAGGGATCCTCACGTGAGTGCTTTGGGGTTTGAGAAGCCCCGACCCTGAGCAGCTCCAGCACCGAAGTCCAGCCCCCCTGCATCCACGAGATCTGCGTGGGCCCTTCTGCTCTTTGCTGCACACCGCGTTGTCCAGGCCACTTGCCCGTTGGCTAGTGACCCTCCCGACGACGAACCACGACGACAACACTGCTGGTCTGGTTGCTCCAGACTGGCCCTTGCTCCCCTTCAACAGAGGAGCACCCCGGACCCTCCTGGTCCACTCCAGACGCCATTTTGAGTCCACCGCGTGGGCTTGCATTTGCCAAGAGTTGTTTCCCCAATCCTGGGTCCAGCGACGTCGACAGCAGATACCTCAGTGGGACAGCTCGCACCTCCATCCTGGTCGCCGACAACGCCTCCTGGTCCGAGAGACTGCAGAGCCCAGCGTCGCCCACTCACCTGGTCGAGGTGACTTCGTCCGGTGCCATCCTGGTGCCCACCTAATCACTGGCTAGTGATTCAGAACTTGGTCCCCTCTGCTTACAGGTCTCCTTCTTCCCTGATCCAGGCTTGGATCCCTCCGAATCTCTTCACTGGTCGCCTGCCAGCAACTTCTTCTTTCAGGCTCCATAGACTGCAACGAGGATTCCCGACGTCTTTTCAGACCTATGCAGCCGCAGCCCCTGGGCTAGGTAACCTGAGCATTTCGGTGCTCCAGCATAGCTTAACTATCTAAGTGTCTAGATCCTCTTTCGTTTCAGCTCTATCTAGTCGGATTCGTCCGATAACACTAACTTTGCATTTACTAGGATCCATAGACTTTGTTCCGCATTACGCGTGGGAGTTCCCACTCTGCACACGACGTCCCTAGGCCTCCTGCTTGTAATCTAAAGGTTCAGTAGAATAGACCTAGCGATCCCAAAGCCTATGAGAGTAGTACTTACCTGCTAGTAATTTCGCATTCCACTTTTTGTGTATATGGTTTTTCGTGCCCCTCGGGCATTTGTGTAAATTGTGCGACTTGAAGTATTTTCTTAAGAGTTTTGTTATGTGCTTAGCTCCCTGACTCATAAAGAGATCAGGGTAGACTTGTTATAAATAAATATCCTTTTATTTTTATAACAACTTGTGTGGTGTCCTTTCACTTGGTGTTCAAGGGGTAAATGTGATGGTAAAACAGCTGGCTTAACACGCCCTCTAGAGTTTAGCCTAAAGACTGCACGTGTCCATGCTACTAGGATAGCTGGTCTATCAGGTTGACTTACAACCAAACACCAATAAGGGTTGTTTGGACTGATACATAGTGATCACTAGAATAGTGAGCACTGCATATCAGTCCAACTTCTCACAGGCAGGGCACCGAGACAGTTGCGGGTACTGATTGCTCCAACCTACGAGAATCCAGACCCAGAGATGCTGCGGGAATGGGCTGCAAACAGTGTGGAATCATCTCAAAATATGAGAATTCTTGTGAGATATACCAAACGGGACAGAGAAAATATTGGAGGAAATACGAGTGCTTCAGCAGATGAGTCCGCATTCCAAACCAGAAGTAATACAGAAATGTAAAATGGATTTGGAGAGAAAACTGACAAAATACGAACAAACAATCAAGGATCATAAGACATTGAAGTTCAGAAGGGATAGAATAGACTACCAAAGGGACAGATCGACACCTTGGCGCGCTGTTTTGATAATTTAAGTGGATGAAATCTCTGACAAAACAACTTACAAAGCATCCAACCAAGGAAAACAGACACCAAAGGAGACAAGCTCAGAATTTATTTCTGAGATAGATACGGACTGGAAGGAGGAATGGGGCTGTCTGCAGGTGGGAGAGACAATCGAGAACCACCAATAAGTAGTGTGGAGCTCAGTTTTTTATGGTTGGATTGCACACTGAATGCAAGATCACACCCACAACGAAAAGGAAAGCTTACCAGAGGAGGAGTCAGGGAAGAAGACTACATGGAGTTCAGATCCATTGCCAAAGCACAACAGAAGAGAATTGATGCCCAAACTGTGGTCAATCTATTGTTGATGAGACTTTCAGAGGAAGAGGGCATACGTTCCCTGGCATTATTGTTTTGTTCTCAAACCAATTTCAACTATGGACAGACACGCATTGATCTTTTACAATTAAGGCAAGAAGGAAGGTGGAACACGATCAAGGGGAGTGACTCCAAACACCAATCTAGCCGTTACAGATAAGGAACTGTTTCTCGACTTGGAACAACTTGAAAGGGACAACGAACTGAGAAATCTACTCTCCTCTACCAGGGAGACAGTGGATGCTTTAGGAATTGACATTTATGGAAGTACGGAGACTCCTTTTAAACTGAAATCAATTTTTCTACCTATTCTCCCTAAGGACTCACTTGACATATATTCTTTATTTGTGATCAGTGATTTAAAATCATTATCACTAGGATAGAGTGAGAATTTCGAGGTTGGCAATAATGTGAAGGGGGTGAAATATCAGCAAGTGATTGATATGATAAAACATAAAAAAGATATAGTAATTTGCCAGTCTGACAAGGGAGGGAACATTGTTCTGTGGCCACTTGACAAGTATAATGCAGAGGCAAAACATCAGTTAAGAGAGGAAGCCTGTTATCAGAAAGTGCCACAAGCGAACTTGGTTGAATTTAAAAACAAATATCATGCAGAGTTATCAAAGGGGAGAGGGGTTGGTCTAATCACCCAAAAAGAGTACCTGTGCTTGAAGGTAGACACCAATAACTCCTATATAATATCTGATCCCTAAAATTCACTACAAACTATGAGAATCCACCTGGCAGAGCAATCACAACAGCTATACATACACACATACATATATCTATGTTTTAGGGTACTAGGTACATTAAGGATTAAACATACATATTGTATTTGTTATGTGCTCCAGGGTGGCTGCACATGGGTGAGACTATTCAGAGCTTATGACTATTGATAAGTATCCACTGGAAGATATTAAAGGGTTTGAATGCTACTCTACGCGATTACTAAGAGTTAGTTTAACTAAAGCATCCTCCCATCACATTTTTAATGTGTTGTAACAAAGAATGTGGCAATTCCAAACAGCCACATTACAGACTCTCCTGACACCCATCAAAGTGTAACAGTGTTCTGAAATACCATAACCCTCTTTGCTACAAATTAATTTGAATTTTGTCAGCTGAGTGGTGTAAGAATATGACCTTAAAGGGTTAACTGTACGATGGTTAAATAACTGAGCTGCTCTTGTATTGGTGAAAGAAATGTCTTTCTATGAACCAATCGCACAGTTGTGGGTACACATGTATGGCTTTCTGCAGGAGTTGTGCCACTAAAAGCAACGTGCATTTAATGTACATTGATTGTGTTCACTTTCTTCTAAACAAAAAGTATTGAGTGATACAGTGTGCAACATTTTACAAGGCGAAGGTATTTTCTGTTCATGGGATGCACTGGAATTTGGAAGTCATTCAGGTACATCTTCCCAAGGATTGTCACTCCTGCAAAAAGTCATTAATATTGATGGTACCGATGCCATGAACATGGGTGCAGGTCAAACACTGGGCTCAACAGACCATCTTTTTTTTGGAATGAGAAGCTTAGCATATGGCTTTTTTACCTTCTGTATGTCACCATACTTTAATAATGCTTCACATCTGTGGTAGAGATGTGATCAGGCCAACAAACATGTTCTAGCCATTGTAAGGTTTTCAGTTTCATGCAGTATCTGAGCATACCAAATGTAATACTTCCTGAATAAAAATTCCCCGCTAGAGAGAAATCATTGAGGAGGGTTGCTTGGAAGCAATATTAGGGATTCTTCCATATTATTTACGCTAAAAGAAATGCGTTACTTAGCTGTAACTGCAGTTATCCAGTATTGGTATCTTTCATAGATTCACATGCCTGAATCATTCCCTGTCGTCGGGGTGGGAGTCCCCGGTATATAAAATAGTAATGTCCTAAAGAGATATATATATATATATATATATACTAATAGGCCGGAGGCCTCACATTAGTAACCTATCTGAGTCCTTTTGTAAAAAAGGACCAAACTTTGGCCAGGAGCCAATCAGCTACTACCACCCTCTAGAACCGTCCTGGAAGGAGCCCTAGTCCCTCATATTTTCGTAAGCACAGTGCTAAGTAGTACCTACTGAGAGAACCAAGGTGAGCCCTTCCAGGGGAGGCGGGTGGGTTGCATGTGAATCTATGAAAGATACCAATACTGGATAACTGCAGTTACAGGTAAGTAACGCATTTCTTATCCAGTATTATGGGTATCTTTCATAGACTCACATCCCTGAATCAGAGTAGCGAGTAGTAGACAGCACATTTCGCATAACATAGTATGTAAGACACCTGATAATAACTTATCAATAGTGCAACAAAAGAAACTGCAAACAGAAGCAGGATAAGAAATGTGCAATCACTAAATCGGAAAGGTGGGATGAAAAGAAGAAGGCTCACCTCTAATGGAATAGATGACGGAGTACCGCCTGTCCCACTGTTGCATCCTTCATAAGTTCAGAATCCAAGCAGTAGTGCTTGGTGAACGTATGTGGTGTCTTCCATGTCGCCGCTCTGCAAATGTCGACAATGGGCACCCCAGAAAAGAGCGCCATCGAGGTGGAAACCGCTCTAGTGGAATGAGCCCGAACTTTGGCGGGCAGAGGATGACCCGCCTGTTGGTGGCAGAAGGCGATAGCTGCAGAGATCCATCTTGAAATGCTCTGCTTTGTCAATGGTAGGCCTTTCCTGGGCCTGCTGAAGGCAATAAATAATTGGTTGGATTTGCGAAATTGTGCCGTTCTATGAAGGTAGAATTTCAGACATCTCTTCAGATCCAAGGAATGTAGAGATCTTTCCCCTGTTGAAGATGGATTAGGGAAGAAACATTTTTATTTGTATTTATTTATTTTAGTTCATTTGTATAGCGCAACAGCTACCCAGCAAAGGGTTTCCCGGCGCTGATAATCCAATGATTTGATTGATTCAGATCTTTAGATGTTAAACAGCCAGGTTTTCAAGGCCTTCCTGAATTTCATGTAACTTATTTCATTCCGTAGTGTCAGCGGGAGATTATTCCAGAGTGAAGGTCCGAGAAATGAAAACGATTTGCCTCCCATTCGTGCTAACCTGATTTTTGGGATCACAAAGTGGTTAGCCGTGGCTGATCGAAGGATTCGAGATGGGCGGTATGGATGGACAAGATTTTGTAAATACTTTGGGGCATTGTTAGTGAAGATCTTATGCATAAAGCATAGGGATTTAAACTTAACCCGATTCTCGATTTTCAGCCAGTGCAATTCCCGGATGTATTTGGAGGTTGGTGTAGAGATGGGAATTTTACACAGTAGTCTCGCGGCTGAATTTTGCACTGTCTGTAATCGGCGGGTTGTAGCCTTGTTGGCCCCTAAGTATAGCACATTGCCATAATCCAGTCTAGAGGTTATTAGAGCATTGATGACTGTTTTCTGAGTGTGTTTAGGCAGCATCCAAAGAATTTTTTTTAACCACTTTAATATTGCAAAGCAGGTGGCTGAGGTCTTCACAGCTTGCTGGTTAAGATTGAGCGACTCATCAATGATGACACCTAGGTTACGGGCCGATTTAACTGGGACCGGAGGGGTACCCATTTCAGCTGGCCAATGTTGGGGTCCCCAAAGCTCTTTGTTCTTACCTAGGACAAGTAGCTCGGTCTTCTCACCGTTGAGTTTGAGAAAAAATTTTCTCATCCATTCAGCAATCTTGCTTAGTCCGAGTTTTAATAGAGATGGGTTGTCAGACTCCGAGGATGATAAAGAGAAGATGAGCTGAGAGTCATCAGCGTAGGAGAACATGAGTAGACCAGTCTCTTCAACTATTTCGGCCAGCGGGCTCATATAAATATTAAAAAGCAACGGGCTCAAGATAGAGCCCTGCGGTACTCCATGTCTGAAAGTCATAATATCAGAGTAGGCGGATTGGGAGAAGACTTGGAATGTACGCTGTTCCAGCAGGGATTTAATCCAGTTACGGGCTGCGCCACGGATGCCTATGGCATGAAGTGTTTGTGCAAGGACGGAGTGAGACACAGTGTCAAATGCTGCACTGAGGTCGAGCAGCACCAAAGCTACAGTTTCTCCCCGGTCCAGCATTAGACGGATGTTTTCGGTTACGCCTAGCAAGGTCGTTTCCGTAGAGAAACCTGTACGGAATCCTGATTGATGGAGGGGGAGTAAATCATGGGCGGTTATGAAGTCAGTAAGAGACCTATGAATATGTTTTTCTAATATTTTTGCAAAGGTGGGCAGCAGAGAGATAGGTCTGAAGTTGGAGGGGAGATTAGGATCTGCTCCCATTTTTTTTAGCAGCGGATGAATCATTGCGTGCTTCCACTCATTCGGTACAGTTTCTTCCTGCAAGGAAGTGTTGAGGAGATTGGTGATTATGTCTAAGGCCCCATTACTGAGTTTTTTTAGAACTGAACAAGGTAGTGGGTCTTTGGGCGAGCCAGATTTAATGGTATCTAGTAGTTCGCGGACCATATCGAGGCTAAGCTTCGGCCAGTTGTTAAGTATAGCGGAAGATGCCTTATCAGGATGGAGCGGGTAAACAGGAAGGGCTGCCTCAGCCGAGGTAATGGAATCTGAAAAGTCAGCTTTTAGGCTAGGATATGGAATAATGGACAAGGTCTGGTGAGTTTTGTCAAGGTCATTAGTGGCTTGATCTATATCCTGATGTATTTTGTCCACTTTGTCGACGAAGAAGGCCGCTAGTGAATCACATTGTGATTTATTGAGGTCAAGCGGAGATTGTGTTGTGAGAGAGCCAGCCAATTCTCTCACTATTTTGAAGAGTGTTTTGGATTGAACTAGGGCTTCAGTTATTTTAGTGCATGCATGTTCAGCTTTAGCTCTACCACATAGCTTTTGGTAGTTGGTTAATTTAATTTTGTAGGCTAATTTGGCATCTGGAGAGTAGGTCTTCCTCCATTGCCGTTCCGCATTTTTGCAGTTGCTTTTTTCCTACTTTAAAACCTCGGTGAACCAAGGGGCGGGAGGGCGGTGGGTATTTTGTTTTAATTTTGTTTTCGGCAAGGAGGAGTCGATAGCTTCCGTGAGCCAATTTTGTACGGTTGTCGAGAAATCTTGTACAGTTGACTTTGTACAGGGAAAATGGCCTTCTAGAAAGGAGTTAAGCTTTTCCATATCAAGCTTTTTCCATTTTCTGATAAGTTGTGTAGGTCTTTGTGCATGCTCCTTATTGGAGAGCTTTATCAGAAGTGAAAATTTAATCAGAAAATGATCTGACCAGGGTACGGGTAAAGCAGGGTATATAGAGATGTCCTTTAAGTTGGAAAAGATGGGGTCCAACAAATGACCGGCTCTATGTGTGGGTCCGGAATTCTTTAAGATCAAATTAAGGGACGCTAGATCCGTTATGAAATCGTTAGCAATTAAACAGTCCTTATTTTCCAAATGTATGTTCAAATCACCCATGATGGTAAAGTTCGCCATTTTCATAACTAGGGGGCCCAACAATTCTAGCAGTTTTGGTAGCCATTTGGAGGTAGTCCCCGGAGGCCTGTAAATAAGTGCTCCAGAAAAGGTAAAGTTAGGTGTTAGTGAAAGTTTGAAGATTGCTCCTTCGCAACCATCACACGGGAGTTTGCTAAATTCACAATTATAACCGGTTTTGAAAATAATTGCTATCCCTCCACCCAACTTCTTTTTGCGATCAAGTCTAACAATAGCATATGTATCGGGAAGAGCCATAGCTAGCTCTGGGCCCGAGCTATCCTGAAGCCATGTTTCTGTTAAGAACATGGCGTCAGGAGCCTCATCCAATAATAGATTAAAAATTTCGGTTTTATGCTTAGGTAGAGAGCGACAGTTAATGCTAAAAAATGAAAATGATTTTGAGTTGGTTATCTCATTAATCTTAAGTTTCCTGGCTTGCATGGCTCTAGTATCTACAGGGTCTATGGAAAATTGGCAACATTGGCAGACATCTTTCTCCCGGCCTGGCTTTAACAGCCTGCACGAGGGATGTCTTGTAGGTCGTAATGTCTTCAGATGTTCCGTGGTAAATGTGATGCGAGTGGGGGCAGTTACATCAGTTGGCATCGTGGTTTTAAATGGTACCTGTAGATGTTTACTATTGGATGAGGAAGGACGCGCCATAGCCCTTGGGCACGTCTGAGGCGCGGACGGGCGCAGACGGGCTGACTCTGGCGTGACTCCGGCGCTGGCGAGGCGCGTCCGCTGTACGCGTCCGCTAACGCGGAGGGCGTCCGTTTCCTTTTGTAAGGATGGCTAGAGCGTTGTCACAGCTGCCGCCTCCCACTCAATATGGCTGCCGTTGGGAATCTTCCCCTTCGACTCGGTAAACAGCCCTAAGATCGGCTGGAACCGACAAAATACAGGGAAAAGGAATCGCGGGGGCTGGGTAAGTGCAAAGTAACAATTAAAATGCTTTTTAAAATTTCGCCGTCTAAAATCAATTACATGCGCTAGTAATCAGCAGTAATTTTTACACAATTCGATTTTACTCTACCTCCCGGCTCACGCCTCAGGAGGGGTCCAGTATATTAAACAGACGTCAAAACAATGAATTTCGCGCCTGTTCTCACTGGGCTCCTTTTGTAGGGATGGCCAGAGCGCTGTCACAGCTGCCGCCTCCCACTCAATATGGCTGCCGTTGGGAATCTTCCCCTTCGACTCGGTAAACAGCCCTAAGATCGGCTGGAACCGACAAAATACAGGGAAAAGGAATCGCGGGGGCTGGGTAAGTGCAAAGTAACAATTAAAATGCTTTTTAAAATTTCGCCGTCTAAAATCAATTACATGCGCTAGTAATCAGCAGTAATTTTTACACAATTCGATTTTACTCTACCTCCCGGCTCACGCCTCAGGAGGGGTCCAGTATATTAAACAGACGTCAAAACAATGAATTTTCTCAGGAAACATCTCAGCACAATAGGTTCGTTTAGATGAAAAGCAGACAGAACCTTTGGTATGAATTTGGGGTTAGTCCGTAGAATGACTCGGTCTTGTTTGAACTGAAGGAACGGGTCCTGAATACAGAAAGCCTGTAGCTCACTCACCCTCCTTACTGACGTGAGAGCCAGCAAGAGAGCTGTTTTCCATGACACATATTTGAGATCCGCTTTATGTATCGGCTCAAAGGGCCATGTAGGTGGTAAAGGTCTCACTGGAGGATAAGTCCTGAATAAGCCTTTCAGAAACTGCTTGATCAGTCTATTCGACCATAGAGAAGCACCAGACGAAGAGCGTCTGAATCGAGATATGGCTGCCAGGTGGACCTTGATAGAGGCATGGGCCAATCCCGAGTTGGCTAGGTGAAGCAGGTAGGGCAGCAGTTGTGTCGGAGATGACGAGAACGGGTGCAGTTTGTTCGCTTTACACCATAAACAGAATCTCTTCCACTTAAGGGAATATGTCTTATTGGTACTGTCAGCCCGGGCCCGGGCTAGGACGACTCTGCAGTCCTGAGGGATATCTAAGTCCTGAAACTCTCGGAACTCAGGAGCCAAGCCGATAATCTGAGAGATGTCAGATCTGGATGCTGGACTTGCCCCTGGTTAATAGTGAGGAGATGCGGGTAAGGCCTGAAAGGAATCGGAGGCTCCAGCGATAGAAGGTGAAGTTCTGTGAACCAGTGTTGGCGTGGCCACCCCGGGGCTACCAGGATCAGGATGCAATGCTCTGCTTTCAGTTTCCAAAGGACCCTGGGGATCAGCGGAAATGGTGGGAAAGCGTAGGCAAAGACGTTGCACCATGTCATCGAAAATGCATCCCCGAGAGACCCTCTCTGGGGAAGCCAGCTTGCGTAATGTTGGCATTTTGCGTTGATCTTCGTTGCAAACAGATCCAGGTGAGGTCTGCCCCATCGGGAGAACACTGCGTTGAGGGCATGTTGGTCGAGCTCCCACTCGTGGCAGATGGAGCGTTGCCTGCTTAGAGAGTCCGCCAGGGTGTTGTCTGCTCCTGGGACGTACTCTGCCCTCAGCGAGATGTTGTGTTGGAGTAGCCACTTCCAAATCTGCTGCGATTCTTGAGACAACGTCATGGATCGAGTTCCCCCTTGCTTGTTTAAGTAGTGCATTGTGGTGGTGTTGTCCGTCCTCACAAGCACTGGGGAGTTCCTGATTCTGGGCAGGAAAGCTCGAAGAGCCAGGTATACTGCCCTCAATTCTAACAGATTGATGTGGAGCAGTTTCTCGGCTGCCAACTGTAGGAGAGTGGGGTCTGCAATCCTATGGCCACCCCAGATTTTTGCTTTTTGCTTCACTGGTTTACGACTTTCCCTGGCTGTGGGCCTGCTAATCAGACCCACAGCCTAGCTGTTCTCTCTCTAAATTGACAACCATGTACCTTAGGTGCATTTACCAATTGGTACTGGGCCACCTTATCAGTCCCTGTACAGTATACCTTCGGTATCCAGGGCATAGGTGTACCCAGGGCCTACCAGGGGCTGAAGCATGTATTATGCCACCCCTGGCTGGCCATCTAAACAGACACAACTGGCTGCACGACAGCTGGGGCAAGGTGGTGTAATCACCCTTTGCTTTAGATATAGTTACCTATACCTAAACCTAAAATGGACACATATATTCCTATCAGTCACTCCTATGGAAGGCCTTATCAATCCTGAAGGCAGAGTGCTTGGAATTATGCGAGATGGTGCTCTGGCATGAGCTGAGCCCATTTGCAGCTTGCGGAACCAAGTCCTAATAGCTGTTCCATGATAACGCTATACCATATACTCTTAAGTGCATTATAATCCTCGCGGTTAAATGCTAACTCTGGTATAACATTATCAAAACATGTCGAGTAAGGTGTCATACAATTTGGAACACTACCCCCCCTGCCAATTCTGGCGACGGGGGTAGCATTCCACCCTTCTAGAGGGACACGACATGTATGTAACTGAGAACCCCGGTTAAAGTTAACTCGAGCCTTGGCATCACAAAATGGATGCTGCCACCACAGACACAAGTCTGACCTCCTGCTGCTGGGAGTCCTTCCAGCAAGGGCGGCTTGGACAAAGGGTTTCCTGCCTTGGGAGGTGCTAGCACCACCACAGACAGGATTTTGTGTATTGGGTAGGGTAGGCTTGAAAGGAATGAGACATGCCCGGGGCACACAAGGTGTCCTGTGCATACACCGGTTCCAACCAGTTGCTGGGGCATCCCTACCCCAGCTCTGGCGGGAAGCCGGACAAAGGATTGGGGGTGTAGCCACCCCCCTTCCTGGTCCCACCCAGGGGAGGGACCTAGTCAGTAGTGCAGCCCCCTTTAGCAGGATAAAGGTAGGAGCTGGTCCCATTCCAAATCAGATTATCCTGAACATATTCTACAAGAAGAAACTCTGGACTTCGACGTTCTGCTCCCCAGAAGACTGAAGAATCTCCCTTGTGGACAAGGAGTGTCCACCCTGCACAAGCAGGCACCATCAAGCGTCCAGCGGCTTCCCTTTGTCGTCTTCCCTCGAGGATCCAGACTTCAGAGCCCGACGAGACCCGGATTCCCAGACCACTCCGACCTCAACCCACATCTGCAGCCAAGCTGAGACCCGTGGGTGCGACGAGACACGTGGGACCGTCCATCTTGTAAGAAACTGCACTTCGCTTCCAGCACGACTCCCGAGGTAAACTCGACCAAGTGCTTTGGGGACTGAGAAGCCCCAGCCCCGAGCAGCCCCTGCACCGAATATCAGCCCTCCAGCATCCACGAGATCAGCGTGGGGCCCTTCTGCTTGGTTCCTGCTCGACGCGTTGTCTGGTCACTTGCCGGCTGGCTAGTGGCCTCCTAGACGACGAACCTTTGAATTTTCACTGCTGGTCGGGTTGCTCCAGACTGGCCCTTGCTCCCTTCCAAAGAGGGGCACCCCGGACTCTCCTAGTCCGCACCAGACGCTTTCTTCACTCACCGCGTGGGTTGCCTTTGCCAAGGCCTGTTGACGCCGATTCCGGATCCAACACCGCCGACAGCGAGAGCCTGCGTGGGACAGCTCGTGCCTCCATCCTGGTCGTCGAAGACACCTCCTGGTCCACGTGGCTGCAGAGTCAAGCTTCCACTCTTCACCTGAACACGACGACGACATCTGGTTCCTTCCTGGTTCCACCCCAGTCACTGGCTAGTGACTGAACATTGTCCCCTCTGCTATCAGGTCTCCTTCTTCAACAATCCACCCTTGGATTGCACCGGACATCTTCCTCCTGGTCGCCTGCAGCATCTTTTCTTTCAGGCTCCATTGACTTCAACGCGAGAACCCAACGCACTTTGAACCCTATGCACCCGCGGCCCGTGGGTGAGGTAACAAGAGCATTTCGGTGCTCAAGGGTAGTTTAACTGTCCTAGTTTCCAGTTCCACAGTCGTTTTAGTCCTACCTAGTCAGGATTGTCCGTACTCACCTTTTTCTTGAACAGTACTGTCTATAGACGTTGTTACGCATCTCGCGTGTGAGTTCACACTCTGCACACGCGTTCCATGGGCCTCCTATTACTTACCTAGTGTTAGGGTAGGGTGATCCCAACGATCCTACAGCCTCTGGACAGCTCCATTCCTTCTATTGACTTTCACATTCCACTTACTTAGTATATGGTTTGTCGTGCCCCTAGGGCCCCATTGTGATTTCGTGCAACTTATCATATTTTTCTTAAGAGATTGTCATGTGCTTAGCCCTCTGACCTCATAAAGAGTTCAGAGATGTTTGTTATTAATAAATATACTGTTTATTTTCATAACAACCTGTGTGGTGTCCTTTCATCTGGTATTCAAGGGGTTATATTGTGGTAAATCAGCTGGCTTCACATGCCAAAAGAGTTTAGCCTAAGACTGCTTTGTCCATGCTACCATTAGGATAGCTGGTCTATAAGGTTGACTTACAACCAATCACCATAAGGGTTGCTTGGACTGATACAAGGTGATCACTAGAACTAGTGAGCATCATATATCAGGCCAACTTCTCACACCAACCACTGACCATGTATCTGAAGTTCCTGCAGGAACACACCCCATCCTTCCAATGATGCATCTGTTGTTATCACGTGTGGGGAGATTGGAAGCAGAAATGGAAGGCCCTGGTTCAGGTTTTTTATTTGAAGCCACCAGTGCAGGGCCTTTACCATGAACGGGGTGATCCTGAGTCGATCGTCGAAGGATCCCGTACTTTGAATCCTCTGAACTGATAATGCCTCCTGTAAGGGACGCATACGGAGGCGGCAGTGTGGAATTAGGAGGATGTTGGATGACATCATTCCTAGCAGTGACTTGAAAAGTCGCACTTTGATGGTCTTTTTGAGCTGAATGTGTGATGCCAGCGACCTTAGTTTGTCCTGACGTTCCTGTGACGGAAAGGCCTTTTCTGACGTGTGTCCAGAATTGCTCCCAGGAAAGTGAGGCGTTGAGAGGGCCGCAGTACTGACTTTTCCTGATTGAGTGTAAGTCCTAGACTCTCGAAGAGCTGAAGACAGGCGTTGGAGGACCTGTTCACACCTTCTAGAGTGGGAGACTTGATGAGCCAGTCGTCCAGGTAGGGGAATACCTGGTGATGCTGCTGGCGAAGGTAGGCTGCCACTGGAGATAGGCATTTTGTAAAAATGCGTGGCGCCGACTTTAGGCCGAATGGCAACACTCTGAACTGGTAATGTCTGCCCGCCACAGTGAACCTTAAGAATTGGCGGTGACTTTTGTGGATGAGAATGTGGAAATAGGCGTCCTGGAGGTCTAAGGACACCATGAAGTCCCTGGAATTGAGTAGTTGCAACACCTCTTGAATGGATACCATACGGAACGATTGTTTTTTGAGGTATGAGTTGAGGTTCCTTAGATCCAGTATAGGTCTCCATTTCTTCTCCTTCTTTCGTATTGTAGTGTAGTTCCTATTATCCCAATAGGCTCTGCGCATTGGAATAATACCTTCAATAGTATAGGCCTAGACCAGACGTTAACTAGGTCTTCTATTGTCGATATTAGACTTAAAGTTTTGGGTTTGCCAGCTAGCTCAGAGTTCACTAGAAACTTTCTCGAATAGGCAAGGAGGAGTTGAACCTCCCTGGATAGACAAGAAGGGATTTAGTTTCTGACAACCATAGAACATGACAACTTTGCTCTCCCTAATCAAGAGTGTATCTCTAGAGTCGTGTGAAAACAAAAGACAACTTATTTTACTCAGTCAGTACGTGCATTCTTAGTCTCACCAGATTGTAGAGAAAAGGAAGAGACGGGCGTGTTCAATAAAAGATGGTATTTATTGATCAGTCTCTTTTCTCATACAAGAGAAATGGATCGATATTATCGCAATACTTATGGTTAAGTAAAGTGCATACAATAAAAGCAGAAGTATAAAATAATACTGTAAAAACATTTATATGGTTTCTAAGCCATAAGGTGGTTTAAAATTGATAAAATAGATACATACACATATATATTTGACTAATCGTACTCAACTGGTGTTTCTACCTACGCCTACCCCAGTGTACCTGACCTAAGCCTAATACGTGGGCGGGAATAGAAAGTAGCAGTTTAAGTTAAGTTTGTTTTGCCAAGTGACTGACTCAAGAAGTCTCTGCAAGGGGTTATTCAGTTCTGTACCTGGAATCTAGGATGAATGAGGGATGGTATCTCTCGTCTCTGGTCTCGATATTCCAGGCTGCCTGCGAGGGCTACCCGGAAGCGCCGGAGCTGGATTTCTCGGCAGGAGAAAGCAGCGTCTCGTTCTCAGCGCGTCAGGAAGGCGGGGCTGCGCCAGCGGAGTCTGCTCTGCTCTGGGCTTCGGCAAGTCTGGCTGCTCCGATCTCGTCACCACCGCGTGTGTTTGCTTAAGGCAATATCGGTAATATTTATACCTGTAAGGTGCCGAGATTGACGTAAGGATGGACATAGATACGTCAATAAGGATGTCATACGAGCTGGTCGTTAGCACATTCTTTTGCCGAAGTTCTCGGTGAAATCAAAACAATGGCCGCAGGGTTTTTCCCAGGTTGTCATAGGTTTGATTTGTTTTGAGAACTCCGTATGCCTTATCAGGGGCTGGAGGAATATTGCTTGTCTAATTAGATGGCAAGCGTTATGACCTAATCAGATAACACGTTCCTGTGCCGTGGTGTGGCTTCATCAGATAACGGTTTCTGCATCATGGGATGGCTGCTAGTTAACTTGTTAACCAGAACAGGGTCAGGAATAGGGGGATCGATACAGAACCTATAAGAATACATCACAGTATCACGAAGAACCGTGAGTAGAATCCTTTCCCTCTCTGACCTCTTGGAACTCTTTCTACGGTTCCTTTTTGAAGCATTAGTGAGAGTTCCGCTTGAAGAAGATGAAGATTCTTATGGGGCATGGAGGGTTCGAAGGAGGAGTGTCCACAAACTCCAGAGTGTGCCCGAACCGAACCAGTTGGAGAACCCAACGATCCGTAGTTATTTTTTGCCAATTGTGGAAGAAGTTGGAAATTTGTCCTCCAACTACGTAACATGGAGAAGAAGCGGAGGCCTGTTGGAGAAAGAAGTCACTGTCTTCTAGGGGGATCTTTCTGCCCTCCTCTCCCTCGAAAGGAGGACTTATTGTAAGAAGACTGGCCTTGTTGCTGCCTCTGTTGGTATTGAGGCTTGTATTGCTGGGACGATACATAGGAGGATTTGTACCCTTGGTATCCACCTCTTGTTTTCTGGCCTCTTCCTCTGGAGCCCCGAAAGGAAGTATTCTTGTACTGGAGTGTTCCCAGGGATCTTGCTGTTTCGGTATCTTTCTTGATACCCTGGAGCATCTCGTCTATATGCTTCCCGAAGAGAAGCTCGCCGTCGAACGGCATGTCCAGCACCTTGGCTTGGACATCTGGCCGGAAAGATGTAGCTTTCAGCCAGCCTTGGCGCCTAAGGACAGCCGCTCCCGCCAGCTGGCGAAATCCTGTTGAGGCGATATCCATCGCCACATCAATAATCTCCGAGGCGGACCGCTTCTCCTTCAAGGAGGATTTTCTTGACCTCTTCTTTCTGGTCCTCTGGCAGTGTGCCTAGGTATGGGGCTACATCTGCCCACATCTGGAGATTGTAGCGTCCCAAGAGCGCAAGCGAGTTTGCCGCTCTGACGTTAATGGCCGACATCGACGAAAACCTTTTCCCGATGTTATCAAGTTTACGGCCTTCCTTGTCCGGAGGCGCAGTCAGTGCGGCAGCTGGGCTGTTGGATTTCCGCTGCACGGCCAGTGTGATCACCGAGTCCGGATTAGTATGGCCTGAAAGGCATGCCGGTGCCTTGTATTTCTTATCAAGCCTGGCCGGCACTGGAAGTAGAGATGAGGGGTTTTGCATTATCTTTAATCCCTGGTCCCAGATGTGGTCAATATTCGGGATTGACCGGACCGTCTTCTTGAATGGCTCCTTAAAGTCGTATAAGAAGCAGTCCTGAGGTTGAGTGGTCATTTCTATTTTGAACCTAGCTGCTGCTCGTTCTATAATATTGTGAAACCCCCCGATGTCTTCTGGAGGGGAGTCCGCCTGTGCCTGGTCTGGGGAAGCTGGATGTGAGATGACGTATTTGTTCCACTCGTCATCCTGTATTCCTCCCTCTTCCTGTTGACCCTCCTCATCTTCTTCCACTGCTTCCTCTTCATCTTAAGATTGTTGCGGAGGCAGAGATACCGGATCTGGGGTAATCACCAGTGAAGGTGGTCTATGGCGAGGAGGAGGAGCTGATGACACGGTTTGAGGTGGCACCACTGGAGGAGGCGGAGTAGGTGGGAACCGCTGTTTGTAGTCCGCTATACGGAATTGGAGGTACGTTACAATTGCAGCCGGAAGGCACACCATAGGCTGTGAAGGAGGAGGCGAATGATATTCCTCTTGATATGGAATTTCTTCCTGATCCATATCTTCGTAGTCCGAACTCTCGTGTACCATAACAAGTAGCTGAGATGGGCTTGTTGCAGCTGGGAACATGGCGCCATCATCATAGTCCTCAGTCTCCAGTAAATTGGCCGGCGGCAGTGGCTGGACTCTGCTAGGAGACGTCGCTTCTGGCATCAGCGTATGCGTTGATACCCTGAAGTGTGTATAGGTATACTTTAGCTTGGGAGAGCCCTCCGTCGACGGGGTGGTCGTCGACGGTGAGAAATTGACAGCCACCGCGGACTTTTCTGTCGTCTTCACTGACGACGATGTCGTCGACGGTATCGTCGTCGATGGTGGTTTCTTCGTCGACGGCAGTGTTGACGTCTTCTTCGACGGTCCTGTCGTCGACGGCTTCATCGACGGTCCAGTCGTCGACGGCTTCGTCGACGCTAGTGTCGACGTCGATGGCTTCGTCGTCGATGACCTCGTCGACGAGGTGGTCGTCGACGCAGATGGGAATTTCGTCGACGACGATGGCTTCGGCGACGAAGGAGCTGTCGTCAACGGAGGCGTCATCGACGATCTTTTGACAGGAATAGTAGATGTTATAGACCTACCCGACGACGACGAAGATGAAGTAGATGTCATCAAGGTGGTGAAGGCAGAAGCTGTCGACGTAGAGATGGTGACTGTCGACGCTGTGACAGGCATGGCAGAAGACACTAGTGCGGGCTTTTTGAAGGTTGTTTCCTGAGTAGAAGTCTTCACTGCCATGGTTTTAGGACGACCCTCTGAAGACTTAGGCGTCTTCTTTTGAGGAGGCATATTAGACGGACCTAGAGATGTCTGTCTCGGCCTTTTTGAAGAGGAGTGTGAGCTCCTAAAGGAACACTCGCTCTCACCTGAGGAGACTACTTGATCCTTGTCCCTCAGCCTCTGAAGACATAGAAGCAGGCGTCCCTCTCTGTCTTTTAGAGTCTTGACAGAGAAAGTGCGGCAGACCTTACAGTCCTTGGCAGAATGGTCAGGGTAGAGACAGTAGAGGCAGTCTTCATGTTTGTCATCTACATGCAGTCTCAGCTTCTTACACGAGGCACAAGGTCTAAAGAGCCCTTTTTTAGGAGTGGTAGACATAGTAGACTCTAGCCCTCCTTCACAAGAGTAAGTATCAAGAGAAAAATATGGATTAAATCCAAAAATACCAGAAACCTGAGCAGAGCTCAGTGGAGACTCCCTTAGCACGACGTGCGGTAGAAAATCTGAGGGACTAGGGCTCCTTCCAGGAAGGTTCTAGAGGGTGGTAGTAGCTGATTGGCTCCTGGCCAAAGTTTGGTCCTTTTTTACAAAAGGACTCAGATAGGTTACTAATGTGAGGCCTCCGGCCTATTAGTATATATATATATATATGTCTTTAGGACATTACTATTTTATATACCGGGGACTCCCACCCCGACGACGGGGAATGATTCAGGCATGTGAATCTATGAAAGATACCCATAATACTGGATAAGGATAGGTACTGAATCAGAGCATACTGTTGCTAAGAAATGGCTAATTGCTGAATGTTACAGACTGGCCTATGGTTTCTGCTAACCAGTGCTTTATACCTGGAGGAGTGCAGGAAGTGGGTGAAACCATGTGAAAGGGCACTGCTGTAATAATTCCAAGAATGCTACCATTTTGTTTTTTTCTAAGCAATGAATCCTTCTGATGAGAAATGCTCATGTTAATTTGTGAGTTTGGACCTCTGGCTGGGACTATGAAATGCATACCTAAAAGTGTCTGTGCAGAACTAAGTCACCTGTTAGAAGCTTGGTAGCTGGGATAGGGAAGCAGTCGACAAAGACAGTTCCCAACACAAGAATGCAACGGCAATGAAGAACAGCTGCTGCAAAAAAGTCGGAGCCATGATGCGTATTCATTAAACCTTTACGTTTATGGTATAACCTACCATGTATGAAGAAAGTGGAGGAGGGGGGAAAACCAGCAGACAACCTATTAACATAAAAAAAGGTATCTGTGACGAAAAACACTTTAGGAAAGGGTTGAGAAGAAGAAAACCAGATTGAAACACGTGCAGTGAGACTCCGCTGTGACTTTGTTTCACTCTCAAAGTGAAGGAGCAGAGGCGCTTATAAGCGCCTCCCCTGCACACCAATGTCCATTTCATTCCTTACTCTTACTTGCCCTTTGACAGAGCATAAAACAATTTGGGGCACCACTGTCCAGAGTTCCTTCTGGGTGGTAACCAAAGGCAAGTAACTTGTTGATTTGGTGATATTTCTAACCCCAGATTCCTCACCCTTACGGTACTAAAACAGTATGTCCCAAAGTGGATGGTTTGTGAAGTGGGCTCCTACCAGAAAGTCCTACAGACTGAACTGGAAAAAATGCCCTTCCAGTTAGACCTGGCTGACAGGGCAGTGATGCTTTGTGAACATGTGGACTGGTACGTTACAGCCTGACAGATGTCCAGGTGGCGTAGTGACCCAAAAAATTGATTCTACCCAGATCTGTGACTGGGGGTGAATGTTTGATTTCTTCAGCAGTCTCTTTATCTGTTCTTATTGCTTTTGTCACACAAGTTGGAAGGGTATGCCCAGACATGGGCCCCATGCTCATGGTGCAACGGAATATAAGCTAGCCTGGTTGATAAGGGGTGATACATCAAAACCGTTTAGTAGGATGCTTGTCTTCGGTCCAGGGAGGACCTGGCAGTTCAGGCTAGTCTGTTCCCATGCTGAGCAGGGTCAACACTGATCTGCATATGGATGGGTCCAAACTGGGGTAGCATGGTGAGCAAAAAGACTAGATTAAACCCATATCTGTGACTGGGGGTGAATGTTTTATATGTTCAGAATTCCGTACAACATCTGTTCTTTTGGCTGATGTCCAGGATAGGCACTCGACGTGTTAATGATGTGGTGGTAGTCTTGGCCCTAGTGGAATGGACCCACAGTTCCTTCTGGAGCCTGCTTTTTGGCAAAGGCATAGCAAATCTTTATACAAAGTAATACCAACCTTGATAAAGTCCTGTTCTGCTCTGATTAACCTTACCTTTCTGAATTCAAGTCAATGGATTCTCTCTTCCTCGTCAGAAGGGTGAGGCAGGGTTAAAAACTTTGGGAGATTGATGGAATGAACTATGTGAAAAGATTCACAACTTTCAGCAAGAAGGCCACACTGGTCTTAAGGACCAGTTTGTATGGGAAGAATGAGGTGTAGAGCAGTTGCACTAAAAACCACTGGAGCTCACTCATGAAGTGGGCTGAAGCGATTGTGATGAGGAAGAAAGCCACTAGAGTCAAAAGACGCAACAAGCAACTGTGCACTGCATCAAAGAGAATATACAGGTAAAGTCAAGACCAAGTCAGACTCACAATGGCATCACTAACTGTTTCGGAGGGAATATACTTATCAAACCTTTTATAATCCTCATTACAACAGGTCATATAAACAACGAAGATTGGTCTGGTAAACGCAAAAAGTCTTACAGTTCCGACAAATTACCCTAAATAGTGTCCACTGCAAATCTTTGCTGCGCCACAGTGAACACAAACAATTAAGCACCCAACAGTTTGGTTCATAATGGGCCTCCATTGTAGACTCCACCTTAGGCCACAAATGTCTCCACACGTGGCAAAAATTGGCTTTGTAGACAGATACTGCATAGCAAGGATAACATCCACACCCTCAGGAGGTAGATCGGATATAGTACACTGCGACTGCTTAATCTCCACTCATAGAGACAGATAATGATGCACAGAATTTCCGGGTACCACACTCTCCTGGCCCTACCAGAGACCACTAGGATGAATTAGGCTTGGTCGTTCCTGATTCTCTGAAGAGGAAAGGCAACAGCAGCAGGGTGTACAGGAGTCCTACACTTGACTTTAGCCAGAATGAGCCTCCCAGAGACAGCCTCCAGCATGTAACAGTTTTTACACCGTGCTTTCGCAATGATGGAGAAAAGATACAGCCAGCGTTCTCCCATTGTTGAAAGATGTCCTGCACCACCTTTGGTAGTAACCACCATTCATGACCTGCTGACGACTGAGTTTGTACCCCACCATGTGATTCACAAATTGAGAGGTGCTCTGAAGCCTGAGCCTACACAAGCGATGTAGAGCTTCTTGGCACAGGACCTTACTCTGCCCGCTTCTTGCCATACCACATGGCGGTGTTGTTGTCAGTAAGAAACTTTACCAGTCTCCCCTTAATGAATGATCGCAAACCCTTCAACGCCAGACAGATGGCCCACAGTTACAACAGATTGGTGTGGAGTCGAGACAGACCAGAGTACTCTAATCACCTCAGCCACATAACCTCCCAAATCCAGCAGCATCCATCACCTGTGAGGCTACAACGTCAAGATCGTAGCCTGAATGTCCTGGATTTATCGTGACAGAGGGAAGGCTCAGAACAGCATCATACACAAGGTGGTTCCCATGGAGGGTGTGGAAAAGTAAATTTTGCCATGTTCAGTGTCCCTACGTGTCCCCCATCTTATGCTATGTGTGCATGATTAATATGCATATGTATTCCCCATGTTCGATTAAAGACGCAATTACAGTTGTGTCCATTTCTAGTATGCCAGTTTCCAGTTCTCGTGAAAGCTACGAGTATTAGGCCTATGTAAAGTTACGTTGCCACGTTTCTCAGTGTGCACGTTATTTCATTGAAAAGTCCCCGTTTCTAGGCCTCAAAAGGGCCCGGACACCAGATTCAGCTCCTGTCTCCTGAACCCTCGCTGAGGAGCGATACAGCCCCCACCTGTATCCTCGACCCTTCACTTACTTCCTGCCTCACAGTGCCCGGCTCGGCCTGGCTCTGCCTACGAGTCTGCCAAGAGTATGTTATGATTCTAGTTATCAGTCCAGCCCTCCTTCTCTGCATTCCTAAGCTACTGAATCGCATCAATAGTTTCCGTCATTGTCTAGCCTTTACGTCTCCATGCAGGAGAAATACTGTATTATTGGTCATTTAATATTCCTCAGCACGCACTACATGTAGAATAATGCATGCTCCAGTCTTAGAGTCTGTTAGCCTCTCCCCTCCTGACTCTTAGTTTATATCAACATGTCCTCTAAACATTAGATACTAGATAGGGTTTAGGTACATGTCGCCCTGACTCTCCAGACTTCAGTCTCTACTCCTAGCGCAGAGTTCATAGCCCCCAGCTTCTCCTAGTAACACGTCATTGTCAGTTTGCGCGCACCATTAGGTTAGAGGTCCCGGCTCCTTAGGTAGCCCCCTCCATGTTTCCGCCCCATTTATGACATATTCTGTTACGTTTACATCACATGTCTATGTATACGCCTCCTGTTACACCCACTTTCACCCTTATCTTTCGCGACTGCTATTGACCACACCCACTGCTCCGCCTACTGTATTCACTGAAATGCAACTGTTTTAGTATATATGCTTGTGCACTGTTATTAAATGTTACCCCATTCCCTTACGCCGATTCCTTTTCCCCTAGCGCGCTCATTCCCTGTCCCCCCTGCAGGGCCCTGCCATCCTGTTCCCGTGCAGGTTGTCCTGTTCCTGTCCTTTTATGCTGTATTAAACCTGCAAACTCCTACTACCTCGAATCTTGACTCTTATTTATTGAGCTATCTGTTATTACTATGTCCAGTCAAACCTAGATCCGGTATTATTTATTTATATACCACAAGGGAAGCCTTTGAGAAAGAGTCAAGTGCGATTATGGCACGTTAGTCATGAACCCCAACAATGTTAGGAAGTTGTGGTCATCTGGAGATTGTCCAAGCCTGACTGGCAAGCCAGCTTCAATAGCCAGTCGCCGAGGGTAAGGAAAAGTGAAATCCCCACCCTCCGAAGATGTGCTGAAACCAATGCCTTCACTTGTGCTGAGGGGCATTGGTGAGGCCAAAGGGAAGGACAGCAATTTGAAAATGTTTTTGGCATGCCATTATGCACAGATAATGTTGGGACTGCAGGATAGGCACATGAAAATACACATCCTGCAGGTTCAAGGTCTCCATCTAGTCAGCCGAATGTGTGGCATTTTGTAAATGTCCTTCGGCAGAAGGGCTTCCAGATGGCAAAGATCTAAAATAGAATGAAGGCCTTTGTTCTTCAGCACAGGAAATAGTGGCAGTAACAAACAGACCCTATTTCAAAATACGGTACTTACTCTATGGTGCCTTTGACGTATCGAGCTTGCACCTCTGGCAAGAAGATGGAGCAGTGCTCCTCTGAAAGTCACTCTGATGTAGGCGGAAGACGCAGTGGGACAGGAAGAAATGCAAATGCAGAGCCTTCTTGAATGATCAAGAGGATTCATCTGCTGTATGTGTTAGCTTGCCACAGTCTGTGTATTTCTGCCTCCCACAGGATATTCGATTCTGTCTTCTGCAGGATAGTACTTCTGTGCTATTGGTAAACTAAAGCTGCATGGAAGCGGACGCCACAGGGGTGATGAACTGAGAAGGCTGCTGATCTTGGTGACTTGCACATTATCTGTCTGGTCCCAGTCCCTAGCCATGAATGGGTTGAGGGAACTGCAGTGGGGGTGGTTGGACCTTAAAGTTAGGTTACTTACCTGTAATCCTAATACTCTTCCAGAGGTATCCTAATCATGGTCAAGAAGCGAATATTAACGCCCATGTGAGGCGACCCAGGAGTACAAAAAAAAAAAAAACTATATATATATATATCTGTATGTAACTGTAGGAAGGTTGATCCCTGACTATGGTTGCCCCCAACTTTTTGCCTGGTGTTTTGCTGGTTTTCTGACTTAGTTGACCTGGGGCCCTGCTATTCAGGACCCCAGGCCTACTGCTCTCTCTGTAAAATGGATTCCATGTACCTTAGGTACATATCTAAATTGGATACTGAGTCACCTTATCAGTCCCTGTACAGTGTACCTTAGGTACCCAGGGCATAGGTGTACCCAGGGCCTACCAGGGGCTGCAGCATGTATTATGCCACCCCTGGATGGCCATCCAAATCTGACACAACTGGCTGCTTGACAGCTGGGGCAAGGTGGTGTAATCACCCTTTGCTTTAGATATAGTATACCTATATCTAACCCTAAAAATGGACACACAGATCTCCTATCAGTCACTCCTATGGCAGGCCTTAACAATCCTGAAGGCAGAGTGCTTGGAATCGTGTGAGACGGTGCTCTGGCATGAGCTGAGCCTGTCTGCGGCTTTCGGGATCCATCCCTTAGCCGCTTCCATGATATCGCATACCATATACTCTTAAGTGCATTATAATCCTCGCGGTTATATGCCAACTCTGGTATCGCTTTATCAAAACATGTCGAGTAAGGTGTCATACGAATTGGAATACTAACCCCTCGCCAATTCTGGCGACGGGGTTAGCATTCCACCCTTCTAGAGGGACACGACATGTATGTAACCCCTAACCCCGGTTAAAGTCAGACAGAGCCTTAGCATCCACAAAATGGATGCTGCCACCGAGACACAAGTCTGCCCTCCTGCTGCTGGGAGTCCTCCCAGAGCAGGAGATAAGGACAAAGGGTTTCCTGCCAGGGGCGGTGCCAGCACCGTCCCAGACAGGGTTTTGTGTATTGTAGGTAGGCAGGGCTTTAGAGGAAGGTGACTGCACGTGGCACCCCGGTGCTCACTGTGCATAGGCTGGCTGGAACCAGTTCCAGGGTCACTCCAGACCCTGTGCTGGGGAAAAGCCCGCCAAGGAAGTGGGTGTAACCACCCCCCTCCTAGTCCCACCCATAGGGCAGGACTTAGTCGCGTGCCAGCCCCCTTTTACAGGATAAAGGTAGGAACTGGCCCCCTTCCAAATCAGATCATCTTTGAATCCTGAAACTACTTTCTGCGAAAGGAACTCAAGACTTCTTCCTAAGATTTCTCCCTTGTGACTAAGGAGTAGTCACCCTGCACCAGCAGGCACCATCTAAGAACACTGCGGTCTGCTGCAAGTCCTTCCTCCGGAATCCGACTGCCCAGCTCGACGAGAACCGGCTTCCCTGGCACCTCTGACCTCTACCCACCTCTACAGCCCAGCTGAGAACCGTGGGTGCGACGAGACCTCAAGGGACCGGCCATCTGCAAGACTGCACGACTTCTTTCCAGCAAGCCCGCCGAGTGAATTCCTGGTGAGTGCTTTGGGGTCCGAGAAGCCCCCACCCTGAGCAGCTCCAGCACCGAAGAGCAGCCCCCCAGCATCTCCACGATCTGCGTGGGGCCCTTCTGCTTTTTGCTGCTCACCGCGTTGTTTGGCTACTAGCCCGCTGGCTTGTGGCCTTCCTGACGACGCCCGACGACATTTCTGCTGCTGGTCTGGTTGCTCCAGACTGGCCCTTGCTCCCTTCCCAAAGAGGAGCCCCCCGGACCCTCCTGGTCCCCTAAAGACGCCATTTTGAGTCCACCGCGTGGGCTTGAATTAGCCAAGGCTTGTTGCCCAATCCTGGGTAACTTCGACGCCGACAACTTCATCCTTAGTGGGACAGCTCGCACCTCCATCCTGGTCGCCGACAACGCCTCCTGGTCCGAGAGACTGCAGAGCCCAGCAGCGCCCACTCACCTGACTGCGGTGACTTCGCCCGGTGCCATCCTGGTGCCCACTTAATCACTGGCTAGTGATTCAAGAACTTGGTCCCCTCTGCTTTCAGGTTTTCTTCTTCCTTGATCCAGGCTTGGATCCATCGAACTTTTCTTCACTGGTCGCCTGCCAGCAACTTCTTCCTTCCAGGCTCCTGGTCCGACAACGAGATCCCCGACGTCTTTTCAGACCTATGCAGCTGCAGCCCCTGGGCTAGGTAACTTCGGCACTCCGGTGTCCCAGCATAGCCTCACTATTCAAGGGTCAGGATCCACTGTCTTTTTCTTCCCACCAGGTCGGGTTCGCCCGTGAACACTAACTTTGCCTTTACTAGCCTCCATAGACTTTGTCCCGCATCCCGCGTGAGAGTGCACACTCTGCACCCGAGTCCCCTGGGTCTCCTAGTAGTAATCTAACGATTCCCTAGTCCAGTCCTAGCGATTCCAAAGCCTATTAGAACTGTTACTTACCTGCTAGTAATTCGCATTCCACTTTTTAAGTATATGGTTTTTCGTGCCCCTCGGGCATTTGTGTATAACGTGCTAACTTAAGTATTTTCGTAAGAGTTTTGTTGTGTGCTTAGCTCCCTGTCTCATAAAGAGCCAGGGTAGTCTTGTTATAAATAAATACACTGTTTATTTTCATAACAACTTGTGTGGTGTCCTTTCACTGGGTGTTCAAGGGGTAATGTGATGGTAAAACAGCTGGCTTAACACGCCCTCTAGAGTCTTAGCCTTAGACTGCTCGTATCCATGCTACGAGGATAGCTGGTCTATAAGGTTGACTTACAACCAATCATCAATAAGGGTTGTTTGGACTGATATATAGTGATCACTAGAATAGTGAGTACTGCACATCAGGCCAACTTCTCACATTGGTGAGCAGCGGTTGGGATTTGAGCTTGCTGTTGTTTTACCACGCATGCCCTAAGAATATCTTGTGAAAGATCACATAAGTACTAAAGGTACATATAACTTAGCTTAGAATACTCTGAGTTCTACTGAACCAGCTGTTGTAGCTCCTAGGGCCTAGCACACCCTAAACTACAACTCTAGCAAGGGATCAGTAGGCAAACATATAGTGTAGGTAAGTGCACCACTTACACCTCACTAGAAAAGCATGTCTACCCAGGGAGAATCTACTGAGACTCCCCTGGTCAGTGTTGACCCTCCACAGGTCACTTCAAGATATGCAGCTCTCAGTTTCCAGGAGATGAGACAAATCTGTGTCTCCAGAAAACTGAAGCAGGGGTCTAACCCCACCACTCCCTTTCTGATAGGTCTCTTAGAGACATATGATGCCAGAAAGCTTTCTCAGTTACATGAGAACATGCCAGCCTTAGAGGGAACCTCTGGGGATCCAGATCTCCCCAACACTGATTCAGCAGTTGAGGAGGAGGATCAGGAGGTGCTCTCTGGGGATGAGGTAGACAAAGGTCTTGAGGTAGTCAGAAGGCTAACTAGGACCAACTTAGACTTACTTGGGCTAGGATCTGGGGGCCCCCCAGTACTAACCCGAAGTGGGCCTAACCTTGGAGTTAGGAGAGATAGATCTCTTTCTAGGGACTCCAATAGATCTCTGCACTCTAATGCCTCTTCTCAGGGGAGAAGGAATCCTCCACAGAGGAGATTTACTTCCCCTCAGAGAAGGGAGCATGAGGCTAGGATGAGACAAGCTGAACTGAGGATTGAAAGGGAAGAAATTGCCCTGGCTAAAGAGAAGCTTGCCCTGGCAAGAGAGCAGCAGATGAGTGGGCTAGCTCCCACTGGTGGCAGCAATCTCCCAAGAGATAGAGAGAAGGGTTTAGATACTAAACACCTGACTAAAATAGTGCCCCCCTTTAAGCAAGGGGATGACATCCAGAAATGGATGGCTGCTCTGGAGAGGGCCTGGACTGTGCAGTGCATTCCCCAGAGTCAGTGGGCAGCTATACTGTGGCTCTCCTTTGATGGTAAAGGTAGAGATAAGCTCCTCACTACAAGAGTGGAGGATGCTAACAATTACCAGGTCCTGAAAAATGCACTGGTTGATGGGTTTGGTTTAACCACTGAGCAGTACAGGTTGCTGTTCAGAGACACCCAGAAAACTCAGTCTCAGGACTGGTCTGACTTTGTTGATTGTGCCACTAAGGCTTTGGAAGGCTGGCTACTGGGTAGCAAGGTTACTGACTTCACAGGATTGTATAATCTTATTATGAGAGAGCAAGTCTTAAATAATTGTCAGAACCAGTTATTACACCAGCACCTGGTAGACTCTGATCTGACCTCTCCACAAGAATTGGGTAAGAGGGCAGACAAATGGGTCAGAACCAGGATTAGGCCCAAGAACCAAGGTGGTGACCAGAAAAAGGAATCAACCAAGCCTCAAGAGAAGGGTGGGAATAAATCTACAGATCAAACCACATCAGGGCCCCAAAAATCCTCTGAGGGGGGTGGGTCCCAGAATCCTTCCAACAACCAGAAGAAACCTTATTGTTATCCCTGTAAACAGGTGGGTCATTTAAAAACTGACAGCAGTTGCCCCAAGAATAACAATAAGGAAAACATACCCCCAAGTAACATTCCCAAACCTCCTGTTACTACTAGTAGTAATCCCCCAGGTGGTGGGAGTGCCCCCAAGAATTTGGGTGCATTTACTTTGGGAGTTCCTGGGGACTCTGGCCTAACCAGGTCCCCAAACTTAGATACTCTTGTCTGTGAGACTGGCATGGGGTTTGCCAACTTCACAACTTGTCCCAACACTTTGGGCAAGTACAGACAGGAGCCCCTCATCAATGGTATAAAAGTTGAGGCCTATAGAGACACAGGGGCTAGCATCACTATGGTGACTGAGAGTCTAGTCCCCTCAAGGCAACTTTTACCTGGTGCCACATACCAGGTGACCAATATTGATGGAGTACAGAGAGATCATCCCATGGCAGTGGTCAATCTCAGCTGGGGAGGTGTCACTGGCCACAAGAGAGTGGCAGTGTCACCAAACTTGCCTGTAGATTGCCTACTGGGGAATGATTTAGAGCTCTCAGCCTGGGCTGAAGTTGAGCAAGAAACCCATTCTAAAATGGTAAACATCCATGGTAAGGTTAGTGGGGCAGTGATAGCCACAGCCCCAGTCCAAGATATCCTCCCTGAACAGGTCAGGAGGGTTGTGCCAGTCACAACCCAATCTCAGACAACTTCCTTCCCAGAACAGGTTGTCAAGGCTGTGATGGTCACAGCCCACACCCAAACTGAGCCCCCTCCTGAAAAGGTTGGGAGAGTTGTGATGGCCACAGCTCAAACTCAGACAGATGACAGTGTTGTGAAGCCTGAAACTATGGATCACTCCACTCAGACAGAGAGTATTGAGGAGGAAGAGAAATCTCCCTCCCACCAGACTTTAAGAAAGGATCAGCCTCCTCAGGGAACTGATCTGACCCCTTGTGAAGAAACTGCCACAGAGGTAGTCAGGCCTAGCCTGGCAGAACCCCTGATGTCAGTGGACCCTTCCAAGGTGGGACCCAGTCTGGAGCAGGTAACCTGCCCCTCTCTACCCTGCCTCAGTCAGCCCAGGGCTGTAGAAGTCAGGGAGGCCAGTGGTGGACCCCCAAGGGCCCCCTGTCCAAAAGAATTTCCCAATCAGCAGATTAAGGGCACTGAAGCTAGTAATCCTAGCCAAGTGAAAATAAAACAGACTCCTGAGGGATCCCCCTTAAATTTAGTTAGGGACCTCCCACAGATGGACACTGTTGGGCACAGCCAAACTTGGGACCTGAGGGCCCCAGACCTGACCTGTCCCTCCAGTAAGCCAAACAGAGGGACCCAACCTCCAGCTGTAGGTAGCCAGAGGTTGACCCTGAGAGCCCAAAACAACTCAGTCTTGGAAAGAAAGGCCTATATGGTGGAAAATGATTGGAGGAAGCTGAGCCCAAAATTAGTGGAGCCTCACTTCAGTACTCCATTTCAGCACCAGCCTTTTTCTTTGACAAAACACACCACAGGTAGAGATTCCCTATGGTGGAGACCCTCAGACACCCTTAGGGTGAGGGATTGCTTAGTGGACCATGACATAGGGGGTAACCATGCCAGTGCTGGTACTTCCTTAAATGGCCACTTAGGCAATATAGGCTTACCTGGACAAGGATAGCCTTATCTCCTTTCGTTTGGGGGGGGGTTATGTAGGAAGGTTGATCCCTGACTATGGTTGCCCCCAACTTTTTGCCTGGTGTTTTGCTGGTTTTCTGACTTAGTTGACCCGGGGCCCTGCTATTCAGGACCCCAGGCCTACTGCTCTCTCTGTAAAATGGATTCCATGTACCTTAGGTACATATCTAAATTGGATACTGAGTCACCTTATCAGTCCCTGTACAGTGTACCTTAGGTACCCAGGGCATAGGTGTACCCAGGGCCTACCAGGGGCTGCAGCATGTATTATGCCACCCCTGGATGGCCATCCAAATCTGACACAACTGGCTGCTTGACAGCTGGGGCAAGGTGGTGTAATCACCCTTTGCTTTAGATATAGTATACCTATATCTAACCCTAAAAATGGACACACAGATCTCCTATCAGTCACTCCTATGGCAGGCCTTAACAATCCTGAAGGCAGAGTGCTTGGAATCGTGTGAGATGGTGCTCTGGCATGAGCTGAGCCTGTCTGCGGCTTTCGGGATCCATCCCTTAGCCGTTTCCATGATATCGCATACCATATACTCTTAAGTGCATTATAATCCTCGCGGTTATATGCCAACTCTGGTATCGCTTTATCAAAACATGTCGAGTAAGGTGTCATACGAATTGGAATACTAACCCCTCGCCAATTCTGGCGACGGGGTTAGCATTCCACCCTTCTAGAGGGACACGACATGTATGTAACCCCTAACCCCGGTTAAAGTCAGACAGAGCCTTAGCATCCACAAAATGGATGCTGCCACCGAGACACAAGTCTGCCCTCCTGCTGCTGGGAGTCCTCCCAGAGCAGGAGATAAGGACAAAGGGTTTCCTGCCAGGGGCGGTGCCAGCACCGTCCCAGACAGGGTTTTGTGTATTGTAGGTAGGCAGGGCTTTAGAGGAAGGTGACTGCACGTGGCACCCCGGTGCTCACTGTGCATAGGCTGGCTGGAACCAGTTCCAGGGTCACTCCAGACCCTGTGCTGGGGAAAAGCCCGCCAAGGAAGTGGGTGTAACCACCCCCCTCCTAGTCCCACCCATAGGGCAGGACTTAGTCGCGTGCCAGCCCCCTTTTACAGGATAAAGGTAGGAACTGGCCCCCTTCCAAATCAGATCATCTTTGAATCCTGAAACTACTTTCTGCGAAAGGAACTCAAGACTTCTTCCTAAGATTTCTCCCTTGTGACTAAGGAGTAGTCACCCTGCACCCGCAGGCACCATCTAAGAACACTGCGGTCTGCTGCAAGTCCTTCCTCCGGAATCCGACTGCCCAGCTCGACGAGAACCGGCTTCCCTGGCACCTCTGACCTCTACCCACCTCTACAGCCCAGCTGAGAACCGTGGGTGCGACGAGACCTCAAGGGACCGGCCATCTGCAAGACTGCACGACTTCTTTCCAGCAAGCCCGCCGAGTGAATTCCTGGTGAGTGCTTTGGGGTCCGAGAAGCCCCCACCCTGAGCAGCTCCAGCACCGAAGAGCAGCCCCCCAGCATCTCCACGATCTGCGTGGGGCCCTTCTGCTTTTTGCTGCTCACCGCGTTGTTTGGCTACTAGCCCGCTGGCTTGTGGCCTTCCTGACGACGCCCGACGACATTTCTGCTGCTGGTCTGGTTGCTCCAGACTGGCCCTTGCTCCCTTCCCAAAGAGGAGCCCCCCGGACCCTCCTGGTCCCCTAAAGACGCCATTTTGAGTCCACCGCGTGGGCTTGAATTAGCCAAGGCTTGTTGCCCAATCCTGGGTAACTTCGACGCCGACAACTTCATCCTTCGTGGGACAGCTCGCACCTCCATCCTGGTCGCCGACAACGCCTCCTGGTCCGAGAGACTGCAGAGCCCAGCAGCGCCCACTCACCTGACTGCGGTGACTTCGCCCGGTGCCATCCTGGTGCCCACTTAATCACTGGCTAGTGATTCAAGAACTTGGTCCCCTCTGCTTTCAGGTTTTCTTCTTCCTTGATCCAGGCTTGGATCCATCGAACTTTTCTTCACTGGTCGCCTGCCAGCAACTTCTTCCTTCCAGGCTCCTGGTCCGACAACGAGATCCCCGACGTCTTTTCAGACCTATGCAGCTGCAGCCCCTGGGCTAGGTAACTTCGGCACTCCGGTGTCCCAGCATAGCCTCACTATTCAAGGGTCAGGATCCACTGTCTTTTTCTTCCCACCAGGTCGGGTTCGCCCGTGAACACTAACTTTGCCTTTACTAGCCTCCATAGACTTTGTCCCGCATCCCGCGTGAGAGTGCACACTCTGCACCCGAGTCCCCTGGGTCTCCTAGTAGTAATCTAACGATTCCCTAGTCCAGTCCTAGCGATTCCAAAGCCTATTAGAACTGTTACTTACCTGCTAGTAATTCGCATTCCACTTTTTAAGTATATGGTTTTTCGTGCCCCTCGGGCATTTGTGTATAACGTGCTAACTTAAGTATTTTCGTAAGAGTTTTGTTGTGTGCTTAGCTCCCTGTCTCATAAAGAGCCAGGGTAGTCTTGTTATAAATAAATACACTGTTTATTTTCATAACAACTTGTGTGGTGTCCTTTCACTGGGTGTTCAAGGGGTAATGTGATGGTAAAACAGCTGGCTTAACACGCCCTCTAGAGTCTTAGCCTTAGACTGCTCGTATCCATGCTACTAGGATAGCTGGTCTATAAGGTTGACTTACAACCAATCATCAATAAGGGTTGTTTGGACTGATATATAGTGATCACTAGAATAGTGAGTACTGCACATCAGGCCAACTTCTCACAGTAACTCATATGGATATATTTTTTTACGTACTGTGTGTGTGTGAATACATACACACATATATATATATATATATATACACACACACACATATATACATATATATACACACACACAGAAAATTCCATAATTAAGAAAAATGCAGCCTTAAACAAGGCTAGACAACGCTTCCATAAATTGCATTTGTATAAATAAACATATCTGTTTTTAATCCTTTTACATACACTTATAGGAAGAAAAAAACAGGAAAGTAAAGAGACACCCATACTGTATATTGAACTGCACAAACTGCAATGTAATAGTAAAGCATTTTTAGCCCATATGCTGCATTGGAACACACATAACAGAATAGAAAATGAAAAAACTGCACTGTGCCTTTAAGGCAGCCAAGACCCCTGCTTCACATCATGCCTCAGGGGTGACAGTTAGGTCAGTTTTTCTTTTCGGCTCCTTCCGTCAGGAATCTGGATTTTGAGCTCTTGGTTTTTTGTCAGAAAATATATTCTATCTTTTGGTAGTTCTCTCTTTTACTAGGCGTCTTAGCTGTTAGAATGAGGAACTATCATGTGCTTAGAGAATTTAGCCCTTTTTTCTGTCAAATGCAATCCTTATTCGATCCTTGCTCTTTCTGTGGGAAGAAGGCAGCTAAAACAGACACCAGAGCGGTCTGTATTCTGTGTCTTCTTGAGACGCATGTTCCTGAGAGTTGCTAACATTGCAAAAACGTATCCAGGCGTACTCTCAGGGACAGATAAAGGATTCGTCTGGATGGTCTCTTCGAGAGACAGAAATCTGCTGGATCAAGAGGAAGATCACCTGTGAAGCATAAGAGAAGGAGAACCAGATCTGCTTCTAGAAGTAAGATTCCCATCTGTTCTCCATGGGTGGGAATATTCACTGCTTATGACTATTGATGAGGATCCCTTGGAAGAGAAGTTGGCTGTACATCAAACCTTAGCAGTAGTCTCAAGAACCTAAACTAATGAGGGAACTGTCTGGCAGGTGTCAATAGTAAAAGAGCACACCGTGACCCAGTTTTCCTTTAAGTGCTCTTGATGATAATCAACTTTTTAATGAAAAGGGCAGGATGCTTCAAAAAGGCAGAACTTTTCAAAACAGAGGTGGAGTCTCGGCTCGAACTGGAAGGCTTTCGTTGTGCTTTCAATGCCAATCTGGAGGGTGGGGCAGTGGAAGCAGAATCTCGGTGCCTACCATGGCCAGATGAAAGTGGTGGCCCGGAAGCCTTTTGTGTGGTGGCGATTCAGAAAAGGGGGTGGTGATGAACAGAGTGTCTGAATTAAGCAGACCACTCTTACCCAGTCCAAAGATCAGGGCTTGATCCATCACCGTTATTTAGCTCACTGCCCCATCCCAGCTCAGAACCTGGCTATATGCAAATTAGTCTGTCCCTGGCCCAGTGCATCATGGGAACAGGGCAGACCAAACTACCAAGCCAATTCTTCACCAGAAAGGAGACAAGCTTCCGGGGACCGGTTTCTGGCATTTCAGCCGTCGTCGGCCCGGCTTGCTTGAATCCTGATGGAGCAGTGAGCAAGGGACTCATGTCTGAGTATACCCTGCCACACCTATAGTGGCCAAAAACGATTCAGAAAAGGGGGTGGTGATGAACAGAGTGGCTGAATTAAGCAGACCACTCTTACCCAGTCCAAAGATCAGGGCTTGATCCATCACCGTTATTTAGCTCATTGCCCCATCCCAGCTCAGAACCTGGCTATATGCAAATTAGTCTGTCCCTGGCCAAGTGCATCATGGGAACAGGGCAGACCAAACTACCAAGCCAATTCTTCACCAGAAAGGAGACAAGCTTCCGGGGACCGGTTTTTGGCATTTCAGCCGTCGTCGGCCCGGCTTGCTTGAATCCTGATGGAGCAGTGAGCAAGGGACTCACGTCCGAGTATACCCTGCCACACCTATAGTGGCCAAAAACGATTCAGAAAAGGGGGTGGTGATGAACAGAGTGGCTGAATTAAGCAGACCACTCTTACCCAGTCCAAAGATCAGGGCTTGATCCATCACCGTTATTTAGCTCACTGCCCCATCCCAGCTCAGAACCTGGCTATATGCAAATTAGTCTGTCCCTGGCCCAGTGCATCATGGGAACAGGGCAGACCAAACTACCAAGCCAATTCTTCACCAGAAAGGAGACAAGCTTGTCAAGCCGGCAGAAACCGGTCCCCGGAAGCTTGTTTCCTTCCCAGTATAAGAATTGGCTTGGTAGTTTGGTTTGCCCTGTTCCCATCATGCACTGGGACAGGAACAGACTAATTTGCATATAGCCAAGTTCTGAGCTGGGATGGTGCAGTGAGCTAAAAAACGGTGATGGATCAAGCCCTGATCTTTGGACTGGGTAAGAGTGGTCTGCTTGATTCAGGCACTCTGTTCATCACCACCCCCTTTTCTGAATCATTTTGTCCACCATAAGCGTGGAAGGGTATACTCAGATGTGAGTCCCTTGCTCATTGCACCATCAGGATTCAAGCAAGCCGGGCCGACGACGCCTGAAATGGCAGAAACCGGTCCCAGGAAGCTTGTTTCCTTCCCAGTATAAGAATTGGCTTGGTAGTTTGGTTTGCCCTGTTCCCATCATGCACTGGGACAGGAACAGACTAATTTGCATATAGCCAAGTTCTGAGCTGGGATGGTGCAGTGAGCTAAAAAACGGTGATGGATCAAGCCCTGATCTTTGGACTGGGTAAGAGTGGTATGCTTGATTCAGGCACTCTGTTCATCACCACCCCCTTTTCTGAATCATTTTGTCCACCATAAGCGTGGAAGGGTATACTCAGATGTGAGTCCCTTGCTCATTGCACCATCAGGATTCAAGCAAGCCGGGCCGACGACGCCTGAAATGGCAGAAACCGGTCCCCGGAAGCTTGTTTCCTTCCCAGTATAAGAATTGGCTTGGTAGTTTGGTTTGCCCTGTTCCCATCATGCACTGGGACAGGAACAGACTAATTTGCATATAGCCAAGTTCTGAGCTGGGATGGTGCAGTGAGCTAAAAACGGTGATGGATCAAGCCCTGATCTTTGGACTGGGTAAGAGTGGTCTGCTTGATTCAGGCACTCTGTTCATCACCACCCCCTTTTCTGAATCATTTTGTGTGGTGGCAGCAGGTTTTTATGTGGGCAAAGGAGTTTGGGTACTCAGGGCACCCTAACCAGCTGGAACGTCGTAGGACTTCAATTCGATTTAGAGTTCTGAATGGAAACTTGAGGAGAGAAAAAGTTTCTCCTTCGGCTGCTGACACTTCCACATCTTCCTGTTCAATATCCTGTTCTCCGAAGATATCAGGAGTGTCTTCAATGCTCTGCTTCAATGCTCTGCCTCTCTTTTCGTCGAGCCTGATGGTCCTGCATGGTCTTCTTGGATCGTAACAAGACAAGCATCACTATCTTCTTTTCTGTGCTCCGGGGAGAGGAACAGATTACAGACTTTGTGAAGGTCGGTGTGCGGGTACTTAGAGTGACATGGACATCTGTGTACTTACACTTATGTACTCCATTCTCACCCTGTTGCGAAAAAACAATCTAAAAATGGAGTCAATGCCCATGCACAGTATCACTGAAAGGGGGAGTCGCCTTACCTAGTGACTCAAAGACTTCTTACAAAAACAACTTGCAAACATCTGGACCCAACACTAAATGGCAGGAGTATGCAAAGCAGGTGCATCTACAGCACACATGGATCAAACAGTGTGTTACTGGCATGCATACAGTCTACATTAATATGGCCTCATAGCACTGCTGGTTATTTGGTGGTGCTACCCATGCACTTTCTAAGTCACCAGTGCAGACCAGAGTGTGAAAGTTTTTCTGATTCTCTGAGCAGTTCAGCTTCAGAAATAGGATGGTGCAACTCGCTCAGTGTGAGGTTGATCAATGTATCAATAGGTTAATGACTGATTGATGAAAGAAGCTCTATTGCGCACAGTGGCATAGTGTTTTATTGCACTAAATAGCTGGGATGTGATTTGAAATCATTTTCTTGAGGAGTAATGTCCTGCTGTCACAAAAAAGTGGCTGGAAGGCTTTCCCAATTGTTAGGGTCATTTGTAGGTCAGTTTTACATAATGAACATCTATTTATATTTGTTCCATAATCTCGCATATAAGCAGGGATTGCACGTTTCTGTACAGCAACACAAAAATGAAAGTGGTCACATGAACTACAATGGCATGTCAGTTCAGAAAGGTGCATAAATCAAGAGCACTTTTAAAAAACATACTCTACTCAAAATGCCGGCTCCCTCATCCCCATAGACATTATGGTTGCAGTCATTCATTAAGAATGTCAAACTTTCATGGCTTTATGGTGGATTACATAAGAAACATCTTTGAGTGAATGAAGGGGGAAGCGTGACCATCAGATTGGAATCGGACCTCACTTAAGTGCTTTACAGCACTCACCCCACAGATTCTGAACAGGGGCACTATTTTCAAACCCCACCGATGAACTCAAATGCAAACACAAAAGGAAATGGTGATAGGCACTTCACCATATGAGCAACAACACTAAAGAACAGCCACCTCTTCTCTCTCACCCTCCATCAGTTCCCCACTCACCTGGCCAGCACCTCACATTCAAGAAAAAACACCAAAACTCTGCACTTTCCCAACCTGATTAGGCTCCTGTTTTACATCTGTTAAATTACAGTTTCTGGTAGCCTCGGGTTCTTTTCCTTTCCACCAGACATCCAGTTCTTTCCCACTGCTACACCACAGTCTCCTACTGCTAACTGCATGTCAGTGGACTTCGCCTAACTAGTGTAACTAGAGATAACTGTCTTTGTAACGCAGGTGTTACAATTACAAATAAATTAGTCACAATGCCCTTTACCTTCCTCTGCTCTCCCGCCTTCGTGGTCTGTTATCCTGGATGTTGGGACCCGAGATGGGCTCAGCATTCCAGCAGGGATATGAGCTAGTTCTTCATCTCCGAGCTCTGCAATCATGTCGTGCAGCTTTGTTCTGTTGACTCCTGTGAAGAAATAATTAGGAGCAGTGGTTAAAAGCAGGAATTCCCTATCAACTGATGTTGGTCTTTAACATGGTTTTGCTTCACTGGACTTAACGTATATCCTTACATATAGCAAATTAGTTTAAAACCTCTAAAAAAATGTTCCAATCACAACAGCAACTTAAATAAAGGCAGCCACTTAAAGACTGAGAAACAACAAACATTGGCATAGCCTATAGATCTCGCTTTTGGGACCCTATAAGTATTTAGTTATGCAGCACAATACCCTTGGTGCAACAACATTAACTGCAGCATGGTTAAACACTTATAAGGTCCCAAAGGCGAGACCTATTGGCTATGCCAATGCTTGTAGTCAGTGTGTTGTGCTGGTGGTGAGACCTATTAGCAAGGTTTTGTTGCCATGCTGTACAGCGGTCCAGATGCTTTGTAGTGTGGCTTTTGTTAAAAGTGGATGCTGGATGCATCATGGTCTTTTAAAATAAATTATAGTAGCCAGGCTGCACACCAGCCATCCTACTATACAGCAAAGCTGCATATCATTGCCAAAGTTGTCAATGCCATGCTGTACAGCAGGAACAAAAGTCAATGAGAGAGCCAATAGTCTCAAAGGCAAGACCTATTGCCTTTGCTAATAATGCTTATATATAGTTAATTTCCTCAAACATTTTGGAGTAGATTTATAAAAAGGAAAGGATGAAATAGCCATGAATAGAATGCGGCGCATTCAAAAACACATTACATGCTTCACAACAGATCAGTCAAATATCCTGAGCATCTAACAACGGGGCAGTGTTCAGGTGGGTATAGGAAAGCAAGATTGTTCTGAACGAAAGAGAATCCAGTCAAGCAGACACTTTAAAACAAATGATCTTGAACGCAAACTGAAATCCTCAGGTTCTAGTTCAAGGTATACTAAAAGGTGAAATAGCAGTTTCTATTGTGCTGTCCGATGTAAAGTTCGGAATGAGTTCTTTCTACTCTTAAAGTGGTAATAGATGCCGCAACTCAGTTGAATAAAAGTTCGCCCAGCCACACGATTTTAACAGGCAATCATGATTGCTTAAGTAACCTGCAGAAGCCGTGAGTTAGAGCTACCAATCAGGAAGCAGTGGTGTGGCAGTGAGCAGATATTAGAACTAGACACCAGGCTGCAACATGATGGGACAACGGTGCAGCCAGAGAAAAAAAACAAGTAATCACAAATCTATACCCAAAAGAACAAGCCCGCGAATGGTGCGTGCGAGCAGCCGCAGCCCACCTCTCTTTCCTTCTTTCATTTAGTTGCTTCCTAGTCGAATGGATTTAAAAAGCATTGGCCGCGCGACGCAGGAAGCTTGTAATAAGAGAAGCTTTCGAGGAGGGAGTGGGAGAAGGGAGAGGGTAGGGGAGGGGATTCACACGCTGTAAGGCTTAATGGGCCATTACAGAAAGCCAGATGGCATGTGCACGTCCACGCGCGCATAACTGCACACTGGAGGCCGGCAAAAGCCTTTGGGTAGCACTTTGAAAACCCAGTCTCTCCCAGTTAGTAAATGTCTCGCCAGACAGCGCATGCGCTGGCTCAGGCGAGACCTAAAAAGCATGTCGAAAGTTCTGAGGAGTTTATTTGCAAAGCTTCTAAAGTAGGCTGAGATATGCTGCAGTCTCTTTTGCAAGCACTGCTACTTTCAACTATGCCAGCCACAGGAAGGGACCTCAAAACCCTTTTACATGCTGCAACCCCACTTCTGCTACAAAGATTTAAACTCCTATTGTGCAATACAGATGACCAGATACAGCACTGCCCCTGCATGAAAATCTTTGACCTTTTCCAGGTTCAGGTTTTAGGGCTTCCCAGTGTCGTACTTTAAAAACTGAACTTTTTTTCTCCAGGGTTTTGTTTCTTAAGTTTTGAGCAAAGTGGTAAAACAGTAATTGCATCACATCATTAATCTAGTATTGCACACATAAGTCTAATTAGCAATCTCAGATTTCCCTTAAACAGAGAGAAAAACTGAAAACATTGATAGAATGAATCTCTTCCACTACCTTTTCCTACAGATCAGTTAAATTCTGTTAATAGATGCATCATTTCCAGAGCCACCACCTCCCATCTAGGGGTGTAAGAAATTCGTCTTGCGTAACTATGCAAAGTTTCAGGAAAATCACACAAAATCGGCCGAAATAGGTGAAAAGTCAATACATTTAGTGCGAAATAAGTACACGTCAATTTTCTTTTACATGTGGACACATTTCGCACTCAAATAATAGAATAAAAAGCACAAGAGCTGCTCGCATTCTAGCAGATTGAGTTGTTCTCACGCACTTGCAGTAAAAAAAAATTCTGAAAACAGTGTGTACTTGCATGACGTGACAATGGTGTAATTTCTGGAATTTTGCATAACCGGTGTAACACACAAATTCACAAATTACGCATGTGTAAGTTAAATTTTGCCACGGCCTGCTCTTACCTATGTTTTCAAATCACCACCAATTAAGTAAACGTGTCCAGGGTTCTCCTTCTTGGAGAGAAGGACAGCAATGCCGTAGCCTTAGAAATGTAGACTAGCAGTTTTCAAAAAAGGGGTTTTGCAGACTCCAGATTGATCATCGGTTTCTCCATATGGGAGGTTCTGAATTTCCCACTGAAATGCTATGGCAAATGTAGCCGCCAGCGTAATGCCATGTACTAGTCCGCCCTAGAGGCACCTTCATACCGGTCTGGCTCCAAGCTCAGTGAAGCCTTTCAGTTCAAGGGGGAGGGGAAAGACCACATAGTCTCGGCCACAATTAAACAAAAAGTAAGACCTTTAGCAGCCTCACGGGTTGTGAAAGGTGTCGCTCACTCATCCAACATAACTGTTAGACCTCAGGAAATATGTGATGGACAATTAGTGGGGTATAGTGTCATTCGTATATTGTCAGCACAATCAGTGAATAAAAATACAGTCTCCCAATTCCTTATGACAGTGGAGTTGTGAGGTCTCTGTTCACCTATAATAATTACATAATGTAGCTGGTTGACTGTAAAAAAAACTATTACAGTTGCGTTGTGACGTACTAATGCCTTCTGCCAGCAGCCAAGGTCCAAGGCAGGTTACAGTGCACCATTACTGCTGCTCTTTAAACAAAAATAAAAGGTTATTTTTGGTCTTTATGATCTGTTTTTCTAAAATGTACAGCGATCACAAGCAAAGTGTTATTTTTGGCATCAAGTTTACTTTTTTTGACACATAGGTCATTACTAGAAAGATAGAATCTCTGCACATTTGTTCTCATTCCGAGTGACAGCATTTTATTTTAATCTGATTTACAATAAACTGATACTATTTTTATTTCTTGCAAACAAATTACTAGATGCTCTTAGGTGTGTTTAATTTCACACTACAGAGCCAGCTTACACTGTCCATGCCTGTTACAGCTTGCATAGGAAAGAACAAGAAGCCAATAATTTAAGTGGTTTCTGGAAATGTTTTTGGCATAAGCATGTATTAATAAGGAATAAAATAGCTTCTGCCTTACATTAAACATATAATGCAAGTCACCTTGGAGTTTTCAGCCTTATTCCTCTATTTATTTAAAATGTCTTTTAATTGAATTTCAAAACGACAGAGAAAACATCATGGCTCCTTGCGTTCTGTAAATAATCCCGGAAAGAGTGAAGCGAGGGTACAAAGCATCGCTCAGCTACCTTATGCATTATAACTAGACGCAACTCCGATACACATATAATGTCCTTCTGTCTTTTGCAGCATATTGTCTTCTTGGGATTGATTCCAGAGCACCACGCCAACCATAGAAAAGAGAAGTAAAGATAGAATAGTGAAAGAGGAGGGGGAGTATGGGGTGGGTGGGAGAAGAGGGGTTTCTCTCTGGCCCTTGTGAAGCAATTTCTTGTCAGCCGAGACAGTGGGCTCGGCGAACCCATAGGAGTTTACCTTGATCAGTGTGCAGTGTTTAGGTCTCTGCCAATGTGAGCTCTCTTTAGGCCGGGGGTTAAGAATCTAGGTAACTTTGCAGTGGTGCCCAGACGTTCTTTGATCGTGACTGTGCGGGCATGAGTTCCCAGTAGACGGACAGCTGGTTGTGGAGGAGTCCGAAATAATAGAGCCCCGTCCCGCCTGCACGTTGTCGTGTTCGAAAGCAGACAACAACGTGCAGGCGCTGCTGAATGTGACCCGGTGTTTGGAATTTACACCGGCACAAATTCATCATCTTTTATAGTGGGGCCCAACTTCTTGGCAGGGTGGACGGCATCCACCCTGTGAAACAAGGAAAGTGTTACTTACGTGTAACTGCAGTTTTCCAGTATTGGTATCTTTCATATATTCACATACATGCCTGAATCATTCCCCGTTGTTGGGATGCGAGTCCCTGGTATATAAGAAAAGTAATGTCTCACTAGACATATAAAGATATAGGCAAAGGCCTCACATTAGTAACATCCAGGTCCTTTTGTAATGAGGACCAAACTCTAGAGAACAACCAATCAGCTATCACCACCCTCTGGAACCTTCCTGGAAGGAGCTCTAGTCACTCAGATTTTCGTAAGCATGTGCTAAGTAGATGTATCACTGAGAGAACTAGGTGAGCCCTTCCAGGGGAGGTGGGTGGGTTGTATGTGAATCTATGAAAGATACCAATACTGAATAACTGCAGTTACAGGTACGTGACGCATCCCTTATCCAGTATTAGGGTATATTTCATAGATTCACATGCCTGGATCAGAGTAGCAAGCAATGATAAGCACCTTTCGGATAGCATAGAATGTAGAAGTTCACCAGATAATAACATATCAATGTGAATATAGAAAGTACCAAAGTGCAATCAAAGAAAACAGTAGAGAACATAATGGACAAATGTGCGCATAAAAAGAAAGGATGGTGGGATGATAAGGCAGCTCACCTCTATTGAAATAGATGACGTAACACCGCCTGTCCCACTGCAGCATCCTTCATGAGTTCCGTATCCAAGCAGGAATGCTTGGTAAATGTATGCGGCGTCTTCCATGTCGCCGCTCTGCAAATGTCTGTGATAGGCACACCTTCAAGGGGTGCCATGGAGGGAGAAATCGCCCTAGAGGAATGAGCATGAACCGTGGAGTGCAAGGGTTGGCCCGCTTGCTGGTGACAGAAAGTAATAGCTCCAGAGATCCACCGAGAAATACTTTGTTTAGTAAGTGGAAAACCTTTCCTAAGTAGACTGTAAGCGACAAAGAGTCAGTTGGATTTGCGGAACGTCTTTGTCCTCTCAAGGTAGAATTCAAGGCAGAATTTAACATCCAGTGAATGCAGAGGTCTTTCTGCCGCCGTTTGAGGATTTGGAAAAAAAGGTTCGTAAGACTATAGGCTCATTGAGGTGAAAGTCTGACGGGACTTTGGGCACAAACTTGGGATTAGTCACATGTATAATCCTATCATGTTTGAAGTGCAGAAAAGGGTCTTGAATCGAGAATGCATGAAGCTCACTTACTTGTCTTGCATATGTAAGGGCCAGAAGGAATGCCGTCTTCCAAGAAAGAAACTTGAGATCGGCCTTGTATATCAACTCAAAAGGGTGTTTCATAAGCTGAACGAGAACTATGTTGAGTTGCCAAGTTGGAGGTAGAGACATTAAGGGAGGGAAAGTCCTAAATAGACCCTTGAGAAATTGTTTAATCAGTCTACTCGACAAAAGAGAAGGACCTGTAGAAGATCTCCTGAAACGGGATATTGCTGCCAGGTGAACTTTAATAGAAGCGTGAGCAAGACCTGAAGTCGCCAGATGGAGAAGGTAAGGCAATATTTGCTCTGGAGAAGACGAGAGAGGGTGTACATTCGCAGACTTATACCAGATACAGAATCTCTTCCATTTCAAGGAATATGTCTTTTTTGTGCTGTCGGCTCGAGCCCGAGCCAGAACTGCCCTGCAGTCTGGAGGAATGTCTAGGCCATGGAACTCTCAGAACTCAAGAGCCAAGCTGAGATGCTGAATCCGAATGTTGGACTTGTTCCCTGTCCATTGTGAGGAAAGAGGGAAACGGTTTCAAAGGAATCGGCAGTTCCAGGGAGAGAAGATGGAGCTCCGTGAACCAATGCTGGCGAGGACACGCTGGAGTTATCAGGATTAGCGTGCAGGGTTCTGCCTTCAACTTCCCAAGAACCCTGGTAATCGGTGGAAAAGCGTAAGCAAAGACGTTGAACAATGGTATCGAAAATGCATTCCCTAGAGATCCCTGCTGGGGATGCCAGCTTGCAAAGTTTTAGCATCTGGCATTGTGCTGGGTGGCAAATAGATCCAAGAGAGGGGTGCCCCATTGAGAGAATATGCCGTTGAGAGTGCGCAGGTTCAACTCCCATTCGTGACATGTTATATGTTGCCTGCTTAGTGAATCGGCCAGCACATTGTCTGTTCCTGGAACATATTCCGCTTGTAGGGAAATGTTATGATGAACTAACCAGTTCCAGATCTTTTGAGATTCGTGAGAGAGTGGCAGTGAACAAGTACCCCCTGATTGTTTAGGTAGTGCATTGTTGTAGTATTGTCCTTCCGGACCAGCACTAGAGAACCTTTGATCCTGGGAAAGAACGCCAGGAGGGCCAGATAAACAGCTCGAGGAGGTTTATGTGAAGCTTCCGTTCGGAAGGAGACCACTTTCCGCTGATCCGGAGTTCTTGGAGGAAAGCTCCCCAACCCTCCAGGGACGCCTCCGTTGTGATTATCTGTGGAGAGGCCTTGAGAAAGATTCCGTGGACGGGTCCACCACTGCAGAGCAGTGACCATCTGAGGGGTCACTTGAACAACATCGTTGAAGGATCCTTCGGATTGAATCCAATGAGTGAAGAGTGATTCCTGGAGAGCACGCATGTAGAGGCGAGAGTAGGGAACCAATAGAATACAGGATGACATCATACCGAGAAGGGATTTGAACTGGCGAACGGAAAGGAAATTCCTGGATCGTATGAGGTTCGCCAAGTGAAGAAGTTTGCACCGTTGCTCTTGTGACGGGAAAGCCTTCTTCTGGTTTGTATCGAGAATAGCCCACAGAAAAGTTATTCGTTGAGACGGTTGAAAGATGGACTTGTCCTGATTGAGAGTAAGCCCCAGGCGACTGAAAAGCTGTAGACAGGCGTTGGAAGATCTGTTCGCGCCGTTTAGAGAAGGTGCCTTGACGAGCCAGTCGTCGAAATAGGGAAAAACCTGGTGATGTTGTTGCCTGAGATATGCAGCCACTGGAGAAAGGAATTTTGTGAAAATGCGAGGGGATGACTTGAGTCTGTAGGGCAGGACTCGGAATTGGTAATGTTTGTCTGCCACGGCGAACCTCAGAAATGTTTTGTGATTCTTGTGGATAAGGATATGAAAATAGGCATCATGGAGATCCAAAGATACAATGTAGTCATTTGCATTGAGAAGTTGTAGCACTTCTTGAATGGTGACCGTGCAAAACGATTGTTTCTTTAAGAACTTGTTGAGACTTCTCAAATCTAGGATTGGTCTCCATTTCTTCTCCTTTTTGCGCACCAGGAAAAAACGGGAGTAAAATTCTTCCCCCACTGACGAAGCGGAACCCTCTCTATAGCTCCTTTCTGGATCATTAGTGAGATTTCCAGGAGTAAAAGGCACAGATTTTTGTGAAGCATAGGCCGAGGAGGGGTCTGCGGAGGAGTCTGAAAGAACTCCAGTGAGTGTCCAAATTGTACCAGTTGAAGGACCCAACGATCCGTTATCGGTTTCCAATTGTGTAGAAAATGGGAAATTCTTCCTCCTACTTTGGGGGACGGAGAGGAAATGGAGACCGGTGGTAGAGAAAAGTAATTGATGCCGGGTTGAATCCTTTTGCTGTCCGCCCTTTCCGCGAAAGGAGGTCTTATTGCATGAAGATTGCTGCTGTTGGCGCTGTTGAAATTGTGGCCAATATTGCTGGTTGGAGGAGGAATAGGAAGACCGATATTGTTGGTAGTCCCCTCTAGTGGAAGATTGCCCTCTACCACTTGAGCCTTGAAAAGTTTTTTTTTTTAATTGAATGGTACCCAAAGCCCTGGCTGTGTCCGTTTTTCTGCCTTGAAGAGCTTCTTCAATATGAGTGCCGAAAAGAAGCTGCCCATCATAAGGCATGTCCAGGATTTTCATCTGGATTTCCGGTCGTAAAGTAGTCGCCTTAAGCCAACCTTGGCGTCGGAGGACTGCAGCGCCAGCCAGTTGGCGTAAACCAGTAGAGGCGATGTCCATCGTACAATCAATGATTTCGGAAGCTGAACGTTCGCCCTCTAACATGATCTTCTTTGCTTCCTCTTTTGAATCCCTAAGTATGGTGCAATGTCCGCCCACATCTGCCTGTTGTAGCGCCCCAATACCGCTAAAGAATTAGAAGCACGCACTGTAAGTGCAGACATTGAAGAAAAGCGTTTTCCAATATTGTCTAGGGGGCTGCCTTCCTTATCCGGAGGGGCGGAAAGCGGAGCAGAAGGGTTTTTAGACCTCCGCTGAGCTGCCTGAGTGATGAAAGAATCAAACTTGGGATGTCCGGAAAGGCAGGCTGGAGTGGTGTCTGGAGCTCTGTACTTTTTGTCCAGACGAGGCAACACTGGGGGAACTGAAAATGGATTGTGCATGATTTTAACGCCTTGATCCCAGATGTAGTCTATAATAGGCACAGAGCTCACTGATTTCTCAAAAGGTGCCTTAAAGTCATAAAGGAAACAGTCCTGCTGGTGAGAAGGCATAGGAATCTGGAAACGCTGTGCAGCCCTTTCCAAAACAGGAGGCGAATCTGCTTGAGGAAGCACCGGAGACACTGGAAAAGGGATAACAATCATCCCACTAATCATAAGTGGACTGGGAATCATGGAGCTCTCCTTCCTCCTGTTGATCATCCTCATCATCATCCGTGGAAGGTGGGGGTGGTATTGTCACAGGTACAGACTGTGGAGACGGAGGTGGAACCTGTAGCCTTGGCGGTGGAGAGACAACTGGGGTAGGAGACTGAGCAGCAGTAGGAAATCTCTGCTTGTAGTCGGTAATCAAAAATTGGAGGTCAGAAACGAAAGACGCAGGCAGACAAACCATGGGTTGTTGGCGAAGCTGGCTGTCGTCTGGATAATATGCCTGATCTTCTGCGTCTTGTTCGTCATAGTCCGAACTCTCTTGGTACTGGACATGAAGTTCAGAGGGACTTGTTGCGGCCCTGAACATACTGTCGTCGTCTGAATCCTCCTCCTCGTCCAAAATGTGAGATGAAGTATTGGCTGGACCCTGCTAGGTGAAGTAAGGGAAGGTGTCAGCGTGCGTTTCGTGATTTTGAGGTGAACAAACGCACTTTCCACTTTGGACTGTGGTGTCGTCGACAAGCCCATCGGTGTAGTCGTCGCCGACGGTGAAACACCGACGGACATCTTAAGGCAACGTCGACGAAGCTCCCGTCGACGGATCCGTCGTCGACGAAGTCATTGTCGTCGATGCGAAAGATGTTGACGGAACACTCCTCGTCAACGTACCAGTCGACGGGCTCTTTGTCGATCACAGCGTCGACGATGACTTGGACATCGACGACGATTTCTTAATCTTGACCATCAACGACAATGGTATAACAGCCGTTGAAGAAGACGTCGTCGTCGTGGAAGATGCTGAGGACGCCAAGGATGTAGAGACTGTCGTCGTCGTCGAGGTTAACGTCAACGGACAACTATCGCAACCACAAGTAAGGCGCTGCTGCGGAGTGGGGGCTCACCAGACGACTCACCCCCACCAGTGATCCTAACGTTCCGGGAGCTCAGTGCGCCACTCTGGCGGGAAAGGCAGAAGCCCCGTTAATCCACAAGAGACGGCGCTGGGCCACTGGGGAAGACTTGGGCACCCGCACTGTGCTGTAACCCATGCAGAAAACGGGCAGTGTGAGTATAGCGAGACACCTCACCTTTACCCAGCCCATTGCGACGCTGGTGTAAGGCAGAGGCGGACGACACCACTCCATGATATAGCGCACCTCTGGGAGTATAGATCTGGGAGACAAAAATCTAGTGGAATCAGCGTAGGTGTCCACTGAAAACCATAAAACAAGGGTCTACTCACCACCAACAATACTAACCACCTCGGGAGGCTGAGATCACGCAAACCGGATGCCTGTCCTTAAGATGGCGGTACAATAGGGGGTGGTGATGGACGGAGCATCTGAACCAATCAAACACTCACACCCAGTCAAAAGATCCATCACCGTTCTTCAGCCACTCTGCCACCCCAGTTCAGACATGGCTATATGCAAATCAGTCTGACCCTGTGCCTCATGGGAACAGTCCAGCCCAATGGCGGCTCCCCTCCGGCTATAATTTCCAGACGGCTTACGCACAGCAATAACAGCCAGACCTGTAATTAGTGCTGTGCGCACTCGAAAACCCTACAATAAGGGTCTACTCACCGCCAACATTACTAACCACCTCGCCAGGGACAGAGGGAGTGACTTCAATCTGTTCAGTCTGCTCTCAAACGAGTGGATAAGCTTGTCGTAACTGTAAGACCAGAGTTCCTCTGTGTTCCGGCTGAGGCAAATCCCCTGATATTTGACATGGGATTCTGCCCATTTAAGTGGGAACTCCGACTGGAATGGATCAGTTGCCTGGGTGAGCGAGAAGATGCTGGATTCCTCCCAATTTATGGTGATGCCCAATAGGCCTTCAAAGTGGATGACTTCCCGGATGAGTGGGGCTAGGTTTTTAGGTGAGCGTTGGACATATGAGGTCACATCGTCCACATACATAGAGACCAAGATCGCACTGGGGGGTAAATCTAGTCCCCGTCGTGTGTGGTGTTGCCGACGTCTGGCCGCGAGCTGCTGCGTCGCCACCGTGAACAGAAGAGGGGAGAACAGTGCACCCTTGTCGCGTACCCCGAGATTGGGGGAGAGACCAGACCGTTGACTCTCAATCTCGTCGTCGGAGCGGAGTACAGCAAGGCAATTTTTTTTGTAGGAAAAGGGGGCCGATAAAATGCGAGAAAGGAGCGTGAACAGGCATGGCCATTCCAAGGTGTCGAAGGCCTTGGTTGCGTCTAAGAAAACAGCTGCGGAGGGGAGAGTATCATCAACCTACTGCATGGTCGCGAAGGTGCGGAGGTTATGAGCTATACTTCGTCGGGGCACAAAGCCACATTGGTCAGGCCGCAACACCATGGCAACAAGGGAAGCAGACAACACCTATTATCCCGGTTTATCATTGATAGTGGCCTATAGGAGTCGCATAACAACTGGTTCTTATCAGGTATGAGGATGGTGACAATCAGAGCCTCCCGGAGAGAAGGGGCAGTGAGCCTCGTTCCAGGGATTCCTCATACATGTTGAGGAGGTGGGGGACAAGGAGCGGCGCAATTTCCTTGTAGAACAAAGCTGTGAGTCCGTCCAGCCCGGGAGCTTTGCCCCCAGGCATGGCACGAATCACCCCAATCACTTCCTCCTCAGCACAGGGCTTATAAAGATAGTTGCACTGACCTGTTCTCAGGACACCCCCGCGCCGCACGGCCACCAACTGTGTGTGTGCCCCTCGCTGCTGCTCGCAGCCTCGCTGTTCTGTCTGACTCGCCACCCTAGCTGCCTGCCTCGCTGTTCCCTGCCCTGCAGTGCCGCCGTTTTTGCCTAATTCATTGTTGTGTATGCTGTATTTGTTTTTCCTTTTAGAATAACCTCTGTTGTTGTCCCCCTGTGCCTGTTCCGCCGTTTTCTGCATAGTATAGTGCTGTTCTGCTGTATTTGTATTTCCTTTAGCATTCATTGTTGTTGTTGTCCCCCTGCCTAGCCCGCCCCCCGCCGCCGTCCACCCCCCCTTTTGTTCTGTGCCCTCCCCGCTCCTGCCTCCCAGCTGCTCCTCCCTCCCACTTAGCCTTAAATGGCGACTGCGCGGACGCGCAGCGGTAACGTGCAGCGGGCGCGCCTTTTGTGCGCCAAAGGCAAGCCCGTCTGCGCCTGGACCGCGCCCAGCGTCAGGACCGCGCCCAGCACCAGGACCCCTGGCCCCCACCGATGCAAGACGATCCGACAGACCTACGACGCCGCTGCCCTCAACGCACTCAACGCCGTCCGAAACCCCACCTGCTGCCGGGCCGCCCCGAAATGCATTCACGGACCCTTCACCTGCAGAACCTGCAAGTTCACCTGCCTCCGAACCTGCATCGCGCCCGCCAAGCCTAACACCAGCAGCAACCTCAAATGCATCCTGCTCAACACCCGCTCCGTCCACAGACACGCCGTGGAACTCTGGAACCTCCTCGACACAACATCACCAGACGTCGCCTTCCTCACCGAAACCTGGATGAACTCCTCCTCAGCCCCCGACATCGCCATCGCTATCCAGGACGGGTACAAGATCATCAGGAGGGACCGCGTCAACCAGACCGGAGGAGGCATCGCCATCGTCCACAAGAACACCATCCGCATCACGACCGACTCCAACGACACCTTCACCGCCGTCGAGCACCTCCACTTCCAGATTCACGCCGACCCAAAGACGACCCTCAGAGGCACCCTCATCTACAGACCCCCGGGACCACGCACACAATTCAGCGAAGACATCACGGACTTCATCAGCCCACACGCCCTCCCCTCCGCCGACTACATCCTCCTAGGGGACCTCAACTTCCACCTGGAGAACATCAAGGACCGCAACACCATCGCCCTGCTGGACAACCTCGCCAACCTCGGACTCAAGCAACTGGTCAATACCCCCACCCACTACGCCGGCCACACGCTTGATCCAGTCTTCTCATCCAGCAGGCACATCACCTTCAGCCACTCCACTGGACTCCACTGGACCGACCACAGCTGCGTCCACTTCAGCTTCAGAAAAACCACAACCCACCACCACCCGCAACAAGTCCCTCACAGAAGCTGGAGCAAGATCACCGCCGACCAGCTCACCACCTCCCTCAGCCAGAACCCACCTGCCAGCACAACGGACCCCAACGAAGCAGCCCGCAACTTCACGCAGTGGCTGACCGCCTGCGCCGACGACCTCGCACCACTGAAGAACCCTCCTAGCAGACCCAGAAGCAAGAAGGCCCCCTGGTTCACCGACAAACTCAAGGACTCCAAGAAGACCTGCCGCACCCTCGAGAAAGCCTGGCTCCTCAACCAGACCGCTGACAACATGACCGCCCTCAAACACGCCACCCGCAAGCACCACCAGCTCATCCGCACCACCAAGAAGAAATCACTGAAGGAACGACTGGACAACAACGCCCACGACAGCAAGGAACTCTTCAGCATCGTCAAGGAGTTCTCCAACCCCAGCACCGGCAGCAACAACATCACTCCTTCACAGGATCTCTGCGACTCCCTCGCCTCATTCTTCCACCGCAAGATCGCCGACATCCACAACAGTTTCGGCGCACCACCCACGCAACCGGCCGTCGAACCAACGCACCCCACCGCCACCCTCCGCACCTGGACCACGGTGACCACCGAAGACACAGCCCGCACGATGAACACCATCCACTCCGGATCTCCAACCGACCCCTGCCCCCACCACGTCTTTAACAAGGCCGACTCCACCATCGCACCCCAACTCCGGGACGTCATCAACACCTCCCTCAACACCGTCATCTTCCCGGAGAGCTGGAAGCATGCCGAGCTCAGCGCCCTACTGAAGAAACCAACAGCAGACCCCACCGACCTCAAAAACTTCCGCCCCATCTTGCTCCTTCCTTTTCCTGCCAAAGTCATCGAGAAGATCGTCAACAGACAGCTTGCCGCCTTCCTCGAGACGAACGGATCCCTCGACCCCTCGCAGTCCGGTTTCAGAGCCAACCACAGCACCGAGACCGCCCTCATCGCAGCCCCCGACTACATCCGTGCCCTGCTCAACAACGGGGAAACAGCGGCACTCATCCTCCTGGACCTCTCTGCAGCGTTCGACACGGTCTGCCACCGCACCCTAGTCCAACGCCTCAGCAACATCGGCATCCAAGAGAAGGCACTGGAGTGGATCATTTCGTTCCTCGTCGGAAGAACACAGAGAGTCCGCCTCCCCCGTATCGCTCCGAGGCCACCGAAGTCATCTGCGGCGTCCCGCAAGGATCATCTCTCAGCACCACCCTCTTCAACATCTACATGAGACCCCTTGCTGCCATCGCACACCAACACAACCTCAACATCATCTCCTACGCCGACGACACCCAGCTGATCCTCTCCCTCACAAGAGACCCCGACACCGCCAGAACCAGCCTACACGAAGGGATGAAAGACGTCGCCGAGTGGATGAAGAACATCCGCCTGAAACTGAACTCAGACAAGACGAAAGTCCTCATCCTGGGACCATCGCCCTCCGCGTGGGACGACTCCTGGTGGCCCCCAGCCCTGGGCACCGCTCCCAAGCCAACAGACCACGCATGCAACCTGGGCTTCATCCTGGACTCCTCCCTCTCGATGACCAGACAAGTCAACGCCGTCTCCTCATCATGATTTCACACCCTTCGCATGCTTCGCAAGATCTTCCGTTGGATCCAGACAGAAACCAGGAAGACGGTCACCCATGCCCTCGTCACCAGCCGTCTGGACTACGGAAACACCCTCTACGCCGGAACCACAGCCAAGCTACAGAAAAGACTCCAACGCATCCAGAACGCCTCCGCCCGACTCATCCTGGACATCCCCCGACGCAGCCACATCTCCAGCCACCTGAGGGACCTGCACTGGCTCCCCGTCAACAAGAGGATCACGTTCAGGCACCTCACCCACGCACACAAGTGTCTCCGCGACCTGGGCCCCAAGTACCTCAAAGACTGCCTGACCTTCTACACGCCCACCCGCCAGCTACGGTCGACCAGCCTCGCCGCCGTACCACGCATCCGAAAAGCCACCGCCGGAGGCAGATCCTTCTCCTACCTGGCGGCCAAGACATGGAACTCCCTGCCCATCCACCTTCGGCTGACCCAGGACCACCTCGCCTTCAGGAGACAACTCAAGACCTGGCTGTTCGAGCAGTAGCGAACCCCCCTCCCCCCAGCGTCTTGAGACCCTTCCGGGTGAGTAGTGCGCTATACAAATGACATGATTGATTGATTGATTGACAGTGGTTTAACCAGGCTAATTCGATCGATTCCAGGAGGGGGAGCAGATCCGAATAAAAAGCGGTGTAGAATGCAATAATTTCTGCTGGCACCGCTTCCTGTCTGGCAGTCAACTATCCACTACTAGTACGCAGTTCACTCACGTAATCACTGGCCTATGGCTTTTTTTAGGAGGCCTGCAAACGTCTTCCCAGCTCGATCCCCCTCTCTGTACTGGCCACGTAATGAGTCTCTCTCTGTGTGGCCTCCTTAAATTCCACTATTTTCCCTGTGATGCGTCCCAGGGTTGCCGGGCTGTTAGTCGCAAAGTACTCTGATTCGAGAGCCCGAATTTCCCCCGTCAGATGCTGAAGATCACCCTTGAGTGAGAGCAGTACCCAAGCCTGCTTGGCGATGCACTTACCCCGTGTAACCACCTTAAAAGCCTCCCATAATACAGAGGGCAAATCCACAGTCCCATGGTTTAGCTCAAAGTATTCTATGACATCAGCACGGATTGATTCTCTAAAAAACAGATCCCGGGGTGCAACTGAAGGGAGTCTCCAACTAAAGGGCCTATGTGCCGCATCTGCCAACATAAATTTTAGCAGCACTGGTGCATTTTCACAGAGATACCAGGCTAAGAGGGCAGCAGTGAGTATCCATGTGTCCACATTACGAAAAATGCTAGCCAGTAATCGATTCTGGACCAAGTTAGGCCCGCTGTGAAATGCAAGTGCACTCTCGTTTGAGTGGGTGTCAATGCCGTCAGACGTCCACCAGCTTGTGGTCCTCCATGGTGGCTCGCAGCTGCTCCGCTGCCCTCTGGTGGGATCGACGGGAGTCGCCAGACCGATCCATGCTCACATCAAGAACTACATTAAAATCCCCCCCCCCCTTCCCTCCCTCTCCCCCATAGGATGGCCCCGGGCCTGAGCGATTCTGTAAGCCTCCAAACCTCACTAAAAAATTGTGGGTCGTCTACATTCGGCCCATAAACCGACAAGAGCCTGACCGGTCACCTCCCCAGCTCGCCCACGAAAATTACATAACTCCCTCCCCTGTGGGTCGCACAGCGCACCACATGTACGCCAGGGAAGCCCCTTCCCGAGGATTATAGCTGTGCTTCTAGCATAATTAGAGCAGCCTGACACAAATGTTTCTGCCATCCATCCCGCTCTCAGCGGCGCAATTACTACTAGTTAAGTGTAGCTCCTGTAAGAACCAGATGTCCGCCCCGTGTCTATGCAAATATGCCACCAGCGTTTCACCTTACGACAGTCTTCAGACCACACACACTCCATGTCATCGCTTTAATCACATTCACCTCTGTAATGGTTTCAGCCATCTTTGGGAACATTACGGCTGTTGCTCAGGCTGCGCACATTCCATGTCACTGCTTTAATCACGGTCCTCTCTTTGGCACTCTCACCCATTCTTTGGATCACGCAGATCCCGACACCCTAGAGGGCCACCGCTCCACCATTCGTTGTTGCAGCAGGATCATCGAGAGAGGAAAGAGAGAAAAAGGAAAGAAGACTACAAAGCACATTGTAGCCCTCCCAGATCATACTTCATACCCTACCCAACAAGCCCACCCACTTCAGCCCCCCAGAATGTCTGACAGCCAGAGCCCTCGAACCAAAAAGGCCAACTGCAGCCAACAATTAGAATGTCCATGGGACTCATCCCTGAGGGTGGCACTAGGTGCTGGGAGAACCCAGCAGTGGTACACTGGGCGGCTGGACAGGATACATTCGGGAGGAGCATCTTCTCCATCACCAGGAGGGCCGGGCGAGCCACAGCCCATGATTGCAGTAATGACAGTGAGCCCAGGCAAAAAAACAAGGGATGGGGGGGGACTAAGAAAAAAAGGGGAAATCGTGTGATTGGGACGCTTCCTCGTCCAGTCAGTTAAGCAATAACATTGCCATCCTGTTGCAGACTTCCCAGGGCCTCAGACTTTCTCGTCTGGGGCCTCCTCCCCGGCAGGTTCTTTACTCGCCCGTGCAGACGATGCAGGGTGTTTAAGAGAGTGAGAACAGGGTCAAGACTGATTTGCATATGGCGGGGTCCAAACTAGGGTGGCGTAGTGGGCAAAAGAATGATGGATTTAACCCAGATCTCTTGACTGGGAAGAATGTTTAAATCATTCAGCATGTTGCTCATCATTTGTTGCAGTTAAACTAAGAAGTCCTGCAGGACGAAACAGGAGAAATGCCCATCCCTGGGGACGACCTGATTGTCCAGCCGGTAGTACTTGGCAAATGTGTACAGGGACGCCCACACTGCTGCCTGGCAGATGTCCGGCATTGGTACACCACGAGCAAATGCCGTGGTCGCAGCTTTACCCCTGGTGGAATGGGCCCTTAAGCCTTCAGGAGGCTGCTTTTTAGCTAGGGCGTGGCAGATCTTAATACAGAAAATGATCCAGTGCAAAATGGTTCGACCTGCCCGATCTTTTTTAGATCCTACATAGCCTGTGAAGAGTTTGTCATCCACACCAAATCTTCTGTGCGGTCAAGGTAGAACGGCAGCTTCCTCCTCTTTAGAGGGATGTGGAAGAGCATAAAATGTGGGCAGGATGACAGATTGTCCAAAATTAAATGGGTACACCACCTTAGGCAGGAAAGAACCCCGGGTGCAAAGCACCACCTTATCCGGGAATACCATACGATAGGGAGGCTTGGATGATAAAGCCTGTAGCTCACTCCTGGCAGATGTTATCACTATTAGAAAGGCTGTCTTGCTGGTAAGTAGCTGGAGGGGACAATTGTGAAGCAGCTCAAAGGAGCACACACAACATAAGCGAGAACCAGGTTCAGATCCCACTGAGGCATAATGAAGGGTAAAGGGAGAAACATATGTACAAGTGCTTTCAGGAACCTATTTACAATAGGGGATTTAAATAAAGAGGGCTGGTCAGCGAGCCGCAGGAAAGCGGGCAGAGTAGAAAGAAAGAGTATCCAGAGCAAAGACCTGTTGGGCAAGGGTTAGAATAAACAGAAGAATATCAGAAACTGAGGCAAAAAGAGGGTCAGACTTTTCTGTACAAGATTTTAAACATTTTTGCCAAACGGCATGCGTATGCAGTTTTGGGGGAGGGTTGAATGGTCGCCAAGATAACTTTGCAAACTTCGGGAGGAAGTTCAAAAGCTATCAAGTGTCCCCTCTCAATCTCCATGCAAGGAGGCAGAGAGTTTGCAGGTTCAGGCAGAGGACACACCCCTGCGACAGAAGATCCTCCTGAAGGGGCAGCTGATTGGAGGATCAATGATCATTTTCAGAAGCTCAGGATACCAAACTGTTCATACCAGTCCAGAGCCACAAGAATGTCTTGGGCTAGTCGCTCCTGATCTTATTGAGAACTCTGGGCAAAAGTTGTATAGTCGGAAAGGAGGCCTGAGCCACTTGCACTGAGAGCTAGCTGTCTTGGAAACACTAATGAGCAGAACTGCAGACATTGTGCATTCTCTTCGGATGTGAACAGATCTGACCAAGGCTCTCCCCTCTGCTGAAAGAGACCTTCCGCCACCTTTGAGCGGAGAGCCTCATTTGTGATCCACTAGGCATTGATGGCTGGGTTCATCTGCCCTGGCGTTCAAAGAACCTGCCAGGTGTTGGAACAACTAGGGTTATTTCCTGCTGTTCCAGCCATGTCCCGAGAGGCAAGACCCCTTAACAAAGGGTAAACATCCCCTTCCAGCCCTGCTTCTTGTAGTACAACATGGTGGTGATGTCGTCTGTAAACACTTGCACCAGCTTCGCCCTGACCATGGGAAGAAATGCTTTCAACTCTAGTCGAAATAGTCAGAGCTCCAAAAGGTTGACTGGGGTCTGGATTCCTCCAGAGACAGAGTCCTCTGATCTCCACCTTCCCAGATGGCCACCCCATCCCAGGAGTGATGCATCTGTCACTATTGAAAGATCTGGTTGGGGAAGGCAAAGAGGTCTGCCTCTAACCAAATTGCAGTTTGTTAGCCACCACTGCAAGTCTTTTGCAGTTCCCTCTGAATTGGACCATGTCAGAGAAATTCCCCTGATGCTGCGCCCACAAACTTCAGGTCCCACTGCAAAGCTTGCATAAGCCATCTGGCATTATTTACCAACAGGATGCAAAAGACCCTGAGGCCCAGCAGCCTCAGAGTCATTCTCATCGAAATCCAGAATAGAAGCTGAAACATTGGTATGATTACCTGAATATCCTGAACAGGCTGTTCGGGAGAATAAGCCCAAAACTGCACTGTGTCCAGAATAGCTCAGATGAAACGAAGTGTCTGAGAAGTAGTCAGGTGCCATAGTCTGGAAGTGGGAGACAACAGTCTGGGGCGAGGCCGCCTTCAACATTCCGTCACCTGAGGTATGGAAAGACTAAAACCACAAACCTGCGCAGATTGGCTGCTACGACCACCATCACCTTGGTGAACACCCGAGGCCCACTGATAAGGCCAAAGGGAAGCAGGGTGAATTAAAAGTGATCGTGGCCTACCTTGAACCGGAGGTAACTCCTGTGGGCAGGCAGGATGGGAATATGAAAATACACATCCTGCAAGTCAAATGCTACTAGCAAGTCACCATGGTCTAGGGCACGCAAGACCTGAGCCACAGTGAGCATCTTGAATTTCTCCTTTTTTAGGTAGAGATTGGCGGTTTGGAGGTCTAGAATAGGAGAAAGACCTTTGTTCTTTTTTGGTATCAAAGTAGTGGGAACAACCACCACTGCCCACTTCTGATATCGGAACCCTTCCTATAGCCACAAACTATTGGACCCCTCTCAGTCAGGTTTTAGGACTGGCTACAGCAATGAAATCTCTCTGGTGGAGGTAGTCGACAATATAAGACTTGCCCGGGACCTCGGGCAGTCAGCCACGCTTGTCCTGTTAGACCTGTCGGCTGCCTTCGGCACCATCTCACCATTTTAGAACAACAACTGTAGGAGATGGGCAACAGAGGAACAGCCCTTAGAAGCTACCTAAAATAAATCAATAATGGAATTGTGAAGCGTGCTACTCACCCTTGAGGGTCTCACGGTGCTTGGGGCGGGGGGGGGGGGGGTGGAGCAGCTCCGGTCAGTCGAAGAGAAAGGTCTTGAGGGCCTTCTTCAAGATGTGCAGAGTAGGTGCATGTCTGATGTTGATCGGGGGCTCGTTCCAGGTCTTTGCTGCGATGTAAGAGAAGGCTCTTACACCTGTTCTGGCTCTGCAGATCGAACCACAATCGTACAGCTAGGACCCTAAGTCTCTCACAGCCAGTTGGTAGACAAGGGAGTCCCCCAGGGATCAATACTTAGTCCCATGCTTTTCAACCTCTATGTGGCACCCCTATCCAAGGTGATCAGATCTTATGGGTTTGAGGTATTGATGATACCCAGCTGCTAATCACTATCAGCACCAATCCAAATGATACCAGAATTAGGTTAAAAAACTGTATGGCTCATATTAACTCCTGGATGCAAGTCAACCATCTTCAGCCTAAAGCCAGTAAGACTGAGATCATCCTATTTGGAAAGGCACAGGAACCCTGGTTCAATGACTGGTGGCCCCAAAGTCTTGGCCTCTGTCCACCCCTTAAACCCACTGTACGTAACCTTGGGAGTAAAAATTGACGACAAGCTATGCATGAGAGACCATGTAAACCAAATAATGAGCACCTGCTACGGTTTAATGTGGAGCCTACGTAAGATCTTCCAATGGATTCCAGTAGAGTCAAGGAAACCGCTGATCCAAGGATTAATCATCACTCGTCTTGAATATGGAAATGCTCTGATGGCCTCAATTAACAAAGAGCTTGTCACCAGACTCCAAGTTTTGCAGAACATAGCCGCCAGACTGGTACTAAACCTCCCATTCCGGTCCCCGTCTGCACCCAGTCTAAAAGCTCTCCCAATTAGGAAACAGATCCGTTTCAAGATCAGTTGTCTGGCACACAAGACTTTATATGGAACTGGCCGGAGTTACCTGGCCAAGAAACCAAACTGGTATCTTCCTCACAGGAATCTTAGGTCTGGAACTAAACATCTTCTCACTCCACTTAGGGTGCGCATCGCCAGGCATGGCGTTTCAATCAATCAATCATGCGCTTGTTAAGTGCTACTACTCACCCGTAAGGGTCTCAAGGTGCTGGAGGAGCGGAGTTTCGCAGGTTCTAGTCCATCAAGGAGGGGGTCTGTCGAAGAGCCAGGTTTTGAGGTTTCTTGTAAAGATGGGGAGAGATGTTGTCTGTCTGAGGAGGAGAGGGAGGGCGATCCAGGCTCTGGCCGCGAGGAAAGAGAAGGAGAGGCCGCCTGATGTGGTCTTTCTGGTGCGGTGGACCACGGCGTAGGAGAGCTGGAATGTTGGTAGGGTCCTTTGGGGTGCGTGGAATTTGAGATGGCTGTTCAGGTATGCTGGTCCAGTGTTGTGGAGGGCCTTGTGACTGTGGGTGAGCATCTTGAAGGTGACTCTAGCTTCGATGGGAAGCCAGTGGAGTGTGCGCAGGTGTTGGGAGATGTGGCAGTGTCTTGGCAGGTTGAGGACCAGTCTTGCGGCGGCATTCTGGATGTTCTGTAGCTTGTGGAGAGGTTTTTGTTTATTCCGGCGTAGAGTGTGTTGCCGTAGTGAAGTCTGCTGGTGAACAGGGCGTGAGTGACGGTCTCTGTGTTCGAGGGGGATCCATTTGAAGGTCTTGCATAGGACATGGAAGGTTTTGAAGCAGGAGTACGAGACGGCGTTGATCTGGCGGTCCATTTTGAGGTCGGAGTCCAGGATAATTTCCAGGTTGCGAGCGTGGTCCATGTGGGTGGGGGGACTTCCGAGGGCAAGGGGACACCAAGTGTCGTTCCAGGCGTCGGGATGTGGGCCCATGACGAGTACTTCTGTTTTGTTGGGGTATAGTTGAAGGCAGCTATTTTTCATCCATTTTGCAACGTCTTCCATGCCTTCTCGAAAATTGTGTCAGGAGGTTTTGGGTTCGTTGGAAAGGGAAAGAATGAGTTGGGTGTCTTTTGTGTATGAGACAATGTTGAGTCTGTAGGTTCTGACGTTCGGGGCAAGCAGAGTCATGTAAACGTTGAAGAGCTTAGGGCTGAGGAATGACCCCGGAAGGACTCCGCAGGTGGCTGGTGTAGGGCCCGTGAGGAAAGGGGAGAGTCTGACCCGCTGCGTTCTGCCGGAGAGGAAGTAGCAGATCCAGGCGAGGGCCTTGTCTTGAATCCCTGCGTCATGGAGTCTGCGTATTAGGGTGCGGTGAGAGACTGTGTCGAAGGCTGCTGAGAGGTCGAGGAGGATGAGGGCTGCTGTTTCTTTTTTTCACATCTACCCCCCTCTTTTGGAACAAACTATCATTGCAGCTTCGCACAATTTTGGATCACAAACAGTTTCAAAAAAGGCTTAAAACTTGGCTATTTTGATTGTCCACCCTCCTCCTATCAGCCGTCTATCTTCGCCCTCACCAGCATTCGCTACAGCGCTTTGAGACCCTCCGGGTGATATGGGCGCTCAATAAAATCCTATGACATGACAGGAAATATATCCCCCTTGGCCAGCACAGCTCAAACTTCCTCTCGGAGCAAGATAAGATGATCTTACACCAGCCATTCCTGAGATGGAGGAAAATGTGGAGTGAAAGACTACAAAGGAAGTGAGTAACGCCTCCGAATGATCTGCAAGACCCATTTGTCTGAAGTTATGGACTGCCAGTGGAGGAGATGATTTTGGATTCTCATCCCAACTGGGCACCCATAGTATTGCAGAATCAAACTAGGAAGGTTTTGAGGCTGCAGCTACCGGGAAGTTGGTGGTGGATCACTTCTGGTTATCATTCCCACGTGATCGGAATGCACCACACCCACACACAACTTGGGAAGCTTGCGCAGGACAGTGGCTGGGGTATGGCTGGTGCAGTTGAAAGCCTCTTCCATGGCCACATAAGAGGTGAAAGTCAGACTCGGGGAAAGATGTCATGGAGAGGCCCAAGGACTTGGCCATAGCGCGAGAGTCCTCGAAGAGCTCCAGCACTGAATATGCCTTCTCTTCTAAGATACGAGTCCCATCGAAGGGTATGCCCTGGAGGTTGACCTAGACATCCCCCGAAAAGCCAGATGTTCTTAGCCAGACGTGGCGCCACAAAGCCACAGTCCGCAAACAGCTCTGCCCAGAGAGTGAGTTGTATCCAGACCACACCTAATGGTGCATTCTCTCCCATTTTTCACTGCTTGGGAGAGGATGGCCCAGGAATCCTCCAGGACCTGCGGCAGCAGTTGCGCAACTCTTTCCCATAGAGTATGGGAGTAGTGGCCCAAAAGGCATGCAGTTTTCACTGACCTCAATGCCAGGATGGCAGGAGAAAACAAATTTTTCCCAAGTGTGTCCAGCCTCTTGGACTCCCTATTCGGGGGAGCAGCAGGAAACATGTCATGGGAAGTCGAGGCTTGTATTACCAAGTTTTCAGGGGAGGGGTGTTGACGGAGGAAACTAGTATCACCTGGGGCAGGGAGATGGCAGTAGTCAACTGCCCTGTTCACAGGAGCCACAGTGCAAAGCTTGGACTAGGTTCCTAGAAGGACATTAGTCAGTGCTTTGTTAAAGGGCAACAGGGGTTCGGTTGAGGAAGGCCCGGGGTGAAGCACTTCGGTCAAGAGATTTAGTCTTGAGCGCCACAGAGGAAAGTTCGAGGTCAAGGACCTCCGCTGCTCTCTTCACCACCATTGCATAAGACACTCCCTCCTGCATAGTCACAGTAGGTGGAGAGAGCATACCAGTATCTCAAGAGGTGTCCAGACCAATGACCTCGGTTAGATCGTCATACCAGTTCAAATTAGAGGTGTACAACTGGTGTTCTAAAAAGTCCAGTGACCCCCCCCCCCCCCCTCTTACCACAAGCCTGTATGTTCTGTAAAACACTCAGGTAACGACCTAGAACCACTGGGCTCTGTTGGCACCGGATTTGGTGGCAATCTATTCTACGTCATTCTGACTCGTTGGGAATAAGAATGTGGCGCCAGAAGCATCAACACACCTGATTGGTGCAGGAAAAGGTCGCGTTGGCATAACCAGTGCCTATCCAGAAGGGGGTTCAGATCCATAAGACCCCATATGAGCCAAGGCGAGAGCTGTCAACGCGGAACCTGATGGGGCCTCCTTTGACCCAACGGGGCCCATAGGCACACCGTAGGGGTCGCTCTGGGATAGGGTGAGCATCTGTCATGGTGAAAGAGTTGAGCCCTCTACAGTCTACTTACCTGTAACTTTAGTTATCCAGTACTGGTATCTTTCATAGATTCACATGCTTAGAATCATCCCCGCAGACGAGGTGGGAGTCGCGCGGTACAATAAAACATCTACATTACAGTCATAATAACATCACATTATAGGCTACAGTAGATAGCAAGTCACTACATTAGCCTATCTTAGTCCTTTTGTAAAAAGAACCAAACTTGGAAACCAGCCAATCAGGCAGCAGCACCCTCTTAGAACCTTCCCGACAGAGAGTGTGAGAAGTTGGCCTGATGTGCAGTGCTCACTGTTCTAGTGATCACTATATATCAGTCCAAACAACCCTTATTGATGATTGGTTGTAAGTCAACCTTATCAGCTATCCTAGTAGCATGGATACGAGCAGTCTAAGGCTAAGACTCTAGAGGGCGGGTTAAGCCAGCTGTTTTACCATCACATTACCCCTTGAACACCCAGTGAAAGGACAACACACAAGTGTTATGAAAATAAACAGTGTATTTATTAGAATCACAACAACCCTGTACTCTTTATGAGGACAGGGTGCTAGGCACACAACAAAACTCTTACGAAAATACTTAAGTTAGCACAGTATATACAAATGCCCGAGGGGCACGAAAAACCATATACTCTGAAAGTGGAATGCGAAATTACTAGCAGGTAAGTACAGTACTAATAGGCTTTGGAATCGCTAGGACTTGACTATAGAATCGTTAGATTACTTCTAGGAGGCCCAGGGGACTCGGGTGCAGAGTGTGCACTCTCACGCGGGATGCGGGACAAAGTCTATGTTAGCTAGTAAAGTTAAAGTTAGTGTTCACGGGCGAACCCGACCTGGTAGGGAGAAAACGACAGTGGATCCTGACCCTTGGATAGTGAGGCTATGCTGGGGCACCGAAATGCCGAAGTTACCTAGCCCAGGGGCTGCAGCTGCATAGGTCTCAAAAGACGTCGGGAATCCTTGTTGCCGGACCAGGAGCCTGGAAGAAAGATGCTGGCAGGCGACCAGTGAAGAGAGTTCGAGTTGGTCCAAGCCTGGATCTTGAAGATGGATGACACCTGAAAGCAGAGGGGACCAAGTTCGTGACTACTAGCCAGTAGTCAGTGGGCACCAGGAGGGCACCGGATGGTAGTCACCTCGACTAGGTGAGTGGGCGACGCTGTGCTCTGCAGATCTCACGGACCAGGAGGCGTTGTCGGCGACCAGGATGGAGAGGCGAGCTGTCCCACGATGGATGAAGCTGTCGGCGTCGAAGTACCCAGGATTGGGCAACAAAGCCTTGGCTAATTCAAGCCCACGCGGTGGACTCAAAATGGCGTCTTGAGTGGACCAGGAGGGTCCGGGGTGCTCCTCTTCTGGAAGGGAGCAAGAGCCAGCCTGGAGCAACCAGACCAGCAGCAGTGATGTCGTCGGGCGTCGTTCAGAAGGCCACAAGCTAGCGGGCTGGTAGCCAAACAACGCGGTGAGCAGCAAAAAGCAGAAGGGCCCCACGCCGATCGTGGAGATGCTGGGGGGCTGCTCTTCGGTGCTGGAGCTGCTCAGGGTTGGGGCTTCTCGGACCCCAAAGCACTCACCAGGAAATTACTCGGCGGGCTTGCTGTGCAGAAGTCGTGCAGTCTTGGCAATAGTCGGTCCCTTGAGGTCTCGTCGCACTCACGGTTCTCAGCTTGGCTGTAGAGGTGAGTAGAGGTCGGAGGTGCCAGGGAAGCCGGGTCTTGTCGAGCTGGGCAGTCGGATTCCGGAGGAAGGACGTGCAGCAGACCGCAGTGTTCTTGATGGTGCCTGCGGATGCAGGGTGACTACTCCTTAGTCACAAGGGAGAATCTTGAAGAAGGAAATCTTGAAGTCCTTTCGTAGAAAGTCGTGTCTTGATTCCAAAGATGATCTAATCTGGAAGGGGGCCTGCTCCTACCTTTATCTGGGAAAAGGGGGCTGGCACGCGACTAAGTCCTGCCCTATGGGTGGGACCAGGAGGGGGGTGGTTACACCCACTTCCTTGGCGGGCTTTTCCCCAGCTCAGGGTCTGGAGTGTCCCTGGAACTGGTTCAAGCCGGCCTATGCATAGTGAGCACCGGGGTGCCACTCGCAGTCACCTTCCTCTGAAGCCCTGCCTACCTAGGATACACAAAATCCTGTCTGGGACGGTGCTGGCACCGCCCCTGGCAGGAAACCCTTTGTCCTTATCTCCTGCTCTGGGAGGACTCCCAGCAGCAGGAGGGCAGACTTGTGTCTCGGTGGCAGCATCCATTTTGTGGAGCTGAGGCTCTGTTTGACTTTAACCGGGGTTAGGGGTTACATACATGTCGTGTCCCTCTAGAAGGGTGGAATGCTAACCCCGTCGCCAGAATTGGCGAGGGGTTAGTATTCCAATTCGTATGACACCTTACTCGACATGTTTTGATAAAGCGATACCAGAGTTGGCATATAACCGCGAGGATTATAATGCACTTAAGAGTATATGGTATGCGACATCATGGAAACGGCTAAGGGATAGATCCCATAAGCCGCAGACAGGCTCAGCTCATGCCAGAGCACCATCTCACACGATTCCAAGCACTCTGCCTTCAGGATTGTTAAGGCCTGCCATAGGAGTGACTGATAGGAGATCTGTGCGTCCATTTTAGGGTTAGATATAGGTATACTATATCTAAAGCAAAGGGTGAGTACACCACCTTGCCCCAGCTGTCGTGCAGCCAGTTGTGTCAGTTTAGTTAGTCAGTCCAGGGGTGGCACAATACATGCTTCAGCCCCTGGGAGACTTCTGGGTGCACCTCAGCCCTGGGTACAGGGACTTGGAGAGGGCCCAGTGCCAATTCAGTACCTGAGTACAATTTGGATAGAGAGAACAGCTAGGCTGTGGGTCTGATTAGCAGGCCCACAGCCAGGGAAAGTCGTAAACCAGTGCAGCAAAAAGCAAAAATCTGGGTGATCATAGGATTGCAGACCCTACTCTCCTACATGACCCCCCCCCCAAACTTTGGGACAATAAACTAACCTTGACCAGGTGAGTCTTCTTGCTCTAAGTGGAAATATCTGGAGAGCCCATCAGCATTGCTGTGATCAGTACCAGGTCTATGCTCCACTGTAAAATCCATCCCCTGTAGGGAAATGGACCACCTAAGCAGTTTGGGGTTTTCACCCTTCATCTGATTTAGCCACAAGAGGGGCTTATGGTCGGTCTGAATGGTGAAGTGAGTGCCAAACAAGTAGGCCCTCAGCTTCTTCAGGGCCCAAACCACAGCAAAGGCCTCCCTCTCAATAGCTGACCAATTTTTCTCTCTGGGGGTCAGCCTCCTACTAATGAAAGCAATAGGCTGATCATTACCATCAAAATTCAGTTGAGACAGAACAGCTCCCACACCCAACTCAGAAGCATCTGTTTGGACAATGAATGGCTTGGAGTAATCTGGACTCTTAAGGATAGGTGCTGTGCACATGGCCTGCTTTAGGTCATTGAATGCTTTCTGACAGCTTGCTGTCCACTGAACTTTCTTTGGCATCTTTTTGCTTGTCAGGTCATTAAGGGGGGTCACTATGGACCCATAATTTCTGACAAACTTTCTGTAGTAACCAGTCAGGCCCAAGAAAGCTCGAACCTGAGTCTGGGTGATTGGAGGAGCCCAGTCCTTGATGGCCTGTATTTTACTCTCCAATGGCTGAACCTGGCCTCCACCTACAAGGTGGCCCAGGTATACAACCTGTGTCTGCCCTATCTGGCACTTTGTGGCCTTGATAGTGAGGCCTGCCTTTTGCAGAGCCTCTAACACTTTCCTCAGGTGGACCAGGTGATCCTCCCAGGTGGAGCTAAAGACAGCAATATCGTCAAGATATGCTGCACAGAAGTCATCCAGCCCAGTGAGGACTTGATTCACCAACCTTTGGAAGGTGGCAGGTGCATTTTTCAATCCAAAGGGCATTACCACAAATTGATAATGCCCACCAGGTGTAGAAAATGCTGTCTTGGGTTTGGCCTCCTCAGCTAACCTGATTTGCCAATACCCAGCTGTCAAATCAAATGTACTTAAGAAGTTGGCAGAAGCCAATTTATCTATAAGTTCATCTGCTCTTGGTATTGGGTGGGCATCAGTCTTAGTGACTGCATTGAGGCCTCTGTAGTCTACGCAAAACCTCATCTCTTTCTTACCACCCTGGGTGTGAGGCTTTGGCACTAGAACTACTGGGCTAGCCCAAGGGCTATCTGAGGGCTCAATGACTCCCAGCTCCAACATTTTCTGCACTTCAGTTTTTTTTTGTTGAAAATTTGTTTTTATTGTTGCCATCACAAATTAAGCAGTAGCGAATAAACATTTTGTCATCGCAGCGTCAACATTCAGCTGCAGGCAATCAGTGGAGCAACTTTTCAAATTTCCATTTTCACCCCAACTCCTAACAAACTACATAAAGGGTCAAGATGAGCGATCCATATCGTGAAACAAAGACAGTATCAGCGTGAGTAGAGCCTCCACATACACTAACCTGGCGCCTGTCACTAGCACTCTTGTCTATGTGCCCAGAATCTAGTGCCCAACCTCCTCCCCCTATAATGCCCACCCTCAGACACATTCAGTCTTCCACATCCTCCTCCTCAGAACTGTCTGCATTCTCTTCTTCCGGTAACGGCTCACAAATGTCCCCTCTGTATGAGTTCCATGGTGTCCATATTTTATTCCACTTGCGCGGATTGAGTCTCTGCTTATAAACCTCCCGCTCCGTCAACATAAGCACATCCATATTCTTACACCACTGCGATAGCGTCGGAGTGGTCGGGGCTCCCCAGTTCTGTGCAATATCGCGCTTCGCCAGCATCATACCAATGACCACCCAACGCTTTCCAGGCAGTGACAGGTCTGTCGGGCCCCACACATGTAGCAGGCATACCCGAGGGTCGGGCGTGAAAGGGGTTTCTAGCACCTGGCTGATTGTGCGCGCTACGCGTCTCCAGTAAATTTGTAGATTGGGACATTCCCATAAGGTATGGAACAGTGTACCCTCCTCCCCACAATTCCGTAAGCAATAGGGATGGTCTGCCCTGTGTATTTTATGGAGTGTTGTGCGGGTATAATAGACCCTATGCAATATCTTAAATTGGACCAATCGAAATCATGTGGAGATGCCTGCTTCTCTGGGTGACGCCAAAGCCTCGTTCCACTCCGACTCATCTAAATCCCTAAGCTCCCCCATCCACTTCTCTCTGAGATGCATCAGCGGATCCGGCAAGTTGTTCAACAGTTTACGGTAGGTGAGGGACGTAGCACTAGTCTCCATGTAATCCGTAAGCAGCCGGTCTTCCAGAGGCCGACTCCGGGACCGTCGCCCCCATTTTCAACACGGACATGAGCGCGTGCCTAATTTGTATATACCTGTACGTTTCCGTCACTCCTAGGTCATATTGCGCCCTCAACGTATCAAAGGAGAGTACTCCGCCTCCTGACCACAGATCGCCCACTGTGGATATCCCGATGGTATCCCATCGATCAAAACCTTTGCTGCTACGCAAATTACCAAATACCCTGGAGTCCCACAGCGGCGTGAGTTTGGTAACCACCCCCTCCCATCCAAGCCGCCTCTGTGCCTTATGCCATATTGTCACTGTGTGCTTGGTTGGGCCTTCCAGTTTCCCCACCAAACCCTTGTTGTAGAGCGGGGCCAGGAGGGTAGCTGCACCCAACTGTTTCCTGTCCGCCACATATGCCGGGTCATCGTGTGTACCATGAATCCACTGGTTGATTACTTTAAGGTGTGCTGCCCAGTAATACAGTTCAAGGCTCGGGAGTGCTATCCCCCCGCTATACCAATCTCTGATTAATTTCAGCTGCGCCACTCTAGCCGGCCTGCCACTCCAAAGCAACGTAGTCAGTTGTGCCGACACTTGGCGGAAGAAAAACAACGGAACCACCGTCGGTGTGTTCTCCAGGACATATAGGAAGCGAGGTAGTGCCAGCATTTTAAAAAGTGCCGCTCTACCCAGCAATGTCAGGGGGAGGGCCTTCCAATGGCGCACATCCGCCCTCAGTCTTGTTACCAGGGGAACCAGGTTCAGTTCCAGAAAAGTCTCAGAGTCCTGCGTGATTTGGATTCCCAGGTATCTGAAGGAGCGTGTTTCTACTATCAACTGGCAGTCATTCGGCAGTACCGGGGGGTCACCTCGAATCATGAACAGCACGGACTTGGACCAGTTCAGTTTGTAACCGGACGCTGCACCATGGGTCTCACAGAGGGCCAGCAGGACCGAAATGCCAGTGTCGAGGTCCATGAGATATACAAGCATATCGTCCGCGTACAGGGAAACCCTATCTTCCCACCCATCACCCCATTGTATGCCTCTCAGCAACTGGGTGGATCGGAGGACTGTGGCCAGGGGTTCCAACACTAATGCAAAAAGTAGCGGTGATAGCGGGCAACCCTGCCTTGTACCTCTCGCCAGTGGGAACTCCCGCGAGATACAACCATTGGCCGCCACCCTTGCCACGGGCTCAGCGTATAACAACCTGACCCACGAGATGAAGCCGGGGCCAATTCCCATGTGTTCCAGGACTGCAAAAAGATAGCGCCACTCCACCATGTCAAACGCCATTCGGGCGTCCAAAGATAGTACCGCTGCCGGCTCCTGTAATCGAGGGGCGCGGGCCAGCACTCCATGCAACCTTCTCAAGTTCAGCGCCGTGCTCCGGTGTGGCATAAAGCCCGACTGATCCGGATGGATGAGGTGCTGTAGGTGCGGCAGCAATCTAGTGGCCAGCAGTTTCGCCAGAATTTTATTTTCGGCGTTGAGGAGCGATATGGGGCGGTATGAGCCGCAGTCCTCAGGAGGTTTACCAGGCTTCGGGATCGCCACGATGGTGGCCACGCGTTGGTCTGCGGGTAGAATCCCCTGTTCTCGACTTTCTTCGTACATGTCAAGGAGGGGAGTAGCGAGTGACTCAGACATAACCTTGTACCATTCAATCGGCACGCCGTTGGGGCCCATGGCTTTCCCAGGGCGTAATGCCGCTATGGCTAGTTGTATTTCAGCAGTCGTCAGGTCCGAATCAAGTTCGTCCCTGGCGTCCGGGAGGAGAGTACGGGTCGGTACCCCTAGGAGCGATCCCTCGACCATTTCCCGTGTGACTTCAGTTTCGGGGGAGTACACCGATTCAAAGTGGTCTGCGAGGAGTTCCACTATCCGATCAGGCCTGGTCTGCAGCGTCCCTCTCGGGTCTTTGAGCTGCAGTATGGCCCTTTGACCTCCACGCTTCTTCTCCAGCCATGCCAGGAGTTTCCCTGCCTTATCCCCTACGTCATAAATACGACTTGCTGTCGCCGCCATCCCGCCCATTACTGTACGCCGTAGATGAGCGGCGTGTCTCTGCTGACACATCCGGAGTGTGTGTTGTGTATCCTCACTCGGGTCACTTTCATGCGCCCTAGTCGCACCGGCGAGTTGTTCCTCTAGGTCTAGTAGCTCCCTGCTTTGCGTGTGGTTATGTTGTGCGATCACCGAGATCGCCTGCCCGCGAAGAACTGTTTTATAGGCCTCCCAGAAGGTCACATGTGAAGTCACCGAACCCTCATTATCTGCGATGTAAGATGTCGTGCTCGCTTTTAAAGCCTTGGTTATCACAGGCTCCCTAAGGTACCCCGGGTAAATGGGATAGATGCGTCTGTGGGTTCTCACCTGGCTGGACAGAGTCAGGGTCAGTGGGGAATGGTCCGAAATCCCTCGTGGTTTGATGGTAACTTCAGTGACATTGAGAAGGCTCCCTCCCAATGTGAGGAAGTAGTCAATTCGTGACAAGCTATCGTGAACTGCCGAATAGTACGTGTAGTGCTGGTCGGCCGGGTGAAACTGCCTCCATATATCCTCTAAACCCTGTGCTTCCATGAAGTCTAACAATCTGGAAGGCCCCGGTGTATGTGTGCGCACCGGGTAGCGGTCTTGGGAACTGTGTGCCACTGCGTTGAAGTCCCCCCCCACTATTAATTCTCCTTCCGGGAGTTGTAACAAAAAGGTCCCCAGGTCTGGGAGAGCTACGGCGTGCAGAGCCGGCGGTATGTATACCGAGACCACATTTAGCGGTCTACCCTCCCACTGACCATGGAACGCCGCGAAGCGTCCCTGTGTGTCTGTGCTAACTGAGTGTACAATGAACCTGGAGGAGCGGTGCATTAATATCCCAGTGCCCCTGGACCCCTTAGTGAACTCAGAGTGAACCACCATACTGTAGCCTTTCCTATCCATGGCCCGAACGGCCGTTCCGGTCAAATGAGTTTCTTGCAATAGGACCAAGGCTGGGTTTAACCTCCTGATGTTCTGTAGGACCAGTCCCCGCTTTATTTTATCCCCCAGGCCCCGAACATTCCAAGACATTAGGCTCAATGGCGATGCCCGCCCCATGCTAGTGTCCTCCCCCATCGGAACAGATGATGCGACACGCCAGCCGGCTGCCGCCACATAAGGCACAATGTATGAAGTGAAGTTGCAGGTCGCGCAGCCGCGCTCCCACTCTACTCATTCGCTCTATGCGGTACAATGATTGACCCTGTATCGTAATTAAGAACCAAAAACTAATCCTACCCTCAACTCCCCCCCTCCCTGCCCCCTTGCTTAACGGACTCAGAACTGCCCGCCCCCCCAACTCAGCAGAGTGCTTGATCCCAACCCAAAACACAGTACTTGCTCGCTGGGGTGAAGGACTCTCCGGTATCGGCGGCCCCCAGCTTCTGCCGCGGAGGCTCTCCGCCCAGTATCCAAGGCGGCATTGCCGGTCGAAAATGCAGTCAGTTCAGCCACACAGCAACTGCAAAGTATCATTCCGCATCAGCACCCTCTTCTTGTAGATCAGACAGTGGGGAGAGGGCCTCCGCACCCCCCCCGGTGGACTGTGAACCTGGTCGGGACCCTGCATTACGGTGCTTGTTCTGCCTGTTAGAACGACGCGGGGGGTCCACCTGTCGCCAACCCTCCAGCCATTCCTGCGCCATTTCCGGAGAATCAAAAAACCAAGTCTTATTGTCCGCCACAATCCGAAGTTTGGCCGGAAAAAGCATCGAGTACGGAATGTCCCGGGCTCTCAACTCCTTTTTCACCTCGAAAAAGGTCCTCCTCCTCCGTGCAACCTCCGCTGTGTAGTCCGGGAAAAATGCCAAGGTAGAGTTCTGGATTTTGAGAGGGGGGGAGATTCTCGCCGCCTGCAGGATGGCATCACGGTCTCTGAAATTAAAGAGTCTCGCTATGATCGGTCTGGGGTTCATGCCCGATTTCTGGCGCCCTCCAGGGACCCTGTGTGCCCTTTCCACCGTGAAGAAGGCCGTTGCAACTGTTGTTTAATTAAGTCCTCTACGTACAAGTCCATCGCTCTTGTATCTTCCGACTCTGGCACACCTATAATACGAATGTTGTTCCGTCTCGAGCGCCCTTCCTGGTCATCGAGTTTTTCACGCAGTACCTTATTTTCTTTTAAGACGCGTTCCATTCCAATCTGTAGCTCAGCCACGTCTTCAACCAAGGACTTGGTCACCACTTCCATGTTGCTCACTTTCTCCGACATCTTATGGAAGTCCGCTCTGATCAACGTTATTTCGGCCGAGATGGACCCAACTGTGGTTTGTACTTGCGTGAGCGCCCGCATAACGTCGTCTAGGGTCGCCTTCTTGCGCCCCGCGGCTTCCACAACTTTGCCCTGTTGCGATTTAGCGTCCGGGGGAGATGAAATGGGCTTCTCGTACGCAAATCGATCAAGGCGCGACTGCGATGCTCCAGGCTTCGGGCCCTTGCCGGCCATCACGACAGTGTTGACCTCCTCCCGCGGATGCAGCCGGGGTCTCGGTTCTCCAGGTTAGCGTGTTCTGCGGCTGGTATCCACTTCTGCCGCCGACTGTTCTAGCCCACCTGTCACGGGACCCACCCGGACTCTGTAGGTATAGTCCAGTCCGCCCAGGGCCCGGTGGCCCCGCTCTGTACCGGGTCCCCTCAACGGGCCACAATGGGAGCAGGGGAGTGCAGCTGCCCGTCCCCGCAGCCGGTCGGTGGTGTCCGCAGAGGTTTTGCACTTGTGCGGGGGCACTGCCACACTAATACGCTATGCACCGTCGCCGCCCTGTGTCTCCCTGAGCACTGGGCCTGCACCCCCGTGAACTCCAGGTCCAATGGCAAACGTATGGTAACGACCCGTGGTCGAAGAGCCAGGTCTGTGTGAGCGAGTGCTAGCTCTCTGAAACAGGATTGAAGGTGCCCCTATAGTCGTACAAATGTACGGCGGTGTCGTGCGGTCCCTGTCCGCGGGGGGCCCCCCGCGGTGTAGAATGCACCGCTCGGCGATGTGGAGGCGCCGCCGTCCCAGTTCTGTCTCAAGTGCCGGGGGCCGGGTTATTGCGGAGAAACAGAGTCGGCTCTGCGGTTCCAAGATGGCGGCCCTCCCTCTTCTGGAGCCTCCGCACTTCTTACTGCCGTCCGCTTCAGCCGGATTGCCCGTCTCCGTACCTCTTGATGACTGCTGGCTCCTGGGCGCACGTCCGTGTCCGTGAAGGTCGGCGGTGCTACGCGGTGCTGAAATGCCGTCTCCGCCTCCGTCCGTCCTAGGCGAGCGGTCCTTGTTCTCCTCTGCCCGGGGCGATGAACTTCCTGTCCGCCCCACAATGCAGGATAGTCCCCGGTCCGGACCCCTTGCACAGGCCCAAACCGGCGCCGGTCGTAACTCGCCGCCCCAGCAACGGATTGAGATGCCGGTTGGCCAGGATAGTACCGCTTGGTCCTGGGTTTCGCCGCCTTCCCGCTTGGGAGCAATGTACGACGGATAGATAGTCGGATGGTCTAGGAGGCCGCTTCAATCACGGAGCTCTCCTCCTAAGCTGCCGCCATCGCTGGCTGCTGGCCACGCCCCCCTGCACTTCAGTTTTGATGCAGTCTCTAACATGATCAGGCTGTCTGTAGATTTTACTCTTGACAGGCAGACTGTCTCCAGTGTCAACATCATGGGTACACCAATCAGTTTGGCTGGGTGTCAGAGAGAACATATGCCTGAAGGATTGCAGAACTTGCCTGCAATCCTGTTGCTGATGTTCAGTGAGGCTGCCACAAAAGACAACACCATCTACTGATCCATCATCAGGATTCTGAGTGAGCAGGTCTGGGAGAGGGTCACTCTCTTCCTCCTGTCCCTCATCTGTGGCCATGAGCAAGCTCATGTCCTTCCTGTCGACATATGCTTTGAGCCTGTTGACATGGAGCACTCTGAGAGGGCTCCTGGGAGTTCCAAGGTCCACCAAGTAGGTAACCTCTCCCTTTTGCTCAATGATGGTGTGGGGCCCAGACCATTTGTCTTTCAGAGCTGCTGGGGCCACTGGCTCCAGAACCCACACCTTCTGTCCTGGCTGGTACACAGTCAGAACAGCCTTTTGGTCATGCCAAGCTTTTTGAAGTTCTTGGCTGGCCTCAAGGTTTTTAGATGCCTTTTCCATATACTCAGCCATCCTGGAGCGGAGACCAAGTCAAGTCATTATACTTTTATTCGACACATGTATCATAAAAAGTACAAACATATAATACACACAATTATAAAAAACAGTTCATTATTTACAAAAATACATATAAGAATTATGTGGAAGAATTGACTTGATAAACATTTTTTAAAATCTTAGTCCTGATAATCCATGCACAAGATAAAAACTTTGCAACTCCACAAATAATAACCATGGAAGTGGTGTTGGAAATAAGAATACGTAAGGCTGATTTGTAATCTCTAACACCAAGATTCTTTAGAGCTGGTTTTAACCATTTCTTCCTAGGTAGAATGTATGCCTTACAGGCACAGAAAAAATGGCCCAATGATTCTTCGGGATTTGCACACCCTGGACATTTTATATCCTCTTCCCTCTTATTGTTCCATCTAGATGTGAAAGTTTTGAGGGGCAATGTTCCATGTCTAAATTTGAGATATAAGGTCCTTTTGAATAAAATCCAGGAACAACTCCAGTTTTAAGGTGCATTTATGGGTCAAAAATGTCTCGGTCAAATGGCCCCAGTTTGGGTTTTGTAATGCCCTGGCCTCTATCCAATCCCAATATAATTTTTTCACCACTTGTTTTGGTGGGGGTGATTGGGATTCCCAAGCATCTCTTAAACCCACATTTGCTGCAAGGTGTTTTAGGGCATTTAGCCAATTGATTTTGCCTGAAGTATTTAATTTTAGCATTTCATCTAAAACCGAGGCATAATTAGCTAACTCTGGGGTCCTCCTCAAACGGACCCAGTATAAAAGAGGGCGAAGCTGGAGGATATCCCGAATAGATTTTCTACCTAGGTCTAAAAATAGCGGTTTAAGTGGTGTGGAGAATAGCGGTTTAAGTGGTGTGGAGAATAGCGGTTTAAGTGGAGCGGAGACCAAGTACATAGTCCACTATGTTGGTTGCAGGCTTTTTGAGAGGTCTCTCCCATCCTTCCTTCACCAAACACAGGGGTCCTCTCACAGGATGCCCATACAGAAGCTCAAAAGGGCTGTAGCCAACCCCCTTCTGTGGGACCTCTCTGTAAGCAAACAAGAGGCAGGGGATCAGGACATCCCATCTTCTCCTAAGAGTTTCATGTAGCCCATGAATCATCCCTTTGAGGGTCCTGTTGAATCTCTCAACAAGCCCATTGCATTGTGGGTGGTAGGGTGTGGTGAACTTGTAGTTCACACCACACTCCTTCCACATTGCAGTCAGATATCCTGACATGAAGTTTGTACCTCTGTCAGAAACAACCTCCTTAGGGAAGCCCACTCTGGAGAACACTCCAACCAGGGCCCTTGCCACTACAGGTGCTGTAGTGGTCCTAAGTGGAATAGCTTCAGGATACCTGGTGGCATGATCCACTACCACCAGTATAAACTTGTGCCCTGATGCTGTCTGGGGTTCCATTGGACCAACAATGTCAATCCCCACTCTTTCAAAGGGAACCCCCACCACAGGTAGTGGTATGAGGGGGGCCTTTGTTGTGCCACCTGACTTACCACTGGCTTGGCAAGTGACACAGGAGCGACAAAACTCCTTGGTATCCTCATTCATGTGGGGCCAGTGAAAGTGTGAGACAAGCCTGTCCCACGTCTTTGTCTGACCTAAATGACCTGCAAGGGGAATCTCATGGGCCAAGGTGAGAAGGAAACCTCTCAGAGACAAGGGGATGACCAGCCTCCTGGTTGCACCAGGCTTGGGGTCTCTTGACTCAGAGTACAGGAGTCCATCTTCCCAGTATACCCTGTGGGCACCTGTGGCATTCCCTGCAGCCTCAGCAGCAGCCTGCTGTCTGAGGGGTTCAAGGGAAGGGCAGTCTAACTGTGCCTTCCCCAGGTCTGCTCTGGAGGGTCCCCCTGAGCCCAGAAACTCAACTTGATCAAGTTCAAGCTCTTTAGGCTCAGTTTCCCTCAGCTCTCTCAGATCAGCCTCCTCAGAGACTTGATCCTCAACCTGGGGCAAGGGGGAAGGCAAAGCCTTACCCTTACTGCTCTTCTTCTTGGAAGGTGTCTGGTCCATTCTTTCAGGATCCAGCACCTGTTCAGTGGGGCATCTTCTGGCCTGTGACCTAGTCACAGCAAGCACATGTGCTGGCAAGCCTAACATTTCCATGTGAGTCCTCTGCTCCACTTCTGACCATAGGGATGACTCCAAATCATTGCCCAACAAACAATCAACTGGGAGGTCTGAACTGACTACAACTTTCTTTTGTCCCTTCACTCCACCCCAGGAGAAAGCCACAATCGCCACACTATGACTAGTAGTGACGTTGCTAGCATTGGTCACCAGGAAATCAGTACCTGGCATGATCTGTCCAGGGTCCACAAAGTTAGGTGTCACCATGGTGACACTGGCACAAGTGTCCCTGTAGGCCTGAGCCATCTTGCCATTAATCAAAGGTGTCTGCCTGTATTTGCCCAAAGTATTGGGACTTATGTCAGGGGATATATCCATATCCCCTGTACAGACAAGGACAGCCTGAGTGAGTGTGCCAACTAAGTTGTCAGACCCCTTAGTTCCCAAAGTTAACCCAAATAATGCCTTGGGAGGTACACTACCACTACTGACTGTACTAGGGGGTGCAGTTGCCTTAGGGGCTGTAGTGGCAGGAGTTTGTCCTCCTCTTTTGGTGCACTCACTAAACCAGTGAGACTTACTTTTGCAGTACTGGCACCACCTCTTTGACTGGCCTTCTTGAGTCTTCTTCTTCTGGGAAGCCTGACCCCCACCCTCTTTGGTTTGTTGGGGACCTGGTGAAGACTTCTGGTCATTTTGTTCACTCTTAGCATTACCCTTCTGGTCTGCTTTCTTCTGACCACCCTGGTTCTGGTTCTGCTTGATCCTTGTCCTGACCCATTTGTCTGCCTTCTTTCCCAATTCTTGGGGAGAGGTCAGATCTGAATCAACAAGGTGCTGGTGCAACAACTGGTTCTGACAATTGTTTAAAATTTGTTCTCTCATCATAAGATTATACAATCCTGTGTAATCTGTAACCTTGCTACCCAGCAACCAGCCCTCCAGAGCCTTAGTGGCACTATCCACAAAGTCAGACCAGTCCTGAGACTGAGTTTTCTGGGTGTCTCTGAACAGCAACCTGTACTGCTCAGTGGTTAAACCAAACCCATCAATCAGTGCATTTTTCAGGACCTGGTAATCATTAGCATCCTCCACTCTTGTAGTGAGGAGCTTATCTCTACCTTTACCATCAAAGGAGAGCCACAGTATAGCTGCCCACTGACTTCGGGGAATGCACTGCACAGTGCAGGCCCTCTCCAAAGCAGCCATCCATTTCTGGATATCATCCCCTTGCTTAAAGGGGGGCACTATTTTAGTCAGGTGTTTAGTATCTAAACCCTTCTCTCTATCTCTTGGGAGATTGCTGCCACCAGTGGGAGCTAGCCCACTCATCTGCTGCTCTCTAGCAAAGGCAAGCTTTTCTTTGGCCAGGGCAAGTTCTTCCCTTTCAATCCTCAGAGCAGCCTGTCTCATCCTAGCTTCATGCTCTATTCTCTGAGGGGAAGTCACTCTCCTCTGTGGAGAGTTCCTCCTCCTCTGGGAAGAGGCACTAGAGTGCAGAGATCTATTGGAGTCCCTAGAAAGAGATCTATCTCTCCTAACTCCAAGGTTAGGCCCACTTCGGGTTAGTACTGGGGGTCCCCCAGATCCTAGCCCAAGTAAGTCTAAGTTGGCCCTGGTTAGCCTTCTGACTACCTCAAGACCTTTGTCTACCTCATCCCCAGAGAGTTCCTCCTGATCCTCCTCCTCCTCAACTGCTGTGGCAGTGTTGGGGAGGTCTGGATCCCCAGAGGTTCCCTCTAAGGCTGGCATGTTCTCAAGTAACTGAGAAATCTTTCTGGCATCATATGTCTCTAAGAGACCTATCAGAAAGGGAATGGTGGGGTTAGACCCCTGCTTCAGTTTCCTGGAGGTACAGACTTGTCTCATCTCCTGGAAACTGAGAGCTGCATATCTGGAAGTGACCTGTGGAGGGTCAACACTTACCAGGGGAGTCTCAGTGGACTCTCCATGGTTACACATGCTTTTCTAGTGAGGTGTAAGTGGTGCACTTACCTACACTATATGTTTGCCTACTGATCCCTTGCTAGAGTTGTAGTTTAGGGTGTGCTAGGCCCTAGGAGCTACAACAGCCGGTTCAGTAGAACTCAGAGTATTCTAAGCTAAGTTATATGTACCTTTAGTACTTATGTGATCTTTCACAAGATATTCTTAGGATATGTGTGGTAAAACAACAGCAAGCTCAAATCCCACCGCTGCCACCAATGTGAGAAGTTGGCCTGATGTGCAGTGCTCACTGTTCTAGTGATCACTATATATCAGTCCAAACAACCCTTATTGATGATTGGTTGTAAGTCAACCTTATAGACCAGCTATCCTAGTAGCATGGATACGAGCAGTCTAAGGCTAAGACTCTAGAGGGCGTGTTAAGCCAGCTGTTTTACCATCACATTACCCCTTGAACACCCAGTGAAAGGACACCACACAAGTGTTATGAAAATAAACAGTGTATTTATTAGAATCACAACAACCCTGTACTCTTTATGAGGACAGGGTGCTAGGCACACAACAAAACTCTTACGAAAATACTTAAGTTAGCACAGTATATACAAATGCCCGAGGGGCACGAAAAACCATATACTCTGAAAGTGGAATGCGAAATTACTAGCAGGTAAGTACAGTACTAATAGGCTTTGGAATCGCTAGGACTTGACTATAGAATCGTTAGATTACTTCTAGGAGGCCCAGGGGACTCGGGTGCAGAGTGTGCACTCTCACGCGGGATGCGGGACAAAGTCTATGTTAGCTAGTAAAGTTAAAGTTAGTGTTCACGGGCGAACCCGACCTGGTAGGGAGAAAACGACAGTGGATCCTGACCCTTGGATAGTGAGGCTATGCTGGGGCACCGAAATGCCGAAGTTACCTAGCCCAGGGGCTGCAGCTGCATAGGTCTCAAAAGACGTCGGGAATCCTCGTTGCCGGACCAGGAGCCTGGAAGAAAGATGCTGGCAGGCGACCAGTGAAGAGAGTTCGAGTTGGTCCAAGCCTGGATCTTGAAGATGGATGACACCTGAAAGCAGAGGGGACCAAGTTCGTGACTACTAGCCAGTAGTCAGTGGGCACCAGGAGGGCACCGGATGGTAGTCACCTCGACTAGGTGAGTGGGCGACGCTGTGCTCTGCAGATCTCACGGACCAGGAGGCGTTGTCGGCGACCAGGATGGAGAGGCGAGCTATCCCACGATGGATGAAGCTGTCGGCGTTGAAGTACCCAGGATTGGGCAACAAAGCCTTGGCTAATTCAAGCCCACGCGGTGGACTCAAAATGGCATCTTGAGTGGACCAGGAGGGTCCGGGGTGCTCCTCTTCTGGAAGGGAGCAAGAGCCAGCCTGGGGCAACCAGACCAGCAGCAGTGATGTCGTCGGGCGTCGTTCAGAAGGCCACAAGCCAGCGGGCTAGTAGCCAAACAACGCGGTGAGCAGCAAAAAGCAGAAGGGCCCCACGCCGATCGTGGAGATGCTGGGGGGCTGCTCTTCGGTGCTGGAGCTGCTCAGGGTTGGGGCTTCTCGGACCCCAAAGCACTCACCAGGAAATTACTCGGCGGGCTTGCTGTGCAGAAGTTGTGCAGTCTTGGCAATAGTCGGTCCCTTGAGGTCTCGTCGCACTCACGGTTCTCAGCTTGGCTGTAGAGGTGAGTAGAGGTCGGAGGTGCCAGGGAAGCCGGGTCTTGTCGAGCTGGGCAGTCGGATTCCGGAGGAAGGACGTGCAGCAGACCGCAGTGTTCTTGATGGTGCCTGCGGATGCAGGGTGACTACTCCTTAGTCACAAGGGAGAATCTTGAAGAAGGAAATCTTGAAGTCCTTTCGTAGAAAATCGTGTCTTGATTCCAAAGATGATCTAATCTGGAAGGGGGCCTGCTCCTACCTTTATCTGGGAAAAGGGGGCTGGCACGCGACTAAGTCCTGCCCTATGGGTGGGACCAGGAGGGGGGTGGTTACACCCACTTCCTTAGCGGGCTTTTCCCCAGCTCAGGGTCTGGAGTGTCCCTGGAACTGGTTCAAGCCGGCCTATGCATAGTGAGCACCGGGGTGCCACTCGCAGTCACCTTCCTCTGAAGCCCTGCCTACCTAGGATACACAAAATCCTGTCTGGGACGGTGCTGGCACCGCCCCTGGCAGGAAACCCTTTGTCCTTATCTCCTGCTCTGGGAGGACTCCCAGCAGCAGGAGGGCAGACTTGTGTCTCGGTGGCAGCATCCATTTTGTGGAGCTGAGGCTCTGTTTGACTTTAACCGGGGTTAGGGGTTACATACATGTCGTGTCCCTCTAGAAGGGTGGAATGCTATCCCCGTCGCCAGAATTGGCGAGGGGTTAGTATTCCAATTCGTATGACACCTTACTCGACATGTTTTGATAAAGCGATACCAGAGTTGGCATATAACCGCGAGGATTATAATGCACTTAAGAGTATATGGTATGCGATATCATGGAAACGGCTAAGGGATAGATCCCGAAAGCCGCAGACAGGCTCAGCTCATGCCAGAGCACCATCTCACACGATTCCAAGCACTCTGCCTTCAGGATTGTTAAGGCCTGCCATAGGAGTGACTGATAGGAGATCTGTGCGTCCATTTTAGGGTTAGATATAGGTATACTATATCTAAAGCAAAGGGTGAGTACACCACCTTGCCCCAGCTGTCGTGCAGCCAGTTGTGTCAGATTAGTTAGTCAGTCCAGGGGTGGCACAATACATGCTTCAGCCCCTGGGAGACTTCTGGGTGCACCTCAGCCCTGGGTACAGGGACTTGGAGAGGGCCCAGTGCCAATTCAGTACCTGAGTACAATTTGGATAGAGAGAACAGCTAGGCTGTGGGTCTGATTAGCAGGCCCACAGCCAGGGAAAGTCGTAAACCAGTGCAGCAAAAAGCAAAAATCTGGGTGATCATAGGATTGCAGACCCTACTCTCCTACAGAGAGGCAAACCCTCAGATTTTTGTAGCACAAGTGACAGTAAGTATGCCATAATGATACGGTAAGGCTCTCCAGGGAGGAGGGTGGGTCGCATGTGAATCCATGAAAGATACCAATAGTGGATAACTGAAGTTACAGGTAAGTAATTCGTTTTCCTATCCAGTATTGGGGTATCTTTCATAGAATCACATGCTTAGAATCAGAGTAGCTAGCAGTAAATAATACATAAATGCATAGAGGATGGTGGGTATAAGAAAAATCCAAAATACACCACATCAAGCAGGCATATATGCACTGAAATAACTCGTACGCCATACATATACACAACTTTTGGTGAAGGTTAATAAAGAGTTGTACAATAGCAGAAACAATATATTCCCATCACAAGGCTTACCTTATCTAAAATGTTTTGTAGTATTGCTTGTCCAACTGCTGACTCAGCCTCTGTTGCCAGATATAGGCAATAAAGCAGAGTGAAAGTGTGCACACTTTTCCAGATTGCAGCACGGCAAATCTAATCCAAAGACACACCAGCAAACAGTGCCGTTGATGAGGACACTGCCCTGGTAGAATGAGCTTTAGGCTTATTTGACAACGGATGGCCGGCCTTGGAATGACAGAATTGAATAGTGGATGCAATCCACCTTGAGATAGTAGCTTTTGACACTGCTGATCCTGGATTGTTCCCACCATAATAAAGAAATAACTGGTCAGATTTTCTGATGGACACAGTTCGAGAAATGTAGAACTTCAAGCATCTAATGACATCCAAAGTATGTAAAGACTTTTCCGCCGAGGAAGACGGATTAGGAAAGAAAGTCCACAATACCACAGGTTCGTTGAGATGAAATGAAATAGGAACCTTGGGTATGAACGTGGAATTAGTTCTTAAAAGAGCATAATCATTGGCAAATTTCAAATACGGTTGTCTTATAGTGAATGCTTGTATTTCACTCACTCGTCGGGAAGAAGTGAGTGCCAAGAGAAGAGCTGTCTTCCATGAGAGATTTTAAATCTGCTTTATGAATGGGTTCAAATGGATGTTTCATCAGTTGTTGTGGCACCAGATTCAGTCTTCATTCCGGAGGAGGAGCTCTAATAGGTGGGAAAGATCTGAAAAGGCCCTTCAGGAACTGCTTAATGAGACGATTGGAACAAAGTGATGCCGCTCCTGAAGATCGTATGTATGTAGAAATCGCGGCCAGGTGCAATTTAACAGAAGCAAACATGAAACCAGACTTAGATAATGACAAAGGATAAGGCAGAACCTTATCAGGAGAACATTCCAGGGGATGCAAGTTGTTATTGCTGCACCAGTAACAAAATCTCTTCCATTTTAAGGCATAGGTCCGTAATGTAAAAGGGGCTCTTGCTCTATTCAAAATATCTCTGCAGTCCTGAGGTAAGTCTATATCCTTGAAGTCTGTGAATCCAGAAACCAAGCAAGGAGCTGCAGTTGAGCTGGACAAGGATGTGGAATCTGGCTTTATTTCGGTGCAATTAGAATCACGCAGCATGGTTCCCTTTTGATCTTGCGCAGAAGTCTCAACATCAGGTGAAACGGAGGGAACGCGTAAGCAAAAACTCCCGTCCACCTCATCATGAAGGCGTTTCCCCAGGAGCCCTTCTCCGGTTCCCAACATGCGAAGAATAGGCACTTCTTTGGAGGCAAAGATATCCAGCTTCGGCTTGCCCCACTTCTGAAAGACATTCTCCAGAATCATTTGATTCAGTTCCCATTTGTGGCAGGATTTTGTTGTCCTGCTGAGACTGTCTGCCAAGGTGTTCTGGACTCCTGGAAGATGTTCCACCTTGATTGCAATATTGTGCAAGAGACACCATTTCCAGATGTTTTGAGCTTCTTGGGACAGAATGTGAGATCTGGTACCCACTTGCTTGTTTAAATAATGCATGCAAGTGGTGTTGTCAGTTCTGATGAGAACTGTAGAACCCTGGAGTCTTGGCAGAAAAGACTGCGGAGCCAAGAAAATGGCTCGAAGTTCTAAAAAGTTGATGTGCATCTTTGCCATTGCTGTAGACCATCTTCCTCTTATGCTGAGATCCTGAAGAGGGGCACCCCAACCTTCTAGGGAGGCATCCGTAGTGAGTATGAAGTCCGGAATTGGAGGCTGAAAACTGAGCCCTACTGAGACATTTTTGGAACACCTCCACCAAGTAAGAGTTTCTTTCATAACTGGAGTTACTTGGACTAGTTCTTCGAACGAACTCGAGATCTGGAGCCACTGATTGTCCAGCTCCTCCTAAATTGGTCTCATCTTCAGCTGCGCATGAGGCACTAGCAGAATTACCGATGACAAGATCCCCAGAAAAGATTTGATTAGTCTCACTGAAGCGAGCTTTCTTTTTAGGAGGTCTGATGCCAGAGAGACAAGGAGAGTTATTCTTTCTTTGGACAAGTATGCTTTGCCTTGAAGAGTGTCCAGTTTTGCTCCCAAAAATTGAATTACTTGGGAAGGATAGAGGCTTGACTTCTGGACATTTAGGGAGAGGCCTAGAGAGTGAAAAACGTGCAGGCATTTTGCTGTTGCATGAGAAGCCTGACGAAAGGATGGAGCCTTTATCAGCCAGTCGTCCAGATCTGTGCTAATTGGATGCTTTGCAGCCTGAGATGAGCTGCTACCGTAGCTAGAAATTTTGTGAAGACTCTTGGAGCTGAGCGTAGGCCAAATGGAAGAACCTTGAATTGGAAATGTGCACCTGCCACAGTAAATCTTAGGAACTTTCGATGTTTGGGATGAATTGGGATGTGGAAATATGCATCCTGAAGATCTAATGTTGTCATGAAGTCCGCATGATCTAGAAGGTGGTGGATTTCCAGGAGTGTTACCATGCGAAAGGATTTTTTCTGAAGATATTTGTTTAGCATTCTTAAATCCAAGATTGGCCTACACTCCCCAGTTTGAGAGTGTGGTACCCTTTCTATCGCTCCCTTTGACAACATAGCTTTCACCTCCTTTCTGAGTAGGGCAAGATGCGGTGGGTTTTTCTTCAGAGGTGGATGAGGAGGGGGAAATTTGGTAAATTCCAGTGTGTGACCAAATCTTATTATATCCAATACCCACTTGTCTGTGGTGATTTTTCTCAAATTTTCGAGATATTGGAAAAGCCTCGAGATTTCGCATACTTGTGGCATATCTGGTGCAGGTGCTGTAGGAGAGTAGGGTCTGCAATCCTATGATCACCCAGATTTTTGCTTTTTGCTTCACTGGTTTACGGCTTTCCCTGGCTGTGGGCCTGCTAATCAGACCCACAGCCTAGCTGTTCTCTCTATTCCAAATTGTACCCAGGTACTGAATTGGCACTGGGCCCTCTCTTGAGTCCCTGTACCCAGGGCAGAGGTGCACCCAGAGGTCTCCCAGGGGCTGCAGCATGTGTTATGCCACCCCTGGGCTGACTAACTAAACAGACACAACTGGCTGCTTGACAGCTGGGAGCAAGGTGGTGTAATCACCCTTTGCTTTAGATATAGTATACCTATATCTAAACCTAAAATGGGCACACAGATCTCCTATCAGTCACTCCTATGGCAGGCCTTAACAATCCTGGAGGCAGAGTGCTTGGAATCGTGTGAGATAGTGCTCTGGCATGAGCTGAGCCTGTCTGCGGCTTTCAGGATCTATCCCTTAGCCGTTTCCATGATAGCGTCAGACCATATACCCCTAAGTGCCTTATAATCCTCGCGGTTATGGTAACTTTGGTCTGACATTATCTAAACATGTCGTGTAAGGTGTCAAACGCTTTGGAATACTACCCCCTCGCCAGTTCTGGCGACGGGGGTAGCATTCCACCCCTCTAGAGGGAGAAGACATGTTGGTAGCTGTATCCCCGGTTAAAGTTGAACACAGCCTCAGCTCCACAAAATGGATGCTGCCACCGAGACACAAGTCTGCCCTCCTGCTGCTGGGAGTCCTTCCAGCAAGGGAGGCCTGGACAAAGGGTTTCCTGTCAGGGGCGGTGCCAGCACCATCCCAGACAGGGTTTTGTGTATCCCAGGTAGGCAGCGCTGAGAGGAAGGTGACTGCAAGTGGCACCCCGGTGCTCACTGTGCATATGCCGGCTCAAACCAGTTCCAGGGGCACACCAGCCCCTGAGCTGGGGAGAGACCGGACAAAGGAGAGGGGTGTAACCACCCCCCTCCTGGTCCCACCCATAGGGCAGGACCTAGTCGCGTGCCAGCCCCTTTTCTTAGGATAAAGGTAGGAGCAGGCCCCCTTCCCAAATTAGATCATTCTAAATCTTGAAACTACTTTCTACGAAAGGAACTCTTGACTTTTCTGAAGACTCTCCCTTGTGGCTAAGGAGTAGCCACCCTGCACCAGCAGGCACCACCTAAGCGCTTGCGGTTTGCTGCACGTCTATCCTCCGGATCAAGACTGCCCAGCTCGACGAGACCCGGATTCCCCGCCATCTCTGACCTCTACCTGCCTCTACAGCTCAGCTGAGATTCGTGGGTGTGACGAGACCTGAGGGACCGGCTATCATCAAGACCTGCACGACGCTTATCCAGCACGACCGCCAAGGGATCCTCGAGTGAGTGCTTTGGGGTTTGAGAAGCCCTAACCCTGAGCAGCTCCAGCACCCAAGTCCAGCCTCCCAGCATCCACGAGATCTGCGTGGGGCCCTTCTGCTCTTTGCTGCTCACCGCGTTGTCCGGCTACTTGCCTGCTGGCTTGTGGCCCTCCTGACGACGAACCACGACACTTCCATCGCTGGTCTGGTTGCTCCAGACTGGCCCTTGCTCCCCTCCAACAGAGGAGCACCCCGGACCCTCCTGGTCCACTCCAGACGCCATCTTGAGTCCACCGCGTGGGCTTGCCTTTGCCAAGGCTTGTTGCTCCAATCCTGGTTTCAGCAGCGCCGACAGCAGACACCTTCGTGGGACAGCTCGCACCTCCATCCTGGTCGCCGACAACGCCTCCTGGTCCGAGAGACTGCAGAGCCAAGCGTCGCCCACTCACCTGGTCGAGGTGACTTCGTCCGGTGCCAACCTGGTGCCCATCTGATCACTGGCTAGTGATCAAGAACTGAGTCCCCTCTGCTTTCAGGTCATCTTCAACTCCGATCCAGGCTTGGGTCCCATCGAACTTCATCACTGGTCGCCTGCCAGCAACTTCTTCTTTCAGGCTCCATAGACTGTAACGAGGATTCCTGACGTCTTTTGAACCCTATGCAGCCGCAGCCCCTGGGCTAGGTAACTTGAGCATTTCGGTGCTCCAACGTAGGTTCACTATCTAAGTGTCCAGATCCTTTTTCGTTTTCAGCCTATCTAGTCGGATTCGTCCGATAACTGTAACTTTACGAAATCTAGCATCCATAGACTTTGTCCCGCATCCCGCGTGAGAGTGCACACTCTGCACCCGATCTCCCTAGGCCTCCTGCTCCTAACCTTAGGGTTCTGTAGTGTAGTCCTAGCGATCCTGAAGCCTCTGGATCTTGTTACTTACCTGCTAGCATTTCGCATTCCACTTTTGTAATATATGGTTTTTCGTGCCCCTCGGGCATTTGTGTAAATTGTGCAACTTGAAGTATTTTCTTAAGAGTTTTGTATTGTGCTTAGCTCCCTGACTCATAAAGAGTTCAGGGTAGTCTTGTTATAAATAAATATACTTTATTTTCATAACAACTTGTGTGGTGTCCTTTCACTTGGTGTTCAAGGGGTAAATGTGATGGTAAAACAGCTGGCTTAACACGCCCTCTAGAGTTTAGCCTAAAGACTGCTCTTGTCCATGCTACTAGGATAGCTGGTCTATCAGGTTGACTTACAACCAATCATCAATAAGGGTTGTTTGGTATGATACAAAGTGATCACTAGAATAGTGAGCACTGTATATCAGGCCAACTTCTCACAGGTGCAATGAGATTGTCACTGTTTTCTGGCAGAATCTCTGCCCGGAGGTTGACGTTTCCTGCCTTGTTGCCTATAAGCGGCCACCGGGGGACTTCTATAGGATTGTTGTTGCTGGTATCCGTAACGATCTTGGCCACCTTGTTGCTGGTACTTCTGGTAACCTCCATGAAAGGTGTATGAGCCTCTGCCCCATGCTCCTCGAAAAGGAGTTTTTCTATTCTGCAAGGTACCCAAAGCCCTAGCAGTATTGGTGTCCTTTTTTATTTCTCGCAATGCCTCATCGATGTGTTTACCAAATAATAAATCGCCGTCAAAGGGCATGTCCAAAATCTTTGTTTAAACTTCAGGGCAAAAGTTTGTGGATTTCAGCCATCCTTGGCGTCTAAGGGTAGCTGCCCATGCAAGCTGACGAAATCCCAGAGAAGCTATATCCATAGAGATATCAATGACTTCAGAAGCAGCTCTTTCGCCTTCCATGAGAATCTTTTTTGCTTCTATCTTTTTAATCATCAGGCAGATTGAATATGCTACTTACCAGTATGCATCTGTTCTTGGCATGTAGGGCTGCTGACATTCATATCTATAGCATAGATCGCCGCCTAGTGTTGGGTCCGGATGATTGCACATTGTTGTCCTGGAAAAGTCTTCTAAGTATCACGAGATAGATGGCTCCTCCCCTGGACTACAGTGCGCATGGGCATCGACTCCATCCTCAGATTGTTTTTAGCCATTGTGGCAAAGATGGAGTGTAACAGTGTAAGCGATGGCCATGCTAAGAGTAAGTGTAAAAAAGTCTGCAGCCGCTACAGGCGCCGGGGAGGAGGGCGGGCGATATGAATGTCAGCAGCCCTACATGCCAAGAACAGATGCATACTGGTAAGTAGCATATTCAGTTCGAGGCATGTGGGCTGCTGAATTCATATCTAGAGCATAGAATACATAGCAGTCCCTCCATTAACGGCGGCCGCCTGTGCCAGCTGCAGAAGTCTGAAAAAGTGTTTTAAGAACAGCCTGCCCTACAGCTGCCTGCTGCTTGGAGTGCACATTTACACAGTAATGTTTAGTAAATGTGTGTGGTGTAGACCATGTGGCTGCTCTACATATATCTTCCAAAGGGATATTACCAAGGAAAGCCATGGAGGCCCCCAACTTGCGGGTGGAGTGGGCCTTGGGGGGGGACCGTTAAAGTGTGCTTAGCCTTGTGATAGCAAATCTGAATACACTTAACGATCCACCTGGCTATACCTGCTTTGGAAATGAGGTTGCCTTTGTGCTGGGCTGAAAAGGCCACAAAGAGTTGTTGTGTCTTCCGAAAGTCCTTGGTTCTATCGATGTAGTACATCAAAGCCCTTTTGACATCAAGAGTGTGGAGCATTCTTTCGGCCACTGTCTTTGGGTTTTGAAAGAACGCGGGCAGTTCAATGGTCTGATTGACATGGAACTGCGAAACAACTTTAGGAAGAAATTTAGGGTTAGTGCGCAGCACCACCCTGTTGGAGTGAATTTGAATGAATGGCTCTTGTACAGTGAGCGCCTGTAGCTCACTAACACGTCGTAGAGACGTAATGGCAATGAGAAAAGCCACTTTCCACGTTAAGAACTGAATCTCACATGAATGTAGAGGCTCAAAAGGTGGACCCATCAACCTGGTGAGGACCACGTTGAGGTTCCATGCAGGAGCTGGCGGGGTCCTGGGAGGGATGACCCGCTTTAGTCCTTCTAGGAAGGCTTTAATGGCAGGCACTCTGAAAACGGAGAGATGCTGCCTGTTCTGGAGATAAGCCGCTATGGCGGATAAGTGTATCCGAATGGAAGCATATGCTAGATTGCATTTGTAAAGATGTAACAAATAACATATGATGTTGGGAATGGATGCATCTAGCGGGTTGATGTGGTGTTCAGTACAGTAAATGACAAACCGCTTCCATTTCGCTGCATAGCAGGCCCTAGTGGTGGGCTTTCTCGCCTCCCGAATGATATCCATGCATTCAGGAGGCAAGTCAAGGTAGCCAAACTCTAAGACCTCAGGAGCCAGATCCCCAGGTTGAGCTGTTGCGGATCTGGATGCTGAATGTCGCCATGGTTCTGCATCAAAACCCAGGGTGTGAGGTGCAGCCTTTGATGCGGTACCACGGAGAGTTCTAGAAACGTGGTGTACCATGGTTGGCGTGCCCACGTTGGAGCAACCAGGATGAGTGTCATCGAGTGTTGCTTTAGCTTTCTTGCCACCAGCGGTATGAGAGGTGCTGGGGGAAAAGCGTACGCAAATCTGCCTGACCAGTTCATCCATATCGCTTTGCCCTGCGACTGTGGGTGAGGGAACCTGGCGGCAAAGCTTTGGCATTTTGCGTTTCCCCTAGTGGCGAACAGGTCTATCTCTGGATGACCCCACTGCTGGAAGTACGGGCGGAGTACTGATGGATGTATCTCCCACTTGTGCATTTGGTGGCTGTACCTGCTGAGCAGGTCCGCCATCTGATTGTCCTTGCCCGGGAGGTGTTCCGCCATGAGGAAGATGTTCCTCTGAATGGCCCACTTCCACATGCTCTGAGCCAGATGAGACAACTGTGGAGAGTGTGTACCTCCCTGCTTTTGGATGTAGTACATGGCCGTCATGTTGTCCGTCCGGATCAACACGACCTTGTTGCACAGATGTACTTTGAATGCCTTCAACGCCATGAAGATTGCCATCAGTTCTAGGTAGTTGATGTGCATCTTCTTTTGCTGCGTCGTCCATAGTCCCTGCACCGTGTAGTGGAGTACATGAGCTCCCCATCCCTGGAGAGATGCGTCAGTCGTCAGGATAATCTGTGGCACAGGCTCCTGGAACGGTCGGCCCTTGCAAAGGTTGTGTGGATTCCACCAATGCAGAGAGTTGTATGCCCGACCGGTCACCAACACTAGGTCGTTCAACTGTCCTTGAGCCTGAGTCCACTGATGTGCCAAGCATTCTTGGAGCGGACGCATATGTAACCACGCGTGCGGGACTATGAAGATGCAGGAGGCCATCATGCCTATCAACTGCATGAACACTCTTGCTGGAAGTGAGTGTTGCGGTCTGAACTTTTGGATTAGCGACTGGATGTTGTCGATCCTCACTGAATTTGGCTGAGCCGTGGCCGCCAGAGTATCTATTGTGGCGCCCAGATACTGCCGCACATGGGCTGGCTGAAGGTGCAACTTTGGATAGTTCAATGAGAAGCGCAGACCGTGAAGAAGGTGATTGGTGTGGGAAATGTTGGTGGCGCACTGCTGGGCTGACTTTGCCTGAACCAGCCAGTCGTCCAGATAAGGGTAGACATGGACGTTCTGTCTCCTGAGGTGCGCAGCCACTGTCGCCAGACATTTCGTGAACACTCTGGGGGCCGTGGTCACTCCGAAAGGAAGGACCTTGAATTGATAATGCCGATTTTGAATGGTGAATCTGAGGTATTTCCTGTGTGATGGATGGAGTGGAATGTGAAAGTAAGCATCCTTGAGATCCAAGGTTGCGAGGAAGTCTCCCTGATTGAGCAACGGAAGAACTTGCTGCAGCGTTAGCATGTGGAAGTGTTCGGAGAGAATATACTGGTTTAGGGGTCTGAGGTCCAGAATAGGTCTGAGGGACCCGTCCTTCTTTGGGATCAAGAAGTACAGGGAGTACACTCCTGTGCCTTCTTCCTCCACTGGCACGAGCTCTATTGCGCCTTTTTGCAGCATGACAAGAACCTCCTGCTGCAATAAGTGCAAATGCTCTGTGGACATAGGACGGTGTTTTGGTGGTATGTTGGGTGGAGTGGATGTTAGCTCCAAACAATAACCGAATTGGTTTAGCTTCCTGACCCATCTGTCTGTGGTGATGGATTTCCAGACTGGCAGGAACTGCTGGAGTCTCCCCCCGACAGGTGTGGAATGGTCGGGGGGCAGTGACAGGGCGTCAATGTTTGTTGGTGGCGGAGGAACGGGAGTTGTTGTTGCCCCGGTATCCTCCTCTACTTTGCTTGGTGTAAGAGGATTGCGCCCCACCTTTATTGAATTGCGTTTGCTGGGACATCTGGCCTCTGGAAACACCTCTATTGCCTGAGCGACGAAAAGTGCTCCCTCTAAACTGTTGGGACTGGAGAGCTCTCATGGACTTAGCAGTCTCGGTATCCTTCTTTATTTTTTCCAGGGTGGTATCCACCTCAGGACCAAATAATCTGTCAGGGTTTACCGGCTGGTTGAGGATGGTAGTCTGTATCTCCGGCTTAAACCCGGAGATTCTGAGCCATGCCTGACGTCTCAACATCACACTGGTGTTAATTGCCCTGGCTGCAGTGTCCGCAACGTCCAGTGCACACTTAATGGAAGCGTTGGAGATGAGTTTCCCTTCCTGGATAAGCAACTCCGCTGCCTCTTTATATTGGTCTGGTAGATGTTGCAACAGGGTCTCTAGTGTGTCGTAGTGTGCCCTGTCGTATCTAGCCAAGAGTGCCTGCGTGCTAGAGATATGCCAGATATTGGCCGCCTGAGCTGCTACTCTCTTTCCTGATGCCTCCAGCACTTTGGATTCTTTGTCCGGGGGAGGAGCTTCACCAGTGGTTTGCGAATTCGCCCTTTTGCGGGCATTAGAAACGACTAGAGAGTCCAATGGCAACTGGCCCTTGATGTAGGTAGGATCGCCAGGTGCCGGCCTGTATTTTTTTTCAATTCTAGGGTTGACTACCCTTGACCACGTGGGTTCCTTAAAAATGTCCGCATGTTTTAGGACCCCCTTTAGCATTGGGAGAGTCTTTACAGTTTTTTCAGCTGTTGAAAAAGTGTCAAAGAGGAAGTCCACCTCAACAGGGTCAGCATGCAGCTGAACGTCGTGGTTCTTAGCCGCCCTCTCAATTAAGGCATGAAATGCCGCAGAATCCTCAGTGGGAGAGGTCTTGACGTTGTACACCTGAGGGTCATGGGCGGTTTCCTGATCCCCTTGGTCTCCTGCCCCTGCCCATGAGTCCTGTTGTTCATCAGGATCCGTGTTGGCAGGAAAGTTGTATTCCTCGTCCTCATCCCCAGCATCCTCCACATCCGAATAAGTGGGTGAGGGTGTGGCAATTCGTGGAGTCCAAGGAACCATTGGCTCGACCAAGACTGGTTAATCTGAAGCAGGCTTCTTGCGCTTTAGAGGAATTGTGTACGACTCCAAAGGCTGTGTCGCCGTGATCTTTCTTTTGTAAAGCGTAAGCTTCCCGGTGTCGGCATCGATGAAATGCTCCGACTGCTCCTCTACCAAGGGTGGTAGATGCTTCAAGCCCCCAGCCGGGTGAGTTGGCTTCGACCCCACAGATCCCTGCAAGTGCGCTTCGGGCACCGATCGTGGTGCGAAGGCCTTCGGTGCCACTTTCGGCGGCAACGTGAAGAGGATTGGCGTCGAAGACTTTGGCGTTGGGACCGATTGCTTCGGGGTGGAAGGTGTCTTTGGTTCTTCCGCCGAAGCCTTGTCCCTGATGCGTTTCAGGGAGTCCGAGACCTGCTTCGTAAAGGAAGCGGACGGTTTCGTCGACCCGACAGACAATCTCGGTCCACTAACATGTGAAGACTCGAGCGTCGATGACTTGGGCGTTTCTGGCCGAGGCGTAGGAGCATCCTTCTTAGGGGCGCTAGGCCCTCCTTCCGTAGCAGCAGATGTCAACGCCGGCTGTTTCGGATCGGCGGCCTGGATTACTGGTTTCGGGGCCCCAGTCGTCGGCTCAACGCCCTTGCTTGACTTCGGCTCGACGCCCTTTTTTGGACTTCGGCTCGACGCTCTTGCTTGACTCCGGCTCGATGCCCTTCTTGGACTTCGGCTTGACGCCCTTGACCATCTTCCACTCGACGCCTTTGCCCGACTTCACCGGGTCGATAGCTTTCTTCGGCTTGGGTTGCCCCGACACCTCGGAAGACGAGGGTGTCGACGGAGGAGCAGACGTCTTCGGTTTCGATTGCGTCTCAACCACTTTCGTTCTTGTCGACACTGATGGTTTCACTTTCGGTTTCGACAATGGCGGCTCCGCTGAAGTGTCCGTAGCCGGGCCTGGAGGAGGGGCCGTGGATCCTGGTATAAGGTCTTGGGTAAGGCCGTGTGGCGATCCCTCGACCTGAGCCTTTGTAATTGTTTGAACGGGGCATAGCTCTTCCTCTGAGCTATCTTCCATGGCCCCATAGGCCTCATTGTCGTCTCCTACCTCGTCAACGACTTCTACTTCTAGGCCTTCGACATCCGCTTCATAGTCGTAGTCGATTTCCTCCGCTGGAGGTGAAATCTGCATCTGAACCTCGTGTTTGTCTGCTTCTTCGTTGTCGAAGATGTCCACCGGTGCCGGGGCCGACTGCCGGGCCTCCAGGCGCGGTCCGCGCCAAAGCGGAATCGTCTTCTTCTAACGAAACCTGGAACAAGCCATACAGCTGACTTCATCGTGGTCCGGCGACAGGCACTTGTCCCACACACTCGCACAATAATTGGGCCCCCCACCGCTTTTAGAGCGGAGTTATTTCAATTTTGGTCGCTCACTCGTGGCGCCTGGCCGCCATATTGGGGCTGCTGTTTTTCCAGCGCTCCACCTGATCCAGCGCTCTAGTGCTCCGTTTGGGAGACCAGGTGAGGCTGCATTTAAAGCTCACTCCCTTTCGCGCAGCGGAGACGCGCAGCGGTGGCGCCTGACTCGCGCCTGAGTCAAGCCAGAGTCCTGCCCGTCTGCGCCCGTCAGCGTCCCGGAGGCTGTCGGGGCGGCGGGGGGGGCTCTGATACCAGGCATGTGTCATACAGGGTTTCCTGTGCTGTGTTATACTTCTGGGGAGCTTCGCGCTCTCTGTAATCCAGCCAGTGGCTGTTGCACTGTCTTCCCTGGTCGCCACCGCGGTAAGTCCACCTGCCCTGCGTGTGGCTGGTGCCCCTCCCGCGCCTTGTTATCGCCCCCTAATAATAACAGCGCCAGTGTTGGATATCTTTGCATGCTACTAAATACGAGATCGGCGGGTAGACATGCACAGGATACTTTTGAGCTCCTGGATACGCTAAAGCCACTTTGTCTGATGCTCACCGAGACGTGGTGGGGCGAATCCTCCAATCCTGATGTCGCCATGGCAATCCCGCCTGATTATAACGTCTTCAGGAAGGATAGAGCCAAGGGAAGGGGTGGTGGAGTGGCACTGGTGGTGAAGAAGGGCACGCCTTGTGCTATCTTGCCAGTGGACGACATCCGCGGCTCTGAGACCCTTGCTTTCTCTATCTCCAAGGCACCGCACCAATCAGTCAAGGGATTATTGGTCTACAGACCGCCGGGTCCATCTGGTACGTTCTTTGAAGATCTTGATTCCGTGCTGCTGGGACTGGCCCTGAAAGCGGAACATTGCATTGTGACTGGGGATTTCAACTTCCGGATGGATGATCCGTCGGACCCTGCAGCTACCAAACTTTCAGAGGCTATGACCCCGCTGGGATTGATCCCTTATTTGCAGGGGCCTACGCATGACAAGGGGCATACTCTGGACCAGGTCTTCTCGTCATCCCCTCTTGAGGTGACAGAGATTATCCCGGTACTGTGGTCAGACCATCTGCTGGAAAAATTCTCAATCAAAGGCACAGTTAAAGCGGCTGTTGCTTTATCACAGCAGCAAGGTCGAGTCCATAGGGCTTACCATCGAGTGACCCCTGCGATGCTGGCCCAGGCTGCTTTGGATCACCCCTGCCCCCTCTCTGGCGACTTAGAGAAGGATCTGGAGTCCCTGCAGGCGTGGTTGGTAGACAGGCTAAACGATCTTGCCCCGGAATTGACCCCCCGCTTGACACCAAAACGGGTCTCTGCTCCTTGGTTCACCGCAGCACTGTCCGCTACGCGGCAGCAGTGTAAGGTGGCCGAAAGAGCCTGGCGGGCACAATACGACACAGGGGCTAAGTTGACTTATAAGACGGCGGTTAAGGCCTACCACCGGGACATCCGCCTGGGGAAAAAAGCCTATTTGGCAGGGAGGATAGAGGCCGCCTCCAACTCCTGTAAGGAGATTTTCTCCATTGTGAGAGAATTTACATCCCCACGGTCTAATACCTCGGATGAGAGACCAGCTGATTCCTGGGCTTTGGATCTGGCGAATTTTTTCACTAGCAAGATCCAACTTATACAGGATTCCTTTCCTTCGGTTGTACCCGTGGGGCTGATTAACCATGAGACTAACTTGTCCCCTCTGGCCTCGCCAGTTTCGACGATGGGCGTGTTTCCACCTATCTCGGCCCCTGCCTCTCTAGTACTCATGGGCAATCTTAAATCGGGCTCGCCGCTGGATCCGTGCCCCGCTAAACTTCTGGCAAAAATTGCGGAAGTGATTAATCCGCTGGCGAACCCGCTATTGAATCTCTCGCTGAGCCAGGGAGTGGTTCCGCAGGCCTGGAAGCAGGCAATGGTCATCCCGCTGCTAAAGAAGCCTGGTCTGGACCCAAAGGCCCCAGTCAACTACAGGCCTATCTCTCTGTTGCCGGATCTCACGAAAATTGTGGAAAAGCACGTTCAAACGGTGCTTTCCAATTTTCTAGAGACAAATGAGATTCTGCATGCCACCCAGTCAGGCTTCCGTCCAAATCTCAGCACAGAGACCGCGCTCCTCGAGGTATCAGAAACCATTAAAGGGGTTCTGGACACCGGGGGTAAAGCCATGCTGGTGCTGTTGGATTTGTCGGCGGCTTTCGACACCGTCCCCCATGATGGCCTTCTCGCAAGACTCTATGAGATAGGACTGCGGGAGACGGTGCTCAGCTGGTTTTCCTCCTTTCTAGCTGGCCGCCGGCAAACGGTCTGGGCCTCGTCAGATTCCGCCGTTATGCCGCCTCTGGGAGTCGGGGTCCCACAGGGCTCAATTCTGAGCCCGACCCTTTTCAAAATCTTTATGACCCCTTTGGCGGCGCTGGTGGAGTCGTTTGGGGCCCAGATCGTATCCTACGCAGACGACACCCAGCTCCTCTTCTCATGTAAGAGAGGAGGAGACTTTGACGGGGAGAGTATCCGGGATTGCCTTGGGGCTGTTTTTCAATGGTTCCAACTGAACAGCCTCAAGTGCAATTCCGATAAGTCCGAGGTACTCTTCTTTGGGTGTGACACGGAGCCAGACTGGCAGGATTGGTGGCCCATTAATATGTTCCCGCCGTCTTGTTCATCCCAAATGGCGAAGAACTTGGGGGTCAAGATGGATAAGGGGCTAACGTTGAAATCCCAGATCCTCGGGGTGTCGGGCATGTGCTTCGGCCTCCTTAGGATGCTGCGGAGGTTTCTTCCCCTTTTATCTGAGGAGCACAGGAAGCTGACTGTGCAGGCCCTGATTGGCTCGAGGCTAGATTATGCTAACATTCTTTACTTGGGCCTGCCAGAGTATCTGCTGCAGCGGCTCCAAGTGGTGCAGAACGCTGCTGCTAGAGCTATCTTTGGCTTGAACAGACGTGCCAGTGCAGCAGGCTTGCTGCAGACTTTGCACTGGCTTCCAATCCGAAAACGGATCGCCTTCAAGGCTCTGACCTTGGCCTACAAGGCCCTCCATGCGGTTGGAGCAAAGTACCTCCAAAAGAGACTCGCATTCTACCACCCGGCCCGTTCTTTGAGATCGGAATCCCTGTTCTTGGCGGTGGTCCCACGAGTGAAGAGAGCTCGCCTGGGAGGTCGCTCCTTTGCACTATTGGCGCCACAGTTGTGGAACTCTCTGCCACTCACTCTTCGGGGAGCCACCAGCCTACTTGCTTTTAGAAAAGGTCTTAAAACCTGGTTGTTCATCCAGTAGGCTGTATTAATTTGGATCTGCCCTTTTATTTCTTGCTCCCTCTCTTTTAACTGTGTTATGTTATTGTGTTGTAGTCCTCCTTACTTAAAGCGCCGGGACACTCTTTTTGAGTAGCCGTGCGCTATACAAAAATAAATATAACATAACATAACATAACTTGTTGCACTCCGGGTGGACGTCGATGTGGGGATACTTCGATCCACACACGGGACACTTCTTGAACGGGCTCCGTTCCATGTTGTGTCGTCGAAGGTCTTGCTGCGTCGACTGGGCCTCGATCACCGAAGAGTCACGCGACTCCCCGGATGTCCAACTCGGGAACTGAGTCGGAACAGAACTGGGCACCGAACGCAAAGAATACCGACGGTTCGAAAAAGGCCTTCGGGCCTCGAAAAAGTTTATGTTGATTCCGAGATAACGAAATTACATCCGAACCCAATGGCGGAAAAAAAAAATCTGAGGATGGAGTCGATGCCCATGCGCACTGTAGTCCAGGGGAGGAGCCACCTATCTCGTGATACTTCGAAGACTCTTCCAGGACAACAATGTGCAATCATCCGGACCCAACACTAGGCGGCGATCTATGCTATAGATAGGAATTCAGCAGCCCACATGCCTCGAACACTCTATATAAGGTGAAATATCCGACAATAATTGTCGATCATATCTACCTGAAATTGCTAAACAATTCGTAGCTCGAACAGTTGCGCCTGCCATGGTGGTAAAGCGTTTGCCGATGTTGTCAAGGCGCCTACCATCCTTATTAGGGGGAGCTGTTATCGGGGCAGAGGGATTCCGAGATTTCCTCTGCGCCACCTGCGATATGACGGAGTCTTGCCTTGGGTGACCTGAGAGGCAGGCAGGGGCGTCTTCTGGCGCCTTGTATTTTTTGTCAATCCTAGGGAGGATCGCCGGAACTGAAAACGGAACCTTCATTATCTTCACCCCTTCCTCTCAGATATGGTCAAATATTTGAATTGAGCGAGTTGATTTTCTGTTCTGGTCTTTAAAATCATACAGAAAACATTCAGTCTTTTGTACTGGCATTGACAGATGGAACCTAGAGTCTGCCTTTTCCATAATAGCATGAAAACGTCCTATGTCCTCAGGAGGTGAGTCAACAGCTTGGGGAACTGGCGAAGCGGGCGTTGGTATAAGATATTCGTCCCATTCATCCACAGTAGTGGGCGTGTTTGGTATTTCTACTTCGGCCACAGTGTCTCCGTCATCATCCTGATGGAATTGTGGAAGTAAAACCACCTGGGGCTCTGAGACAGGGGTAGTAGGGGTCGCAGGTTGCACATCTGTAGGTGCAGGTTCTCCTGCCGGAATTGCGACTGGAGGAAAACGATTATTATAATCCTTTAACTTTGCTGTTAGGTCTTGTAGCAAAAGCTGCAGGCATCTGAACCATATGTTCTTGGTGGAATGATTCTTGAGGCCCTCTTAAAGACTCACAGGGCTCAGAAAATTCCTCTTCGTCCTCTAACTCCTGGTATTTTATCCAGAGTTGAGAAGGGTCATCTGCTTGACCAAATGGATCTTCATCATTAGACTCCTCCAAACAATGGCTAGGAGGTAGGGGTGAAATATGTGACATCCTGGTAAAATTTCCTAGATGATGTTAATTTGGAGCTTAAAACTGGCGTGATTAGCATTTTACGCTTGAGCGTAGCTGAAATGTACATAGATGGTGCATCCGAATCTGTAGAAATGGCCATTATGGATGACACCGTCGACGTTAAAATCATGGATGTCGTCGGCTGAAAAGTCATCAGAGATGATGTGGTCGTTGACGACAAGGTCGTTGTCGTCGACGGTGGGCTCGTCGTCGAAGGTGCAATCATCGCCGACGGTAGGCTCGGCGACTATACAAGTCCCGTCGCGGAGCCCACCGTCGACGACGCCAACATCGTCGACGTACTAGTCGACGAAAGGTGAATTGTCGACAGTGGCGGCATCGTCGGGGATCAGTGGGCGTCGACGGACCGGTATTGTCGACGGTGATGTAATTATCGTCGACGGCGCCGGAGTTCTCGTCGACGATGGAATTTTCTTCGACGACGCTGAAGGTTCACTCACCGTCTGAGGAGATTTTCTCGTCGACGAAGCAGTTTTAGACTTCGACGGAGGCTCAGGAAGGGATTTTGAGGCAGATTTTGATTAAATCTTTACCTTTTCTCCAGATTTCACCTCAGAAGAGAAAGAAGACTTCTCTTTTTTTGAGGATGAGATTTTCTGGTGGATCTCCAGACCTATCCCTCTTCTTGGCCAGAGGGGTGGAAGCTTGACTCACACTGCCTTCTTCTCCAAATACCACCTCAGACGAAACCTTTAACTTCTCCAGCCATACCAAAAGACGTCCTTCTCGATCCTTCAATGTCTTGGCAGGAAAGGTTCTACAGATCCTGCAATCCTTGACCTTGTGTGCTGGGTGAAGGCAGTAGATACATTCTTTATGTGGATCCTCAAAGTGTAATCTCTTCTTCCCACATGAACAACAGGCCAAGAACAAGCTTTTCTTAGAGGAATCAGACATTTTCTCTCACAAAGAGGTAAAAGTTTAAGGAAAAAAACTGAGCAGAGCTCAGGGAGACTCCCTAACAAATGAGGTGAGGTAGAAAGTCCGAGGGTTTGCCTCTCTGTGGGGAAGGTTCTAAGAGGGTGCTGCTGCCTGATTGGTTGGTTTCCAAGTTTGGTTCTTTTTACCAAAGGACTAAGATAGGCTAATGTAGTGACTTGCTATCTACTATAGCCTATAATGTGATTATTATGACTGTAAGGTATATGTTTTATTGTACCGCGAGACTCCCACCTCGTCAGCGGGGATGATTCTAAGCATGTGAATCTATGAAAGATACCCCAATACTGGATAACCTAATTTCTCTCTTTCCACCCTGTGGATGAGGTTTCGGGACTAGAACCAATGGGCTGGCCCAGGGGCTCTCAGAGGGTTCAATAACCCCTAACTCCAGCATCTTACTGACTCCAGCTTTGATGCTTTCCATGACTTGCTCCGACTATCAATAGATTTTGTTTTTGACAGGTGCACTGTCACCAGTGTCCACATCATGGGTACACCAGTTTGTCAGTCCAGGGGTCAAGGAAAAGAGCTTAGCATACTGTTGCAAGACGTGTTTGCAGTCAGTCTGCTGTTGGGCAGAGAGATTGTCTGCAAAGACAACTCCATCTACTGACCCATCTTTTGGGCTGTAGGAGAGGAGGTCAGGGAGAGGTTCACAGAAATGTTGCCTTTCGGGCAACAAAATCAGTTCAGTCCAAAGCAGTGGTGGCCTGAAGACGCCATTTCGCCCCCTAAAACAATCAATGCAGTTAGGAATCAAGTTTGATGCCACTCTGTCGTTCAAGCAACAGGCCTTAGCCGTGGCTGGTACCTGTTTCATCATTAAAGGTCTGAGGAAATTCTTTCACCTATTACCACTCTCAGCCAGACAAATGGTGGCGGTTGCCTTATAACATCTCGGCTGGACTACTGCAATAGTTTATATGCAGGAACGAACAAAGCAATTATGCATAAGCTGCAGATGGTCCAGCATGCAGCCGCCCGACTGGTGCTGAGATGGCCCAGGAAATCTTCGGCTTCAGCGGCGTTGGACGCCCTCCACTGGCTACCTATTCATAAGCGTGTGTTGTTTAAGGTCCTAGTTATCACATTTAGGGCCTTTCACTACGAGGGCCCAAATATCTTCAAAAGAGCTTCATGCGGTACTTTCCATCCCGCAACCTGAGATCCTCCAATGCAAGCCTGCTGACCATTCCCACCTTCAGACTGATCACAAAGGGAGGGAAATCTCTGGCAGTCATAGGTTCTAAGGCTTGGAATCAACTCCCCCCCTCCTCTTCGTCAAACTACCTCCGAATCAGTCTTTAGGAAATTACTAAAGACTTGGATCTATAGCCTTCCTGACATACGGTGTAAAGACTTAATCTGAATGTCTGGCCCCACTGACATGAGCAGTTGACCAGCTTTTACAACAGTCTGGTATTTTCTCAGCGCCAAGATGCTCCTTGGAGTGATAGCTGCGCTATATAAAAACACCTGTACATTACATTACATTACATTGCACTCAATGCTTTCTGTTCCTCATCAGTCATCATCAGCATGGTGTTGTCAGCCTGGCCATTGTAGAGCTTGAGCAGGTTCTCATAGATAATCCTCTTGGGTGTCCTGCTTGTGCCCAGGTCAACTAAGCAGGTGACCTCACTTTTTCTCTAGGATAGGGTAAGGGACACTCCATCTGTCCTGGAGTGCCCTTGGTGCCACTGGCTCCAAAACCCATACCTGTTGCCCAGGTTGAAATTCAACCAGTGCAGCTTTTTGATCATACCGGTGCTTCTGAAGCTCCTGGCTGGCCTCAAGATTCTTGGATGCCTTTTCCATATACTCAGCCATTCTGGACCTTAGGCCAAGCACATACTCTACAATATCTTGTATGGGTTCTTGGAGAGTCCTCTCCCAACCCTCTTTTACAAATTCACAGGATGGCCAAACAGAAGTTGTCAGCGAAAAGCAGGCATGGTAAGAGGACATCCCATCGCCTTTTGAGCTTTTCTGGGAGCCCCATAATCATGCCTTTTAATGTCACGTTGAATCTCTCAAGAAGGCCTTTGGTTTGTGGGTGATATGGTGTAGTAAACTCCACACTCTTTCCACATGTGTTTGAGGTAAGCGGACATGAAGTTGGCACCTCTGTCTGAAACGACCTCCTTAGGAAACCCTTCCCTGGTGAAGACACCAATGAGGGCCTTGGCTACTGCAGGAGCTGTAGTAGTCCTAAGGGGAATTGCTTCAGGGTACCTAGTGGCATGATCCACTACCACTAAAATTAATTTGTTCCCTAAGGCTGTGGGAGGTTCAAGTGAACCCACCATGTCCACACCTACCCTTTCAAAGGGGACCCCCACCACAGGCAGTGGTAGAAGGGGGGCCTTTGGGTGGCCACCTGTCTTGCCATTGGCTTGGCAGGTAACACAGGAGCTGAGAAACTCCTTCACCTTTGGATGCATCTGGGGCCAGTAGAAGAGGCTAACTAGCCTTTCCAAAGTCTTGGTTTGGCCCAGATGACCAGCTAGGGGGATGTCATGAGCTAAAGTTAGGAGGAACTCCCTGTACTTCTGTGGCACTACTACTCTCCTGGTGGCTCCAGGATTGGAGTCTCTTGCCTTAGTGTACAGTAATCCCTCTTCCCAATAAACTCTGTGGGTACCACGGACATCTCCCTTTGCTCCTGAAACAGCTTGCTGCCTCAGGCTCTCAAGAGTGGGACAGTCTTGCTGACCCTGGCACGGCTCTTCCCTCGAGGGTCCCCCTGGGCCCAAAAGTTCAACCTGGTAAGGGTCAAGCTCCATAGACTCAGTTCCCTCTGGGGTGTACAAGTCCTTTCCCTGAGGAGAGGGGTCCTGATCCTTTTGCTGTACAGAGGCTGGTTCCCCAGTCTTCTTACCTTTTCTCTTGGTAGGTTGGGCCTTACGTTCAGTATCCAACACTATTTTGTTCACCCGCCCTTTGCTCTATGCTCTTGTTTGTACACACACCAATACAGGGATATCCAGCATTGTTGCATGGGTTTTTAGTTCAACCTCAGCCCAGGCTGAGGTTTCCAGGTCATTGCCAAGCAGACATGCAGCTGGTAGCCTTGGAGAGACCACTACCTGTTTCAGACCAATAAGCCCCCGTCTAATATCACCATAGCCATTGCATGATTAGTGGTAACACTGTCAGCATTGGTGACTGGGTAACTACGCCCAATCAAATATTGCTCAGGGGAAACCAGTGTCTCTCTCACCATAGTGGCACTGGTACTTTAAGTATTTCTAAAGGTTGAGTGGCCACACAGCTACAGTGGCAAACTCAACTTCCCCCTCTGAAACTAGAACTGCTTCAGTGCGCAACCTGATTTCCTCTGGGCAGACTGTTGATCCCATTTGAGGGGCACAAATAGCACCAACAGCAGATCAGACAGTGGTAACCTGACTGGAGGCCCATGTGGCTCCTTATGACCCAAAAGTATCAGGAGGAGCAGGAAGAGGGCTAAAATGTGTGATAGACTCCTTAAAGGCCTTGACCTGGTGCTGCGTCGCGCCAATGACAGGAAAATTCCACGCACAACGATCCAGTTAAGGAATCAGGTCTACTACTGGGGATCGAGAGCATGATCGGTTTGAGACTTCTCTATGAACAGTCACGGATGGAGGTTGAGTCCCACTTCAACTTAAGATTCTTTTTAGATTTCAATTTGGACTCAAGAGATTACCTCAACCACGAAGAGGACATGTCATGAGAGCAGCCTTGAGAGCGCCAACAATTCTGCACCTCCAACATTCAGCATGACTTCTGTGAGTTCATACTTCTTTTGGTGTTTGGCTACATACAGTTTCGCTTCCCGTTTATGTATCACCTTTATGTGTTAGACAGCACATTCTTTGGTTGACTTGGAGTTGTGCTCAGATCACGTACTCAAGCTCTAATCTCCAAGTAGTGCCTTAACTGACATCTGTTTCCTGGCAATTACAAATTACTGCACAGCGTGAACCCTGAAGTCTCAGGAGAAGACATTGGTCCCTTGTGCACTGGAAAGGATTTTGGAAGGAATTCATTAACAGAAGGAAAGAAAGCAGAACTCCAGATCCGTGTTTGAAGGCTCTGCTCCATCTCTTTCAGGGTGGAGTAAGGCAGATGTGGAGCCGAAAAACACCACTTGCGTCACGCGGGAGGACTTCTGTAAAACATTACTGATCCAGTCTGGTGCCTGGGGAAAATGCCAAAGGTGATGATTTTGTGGGTAGACGTTTTCATTAGCATTAAAAGATGAATTGGGCACTCTTTAAATCACAGTGTTGTTTTAGGATCTCACTTTTGCAACAGTGGCACCACACCAAAGTGAGTTAATTTTAAAATGGATAATCTTTACATATTGGTTTGAAAGTATTCGGTCCAGAAAAGTCAGAACCATCTCATTCAACATTAGTGGTAAATGGTTCTTGTTGATCTTTACTGTCAATGTTGGGATGTGGTAAAATTCTACAGAGATGCTAGTCTTTGAGGAGCCATGAAAGAGGAGTTTTCTACAAGATAGAGCACATCTGCCTTTCCTGCCATTATATGGCCTGTGTGGTACTAAATGTCCACAACACTGTAGAGAAGATGCCCTTTTATATTCTTTCATTTTTTTCTCTGAATTTCATCCGCGTGTGCTCTCCATCATACACTAGTGCATTCCAAGTACAAGTAGCATATTAAGTATGTGTTTCTGAACCTTACTCTTGAATCCAAACATTCAATAATAAGAATGTTTTTTTAATAAAAATGATTGTATTAACCTTGTTGCAGACTATCAGCAGTGTCTAAGGCACATTGTAGTCCAGTGCTGGAAATTATCTTTCACTCTTTTACTCTCTCACTATCCCCAAAGCTTTTTTCCTAAGACTTCCAGGTAGGAGTTTAAAGGGGCCATCAGGTGAATGATGTCACAATAGACCTCAAATCAATAGCTTACATTAAAACAACGTTCTGGGATGCCTACTGCTGTTGATTGATAAAAATGGAGGTCTAGGCGGAGGGCTTGGCCTGCCGGACTCCAAAATGGCCACAGCTTGAGTGAGCTCCTAGGGCCTCCCATGCTATCCTGCAGACATCACCTTCATCCTGGCTTATAAACTTGCTGAAATCGTTGGTGGAGTCGCAGATGTAAGCCAGCTATCCGGGAAAGTGCTTGGACAAGAATTTAAGGCACACACCGCATTGCATTCGGTCTTGAGAGGAATGTGGCCTGTCATCATGGCGACAAGGAGAGTGGTGGTGATGTGTTCCTACCCTGCCTGGATGCTCCTCGGCGGTAGCGAGTGATGGCCGCTGCTGGACGCGGTTGCGGGAAATGGTGCTATGTGCCTGCTGCGTCTTCCCGCTGTGAGGGTCTGTCGCCGAGCCATGGATCAGCAGCCCATAGGGTGCTGTAGCCTGGGCCTCCATGTGGAGGTGCTGTGGCGGGCGTTAAGCCCTTGCGGAGTGTAGAGGCAGCGGAGCCGGGAGTACGCCTGAGACCTGGCTGGACTGCCCATGAGGGGAGGCGAGGCAGCGTCAGACCCCGCACAACAACTGACACTGCGGAGCTTGGCAGACGTCAGTGCGGCCTGTCCCTCACCTGACATTGCAGGCGGCTGGCCGAGGGTGCCACCTCGAATTGGCATGCCCTGGCCTTCGCTAGGAGACGCTGGGGGGCTGTGTGCACCACACCTGAAATCTTAATCTTAAGTGTCCTGGGGCGGCGGGAAGCGGTCAGCACCTATCACCAGGCTCAAGCTGCGATTGCACAGTCAGCAAGTGATGCCCGGTGCAACACGCCAGTCTTGGGGACAGACCCCAGTTTCCAGCTGTAACAACTAAACAACAACCCCTCCACCCGCGCAGGTGGTGCATCAGTCTCCTTGCCACGGTCGTCCAAAACAAAATGGGGAAGGTCCCAACCCATAGTACAAATTGAGCACCATAAATCCTCAAGGGGTCAGAGAAGAAGACGCTGACACAATGGCATCTGAACAGGGGCCACAAGCACTGACAATGGTGAAGATATACGCAACACCCTCTCAGCCATGCAGAAAAGCCTCACTACCATTGATGGTAAGCTTGATACACTTCCCTTTAAGATGAATCGCATGTCTGAGCGCGAGGACAAGCATGCTGAAAGGCTTGACATGGTGGAACGCAGTGTCCGAAACTGAAGATGCGCAAGTTGAGGCAGCGACCGCACAGAAGCAAATGGGGAGGCTGATTACCTCATTGTGGGACAAAACTGAAGACTTAGAGGCGCGCTCTAGGCGCAACAATGTGTGCATTTTCAGCCTACCGGAGACCACAGTGACTGGGAGTACAGAGTTGTTTACTGAACAATTGCTGGTGTCACAATTCGGGTGTGAAACATTTTCTCAGGTATTCATTGTGGAGCGCGCCCACTGCAATCTGTCCCCGAAACCTCCCACTGGGGTTACCCCCCAGCTGCTAATAGCCGACTACTCAACTACAGAGAAAGGGAAGCAGCGTTACATAAGGCCAGGGAGTTGCATGTTCTCAAATATGAAGGCTCAGAGATAACACTGTGTCCAGATTTCACCCTGCAGGTGCAAGAGGCACGCAAACAATTTGCACCCATGAAACGGAAGCTAAGAGAGCTCAAGATAGATTACGCTATGCTCTAACCGGCCAGACTAAAGGTGGCATGCAACAGCAAAACCAAGATATACAATGAGCCCAAGCTTCTACAACAAAAATTCAGAAAGCTTCATAAAGTCAAGGCTGGCACGGTCTCCCTAGGGTCAACTGAGAGAGGCGACACCACGCATAGCAACCAAGAGGAATAACCACTCTACTGGGGAAAACACAGGAAGCGTTGTATGTGGCGTTGGATCACGAAGCAGCTTTCCTGGATGGATGAATTCTGGTCTCTTGTTAACCGGAAGCTACGAGGCAGAAGTGGAGTCGGTAACGCAAACATCAGCGCAGACGATTGGAGCCAATTTTTATCAACGCACTTCAAAGATCCGAACAAAAAGGATGACCACTCTGAAGCCTACAGCTCAGCCAGCCCAGCCAACTTGGCAACTTCACATTTAGAACCAAGGAGTCCAAGACGACTTGAGCACAGTTACTCACTTACTATGCTGCCTTAAGTGCCTACAATCAAGGGCCCAGTAATTAACAAAGACTTCCCATCGGAGTCCATCGGAACATCGGATGAGTTAAAAAACAGGATTTCATGTTCCATAAGGAAAGCCAAGACCGAAAGAGCTCCAGGGCCAGGCCTTGTTCAAACTCGACGTGGACTTATGGTCAACTTATCTGACCACCCTGTTTCTCCATTGCTGGCTATACAACACCGTTCCTGAGTCTTGGCGAGGTGCTATCACTCATCCAATACACAAAGGCGGGAAGAGAAATGACCCCAACAATTACCGAATGATAGCACTCCTAGACAGTGAGTCCAAACATTATGCCAGAATTTTATTAGAAGATTTGCAGGCCTGGGTCGATTTAACAAAGCGCCTCCCTTTTAACCAGACTGGATTTGTGGCTAACTCTGGTACAACAACTAACTTATTCACCTTGACTGTCCTGACGGAGAAAGAGGCAATCCAACAAACCCGGTTGCACTGCTGTTTTGTTGATTTTAAAGCAGCTTTTGACCACGTAACCCGGGCCCTACTGTGGCAAAAATTAGAGTCCTGGGCATACCCCCGACCCTGTTAAACACAATCATCCAACTCCTTTCGGAAACGGATCAGAATTAAGGTCGGCGCGTAGGCTTCCACGTGTCCAGAAAACAAGGCGTAAAACAAGGCTGTGTGCTGGCTCCACTTCATTTTAACTTGTTCATATCAGATATATCTCCGTCATTAGACAGCGTCAACTGCCATCCCCCTCAATTAGATGGAACCCGCATCAGCAAACTGCTCTATGCGGACGACTTAGTAACACCAAGTCATACCAAAGTGGGTCTACAAAGGCTTCTTGACGAACTGCTTCCCTACACTACAAGAAACTTCTTGGAATTGAACCTGTCCAAAACTAAAACAATCTCTTTTGGGAAGCAAAAAAAGGCCACGTGGCGGCTGTTTTTTTAACAAAACAAAAATCGAACCAACATCTCACTATAAATATTTGGGTATTTTTTTGGACCGCAGATGCTATTTCGTCAAACAAAAAGAAACTCTAAGGACCAAAGCCCTGCTGCCGCGCAATTATCAAAACAACTTTTTGGCCCAAGTCTAACTCCAATGCTGAAAGTGTTGAAGGAGAGGATAATCAACTCTTTGTCGTATGGGCAAGAGATAACGAAGGGCACAACTAGTTCATTATTAAACAAATTAACAACCAAAATCTTTCCACGTGCCTTTCGCCTACCAAAATCGAGTTCACCATTGCAGGTTCGTCTTGAACTGGGCCTATTGGATCAACCGGCGCATTTATAAAGTTTTGCAATACACTGCGCCACTGAAGGGAGGGCTCCCTGGAGGCAACATTTTGGCGAGAAATAGTGAAATGCCAGTCCAGCCTGAATCATAGTCATCACCTGGATCGCAGTTTAAAACTACTAAGAGTCAAAGAATTCTGGGAAACAAACCCTTCCCATAACAGGTGCTTAAGGCTGTTATTAAGAAGAGCGTCCGACTGTGGTCATTTCATTCAGACAGGGCAATTTTGTCAAAAAGGAATCATGCCTGGGCAGTAATCACAAATTTCAAACCAGGAATTGAATCGCCTCACTTATCCAGCATGTTTTCATTTTACTTGAAAGAAAAGTTCTTAGCTTTAAGGATGGGTGAATGGCCATTTTTAAAGAACCTGCCCGACAGGTGTCGCCCAGATAATAACATCGAATGCAGGATGTGTGGCTATCACTCTGAGATAATGGAACACATAGTTTGTGCATGGCCCGCTATGCTCACAGACAACTGCAGGGCGAATGGATCAGGCTAGGAGTTCGAACATGCAGTCAGGCAGTAATAGCAACCCTCAATCCTGAAAACACCAAGCTGAACATTGGGCTCACTAAATTTGTCCACAAAGCGTCAAAGCAGCTGGAAGAAATTAGCGCCGCCAAATCTCCCACCGCAGCAGGGTGGCAGCCAGCCAGCGGGATTAACAACAGAACCTCAAACTGCTAACATCAGCTGTACTTTTCCCGGTCCTCCAGGCGAAGACAATCTGCCCACAATGCATTCAAAGGTTTTAAATAACTTATAACTTCTGCATTGTCTTTTTAAAAACTTTTTTTTTACATGCTATCATTTATTGACAATGCTCTAGTGGGTTTCTACTCAGCGGTCCTTTTTACGATGAACTGATCCAGTTTTAGTTTGTAATGGTTTTTAACCAAACAAAGAATATATGTAATAGCTGTCCTGGATGCAGCGGTGAGGTGCCCCATCAAGATTGGCGCTTGACGATTGGTACGACCTGGTACATCACCAGTGACAGATTAATAAGTTACTGCAAGCTCAACTCATTGACAGTGACTCCACACAGACTAGGTCAGCTTCCACGTAAAAGTAGGCTGTTACTTACATATCCTGGATGCTATAACCTTTATTATAGGTGGAGATAAATGACGAGTGTGTTCAGGGTGCCGACAGCTACTGCCCCCACGGGTAATCTACAACAGGGGGTAACTAACTGAATTCCTATTTTCTTGTTTTTTCTTTCCTTTTTAGAATTGGGGAAAAGAGTAACAGAATGTTCCAATTCAGCCATGTTTTATGTTTTGTGGCGTGGTGTTTGGGCGGGCTGGGGGTGGTTCAGTTCTAAGGTCAGCAAGCAGTGTAAGTTCATCAGCGTATAGGTGTGCAACCTGGTTACTGAGGTGCATGTGGTCCACACTTAGCTCTGCAATGTTTAGTAGGCTATAACAATGGATCCATGAGCACTAGTACTCAACTAAATTTTATGTCTTGGAATGTGCATGGCCTAAATGATCACAGAAAGATTCGTAAAGTGGTGGCCTATCTGCAAAGGCAGCATGTTGATGTGGCTATACTGCAGGAGACACACCTGACCCCCCACACCAGAATGATGAGGCAGAAGCATATGAGGGCATGTGCATGGCATCCATATTTACATTACATGCGAGGGGTGTTGTTGATTTGGGTGCGTAAGATTTCAGGCTTGCAGGTACAGGGGGTGGAGGTTGACCCTTGTGGTAGATATGTGATAGCCGGTTTTCAAAGAGATAGTTTCAAGGCGATTCTAGTTGGAATATATGGGCCCAATCATGACGACCCACAATTCTATCACACACTGCGTAGCAAACTTGCAAGGTACTCTCATATACCTCAGTTGTGGGGTGGAGACTTCAACTGTACACAGAATCCGGATCTGGATAGGTCCAACGATCCCCCCAGCCGGACATATGGTGCAGCTGTTGCTATCGAGGACATAGCCGAAGCTGAAAGCCTCCTAGATATCTGGTGTCCCCTCTCACCCCTGGGTAGGGGATACACACACTACTCCTTGGTGTATGATACGCACACCAGGATAAATTATTGGCCGGTTTCGCGGTCATTGTTGCCCTTCATGGGCGATTGCTTACACATGCCACGCACCTACTCCGACCACTCACCAGTTTTGTTGAAACTATTAATTAGCAACATGCCCCGAAGGGAGAATACCTGGTGCTTCCTGCAATATTCACTACTAGATCCAGTCTTCTGTGACGACCTCAGGAAGGCGACTGATGAGTTTTTTGCCACTAACCTATGGATTGTCCCCAAGATGAGTACTATTTGGGAGACGTTTAAGGTATACATGTACGGCATAACCATTTCTAAACACTATGGGGTCGTCCGGTGGATTCGTACTCTGCTGGAAAAGGTGGTAAGGGAGCTGAAAAACCCAGAGAGGCAATTCAAGATAGTGGAGACCCTAAACTTCTCTCGCAAATCAGGACACATATAGCAGACTTTGATGAGCTCGACAGCACTGAGATTAAACCTCTAGGCAAATATGCTACTGCCAGGGTATACGCAGAGGGGGATAGGCCAAGCGCCATGCTAGCTGCCTTGTTACGACCCACTAGAAGTCCTAATACCTCAAGTCCAGCTTCTGAGGTTGATGATCTCTGAGTCGATCGTCTCAATGCATGCTTCCTCCTCAGAAGTATTTTTAATTCAGAGTTTTCTTCCTAACATTTGGTGGAGTCCTTCTTCATGCAGTGTCTCGAGGGTGAATTTTCTGACACAGAAACAGAAGTACAGGTGCAGAGGACTTGACAGGCAGGGGATTGCTGCTGATACACCCCACCCAGTCAGAATAACAAATGCACATGCAACATTCTTACCCTGCAAATCTGGTTCCTTCTTCAAATTCATTATATGCACTTAGTGGCATATCAGATGCCCCCTCTGTTCCACTGAGCTTTAATAAGCGTATAGTCTAGCACATCATTACCGAATGTTATTTTTCTATCTAAAATGAGGACATACCAAACACTTGATTGGTCATGATGTATTGGTAGGAATGGTGGCAGATCCTATGCCTGTCAGAAAGACCAAATAGGGTGCAGCACGATGGGCAGAAACGTAATGATGTATTTTCCATTACAAATCCTTTTCTCAGTGATTCCCATACAATGCGAAACATTGGAAGGAAATAATGGAACCATGGCATCTATCACCACACACACTTGATATCCCAGACACCCACCCCTTCCTCTTGAGTTCAGTTAATAAGGAGGCCCGGAGGTCCTAGGGCAAATGCAAGGAATGGGTGCCTATGCCTCACAGTCAGCCACTAAAGGAATCATTGGGCCCACTCCAGCTTCAGTCAATAAGAATAGTGTAAGCACACTTGTAGGGTGAAATGGTTGTAGGGGCAATTGCACACCATGGAAGTCAATGGCATATTTGCATCTCCATACAGGGGAGAGAGAATCTAAGAATACTCTGATGAGTGATAGTCAATGGAGTTCCTTCTGCCATATTTTACAAATTCAGGTGACTAGAGCAGAGGGTGAGAAATCAGAACATGCATTTATAACGAAACGCTTTATCAGCAAGAATCACAAGGCTCCTTTAGTACAGAGCCTGCCAAAATATGTAAGATATTGCTTATAGCTGTCTTAACAGGAAGAAATATAGCCCTTCCAACAGTTCATCCAGGAATGTTCTAGCTGGCTGTAAAAAGTAACATGTTGGAATAGTTGACAGATCTCAAAAAGATGATTCATATTAACCCACTATTGGCCCTATAAGTGGCAACATTTGCTGGCACAAAAGCAATGCACTTGCCAGCCCATAAATAGCCACACTGCAAGGAGATTACCAAACAAATGAAGCAATTCCTTAATCACCGGGAAGAGCCTAACAGAACCTTTTGAAACTAGCACATGGACTGGACGTACGTGAATAAAGAAGGACATAGGGAAAATAGGGTGGTGAGGTTTATCTACAGAAAAGGGATGGTACGCTGCAACAAGCAGACTCAAGTAAGGTACACGTTGCCACTGCGTGCACTCTTCAGTAACCAGCTAGTAGAAACACATCAGAAAAGTGGGAACTGCTGCTTGAGCAGCTGTTGGCAATAAAGATGAAGAGAACCTTGGTCAAATGAGTCATGCCTTGTAACAAGGAGGTAGTTTCATCCATAGAAGTTTTCGTTCATAAGGTTGGTGTTTTTTTAACATAGATAATTTTGTGTTCATAGTTTGCTTTTTTATCACCATGCGCTCCAAAGGACAGACGCAAACATTTTTCAGTGTTGATGATTTTTAGACAAAGAAAGGGAAAGCACACATTTGTTAAATAAAATTCAGATCAATAAATTGAGATAAAGTATCCTGTGGTTCTCACTGAAGGAAACTCTGCTGATTGATAGAGTTAAAGAGTTGAGAAAAAAACTCAAATTAGGAAACACAGGAATAAGACTAACATTTGGCCTAGAATAGAAAGAGTTCTTTTTAAATGATAAGTATGAGCACTTACTCTTTACCCCCTTCTTCCCTTTCCGCTCCTTCTTGTACTGTTCCTTCAGTTTACTTATAATCCCCTGGTCTACATCCCAAACCTCAGCAGTTGGGGACAGGTCATCCTTGTCTGCATGCAGCATATTATTAAAAGAAAAAGAAATCAGCCATTGGCAATGCAAGCAATTAGTAACTATCAAGAATTCAACATATTTTCATTAACAGATGTATTGTTAGTTTCAACATAAAAGTGCACACTAACTTTTATACTTTCAGGAACATGTTAGATGAATAACGATACAACAATTCTAACAGCACACATCTTCACTTTAGTATTAGATAGCATCACACCAGACCTAAATAAACATTATCTTGTGGATCAGTTAGTGACAAATCAGATTCACCAGTACTTTCAGATGGGATAATTAATCAATTGCAGTCATTTTTCCTCCTCGAAAACGTTTTGCAGGCATCTATTCATCAATTAAGAACACATCACAAGCAAGGGCAAATTCCAATGGCAATAACTGTGGGCATGGGCCACTATCAAAAGGTGGGTGGAGCAAATAATTGTATGCTGAATTAAGTCTCCACTACCTGGAAGGCGGTGGGGCTGAATAGCTGTTGGTACGGCTATATTCCCAGTACTCGACGTAGGCAGATATCCCAACCCCCACCTATTTTTGAAAAATCAAAAATTCTAATAGTAAGTAATGCTCTGCAGTACTTTACTGACAAGTGGGAGTATGCTGGAAAGCTTTGATATTTATCTGATCTGTCTGCTTGATTCTGTGCAGTTCAAATTACAAAAAGGCAAACAAAAAGCTAGTTACTCCTGTTTTATTTTAATAGGATCCAGTGACCTGTTAGTAACACAATATTATGCCATTTCTAAGGCTGGTTAATTGGAAATCAACAAAAGCAAAGCATTTGAAAGAGCAACACATTTGTCTCTCTACCAATACGATAAGCATGCATTCCAGAAAGAGTAAAGGAAGAAAGCATGCCTTCCAGTTTTATTCCCCTGCATGCACATGCCCCATCACTACATACCAAGGACACTTCAGGTGAATTTTTATTTACTACGCGATTAATGAACTTCATAACAACTCTGAACTATTTTATTTCCTAAGAAATTATATGAATGGTGCAAATCATTCTTCAGAAGGAGTTTGCTTAAAAGAAAAAGAAGAAAAAAAGATTTGTGGGTAACAGTGATTGTTCTGGGTGTTCATCGTGAAAAGGTGCAAACTGGTAGACAATTTGCGTCCAGTGGAGTAGCAGAAATGTTTAAGGAGGAAAAGTTACTTAGTTGTAATTTTAGTTCTCCATCATGGCTTTTGGCTGTTAAGTAACACAGTAGCATATCTGTTTTTTTATGCAGAATCCGGTAATGTGTATTAAGTACAAAGAACTTCAATTTGAGATTAAAAACCGAAAACAGCACAACAGGAGGCAACCTACTGTCCTCATTTTAATTTTCTTTGAAATAGCCATTCAAACCAACTCAAAGTATATTTAACTGACGATCAAAAATGCAGATTATCCACCGTATAGGATGCTGTAGCAGTAAGAACAACAAGTTACTTACCTTCGGTAACACTTTTTCTGGTGGATACAGTATCTGCCTGTGGATTCCTCACCTTTTGAATTACCCCTTGTGCCAGCATTCCACGGAAACTTTTTCCAAGCTCTCCCACGTCGACGAGGACGTCACAATGACTCGGCTCGGAACTCCGTCTGACGTCATTAGAGCAATAAGAAGACCACGTCAGCGTGCTGATGTCAGTTCCCCCCATTTTTTCCTTGCACCCCGAGGCGAAAGGGCGGACCGACAACATAATGCAAGTATACACAGTATATAATATATCAATGCTCGAAGGTGTCCACCTTTGAGTAGCACGCGAACAGCAGCTTGGTACGGGATCTGCATCGGTGGGTGTGTTATATATAAAATGGGGAAGCGGGTCGGCGGATGCGCACACCGCTTCCGTTAAAGCCCCTGAAGAGAAGCATTTTGGAGCTTTGAAACGCGTCGGGCAGATCCCGTACGGAGCGGCGTCTACGAGTGGATCCCCGTCCTCACCTATACATAAACCAAGCTGCTGTTTGCGTGCTACTCAAAGGTGGACATCTTCGAGCATTGAGTATATAATATATATACACAAATATGTGTATGGGTAAAGTGGAAAAGCTAAAACCAAAGCATTTCCTAACCACCAACAGTGCAGCAATCAATTGATCTTGGAAAACGCAATGTCATACAATAACAAGCATTAAAAATGCAATAGGTCTCGACTTTCATTAAGTTAAAGCCATTTGCTTTGCTATACAATACTATTGGCAAAGCAAACGGCTTTAACTTAATCAAAGGTGAGACCTATTGCATTTTCAATGCTTGTTTTGAGAGGACTCAAGCTTGGAGTTAATGCAAAATATACCTGCTGCATGGAAAATGACGAATGCAGCGAAGGAGGGTAATCCTCTGCAGCCGGAAGAAAGGTTTCCCCGACTGGGCACCAACCACTGCGTGGTAAAGTTTGGTTCTGTGGATCTTGCCATGCTGTAGATCAGCCCGGCACTGTGACCTCGCCACCCTGTTTCCTGGCAGGAGACCCTCCTCTGCAGAAAGGACGCCAGGAAAGTAATATCTGCCAAGGCAGGGGAGGCAGTGAGTGCATGCGAAGCTGCTGTGCGGGAAGCAAGAAATATGTGCAGGTGTACCGTTCGCTGCAACTAAGGAACTTCAACACAATGCGCGGCCTACCTAAGAATCCCAGAGCCTGCTACCCACCAGCAACAGGCTTCCTGGCCAGTACACGCTATTTTAACTGCCAATAAATACCATCCTTTAAGCACAACTTAAAACACTTCCAACGTTAGCATTCCAAATAAATACGCAGAGAACACTAAAATCACAGAGGGTGCAAAAGTATCTCCATAATTATTAATTTAAAAATAATTAAAATGAGGATTGATGTTACTTTCTCCAGACAGATATGAGGGTGGGAGAATGCAAAAAGAATGCTATAATTATGAAAACAGTAAAGGTCCTAAAATATGTTCAACATGTCCCCCTTTGTACAATTGCAATGGGCTGTTGGGGAATGACTATTTCGGAAGATGATTTAACCCTGAGCTTTTCGGCCATACGCGTGTTGTGCTCAAACGATGCGAGCCGTACACATGAAAATCCCCTGTCCGGGCAGGTGCAAATCTCCTGTCGCCCTTTGTGATAGAAAGCGTACATTTGTAAAACAAATGCTCATTACTAAGCAAATTAAAGTACAAACAAAATGGCATCGGCTTGTAAGTAAATATTCTAGAATGCTGAAACAAAGCGTACATTGGAAAAATAAATGCAAATTACAAAGCTAATTAAAAGCACAAACGAAATGGCATTGGCTTGTCCCTATGGGCCGTCCTAAAAGTGGACAAGGCGGTTACCACAAAGACCGTTTTCCAATCACGCGTCAGCGTTTACCATAAACGATGACGCACGCCAATTACACACGAGGGCGTGGCTTTAAGTCAAGTCAGAATCTGTATCGATTCCAAAAGGCCCTCTCAGGCGAGACCTAAAAATCTTTTCAGTATATGTAGGTGGGCAACGGGGAGGCTGGTGGGTCAGTGAGGAATCCACAGGCAGATACTGTAACAACTAGAAAAAGAGTTACCCAAGGTAAGTAACTTGTTCTTCTGATGGATACATCTGCCTCTGGATTCCTCACCTTGAATGGAATCCCACAGCAGTCCACTCCCGGAGGAGGGAGTCCACTCATACCAAAAAGTACTGCAGCACAGGTCGTGCAAATGTTCATCCCTCCTCACCTCAAAATCCAAGCAATAATGCTTCACGAAAGTGTGGAGGTAGGCCCATGTTGCAGCTTTACAAAAGTCCACCACAGGGAAACCCCTAGCCAAGGCAGATGTAGATGACTTTGCTCTAGAAGAATGAGCTCTGATATCTTCAGGCAGCTCCTTCTTGGCCAGGGCGAAGCATATCTTGATACACAAGATAATCCTCCTGGACAGCGTTCTCTTGTGGACGGCTTTGCCTTTCATCTTTCCACGTAGCCAACAAAGAGCTGGTCGTCCAACCTTGAGTCTCTGGTTCTATTCAGGTAGAAGCTGACCGCCATCTTAGGGTCAAGGCAGTAAAGTCTCTCCTCCTCCTTGGAAGGGTGAGGAGGAGGATAGAAAGTGGGTAAATTGACAGTCTGCCCTAGATGGAAGGGAGTAATCACCTTAGGCAGGAAAGCAGCTCTGGTCCTAAGAACCATCTTATCAGCATGAAATGAGGTAAACAGAGGCTTGGAGCTAAGAGCCTGAAGCCCACTCACCCCCGTCCGAGGTAACAGCCACCAGTAAAATATTCTTGAACGAAAAAAGCCTCAAGGGGCAACTATGAAGAGGCTCAAAAGGAGATACCCATCAGAAATTTAAGAACCAAATTCAAATCCCAAAAATGAAGTACATCTGATAAATGGGCCTTCAAAGGATCGATGTAACTCTCTCCACACCACTTGACAAACCTAACCCATCTACAAGAATTAACAGATTTGGTCTTCTGGACGATAAAATAACAATCACCACATCCGGTAGGAGAGAGAAAGCTCTGGTTGCCCCGTTCAATCTCCAGGCATGAAGTTGCAGACTTTGGGCGTGGGGAAGTAGAAACCCGCCCCTGCGAATGCGAGAGGTGGTCTGCCCTGAGAGGGAGACAGAGTGGAGGGTGCGCTGAGAGGTGAAGAAGATCTGTGTACCACACCCTTCTTGGCCAATCCGGGGTGATCAATATAACTTGGGCCCGGTCTTGGCAAATCTTCCTTAGAACCCGAGGAATCAAGGGCATAGGGGGAAACGCGTCAAGAAGCAGACCGCTCCAATCCAGTTGAAAAGCGTCCCTCAAAGCTCCCTGCATCGGATACTGGAGACTGCAGAATGACAGGCAGTGCCGTTCTCACGAGTGGCAAACAGGTCCACCCGAGGAGACCTCCACAACCTGAAGATGCGGCGAACCCCCTCCGGGTGAAGCCTCCACTTGTGGTCGGTTGAGTAATGCAGACTGGGACTGTCCGCATGCACGTTCAGCACTCCGGACAGATTTTGCCATTACACAAATCTGGTGGTCCTGAACCCAGAACCAGAACAGCAGGGCCTCTCTGCAGAGGCGATACAAACCTACTCCTCCCTGTTTGTTGATGTACCACATCGCGGTAGTGTTGTCAGTCAGGAGTTGAACCGAACGACAGTGAAGGGAGGGAAGGAAGGCCTTGAGAGCCAGACTTATTGCCCGCAATTCCAGAAGGTTGATGAGGAGCAACCTTTCCTCTGGAAAACAAAGACCCTTGACCTCCAGATCCCCTAGGTGTGCACCCCACCAAAGAATGTTGGCATCTGTGATCACTTTGGCACAGGCGGAGGAGGTTGAAAAGGCTTCCCGAGACAGGGTCACCGAAACACCCCACCAAGACAGCTCCGCCACAGTGTCTCTGGAGATTCTGATCATCTCCCCGAGATCTCCATTGTGCTGATACCACTGCCTGCGGAGGCACCACTGGAGAACCCTCATGTGCCAGTGTGCATGGTTGACCAACAGAATGCAGGAAGCGAACAGACCGAGCAGGCGTAAGACCTTCGGCACTGGAACGACTGCGCCATCGTGAAACAAAGGAGTCAATTCCTGGATGTCGATGAACCACTGTGGAGGCGGAAAAGCTTGACACACAGCAGTGTCCAGTACTGTCCCTATGAACAGGTTACGCTGAGAGGGCACCAGGTGAGAATTGGGTACATTTATCGAGAAAGCAAAGTCGAACAGTGGCTGTGTTGTTATTTGCAAATGATGCAGCACCATCACTGGCGACTTGGCTTTGAGAAGCCAGTCGTCCAGATAAGTGAATACAGGGATTCCTGACCTTCTGAGATGAGCTGCCATCACCACCATTACCTTCGTGAAGACCCGAGGTGCAGAAGTAAGACCGAACGGTAGGACCACAAACTGGTAGTGTTGAGACCCCACCGTAAAACGGAGATACTTCAGATGCGACTTTAGGATAGGAAGATGAAAATACACATCCTGCAAGTCGATCAACACCATCCAGTCTTCCAGCAATAGTGAGACTGCACCCTCGACCTCTTTTTTTTTTTTTTTACAAAAAGTTCAGCGATACAGGCTGGGAAACAAAAAAAGAAATTTAAATCTAGAACAAGGCGGAGAGGGAAGAAACGTAAGAACAGGGCTGCAAACGAGACAACAAAGCAAACTGACTCAGATAAGGAAGTAATGTCTCCATTGCAGGGAACAGATCAGGAAACAGTGACCAATTGCTCTACTGTCAGTGAAGTGTTGTGAACCTATCATCCAAATGTTTAACTGCCAAAGAACTATCTGTTATACAAAAAGGATTACATTTTTGTATGTCTAGGAACTGCGACTTTGCGAAAGTACATACTGATATTTATAAATTCCTGAGAAAGTTACGATTAAAGAAATACTTTGCAGAACATCATTTTGGTTGGGAAAGTATGTCTGTCAATAATACTAATGTTGATGGTCTAACGATTGCAGAGTTAGACAATGTTCATGTATTGGCAACACTAGATGAGGATGATTTCAATGTAGATTTACAGGAGATGGCGGGATTATTAAACATACATGAAGACACTAGCATTGACAGTGGTTTACGCAATAAATCTAGATTTGTACCATCAGGACCATCTGATCCTCACTTGGATAAATTCCTGGAGAACTTTCCAGCTGCACAATTTAGAAGATAAACATGGAAAAAATTCACATTGTCGATCTCAGTACAATCTATCTAGGGAAGAAACTGCCCTTCTCAAAAAATTACAGGACTATCCCCAGTTAGTAATCCGCGAGGCGGATAAAGGAGGGAATATAGTCCTTATGGATCTTAAGGACTATATGGGTGAGGTAGACAGACAACTGAAAAACAATGCTTGTTATGAAGAACTTAAAGAACACACAATATCACAAACTGAGAGGAAGATTAATGCTAGTCTACACGACTGGCATGAGTCAGGACTCATCTCTGACCACGAGTACCACTATCTACAAGCACATGACAGTAGATATCCATGTATATACATACTCCCCAAAATTCATCAAGGGGGAGTCTTTCCACCAGGACGGCCCATCATCTCGGGGATAGACAGCCCAACAGAGCATCTCTCTGAGTATGTAGATGGGTTCTTACAACCACTAGTTAGGAACCTGCCTGCATATCTCAGACAGTAAAGATGTTCTTTGTAAGCTTGTGGATTTTGTATGGGATAGTGGAGACCTAATGTTCGTAACCATGGACGTTGAAAGTTTATATACGTGCATTCATACGGACCGTGGTTTGGAGACTCTTAAACGGTTCCTCTACAAAAGGGATGCGAAGCATCTTGAACACACTATGATGCTTCTTGAGATGTTACATATGATACTTGACATGAATGTTTTTTTGCATGATGGAACTTGGGTCCTACAGAAACAGGGGACGGCCATGGGATCCAGGTTTGCTCCATCTTATGCAAACCTTTTTATGGGTTTATGTGAGATGGAGCATGCCTTTTCAACTCACATTTGAACTTCTAGAATACACAAATTTATTAGAAGTCGCGTCGATATAGACTGTCACTTCGGGTATAATGAGGATGACACTAATACGAAGCGTTGCTTTTTTAATTTAAATTTAGGCCATGAGGCTTGATAAAGCCTTATATGTTCCTTGACATTGTTTATTATATCAATAGCATATTGTCAGCATTATCATATTATGTGGAATCGATACTGAGGACAGTCCAAAATGGCTGCGGTAGTCGTACCGTTTTCCAGAGTATTCACATTTAACTTTAAACTTAAAATAACGTGAAGGTTTGGTAGTCTATAGTGATGTATATAGAGCATTTGGTGATATATAAGTTAGTATCTTCACTATATACTCGTTTGTCTACCCGCTTTTCAGATAAAGATCGCATATGAGGCGAACACTTGAAGCGTTAGACCACTAAAAGATGGCGGCGGTCATCGGATTTGAAGGAAAAGGGGCTTGCGCTGAGTATAATGCTGCACGGGTGTACCTCCGGGCGGGCTATTTAAATGCTGTTCGTTTCCTAAAGCTTTTGTAAGCAAGATGCCGCCGTGACGCTGAGACGCCGACACGCTGCTCCAATAGGTGCTGATACACAAGTGAGTACAGGGAGCTCGGGTCTTGATATATATATATTCCTAATTGGTTAAAATCGGGTGACCTTTTCTGTTTAAATGTATATAAGGGCTATTCCCTCTGCGCACCAGGTTAACATCTCAGTTTCAATGCGTTTTTATTGCGGTTTTCTGGCTAAGGGTTGTGGCATTATGTGAGTCATGATCTTGGTATGATGAGGCAAAATGCTTTTGCTTTGGCATAATATTGCATTTTCTTTTGCCATATTTAAAGATGGTGCTAGTGTTGGCATTCGATGGCTCTTCATGCTGAGTCCACATGAAGGTGTCAGTCCCCTATTGTGGGGTTGAAATAATATGTTTCGATATATGACGAGTGTGGTCGAGTTTCATGTCCTTCCATGTAGAGATTTGTGTCACCTTGAGTATAGTCTTAAGAGGTTTTCCAATAATCGTTTCTGCTCTAAAGTCTCATGGTATTTGATCCTTTTTAGGGTTTTAAATACATAAAACACAACATCGCTAACTCTGCTGGGATTGACTATTGAAGACACCACTTTTGTGCACAATGCTTCTCATTTACTCATCTTCATTGAGGTATGTGCATTTAAACGAATGAATGCAGGGGCTCTTCCGTAAATGTTTTGGAAAATGACCGATCTTGACATATTTTATTTTATTGATATCTGTCCTTTAGGCAACTTTTGGAATTTATTGACACGGTCCATACTAATTTCTGGAAACTATCCTATCTAGAGACTAAAAAGGATCACATATAAGAACATATTGGGTAAGCCCTCTTCTATAGCGCAATAAATGCACAGGTTTATAGATGGATGTCATTAAATATCACTAATAGAGATGTCTCCTGGGGTATCCTAAGTTGCAGTTTGTTAACCCTAGCATTAGGAAAACTTTGTTATAATGCTTTTTTGTAATAATGCTTTTTTAACACATCTATTAGAAGCAGACATGAAAATATAAGGCATTAACCTTTGGGTTTTCTGACCCCCGTGCTGTTGTTGTAGGTCACAGTACCAGATAATGTTTCTTCCAAATGGTTTTGCAAAAGGATTTAGTTGAATATAATATAAATGCAACTGTAAACCTGTGATATGGGTTTTCTGACCTTCTTTCTCTTTTCTCTTTTTCAATGCTCTCTCTTGTGCTCATATTGAAAATATAATTTAATATTGTCTTTTGAATCAGCAGGTCTAAATTTATCATAATATGTATTTGTAAATAGGAATATATCAGTTTTCCTGTAGGTTACCAATATTGCCTCTCAAAAGAGAGTGTCAGTTTACTGATATTAATGCATCTCACCTGAGGGATATAACAAAATGGATCCTCTCACTAATATTGTATTTTTAAAAAATTGTATATTTCTGTACAAATGTATATATTGTGTATGTGTGATGTGTTGTATATAATGTCTAAGCTGTGTTTATATGTATTTGTTTATAGCACTGAAGAAGTCCGTTGGCTACTTTGTGTTTTTAGGACTACATCGTGTATCTTGAATAAAGGAACTATATCATGACCTGCTTTTTCTGCTTTTGACAATTTTTCTCTATATATAATCTCTCATACTGTTAAATGGAGTGCTGGGCCACTGTTTTCTAAATCATTGTTGTGTGGATTGTTCCATAGGAGACGGAAGGGTATTGCGTCTCAAGTCCTGGGCACCTGAATCAATCATTATACCTAATTTGCAGATAGGTGCAGTCGCTTTTGCCCCATACCCTGTGCGCATTTATTTATTACCATCCAGTCTTTCTGTTGCAGCGCCTGAAGAACCTAAGCCAGGGTCAACATCTTGAACTTTTCCTGCTTGAGGTAAATATTCAAGATCCTGACGTCTAGAATCGGTCTCAACCGACTGTGCTTCTTGGGGTTCAAGAAATACCGGAAGGTTCACCCCTGACCCCATACCTCCTCTGGAACCACCTCTAACGCACCATTCTGTATTAAGACAAGAACCTCCTGCTGCAAGAGCAACAAATTGTTCTCCGAACTCATGAAAAGGAAGGGCATACCCATTTTCTACAAGATTTAAAACCCAAAGATCTGATGTAATCGATTTCCAATGTTGTAGAAAATAGGACACCAGGCCTCCTACAGGGCCAACATGTTCCTAGATGCGGGATCTCTAGCTGCTTCCCTGTGGTACTGGTGGAGGGGACAGGGGAGGAGGAGGACTGTTGCCTGGAGGTCCCCTGCAGACAGCCTTTATCCTTTCTTCAATACGACCTGTAGTACAGAGGATTTTGCTGCTGATGACCTCGAAAGGAAGCCGCTTTCCCAAGACCTCGATACCTCCTGAATCCAAAGGCCCTAGGCTGAGACTGCAGACCCAAGGATCTTGCAGTAGCCCTACTGTCCGTGAAGGGCTGCAGAGCTGAATCCGCCTTTGCACTAAAAAGCCTGAACCAGTTGAAAGGCAGATCAAGCAGAGTAGCCTGTACATACGGAGAGAATCCAGAGGACCTCCTCCAAGGATGCCTTCTGTTGGCCACAGAAGAACCCATCACCCGGGGCACAGAGTCTGCCATATCCAATCCTGACTGGATAACCTGACGAGCAGCCGCCTGTGTATTTGTCAACACCAATAAGAAGTGTTGTGATCATCCTCACTCACCTATGACGCAAGAGTCACCAAATATAGCAGCCCTGTTGGAACATTAATTCAGAAATCTGGAGCTGGACCACAGCATATGGATAATAAGGTTATGGCTTCCTGTGTGTTTTGAAGAATGAATTAATTGAAGTGAAATGACAATGAAGGTAACTGTTCCATTGCAAACACAAGGAGATAATGGACGGAGCGCTGAAACTTTTCAGACACACATCCCCAGTCACAGATCTGGGTTGAATCCATCGTCATTCTTTAGCTCACTTCCCCATCTCAGTTTAGACCCAGCTATATGCAAATCAGTCTTGACCCTGTGCCTCATGAGAACAGTCCAGCCCGAACTGCCAAGCCAGGTCTTCCCTGAACCAGAAACAAGCATCCTGGGACCGGTTTCTGGGTAACACCCGTCATCAGCCAGGCTAGCTTGAATCCAGTGGCAAAGTGAGCAAGAGACCCACATCTGGGCATACCCTGCCAACTTAGGGCAAACAAAGCAAACACAAGGAGATAATGGACGGAGCGCTGAAACATTTCAGACACTCACCCCATGACGGATTAAACCAGATCATTGTGACTGGGGGTGAATGTTCGCATGGTCCAGCATTCCATCCATCAATTGTTGCTTTTGCATATGTCGTCCTAAGCGGGAAGTGTACACCCAGACGTGGGTCCCGTGCTCACCACATCACTGAGTTCAAGCTAGCCTGGCCGGTCCAAGGAAGGCATGGCTTGGCAGTTCGGGCTGGACTGTTCCCATGAGGCACAGGGTCAGCTTGATTTGCATATAGGCATGTCTGAACTGGGGTGGCAGAGTGGGCTAAAGAACGGTGATGGATTAAACCCAGATCTTTTGACTGGGTGGGAGTGTTTGATTGATTCAGATGCTCCGTCCATCACCACCCCCTTTTGTACCGCTTTTGGCCGCCATAAGTGTGGCAGGGTATGCTCAGACGTGAGTCCCTTGCTCACTTTGCCACTGGATTCAAGCAAGCCGGGCTGAAGACGGCTGGAATGCCAGAAACCGGTCCTCGGAAGCTTGTGTCCGGTCCAGGGAAGGCATGGCTTGGCAGTTCGGGCTGGACTGTTCCCATGAGGCACAGGGTCAGACTGATTTGCATATAGCCATGTCTGAACTGGGGTGGCAGAGTGGGCTAAAGAACGGTGATGGAATAAACCTAGATCTTTTGACTGGGTGTGAGTGTATGATTGATTCAGATGCTCCGTCCATCACCACCCCCTTTTGTAACGCGGTCATCCTCAGGCAGCTTAGGGGGACCTCTTTAGCAGAGTCTATCAAGGCAAGGAAAGACCTTCACAAAAAACATGTGGCATTGGTCAATTTTAAGGCCATGCTGGCCGAGGAAAAAAACGTATTGGGAGACTGCTCCAGTTTCTTTGAGTCTCTATCCCCCAGAGTGGTGGGTAAGGATCCAGCTGACTGTTTGGAAGAGCAAGAAGCCTGTACCACCGAGCTCTCCGACTAAGGGTGAGCAGTAAGGAAAGTCAGATCGCCCGGAGCCGGCTTATACCATCTTGCTATTGTCTTCAAAACAGCAGGGGCAGATAAGGGCTTCTGCCACTCCTCCATAATTGTCTTTGTCAAAGCCTCATTGAAAGGCAGCAGTGGCTCAATAGCAGAACGAGAGTGTAACACCTCAGTTAGGATATTTGAGTTGACCTCTGCTGTGGGCAATTTAAGATCCAAAAGCTCCGCAGCTTTCCTGTTAACAGAATGGTATGGAGCAACATCCTGTGAGGGCAAAGCTTTCGGGGAAAAAAGCTCCAACTCTGGGGAAGTGTCCAAACCATTGGCCTCCTAAAGGTCCTCAAAGTCATCCACTGAGTCGAGGATCTCCCCCTCTTCAGCCTGATCCTAGCAGTACTCACCTCCTCCAGCAGTCTCTGGGCTTCTCTCCTGGGTCGCAACTTCGGAATTGGCATCGGGTGCGACGCCGGAGACTGTAGAACTGGCGTTGAAAACCTCGGTGCCGGTAACTGCCATGCCGGAGCCGAAGGCATTAAAGGCACGAAGGGTGCCTGGGCATATTGCTGGGGGATGGCCAAGTTAAAAACAAGCAGACCCACGGGTCTAGAAGGCACACCGGAAGGGCGAGTTGCCTTGGCAAGCATGTCAAAAATCACATTTAAAAAATGTGATTGATCCGCTCACGGGCCCTGGAAGGGTGGATAAGGATCTGGAACAGCCGGGTCTGGATCTGACAAAGGCTGCACAACGGGCTGTGGCTGCAGCGCCGGGGATACCAGGGCAGGAACAGGTAAAGTCGCAGGAACAGGAGAATACTCCATTGCCGCCGGCGAATTCCTCGCTCATCAAAAAGTGAGCTGGAGCCGCCTGTGGCGAAAGTAAAGGCGACGGAGAGACAACATCTTTAGCATGACGCCACTCAACAGGAGAAGTCGACCTTGAAGTCTTGCGATGCTGAGACCCATGTCGATGCTTCTTCGACTTCGAAGTGTGAGAAGTTGACGACTTCGACCTCTTGCGGCCCCTCTTCCCATGTTACAGCTCGGCCCAATGAACTGCTTCGCCTCCCTGTCCTTCAGTGCCTTTGGATTCATCCTACAACAGGACGAGCAACACTCAACGCCGCGATTCAACAACAGGCACCAGAGAGAGTCATCATAGGTGTCCATGATGGACATATAGCCCCCACACTCCCTGGGAGGCTTGCAACCCTATTTCTTCAAAGTAGCCATTGCGCTGCTACAACAAGGAAGAAAGCAGTAACAAAGTTATACAAAGGAAATGGAGAGCCCCAGAAAAAAACTTTATAACTCGACGGTGCAGAAAAAAGGGTACTGACGACAGCACACCGACTAGGTCTTCTTATGGCTCCAATGACGTCTGACGGAGTCGCAAGCAGAGCAAAGTCATTGTGACGTCCTCGTCGCCGTGTGAGAGCTAGGAAAAAGTTTCTGTGGAATGCTGGCGCGAGGAGTAATTCAAAAGTTGAGTAATCCATAGGCAGATTAAGCCATCAGAAATGTAACTTTTCAGAATTTCAGAACCCATCTCACCATGCTCAGGAGGCTCTGTTAGGCAGTTCAAGGAACGATGCGATATAACGCCTGTATTGTATAAGATATCAGAGGTGGTTTTGGAGGTGGGGTACTGCATGTTAATAAACAAGAATGGCTATGATGAGAACAAAAAATGAACTTTCCCTTTTCTGCCATGGCTTTCTCCCCAGTATGCATACAGTAGAATAAAGCAGCAAGCTTTACACATCACGCTTCAAAAAAGATCACTGAGAAGATTGATAACCTTATCAAAGAAAAGAAAAGGTTCTACAGAGGTGCTTGTCCCGCCATATTACCAGCTCTACAATGAGAATCAAGACAAAGTTTTCAACTGATCTCCAAGTAGCGCCTTGAAAAACGATGTCTGTAATCCCTATAGTTAGATGACAAAAGGGGGGGCCTTTAGCTTACTGGTATCATGTAATGATACATGACATTTCATCTGGCTGGGGTTTGTTTGAACAATGAAAGCCATGTATGTACACACCTACAGTTAAGTAATAACTTTCATGTAAATGTGTTTAGTCTTACTTCTGTAATAACAGAGCCCTCCTTAATTCCACCTCTGAATATTGAAGTCCTAGGATTTGAACAACCACAAACTGAATATTTTGTGCAAGTAGACCGTGCCAGATCGTATGTGCTCCTTCTGTTAACAATATTGTGCATCTCATTCCCTCTTGTACCACAGGTACTCAACAGTTGTATGGTGTGCATCTGCAGAAAAATAAATTCCAACCCCGTTTGCAAAAAGGCAACTTCAGGGAGATGTGAAATGCCCTCCGATCTAGTATGTAGATGTGGAACATTTGGGAGAAATTCTGTGGGGCTGTCAGCCTGTTCAAGTGAGCTCTCCAACCACAAGAGAGCAGCTTGGGATTAGAGCCTTATGTACTTTTGGCTAAAAGTATGTCTTTTCTGTAGACAGAATAGTCTATCCGCAAAGAAAAAGGTATTGCTTTTATTAAATCAACACTTTTAATTAAAGAATGATGGCTTGTTATGAGAGAATTAAACCTTGTAAACAGAAAGGTTTGAGGGTGGATGCACAGCTATTTAATCTTAGTTACTCCTTGTTAGGTTCTCCGTGGGTGGCGTTAATACCTCGTAAAACGCCTGCTAATACTAATAAGAATGTGATGCCAGTGGGTCACTGGGACCATCCCCGTGGGAACACTATTCACTCCTCCTAATGACAGAGGATTCCACACAGTTCGTTCAGTTTCTACTTTCTTTTATTTATCACTGTTCATATTTTTGTAAATATTCATCAAGATATATTTTGTGTCATATAACTTCATATCATTCATCATTTAGGACATCATCATGATACATAACATCCTCGTTTGGGGCATCATTATGGTATATAGCATCCAATGCATTTCGGGCTGCTTATAGAGCCCTTCATCAGGGAATAACGCTGTAAAGATGAAAATAAAATAAAATATTGCTACAATATGCGTTACGACGTGTGTTGTTAATACATTCCAATAGCATTTCACTACAGTTCAAGGTATCACATATAACATTTCCCAGAAACGTGACCGATAACTTACATGCCTGTCTGTGTCTTTTGCGGGTTTTTGAAGTTTATATTGACTGGTAGGTTTCTAAAAGAAAATAGCGCAAATCAAATGGTGACCAAAAAATTAAACCTGGTGCACCCATTTCTACACACTAAATAAAGCTGTTGTGGCATAGACTAACCTGTTTTTTATCAAAGATTCAAGACGCCATGAACGCGGCTTCTGTGTTGCACAATCGTCTTGGATTGCAAGTTTGTAACCGTTACGGTGATCAGACCTGCTAGCGGTCATGTGACCTGATGAAACTGAAAAAAGACTATAGACCGGCCGGTCTAAGGAGATTTTATGTTATATTTAAAGCGTTTCTAAGTTCGATATACTTAGTAAGTACTTAGACCCATCTAATAAAGATGGGTAGTATGGTAAGAAATATTTTGGGAAATGTTTTGAAAACTAGCGCTGCTTATATCAGTATCGAACCGAAATGCTTAAAAAGATCATTATTGGTTTAGACAGCGCTGAAGGCGATGCGCTAGGTGTCAACTGCGTTGGAATGTGTAATAAAACGCATTCAGTATGAAAGATGCTGTATAAAGACAATGTAAACAAAAAATATAAAAACAAAAAATATAAAAACAACACAGGGGTTACCAATCTAAAGCACTGAAGCAAATTTACATGTCGTATTTTACAGATAACATGAAAATTCGATTCTTTCGTTGAGTCCAAAAGGTTTTTGGGTACATAGTCTATAAATCCATGAGTTCTCTCTTTGGAGTAGATATTTCGTGTTGTCTCTGCCTTCTATTTTATTGATATTTTCCAAGATCAAGAATTTCAGTTGTGCAATACTATGTTTGGATTCCATAAAGTGTGTCGCAACTGTGGATTTCACCAATCGTATCAACCAGGCATAGCCTACATGAGCCCGTAGGTCAACTACTTGATAAATATCTTCAGCCCTCAGTGAGAAAAATGACCACATATATAAAGGATACGACGGAATTTATTGTCAAATTGGATACTATCAAATTTGAACCAGAGGAACAAATAATACTATGCACAGCGGATATAAGATCACTGTACACGAGCATACCCCGCTCCATGGGGATAGAAGCAATAGAAGACGCTCTCCTGAATACCAACTTGGATGTGAACTTTCAAACCTTTCTAATGGAGCTAATGCTCTTTTCCTTATATCAAAGTTATTTTAGATACAAGGATAGCTGGTACCTACAACTAGTTGGCACTGCCATGGGCAATTCTGCAGCGCCGGTCTATGCGAACCTTTTTATGAAGTTCTATGAGGAAAAACATATTTTGTCCAAAAAAGAATGGAGCGATAATCTTAAACTCTTTATTCGCTACATCGATGATATTTTCATTATCTGGTCAAGTTCAAAAGAACAATTACATGAAGTGTTAACAAAATTCAATCAAATTGATGAAAGAATTCAGCTAACTTGGGAAATGTCTAATACCACTATTACCTTCCTAGATGTCAAAGTAAACCGTACACCTAAAGGATTGGAAACTGACCTGCATATCAAAAGCACGGATCGTAACAACATGCTCCACTATGGCAGCTTTCATGAACACAACCTTAAAAGATTTCTACCTTTCTCCCAGATGGCAAGAATCAAAAGAATCACATCTGAACCCACCACGTTGCAAAAAAGGATATCTGAGATGGAAAAGAAATTTAAACAAAGAGGTTATCCCGAACACATTCTGGAGGAATCGAAACATAAATTGGCACTAAGAGACAGAAACTCATTACTACAACCCAGTCATTCAAAGGAGCAAACCAGGATAGTTGCAATATCGAAATATTCAACATCAAGTCAGAAATTCAAAAACATCATATTGAAACATTGGCCAATGCTCACTCTGGAACCTGACTTTAACAACTGTTTCAAAGATCCCCCTTTATTTGCGTTCACCAGAACAAAAAATATAGGTGAAATGCTCCAACCACAAATTTCCACAACAGAAATCTACAATGGTACTAAACCTTGCCACAACTGTGGCCACTGTAATAACGTCATCAGAGGCAACAAAATAAACCATCCCATGAAAGGCCAGGAAATAAAATTAAGAGTAAATGCTACATGTGACTCAACAAATGTCATATATGCCCTTAAATGCCCGTGCGGCAAATTATACATTGGAAAGACGGAGCGTCGAATCAAAACAAGAATTACAGAACATAAATCGAACATACGCCTGAAAAATGTGAAATCCACAGTTGCGACACACTTTATGGAATCCAAACATAGTATTGCACAACTGAAATTCTTGATCTTGGAAAATATCAATAAAATAGAAGGCAGAGACAACACGAAATATCTACTCCAAAGAGAGAACTCATGGATTTATAGACTATGTACCCAAAAACCTTTTGGACTCAACGAAAGAATCGAATTTTCATGTTATCTGTAAAATACGACATGTAAATTTGCTTCAGTGCTTTAGATTGGTAACCCCTGTGTTGTTTTTATATTTTTTGTTTTTATATTTTTTGTTTACATTGTCTTTATACAGCATCTTTCATTCTGAATGCGTTTTATTACACATTCCAACGCAGTTGACACCTAGCGCATCGCCTTCAGCGCTGTCTAAACCAATAATGATCTTTTTAAGCATTTCGGTTCGATACTGATATAAGCAGCGCTAGTTTTCAAAACATTTCCCAAAATATTTCTTACCATACTACCCATCTTTATTAGATGGGTCTAAGTACTTACTAAGTATATCGAACTTAGAAACGCTTTAAATATAACATAAAATCTCCTTAGACCGGCCGGTCTATAGTCTTTTTTCAGTTTCATCAGGTCACATGACCGCTAGCAGGTCTGATCACAGTAACGGTTACAAACTTGCAATCCAAGGCTATTGTGCAACACAGAAGCCGCGTTCATGGCGTCTTGAATCTTTGATAAAAAACAGGTTAGTCTATGCCACAACAGCTTTATTTAGTGTGTAGAAATGGGTGCACCAGGTTTAATTTTTTGGTCACCATTTGATTTGTGCTATTTTCTTTTAGAAACCTACCAGTCAATATAAACTTCAAAAACCCGCAAAAGACACAGACAGGCATGTAAGTTATCGGTCACGTTTCTGGGAAATGTTATATGTGATACCTTGAACTGAAGTGAAATGCTATTGGAATGTATTAACAACACACGTCGTAACGCATATTGTAGCAATATTTTATTTTATTTTCATCTTTACAGCGTTATTCCCTGATGAAGGGCTCTATAAGCAGCCCGAAATGCATTGGATGCTATATACCATAATGATGCCCCAAACGAGGATGTTATGTATCATGATGATGTCCTAAATGATGAATGATATGAAGTTATATGACACAAAATATATCTTGATGAATATTTACAAAAATATGAACAGTGATAAATAAAAGAAAGTAGAAACTGAACGAACTGTGTGGAATCCTCTGTCATTAGGAGGAGTGAATAGTGTTCCCACGGGGATGGTCCCAGTGACCCACTGGCATCACATTCTTATTAGAATTAAACCTTGCCCATATTGTTATAAAGACCAAAATCCCTTAGAAGATTTATTTTTTTAGGTCCTGAAGAGATTTGACTTCTAATTCGCCTACAGAAACACATTTGTTTGCAATTTTACAAGGTAAAGAAGCGAAAAAAATCCAGTTAATCCTTTTTTCTCACCGGGAAGTAATGAGTAAATCACTTTGTTACTTTGATGTCAGGCTTAATTGTTCCTTTCTTCAATAGAAAGCTTTCCTCCTGTACGAGCTTGTCCAAGAAGAAAGATTTCTCCATCACTGCTGAAAAATGGGATGGGGAACCAGAAAAAAGCAGTTTGTATCCATTCTGCATAGTATTGGATCTGCCCTTTGCCACGCAGGGAGACAAAAGAACAAATTACTTGCACTCGGTAACGATGTATCTGTAAGAGACATAGGTTGGTTGTAGATTCCTTACTTTAGAATGTTCCCCAAGCGTCAGCCTGGATCTGGAGATTTTTTCTTATTAGTACCCCTGCGCGTCGGTAGGTGACGTCGGTAGACTCAGTGTTCGTCATCTGCGTCATGGTCGACGGGACGACGTCGCAGTGCCTACTTGCACACCGCCTCTGCTCGCTGATGTTGGTTCTGACACGACTTTCCACGCCAGAAGCGCAGAACCATGAAAAAGACTGACCACTGGTGCGCCACAAATAGGGCCCTCGAACCCGAGTCCCAATCCCTGGAATTCTGTTCACAGAGCGGGGAGGATGGGTGGGGCAGGAAAAAACCTATGATTAACCTAAGTCTCTTACAGATACATCGTTACCGAAGGCAAATAACTTGTTCAACTGAAAGAGACCGTTAGTTCCAGATTCCTTACCTTAGAATAGATAGCCCAGCAATACCATCCCCAGAGGAGGGTCTGCGAACCAAGTTCAGACTAAAAAGTCCTGGAGGAGCTAACAGGCAAAATCTCTGTCCCTCTGAACATGACTATCCAGGCAGTAATGTCTGGTGAACGTGTGCAGAAATGCCCACGTAGTTGCCTGGCAGATATCGTAGGTGTGGGATTCCATGTGCCAATGCAGTGGTTGCTCTCGTAGCCCTAGTGGAATGAGCACACAGCCCCACTGGAGGATCCTTTTTCGATAAAGCATAGCAGATCTTTATGCAAAGGACAACCTATCAAGAGATGGTATGTTTTTGAACAGCTTGGCCTTTCTTGGCATCTGCATAGCCAACAAAGAGTTGATCAACTACCCGGAAATCTTTGGTGAGGTCAAGGTAGAATGACAGCACGCGCTTAGGGTCCAGACTGTGGAGTCTCTTCTCCTCCTTGGAAGGGTGCGGAGGTGGGAAAAAGTTTGGTAAGGTGATAGATTGTACTACATGAAATGGTGTAAGGAAGGAATGGAGGCCTTGTTGGCAGTACCAATTTGTCCGATGCACAGAGAAGAAAGGGGGCTTGAAGACAAACCTTGCAGCTCGCTCACTCTGAGAGCAGAGGGGATGGACACAAGGAAGGGAGTTTTCAGAACAAAGAGCCTAAGAGGACAGTTATGAAGAGGCTCAAAGGGAGCACACATAAGATATGTTAGAACATGATTCAAGTCCCACTGGGGCCTTAGGAAAGGAGATGGAGGAAAGAGAAGAGTAATGCCCCTTAAAGAATCTATTTGCATTAGGGGACTTGAATAAGAAGGGCTGATAAAGAAAAGCAGAGATAGCAGCAAGATAGCCTTGACAGTGCCCAGAGCAGAACCCTGCTGGGCCAAAGAAAGTACCCCAGGAGTAACGGATCTGTTGCAGGAGTGACGCAGGGAGAGGGATCTGCCTCTGACCCAAGCTTAGTTCGTTATAAACCACTGCAATTGTTGTGCAGTTCCCTCCGAGATCTGAATGTCAAGTCAAGTCAGATATTCTTATACAGCGCACTTATCACCGAACTAGCAGCAACGACACATCACAACTCCTGACCTGGCCAAGTAGTTAATTAGAAGGTATTTACTTGGGGAAAAGCCAAATTTTAAGATCTTTACGACAACATTTAAGATCCACTATGGATACAATGTGTCTGAAAGATTCCCCCGATGCTCCGCCCACTGGAAGTTCAGGTCCTGATGCTCTGCCCACTGGAAGTTCAGGTCCCACTGCAGAGACCACATATGCCATGTGGCATGCTCCACCGGCAAGATGCATGAGGCCATGATGCCCAGGAGCCTCAGTCACTCTCACCGTAATCCGGGATAGAAGCTGAAACATCTGTATCATAGCCTGAATATCCCGAACTAGCTGCTCGGGAGGATAAGCCTGAAACTGCACTGTGTCCAGAACAGCTCAGATGAAAGAGCGCATCTTAGAGGGAGTCAGGTGTGACTTTGGCACACTGATAGTGAACCTCAGCGAGTGCAAGAGGTTACAGCAACGTACCACACAGCACAATATGCGATACTCATACTGTGAGATGCGCGCACATAATGGCACACTACTAGATCTCAACATCCGTGCCAGGTCTGCCCGCATTAATGTCAAATGTAGCCCCTGTGAATCGAACCTTTGGATCCAGACACCCTGGACAGATACTCTTACGCTACCTCAATGATCCGTCTACTCACTTTGAACGTTAGGGGGCTGGCGTACCTTGACTGGCACAAAATCCACTTTGCTGTGCTCCAGGAGACCCACCTGGATCCCAAACGGCCCCAGAGATTGGCCACTAGATGGGCGGGCCACAGCTGTTTCGCATCCTATTACATGTAATCTCGAGGCACGACCATCCTAGTTCATAAATTGGCCCCTTACGTCCTGGGAGCTTCTCAGACCAGAAAGGTCGCTATTGCCTAATGTGGGGAGCCCTTGCCTCACACTCTGTTACTCTGATCAGTTGCAACGATGGCGATCCCACATTTTTTGCCACACTATGGGGGAGGATTATGAAGGTGGGCTCTACTCACATACTATTGGGGGGGGGGGAGATTTTAACATCACTTTAAACCAGCCTCTCGACAGATCAACACCACAACCTCACCTCTCAACACCAACTGGGCGACATTGTTTTAGACTCTGGCCTCATAGATGTCTGGAGATACCTACACCCGGGACGCAGAGAAGGCACCTGTCACACCGCATCCCACGAGTCTTGGTCACGGCTGGACTACTGGGTGGTCTCCAGGGAACTCAGCAAGTGGTTGATAGGGGCGACCCACCTGGCACGCACCCATTCCGACCATTCCTGAGTACTCTTGACCATCTTGCCACCGCTGACACACACCCCCTACATCAATTGGCGCCTACATCCCGCCTTCCTGCTCAATACAGCCTTTAGAACTGAAATAGATAAAGAAATACAAGACTTCTTCCAGTGTGACTTGGGCTCGGTAGACACTATGGGAATGCAGTGGGAGGCATTCAAAGTCACCATCCGGGGGCTCTCCATCGCTAAGGGAGGGGGGGGAGGAGTAATCAAAGCCCTGCCACGTGCTTACTGGCTTAGAAAAAGAAACTAAGCACATTGAGTCAGAAATAGCTCACTTGCCATCTTCCCGGGCATACGTCAAGCAGAGGGAAAAGATATCGGAATACCAGGAAGAGGCGGACAGAGAATGTCAATTCAATGGAAAATACTTTAAAGCCCGAAGATATGGTGAGGGAGACCGGCCAGGCAAGGCACTTGATGCGCAAATATGCAACCCTAGATTCTCAATTTATATTCTGGAGCTGCAGACTTCAGACGTAGAGAAAGTTCTTAACACTACAGAGATACTGAACACATTTCAATCTTTTTACACCGCCCTGTATACCACGAAGCAACAGCAATCTCTGTCCCTATGGTCATAATTGGAGCAAGTGGCCCTGGGATGGCTGGGGGACTCACAGTGTGAGTTCCTGTCCGCTGAGTTCGAGCTGGACAAAATTAAAACTGCCATAATACAGCTCCGTTCTGGGAAAGCCCCTGGGCCTGACAGGCTGCCTACCGATTTCTACAAGGCATATATAGAGCATTTCGCCCCTATACTCAAACATGTATATGAGGAAGCCTTTGAAATAGGAAATCTCCCTCCTACGATGAGAGAGGCTGTCATCTTCTCATTACTCAAACCTGGTAAGCCAGGTGACCGGTGCAACTCTTATAGGCCTCTCTCCATGATTAACTACGACACAAAAATGTTGGCTAAGATTATAGCAAACCGTTTAAGCCTGCTCATGATGGCCTTGGTGCTGCCGGACCGGACGGGCTTCGTGCCGGGTCAGGCCACCTCCCACAATCTCTGAACCTTGTTTGCCATAATGGCGGATATAGACTCAGACCAAGAGGCGGTTGCGGTGTTTTTGGACGCCACAAAGGAGTTTGAATCGGTGGAGTGGGACTATTTATTTGGAATCATATGGGCATGCTGGGTGATTTTCTGAGGTGGGTACAGTTACTCTACATGCGTCCATGAGCAAAGGCGATCGCAAATGGAGGCAGCTCGCCCTGGTTTGACATTACAAGGGGCACCCGACAAGGCTCCCCACTAACACCTCTATTGTTCGCTCTCGGAGTCGTACCGCTGGCCGCCAGACTTAGGCATTTCACCGGGATTGGGCCCTAGAGTACCCCAAGCGGCATGTATTATTTTGCTCTATGCGACTGATATTTAGCTGTGCGTGCGGAAACCACAGATTAGCCTTAATCCCATTCTGAGAGAGTTTGTAGAATTTGGGGAGTTGTCGGGTACAAAAATAAATTGGGGGAAATCCCACTGTTCCCGCTTATGGACGCCGGGCGCCCTTACCCCCTGGACTATCCCACTGAATGGTGTCATAGCGAAGTTAAGTATCTGGGCATAACTATTGCTGGCGACAGCTCAGAGTTATTGAGGGCCAACTATGGTAAAGTGATTGATCACATAGCGGAGTCGGTAGACAGATGGATAGCACTGCCTCTGTCGATGGCAGGAAGGATATCTTTAATAAAGATGGTGATCCTAACCTAAACTCCTTTACCTATTTATCAATCTGGCCAGACATCTTTAAGGTTCTTAAAACTCAAATCATACTCCTCGCCTGGGGCGGAAAGCAGCCCAGACTGCAATGAGAAACACTGATGCTACCATATGCGCAGGGAGGCCTTGAAGCCCCTAACTTCGAATTATATTATTTAAGAGCACAGGCACACTACACTGTGTATTGGTTCCATCCGCCCCCCCTTCATGCCGCACCTAGCAGTGGAACAATACTACTCAAACCCACCCCGCTGCCCGGATTCATCGCCACGCAACCAAGGAAGAGTGAAGTGTATTCTACCACGGGGAAGTGCACAGGGGAAGCTTGGGGGAAAATCAGGAAACGGCTGAACGTAGAGATGCTATATTCTTTAAAGCTCCTGATAGTTGGACACCATGCCCTGGCGGTCACCTTGGAGCTGCGATGTCGACAACTCCTCAATCGGTTGAACATAGAGACGTGGGGGGACCTATACCTCGACGGGAAATTCCGCACCAAGGACTACTACTTTCTTGATAAGAAGCTGGGCCCGATGGATCTGTTTATGTATGTCTGATTAAGGCAGAGCGTCAAAACAGCAACCCCTTGCTACCCCGATGAGCCCCCAATGGTGCGACCACTTCACAGCTTGCTCCAGGCCACCAGCCCCACCCATGTCGTTTCCAGGATATACCACAACACATAGGGAGAGACACATTCATATACCGGGACAGCCAGGGCACAATGGGAGCAGGAGATGGGGGAACCCCTGGAAGAGAAGAAATGGGTCTACTGCTGTGAGCAGACCGGCAAGATCTCTGCCAACAGTAGATTACGAATAATTCATTATAGGTATCTTCAACATCTCTACTGCACCCGATCAAACTATTTAAGTAGAAGTTGCGAGACAGCGATGCTTGTGCGAGGTGTGGGCAGGAGAAGGCGGGATTTCAACACTTGGCTTGGGAGTGTGGTGCGATACGAGAGTTCTGGGATGAGGCGCTGGGGCAAATGACCGCGACGATTGTGCACTCACCATTGGTAGCTCTTTTAGGCTACACAGCTGACATAGATCCAACATACCGCAGGTTTACAGCCTTAAGGCTCCTCTTAGCTAAGCGACGTGTGGCCTGCAGATGGGGCAGAGGAAACAAGTTACTTACCTGTACACTGTGGTTCTCCAGTATTGATATCTTTCATAGATTCACATGCTTGTATCTTCCCCGTCGTCATGGTGGAAGTTTCAGAGTAAATTAAATACATAGCAGTAAAATAAACTGCCTAGATACCATAAATATGCATAGATTTTGGTAGCTTACGGTCATTATGTGGCGCAATTGCCAACCAATGAGAGGCCAGCCCCGAGATCACACTCCCCAGCAGAGCCATCATATCTCAATTTTCCAGCCCTGAGAGTGAACCAAGGAAGTAATCAGAGATATAAGTGGTCCGCCTGTGAAACGGGGAGGCGGGCGGGTCGCATGTGAAACTATGAAAGATATCAATGCTGGAGAACCATAGTGTACAGGTAAGTAACTTGTTTCTTCTCCAGTATGGAATCTTTCATAGATTCACATGCTTGTATCAGAATAGAAAGCAGTACACTTACATGGAAGCGTTTCCAGGAAAGCACATATCTCTTACTCAGGCTCTGCTTCTTATTTGTAAGGCTAATCAATATTCTCTAGAAAATAGAATAGGTTGTGTATTTCAACCTGTATCGTAACGTCATATAATACATAAAACTCGAAGGCATATAGTAATAGCAATATTCAAAAAACAATATATCTAGGAAAAGATATTCATATCAACAAAGAGTCATTTTCATTAGACAAAAACCTTGTTAGGTAAATACCTTCATGAAACAGATGACGCAGCACTGCTTGTCCCACTGCTGAATCCGCTTTCCAAGCTGTCTCCAGACAGTAGTGCTTGGTAAAGGTGTGGGCATTCTTCCACGTTGCCACTCTGCAAATGTCCGGAAGTGATACTCCCGAAAACAATGCAGTCGAAGTCGCCATTTTTCTGGTTCAGTGAGCGCGCACCTTGGAGCTCAAAGGATGTCCGGCTTTCTTGTGACAAAGTAATGGCTGAAGTTATCCACCTGGATATGCTAGTTCTTGACAAAGCCAGACCTTTTCTGGGACCGGCAAAAGCTATTAACAACTGACTTGTCTTTCGGAAGGACTTTGTCTTATCAATATAAAACACCTTTTGACATACAGTGTATGCAAAGATTTTTCTGCTGCAGACGATGGATCTTTAAAATATGTTGGCAGAACAATAGGGTCCTTGGGGTGAAAATCTGAAGGGACCTTCGGAATGAATTTAGGGTTTGTTCGTAAGATTACTTTGTCTTGAACTGAAGGAAAGGCTCTGTGATGGAAAAAGTCTGAATCTCACTGACTCTTCTAGCTGACGTCAGAGCTTAACAGGAGAGCTACTTTCCAAGATACCAACTGCAAGTCAGCTTTGTAAATTGGTTCGAATGGTGGCTTCATGAGCTGTGCCAAGACTGTTCAATTGCCATGGGATTGATGGACGTCTAATCGGGGAAAAAACTCTGAATAATTACTTTAAGAACTCCTTTATCATTCTCTCTGACTAAAGACACGGATGACCTGGCTTCCTGTGATACCTTGAAATAGAAGCCAAATGTACTTTGACTGATGCATGAGTAAGACCTGTCTTGGCTAAATGAAACAAATACGGGAGAATCTGCTCCGGAGAAGCGTGTAAGGGGTGAAGAGACTGTCATGCACCATTGGCAAAACCTCTTCCACTTTGCTACAAAGGTTTTATTTGTAGAAATTGCACGAGAGTGAGAGAGGATATCCCGGCTTTCATCATCAATCTTTAAGGACTGAAACTGAAGCTCATGAGGTTCCATGCTGACAAGTTCAGCGAGGCCAACTGGAGATGAAGAACTTGTCCCCTGTTCATGGAGATCAAATCTTGGAGCAGATGAAACTGAACCCTGGGAGCTAATGATAAGTGGAGAAGCTCCGAGAACCAGAATTGTCTCGGCCATGCTAGGGCTATTAGAATCAAATGACACGGCTCCCATCTCATTTTTTGTAGCACCTTCAGAATCAGCGGAAATGGGTGATATGCATAAGCAAACATCCCCGTCCAGCGGAGCTGAAGAGCATTCCCCCAAGACCCTGGCTGAGGGAACCTACTTGCAAACTGTTTGCACTTCTTGTTGTTGCGACTGGCAAACAGATCCAGACCTGGAGTGCCCCATAAGCGGAAAATTCAAAGGAGCTGATCCTGATTCAGTTGCTATTTGTGACAAACACTTGCTGATCTGCTTAGTGAATCCGCTCTTATGTGGTGTATTCCTGAAACATGTTGAACTTGGAGTGAGATGTTGTGTAGGAGAAGCCAATTCCCAATTTCTTGTGCTTGCTTTGAAAGCGGCTTTGATTTTGTTCCTCCCGGTTTTATTACAGAAAACATTGTTGTTGAACTGTCCGTTCTGACAAGAACTGTAGAATCGTGGATTCTGGGGAGAAAGGCTTGAAGGCCCAAGAACACTGCCTTTAGCTCTAATAAGTTGATGTGTAATTGAGCCTCTTATTCGTTCCAATGACCCTGGATTTCTAGGTCTTGAAGATGCGCTCCCCACCCTTGTAATGATGCATCTGTTATCATTATATAACTAGGTGATTGTGGTTCGAAGATTAGCCCTTCTGATAAGTTTTGTCTTACTCTCCTCCATGACAGCACCTTTTTTTATTCAAGGATTCATGAGAATCAGATTCTCGAAGGCACCTTGAGGTTGCACTCATTAAAGATCCAGAAGTTCTTGTACAGGCCGCATGTGAAGACGACAATTTGGGACTAAGGGGATGCAGGATGACATCATCCCCAACAAGGATTTGAAAGTTTTTCCTGAAATTAACCTTCTTTTCATTAGTTGTGAGGTAAGTTTAAGCATTTTTTGGGTCTGTTCCTGCGAAGGGTACGCTTTTGTTTCTTTGGTTTTCAATGACACTCCTAGAAATTGTATTGACTGGGATGGAGTTAGATGTCTATGTTTATTCGCAAACCTAGAAACCTGAAGAGATTCATGAAACATTCCAGGGATTGCTGAGTGACTCTGAACGTTGGGCCCTTTATCAACCAACCATCCAGATATGGATAAACCTGATTACCTTTCTGTCTCAGATACGCTGCCACTGGCACCATGCATTTTGTGAACACTCTTGGCGCACACCGAAGACCGAAGGATAACACGTTGAACTGGTAGTGGCGCCCACCACTGTGAATCTGAGATACCGTCTGCGATGTACGTGTATTGGAATATGGAAGTATGCATCTAATAGAGCTAATGATGTCATATAAACTCCTTTTCTTAGCATCATCAGAACTTCCTGAAGGGATAGCATACTGAAAGATTGCTTCTTGATTAATTTGTTTAAGCCTCTGAGATCCATTACCTGTCTCCATTTGTTTGATCGCTTTTTTCGAATAAGGAAAAACTGTGAGTAGAATCCTTTCCCTGGCTGTTGGGAGGGCAGAGGGGTGTTGTTGTTTTCTGCGAATAGGAGGTCGATCTGGAGGTTTGCAAAGGAACTCTAGGGTGTGACCCTGACGAATGATGTCTAACACCCATCAGTCTGATGTTACCGAAAACCATTGATGAAGATAGGACGAAAGATAATGGTTCTGATTGAGGCTGTGGAGGGACAAGGTGGTTGGCTTCTTGGGACTGTAACGGTCTTCGAGTAGTGTCCTGTAATTTTCCTCTTGTTGAAGGTTGAGGTCTGGACTGCTGTTGGTAAGACTAATTTGATGCTCGAAATTGTTGTGAATTTGAATATTGACGATACCCTTGCTGATGGTAGGGTTGATATCTATTGGACTGGTAGGACGATCTTTGCTGAAAAGGTCATCTTGATCCTCTGTCCCGAAAGGAATGGAATCTGCCTTGCTGCAATGAACCCAATGCTCTTGCCGTATCCGTATCCTTCTTAGGGGAGAGGTGTGGCGCCGCGGCCAGGGCGACTGACGCTGGAATCTGGGGACCACGGTTCGATCCCCGGCTCCGGCGGCAGGTTAGCCCAGCACCATGTGACTCTGGGCAATAGCTCGCTTAATCTTCCCGACGGCCCCAAGCGCCTAGAGACCCTTACGGGTGATTGTGCGCTTTACAAATGTGGACTTTACTTTACTTTCTTAATATCTTGCAGAGCATCATTAACGTGACTGCCAAATAGATTTTTACAGTCAAAGTGCATGTCCACTATTTTAGTCTGCACTTCCGGTCTGAATGAAGTACCCTTAAGCCACCCCTGTCTGCAAAGTGCTACGGCTCCTGCCATTTGCCTGAACGCCACTGCTGATATATTCATAGCTATGTCTATGGATTCTGAGGCTGCTCTAGCTCCATTCTGTAATATTAGAGTAGCTTCTTCCTTTTTGTCCTCTGGCAGAGGCTATAAAAGAGGAGCTATATCCAACCACATCTGCCTGTTAAAACAACAAATTATTGCCAACGCATTTGAAGCTCTAATGGACGTTGCCGCCATAAGTGCGAAACATTTACCAGTACCATTCAAGTTTCCTTCCTTCCTTGTCAGGAGGAGCCGAACACGTAGATGATGGATTCCTCAAATGTCTTTGCGCAGCCTACATCACCACAGACTCTGGACGGGGATGTCCAATAAGACATGCCGGTGCAGATTCCGAAGCCGGGTATTTTTTCTCAATTCTGGGAACCAAGGCTGCGACAGAAGCCAGTTTCATAATTTTTAATCCCTCATCCCATATATGCTTTACCATGGGGATTGTTTTTACAGATTTTCTAGATGATTCTTTAAAATCATAAAGGAAACATTCAGTTTCCTTAACTGGTAGAGGAAGTTCAAGCCTTTTCAGAAGCCTTTTCCATGAGCTCATGGAAACCCTGAATGTCCTCTGGTGGCGATGTCACCGGTGATGGTGACGGCGATGGAGGGGATGGAACCACATACTGGTCAAATTCATCACCCACTGGATCATCCTGACTTAGCGCACCTTCCTCCGGTTGGTCTTCAACCTCCCTGTCAACCAAGTCATCCCTGATGGTAATGACTTTTGTTGTGAGCACCTTCTGCACCGGCGGTGGAGTTTGTTTAACTGGAGCCTGCACAACAGGTTGTTGTTTATTTGCAACTTCTCTTGAAGAGGTGTTAGCATCAGGGAAATGCTCTGTAGATCCGATACTAACGAAAGACGCATGGAGACAAATTCTGACACCAGGAGTATTATCTATCTTCCTCCTCCTCGTAATCATAAGTGTCTTAAAAAGACTCATAACATTTTGAACCAGTCAGGGGACGATCTTTAAAAGAGAAATCCTCCTGTACTTCTTGGAATTCCTTCTCATCCGTATCCTGGCTTTTAAATTTTAACTGAGAAGGGCTGTAGACGACACCATAATGACTTTCCTCCTCAGACTTCTGCATCTAAAGGAGGTTTGAAGGAGGCAGCTGTGAAATTTTTGTCCAAGATGTAAACTCAACATTGCTGGATCTCTTTGTCGACGAGCCCGTCGATGGTGACAATCTTCTTATAGAAATAGGTCAACGATTTCCTCATTGGAGACTTAAAATTTGTTGTTGACAAGATCATTGACGGAGGTGGTGAAACAGTCATCGACGGGGCCGATATCACACTCATCGTCGACAGTGCCGTCGAAGGAGTAGTCAGCATGCTACTCGTCGTCGTAGTAGCTTTCGTCGTTGTCAATGTCATCAACGCCTTCATCGACGAACTTGAAGACGAAACTCTTTTCTTCTTCGACGGATCAGACGACTGAGCTCTCGTCTCTGAGGCCTTCTTCACAGGAGTATGGGGCAAAGAAGAAGATGATGACTCTTTCTCTATATTTTCCGATCTTCTGCTTTTTTTTAGATCAGTTTTTGGCTCAGACTTTCCCCCTTTGCGTTTAGAAGAAGTCTGAGCCTTAGGATCACCCTCAGATTCCGCATCTGAAGTGGCTTATTTCTTCTGACGCCACAATAGCAGCCTTGCCTCTCTGACCTTAAGAGTCTTAGCCAAAAAGGTTCTGCAATGTTTGCACTTCTTAGGGACGTGCTTTGGATAGAGACAGTAAAGACAATCCTTGTGGGGGTCCTCAGAAAACATTCTGGCCTTCCCAGAGGACCTACAGGGTCTGAACAGCCTCTTTTTAGACCCTTCAGACATCTTGATAAGTTGAAGAAGAAAACAATAACTCAAATCCAGAGGAAAAACTGCAAGTACAGGTCAAAAGTTCAATCAAGGTCACAAACTGAGCAAAGCTCAGGTAGACTCCTTCTCACACGAAGGCTGTTGGAAATCTAAGGTATAATGGCTCTGCTGGGGAGTGTGATCTTAGGGCTGGCCTCTCATTGGTTGGCATTTGGACCACATAATGATATAGGCTACCAAAATCTATGCATATTTATGGTATCTAGGCAGTTTTTTATTTTACTGCTATGCATTTAATTTACCATGAGACTCCCACCATGACGACGGGGAAGATACAAGCATGTGAATCTATGAAAGATTCAATACTGGAGAAGGCGAGACCATCAATATAAAGATTGGTTTACAGACCTCCTAACTTGGCAGGAACAAACATTAACATACACAGAATTACTACCTACTGTCTTCAGACCGAAAAGACATCTGGGATCCCCTGCGCACATACCTGCTGACACATCCGGAGGCCTATCATATACACTATAATAAAATATTGGACAATGTTCTGTTCTTGCAAACATAAAACATAACATGAGACAAGAAATACGAATGGATTTTAGAGAAATACATGTATTGTTTATGGTATTTTGTTACAGTAGAAAGGCGGCATTTACTCAACCAAGTAAATGATTTGTGCCATTTTGTAATGTTTTCCTTTCTGTTCGTAGGGCATAATTTGTAGCAGTAATGTGTGATGTCCCATAAAATAAATTATCGCCAAAAGTTTGGTGGCCTGGGAGCAAAAAGGAAAGTTGCTCCACAGCAGTATTGGGGACCAGTGCAGTGCTTATCAATGAGATCCTGATTGTTATTTTAAGGAAGAACAATGTATGGACTTCCACAATTTAGTAAAAAGTGTACCTAATTGGATAAAGTACATTTTACCTTTCTTATTGCACACTGCTGGACAATTGGTGATACCTTCTAATCTAGTCCTCACAGTGCACACTTAAAACCAGCGTTCTTTTGAAAAACTGAGTGTTGCTTTACTGTTTACTGCCAACAAACCTTGCTTCGAGGGTCTTTCGGGATGCCAACACTCCAGTGTCAAATTGTTTAACTAATATCCACCCAGGGAGGGAGGGTGGGGTGGGGGCTTGGGGGGTGGGTTAGAGGTTGAATTCCTACTGAAATGAGGCGGGGGTAGGGTTGGGGGGGTTGAGAGAGTCCTACTGAGATGAGGGAAGCCTGCTTCAAACCAGCCCTGGTCTCCCTACTAAATTCTCGCCTTTTCCAGGTTTAAAGGTTGAATGATATCCCTCATGGTACCGCTAATAATCCTATTTGTCAGGACAGATTCTACCATGTTATAACTTTTATTTCTTCCACATATTGTACTCATGAATTTTATAACTAGAAACAGAAGCCATAACCGTGTTTTCGTAAACGTTGTTGTCTAAAGTATCCACTGCAGAATTTGTCTGCCAAATATAAGTGGTCGCTGCTCTCGGCTGCTCAGAAATATTGAAATTGAGTCATAATGATAACCAGTTAATAAGACAACATTTTGCTGTCATCCACCGAAATGCTGTGTCAAAGACATTGCTCCACCAGATATTCAACAACAAAGGGATTAGTTCAACAACAAAGGGATTAATTTAGGTCTATCATCCCCTTTGTTATTGTTTTGTTCGTCCTGAGTGGGTCCCTTGCTCACTACCACTGGATTCAAGATAGCCTGGCTGATGACGATTAGGAATACGAAACCGGTCCCAGGATGCTAGTTTCCGATCCAGGGAAGACCTGGCTCGGCAGTTCGGGCTGGACTGTTCCCATGAGGCACAGGGTCAGACTGATTTGCATATGGCCATGTCTGAACTGGGGTGGTGGAGTGAGCTAAAGAATGATGATGATTAAACCCAGATCAGTTGACTGGGGGTGAGTGTTTGATTTGCTGTAGCACTCCGTCCATCATCCCCTTTGGTATTGTCCTGCATTATTGAATACAGGCGCACAGAGCCACTGGCAATCACAAGCGAGGGCACAGAACGGCTCATCCTCAGCTCGTAAGTGAGGCAGGCGCAAGCAACATCAGCTGAAAAAAAGCGCAGAAGACTACCCGGAAGATTCGGTCAAGGCACGTTGACGATCTAATTTAGGGGCTGTTTAGCATTGGCACAAAATGTTAATAGCAAAGGGAACTTTGCCATGGGGAACCTCGTTTTGATGTGCTTTGATAAAAAGGAACAGCCTATCCAGAGTTGGGAGGAAAAATAAGCCAGGCACCAAAATAAAAGTGGCCCATTAGTACATCTGGTGGCTAAATCAGTGGCCCACAGCAATCGGGACGGTTTTGAATTTGTAAGGACATGTTGTTTAGCTGTTTGAACAGACTGCATGGATCTGTGTTTGCTGCACAAAATGGATGTATGTGCTAATAATGGAAATCAACAGTAAAAACAGTCCCACTACAACATAAAATAGTCAAACTGTCAAAACACTGACCCACACACCGGCATCCCAGACCAGCCCCTCTGGCACTGACAGACTGCCTATAGGCCAGTCCGACCCTGTAGCACACTAGCAATGCTTTAAATAACAGGAAGAGACAGATTAGGGTTTTACCATAAATCGATGTTTAAAAAACAAAACCCCTCTATCTGCTCGTTTTCCACCGCTGTCTTCTTTGTGAGTATAAGGGCTTGAAACCCTGCCGGGCGTGCGCGGCTGGGGTCGAAACATGGCCGCTCCAGAGCCTGCATCACAGGCAGTCTGTAGCATATTGATGACTTTGCAGCTCTTATTGCCCCCAAGGGAACCTCAAAACTAGTGCCTGGTGCAGGGCATATTGAATTGCGTGTTGCAGTCAGCTAATGTGATGCACTGGAGTTGACTTAGAGAACCATAACAACAAATTAAACTGAGATCTCAGTTACCATGCAGCAAAATGAATCGTGGCGATAAAAAAACTGTTTTAGCCAACAAACGCAAAACAATTCATAAAACCAAGCACAATTCCTTTTCAAGAATACGGCTTTAACGAGTTATGCGTATGAAGGCATATCAGCAACGATGGAACAGCAGCTCTGCTCGTTCTCCTGCAGATGATGTGTGAGCACGAGGCAGCGACAGGAGCACCATGCAGGGCTGAAAGCACTAAATTAACGAGCGAGTGGGGGGGAGTGCGGCCGAGAGCACACACAGCGTTTCCCTTGCAGGAGCGAGCAAGGGCACCATCTGTTTGAAAGTTAATTACAAACAGATGTTTCAAAGCTCGCTCATGCAAGGCAATCGCCAAACGTGCATGCGTGGCCATTGAAAGCAATGCAATGCGTGCACGTTTTTGGCCGAAAAACAGAATGAATTCCTTAACGTCTACTCCTATGCAGCGCATGCGAGCGGCGTAGGCGAGACCTAATAAAGGCTATCTTTCAAAACAATGCCCAAACGGTGATAAAACAAGCATTTGCAATGCAATAGGTCTCGCAGCATTCAAGTTTGAGTTATTGGCATTGTATATGACAATGTGTTGCATGAATTTTTTTGCAAACTCTGTATTGGCTGGTGGTGTTTGTGCCCGGTGAAAGCGTGCACTGACGGATGGTGGTGTTTGTACCCGGTGAAAGCGTGCATGAACAACTTATGGTGTCTGTGCCTGGTGAAAGTGTGCACGGACGGCTGGTGGTGTGTGCCTGGTGAAAGGGTGCACTGGCGGCTCGTGGTGTTTGTGCCCGGTGAAAGAATTCACTGATGACTTATGGTGTCTGTGCCTGTTGAAAGTGTGTACTGACGGCCGGTGGTGTGTATGCCTGATGAAAGCGTGTACTGATGGCTGTGGTGTGTGTGTGCGCCTGTTGAAAGTGTGCACTGATGGCTGGTGGTGTGTGTGCATGGTGGAAAAGCGTGCACTAACATGTTTAAAAGTAAAGTGCGCCATACTGTGATTGCTACAATAGTTAATTGTGGATGTGTTAACAATTGATGCGTGCACTGATGGCTGGTGGTGTGTGTGCCTGTGGAAGTATGCACATATGAAGAAGTGGTGAGCGGTCAGAAAAGGCGTTCCCAATAACATTACCTTTTTTAAACTAATATTACATTTAAACAGATTCTCCTCTTGTTGGCATTGACAACAGACATGTAAATGTCCACTATTTTCATATAAAGTTTCAGATTAGACTTTATACTGTTTACAGTTTTGAGCTGAAAAAAACGTGATATGTAAAACGAAATGCCCGAGATTACACATTTTAAGAGGGGGGAAGCCGGGATTTGACCTCAGACGTTCTGGTTCAACAACTGGAAATGTAGCCTCTAGGACACATCTACTATCTTCCCACCAACGACCGTTGACATGTGAGGCCCATGTGCCCAAAACTACATGCACCACCTATCTTCAAGCATTGTTCTCCGTCTGGGGCCAATGTCCCCCTCAACGCAGCTGCTGCTTTGCCTGGTAAAACTACTAAATACAAATTCAACACACCAAAAGTGCTTAGGTGAAATCCCCACATTCAGGCAAGGATATCACCTGACCTCGGTGGCAGCCCGTCTCAAACAAAACAAGAGGTGGGGGGCAGGGAGGGTTGCTGAAACCTTTCAGAGGCGGGCTGGTTCTGGGCCTCTCAGAAAGGGTAATTAAAGTCACATTCTCGGAATCTGCTAAAGCACCTGATACTACACGCAGCCTAAATAGAAATTTAACTGGGGAAGAATGGTTTCCATGCTTTAATTATTTTAAAGCGTGTCAGGAAAGTGTCATGCGGTCATCTTAGCCCAGGCTGGAGAAGACAGAGGGGGGGCTGAAGCCCCTTTAGCCCAATTTATTTAATGTATGCATTTTTATCTCGCACGGACTTTACCCGAAGGTGTCAGAGCGCTTCACAATAGGAACAGAACTGATGCATGAGAACATTACAAGTGAGCAAATTACAAATGCAAACGTACATTACATGAGGCAAAAGTGACAATCGTGAGCCAACAAAATACAAGAGGTAGCAAACGATGCATTACAGGAGAAAAAAGTGACGTGTGCAGGTTACAAAAGCGTCAATAAATGGAGGACACTCAAACACAAAAACACAAACATTACGTAGGCAATGGTGGCACTTGTGCAAGAATTGGAAGCAAACAAAATGTAAGAGGTAGCAAACAGTGTGATACAAGAGAAAAGTGACGTGTGCATGTTATAAACGAGTGCCAAACATAGGTACAAGGATAATACTGCAATAGATGGCAGACTCACACCACAAGAACACACTGGGAAGGCACTTCCATAGTCATGGAAAGAAGAATTTTCTATAATGGAAGGTCTTCCTTCAGGTAAAAGAGAGGGCGTGAATTAAGTTTTGAAGTGTCTTTGAAGGAGAACTTTGAGGTCAGTTTTGATGGCTGCCTCTCTCTCTCGCTCTCATACTCGCTCACACTCTCTCTCTCTCATATCGCGGAAGCAGCAAGCACTTGATTGTAAGGGCCAAAGAAAGTAAAGTAGTTTAAAAAGTCCACCGCACCATTCATGTAAGTGCATGAGGTGGCATCAAATTTACAGGTCCCTCTCGCGGCCTGCATGACTCCGGGGGAACGCGCGCGGGGGTGGGGGGGACGGGCTAGGAGGTCGGGGGTAATGAAATCAATACAGTAATAAAACCAAATAAACTAAACTTACGGGATGAGGCACCTCCTCCGCCGGCAGCCGATCCTGCGTCATAACATCACGTCTCCCTCAGCCCCCCTCTCTGCCCGATGTCCCATCTGCTGGGGCCCCTCAGCGATGCTCTCTTCTACCTTTCTCCCATCCTTCCGGCGGGCCCGGTCGGATTAGAGTGATTAGTTTGGCAGTACCAGCCTCGCACCCGCAAATAAACGCTGGCGTCTTTCTCCACAATGCACCGGTGCCCTCTGATTATGATGAATTTCCTCTGCCCACCGCCACCACTTTGCCCCGGAAACCTCAGATATCTGCCAGCACAGAGATGCCACTCACTCACCACACCACTGCCACGTGCCCCGTACGCCCGTCTCACCTGGTTGTACTTGTAAAGGTCTAAAGCGAGGATTAAAATCCCATGCCAACACACTGCCACCGCGACTATGGGCAACATCAAATCCCTGTACGGCATTTATTTTGTATATTAAAAAGAGTAGAAACTCCAACTTTGACTCAGGAGCGTGCAGCCGACGCTGCCACGCGCCGAAGTTGTGAAACGTGCCTGGTCTTCGTTCATTTACAGTCATGTGCTTCTTCCACCACCCCGCACTTCATCTCTTCGTCTCAGTCGTCTCGCAGGTTCTCTTTCGGCATTGCCTTCTTTCTTTATTGTTTTCCACAAACACCATTTCTCCCTTCTATCTTCGCACTCACCACACGCCCCCAGCGATTCAGACTTGAGCGAAACCGAAACCTTCCGTGGGGTGGGACTTCCGTCTTCGGAAGCCCGCGCACGCACCCACTGAGTGCCACGGAGAGAAGCAGTGCTGGTGACGCGGGGCTCCCATGCCCGAGGGAGAGCCCCGCGGTGGCGGCTGCAGTCCGGAGTGGCGGTAAGTGGGGTGGGGGGCATATGTGCATGCGTGCATGGGGGGGGGCATGTGTGCGTGCATGGGCGTTCGTGTGTGTGTCTCTGTGTATGCGCATGCGTGTGTGGTGTTGGAGCTTCCCAGGAAACAGCAGCTGGCCACAGAGAGCGCGTGGCCCGCTCCGATCGCCTTCTTGGACAGGAAAAGTGCGCGGCCAGTTGCTGTCTCCTGGATAGCTGTGTCGCTGATTATAGGTCTCTGCGAGACCGCGGTTATGCGAGACCTAAAAAGCAGATTTTTTTTATAGAACTCTCCTTGTTCCTGAAAGCTGGGAAGATGGTAATCTTAGCACATTGTTATGGTTTTTTCTTTTTTTTTCTTTTAACACAGCACTTTTACATTTAAGCATTTAAAAAAAAAACTTTTGCTACATTTTGGCTGTTCTCTCCGTTCCCTCTAGGAGAATCGACAAACTATAGGTTTGTTTGCAATCCCCATAATGTTGAATATGGAGAATCCAAATATGATGGATACATTTTGTATTAACATTGGTTCTTTATTGCTTTGGGGGGGAAATGACCACATTAATCTCCCGACAAAGTTCCAGGTAGGCCACATGCAGAGAGGAATCCAGTTTAACAAAGGGCCCCTGCTGGTGTCGCTGTATGCAGATATTATTCTCTAGGTTAGGGACCCACAGATTAATTTAGATCCACAAATTAGAGAGATTATTAGATTTTGTAAATTCTACGGCCTCGGAATAAATGGGCACAAGTCAGTGATATTCCCCCCTCACTGTTGGTAGGGTGTAATGGGATTGTGAATTCCCACTTGCTTGAGGTTCTGACTCGATTAAATACCTAGGGATTCACATACATTTGGACACCGCCAAAATTATTAAACTAAATTATAGTAAGGCTGTACACACACTCGAAAAGCAGGTGGACAGGTGCCTTAGACTCCTACTTCTAATTGGAGGACGTGTGGCTGTGATCAAAATGATTGTCCTTCCCAAATTTCTATATCTCTTTAATAATATTCCGATTCCACTAACAAATCAGTTTTTCATAACTCTACGTTCCCACCTTATTCGAATGACCTGGGGGGGCAGAAGGCCTAGGGTCCGCTAGGAGGCGATGACATTACCTTACAATAGAGGAGGAGTTGGTGTCCCTAATCTTCAGCTATACTACTTAGTAGCACAATGCAGTTATGCACTCTCCTGGTTTCACCCAGATGTCAGGATCCCGTATTTGCGCCCTAAAGCTGACCTGGTCTTACCCGACACACTTAACACCGTATTACCTCTGGGTTTCGCACGAGATCCAAATGACATCCAAACCGTCTCTACCACTAGCTGGGCCTGGCAGAAGCTAAAAAAGAGTTTTGGGCTCCCTGGCACTATACTCTCCTGGACTACCGATTCCCAGCAGCCGTTGGATACCCATCAAAGGAGAAAGGATTGTTCAACGCACACTTTCAAATACGATCTACACACATTTGGGGACTTTTACATTGGTGGGCAAACATTCTCTGTTTCGGAAGGGGTTAAGTCTAGTGACGCCTCCTTTATGGACCAATTTGTACTTAGTCGTATAAGGTCAGCATTGAGAGCATTGGTTCCTGGATTCCCGTTGGAACCTGAATCGTGAGCCCCCCATCCATTGCTTTAGATAGTACTGGAGGGAACACTTAATCTGCAAGATGTACAGAGCATGTGTTGACAATCCCGATTAACAACTTCAAATTAAGGGCTTCCTGGGTGACAGATCTAGGGCATCCCATTTTGGACGATCAGTGGGCAGTATATGCTGCAGTCCAACCAAGAAGGCATCCCTGAACAGCCGGCTCAAGCTGATTCAGATTAAATTTCTACGGAGAACGTACATTACCCCAGAGATGACACATAGATTAAACCCAGACAAACCTCACTGTTGTTTAAAGTGTAAATCCCCGCACGCCGAATTTGCACAGCTCTTCTGGAACTGTGGCAAAATCAAAGCCTACTGGGTTGCAATGTTCCAGACACTAGAGCAAAGGATAGATTTAGACATCATTCCCACTCCTGAGGTCGCACTGCTGTGACAAACATTCCTAAAGCTGTTAGGAAGTTTACCGCTATAGGGTTACTTTTGGCTAAAAGAGAAATTGCAATTAAATGGGGGCGCAAACATGCTCCGACACTAAAGGACTGGCTAAACAGTCCTGCTTGTTGCAACACCAACTATGATTTATACTACACTACGCTCCCCAGAGCGTCCCGTCCTAGGGACATTTGGGGCCTGTTCAAGCACTACACGTCATCAGCGCAGTCACAATCTGCCACACAACTTGAACGTGGACTTGTACCGACTGGAGTTGGCTGAGAGGATATCGCATCGACCATAGAAAATAGTGTATTTTTTTTTTAAATCATGCTTTTTAAATGTGTTTATTTTTGGAAAAACGAATACAGGGGGTACGAAACATTGACAGGCTGGAGTATTGCTTATATAATTGCTGATTTACATGTTCATTATGAACAGAATATTGTTGTTGCCAACGTCTTTGTGGAACCGACGAGTTACTTAATTGCTGAAGTATTGGCATTATCATCCATAAATTTATACCAACATTTGAAGATGCAATGTTATACTTTAGAAATTGTTAAATAAAGTTTAAAAAAATCTATAAGGAGAGCACTGAAGGAAGCATATCTATAGGTTGATAGAACTCAGAAGGGAGAAAGTCTGCTCCTGTCACATTGCATTCCATAAGCCTACTTTCCCATTTACACCTTCTCCAGAGTAAAGGAGTGTTATAAGGCAATCACATTGCCTATTCAATGATGCAAATGCCACTGATACCCAAAACTTTTCTCAACGAGCTACAGAGTAGACCACCATTGTGTACAAATTGGAATATTCATGAAACAATCCCATAATATTTTAGTATTATTTTTAATCAGAATGTCATTAATAATGTAAACGAAAGGAATAGAATCCTCCACATCTCGCTCTAATCAACGTTTCTTAAAAGCTACTACATCTTCTCCAATTAATTTAGGAAATAAGCAATAGAGGGCTGTCGTTTTGTATACATCTCTGCTTCAAATGAGTCTGCCCGGACATCGAGCAGAGTACTGTTTACAGCCAAGCCTAAAAGGTTCACTACATAGTTCTAGTCTCTCCGTATATGGTCTTGTATTCTGAATCATAAAACTATCACCTGTGTCCCTCTCAGACTACAGGGTGCGAAGATAGGTTTGCACTAATCTCATTAAAGAGGACCTAGCTATTTGAATCTTATGACCAGATTAATCCAAAGTGAGCTACTAAATGCCCATCACGCGTGCGGTCTACTGGCCTACCCCTGTCACTGAGAAACAAACACCAATTACGGTTAAGATGAATACGAATCTTAGCCTCAACAACCAAGCAAAACAAAGTATCATGACAATTCATGTACACTGACCATCTAGATATTGATAGTAAATAGTCACCTTAAGTACTTTACAGCATCAGCCAACAATCCTCAAAATGTAACAAGTCGATTAGATAGCACATCACTGTACAAACCACATCTACTTGCTAAAGTTATATCGAGAAGCGACTTAAGAAATCTAAATCTCAAAACTACTGTTACAGATAAAAAAAAATCCAGAAAAAAACTAGGATAAAACCACCTCACATTTTTTCAGATTTCAGTTTGTTTCAGCTTCTACACAACTACCTGTTTGTGATGCATGTAAGACATAATACAGGGCAGCAGCATATTTCAACAGAACCAGTAAAACAACCATACACAAACGCACATCTGACTTCACTTTGAGCACGTGTATCAACTGCAGTGCAGTTTTTCTTTTCTTCTAAAAAGACAACCCTGACCTCGTTGATGGTTCTACTCATGGTTGGATTGCCCTAGTGGTGACTTTGTCACATACAGAAATGTTTACCCCACCTCCCTGGTCAGAAAAGTAAAACAGCAATTACAAAATAGCTTAAGATGCTTTTTTCCCAAAGCAGCATCTGCGTGCACTCTACTAACAAACCGTTAAATGTAAAGAGGATATTTACGCCCCAGAGAGTCAGAAAACCTAAAAAACAAACATCTACAGTCCCAAAAGTAGCAGTCATATAATCACTGCAGGTTCGTGTGAAGCTCACACTCAACTCGGTAGTGTGTCATTTTACTGCTCAATCACAAATGTAATTCTTTAATGTACAAAAAGATGACTTGCAATAAGGGCCTGTAGAAACCTTGCAGGACAGGACACCCCTGCTTCTTACCCCATTCAGTCCCATCTCCTGAGCTCCTTGCTTCACCAGCGCCTTCTCCATCTTCAGCAGTCACTAAAAAATCAAACTCTTTCAGGGCTTCTTCGGTGTCGGCATCATCCGTAAGGTCAGCCGCAAGGCCCTCGTTCCCAATCTGAAAATGAACACAGGGAGTTTCTGAGCTGCCCTTTGCTCCTCTCAAGTATGATTACATTGAGAGTTTAGTTGCCTGACAATATAGATCCAAACCACTGTGGTGCATGCAAGGTACTAGTTATAGTTTAAATAGCAGTCTTCTGGTTTAAAAAGGAGAAACAATGAAAAACTCACATTCAACATTAAATTTAATTTAAAGGCATCCACACTGATTAAAAAACATAAATGCAATGAGTAGCAGTTTTTCCCTTAATCAAAATGAATGATATACAGTCATCAGCTTTTCTTGGTCAATAATACTATGATCACTACAAGCATCAACACTGATCCACAACTGGCTCTTCAATACACTCCGATCATTCATGGTCAAGGTAAAACAAAACAACAAAAACAAGCATTGGCATAGCCAATAGGTCTTGCCTTTGGGACATTATAAGTGTTTAGCTATGCAACAGTTGATGTTGCACCAAGGATAGTGCGCTGCACAATTAAATACTTAAAAGGTCCCAAAGGCAAGACCTATTGGCTATGCCAATGCTTGTTAATACATTGCTGTGATTATTTTCAATGGAAATCCGCTTATTCTGAACATTTCCGAAAAATGCCAAAGCTTGCAACATCTTTGTTGAACATAGCACGTGGGATTATGTTACACACTTATTTTGACTCCAATTTCTGTATAACTGCATTCCAAATACAAAATCTTAAGATTCCCAAGAACATTCCACAGTAAATACCAGAGTTATGACACATACTAATAAAAGGAAGAGAGAGAGGGGAAAATGTACAGAGCACAAATATCTTTCTACAGTGGCACGGTCATTCATTTCTGATTAATATGCTCTGTAAGTTTCTTCCTTTCCTTTTCTTAATGGTGACTAAGACACTTCTCACTGCCTTTAAGCCTGAGAATGTTTCCACTTCCACTAAAGTGCAAAAATATAAGGGCCTATTAGCAAAGGTTAGACAAAACGAAAGAGTAATATTCGCATTGCGCCCAATTTAGAGCTTTTGGTACATACAAATATGAATTGTGCATAATGCATACCGTACTTTATGTGTATGCTGCATGAAATTCTTGTTCATTGGTAAGTCACGCTCACTCTCCTACCCCTACATTCGTGTAATGTACACTATGCAGCATTGAGTTACAGAAATGCATTAAATCCAGAATGATTTTCAAATTTGACCTTAAATGTCACCCCCTCCTGCAGACATCTTATGTGTTGGTGCTCTTCACTGAAATGTCTGTACTAGGCACATTACGTCCTGGGGTGTCCGTGATCAAGAGGTGCAGCACAAGCATTCTTAGGCCTTCGTGAGTACCTAAAAGGTACTAACTATTGGGTGTACAATGCATTTCCATTGCATGTTTAGCCAGTGCTCTGACAATTGTGGTTACAATGTCACTTCTGAATTGCATTTGCATTGTAAGCGCATTTACATAGGGGAACTACGCAGAAGTAGCCCGCAATTACATGTGCACATTATCATCTTTTTATGCATTTTTTGTACGTTATATTTTCCAATCGAGAGTCTACAATATATTTAAATATTTCCCACTTTTAAGGAGTGTGTAGTGAAATATGTTGCTCTAAAGTTTAAGAAAATACCATCACAGATGTGTGTTTCTCCTTTTGTTTGAAACATCCAGTGTGAGCTGTGTAATGGTGTTTATTTATTGCAAAATAACTGGGTAGGGACAAAAGGCTGTGCGTTTAACAGGTAGGAGGGGTGATGGGGCACAGTACAAGTTGTTGTACACCGAGGCACCATTTATACAATTCCATTCCACGTGCAATATATTTCACATATTTACAATTTTATGCCAAAAATCACACAATGTTCGGTAAAGTGGAAAAGACAGGATTCCAACACAAGATTCCTGGTTTCAAAGTTAGCACATTAACCACTAGGTAGCATCGGAGTGTAGCAATGCTTTTTCTGTATCTTTATAAGTTTGATTAGTATGGTAACCTCGGTGGAGTGAATTTCATGGAATTACAATGGTATCATAAGAGATAAAAAAAAATCATGCACCAGATGGGCATCCTCCAAAATGGTTACATTATGACAAAATCGACAAGTTGAATATATGTATTTATTGTGGATACATTTTCCATGTGAATCCACATTTCCTTACTGGGAAAAAAATTCATTTTTAAGAAACAAGTTATGCATATGGACTCATGTTCTAAACACTGATTCCTACCGAAATGGTCTCGAATTTCATTGAATGACCTTAATAATTCAACAAACAGAAAACACAGAGTATCTGAAATTTGTGAAGCTGTCTTTTGGAAACTCCGTACATTTAGACAAGTAAAAACAGGGAATATAGTCTCAAAATTATAGATTTTGCAGGTGAAGACATCCCGGCAAAGGCTACATTTTCGCTAAGGAATCGTCACATAAAATGTTTAGCAGGAAAAGTTCCCTGCAAAACCATTTTTTGGAAGGAAATTGTAACCAGGGTTTAAATGGTGTCTCTTCTAGTTTTCTGTCCCTTACATTTACTGGAGTATAAAAAAAATTCACTCAAAAAGATCTAGATTATTGTGCATGATTTACCAGAAGGATGCTCAGTTAATGCAATAAGCTGTGAAGAACTATGCCCCGCATGCTTACAAAAAGTCTCAACCTCACTGAAAGGCCAATGATGCTACGTGGTTATAATCAAATACATCTAAAAAAAAAAAAAAAAGTGCATAAGTAATACTAGACTACAAGACTGCTATGCTCAACTACCCTGAAAACGCTGCTGTTCGCCTTTCTATGAGAGAGACCACTTTCTGGAAGCATCCGTATGCAAACAATAACAAGGACTCGAGGGGAGACTAGGAGGAGGCACACTACTTACAAGTTTTAAGGGGGTAGTTAAGGAATTCACTGACATTAAACAACCGGCATAAATCCACGTGGCCGTGAAAGTGAAACCGATCGTGTTAATTACCCACTGCAGCCGCCCGAAGCAGCTGTTTTGAAGCACACTCGTGCTTGTGGCAGCATCCGCCTTGCGGGAGCGAGCAACAGCCAATTAGCATGCGCGACACTGCTCGCTCCCGCAAGGTGAATGCCACCACAAGCACGAGTGTGTGCTTGAAAATGAGCAGAGCGACGGCTAAAGGCCCTCCTATGCAGCGCATGCGTGCTGCGTAGGTGAGACCTAAAAAGCATGCAGAGCAGTTCTAATTTCAAAAGAGCATTGTCGACACAAATGTAATCTACTTTGTACTCTTATACATGTACCCTTCACATCTATCAAGGGAGGGTCACTCAAATGAAAAAGTAACAGGGAATAGATTCATACAAACACAGACTGTCCCAATCAATTAAGGCAACATAAGATGATTTCAGTGTCCTGTAATCAAGGTCATCAGATAATGTAAACTCTTGGATAGCATTATTCAGCTAACTATTGAAAATTACACAAGTGGTGTCTCCTATGAAGCTCAGACAAAATTAGAAACTAGTTATCAGAGAATTAGGGAAGAATCACAGCACACCTACACAGACATGCTATAGATGTGCTGTCCTTACCCGAGCCATTTGGCACCATAGGTTGAAAGAGCTATGGCTAGTAGCGAAACAGTCTCGTGATCCTAAGCCTCCTAATCTTAATCTGTGACACAGTGCTCAACCTGCACACCATATAAATCAAGAATGGCTGTGAAATCCATACTGCAGCTCTAGTGGAGTCTGGTCCAGATCTTCTGTTTTCTACCCTACCCAGTCTCTTTGCCCTAGGGTGTGCACTTAGAAACTGATTTCGGAGAAGCACTGCTATAATAAAGAGGCAATTTAGGACGAACATCAAAGTCTTTCTGTGCAAAACCGCAATCCTGTGAGTAGGGCAATAGCAGCAACCTGGATTGTTATTTTTCCTAGCCAGGTTATTATTGGGATAGTAGTTTGGTGGTGGTCTACCTTTATTAAATCCTATATGTGAAGAGTGAATTAGGTTACTCAGCTGGGCAGACTGTTCATACATGTATTTTTGGTTGCTATGGGGCTTGGGATTAGCAACCCTAGGGGCAAGAAATGTTAGAGCGCAGAATTTGGTGTACCGATATTGAGAAGCAGGTAAAGATGTACATAAAAAAACAGAAAGGTCAGAAAAGGCAAGATAACCCTAATGTGTACTAACGGGGAAAGGAACTCGGGTAAGACTGAAAACGTACCACCGCAATATTAGTCTCGGTGCATATTACTCTTACAAATAATCAAGCTGGCTCTCTATACGCTGTACTAAAAAGTACACTGTGCAGAGAGTCCAGTGTGTCCCCAAATGGTTTACAGAGGCTAAAGTAGATAACACTAATTCTATTGTAGTGTGGTCAAGCAGTTAGGCTTATCAGAGGGTAGTGCTAAGCATTTGGTCTCACAGAGGCAATAAAAGAGACACACACTCAAAGAATAAAACCGACCCAAATTAAGAAAAATAACACTTTTTAGATATGTTTAACCACCATGAACTTCGTTCAAAGGTAAGTACTTTTGCGCTATCGCATTTACAAGGAAGTAAGACTTTCAAAGACATGCACCTTTACGCACAATGCAAACCTATGGAGGAAAACTCATAAATTTCAAAAAATGTAAATACAGTTGATTTCAGAGGTTCACCTTCTGTGTTTAGGCCAAGGTCCAAAGTACCACCAGCAGTTCTTTGGAAACTGCCCGGGTTTCACTGGGAGCAAGGGGCTGGTGAAGTTGGTAGCTGGGCATGCTACGAAGGGGACACCTACAACAGGGGGACATGAGGACAAGTCCATGAGCTCTTAAACAGGGGCTTGCATTGAAAGGGGTCTTGGAGCAAGGGAGTACAGCCTGTTCGTTGACACCCAGGCAGGGTTGCTCAGGTGCAGATTGGTTAGGTCAACTGGGTTGGACAAGCAAAGGTGCTCTTTGTGGTTAGGGACAAACAGCTGGCAGGGAAAAATCCGGATAGCTGGGCCATTCACGAAGTGTGTCTCAGTGACACTGACGTCCCTCGATGGCTGTTTGTTCCTGGTGCAGTGAGAATCAGGACTGGACTCTCACTGTTGGTGTTTGGTGCAGGGCGTGCGGTACTGCTGAGATTGGTGCTGCGGGGTTCTTGTTGGTCCTGGTGTCTTAACACTCCGAGAAAAGACAGATCTGACATTCCAGAGCAAGAGTACCTTCCCTTGATCATCTGCAGGATTGGTTGGGCCAGGGAGATGCAAGGCAATGACCGGATTCTGCTGGTCAGTGCCTCTGAGCTCTATGGGAGTAGCTTTTCTACTCTGAGGGAGACTGTAGGTGATTTTCGAAGTGCTGGCAGGCTACCCGAGGCTTTGGTAGTTCTCCAGCTTCCAGGATGAGTCACTGTTGCGACTGTTGAGAGAGGTGGGAGCAGGAAAGATTTTGCACCAAAGTTTTTCAGCTCTAATGCTGTTCTCACCAGGCAGTGACTCTTCTTTGTCCGTCACTTGATCCGTCGAATCCGAGATCTTGGGTTCGGGAGTGCCACCAAAATACTCAATTTAGGGGCGCTGTGGGGAGTGACAGGTAGTAGCTAATGGGCTACCTACCTTTAGAGTGCCTACACTCTCTATAAGAGCACTTCCTGTAGGAAGTGGGCATAACCGTGACCCCAGAATGCTAATCCTGCCCAAATCAAGATGAAGTAATCTAAAAAGTGGGGTCCACATCCACTGGACCACCTTAGGGGTGGTGCCGACTGAAGGTGGTCCCACCTTCTAACCTTACTAATTTTCCCACCTGTCTTAAAAGTGGGGTTAGGATGGGGCGGGTTAGGATCTCCACTATCTGGAGAGGCCCGAGTCAAATAAAGGCGGCAGGGCCTTTGAGGCTTCCCACTTTAAAAAGGCTCAACCTGCCATGTCGAGTATTCAGGTTTTCAGGTTTTAATGTCTTTATTTCGATAATAAAATCATAAAAGACAAAATGAAAACATTACAAAACAAAACAACCACTATACATTAGGTTATATAGAGAACCAATAAACATATTATTAACTTTACACTGAAGTCACGGTTAAAACTAATTATTAAACTTTGTTAGTTTTACAAGACATATATAAACCTGGAGCTAAAAGGGCAAAATTAGCACATTTAAAAAGATAAGATCTTACATGATACAATTAGGATAAAAATAAGTTCCTTCTAGCCCTAATTGCCCATGCCCAGCCTAAAAATTTGGCCAAGCATATCACAAAAGTTTCCGAGGTATTAGTTTTCAACACCCAGATTGCCTCGGAAGACTTTCTACAAGAAAGGCGTTTGAACAGGGGTTTTAGCCATGTTGAACGAGGTTCTGAATACTGTGGACAAGCAAACAATAGATGACCCTCTGTTTCTTTATGATCTAGGCACCAGCTACAGGAACTAGAAGAAGTTTTACCCCAGGATGAAGTAAATGAATTCAAAGGTAAGGCACCCACTCGAAACTGATGATAACGTTTCTTATCCAATGGTCTGGTGATGGTGTCCCAGTAAATCTCACGGGAGGGATCTAGCTTAAAGCTTAGAAATCTTCCCGTTAGGCTTCCAGAACTGGAGGCGGTTACCAAGGAGAGACGGGTTGAGGCCCAAAATAGTTCTTTGAATTCTTTTTTAGATGGGAAAGTAAAGATGTATTAAACCCATGTCATGCAGGCTCTTTTTCACCGAACGAAGCCATGGGATTCGTTCAGAACCCCCCATGGACCTCACTTCTGCTAACTCCTTTGCAAAGAGTGTGAGATCCTCGGAGGTCCACAAGCGCCTCCAAGTAGCCACTACTCTAAATCTAGCCATGTCCATGATTGGTGGGCAACCCATATCATGACAAAGGGGTATCGATGGGGAGGATTGTGGCAACCCTACCAGGTTCCGAAGGAATTTGCACTGGATTCTATAAAGACTAGAAAGATCCATAAATCCCCATAACTCGGCCCCATAAAGTATGGCGGCGTTTATTTTAGTGTCATAAATTCTCAAGGCAGGGATGACCCGTTTTGTAATAGATCTCTTCTGCTCACGCAAAAGACATCCGGTCAATTGGGCGAATTTTAACTGCTGGGTCGCTATTTGATCTTTCCACGACAGACGGCGATCCAAGGTGACCCCCAGATAAGTCATGGTTTCAACTTGTTCCAAGTTGACCCCGCTCATTTGAACGTTACTACGTACGATGTTATTCCTGGTTAAAACCATGAACTTAGTTTTGCCCACATTTATCTGGAGATCATTTTTCACACAAAACTCCTCAAAACGGTTCAAGGCCCGCTGTAGGCCTCCCCGGGTCTTGGATAGGAGTAAGGTGTCGTCGGCGAAGATTAGCATGGGGAATTTGGTCCCTGCCAAGGCTGGGGCATCAGTATGGGTGGCCGAGAAGAATTTTGCTACTTGGTCTATAAAGAGTAGGAAGAGAGTGGGCGCGAGAACGCACCCCTGTCGGACTCCTCGGGTTACAGGGAAGGAATCCGTGTGTTGTCCTTGTTCTCCCCACCTTACCCTCGCGTAGTTCTCTTCGTGTAATCTGATGATCATCTCTAGTAATTCTCCAGGCATACCCAGGTCCCTCAATACCTGCCACAATTTACCCCTGGGTACCAGATCGAAGGCTGACTTCAGGTCTATAAATGCGGCAAAGATGGTACCACCGCCTAGCGTAACAACCTTCCAGAAGATCATACAAAATCGTAGCACCTGATCGATGGTACTCGTACCAGATCTGAAGCCTGCCTGCATGGGAGACAGTATGTTTTCAGAGTCCATCCACCCTTGCACTCTGGCCAAGATCATACGGGCAATGACTTTTTGGAGGCAGTCGATTAAACTAATCGGGCGATAGTTGCCCGGATTAGACCTGTCTCCTTTTTTATATATAGGAAGAATCTCAGCCCCCTTCCAGGTTTAGGGGATGCATGCACCCTTTGCTATAGCATTAGCTATGTTTGTTAAATATGGCACCCAGAGAGCAGTATTGGTTTTAAACAAATCGGCTGGTATTTGGTCCAACCCAGGAGCTTTCCCCCGCTGAGTTAAACCAAGGGCTAACTCTGTCTCAATATTAGTGAAGGTCAGGATCGTATCACAAGTGGGCATTACATGCAACTGATTCAGAATGGGGGGAGAGTCAATGCCTTCTGAGCTAAATTGGGATGAATAATAAGTTATCCAGGCTTCTGGGGACACATGATTGATTGGAGTACGGGAGTCACCATCCTTCCCCCATTTTACAATGTCCCAGAATTTAGTCTGGTTGTTTGACTTGGTGGCATCCAAGAGGTCAGCCCAATAATCATCCTCCCACACCCTCTTTACTTCCCACTGTACTCTTTTATACCGTTTCCTGGCCTCCTTTACAGCACACATATTTCTAGATTTAACTTTCTCAACTAGATTACTGTGAGCCTCCCTACAATCTTTGTTATACCATTTTGCTCGAATGGCTAACGGTCGCCCAACACCCTTCTTACATGGTTTGGAGAGGAGTAGCTTAAGCTCAGCAAAAAATTGTTCATGCAAGTCCATAATTTTGTTTAGTTCAATGGTGCCCCTCCCAATGTCCTCTGTCATCATTTTGTTTGAAGCGAGCTTCACCACATTCTCTATATTAGTCTGTATGGTTTCATCTCCTGATATGTTAGACCATTTCAATCTCCTCCGATCGTTTGATAAGATTACAGCCCCTTGCCCCTTAGGAGCTGGACCTTCCAATCTTACTTCATCGTACAACTTTAGTTTCAGAGACAGAGGGTTATGATCGCTTTCAGGGCGAGAGACAATTTCCATATCGACCATCAGACTCCAGAATTCCATTTTTAAGAAGATGTAGTCTATACGACTTTTTCTCAGGCCATTGTCAAAGGTAAAATTGGCACCAAGGTCGGATGGGGTGCGTCCGTTTACAGCCCTTAATCCCCAGGTGAGACAAAAAGCAGTCCAGTTCAGGGCAGCCTCCGTTGCTTTGACAGGTTTGTTATTCAATAGTTCCGGTATATTCCAAGTTGCATCCTCTGCGGACCCCCAGCTATCCCCCGCTAAATAAAGCGGCTCAATGGTGCAATTTAAGTCGCCAGCTAACAGGATCAATGTTCCTTTGTTCCACCCTGCCAAAAGATTGTCCAAGGCACCCACCATCAAGGGACATCGACCACCAGGGAGACCACGAGAGTAAATATTAATAATAAGCATGTCCTGACCACCTTCCTTACTCAACCTAATAGCCAAGATATCGGGATTGTCCTCATAAAGTTCTGTGGTTGTGTATCCCCAAACCTGTTTGACCCACGTGGTCAAACCCCCCGAAGCGCGCCCTTTATTGCTCTTTATTGCAGGTTTGAAAAAGTTTATGAAGCCAGCTTTGTGTATAGGTGCAGTTGCCCAAGTTTCTTGTAGTAACACTACGTCAAATTTATCGATAAACTCCAGCCAATCCTCAGAATCCATACGAGCCTGTGCTCCAGCTACATTCCAGGACACAATATTAAATGTCGCTGTGGCGAGTTCTGCAGGGTTATTACCTAGATGGGGAGGGGAGGGGGAATTAGATAGGGTGGTGCTTATGGGCATATTTCTAACCCCTTTTTCTTCAGTGTTGATTTTTAGCACGCTTTCCCCTTCTACCGGGACCATCATATTTGCCTTTTTATAGGGCATAAACTGATTACCCAGTGTAGGTGTCATAGAGTGTTTAAGTGGAGTTTGTACTTCTTCCCTGCTATCATCGGTTAGATTATTCGTCGAACTGGGTAAACACAGTCAATCTACCAATTCCAAGTCAGACAGCGCTCCAAAATGATTAAGAAGTAGGGGGTACTGTTGTGGGTGGGGTGTTCTAGGCCCTTGAAACCTCCCATCTCTCACTCTCCACAGGTTTGGGCCTATGGGATAGTTGGTATGTGTATGAGGATAGAAGTAGGCAAGGTCCAGTGTTTGGACGTCGCCCTGACGGGCAAATCTAGCTTTCCGTCGTATTCGGTCGACCACCCAGGGGTCTTTGAATGATATCAAGATACAGTCCCCTTCTAAATCTTTTATGCCCTTACCCACCCAATCTACTCTCCTTACATAAAGGATTTCTGTAGGGGATGATGGTGGAAGTGGGCGATGTTTGTTTAACCAGTATATTACTTTATTCCGCAATTCCCCTTGGGTCTCCTTGATGCCGTCCCTTAGGGGAGCCACACCAGTTAAAACTATAGTATATTGGGACGCTTCTGGGGGTAGGTTGACTCGAGGTGAGGGGCGCATCTTTGGTTTACCCTCCAGCTGAGTCCTAGAGGATTGAGGGTTAGTTTTACCCCTACTAAGTGATTGTACTGGGGTACTATTAGATTATTTTAACAAACCTTTTGACATAGACTGATTCGCTATAGCTGAGTTAGATGTGGGTAGGTGTTTATCCCTTGGTAAGTTCTTTGCGGGACCTCTACTAGCGGTGGTTGTAGTAACAGCGGGCTTTGCCCCTACTATGGGTTTGTTAATATCAGCGGTTGCCCCTGGCGGTGCGGAGTTGGTTACCTGGATCACTGAGGGGTTACCTGCTGTTTGTTTTTTACCCTGTGTCGAATTACGAACCCCCACCCCGGGATTAGGCGTTGATAATTTTTGCAGGAGACCCAAATTGGTGTTTACTACTGTTTCCAGTGCGTCAATTTTAGCGGTCATCAGCCTTGTTCTCTCCAAAACCGGGAGCAGAATGGTTTTTAGCATAGCCTCAATTTTGACCAACAAGGTGTCATCACTATTGAGGCATGTTGGACAGGGATTGGATGACCCCAGGGGAGCTAATGATGGGCAATACACAATTGGGAAACCATGGGGGGAATGAGGGAGTGATATACTCACACTGCATGTATCATCCAATTTGGGCTGTTTTTGATCTTTTTCCCCCTGTGGACTCGAAACATATTTTCTCTTCCGGGATATCGATTTTGGACTTGTTTGAGTCAACTCAGTCAAATTAGGTGGGATAGAATCAATAGATTGGGGTGAATTGACCAAACTATATTCGTCATCCCCGGTATTCTGGCTTTCATCCCCATCCCTTGTCTGATTAACGTAGGATTTCTGGGCCCTGTTGTCTAGGGATGGGGGTAAGGTAACCCCATCTCCATCCACATGAACTATTGCCTCTGTCTCAATGGTAGAAATGCAGTTAAATGCTGCATGAGAGACAGGGCTTTTGGCTAAAGCACCCATTGAGGAGCGCTTTCCGGTAACTAAGTCAAGGGACAGCCTTTGTTCCACCATTTCTATTTCTTTTTCCAAAATTCCAGTAGCTCTAGTGATAAAGGCGTCTAGGGGACCAGAGACTACGCCCTTAGAAGTTTGTATGTGGACTAAACGTTCTTTCCCTGATCTCAATGGCATGGTGAGATTCTAAATGGAAAAGTATATGAAAAAATAAATAGATCCACTATGCTTTGGGTACTATATATCCCCCTCCCTTGTGAAGGCTGATAATAACAAGATGCCTTTTGGTACCGTACAAGGAGAATAACATAGATCAGATGGTAATTTTGGCAAGGGTCCGGGCCCAACCCAACCTTGTCCGACCATGGACGGCCACAGACGGTCCCGCCCTTGTCCCGGGCTTCTCCCGGTCGCTCCCGCGCAGCGGGATTACCCTTAGAAATTTATAGGACTATGGGTAATAGGGAGGGGCAGGCGGGGAGAGCAGCCCAGGTGCAGTTGGTCCGGGCGCCGGTGCTTCTGGGACAGGTAGTCCCTGGCCGGCGCTAGCACTCTGCTCGCAGCCCTGCCTTTCCCTCGGTAAGCCCCAGGAGCAATCACACAGGTGACCAAGTGGTGATGCAGACAATCCAGCGAAGCGGGACCCGCGCAGCTGGTTCCGCGAGAAGTGGCGGGTTAAAACAGAAAGCCTCACAGCCCAGTGTCCTCTCAGGGCAGTCTCAGCAAAGCGTCCCAACGAAGCATGAACTGCACAGGTTTTAAATCAGATGGGGAGGGGCAGGCGGGGAGAGCAGCCCAGGTGCAGTTGGTCCGGGCGCCGGTGCTTCTGGGACAGGTAGTCCCTGGCCGGCACTAGCACTCTGCTCGCAGCCCTGCCTTTCCCTCGGTAAGCCCCAGGAGCAATCACACAGGTGACCAAGTGGTGATGCAGACAATCCAGCGAAGCGGGACCCGCGCAGCGGGTTCCGCGAGAAGTGGCGGGTTAAAACAGAAAGCCTCACAGCCCAGTGTCCTCTCAGGGCAGTCTCAGCAAAGCGTCCCAACGAAGCATGAACTGCACAGGTTTTAAATCAGATGGAGAGGGGCAGGCGGGGAGAGCAGCCCAGGTGCAGTTGGTCCGGGCGCCGGTGCTTCTGGGACAGGTAGTCCCTGGCCGGCGCTAGCACTCTGCTCGCAGCCCTGCCTTTCCCTCGGTAAGCCCCAGGAGCAATCACACAGGTGACCAAGTGGTGATGCAGACAATCCAGCGAAGCGGGACGTGGCGGGTTAAAACAGAAAGCCTCACAGCCCAGTGTCCTCTCAGGGCAGTCTCAGCAAAGCGTCCCAACGAAGCATGAACTGCACAGGTTTTAAATCAGATGGGGAGGGGCAGGCGGGGAGAGCAGCCCAGGTGCAGTTGGTCCGGGCACCGGTGCTTCTGGGACAGGTAGTCCCTGGCCGGCGCTAGCACTCTGCTCGCAGCCCTGCCTTTCCCTCGGTAAGCCCCAGGAGCAATCACACAGGTGACCAAGTGGTGATGCAGACAATCCAGCGAAGCGGGACCCGCGCAGCGGGTTCCGCGAGAAGTGGCGGGTTAAAACAGAAAGCCTCACAGCCCAGTGTCCTCTCAGGGCAGTCTCAGCAAAGCGTCCCAACGAAGCATGAACTGCACAGGTTTTAAATCAGATGGGGAGGGGCAGGCGGGGAGAGCAGCCCAGGTGCAGTTGGTCCGGGCGCCGGTGCTTCTGGGACAGGTAGTCCCTGGCCGGCGCTAGCACTCTGCTCGCAGCCCTGCCTTTCCCTCGGTAAGCCCCAGGAGCAATCACACAGGTGACCAAGTGGTGATGCAGACAATCCAGCGAAGCGGGACCCGCGCAGCGGGTTCCGCGAGAAGTGGCGGGTTAAAACAGAAAGCCTCACAGCCCAGTGTCCTCTCAGGGCAGTCTCAGCAAAGCGTCGAGTATTCGTTTCTGTCTGCACCAAGGCATGCAGGCTGCAATGGCAATTTGTATGAGCTTGGTGAGGTCCATCAGGGTGGCACAATTTGTGCTGCAGCCTTTAGGAGCCCTATTTAGTTATAATGCCCTAGGTACCAGGGGTACCACTGACTAGGGACTTGCCAATTGTGGAAAAATTGTACAGTTTAGGGAAAGAACGCTGGTACAGGGGACCTGATTACCAGGAACTCAGTACACTTTCAGTCAAAGTTGTATCAGATACCAAGCAAAAAGTGTGGGGGGTGGGGGGGGGACCATGTCAAAAAGAGGCACTTTCCTTCAGTCCCTCTGCAAACCTTACTGAAAGAAGGTAGCAGAAGTGATTCTCTATCTAGACTTAAGGGGAGAAACAACAGTAGAGCCTACATTGAATTAATAAAAAAATAAAAACTTACAACAAGGACCACAGCCGCTACCTCAGTACGAACAACAGCCGTAGCATGTATTTGTCTAGTGCACGCCTCACCCGGGAGGGAATCCTGTATCAGGAGCTGAATAGCCAGAGCGGGGCTAGAAGGAGACAGTTCTTTAGTTTCCTGTGGAATTCGAGAACTGAGGAGGTAGCTCTGAAGTGCAGTGGCAGGTAATTACAGGCTTTAGGAGTGAGGCAGAGGGCATGACCACTAGACTGGGGTCTGCGTTTGCCCGTGGTGCATGCAAATAGGAGTCGAGTTAGGCAGAGGTACCTGGTACATTTGTGGGAGTTCATAAGGTTGTTGAGGATCGTGGGATCAATGTCACATAAGGCTGTGTGTGTGTAGGGAGTCTGAATAATGCACCTTTGTGGATTGGGAACTAGAGGAGCACTTTGAGATGCAAGGGGGGTTGAGGGTGAACGTCACTGCTGAGATTATTTATGGTCAGTTGAGCGTGAATTCTGGCAGAGTACGATGGTAGGGAGCCATTTGAAGATCATCTTGAGTGTGTGGAAGCAGGAGACAGAGACTACTTTGATTTGGCCTGTCATGAGGAGCTGGTTGTCGATTATATTCAGAGGTTCTTTGTGCAGCTTACCAGAAGGGGTGTGGCAACAGTTTTTTTCCTTTAAATTTTACTTATTATGCTCAGTTTTAAATCAACACATGTAAATGCACAAATAATATTCCAATTACATTTCCCCTTGTTGTGACATAAATGTAGGCTTAAATATAGCATTGTATGATTCATGTAAATCATCAATTTGTTCCATATACATGCCCACAACAAAGCACCACTTTTTCTAAAAGAGACCTTGCAGTACACATTTATATGTGGACTTGAGATGCCGACGATCCTGTAGGGTTCGATGAGTTAGAGAGCAGTGCTGCACAAACATCTGAGGCACTGCTACAGAATATCAAGTCACTAACCCATTCTGCAGATCTAGAGAACAGGGTTCAGCCCCAACAATTTGCAACCCATCGGAAAACACATCACAGAGGAAGTGATGTTTTGAAGTACTTTAATAAAGCCACCAGAGGAGAGCTCCATCCGCATCTGTAGCATTTTACCAGATTTCTCATAGAAATCCCTCCAATACTCCACAGCCTTGGGGCACTCAAGCTAGGGGGGTAAAATTCACTGTTTCATGGTGAGGTTGGCTACAAGCCCATTGTGCCACCTTTTAGAATGGTGAATGAACTTGAAACATTGTAGCTTCCATCTGCTGTTCAGGGAGAGATCTTACATTTGTGCACAGAAATGTCTCAATTGCTCATCCGATAAAACCTGTCCTGGATCAGAGTCCAGGCGACTCTGGGAAACTCCGTCTCCAATGGCACATTTCTGAAGTCATGATATAAATATAATGTGTTGGTTGCTTGAGTTGCTAAACAGTTGGATTAGAGCTTTTAACTGCAGGGATTCCTCCAGGAACCCTCAGAGTAAGGTTTTGAGTGCATTCTGTAATGTAGAAATCCGTCCAGAGGGCTGGGTACACCATCGTCTGTGTCTACCTTTCAAGAGTCCTACCACAAGCAAATCGCCTACATTTGATACCTAAGATCTTCTGCTGTCATTTAGCTTTTGGTTGAGATATCAACAGGAGCCAGGGGTACTCTTTTCCTGGCAGATCATGGTCACAATAACACTCTCCAAAGCTATATGTCCTCAAGTATTTGAATTACATCACACAAAGACCATTCCCCACCTAGGCAGACCGCTGGGGCATACATCATCTGTTCGGAGTGGGTACTGGTTCACTGGCTCAGCCTCTTCTGCTAAATAGGAGAACTCCCCAGGTCCTCAAATGTCGAAAGCTTCTAAGGGCAATATGAAAATATAGTACGAGTTCTGTGACTACAAAGATTCCGTATCAGAAAGAACCTCAAATAAATGCCCAAGCGTCTTTGAGCTCTTGTGCGTATCATGGTGGTTATCTGAGACAACAGTTCCTTTAAGTGGGAAGGAGGTGGTCTAAATTTGACATGTTTGGTGGACTCTGTTGAAACTCCATTTGTCCGATGTTCTTTTTGACCATAGGGGAAGAAAACTGGAAATTTTCCCACCAAATCCTCCACAACATGCCAGTCCCCAAACACACAATACCATTCCACATTAACTCCACAACACACAATCTCACTCTACATAATTCCACAAGTTAACACCACTTAATTACTATCTGCTTAATCCACAGCAAACCATGCCACATATGTACACTACACAATTCTACACCATACAAATCCACAACAAACAATTCCAATATAACCCATCTCTACATCACACCTACACCAACACTGTCATCTCTACCCCACACAACGACTAGCCCTCATCTTCCCTCACACTCCCATTACCCCTTCTGATCTCGCAATTCCACTGCCCCCTCTCATCCCTGCCTCACAATCCCCATTTTCTCTCTATACTGCCTACTCAGACATGCTAACTACCTGTACCTCCATGCGCTATGCACTGCTCCATCTCTCGCTCCCCGCCTCCCCGCTGCCTCTTCCACTCGTCGTCCTCTCTCACACACCACTAGCACACTCTTCCCACGTCTCTGATTGATTCGTTAAAAAGGCAGGGTCACCTGGCCACGTTTTTATCCACAGGAACCCCTGTGGCTGGTCTAGACCAGGTGCCTATCAAAACATCTGTCAAGGCCTCATTGAATGGAAGCAGAGGTTCCATAGAACTTGCCACCGGCTAAAGCACTTCAGTAAGGAAGTTAGTCTTAAGATTGACAGTAGGCAGATCAAGGTCAAGGTGTTTCAGGACCCTAGTGTAATTTTCCTGATTCAAGCCCTTATATAGGTATAAATCACCTTGTCCTTCTATAGGCACAGAAATCATAACCATATTTAGACATAGCCCATGCAGTCCAAATACAGCATGGCTACTTCCACTAGTTCCGAAAAGCCACAACGATTTCTTGGAAAACTCGGCTTCAGCAGTTAGGGACTTCCCCTTGCTTGAATATTGATTTGTCCAAGAACTCATGGAGATTTCAAAGAACTGAGACTCTTTGATGACGTTATTATGTCCACCTTTACGTCAAACTCGGCACCTTCAAGGTATAAATATGCCCACACTTGCCCTAGCAAACACACGGTGGTTTGGAGCAGTTTGGCTATCTACTTGCCCGACGCATCTCGCTACAGCAAGTGCCGAAGGAAGCCGACCCTCCAGCAGACGCACTGAGAGAGACGCTGTCTTTTCTCTTGTCGAGAAATCCAGCTCCAGTGTTTCCAGACTCCCCTTGCGGGGTGTTGGGAAATCGAGTCCTGAGACAGAGATACCAGACCTCCTTCATATTGAACCAAGGTACGGAGCTGATTAGACCATAAGATAAATCTTGGATAGATTTTGGCAAAAGAATACTAAACTTATGCTACACCACACTTACTTCTTCCCTCGTACTAGACTTAGGTTAGGTACATCGGGGTAGGTGTACTTTAGAAGCACCAGTTGAGTACTTTTACTCTATATTTTTTATGTATGTGCTTTATGACTTAGAAACCATACCATGCTTTTACAGTATTATTTTATAACACTCTTCCTGCTGTACGGATTATACTTTACAGCCAGTCTTACGATTGTAGCAGTTCATTTCTTCTGCATGAGAAAGAAGACTGTTCAATAAATACTTTTATTGAAAACGCCCGTCTATCTATATCTCTGCACCTCTGGTGAAACAAAGCATGCACATATGACTGAGTGAAATATCTATCTATTGTTTCCACGACTCTGAAGATACGTTTTATCTTGGGGAAACAAAGTTGTCATGTTTATGCGGTTGTCAGAAACTAATCCCTTCTTGTGAATTCGAGAAAGTTTTCTAGTGACCTCTGAGCTAGCTGGCACTCACAATTAGGTTTAATATATTCAATAGCGACCCAGTAGACATAACTCCTACGTCACATCTATAGGATATATTATTCCAATGCGCAGAGCCTATTGGGAATATAGGAACTACACTACATGGCGCCAAACGTTTGGTAAGGCACTAATTTTGACGCTAGATACTAGAGTAACTCAGTCGTGCTTTTCACAGAGACCCCTTTTTCCCGTAAAATACTCAAATAGACGTCTGGAGTGGGTTAAAGGATAAAATATCCCCCATAATTGAGTAGGACGAAAAGCACAAGTTACTACTTGTGTAACGATATATCTGTAAGAGACATTAGTTAGTATTAGATTCCTTACCTTAGAATATCCCCAGGCGTCAGACTGGACCCGGAAAATTTTGCGTAGCAGTACCCTTGCGCGTCGGTAGGCGTCGTCTGCGGCTCCGCGTCCGTCGTCGGCATCGTGGGCGCCGTGATGACGTCGTCGGAGTACTTAGACGCCGCCTCCGCGTGCTGACGTCAGTTCTTAGACACAGCTTTTCCGCGCCAGAAACGCAGAGCCATGTCGAAAAACCAACACTGGTGCCATTGAAACTAGGGCCCTGAAGGGGACAACCCTAACCCTAGATATTGGTTCGCAGAACGGGGAGGATGGGTGGGTCGGTAAGGAATCTAATACTAACTAATGTCTATTACAGATATATCGTTACACAAGTAGTAACTTGTGCATCTGAAAGAGACACGTTAGTATTAGATTCCTTACCTTAGAATAGATACCCCAGCAATACCAACCCCGGTGGTGGGTCTGCGAACCAATAATCACACCAGAAAGTCCTGGAGGACGGAACGGCCAAAGAAGCCATCCCTCCGGACTTGGCTGTCCAGGCAGTAGTGCCTAGCAAATGTGTGCAGCGATGCCCACGTAGCTGCCTGACAGATGTCTTGTAAGGGCACACCCCTGCCCAGGGCAGTGGTAGTAGCCGTGGCTCGGGTGGAATGAGCCCGCAATCCAGCAGGGGGCTCCTTCCTAGCCAAGGAGTAGCATGCCTGGATACACAAGATGATCCACCGGGAGATGGTCCTCTTGTGTACCGCTTTCCCCTTCTTAGCGCCCACGTAACCAACAAAGAGTTGGTCATCCACCCAGAACTGGCGTGTGCGATCCAGATAAAATGAGAGCGCACGTTTTGGGTCCAGACGGTGGAGCCGCTCTTCCTCTTTAGAGGGATGCGGCGGCGGGAAGAAGGTTGGCAAAGTGATAGACTGCCCGATGTGGAAGGCCGTGACAACCTTGGGCAGGAAAGAAGGACGAGTCCTCAGAACAACCTTGTCCGGATGGACAGAGAGGAAAGGGGGTTTAGAAGATAGAGCCTGGAGCTCACTCACTCTCCTGGCAGAGGTGATGGCAACCAGGAAAGCAGTCTTCAAAGTCAGAAGGCGAAGAGGACAGTTGTGAAGTGGCTCAAAGGGAGCGCACATCAGGAACGTCAAACCAGGTTTAAGTCCCACTGAGGCATCACAAACGGAACAGGAGGAAACGTGTGAGTGATGCCTTTAAGAAATCTGTTAACAATAGGGGACTTGAACAAAGAAGGCTGATCAGGCAGCCTGAGAAAGGCTGAAAGGGCAGAAAGGTAGCCCTTGATAGTGCCCAGAGCAGAGCCCTGCTGGGCAAGAGAAAGAAGAAAGAGAAGAACCTCAGAAAGAGGGGCAGAAAGAGGATCCACAGCCTTTGCTGTGCACCATGCCAAAATCTGTTCCACCTGCAGGCATATACCGACTTCGTGGAGGGACGCCTGGCTGCCAGAATGATGTTACAGACTTCAGGAGGCAAGTCAAATGGCCTCAACTGTCGCCGCTCAATCTCCAAGCATGGAGGTGGAGACTGGACAGGTTCGGGTTGAGGACCGTCCCCTGCTGCTGCGACAGAAGGTCCTCCTGAAGAGGCAGACGAACCGGGGGATCGACTGACAGACTGAGTAGCTCTGGATACCAGTACCTTCTCGCCCAGTCCGGAGCCACAAGGATGACTTGGGCCCGGTCGCGCTTGATCTTCTTCAGCACTCTGGGCAGAAGTGGTATAGGCGGAAAGGCGTACAACAGACCGCAACTCCACTCGCGACGAAAAGCGTCTCCGAGCGAGTGCCGCCTTGGAAATTCCAACGCGCAGAACTGATGACATTGCGCGTTCTCTTCGGTGGCGAATAGATCTAACCAAGGCTCTCCCCATCGCTGAAAGAGGCCTTGCGCCACGTCCGAGTTCAGACGCCATTCGTGATCCATCATGCACCGACGGCTGAGCTCGTCCCCCCTGGCGTTCAGAGAACCTGCCAGGTGTTGAGCCACCAGGGTCACGCCCTGGCATTCCAGCCATTGCCAAAGGCAAAGAGCCTCTTGACAAAGGATCCACGACCCCACCCCGCCTTGTTTGTTGCAGTACCACATGGCGGTGGTGTTGTCCGTGAAAACCTGCACTACACTTCCCCGGACAGAGGGGAGGAATGCCTTCAGTGCTAGACGAAGCCCTGAGCTCCAACAGGTTGATGTGGAGCCGGGTCTCCGCCGGAGACCAGGGGCCTCTGATCTCCGCCTCTCCCAAGTGGCCTCCCCAGCCCTGGAGGGATGCGTCCGTCACAACTACGTGCTCCGGTTGGGGAAGGGAGAGGGATCTGCCGCTGACCCAATCGCGGTCCGTAAGCCACCACTGCAGCTGTCTCGCAGTGCCCTCCGAGATCAGGACGTGGTCGGATAGGTTGCCCTGATGCTGGGCCCACTGAAACTTCAGGTCCCACTGCAGAGCCCGCATCCGCCACCTGGCGTGATGCACCAGTAGGATGCAGGAGGCCATCAGCCCCAGAAGCCGCAGCGTCAACCTGACCGAAACCCGGGATAACGGCTGAAAGATGGGAATCAGAGCCTGAATATCCCAGACCCGCTGTTCGGGGGGATAAACCCGAAATCGCGCCGAGTCCAGAACCGCTCCGATGAAGAGGAGCTTCTGAGAGGGACACAGGTGTGACTTCGGCACATTGATGGAGAACCCCAGCTGGTGCAGGAGGTCTGCCGTCGTCTGAAGGTGGCCCGCCTTCAACAACCAGTCGTCGAGGTAGGGGAAGACTGGAACCCCTAACCGGCGCAGATGAGCTGCGACCACCGCCATCACTTTCGTGAACACCCGTGGGGCGCTGGTAAGGCCGAATGGGAGCACGGTAAACTGAAAGTGCTCGTGGCCTACCGTGAACCGCAGGTAGCGCCGGTGGGCAGGCAGGACGGGGATATGAAAATAAGCGTCCTGCAAGTCCAACGCTACCATCCAGTCTCCTGGGTCCAGAGCAGCAAGGACCTGAGCCAGTGTCAGCATCTTGAACTTCTCCTTCCGGAGGAAGCCGTTGACATTCCGCAGGTCCAAGATAGGGCGCAGGCCCCCTTTGCCCTTCTTGGGTACCAGAAAGTAGTGGGAGTAGCAACCACACCCTACTTCTGGCCCAGGAACGCGCTCGATGGCCCCCTTGGCCAAGAGGGCCGTAACTTCCTCCCGCAGAAGTCGCAACTGATCCCCCGATACACGGTGGTTCTGCGGTGGCATGGCTGGAGGAGTCGCCTCGAAGGGGAGGGAGTAGCCCCTTTGGACGATTTGCAGCACCCACCTGTCCGACGTGACAGTGCGCCAGTGGAGGTGGTGATGGCGAACCCTGCCCCCCACTGGAGTCACATGGGCCTGAAAGCACGGACTAGGTGGGTTTTGGGGCGGATGCTGCGGGGGAAGGTGTGGACTGACCTCGCCGTTGCCCCCGACCGGCCGGCGGTTCCCACGGCCGCCACCGCGTTGGGTATTGCCCTGCGGTGCGTGGCTGGCGGCGCGTGTGGGCGCACCCCTTCCCTGGCCACGAAAGGAGTGATAGGCAGCCGGTTGCTGGCGTTGGCCCGAAAGGCCTAAGGACTTGGCCGTAGCCCTGGAGCCCTTAAAACGCTCAAGCGCATGGTCTGCCTTGTCGCCAAAGAGGCGACGGCCATCGAACGGCATGCCCATAAGCGTGTTCTGGACATCTGCCGAGAAGTTGGCGGACCTCAGCCAGGCGTGGCGTCTGACCGCCACCGTCGTTGCCATCGCTCTGCCTAGCGAGTCGGTGGTATCCAGCCCACACCTGATAGAGTACTTTGCTGCGTCCTGGCCCTCCACAAGGGCTTGGCCGAGTTTGGTCCGTACCTCCAACGGACACTCTGGCAGCACTTCCGCGACCTTATCCCACACCGAGTGGGTGTAACGTCCCAAGAGGCAGGCGGTGTTGGAATACCGCAGGCCAAGGCTCAGGGATGAGAAGATCTTCTTCCCATACTGGTCATACCTCTTGGATTCCCGATCCGGCGGGGCCGACGGGAATGCGGTTTGGGAATTGGAGGCCTGGATGACCAGGCTCTCGGGGGTGGGGTGGGTGGACAGGAAACAGGGGTCGCCCCGGGCTGGGCGGTGGCGTCTGGCCACGTTCCTATCTACGGGCAAACCCGTAGCGGGCCTGGACCAAGTGCCCAAAAGAACGTCCGTCAAGGCCTCATTAAAGGGCAGCAGAGGCTCGGCCGAGCTTGACTGCGGTTTAAGGACCTCAGTGAGGAGGTTAGTCCTCACGGCCGCGACGGGGAGCTCAAGGCCCAAGGCCTTGGAAGCCCTCATCAGCACCACACTATAAGTTGCCCCCTCCTCCGAAGCCACGGTAGGAGGGGAGACAAAACCAGTGTCTGGAGAGGTGTCCAGACCACTGGCATCCCCAAGGTCTCCTGACCAGTCCTTATGAGACTGACACTCCCTGGTCAGAGGGTCCTCAGACCCCTCCCAGTCCTCCTCATCAACCATCTCCTGAAAATCAGGGTTCTCAATCAATGGGGCCTGTTCATAAAAGTGAAATTCACCAAACGACGTCTGGAGCGGCGCCCATCGGGGCCGCCCCGACGGCTGAACAGGAATGGGGACAGGACCGGGGCCGGCGCCGCCCGGAGCCGGCGCCGGAGGCGACACCTGAGGGTCCGACGCCGGGGAGGCCGTCAGATCCACCGGCGACGAACCAGATCCCGAAGGGGGACCAGCGGCGTCCTGCGGAGCCGGGCCCGAAGGCGCCGGCGGCGTCGGAACAACTGGACCCCTCGGCACCGGGCCCAAAGGCGCCGGTGGCGTCGGGATAACGGGGACCTGCGGCGCCGGGCCCGAAGGCGCCGGCGGCGGCGGGGCCGAAGCGCCCGACGGCGTCGGGGCCGGAGCCGCCGACCCGCTAGGGCTCCCAGACGGGTCCGCTGGGCCCGGAGGCGCCGCGGAGCCCGTCGGAGGAGAGAGTTTCCTCATGGCCATGAGGAAGCGCTCGATCTCCTCCTGCGTCGCGTTCAGCCCAGGGACCGGAGGGTGTGGAGCCGAACGCGGCGCCCGCGACTCCGACGGAGCCGCGTGGGTGGTGTCACCCGAACCCCCGGCCGCATCGTGCGAGCGTCGGGGGGAGTCCGAGGAGCGATGACGCCGCTTGGACTTCTTGTGCCTCTTACCTGACGACTTCGACCCGGAAGAGTGAGGCCTACTCTCGGAGCTGTGGTGGCTCCGGGCCCGCGACCTGTCCCTCGACCTCCCGTGGGATCGGGACCTCTCACGGCGCGGGGCCGACTGTCGGAGTTCGAGGCGCCTACGGGACCGCTCCCGCCTGGCTTTCGAAGAGAGGGCCCGACAGTCGGAGCAGGCCTTGTCGTCGTGGTCGACGCCCAAACACGACAAACACACGCGGTGAGGATCCGTGACCGACATCAGCCGGTCGCAATCGTCACAATGCTTGAAGCCGGGCATCCCTAAGGCACCGAGTCGGAGTCGAGAGACTTCGAAACAGGAATCCAAAAGGATCAAAAAGTTAGTCAAAAATTGACTAGGGTTACTGCTTTTTCCAGATCTGCGCTTGCTGGCGCGGAAAAACGAAGAACTGACGTCAGCACGCGGAGGCGGCGTCTAAGTACTCCGACGACGTCATCACGGCGCCCACGACGCCGACGACGGACGCGGAGCAGCAGACGACGCCTACCGATGCGCAAGGGTACTGCTACGCAAAATTTTCCGGATCCAGTCTGACGCCTGGGGATATTCTAAGGTAAGGAATCTAATACTAACGTGTCTCTTTCAGATATCCTATGTATTCGTTTTTTTGGTTTGTTCAACGTTGAAGGATACAGTGTTCCAAAATATTGTGCACCTTCTTTGTTTCCTTGAAACTTGCTCTGCAAATTTTCAGTCAACAAAATGTTGACTAGTGACGAAGACAACGGTGGAGATGCAGTAAATGCAATCCAACCGGGTTTAAACCCTACAGGTTTTCAAGAAACCGATGCGGATGCTATATTCATCCCAGAAAACGTACGGAAAACCATTGCTAGAAAGCTTATACAAAATGGCCTATCAGCGAGAGGCGGTAGGGTAATTTTTGTCATAGAGGCACACGAATATCGGCAGACAGAGGTATTCTATTCATGGATTATCTTCCCTGAAGCAAATCCAAGATCACATGTGTTCCACTTCTACAAGATAGAGGAACCTCCAGTGGAATACATTCATTTCAAGGACATTGAAATTCCACTAACTTACCAAGAGCATCAGCTCAGGTTTAAAGGCGCCCTACAACTTCAAAATCACATTATCCGGCTCAGTCCACTAGGCAGACCAGCAGCAACATGGCCGGTACTAGCCAGCTATACACCACATCCTGACATTGAAAGAATGACAGATGTAGAACTATTAGCCCAGCTAAGACAATTAATTAAAATACATAGACAATTGGTACAACATGTCATGCGGACTCTAACAGTCCAACCTGTTAAAAGAATTCCACACCACACCCTTCATTAGGGGAACACAAACAAAATAACACCACAGACCATGCAATCGGTCATCGGTTAATTACCCACAAAGAGTGAACAAATTCCATTCTGGTTAGCTCAAAAAATTACTCTAATCGAGGCAGTATTTCCAGATAGAATTCTGTGTTTCTCATGAGGTGTACTAACAATCTGTTTACCAATGGGGATAGCACCACACCTGGAGGACTGTGACACTTGGGGTACAGTCTTTGCTGCAATCTACACAAAAACTCATAGTGTTCCGTCCATGGCGGTAATACCAGACGTCCTGAAACAGATTCAAAATGAATACGGGGCAGAGCCTGCTTTAAATCTCGGGATGAAGTTATTAAAGGATTTCAAACAGGTCTCAGCTATAATATTAGCTAATATTAAAGGTGAAGCAGCATCCGTGGCAATCCTCCAAAAACTAAAAGAACTTGATGTAACTGAGCAACCATATGAACTGGCCAGAATAATAGAAAAATCCTTAAGATGAACTAGGTAGAGATAGTTTAGGAGGGAAACCAGTAAAGCCCGAACTAACAGAAAATCCTGAAAAAGTTTTTATCAAGAACAATCTCACCACTCCTAAAAAGAAGTGGGAAAATACTAGACAGACACTTCCTAAAGAGAAGCGTTCTCAATCCAGAGGTAGGTCTCCTCAAAAGGAGCCCTCTGAAAAGAGGTATAACCTCAGAAACAGGGATAATTTGAGAAAACCTGATAGATGTCAAGATACTGAAACACATTCCTCTCGTACCTTTCAGACGTCCTCACAGAAATTGGAAAGAAGAGGACGATCAGAACATAAGGAAGAACGCCTGAAATCCAAAGACGATCAACACGTTTCAAAAAATAAGAAAACTCAATTCACCAAAAAGAAGGTAGCACCTCTAAAAATCAGACAGGCCGAGGATCTTGAGGACACAACTCAAGAACAAGGAGTGGGCCCAGACAATGCTGGACAGCGCAGCAGAAGTTACCATAGCTCGCAAGATCCTGAAGAATCATCTGGAGACAGTGGACCTGAATGAATACATTCAAGTTGAAACTGCCGATACCAGGATTAGTGCACGCCATAAGATATATGAAGTAACACTCCGGATAGAGGGGGACATAACTAGAAAAATAGGAGCACTCTTTTGGGAAAAACTTTCTAAGGGTTATTACATCCTTCTGCCTGAAAAAGACTGGCCACCTGAATTTGTCAGGGAGTGCCCACATGGCGAAGAGATCATTATGCCAGCCTTCTCAAATCATATTCCTATTCATAAAGAATACACCTATGCCAGAAAATGGGCTGTAGCCCAGGCTCCAGCATTATATAAAAATCATGTGGGATGGGATGAGAACTCTCCTCACCATAAGATCCAGTTACAAAATCAACCAACTGCTCAGAGGCAGTATCCAGTCAACCAAGAAGCTAAAAAACAGGTCAGGGAGATCTTAGATCAACTTGAATACTAAGGGGTGATTGAAACATGCACCTCGTCCATGAACAATCCTTTGTTCCGGTCTCCAATCCAGACAATACATATCGTCTAGTTTTGGACTACAGCCATTTAAACTCTTGTTGCAAAACATTTGCAGTACAAAATGCACACAGTACAGCACTAATGAATACATCGTGCGCAAAAAATATAAAACCACATTAGATAATTCAAACGGTTTCTTCTGTCAAAATATCGCACCTGAAAGCAGGTATTTGACCGCTTTTTCAATTATGGGGACACAGAGTCACTTCTTTCGTCTTCCAAACTGATTCAAGAATAGTCCAGGGTTATTTTCAGCCAGAGTATCAGAGTTGCTGCAAACGTATGATGATGAGGCATTATCGTATGTCGATGACATCTATCTTACAGACAATGACTTGGTTTCAACTGCCCTAACTGTTAAATGCACCCAAGGTTCCCCTAAACTCCGCAGGTGGTTTGACGATAGGTGCTCAAAAGCACACAGGTCATTAATGAGGGCACTGAAAAGCAGCCCGAGAGACAGGGGTAAAATCTCGGAAGCTAGAAGGGTGTACAAAACAACCATTACGGGGAGAAAGAAAGCGCTCAAAGAAGCAGCATGGGATAATCTAACTTCCTCAGCAGTTGTACGGGACAGCTCACAGTTTTGGGCCACTGTGAACCAACCTTTTCTTTCAGAATCAGATAACTGCATCATGGACTGTGTGATACCTGATGACAATTTGCTAACCCACTTTGGAACAATTTATGGTCTTGGCGCGACGGGCAACCAAATCGAACCTTGGGAACCTTTAGTGTGTGCACCGTTGGTCTTTACTGCAGGAGAGGTGGAAAGGGCTATCCTAGAAACTTCTAAAAAGAAAGCCCCTGGCCCGGACGGGGTGCCTGGTGATTTTTATTTGTTTGCACCAAAACTTTGGGCTGGGGTCCTAAGTCAGGTCTTCACAGCGGCCAATAATAATACTTTCCCTAAAAGTTGGGCAACCGCGGTCATCGTGCCAATTTTTAAAAAGGGCCAGCGCGATGACCCAGGCTGCTACAGGCCCATTTCCCTTCTGGACTCTGCCATTAAGATCTTAGGCAGAGTCCTATTGTTCCAACTGAGAGAAAACATCAAGAAGGGGGAGGGTCTGTCAAACTTACAGTACGGGTTCAGGGACAAGAGGGGAACTGTGGACTAATGCCTTAACCTGCAACTGCTAATCTCCAAGTATACAGTCGCCAAGGAGGGGTCCCTGTTCCTTGCATTCATGGACCTCTCCTCGGCTTTTGACATGGTTAATAGGGCTAAATTGTGGCCAGCCATGCTGGAGATGGGGGTGGATGGCTCTCTGGTGAATTTCATAGCCTCTTTACACCAGGATCTGTTTGCCAAAGTGAGAGTGACAAGAGAGGGTAGGTGTACCAGCTGTTTCAGATCGGAGAGAGGGGTGCAGCAGGGCTGCATCTTGGTCCCCCTCCTCTTTACGATCTATATAAACGGGCTTGAAAAACATCTGGTGGCCGTGGAGGGGGATGTTCCGCGTGTAGGAGAGAGAAAAATACCAGCTCTCCTATAGGCGGACGATGCTGTCCTGATAGCTCGCACTGGGGTGGGCCTTCAAAGCCTGTTTCTCATTTGGTAACTTTATGGACCAGCTAAACCTTAAAATTAACACCAAGAAGTCCCACACCATGGTAGTAACCCGAAAGAAGTTTAAAACTATTCCATTGCACTGCAAGGGAGAGGTTGTGTCCCGAGTAACATCGTTCCCTTATTTGGGCGTTACTTTCGATGAGAAGGGCACCTGGGATCCACAGATAAAGGTAAAAAAGCTGGCCATGACTAGAGACGCTTCAGCTCTTGTGGGGTTTGCGAACAGGCTGGGAGCAAGACCCATGGAGGCTCTTTTAAAAATATACAACGCAAAATGCGTCGCAATAGCTACATATGGCGCACCTTTATGGGGGGTACTTGTCCCACGATCTTCTACAAAGGGCAGAAAACAAATTTCTCCGACAACTTCTCTCTGTCCCCCAATCTACCCCTACTTTTTCAATGCACGCAGAGCTGGGTCTGGATTACATCTCTGACAAGTTGAGACTGGCTCCCCTAACGTGCTGGTTGAAGTTATGGCTCAATGAGGAACTATCTCTCAACCATGCCATCCTGGAGGACGTTAGGTCTCTTGATCACAGGAAGAAAATTCCTTGGTTAGAATATGTTCGACTAGCTTTTGAAAAACTAGGTCGCCCAGGATTATTTAATTTGCCATCCTCTATCAGGGTTGAGGATATAAAATGGGTCAAAAAATACTTCATGGAGAATGCAAGGCTGGCCCGGGAGGAACTCGAGCTGACAAAAACATCAGTAAGAGCACATTACATGCTGTTAACCTCCCCATCTTTAGAGCCCTACCTCACCGTTGTTTCTAAACCCTTACATAGACACCTCCTAATTAAATTTACATTTAATCAAATTCCTTATGTGTTGGGCTGCTTCCAGCAATGGAGCACGCCGGAATTAGGAGCCCCATGTAAATGTGACGATTTTTCCAATGAGGACACGTTGCACTTTATGATGTTTTGTAGTACATTTAGGGAGCCAAGAATTAAATATTTACTACCCGTTTTAAAAGAAGCTGGATTTATACAAGTCAGGCCTGCCCTGTTGTATTTACAGTCTTTGGGCAATATTTCTATTACATATTCTGTGTCTAGCTTCTTAGTCGCAGCATTTAGAATCAAATCAAGGCTCAACAAGGGTAATGCTGTAACATGATTATTGATTGTTGATATATATGTCCTGCTATTTATGACTGTTTAATGTGTAGCTAAAATTGTAGATCTGTATGTATTCTTTTTAATCTGTATATATTATTGTGTTTTTATTGGCTTTTATGATTTTAATCAAATCGAATAAAGTGTATTTTGACTTGAAAATTTGACTTGGACAGGTACTTGAACAGGGTGAACACCATAATACTTAGCTTCGCTTCTGAAGGGTACAAATTCAATTTTAAGAAATCAAGAATTGCCAACCTCAACGTCCTATTCTTAGGATACGAACTTTCAAGTGAAGGCAAAAGCCTAGCAGCAAACTTTTTAGAAAAATGTGCGCTGCTCCAACCTCCAAAAACGCTGAACAACTTGCAGTCAGTTCTAGGATTCTTGAATTTCGGAATAACTTACATTCTAAACTACGCGGAAAGGGTTAAACCTCTACGAATTAATCAAACCTGATTTCAAAACTACTAATTGGACTCAAAAACTCACAGAAATTCTGCGTTCAGTGCAAACAGACACACAACCTTGTAATCCGAATCATCCCAGGAAGATGCGGATTCACGTACCTAACCTATAATGAAGGTGAAAAGGGACCAATAGGTTATAAATCACTATTGTAAACACAAGCTGAAATGAAATTCACTGCAACAGAAAAAAATTCAGACAGCGGTTCAAACTGCAGTAGCAAGAGAGAGGGCTCTCGCACAGGGAAAACGCATGAAGGTTGTTACTCCTGTACCTGCCTTAGAGGCAGTACCAAAAGCAAGCATTCCGAATGCAAAGGCTTTACATCCGAGATGGATACAATGGGTTAATTCTCTTGCTGCAACAGACGTTGAATACGTTTTCGACCCTACTTGAAAACTCAAGAATTTCTACAATACGAACAAGAATGTCCTCTGCCTACTGAGATTCTGCCTCTAGAACATTACGGATGTATAATTTATACAGAGGGATCAGCACAGACCGCAATTGTGGGGAAACAAGCTTATAGTGCTGCGTGTGCGATTGTTAAATGTTGCTGGCGCATGGAAAATTCCGACCAATGGTCACAAAAACTCAATCTCTAGGAGATTGTACAGCTCAGCGAGCTGAACTACAAGCTTTCAAGATGGCGCTTGAAAATACCGATCGCGAAATCCCCACACTGATAGTATGCGATTCGTATTACTGCGTCCAATCTTACAACAAATACTTGCAGAACTGGGTACAAAACGGTTTCAAAGACGCAAAAGGTGGCACAATCTAGCATAAGTTGCTTTGGGAACAAGTAGTTCTATTACAGAAAGAACTACAAAAGACTCACGTGATCCATACACTGAGTCATCAACGTGATGGCGTTCACGTTGCAGGGAATTCATTGGCTGATGAAGCCGCGAAGGCAGCTGTGCAAACGGATTCCGTAGCTACAATCACTCGTTCAAAAACACAAATAGACGGTGAAACAATGCTAGCTGTCAATGCTACAAGCATAGGCAGAGTTGCAGCGTTACCTCTAAACTATCCACTCGAATATTCATACATAATTGATGCCAACTCCGTCCCTTTTGCTCGAATCCCTGGAGTGGGGGACAGGGTAATGACAAACAGGAGTCGGGGAGGTGCTTAGACTCAAGAAGCACATATGGAAGAGGGTCTGATACATCAAGGGATCTCAAAATCTCTACTAGAATGAAAAAGACGGGTGGGTCAAACATCTAATAAGTGTCCAACGTAGTCTTTACAATCCGCCAAGAAATTCTCCGGGTGGAATCACTCTATATGAAATCCTTTTTGGTACTAGAATGATTGTCGAAGACCTCGATCGTCATACTTCAGTGATAGAACAAAAACCCTTTGATATCAAAGACCATTTGGCTGTTTTGCAGGACTTAAAAGAAACAAGAAGAAGTCTAAGAAACACCATACAGAAGCCAACGACCACTGAAGAGAAACCACCTGTCCCAGCAAGACCTGTCTGGATTCCAAAGATTGGGGATCTGGTCAGAGAAAAAATAGCGGACAAGAAGGAATTTGGGCCTTCTTACAGAAAAGCAGTACCTGTACAAGCAATCCGTGGATCAAGAACAGTGTTACTGCCGCCCCTTGCTGGAAGAAAGTAGAACTGGTTCGTATCAATTGACATGGTAAAACCACACCCAGTGGACTCCAAAGATGTAGCAGACGACCAAATCTTGCTACTATCCAAGAGGTTCAAACTGAGAGACTCATCACCTTTGAAGAATCTGCAGTAAGAAAAGAAGGACTATGCAACAAAGCCATGGAACTTGTACCGCTTGAAACCCAAATAACAGTTTGTCAAGAAGCTCCTGTCTACAATGATGTAGCATCTGACTATACTAATATGTCAAGGGACCAAGCAGCTCCAGCGATTTCAAATAATCCAGATGCAATACCAACAATTGACAGAACTGCCTCTGGCTATTTCATTAACTTTGATACCTTTTCTGAGGATCCCAGTGAGCCCGAAACAACGCAGCAAATAAAACTTTCAAGGAACAAGTAACAGAACTTTTTCACCAGCTTACAAATACATATCTAGTTTCACCGTGGGTTGAATTTTGGATTGTGTTAGGTGTACTTTTTCTCCTACTATGGCTCATTCTTGTTTTAAGTTTGGGAAAGCTGATCGATGGAAAATATAGTAAAATGGACACAGCAAGTAAGAACATCAACTTGCTCCTGAAACCAAACAAATCATCTCATCATGAGCAAAGAGACATGTCGTCAGTAAACATCACAGCCGTTCCTCTACCTGGTGGTATAGATTGGGATAGAACTGATTATGACATGTATGGTCCTGTCGAGCAGTTCAAGATTCAACACCAATTTAAGGTTTCCTTGAGTGATTTTGTTTCACCCAGTACATTTTCTGATGATTGGGACTTTGAGACTGGTAATAACATGATGGACTTAGAAATGTCAGCAACATTTACAAAACATGAATACTTAGAAGGTTCATCGCATTATGAACAAATGTATTGTTTTAATCATTATGGTCATCATTTTTTGCACAAATCTGCAAACCCTAGAAATGTTTTTACTAATAATCAATGGGAACATTGTCCAACGCCACCAAAGGGTAGCTCTAAAACATTTTATGAAAAATGTCCATACTTCTCAGGTTTTAATGTCACAAATCCAGAAACATTTTACTTTAAAAATTTTAATAAGACAGGAATGAAAAGTATGTTGACTAATACTAAGCAAATTTATTCTGCAGCCTTTTATGCTCAATTGTCCATGTGAGAAAGTGGCTCTATATACACTGGACTTTAATGAAGTACAGTGTGTATAGAGTCCACCAACTCCAGAGGTATAACAGAGGTTAAAGTCTGAACTGACCTTAACCTCCAAAGTGGTAGCTTGGTCGAGCAGTAAGGCAGCACCAGAGGACAGTGTAAAGCATTTGTTGTACACACTCAGTCAGCAAAAGGTTTCACACACGCAAGAACTGAACTCCATGCCAATTGTTGTTATATACTCAGATATAGTTGTTTTATTTTTAGAACCAACAGTTATAAAAATATACTTTTCGAGGTACGAGTACTCATGTAAATACTTTGCAGAAGAGCAATAAGTTCGTACACACAATAATTACAGGATAGCTAATAAGCCATACAGTTCTGAGACACACTCTAGCATTGAGCTCAATGGATTTTTAATAGGAAAGTACAGTTGATTACTTTATGGATTACTTTGGTAGTTCCAGGACTAGATCTTAGATTCAGTCCTGGGGTCTAAGCTAAAACCAGATTAGCAAAAACGCTTTAGTTACTGGGATGAATTTTCCTGAATATAAAGCGGTTTTAAAAGTTCACACTTAGAAACTTTTCGAGGTGATTCTGACAATGTTATCCAATGGGAGGAAATTCAGGTTACAGGTAAAGTACGATCGCGTTACTTTTGTAACCCAGCACTAGTCTCCTAGGGCCAGCACTAGGGGCATAGCTCAAAACAGGTAGGTAATTGCGTTTCAGTATTTCATCCGATTTTAAAAAGAATATTTGCAGTTTCTAAAAGAAGACACTCAGAAGAAATTTCATAGAAAAGCAGACAATGGGTTCCTATGGAGAAAGTACAGGTTACTGGTACTCTCGCTAGGGATTACTTTTGCGGTCCAGTACGCTCAATGTTATCCAATGAGGATCTTGAAAAAGGAACAAAGGCTGCAGGCTCGGGGACGGTGACTCTACAGGGGCGACCAGCACTTCGAGAGGTAAGTTGGGATGCTGGAGCACAGGTAGGTACCCCAAAGGGAGGCACAGGGGGCCGCGGGGCACCGGGTGCAGGGGTGTCTTTGCGGGTCGGAAAAGGCTGGTCGCGGTTGGGGTGGCCCCTGGTTCTGAGTCTGCAGGCGTCGGCTGGTTCGTCGAGGAGGGTCTTTGGGCACTGGACTTCGGGTCCCAGTCGCCGGGGGGTCGTCCTCGTGGTCTTGGTTGGGTCAGCCCGGCCCGGGCTCGGCTGGTGCAAAGTGGGCTGGTCCGGAGTTTCCTGGTGGGCACCAGGTGGGTTGTTGCAGCAGAGCCTCTGCTGATGGGAGTCCCAATCGTCGAGAGGGTCAAAACAGGCAGGTCCTCTGGGTGTCCCAAGGTTGTGTCCGCGAAGGTCGCGGGTTTAGGCAGGAGCAGGTTCCAGGATCAACAGGCCGGTAGGGCTGGGGCCAAGTCAGTTGTTGTTGTCCTGTTAGCAGCTGCACGGCGGGTCTTCTTCTTCTTGATCTTTCTTCTTTTTGATATCGGGATCTAAGGAAGAAAGGTTCAGGGAGCCCCTAAATACTAAATTTAGGGGTGTTACAGGTAGGGAAAGGGTAGGGACCAATGGATCCCTGTCCTGGGGTGAGGACACCCCCTAGCCTGCTCCTCTCCTGTGGGAGGGGGGCAGGAGCCTAGCTGGGATTGGGCAGGGCTCCCCATCTACAAGATGGCGGGAGCCCGGGGTCATGCTTCACCTCGCCTCCTCCACCTGAGGGGTGGAGTTGGCAAAGGTTGGCACACCCTCCTTCCTGACGTAGTTTTTCCCGCCAGTCTTCCCGCCAGAGTGGGGGTAAAACGGGTGGGGGGCCAGTTGCTGGGTACAGCAAATGGTCTGGAGAAGCTCTCAGAGGCGGTATGCCTTTGAAGCTTCCCACTGGTCCATCCTGGGGGAGGAGACATAGCACCTCGCCCAGGATGTGCATTGTTGCAGGCCCAGGAGAGCGGGGGGCTCCCCACCCAGGGGTCCAGCAACATGTCTGCTGTGTGGCTGCCTCTGCAGCCACACAGCCCAGACGTGGATTGTAGGTGCGGGTTTTGGAAGGCAAATCTAAGATGCCCTCTCTTGCATCTTACATTAAACCCCACACTGGCATCAGTGCTGGTTTAATGTGCTGAGAAGTTCGGTACCAAACATGTCAGTCTTCCGTGTAGTCATTATGGTGCTGTGGAGTTCGTAATGACAACCTCCCAGCACCATATACTCTTAAATGGCATCACTGCACTTACACTGCCCAGGAATGACCCTGGGTGCTGTAGGGGCACAGGGCTCATGCACCTGTGCCCTCACCTCTTGGCATAGGGCACCGAGCTAGAGGGGTGACTGAAGTATGCCAGGCCAGTGGGTTCTGTGGGCATGGCACACAGGATGCGTGTCATTTCGACTCTTGGTTTAGTTCTGTACTTAGGCACTCAGCCTGCAAAGGCAGTGTGTGGGTGCCAGGTTACAGGGCCCCTGAGAGTGGCACAATAAGTGCTGCAGCCCTCAGGGGTCTTCTCTGGTCACCATACCCTGGCTACCTAGGGTACCATTTACTAGGGGCTGACAGGTGGCCAGAGATATCAATTGGGTATTTTGTTTCAGCATAGCTTTTCTTTTTAGGGAAGGTACACAGGCCCTGGGGGTACCTGATTGGCAGGGACATAGGGCACACTCAGTCAAAGCACATCAGCAGTTCAGAAAAAAGTGAGGGCATACCAAGGCAAGAAAGATGGCACTTTCTCACAGTCCACATTAGGTTTTGACTTTTAGAAAGACAACATTGAGACAAAAACTGTCTGGGGCACAAAAGACTGGCAGGTGCAAGGTTTAGAAGCCTTATTCAGAGTCTGCATCATCCCAGAACAAATAATGTTCTTAAATGAAACTGTTCAACAGACATCTTGTCTTGGCCTAGCTAAGATAAAAGACTTAAACAAACCGTCCATACCTAAGCCTAGTCCTGATAGTAATGGAACTACAGATGAGGAGGTAGACGTGAAATTTATTTTACAACAAAACAGAACTAATCCTGATTGGAAACAGTGGTTAATCTGGCCCGCAGACACGAATAACTGTCAAGATATATTCCTGAATAAGACACAAGGGTTTACAGTAACTAGGCCAGATCCAAGATATGTCCAGAGACAACATCCAGGGATAACAACAACTTACAGTGTAGGAAAACTGTGCCTCGAGTGGCTAAAAAAATCCGCACTCCCAGATATAAAACAACACTTATCTTTACTTAAAGATGGTGTTGATTTGATTGAGAGACTTCTTACTAGGACCTCGCAAACCACTTCATAAACGTTTCATATACGCCGGTATATATGCTGCTTATAATGAAGCATGGAAAGTCACGCAAAAGGAAACTGCAGAACGAATACGAGAAATTGATCGTATTAACTTCGAGAAAGCTCTCTCTGTAGTCGACAATGGGTTAACGACTGACATCCAGAATGTATTCTTTGGACAGCATTATATCTTCTGCCATTGACATAATGGAACAGGACTTGCTCATGTTACAACATGGACAGTCTCAATTGCGTTCTAAAATGCTGCTAGGCTGGACGTTACAAAACCTTCGTTCAGGCTATGTGCCTTGGCGTCTAATCAACATCACGTCATTGTTTACTGGATTTAACAAATCTCTTTGGCACAGAGGGGAGCAGACTATACGGTGCTGAGCATAGAAAAACTGGAAAGATTACCATTAACTGTTTCTGAGAAACCAGCCGTGGAATGGATAATACATGGCACCATTGTGAGAAGTTGGCCTGGTATATGATGTTCACTATTCTAGTGAGCACCTTGCACCAGTCCAAACAACCCTTATGGTGATGGTTGTAAAGTCAACCTTATTGACCAGCTATCCTAGTGGTAGCATGGACAAAGGAGCCTTAGGCTAAACTCAAGAGGGCATGTGAAGCCAGCTGTTTTACCATATGCAATCCCCTTAATACCAAGTGAAAGGACACCACACAGGTTGTATATCAAAATATATATGTATTTATTTCTAACACAATCCTCTGAACTCTTTATGAGGTCAAAGGCACCAGCACATAACAAGATACTTAATCAAAGTACAATAAGTTGCACAAAATACAGTAATGCCCTAGGGGCAATTCGAACCATATACTAAAATAGTGGTATAAGAACCACGTCACGAACAAAGGAAAGGCCTAGGGCTAGGAGAATCGCTGGGGCTACACAGTACTACCAATGGATAGAGATCAGGAGGCCCACGGGATGCGCGTGCAGTGTCTTTACACGCACGCAAGTTACCATAGAGTTAGAATGGGAACGAAAGGAATGGAAACTAGTTCTTTTAGGACACTTCCGGATGGATTAGGGAAAAGCTACTTGAAACTAGGACACTAGGATAGTCAATACCCACAGGAGTACCGAAATACTCGCGTTACCTCACCCACAGGAAGCGGGTGCATAGGTGTCAAAGTGTGTCGGGTTTCGTCGCTGATTCCTATGGAGCCTTGGAGAAAGATGCTGCAGGCGACCAGGAGAGAAGTGTCCAGGTGGATCCACGGGCGGATCGAGATTGAAGAGTACCTGAAAGCAGAGGGGACAGAGTCTGGGTCACTATCCAGTTACCAGGATGGAACCAGGAAGGAACCAGGCGATGTCGCGAAGCAATCAGGTGATGTCGTGAAGCTGGTCTCTGCAGCCACGTGGACCAGGAGGTGTCGACGATGACCAGGAGCTGGGCACGGACTGTCCCACTAAGGATCTCGTGTCGGTTTCCGGATTGGAGTCAACAAGCCTTGGCAAAGGCAACCCACGCAGAAAAGGAAGATGGCTTCTTAATCAGACCAGCAAGGTCTGATGGGCTGCTCCTTTTCAGGGGAGCAAGGGCCAGTCTGGAGCAACCAGACCAGCGTTGTAAATCAAAGGTTTCGTCGTCACATTGGCCACTAGCCAACGGGCAAGTGACCAGACAGACGCGTCGAGCAGGAAAATGCAGAAGGGCCCCACGCAGAACTCGTGGAGTGTGGAGGGCTGATCTTCGGTGCAGTTGGTGCTCGGGGCTGGGGAATCTCAATCCCCAATGCACAACTTCGAGGGTGCCTCAGAAGTTGCACAGAAAGCAATTCGCTGGCTTTCCAAGATGGCCGGTCCCACGTCTCGCGTCGCCTCCACGGGTCTCAGCTTTGCTGTGGCTCTGGATTGGGCTGAAGGAAGTCTGGAAGTCCGGGTCTCGTCAGGCTCTGTGCTCGGGTTCCGGCAGGAGCATCGACAAAGCAAACCGTTGATCGCTTGATGGTGCCTACTTGTGCAGGGTGGTCACTCCTTGACCACAAGGGAGATTCTTCAGTCTTCTACGTCAAGTAGGATGTCGAAGGTCCAGAGTTTCGTATCAGAGTTTCAGTCAGGATAAATCTAAAGTCTTGGGACTCAGCTCCTACCTATATACCAAATTTAGGGGCTGGATTACCTGCTAGGTCCCTCCTATGGGTGGGACCCAGGAAGGGGGTGGTTACACCCCTTTCCCTTTGTCCAGTTTTGCGTCAGAGCTGGGGCTGGAGTACCCCAGCACCGGTTTGAACTGGACTATGCATGGGACACCTTGTGTGCCCCAGGCAGTGTCTCATTTCATTCAGCCCTCCCTGCCCCAATACACTATAGCCTGTCTGGGGTGGTGCTAGCACCTCCCAAGACAGGAAACCTATTGTCCAAACCTCTCTCGCTGGAAGGACTCCCAGCAGCAGGAGGTCAGACTTGTGTCTGTGGCAGCAGCATCCATTTTGTGATGCTGATGCTCTCGTTAAATTTAACCGGGATTAGTGGAAGTAACATGTCTTCTCCCTCTAGAAGGGTGGAATTCTACCCCCGTCGCCAGTACTGGCGAGGGGGTAGTATTCCAAAGCGTATGACACCTTACACGACATGTTTTGATAAAGCCAAACCAAAGTTAGCATTTAACCGTGAGGTTCATAATGCACTTAAGAGTATATGGTATGGCAATATCCTAGAACAGCTATAAGAACATGGTTCCGAAAGCTGCAGGCAGGCTCAGCTCATGCTAGAGCCTCATCTCACATAAAACCAAGCACTCTGCCTCCAGGATTGTAAAGGCCTGCCATAGGAGTGACTTATAGGTGTACATGTGTTTAGATATAAGGGTAGATATAGGAATACTATACCTAAGCAAGGGGTGATTACACAACCTTGCCCCAGCTGAGTGATCAGCCAGTTGTGTCAGTTTAGATGGCCAGCCAGGGGTGGCAAAAGATATGCTGCAGCCCCTGGTAGGCCTTGGATGCACCTATGCCCTGGGTACCTATGGTACACTATACAGGGACTCACAAGAGTGACCCAATATCTAATTAGGTATGTACCTAAGGTACATGGAGTCCATTTTATTGAGAGAGCAGATAGCCTGGGGCCCTGATTAGCAGGATCCCTGGCCAACTAAGTCGAAAACCAGCTAAACACAAGGCAAAAAATCTGGGGTAACCATAGTCAGGTATCCACCTTCCTACAACCATCACGATACCAGTGACGATTTTCCAGTCTCAGTATTGCATGAAACACATACCAGCAGGCCTGTATGAAAGGTTGAGTAAAGAATACATACAGTCGACCTGGGATTTACCATACACACACAAATGTTGGAGTGGGGGAAAAGAGGTATTTCTTAGTGGTAAAAATTGCAAAACCACACAAAGCGGTACACTTCTATGTCAGGGTATTAATTTACATGGAGCCTGCGACGGTTCTTCAACCAACTTATCCTGTCACCTGCAGGGTTCCCCAGCAGCAGTGATAGATCACATTTTTAGACAGCTTTCCAATGGGAGCTACATAATGTTAAATGATCACAGCTGTTGTGGAATGATGCCAGGAATAGCCTATCTTGTTAGTGTGTCAGCCAGGGTCACTTGCTGAATGCAAGTATTGTTTCCTAAAACTAAGACAGATGAGGAGTCGCCGCTATGGCCTTCACTGAACATCTCTTCTATACAAATTGATACTTTAAGCAGAATGAAAGCCATTCTTTTACAAAAAACTGTGCCACTGACCTCATCCAGAGAGACGTATGATCTGCAAGTTGAAAGGTCCTCTGCAGAGATTCATGCCTGATCATCAACAAACTGCCCCATATATTTGGCAGAAATGTTAGGTCGTATCTTAAACATGTATGATACCAGTGGTATTGTACATGTTTTTAGGACAATTTTTTTTGGGACTGTTAGCACCTTTTGAAGCAGTCCTGGGCATTTTTCCTAACTTGGTGCACTCTGTGTTCGGCGGCCTGCCTCATCTTGGAACACGTAGCAGGGATACTATTTTTGTCCCTTCTGCTCCGTTATGGTAAGTCCAGTCACCAGCGCTACCCAGATTACCATGTAGAACACTCTTCTGGCAATGCAGTATCGTGAATACCACGTGGTTCCTTTCGTTCAGACCAATCTGGCAAGATTGCATCTTACCTGTTCTACGATGTCTGCTTTGTGGAGAGGAATGCTTGTTGGATATTTGACTGACACTTCCATCAGCACTGCCAACGAATGTTGACGCTTTGCTCGGTTCGGTAACGGCTCATGCATTGTGTTGTCCCCAACGGCTACCACTCCTGATGACGGCATTCATTGAGGTATCACCAGCAATTCCAGCTGAAGGTGAGATACGTGGACCAACAGGCACACAGGTAACATCTACTGCGAACATTGCTAATGCGACGGACGCTGACGGCGATGCTTCTCATCTGTGTACGATTGATCTACTTAATGAAGTGGTTCATTTTCACCTACTGTGGTAGACTATTTCTTTGCCAGCTTAGAAGATTTAATGTTTTGTCCTGACACCGAGAATAACTTTTGAAATAAGCACACAGCGTTCTATCAACTTTAAATTCGACCTTAATTTTTTCAAAACAAAAAACTGCTAACTTTGGAACTATATTTTTTCAACGAGTTGATCTGACTTTTTTCCAAAATTGAACTTTGGCACAAAGTAATCTGCTTAAAGTAGAACTATTCTTAGAGAACAAGAATTCTTTGAAAACTTCCTAGAAATAATATTGACCTTATCCAGAAAACTACAACAGTTTATATATTCTGCTATGCGATGATCTCGATTTTTTTCCTGTATTTAAGAGCCATTTCATAAATGTAAAATTTCATGATTCTCTCTTTTAGCTTTGCCAATATCATACTTTATGCTTAAAATAAAATCATTGCTTTTAAATGCGTACAGTACAAATGCTCATTTTATGCGTACAACCATTTTCAAATGCATTTTATGTATTTTTTGGGTGGGATTGTAAACACATGCTTTAGATATGTTTTAGTGGTTAAATTTAGTAATGTCAAACATAATAAAGTGGAGTGGGTGTTGTATAGCGTTTTAGGACCCTAGTGTAATTTCCCCAATTCATGCCCTTATATAGGTATAAATCACCTTGTCCATATTTAGATATAGCCCATGCAGTCCAAATACGGCATGGCTACTTCCACTAGTTCCGAAGAGCCACAACGATTTCTTGGAAAACTCGGCTTCAGCAGTAAGGGACTTCCCCTTGCTTGAATATTGATTTGTCCAAGAACTCATGGAGTTTTCAAAGAACTGAGGCTCTTTGATGATTTATTATGTCCACCTTTACATTAAACTCGGCACATTCAAGGTATAAATATGCCCACCCTTGCCCTAGCAAACACACAGTCGTTTGGAGCAGTTTGACTATCTACTTGCCCGACGCATCTCGTTACAGCAAGTGCCAAGGGAAGCCGACCCTCCAGCAGACGCACAGAGAGACGCTGTCTCAAGTGTTTCCAGGCTCCCCTTGCATGGTGTTGGGAAATCGAGTCCTGAGACCGAGAGATACCAGACCTCCTTCATTCTGAACCAAAGTACGGAGCTGATTAGACCTTAAGAGAAATCTTGGATAGATTCTTGGCAAAAGAATACTAAACTTATGCTACACCACACTTACTTCTTTCCTCGCACTAGACTTAGGTTAGGTACATCGGGGTAGGCGTATTTTAGAAGCACCAGTTGAGTACTTTTAGTCTTTATTTATTTATGTATGTATTTTATGACTTAGAAACCATACCATGTTTTTACAGTATTAGTACACTCTTCCTGCTGTACGCATTATACTTTACAGCCAGTCTTACGATTGTAGCAGTTCATTTCTTCTGCATGAGAAAGAAGACTTTTCAATAAATACTTTTACTGAAAACGCCCGTCTCTCCATTTCTCTGCACCTCTGGTAAAACGAAGCATGCACTAATGACTGAGTGAAATATCTATCTATTGTTTCCACGACTCTGAATATACGTTTTATCTTGGGGAAACAAAGTTGTCATGTTGCACAAGTTACTTACCTTCGGTAACAATATATCTGTAAGAAACAGTAGTTAGTGTTAGATTCCTTACCTTAGAATATCCCCAGGTGTCAGACTGGATCCGGAAAGGTTTGCGTAGCAGGACCCCTAAAAGGGATGACCTTAACCCTTGATATCGGTTCGCTGAACGGGGAGGATAGGTGGGGCGGTAAGGAATCTAACACTAACTACTGTTTCTTACAGATATATTGTTACCAAAGGTAAGTAACTTGTGCAACTGAAAGAAACAGGCTAGTGTTAGATTCCTTACCTTAGAATAGATACCCAGCAATACCAACCCCGGTGGTGGGTCTGCGAACCAAGATCACACCAGAAAGTCCTGGAGAACGGAACGGCTGAAAAAGCCATCTCTCCGGACTTGGCTGTCCAGGCAGTAGTGTCTAGCAAACGTGTGCAGCGAAGCCCACAAGGCTGCCTGACAGATGTCCTGCAAGGGGACTCCCCGACCTAGGGCAGTAGTAGCCACTGTGGCCCGAGTAGATGGGGCCCCCAGCCCAACAGGAGGCTCCTTCCTCGCTAGGAGTAACAGACCTTGATGCACAACACAACCCACCGAGAGATGGTCCGTTTGTGCACCGCCCATCCCTTCTTCACGCCCACGTAACCAACAAAGAGCTGGTCGTCCACCCGGAACTGGCGTGTGCGGTCTAGATAAAAGGAGAGCGCACATTTTGGGTCCAGACGGTAGAGCCTCTACTCCTCCTTCGAGGGATGCGGAGGCGGAAAGAAGGTGGGTAAGGTGATGGACTGCCCGATATGAAAGGCTGTGACCACTTTGGGCAGGAAAGAAGGACGAGTTTTCAAGACAACTTTGTCCGGATGGACAGAAAGGAAAGGAGGCTTAGAAGAAAGAGCCTGGAGCTCACTCACTCTCCTGGCAGAGGTGATGGCAACCAGGAATGCAGCCTTAAGAGTCAGAAGACGTAGAGGGCAATTGTGAAGTGGCTCGAAAGGAGCGCACATCAAATAGGTTAGAACAAGGTTCAAGTCCCACTGAGGCATCACGAAAGGAACAGGAGCAAACGTGTGTGATGCTTTTCAAGAATCTATTTACAACAGGGGACTTGAAAAGAGAAGGCTGATGAGGAAGCCTCAAGAAGGCAGATATGGCAGAGAGGTAGCCCTTAAGAGTGCCCAGAGCAGAGCCCTGCTGGGCAAGAGAAAGAAGGAAGAGGAGAACCTCTGAAAGGGGGGCAGAGAGAGGATCCACAGCCTTTGCTGTGCACCATGCCACAAATTTGTTCCACCTGCAGGCGTATACCGTTTTTGTGGAGGGACGCCTGGCTGCCAGAATCACGTCACAGACTTCAGGAGGCAAGTCAAATGGCCTCACTGACGCCGCTCAATCTCCACATCTGGAGGTAGAGGCTGGACAGGTTCGGGTGGAGGACCGTCCCCTGCTGCTGCGACAGAAGGTCCTCCTGAAGAGGCAGACGAATCGGGGGATTGACTGACATGCTGAATAGCTCAGGATACCAGTACCTTTAAGCCCAGTCCAGAGCCACAAGGTTGGCTTGGGCCCGGTCGCGCCTGATCTTCAGCACTCTGGGCAGAAGTGGTATAGGCGGAAAGGAGTACAACAGACCGCTGCTCCACTCGCGACGAAAAGCGTCTCCGAGCGAGTGCTGCCTTGGAAATTCTAACACGCAGAACTGTTGACATTGCGCTTCTCTTCGGTGGCAAATAGATCTAACCAGGGCTGTCCCCACTGCTGAAAGAGGCCTTGTGCCACGTCCGAGTTCAGACGGCATTCATGATCCATCATGCACCGGCGGCTGAGTTCGTCCGCCCTGGCGTTCAGGGAACGCCAGGTGTTGAACCACCAGGGTGACGCCCTGGTGTTCCAGCCATGTCCAGAGGCGTAGAGCCTCCTGGCATAGGGTCCACGACCCCACCCCGCCCTGTTTGTTGCAGTACCACATGGCGGTGGTGTTGTCCGTGAACACCTGCACTACACTTCCCCGGACAGAGGGAAGGAATGCCTTCAGTGAAAGCCGGATCGCCCGCTGCTCCAGAAGGTTGATGTGGAGCCGGGACTCCGCCGGAGACTAGAGGCCTCTGATCTCCCTCTCTCCCATATGGGCCCCCCCCAATCCCAGGAGGGACACATCCGTGACCACTACGTGCTCCAGTTGGGGGTAGGGAGAGAGATCTGCCGCTAACCCAATCGCGGTTCGGGAGCCATCACTGCAACTGTCTTGCAGTACCCTCCAAGATTCGGATGTGATCGGACAGGCTGCCCTGATGCTGTGCCCACTGAAACTTCAGGTCCCACTGCAGAGCCCGCATTCGCCACCTGGCGTGATGCACAAGAAGGATGCAGGAGGACATCTGCCCCAGGAGCCGCAGCGTCAACCTGACAGACTTGGGATAAAGGCTGAAAGATCGGATTCAGAGCCTGAATAGCCCGAACCCGCTGCTAGGGGGGATAAACCCGAAACTGCGCAGAGTCCAGAACCGCTCTGATGAAAAGGAGCTTTTGAGAGGGGCACAGGTGTGACTTCGGCACGTTGATGGAGAACCCCAGCGAGTGCAGGAGGTCGGCCGTAGTCTAGAGGTGGGAGACGACTGTCTGGGGCGAGCCCGCCTTCAAAAACCAATCGTCGAGATAGGGGAAGACTGAAACCCCTAATCTGCGCAGAGGAGCTGCGACCACCACAATCACTTTCGTGAACACCCGTGGGGCACTGGTAAGGCCGAAGGTGAGCACGGTAAACTGAAAGTGCTCGAGGCCTACTGGGAACCGCAGGTAACGCCGGTTGGCCGGCAGGATGGTAATGTGGAAATACGCATCCTGCTAGTCCAACGCTACCATCTAGTCTTCTGGGTCCATGGCAGCTAGGACCTGAGCCAAAGTCAGCATCTTGAACTTCTTCTTCCAGAGGAAGCCGTTGACGCTCCATATTTCCAAGATAGGGCGTAGACCTCCTTTGCCCTTCTTGGCTACCAGAAAGTACTGGGAATAGCAACCACGTCCTACTTCTGGCTCAGGAACGCGCACGACACCCCCCCTTGGCCAAGAGGGCCGTAACTTCCTCCTGTAGAAGTCGCAAGTGATCCCTCGACATGCGGTGGTATTGCGGTGGCATGGCTGGAGGGGTCGCCTCGAAGGGGAGGGAGTGGCCCCTTCGGACGATTTGCAGCATCCACCTGTCCGATGTGATGGAGCGCCAGTGAAGGAGGTGATGGCGAACCCTGCCCCCCCCCCCCCCCACTGGCGTCGAATGGGCCTGAAAATTCGGACTTGGAGGATTTTGAGGCAGATGCTGCGGGCGGGTGTGGACTGACCTTGCCGGTGTCCCCCGGCAGCGCCACGGCGGTTACCACGTCCGCGACCGTGTTGAGGTTGGTTCTGCGGCCTGTGACTAGCTGGACGTGAGGGGGGCGCCCCTTCCTTGGCCACGAAAGCAACGAAAGGCAGAGGTTTGCTGGCGTTGGCCGAGGCCCAAGGACTTGGCCGTAGCCCTGGAGTCCTTGAAAAGCTCCAGCGCACTGTCCGCCTTGTTGCCAAAGAGGCGACGGCCATCAAAGGGTATGTCCATAAGGGAGGCTTGGACATCCCCCAAAAAGTTGGCAGACCTCGGGCAGGCGTGGCGGCGAACCGCCACCGTCGTTGCAATCGCCCTGCCTAGCGAGTCCGTGGTATCCAGCCCACACCGAATGGAATAGCGTGCTGCATCCCATCCCTCTGCTAGGGCTTGGGTAAGCTTTGCCTAGACCTCTGCCAGGCACTGCGGCAGCACTTCCACAACCGTATCCCAAAGAGAGTGGGAGTAACGGCCCAAAAGGCAGGCGGTAATGACTGACCGCAACCCCAAACAGTTTCTTTCCGAACTGATCATACCTTTTGGATTCCCGATCCGGAGGGGCGGTCGGGAATGCGGTCTGGGAGGTTGAGGCATGGATTACCAGGCTCTCAGGGGTGGGGTGAATGGACAGGAAGCTGGGGTCGCCCGAAGCAGGGCTTTGGCGTCGGGCCACGTTCCGATCTACAGGGAGGCTTGTAGAGGGCTTGGGCTAGGTGCCCAACAGAATGTCAGTGAGGGCTTCGTTAAACGGTAAGAAAGGCTCCAAGGAGCTTGCCTGCGGTTTGAGCACCTCAGTGAGGAGGTTAGTCCTCACGACCGCGACTGGGAGCTCAACAGCCAAGGCCTTGGTTGCCCTAGTCAACACCACGCTGTAAGCAACCCCTCCTCCGTAGGCACAGTAGGAGGGGAGACAAATCCAGTGTCTGGCGAAGTGTCCAGACCACTGGCATCCCCTAGTTCGTCTGCCCAGTCCTGGCTCAACTGGCACTGCAGTGCCAGAGGGTCCTCAGACCACTCCCAATCCCCCTCGTCATCCACCTCCTGATGGTCAGGAATAAATGATGGAGCCGGGTCGTCGGTGAAGGGCGCACCGGTCGGCGAAGAAGACTGCGTCGAGCGGCGCCGGTCAGGCGCCGGTCAGGTGCCAGATCCGGACCACGGTGGGGATCGGGGACGACACCCTTGGTGACGGCGCCGGTGGAGGGGTCGTAAGGTCGACCGGCGTCGTCACGGATCCATGCCTGGATCCAGAGGAACCCTGCGGCGTCCGGACCGGAGCCGACGACAGCACAGGGGCCGAAGCACCCGACGGCATCGGGGCCGGAGTTGCCGGCCCGCTTATGCTCCCAGACGGACCCGCAGGGCCCGAAGGCTCCTCGGCGGGTCCAGACGGAGGTAAGCGCGACCTCATGGCCGTGAGGAAGGCACTGATCTCCTCCGGCATCGCGTGCAGCCCATGGACCGGCGGGTGTGGAGCTGGACCCGGCGCTTGCGGCTCTGGCAGAGCCGCGTGGGCCGTGTCGCCCGCAAGAGGGTCTTCAGACCACCCCAGTCATCCCCCTTCTCAAAGGTCCGAAGCACAGGCTGCTGCGGTGGGTGAGGAACCGGGGAATACAAATGGTCCAATGGCAACGGTCGGCGCCGATCCGGCTCCATTTCCCAATTAGGGTCCCAAGTCGGAGCAAAATTGTCCGGAAACCCGGGCAAGGGTGGAGGTGATATGAACGGGACCCAATACAGCGCCGGGAACAAAGCCGCGGGGGCGCCGGGGGCGTGGCCGCCGGCGAAGGACCTTGCGACACCGGGGCCAGAGACGCCGGCGGAGGACTTTGCGGCGCGGGTGGCAAGCAAGGGCCCTCAACTGGGACTGCAGGGACCGAACGAGCGGGAGCCCTAGGCCTGAAAAGGGCGTTCATAGCGGCAATAAATTCTTGCACCTGAGCCGGAGACACCGACGGACCCGGATAAGGCGGTTAGGCCGTGGAACGCCCAGGCTCCAACAGAGCCACGGGGGAAGAACCCCTGGCCCCCTCGTCCGCGTACGGAGACCGACGGAGGGACGTCGGAGAGCGTAAACGCTTCTTTGTCTTTTTCTTGTGACATCTCTTACCCAATTCCGAGGGTGAAGACTTCGACCCTGAGGAGCAATGATGATGACCCCGCGGGCGGTCCCTCGAGAGACCCTTGGACTTCGAACAGCGTGGAGACGACTACCTGGCCTCCAGCAGCTTTTGGGACCGCTCCCGTATAGCCTTCAGAACCATGGCCAGACAGTCGGAACATGACCGGGAGTGGTCACGCTCCAGACAGTAGAAACAAACGCCGTGGGGGTCGGCCACCGACATCGTACGGCGACAGGTCCTGCAGGATTTAAACCCAGGCATCCCTACACGGTACCAGGAGTCAAGACTCAAAGAAGTAGAGACAAAAGTCTTAAAAAAGTTAGTAAAAAAGTGACTAGGGTACATGCTCTAACCGAATCTGCGCTTGCTGGCGCGGAAAAGGAAAGAACTGACGTCAGCGAGCATGGGTGGCGTCTAAGTAGTCTCCGTGACGTCATCTCGGTGCCTACGGCGCCAGCAACAGACGCGGAGCCGCACGACGCCACCTACTAACGCGCAAGGGTACTGCTGACAAAAAACTTTCCGGATCCAGTCGGATGCCTGGGGATATTCTACGGCAAGGAATATATCACTAACGTGTCTCTTTCAGATGCTACCTCTCTCATACCCTCAATGTCTTCAGGGTGAAGACGGAGCAGGCGTTACAGTCGTCGCCCTGATGATCCAGCAGGCGCAGGTTGCAGACCGGGTGCGTACTTGTAGTGACAGTTCTTGCAAAACATGAATGGTGTCTTGTCAATTACTGCGCACAGGGAGCCCCCTGCATGCGCATTCTCCAATCGTCGAAAATCTTGTTTTTTGACCCTTCGTCGAACTCAGGTCGTCTTGGGTTGAAACTTGAAAAAACGTCCTACCACTGTTTTTGTTTTTCCTTTATTTTCATCGATTCTTCTCTCCAATCTTGGGAGCTCCTATTGTATTGATCCAGACCCACCGGTGGAAAAAAAGAATCTGAAGATGGCGACCAAAGGTGGGAGCTTCCGGAGGAAGTACGTCGCCGTCACAGAAGGACACCAAATGGTGGTACCTCGACGCCCACCAACAACAAAAAATAAAGAAGAAATACAAACATTCCGAACCCAACCATTAGATGGCGGAATAATGCACAGCAAGTGAATCCAGAAAAGATTCATGTGAGAAGTTGGCCTGGTATATGATGTTCACTATTCTAGTGAACACCTTGCACCAGTCCAAACAACCCTTATGGTGATGGTTGTAAGTCAACCTTATAGGGCGTGTAAAGCCAGCTGTTTTACCAAATGTAACTCCTTGAATATCAAATGAAAGGAAACCACACAGGATATATATATAAAATATATATGTATTTATTTACTAACACACTCCTCTGAACTCTTTATGAGATCAGAGGCCAAAGCACATAACAAGTTACTTAATCAGAATACTTTAAGTTGCACAATTTACAGTTAGGCCCTAGGGGCGAAGCAAACCATATATTAAGAAAGTGGTATAAGTACCACGTCACGAGAAAAGGAAAGGCCTAGGGCATCGCTGGGGCTACACTATCTGAACCTTAGTTTAGAAGTAGGAGGCCCACAGGCGGCGTGTGCAGTGTCTTTACACACACGCGAGAGTCACTGTTAAGTCAATGGGAACTTAGAGTTTAGATAAAGAAGGATTTAGGACACTTCCGGTTTAGCTAGGAGGAAACAACTAAAAACCTAGACACTTGGATAGTCAATACCCTTGGGAGCACCGAAGTACTCGCGTTACCTCACCCACAGGAAGTGGGTGCATAGGTGTGAACATGTGTCGGGTTTCGCCGTTGAAGCCTATGGAGACCTGGAGGAAAGATGCTGCAGGCGATCAGGAGGAAGATGTCCGGGTGGACCCAAGGGTGGATCGAGGATGAAGAAGACCTGAAAGCAGAGGGGACAGAGTCTGGTTCACTAGCCAGTGACCGGGTGGAACAAGGAAGGAACCAGACTAGTAATCAGGTGCTGTCGTAAAGCTAGTCTCTTCAGCCACACGGACCAGGAGGCGTCGAGGACTACTAGATGCTGGAGAGGAGCTGTCCCACAAAGGTTTTAGCAGATGGAGGGGTCGACAGCCGGATTGGAGTCAACAAGCCTTGGCAAAGGCAACCCACGCAGGATTCAAAGAAGGCTTCTGATGCAGACCAGCAAGGTCTGAGGAGCCTCACCTTTGCAGGGAGGCAAGGGCCAGTCTGGAGCAACCAGACCAGCGAGTTGGTTCAAAAGGATTGTCGTCACAGAGGCTACTAGCCAGCGGGCCAGCAACCGGACCACGTGTCGAGCAGAACAAAAGCAGAAGGGCCCCACGCAGAACTCGTGGAGTGCTGATCGTCGGTGCAGGTGGAGCTCAGATACGGGGCTTCTCAATCCCCAGTGCACAGCTTCGAGGATACCTCAGGAGCTGCACAGGTACCAAGTTGCAGACTTTTCAAGATGTCCGGTCCCACGTGTCTCGTCGCCTCCACGGATCTCAGCTATGCTGCAGACGTGAAGAGAGGGTCAGAGAGGTCTGGAAGTCTAGGTCTTGTCAGGCTCTGTGCTCGGGTCCCGACGGGAGCGTCGACAAAGCAAGCCGTTGATTTGCTGGATGGTGCCTGGTTGCCCAGGGTGGTCACTCCTTGGCCACAAGGGAGATTCTTCAGTATTCAGCTTCAGCAGAATGTCGAAGGTCCAGAGTTTTGTTTCAAGTTTCAGTTCAGGATCAAATCTAAAGTCCTGGGGCTCAGCTCCTACTTTTATACAACTAAAAGGGGCTGGATTACTTTCTAGGTCCCTCCTATGGGAGGGACCGGCAAGGGGGGTGGTTACACCCCCTTTCCTTTGTCCAGTTTCGCGCCAGAGCTGGGGCTGGAGTGCCCCAGCAACCGGTTTGAACAGGGGTATGCATGGAGCAACTAGTGTGCCCCAGGCAGTGTCTCATTTTATTCAGCCCTCCCAGTCCCAATACACAAAGTCCTGTCTGGGGTGGTGCTCGCACCTCTCCAGGCAGGAAACCTATTGTCCAAACCTCTGTGACTGGAAGGACTCCCAGCAGCAGGAGGTCAGACTTGTGTCTGTGGCAGCAGCGTCCATTTTGTGACGCTGGGGCTCTGGTTAACTTTAACCGGGATAGTCAGCAACAACATGTCTTCTCCCTCTAGAAGGGTGGAATGCTACCCCCGTCGCCAGAATTGGCGAGGGGGTAGTATTCCAAAGCGTATGACACCTTACACAACATGTTTAGATAAAGCCAAACCAAAGTTAGCATACAACCGCAAGGATTATAATGCACTTAAGAGTATATGGTATGGCGATATCATAGAACAGCTATAAGGACATGGTTCCGAAAGCTGCAGACAGGCTCAGCTCATGCTAGAGCACCATCTCACACATAACCAAGCACTCTGCCTTCAGGATTGTTAAGGCCTGCCATAGGAGTGACTTATAGGTTACTGTGTGTCTATATAGAAGGGTAGATATAGGAATACTATACCTAAGCAAGGGGTGATTACACTACCTTTCCCCATCTGAGTGATCAGCCAGTTGTGTCAGTTTGAGTGGCCAGCCAGGGGTGGCATAATACATGCTGCAGCCCCTGGTAGGCCTTGGTTACACCTATGCCCTGAGTACCTAGGGTACACTTCTACAGGGGCTGATAAGGTGAACCACTTCCCAATTGTGGGAGTACATGGTGTGAATTTAGAGAGTGCATCTGGGCTGTGGGTCTGATTAGCAAGCCCACAGCCACATCTAAGTCGAAAACCAGTAAAGCAAAAGCAAAAAGTGGGGGTGACCATAGGAAGCAGACCCTACTCTCCTACAATTCACGCTACAAAATGGCGATCTTCTGAAGGCAAACTAATGCTCCACCCACGATCCACAGCATGGGGGGGCAGAAACAGACTCCACTTCTAAACTTCCTCCATTTCTGTATAAAATGCTAACTGAATTAATATCTTGACAGTCAGATGTATTACAAGTCATATTTTGGTTACTATATTCATAATAAGATTTTAAAACACATTAAAAAGTAGAGACATGAACATGTAACTGAAAAGCTCAGCAAGCAAATCGTGAAAGAAGCACAGAACAGTTGAATATAGTACTGAAAGAGGGATTAGCAAGAACTTTCCTAAGAACTAAGTTGAAGTAGAAACACAGCAACGTCAAGGTAAAACTACAATAGAGAAAGGGAATTACTTTATGTTTTTTATTCATGGGATGCTTATCTTTCCCATCACGAAGGTCCTCAATCATGTCTTCCTGATCCTCTTCGTCGCTATCTTCTGCATCTTCAATGAAATTAAACACATCACCAGAGTGCCTAAACAAAGGGAAAAAACAGACTTTGGCATCAAAAAGCTAAGATCTAACAGGTTCACTCTTCAGCAGTCTGCATTTTTAGAAAAAACTTCTTGTTCTTGGTATTTAACAAGTATGGAAATCCGCACCCAATTTTCAACCTGCAGCTAACTCCCAGTTTTTATGCTAGATCTATTCCTGTATGGCAGAGAGAATCTTTCTAAGAGGCTTCTTGTATGCTCACCAGAAGGTATGCCTATGTTTAAGAACCGGCCACAATAACTGAGAACTATTGTTCTTCTCCAGTATTGGGGTGTCTTGCATAGATTCACATTCCTGAATAAGTAGATAGCAGTACAGTAACATAATGCTCGTGAGACGCTCTTTGTATCATAGTAGTATATATGGAAAATGCTACTTACCAGTATGCATCTGTTCTTGGCATGTAGAGCTGCAGAGTTGCACACTGTGCATAGATCGCCACCTAGTGTTGGGCCCGGATGTTTGCAGTTTGTTTTTGTCCTGAAAAGTTCTTTGGAAGTCACGAGATAGGCGACGCCTCCTTTGGACCACATTGCGCATGGGCATCGGCTCCATCCTCAGATTGCTTTTCGTCATTAGGGAAATGATGGAGCTTTGCAAGAAAAGGAAGGATGTCCATGTAAGCTGTTTCTAATTAAGATAGTACTGGAAGAGATAAGGGTAGGCGTGTGTAACTCTGCAGCTCTACATGCCAAGAACAGATGCATACTGGTAAGTAGCATTTTCCGTTCAAGGCATATGAGCTGCAGATTACACACTGTGCATAGATTGTATATCAGTACCCACTCTTAGCGGCGACCACCCCTATCCGTTGCAGTAGTTTGAAATTGTGTTTTGAGAACAGCTTGGCCCACATTAGCTTGTTGTTTAGTCTGCACATCTACACAATAGTGTTTTGTGGATGTGTGCGGTGTAGACCATGTAGCTGCTTTGCAGATGTCATCTAAGGGAATGGTCCCTAAAAATGCCATCAAAGCCCCCATTTTCCTTGTACAGTGGGCTTTAGGAGGAACAGATAACGTATGTTTAGCTTTATGATAGCAAATTTGTATGCATTTGACAATCCACCTAGCTAACCCAGATTTTGATATAAGGTTGCCCTTGTGTGGTGGTGAGAAAGACACAAAAAGTTGTTTGGTCTTACGAAAGGGTTGTGTTCTCTCAATGTAGTATAACAATGCTCTTTTGACATCTAGGGTATGAAGAGCTCTTTCTGCTACTATCTGTGGCTGCGAGAAGAACACAGACAGTTCCACAGATTGCTTGAGGTGGACGGGAGAAAAGACTTTGGGAAGGAATTTTGGATTAGTACGGAGAACGACCTGTTCGTGATGCATTTGCAATTAGTGGTTAGTGCTTGTAGTTCACTAACTCTCCGTAGCGAAGTAATAGCTACTAGGAACGCAACCTTCCAGGTTAAAAATTGTAGTTCACATTTATGTAAAGGTTCGAAGGGAGGGCCCATTAGCCGTGTGAGAACAATATTCAAATTCTACACTGGTGAAGGTGGTACCCAGGGAGGAATTATTCGTTTGAGGCCTTCCATGAAAGCTTTAATAGTAGGCACTCTGAAGAGAGATAGATGCTGTCTGTTTTGTAGATATGCTGGTATGGCAGCAAGATACAGTCTAATACACGTATAGGCAAAGTTACATTTGCTATGATGTGTTGAATAGACACGTCTAGAGGATTAATATTGTTGTTGTGACAAATTACAAAGCGTTTCCACTTGGCTGCATAGCATGCTCTAGTGGTTGGATGTCCAGCCACTTTTATGACGTTCATGCAATCAGGAGGAAGGTCAAGATATCCGAATTCTAGGATTTCAGGAGCCAGATCGCAAGGTTGAGCTGAGCTGGGTCCGGGTGTCTGATCTCTCCATGGTTCTGGGTTAAAAGGTGTGGAGATAGGTATAGCTTTTGGTGCGGCACTACAGACAGTTGTAGCAGTGTGGTGTACCACGGCCATCTGGCCCACGTTGGAGCAACTAGTATGAGGGTTAGAGAATGCTGCTGTAGTTTGCGTACTACTATTGGCATGAGTGGTAGAGGCGGAAAAGCTTACGCAAAATTGCCTGACCAGTTCATCCATATCGCATTGCCTTTGGACAGTGGGTGTGGATATCTGGCGGCAAAGCTTGGGCATTTGGCGTTTTCGTGGGTGGCAAAGAGGTCTATCTGAGGTTATCCCCACATCTGAAAGTATGGTTGAAGAACTTGCGAATGAAGTTCCCACTCGTGGATCTGTTGTGTCTGATGACTTAACAGATCTGCTTTGGTATTCTGTACTCCTGGAACATGCTGGGCTCAGAGGAATATGTTTAAGGTATAGCCCACCACCATATGTTCTGTGCTAGCTGAGAGAGTTACAGGGAGTGTTTTCCGCCCTGTTTCTGTATGTAATACATGGCTGTCATGTTGTCTGTGCGGACTAACACAGCTTTGTTTGATACTTAGTTTTGGCAAGCTTTCAATGCTAGGAATAAGGCTAGTAGCTCCAAAGGATTGATATGAGGTAACTTTTGTTGTGGTGTCCACCTGCCTTGCATGGTGTGTTGCAGTAGGTGTGCTCCCCAGCCGGAGAGCGATGCGTCTGCTGTCAAGACTATCTGAGGAACTGGCTCTAGGAACGGTCGCATTTTGAAAAGGTTTTTGGTGTTCCACCACTGCAGAGAGTGATGAGTCCGACCGTCCACCAACACTAGGTCTGTTAATTGACCTTGAGCCTGGTTCCATTGGCGTGCTAAGCACTCTTGGAGAGGACGCATTTGAAGTCTTGCAAGGGGCACTATGAAAATGCTAGAGGCCATCATCCCTATGAGCTGCATGAACACTCGGGCTGAGAAGGAGTGTTGTGGATGAAACTTTGTGAGAAGAGCTTGCATGCTAGCTATCCTTACCGGAGTGAGATAAGCTAGCGCTGTTGAGGTGTTTATTTTGGCACCAAGGTATTGTTGTACTTTGGATGGTTGCAGATGGGACTTGGTGTGGTTTACTGTAAACCCTAAGTTGTGAAGCAGTTGGATAGTGGCATAAGTGTGTTCTACACACTGGTTGTAGGTGCTGTTATTTATGAGCCAGTTGTCCAGGTATTGGAAGACGTGGATGTGCTGTCTTCGTAAATGTGCTGCCACTACTGCTAGGCACTTGGTGAATACTCTTGGTGCTGTTGTGACTCAGAATTGAAGTACTTTGAATTGATAGGGCTGCCCGTCTATTACAAATCTGAGATACTTCCTGTGAGCTTCGTGAGTGGGAATGTGGAAGTATGTGCCCTTGAGATCTAGAAAAGCAAGGAAGTCGTTTTGTAACAGAAGAGGAAGGACTTGTTGGAGTGTGACCATGTGGAAATTGTCTGACTGTATGTACATGTTTAGAGGTCTGAGGTCTAGAATAGGCCTTAGAGAGCTGTCCTTCTTTGGGATAAGAAAGTATAGGGAGTAGACTCCCTTGTTTTGTTGGTGCAGAGGAACTGGTTCTATTGCACCTTTTTCCAGTAGAGATATTACTTCTTGCTTTAGCAGTGATAGATGCTCTTGTGACATTGGACGCTGTTTGGGTGGTATGTTTGGCGGGGGTAGATGTTAGTTCTAGACAGTAACCTGATTGAATAATTTGTCGCACCCACCTGTCTGATGTGATGATGGTCCAGGCAGGAAGGAATTGCTGTAGTCTTCCCCCCACAGGAGTGGAATGGTGGAGGGCAAGTGGAGGAAAGTCATTGAGTAGGGGTGGAGGCAGAGCGGGAGTTGTTGGTTTTGCCTCTGCCTTTGTTGTTGTTACCTCTTTAACCCCCTCTTTGGTAGCCCTTAGTGAATGTGGATTGGCTAGGGGTCTTATAGGAAGTGGAGGGGCTATCGGAGGAGTAGCCTCTTGTGTTGCCTCTATATGATGAGCGACGAAAAGAACGTCTGGGAGCTTGCAATTGCAAGGCTCCCATAGATTTAGCTGTGTCTTTTTTCATTTTCTCTAAAGATACATCGACATTAGGGCCAAATAAGCGTTTCTCATCAAATGGCTGATTGAGGATGGAATTTTGTACTTCGGGTTTGAAACCTGAAATACGTAGCCAGGCATGCCTATGCAAAAGGACACTGGTGTAAATTGCCCTTGAGGCAGTACCTGCGGCATCTAGGGCACAACGAATGGAAGCATTAGTGATATTTTTACCTTCCTGTATGAGTTCATTGGCCCTATTCTTATATTTATATGGTAGATGCTGCATTATGGATTCCAGTTTGTCATAATGTGCCATGTCATATCTTGCCAATACCACTTGAGTATTGGCAATGAGCCATTTGTTAGCTGCTTTGACGCTGTTCATTTGCCGGAGGCGTCAAGGAGTTTAGATTCCTTATCTGGTGGTGAGTCCTCACCTGATGTCTGTGAATTGGCACGTTAACGTGCGTTAGAGACCACCAAGGAATCTAGCAGTGCTGGGCCTCTAATGTAAACTGGATCTGTAGGGGCAGCTTTGTATTTTTTCTCAATGTGGGGGTTGAGGACTCGAGCCCGGACAGGATCTTTAAATACCTCTGTTGCATGCTTAATGACCCCCTTAAGCATTGGCAAAATGGAAGTGGACCTTTGTGTAGTGTCAAAAGAATGCAATAGGAAGTCGACCCCCTTGGTATTGGGCAGCCCTATGGACTAGTAGGTTAAACCCTATAGTGTCCTCTGGGGAAGGGGGGGAGGGGAGGTCTGGAGGGATATACATCATCTTGAGGGACGTAAGGCACATCAGGAGTGGTACAATCATCCCATGGATTAGGTGACTGAGGGGGACTATTGGTCCCTACTGGGTCATGTGCACCCTCACCTGTGTCATCAGAGTCTGTATCTACATCATCATCTGGATTAGGGGATGGTGTAGGAGAATGATGTGGAGGAGGAGTATGGGGAGGTGGTGGAGAAGGGACCCTTAATGGAGAGGTTGCAATGTCTCTCTTCTTTGGAGGAGGAGGAGGTGCAGGCGCTTCCAGGTCTCTTCTTGGTGCTATGAGTCAGTTGGCCAGTTTCAGGATCCTTTACAAGAGTCTTTTGATTAGGATCTGTTGTAAAAAGCTCTTCTGTGGAGGACAGATCCTTTTGTGTCGAAGTTCTCGGTTCCGGAGGTTTTTTCGGCACAGACTCAGTAGCTGGTCTAGGGTCTTTCAGCTTAGAACTGTGACCTTTTGAAATGTCCTTAACCGGAACGTGTTTTTTCGGTTCTGTTTTTTTTTCCGGCTCCGTAGCATGGGAGTTGGGACCTTTAGGCAGTTTTTTACTCTGCTCCGAGTGCGGTTTTGACGTCTATGAGCCGGTGTCAGTCTTCGGTGCCGAGTGCCTGGGTGTTGAAGCAGCGGTCGGCGTGGATAAGGAAGATGGCTTCTTTTTCGGTGTCGGTATCGGACACCGGGAATAGGCTGACTCGAGCCCGAGCCACCTAAAGGCTTAGTAGGCTTCTTTGCCAGGCCCGAAGGCAGGGCGTGGGAAGCAGTCTCTTGGTGCACACCCGGGCCCGAAGGTGAAGGTGTGACAGAAGCCTTTTTGGAGGGTGTCGAGGAAGGGTCGGGCCGACGTGTGTACTTAAGACCCGTTGAGCTGGAGTGATGTCCTCGACGTCTGAGTCTTCGGCATCAGAGGAGCTGGCGCTTTCTTTGGCCCGCTGCTGTTCTAGCACGTCGACGCCCTCTTCAAAGATGTCGTCCAGGATCGAAGCTGACGAGCGAGCCATGGTTCCTCGAGCTCGTCGGTCCCGAATCGTCTTCTTAGAGTGGAAGGAGGCACAAGCGGAACAGTCTTTGGCCTCGTGCTCCAGGGAGAGGCAAAGGTTGCACACCTCATGTAGATTGGTGTGGGGAAGCTTCGACCCACATTGAGGACACTTCTTGAATGGCGTCCTTTCCATGAGCCAGAGAGTAAGGCCCATGTAGGACCGAAGGCCTTCATCAACGAACGGAATCGAAGACTTCGAAGTCGTGAAGAGTCGCGTCAATGGGGACTGCGATCAAAACAATACCGTCGAACTGGGTGAGGATTGCACACCGAAGGAAATCGGTTCCAAACCGGAGCGCGTAATCTGCAGCTCATATGCCTCTAACATACATATATATATATTTTTAAAAAAAAAAATATATATATATATATATATATATATATATACACACACACAGAAAGATATATAAATACAAACATCATGCAGTGGAGTAGTGTGGCTCACTGGTTAGAGGCAGCAGACCCGAGAGCAGAAGTCGGCCCGGGACCAGGGTTCAATTCCCGACGCGGCAGGGTCGTGGACCTGGGTCAGCGGACTCGATAATTCTCGCTTCGGTGCTTACTCTAATCAGGGGTTCCACTCGGCAACTCTGGGCATTAGCTTGCCTAATCTCCACAACGGCCCCATCAATTCCGGGGATGCCTGGCTCCACCTTTGGGACTCCCAGCAGGGACCATCCCACAGGGAAAGCCAGGACGGGTTCCCCAGAGTTATACAGCGCCAGGAAACCTATGGACGGGTAGCAGTGTGCTTTACAAGCTCAAATACACATGCAATAGAATACCAATAATGTCATAATCCTGCATAAATGCATTTGTGTTTAACATATGCAGAACAATTTTAAAAATAGAATAAGTATGTCAATAAGCGTCTAAGAAAGAGCATAGTGGAGGAGGGAGAACAGAGGCTCACCTTATTTAAAAAGATTGCGGAGAACAGCTTGTCCCACTGACGTATCTGCATTACTTGAAGCCTCCAAACAGTAGTGTTTGGTAAAGGTGTGTCTGTTGGACCAAGTTGCCACTCTGCAGATTTGATGAAGAGGCACACCGGCAAAGAGAGCGGTAGATGAGGACATTGCTCTCGTAGAATGCGCTCTTGGGGTTGTCTGCAAAGGTCTTCCCGCCTGTTGATGGCAAAGACAAATCGTAGCAGAAATACAAAGAGCTATGGTCTGTTTGGATACTGAATATCCTTGACGTAACCTCCCAGAGGCCACAAACAGTTTGTCCGATTTACGGATTGTTGGAGTCCGTTGTAAATAGAACTTGAGACATCTTCTGATGTCAAGGGAATGTAAGGCTCTTTGCGCAGGTGTTAGAGGATTTGGAAAGAACGTTTTTTAAATTATTGGCTCGTTAAGGTGGAAGTCTGTAGGTACTTTTGGCATGAAACTGGGATTGGTGCGTAGCACTACTGAATTTGAGGTGAATTGAAGAAAAGGTAGATTAACAATGAATGGTTGAATGTCACTGGCTCTCCTTGCTGAAGTTAGAGCCAATAGTAAAGAAACTTTCCACGAAAGGAACTTTAAATCCACTTTATGAATAGGCTCAAAGGGGTGCCGCATAAGTTGTGCAAGCACCACATTAAGATGCCAGGATGGAGGTGGACGGCAAATAGGGGGAAAGATCCGAAACAATCCCTTGAAGAACTGCTGAATGACTCTATTTGAATAAAGAGAAATGGATCCATCCTGCCGAAACCTTGAAATAGCTGCCAAGAACACTTTCAAAGTGGAATGGGATAGGCCCGATCTTGCCAAGTGAAGAACTAACGGTAAAATTTGTTCTGGTTTTGCATGAATCGGATGTATATTGGAAGATTGACACCACATTCAAAATGTCTTCCATTTAAGCTTGTATGTTTTAATAGTAGCAGGCGCTCGAGCATTAGCTAAAACTTCCTGACAGTCCGCAGGAATATTTAGGTGTGCAAATTCAAGGTGTTCAGGAGCCAGGCTGCTAATCTCAAAGATGCCGGGGCCGGGTCCGGGTGACAGATCTGTCCGTTCTGGATGGACAGAAGGTTCGGTATTGGTTGAAACTGAATGGGATCGGACTCAGAGAAGGAGAAGTTGGATGAACCAGAACTGGCGAGGTCATCTGGGAGCAATGAGAATCAGGCGGCAAGGTTGTTTCTTCATCTTGCGGAGAACTCTGGGAACCAACGGAATCGGAGGAAAAGCGTAGGCATATATCTGCAACCAATTCATCGAAAACGCATTCCCGCATAAGTCGTTGTGGGGAATCCAACTTGCAAAGGATGGGCATTTGCGGTTCTGACTGGTCGCAAACAGGTCCAGATCGGGAGGACCCCACTCGCGAAAAACTCGATTCAAAGTTGGTTGATGCAGCTCCCACTCGTGATTGGATATTGTTGACCTGCTGAGGGAATCCGCTAGGACATTGGAGACTCCCGGAACATGAATAGCTGAAAGGCTGATTTTGTGACGAATCACCCAGTCCCAGATCTCTTGAGGTTGCTAAGAGAGAGAAGGGCCGACTTCGTCCCTCCCTGCTTGTTCAAGTAATGCATACTTGTAGTGTTGTCTGTCCGAATTAGTACTGAGGCTTCCAGAATGACGTTTCGAAAGGACTTCAGAAGGTTGATATGCCACTTCTTTTGTTGGACGTTCCACTTGCCGTTGACCGTCATCCCTTGAAGATGTGCCCCCCATCCCTCGAGGGAAGAGTCTGTTGTTATAGTGAAATTTGGCACTTCTACCAGGAATGCACATCCTTCCTTTACGTTCTTTACTTGAGTCCACCAAAAGAAGACTTCTCGTATCCGAGGAACGATGTGAATGACATCGTCGAACGACCACGAAATCAACAACCATTGGAGGTTGAGCTCTTCTTGGAAGGGGCTCATTCTGAGACGGCAGTTGGGTATCAAAGGGATGCAGGAAGAAATCACCCCTAGAAAAGACTTGAATAGTCGGACTGAAAGGCACTTTTTTGATTGCAATAGGCGAGCTAGCTTGCAGATCTTGTGTTGTCTTTCTCTTTCTTTTGAGACAAAAGCCTGAGTAAGCTGAGCGTCCAGCGAGGCTCCCAAAAAGCTCTTTCTTTGTGATGGAATCAGATGAGATTTTTCGAAGTTGATGGAGAGATCCAGACATTGGAACAGTGACAGAAATCTCTGAACATTTGCGCTTGGAAAGGAATTCACCTTGATATGGCAGTCGTCCAAGTAAGGGAAGATTTGAATTCCTTCCAGACGAAGGTGTGCGGCCACCGGTGCTAGGACCTTTGTAAACACATGGGGTGCTGACCGTAGTCCAAAAGGAAGGACTCTGAATCGAAAGTCCCTGCCAGCCACTCTGAACCGTAATACTTTTCTGTGTCTGGGTAGGATCAGCACAAGAAAATAAGCGTCTTGGAGGTCGAGGGTGGCCATGTGATCCCCTGCCAAATTCTTGAAGTGTTAACATTCGGAAGGATAATTTTTTCAGGTGTTTGTTGAGGGCGCGAAGGTCGAGAATGGGGCGCCATTCTCCCGACTTTTTCATTATCAGAAAAAATCTTGAATAAAATCCTGTTCCTCTTTGTAAATGAGGGACCTTTTCTATCGCTCCTTTTGGAATCATCAAATTTATTTGGGAAAAAAGCTCCTTGAGATGAGCAGGAGGTGGGCCTTTGGGAGGAGAGTTTGGAGGAATCTTTATGAACTCTAAAACATGGCCTCTGGCCACTATGTCCAGAACCCACTTGTCTGTTGTGATAGCGAACCAGTTCGAGTAAAATTGGGATATTCTTCCTCCAACTTTTAACGGGGGGGACGGCAGAAATGGTGGCAGGTCTCATTGTTTTTTAGTTTAATCCCGTCCACGGCAGGAGGGCTTTCTTTTTGTTTGAGAGTAAGAGGTACTTCGCTGTCCGTATGACTGCTGCCTGTAGGACTGATATCTTTGATTACCTTGAGAGGATTGGTATGTCCTCCATTGGTTGTAACCTCCTCTATTGGAGAAGGATCCACGTCCTTTAGCACCCCGAAAGGGCAGATTGTGAAATTGAAGGCTACCATGAGACCTTGCTGTCTCAGTGTCTTTTTAATAGTCTGAAGGGCCTCATCAACATGCTGACCAAATTGTGATTCCCCATCATTTGGCATGTCAATAATTTTCGCTTGAACCTCTTAGCGAAAAGATGTTGATTTCAGCCAACCTTGTCTCCTTAGTATTGCCGCACCCGCTAGCTGTCTAAATCCTCTGGATGCGACTTCCACGGCGGCATCTATTATTTCCGCAGAGGTACGCTCTCCTTCTTGTAAAATCTTAAATGCCTCAGACGTGGATGGTTCCGGCAGCATGTTAACGTAGGGGGAGATGTCCGACCACATCTGCCTGTCATATCTCCCTAATATAGCTAGGGAATTAGCAGCACGGACGGTCGTCACTGCCATGGTGGTAACCTTCTTCCCAATAGAATCCAGCCGTCTGCCATCCCTGTCTGGCGGAGCGGTGGTAGAAGAGGAGGGGTTCCTGACACGTCTCTGCGCCGCTTGGGCAATGACAGTCAGCTTTCGCCTGGCCTATGAGGCATGCAGATGAGTTGTTTGGTGCCTTATATTTTTTCTCTAATCGAGGCAAGACCGCAGGAAGAGAAGCAGGCGCTGTCTTGACCTTCAATCCTTCCTTCCAGATGAAATCTATAATGGGAATGGTCCGTATCTGTTTTCGTGACTGGTCTTTAAAAATCATAGAGAAAGCAATCATCCTTCTTTGTTTCCATTGGTATGAGAAACCTTTGAGTCAACCTCTCCATAAGGAGATGAAAGCCTCCGATATCAACGGACGAGAGTCAATGGGAGCTGGAGTTAAAGGTGACTGAGTTTGAATTTGGTAGTCATCCCACTCCGTAAGAATAGACCTATCATGCACTTCTCCTTCTTCCCAGTCATCGTCAGTGGTGTTAACATCATGGGAATGATGAGACGGTACTGGAGAAGGTGGTCTTGGAGTCCCTAAAGAAGAAGCAAAAGCTTGGGGCATGGGCATTGATGGAATAGACTCTGCCGATTCAGATGGAGGAAAACGGCAATAATAGTCGTCCAAAATGTATTGCAGTTTATTCAGCAAGGCTAAGGGCATCTGTGCTGTGCGAACCGTGTCAGGAGCTGGAGCTACAGACTCAGGGAAAGGGTCTTCATTCTGGTCTTCCTCCTGATACTTAATAAGCAATTCCGAAGGGCTTCTGGCAGTGCGGAATCGGTCGTCCTCTTCGGACTCCTCTTCATCCTCCCGAGTCTAGTAATTGCTCAGGCAACTCAAGAGGTACCTTATGAGGGGAGATATGTAATGGAGAGAGGGCTTCCAACTAAGAGCAACGTCTTTGTAGCAAAGGAGCAGCTGTTGTAGGCGGTGCAGAGGAAGCAGTGGCCGTTGTTGTAGATTCCGTGCAGGATGACAAAAGAGGCTTCGATGAGTGGGCCGTCGACGGTATCGTCGTCGATGGGGCTGGTGTCAAGAAAGTAACCGTCGACTAGGCAATCTTCGTCGGCGAGGAGGTCGTCGACGACGAGGCAATTTTCGTCGAAGAGGTGGTCGTCAACGGCGAGGAGGAGGTCATCGACGACGAGGCAGTCTTCGGCAACGAGGCAACCGTCGACAAAGTAGTTTTCGTCGACGAAGCGAATGTCGACGAGGCAACTGTCGACGAGATCTTCTTAACTTTCACCGTCAGAGCGTGAAATCTCCTTCGTCGACGAGATGGGCTTAACAGAGACAGAGACTAGTGTCTACGAAGATGAAGATGATGACATGATCATCTTGGGTCTCAGCGACGAGAAGGTAACAGTCGACGTAGAAGTAGTGTCGACTATCATCATAGTCGACAACGGAGCTTTTCTCTGAGGGAAATCTTTCTCAGGAAGTCTTTTTGACGCCAGAGACTTTCCAGTCTTTCTCGAGGGCGTAGCAGGCAGAGGCTTAGACTTTGAAGGTGGAGGAGCCTTTTTTGAGGAAGAAGGCAAGTCAGAACCCTTAGAGGGTTGAGCTTTTCTCGACACCTTAGCCCCAGGAGAAGATAAATCTTCCTCAGCCATCCACGAACCAGAGGCAACACTTCCCACCTCAGATAAGGGGTTATCTTGGTCTTTAATCTTCTGTAGCCACAGAAGTAGGCGCCCTTCTCTATCTGAGGGTCTTCTGAGGGAAGGTTCTGCAAATGTTACAATCTCTCACCTCATGAGCCGGATAAAGGCAATAAATGCACTTCTTGTGGGGATCTTCAGAAAACAGCCGGAGCTTCCCACAAGATTCACAAGGTCTAAAGAGAGATTTCTTTGAAGATGACATTCTGAAGAGAAGAAATTCCAGAAGAATAGTGAAGTATTGAGCAGAGCTCAGGGAGACTCCCTTCACACGACGTGCAGTAGAAAATCTGAAAGCCTGACCCTCTGGGGAGAACATTCTGGTGGGTGCTGTCGTCTGATTGACTGCAGTTTGGACTGTATATAATGACTATGATAGTCATAGGTGTGGAAGTTTTTCCATGTAGCTTAGGGCTACTTTACTTCCTGGTTTTATTTTACCAAGGTTTTTTTGGTTATTATGTGCATGTTACTGCTTTTTTATGTACCTTGGGACTCCCACCCTCAAGACGGGGAATGAGTCAGGCATGTGAATCTATGAAAGACACCCCAATTCTGGAGAAAAATGTGTTACTTACCTGTAACTCGTTCTCCAGTATTGGTATCTTTCTTAGATTCACATGCTTGAAAATCATCCCCTATCATCGAGGTGGGAGTCCCTCTGTACATTCCAAATCAGCAGCAGTAATTAACATGGCTTACAATTGCATTAAGACTTTGAATTGAACGTTTATCCATTTCATTTAAAAGAACCAAAACTCCAGCCAATCAGGCGACAGCCCCCTTAGCACACTCCCAGCAGAAGCATCTTCTCTCAGATTTTCAAGCACTAGTGGGAATAGCCACTACCTGCCAAGAAGGAGAGCCTCAAGGGGAGGAGGGAGGGTTGCATGTGAAACTATGAAATATACCAATACTTGAGAACAAGACTTAAAGGTAAGTAAATGTTTGCTCCAGTATTTGGGGTATCTTTCATAGATGTACATGCTTGAATCAGAATAGCTAGCAGTAAAATACATAACCAATACAATAAGATATAAATAGGGCAGTGGATAGTGGGTACAACATTATACATCTTATGATAGCAGGCTCACCTTACTGGAAAAGATGCCTAAGTACCGCTTGACCCACAGCTGTATCACTGCTCTGTGCCAAATCCAGACAGTAATGCTGGGTGATAGAGTTCCTACCCTCCAGGTTGCAGAGCAGCATATACTTAGGCACCCCAGCAACCAAGGCAGCAGTTGTAGAGACTGCTCTTATAGAATACGCTTAAGTTTTCCGTCAAAGGTCTAGCTGCATTCTGTGCTCAGGAGCCATGCTGATAATTGGAGGTATGTGGGATACGGATGTAGTACTTGGCCATGGGACATCGTCAGCAATGATTGGATAGGATCCAAAGGAATCGGATGCTTACCTGACAGAAGAAGCAGCTCTGTGTACCAGTACTGGTGAGGCCAGTAGGGTGCTAAGAAAATAATTTTGCAGGGTTCCCTCTTCAATTTCCTGAGAATCCTCGGGAGAAGAGGAATGGGGGGGGGGGAATGGGGGGGGAAGCTGTAGGAAGGTAGATCCCTGACTATGGTTGCCCCCAACTTTTTGCCTGGTGTTTTGCTGGTTTTCTGACTTAGTTGACCTGGGGCCCTGCTATTCAGGACCCCAGGCCTACTGCTCTCTCTGTAAAATGGATTCCATGTACCCTAGGTACATATCTAATTGGATACTGAGTCACCTTATCAGTCCCTGTACGGTGTACCTTAGGTACCCAGGGCATAGGTGTACCCAGGGCCTACCAGGGGCTGCAGCATGTATTATGCCACCCCTGGCTGGCCATCCTAATCTGACACAACTGGCTGCACGACAGCTGGGGCAAGGTGGTGTAATCACCCCTTGCTTTAGATATAGTATTCCTATATCTAACCCTAAAATGGGCACACAGATCTCCTATCAGTCACTCCTATGGCAGGCCTTGACAATCCTGAAGGCAGAGTGCTTGGAATCGTGTGAGATAGTGCTCTGGCATGAGCTGAGCCTGTCTGCGGCTTTCGGGATCCATCCCTTAGCCGTTTCCATGATATCGCATACCATATACTCTTAAGTGCATTATAATCCTCGCGGTTATATGCCAACTCTGGTATCGCTTTATCAAAACATGTCGAGTAAGGTGTCATACGAATTGGAATACTAACCCCTCGCCAATTCTGGCGACGGGGTTAGCATTCCACCCTTCTAGAGGGACACAACATGTATGTAACCTGTAACCCCGGTTAAAGTCAGACAGAGCCTTAGCTCCACAAAATGGATGCTGCCACCGAGACACAAGTCTGCCCTCCTGCTGCTGGGAGTCCTCCCAGCCCAGGAGGCAAGGACAAAGGGTTTCCTGCCAGGGGCGGTGCCAGCACCGTCCCAGACAGGATTTTGTGTATCCTAGGTAGGCAGGGCTTTAGAGGAAGGTGACTGCAAGTGGCACCCCGGTGCTCACTGTGCATAGGCCGGCTGAAACCAGTTCCAGGGGCACTCCAGCCCCTGGCCTGGGGAAAGCCCGCCAAAGGAGAGGGGTGTAACCACCCCCCTCCTGGTCCCACCCATAGGGCAGGACTTAGTCGCGTGCCAGCCCCCTTTTTCAAGATAAAGGTAGGAGCAGGCCCCCTTCCAAATTAGATCATCTTTGGAATCAAGACACGACTTTCTACGAAAGGACATCAAGATTTCTTCTTCAAGATTCTCCCTTGTGACTAAGGAGTAGTCACCCTGCATCCGCAGGCACCATCTTAAGAACACTGCGGTCTGCTGCAAGTCCTTCCTCCGGAATCCGACTGCCCAGCTCGACGAGAACCGGCTTCCCTGGCACCTCTGACCTCTACCCACCTCTACAGCCCAGCTGAGAACCGTGGGTGCGACGAGACCTCGAGGGACCGGCCATCTTCAAGACTGCACGACTTCTTTCCAGCACGACCGCCGAGAGATCCTCTGGTGAGTGCTTTGGGGACCGAGAAGCCCCGACCCTGAGCAGCTCCAGCACCGAAGTTCAGCCTCCCAGCATCTCCACGATCTGCGTGGGGCCCTTCTGCTTTTTGCTGCTCACCGCGTTGTTTGGCTACTAGCCCGCTGGCTTGTGGCCTTCTTAACGACGCCCGACGACATCACTGCTGCCGGTCTGGTTGCTCCAGACTGGCCCTTGCTCCCTTCCAAAAGAGGAGCACCCCGGACCCTCCTGGTCCACTCCAGACGCCATTTTAGGTCCACCGCGTGGGCTTGAATTTGCCAAGACTTGTTGCCCCAATCCTGGGTCCAGCGACGTCGACAGCATCATCCATCGTGGGACAGCTCGTACCTCCATCCTGGTCGCCGACAACGCCTCCTGGTCCGTGAGACTGCAGAGCACAGAGTCGCCCACTCACCTAGTCGAGGTGACTACCATCCGGTGCCCTCCTGGTGCCACCTGACTACTGGCTAGTAGTCACGAACTTGGTCCCCTCTGCTTTCAGGTGTCATCCATCTTCGATCCAGGCTTGGATCACTCGAACAATCTTCACTGGTCGCCTGCCAGCAACTCCTTTCCTTCAGGCTCCTGGTTCGTCAACGAAGAATCCCGACGTCTTTTCAGACCTATGCAGCTGCAGCCCCTGGGCTAGGTAACTTCGGCATTTCGGTGCCCCAGCATAGCCTCACTATCCAAGGGTCCAGATCCACTTTCGTTTTTGACCTACCTAGTCGGGTTCGCCCGAGAACACTAACTTTGTGAACACTAGCTTCCATAGGCTTTTTCCCGCCTTACGCGTGAGACTTCCCACTCTGCACGTGGTGTCCCTAGGCCTCCTGCTCCTAACCTGAGTGTTCAGTATTGTAGGCCTAGCGTTCCTAAAGCCTCTGAGAATCGTTACTTACCTGCTAGTAATTCGCATTCCAATTTTAGAGTATATGGTTTTTCATGCCCCTCGGGCATTTGTGTAAATTGTGCGACTTAAAGTATTTTTATCAGAGTTTTGTTGTGTGCTTAGCTCCCTGTCTCATAAAGAGCCAGGGTAGTCTTGTTATAAATAAATACACTGTTTATTTTCATAACAACTTGTGTGGTGTCCTTTCACTGGGTGTTCAAGGGGTAATGTGATGGTAAAACAGCTGGCTTAACACGCCCTCTAGAGTCTTAGCCTTAGACTGCTCGTATTCATGCTACTAGGATAGCTGGTCTATAAGGTTGACTTACAACCAATCATCAATAAGGGTTGTTCGGACTGATATATAGTGATCACTAGAATAGTGAGCACTGCACATCAGGCCAACTTCTCACAGGAGCGTAGACAAAGGCGCCTGACCATGCCATCAAAAACATACTCCAGGATCCCGGATGGTGATGCCAGCTTGCGAAGTACCGGCATTTCCTGTTTTCCGGTGTCGCAAATGGATCTATGGACGATCTGCCCCCCTATCTGAAGATGTCGTCCACTGTCCTCTGATTCAGCTCCCACTCGTGGCAGACTGACTTTAGCCTGCTTAGTGTATCTGCCGTCTTGTTGAGATTCCCTGAAAGATGCTCCGCTTTCAGTGAAACCCAATGAAGGAATGCCCATTCCCAGATACTCTGAGCTTCCACAGACAACAGACAGGATCTTGTGCCGCCCTGTTTGGTGGTATAATGCATGGCCGTGGTATAGTCTGTTCTCATCAGTACAGATGAATTTTTTATTCTTGGGAAAAACGCCTGTAGGGCTAGGCAAATTGCCCCGAGTTCTAGCAGAATGATGTGCAAAAGACTATGATGCTGTTGCCATCAACCACTTATCTGGAGGTCTTGTAAGACCGCTCCCCAACCCTCCAGGGATGCATCTGTCGTAATTATCCGAGGAGCTGGGGTGACCAAGAAGGAGAGACCTTGGGAAATGTTCTCCTTGTGAATGCAGGATGAAATCGATCCCAGAAGGGACTTGTAGAGGCGAACTGAAAGTGACTTTTTTAGAAGTAGACGGGCCATTGACATCAGTTTGGATTGCCTTTCGAGTGATGGAAATGCCCTGTTCAGTGATGTGTCCAACATAGCTTCTAGGAAATTGACATTCTTGGACAGACTCAAGTTTGACTTCTCTCTGTTGAGGGTAAGACCTAGACTCTTGAACAGCTTTGTACAGGCGGTCACCGAATTCTTGGCTGAGGGTCTGGATGTGGCTTTTAGCAAGCAGTCATTTAGGTATGGAAACACCTGGTGCTTTTGTCTTCTGAGTAAAGTCGCTATCGGAGCCAGAATTTTCATTGGTGCCGATCTGAGGACGAAACAGAGGACTTTGAATTAAAAGTGGCTATTGGCTACTGTAAAGCGAAGGAACATCCTGTGCAATGGATGAATAGGGACGTGTAAATATGCGTCCTCTAGGTCCAACTTGGTCATAAAATCTCCTGAATTCAGAAGTCGAAGTATATCCTGTAAGGGGATCATTTTGAACGACTGCTTTATGAGATGGGTATTGCTCTCCCTCAGATCTAGGATGGGGTGCCATTTTTCGATAGTCTTTCAAACCAGAAAGAACTGAGAGTAGAATCCATTTCCTTTCTGGGATAAAGGGAATGGTTTTATTGCCCCTTTTTACCAACATTTGTTGAACTTCTAGGCGCAGGAGACGGAAATGTTTTGTTAAGGGGGCCCGAGGAGGGGTGTTTGGAGGAGGGTGAACAAACTCCAACGTATGGCCAAATTGAACTATGCTGAGCACCCAAGACAAAAGCTTAAATAGGTGGCCCATAATCTACAGCTATATAAGTCTCACGTTTATATCTGTGAGTGTGTAGTCCGTAATCAACTGCAGTGCTGGAATCACTGGAGTTTCTTGTGCACCAGTATTTACTCCAAAGGCTAAATTAACCATTGAAGGTGCAAGGGGAGACTCATTATCTTCGTGCATTGCTAAAGGAGATGAAAAATTAGGATGAGCTTGACTAACAATATCTTTAACTTTCTCTCTGGAAGCCACTTTTTTAGGTGAAGCATCACATTCTCTATGCCAACCGCAAAGGCTGCAGGGCCTCCCCTCCCGGTTTCCGCAAATTCCGGTTTAATACGAGTTCTACTCTTTAAGAAACCTAACATTGCTTGATTTATTGCTCAATTGACTTTGTTGTTTTTACGTGCTCCTTGTGCCACTTTAATTCCAGAGAGCAATTTTTTTGCCTTCAAACGAGCTGATGACAGGGACTATATTATACGGGCCATCTGCTGCTTTACTTCGGTAGATGTTTTAAGTGTCAGGAGACTTATGAAGAGTTTGAGGCTTGAAAAGATGCATGTATGTATTTAATAGTACGTTAGAAAAGACTATCCACCATAGCACAACCACATGCTCGAGTCCAAGATAAGTTGCCTGAAACATCAGGCGCTCGAAGCGACTGACTGTGGATGTGGAAAACAGCTACCAGGGAGTAGAGCAGAACTACCCCCCCCCCCACGCTCTTTCTTAATGTCCGACTCCTCACAAAAGCCAATGGAGAAACTAATCTTGATCGGGCAGTGATCCCTGTGTGCCATGCGTACAAACCACTGCCTATAGCATAGGTCAGTTGTCAATTCTTAGACATTCTTAAGTGCAGCAAAGACAAAGAGTATATGGTCTTGGAGTTTGTCATTCCGAACTCCACAGCACTATAATGCACTATAATGGGTTTACTAAACTGTGAAACTTCTCAGCACATTAAACCAACACTGATGCCAGTATGGGATTTAATGCAAAAGTAACTCAGAGGGCATCTTAGAGATGCCCCCTGAAAAACGACCTGACGAGTGTCCTGGCTGACTGGCCGCTCGCCAGCTACCACCCCCAGACATGTTCCTGGACTCCTGGGTCGAGAGCCTTCCGCTCTCAGGGTTATGAAACAAAGCACATCCTGGGCAGAGCTGTAAAGCATCCTCCCCCAGGATGGGCTGGGTCCACAAAGGGGAAGCTTCAAAGGGTTGTCGCCTTTGTGAGCTGACCTAGCAATTTGCTGCTCCCAGCAGGTGGCCCCCACTAGTTCTGACCTCCACTTTGGGTGGGAGAATCTGCGGGAAAACCAAGATAGGAGGAGAGGTGTGCCCACCTTTGCCAACCTCACCCCTCAGGTGGGGAGGCAAGGTGAAGCACAACTCTCAGTCCCCGTCATATTGAAGAGTGGGGGGGGGGGGGGGGCAGGGACTACCCAGCCAACCAGAGAGAGGCTTATGTTCCCCCTCCCACTGGAGGGTGGCCTAATAGGGTGTGTACCCAGCCCAAGGAACCTGTACCTACCAGAATAGCCCCTCAATTTAGTATTTAGGGGCAACCGCGAACCTTGCCTCCTCAGACAAGAAGAAAGAAGAAGGACCGTAAAGGCGTGCTGAAGGAAGAGGAGGACACCAACTCTACTGGCCTGTCCTGATCTCGACCTGCTCCAGCAGAATCCCAGTGTGTCCTGCAGACAGCAGCCATCCAGAGCCCAGAGGGCTCCCATGAGCACTGGAATTGTTGCCGAGCACCAGAATTGCTCACCAACAGACTGTGGCTCCGGCCAAATCCACAAGTCTGCTTCACTCTGCACCCGATGCCCACGGCTCGAGTGGCCCAACTCCACGAGGAAGTCTCCCCGGTGATCCTGACCTGGGATCTGGTGATCCTTGACCTACCTCAAGTCTCCTGACAATGCCTGCAGGCCCTATCTGGAGGATCCCTCCCAACCGCAACCAAAGCCGGTAAGGAAAACCTGAAGCCAAAAGAAAAGCGGGACCCAACGTCCCACGGCCTTGGGTGGCCCAACTGACGGTGTCCCAGCATCCCCCGACATCCCAGCTTACCTCTACAACCGGTGGTCGCCTCCAGAAGATCTTCATGCCCGAGCCTGCAGTTTTTGTCCTGACCGGAGCTTCCCCATTGAAACCAACAGGGCTCCAGACGTCCATATAGCACACTGCACCCGGCTGCCCTGTGCCGTTGTGGATGCACCTTGTGTGCTAACTTGGATCCCCCTTGCCCTGAGCTAAACCCTAGGAGCTTTGCACCCACATCCAAGTGACGTGCCCGGGAGCAGCCACCAGCCCTTCTATCCCCCACTGGATAACACTGGGTCTCAGTAATCTTCACCCAGCCGCCCTAGTGCCTCTGAGGGTACTGTTTGTGCATTCTCGACCCTGGTGGAACCCTGGTTCTAACCCAGAGAAACCCAACTCCCACAACCAAGTACTTACCTTTAAACTGATAACTTAATTTCCTCCCATAAGATTGCATTGACTGCTGTTTAGGTAGCCTGGCTGCCACTTGGGAAGGAGAGAGGAATCCAATTGCGAAACTTTTTTCAGGGCTGTGTAGCCCCCTATGTAGTCACACCTCTGGGGAGGGCTGAGGAGCACACACTTCTGGATTGGGCTAGGGAGCGCTACATGGGTGTTCTACTTACTCCTGCTCTGACACTGGGAATGTTTGTGCGAGGCACAGCGGCAATTACAGGCGCTCCACCACCATTCTGTTCATGCCTGTCCCTAAAATGGCGCAGGTACAGGACGCACGATGGAAAGACTGAAGCCTGCTCGAACCCCCAGCAGTGGGACACCAATGCCAAAAATAAATAAAATAACGAAATAAACAACAATACAAAATTCCAAACCCAGCCTAAGTTGCACACCGTCGCTGCGGCTGGCGAGCCGGTAGATGCCCCGTGCCCTAGAATCATGGGCCTGTGCCATTGCTGCCGTGAGGAGCACCCAACGCTCAGCTCAACCTTCACCGTCCACAGTGAGTACCTGTTACACCTTCGGATTCCTGGCCCAACGACCTGCTGGACCTTGGTCCACATCTCCTGCTGGAAAGGCTACCGTGATTTATTAGCCCCACCTCCCCTCTGTATTTCACAATGGTTGCATCTCAAGCGGAGGCGGAGTTTGATGCAGTGCCTGTCCCCAAGATGGCGACTGGAGCCAGTCCTGACTGACGCCGCGGGGGACTCCTGAGGTACCGGGGCACTCCCAAACTGAGCTGCTGGGACGTTCCACAGGGTCAAGTATCTCTCTTGATCTAAAATCATTGGTCATCGTCCTGTTCTGGATCAGCACTCACCCGACCCCGCTTATGCTCACCCTCCATGACACTTGACTCGGAGATCTTTCCATCAGCAGCTAAGACTGGGCTGTGGATTCCCTCCTCGGAGGTCACCTACCCAGTCGGTCTTTGGGCAGACTTCCTTTCGTCTCTGGGCCTTATTTTCCTACATCATCTCCCTTTAAGCTCCCCCCTTCCCGCCTCCTCTCTATTTGTCTCACCTTTCTTTCCTCTCCCAATTTGTTGCTAAATTTTTTACGTAATGGGTATTTGTTTTCATTCTCTGTAATATTATGTAGCCCAATGTAAAGTGCTCGGATACCTACGGGTCTCCCCCTGACTCAGCATTTGACTGGGGCAACGACGGAGAGAGCGTGGCCTCCCCTTTATTCCTGAGTTAGAGTCCAGGTGAGGTGAGGTCTACTCCCCGGCAGAATAGGATCACTGTTTGGAACCTTCTGCACGGCGGAGTTTTGAACCCATACGCTGTATCCTTTTGTTTGGTTATTACACTGGATCTGTAATATTTGAAATTATTAGTTTCTCACTACGCAGTGGCAACGTTGTGAACAGGGCCCTGATGAAAACCTTGGGTCCTTCCCTTTGAGGTTGAAACATGTTGGCCTGGCATGCAGTAATTTGCTTCCATACTGCATCCTTGCACTGTTCATGTTGTTTTTAATTAGGAAGAGGACAGCGTCCTAATAAATCTATTTTTCTGCCCTCTATTCTATTTTAAATTCACCACTTTCTTTAGTTTTGCACTGCACCTATACCCATCTTCAGTCTATCACTGGTTACTGAGTGCTTGTGGGCATTGACCCCGCTCAACTACAGGGGACATTTGTCTCAATGATCTAGAGACGCCAGACCCCTGAGGATGACCAGATGATAGAATTTGATCATACAAGTGTTTGATGGGAATCCTCAAAACCGAGCGGGTTTCGTTGTTACAATCACTTACACCTCTTTATTTCAGTTGCATCTGTTTTCCACCCCTACTAGAGTTTTCCAGCAAGCTGGCGCTGCGGTTTAAGTGTACGAAAGGTACCACACTCTAGACCCCTAGGTTTTCTTGTGTTTAAATCGGAGCCGGGGAGGCAAGCCTCCGGCGCTGACTCTGCCTCAACCACAGCAGGCTCTGACTCCGAAGAAAGAAGCAGAGCCGGGGAGGCTAGTTTACCATGCCGGAACTGCCGCCTGCCCGGAAGGCCGGGTTGTGCTCAAAGGAAAGCTTTGAGCACCGGCAACACCTGCGATGCCACAGGGAGCCCCACGGGACTATGCGGCGTAACAGGGGTGCAGCGGGTCGTAGAGGGGGACCCAGCCGGGCTGCGCCACAACAACGCCATGTGGAACGTAGAGGGGGACCCAGCCGGGCAGCGCCCTGACACCATATCGCCGACATCCCTGGGGAGCAAGGGCTCATTCGAAGCCGGGGGCGAACCCACCAGCGAGTCCGCTGGGGACCCCGCAAGTAGCGGAGGCCTCCGAAGAGGGCTCAGGAATGGGAGGGGACCCAAGGGAAGCCTGCAAAGCCGCGACTTAGACCTCCATTTGGGCCCGAGTGGCCCCCGCACCCAGATAGGGCGGCTGGGGGGGGGGCGACTGTCGGAGCGCATGTCCTGATTGTTCCGGGAACCAGTGTCCCCGACAACAGAAGAAAGTGAGGTAGAGGATCTCAGCGACATGCACCGCGACTAACCAACAAGTGGCGAGCGACCGCTCCGTGCCCCAGAGGGCGATTGACCGCGGAACTGGAAAGGAGAGGGGCCTGTTGGCGTTGAAGAGGCGGGGGGAGGAGACGACTCTGACCAGGACAGCCGTGCCGAAAGGACCTTCATCCGGCACTCCCGCCGGGATTTCGGCTTAAGGCGTTGGCAGGTGTCACAGTCCGTGGAGGTGTGGTGCTCGCCCAGACACCACATACAGATAAGAAGTGGGTCCGTCGCGGACATTTGCCGCGAACAAGAAGTACAAGTCTTGAAGCCTGAAGGCATCGCAGACTGTTCCAGACGCGAAGCATCGAAAAGGGGCCTGAAAACAGGCCAGAGGAACCACTTACTCGGGATCCACGTTGCAAGCAGAAAAGAAGGAAACTGACATCAGTGCGCTGTGAGGGGCTTATATGACCGCTCGGACGTCAGGGCGGGGTCGTGTGGCGCCTTCCCCCGGCGCGCAGAGCTGCTGCTGCAAAAAATATTCGGGATCCAGTCTGATGCCTGGGGATATTCTAATTTAAGGAGTCTACGGCTAAATGTCTATCTGATATGCGTAACAGTACCCCGTGATAAAACCTTACTGCTCGCCCATACTACCAAAAATAGAGAATAAGGTAGTATCTACTTTAACTTTTGTAAGTCTTTTGGGATCCATCGGACTCTGTGCACTCTATACATTACTTTGCTTTTGTATATTCAGAGCCAGCTTCCTACACACATGCACTGTAGCAGGAGTTTATCACTTTGAGGCCATCAGATGTGATTAATGGTGGGTGTTACTGTACCAGGCTCCTTAAATCCTATAGAAAGCAATCTGTTTATTTAGTTGTATTAGGTAAATAGATAAGTCAAACATTTTAAAAGCACTATACTAGAGTGAAAACCTACTGTCATCAAGTGGGAGTTTATTGAAATTGGAGTAGATGGTCCAGATGTTGGAGCAATACAATCTTCTTACTCTAGGTCTGTGAATAGTGGAGTATCTTCCTGTACCTCACCTTCCTCCTTGTCGTCAGAATAGATAACAGCAATTAACCCTTGCACTGAGTCGGGCTCCAGGCTTGACAAAAAGCTCATAGTCTGATTTCTCTGTGCCTGAGTCAATTAGGTAAAAAAGTCATACTTTGCTTCAAGAAGTATGTTCAGGCATCAAAGAAATTGAAATCCCCTTTTCAGAATTCAAAGTAGAGTTTGTTGTTTTTCCAAAGGAGTTTTCATCGACGAGACCATCAAGGGGTCGTGTAGTCAGAACTGTGGTCCTGGTTGATGGTCACATAGATCGGGATGCCATTGATGGTGGTGCTGCATCTATGCCATTGTCTACAGAATTTGAAATGGTGACGGGAAAACATCTGATTTCTTCATAGACAGTGGTCATCAACAGTGTTTTTTTTTGTTCACATCAGCACAGCAGATGCTTTAACAATTTAGGGATCAGTTCCAAGTGTGTTTTCTCTAGCAGCATAGGAGTATCAGATTTAGGGTTGGCAGACACTTTTCCTTGGCAGTTGAGATGAGCCTTGAAAGTTATCACCGACAGAGATGGTATGTTTTGTGTTTTCATTTTTGTAGCCCTAACTGAAGTCTGGCCTCCCGGTCTTTGCTGGGTTCTGTAAAGAAAGTCAGGCATGTTTTGCAGTATTTTGCCTTGTGGCCAATTGCAGAAAATATAAGCATTCCTTATGGAGATCTACACACTGGAGGCTTAGCTTCCCACTGTTGCTACAAGGCCTTTCTTATAAAAATGATAAATCGACTGTCCACCCTCTAAAAACAACGGAGGTCAGAAAGGTGCTCTAGAATGGAAATAATTAGTTTTGGAGAGATATATGTAGATGAGATAGACCAATGCATAAGAAATGCGTTACTTACCTGTAACTGCAGTTATCCAGTATTAGTGTCTTTCATAGATTCACATGCCTGAATCATTCCCCGTCGTCGAGACGGGAGCCTCCGGTATATAAAAAAGTAATGTCCTAGAGACATACATAGAAAAGAATAGGCCTAAGGATCCCACCTTAGTGTCCTATACACGTCCTTTTGTAAAAAGGACCTAAATAGAGTAGGCCCAAGGGTCCCACCTTAGTGGCCTATCTGTGTCCTTTTGTGAAAAGGACCAAAGTCAAGAAGCCAACCAATCAGCTACCACCTCCTTCTAGAACCTTCCTGTCAGGAGCCCAGGTCTCTCAGATTTTCGTACGCACCAAGCTAGGTAGGCGTAAACTTGTTAGAGAGATAGGTGAGTCCTTCCAGGGGAGGCGGGAGGGTGCAAGTGAATCTATGAAAGACACTAATACTGGATAACTGCAGTTACAGGTAAGTAACGCATTTCTTATCCAGTATTTGGGTGTCTTTCATAGATTCACATGCCTGAATCAGAGTAGCAAGCAATATATTATGCACATTTCTGATGGCACAGCATATACTATTCCTTAGATAATACACATCATGCGAGCATGAACCATCATTAGACATCCACAATAAGTATTAGTAGAGAAATGTGCATACCAGAGAAGGATGGAGGGACGGAGGAAGGCTCACCAACCTGAAATATATATATATATATAGCTGAACACTGCTTGTCCCACTACTGCATCCTTCCTCAGCTCCGTATCCAGGCATTAGTGCCTAGTGAATGTATGCGGCGACTTCCATGTTGCCGCCCTGTAAATGCCAATGACTGGCGCCCCTGCGAAGAGGGCCATAGAAGTGGACATACCTCTCGTGTAGTGCGCTCTCACTTTGGAATGCAATGGCTGTCCAGCTTGGTCATGACAGAAAGCAATGGCTGCAGAAATCCATCTGGAGATGATCTGCTTGGTAAGTGGTAGACCTCTCCTAGGTCTACTGTAAGCTACTAAGAGCTGGTTAGATTTCCTGAATGTTTTCGTTTTGCCAATGTAAAACTTCAAGCATTGTTGAGATCCCTAGCATGCAGCGGTCTTTCAGTTGCCATGCTTGGGTTTGGAAAGAAGGAACGCAGAACCACAGGTTCATTTAGGTGGAAGTCCGACGGGACTTTTGGGATAAACCTAGGATTGGTTCTCAGGATTACTTTGTCATTTTTTAAAACCGTAGAAAAGGATCCTGGATTAAAAAACTGCTGTAGCTCACGGACCCTCCCTGCAGATGTGAGTGCCAGGAGGAGCGCTGTTTTCCACGAGACATACTTCAGGACAGCACTGTGTACTGGGTCTAACGGATGTTTCATGAGCTGGTCAAGAACCGCATTGAGATGCCAGGCAGGTGGCAACACACTTACTGGCTGGAAAGATCTGTATAATCCTTTTAGAAATTGCTGAATCGACCTGCTTGACCAGAGAGATAGACTCGTTGAAGTTCTTTTATAACGAGATATTGCTGCTAAGTGTAGCTTAATGGAGGAGTGGGCTAGGCCCTACTGTGCCAGATGTAATAGATAAGGTAGATTTGCTCCGGCGAGGAGGAGAAAAGCCGAATGTTTTGATCTGCACACCAAACACAAAAGCGCTTCTATTTCCGGGAATACGTTTTGGTCGTTCCATCTGCCCTTGCTCTGGCAAGAATGTCCCTACAGTCTTGTGGAATATTCAGATTGTGGAACTCTCGGAACTCAGGAGCCCGGTAGCTAACCTGAGAGACTTCAGATCCGGATGTTGTACATTGTGAGGAGCGATGGATACTGCCGAAGGTGGATCGGCGGCTCCAGGGATAGACGGTGGCGCTCTGAACTAATGTTGCCTCGGCCAAGTTGGGGCTATTAAAAGTAGAGTACAAGGCTCCATCGAAATATTCCTGAAGACTCTAGGAAGCCTCGGGAATGGCGGAAAGGCGTACGCAAAGACGCTTGCGCCATGCGATGGAAAATGCATTCCCTAGAGACCCTGACTGGGGATGTCAACCTGCGAAGTGTGGGCATTTGGCGTCCATTCTCGTCGCAAATAGATCGATTTGCGGCGTGTCCCATCTGGAGAAGATCTGGTCGATAAGTTGTTGATCTAGCTCCCCCTTGTGTGACGATGTTTTCTGCATGCCCAACGCATCGGCGAGCACATTGTCCGCGCCTGGGACATATTCCGCCCTTAGGGTTACATGGTGGAGTATGAGCCAATACCAGACTTTTTTGCGACTCGCGAGAGAGTGTCAGCGAGCGTGTCCCTCCCTGTTTATTGAGGTAGTGCATAGTCGTGGTGTTGTCTGTCCGGACGAGCACCAGGGAATATTTGATTCTTGGCAGGAAAACATGAAGAGCCAGGAAGACCGCCCGCAATTCGAGCAGATTGATATGTAGTTTCTTCTCCACAGGAGACCACTATCCGCTTATCTGTAGCTCTTGCAGAAAAGCTCCCCAGCCTTCCAAGGAGGCGCCTGTTGTGGCAATATGAGGAGTAGCCGAAGCAGGAATGACAAGCTTTGAGACAGGTTTTGAGATGACATCCACCATCGAAGGGCTCCGACCATCTGAGGATTCACTTTTATGTGGCCTTCGAATGACCCTGTGCATTGGACCCACTGCTTTGAGAGCGCCTCCTGAAGATTCCTCAATCGTAGTTGACCGTGAGGAATCAGGAGGATACACGCTGACATCATCCCCAGGAGGGATTTGAAGAGGCGGACTGTCAAGGCTTTCTTCGAGGCTACTATAGCAGCAAGTGCAAAAGGCTTGTTCATCCTCTCTCTGGATGGGAAAGCTTTTGCCGACCGTGTGTCCAGGGTTGCACCTAGGAAACTGATGTACTGAGAAGGTTGTAGGACCGATTTTTCCTGATTGAGGGTGAGACCCGAGCAATCGAAAAGCTTTAAACAGGCGTTGGATGACCTGGACGCATCTTTTAAGGATGAAGCCTTGACCAGCCAGTCATTTAGATACGGAAAGACTTGGTGATGGCACTGTCTGAGATATGCCGCCACCGTGGCACGACATTTCATGAATATGTGCGGTGCAGACTTGAGCCCGAAGGGCAAAACGCAAAACTCCAAGTGTCTGTCCGCTACTGCAAATCTCAAGTACCGTTTTGTGATTCCCGTGAATTGGGATATGGAAGTAAGCGTCCTGTATGTCTACGGACGCTCTAAAATCCTGCTTATACAGTAGTCGCAAGACCTCCTGGACCGTTACCATGCAAAACGACTGCTTCTTAGGAATTTGTTGAGGGCCCTGAGGTCCAAGATTGGTCTCCACTTCTTGTCTTTTTTCTGGATCAAAAGAAGTGGGAATAAAACCCTTATCCCTTCCGAGATGGAGGTAATCTCCCTATAGCTCCTATCTGCAGCATAATCGAGATCTGTCATAGAAGCAGCCGTAGATTTTTGTCATTTCCGCTGTCCTTTACCTTGAAAGGACGACCTCCCAAAAGAGGATTGCTTGTTTTGCTGTTGTTGGTGCTGTTGGTATTGCGGTCTACTCTGGCTTGAAGAGTAGGAAGACTTGTATTGATAATTCCCTCTGTGGGAAGACTGTCCACTTCCTTTATTTCTACTAAAGGACTGGTTCTTATACTGAAGAGTGCCCAAAGCACTCACAGTGTCTGCTTCGTCAATTTTTTGTGCCCCTTAGTAATTGGCTGTCATATGGCATGTCCAAAACCTATGTTTGCACCTCAGGACTGAAAGAGGTTGCCTTTAGCCATCCTTGGAGCCGCAAGACTGCTGCTCCAGCCAACTTGAGGAATCCTGTCATAGCGATATCCATCGCGCAGACTATAGTGTCCGACGCCGATGCTTCACCATCTGGCAGAATCCTTTTTACTTCCTCTTTGGATGAATTTGGCAATTCCGACAGGTACGGGGCTATGTGTGCCCACAATTGTCCATGATAGCGTCCCAAGAGCGCTAGAGCGTTCACGGCCTTTACCGTGATTGCCGACATTGAGGAAAAAGGGGCCGAAGGATACCTGGAGTTCTTCTGGGCCGCCTGTGTCACTACAGAGTCCAGCTTAGGATGTCCTGTTAAACACGCCGGTGCTGTATCTGGCGCCCTATACTTCTTATCCAACTGGTGATACAGAGGGGGTGTCTGCATGACCCTTACCCCTTCTGACTATAGGTAATTGATAATCTGTATTGACCTTACAGCCTTCTTGAGAGGTTCTTTAAAGTCATACAAGAAGCCGGCCTGTTCTTGAGAGGTCATTAAGATCTTAAAACGTTGAGCAGCCCTCTCTACCACATTATAAGAAATTCCAGAATTGGCGGATTTTTCCTTCGTAGATCGCCGTCATAGACTATGCCGTCGTAGACGAGCAGTCCTAGATGAGGCAGTCATAGACGACGCCATAGACGATCCGTCGTAGACAAGGTGGCCGACGCCGTAGTAGACTAGCCTCTGTAGATGAGGCCGTCATAGATGAGGCCGTCGTAGACGAGGCCGTCGTAGACGAGGCCATCATAGACTAGGCCGTCGTAGACGAGGCCATCATAGACGAGGCCATCATAGGCGAGGCCATCATAGACGAGGCCATCGTAGACGAGGCCATCATAGACGAGGCCATCATAGACGAGGCCATCGTAGACGAGGCCATCATGGACGAGGCCATCGTAGGCGAGGCCATCGTAGACAAGGCCATCGTAGGCGAGGCCATCGTAGACGAGGCCATCGTAGACAAGGCCATCGTAGACGAGGCCATCGTAGACGAGGCCCTCATCGATTCCGTAGACAGGCCGTCGTAGACGGGCCGTCGTAGACGAGCAGTCATAGACGAGCAGTCATAGACGAGCAGTCATAGACTAGCAGTCATAGACGAGCAGTCATAGCGTCGTCGACGTTCTCGTCGTCGTCGACGTTCTCGTCGTCGTCGACGTTCTCGTCGTCGTCGACGTTCTCGTCGTCGACGCTCTCGTCGTCGAGCCATCGTAGACGAGGCCATCGTAGACGAGGCCATCGTAGATGAGGCCATCGTAGATGAGGCCATCGTCGACGCCGTAGACAGGCCGTCGTAGACGACGTCGTAGACGAGCCTTCGTAGATGAGCCATCGTAGATGAGCCATCGTAGATGAGGCCATCGTAGACGAGCCATCGTAGACGAAGAGGCTGTAATAGGCAATGATGGTGCTAGTCTTTAACTCAGGAGGTAAAGAAGACGCCCTTTCTGAAGGGTCCCATGATCAGAGGAGGTGATTTTGACGGCTCAGAAGTCGTCTTTTTTATGTGATTTTTCTCCAAAAGCAAGTCCTTTACTCTCCTTTACCACAGAGTGAGGAGATTTTGAAGGACTGCGCCCAGAAGACCTTTGAGCGGTCTTTTTGAGGGCCTTCTCAGGACGTCCCCCTGAGGAATCAGTCTGAGGAGATTCTCTTCTCTTTTGAGGTCTCCTAGACGTTGAGGGCAACGCCTCATCACAGTAACTGGAGAATAAATAAAAAAACCTCCTTTCTAGTCTTAACCATATTAAAAGTCGCCCTTCACGACCTCTCAAAAACTTACTTGAGAGAGTGCGACATACCTTCAGTGTGAGAAACAGAGCAGAGCAACTTCTTGGAACAAGAAGCACAGGCTCTAACCTTACCAGACCTTCTTTAAAGAATGTATTTGAAGATAATCAATAGTAGAAAAGCAAACTTATTTAATGAAGTGAAAATAAACACAGAATCTGAGCAGAGCTCAGAGGAGACTCCCTTAGCACAACGTGCGGTAGAAAATCTGAGAGACCTGGGCTCCTGACAGGAAGGTTCTAGAAGGAGGTGGTAGCTGATTGGTTGGCTTCTTGACTTTGGTCCTTTTCACAAAAGGACACATATAGGCCACTAAGGTGGGACCCTTGGGCCAACTCTATTTAGGTCCTTTTTACAAAAGGACGTGTATAGGACACTAAGGTGGGATCCTTAGGCCTATTCTTTTCTATGTATGTCTCTAGGACATTCCTTTTTTATATACCGGAGGCTCCCGTCTCGACGACGGGGAATGATTCAGGCATGTGAATCTATGAAAGACACCCAAATACTGGATAAAGACAGCTACATACAGCTTAGGGGATTCCCTTCATGCACGACATGCGGTAGCTGTATGAGGTATGGTGGCCTTGGGGTGGGTTGTGGAGAAGGGGAGGGGATGGAGAATGGCAGGTGTTCACTGTGCCTTTATGTGAATAGTTAAAATGTGGATCTTTCTGAAAGATGGGCATAGTCTACTAATGTAGGTCTATTTAAAGCCTTCCAGGCTATGTTTACCATTGCCTTTATAAGACAATGTGGGAGCATTAGCAAAGGGGTGAATCAAGCACATGAATCTACGAAAGATCAAATGCTGGAGAGTAAGTTATTACGGTTGGTTTGAATCATAATGCTTGCTGGCAGAGCCAGGACCCAAAATAAAAGATAGAGCAAATTACAGCTTTAAATTAAACAAAGAAAACGAGAAGTAGCTTTTTGATCTTCTGATATGTTTTTCTAAAATAAACATCAGTAAAGTGGACATAGTTATGCAAAACTTTTTATTTGATTAAAAGAAAGATAAAATCTCTCTACATGTTTCTACAGATTCTAAGACAAACCATTTTTGATCTGAACTAAATCAAATTGATTTGAACATCTTGTTTCAACAAATTACTAACTTCTTTTTGGTAGGGTACTTTATCCTAAATAGAAGGCTCATAATCATTAAGCAGTCGTTTACAATACTAAACTCTAGCCTCATGAACAAAATATACATCATAAGAGGACACTTTCCTCAATTTCACGAGAAGTCTGGTTAGTGACTTACCTTTTCATATCCTGTCCCTTTTGTTTGAGCGAAAGTGAATCACCCCCGTTGAGAATCTGTTCTAGGTTTTTAGTCTCAACTGAACCATTTGGTTCAGAGCCAGAAAGTCCCAGTAGAGAGCGGACCCTCTGGGATCGAACATCCAATATGGTATCCGTGTAACCTACTTCCTGAAGATATCTAGGAGCAGGAAAAAAAATCTAGTAAAATGTAATGTTTGATAAATTATTCAGTAGGTCACAGGATGGCCAATTATAAGTGAAGAGAAATGAATAAATAATAGTTGGACTATAAATAGCACAAACAAATATTGACACCATATCTGCATTTTGCCATTACAAATTGTATGCAAACTGCTCAAGAGCACTGCTCAGACAACAAACAAAAAACGTTTTTAAAAGTATTTTCCAAATTTGAGCCAGCTTACCAATTTAAAGTTAGTTAGAAAATATATTATGTTCACATAGGTCCTTTGTTGGTGAAATAAGGCAATGACAAAATAAAGTCATGATACACCCATCTGAAGCCGAAGGACTAGGCCCCATAATCAAGCCACATGAAACCCTAAAACCATGATATGTTAAATAGGCAGACTATGTAGAACAGATAAGAATGGAAGACATTTGCCCTCGCCACATTCCAACAATGCTTTGAAACAAAATGCAAAATTGCACTTCCAAATAGCAAAGAAGATACCCAAATTTGTACATGAGATTTCAGAGATGACATTAATTTTGTGAATTAACCCAACACCAACATTTCCTACCCTGTTGAGCAGTCTTCAGTGGGTGTTTGGCTAATGTTAAATAATGTGAAACTTTGTTTTCATAAATCTATTCATAACAAATTTACATGTACTGTTGATTTACCCCAAATGTCCAAAAATTTCGACATGACATTAGTCATTTATCCCCAAAAAACAAATGTACAATTTTAACTGATTTTCTAAAATCACCCTCATTTGAACCCTAATCTCTAACCACAGTAGGAAAACAAGCATCCACCACTAAGTCATATTCACCGTCATCAGTGGAGATTTCTAGACGCCTGCAAGCAGTGGCTGAAAAACCCTGACCATTATGCGTGAACAAAATGTTCATTGAATTTACAAATAGTGACAATAGCAAAAAATATATTAAGGTGCGGGCTTGCACTATGATGACTGAATCTTATCCAGAGTAATACAGTTAACATCCACAATTATAATGCTTTGCCTATTAACAGGTTGGGCTCATTACGCAGCAGGAATGTACCACACATTCCCACCAATCCAAATTAACTCACTGAGCTTCCCCCACCCTAAGGGCCCAACAGCTTCACTGACGTACAACTTTAAGAGCGCAGCCTATTAATCACTCAATACAGAGCTGGGAAATTGATAACTGTTCAACCTTGTGTAACAAGGTAAACATCAATGTTACCAGTTAAAAACCTAACGCAAGATCAAACAAATTTTTATCATTTCACAGAACCAACACACTCCATCACACTAAGGACTATGCTGATCATTATATACCTGCCACAATAATACTAAAACTCCCATGATGAATCAAGCAGCCATGTCAAAAGGCGCCTTCTGAATTCAACAAGGTTAAATTATGGTCATCAGGCATGCTTTCATTACCCATAATATACCTCAGGATTCACAACAGCCTCAAAACATCTACGCACCCACTTGCTACGGAAAGTCAATTTTTATCAAGGCAAACTAGCTTTTTAGCCAACTGGTGAGAGAGTTTGGGGTGGCAAAGAAACAAATAAGTTACTTACCTGTAACTGTAGTTCTCCAGTATTGGAATCTTTTATAGATTCACATGCTTGAATCATTCCACGTCATCGAGATAGGAGTCACCAGTACCTTAGAAATTAAATCGTCCTAATAGCCTTAAAACAGAGGCCTTAGGCCTTTCGGTTTAGTGACATATCTTAGTCATTATTTAAAAAAAGAATAAACGAATACTTCCCTCTCCGGAGCCAGGTCTTTCGGGAAATACAGGCGGAACGGCGCGCCTTTCTGTGGCTGGGAAAGCAGCCCCGGGTGGCGATCTCTACCCTGCAGCGGCATCAATATGATGGGGGTATTTCGTTACCCAACATAGAAGCATACTACTGGGCGGAACACCTGACTCCTGTAAATGAATGGATACATGCCCCGGCCCTCTACCCTACATATGCACTAGAACACTACACAATGGAAAAACACACTTGTATACACTTCTTATATGGTGGCAAGGGGAAGAACAGACTGCCCCCGGCTACGAGGGTCACCCTGGGGGCCTGGGCTAGTGCGACAAAGGCAATAGGGCGGGATGGTAAGCCGACGAGACAAACGCCCCTTTGGAAGTGTGCCTGGCTGAAAGAGTTGAACAAGCTGAAGGGGTTCTCGGCCTGGGATGCGATAGACATCTCGACGCTGGGAGATATGATGAGGAGGGGGGAGCTACAGTCATTTGCAGCACTAAGACAGAAATATGGACTTAGTCACACACAGTCGTTTCGATACATGCAGCTGCGACATGTTTGGAGGGCAGAGCGGGCACTAACGGAGCCTCTCCCGGAATATGCTCCACTGGAGGGACGCTTGCTGCAGGAGCAGATCACCCATAGGGCGGTGTCCCTCACCTATAGGACCCTAATGAATAATTTGCCCAATAGGCTGGGGAAACTTAGGGAAACCTGGGAGAGAGGTGTAGGGGCCATGGATGAGGTGGACTGGGGGATGGTTTTGATGCACCCTCGGGAAGTGGCAATTAAATCTCGCCTCCAGCTCATACAGTTCAAAGTGCTCCACCGAACATACTTTGATAGAGTCAGGTTGCACAGAATGGGTAGGACGTTGGACCCCTGTTGTCTGAGGTGCGGCTTTGAGAAGGGAGATTTCTTTCATACCATTTGGTCCTGCCCAAACATACAGGTTTTCTGGGGAGAGGTGCTCCGGGAATTGGGAGAAGTTCTGGAAGTGGCTCTGCAGTCCGACCCTAAGCTGGTCCTCCTGGGTATGACGAATGAAGTGGATGTGAGTCGTCCACAATTAATTTTTCTGGTATTAGCCTTGGTGGTGGCCAAGAGGGACGTGGCCAGGAAGTGGGGGGCGCCAGAGTGCCCGCAGCTGGAAGAGTGGCGTAGGGGAATAGACCTGTATATGGCTGCTGAGAGGGTCACGTACAAGGCAAGAGGGTGCCCCAAAAAATTTGGCAAAGTGTGGGGGAAATGGCGCCGGTATCATGGGCTGGATGGAGGTCTTTGATTTGCATGTGGTGGCAAAGGATTTAAGTGTGGAAGGGATATGGACTGTTGATCGTTGCTTTCCCCTATTTGATGGTAGGATCAATACAGAGCTAGTACTACTAGCGTCGAATATGTATGTTAAGGGTCGGAGGATGAAGGAGAGTGGTGGGAGGATTCAGGGACATGCTTGTTTGTGTTTATGCAATGAAAAATAAAAATATTTTTAAAAAAAGAATAAACTTAAAAGTCAACCAAATCAGGCAACACCACCCTGTATAATATTCAAGAGAGAAGCTCTAGTCCCTCAGATTTTCCAACAACTAGTGCGCATACCTAGTACTGTAAGGGGATTGATCATGGTGAGCTTTTCACAGGAGGCGGGTGGGTTGCATGTGAATCTATGAAAGTTCCGACACTGGGGAATTACAGTTAGAGGTAAGTAACTTATTTTCTTACTCCATTATTGGAACTTTCATAGATTCACATCCTTGAATCAGAGTAAAGAGAAGTAATAAGCACATTTTGTTTAAACACAACATATCATTAGTGTAAAAGATAATACAAATACACATATAAACAATATGCAAAATGTGTGTAAGAAGAAAACAGATGGCGGGGAGAAATGGCTGCCCTTTTTTGAAAAAGATGCCTTAGAACCGCTTGTCCTACTGCAGCATTTCGCAGGACTTTAGAATCCAACAGTAATGCTGCGTGAATCTGTGTGCACTCTTCCAGTTAGCCGCTCTGCAGTCATCTGGCAATGACACACTAGCAAGCAACGCCATGGAAATGGACATGGCTCTGATGGATTGAGCACGGACCTTTGAGCTCAAAGGCTGGCCCGCCTTTTGATGGCATAAGAGAATAGTGCTAGATATCCATCTAGAAATGCTCTGCTTTGTGAGAGGGTAACCTTTTCTTGGTGGGCTGTAGACTACAAAGAGCTGATTGGATTTGCAAAAAGATTTAGTTCTGTCCAAATAAAACTTCAAGCACCGTTTAAGTTTCAAAGAGTGAAGTGCACGTTCGGTCGATGTCTGAGAATTTGGAAAAAATTAGTTAAGTATTACCAGCTAATTTAGATGAAAGTTCGAGGGGACTTTAGGAATAAACTTAGGGTTTGGGTGTAGAATAAGAAAACAAGTTACTTACCTGTAACTTCAGTTATCCAGTCTTGGTGTCTTTCATAGATTCACATACCTGAATCATTCCCCGTCGCCGAGGCGGGAGTCCCACGGTATATAAAAAAGCAGTGCCAAAAGTAAATTACAGTAGTAGGCCCTATGAGAAAGGCCTGAGGCCTAGATTGTAGTAGCCTATATACCTCATTATGCTAAAAAGACCAAAGTCTTTGTTCCAACCAATCAGCTCACAGCAACCTCCAAAACGCTCTCTGCAGAGCCAGTTCTCCTCAGATTTTCGTTAGCACAAGTGGGATTGAGTATCCCAAAATTAGAGAACTGACTCTCCGGGGAGGAGAGTGGGGGCATGTGAATCTATGAAAGATACCATACTGGATAACTGAAGTTACAGGTAAGTAACTTGTTTTCTTATCCAGTATTGGGGTATCTTTCATAGATTCACATGCCTGATTCAGAATAGCAAGCAGTATACCAGACAAAAGTCGGTTGCGGATGGTGGGAGACTTATTGCGATACACTCCCATAAATACATGTTTAACAACCAACAATTGCGAAGTAAATACCTTACTAATGAAAAACGTGACTAAATGCCAAAGAGCAGTCATATAATATTAAACAGGAAAAGTAATATCACTACAAAAGAAGGAAGTAATCTGCAATACATGTACATCTTTAACCTTTACAGAAACCTTGAAAAGCATAGACTCAATATAAGATGAATAAAACATTGATTACCTGAATTTGTTCTTATGGAAACAGGTGACTTAAAACGGCTTGACCAACTGCCGCATCATGTTGATTTGCTGATTGCAGGCAGTAATGTCTTGTAAACGTGTGGACATTCTTCCATGTCGCAGCACGGCAGATATTCTCTAGCGTCACTCCTGCAAAGAATGCTGTAGATGCTGCTACAGCTCTGGTAGAGTGTGACCTGACAGTTCTTTGAAATGGCCGGTAGTATTTGACGTGGCAAAAATGGATCGCGAAGGCTATCCACCTGGAAATTGTGGCTTTAGTGACCGCTTTCCCCAGTGTAGCTTGGTCATAAGCCACAAACAACTGATCTGATTTCCTGAAGCTTTTTGTTCTTTGAAGATAAAACTTCAAGAATCGTTTAATGTCCAAAGAATGCAGTGTTCCTTCCGCCGAAATTGGATTTGGGAAGAAAACTCGCAATTTCACTGGTTCGTTTAGATGGAACGGAGAAGGCACTTTGGGTATGAAAGTTGGATTCGTTCGAAGAGTGACATACTCTTGAGAGAAATGTAAGAAAGGTTCCTTTATAGTGAAATCCTGAATTTCTCCCACTATTCTGGCAGAAGTTAGGGCTAAAAGTAAAGTGACCTTCCATGTCAGGTACTTGAGGTCGACTTTATGAATTGGCTCGAACGGGTGCTTCATCAGTTGTGAAAGGACCGTGATGAGTTCCCATACCGGTGGTGAAGGTTTTATCGGAGGATAAGTCCGGAACAGACCTCTCATGAACTGTTTTATCAGCGATGAAGAACATAGTGAGGGAATTGAATATGCTACTTACCAGTATGCATCTGTTCTTGGCATGTAGGGCTGCTAACATTCATATCTTAGCATTAGATCGCCGCCTAGTGTTGGGTCCGGATGATCGCACATTGTTGTCCTGGAAGAGTCTTCGAAGTATCCTGAGATAGGTGGCTCCTCCCCTGGACTACAGTGCGCATGGGCATCGGCTCCATCCCCAGATTGTTTTTCGCCATTGTGGCAGAAGATGGAGTGAAAAGTGTAAAGGATGTCCATGCTAATAAGTGAATACAATAGTATATCTGCAGCTGCGACAGGCACCGGGGAGGAGGGTGGGCGATATGAATGTTAGCAGCCCTACATGCCAAGAACAGATGCATACTGGTAAGTAGCATATTCAGTTCGAGGCATGTGGGCTGCTAAATTCATATCTTAGCATAGAATACATAGCAGTCCCTCCATCAGCGGCGGTTGCCCGTGCCAGCTGCAGAAACCTGAAAGAGTGTCTTGAGAACAGCCTGTCCTACAGCAGCTTGCTGCTTGGAATGTACGTCAACACAGTAGTGTTTTGTAAAAGTATGTGGTGTAACCCACGTGGCTGCTCTGCAAATATCCTCTAAAGGAATGTTCCCTAGGAAAGCCATGGATGCCCCCAGTTTGCGTGTGGAGTGCGCCCTTGGGGGTATCGTTAAAGTGCGCTTGGCCTTTTGATAACATATTTGGATGCACTTAACAATCCACCTGGCTATTCCTGCTTTGGAAATAGGGTTGCCTTTGTGTTGTGGTGCGAAGGCAACAAAAAGTTGTTTTGTCTTCCTAAAGGGTTGTGTCCTGTCTATGTAGTACATCAACGCCCTCCGTACGTCTAACGTATGGAGCATTCTTTCCGCCACCGTTTGTGGGTTTTGGAAGAATGCCGGTAAGTCAATAGTTTGGTTGAGATGAAACTGTGACACCACCTTCGGAAGGAATTTGGGGTTAGTACGTAGCACTACCCTATTTGGATGAATCTGAATGAATGGCTCTTGGATTGTGAGCGCTTGCAGCTCACTAACACGCCGTAGCGACGTGATAGCGATTAGGAAAGCTACTTTCCACGTTAGGAACTGGAGTTCACACGAGTGCAGTGGCTCAAAAGGTGGTCCCATTAGTCTGGTGAGGACCACATTGAGGTTCCACACCGGAGCTGGTGGTGTTCTTGGGGGAATGACTCGTTTCAGACCTTCAAGGAAAGCTTTAATGGCAGGCACTCTGAAGACAGAGAGATGCTGCCTGTTCTGAAGATAAGCCGCTATGGCGGATAGATGTATCCGAATGGAAGTGTATGCTAGATTGCACTTGTAAAGATGCAACAGATAGCAAATGATGTTAGGGATAGATGCATCTAGCGGGTTGATGTCATTGGCTGTACAGTAAATGACAAAACGCTTCCATTTCGCAGCATAGCATGCTCTGGTAGTTGGCTTCCTAGCCTCCTTGATGATGTCCATGCATTCCGGAGGTAGGTTAAGGTATCCAAACTCTAGGACTTCAGGAGCCAGATTGCCAGGTTGAGCTGTTGCGGATCTGGATGCTGAATTTCTCCATGGTTCTGCGTCAAAAGACTGGGCGTGAGGCGCAGTCTTTGATGCGGCACCACTGAGAGTTCGAGGAACGTGGTGTACCATGCTTGGCGCGCCCACGTTGGAGCAACTAGGATGAGAGTCATCGCGTGCTGCCTTAGCTTTCTCGCGACCAGCGGTATCAGAGGGGCTGGTGGAAAAGCGTACGCAAATTTGCCTGACCAGTTCATCCATATCGCATTGCCCTGCGACTGTGGGTGAGGGAACCTGGCGGCAAAGTGTTGGCATTTTGCGTTTTCTTTTGTGGCAAACAGGTCTATCTCCGGATGACCCCACTCCTGGAAGTACGGGTGGAGTACAGATGGGTGTAACTCCCACTCGTGCATTTGATGGCTGTATCTGCTGAGCAGATCCGCCATCTGATTGTCCTTGCCCGGGAGGTGTTCCGCCATGAGGAAAATGTTCCTCTGAATGGCCCACTTCCACATGCCCTGAGCCAGATGAGACAGCTGTGGCGAGTGGGTGCCCCCCTGTTTCTGAATGTAGTACATCGCGGTCATGTTGTCCGTCCGGACTAACACTACCTTGTTGCACAGATGTACAATGAAGGACTTGAGCGCCATGAAGATTGCCATCAGTTCCAGATAGTTGATGTGCATCTTCTGTTGCTGCGTCGTCCATAGTCCCTGCACTGTGTAAGTGAGCAGATGAGCTCCCCATCCCTGGAGAGATGCGTCCGTTGTCAGGATAATTTGTGGCACTGGCTCCTGGAACAGTCGGCCCTTGCAAAGGTTGTGTGGAGTCCACCAATGCAGAGAGTTGTATGCCCGACTGGTAACCAACACTAGGTCTGTCAATTGTCCCTGAGCCTGTGTCCACTGATTTGCTAAGCATTCCTGGAGCGGACGCATATGCAACCGTGCGTGAGGGACTATGAAGATGCAGGAGGCCATCATGCCAATCAACTGCATGAACACTCTCGCTGGAAGTGAGTGTTGTGGTCTGAACTTTTGGATTAGAGACTGCATGCTGTCTATCCTGACTTGGTTTGGCTGAGCCATGGCCGCCAGGGTATTGATCGTCGCACCTAGAAACTGCCGGACATGTGCCGGCTGAAGATGCGACTTTGGGTAGTTCAACGAGAAGCCCAGATCGTGAAGGAGGTGAATGGTAGTTGACATGTCCGCGGCGCACTGTTGTTCCGACTTGGCCTGAACGAGCCAGTCGTCTAGGTAGGGGTAGACATGAATGTTCTGCCTCCTGAGGTGCGCTGCTACTGTCGCCAGACACTTGGTAAACACTCTTGGGGCTGTGGTCACTCCGAAGGGTAGGACTTTGAACTGATAATGCTTGCCTTGGATAGTGAATCTGAGGTATTTCCTGTGGGACGGGTGTAGTGGAATGTGGAAATAAGCATCCTTGAGATCTAAGGTTGCTAAGAAGTCCCCTTGGTTTAACAAGGGAAGAATTTGTTGCAGTGTAAGCATATGGAAGTGTTCTGATAGTATGTACAGGTTGAGGGGACGTAGATCTAGAATGGGTCTGAGAGATCCGTCCTTCTTTGGAATAAGGAAGTACAGGGAATATACCCCTGTGCCTTCCTCTCCCACCGGCACGAGCTCGATTGCGCCTTTTTGCAGCATCACCACTACTTCCTGCTGCAATAAGTGCAAGTGCTCTGCGGACATAGGCCTTTGCCTTGGCGGGATGTTGGGTGGAGTGGATTTCAACTCTAGGCAATAACCATACTGGACTAGTTGTCGCACCCACCTGTCTGTGGTGATGTTTCTCCAGACGGGCAGGAATTGCTGCAGTCTCCCCCCGACAGGTGTTAAGTGGTCGGGGGGCAGCGACAGAGAGTCACTGTTTGCTTGGGGTAGAGGAGCGGGAGCTGTTGTTTCCTCTGCCGCGACCTCTGTTGCTGTTATTTCTGTAACCTCCCTTGTTCTGTTTTGTGAACGAGGATTGTGCTCCACCTCTTGAGAACTGAGATTGTTGACCCATTTGTCCTCTGGTGACTCCACGTGCACCTGAGCGACGAAAATTGCTGCCACGAAACTGTTGTGACTGTAGGGCCCCTATGGACTTAGCAGTTTCTGTGTCTTTTTTTATTTTTTCTAGGGTGGTGTCAACATCTGGACCAAACAGACTATCAGGATTGACCGGCTGATTAAGAATGGTTGTCTGAATATCTGGTTTAAACCCCGAGATGCGGAGCCACGCCTGTCGTCTCAGCATAACGCTAGTGTTGATAGCTCTAGCAGCTGTGTCTGCGGCGTCAAGTGCACACTTGATGGCTGCGTTTGAGATTAGCTTCCCTTCCTCAATAAGCAGTTTGGTGCCTTCTTGGAACTTTGGAGGCAGGTGTTGTATAACCTGTTCTAGGGTGTCGTAATGCGCCCTACCGTAACGTGCTAAGAGTGCTTGTGTATTGGCAATGCGCCAAAAGTTTGCGGCCTGTGCAGCTACTCTTTTGCCCCCTGCCTCTAGCACTTTGGACTCCTTATCCGGGGGAGGAGCTTCACCCGTCGTCTGGGAGTTGGCACGTTTCCTGGCATTGGCGACCACAAGAGAGTCCAGTGGCAACTGTCCCCGAATGTATGCGGGGTCTGCAGGTGCAGGTCTGTACTTCTTTTCAATACGTGGATTGACCACTCGTGCTCTGGTAGGCTCCTTAAATATGTCCCCAGCATGCTTGAGGACTCCTTTAAGCATAGGCAGCGTCTTTACTGTCCTTTCAGAGACTGAAAATGTGTCGAAAAGGAAGTCTTCCTCTATCGGGTTAGCATGCATGTCCACATCATGATTGGCTGCCGCCCTCTCAATTAGTGCATGAAAACCTGCTGAATCCTCAGTTGGGGATGCACGTGCATTAAAAAGCTGCGGGTCCTGCCCCACACTTTGGGTGCCCTGGTCACCAGTGTCATCATATGAATCCGGTTGTGCATCTGGTTCATTGATAGGGAAATTGTATTGTTCGTCCTCATCATACCCCTCACCCGCAGAGTGTTCTGGTGAGGGAGTAGGGCTCCGTCTCGGAGGAGGCTGGATTGGTTCCATGAGGCCTGAAGCGTCAAGGGGCACCCTTTTCTTTTTCAGTGGGATGACATATGAGTCCACTGACTCTGAAGTGATTTTTCTCTTATAGAGGGTCAATTTGCCTGTGTCAGCGTCGATGAAATGCTCTGAATCATCCTCTGATTCGAGTACCCGACGTGGAAGTGGGCCAGCCGTTGAAGAAACCGTCTTCTTTGGTGCCGATTTGGTGGAAAAGGCTTTCGGCGCCTCCTTCGGCGGCAAAATAAAGAGAAGTTTGCCAGAAGGCTTTGCTGGATTGTCCTTTTGCGCCTGCGGCGATGATATCGGAGCCGACGGAGCAGAGGCCTTCTCCCTGATTCTCTGTAGTGATTCGGCGATGAGGGACGTCTCACTCACAGTGGGTTTTGGCGCCGACGAGGATGTCTTGACCTTTCCCTCGGATCCGACGTCTTTGTGGGCCTTGTGCGCTTTCGACGCGGATCCCGCTGTCACCGACCCCGAGTCCTGGGACCGGTGCGCAGACGTGCCAGTCTTCGATCCGTGCGCCTGCGTAGCCTCCGTGGAGCCGGCTTTGGCGTGCTTGGACGGCGGCGCCGCTGTTGACCCGTGCCGACCATCTTTCTTAGAGGACCCCTCCTCTGACGTCGATTTTGATTGTGCAGCAGCGGAATCGACGGATTTCTTCGACTTTTGCGGACCGGAGGTCGACGGAGTCGATGGAGTAGCGGGTACAGTCGTTTTCGCCGGCACGGCAGCCATCTTAGGGACACTCGAGTCCTTAAGTTTCGGTTTCGTTTTCGGGTCGGCCATCTTAGATGTAGTCGATCCCGATGCTTTCGGTTTCGGTTTCGATACAGTCTGCTCAGCAAGTAAGTCCGTGGCCGGGCCAGAAGGCGGGGCTGTGGCTTGCGGCACTGGGTCTTGGGTAAGGCCTACAGGCGATCCCGTGACCCGGTCGGTATCCTCGTAACCTTCGGGGCAGAGCTCGTTCCCTGAGCTATCCGCCGCGGCCCCATAAATCTCTTCGTCGTCTCCTACCTCGTCGACGTATTCAAGGCCTTGGCCCACGACTCCGTCGTCGTCTACCAGATCCGCCTCGACCTCCGTCTCGGGTGGGGAGATTTGAAGATGATGACCCTGGTCCTCTTCTTCCTGGTCGCCGAAGATGTTTTCCGGATCCGGGGCCGCTTGTCTAGCTTCCATGCGCACCGCGCGCCGAAGCTTGAGAGTCTTCTTAGACCGGAACTGTGCACAGGCTTTGCACTTGCCGTCGTCGTGGTCAGGCGAAAGGCATTTGTTACAGACGGGGTGTAGATCGATGTGTGGGTACTTGGACCCACAGAGCGGGCAGTACTTAAACGGGCTCCGCTCCATGGTCAGAAAAGTTTTGCAGTCGTGTCGCGATGAGAAGGCCTCAAAGTCCGAAGAGCGAAAGAAAACTCCGCTTATTCCGGCTCCAAGAGACGGAAGACTCGAGACCGTGCGCAGACAATACCGACGCAAAAAAAGCGAGGCCTTTTGGCCGCTAAAAGTTAGTTTTTCTCGGTTTCGACAGAAAGACGTCGAGACCACATCCGAACCCAATGGCGGAAAAAAACAATCTGGGGATGGAGCCGATGCCCATGCGCACTGTAGTCCAGGGGAGGAGCCACCTATCTCAGGATACTTCGAAGACTCTTCCAGGACAACAATGTGCGATCATCCGGACCCAACACTAGGCGGCGATCTAATGCTAAGATATGAATTTAGCAGCCCACATGCCTCGAACGTCAGCCATCTTCCTGAACCTGGATAGAGCCGCTAAATGGACCTTTACCGAAGAAAAAGAAAGACCAGAACGAGCCAAATGTAATAAATTAAGAAGATTTTTTTCTGCTGGAGCTTCAATAGGGTGTAAAGCATTTGAAGTACACCAGGAGCAGAATCGCCTCCATTTGAGACGATAAGTCTTCAACGTGCTCTGGGCTCGTGCTTTCTTTAAGATGTCCCGGCAATCCTGAGGAATTTGGAGATGTTGAAATTCTAGGAAGTTAGGAGCCATGCGTGCAATCTCAGAGATTGAGGGTCTGGTGAAGTACCTGACCCCCGTTGCATGACAGTAGTGTTGGAGACGGGATAAGTTTAATTGGAGGTTCCAGCAATAGCAACATGAGCTCCTGAAACCAATACTGACGAGGCCATCTGGGAGCAATTAGGAGGAGACGGCAGCTCTCCTGTTTCATTTTGCGCAACACTCGTGGAAATCAACGGGATTGGAGGAAAGGCGTAGGCATAAATCCCTGACCATCGCATGGACAGGGCATTCCCTCTTGATCCCTGTTGAGGGTATCTGCTGGCGTAATACCGGCATTTCTTGTTCTGTTGGGTCGCAAACAAGTCCAACGTTGTCTGGCCCCAAGTCTGAAACACCTTGATCAATTGGGTGTTGTCTAGCTCCCATTCGTGGCAATCCGAAAAGGATCTGCTGAGCTGGTCTGCTAGGGTATTGTGGACGCCTTTGACATGTTCCGCCTTGAGAGTTATGTTGTGAAGTGTCAGCCATTCCCATAACTCCTGAGCCTCCTTTGAGAATGTAGCTGATCTTGTCCCTCCCTGCTTGTTTACATAAAACATGCTGGTGGTATTGTCCGTTCGGACCAGGACTGAAGACCCTGCGAGTCTGGGAAGGAACGCTTGTAGGGATAGAAATATGGCTCTCAACTCCATTGTCTGTACTTCTGGGACCATTTGCCCTGCACTTGCAAGTCCTGGAGATACCCTCCCCAGCCCTCCATGGAAGCATCTGTCGTTAGGACGAAGTCCGGAGGAGTTTGTAAAAGTGTGAGTCCTTGTTTTAGATTGTGTAGTTGCGTCCACCATTGAAGAGCATCTACCATGCGTGGGGTGACTTTGATAATGTCCTTGAAGGAACCTATCGCTTGTTGCCACTGGAGGTGTAGCTCCTCCTGTAGAGGCCACATTTTGAGACGTGCCAGTGGAATGAGATTTATGGCCGAAGAACACATTCCCAGGAGTGAAGCAAACAGGCGAACAGAAAGTGACTTTCATTTTTTACAGTTTTATGGCCAATGTATGTAGACGGACCTGCCTTTCTTGAGACAAGAATGCCTTGCATTGTTTCGTGTCCAGACGAGCCCCTAGGAAAAGTAGAACTCTTTTCGGAAGAGTTTGAAATTTGCTTTCATTCACAGTGAGACCTAGGGATGCAAAGAGATTGTGTTATGTCGTTCTGTACTCTGCACTTTGATGAACCTTTGACTAGCCAGTCGCCCAAGTATGGGAAAACCTGGATCCCTGATGAGTGTAGTGCTGGCGCTACCGTTGCCAGGCACTTCGTAACAATCCTTGGAGCCGACTAGAGGCCAAATGGGAGTACTTTGAACTGATAATGGGCGCCAGCCACAGTGAAACGGAGATACTTTCGATGTTTTGGGTGAATTTGGATGTGAAAGTAAGCGTCTTCCATGTCCAAAGAAGCCATAATATATCCCTCGTTTAGGCAACTTAGAATTTCCGAAAGAGTGACCATGCGGAAACCCTTCTTCTTGAGATATCTGTTGAGATTGCGCAGGTCCAAAATCAGTCGCCATTTCCATGATTTCTTTATTATGAGGAAAAAACGGGAATAGAAGCCTGTCCGCCTCTGATGAGCTGGGAGTTTTTCTATAGCGTTCTTGAGGAGCATTGAGTGAATTTCCTTGAACAATAAGTGAAGACAAGGGGGACCCCTGGGCTGAGTTATTGGTGGTGGTTTGGTGACAAACTCCAGGGTGTGTCCATGTTGAACTAAGTCCAGCACCCACTGATCGGATGTAATCCGCTGCCACAGTTTTTGAAATGCAGATATCTTCGCGCCCACAGGGAGGGAAGGAAATAAGGTTGGCGCCCGGCTGATCTCACTGTTTTCTGTGAGTGTCTCGCCCTTAATTGTTTGTGCGCTTTCGTCCGCCTTGGCGAGAGAAACTAGCTGTTCCGGACTGGCGAGAAGAAGACTGATAATTTTGCCGGTATTGAGGCTGATATTGTCTGCCTTGTTGGTAGTAGCTTCCTCTAGAGGAGGTTCCACGTCCTCTAGCACCTCTAAAAGATCCTCTCTTATACTGTAAAGAACCTAGGAATCTTGCGGTGTCAGTGTCTGTCTTGATTGCTTGGAGAGCCTCTTCGATGTGTATTCCAAATAGAGACTCTCCGTCATAAGCCATTTCCAAGATCTTTAGATGGACCTCGGGCCTAAAGGTGGTAGCCTTTAGCCAGCCCTGTCGTCTGAGAACTGCAGCTCCTGCCAGTTGTCTAAAGTTTGTATTGGCAATATCCAAAGCGCAGTCGATGGTTTCTGCAGCTGCACGTTCCCCCTCCATTAAGATCTTGCGTGCCTCCTGCCTTTTATCTTCTGGAATTAGATTAATCATACCAGCCATCTCGGACCAAATTTGGCGATCATAGCGCCAAAGAATTTGCAGCTCTGATCGAGGCAGCAGCCATAAGGTCCGATAAGGTCCAAACAACGCCCCTCCTTATCTGGTGGTGTAGTGATGGTGGTGGCTGGGTTTTTCTATCTTTGTTGCGCGGCCTGCGAGATAACCGAATCCGGCCGCGGGTGTCCAATGAGGCATGAAGGACTATTGAGAGGAGCGCAATATTTTTCATCAATCCTTGGTAACACGGCCGGCACAGAAGCAGGATTTTATCACTTTGACGCCTTGATATAATCTATAATAGGAATGGCTCTTGACACCTTCCTAGTTTCTTCTTTAAAATCATGAAGAAAACATTCTGTCTGTTACACTGTTACTGGCAGTTTAAATCTAGTTGCAGCTCGCTGCATGAGATTATGGAACCCACCTATGTCTTCAGGTGGTGAGTCTGAAGGTTGTGGAGGTGGTAGGAACGGCATGGGAATAACATAAGTATCCCACGGATCTAACAGAGGATTTTCTGGTAGCTCGCCCTCCTCTACTTCTTCATCCGAAGAAGTATCCGGGGTCCGAGTAGGCAAATCAGGTTGTGGAGGTTCCGTTACCAGAGACCTAGGTGGTGGAATCTCAGGTTGAGGAACCGGAACTGCAGGTTGGGGTGGAGGCACGACCTGCTGTGGCGGAAAACATTGTTTATAGTCTGCCAGCATGGCCTGTAAATCCTGAATAAGGCTCGGTGGCAGATGGCTGGATTCCGAAGGACGAGATCGTCCTTGGTATTCCGTCTGATGAGGCACTACAATGTCCTCCTGATAGTAATGTTCAGAATAGTCATCATCCTCCTCATTATCCTGGCACTTAATGTTCAATTCTGAAGGATGGTGAGCTATCCCAAAAGCTCCCTCATTGTCATCATCCTCAAAATCATCCTCCTCTTCATGAGTATAAGTCTCTAGGAGATGGGAGGGTGTAAGTGGCGAGATATAAGCACCTTCTTGCCGCTGGTACGATATTAATTGAAAGGTTTTAGAAGAAGGCGCCGTAGAAAAAGCCTGTAGAGTGGTTGGAGGCTTTGCTGAAGCAACAGCTATTGGTCTTGCTGGAGGCGCCGACGATAGGACCACCGTCGATGGACTCTACGTCGACGGGACCACCGTCGACGGACTGCAATTCAACGGGCCTTCCCCCATGACCCTAATAGGGCTTTTCCCACTGGAGGAAGATGCTGTTGTGTGAGTTGAGCCAATTTCCACAAGTAGCAGGATATTATTAGTCTGCTTACGGTGTCCGCTATGATGTTCTGGTTTCCTGGTACATAGTCTTCTGTTAGTGATACCTTGTAATGTATTGTCCTTTTCCAGAAAAGTTGAGCTTCCTGGAATAGAAGGCAGGATAGTGTACCTCCCTGTTTATGTAGTGCATTGTCTGAGTGTTCCGAAACCTAGGCAGGGAGGCTTGCAGAGCAGGAAATACCGCTCTTAATTCGAGAAGGTTGATCTGAAGGCTCCGCTGGGATAAGGGCCTTTTGACGCTTACCTAGAGCTCCTGGATGTAAGCTCCCAAGCCGTCCAATGAAGCACCTGTTATCACTAAAGGAGAGGCTTGAGGTAAGAATGGTAGGCCCAGTGACAGATGTTGAGGTTGCGTCCACCATATGAGTGATGAAATCATGGGTGGAGTGACCTGAATTGTGTTATTGAATGTTCCCGTAGCTTGCGCCCAAAGGATGTCTAGTGCTTCCTGAAGTGGGTGCATGTATAGGCGACAGATTGGAATAAGATGAATACAAGAGAACATCATGCCCAGGAGAGATTAGCAAAGGCATAAGAAAAGTGACATTTCTTGTACGAGTCTTGCCAAAGCCATATGCTTCAGTTGTCTCTCAAAATGAGGGGTATGCTTTGTTTAAAGTGGTATCCAGTATGGATCTTAAGGAAGATAGTTGCCGTGAAGGATGAAGGACTGATCTGTCAGGGTTTTGAGTCAGAGCCAGCTGGATAAAGAGGTGTGTACAGGCACTGGTGGACGTTTTTGCAGCCTTGCACGTGGGAGCTATGGAAAATTGTGGGTGTTTCTGTTGTCTGAGGAATGCTGCAATCGGTGCCAGGCACTCTGTAAAAATGCAGGGCAATACTCTGAACCGATAGTAGCTGCCAGCTACCATGAACCAGAAAAATGTCTTGTGTCTCCAATGTAAGTGTATATGAAAATATGTATTCTGGAATTCCAGGGACAACATGTAATCGTTTTAGTTGAGAAGACGTCATATCTGGGATGGTAACAATGCAGAATGATTATTTTTTGAGGCATTTGTTGAGTCTCATGTCCAGAATTGATTTCCACTGCCTCGACTTCTTGCGAATCAAGATGAAACCGGAGCAGAAACCATTTCCTCTTCCTTTTTTAGCACAGTAATAAACTCCAACTTTAGAAGGAAATGGTGTTTGAGTGACAGGTGGCGGAGGTGTTAGTATGAATTCTAAAGAGTGTCCGAATTGAATTAGGTCTAAGATTCATCTGTCTGTGGTGAATAGTTTTCAGTTTTGCGGATTTGAAATTTTCGCCATAGTCAGAATGGGAAAGGAAGTAGCCGGCAGTTGGAGGAAGTCATTGCCAACGGCTGGATTCTTTGCCCTCCCGTCCAGTTTACCCTCTGAAGGAGGACTTGTTGTAGGCAGCAATTGGTGGTTGGCGAGGATATTGGGGCCGAAATTGCTGGTTAGAGGAAGTGTATGTGCGATAGCGATACGGTTAGTATCTCCCTCTATAAGATGGATGTCCCCTTCCTCGAGCACCACGAAAAGTCATTTTCTTATGTTGTAAAGACCCCAAGGACTTGGGGGTATCTGTGTCTAACTTTGTTTGGAGTGCTTCATCCACGTGCTTTCCAAACAAATTTTCCCTATCGTAAAATAAGTCCAGAATTTTGGACTGAATCTCTGGCGTGAATGAAGCCTGTTTGAGCCAACCCGGACGCCGCAAAACTGCTGCCCTAGTCCGCTGTATGAACCCGCAAAAGCAATAGCTATCGTACAGTCTATAATCTCGGAGGCTGAGCCCTCTCCTTCAAGCAATACTTTCTTTGCCTTCTCTTTGACATCTTTAGGAAGTTTGTGGAGATATGCATCAATATCTGACCACATTTGGCTATTATATCGGCCTAATAATGCCAGGGAGTTTGATGCTCTGACTGGCAGTGTAGATATTGTCGAGAAACGTTTGCCAATATTATTGAGCCTCCTACTCTTCAAGTGCTAAAAGAGGTGCGGAAGGATTCTTAGATCCTCGCTGCGTCGCTTGCGAAAAACTGAGTCTGGTTTTCGATGAACCGCGAGACAGGCAGGTGCGTCCTCTTGGGCCTTGTATTAATTGTCTAGCTTTGCATAATCTGTAAACCTTGGCCCCAAATATAATCTATGATGGTGACTGGTTTCCTAACAGGCTCTTTAAAATCATAAAGAAGCCAGTTCTGTTGATGCACATGCATTAGTAATTTAAAACGTTAGGGCAGACCTGGATTCAGAATTAAATGGCTCTAAAACCTATACCATGACCTATGGGACCAAACCTAAAGAGGGACATAATCTGAGCTAATAACCCACCTTATGCTATCTGGGGACACTTTTTGACAATAAGGACTCCTGGTCCATGATGGTAACCAGCAGATGTGCGCAAATGAGAAATCCATTAATGGGATCCAGGTTTACAAAAAAAAATGGGATTTAAAGCAATAATCGAACTTCTTACCATACATGCAAGTAAGTCAGTGGCATCATATGGTGCAGGAGTCTGGGGAATGGCCAATATACAAAGCATCCAAAGAGTTAAGGTTTCATTTCTTAAGTGCACCCCCCCCCTTCCTTGAACTATGTAGTTCACGCCAAACTGGGAACCCGTATATGAACCAGCATATCTCCGACAAACTGAAGATAGCCCCTATATTGCCAGGTCATTTATTTATTTATTTCTATAACACCTGAATCGACCCCCGGAGGGGTATCTCTGCACTTTGGACGGGCAGCTTGGATGTAGAGCAACTACAGCTGGATCAGAAACAGAAAAGAGTAGTCTTAAGCAGCTTCCTGAATTGCAAATGGTCAGGGCATTGTCTCAAGAGTCAGGGGAGGTTGTTCCAATAGCGGGGGACTAGATGAGAACGGGCCCTTCCCCCTAATCTAGCCTTCCTAATTCGAGGAACCACAAGATGATGTTTGGAGCCCGAGCAGAGGGATCTGGAAGGTAGGTATGGTGTAAATTTCTCTGAGAGGTAGGTGGGACCAAGATTAGACAACGCCTTATGGATGGTGTTGCAAACTTTGAATCACACCCGTTGGCGAATAGGAAGCCAATGAAGTTGCAAGAGAAGAGGGCGGGAGGCAGTCCTAGAGGGGGCATTAAGGACCAATCGCGCCGCCGTATTCTGGACTACCTATAGTCTGCTGAGCAAGGCCTCATTGGTGGAGATCAGCAGACCGTTGCAGTAGTCCAGACGGCTTAATACAAGTTCCTGAGTCAGAGTTTTCCGAGTTGAATCGGGAAGCAGAGGAAAGACTCGGCAGAGCAGGCCCAAATTATGGAAACAGGAGCCAGCTGTCTGGGGAGCATGCTCCTTCAGAGTAAGGGCTTGATCCAGACGGATGCCTAAGTTCTTAACAGTGGATCTGGGGGCAGGAGGGGCACCCAAATCAACCGGCCACCATTCAGGCGTCCATAGTGAAGGGGCCTCTCCGAAAAGCAGAATCTCAGTTTTCCCAATATTACACTGGAGGAAATTACTCTTCATCCAGTGTGAGATGGCTCTCATACCAGAAGAGAAGGCCGACTGTACAGATGGATTAAGTTTGTCAAATGGAAAGAGCAGCAGTGTATCGTCGGCGTAGGATATGGGGGGTGAACCCATACGTCCTCAGGAGATTGGCCAAGGGTGCAACATAGATGTTAAACAATGTAGGGCTCAAACATGAGGGGGAACTCCCTTGGACAATTCCATAGGTGCCAAACGATACAGGCATAAGTTGACGATCTGGGAGCGAGCAGATAGAAAACTCGTCATCCACTGTAAGGCAGAGTTTCTTAGTTCAATCTCCTTTTGTCTTCTGAGCAATATCCGATGTGAAACCGTGTCAAACGCGGCAGATAGGTCCAATGGCACCAATATCGTGGAATGGCCCTTATCTAGGGTCATCCTGATGTTATACATGACCGCTAGCAGAGCTGATTTGGTGCTGTATTTGGGCCTAAGCTGAACTGGGAATAATCTTAACAACCAATGAGTTTGACATGGTTGGAGAGATGTCTGTTAATATGTTTTTCCAATAGTGTGCTCAGAAAGGGAAGAAGCGAAATGGGGCAGAAATTGGAAGAATCCATCAAAGGGACTTTGGTGTTTTTACGGATAGGCTTAATCTGTGGCCCTCTCTCAGAGAGAGATTGAGGAGAGATTTAATAGAAGGGGACAACTGATTGGCCAGGGAAGTGACAACTTAGGCCGGGATAAGGTCGAGGGGGAGACCCTGATTTTACCTTATGGATCAGTGATTCCATATCTGCCAATGTCAGTGGAGGGAAGCACTCTAGCAACTGAGAGGTTAGGTTGCCTGTTCTTGTTGATCAAATGCCATTTGGACCGGAGACTAGCTTCCTGACGGGACAATTTTTTCATAGATGGGCTCTATTTTCTGCGAAAAGTATAGTGCAATATCATTGCATAGCAATTGCGTGGGTGCCTTGGGGTTGAAAAAGGACTGGAGGATGTGATGTAGAGTTTTGGGTTGCGCTACCAGCCTGGGCTAATTGCGATGCAATGTGGGTTTTACACGTAGTTTTTATATTTTAATGGTAGCTGGACAGGGTGTGAGAACCTGATTTTTACCATTCTCATCATGAGTAGTGCTCCAGCTTCTCTTGTGTTTCCTACAGAGTTGTTTCTGTGCTCGCAGCAGAGGCGAGAACCAGGCAGCCTGTGGGCGTTTGGAATGACTTGGGAGTGATTTCAGTGGTGCAAGATGGTCAATAGCCATGGAAACAGAGGAATTATATTTGGCCAAGGCTTCCTCTATATTGTCAGATGCAATATTCCAAGGCATTGAAAAGGAGGCTTGAAAGCTCTCCGGGGTGACTTTCTGCCACTACCTGCGAGTGTGGCATGTAACAGGGATGGATCTCTTCAACTCCGTGGGCACTGGATGAAAAGTTTGATTAACGAATGGTCAGACCAAGTTAGTTGTCGGGATGGTTCACACTGAACCTTGAGGGAGTTGAAAAAACGATGTCTAGTGTGTGGCCAGCTATATGAGTAGAGCCTTCATTGAGCTTGGATAAGCCCAAGAGGGATAGATATGAGAAGCGACACTGGGGGGTGGGAGACAATTGGGCACCTTGTGAGTGTGTCGTCCCAGCAGGTTTGCCCTGATACCGACAAGCTCAGCAAGAAAAGGGGCCTTCAAGGGCTGGCCAGGTCTCAGTCCTGCACAGGGGAGGGGTTTGTCCTTAAATCCAAAAACTCCTGTCTAGAATAGGACCAGCAAGGAGTAGGGCCCGGTTTACAGATACATTGACCAGGGTCCCTGGCTACTGGCGACGTCCAGGCGCGGACGGGTGCAAACTGGCTTGCCTTTGGTGCGTCTGCTGCACGTGGTCTGGAGCATCCGTTAAGTAGGGGTGGGCAGCTGAAACGCCAACCACCTCCCTCGAAAACCGGATGCGAGTCAAACTCCCTCCACAACAAACGAGCTAGTCTCGTGGTGGACCAGGGAGAAGTGACTTTGAGCAAAGTTGTGCAGGTAAGCAGCCGTCTAACCACCAAAATATACACTTTATACAGAATAAAAGTTATTTTTAAACGATTACTGTAGAAATTGCAAGAGGCGTCTAGAGTTGGCGGGGTGCAGCTTCTAACCCAGCGGGAGTCATTCAATTTGGTCACGTGAAGACATGGGATTGAATAAACTAATACTTAGCAATGTAATTAATTTAGATCATGCAATGGAAATCCCTTGCCTGAGATATGTTAAATCCACATGCGAGGAGATTGGCTTACCGAAATCTTTTACCAACCCTGAGACCAGTAGGTTATTAGATAAAGAACAGATGAAACAGAGTTCAGAACAATGCAATATTAAGGAGAGGGTCGGTCGAGGGTACAAAACCATCCTTAATTGCCTACAACAGAATGACTCCACAGGAGTATTTGACCTTGGTATGAAATGACCAGCAAAAGTTTATTCTGACGCGATTCAGGGCAAATATGTTACCGCTGATGGCAAGATTCCCAACTAACTGCCATTCTTTGTCCAAGTTAGCAATGTGCCCATGCAATAGGGTGTCACCCATAACTAATGTGCACACTATATTCATTTGTAAATGTTACGAAGTCGCGAGGAAGAGATATATTTTACCTGTATTTAAACACTTAATTTTAGACAATGCAGGCCAGCACTCTTATTTTTGCATCAATTACATACCCCAAATGTATTTTGTACTATGTCTTCTTACATATGGCAGGTGCTAAAAATAAGGAAAAGTATATGGGGTATCCCCCATAGGATAATTTCTGCTTTTTTAAAGAGTCACCTGAGGGGATGAAATTGGCAATTTGTTTTAAATGTCAACTTTCTCGAATGTTAATAATTGCACTGTATATATGAAGAGAAATTTTAGCATTTTAAGCTTTTTATCTATTTTGTAGTACATTTGTATGATACTGCTAGTATTGAATAAAGTCACTGATTGATTGATTGCTGCACATTTGATGAACTGCTTTGTTTTCCTAATGCTTTTTGTTTCTTGTAATACAGGACTTACCTTCTTACGTACAGTGTGTGCAAGGCCCTTTTCGCCTGTGTTTTTTGGATCTTGGAAAAAGTCTAGCAGCTGCCATGCTCGATTAACACGAAAGTGTGAGATGACCTGTTGCACTCAAACGCAAACAGAAATTAAACAAATGCAATGCTTGCACTTTAAATGTTGTCTTTCTTCAATCTATACTATCCAACATAGTACTGACTCTAAATGCAGGCTTTAAATGAAAGTCAAATACACATTGACCTACATTTAAAACATGCATTTGGTTTAGTAGCACTTTTCAATGTGACTTTGCCTTGACTCAGCAATCTTACGAGATCACCTGCAGTGATTCGTGACAACCTTACTTTGCATAACAGCTTACAGATTATTTTATTTTCAAATGTAGCCTCCAGCTAAATTTATTTCACGGGAACACAGTAAGGTCTAAATCTAAATAGCCAAGTTGGAGGAATGCCTGCCTTTCTTCTACACATCACTTCAAAAAGGGAATGGCCTGTAGAGGGACGATTTGTACTGAAAGACCACCAAAAATTCTTGCACAGTTTCCATTACATCATGTTTCATTCATACATCTACCTGCAGGTTTCTCATCTGCAAAACAATCCCAGGCGTAACACTGTACCTGGAAAACTGTAAAGCTCTCATGACGCCGGTAGAGGGCACTTGGACTCGAACAACAATAGAACTGTTGTCAGGCGGCACCCCCAAAGCCATATATCACCTGCCCCGGCGTGACGTCAGTTTCAATCAATCAATCAGAATTTATTAAGCATGGCTAATCACTCAATTGGATATCCAGGCTTATTCGACCGGCAAGGTCATGAGGACCATTCAGAATTCAGGAAGGGAGGATGATTTCCATCCCTTTTCTCCACAAGCCTTCAAGACAAGAGGACAGATTGACATTGATCTTGTAGTGCAGTACTAACACTACAGATTGAGATCTTAATAACTTTCCCTGTAACTGTCCCTCAAACAGGGAGGCGGGCGGGTCAGTGCAGAATCTACAGGTAGACTATCCACCAGAAAGTCAGTTACCGTAGGCAAGTACATTTTTGTTCTGATGGATTCTACCTGCAAATTACGTACCTGTTGAACAGATTTCAAAGCAATACTCTGCCCAAGAAGAGGGTTGATAGACGGTTAGACATGGACATCTGGCAAAACAGACCTACCAAGAAGGACACCGCTGGCAAGAGCAGATGTGGTGGTTCCTTCTTGACCACGTCATAGCAGGTCTTAAAGTAGAGAATAATGCATCTTGAAAGTGCTCCTTTGCACAGCTTTACACTTCCATGTACCACAGTATCCGTTGACGAGCTGAACTGATCATCCAATCAAATGTCTTTAGATAGGGATGAAATGGCCGCAGTGAGGGAGGGGTGGGGGGGAGGGGGAGGTTGACTGTTTTACTAAGGTGGAAGGGGAGTTACCACATTAAGGAGGAAAGCAGCCCTGGTTCTCAACATCAATTTGTCAGCATGAAAGGAGAACAACTAAGGGCTTGTAGCTCAGTGACTGTTCTAGCAGAAGTAACTGTGAATAGAAATACTGTTTTGAACTTCAACATTGCTTACAGACAACTGTGTAAAGGCTCAAATCGAATCTCCATCAGAATTGTACAAACTAAATTTAAGTCCCACGGGGCAACAACAAAGGGAGATGGAGGGTAGATATTTGTCCAGGGGATTTGAAGATGGCTGTTCCGGCAGACAGCAAAAATAAGACTAATCTGATGAGTACCTTTTTACAGTGCCAACTGCATAGCCCCTCTGCGCTGGAGTGCATATTGCAAACCTGGAGACAATTTGGCCAGCAAGGTCAACACCTGCACACTGAGACAAAAAAGTGTTTCCATCAGCCTGAGTAAGGAGACTTAGTGCAAGGGCAATGTGCTGAAAGGATGACATCCATCATCTCTGGTGCAAGTTGAAAGAAACTCAGCTGTGCCCACTCAATCTGCAAGCATGTAGGTGGGGATCTTGGAGACAGGGGTGCAGAAGGATTAGTTACTTACCTGTAATCCTAGTTCTCATCCAGGGGTATACTCAAAGTCATAAGCTATGAATAATCCCCGCCCATGTGCGGGATCCCGGAGCATATAGAAAATACTTATAAATATATATGTATAAATATGTGAAAGGAAAATGCTACTTACCAGTATGCATTAGTTCTTGGCATGTAGGGCTGCTGACATTCATATCTTAGCATAGATCGCCGCCTAGTGTTGGGTCCGGATGTTTGCACCTTGTTGTCCTGGAAGAGTCTTCGAAGTATCACGAGATAGGTGACTCCTCCCCCGGACTACAGTGCGCATGGGCATTCTCTCCATCATCAGATTGTTTTTCGCCATTGTGGCAAAGATGGTAAGTAGCATTTTCCGTTCGAGGCATGTGGGCTGCTGAATTCATATCTTAGCATAGACTGTATAGCAGTATCTCCTCTAGCGGTGGTCACCTGCCCCAGCTGCAGCAGTTTGAAAAAGAGTTTTAAGGACAGCCTGGCCTACAGCAGCTTGCTGCTTTGTTTGCACATCGACACAGTAGTGTTTAGTGAAAGTGTGTATGGTAGACCATGTAGCTGCCCTACATATGTCTTCTAGGGGAATATTTCCTAGGAAAGCCACATGGATGCCCCCATTTTACGCGTAGAGTGTGCTTTGGGGGGAATTGTTAAAGTGCGCTTAGCTTTCTGATAGCATATTTGAATGCATTTAACTATCCATCTGGCTATTCCTGATTTTGAAATGGGATTACCTTTATGTTGTGGAGAAAAAGCCACAAACAGTTGCTTTGTTTTCCTGAATGATTTAGTCCTGTCAACATAATATAGCAGAGCTCTTCTTACATCTAGTGTGTGTAGGGCTCTTTCAGCCACTGACTGCGGGTTTTGGAATAAAACTGGTAATTCTATTGACTGATTGATATTGAAAGTGGATATAACCTTTGGCATGAACTTAGGGTTTGTCCGAAGTACTACCTTATTTGCATGTATTTGCATGAAAGGTTCTTGAATGGTTAGTGCCTGTAGCTCACTCACTCGCCTGAGGGAGGTAATGGCAATCAAGAATGCCACCTTCCATGTTAAGAATTGTAATTCACATGAATGTAGTGGTTCGAAGGGAGGTCCACAAGTCTGGTAAGTAATATGTTTAAGTTCCAGACTGGTGAAGGAGGGTGCTTTGGAGAGATTATCCTTTTAAGTCCTTCCATAAAAGCTTTGATTGGGGGTACTTTAAACAGGGACACGTGTTGTCTGTTTTGGAGATATGCTGCTACAGCAGCAAGGTATAGCCTTATGGATGAGTATGCCAGATTGCATCTTTGAAGATGTAACAAGTAACAGATTATGTTTTGGATGGAAGCATCCAATGGATTGATTTGGTTATTCATATAAATTACAAATCTTTTCCATTTAGCTGCATAGCATGCTCTAGTAGTTGGGCGCCTTGCCTCCTTGATAATGTTCATGCAATCAGGAGGCAAGTTAAGGTATCCGAACTCTAAGACTTCAGGAGCCAGATCGCTAGGTTCATCTGATTGGGATCTGGGTGCCTGATTTCTCCATGGTTCTGAGTTAAAAGATGTGGCGAGAGGAGCAAATCTTTGATGGGGAACTACTGAAAGTTCTAGGAGCGTTGTGTACCATGGCTGTCTTGCCCATGTGGGAGCAACCAGGATCATTGTGAGTGACTGTTAATGTAGTTTGCGTGCCACCAGCGGAATCAGTGGGGCTTGTGGAAAAGCGTACGCAAATCTGCCTGACCAGTTCATCCATATCGCATTGCCTTGTGACAACGGGTGTGGGAACCTGGTGGCAAAGTACTGGCATTTTGAGTTTTCTTTTGTGGCAAACAGATCTATCTCTGGATGCCTCCATTCTTGGAAGAATAGTTGGAGAACTTGAGGGTGAATCTCCCATTCGTGTAGCTGTTGGGTGTGTCTGCTTAACAGATCTGCTATTTGATTGTCTTTCCCTGGCAGGTGTTCCGCGAGGAGAATTTTTTTTTTAGGAATTGCCCATTTCCATATGCTCTGTGCTAGGTGAGACAGCTGTGGAGAGTGTGTCCCTCCTTGTTTCTGGATGTAGTACATGGCTGTCATGTTGTCCGTCCGGATTAACACAGCCTTGTTGTACAAGTATTTCTGGAATGCTTTCAGTGCTAGAAATACTGCTAGCAACTCTAAGTGGTTGATATGCAGTGTCTTTTGCTTGATTGTCCAGAGCCCTTGGACTGTGTATTGATGTAGGTGGGCTCCCCAACCGGTCAGTGATGCGTCCGCTGTCAATACTACTTGTGGAACTGGCTCTTGGAACAGTTGCCCTTTGGAAAGGTTTTGTGGATTCCACCACTGCAGAGAGTTGTAAGTGTGACTGTCTACCAACACTAGGTCTTTTAGTTGTCCTGGAGCCTGGTTCCATTGCCGTGCTAGGCATTCTTGCAATGGACGCATTTGAAGTCGGGCATGAGGAACAATGAATATGCAGGAGGCCATCATGCCTATGAGCTGCATGAACACTCGAGCTGGCAGAGAGTGCTGTGGCTGAAACTTTTGAATGAGAGTTTGTATGCTGGCTATCCTGGCTGGGTTTGGATATGCCTTTGCCACTGAGGTATTTATTGTAGCTCCCAGATATTGTTGGATGTGGGGGGGATGTAGGTGTGACTTTAGGTAATTTATGGGAAAAACCCAGACTGTGCAACAGCTAGATTGTCTGAGACGTGTGGCTTGCACACTGTGCGTATGACTTGGCCTTGATGAGCCAATCGTCTTGGTATGAAAACATGTGGATGTGTTGCCTTCTGAGGTGTGCTGCCACTACTGCTAGGCATTTTGTGAACACCCTTGGTGCTGTAGTTACCCCGAAGGGGAGCACTTTGAATTGGTAATGTTGACCTTCTATTGTGAACCTGAGATATTTCCTGTGAGCTGGATGCATAGGTATGTGAAAATATGCATCTTAGAGGTCTAATGTAGCAAGGAAGTCGCCTTGCTGTAGTAACGGAAGGACTTGTTGTAGAGTGACCATATGGAAATGCTCTCAGAGTATGTATTGGTTCAGAGGTCTGAGGTCTAGTATGGGTCGGAGGGATCCATCCTTTTTGGGAATTAGGAAGTATAGAGAATATACTCCTGTTCCTTGGTGGTGAAAAGGGACTGGCTCTATGGCTCCCTTTTGTAGCATGGATGTGACCTCTTGTAGTAACAGTGTGATGTGTTCTTTGGACATAGGACGGTGTTTAGGTGGTATGTTGGGTGGAGTAGAAGTGAGTTCCAGGCAATAACCATACTGGATAATTTGTCTCACTCACCTATCTGTGGTAATGTTGTTCCCGACTGGTAGGAACTGTTGTAGTCTGCCTCCGACCGGTGTTAAGTGGTCTGGAGAGAGTGTGAGAAAGTCACTGTTTGGGGGCGGCTGAGGCTCTGGTGTTGTTGTCTCCACGTCCTCTGCCCTTGTTAATATTGCCTCTATAACCCCTTCTGTTTGAGCCTTTATTAAAGGTACTCAGGGTGTTACTTTTGAATGTTGAAGAAGTATGTGATGTGTTGCCTCTCCCTGAGCCTCTGAAGGAGGAGCGACAAAAGGAACTTCTGGATTGTTGAAACTGAAGTGCGCCCATAGACTTAGCAGTTTCAGTATTTTTTTCATTTTTTCCAAGATGGTATCTACTGCAGGGCCAAACAGGAAATCTTGGTTAACTGGTTGGTTGAGGATGGTGGATTGCACTTTCTCAACGTGGTTTCGGAGTCGATGGTTTTGGCTTGGTCACTTGTTTGTGGTGAGTCTTTGGCTCGAGGGCCTTTGGCTGTGGAACTTTTTTCGGCTCGACTGTTGTTTTCAGGTCGGCGACCTTTTTTGGTTCGACGACTTGTTTTTTCGACGTGTTTAGCCAGTTGTATTGCCTTTTTTGGTTCAGCGACCTTCTTTGATTCGACAACCTCTTTTGGTTCGGCGACCTTCTTTGGTTCGACGACCTTTTTCAGATCGACCAGATTCTTCGGTTCAATAACTTTCGATGGTTGAGCGTGTCTTTTGTGCTCGACTACCTTTTTCGGCTCGATGTTTTGTGTCGAGTCGACGGCTTTGTTTGGGTCGACAGGCTTTTTAGTGTGATCCTGTTTTTGTGGATCGACACTTTTTTTGGGCTTGACGGCCTTTTTCGAGTCGAATGTTTTTGGATTGACGACCCTCTTTGGTTGGAGGCCCTTTTTTGGCTCGATGGCTTTCGGCTCGACAACCGTGTTCGGTTCAATGACCTTTTTGGGAAGAGTGTTGCTCGCTCCCGGGGTATCAGAAGGCTTGGGTTTGTGCTTCGGAGCAGAGCCGGAAGGCGGGGTCTCTGTAGGAGTTTGTCGATCTCGGCTAAGGCCTTTAGGCGATGCTTCGACCGGAGCCTTGTGTTTGGGTGTAAGCGGGGTTGGGGGCTCGGTACTCACTTTTTGCCCTGGCGTGATCTGGTCATCGGAGTCCGACTGGTCCTCTACAGTGACCATTTCAAGGTCGGAGTCCGCCGCTTCTGGGAGGTCGTGTTCATCATCGAAAATGTTCTCCGGTTCTGGTGCCTGCCGCTGCATCTCTTGCCGAGCGGCCCGTCGGTTCCGGATAGTTTTCTTTGATCGGAACTGAGCACACAACGGACAATTATCTTCGTTGTGCTCGGGAGATAAGTACTTGTTGCATACTGTGTGTTTTGTCAGTATGTGGGAATTTGGAGTGTCATTGTGGGCACCTCTTAAACAGGCTCCTTTCCATCGACAGCAGGCCCACGTGGCGTCGAAAAGGTTCAACGGCCCGCGTCGACGACCGGATCGAGATGGAAAGATTGATCGAGTCAAGGGGTACCAAACGAGAACAATACCGTCGAGGTAGAAGGCCTTGAGGCCTTAGAAAGTTGCAAAGTTTCGTTTCCGAAGTTGGAGTATAGGAATAGCATCCAAACCCAATGGCGGAAAAAAACAATCTGATGATGGAGAGAATACCCATGCGCACTGTAGTCCAGGGGAGGAGTCACCTATCTCGTGATACTTCGAAGACTCTTCCAGGACAACAAGGTGCAAACATCCGGACCCAACACTAGGCGGCGATCTATGCTAAGATATGAATTCAGCAGCCCACATACCTCGAACACCTATTTGCAGCCTACAACATTTCCAAACTGGCAAATCTTCTGCAAAATTACATGAATTAGCATACACACATTAGTACTCTTCCATCCCCTAAGGAAGAAAGAGAGCAGTAAACATTTGCACACAACAATGCTTTATTGCCATAGGAAAACCTGTAATTGCAGGCATTTGCCAGTAGGCTGCAGTAGAGTATAAAGAAACAAAGAAAGACTGACACCTTGCCTTTAAGGCATTAGAGTAGGGGTACCGTACCTTTAAGACCTGAAGGCGACCCCCTGCTCCCATGATGCACCACAGGTGGCAGTTGGGTCAGTTCTTTTTGGAGGTGCATGACACCCGAGTAAATCCATAGAAACTTTTCATACCTTTATGATTATGCTCGTCCGGGGAGGTGGGCGGGAGCTTGTGACTTTGATGAGTATACCCCTGGATGAGAACTAGGATTACAGGTAAGTAACTAATCCTTCTCATCCAGGGGATACTCATCAATAGTCATAATCTATGAATAGATTATCAAGCTCATACCCAAAGTCTCGCGGACGAGCAAACTAGTATTCATAGAGACATAAATAAACTTCACATTTTACATACAACTATGCAAATACATTTCTCAAAGAGGCCTGTCCCACTTGGGCATCGGCCTGTGTATCTGATTCTAGGCAATAATGGCGGGTAAAGGTATGCACCGACTGCCATGTAGCTGCCTTGCAAATTTCAGAAATTGGAACATTACGAAGGAGAGCCGTAGTAGAAGCTTTCCCTCTAGCGGAGTGTGCATGAGGTCTACCCTGTAAAGCCTTGTTAGCTAATTGATAAGACAGAGCTGCACAGGAAACTATCCAGCGTGAGATGGATCTTTTCGAGGCTGACAGACCAGTATTAGTGGTTCCATAATTAACAAAAAGCCGGTCAGACTTCCTAAGTGGAAGGGTTTAAGCCAGGTAAAACTTCAGAACCCTCCAGAGATCTAGAGAGTGTAAAGACCTCTCCGGAGGAGTGGTAGATTGAGGAAAGAAGGTAGGCAGGGTGATAGACTGGTTGATATGAAAGTCTGAGACTACCTTAGGCAGAAAAAGTGGGTGTGTCCTCAGTACCACCCTGTTGGCATGAAACACTGTGTAAGGTTCCTTACAACACAGGGCCTCGTTTTCGCTTACCCTACGGGCAGAGGTAATCCCCACTAAAAAAGCGGCCTTCCAGGTCAAGTGCTGCAAAAAAGCCTTGTGTATAGGCTTGAATGGAGCACTCATCAGCTTAGTAAGTACGATGTTAAGCTCCCAGGGAGGGGAGGGGGGACCTCAGTCTTGGAAACACTTTCTTAAGCCCCTCTAAGAAATCTTTAACCACAGGCATAAATAAGAATGATTGTGAGAAGTTGGCCTGATATGCAGTGCTCACTATTCTAGTGATTACTATGTATCAGTCCAAACAACCCTTATTGATGATTGGTTGTAAGTCAACCTTATAGACCAGCTATCCTAGTAGCATGGATACGAGCAGTCTAAGGCTAAGACTCTAGAGGGCGTGTTAAGCCAGCTGTTTTACCATCACATTACCCCTTGAACACCAAGTGAAAGGACACCACACAAGTTGTTATGAAAATAAACTTATATTTATTTATAACAAGTCTACCCTGAACTCTTTATGAGTCAGGGAGCTAAGCACACAACAAAACTCTTAAGAAAATACTTTAAGTCGCACAATTTACACAAATGCCCGAGGGGCACGAAAAACCATATACTCAGTAAGTGGAATGCGAACTTGCTAGAAGGTAAGTAATACTTTTCTAGGCTTAGGAATCGCTAGGCCTACAATTCTAAACACTGGGATTAGATGCAGGAGGCCTGTGGACGTCGTGTGCAGAGTGGGAACTCTCACGCGTAAGGCGGAAAAAAGTCTATGGAGGCTAGCAGTTGCAAAGTTACTGTTCTCGGGCGAACCCGACTAGGTGGGTCGAAAACAAGAGTGGATCCGAACACTTAGGGTGTTGGACTATGCTGGAGCACCGGAGTACTCAGGTTACCTAGCCCAGGGGCTGCGGCTGCATAGGGTTGAAGTTGCGTCGGAAACCCTCGTTGAAGATCCAGGAGCCTGAAGAAAGAGTTGCTGGCAGGCGGCCAGTGAAGAAAGTTCGGAGTGATCCAAGCCTGGATCAGGGAAGAAGAAACCTGTAAGCAGAGGGGACCAAGTTCTGAATCACTAGCCAGTGATTTGAGTGGGCACCAGGATGGCACCGGACGAAGTCACCTCAGCCAGGTGAGTGGGCGCTGCTGGGCTCTGCAGTCTCTCGGACCAGGAGGCGTTGTCGGCGACCAGGATGGAGGTGCGAGCTGTCCCACGAAGGTACTTGCTGTCGACGTCGCTGGACCCAGGATTGGGCAACAAGTCTTGGCAAATGCAAGGCCCACGCGGTGGACCTAAAATGGCGTCTTGAGTGGACCAGGAGGGTCCAGGGTGCTCCTCTTTTGGAGGGGAGCAAGGGCTAGTCTGGAGCAACCAGACCAGACCAGCAGTGGTTGTCGTCGTGGAGCGTCGTGAGGGGGCCACTAGCCAACGGGCAAGCGACCTGGACAACGCGGTTGGCAGCAAAGAGCAGAAGGGCCCCACGCAGATCTCGTGGATGCAGGGGGGCTGCACTTCGGTGCTGGAGCTGCTCAGGGTCGGGGCTTCTCTTACCCCAAAGCACTCGGTCGAGGGTCACTCGGTGGTCGTGCTGGACAAGCGTCGTGCAGTTCTGAAGATGGCCGGTCCCTCGAGGTCTCGTCACACCCACGGATCACAGCTGGGCTGATGATGTAGGTTGAGGTCAGAGGTGCCAGGGAAGCCGGTTCTCGTCGTGCTAGAGCAGTCTTGATCCGAAGGAGAGACTGGCAACAAACCGCGATGCTTGGTTGGTGCCTGCTGCTGCAGGGTGACTATTCCTTAGTCACAAGGGAGAATCTTGGGAAGAAGTCTTGAGTTCCTTTCGTGGAAAGTAGTTTCAGGATTCAAAGATGATCTGATTTGGAAGGGGGCCAGGTCCTACCTTTATCCTGCAAAAAGGGGCTGGCACGCGACTAAGTCCTGCCCTATGGGTGGGACTAGGAGGGGGGTGGTTACACCCCTCTCCTTTGGCGGGCTTTCCCCAGGCCAGGGGCTGGAGTGCCCCTGGAACTGGTTTCAGCCGGCCTATGCACAGTGAGCACCGGGGTGCCACTTGCAGTCACCTTCCTCTAAAGCCCTGCCTACCTAGGATACTCAAAATCCTGTCTGGGACGGTGCAGGCACCGCCCCTGGCAGGAAACCCTTTGTCCTTGCCTCCTGGGCTGGGAGGACTCCCAGCAGCAGGAGGGCAGACTTGTGTCTCAGTGGCAGCATCCATTTTGTGGAGCTAAGGCTCTGTCTGACTTTAACCGGGGTTACAGGTTACATACATGTCGTGTCCCTCTAGAAGGGTGGAATGCTAACCCCGTCGCCAGAATTGGCGAGGGGTTAGTATTCCAATTCGTATGACACCTTACTCGACATGTTTTGATAAAGCGATACCAGAGTTGGCATATAACCGCGAGGATTATAATGCACTCAAGAGTATATGGTATGCGATATCATGAAAACGGCTAAGGGATGGATCCCGAAAGCCGCAGACAGGCTCAGCTCATGTCAGAGCACTATCTCACACGATTCCAAGCACTCTGCCTTCAGGATTGTCAAGGCCTGCCATAGGAGTGACTGATAGGAGATCTGTGTGTCCATTTTAGGGTTAGATATAGGTATACTATATCTAAAGCAAAGGGTGATTACACCACCTTGCCCCAGCTGTCGTGCAGCCAGTTGTGTCAGATTTGGATGGCCAGCCAGGGGTGGCATAATACATGCTGCAGCCCCTGGTAGGCCCTGGGTACACCTATGCCCTGGGTACCTAAGGTACACTGTACAGGGACTGATAAGGTGACTCAGTATCCAATTAGATATGTACCTAGGTTACATGGAATCCATTTTACAGAGAGAGCAGTAGGCCTGGGGTACTGAATAGCAGGGCCCCAGGTCAACTAAGTCAGAAAACCAGCAAAACACCAGGCAAAAAGTTGGGGGCAACCATAGTCAGGGATCTACCTTCCTACATAACCCCCCCCCCCCCAAACGAAAGGAGATAAGGCTATCCTTGCCAGGTAAGCCTATATTGCCTGAGTGGCCATATAAGGAAGTACCAGCACTGGCATGGTTACCCCCTATCTCATGGTCCACTAAGCAATCCCTCACCCTAAGGGTGTCTGAGGGTCTCCACCATAGGGAATCCCTACCTGTGGTGTGCTTTGGCCAAGTAAAAGGCTGGTGCTGAAATGGAGTACTGAAGTGAGGCTCCACTAATTTTGGGCTCAGCTTCCTCCAATCATTTTCCACCATAGAGGCCTTTCTTTCAAAGACTGAGTTGTTTTGGGCTCTCAGGGTCAACCTCTGGCTACCTACAGCTGGAGGTTGGGTCCCTCTGTTTGGCTTACTGGAGGGACAGGTCAGGTTTGGGGCCCTCAGGTCCCAGGTTTGGCTGTGCCCAACAGTGTCCATCTGTGGGAGGTCCCTAACTAAATTTAAGGGGGATCCCTCAGGAGTCTGTTTTATTTTCACTTGGCTAGGATTACTAGCTTCAGTGCCCTTAATCTGTTGATTGGGAAGTTCTTTTGGACAGGGGGCCCTTTGGGGTCCACCACTGGCCTCCTTGACCTCTACAGCCCTGGGCTGACTGAGGCAGGGTAGAGAGGGGCAGGTTACCTGCTCCAGACTGGGTCCCACCTTGGAAGGGTCCACTGACATCAGGGGCTCTGCCAGGCTAGGCCTGACTACCTCTGGGGCAGTTCCTTCACAAGGGGTCAGATCAGTTCCCTGAGAAGGCTGATCCTTTCCTAGAGTCTGGTGGGAGGGAGATTTCTCTTCCTCCTCAATGCTCTCTGTCTGAGTGGAGTGATCCATAGTTTCAGGCTTCACAACACTATCATCTGTCTGAGTTTGAGCTGTGGCCATCACAACTTTCCCAACCTTTTCAGGAGGGGGCTCAGTTTGGGTGTGGGCTGTGATCATCACAGCCTTGACAACCTGTTCTGGGAAGGAAGTTGTCTGAGATTGGGCTGTGACTGGCACAGCCCTCCTGACCTGTTCAGGGAGGACATCTTGGACTGGGGCTGTGGCTATCACTGCCCCACTAACCTTACCATGGAAGTTTACCATTTTAGAATGGGTTTCTTGCTCTACTTCAGCCCAGGCTGAGAGCTCTAAATCATTCCCCAGTAGGCAATCTACAGGCAAGTTTGGTGACACTGCCACTCTCTTGTGGCCAGTGACACCTCCCCAGCTGAGATTGACCACTGCCATGGGATGATCTCTCTGTACTCCATCAATATTGGTCACCTGGTATGTGGCACCAGGTAAAAGTTGCCTTGAGGGGACTAGACTCTCAGTCACCATAGTGATGCTAGCCCCTGTATCTCTATAGGCCTCAACTTTTATACCATTGATGAGGGGCTCCTGTCGGTACTTGCCCAAAGTGTTGGGACAAGTTGTGAAGTTGGCAAACCCCATGCCAGTCTCACAGACAAGAGTATCTAAGTTTGGGGACCTGGTTAGGCCAGAGTCCCCAGGAACTCCCAAAGTAAATGCACCCAAATTCTTAGGGGCACTCCCACCACCTGGGGGATTACTACTAGTAGTAACAGGAGGTTTGGGAATGTTACTTGGGGGTATGTTCTACTTATTGTTATTCTTTGGGCAACTGCTGTCAGTTTTCAAATGACCCACCTGTTTACAGGGATAACAATAAGGTTTCTTCTGGTTATTAGAAGGATTCTGGGACCCACCCCCCTCAGAGGATTTTTGGGGCCCTGATGTGGTTTGATCTGGAGATTTATTCCCACCCTTCTCTTGAGGCTTGGTTGATTCCTTTTTCTGGTCACCACCTTGGTTCTTGGGCCTAATCCTGGTTCTGACCCATTTGTCTGCCCTCTTACCCAATTCTTGTGGAGAAGTCAGATCAGAGTCTACCAGGTGCTGGTGTAATAACTGGTTCTGACAATTATTTAAGACTTGCTCTCTCATAATAAGATTATATAATCCTGTGAAGTCAGTAACCTTGCTACCCAGTAGCCAGCCTTCCAAAGCCTTAGTGGCACAATCAACAAAGTCAGACCAGTCCTGAGACTGAGTTTTCTGGGTGTCTCTGAACAGCAACCTGTACTGCTCAGTGGTTAAGCCAAACCCATCAACCAGTGCATTTTTCAGGACCTGGTAATTGTTAGCATCCTCACCTCTAGTAGTGAGGAGCTTATCTCTACCTTTGCCATCAAAGGAGAGCCACAGTATAGCTGCCCACTGACTTTGGGGGATGCACTGTACAGTGCAGGCCCTCTCCAAAGCAGCCATCCATTTCTGGATGTCATCCCCTTGTTTAAAGGGGGGCACTATCTTTGTCAGGTGTTTAGTATCTAAACCCTTCTCTTTTTCTCTTGGGAGATTGCTGCCACCAGTGGGAACTGTCCCACTCATCTGCTGCTCTCTAGCAAAGGCAAGCTTCTCTTTGGCCAGGGCAAGTTCTTCCCTTTCAATCCTCAGTTTAGCTGGTCTCATCCTTGCTTCATGCTCTATTCTCTGAGGGGAAGTCAATCTCCTTTGTGGAGAGTTCCTTCTCCTCTGAGAAGAGGCATTAGAGTGCAGAGATCTAATGGAGTCCCTAGAAAGAGATCTATCTCTCCTAACTCCAAGGTTAGGCCTCATCAGGGTCAGTACTGGGGGTCCCCCAGATCCTTCCCCAAGTAGGTCTAAGTTGGCCCTAGTGAGTCTGCTGACTAACTCAGGACCCTTGTTTGCCTCACCCTCAGAGAGTTCCTCTAGATCCTCCTCCTCAACTGTATTTACAGTGTTGTGGAGGTCTGGGTCCCCAGTGGTACCCTCTAAGGCTGGCATATTCCCATCTAGCTGAGAAATCTTTCTCGCATCATATGTCTCTAAGAGACCTATCAGAAAGGGAATGGTGGGGTTAGACCCCTGTTTCAGTTTCCTGGAGGTACACACTTGTCTCATCTCCTGGAAACTGAGAGCTGCATATCTTGACTTGACCTGTGGAGGGTCAAGATCCACAAGGGGAGTCTCAGTAGACTCTCCATGGGTAGACATGCTTTTCTAGTGAGGTGTAAGTGGTGCACTTACCTACACTATATGTTTACCTACTGATCCCTTGCTAGAGTTGTAGTTTAGGGTGTGCTAGGCCCTAGGAGCTACAACAGCTGGTTCAGTAGAACTCAGAGTATTCTAAGCTAAGTTATATGTACCTTAGTACTTATGTGATCTTTCACAAGATATTCTTAGGATATGTGTGGTAAAACAAACAGCAAGCTCAAATCCCAACCGCTGCTCACCAATGTGAGAAGTTGGCCTGATATGCAGTGCTCACTATTCTAGTGATTACTATGTATCAGTCCAAACAACCCTTATTGATGATTGGTTGTAAGTCAACCTTATAGACCAGCTATCCTAGTAGCATGGATACGAGCAGTCTAAGGCTAAGACTCTAGAGGGCGTGTTAAGCCAGCTGTTTTACCATCACATTACCCCTTGAACACCAAGTGAAAGGACACCACACAAGTTGTTATGAAAATAAACGTATATTTATTTATAACAAGTCTACCCTGAACTCTTTATGAGTCAGGGAGCTAAGCACACAACAAAACTCTTAAGAAAATACTTTAAGTCGCACAATTTACACAAATGCCCGAGGGGCACGAAAAACCATATACTCAGTAAGTGGAATGCGAACTTGCTAGAAGGTAAGTAATACTTTTCTAGACTTAGGAATCGCTAGGCCTACAATTCTAAACACTGGGATTAGATGCAGGAGGCCTGTGGACGTCGTGTGCAGAGTGGGAACTCTCACGCATAAGGCGGGAAAAAGTCTATGGAGGCTAGCAGTTGCAAAGTTACTGTTCTCGGGCGAACCCGACTAGGTGGGTCGAAAACAAGAGTGGATCCGAACACTTAGGGTGTTGGACTATGCTGGAGCACCGGAGTACTCAGGTTACCTAGCCTAGGGGCTGCGGCTGCATAGGGTTGAAGTTGCATCGGAAACCCTCGTTGAAGATCCAGGAGCCTGAAGAAAGAGTTGCTGGCAGGCGGCCAGTGAAGAAAGTTCGGAGTGATCCAAGCCTGGATCAGGGAAGAAGAAACCTGTAAGCAGAGGGGACCAAGTTCTGAATCACTAGCCAGTGATTTGAGTGGGCACCAGGATGGCACCGGACGAAGTCACCTCAGCCAGGTGAGTGGGCGCTGCTGGGCTCTGCAGTCTCTCGGACCAGGAGGCGTTGTCGGCGACCAGGATGGAGGTGCGAGCTGTCCCACGAAGGTACTTGCTGTCGACGTCGCTGGACCCAGGATTGGGCAACAAGTCTTGGCAAATGCAAGGCCCACGCGGTGGACCTAAAATGGCGTCTTGAGTGGACCAGGAGGGTCCAGGGTGCTCCTCTTTTGGAGGGGAGCAAGGGCTAGTGTGGAGCAACCAGACCAGCAGTGGTTGTCGTCGTGGAGCGTCGTGAGGGGGCCACTAGCCAACGGGCAAGCGACCTGGACAACGCGGTTGGCAGCAAAGAGCAGAAGGGCCCCACGCAGATCTCGTGGATGCAGGGGGGCTGAACTTCGGTGCTGGAGCTGCTCAGGGTCGGGGCTTCTCTTACCCCAAAGCACTCGGTCGAGGGTCACTCGGTGGTCGTGCTGGACAAGCGTCGTGCAGTTCTGAAGATGGCGGGTCCCTCGAGGTCTCGTCACACCCACGGATCACAGCTGGGCTGATGATGTAGGTTGAGGTCAGAGGTGCCAGGGAAGCCGGTTCTCGTCGTGCTGGAGCAGTCTTGATCCGAAGGAGAGACTGGCAACAAACCGCGATGCTTGGTTGGTGCCTGCTGCTGCAGGGTGACTATTCCTTAATCACAAGGGAGAATCTTGGGAAGAAGTCTTGAGTTCCTTTCGTGGAAAGTAGTTTCAGGATTCAAAGATGATCTGATTTGGAAGGGGGCCAGATCCTACCTTTATCCTGCAAAAAGGGGCTGGCACGCGACTAAGTCCTGCCCTATGGGTGGGACTAGGAGGGGGGTGGTTACACCCCTCTCCTTTGGCGGGCTTTCCCCAGGCCAGGGGCTGGAGTGCCCCTGGAACTGGTTTCAGCCGGCCTATGCACAGTGAGCACCGGGGTGCCACTTGCAGTCACCTTCCTCTAAAGCCCTGCCTACCTAGGATACTCAAAATCCTGTCTGGGACGGTGCAGGCACCGCCCCTGGCAGGAAACCCTTTGTCCTTGCCTCCTGGGCTGGGAGGACTCCCAGCAGCAGGAGGGCAGACTTGTGTCTCAGTGGCAGCATCCATTTTGTGGAGCTAAGGCTCTGTCTGACTTTAACCGGGGTTACAGGTTACATACATGTCGTGTCCCTCTAGAAGGGTGGAATGCTAACCCCGTCGCCAGAATTGGCGAGGGGTTAGTATTCCAATTCGTATGACACCTTACTCGACATGTTTTGATAAAGCGATACCAGAGTTGGCATATAACCGCGAGGATTATAATGCACTTAAGAGTATATGGTATGCGATATCATGGAAACGGCTAAGGGATGGATCCCGAAAGCAGCAGACAGGCTCAGCTCATGCCAGAGCACTATCTCACACGATTCCAAGCACTCTGCCTTCAGGATTGTCAAGGCCTGCCATAGGAGTGACTGATAGGAGATCTGTGTGTCCATTTTAGGGTTAGATATAGGTATACTATATCTAAAGCAAAGGGTGATTACACCACCTTGCCCCAGCTTTCGTGCAGCCAGTTGTGTCAGATTTGGATGGCCAGCCAGGGGTGGCATAATACATGCTGCAGCCCCTGGGTACACCTATGCCCTGGGTACCTAAGGTACACTGTACAGGGACTGATAAGGTGACTCAGTATCCAATTAGATATGTACCTAGGGTACATGGAATCCATTTTACAGAGAGAGCAGTAGGCCTGGGGTCCTGAATAGCAGGGCCCCAGGTCAACTAAGTCTGAAAACCAGCAAAACACCAGGCAAAAAGTTGGGGGCAACCATAGTCAGGGATCTACCTTCCTACAATGATGTCTGAGAAGGTGACTTCCTATAGGCTGTGATTGCCGCTAAGTAAACCCTTATGGAGGGGTACTTGAGGCCTGACTTTGCTAAATGCAACAGATAGGGTAGAATCACCTGCTCTTGACCGTGGATAGGGTCAAGAGAGTTGTCAAGACACCATATGAAGAATCTCTTCCACTTGAAAGCATAGGACTTCCTAGTGGAGGGTCTCTTGGCTTCTTTGAGAATGTTCATGCAGTCTGCTGGGAGGTCTAGGTGTCCATACTGAATGACCTCAGGAGCCATGCCGTCAAGCGAAGGGAAGGAAGGTTGGGGTGAAACACCTTCCCCTGGTCCTTGGTCAACAAGTCTGGACGGCAAGGACTTCCGACAGCTGGACGAGATCCGGATACCACCACTGGCGTGGCCACTCCGGCACTATCAGGATCATCCTGTGTTGGTCCTGTAGAATTTCTGAATCACCGCCAGGATCAGAGGCAGGGGAGGAAAGGTGTACAGCAATGTCTGCGACCAGCTGATCAAAAGAGCGTTCCCCTGTGAGCCCTGTTGGGGGAACCTGGACGCGAAGATGGGGCATTTTGCGTTTGCCGTGTCTGCGAACAGGTCTATGTCCGGTACGCCCTATTGTTGAAAAACCTCCTGTGCGACTTCTCCGTTGAGCACCCAATCGTGCGCTTCTACGAAGACTCTGCTTAGGCAGTCCGCTTGGGCATTTTGGATACCTGGTAGATGAACTGCCACGATGGATAGACCTCTTGCCAGGAGCCAGTGCCAGGTGGCTTGCGCTTCCAGGGATAAGACTCTTGACCTGAAGCCTCCCTGCTTGTTCAGATAGAACATAGTTGTCGTGTTGTCCGTCTGAACTTGGATGCAGTTGGTGCCCAGAGAAGGATAAAGAGATTTGAGCGCCAGATGAACTGCTCGAAGCTCTAGGAAGTTGATGTGGTAGCCTCGCTCTACTTCGGAACAGAGACATTGGACCTGCAGATGGTCCATATGAGCGCCCAAGCCTTGGAGAGAGGCATCTGTAACCACTGACAGATGGAGGAGGGCGATGGAATGGAACTCCCCAGAGGAAATTGGAACGTTTCATCCACCATCTGATTGAGTCTCTGGCACCTTGTAGAAGAGAAACACGGTCCTCCCAGTGGCCTAACCTCTGAGACCATTGGTCCTCGAGAGCCTGCTGCAGAGGCCTCGTGTGAAGGCGTGCATTGGGCATGATGTAGATGCACGAAGCCATCATCCCCAAGGGAGAGGACACTTGTCTGGCTGTGGAATTGTGATTCTCCAGTAGAAGACGACACTTCAGGAGCATGGATGACAACCTCTCCTCCGAAGGACACACGTTTGCCTGCAGGGAAGTGCCCAGGTAATGATTCCGTTGGGAAGGGTGGAGTACTGACTTTTTGAAGTTGACCTGCAACCCCAATGAGTTCATTAGGTTGAGACAGAACGAAAGATGGGTCTGAAGCAGAGCTGGAGTGTAACTATTCAGCAGCCAATCGTCTAGATGGGGATAGACGAAGATCTTCCGCCTGCAAAGAAAAGCAGCCACCACCGCTATGCACTTGGAGAATGTCCAGGGCACGGATTTGAGGCCAAACGGAAGCACTCGATACTGGTAGGGATGGCGTCCGATCTGAAACCGGAGAAACTTTCAGTGCTTTACTGAGACAGGTATGTGAAAGTAAGCGTCCTGCAGGTCGATGGCACACATCCAGTCTCCCTGATGAAGATGCAGGAAGATCTGGTGCAGGGCTAGCATGCGGAATTTTTCTCTTCTGATGAATCTGTTTAGTAGTCGTAGGTCTAGAATGGGCCTGTATTCTTTGACTACTCCTCTTTTTTGGACAAGAAAATAGCGGGAGTAGACTCCTTGATTTCTCTGCATGGAAGGAACCTCCTCTATGGCCTTCATGAGGAGGACAGAGACTTCTTCCTGCAGCAGTTGACTGTGGAATCGGGGGAGGTGTTTCATTTGAGGGAAGACTTGCTGAGAGGGGGGGCTTGAACCTCAGAAAGTATCCATGCTGCACAATACTCAGCACCCATCTGTCCTTTGTTATGGATCTCCACTCTTCCAGATGATGAGAAACACTCCCTCCCACCGGAGTGGCGAACAGTTGCGGAGGAGCTCAGGGCTTGGGAGGCTGCTTGGAGGCAGACTGCTGCTTGTTATTGTTGCCTCTGCCTCTGTCAGGTCGTCTCTGCTGAAATTGGGTTTTCTGCTGTGATTGAGATGACCATTGAGAGGTTTGAACCCTCTGATGGTAAGGTCGCTTGTCCCCCTGATGAAAACGCTTTTTAAATTCTTTGCGCTTCTCCAAACCCATAGCCTTAACAGTGTCCATTTCCGATTGAATTTTGGTCATCTCATCGTCAGCGTGTGAACCAAAGAGAGACGTACCATTAAAGGAGAGATTCAAGATCTTCTTCTGAGCATCCGGCTTAAGGCCCGTAAGGCGGTGCCACGCCGAACGCCGTGAGCAGATTCCATGGGAGTAGCTATGGGCCGCGAGGTCAGAGGCATCTGCTGCGGCACTAATGACCTGGTTGGCTACAAGCCCTCCCACCTGTAGGATTTCGATGAAGTCCTGTCGGTCTTCCTTAGGAAGCTTCTCTGTGAAGTGAGTGAGAGAGTCCCAGAGGGATCTATCGTACCTCCCGAGTAGAGCAGAGGAACTGGCCACCTTCATATATGAAGCAGAGGTGTTGCAAACCTTCCTGCCAAACTAATCCATGAGTTTGCTGTCCTTCTCTGGGGGCACCGAGGATGAGGTGGAGGCCGAATGAGACTTCATGGCAGCCGCCACGATAACCGAGTCCGCTGGTGGATCCGATCTGAGGAACAAGGCGTCCTCTGCGGGAGCCTTGTACTTCTTGGCAAGTCTTGATGGAACAGAACCTACCACTGCAGGCGTGAGGAAGGTAGCCATCACCGGTTCAATGAAGCCAGGCAGCAGAGGTCTAGGCGCTGTCCGTTGATGAAGGATATCAAAAATTATAAAGGTGGGTACCACAGGAGTATGCAGAGAGATGTTAAGCTTCTTTGCTCCCTTGCCCAGCACATCTGTAAAAGTTGCAATGTCATTAATAGGTGAGATTCGTGAGGGAGGAGTAGAGGAGAAGGTTGGAGAATAGACCCAGACCGTAGACCTCGTAGAAGGGGACCAAGTTGGAGATCTTATGCGTCTTCTGTTATGGGACCGGTCGTGATGACGGCTGTGCCGACCCCTGGATCTACACCGATGTCTAGACGGAGATCTTGGCCTGGGGGAAGGTCTTGGCTTGCCAGGCATTCTTGGCCGTGCTGGAGAGCGTGCTCTGGCAGGAGATCGTGGTCTGGATGAGGGTTGTGGCCTCCGAGGAGGAGAATTAGATGGTCTGGAGTACTTGTCCTTGGAGCAGACGGTGAGAATGCGCATGAGTAATCTGAGCCTGGAATACTGCGACCGCCCGATACAGCCCCCTGAGGATGGTGAGAAGACACACTGCGTGATCTGTCCGCAGATCTGCGAGAAGCTTCTGGAGAGATCTCCACGATATTCAACCCAGGAGAGGAAGATCTGTCTCCTGATGACCTGGACCCAGGTGACTCCACAACCACCGTGACCTGTTCCCTCGACGTCGAAGATGTTTGTGTGACCAATGGCGTCGAGCAAGGCCTTGATGCTCTCGACGTCGATCGTCCACGCCGTGGTGACCTCGACTGCGATCTTCGGCGTCGAGTCGGTGACCTCGACGGCGATCTTCCTCTTCAACGTCAAGTCGACGGCGACCGTTCCTGACGTCGCCAAGACGTCTTCCTCCTCGACGTCGAATGGTGGGATCTTGAAGACCCTCTCGACGGCGGCACGCCAGCCGGCAGCAATCTGGAAGCTGTCATAACTCTCGACGCTGACCGCCTCGAGGGCGGCGGAGAGTGTCTCGACATCGACGGAAGCCTCGACGGAGACGGAGACTTGGACATGTCAGCAGCCACAGACTTCGAGCTCGAAGTGTGGCGTCTCGACACCGACTTACTTGGCCGCGGCGGAGACTCTCGACATCGCGATGGTGATCCAGAAGAACGTCTGGGCCTCTTTGACGGTGACTTTGACGTCGATCTTTGTCCTCCCTTCCTCTTTCTGGAGGCAGGAGATGCGGAACGTCACCATTTTTGGCCATGCTTGCTTGAAGAAGACGTCCTGGGGCCTTCATGGCCACCCACCTGATGACTTTTGTCTTTCTCCAACATGGCATGAAGTCTGATGCTTTCTCTGTCACAAAGAGTCCGCCTAGAGAACTTCTGACAGTGGTGGCACTGGTCAGGGTTGTGTGCAGATGGAAGGAACACAATGCACACTGAGTGTGGGTCAGCCAGTGCCATCTTCTTGTCACAAGAAGGACACTTCCGGAATAAAGAAGGCATTCTGACAGAAAATTTTAGTGGAACACTACAAAAAAACAAAGCAGAAGCCTTAATAAACCAGAAGATGTTGAATTTTCTGAAAGAATTCCCTCAAAATAACAATTTCAGTCAAAAACTGAAGAGCTCAAGCTCCAGGATCCTCACAGAAGGAGCCTGAAAAAGAAGTGCCCCAACTGCCACCTGTGGTGCATCATGGGAGCAGGGGGTCGCCTTCAGGTCTAAAGGCACGATACCCCTACTCTAATGCCTTAAAGGCAAGGTGTCAGTCTTTCTTTGTTTCTTTATACTCTACTGCAGCCTACTGGCAAATGCCTGCAATTACAGGTTTTCCTATGGCAATAAAGCATTGTTGTGTGCAAATGTTTACTGCTCTCGTTCTTCCTTAGGGGTTGGGAGAGTACTAGTGTGTGTATGCTAATGAATATGCTACTTACCAGTATGCATCTGTTCTTGGCATGTAGGGCTGCTAACATTCATATCTATTGCATAGATCGCCGCCTAGTGTTGGGTCCGGATGATTGCACATTGTTGTCCTGGAAGAGTCTTCGAAGTATCACGAGATAGGTGGCTCCTCCCCTGGACTACAGTGCGCATGGGCATCGACTCCATCCCCAGATTGTTTTTAGCCATTGCGGCAAAGATGGAGTATGACAGTGTGAAAGATGTCCATGCTAATGATTGAATGCAAGAAGCAATCTGCAGCTGCTACAGGCGCCGGGGAGGAGGGTGGGCGATATGAATGTTAGCAGCCCTACATGCCAAGAACAGATGCATACTGGTAAGTAGCATATTCAGGGGGGCGTGGCTTGGCAGCCGATGGAGGTGGACGTGTGAGCGCTGAGCTCCGCCGCGGCCTCCCCGGTAATCCTGGCGTTGATGATCCTGGCGGCCTAGAAGCCCTGAGTTGGCCCGCATCTCCTCCTGCACGCCTGGGGGCCTGACCGGAGACGGAGGAGACGGATCCCCGGCCGCGCGGTACCCGCGCCGCGCCCGGAGTTTGCTGGGCGGCGCCGGCCATCTTGCGGCCTTGACGCTCGGCCGCATCCCCGGCCTCGAGTAGTCCAGAGGCCGGCCCGAGGCGGTGCTTGGCCGGCCGCCGACTGCCACAGGACCCGGAGCCCCGGACATTTGGGCTCGCTGCGGCGGCGGGGCTCGGACTGCCTTCCTGCGGCACATCGGCGGAGGCAAGGTGGGGGCACCTACGGGTGGGGAGTCCTGCTACGGCCCCGGCCCGGGGGGGCCTGCTGCTGGCCGGATGAGGAGCGTGTGACGGTGCTTGGGCCCACCGGGGTCGCATCTACTCGGCACTGACCCCTGCCAGCCTGACTTTGGGAGACCCCACTGTGCGCAAGCTGTGGAGCGCGGGCTTGGGGTGCTGACCAGCCCTGCGCGGCCTGGCGGAGTGCGGAGCCGCAGTCCTCGGGCCCCGGGATTGAGATGGGGCCGGACCCTGTGCCACCGTCCTGAGTGGAGGGGATCTTGCGCTGACCCCTGGCCTGTGGCCGTCGAGGGACCCTGCTGGCGCCGTGGAGCCTGGTGGCCTGGCTTCGGGGACCCTCAGGGGGAACTGTTTCTTGGAGCCCGGGCGCGCCACTCCCTGACCCCGCTTCCGTGGCACCCAGGAGGGCCGCCCCTGTCGCCATTTTGGACTGGTGACCTGTACATTGCTTGCGGACTTAGGGGCGCGGTGCACTCAACGGGGCACCTTGTGCTTGGTGGACTGCGAGGCGACAAGTTGGATCAAGGAGCCATTGGGGAGCTGCTGGTCACGGGGGCCGGCGGACCCAGGGGGAGTGCAGCGCGGCGACCGACCCTGTGGATTGCGGCCTGGTGAGTCGGACGCAGGTGGGGACGCCGACCCTGTTGCTGCGGGGACGGGACGCAACCACCCCCATGGGGAAACGCCCACTAAAACCCCCGCCTGACGCTGCTGAGGGGCCGGCGGCTGACCAGGGCCCCATTCCGGACACCGTCCCGGCGGCGGGGCTGCCGCAAAACCAGCTGGAGCAGATCCTGAAGGCCATCGCGGACACCAGGGAGGCCCTGCATCATGACATCGGGCAGGTGTCTACGAGCCTGGGCCTCTTGCGTGCTGACCACAGCAAGTTGGCGGATCGGGTCAAGGAGACCGAGACCCGGATTGCTGAGCTGGAACCTTCGTCGAAAGCGGCGGACGCCTTGCTGGGGGAACTGCAACAGAGGGTGCACATACTGGAGCAGAGGGCGGAGGATGCAGAAGGGCGCAACCGCCGCAACAACGTTCGTGTGGTGGGCCTACCAGAGAAAATTGAGGGGACCGACATGTTGGGCTACCTGGAGGCCTGGCTGCGAGATGTGGTCGTCCCGGAGGGGCTCTCGCCGTTCTACACTCTAGAGCGTGCTCACCGCGTGCCGGCTCGTCCCCCGGCCGAGGGCCGGCCTCCCCGTCCGGTGGTGGCGCGGTTGCTGCATTACAGGGACCGGGACCTCATCCTGCAAAAGGCGCGAGCTCTGGGGCCCTATAGAGTGGCCAACGCCCAGGTCTCTATATATCCGGATTACTCCTTGGAAGTCCAGAGACAGCGGTCGACCTTTCTGGCGGTCAAGAAGGCGCTCCGGGAGGAGGGCATCCGCTACTCTCTCCTGTTCCCAGCCCGCCTACGGATCATGCTCGATGGCAAATCTTCCTTCTATGACACTCCCGACGACGTTTGGGACTGGCTGGAGCTCTACAAGACTGGCGCGGATGCACTTCATGCGACCGGGGAACAGCGGCGGGCACCGCCAAGACCCAGACGGGGTAAGAGGCGCAAGAAACGACCACCGAAGGTTCGAACACCTACGGCATCACAGACTGAGCTGGAGCGCGGGGAGGCCCTCCGGGCGGTCACTGATATCTCCCGGACCTTGGACGCCGCGACGGTTGTGGAGTCGGGATCTCGAGGTGGCACGGACGGGGGGACATCGGAGGAGTCGGTGGTTGGAGACCCCGCGCCACCCCATGTCACGCCTGGGACTGCAGATGGTTTGCTGGACGAATGAGGCTGATGCTCCCCTGCAGTGGTATCGTATAGCCTGCTGTGTTCCTGTCCGGGGTTTGGGGCAGTGGCGGCATTGACTTGTTGGGCCTGGGACTGGAGCTGGGCGGCCAGCCTTTGAGGTGCGGATCGCCTTCCTAGCAGAGGGGATGCGGGACACTTGGGGCACGAGGGGGAGGCCTAACTGGCTTAAAAGAGCGAGCTGCTTGCGGTCTGTTGGGAAGGGCGACAGGCCACCCCCTCTTCTCCCACAACTACTGTGGGACTCTGGTTGTTGCCAGAGACTGTTACTGTTGGGACTTGCTCATTTGGATGGGTTTCTACTGTTGGGGACCTATTCTGGGGAGGGGTGGGACACGGGGTTGTTGGGGAATGTCCGGGTTCGTTTCTTGGGGAGTAGCCGGTGTGCGTGCGAAAGTTGCTTTCATTGGAATAGTGTGTGTCGTAAGGAATGGGGACCCTCCTTGACCTGAAGTGTGTGACCTGGAATGTGAGGGGTCTGAATTCCATGCTGAAACGCCACAGGGTTCATGCCCATCTTGTCCGCAGGGGGGTTCAGGTTGCCTTCCTGCAGGAAACCCATATTGATCAAACCGAGGGGCGGGCCCTGCAGCGCAGATGGCGGGGGCATATGTTTTACACCACCTACTCGGCCTTCGCACGGGGGGCTTTGATATGGGTCCGGGCGGGGGTTCCCTTCCAGCCTCTGGTGACGATAGTTGACCCCGAGGGGAGGTTTGTTGCTGTGCAGGGCCGCCTAGATGGGAAGGACGTGACGCTCTGCAGCGTCTACGCCCCCAACGTAGACCAGCCTGCCTTCTTTGCGCGACTGTCTGGGAAGCTGGCGACTGTCCTGGCTGGTACGGTCCTGCTTGGGGGGGATTTTAACTCAGTGCTGGACGTGGACCTGGATCGCTCTCACCCACCATTAGCGCAGGCAGCGGCTCACAAGTTGGCGCAGAGTAGGAGAGCATGTCAGGGTAGCTGGGGCCTAGTCGATGCATGGAGGACCCAACATCCGACGGAAAGGGATTTCTCCTTTTACTCCCCTCCACACGATCTGCATGTTCGCCTAGACAGCATTCTGTGTTCAATGGACATCCAGGGCCTGGTCCACCACAGCGAGTACTTGACCAGGACGGTGTCTGACCACAACCCCTGCCTGGTGTTGATGCGGTGGATGAAGCAACGTCAAGCTATCCCAACGTGGCGGTTGAACCCACTGACGCTGGAGGACCCAGCATTTAAGGCCAGTGTGCGTAGCGGGGTGGAAGGGTACTTTGACGCCAATGTGGGCACGGCTTCCAGCCGGGCACTGGAGTGGGACGCCTTTAAGGCGGTGGTTCGGGGCGTTTGTATCTCGGCCACCGCGGGTGTCCGAAAAACCCTACTACAGGATGTGGAGCGCGGTGAGGACAGGTTGCGTGCTGAGGAAAGGCGCAGCCACGCGGACCCTGGAGCTCTTGGAGCGGTCTCAGAGGCTCGGGAGGTAGTGGCGGCAGCGTTGGAAAAACTGCGCTGCTTCGATTATAAAGAGTTCCTTGTCCGGGCTCACGCCGAAAGAGACAAAGTGGGTTCGCTATTGGCGTGGTTGGCCAGTCCTGGGACCCGAGGCTCCCCAATAGTGGCACTGACCACCCCGGAGGGGCGCATGGTCTACACGCAAGTGGACATTAACGACCAATTCCATCAGTATTACAAACACCTCTATAGGAGCAGGATGCCGGACCCTCCGGAGGAGCTGGAGGGGTTCCTGGCGGCAGCGCAGCTGCCCAGGCTCGACCCGGAGCATGCGAATCAGTTGGGCGGCGATATCTCCGTGGGAGAAATCAGGGTGGCCATCAAACACATGGCCCGCCGCAAGACTCCGGGTACAGATGGGCTCCCGATCGAATTTTATGTGGCCTACACGGATGTGTTGGTTCCGCGTCTGCAGGCGGTTTACCAAGAGGCCTGGGATTCGGGATGCTTGCCGGCGTCTACACGGGAGGCCTTAGTGATACCTTTACTGAAGCGAGAGGGTGATGCGAGCAGCCGTTCGGCGTACCGCCCGCTCTCCATGCTCACCACGGACTACAAGATCCTGAGCCGGATCCTCGCGACGCGGCTCCTAACCCACATGCGCTCCTTGGTGCATGGCGACCAGGCGGGCTTTATTCCTCAACGCACCACTGCCACCTGTGTGCGCCGGTTGCTCCGGATCATGGGGGGAGAGGCCGCTGACTTTCCAGGTGCTGCGGTCCTCTCGATTGACATCGAGAAAGCATTTGACAGCGTCGAGTGGCCATACCTGCTCCGCGTCCTAGAGGCCTTTGGTCTGGGCGAACGCTTTGTGAAATGGACTGCCTTGCTATATGCCGGGGCAACGGCCCGTGTCAAAACGGGGACCACCATTTCAGCCTCTTACGCGGTGGGTAGGGGGACCCGTCAGGGGTGTTCTCTATCCCCCTTGTTATTTGCATTGGCCATAGAGCCGCTGGCTGCGCACGCCCGGATGGGCCGAGCGTATGCAGGACTACCGCTGAGAGCCGACACCCACTACATCTCTCTTTATGCGGACGATTGTCTGTTGTTTCTGGCGGACACGGGAGATTCCCTATGCGGGGCCGAACGGCTCCTGGCGGATTTTGGTCGTCTCTCGGGGCTGAGAGTCAACTGGGGGAAGTCTTGCCTCTTCCCGCTGACTCCGGAGGCCGATGACATCCAGCCGGAGGGTGCCTTGCGATGGGAGCGCCATTGCCTCCCCTATCTGGGCACTCTCATCTACCACTCGCCCGCGGCCCTCCTGGACGGTAACATCAACAGGGCGATTCGGAATCTACAGGGATGCATGGGTTTCTGGCGGACGCTGCCGCTTTCAGTCGCGGGACGAGTCGCGTTGCTGAAGATGGTGGCACTCCCCCGACTGTTGTACCTGTTTCGCACCCTGCCGGTCTGGATTCCCGCGTCAGTTTTCGGCAGACTCCGCTCCCTAACGACGGGGTTCATCTGGGGTTCGGGTAGACGACGGGTTGCGCTGACTACGCTGATGCGCCCCAGAGCGGACGGGGGCCTTGCGGCCCCGGATTTTGAGTGGTACTACCTGGCCGCGCAGCTGCAGTGGCTCACCCAGGCGGTGGCTTTGGAGTTCCGCGGCCCGGACGATGTGTCAGGCAAATTGTTCCCGAGACATTTCCTCTCCTTTATAGTCATGGGCCAGAAGCTGGACCTAGCTCAGCTCACTTTGGAGGAACGGACGATTCGCAGCTGTTGGCTTCGGGCCCACAAGCGCTCCGGTGCCGTTCGCCCTTACGCCCCCGAAATTCCACTCGGGATGTGCACAGCCTTCCCGCATGGCGGTGACTGGTCGGCACTGGCGGTCTGGGAGGAGCTTGGCCTGCAGATGGTCGGCGACCTTTACAAGGATGGCTCGCTGCTCCCGTTTCAGGAGCTGCGGGACTCTTACGATCTGCCGAGAGGTGGATATCTGCTCCACGCCGCTTTAGTGGCTGGTATTCGCCGATACTGGAAATGTGGGCTCACTGAACCGCCGACATCGGAGTGCTGTCAGTATGTGGTGATGGCCGCTGGCACTTACAAGGCTGTCACATGTCTTTATCGGCGGCTGTCGACAGCTGCCCTGCGGCCCATGGATGGGCTGCGAGCCAAGTGGGAGGCGGACATCGGGCGATCTATTCCTGACACGGCGTGGCCACAGCTACTGCGCAGAGCATGGAAGGGTACGAGGAACGCCAGGTTCCAGTTGGTCCAGTTTTTTACCCTACACAGAGCGTACCTAACGCCGACGAAAATCTCGCAATATTTTGAGGGTGCTTCCTCGCTTTGCCCCCGATGTGGGACTGCGGATGCGGACTTCGCCCACATGTTTTGGTCTTGCATCAAACTGACGGGTTACTGGGAGGCGGTAATGTCCTGCCTGAATGCTGTCACGGACCGGCAGATCGCTCCTGACATAGGTACATGCCTATTACTGTGGTTCCCTCACACCCCTCGCACTAGAGTCACCAGCAAATTCTGCGACCTGGGCTTGATATTGGCTAAACGTGAAATCTCCATGCACTGGAAATCTATTCAAGGCCCCAGCTACCCGCGTTGGAAGACCACACTAGAGCGCTGGGCGAAAGCGGAGAGTACATTGCGGCTGCGACAAGCTAGGAGCCTAGATAATGACAAGGCGCTGGAGGTGGCCAGGGCGTGGGAGGCCCTGGTGGTAGCGCTCCAACAGCCGGATGGAGACCAAAGTGGAGATGAGGGAGGGACCTCAGAGTGAGGGCACTGAGCCTGGGATCTCTCACACTCACCAAGGCACACACACTACTTACAATTACTGATGGCAGTCCTGGGGGGTTTTGACACTCCGTTGAATGACACCACTTACCCTTCATTGAGGTCCCTGTCCTGGGCAGATAGGGATAGCGTGTTAATGACTGGGATGGAGGAAAGCGGCACACTGGCTACGAGGGGGGGTATGCGGGGTGGGGCGGGTAAGTTGGGGACAGTTCTACATAAAAGGTGTCTTGATTGACCTGAGCTGATTTAATACATCGTTGGCTGATGTCTGAGATGCTTTTATTTTGTAATGTATGCTCGGCACTTGATCACCAATAAAAAGTGTTTTTGCAAAAAAAAAAAGTAGCATATTCAGTTCGAGGCATGTGGGCTGCTAAATTCATATCTATTGCATAGAATATATAGCAGTCCCTCCATTAACGGCGGCCGCCCGTGCCAGCTGCAGAAGTCTGAAATAGAGTCTTGAGAACAGCTTGTCCTACAGCTGCCTGCTGTTTGGAATGTACGTCTACGCAGTAATGTTTGGTAAACGTGTGTGGTGTGGCCCACGTGGCTGCTCTGCAAATGTCTTCCAAAGGAATGTTTCCCAGGAATGCCATGGAGGCTCCTAACTTGCGTGTGGAGTGTGCCCTGGGTGGGATCGTTAAAGTGCGTTTAGCTTTCTGATAGCAAATCTGAATACATTTAACGATCCACCTGGCTATTCCCGCTTTGGAAATGGGGTTGCCCTTGTGCTGAGCTGAAAAGGCAACGAATAGTTGTTGTGGCTTTCTAAATGGTTGTGTTCTGTCAATATAGTACATCAACGCCCTCTTAACGTCCAACGTATGGAGCATTCTTTCCGCTACCGTCTCTGGATTTGGAAAGAATGCGGGCAGTTCAATTGTCTGATTGACGTGAAATTGTGACACCACCTTTGGAAGGAACTTGGGGTTAGTGAGGAGCACCACCCGGTTGGAATGAACCTGAATAAATGGCTCTTGTATTGTGAGCGCCTGCAGCTCACTAACACGTCTGAGAGACGTGATGGCAATGAGGAAAGCCACTTTCCATGTCAAGAATTGAATCTCACATGAAAGTAGAGGCTCAAAGGGTGGACCCATCAACCTAGTGAGGACCACATTGAGATTCCATACCGGAGCGGGCGGGGTTCTGGGAGGAATGACCCGCTACAGCCCTTCTAGAAAGGCTTTAATGGCAGGCACCCTGAAAACAGAGAGGTGCTGCCTGTTCTGAAGATAAGCTGCTATGGCTGACAAGTGTATCCGAATGGAAGCGTACGCTAGATTACATTTGTAAAGATGTAACAAGTAGCAAATGATGTTTGGAATGGATGCATCTAGCGGATTTATGTTATGCTCTGTACAGTAGATGACAAAATGCTTCCATTTCGCTGCATAGCAAGCTCTGGTAGTGGGCTTTCTTGCCTCTCTGATGATGTCCATGCATTCAGGAGGCAGATTAAGGTAGCTGAGCTGTTGCGGGTCTGGATGCTGAATGTCGCCATGGTTCTGCGTCAAGAGCCTGGGTGAGAGGTGCAGCCGTTGATGCGGTACCACGGAAAGTTCTAGAAACGTGGTGTACCATGGTTGGCGTGCCCACGTTGGAGCAACCAGGATGAGCGTCATCGAGTGTTGCTTTAGCTTTCTTGCCACCAGCGGAATGAGAGGTGCTGGGGGAAAAGCGTACGCAAATTTGCCTGACCAGTTCATCCATATCGCATTGCCTTGCGACTGTGGGTGAGGGAACCTGGCGGCAAAGCTTTGGCATTTTGCGTTTTCCCTTGTGGCAAACAGGTCTATCTCTGGATGACCCCACTGCTGGAAGTACGGGCGGAGTACCGATGGATGTATCTCCCACTCGTGCATTTGATGGCTGTACCTGCTGAGCAGATCCGCCATCTGGTTGTCCTTGCCCGGAAGGTGTTCTGCCATGAGGAAGATGTTCCTCTGAATGGCCCACTTCCACATGCTCTGAGCCAGATGAGACAGCTGTGGAGAGTGCGTACCCCCCTGCTTCTGGATGTAGTACATGGCCGTAATGTTGTCCGTCCGGATCAACACGACCTTGTTGCACAAATGTACTTTGAAGGACTTTAACGCCATAAAGATCGCCATCAACTCCAGACAGTTGATGTGCATCTTCCTTTGCTGTGTCGTCCATAGTCCCTGCACCGTGTAGTGGAGCACATGAGCTCCCCACCCCTGGAGAGATGCGTCCGTCGTGAGGATGATCTGTGGTACAGGCTCTAGGAACGGTCGGCCCTTGCAAAGGTTGTGTGGATTCCACCAATGCAGAGAGTTGTATGCCCGACCGGTCACCAACACTAGGTCTTTCAACTGTCCATGAGCATGCGTCCACTGATGCGCTAGACATTCCTGGAGCGGACGCATATGCAGTCTCGCGTGCGGGACTATGAAGATGCAGGAGGCCATCATGCCTATCAACTGCATAAACACTCTCGCTGGGAGTGAGTGTTGGGGTCTGAACCCCTGGATTAGCGACTGGATGTTGTCGATCCTCGCTGGGTTTGGCTGTGCTTTGGCAGCCAGAGTATTTATGGTCGCGCCCAGATACTGCCGCACGTGGGCTGGCTGGAGGTGCGACTTCGGATAGTTTAACGAGAACCCCAGACTGTGAAGGAGGTGAATAGTGTGGGACATGTCCGCGGCGCACTGTTGAGCCGACTTGGCTTGAACGAGCCAGTCGTCCAGGTAAGGGTAGACATGTATGTTCTGTCTCCTGAGGTGCGCCGCCACGGTCGCCAGACACTTTGTGAACACTCTGGGTGCAGTGGTCACTCCGAAGGGTAGGACCTTGAACTGGTAATGCCTGTTCTGTATGGTAAACCTGAGGTACTTTCTGTGGGATGGGTGGAGTGGAATGTGAAAATAAGCATCCTTGAGGTCCAAGGTTGCGAGGAAGTCTCCCTGGTTTAATAGTGGAAGAACCTGTTGTAGCGTCAACATGTGAAAATGTTCTGAGAGTATGTATAGGTTGAGGGGGCGCAGGTCCAGAATGGGTCTGAGTGAGCCGTCCTTTTTTGCTATTAAGAAGTACAGGGAATAAACCCCTGTGCCTTCTTCCTCCACTGGCACGAGCTCTATTGCTCCTTTTTGCAGCATTACGAGAACCTCCTGCTGCAATAAGTGCAAGTGCTCTGCTGACATAGGACGTTGTCTTGGGGGTATGTTGGGTGGAGTGGACGTTAACTCCAAACAATACCCGAACTGGATAAGATCTCTTACCCACCTGTCTGTGGTGATGTTTCTCCAGACTGGCAGGAACTGTTGGAGTCTCCCCCCGACAGGTGTTGGATGGTCGGGGGCAGTGACAGGGAGTCACTGTTTGGTGGCAGCAGAGGAACGGGAACTATTGTTGCCTCTGCCTCTGCCCTTGGCGCTGTTTCCTCTGTAACCACCTCTATTTTGTTTGGGGTAAGAGGCCTGGGCGCCTCCTCTATTGAAACTTGCCTGCTGTGCCAAGTGTCCTCTGGGAACACCTCTTGTACTTGAGCGACGAAAAGTGTTGCCCCTGTATTGCTGAGACTGAAGAGCACCCATGGACTTAGCCGTCTCAGTGTCTTTTTTAATCTTTTCAAGGGTGGTGTCAACCTCCGGGCCAAACAGTCTGTCTGGATTGACGGGTTGGTTGAGGATAGTTGTTTGGATCTCGGGCTTGAAGCCTGAGATGCGGAGCCATGCCTGACGCCTTAACATAACACTAGTGTTCACCGCCCTTGCCGCTGTATCTGCAACATCAAGCGCACATTTAATCGCAGCATTAGAAATGAGCTTGCCCTCCTGGATCAACATTTCAGCTCCTTCTTTGAACTGGTCTGGAAGGTGCTGCAAAAGCTGTTCCAAGGTGTCATAATGCGCCCTAGCATATCTAGCCAACAGGGCTTGTGTATTGGATATGCGCCATATGTTTGCTGCCTGCGCTGCCACCCTTTTGCCCCCTGCCTCCAGCACTTTTGACTCTTTGTCCGGGGGAGGAGCTTCACCCGTTGTCTGTGAATTCGCCCTCTTGCGTGCATTGGAGACGACCAAAGAGTCTAGAGGCAACTGGCCCCGTATATAAGCAGGGTCCCCAGGTGCCGGTCTGTATTTCTTTTCTATACGTGGGTTGACCACCCTTGCCCTGGTGGGTTCTTTGAAAATGTCAGTGGCATGTTTGAGAACCCCTTTAAGCATTGGCAGTGTTTTAACAGTCTTTTCCGATGCAGAGAATGTATCAAACAAAAAGTCAACTTCCACAGGGTCGGCATGCATCTCCACCTTGTGATTTGCAGCTGCCCGTTCAATTAAGGCATTAAATGCCGCCGAGTCTTCAGTAGGAGAAGTCTTTATCCCATAAAGCTGTGGGTCACTAACCACCTGTTGGTCACCCTGGTCACCAGTGTCTACCCAGGAGTCCTGCTGCTCATCAGGGTCATTATTGGCAGGGAAGTTATACTCTTCATTCTGGTCATTTCCATCCCCATCTGAGTAAGTGGGTGAAGGTGTTGGACTCCTCCCAGGCTGTTGAGGAATGGGTTCCACAAGGTCTGGAGTATCTGGTGCAGGCCTTTTCTTTTTTAGAGGGATTACATAGGATGCCACCGGCTGGGATGTAATTTTCCTCTTGTAGAGCATTAATTTGCCCGTGTCGGCGTCGATAAAATGCTCCGATTCATCGTCCTGCGAAAGTGGTCGAGCAGAGCTTCCACTACGCTGAGTCTGCCGCAGCCCCTCCGAGTCATCGGGCACCGTACGAGGTGTGAAAGCCTTCGGCGCCACCTTTGGCGGCAGAGTATAGAGGATCGGCGTCGAAGTCTTCTTCGGTGGAACAGTCGCCTTCGGTACCGAGGGCGTTTTCGGCTCCGACGCCTTGTCACGTAGCCTCTTCAGGGAGTCCGCGACCTGCTTAGTAAAAGAAGCGGACGGCTTCGTCGATCCGACTGTGGGCCTTGATCCACCACCAGGTGATGATCCGAGCGGTGACGACTTCTGTGTGGGCGCGGACGCACCCTCGACAGCAAGGCTCCGGTCCGTCTTGGCCTTAGGCGTCGACGCCGCCGGCTTCGGATCGGCAGATTTTCCCCTTTGCGTCGTGGTTCCAGACTTCGGCTCGGTGGCCTTCGCCGTCGCCACTTCGACTGTCCGTGTGCCTGGGGCCGCGGTAGTCTTGGGTGAAGGTGTCTCGACAGTCTTCTTCGACTTCGACTCCACCACGACCTTCTTCGAGGCGGCCTCCTTGGCCCCCTTGGGTGCCGTATCGTGTTCGACAGCCTTTTTCGGCTTCGAAGCCTCCGAAGACGACGGTTTCGAAAGTGTCTCCGCTGTCTTTGGTTTAGATGGTGTGTCGGCCATCTTAGATGATGTCGAAGCCGATGGTTTCGGTTTCGTTTTCTGTAACGGAGGCTCCGCTGAAATGTCTGTAGCCGGGCCAGAAGGCGGGGCCGAGGACTTAGGGTGAGGGTCGTGGGTAAGGCCGAGTGGCGATCCCGTGACCTGAGCCTTAGTTATTGTAAGGATGGGGCATAGCTCTTCCTCCGAGCTATCTTCCGCGGCCCCATAAACTTCCTCGTCGTCCCCTACCTCCTCGACGTATTCCTCTAGGTCCAGGCCCTCAACGGCTTCTCCGTAGTCGGCCTCGACCTCCGCCGATGGAGGCGAGATCTGAAGCTGAAGCTCTTGCTCGTCTGCCTCGGGGTCGTTGAAGATGTCCACAGGTGCCGGTGCCGATCGCTGGGCCTCGAGGCGCGCCACGTGCCGAATCTTGAGCGTCTTCTTCGACCTGAACTTCGAACAGGCCATACAGTTGGCCTCGTTGTGGTCCGGCGACAGGCACTTGTTGCATACAGGATGCACGTCGATGTGTGGGTACTTCGAACCGCACACGGGACACTTTTTGAACGGACTTCGTTCCATTGTAGTCTCGTCGGGGTCTTGCTGCGTCGAAGGGCCTCGATGACCGAAGAGTCACGCGACTCCCCCGAAAACCGACTCGAAGAGTCGAAGTATACACGAGAACCGAACGCCAACAATACCGACGAGGTTAGAAAGCCTTTTGGCCTTCAGAGAACTGTTTTTACCGATTCCGACAGGAGACGTCGAAATCACATCCGAACCCAATGGCGGAAAAAAACAATCTGGGGATGGAGTCGATGCCCATGCGCACTGTAGTCCAGGGGAGGAGCCACCTATCTCGTGATACTTCGAAGACTCTTCCAGTACAACAATGTGCAATCATCCGGACCCAACACTAGGCGGCGATCTATGCAATAGATATGAATTTAGCAGCCCACATGCCTCGAACTTCATGTAATTTTGCGGCAGAATTGCCAGTTTGGAAGTGTTCTAGGCTGCAAATATGTTTTCACATATTTATACATATATATTTATATTTATTTTTTATATGCTCCGGGATCCCGCACATGGACGGGGATTATTCATAGCTTATGACTTTGATGATTATCCCTGGATGAGAAACACTCCCATCTGCCCCAACGGGTAGAGGAGGTCTGGCCCAAATATCAGGCGGAGCAGGGCACATATGGAGAAGTGCAGAAGGTCTGCACACCCTTCTCAGACAAACCAAGGCGATGAGAATAACTTGGGCCTGCTCTTGATACATTTTTCTCAGAGTCCAAGGAATCGGGGAGGGGTAGAGGGGGGGCAGGGGGAGATAATACAGCTGAACGTTACACCTCAACTGATCAAATGAAAAGGGCCCCCAACGCTCTCCTCAATCGAATTCTGGAGGGTACAGAATTGCAGGCACTGAGCATTCTCTGAGAAGACTAGCACTCATGATCTATCCGTCCGACATTCAGAGACCCCGCTAGGTGACTGGTGGTTAGCCAGATACCTTGGTGGTGTGCCCAAGACCAGAGTCTCAGCACTTGCAGGCAGAGGAGCGGATACCCTACTCCCCCTTGCTTGTTCATGTACCACATCGATGTCATAGATCTGGACGGACAAACCTTGGATGCAGGGGAGGAAGGCCTTGAGCACCAGCCAAATCGACTCGTTATTTCAGCAGGTTAATGTGAAGAACTTCCTTCTTTGAGGGCCAAAGGCCACTGATGTCCAGATTTTCCAGATGGGCTCCCACACCTAAGGTTTGAAGCATCCATCACTATCGTGGTCATAATCGGAGGGGGCAGCAAGCCATCCTGCAAATCTGGTTAGACTAACACCTCGCATCAAGCCACTTCTGTGGAAATGCGACAGACCTCCCTTCAACTCAAGCCACTGCCTGTGCCTGTGGAAGCACCACTGTAAGGCCCTCATGTACCAACATGCATGCATGGCCAGGAGAATGCAGGAAGCGTGCAGACCTAGGAATCTCAGGACGGTCAGGACTGTAATCCTTGCTCTGTGGTGAAAGAGTGAGAACATTTCCTGAATGTAGGCGATCCTCTGATGAGGGGAAAACACCCGAAAAAGGGTAATGTCCAGTACCAAGCCAAAGAACTGGAGCCGCTGGGAGGGCCACAGGTGAGATTTGATTTGTTTTTATCAAAAAGCCCAGGTCGAAAAGAAGTGATCCTGTTGACTGCAGGAGACAACACCATCGCTGGTGAACTGGCCTGGAGTAGTCCAAGTACAGGAAAATAGGGATGCCCGACCGCCTGAGATGAGCTGTCACCACTGCCATCACCTATGTGAAGACTCAAGGTCCTGATGTTAAGCCAACACCTGGATTGACGTAGGTGTATGCATGAGATTCACTACAGCACAAGGTATCTGGTGTCGTGCTGTATTTATAGTGCACTTCGCACCGCTATTTTTCAAAAAAGAGGCGGAGCATGCTCATTTACTTATTTGTGTATGTTTGTGTCATCTTTACACACGTCTTTTTTAATCCTTTCTGTCCCTCCCCATTTTGATTTGTTCTTAATTCATTCTTTGGTGTTTCCTAAGCTGGGGTGTGAATATATATATTGACAATAAGGTATTTGCCTTGGTTTTTACCATTGAGGCGGGCACGTGCAATTTCAGTACATTATATGTGTGACGACTCCAGGTAGTGCGACTTTCCAATTCCTGGCTGTTACCTTAGCTTGTACAGATGGAAAGGCATAGCCCTTTTCCACAATTTGAAGGGTCCACAGATCCAAAGTTAAGGCCTTCCGGGCTGGCAGAAAGGAGGGCATTTTTCACCCCTCCTGGCTTCAGGAAAGTTTTGGAACGAAAATTAGGACTGTTTCTCAAGGGGAACAGTGGAGAAACAGAAAGAGGAGGAGGGTTGCTGAAAGGATCCACAACCTCGACCTGCAGACAAACAAATTTTACAGCTGGTGACATTGTGGTTGTGAAGCTTGCCACTGCCTGAAGGAAAATCCCTTGGCAAAACCAAAAAATGTATTGGACTGGTGGTTGTCCCTTTGAGGCTGGCTTTACTGGAGTTCTAGTAAACGAGCTGTACTTTTGCTGGCTTTAAATCTGTAAGGTGCTGCACCTGCCGTCTCACCAAATACAATGGAGCCATTTAACGGGAGGTCTATCAGATTACCTTGCACATACATATTCAATTAGAACCCTGAAATCCTGAGCCAGGCATGTCTTCTAACGTTCACCAATTCATCCAGATGTATCATTCTGCCACACTGCAGTCTGACAATCTGTGAGGACTTCTTGGAAGTGGTCATGTAAATCTTCTGAAACATGAGGAACCACCGTCCGTACCAAGCAAAGCCCGCAAATGGAAGTCAGGGTTTACTGCTAGGAGTATGGCATTAAAATCTCTTTCTTTCACAATGCGTCTTAAATATTTTGATTCTCTATCCACAGGGGTAGAGAACATTTTCTTGTTGCCAAACATGATTCCTGTATCAATCAATCAGGGTTTGACTAGCGTAGCTTGTCACCCGTGAGTGTAGCTAGGCGCTGAGGGCTGCTGCTTTGAGTGGATCAGTTGAACAGCCAGGTCTTGCGTCCTTTCCTGAACTATAGAAGAGAAGGTGAGATCTGGAGGTGAAGGCTGTTCCAGGACTTGGCCGCGAGGTACGAGAAGGAACCTCCTCCACTGTTGCTTCAACGGATCCAGGGGATCTGAACGAGGGAGGTGGAGCGCAGGTGTCTGGATCAGCATCTTGAATTGGCATCTCTTCTGGATGGGTAACAAGTGGGTCTCCTTGAGGTGAGGGGTGATGTGGGTCTATTTAGGGAAGTCTAAGAGCGTTCTGTATGGACTGAAGTCTTCGCAGGAGGTGACTGGTGATTTCTAGGTAGAGTGGGTTGCCATAGTTCAGCTGACTGGTGACTAGATCTTGAGCTACGGTTTGTCCGGTGTTGACGGGAAGCCATTTGAAGATTTGCCAGAGCATGTGAAGAGTGAGGAAAAAGGTAGATGAGACTGCGATGGTCTGGCTTTTTGTGGTGAGCTTGCTATTCAATACGATTCCAAGGTTGCTGGCATGGTCTGCCGGAGTGGGTGAAGGTTCTAGTTGGGGGGCCACCATGAATCGTTCCATAGGGAGGTGTTCCCGAATATCACTAACTCCATTTTGTCAGTGGAGTTACATGCAGTTGCTTTTCATGCAGTTGGCAAAGGTAGTCATGCATTTGTGAAAGTTTTCCCTTGTGGAGGAGGGTCTTCTGATAATGAATAGATGAGCTGAATGTCGCCCGCTTAAGATATGATGTTCAGTCTATGGTTTCTGACTATGTCGGCCAGTGGGGTCATGTAGGTGTTGAATAGTGTGGGGCTGAGGGATGAGCCTTGAGGGACCCCGCAGATGATACTGAATATGCTACTTACCAGTATGCATCTGTTCTTGGCATGTAGGGCTGCTAACATTCATATCTTAGCATTAGATCGCCGCCTAGTGTTGGGTCCGGATGATCGCACATTGTTGTCCTGGAAGAGTCTTCGAAGTATCCTGAGATAGGTGGCTCCTCCCCTGGACTACAGTGCGCATGGGCAACTGCTCCATCCTCAGATTGTTTTTCGCCATTGTGGCAGAAGATGGAGTGAAAAGTGTAAAGGATGTCCATGCTAATGATTGAATACAATAGTATATCTGAGGCTGCGACAGGCACCGGGGAGGAGGGTGGCCGATATGAATGTTAGCAGCCCTACATGCCAAGAACAGATGCATACTGGTAAGTAGCATATTCAGTTCGAGGCATGTGGGCTGCTAAATTCATATCTTAGCATAGAATACATAGCAGTCCCTCCATCAGCGGCGGTTGCCCGTGCCAGCTGCAGAAACTTGAAAAAGTGTCTTGAGAACAGCCTGTCCTACAGCAGCTTGCTGCTTGGAATGTACATCAACACAGTAGTGTTTTGTAAAGGTATGTGGTGTAATCCACGTGGCTGCTCTGCAAATATCCTCTAAAGGAATGTTTCCTAGGAAAGCCATGGATGCTCCCAATTTGCGTGTGGAGTGCGCCCTTGGGGGTATCGTTAAAGTGCGCTTGGCCTTTTGATAACATATTTGGATGCACTTAACAATCCACCTGGCTATTCCTGCTTTGGAAATAGGGTTGCCTTTGTGTTGTGGTGAGAAGGCAACGAAAAGTTGTTTTGTTTTCCTAAAGTGTTGTGTTCTGTCAATGTAGTACATCAACGCCCTCCGTACGTCTAACGTATGGAGCATTCTTTCCGCCACCGTTTGTGGGTTTTGGAAGAATGCCGGTAAGTCAATAGTTTGGTTGAGATGAAACTGTGACACCACCTTCGGAAGGAATTTGGGGTTAGTACGTAGTACTACCCTATTTGGATGAATCTGAATGAATGGCTCTTGGATTGTGAGCGCTTGCAGCTCACTAACACGCCTCAGTGACGTAATAGCAATTAGGAAAGCCACTTTCCACGTTAGGAACTGGAGTTCACACGAGTGCAGTGGTTCAAATGGTGGTCCCATCAGTCTGGTGAGGACCACATTGAGGTTCCACACCGGAGCTGGCGGTGTTCTTGGGGGAATGACTCGTTTCAGACCTTCAAGGAAAGCTTTGATGGCCGGCACTCTGAAGACAGAGAGGTGCTGCCTATTCTGAAGATATGCTGCGATGGCGGATAGATGTATCCGAATGGAAGTGTACGCTAGATTGCACTTGTACAGATGTAGCAGGTAACAAATGATGTTAGGGATAGATGCATCTAGCGGGGTGATGTCATTAGCCGTACAGTAAATGACAAAACGCTTCCATTTTGCAGCATAGCATGCTCTGGTAGTTGGCTTCCTTGCCTCCTTGATGATGTTCATGCATTCTGGAGGTAAGTTAAGGTATCCGAACTCTAGGACTTCAGGAGCCAGATCGCCAGGTTGAGCTGTTGCGGATCTGGATGCTGTATTTCTCCATGGTTCTGCGTCAAAAGTCTGGGCGTGAGGCGCAGTCTTTGATGCGGCACCACTGAGAGTTCGAGGAACGTGGTGTACCATGCTTGGCGCGCCCACGTTGGAGCAACTAGGATGAGAGTCATCGCGTGCTGCATTAGCTTTCTTGCCACCAGCGGTATCAGAGGGGCTGGCGGAAAAGCGTACGCAAATTTGCCTGACCAGTTCATCCATATCGCATTCCCCTGCGACTGTGGGTGAGGGAACCTGGCGGCAAAGTGTTGGCATTTTGCGTTTTCTTTTGTTGCAAACAGGTCTATCTCCGGATGACCCCACTGCTGGAAGTACGGGTGGAGTACAGATGGGTGTAACTCCCACTCGTGCATTTGATGGCTGTGTCTCCTGAGCAGATCCGCCATTAGATTGTCCTTGCCCGGGAGGTGTTCTGCCATGAGGAAGATGTTCCTCTGGATGGCCCACTTCCACATGCCCTGAGCCAGATGAGACAGCTGCGGCGAGTGGGTGCCCCCCTGCTTTTGAATGTAGTACATCGCGGTCATGTTGTCCGTTCGGACCAACACTACCTTGTTGCACAGATGTACAATGAAGGACTTGAGTGCCATGAAGATTGCCATCAGTTCCAGATAGTTGATGTGCATCTTCTGTTGCTGCGTCGTCCATAGTCCCTGCACAGTGTAATTGAGCAGATGAGCTCCCCATCCCTGGAGAGATGCGTCCGTTGTCAGGGTAATCTGTGGCACTGGCTCCTGGAACAGTCGGCCCTTGCAAAGGTTGTGTGGAGTCCACCAATGCAGAGAGTCGTATGCCCGACTGGTAACCAACACTAGGTCTGTTAATTGTCCCTGAGCCTGTGTCCACTGATTTGCTAAGCACTCCTGGAGCGGGCGCATATGTAGCCGTGCGTGAGGGACTATGAAGATGCAGGAGGCCATCATGCCTATCAACTGCATGAACACTCTCGCTGGAAGTGAGTGTTGTGATCTGAACTTCTGGATCAGAGACTGCATGCTGTCTATCCTGACTTGGTTTGGTTGAGCCACGGCTGTCAGGGTATTGATCGTCGCGCCTAGAAACTGCCGGACATGCGCCGGTTGAAGGTGCGACTTTGGGTAGTTCAACGGAAACCTAGATCGTGAAGGAGGTGAATGGTAGTCGACATGTCCGCGGCACACTGTTGTTCTGACTTGGCTTGAACGAGCCAGTCGTCCAGGTAGGGGTAGACATGGATGCCCTGCCTCCTGAGGTGCGCCGCTACTGTCGCCAGACACTTTGTAAACACCCTTGGGGCTGTGGTGACTCCGAAGGGTAGGACTTTGAATTGATAATGTTTGCCTTGGATAGTGAACCTGAGGTATTTTCTGTGGGACGGGTGTAGTGGTATGTGGAAATAAGCATCCTTGAGGTCTAAGGTTGCTAAGAAGTCCCCCTGGTTTAATAAGGGAAGAATCTGTTGCAGTGTGAGCATATGGAAATGTTCTGACAGTATATACAGGTTTAGGGGACGTAGATCCAGAATGGGTCTGAGAGATCCGTCCTTCTTTGGGATAAGGAAGTACAGGGAATACACTCCTGTGCCTTCCTCCTCCACTGGCACGAGCTCGATTGCGCCTTTTTGCAGCATCACCACTACCTCCTGCTGCAATAAGTGCAAGTGCTCTGCGAACATAGGCCTTTGCCTTGGCGGGATGTTGGGTGGAGTGGATTTCAACTCTAGGCAATAACCATACTGGACTAGTTGACGCACCCACCTGTCTGTGGTGATGTTTCTCCAGACGGGCAGGAACTGGTGCAGTCTCCCCCCGACAGGTGTTAAGTGGTCGGGGGGCAGTGACAGAGAGTCACTGTTTGCTTGGGGTAGAGGAGCGGGAGCTGTTGTTTCCTCTGCCGCGACCTCTGTTGCTGTTATTTCTGTAACCTCCCTTGTTCTGTTTTGTGAACGAGGATTGTGCTCCACCTTTTGAGAATTGAGATTGTTGACCCATTTGTCCTCTGGTGACTCCACGTGCACCTGAGCGACGAAAATTGTTGCCACGAAACTGTTGTGACTGTAGGGCCCCCATGGACTTAGCAGTCTCTGTGTCCTTTTTTATCTTTTCGAGGGTGGTGTCAACATCTGGACCAAACAGTCGGTCAGGATTGACTGGCTGATTAAGGATGGTTGTCTGAATATCAGGTTTAAACCCAGATATGCGGAGCCAAGCCTGTCGTCTTAGCATGACGCTAGTGTTGATCGCCCTAGCTGCTGTGTCTGCGGCGTCAAGTGCACACTTGATGGCTGCGTTGGAGATCAATTTTCCTTCCTCTATAAGCAGTTTTGTGCCCTCTTGAAACTTTGGAGGCAGGTGTTGTACAATCTGTTCTAGGGTGTCATAATGCGCCCTATCGTAACGTGCTAAGAGTGCTTGTGTATTAGAAATACGCCAAAAGTTGGCAGCCTGTGCAGCTACTCTTTTGCCCCCTGCCTCTAGCACTTTGGACTCCTTATCCGGGGGAGGAGCTTCACCCGTTGTCTGGGAGTTGGCCCATTTGCGGGCATTGGCGACCACCAGGGAGTCCAGCGGCAACTGTCCCCGAATGTATGCAGGGTCTGCAGGTGCTGGTCTGTACTTTTTTTCAATACGTGGATTGACCACTCTCGCCCTAGTGGGTTCCTTAAAGATGTCCGCAGCATGTTTGAGGACTCCCTTGAGCATAGGCAGTGTCTTTACAGTCCTCTCAGAGACTGAAAACGTGTCAAAGAGAAAGTCTTCTTCAACCGGGTCAGCATGCATGTCCACATCATGATTAGCAGCTGCCCTCTCAATTAGTGCATGAAAACCTGCAGAATCCTCTGTTGGGGATGCACGTGCACTGAATGGTTGTGGATCTTGCCCCACACTCTGGGTGCCTTGGTCACCAATGTCATCATATGCATCTGGATGTGCATCTGGTTCATTGATGGGGAAGGTGTATTGGTCCTGTTCATCATATCCCTCACCCTCAGATTGGTCTGGTGAGGGAGTAGGGCTTCTTCTAGGAGGAGGCTGGATAGGCTCTATCAGGTTAGAAGCGTCCAGAGGCACCCTTTTCTTCTTTAGTGGGATGACATAGGAGTCCAGAGGCTCCGAAGTGATCCTCCTCTTGTATAGGGTTAATTTGCCTGTGTTGGCGTCGATGAAGTGCTCCGAATCGTCCTCTGATTCGAGTTCTCAACCTGAAGGTGCACCTGCCGTAGAAGAATCCGACTTCTTTGGCGTCGATTTCGTGGAAAAAGCCTTCGGAGCCTCTTTCGGCGGCAGAAGGAAGAGAAGCTTACTCTTAGGCTTTGCCGGAGCGTCCGTCGGCGTCTGAGGCGACGGCAACGGAGCCGACATAGCAGCGGCCTTGTCCCTGATTCTCTGTAGCGATGCGGCGATGGGGGACGCTTCACTCACAGTGTCTTTTGGCGCTGACGAGGGTGTCTTGACCTTCCCCTCGGATCCGACGTCATGGTGGCCTTTCTTAGGTTTGGACGCCGATGCAGTTGTCGCCGACCCAGAGTCCTTGGATCGATGCGCAGATGTGCCAGCTGTCGATCCGTGCGCCTTCGTCGGTTCCGCGTCCACTACGCGACCGACCGACGGAGTCCCAGGCGTAACCGGAGCCGTGCCGCTGGCCTTGGCGTGCTTAGACGGTGTCGGCGCGGTCGATTCGTGCCGACCACCTTTTGAAGAGGATCCCTCCTCTTGCGCCGATTTTGACCCTTTGGAATCGACCGGCTTCTTCGACTTCTGCGGACCGGAGGTCGACGGAGCCGATGCGGCGGTGGGTGCAGTAGTTTTCTGTGTGCCGGCCGCCATTTTAGGGACGCTCGAGTCCATAAGTTTCGGTTTCGTTTTCGGGTCGGCCATTTTAGGTGTAGTCGACACTGTAGGTTTCGGTTTCGGTTTCGATGTGGCCTGCTCAGCAAGTATGTCCGTGGCCGGGCCTGATGGCGGGGCCGTGGCTTGCGGCACGGGGTCTTGGGTAAGGCCGACTGGCGATCCCGTGACCCGATCGTGATCTTCGAAACCTTCGGGGCATAGCTCGTCCCCTGAGCTATCTTCCGCGGCCCCATAAATTTCTTCGACGTCCCCTACCTCGTCGACGTATTCAAGGCCTTGACCCGCGACTCCGTCGTCGTCCGCCGGATCCGCCTCGACCTCCGTTTCGGGTGGGGATATCTGGAGATGATGACCCTGTTCATCTTCTTCTTGGTCGCCGAAGATGTTTTCTGGATCTGGGGCCGCTTGTCTGGCCTCCAGGCGCACCGCGCGCCGGAGCTTAAGAGTTTTCTTTGACCGGAACTGAGCGCAGGCCTTGCACTTGCCGTCGTCATGGTCCGGTGAAAGGCATTTGTTACAGACCGGGTGCAGGTCTATATGTGGGTACTTAGACCCACAGAGCGGACAGTCCTTAAAGGGACTCCGCTCCATGCTTGAAAGTAGCGGTCGTGTCGCGATGAGAAGGCCTCGACGTCCGAAGAGTGAAAAACTCCGCTGAATCCGACTCCAAGAGTTGGAAGAACTCGAGACCGTGCGCAAACAATACCGACGCTATAAAATATAAGACCTTTTGGTCTTAAAAAGTAAGTTTTACTCGGTTCCTACAGAGAGAAGTCGAGACCGCATCCGAACCCAATGGCGGAAAAAAACAATCTGAGGATGGAGCCGATGCCCATGCGCACTGTAGTCCAGGGGAGGAGCCACCTATCTCAGGATACTTCGAAGACTCTTCCAGGACAACAATGTGCGATCATCCGGACCCAACACTAGGCGGCGATCTAATGCTAAGATATGAATTTAGCAGCCCACATGCCTCGAACTCTTGGGTTACGGTGATAGGTGGGCCGGTAAAAACGCCAGATCTCCTGGAGCAGAGTGGTAATATTTAGCCCACCAGTTTTTATTTTTAGGGGATGGGCTTCAGAAAGGCTTTTCCAAATTGCCAGAATAGGTTCAAGTAGACCCTTATTAAAAGGTAATAATGACTCAGAGGCTGGATGGGTAGGAAGGAGAACCTCTGTCAATACATTTGATTTGAAGTTAACTGAAGAGAGTTGCAGATCAAGAACCTCAACCACTGTTTGGATTACTGAATGAAGTGAAAAACCTTCTGTAGTAGGAGGTTCCACAGAAAATCCATCTGTATCTCTGGAGAAGTATCCAGTCCACTTGCTGAAGATAATCCAGGTTTCTCAAATCCTTCGGTGTCAAAGACTTCGGGGTATCCAATAACCCTTTAGACTTTCATCAAAGCCCTCTTTTTTCTGTAGAAGGGTAGCCATCTCAGCTTAGAAACTCCTGTTCTTCCATTTCTGCTGCCTTTTCTTCAGCATCAAAGAGTCTTTCGATAACATTTTGGTCATCGAGCTTCTATGTTTTGCTCAAGAACCTTATTTCGACGTTGAAACGTCCTTTCCCCTATCGATCCTTCGAGAACTTGTATTTCTCAGGAGTTTTTCCTCCTCCCGTGTCCCCTTCGAGGGATCCAAGGGGCTCCTTGTCTCCTCGGTGTGTCTATGAAGTCAGCGAGCGATTCAACTCCCAGGCTCCCTTCAACGACCTTGAGTCCGTTTTCCTGACTGGCATTTTTTTCGAGGACCTAGAACTTCTGATCTTTTTTATGGCTGCCTGGCTCTTGACGATCAGTAGATATGTGTCAGATGTTTCACCTTCTTCTGTGACATTTTCCTCTTTTTCGCATGAAAGACTTAGCTCACTTAGGGTTGTACTCATCTGTTGTCCCTGCATGTTGTGGTGGGCTCATTTGTCACTCTCACCCTCAGCATCTTCAAGGTGTAAACGGAGCAGGCTTTGCACTCTTCATTTCAGCAACGCAGAATGAGGTAGAAGACCGTCCCTCTGCAAGAACTTGTGGTGAAATTACTGCAGAGCTAGAATGGAATGGGCCACACAGGGAAGTCCCTCAACACACATTCTCAAAATCCATCGAGGACATTTGTCTGCTCCTGAAATCTCCACTGATAGCTTTCGTCAGTGTTGCCATCGAATTTTGGTGAATTTTGCGACAAACATCTTCAGAACTCCATCTGAACTTCTTTCTTGTATGGGCGATCTTCCAGCAGGCACCCAGACCAAATGGTGGGAAAAAAAAGAATATGAAAATAATGACCAAAGGTGGGAGCATCCGGAGTAAGCAGTGCAACGTCACAAGAGTCTCCAAACGGGGTTCAATTGACCCACCACTAAAAAAATAAAAAAATAAGACTATAAAACAGTGGAGAATTCAGGACCCAACCACTAAATGGCAGAATAATGCACAGCATGTGAATCCAGAAGAGATTCACACTGTGAAACAGTGCAAACAAATATTTTAAAGAGTGAACATTACAAAGAAAAGTGTGCTAAGGAATATTTTCTTCCATGAAAGGGGGAGGTGGAGAAACAGCTAGGTTTCTTTTAAGAAGAAGCCGTTTCAAATCATAATTTATAACATTTTGCTTTTTATAATCGCTATCGCCGAACACCTTCACTTCCAGATCCACACCGACCCCAAGACCACACTCAGAGGCACCCTCCTCTACAGGCCACCAGGACCCCGTACAAAATTCAGCGAAGACATCACTGACTTCATCACCCCACACGCCCTCCCCTCGGTAGAATACATTCTACTGGGAGACCTTAATTTCCATCTGGAAAAGAGCAACGACAGTAACACTACCACCCTTCTGGACAATCTCGCCAATCTCGGACTCAAACAACTTGTTAACACCCCCACACACTATGCAGGACACACACTCGACCCTATCTTCACTTCCAGAAAGCATATCTCCTTTACTCACACCACACCCCTCCACTGGACGGACCACAGTTGCATCCACTTCATTTACAATAAGACCACAATCCACAACCACCCTCAACCAACTCTGCGAAGAAATTGGAACAAAGTCACCATCGACCAGATCTCCACATCGCTTCTTCAAAAAAAACCTGCCTATTCAACGAACCCTAACCAAGCCGCCATCAACCTCACACAATGGCTAACCCAAACCACTGACAAACTAGCACCCCTGAAAAAACATCAAATCAAGCAAGGAAGCAAGAACGCCCCCTGGTTCAACGATGACCTTACGAAATCCAAGAAGCTCTGTCGTTCCCTTGACAAAACTTGGAAAAAAGACCCAAACACTATCACCCAAGCCGCCTTCAAAAACGCCAACCGCAAACACCACCAACTAATCCGGACAGCCAAGAAATCAGCACTCAAAGACCGACTAGACAACAACGCCCACAACAGCAAGGAACTTTTCAACATCATCAAAGAATTCACCAACCCCACCGCCAGCTCTAACGACATCACCCCCTCTCAAGTCCTCTGCTACTCCCTCGCCTCATTCTTTCATGACAAAATCGCCGACATTCATAAAGGCTTGGACAACCAACCCGTAAACCAGTCCACCCCACTCACCTCCGAACCTGTACCTCCTCCGAATAACCTTTTCGACTGAAACCCAATCACCACAGAAGACACCATTCGCCTGATGAACTCCATCCACTCAGGATCCCCTACAGACCCATGCCCCCATCCATCTTCAACAAAGCAGACTCCATTATCGCACCCCATCTCCAAGACGTCATCAACTGCTCCCTCAACTCCGCCACATTCTCAGAAAGCTGGAAACACGCCGAACTCAGCGCCCTTCTGAAGAAACCCACAGCTGACCCCACCGAACTCAAAAACTACCGCCCCATCTCGCTCCTCCCATTCCCTGCCAAAGTCATTGAGAAAGCCATCAACAATCAGCTCGCCGCCTTCCTCAAAACAAACAAATCACTCGACTCCTCACAGTCTGGCTTCCGAGCCAAACACAGCACCGAGACCGCCCTCATCGCAGCAACAGACGACATTCGAACACTACTGGACAACGGAGACACAGTCGCCCTCATCCTCCTTGACCTCTCCGCAGCCTTCGACACAGTCTGCCATAGCACCCTGATACAACGCCTCAGAAACATCGGAATTCAAGGAAAAGCATTGGACTGGATCATCTCGTTCCTTGCTGGAAGAACTCAGAGAGTCCGCCTCCCCCCTTTTAAGTCAGAGGCCACCGAAGTCATCTGCGGCGTCCCGCAAGGATCATCACTCAGCCCCACCCTCTTCAACGTCTACATGAGCCCCCTCGCAACCATTGCACGTCAACACAACCTCAACATCATCTCCTACGCTGATGACACTCAGTTGATCCGATCACTCACAAAAGACCCAACCACCGCCAAAACCAACCTACATGAAGGGATGAAAGAAGTAGCCGAGTGGATGAAGCACAGCCATCTGAAACTGAACTCGGACAAAATGGAAGTCCTCATCTTAGGTTCATCCCCTTCCGCCTGGGACGATTCTTGGTGGCCAACGGCCCTAGGAAAAGCCCCCATACCGACGGACCACGCACGGAACCTGGGCATCATCCTGGACTCCTCACTCTCGATGACCAGACAAGTCAACGCCGTCTCATCATCATGCTTCAACATCCTACGCATGCTCAAAAAAACATTTCGCTGGATCCCCAGAAAAACAAGAAAAACGGTCACCCACGCACTGGTTACAAGCCGTCTGGACTACGGAAACACCCTTTACGCCGGTACCACCGCAAAACTGCAGAAAAAACTCCAACGCATCCAAAATGCTTCAGCCAGACTCATACTAGACATCCCCCGCACAGACCACATTTCCGTTCACCTGAAAGACCTTCACTGGCTCCCCGTCAACAAGAGAATAACGTTCCGTCTCCTCACCCACGCACACAAAGCCCTATACAAAATTGGACCTGATTGTCTCAACACGCGCCTTTCCTTTTACACCCCCACCCGCCAGCTGCGTTCGTCCAACCAAGCCCTCGCCGCTGTTCCGCGCATCCACAAAGCCACCATGGGGGGAAGATCCTTCTCCTACTTAGCGTCCAAAACCTGGAATTCCCTTCCCATCCACCTCCGACTTACTCAAAACCACCTTGCCTTCAGAAAACAGCTTAAAACCTGGATATTCGATAAGTAATCCTCCCCCCCCTCCTCAAGCGCCTTGAGACCCACTGGGTATGTAGTGCGCTATATCAATTCTGACTTGACTTGACTTGAATCTTTCTGGTGCCAAGTAGGATGTTCAGGTTCTGCTAAGTGTATGATAGCCTTTCCCAAGTACTGATCAGCGGCCACTTTTCCAACTTGCAGCATTTATTTATTTTTATTTGAAAAGTTTTATATAGCGCTGGCGAGACCCGGAGGTATCAGAGCGCTTTACATGAGATAGGACATTGTTTCAGGACAGTGTTACACAGTTGTAGTTAGCAGTATATGCTTAGGAGAAAAACGTGAGCTTACACAACAATATAAGATATTAGCTCGTAGCATATCCAAGGCACACGTCCAATGGGGAATGGAAGGTAGTGGGGGGAGGGGAGGAGGTTAATAGGGGAGAGGAAAGAAGACAGAGTCAGGAAGACCTGAAAGGGGAAAGCACTCCAAGGGGAACAAAGCAGTCGAGGAGAGAGACAGATAAAAATGTGAAGAACCGTGAAAAACAATGTCCGATGTCCGGCTGGGTAGGTGACGGCCGAGGGGGAGACCTAGAGCCAGACTTCTCTATAGCTGCATAGGACAGCTCCACCGGACAGTGGCCAAGGGTACTCTGGCTCCACGGTAAGTACAAACAGTTTATAGTTTCTGCCTGTGGGGCATCGTCATAGTTCCAAAGAAGGCATCAGTCCCGGTGTTACTGGGAGGCGCCGTCCGCCTCGTCCCCCAGGTCGGAGGACATAGGGAGAGAGCACTGGCAACATCAGAGGAAAAGGTTCCCTAGCGGAGAAAGTGGTGGAAAAGTCTCACTCAGAGGGGTGTTTTGTATGTAGAGGGACGGGGAGTAGTCGCAGCCCGCGACCTTAAACGGATCACTAAATTATATGCGCCATTTCTTCATAAGTTGTGGTACAGCAGTGCTCCCAGGAATATATGGGTGAAATCTAACAATAGAGTATGAGCATAGCTAGCCATGCAGCAGCTACATAAAAAAAGCCAGGCATGGTCTTCCCAACATGCTGGAGTGCTCGCCATCGTTTCTCTGATTTCTTGCATGCCAGATTGCGCAGATGCTATTAAGATTATTACACACTGCCACTTGCAGTTGGCAGGCAAAGTCAATTCAAGAGAGAGAAGTTAAAGATTTTAGAGAAAGGCTTACACAATAACATTACATGACCAAAGAGGACGACATTTTTAAAGTACAAACAAGTAAAAAGGAAATCTTTCAGTAGTGAGGAACAGTTCTGTTTAGACCATGACTGCATCCCTTCAGGAAGGATACCGAAAAAATTACCAAATAAGCTACAAAAGCAATATGAAACCTGGAAGACGGTAGCAAGATCCTGCCACAATCCTTAAGATTCCTATACTCCGTGCATACATAATATTGCCTGCATTACAAGGTAGCTGACGCTGCGAGAGCGCTTAGCACGTTTTGGCAGAAAACTGCTGTTTTAAACATCTTGTGTTATTTCTGGTCACTTGACCCTGCTTTTTAATTTCGCCCTTACCTGCACAATAATTTGAGCCCCGCACCGCCGTTTGGGCGGGTCTGGTCCTGGGGTGGGTGCCCTGTGTGTTGTAGGTCGCCATCTTGGAGTGGGGTGAGTGGAGCGAGGCGTTACTATCTGACAGCGCTTGAGTGCGCATGCGCCGCCTGGGAACACCTACTTAAGGCGAGTCCCCCTTGCTTCCGGCCCCTGACAAGGTAGCTGACGCTGCGAGAGCGCTTAGCGCGTTTTGGCAGAAAACTGCTGTTTTAAACATCTTGTGTTATTTCTGGTCACTTGACCCTGCTTTTTAATTTCGCCCTTACCTGCACAATAATTTGAGCCCCGCACCGCCGTTTGGGTGGGTCTGGTCCTGGGGTGGGTGCCCTGTGTGTTGTAGGTCGCCATCTTGGAGTGGGGTGAGTGGAGCGAGGCGTTACTATCTGACAGCGCTTGAGTGCGCATGTGCCGCCTGGGAACACCTACTTAAGGCGAGTCCCCCTTGCTTCCGGCCCCTGACAAGGTAGCTGACGCTGCGAGAGCGCTTAGCGCGTTTTGGCAGAAAACTGCTGTTTTAAACATCTTGTGTTATTTCTGGTCACTTGACCCTGCTTTTTAATTTCGCCCTTACCTGCACAATAATTTGAGCCCCGCACCGCCGTTTGGGCGGGTCTGGTCCTGGGGTGGGTGCCCTGTGTGTTGTAGGTCGCCATCTTGGAGTGGGGTGAGTGGAGCGAGGCGTTACTATCTGACAGCGCTTGAGTGCACATGCGCCGCCTGGGAACACCTACTTAATGCTCCTCCCCTAGCGCAGCGGGATCGCGCAGCGGGCGTGTCCTCACGTGGCCGGAGTCGTGCCAGAGTCCTGCCCGTCTGCGCCCGTCCGCGCTAAGGACGTGCTGGACGTCGCGGGATTCTGGTTGGCGGCTAGTGTTCCATTCTTGCGCCGCCATGCTGACATATTCGCGGGAGTGCCTGTATTCTATCGGTCAGGTGAGTCCTAGTTGCTTCCATCCACCGGTGCATCCGTTACGAGACCCCTATCAGTGCCCTTGTAAAGGGTGGGCTCTTGACTCTCCGTGGCCTCTCCCTCGGAACAACTCCCTGGCTGCTCGCCGTATTAGAGATCCCCCTTCCTCTCTGCGGATCCTGAACCTTAATGTTAGGTCAGCTCTGAAACATCATCAGAACATCTATGACCTCATTGAGGAGGAAGCCCCGGACATATTTGCCTTAACTGAAACCTGGCTCCAGGATGTGGATAATGCTATTCCCAATCTAACCTGCCCCCCTGGCTATTCTATGTACACCTTGAATAGATCGTCCAGAGGTGGGGGCATAGCTCTAATAGTAAGGTCCAGCTTTTCTTGTGTGTGGAGTGCCCTTAATATCCCTGGGTGTGAAAGTGCCTTGTTTAAGGTCTCTGTCTGCCCTGAGTTTACGCTTTCCGGGATGGTCGTTTATCGTCCGCCCGGCAGCGATGTGGTGTTTAGAAATGCTTTCCCCGACATTGTTGGCACCTTGGTCGCAGACTGTGCCAACTTTTCCATCATGGGTGATTTAAATCTCCATTTCGACACCCTCTCAGGTCTGACAGTGCGATCCGTTATTTCTGACCTAGAGGCCTTTCAACTTTCCCAGATGGTCTCCCAGCCGACCCATACGGGGGGGGCATATTTTAGATCCCTTTTTCACTAATTTACCGGAGATTAAAATTATCTCTATCTTACCGGTAGAATGGACAGACCACTTCTTGGTGTCCATTCTTTGTCCTGTCTTAGCCACCTCTTCCATCGCTTCGGCTAGGCGGGTACCAAGGAGAGCTTGGAATAAACTTAGGTTAGAAGACTTTCATCTTCTTCTACTAGAGGAGCCGCTGGGTCCTTTGACGGATGTAGAAAAGGGGTATGACCTCTTTTGTTCCTGGATTACCAGGGCTCTTGACTCTCTGATACCTATTGTATCGTCTAAAGTCAACTCTAGAGAGTCAAGTCCCTGGTACGATGGCGCCCTTCGTGCCCTGAAGGGAGCCTGTAGACGGGCGGAGAGGGCTTGGAGGAAGACCTATGGGGCTGATTTAAAAGCTGCATATGCCAGGTCCGTAAAGCTCTACCATCGGGCTATTTGCCGAGCTCGAGCGGCTTTTTATGCCGCAGAATTCAGGAACAGTGCCAATCCGTCTAAGGCCATTTTTAAGGCCGTGAAAGATCTTATGGCAAAGCGGACGACCTCCTTGACTGTAACCTCCCTTTCCCACTGTGAATCCCTTGCTTCACATTTCTTGGGGAAAGTCCAAGCCATATATCGGACATTCCCCAGCATAGGGTCCGGTTGGGAAAGTACCAGTGGGCCACCACATCAGACTACTCTGCTTGCCTTCCCCCCTCTTACCATGGATGGGTTTGACAAACTTGCACTGCAGATCAAATCCGGATCTCCCTCTGATCCAGTAAGGCCCGCTCTCTTTCGAGATCAGGCTTTTATGGGACGCTCAGCTGTGCGGTCCCTTGTCAACCTCTCCTTGGAATCGGGAGTAGTTCCAGCTAGGTGGAAGCAAGCTGTGGTGTCCCCAATCATCAAAAAGCCCTCACTGGACCCGTCTAAGCCCGAAAGTTACCGTCCCATCTCGTTGCTACCCTGGCCGGCAAAGATCACAGAGGCCCATGTCAACTTGGCCCTGTCTGAACATCTTGTCCGGACCAATGCCCTCGACCCCACACAAAACGGCTTCCGTGCTGGTCACAGCACGGAGACCGCGTTACTTGTGATGGTGGAACATCTCCGTGCAAGGCTGGATGCTGGTCAAACGGCGGCGCTTATATTGTTAGATCTTAGCGCCGCCTTTGACACGGTATCTCACAGCATCCTCCTGCATCGGCTTGAGGAGTATGGCATTGGCGGCCAGGTGTTGCAATGGTTCCGCTCCTTTCTCGATGACCGCTCCTTTTGTGTTGCCATTCCTCCCTTCAAGTCCAAAATCCAGCCGCTGGCCATGGGGGTTCCGCAGGGGTCCTCGCTGAGTCCCACGTTGTTCAATCTTTACATGAGACCGCTGGCTGATGTCGCTAGGCAGTGGGGCCTAACTCTGGTCTCATATGCCGACGACACACAGCTGGCGGTTACTCTCAGCGGGGACGCGGAGACCGAGGCCCCTAGGTTTGGAAACTGGAACAAAATCACCATCGACCAGATCTCCTCATCGCTTCTTCTAAACCCCCCAGCCCACTCCTCAAACCCCGACCAAGCCGCCACCAACCTCACCCTATGGTTATCCAACAGCGCCGACATCCTAGCACCACTGAAAAAACGACAAAGCAAACTTGGCAGCAAGAAGGCCTCATGGTTCAACGATGATCTTAAGAAATCCAAGAAACTCTGCCGTTCCCTCGAGAAGGCCTGGAAAAAAGACCCAACCACCAACACCAAGGACGCCCTCAAAAACGCCACCCGCATACACCACCAACTGATCCGAAAGGCCAAGAAAACCGCCTTCAAGGACCGACTAGATAACAACGCCCACAACAGCAAGGAACTTTTCAACATCGTCAAGGAATTTACCAATCCCTCGGCCAACTCTAACGACATCACCCCCTCTCAAGCCCTCTGCGACTCCCTAGCTTCATTCTTCCACAACAAAATTGCAGACATCCACAACAGCTTCGACGACCAACCCGGAGACCAACCCACCCAACCATCTGCTGGACCTTCACCCCCCTCGAACATCCTTAATGACTGGAACCCAATCTCCACTGAGGACACCATCCGCCTGATGAACTCCATCCACTCAGGATCCCCCACAGACCCATGCCCTCACCACATCTTCAACAAAGCAGACTCCATCATAGCACCGCACCTCCGTGACGTCATCAACTGCTCCTTCAACTCCGCCACCTTCCCGGAAAGCTGGAAACACGCTGAACTCAGCGCCCTTCTGAAAAAACCCACAGCGGACCCCACCGAACTCAAAAATTACCGCCCCATCTCGCTCCTTCCATTCCCGGCCAAAGTCATCGAGAAAGCTGTCAACAACCAGCTCGCCGCCTTCCTCGAAGCCAACAAATCCCTCGACTCCTCACAGTCCGGCTTCCGAGCTAAACACAGCACTGAGACCGCCCTCATCGCAGCAACAGACGACATTCGAACTCTACTGGACAATGGAGACACAGTCGCCGTCATCCTCCTCGACCTCTCCGCAGCCTTCGACACAGTCTGCCATAGCACCCTTCTACAGCGCCTCAGAAACATCGGAATCCAAGGAAAAGCACTAGAATGGATCACCTCGTTCCTCACCGGAAGAACCCAGAGAGTCCGCCTTCCACCATTCAAGTCAGAGGCCACTGAAGTCATCTGCGGCGTACCACAAGGATCTTCACTCAGCCCCACCCTTTTCAACGTATACATGAGCCCCCTCGCGGCCATCGCCCGCCAACACAACCTTAACATCATCTCCTACGCGGATGACACTCAACTGATCCTATCACTCACCAATGACCCTAGCACCGCCAAAACTAACCTACACGAAGGTATGAAAGAAGTAGCCGAATGGATGAAACACAGCCGTCTGAAACTGAACTCAGATAAAACAGAAGTCCTCATCTTAGGTACCTCCCCCTGCGCATGGGACGACTCTTGGTGGCCAGAAGCCCTTGGAAAAGCACCCATCCCGACAGACCACGCACGGAACCTGGGCGTCATCCTGGATTCCTCACTTTCAATGAACAGACAAGTCAACGCCGTCTCCTCATCCTGCTTCAACATTCTTCGCATGCTCAAAAAAACATTTCGTTGGATCCCCACTGAAACTAGGAAAACGGTCACCCACGCTCTGGTCACGAGCCGACTGGACTATGGAAACACCCTCTACGCCGGTACTACCGCTAAACTCCAGAAAAAACTCCAACGAATCCAGAACGCTTCAGCCAGGCTCATATTAGACATCCCGCGCAACGAACACATCTCTGGTCACCTGAAAAACCTCCACTGGCTCCCCGTCAATAAGAGGATCACTTTCCGGCTCCTAACCCACGCACACAAAGCACTCTACGAAATCGGACCAGAATGCCTCAACGCAAGACTGTCCTTCTACACCCCCTCACGCCAGCTACGATCATCCAACCAAGCCCTGGCCACTGTACCTCGCATCAACAAAACCACCACGGGAGGTAGATCCTTTTCCTACCTGGCAGCTAAAACTTGGAACTCACTTCCCACTCACCTTCGCCTCACTCAGAACCACCTAGCATTCAGAAAGCAACTTAAAACGTGGATATTTGACCAGTAATTCCCCTCCCCTCTTCAAGCGCCTTGAGACCCTCTGGGTATGTAGCGCGCTATATAAATTTTCTGACTTGACTTGAGGTTTCAGTCTGGACTGAAGGCGGTGGCTAGCTGGTTGACAGGTAACTGTCTCCAGCTAAATGCCACTAAAACAGAGGTAATGGTTGTCGGTAAGGGAGTGGAGCTGTGAGGCGACCAATGGTGGCCTTCAGAGCTGGGACCCACTCCGACCCCGGTGTCGGAGGTGAAAAATCTGGGGGTCTGGCTGGATGCGGGCCTCACCTTTGTAGGGCACACCAAAAAAACTGCTGCCTGCTGCTTTGGTCTGTTAAGAGGCTTGAGACCTGTTCTCAAGTTCTTCGATGCCCCGACCAGGCAGCTGATGATCCAGGCAACTATCATCTCTCGCCTGGATTATGCTAGCTCTCTTCTGGCCGGGGCCAACCAGGCCGAGTTAACTCGCCTGCAGCGGGTTCAGAATGCTGCGGCTAGGGCGATTGTCGGCCTGCCCAGATTCTGTTCGGTGACAAATGTTCTGCGCTCCCTACATTGGCTTCCTGTAAGGAAGCGTATCCTCTTTAAGGTTTTGTGTCTTGCTTTCAAGATCTTGAGAGGTATAGGCCCGGAAATTCTATCCAGCTGTCTTTCCTTTTATGTTCCCACCCGTACCCTCCGTTCCCAGGGTCTGGCCCTTGCTGTGGTCCCCAGATTCAGACTTAGTCGTATGGGTGGCCGCTCTTTTAGTGTAAAAGCTGCAGCAGCTTGGAACTCCCTCCCTGTGGAAATTCGCCTGTTGGGGGACCTTTTGACCTTCCGGAGGGCTATAAAAACATTTCTGTTTTAATTGTTCTTTCCGTATTATCATTTTCTTGTTGTGTTATGTACTACCTTGTCTCTGCGCCGGGACGCTCCTTGGCTGGAGTATCTGCGCGCATAATAAATTAATATAACATAACATAACATAACATTACATCTATGACAAATTGTTTGGACACAATGGTGTGCATGTCTGAAGGGTTCTCTTTTAGAAACACGTTATGGAGTATAATTACTCCTATTTGACAAATGACTTGAGCAAAAAAAAAAACTTTAAAAAAAACTTACTGTCGCAATAACTGCCTGCCTTGTTTCCAAGTCAGCTGACTATTTTGAGGCACAGTCGGAAGCTCTGTTTCTTTGGTGTCTTCTGTAAAATAAATGGGCATATATTAAGTAGGTGTGGTAAGGGAGCAGAGCCATTGATACATTTAATTCGAACACATAGGATAAGAAAATCATTGGACCTATTCACAAACTTATAAAGTATTAACACCAGAACTCTTATTCTCAGTACCGCATTCGCTTTCCAATGACAGAGCTGCTATTTTTCATGTAAGCTTTTTTTTGTCACACCACTTTTTTTTTAAACCGAAAAGAAAATCAATACTGAAGAGTTATCTTGAATGAGATGCTTATAAAAGTTAATTTGCATCTAAATACAAATTCTGAACATACACTGTGCTAGAAATCCGAATATTGCATTGCAAACTGATGAGAATTGTTTTGGCACATTTGAATGATACTGCTGACATTTATGGAGCTGTAAGTCTGAACAATGGATTCATTTACACACAGACATTCAACTTTGATATATAAAATGCTAAAACACAGCTTTGGCAAATAGTTTCAGGTACTAAGTACTGTTAGATTAAAAAGTCTAGCTGAAGACATAATGCTGTAGATGGATCAGTTCCATTTGCACTATTTAAGAATGCAAAACTACCTGCAGAATGCCTCATTAAGAGCCTGAATAAACAATTACATCATCCCTATACTAACGGACATCCACCAGCTCCCCTTGGCAGCCTGCACCATCTTGAAAACTTGCAACATCATCTCTTATCAAGCAAACGTGCCTGCCTAGCTGATGACAGCACCATCTCTGGTCAGGCCAACGTTTGGCATGAGAAAAATAAAGTGCAAAAAAGGAAAACATAAGGCTGATCAGGAACACCACCGCTGTGTCCATCAGGTCAGTCCCAACACTGCTTTAATGTGGGAAATAGCTGAAGAATGATTGCTTTATAGAACAGTGTATCACGATCCAGTAAGTCCACATAGCAGATGCCCGCTCTCTGCTTCTTAACCCCTCCCATGCTGGTGACGGAGTGGTTCCGTCACGGCCCGCTCGGCGCGCCTGCGCGGCGCATTCTATTAAGCGGGCGGGGCCGTGACAGAACCGCTCCCTCACAGGCACAGTGTGCCCGAGGCTCGTGACGGAGCAGTTCCGTCACGAGCATGGGAGCGCCGCGCGGCACCCCCACCACCCCTAGCGCTGCGGCGGAATTGCCGCCGCAGCAAAGGGGTTAATGGCTTGGTTCAAGCTATACAAATAGCGCATACATACATGAATCCGCCCATCTGTGCACAAACAAGCAAAGCTTCATTAAACTTAATCCATCTCTCAGAAACAGAGCTATTGCTAGTGATCATATGATCAAATCAAAGCATGAAGCTTAACCCTTTGGGTGCTGTGGTTATGTCCTCAACCACGGTACTCCTGTGTTGAGGATCAAACTGTTACGTCCTGGAACCCACCGACAGGTGAAGCTCCCGCGCTCCCCCTGTGGGCTGAGTCCCAACAGAGGATGGCAGCGGAAGCGCTTCCACAGATATCTACCCCCAAACCCCTTCCAGCGATCTGACGTTGGCGCGCTCAAGGCATGCCGACGTCAAGTGCAGCCTGGGACGCTCTGGAAGCCATTTGCTTACAGAGCGTCCAATGATGGGACACAGAACAGGTGAGTCCTCCTCCTGGGGGGGTTTGGTGGGGTGAAAGGAAAGTTTTCCATTGCCCCTGTGCCTGTTTAGAGTGGATTCTTACCCTGGGCAGGGGTCACTCCCCTTTATTGGGGAAATGTTTTGGTAATTTTCTGCCACTCCACCCCCGTGGGGCAGATCAGCCATATTTTTAGGATTATCTGGCCCCATAGGTGGCAGAAAGCCACTATACAACCAGGGATATTAAATACATGGCACAAAATGCTTTGGGGAGCGACCCCTTGGGCAAGGGTCACTCCCAAGTTGGGACCCACCAGTGACGAAAGGAGGAGACTCAAAGCACAACAAAAGCTTTGTGCTAACATAAAAAGTAGAACTAAAATATTTTGATCACAAATGCAATAGCTGACAAGAAATAAAACAGCTAACATTGAAAAACCATAAAGTCTGCCTATCTCAATGCAAATGCCAGCCACACACACTGCCAGCCTAACACCAGATCATGCAGACCATCAGCTGAACTACAATTCACACACATACCCTTTCCCTATTGTCTAGTGACTTGGGGGCGGATGGGCCTAAAAATATATGGCCGATCTGTCCCCAAGGGGGCAGAAATGGCGAAAAATTCACTACAAAAAGGGGAACAACCCTTGCCAAGGGGCCGTTCCCCAAAACATTAGGCGCCATACATAAGAAAATCCCTGGTGGTCTAGTGCCTTCGGGCAGATGGGCCAAAAAATATATGGCCGATCTGGCCCCAAGGGGATCAGAAACAACATATTTTAAGTAAACTGACTGGTCTGCTTAAAATTTTTGTTCAGATTTCACGATTGGCATGTGTGTGATTTATTTAGTTAGAGCGGTTATGTTTGTAGTTATAGTCTTGTATCTACTTCCAAATGAACTGGTTGGTGTTTTTTTAGATTAAAACATTTTTTATGACTGCGTGGGCTGGCTCTTAGCTGACAGTGTGTGTGGACTGGCTCTTGGCTGGCGGTGTGGCTGGACTTGCTTTTGGCTGGCGGTGTGCTTGAATTGCTCTTAGCTGTCGGTGTGTGTGGACTGGCTCCTGTCTGGCGGTGTGGCTGGACTTGCTTTTGGCTGGCGGTGTGCTTGGACTGACGCTTGGCTGGCGGTGTGCAAGTAGTGACTTGCTGCAGGTCACTACACACACTGCTAGACAAATGCTAGTGCACACACTGCGTCAGCCACCAGTCGGTGTGATTGCTGTGTCAGTGGGCATATGAAAGTGATGGTCCCTTGAATGGTGCGGTCTGTTGATGTGATTGTTGAAATGTGCTGGCCCGCCGCTGGCAGTGTGAATGGTCTTGTGTGTCACGTATGAAAGGTGTGTGAATGGCCTATAAAGCGGTTGGTGCCTTGTTACAGCTTTACAGCTCACAAGCTGTGAGTCATTGGTTACATTTTTTGAGCGTTCAATTATAAAAGGCACATTTAATATTTGTGAAATCTCTTGTTAATTACATTTTACATTCTGAACATTCACTCAGCCTTGTGCAAAGTCCAACTAGTATGTGTGTGTGTACTTGAGGATCAGATGGATGTGCAATAATATTTGTCTTTTCCGTTTTTCTCTGCCAAGGTGTACATTGTCTCCAGGGAATATCTACCAATTCTAGATATTTTCATAAATTAAATACCCAGGGGAGTACAAGGTGGTGTGCCACTCGTGGATCTCAACAATGTTTCTTACCCAAAATGCCCTGCAAACCTCAAAATGTGACTAAAGTCACATTTTCCTTGCATTACTGTGCCATATTCTTTGATAATCAGAAAGAAACCACAAATGTCCTACCACCCAGTAATCCCACAGGTCTACTGATAAAAATGCTACCTCACTTGTGATGGTGGGGCAAGTGTCTGCAACAGGACAGGGCCTAAAACATATTGTGGAGACATCAAAATGATCAATCACAAAACGACCCGGTTCTGCAAAGAGGTCACCTGCGCTTTTAGTTCCCGGGCTCGGCAGCCATCTAGGGAAACCTCCAAGCCCAGACAGTTCTGAAAACTAGACACCCGGGGGAGTTCAGAGAGATGTGGTTTGTGAGGATCCCCCAACATTTTCGTACCCAGAATCCCCTGCAAACATTGCCCGCCCCACAAAAGTGAGGTAGCATTTTTATCAGGAGATCTGGGGGAATGCTGGGTGGTAGGAAATTGTGCTGGCGCTGTGACCCCACAACTTTCCCACACAGAAATGTGAGGAAAGGATTATGTTGATTACCCTGTAAGCATCTGTTCTTGGCATGTAGTGCTATAGATTCACATGCTTAGCATACTCCTGCCATCTAGTGTTGGGTCAGGAAACTTGCAAGTTATTTTTTCAGAAGTCTTCTTGAGTCACGTAGGAAAGGAACTCCTCCTCTTGGCAATAGTGCGCATGGCCATCGACTCCATTGATGGATGGTTTTCTCGCAAGAGGGCGAGACTAGAGTATAAGTGAGTCTAAGTACAGAGGTATCCATGCAAGGTAAATAAAGATTAGAACCTTAACAACCACAGGTGCACAAAGAGGGTGGCTGCATGTCAATCTACAGCACTACATGCAAAGACCAGATGCTTACAGGGTAAGTAACAATCCGTTCGAGGCAAGTATGGATGTAGATACACATGCTTTGCATAGACTGTATAGCAGCGCCCTCCAAAAAGCGGGGGCTAACCAGAAGCTGCAGTTGTTTGAAAGCGTGTACATAGCATTGCCTATTCTAGATTGGCTTGTTGCGCGCTAAAACATCCACACAATAGTTTGGTAATTATGTGCGGTGTAGACCATGACGCTGCTTTACAAATGTCAGCCTAAAGAATATTTCCTAGAAAAGTCAGAGATGCCCCTATTTTACGAGTAGGGTGTACTCTAGGGGGGTATAGACAAAGTTCTTTTGGCTTTGGCATAAAATGTCTGGATACATTTAACGATCCGTATAGAGATGCTTGATTTTGAAATGGGTTTCCCTTTATGAGAGGGAGCAAACGCAACAAAACGTTGATTTGTTTTGGGAAAATCTTTTGTCCTGCCAATATAATACACTAATGCTCTTGTAACATCTAATGTATGAAGTGCTCCTTCCGCTACAGAATCTGGTTGAGGAAAGAAAACGAGTGGCTCAACCGATTAATGTGAAAAGAGGATACTATCTTTGGTAGAAATTTTGGGTAGGTTCGAAGAACCTGCCCTATCTCTTTGTAGCTGGAAAAGTGGTTCTTCTGAAGTTCATCAACACGTCTTAGTAAGGTAATAGCAATTAAAAAAGCCTTCCAAGAAAAATTTGATTAACCATTATGTAATGGTTTAAAGGGTGGACTCATAAGTCTTGTTAGAACAATATTGAGATTCCCTGTTCGTGCCGGTGGTAAACTTGGCGGTATCATTCTTTAAGGCCTTCCATGAAAGCCCTAATTGCTGGACTTGTGAACAGAGACAAGTATTGCCTGTTTTGAAGAAGGGCAGCCGCTGCTGCAAGGTGCAGAAGTATGGAGTGTAAGCAAGGTCTGAACGTTGCAAATGCAACGGATAATGTGGAAGCTACTAGAATGAGGGTGAGAAACATCTGCCCTAGGTTTCCAAACCACAAATGGAGGAAGAAGAGGGGGAGGTGGAAAATAATAGGCAAATATTCCTGACCAATTCATACATAGGGCATTGCTTCTAGATAGAGGGTGTGGGAACCTGGGAAGCAAAGTTTGGACATTTTGTGTTCTGTGCTGTCGCAATAAGGTCTATTTGCGGAAATCCCCATTTGTGGAAGTTTGGGAGTTGGACTGGTGTGGAGTTCCCACTCGTAAACTTGTTAGAGCATCCTGCTGAGGACGTCAGCAAAACTTTGTCCATCCCTGAGAGGTGTTCCAATAGGAGATGGATATTGTGATGTATTGCCCAATGCCAATTGGTCTGAGAGAGGCGTGACGACTTTAGAGTGTCCCCCCACCACCTATTTTTGCACTTAGTACATGGCTGTCATATTGTCCGTCCGAACTAAGACAACCTTGCCTGAAAGGCGAGATAGAAATGCTTTTAAGGCTAGGTGAAAAGCTTGAAGCTCTAGGTAGTTGATGTGGGGGGGCAGATCAACGAAAGCCACACCTCCCGGAACTCCCCCTGGGTGTCTAGTTTTTAAAAAAGGTCTGGATTTGGTAGGTTTGACTTGATGGCCGCTAAGCCCGGGACCAAAAACACAGGTACCCCCTTGCAAAATCAGGTTGTTTTGTGATCGATCCTCTTGATGTCCCCACAATACATTTTGCGCCATTTCCTGCTGTGGGCACTCTGTCTATCCACACAAGGTACCATTTTTATCAGGAGAATTGAGGGAATGCTGAGTGGGTGAAAGCTTGTGGCTCCCCGGAGAATGTGCTTTTTAGACAAATTGAGGTTTGCAAGGGATTCTGGGTAACAGAACCTGGTGAGAGCTACGCAAGTCAGCCCATCCTGGATTGCCCCTAGGTGTCTAGTTTAAAAATTTTTACAGGTTTGCAAGGCATCCCTAGAGGCCGGATGAGTTACTGCCCAAAATTCACAGCTAGGCACATTGCAAAACAAGCCTTGGCATAGGCAATAGGTCTCGTATTTGGGACCTTATAAGTGTTTAGCCATGCAACAGTTGGTGTTGTTGCACCAAGGATATTGTGCTGCATGACTAAATACTTATACGATCCAAAAAGCGAGACCTTTTGGCTATGCCAATGTTTGTTTGTTTTTTGTTGCCGTTTTGTTTAAGTTGCCAGATCTACAATAGCTGGGCATGGTTTTTGTAAACAGTTCTTTGGATCAAATGAACTTGTTTTTATGGCTCTGAATGTTATTTCCATTATGGTTGTAGGAAGCCGGGGCTGTGGGGGCTGCCTAGCTTTGCGCATCCGCCGAACTTTGCAAATGAGAAAATGCCTGGTGCAGGCGCAATTTACAAGTGTGGAGTGAGTGAGCCCCAGGCAGCGTGACTCTCTCACACAGGAGTTCATGCACTGCAACTGCATACTCGGCATGGTTTAAGGAAACTCGACCCACTCCCTCCCAGGCATCAAACACATTTACCAAGAAACTCTTTAGAAGAGCCTGCCTGCTGCACTGACGGCTGGTGGTTTGTGTGTAACTGGTGAAAGCGTGCACTGACAGCTGGTGGTGTGTGTGCCTGGTGAAAGCGTGCACTGACGGCTGCTGGTGTGTGTGCCCAGTGAAAGCGTGCACTGACGGCTGGTGGTGTGTGGGCCTGGTGGAAAGTGCACTGACGGCTGGTGATGTGTGTTCCTGGTGGAAGCGTGCACTGACGGTTGGTGGTGTGTGTGTGTGCCTGGTGAAAGTGTGCACTGACGGCTGGTTGTGTGTGCCCGGTAAAAGTGCGCACTGACGACTGATGGAGTGTGTGCCTGGCAAAAGCGTGCACTGATGGCTGGTGATGTGTGTGCCTGGTGTAAGCGTGCACTGACATTTGGTGGTGTGTATGCCTGGTGGAAGCGTGCACTGACTGCTGGTGGTGTGTATGCCTGGTGGAAGCGTGCACGGACGGCTGGTGGTGTGTGTGCCTGGTGAAAGCGTGCACTGACGGCTGGTGCTGTGTGTGCCTGGTGAAAGCGTGCACTTACGGCTGATGGTGTGTGTGCCTGGTGAAAGCGTGCACTGGTGGTGTGTGCCTGCTGGAATCGTGCACTGATGGCTGGTGGTGTGTGTGCATGTTGGAATCGTGCACTGCTGGTGGTTTGTATGTCTGGTGGAAGCGTGCACTGACGGCTGGTGGTGTGTGTGCCTGGTGGAAGCGTACACTGATGGCTGGTGGTGTGTGTGCCTGGTGGAAGCGTGCATGGACGGCTGGTGGTGTGTGTGCATGGTGGAAGCGTGCACTGATGGCTGGTGGTGTGTGTGCCTGGTGGAAGTGTACACTGACGGCTGGTGGTGTGTATGCTTGGTGGAAGCGCGCACTGACGGCTGGTGGTGTGTATGCCTGGTGGAAGCGCGCACTGATGGCTGGTGGTGTGAGTGCATGGTGGATGCGTGCACTGACGGCTGGTGGTGTGTGTGCCTGGTGGAAGCGTGCACTGACGGCTGGTGGTGTGTGTGCCTGGTGGAAGCGTGCACTGGCAGCTGGTGGTGTGTGTGCCTGGTGAAAGCATGCACTGACGGCTGGTGGTGTGTATGCCTGGTGGAAGTGTGCACTGATGACTGGTGGTGTGTGTGCCTGGCAGAAGTGTGCACTGAATGACTTCTAATCATTTATGACTTCTAGCTATGATCCAATGCTTTGGATTTAATGTGTAAGGTTTGCGTTTTTTTTAGTAACGTAGTTCACATGTAAAAAAATGTGTGTATGTAAGTACAGGTTTGACATGCTAAATGTGCGCACTCTATTTCTTTACGAATAAGTAAACAGAACACTTTAATCACAAAAGCATTATTAATTATAAGACGAGGACGTCATGGCACTGCAATGAGCACATGATTTTAAAATGCAAAATCCGCACAGTATTTAACAATAAGAAAATGTAACACTTTGAGCACAAAGCATGAAGGGAAATGAAGCTGACTAAGAAGGGAGGGGGGAGTGAGAGCAGAGAGAGAGAGAGAGGGGTGGAGTAGCATGGTTCAGGCGCTGTAAGGCTTACTAAGCCATTACAAAAGCCAGATGGCTCCTGTGCACGTTCACGCTGAGCGTAACCGCACGCTGGAGGCCGGGAAAAGCCCTTGGTAGCACTTTGAAAAGCCAGTTACTACAAGTCGAGCAAGCAGCGCATACGCTGGTCTAGGCTCGACCTGAAAAGGGTCATTTTTTAATGAAAAAATGTGATTGCGTTTTGTGCAGTTTTCTGTCGCAGGCACTAGGCCTACCCACACACGTGAGGTACCATTTTTATAGGGAGACTTGAGGTAATGCTGAGAGGGAGAAGGCTGGTGGCTCCCTGCTGATTCCAGAACTTTCCATCACAGAAATGTGGAGAAAATTTTGTTATTTTAGACAAATGTTGAAGTTTGCAAGGGAGTCTGGGTAACAGAACATGGTGAGGGTCGCACAAGTCACCCTATCTTGGATTACCCTGCGAGTCTAGTTTTCACAAATGTACAGGTTTGCTAGGTTTCCCTAAGTGCCAACTGAGCTAGGGCCCAAAATCCACAGCTAGGTACATTGCCAAACAAAGGGTAAATTTTCACTGGAAAAATGTGATGTGTCCAGTTTGCATTTTGGGCTATTTCCTGTTGTGGGCACTAGGCCTACCCAGACAAGTGAGGAAGGAAAATGCTACTGTTCTTGGCATGTAGAGCTGCAGAATATCATACCTTTGCATAGATCGCATCTGTTGTTGGGCTTGGATGCTTGCACCTTGTTGTTGTCTTGGAAGACGTCTTTGTAGTCACGAGATAGGCGACTCCTCCCTTGGACGATAGTGCGCATGGGCATCGACTCCATCCTTAGATTGTTTTTCGCCATGATGTGAAATGATGGAGTTTGTAGGAATCAGAAAAGATGTGTAATGATGGAGTTTGTAGGAATCAGAAAAGATGTCCATGTGAATGTTTCTAAGTAAGATAACACTGGAACAAATACAGGTCCCGGGGAGCCGGGTGGGCGTATGATATTCTGCAGCTCTACATGCCAAGAACAGATGCATACTGCCAAGTAGTATTTTCCGCTCGAGGCATATGAGCTGCAGAATTCATACTTTTTCATAGACAGTACAGCAGTGTCTCCGTTAGCGGTGGCCGCCTGGATCTGTTGCAGTGGTTCTGAAAAGTGTCTAAAGAACAGCTTGTCCCTCAGATGCCTAGTGCTTTGCCTGCACATCTACACAATAGAGTTTAGTGAAGGTGTGTGTAGTAGACCATGTACTGCCTTACAAATGTCTTCTAGGGGAATGTTCCCTAAGAATGCCATGGATGCCCCTAGTTTACGTACTGAGTGTGCTCTAGGGGAAATTGTCAATATGCGTTTAGTCTTTTGGTAGCATATTTGAATGCATTTAACTATCCACCTGGCAATTCCAGTTTTATAGATTGGGTTTCCTTTACGCGGTGGAGAGAAGGCTACAAACAGTTGGTTTATCTTTCTAAAAGGTTTAGTCCTGTCAATGTGATAAAGTAGAGCTCTTTTTACGTCTAGTGTGTGATGAGCTCTCTCTGCTACGGAATCTGGGTTTTAAAAGAACACTACAGATTGATTAAGATGAAAAGCAGAGATTACTTTGGGAAGGAATGTTGGATTGGTTTGAAGAACCACCTTGCTACGATGTATTTGTAAGAATGGTTCTCCTATGGTTAAAGCTTGGATCTCACTTACTTTCCTGAGAGAGGTGACTGCGACAAGGAAAGCTACTTTCCATGTAAGGAACTGCTGTTCGCATTTGTGTAAGAGTTCAAATGGAGGACCCATGAGCCTAGTAAGTACAATGTTTAGAGGACTTATCCTTTTAAGGCGCCTTCCTTAAAAGCTTTGATAGCAGGTGCTCTGAACCATGACAAATGTCTGTTTTGTAGGTAGGCGGCAAGGGCAGCAAAATGTAGTCTTATGAATGAGTAAGCTAGATTACATCTTTGTAGATGCAGCAAATAGCAAATGATGTTCTGAATTGAAGCATCTAGCGGGGACATTTAGTTGTGATTGCAGTAAATGCCGAAACTTTTCCATTTGGCTGCATAACACGCTCTAGCAGTTGGGCGTCTGGCTTCTTTGATAATGTTCATACAATCCGGTGGGAGGTTAAGGTAACCAAACTCTAGGACTTCAGGAGCAAGATCGCTGGATTCAATTGTGCTGGATCTGGGTGCCTTATCTCTCCATAGTTGTGCATTAGCAGTGTTGGGGAGAGATGTAATTTTTGGTGTGGAACTACTGGGAGTTCGAGGAGTGCTGTGAACCATGGTTGCCGTACCCATGTGGGAGCAACTAGATCATTTTGAGAGGCTGTTGCTTGAGCTTGCGTACTACTAGTGGAATGAATGGGAGTGGCGGAAAAGCATATGCAGATCTGCCTGACCAGTTCATCCATATCGAATTGCCCTTGGACAACGGGTGTGGAAACCTGGTGGCGAAGGTTGGGCATTTTGCGTTTGCATGTGTGGTGAACAGATCTATGTCTGGGTGGCCCCACATGTGGAAAAATGGTTGAAGACCTTGAGGATGAAGTTTCCATTTGTGGATGTGCTGTGTCTGACGACTGAGCAAATCCGCAATCTGATTGTGCACTCCTGGAAGATGTTCTGCCAGAAGATATATATTTTGTGGAATGGCCCACCTCCATATAATTTGTGCTGCAACTAGTGTGTTCCTCCTTGTTTTTGTATGTAATATATTACTGTCATATTGTCCGTGCGGACTAGGACAGTTTTGTTGAGAAGATGTGCTTGGAACGACTAACGCTAGAAATATTCCTAGTAATTCTAGGTGATTGATGTGGAGCAGTTTTTGTTGGGTGGTCCACTTGCCCTAAATTGTATGGTTTAAGAGATGGGCTCCCCAGCTGGTGAGTGATGCATCCACTGTTAGCACTATCTGTGGAATTGGCTCTAGGAACGGCCGCCCTCTGGAAAGGTTTTGTGTGTTCCACCCACTGCAGAGATCGATGTGTGCGGCTGTCCACCAACACCAGATCTGTAATTTGACCTTGAGCCTGATTCCACTGACGTGCTAAGCATTCTTGTAAGGGGCGCATCTGAAGTCTTGCGTGAGGTACTATGAAAATGCAAGAAGCCATCATTCCTATGAGCTGCATAAACACTCAAGCTGGAAGGGAGTGTTGTGGTTGAAATTTTGTGATCAGAGTTTGCATATTTGCTATCCTGGCTGGATTGTGGTATGCTAGAGCTTTGGAAGTGTCTATGGTGGCCCCTAGATACTGATGTAGGTAGGAGGGCTGTAGATGTGACTTGGCGTGGTTGATTGTGAACCCCAAGTGGTGTAGCGGTAGAATTGTTTGGGGAGTGTGATGAACACACTGACTGTGTGACTTGGCTTTTATCAGCCAGTCGTCCAGGTATGGAAACACATGGATTTGCTGTCTTCGCAAGTGTGCAACTACCACTGCAAGACACTCTGTGAAGACCCTGGGTGCTGTGGTTACCCCAAATGGGAGAACCTTCGACTGATAGTTTTGGCCGTCCACTGTGAATCTTCGATATTTCCTATGAGCCGGGTGTATGGGAATATGGAAGTAGGCGTCCTTAAGATCTAATGTTGCAAGGAAGTCGCCTTGTTGAGGTAGTGGAAGGACTTGTTGAAGAGTGATCATATGAAAGTGATCTGACTGTATGTAGAAGTTGAGAGGTCTGAGGTCCAGTATTGGTCTGAGAGTACCGTCATTTTGGGGTTTAGAAAATCTAGGAAGTAAACTCCCATCCCTTGATACTCTAGGGGAACTAGTTCTAATGCATACTTTTGAAGCAGTGAGAGAACTTCCTGTTTGAGGAGCGTTAGATGTTCCCTGGACATTAGACGATGTTTAGGCGGTATGTTGGGGGACGGTGCAGTAAGATCCAGGCAGTAACCATACTGGGTAATTTGTCTTACCCACTTGTCCGAAGGAATTGTGAGAGTCTCACTCCGACCAGAGTGGAATGGTCTGGAGGGAAGTCACTGTTTGTTAGTGGGGGAGGTGCGAGTATTGTTATCTCGGGCTTCTCCCTTTGTTGTTATTTCCCCTCTAACCACCTCTGAAATAACCCTTGTTGGGGGATGTTTGTGTGGGAGTTTTGTAGGAGGAGGAAGCAGTATCTGCACTGATGTTTTTGGATGCACCCCTATACAAGGAGCGACAAAAGGAGCCTCGTGTAGGCGGAGACTGTAATGCACCCATCGATTTTGCAGTCTCAGTGTCTTTTTTCATTTTCTCTAATGCTGTGTCTATAGCTGGGCCAAAAAGTTGTTCCTGATTGAACGAATGATTAAGGATAGTAGTTTGCACTTCATGTTTGAAGCCAGAAATGCACAACCATGCATGTCTTCGCAGTAACACACTAGTGTTGATTGATCTGGATGCAATGTCTGCTGCATTGAGGGCACATTTAATGGATGCGTTTGTTATTAAATTGCCCTCCTGAATCAAATCACTGGCTTTGGCCTTGTATTGGCCAGGCAAATGCGGTATTAGGCTCTCAAGCTCGTCGTAGTGAGCCCTATCACATCAGGCAAGTAATGCTTGTGCATTAGCTATCCTCCAGTGATTAGCTGCTTGGGAGGCAACTCGTTTGCCGGAAGCATCTAGCAGTTTTTACTCTGTCTGGAGGTGGGGCATTACCGGAAGTTTGGGAGTTGGCCCACTTCCTAGCATTGGTCACTACCAGGGAATCGAAGGGGAGTTGCCCTTTAATGTAGGTGGGATCGTTAGGGGTGGGTTTATATTTATTATCAATCCTAGGATTGAGAATCCTGGTCCTGACAGGGTCTTTGAAGATGTCTGGAGCATGTTTAATGACACCTTTAAGCATGGGTAAAGTTTTTTCTGTCCTTTGTGACTGTGCAAAAGTGTCTACCAGGAAGTCCTCCTCTGTGGGGTCTGAATGCATTTGCACGCCATGATTTTGGGCAATCCTATCAATGAGCTCACTTACGCCAATGTTTTCATCTGGGGGAGATGGTCTGGTTGGGTATGCTTCCGGATCAAGAAGGTCTGGAGGATCTACAGGGTGAATGTAGTCATCCCATGTGTCCTGTGGTATGTCAGTGTCATCAGGATCATTGAAGGGGTCATTATTTCCACCCCCAACCCCTAGGTCATCATCATCCTGTGGTTTTGGTGAGTATGGAGGAAGTATAGGAGACTTTGGAGGAGAGAAAGGCTCAGTAGGAAGAACATGAGAAGAGGGTCTAAATGGTGAAGTTGCACAGTCTTTTTTCTATACAGGCACCTCAGGAATGTGTGGGGTGCCTAATTTTCTTTTGTTCGAGGGGGTACTGATAATATGGCCTGTTTTAGGTCCACATGCAGTGTTTTCTGTTTCAGATCGATGGGATCTGGTAGAAACAGGTCCTCCTCATTGGCGTGTGCTTTCGTCGCCGATTTCTTCGGTTTGGGACGTGGTTTAGGTTTGTCTGCAGCCTTTGAAGGGGTTTTTATGTCCTTCGGCTTCGATGGAGAGTCCGAAATCTTTTTTGATCCGAAGGTTTTTGAGGTGTCTTTGGGTATTAGGCCTTTTGGTTTTTCGGTGCCGAAGTACTTGGCTGTGAGGCCTCTTTATATTTTACCAAATTAATTGCTGCATACCCAGTACACAATGATAAACCATTGCAAGGTGCAGCTTAGTTACTAGCTCTGGGTACCTCGGGTTCTTGGTGAACCTACAAGCCATATATATCCCCGCAACCAGAAGGGTCCAACGGACGTAATGGTATATATTGGTTTAAAAAATCTGCCTTAGTTAGAAGAAGTTACAGGTGAAAGCGTAGTGACAAATGACTTTTTTCTACACAATTACATTTTTATCTCTTCGAATGTTACTTTCTATAGAAAAACCTTGGAGGATCTACACAAAAGACCCATTGCTGACTTTTAGAAAATTAGCTACTTTACAGAAATATATAGCTTTACGGGATCCATTATTGGTTTCACAACCAATTTCTACCACTAACTGGAAGGAGGTGGAAAGCATAAAAAATAATCTATGTTACAGTAAAATGCCAAAACTGTGTAGAAAAATTGGGTTTTCTGACAAACGTCGGCCTGTTCCTGAAAACTATAAAGATGGTGATTTTAGCACTGCAAGCCCTTTGTTTATACCATTTGAAGAGGAAAAAAATACGCTTTTCATACAATCCATAGACTAGACTTTTTCAGGAGCACAACAGATACAGAAGTTAAAACTGAAAAAAAGGGAGCTCTTAGACGAACCAATGGCATCTACGGAAATAACCAAAAACAACAAAAGAGGTAAATATGTCCAACAGACAAGGAACACATACATTCTAGGCAGAATGTCAGGAGGGGACAGAAAAAAGGTGAACTACTAAAAAGTTAGGAGAAGGCCTAATAATGGGAAAGACCCAACAAACCGAAAGGTGTAAAGGCCACCATCTATGATAAATACAGATCATACAATCTTAAGAACAATACTGGAGACCCGGCTAAATCGGAAATATTAGTGGCTTAGTACACACAGAGAAAAAATGGTTTCATACCAGGCAGAAGAACAGTGTTACAGAGCTGGCACTTGGCACAAATGATGGGAGAAATGAAAACTAGAAATGAAGAGATGGCTCGTATCAACAGACACTGAGAAGGCCTTCGACAGTGTCACAGCAATACTCGTTTGCACTGAAAGAAATGAATTTTGATCCTCACTATATGAAAATGATTTAACTGTTCTACACAAAGCCGCTTGACAGGGTCATGACAAATTATTTTATATCAGAGGAGTGGGAACTGGAAAGAGGAACTAGACAGGTTCATCCCCAACCTCTCTTATTACACCAGCAACAGAGCCATTGGCATATAAATTAAGATGCTGAGTGACAGACACAGAAAGCATACAGTCACTATATGCTGATGAGCTGCAGATTTAATGAGAAGGCCAGCAGGATTGGTGGGAGTAAGCGTGCAGGATTTGGAAATATTTGTTAAACAAACAGGTATATATATAAATAAGCACAATTATTGGCAAAGCCAATATGTCTGACCAACGTGAAATCTACTGGTTTCAATGTTTTTTGTAATGCATGTTGAGGAGCATGGTTCAAATAAAAGAAATGATAATGCTACTTGGCCAGTAAGCATCTGTTCTAGCAATGCAGAGCTGTAGATTGACATGCATTACATACTCCTGCCATCTAGTGTTGGGTCCGGATGTTTGCAAGTTATTTTTCTTCAAAGTCACGAGGTAAGGTGGTGACTCCTCTTGGTGATCGTGCGCATGGGCATTGACTCCATGGTTAGATTGTTTACCCGCAAGAGGGTGAGAATGAAGAAAGTAAGTGTAGTACAGAGATGTTCATGCTTATGTAAATGTAAAAATTTAAAAACTGCAACAGCTACAGGTTTCTGGGGAAACGGGAGGGCGTAAGTGAACCTACAACTCTACATGCCAAGAACAGATGCTTACTGGGTAAGTAGCATTTTCTATTTGAGGCATGTGAGCTGCAAATACAGATGCTTTGCGTAGACTATATAGCAGTATTCTCCCAAAGTGGTGGCTAACTAGTAGATGTTGCAACTGTTTGAAAAAGTGTTTTTAGCACTGCTTGCCCTACATTGGCTTGTTGACATGCTAACATCCACACAATGATGTTTGGTAAAAGTGTGTGGTGTGGACCATGTTGTTGCCTTACAAATGTCAGCTATAGGGATGTTACCTAGAAAGGCCACATACGCTCCTATATTACGGGTGGTATGCGCTCTAGGAGGTATAGATAAAGAAAACAAGTTACTTACCTGTAACTTTTGTTCTCCAGTATTGGTAACTTTCTTAGATTCCCATCCCAGGCGCTGGCGCTCCTTGACTTGTCGGCTGCGTTTGACACGGTCGACCACGCCATTCTTCTCGACCGTGTCAGCGCAGCCAGCATTAGAGGTGATGCACTCTCTTGGATAGCTTCCTTCCTCCAGAGCAGAACCCAGGCAGTTCATCTTGCAGGATTCTCCGCTCCTCCCCGCCCTCTTGCGTGCGGAGTTCCTCAAGGCTCTTCTCTTTCCCCCCTTCTCTTCAATCTTTATATCTACCCTCTCATTTTTTCTCTTCTGGAGCTGGGGGTCTCCGTGTATAACTACGCGGATGACCTTCAGCTCATCTTTGATCTGTCCACCCCTGACTCTCCTTTTCTCAGCTCTACCCTAGTCTTCATCTCGGATTGGATGATCTCGAATCATCTCAAGCTGAATCCGGACAAGACGGAGCTTGTCCTCACGGGTGGTCCCTCCAACCCTTGGTCCCCTTCCCACTGGCCCCCCTCCTTTGGCCCCCCTCCCTCACCTGCTTCCTCTGTTCGCACCTTGGGCATTAAGCTTAGTAACAACCTTTCCATGCATGCCCAAATCAGCTCGGTTATTTCATCTTGTTTTTTGTCCCTCCGCCTCATTCGGAAAATCTCTCGTTTCTTTTCTACCACTGCCCTTAAAACGATCATCATGGCTCTCATCACCTCCCGTCTTGATTACGGGAACTGCCTCTATGTTGGCATCCCAGCTCTCGAATCACGACGGCTACAGGCAATCCAAAATCAAGCAGCCCGTCTCATTTTCCATCTCCCCAAATTCTCTCAAATTCTCTCACATCACCCCTGTCCTCAAATCCCTTCACTGGCTCCTGGTGCACCTCCGTTCCTTCTTCAAACTAGCCTGTTTAGCCTATCTGGCCTACACTCACTCCGCCCCTGCCTTTATTGTTTCCTTAGTCACCCCCTACACCCCTACTCGCACTCTCCGCTCCTCATCTCATCTTCTTCTCCAAGTACCCCGTTTCCGCAAATCTCGAACCGGTGGTACCCGCTTCTCGGTTTTGGCCCCCCAGTTTTGGAACAGCCTTCCGTTGTCCATTCGGTCCATCCCCCTCTATCCCTCCTTTCGTAAAACGTTAAAAACTTTTCTTTTTTCCCAGGCCTTCCCGGTTTAGCCCCCTGGTAGCACTGTAGAATCCGACTTTCCCCCCCCCAGCGCCAGGAAGCCGCTTGGCCGCAGTGCGCTTTAGCAAGCATCTTTTCATTCATTCATTATTTTCATTCATTGCTTGTATCATTCCCCATAGTCGAGATGGGTGTGCCCGGTAAATAAAAAATACCATAGAAATAGGTACAAAACAAGCATTTACAATGCAACGGTCTTGCCTTTGCAAAAGTTAGAGCTATTGGCATTGTAAATGACAATTTATTAATTATGTGTTGGTTTTGAAAACAGATAAATAAATAGCATTGTCATTTACAATGCAATAGCTTAATCTCTCGCAAATGCGAGACATATTGCATTTGCACCCCCACACGCACACACACACACACTGAGAGCCACAGAGCCCCACACGCACACAAAGAGCCACACACGCACACACAGAGCCACACACGCACACACAGAGCCCCACACGCACACAGAGCCCCACACGCACACAGAGCCCCACACGCACACAGAGCCCCACACGCACACAGAGCCCCACACGCACACAGAGCCCCACACGCACACAGAGCCCCACACGCACACAGAGCCCCACACGCACACAGAGCCCCACACGCACACAGAGCCCCACACGCACACAGAGCCCCACACGCACACAGAGCCCCACACGCACACAGAGCCCCACACGCACACAGAGCCCCACACGCACACAGAGCCCCACACGCACACAGAGCCCCACACGCACACAGAGCCCCACACGCACACAGAGCCCCACACGCACACAGAGCCCCACACGCACACAGAGCCCCACACGCACACAGAGCCCCACACGCACACAGAGCCCCACACGCACACAGAGCCCCACACACACACAGAGCCCCACACACACACAGAGCCCCACACACACACAGAGCCCCACACACACACAGAGCCCCACACACACACAGAGCCCCACACACACACAGAGCCCCACACACACACAGAGCCCCACACACACACAGAGCCACACACACACACACACAGAGCCCCACACACACACAGAGCCCCACACACACACAGAGCCCCACACACACACAGAGCCCCACACAGATGAGCCCACACACACACACAGAGCCCCACACACACACACACAGAGCCCCACACACACACACAGAGCCCCCCACACACACACAGAGCCCCCCACACACACACACAGAGCCCCACACACACACAGAGCCCCCCACACACACACACAGAGCCCCCCACACACACACACAGAGCCCCCCCCCACACACACACACACAGAGCCCCACACACACACACAGAGCCCCACACACACACACAGAGCCCCCCCACACACACAGAGCCCCCCACACACACAGAGCCCCACACACACACACAGAGCCCCACACACACACACAGAGCCCCACACACACACACAGAGCCCCACACACACACACAGAGCCCCACACACACACACAGAGCCCCACACACAGAGCCCCACACACACACACAGAGCCCCACACACACACAGAGCCCCACACACACACAGAGCCCCACACACACACACAGAGCCCCACACACACACAGAGCCCCACACACACACAGAGCCCCACACACACACAGAGGCCCACACACACACACAGAGCCCCACACACACACACAGAGCCCCACACACACACACACAGAGCCCCACACACACACACAGAGCCCCCCACACACACACAGAGCCCCCCACACACACACACAGAGCCCCACACACACACAGAGCCCCCCACACACACACAGAGCCCCCCACACACACACACAGAGCCCCCCCCACACACACACACACAGAGCCCCACACACACACACAGAGCCCCACACACACACACAGAGCCCCACACACACACACAGAGCCCCCCCACACACACAGAGCCCCACACACACACACAGAGCCCCACACACACACACAGAGCCCCACACACACACACAGAGCCCCACACACACACACAGAGCCCCACACACACACACAGAGCCCCACACACACACACAGAGCCCCACACACACACACAGAGCCCCACACACACACACAGAGCCCCACACACAGAGCCCCACACACACACACAGAGCCCCCCCCCACACACACAGAGCCCCACACACACACAGCCCCACACACACACAGAGCCCCACACACACACAGAGCCCCACACACACACACACAGCCCCCCACACACACACAGCCCCCCACACACACAGATCCCCCCACACACACAGATCCCCCCACACACACAGATCCCCCCACACACACAGATCCCCCCACACACAGATCCCCCCACACACACAGATCCCCCCACACACACAGATCCCCACACACACACAGATCCCCACACACACACAGATCCCCACACACACACAGATCCCCACACACACACAGATCCCCACACACACACAGATCCCCACACACAAACAGATCCCCACACACACACAGATCCCCACACACACACAGATCCACACACACACACAGATCCACACACACACACAGATCCCCACACACACACAGATCCCCACACACACACAGCCCCCCACACACACACAGAGCCCCCCACACACACACAGAGCCCCCCCATACACACACAGAGCCCCCCATACACACACAGAGCGCCACACACACACACAGAGCGCCACACACACACACACAGAGCGCCACACACGCACACACAGAGCGCCACACACACACAGAGCGCCACACACACAGAGCGCCACACACACAGAGCGCCACACACACACACACAGAACCAAACACACAGCCACACACACACACACAGCCACACAGCCACACACACAGCCACACACACAGCCACAGACACAGCCATACACACAGCCACAGACACAGCCACAGCCACAGCCACAGACACAGACACAGACACAGCCACACACACAGCCCCACACAAAGCCCCACACACAGCCCCACACACAGCCCCACACACACACACAGCCCCACACACACACACAGCCCCACACACACACACAGCCCCACACACACACACAGCCCCACACACACACACAGCCCCACACACACACACAGCCCCACACACACACACAGCCCCACACACACACACAGCCCCACACACAGCCCCACACACAGCCCCACACACACACACAGCCCCACACACACACACAGCCCCACACACACACACACAGCCACACACACACACACAGCCACACACACACACACACAGCCACACACACACACACAGCCACACACACACACACAGCCACACACACACACACAGCCACACACACACACACAGCCACACACACACACAGCCACACACACACACAGCCCCACACACACACAGCCCCACACACACACAGCCACACACACACACAGCCACACACACACACACAGCCACACACACACACAGCCACACACACACACGGCCACACACACACACGGCCACACACACACACGGCCACACACACACACGGCCACACACACACACGGCCACACACACACACGGCCACACACACACACGGCCACACACACACACAGACACACACACAGACACACACACAGACACACACACAGACACACACACAGACACACACACAGACACACACACACAGACACACACACAGACACACACACAGACACACACACAGACACACACACACAGCCAAGTGCAATGGAAAGACAACCGTCTGCACACTTATTCTGTTCTAATGGCCTTAATACTCGTCATCAGCATGTTTCGCGTGTTTCTAATGTTATCATATGAAAGGTTGAGGGGAGAGTAAATGATCTGCCAAGGATCACACATTCTGGACAGTTCATTATGTTCCACAGTTGCCTCTTGAACTATCAGGAACACTCCTTTTCTCAGCAAATTGCTTAACCGTTTGAAGGACAGCAATGCTACGAAACTATCAAAATAAAAGTTTAATTTGGCAACGCCTGCTGCTGAACACTGCCTCAGAGAGCACACAGTTGCAATCGTAAAATAACACTAAACATAGTAGTTTTAATAAAGTGCGCCCACACAGTCACCCAAACATATCTAACGGATTAACTACAGTTATGAAAAAATTTAAACATTCAAGCGGAAAGGAAGGACTACAAACAGACTACAGGTAATAACCCCACAAGTGTCGCCTCAGAGTAAGAGCATCGAATTAAAATGGGTTGAAATAGGTAAAACTCCAGACTGTGGTTGAAGACAATTTATTTGTAAACTGAATCCTTGCCATGGCAACACTTGACCTACAGGAGAGCACGGGCCCTCGAGCTGCAGGAGGTCCCGTGCAAGGTACAAGGCAAGAGGTGACGTCACGCTCCTCTCTTGTGCGCACCCCTCGGTCGAACTAACAGGCAAGTGGGGGTTGGGGGGAGGGGGGGATTGAAGCCAGAACTGGCCGGCCAAGAAAGGGAGAAAGTGGAGCCAAAACTGACTGACTGGCTTTTTTTTGGTAATTACGTGGGTACTGCTGATATACAATCACAAACAGTCAACTAACTGATATTTTCTAAAAGCAGCTTCCCTCGGGCCTCCTTCTCTGGGTACGGAGGCCAAGAACAGCTGAGACCCCGCCCCAACGGTCACGACAGGCGCAGGTCAGCGCCGGCCTCCTATCTCGGGTTTCACGCGGCCCAACAGATGTCAGGCCACATAAAGGCTTACCAAGAAAGCACATGCTGGCGCTAGCCGAGCACGCCCCGGACTGGGGTTGAAGGTCGCAATATTAAAGAGGAGGGGAGAAACCCTTGGAAACCACCCCAGGCCTGGGAAGAATACAGAACCCCTCCCAGAACAGCACCAGAGGTGGTGCATGTGACTGTGCCTGCATGACCTCCCGTGGAAAGTTAAAAGCGGTGAAGCCAGACAGCTGCATCTCCGGCGCACCGCCAGCAGAGGGCGCATTACAGCGACAACATGCAAATAGTTCTAATGACGACGATCTTTTTTCCGAAAAGCTCTAAATACCCCCATAACCGAATATGAGTGGGACCTGAGCTGCCCCAAAATACATTTATTACAGATTCCAAAATGATGATCCACAGTTGGGGACAGCCCCCTCCCCTTCCGCCAATCCAGGAGCACAAACAGCACGGTCATCGTCTTCCTAGCTGCTTGCCAGATGGATCTGTGACTTCTTAGGTTAGTGACGCTAAAATTAAATAACTATTAGCGTGCCTCCATCTTTCGAAAATACAATACTTCACCCACCCACTTGTATGGCGGTCCATTTGACTAGAAAAAGCCCAGCATCCCATGGGGTGTAGGGGTGTACCTACGGGTGGGGGGAGGGCATGTATTTGTGGTGCAACCCTCCACCCCGAAAACGTTTTTATTTTTCATAAATAGTGGGTATAGGAGTTTTCAGTCGGATAAGAGGTCTGTTGGATTTCAAGTGGGATTGTCAGAAAATCTGAGACTCACACCCTCCTCCCTTCTCCCCTCTCCCCAGCCTTACTGACCAAGCTACGGCCCTGCCCATTTCTCCGCCAAGTTTGAAACCTGCCACGGAGTACTCCATTTAAGAATTAGTTTCATTCCTTACCTGAAGCGCTAGCTGCAATAAGGGGAAGCCTGGCCCCACACTGGCGGCAAAACCTGGGAGAAACATCCTTGGAGAGGTGGTGACAAACCTCGCACCTCATTTGTAGGCCGCCCTTTTCGCAAAACAGCCCCAGGAGGCTCAGCTTTACTCTGCATCGACCACCGCCGCCGATGACAAAAGCAGGAAGTACCAAGAGAAGCTCGGGAGCTTCCTATCTACTGATACTAACTCACGCGGTCACATGAGCAGCTACAAAACGGTTTCACTTTCCATTTCACCTAACGCAGGACAGGAAACGAAAGTTACATCTTTCACAGTGAGGCGCGCAAATAACTGGTTAGGTTCTCGTCTTTCATTTAATGCCACAAAACACAATTATAAAGCGATTGACCTGTGTGGAACGTACTTAACTTTTAGGGGTGAGAAAGGGATTTAGTTTCGGCGTCTCTAGATTGATTTAGTATACTTTTCGGATCACCGATCTCATGCAGAGGTCTTGTTTCCAAGTTCTATGCGCGAGTAAACTAATTCAGTCAATGTGTTGCGTACTATTTGCTCTCCGTTTGTAATGGACTGAGTAGTTACTAGCTGCCTTCGGAAAATAATCTCCACCAGGCGGGATCAGACCGAAACAGCAGACATCTTCTTCTGGGTGTGTTATGAATAATTGCAGATTTCAATGGAATACCAAATTCGACACATGCTATTAATCACTTGACACTTGTCTAACACAGCAGTGGGTCATTTCTATATAAGAAGAGACTGACAGAACAAGCGCTTGCATCTGCACAGCCTTTTGTCTTGAAGCCCCGTCCTTTTCAGATTGACTTCCCCGACTTCCTCCTGGGGTACAAGGTTCCTTATCTTCTTTATGGGGCCATCTGGATCCATAAAGAAGATAAGAAACCTTTTACGCCAGCAGTAAGTCGGGGAAGTCAATCTGAAAAGGACGGGTCTTCGAGAGAAAGAAGAAAGTCACTAGGACCTCTTCTCCAATGGCTGGCCACAGTTTAGGAGGCCATCTCCATTGGCTGGCCACAGTTTAGGAGGCCAGCCAATGGAGAAGAGGGGCGGGGCTTAACCCTCCTAGTGAAGTTCACTAAGAGACATAAAATCTCGCGAGCTCGACTGCGCATGTGCGCATACGCCACGCGAGACCTAAAAAGAATATGGCTTAGGCCTCATCTCATTTTGTAGCATATCCACCTCTTTTTGTAAAAGAGACCCAATAAAATTGACAGCCAATCAGAATAGCCGCACCCCATAGAACCTTCCCGAGAGCGCCTCAGATTTTCGTAGCCGTTGTGTAACAGTATAACAGAAGATGCTGAAGGCTGAGCTTTCCCAGGAAAAGAGGATGGGCGCATGGGAATCTATGAAAGTTACCAATACTGGAGAACCAAAGTTACAGGTAAGTAACTTGTTTTCTTACTCCAGTATTGGAAATGTCATAGATTCCCATTGCTTGTATCAGAATAGCTAGCAGTCAGAATCACACAATTTGTATAATAATACATTGTTATAAAATCTTGCAAGATGCATCACAGTCATTAGAGATGCAAATTATCTATAAAATATTAAGTGAACATCAAGAGTTACAAAATATACGAATAACCAATAAAAGGAAGGAGGGTTAGTAGGGAAAGCTCACCACTTATTGAAAGAGGTTCCTCAGGACAGCCTGTCCCACTGCTGCGTCCAAGCCTTGTGAAGGTTTGGGCACTTCTCCATGTCGCTGCTCTGCAAATGTCCTTGATCGGCACTCCGACGAAGAGAGCAATTGAAGAAGACATTGCTCTCGTAGACTGCGCCCAGACCTGCCCCTTTAGGGGCTTACCAGCCGCTTGGTGACAGTATTGGATCGCACTGGCAATCCATCGAGCAATACCCTGCTTTGAAAGAGGGAAACCCTTGTGAGGGGCACTAAGAGCAACAAAGAGCTGTGTTGATCTTCTGAAGTCTTTGGTACATTGAAGATAACATTTCAGACATCTTTGACCGTCCAGAGAGTGTAGAGCCCTCTCTGTTGGAGTAGTGGGTCGAGGAAAAAAAGGATTTGAGAATCACTGGTTCATTCAAATGAAAGTAAAATCGCAGATTCTGTGAATCCCTCGCCACTCGCAGATTGCTTGCTGACGTGGACAAGGTATTACTTGCTGACGTGGACAAGGTATTACTTGCTGCCGCGACGTGATTGGCCTGTCGCCAGGACACGCCCACTAGTGAAGCCACGCCCCCTCTATCTTAAAACGCGCGCTGATCACTAGCGCAGCGTTTTGCTAGCTTTAGCTCTTGAGGCACAGCCGGGAGCAGGGACAAACAGCCTATTTTACTTGCACCTAATATTGTTGTCTATTTGTTTTAAAATCGCCGATTCTGTGAATCCCTCGCCACTCAGCAGATTGCTTGCTGACGTGGACAAGGTATTACTTGCTGCCGCGACGTGATTGGCCTGTCGCCAGGACACGCCCACTAGCGACGCCACGCCCCCTCTATCTTAAAACGCGCGCTGATCACTAGCGCAGCGTTTTGCTAGCTTTAGCTCTTGAGGCACAGCCGGGAGCAGGGACAAACAGCCTATTTTACTTGCACCTAATATTGTTGTCTATTTGTTTTAAAATCGCCGATTCTGTGAATCCCTCGCCACTCAGCAGATTGCTTGCTGACGTGGACAAGGTATTACTTGCTGCCGCGACGTGATTGGCCTGTCGCCAGGACACGCCCACTAGCGAAGCCACGCCCCCTCTATCTTAAAACGCGCGCTGATCACTAGCGCAGCGTTTTGCTAGCTTTAGCTCTTGAGGCACAGCCGGGAGCAGGGACAAACAGCCTATTTTACTTGCACCTAATATTGTTGTCTATTTCTTTTAAAATCGCCGATTCTGTGAATCCCTCGCCACTCAGCAGATTGCTTGCTGACGTGGACAAGGTATTACTTGCTGCTGCGACGTGATTGGCCTGTCGCCAGGACACGCCCACTAGCGAAGCCACGCCCCCTCTAACCCCTCCCCACTACCGCCACATAGCATGAGCCCCCACCGGAAGCGCAGCGGACGAGCGCAGCGGGCGCGACGACTGCGCGCCAAAGGCAAGCCCGTCTGCGGCAGACCGGGGCACGGGGCCACTACCTCTGCTCACTTCTCCACAAATGCCTGCCCCAAAACCTTAATTGGGTACACTAGAGGCGACCTACTTGCCCTCCGCCCTAACACTGACACAAATTGCCGCCATACGATGTCAATAGAGTCTACCATGCCTCACTGTGGATTCTGTGGTTACTCCATTAGTAAGGGGAAGAAAGATGAAGGGAGTCTGACAAATGTGAAGTTGATGCTGTTAAACTGCAGATCCCTCAAAAAACACAAGCTAGAGATATACGATCTGATATTAGAGGACAATCTTGATGTGCTCCTCTTAACGGAGACATGGTTAGATGAGGCCTCTACCCCTGAAACCCTTGAAGCCGTTCCCGCAGGATATTGCCTGCTCAGAATTGATAGAGAAAGACAAATAGGGGGGGGATTGGCAATAATTTTTAAAAGTGAGCTGCACTGCACCTTAGAAAAGATCACATTGCCCAATTGTGAAGGTGGATTTTTCACGATAAAAGTTAACCCCAAATATACTATTAATGGACTCCTCTTATACCGACCTCCTGGGAAGGCTACACAGTTCTGTAATCTCTTGACAGAGCTGATAACTACATATACTCTGCGGTATAAGAAATTTCTTGTATTAGGAGATCTTAATTTGCATTTTGAAAACCCCGACTGTAAGGTGGCACAGGAGGTAATAGTGGCAATGAAGGCGCGATCACTTAAACTTCAATCTATGGCCCCGTCTCATCAAGGTGGCCACCTTTTAGATCCCATTTTTGCCAACTGGGAAGGAATTAAAACAGCTATGCCACTGCAAATTGCCTGGTCAGACCATTTCGCCATTCCGTTTGAAGTGGAAGCTGATCCTCAGGATGACAGTGGGACTAAAACTCAGCCTGTGAAACATAGAAACTGGAAGAAGTTTACCCCAGAAAATTTTAAATCTGCCCTACTTAAAGACCCGCCGCCTCTCAGCGACACCCTGCTTGAGGCTTGGGTTCACTATGAGAACTGGGTGTCTAGGGCTCTGGATACAATAGCTCCCTGGTCATCCAAACCTCCCATTAGGAAAAATAAAAGCGCCCCCTGGTTTTCTAAGGAACTTAGGGAAGCCAAAGCTAAGTGTAAAAATACTGAGCGTCACTGGAGGAAAAACTATACTCCAGAGGATAAGATGCTTTATAAGAAAGAATTAAAAACCTATTATAAACTAGTCAGAGCAGCCAAAGGCGCTCATTACAATGGACGCATTGAATCGGCCAAAAATCCCACTAAAGAGCTCTTTCTGATCTATAAGGAGCTCACTACTCCAACTAGGCTTGAGACCCAGGATAACTACACCAATGAAATATATGAAGATATCGCTGACTTTTTCATAAAAAAAGTGGATTCTCTACATGCCACTTTCACAGGAGGCATTTTACCACTGACCCAGTCGTGGGAAGTGTCGGTGCTAAAAAGGCCTCTCTGACCCAGTTCACTGTTCCTGAGAGGGCAGACTTGCTTAAAATCATCAATGGCATTCAGTCTGGCTCCCCCATCGATGTGATTGCCCCCAATCGCTGTAAGGCAGTCATTGACTGTATGATTGAGCAATTGGAGCACTTGATTAATCTATCCTTTCAGGAATGCTATGTGCCTGATACCTGGAAAATGGCACAAGTAATACCTCTGAAAAAAAGGCTAATATACACATTTCCCAGCTACAAAATCTTCGTCCTATCTCTCTCCTCCCCTTCTGTGGGAAGGTTGTGGAGAAGATAGTAAACAGCCAACTTATGAAGTTTGTCGAAGAGAACTCGCTTCTCCACTTTACGCAATCAGGGTTCAGAGCAGGCCACTCTACTGAGTCGGGGGCTCTATTCTCCACAGAATGTTTAAGACAACTTGCAGATGAGGGGCAGACAGCAGCATTGGTATTATTAGACTTGAGTGCAGCTTTTGACACCGTGCTGCACTCAACACTGCTGTCTCGCCTCTCAGATCTGGGAGTAAACGGGCCAGCTCTGAAATGGATGGTATCCTTTCTGGAAAACCGTAGTTTCCAAGTACACTGCCCTCCATATAAATCATCTATCCACAAATTAAAACATGGGGTACCACAGGGCTCAAGCTTGAGCCCCACGCTTTTTAATCTTTATATGGAGCCGCTAGCCCATATAGTGGAAACTTTTGGTGTGGATATCGTCACATACGCTGACGATACCCAATTGATAATTAAACTCACCCACAATCAACCAGAGGATGCCATCAATTTTTCCAACTGCATGCGCTCACTGGCAGGGTGGATGCATAACAATTGCCTACGCCTCAATGGCAATAAAACAGAAGTGTTGATAGTGGGCAAATCCCCTTCTGCCTGGTCGCAGGCTTGGTGGCCATCAGAACTGGGCGCACTTCCCCACCCCGCTAACCTGGTGAAAAACTTGGGAATATGGCTAGATGTGGAGCTTTCCTTTAAGCAACAAATCAGTAAAGTTACGGGTAAATGTTTCGGTATTTTAAAAACTCTTCGGAAAGTCCTAGATCTCCTCCCCATTAGCGCCAGGAAGACACTCATTCATGCCCTGGTTACTCCACACCTGGATTACGGCAATGCCCTTTTTTTTAGGACTAAGCCGTAAATGTCTACATCAACTACAGTGTGTCCAAAATGCCGCGGCCCGCATGGTATTGAATCTCCCCCGCAGAGCCTCCGGTAAAACAGCACTACGAAAACTTCACTGGCTCCCTGTTGAGGAACGTGTTAAGTTTAAAGCTCTATGCTTTGCCCATCGCATTGCCCAGGGAAAAGGACCCAGTTACCTACGCAACCTGCTGACTATTCACCGCCCCACCAGGAACCTTAGATCTGCGGGAGCGATGCTGTTTCAGCTCCCTCGCGTACGTAAGACCAGGATGGGAGGTAGCTCCTTTCGCTTTCTTGCAAGTAAGCACTGGAACAATCTCCCGCTAGATCTACGCATGGAGCCCTCTGAAACAAGATTCAGGCTCAAACTTAAAACATACCTTTTCCTAAAGTAATATTGGTTTTGTACCCCTGTACCCGCGTGGGCTCCTTACCTCGGCCTCTTTGATATACTGCAGCATTTCTTAGCGCGGGGACACACTGTCATAAGTGTAACCAGGCGCCTTATAAGTGTTTTTATTATTATTATTATTAAAGTATGAAGGCACCTTCAGGATACATTTGGGATTCGACCTCAGAATCAAAGTCTCTCTTTAAAACTGTAAGAACAGTTCTTTAATAGTGAGAGCATGCAGTTCACCTACCCTCCTGGACGATGTTAAGGCGAGAAGGAGGGCCACTTTCCATGAGAGGAATTTAAGGTCCGCCTTATGAATTGGTTCAAAAGGAGGCCTCATGAGTGGAGAAAGGACTAAGTTAAGCTGCCACAGAGGCGGTAGGGGCTAACTGGTGGAAAAACTCTAAAAAGACCTTTAAGAAATTGCTTTACAATTCTTGCCGACCAGAGGGAAGGTCCAGAAGAAGTCCGTCTGAATCTAGAAATGGCTGCAAGGTGCACCTTGATAGAGGAATGAGCGAGACCTGATTTAGCCAATGCCAGAATGTATGGCAAAATCTGATGAGGAGCAGAAGAGTAAGGATGAATTTGCTCTTGTCGGCACCACAGGCAGAAAGACTTACATTTCAAGCAATATGTCTTATTTGTACTCTGTGCTGGGGCTTGAGCAAGCACTTCCCTACACTCAGCCGAGATAAAAACGAGTTACTTACCTGTAACTTCAGTTATCCAGTATTGGTATCTTTCATAGATTCACATGCTTAGAATCATCCCCGCCGACAAGGTGGGAGTCTCGCGGTATAATAGACGCCTTGTTTATATACCCCCTGGAAACAAAACTAACTTTGCCTCGCAGCTGTTGGATATCTTAGCTCCCCATGTCTTAGCTTGCAATAATTTCCTCCTAATGGGGGACTTCAATCATCATGTCGAACTACGACACGACCCACACACCATCGAGCTGATTACTAGTATTAATTCATTAGGCCTGACCCTATTAGAAACCGGTCCCACACATATCGCAGGACACACCTTAGATATCGTTTGTACAAACTTCCAGGGAATTCAGATAGTTGAGCTTTATCCAGTTATATGGTCAGACCATTCCATAATTAAGTTTAATATTGCTGTGAACCTCATACCATCAGACCATCGAAAGGAAGTGAAAATGAGCCGCTCCTGGAACAAAATTACCCCGGATTCATTTACCAGTCTTTTCACCTCTCCTCAAATGACCCAACTCACTGACCCTAACAAGGCGGCTACTGACCTCGACTTGGCAATCACCACAGCCCTAGACTCCATAGCCCCGAAACAGGCAACCAAATGTCCCAACAAACGATCCCCCTGGTTTACACCAAATCTAAAAATAGTTAAACAGGCCACAAGAACAGCTGAGCGACAATGGCGTAAAACTAAAAACTTATCGGATAAACGACAGCATAAAGCTCTTCACAAAGACTATAGGAAACAAATAGCATCCGCAAAGAATATCTACCTTGCAACCAGAATTAATCAAGCTGGGAACTCACATAAAGAGCTTTACTCTATAGTAAAAGAATTCTCAAACCCTTCATCATGTCATCCCCCAATCACGGAGTCCCAAGAGTGGGTAAACACCCTCTCCACCTACTTTAAGGACAAAATTTATTTATTTTATTTATTTATTCAAAGTTTTATATAGCGCGAACAGGATCCTTACAGATATCAGAGCGCTTCACAAAGACAGGGAAGGGGCAGTAGGAGTCAACAGAGATAATGGGAGACAGTATAATAGTCAATAACATGGTAATAACATGGATAATAAAAACATACATAAAACCAATCCATATACAATCAGGTAAGGGAGTAATATAGGAACAGCACAGGTCATTAAATGATATACACAATTATTTTCCAAATTGACTCCATCCGCCCCCGACAAAAGGTTATTTAACCTATTATACAAAGAACAATCACTACCGCATAATGTCCTACAAGAATTCTTTTTATTTTCAGAGGAAGAAGTAGGTGCCACAATGAGGAAAACCAAATCAGGGTCCCCAGCTGATCCAGCATCTGCCCAGATCCTGACCAAAATCGCCCCGGCCATGATCACTGAGTTAACTGCAACTCTGAATCTCTCACTAGCCCAATCCACTTTCCCCTCTATATGGAAAGAGGCTATAATCCGATCGATTTTAAAAAAGAACAATGCCGACCCAATACAACCCTCAAATTACCGCCCTATTTCCCCTCTTTGGGAAAATTATGGAGTCGCTAATAAACAAACAATTAATCAAACACCTGGAAGACAATAAGCTGCTGGACACATCCTAGTCTGGCTTCAGAGTTTTTCATAGTACCGAGACTGCCCTACTCGAGGTAGTGGACAACATCCGTTTGTCCATGGATGCAAAACAATCAGCCATCCTGATCCTACTCGATCTGTCGGCAGCCTTCGACACCATCTCACATAGTATTCTTTTAGAGTGCCTAGCTCAGATTGGTGTCGAGGGCTCTGCCCTACTTTGGATCCAGAGCTATCTAACCGGTAGGTTATCAAGGGTAAAAATTGGACCTTTCACCTCAGCTAGTGTAGAAAATGATAAAGGTGTCCCTCAGGGATAAATACTAAGTCCCACCCTTTTTAATATATATCTATCCCCACTAGCTAGGGTAATCAGAACCTATGGCTTTGATACTGTGTCTTATGCCGATGACACTCCGATCTTAATCACCTTAGGTCCCAACCCCTCGAACACGAAACTCTGATTCCAACAGTGCATGATTTCTATAAAAGAGTGGATGATTAACAACTACCTGATGCTAAACGCCGGAAAAAACGAATTTATGCTATTTGGAAATGCGCATAAATACTGGACAAACGAATAGTGGCCACCTGCACTTGGTCTCTGCCCTGCCCCTAAAAACTCAGTCAGGAATTTGGGAGTTACCATCGATGACAAACTATCCATGTCCTCCCATGTAAACAAAGTAGTGCATGCTAGCGTAGGACTAATGTGCAGCCTTAGAAAGATCTTTAAGTGGATACCGCTACCATCCCGTAAACCCCTAGTGCAGGGTCTAATTATAAGCCGTCTGGACTACGGAAATGCACTACTAGCGGATGTCAATGAAAGCTCCTTAACCAAACTTAAAACCCTCCAAAATACAGCAGCCAGACTGGTCCTGGACCTTCCACCCCGCACTCTTTCGGCCACATGTCTGAAGAAATTGCACTGGCTCCCCGTAAGAAAACGAATGAAATTCAAAATCTGCTGTCTGGTCCATAAATCTATAAACGGCCAGGGATCAAAGTACCTGGAAAGAAAACTCCAGGGGTATCGCCCAGTTAGAACCCTCCGATCCTCAGACAAACGCCTCCTAATAGTCCCAAAAGTACGTACGGCTAGAAATGGGGACCCACTATCTGGAATACCTTACCATTATCAATCAGAAATGATCCAAACCACAAAACATTCCGCAAGAATCTGAAAACATGGCTCTTTTAGATCTTGTGCTACCTTTTCGCCCTATTTCTTCCTGATTTTCTGCAAGCGCTATGAGACCTATCGGTGATTTATGCGCTATACAAAAAAAAAATTATAATAAAACATATACATTATAGTCATAATAGCATCACACCATAGGGTATAGTAGATAGCAAATTCACTACACTATCCTATCTTAGTCCTTTTTGCAAAAAGAACCAAAACTTGGAAACCAGCCAATCAGGCAGCAGCACCCGCTTAAAACCTTCCCCACAGAGAGGCAAACCCTCAGATTTTCGTAGCACAAGTGACAATAAGTATGCCATAATGATAAGGTAAGCCTCTCCGGGGAGGAGGGTGGGTCGCATGTGAATCTATGAAAGATACCAATACTGGATAACTGAAGTTACAGGTAAGTGACTCGTTTTCTTATCCAGTATTGGGGTATCTTTCATAGATTCACATGCTTCGAATCAGAGTAGCTAGCAGTAAACAATATATAGATGCATAGTGGATGGTGGGTATCATAAGAAGAATCCAAAATACACCCTACCAAACCAGTGCAAAAAAAAAATATATATATACATATATATATATATATGTACATATCTGTACTAAAATAAAGAGTATGTCATACATGTACGCATCAATAGTTATATACAATGGCAGAAACAATATACTCTTATCGTAAGGCTTAACTTATCTAAAAAGGTTTTGTAGTACTGCTTGCCCAACTGCTGACTCGGCCTCTGTTGCCGGATCCAGGCAATAATGCAGAGTGAAAGTGTGCACACTTTTTCAGGTTGCAGCCCAGCAAATCTTGTCTAGAGATACACCAGCGAACAATGCCGTAGATGAGGACACTGCCCTGGTGGAATGAGCTTTAGGCTTATTTGACAATGGATGGCCTGCCTTGCAATGGCAGAATTGAATAGCAGATGCAATCCACCTTGAGATAGTAGCTTTTGATACAGCTGATCCTGGCTTGTGACCACCATACGAGAGAAATAACTGGTCAGATAAATAACTGGTCAGATTTTCTGATGGACACAGTCTGAGATATGTAGAATTTCAAACATCTTTTGACATCCAAAGTATGTAATGACTTTTCCGCCGCTGAAGACGGATTAGGAAAGAATGTCGGCAATATCACAGGTTCGTTGAGATGAAATGAAGTAGGAACCTTAGGTATGAAAGTGGGATTAGTTCTCAGAAGGACTTAATCATTGGTAAACTTCATATATGGTTGTTTTATAGTGAACGCCTGTATTTCACTCACTCGTCTGGAAGAGGTGAGTGCCAATAGGAGAGCTGTCTTCCATGAGAGATATTTTAAGTCTGTTTTATGAATGGGTTCAAACGGATGTTTCATCAGTTGTTGTAGAACCAGATTCAGCTTCCATTCTGGAGGAGGAGCACTAATAGGCGGGAAAGTTCTGAAAAGGCCTTTTTATTTATTTATTTACTTGTAGAGCGCAACACTCATTCCAAGGGATATCAAGGCGCTGGTAGCAAACAGGGCAAGGCTGCTGATAAGGGGATACAGGCGAGTGTTAATATTTAGGAAATAGATGAGTTTTTAGTTTTTTTCGGAACGTCAGGTAGCTAGGAGTGAGCCGTAGGTCCAGGGGAAGCTCATTCCATTTTCTAGCTGCCAGATATGAGAAGAAGCGCCCTCCAGATCTGACCTTCTTGATACGCTTTGTTCTGGCTAATGCTTGATGTAATGACCGAAGGTTCCTTGTGGGGACATAAAACTCAATTTTCTCCTAGAGTATCTTCGGGCCACTTAGATACAGTGCTCTATTGGCATGAATGAGCAGTTTAAATACTGCTCTTTGACGCATAAGTAACCAGTGTAGATTTTTCATGCACATTAATGCAGAGCTTAGTCTGTTTTTATTACATACCGGTTTGGCTGCGGCATTTTGAAGCACCTGCAGCCGCGTAAAAAGGTACTCATTCATGCCCACAAAAAAGGCGTTTCCGTAATCAAGCTGACTTATGAGTAGGGCTTGCGTAACTGTTCTTCTGCAATGCAAAGGAATCCAGGGGAAAAGCCTGGATAGCAGTTTCAGGGTCACGAAACCCTTACCGCAAAGGGCCCGCACATGGTACTTCATGGAAAGAGTGTCATCAATAAGAATGCCCAGGTTTCTTACACATTGCTTAGGGATAGGAGCAGTGCCGAGTGATTGTGGCCACCATGTGGCGTCCCAAATGGACTTGGCACCTCCAAAAAGCAAGATCTCTGATTTCCCAGCGTTAAGTTTCAAACCGTGCTCATACATCCACTGTGCCATCTCAGAAAGACAGTTGTGGAGTTTTATTTTCGTAACTTCAGGTCTTTCCCCCAGGGCTACCATCAGCTGTGTCGTCGTCTGCATTGGAGCAAATACTGATTCCCCACTTCCTGCTGATTTTGGCCAGAGATGATACATAGGCATTAAATAAAGTGGGGCTCAGCGATGCTCCCAGCGGGACACCACAGCTAATGGCGCTCGATCTGGATTGGAACTGGCCTAGTCGGACTGTTTGTGTTAGATTACTTAGGAACGAACTGAACCATTTCAGGGCCTTTTTCCTGAAGGATTTCCAACAGTTTATTGTGAGAGACCGTGTCGAACGCTGCCGACAGGTCTAAAGTATCAGTGCTACGGCTCCTCCCTTTCAGGAACTGCATAATGAGACCATTGAAACAAAGTGATGCCGCCCCTGAGGATCGTGTAGTATGTAGAAATTGCGGCCAGATGCAATTCAACTGAAGCGAACATGAGACCAGATTTAGATAATGACAATAAATAAGGCAGAACCTTATCGGGAGAACATTCCAGCAGATGCAAGTTGTTGTTGCAGCACCTGTGACAGAATCTTTTCCATTTTAAGGCATAGGTCCGTAATGTAGAAGGGGCTCTTGCTTTATTCAGAATGTCTCTACATTCTTTAGGTAAGGTTTATATCCTTGAAGTCAGTGAATCCAGAAATAAAGCATGGAGTTGTAGTTGAACTGGGCAAGGATGAAGAATCTGGCCTTTGCTCATTGACAACAGATCAGGTAGTATTGGAAGGCGGAATGGCTTGCACTTTGAGAGAAGGAGAAGTTCTGTGAACCAGTGCTGACATGGCTATTTCAGTGCAATTAGAATCATGCAGCATGGTTCCTTCTTTATCTTGGGCAAAAATTCCAGTCCATCTCATCATGAAAGCGTTTCCCCAGGAGCCCTTCTCCGGTTCCCAACTCGCGAAGAAAGGGCACTTCCGATTGCTCTTGGTGGCAAAGAGATCCAGATTTGGCTTGCCCCACTTCCGAAAGACATTGTCCAAAATCATTTGATTCAGCTCCCATTTGTGGCAAGATTTTGTTGTTCTGCTGAGAGTGTCTGCCAAGGTGTTCTGGACTCCTGGAAGATGTTCCACCTTGATTGCAATATTGTGCAAGAGAAGCCACTTCCAGATGTTATGAGCTTCCTGGGACAGAATGTGAGATCTGGTACCCCCTTGCTTGTTTAAATAATGCATGCAAGTGGTGTTGTTGGTTCTGATGAGAACTGTAGACCCTTGGAGCCGAGCTAGAAAAGACTGCAGGGCCAGGGAAATTGCTCGAAGCTCCAAAAAAATTGATGTGCATTTTTGCCATTGCTGAAGACCATTTTCCTCTTATGCTTAGGTCTTGAGGATGGGCACCTCAACCTTCCAGGGAAGCATCCGTAGTGAGGATGAAATCCGGAATTGGAGGTTGAAAACGGAGCCCTACGGAGATATTCTTGGAAAACCTCCAAAACTATGTCGTCGAACGAACCTGAGATTTGGAGCCACTGATTGTCCAGCTCCTTTTGAATTGGTCTCATTTTTAGCCGCGCTTGAGGCACTAGCAGAATTGCCGATGATAAAATCCCCAGAAAAGATTTGACCATTCTCACTGAAGCAAACATTCTTTTTAGAAGATCTGATGCCAGAGAGATGAGGAAAGATATTCTGTCTGTGGACAAGAATGCTTGGTCTTCAACAGTGTCTAGTTTTGCTCCCAGGAATTGAATTACTTGGGAAGGATAGAGGCTTGACTTCTGGACGTTTAGTGAGAGGCCCAGAGAGTGAAAAATGTGCAGGCATTTTGCTGTTGTGCGAGAAGCCTGATGAAAGGATGGAGCTTTTATCAGCCAGTCATCCAGATATGGGAATAGTTGGATGCCTTGCAGCCTGAGATGAGCTGCTACCGGAGCTAGAAATTTGGTGAAGACTCTTGGAGCCGAGCGCAGGCCAAACCGAAGGACTATGAATTGGAAATGTGCACCTGCCACAGTGAATCTTAGGAACTTTCGATGCTTGGGATGAATTGGGATGTGGAAATACGCATCTTGGAGATCTAAAGTTGACATAAAATCCGCATGATCTAGAAGCTGAAGAATTGCCTGGAGTGTTACCATGCAGAAGGACTTTTTCTGAAGGTATTTGTTTAGCATTCTCAAATCCAAGATTGGTCTCCAATCCCCAGATTTTTCCTTTATCAGAAAAAAAGCGAGTATGAAATCCCTTTCCTGTTTGAGAGCGAGGAACCTTTTCTATCACCCCTTTTGACAACATAGCTTTCACCTCTTTTCTGAGTAGAGAAAGATGCGGTGGGGTTTTCTTTAAAGGTGGATGAGGAGGGGGAAATTAGGTGAACCCCAGGGTGTGACCGAATTTTATTATATCCAATACCCACTTGTCTGTGGTTATTTTCTTCTAATTTTTGAGATGTTGGGAAATTTTTGGAATTTTGAATACTGGAGGCATATCTGGTGCAGGTGCAATAGGAGTATCACTGTTTTCTGGCAGAATCTCTGCCCTGAGGTTGACGTTTCCTGCCCTGTTGCCTGTAAGCGCCCGCTGGAGGGCTTCTATAGGTTTGCTGTTGCTGCTGATAATGATATCCGTATCGACCCTGGCCACCTTGTTGCTGGTACTGCTGGTAACCTTCACGAAAGGTGTAAGAACCTCTACCTCTTGCTCCTCGAAAAGGTGTCTTTCTATACTGCATGGTACCTAATGATCTAGCAGTATCTGTGTCCTTTTTTATTTCTTGCAGTGTGTCATCGATATGTTTACCAAATAAGAAGTCGCCATCAAAAGGCATATCCAGAATTTTTGTTTGAACTTCAGGGCCAAAATTAGTGGATTTCAGCCAGCCTTGACGTCTACGGGTAGCTGCTCCGGCGGGTTGACGAAATCCCAGAGAAGCTATATCCATAGAGATATCTATGACTTCACCTTCCATGAGAATTTTCTTTGCCTCTATTTTCTTGTCATCAGGCAGATACTCTATATAAGGCGAACTGTCCGACCACAATTGTCGATTGTATCTGCATAAGATAGCTAAACAATTCGTAGCTCGAACTGTAGCGCCTGCCATGGTGGTAAAGCGTTTGCCTATGTTGTCAAGGCACCTACCATCTTTGTCAGGTGGAGCGGTTATTGGAGCAGAAGGATTCCGAGATTTTCTCTGCGCTGCTGAGAGATAACTGAATCTGGTTTAGGGTGACGAGAAAGGCAGGCAGGTGCGTCACCTGGCGCTTTGTATTTTTTGTCAATCCTAGGGAGGATCGCAGGAATGGAAAATGGAGTTTTCATGATCTTTACTCCCTCCTCCCATATATGATCAATTATAGGGAGTGAGCGGGTGGATTTCCTGTTCAGATCTTTAAAATCATACAGAATACACTCTGTTTTCTGTACTGGCATGGAAAGATGAAATCTAGAGGCTGCACTTTCCATAATTGCATGGAAACCTCCTATGTCCTCTGGAGGGGAGTCCACAGCTAAAGGAACCGGTGAAGCTGGTGTTGGGATAAGATATTCGTCCCATTCATCTACGGTAGTGGGCGAATTTGGAATTTCTCCGTCTTCTGCCACTGTGTCTCCGTCATCATCTTGCAGTAATTGTGAAGGCAGCGTCACTTGGGGAATCAGAACTGGTGTTGCAGGGGTCGCAGGCTGCATCTCTGAAGGTGCAGGAGCTTTTTCCGGAGCTGCGACTAGAGGAAAACGGATATTATAGTCCTTTAACATTACTGTAAGGTCTTGAAGCAAAGTTGCAGGCATCTGAACCATAGGTTCTTGATGGAACGCTTCTTGAGGTCCTCTTAAAGACACACATGGTTCATCAAACTCTTCTTCATCGTCATCCTCTTGATATTTTATTCTGAGTTGAGAAGGGTCATGTGCCTGTCCAAAGGGATCATAATCATCAGAATCCTCCAAATAATGGCTAGGAGGTAAAGGTAAAATGTGAGATACATCATGGCAAAATTGCCTGAAAGATGATAATTTGGAGCTCAAAACCGGCGTAATTTGTAGAGGCGCGGGTTTTTTACGCTTCAATGTAGCTGAAATATACATGGATGGCGAATCAGATTCTGTGGAGATGGCTGTAATAGATGACATCGTCGACCTTGTAATCATGGATGTTGTCGATGGAAAAGTCATCGTCGACGATGTGGTCGTTGACGTCACGGTTGAAGTTGTCGTCGATGAGAGTACAATCATCATCATTGACGGTGGGCTTGTCAACTATAGTATTGTCGACGGTGGGCACGTCGACGGTAGCGTCGTCGACGGCGGGCTTGTCGACGGGACTTGTAGCATCTCCGCCGGGGTACTCGTCGACAAAGGATGAATCAAAGTCGAAGGCATCGTCGATGGGATCGTCAACGACGAAGCAGGCGTCCACGTGATGGGAATTGTCGACAGCGAGGGAATACTCGTCGACGATGCCGTCAACGGAGTTCTCGTCGACGGTGGAATTTTCGACCCTGAAGAGCCACTCACCTCCTGTGGAGATTTTCTCGTCAACGAAGATGTTTTAGCTGTCGACGGAGGCTCAGGAAGAAATTTTGAGGTAGTTTTCAATGAAACCTTCACCTTTTCTCCAGATTTTACCTCAGAAGAGAATGCAGATTTCTCTTTTTTTTGAGGAAGAGTGATCAATCTATGAGTGAGATTTCTTCAGGGTCTTAGTCTGCTTCTCAGGAGGATCTCCAGATCTATCGCTCTTCTTGAATAGGGGGGGTGGAGGCTTAAGGACTTACAGTGCCTTCTACTTCAGATACCACCTCAGATGATGCCTTCAACTTCTCCAGCCAAAACAGCAGACATCGCTCTTGATCCTTCAAGGTCTTGGCAGGAAAGGTTCTACAGATCCTGCAATCCTTGACCTTGTGAGCTGGGTAGAAGCAATAGATACATTCTTTATGTGGATCCTCAAAGTGTAATCTCTTCTTCCCACATGAAGAACAGGCCAAAAATAAACTTTTCTTGGAGGAATCAGACATTTTTTCTCTCAAGAAGAAAGGTTTCAGGGAAAAACTGAGCAGAGCTCAGGGAGACTCCCTAACACGAGGTGCGGTAGAAAATCTGAGGGTTTGTCTCACTGTGGGGAAGGTTCTAAGAGGGTGCTGCTGCCTCATTGGCTGGTTTCCAAGTTTGGTTCTTTTTGCAAAAGAACTAAGATAGGCTAGTGTAGTGACTTTGCTATCTACTATAGCCTATGGTGTGATGTTATTATGACTATAATGTATATGTTTTATTATACAGAGAGACTCCCACCTCGTCGGCGGGGATTATTCTAAGCATGTGAATCTATGAAAGATACCCCAATACTGGATACATTTAGATTCTGAAAATCACAGTGCTCAGGAGCCACGATGATAACTGAAGAGAGCTCGGATCCGGATGTACCACTTGGCCCTGGGACATCGTCAACAGAGAAGGAATTGAGCGCAGATGAACTGGATGATCCAGGAAGAGCAGGAGAAGCTCCGTAAACCAGAACTGGCGAGGAAACGCCGGGGCCACCAGAATCATCCTGCAGGGTTCTGCCTTGAGCTTCCTGAGAAGTCTGGGAATTTGTGGGATCGGAGGAAAAGTGTAAACAAAGGTGACTGACCAGGCCATCGAAAGCGCATTCCCCAATGACCCCGGATGGTGCACCCTGCTTGCGTAGAGTCACATTTCTTGTTCTCTGGAGTGGCAAAGAGATCTATGGGTGGAGTGCCCCAGAGACAGAGGGTCTTGGTCTAATTCCCACTCGTGGGTTACCGACTTGAGGCGACTGGGCGTGTCCGATGTCTTGTTGAGGGCACCTGGAAGATGTTCCGCTGAGAGTGATATCTCCTATTGGATTGCCCATTCCCAAATTTCCTGAGCCTCTTTGGATAGTGGACAAGACATTGTACCTCCCTGCTTGCTTACATAATGCATGGCCGTCGTGTTGTCCGTACGGACCAGGACAGAGGATTGTTCAATCCGCGCAAGGAAGGCCTGTAAGGCTAGACGAATCTCCCTGAGTTCCAACAGATTGATGTGGAGAAGGCGATGCTGGGGCAGCCAGCGGCCGCTTACTTGAAGGTTTTGTAAGACTGCTCTCCAGCCTTTTAGAGAGGCGTCCATTATTATTAGAGGAACTAGGGTGACCCTGAAGGTGAGACCCTGAGAGATATTGTCTCTGACTGTCCACCACCTGCCCGCCTCTTTCATAGGCTGAGTTATTGTGATCTTGTCTTCGAAAGAGCCCTCTGCCTGGCGCCACTGCAAATCCAATTGTTCTTGGAGGGGGGTGCATCCGTAACCTGCAATGTGGAATCAAGGGAATGCAGGACGAGATTGAACCCAGAAGGGACTTGTAGAGGTGAACTGAAAGTGACCGGTTTCTTTGCAACCGACTAGCAGAGGTCATCAGTTTTGTCTGCCTTTCTTTTGACAGGAACACTTTGCAGCAATGTGTCCGGAATGGCTCCCAAGAACTTGGCCGACTTGGACGGGCAAAGTACTGACTTTTCCGTGTTGAGCTGGAGCCCCAGGTGACGGAAGAGCTTGAAAGCCTTTTTCGCTGCGTGATGAGACTGAGCTTTCACCCGCCAGTCGTCCAGGTAAGGAAAGACCTGGAGCTTCTGTTTCCTGAAAAACGCTGCGACCGAGGATAGGACCTTTGTGAAAATCCGCGAAGCGGATCTGAGTCCGAAAGGCAGGACCTTGAATTGAAAGTGGCTCTTGGCTACTGTAAAGCGTAAAAACTTCCTGTGGGCAGGGTGCATGGGGACATGATAGTACGAGTCCTCGAGGTCCAGGGTGGCCATGTAATCTCCTGGATTGAGGAGCTGTAAAATGTCCTGTAAGGAAACCATCCGAAAAGAGAGTGCTTAGCTCCCTCAGATCTAAAATTGGGCGCCATTTTTATTCGGACTTTTAAAGAAGAAAACCAGAAATAGAATCCTTTTCCCAGTTGGGGTAGAGGGACCGGTTCTATCGCACCCTTGAGAAGTAGTTGGTGGGCTTCTAGACGTAGAAGGTGTAGATATTTGGATTCAGTGGCGCGAGGGGCTTTGGATAGTGGTTGATGTTGAAATTCCAGATTATGGCCTGACAAAACAATATTGAGAACCCACCGATCTGATGTTATAAGCTGCCAGTTGTGGAAGTATTGGTATATCCTGCCCTCCACTGGTGTTACAGGGGGACAAAGGAATAGTAGGAAGAGCCAGGAAGCCGCTACTGACGCTTAGAGGAGTACCTCCCCTGGCACCCTTGCCGACCTCTAGATGAAGATCGAGAGAAAGATGACGACCGGCCTTTTTGAGCATATTGCGGCCGGTATGATTGAGAAGGCTGCGAGTAAGAGAAATAGCGCTGCTGCTGATATCCGCCTCTGTATGACGAAAATCCTCTACCTCTCGCACCACGGAAAGGAACCTTGTGGTATTGTAGAGTCCCAAGGGACTTTGCAGTTTCCGTGTCTTTCTTTATATCTTGCAGCACCGTCATCAATGTGCTTGACAAAGAGCGCCTCACCGTCAAAGGGAAGATCCAGGATCTTGTTCTAGACTTCTGGCCGGAACCAAGTGGCATGAAGCCAGCCTTGGCGACGAAGAAATGCTGCCACTGCTAGGGAACGAAAGGCTGTAGTGGCAATATCCATTGCACAGTCAATTATTTTGGAAGCTGTTCTTTCTCCCTCCTGGAGGACCTTTTTGGCTTCAGCTTTAGCTTCTTCCGGCAGCTGGTCTAGGTACGGAGACAGATCACACCACATCTGGCGATCATACCTTCCAAGAATAGCCAAGGCATTGGCTGCTCTGACCAGGAGGCTGGGCATGGAAGAGAGCCTCTTCCCAGCATTATCCAACCGCCTTCCCTCTTTATCAGGTTGTGTGGTAAGAGGGGCCGCCGGTTTCTTAGACTTTCTCTGGGCCGCTTGTGAAATCACAGAATCCGGTTTCGGCTGGCTGACCAGACAAGCAGGGCTATCATCCAGAGCCTTGTACTTTTTTCCAGACGAGGAGCAACAGGTATGACTGCGGCCGGCGACTTCAAACTTTTAGCCCCTCATCCCAGACGTGACCCAGGATAGTGATAGAGCGTACTGACTTCCTGTATGGTTCTTTAAAGTCATATAAAAAACATTCTGACTGCACAGATGGAATCGGCAGATCGAAACGCTTAAAAGCTCTCTCCATTAGATTATGAAAGCCCCCAATATCAGCTGGAGGGGAATCTGCCGGTTCTGGAACGGGAGAGGCGGGATCCGAATCGATTCCCTGTCAGGTTCCGGGCATCATTGTCCCTTGGTCGTCATCGGATGTGTCATCCTGGACTGTAACCACATTCTGCTGTGGTTCCGGTAACTCCGGTATTGGAATTTAAAGAAGGTGAGGTATAACCGGACGAGCAAGTGGAGTTGGAGGCACTTGCTCGGTTTCTTGGACAGAGGCCTGTGTTGGAAACCTCTGTCTGTAATCAGAAAGCATAAACTGCAGGTCTTTAATGAGGAAAGATGGAATACAGACCATCTCCTGTTAATATTGTTCCTGAGATCTCGATTGTGGCACATACTGTTGCTGCTCCATGTAATACGCCTCAGAGTCAGAGTCCTGATATTTAACATGCAGCTGAGATGGGCTATCTGCATCACCATAAGGACCGTCATCGTCCTCAGAATACTCCTCTTCCGAAAGGAGAGCAGGAGGCATGGGTGTCACTTTCCTTGGAGAAGTCATTTCTGGAGTAATACGATGTCTCCATATAGAAATTGCCACCTTTTGTATCGTCGACGAGGAGAGAGCCACCGTCGACGGGACCATCGTCGAGACCGTAGGCATTCTCAAGCTGGAAGCTCTCGACGTGGTTGCCGTCGACACCATCACCGTCATCCTCGTCAACGTGGAAGTTGTCAGAGTAGACGTCGACGACAGAATGAAAGGTACCTCTGTGTGTGGCGTCGTCTAAGCAGTCGTCGACGAAGCAGATGAAGACGAGGAAACTCTCGTCGACGAGCCCGTTGAAGGAGCCGAAGTAGACGCTGGTAAGGCTTTTAAAGTTGCCGACGGAATTTATGTCGTCGACGACCGAACTTTTCTGTCAGCTTTACCCTCAGGTGGGACAGAAGCTGTTTTTTTGTAAGTTTTAGCCTTTTCAGACGGAGGCGAAGAAGCAGAAGGCACATGGCTGGTCTTCACAGGTGCCACATCTACAGGAAGTCCTTCCCTCTCCTTTACACCACGGTGAGGAGATTTGATGGAACTACGCCTGTCAGACCTATCAGAGGTCTTTGTAAGGCTTTCGAAGGGGGGTCTGAAGAAGTAGCAGGTGAAAACCTACCCCTTTTTTGTGATCTCCTCGACAAAGAAACAGACATCAGTAGCTTTATGGTCAGGATACAAACAAATACAGTCTTTATAATTGTCCTTCACGTAAAGTTTTTTTTTGGAGCAGGTGTCAAGCTTTGAAAAGAACCTTCTTCTCCTTGTCTGACATGATGAATTTGTGAAGAGTTGAAGTGGAAAAAGTAAAGTTGAAGAAAAGCTCAGTGGAGACTCCCTTGTACAACGTGCGGTAGAAAATCTGAGGCTCTCTCAGGAAGGTTCTATGGGGTGAGGCGGTCCTGATTGGCTGTTCATTTTATTTGCTCTCTTTTACAAAAAGAGGTGGATAAGTTACAAAATGAGAGGAGGCCTAGGCCTTATTCTTTTTTTGTATCTATTTCTATGGTATTTTTTATTTACAGGGGATTTCCATCTCGACAACGGGGAATGATACAAGCAATGGGAATCTATGAAAGTTCCAATACTGGAGTAAGTTCGCTTTGCTTTAGTGTGAGAGGTTTGAATACACGTAACAATCCATCATCTGGCAATACCAGATTTAGAAATGGGATTGCCTTTGTGAGGTGTAGCAAATGCAACAAAAACAGTTTTGTTTTGCAAACATCCTTTGTTCTTTCAATGTAGTACAATAGCGCTCTGACATCAAGAGTATGAAGAGCTCGTTCTGCTACGGAATCAGGTTGAGGAAAGAACACGGGCAACTCAACTGATTGGTTGATATGAAAAGTAGAAACCACTTTGGGAAAGAACTTTGGGTTGGTACGAAGAACTACCCTGTCTCTATGAAGTAGAAGGAAGGATTCTTCTAAGGTTAAAGCCTGTAGCTCACTAACTCTCCTCAATTAAGTGATCGCAATGAGAAAGGCCACTTTCCATGAAAGAAACTATAGCGGACAGTTGGGTAATGACTCAAAAGGAGGACCCTTGAGCGGTGTAAGCATAATGTTCAGATCCCAAACTGGTGCTTTAGGTACTCTGGGTTGCAAAAAACACAGTTGATGGACAGAATGTAGAACAATGTCATACATTCACCCCAGTACAAGGATCTGGGCCTAAATCCATCGTTTTTTTGCACTCCACACCACCCTGGGTTAGACACTGGCTATATGCAAATCAGCTCTGACCCTGTGCCTCATGGGAACAGTCCAGTCCGAACTACCAAGCCATGTCTTTCCCAGACCAGAATCAAGCATCCAAGAACGGGTTTCTGGCTATCAGCCTTCATTCAGCCTGGATAGCTTGACTCCAGTGGTGTGGAGAGCCTGGGACTCACGTCTGAGCATACCCAGCCCACTCGGGGTGAAAATTGCAAAAAACACAGTTGGACAGAATGTAGAACAATGTCATACATTCACCCCAGTACAAGGATCTGGGCCTAAATCCATCGTTTTTTTTGCACTCCACACCACCCTGGGTTAGACACTGGCTATATGCAAATCAGCTCTGACCCTGTGCCTCATGGGAACAGTCCAGTCCGAACTACCAAGCCATGTCTTTCCCAGACCGGAATCAAGCATCCAAGGACCGGTTTCTGGCTATCAGCCTTCATTCAGCCTGGATAGCTTGACTCCAGTGGTGTGGAGAGCCTGGGACTCACGTCTGAGCTGATAGCCAGTGTCTAACCCAGGGTGGTGTGGAGTGCAAAAAAACGATGGATTTAGGCCCAGATCCTTGTACTGGGGTGAATGTATAACATTGTTCTACATTCTGTCCATCAACTGTGTTTTTTGCAATTTTCACCCCGAGTGGGCTGGGTATGCTCAGACGTGAGTCCCAGGCTCTCCACACCACTGGAGTCAAGCTATCCAGGCTGAATGAAGGCTGATAGCCAGAAACCGGTCCTTGGATGCTTGATTCCGGTCTGGGAAAGACATAGCTTGGTAGTTCGGACTGGACTGTTCCCATGAGGCACAGGGTCAGAGCTGATTTGCATATAGCCAGTGTCTAACCCAGGGTGGTGTGGAGTGCAAAAAAACGATGGTTTTAGGCCCAGATCCTTGTACTGGGGTGAATGTATGACATTGTTCTACATTCTGTCCATCAACTGTGTTTTTTGCAATTTTCACCCCGAGTGGGCTGGGTATGCTCAGACGTGAGTCCCAGGCTCTCCACACCATTGGAGTCAAGCTATCCAGGCTGAATGAAGGCTGATAGCCAGAAACCGGTCCTTGGATGCTTGATTCCGGTCTGGGAAAGACATGGCTTGGTAGTTCGGACTGGACTGTTCCCAATGAGGCACAGGGTCAGAGCTGATTTGCACATAGCCAGTGTTTAACCCAGGGTGGTGTGGAGTGCAAAAAAACGATGGATTTAGGCCCAGATCCTTGTACTGGGGTGAATGTATGACATTGTTCTACATTCTGTCCATCAACTGTGTTTTTTGCAATTTTCACCCCGAGTGGGCTGGGTATGCTCAGACGTGAGTCCCAGGCTCTCCACACCATTGGAGTCAAGCTATCCAGGCTGAATGAAGGCTGATAGCCAGAAACCGGTCCTTGGATGCTTGATTCCGGTCTGGGAAAGACATGGCTTGGTAGTTCGGACTGGACTGTTCCCAATGAGGCACAGGGTCAGAGCTGATTTGCACATAGCCAGTGTCTAACCCAGGGTGGTGTGGAGTGCAAAAAAACGATGGATTTAGGCCCAGATCCTTGTACTGGGGTGAATGTATGGCATTGTTCTACATTCTGTCCATCAACTGTGTTTTTTGCAATTTTAGGTACTCTGGGTGGCATTAATCTCTTAAGGCCTTCCATAAAGGCTTTAATTACTGGAACCTTGTACAAGGATAGATGTCTGTTGTACAAATATGCAGGTACTGCTGCAAGATGCATACAAAGTATGGGCTAAACTAGCACGCTGTAAATGCAGAAGGTAACATGTTATTTTGAGTAGATGCATCTAGTGGATCCATTTTGTTATTAGTACAATATATAACAAAACTTTTCAATTTAGCTGCACATCATACTCTGGTAGTAGGCTTTCTTGCTTCCTTAAGAATGGTCATACAGTCTGGTGGCAAGTTAAGGTATCCAAATTCTATGACTTCAGGAGCCAAATTGCTAGATTGAGCTTCTTGGGATTTGGATATCTGACTTCTCCATGGTGCTGCGTGAGAAGAGTGGAATTGAGATGTAGCTTTTGATGTGGAACTACTGACAGTTCTAGAAGTGTTGTGAACCACAGTTGATGAACCAAGTGGGAGCTACTAGAATCAGTGTGAGAGATATTTGCACGAGCCTCCGAACCAGAAATGGAAGGAGAGGGAGAGGCGGAAAAGCGTAAGCAAATATTACTGACCAATGTATTCATAGGGCATTGCCTTTGGATAGGGGGTGTGGTAACCTGGAGGCAAAATTTGGGTATTTTGAGTTGTCCACTGTGGCAAACAGCTCTATTTGTGGGAATCCCCATTGTTGAAAGTATGGAAGGAGAACCTGGGGGTGAAGTTCCCACTCGTGAATTTGTTGCCACCTTCTTCGGAGGAGGTCGGCAATCTGTGAAGGTGTTCTGCTAGAAAGTGGACTCTGTGATGAATTGCCCTTGTCTGAGAGAGGCATGACAGTTGCAAAGAATCTGTCCCTCTGTTTTTGTACATAGTACATTGCTGTCAAGTTGTCTGTGCAGACTAGGACAACTTTCCCTGTGAGGTGAGACTGAAAAGCTTTCAGTGCTAGATTTGCAGCTGAAAGCTCTAGATAGTCGATATGTAGAGCTTTGTACTTGTTGTCCCTCATACCTTGAAGTGTCAAGTTGTGAACATGGGCACCCAAACCTGTGAGGGATGTATCCGCTGTTAGTCCGATCTGTGGGACAGGGTCAATGAAGGGCCGCCCTTTTGATAAGTTAGGTGTGTTCCACTACTGCAGAGGGCAATGGGTGCGGCTGTCTACCAACACTAGATCTGTAATTGACCCTGAGATTGATTCCACTGACTTGCTAAGCACTCCTGTAGAGGGCGCATGTGCAATCTTGCATGAGGCACTATCGCGATGCATGATGCCATCATCCCTAGCAGCTGCATGAACGTCCGGACTGCTAAGTATTAACTGGCCTGAAACTGTATTAGCAGAGATTCAATGTTGTGAATTCTGGCTGCATTGAGAGACTAGTGATGTGCAGGTGTTTTGAGTCGCTCCCAGATAGGACTGCATTTGTGAAGGATGAAGGTGAGACTTCTGTGCATTGACTGTTAAACCTACTTGGTAGAGTAGGTCTAATGTAATCAGAGTGTGATGCAGACACTTTTGTTGCGTACTAGCTTTGAAGAGCCAGTCGTTTAGGTATGGGAAGACATGTTTGTTGTCTTCCAAGATGAGCCGCCACTACTGCTAGACATTTTTTGAATACTCTGGGAGCAGTAGTTACTCCAAACAGAAGTACCATGAATTGTTAGTGTTTTCCTGCTATCACAAATCTGAGGTATTTGTGATGAGCTGGGTGAACCGGAATATGAAAGTATGAGTCATAAGTCCAGTGTGGACTTAAAAATCGTCTTGCTGTAGCACTGGAAGGGTCTGTTGAAGTGTGACCATGTGAAAATGCTCTGAAAGTATGTACAGATTTAATGTCCTTAGATCCGAATTTGGTCTTAAGGAGCCATCGTTTTTGGGGGATAGAAAGTACGGAAAGTACACCCCTGAGCATTGGTACCGTAATGGAACTGGTTCTATAGCTCCTTTTGTTAAAGAGCTTGTACCTCTTGTTTGAGGAGCTGCAGGTGCTCTGAAAAGAGTTTTTGAGTGTGGGGTGGTATGCTGGGTGCATTGCTGGTGAGCTCCAGGCAATAACCATGTCGGATAATGTTTAACACCCATTTGTCTGATGTTATGGATTGCCAAATGGGGAGAAATTGTTGAAGCCTGCCGCCGACAAGTGTTAAATGACTGAGGAGGGTTGGAGAGTGTAGGCAAGTCACTGCTTTTTGGGGAAGGGGAGTTACGGGGGGCGTATAGGCAAGTCCATGCTTATTGGGGAAGGGAAGTTAACGCGGTGCTATGGCCTTACGCCTACCTTTAAAATTGTTTCCTCTGTACCCTCCTCTAAAGAAGCCCCAACTGGGAGAAGGTTTCATGTAGGACTTATACAAGGAAGTGTTAGGGTCTCAGGATGTACTTTTAGATCCTGCTCTGTAGAATGAGCGACAAAAGGAGCCTCTGGTTTAAGAAGTCTGAAGCGCTCCCATGGATTACGCCACGTCTGTATTTTTTCATCTTTTCTAAAGCCTCATCAACCTGAGGTCTGGAAAGATGATGTTTGTCAAAAGGAGCATTTAAAATAGACTGCTGAACTACTGGTTTAAAGCCTGAAATTCTAAGACAGGCATGCTTGAGTAAGAGAAAGCTGGTGTTCACTTCTCTTGCTACAGTATCAGCAGCATCAAGAGCACATCTAATAGAAGAGTTAGAAATGAGTTTTCCTTCTTGAACTAGCACTTGTCCCTTTTTTTTGCTCTTCTGGGAGATACTGAAGTAGACCTTCCATCTCATCCCAGTGTGCCCTGTCATACCTAGCTAATAGGTCCTTCTTGTTGGCAATGGGTCAGTGATTATCAGCTTGAACAGCTACTCTTTTACCAGATGCGTCAATATGCTTAGATTCTTGATCTGGGGGAGGTGCATCACCAGATGTCTGCGTGTTCGCTCTGTTACGAGCGTTCGAAACTACCAGGGAATCTAGAGGGAGCTGCCATTTAATAAAAATCGGATCAGAGGGTGATAGTTTATATTTTTTATCAACCCTGGGTGTTAAGATTCTTGCACAAACAGGATCCTTAAAAATGTAATCTGCCTTTTAACATAGAGAGACTGACTAACAGTCCCTAATGTCTCAAATAAAAAGTCATCCTTTAAGGCCTCTTCATGCACTGTAAGGATTAGTTAGTTACTTACCTGTAATCCTAGTTCTCTTCCAGGGGTATCCTCATCAAAGTCATAAGCACTAGAATATGCGCGGGACCCCGGAAACACAATCATATATGTGCCCCACATATATATATCTCCATATATATATATACACATATATATATATATGAAAATAAGCAAATGCAGCCTCACACAAATCAGAGCTGAACAATGCTGTGAGGAATTCCCAACATAACATGAAATTATGCATTAGAAATAGGGAAAAACAACAATAAAACATGTTTTGAAACTGTTTTAATGCTCAGTAGTAAGCAGAAAACTCTTAAAGAACTGAAAGCATAGAAAGCTCCTAGGCTGCATTGCAAACACAGTCTAGAAAGACTGAAAAGCTAACTCATAGTACCATAGAGATAAACTGACACCGTGCCTTTAAGGCACTCATGACCCCCAGCTTCCCATCATGCCTCAGGGGTGACAGTTAGGTCAGTTGTTCTTTGTGGTGACTGAAAAAGCCATGACACAAAAAGTTGATAACATTCTTAAAACATAATAAAAGAACTTTGCCCGGGGAGGCGGGAGGGTTGCTTATGACTTTGATGACGATACCTCTGGAAGAGAACTAGGATTACAGGTAAATAACTAATCCTTCTCTTCCAGGGGATCCTCATCAATAGTCATAAGCAATAGAATAGAATAGCGAGCCTCACCTCATCTGGCTGTGGGCAAAGTAGCATAACCAGCAAATCAACCGACAAAGCTTATAAAAAACTAAGCCTGTACAGATAGACTGCTATCCAAACAGATTTCTCAAGGAGGCTTGGCCCACTTGAGAATCAGCCCTGGAATCGGATTCTAAACCGTAATGCCTTCTAAAGGTATGAACCGATTTCCAGGTCGCAGCCTTACAAATTTCTGACATTGGAACATCATGCAAGAAAGCCACTGTGGCCGCTTTTCCTCTAGTGGAGTGCGCTTTAGGCGACAACAGCAAGGGCCTTTTATCTAGCTGATAAGCCAATTTAATGCAGGACACGATCCATCGGGAGATGAACCTCTTAGAGGCTGGAAAGCCTGTCCGCTTGGCGCCATAATTCAAGAATAAATGGTATGTTTTCCTTATGCCTTTGGTACCCTCCAGACAGAATTTAAGCACCCTCCTGAGGTACAAGGAAAGCAGCGACCTCTCTGCAGGGGTCAAAGGGTTTGGAAAAAAGGAGGGAAGGGAAATGGATTGATTAATATGAAAATCAGACACCACCTTAGGCAGAAAAGAAGGGTGAGCCCTTAATACCACTCTGTAATGGTGAAAAACAGTGTAGGGCTCTTTCGCACATAACGCTTAGATTTCACTTACTCTGCGCGCGGATGTTATCGCTATTAGAAAAGCGTCCTTCCAAGACAGATGTTGTAAAGAGGCTTTGTGAATAGGCTCAAAAGGTGGGCCCATAAGCTTGGCTAGTACAAGATTCAACTCCCATGGAGGAGAAGGGTTTCGAACAGGGGGATAAACTTTTTTCAACCCCTGCAAGAAGTCTTTAACTACCTGCATCTGGAAAATAGAGGGCTGGCTAGGAGACTTTCTGTATGCCGAAATGGCTGACAAGTGAACCCTGATAGAAGCATACTTTAACCCTGATCTAGCTAGATACAGAAGGTAAGGAAGGATTAGTTACTTACCTGTAATCCTAGTTCTCTTCCAGGGGTATCCTCATCAAAGTCATAAGCATTAGAATATTCCCGCCCATGTGCGGGACCCCGGAAACACTATATTATATGTGCCCCACATATATATACTCGTATATATATATATATATATATATATATATAAATACATATATATATATATACACACATGCAATAGCAGCCAAATAAAATCAGAGCTGAAATATGCTGTGTAGAATTTCCACCATACATGAATAATAAGCATTAGAAACATGAGAAACAACAACAAAGTTTGTTTAGAAACTGTTTTAATGCTCAGAAAGCAGTAGAAATTCTCATAACTCACTGGAAGCATAGAAAGCTCCCAGGCTGCATTGCAAACACAGTCTAAAAAGACTGAAAAGCTAACCTGTAGCTGCATAGCAATAAACTGACACCGTGCCTTTAAGGCACCCATGACCCCCAGTATCCCATCATGCCTCAGGGGTGACAGTTAGGTCAGTTGTTCTTTCCGGCTCCTTCAGGAAGGATCCTGGTTACACAGCTCCACTAATTTTCTGTTTTTCTGACAGAAAAATACTTCACTTTTGTCTATTTTTACACTTACTTTGACATTTAACAGCTAGTCAAGTAAGATACGGTCTTTTTTAGTCAGTTTTGTGAACATTTTCTTCTGAGAATGCCTTCACTCTTTGACAAATGTCCTTCTTGTGGCAACAAGAAGGCAAAATCAGACAATCACGACGTCTGTATCTTGTGTCTGCCTGAAGATCATGATCCAGACACCTGTCCTCACTGTGAACACCTGTCAGGAAGAACTCTGAAGGACAGGGAGAGAATTCGCATTTATGGCCTGGCTCACAGGTCATCCAGAGGAAGATCTCCGGTGAAGAAGGGCTCCAAGAAGGCTCAAACATCTGCAAAAAAGAAGTCTTCACACCCTTCAACATCAGCATCGGGCTCGGCGCTGAGAAAAGAACCACCGGTGGATCAACTCTCGTCAAATCTACCGTCAACGGCGGGCTCGCCGTCGAAGAGAAGACCAGGTACGTCGACGACGTCGAAGGATCCAGTCCCGTCGTCGAAATCCCCTCCGCCGTCGTCAACCGGGCGACGATCGGCGTCGAGAAAGGTGACTCCGCCGCCGTCAACAGTGCGACGGTCGTCGTCGAGATCCAAGGCCCCTCTGCCGTCGTCAACCGGGCGACGATCGGCGTCGAGGGAGGTCACTCCTCCGCCGTCGTCATCCAAGCGACGTCCGGCGTCGAGAAGTGTGACCCCTCCGCCGTCGTCTAAGAAACAACGTTCGGCGTCGAGGACCAAGACACCTCCGCCGTCGACAGGGAAACGTCGATCGGCGTCGAGGACGCAGTCTCCGTCGACGTCTCGTCGACTCTCGGCGTCGAGGGTGTCCATTGGCTAGTGACCCTCCTGACGACGTACCACAACGCTTTCACCGCTGGTCTAGGTCCCCTAGACTGGCCCTTGCTCCTTGTCTAACAAGAAGTACCCTGGACCCTCCTGGTCCACTCCAGACGCCATCTTGACTCCACCGCGTGGGCTTGCCTTTGCCAAGGTTTGTTGCTCCAATCTTGGATCCAGCATCGCCGACAGCAGACACCATCGTGGGACAGCTCGCACCTCCAGCCTGGACGCCGTCAACGCCTCCTGGCCCGTGTGACTGCAGAGTCCAGCGTCGCCCACTCACCTGATTGCGGTGACTTCATCCGGTGCCATCCTGGTGCCCACACAATCACTGGCTAGTGATTAAGAACTAAATCCCCTCTGCTTTCAGGTCGTCTCCTTCACCGATCCAGCCTTGGATCACACCGAACTTCTTCACTGGTCGCCTGCCAGCAACATCTTCTTTCAGGCTCCATAGACTACAACGAGGATTCCCGACGTCATTTGAACCCTATGCAGCCGCAGCCCCTGGGCTAGGTAACTCGAGCATCTCGGTGCTCCAGCACAGGTTCACTCTCCTAGTGTCCAGATCCTTTTTTAGGTTTTGCCTAGCGAAAGCTGCGCTCTGCGCAGCTTTTCGCGCAGGCGAAATCCTGTTGAGAACTGTAGGGTGCTTTGGGTCGGCCCTCGTCATTGATTGGCTGGCTCCGTAAACGGAGCCTTGCCATTGGACGAGGGGCCTGTCCGTCAATGCCGGACCAGACACGGGGGCGTTCCTGACATTCTTTCCCTTTTGCCGACGTCACGCGACGCCGGGAACGCCCCCGAGTCTGTTCCGGCATTGCCGGCACCTCCCTTGCTCTACTGTCATCACCACAACACTGCGCCCATTTTATCCCAAGCTAAACACTCGGAGAGGCGCAGTGACCGGGTCTTTGATGGCCGCTCTCCCAATGAAAACAAGTTTTCTCTCCGAGTCAGCACGAGCAGGAAGACGAGCAGCGCGCCTCCCAGCTGGCCTCTCGCATCAGCATCCAGAGCTGCCCTGCGCGGTGTGTAGCTTCAGTGGAGCTTCAGAGTGCAGAGTGGAGCTTCAGAGTGGAGCTTCAGAGTGGAGCTTCAGAGTGGAGCTTCAGAGTGGAGCTTCAGAGTGGAGCTTCAGAGTGCAGCTTCAGAGTGCAGCTTCAGAGTGGAGCTTCAGAGTGCAGAGTGGAGCTTCAGAGTGCAGATTCAGAGTGGAGCTTCAGAGTGCAGAGTGGAGCTTCAGAGTGCAGATTCAGAGTGGAGCTTCAGAGTGCAGAGTGGAGCTTCAGAGTGGAGCTTCAGAGTGCAGAGTGGAGCTTCAGAGTGCAGATTCAGAGTGGAGCTTCAGAGTGCAGAGTGGAGCTTCAGAGTGGAGCTTCAGAGTGCAGAGTGGAGCTTCAGAGTGCAGAGTGGAGCTTCAGAGTGGAGCTTCAGAGTGCAGAGTGGAGCTTCAGAGTGGAGCTTCAGAGTGCAGAGTGGAGCTTCAGAGTGGAGCTTCAGAGTGCAGAGTGGAGCTTCAGAGTGGAGCTTCAGAGTGCAGAGTGGAGCTTCAGAGTGGAGCTTCAGAGTGGAGCTTCAGAGTGGAGCTTCAGAGTGGAGCTTCAGAGTGGAGCTTCAGAGTGCAGAGTGGAGCTTCAGAGTGCAGAGTGGAGCTTCAGAGTGGAGCTTCAGAGTGCAGAGTGGAGCTTCAGAGTGCAGAGTGGAGCTTCAGAGTGCAGAGTGGAGCTTCAGAGTGGAGCTTCAGAGTGGAGAGTGGAGCTTCAGAGTGGAGAGTGGAGCTTCAGAGTGGAGAGTGGAGCTTCAGAGTGGAGAGTGGAGCTTCAGAGTGGAGAGTGGAGCTTCAGAGTGGAGAGTGGAGCTTCAGAGTGGAGCTTCAGAGTGGAGCTTCAGAGTGGAGCTTCAGAGTGCAGAGTGGAGCTTCAGAGTGCAGATTCAGAGTGCAGAGTGGAGCTTCAGAGTGCAGATTCAGAGTGCAGAGTGGAGCTTCAGAGTGCAGATTCAGAGTGGAGCTTCAGAGTGCAGAGTGGAGCTTCAGAGTGCAGATTCAGAGTGGAGCTTCAGAGTGCAGAGTGGAGCTTCAGAGTGCAGATTCAGAGTGGAGCTTCAGAGTGCAGAGTGGAGCTTCAGAGTGGAGCTTCAGAGTGGAGCTTCAGAGTGGAGCTTCAGAGTGGAGCTTCAGAGTGGAGCTTCAGAGTGGAGCTTCAGAGTGGAGCTTCAGAGTGGAGCTTCAGAGTGGAGCTTCAGAGTGGAGCTTCAGAGTGGAGCTTCAGAGTGGAGCTTCAGAGTGGAGCTTCAGAGTGGAGCTGTGCAGAGTGGAGCTTCAGAGTGCAGAGTGGAGCTTCAGAGTGGAGCTTCAGAGTGGAGCTTCAGAGTGGAGCTTAAGAGTGGAGCTTCAGAGTGGAGCTTCAGAGTGGAGCTTCAGAGTGGAGCTTCAGAGTGGAGCTTCAGAGTGCAGAGTGGAGCTTCAGAGTGCAGAGTGGAGCTTCAGAGTGGAGCTTCAGAGTGCAGAGTGGAGCTTCAGAGTGCAGAGTGGAGCTTCAGAGTGCAGATTCAGAGTGGAGCTTCAGAGTGCAGAGTGGAGCTTCAGAGTGGAGCTTCAGAGTGGAGCTTCAGAGTGGAGCTTCAGAGTGGAGCTTCAGAGTGGAGCTTCAGAGTGGAGCTTCAGAGTGGAGCTTCAGAGTGGAGCTTCAGAGTGGAGCTTCAGAGTGGAGCTTCAGAGTGGAGCTTCAGAGTGGAGCTTCAGAGTGCAGAGTGGAGCTTCAGAGTGCAGAGTGGAGCTTCAGAGTGCAGATTCAGAGTGGAGCTTCAGAGTGCAGAGTGGAGCTTCAGAGTGGAGCTTCAGAGTGCAGAGTGGAGCTTCAGAGTGCAGAGTGGAGCTTCAGAGTGGAGCTTCAGAGTGCAGAGTGGAGCTTCAGAGTGGAGCTTCAGAGTGCAGAGTGGAGCTTCAGAGTGGAGCTTCAGAGTGCAGAGTGGAGCTTCAGAGTGGAGCTTCAGAGTGCAGAGTGGAGCTTCAGAGTGGAGCTTCAGAGTGCAGAGTGGAGCTTCAGAGTGGAGCTTCAGAGTGGAGCTTCAGAGTGGAGCTTCAGAGTGGAGCTTCAGAGTGGAGCTTCAGAGTGGAGCTTCAGAGTGGAGCTTCAGAGTGGAGCTTCAGAGTGGAGCTTCAGAGTGCAGAGTGGAGCTTCAGAGTGCAGAGTGGTGCAGAGTGGAGCTTCAGAGTGCAGATTCAGAGTGGAGCTTCAGAGTGCAGAGTGGAGCTTCAGAGTGGAGCTTCAGAGTGCAGATTCAGAGTGGAGCTTCAGAGTGGAGCTTCAGAGTGCAGAGTGGAGCTTCAGAGTGGAGCTTCAGAGTGCAGAGTGGAGCTTCAGAGTGGAGCTTCAGAGTGCAGAGTGGAGCTTCAGAGTGGAGCTTCAGAGTGCAGAGTGGAGCTTCAGAGTGGAGCTTCAGAGTGCAGAGTGGAGCTTCAGAGTGGAGCTTCAGAGTGCAGAGTGGAGCTTCAGAGTGGAGCTTCAGAGTGCAGAGTGGAGCTTCAGAGTGGAGCTTCAGAGTGGAGCTTCAGAGTGGAGCTTCAGAGTGGAGCTTCAGAGTGGAGCTTCAGAGTGCAGAGTGGAGCTTCAGAGTGCAGAGTGGAGCTTCAGAGTGGAGCTTCAGAGTGCAGAGTGGAGCTTCAGAGTGCAGAGTGGAGCTTCAGAGTGGAGCTTCAGAGTGCAGAGTGGAGCTTCAGAGTGCAGAGTGGAGCTTCAGAGTGCAGAGTGGAGCTTCAGAGTGGAGCTTCAGAGTGCAGAGTGGAGCTTCAGAGTGCAGAGTGGAGCTTCAGAGTGGAGCTTCAGAGTGCAGAGTGGAGCTTCAGAGTGGAGCTTCAGAGTGCAGAGTGGAGCTTCAGAGTGCAGAGTGGTGCAGAGTGGAGCTTCAGAGTGCAGATTCAGAGTGGAGCTTCAGAGTGCAGAGTGGAGCTTCAGAGTGGAGCTTCAGAGTGCAGAGTGGAGCTTCAGAGTGCAGAGTGGAGCTTCAGAGTGGAGCTTCAGAGTGCAGAGTGGAGCTTCAGAGTGGAGCTTCAGAGTGCAGAGTGGAGCTTCAGAGTGGAGCTTCAGAGTGCAGAGTGCAGATTCAGAGTGGAGCTTCAGAGTGCAGAGTGGAGCTTCAGAGTGGAGCTTCAGAGTGGAGCTTCAGAGTGGAGCTTCAGAGTGGAGCTTCAGAGTGGAGCTTCAGAGTGGAGCTTCAGAGTGGAGCTTCAGAGTGGAGCTTCAGAGTGGAGCTTCAGAGTGGAGCTTCAGAGTGGAGCTTCAGAGTGCAGCTTCAGAGTGCAGAGTGGAGCTTCAGAGTGCAGATTCAGAGTGGAGCTTCAGAGTGCAGAGTGGAGCTTCAGAGTGGAGCTTCAGAGTGGAGCTTCAGAGTGGAGCTTCAGAGTGGAGCTTCAGAGTGGAGCTTCAGAGTGGAGCTTCAGAGTGGAGCTTCAGAGTGGAGCTTCAGAGTGGAGCTTCAGAGTGGAGCTTCAGAGTGGAGCTTCAGAGTGGAGCTTCAGAGTGGAGCTTCAGAGTGGAGCTTCAGAGTGGAGCTGCAGAGTGGAGCTGCAGAGTGCAGAGTGGAGCTTCAGAGTGGAGCTGCAGAGTGGAGCTTCAGAGTGGAGCTTCAGAGTGCAGATTCAGAGTGGAGCTTCAGAGTGGAGCTTCAGAGTGCAGATTCAGAGTGGAGCTTCAGAGTGCAGAGTGGAGCTTCAGAGTGGAGCTTCAGAGTGCAGAGTGGAGCTTCAGAGTGCAGAGTGGAGCTTCAGAGTGGAGCTTCAGAGTGCAGAGTGGAGCTTCAGAGTGGAGCTTCAGAGTGGAGCTTCAGAGTGCAGAGTGGAGCTTCAGAGTGGAGCTTCAGAGTGCAGAGTGGAGCTTCAGAGTGGAGCTTCAGAGTGGAGCTTCAGAGTGGAGCTTCAGAGTGGAGCTTCAGAGTGGAGCTTCAGAGTGGAGCTTCAGAGTGGAGCTTCAGAGTGGAGCTTCAGAGTGGAGCTTCAGAGTGCAGAGTGGAGCTTCAGAGTGGAGCTTCAGAGTGGAGCTTCAGAGTGGAGCTTCAGAGTGCAGAGTGGAGCTTCAGAGTGCAGAGTGGAGCTTCAGAGTGCAGATTCAGAGTGGAGCTTCAGAGTGCAGAGTGGAGCTTCAGAGTGGAGCTTCAGAGTGCAGAGTGGAGCTTCAGAGTGGAGCTTCAGAGTGGAGCTTCAGAGTGGAGCTTCAGAGTGGAGCTTCAGAGTGGAGCTTCAGAGTGGAGCTTCAGAGTGGAGCTTCAGAGTGGAGCTTCAGAGTGGAGCTTCAGAGTGCAGCTTCAGAGTGGAGCTTCAGAGTGGAGCTTCAGAGTGCAGCTTCAGAGTGGAGCTTCAGAGTGCAGAGTGGAGCTTCAGAGTGCAGATTCAGAGTGGAGCTTCAGAGTGCAGAGTGGAGCTTCAGAGTGGAGCTTCAGAGTGCAGAGTGGAGCTTCAGAGTGGAGCTTCAGAGTGCAGAGTGGAGCTTCAGAGTGGAGCTTCAGAGTGGAGCTTCAGAGTGGAGCTTCAGAGTGGAGCTTCAGAGTGGAGCTTCAGAGTGGAGCTTCAGAGTGGAGCTTCAGAGTGGAGCTTCAGAGTGGAGCTTCAGAGTGCAGAGTGGAGCTTCAGAGTGCAGCTTCAGAGTGCAGAGTGGAGCTTCAGAGTGCAGAGTGGAGCTTCAGAGTGCAGAGTGGAGCTTCAGAGTGCAGAGTGGAGCTTCAGAGTGCAGAGTGGAGCTTCAGAGTGCAGAGTGGAGCTTCAGAGTGCAGAGTGGAGCTTCAGAGTGCAGAGTGGAGCTTCAGAGTGGAGCTTCAGAGTGGAGCTTCAGAGTGGAGCTTCAGAGTGGAGCTTCAGAGTGGAGCTTCAGAGTGGAGCTTCAGAGTGCAGCTTCAGAGTGCAGCTTCAGAGTGCAGAGTGGAGCTTCAGAGTGCAGCTTCAGATTGCAGAGTGGAGCTTCAGAGTGCAGCTTCAGAGTGCAGAGTGGAGCTTCAGAGTGCAGAGTGGAGCTTCAGAGTGCAGAGTGGAGCTTCAGAGTGCAGAGTGGAGCTTCAGAGTGCAGAGTGGAGCTTCAGAGTGGAGCTTCAGAGTGTCAAGAGCAATGCCAATAGCTCTAACTTTAACAAAGGCAAAACCATTGCATTGTAAATGCTTGTTGTTTTTAGTCTACCTAGTCGGATTCGTCCGGAAACAGTAACTTTAAGAACTGCTAGCATCCATAGACTTTGTCCCGCATCCCGCGTAAGAGTTCCCACTCTGCACCCGGGTTCCCTAGGCCTCCTGCTCCTAACCTGAGGGTTCAGTAAGGTAGTCCTAGCGGTCCTGAAGCCTCTGGATCGTGTTACTTACCTGCTAGTATTTCGCATTCCACTTTTAGAGTATATGGTTTTTCGTGCCCCTCGGGCATCTGTGTAAATTGTGCAACTTGTAGTATTTTCATAAGAGTTTTGTATTGTGCTTAGCTCCCTGACTCAAAGAGTTCAGGGTAGACTTGTTATTAATAAATATCCTTTATTTATATAACAACTTGTGTGATGTCCTTTCACTTGGTGTTCAAGGGGTATATGTGATGGTAAAACAGCTGGCTTAACACGCCCTCTAGAGTTTAGCCTAAAGACTGCTTTTGTCCACGCTACTAGGATAGCTGGTCTATCAGGTTGACTTACAACCAATCATCAATAAGGGTCGTTTGGAATGATACAGAGTGATCACTAGAATAGTGAGCACTACATATCAGGCCAACTTCTCACATCCCGCACATTGGCGGGAATATTCTAATGCTTATGACTATTGATGAGGATCCCCTGGAAGAGAAGAATGACATCCTCCTGTGCCTTCGTAGGATCAAAGTGACGTTCTACATACCAAAGGAAGAACCTCTTCCACTTGAACGCATATAACGCTCTTGTGGAGGGTCTTTTGGCCTCTTTGAAAATGTACATACAATCTTGTGGAAGATTTAAGTGTCCGTATTGCAGGACCTCAGGAGCCATGCTGCCAAGTTCAGGGAGGGAAGGTTGGGATGAAGAATCCTCCCGCCCATTTTGGTCAGCAGGTCCAGTCTGCATGGAAGTCTCCTGTGTGGAAGTACCGATAGCTGAAGAAGGTCTGGGTACCACCACTGTCGCGGCCAGTCTGGAGCTATCAGAATCATCTTCATGTTGGATCTGATGAGCGTGGACACCATCTTCGGGATCAAAGGCAGGGGAGGAAAGGCGTAGGCAAATGTCCCTGACCAATCCATCAAAAGTGCATTCCCCCTTGTCCCTGGACGGTGGAAACTGGATGCGAAGGCGTGGCATTTTTTGTTTTCGTCGTCTGCAAACAAATCTATTGATGGACGACCGCATTGATGGAAAAGGTCCGCCCTCACCTTGTCGTGCAGCACCCAGTCTGGCTGATCTTCGAAGTGCCGGCTGAGTATGTCTGCCTTGATATTTTGCTCTCCTGGGAGGTGTACTGCCACCACCGAGAGGTTCCGGGCTAGCAGCCAATGCCAGATCGCCTGAGACTCCAGGGAGAGAGGGCGTTACCGCGTACCACCCTGCTTGTTCAGATAAAACATGGTGGTCGTGTTGTCTGTCTGGATCAGGACCAAGTTGGACTATCGCAGGTAGAAAAGCTTTCTTTCTTCTTCTCCAGGCCGACGGCCTTGAGAGTGTCCTGTTCGGCCTTCATTCTGTTCATCTCCTCGTCTGCGTGTGTGCCAAAGAGAGAGGAACCAGAGAATGGGAGGTTCAAGATTCTCTGTTGCGCATCAGGTTTGAGACCTGTAAGCCTCAACCACGATGATCGTCTGGCGCAGATCCCATGAGCGTAAGAATGCGCTCATAACGGTGCACTGTCCGCTGCCATGCTGATCATCTGGTTTGCCACCAGTGATCCCTCGGTAACTATCTCATCAAAGTATTTTTGGTCTTGCTTTAGCAGTTTTTCTTGAATCGTTCCAAAGAGTCCCATAAAGACCTGTCGTATCGGCCTAACAACGCAGCCGCGCTGGAGACCTTCAGGGTTAAAACCGCAGAATTGCAAACTTTGCGTCCCCAAGAGTCCTGGGACATGCTTTCTTTATCAGGAGGAACCGATGAAGAAGCAGTGACAGCATGCGTTTTTCGTGCTGCAGCAATGATCACCAAACCTGCAGACGGATCCATCTTTACGAAGACTGAATCTGAAGAAGCCGGTTTGTACTTTTTTTGGATGCGAGCCGGCACAGCCTTGACGGTAGCTGGTGATAGAAAAGTGTCCATTACAGGGTCAAGAATCCCTGGCGAGACGCTGCCTTCTTATGCAGAGTCTTGAAAATCACCGTCGTTGCCACTTGAGGGACAGACATCTCAATGTTGAGTTTCTGGGCCCCTCTCTGAAAAACCTCATGGTAGGTGTTAATGTCATCTATCGGAGAGACCCTCGAGATAGGGTTGTCTGACAACGTAGGGGAATAATTCCTCGTAGACGAGCGGGTAGAGGAAGTAGAAGAAGTAGATGGTGTTCGCCTACTTCTGTGATGGGCACTCTGTCTCCATCCTCGTGATCTGTCCCTGCGTTCCTCACGTCTGGGGGAACGTGACCTGTCACGCCTTCTTTCACGGGGCATTTCCGCATGCTTTCTCCATCTAGGGGAGCTCTCTCTGTCCACTTCTTGCACCAGTCTTTGTAAAGGTGACCTGTGGATAGGACTGGTATAGTCCTGCATTCGTCTCGTCGCCCCAAAATCCTTCCAGTGATGCAAAGGAAGAAGCCACCCTGTAGACAAACGTACAGCAGAGGAAGTCTCTCTCTGATGTGATGGAGACTCATGGGCAGGACCTCCAGCTTCTGGAGAGGCTGATCTTGAAGAAGGCTGTCTGGAGGAGTGAGAAGAAGAGTGGCGTGAGGCTGACTCCGTCACCAGAACCACCGATCCTTCCTTTGATCTCACTGAGGCAGGTCTCGACGTCGGGCGTGAGCCCCTCGATGCCGAACCGGATCTCCTCCTAGACATCGATCTCCTGTCTGAAGCGAATGGACCTCTTGACGTCGGAGCCGACGCCGCCTGGACCTCCCGTCTGCTTGACGTCTAACGTCGACTCGACGGCGACCGCCGCCGTTGGGAACCAGGTGAAGGATGTTCATGCCTCGACGTTTAACGTCGGTGTAAAGACGTCGGCGGAGGAGTTCTCCTGCTCGACGCTGTTCGTCACCGAGACGACGGCGGAGCAGACTCTATTCTCGATGTCGAAGGTCTTCGAGACGAAGGCGGAGGGGTGTCTATCCTCGGCGCCGAACGCCGTCGAGATGACGACGGAGATCTCATCCTCGATGCCGATCGTCGCCGGGTTGACGACGGCGGAGGACTCTCGCCCCTCGACGTCGATCGCTGATGGATTTGATGGAGGGGAACCTGCTCTCGATGCGGAACATCATGACGACGGCGGAGGGCCTCTACTCCTCGAAGCTGATCGCCACCGGGTTGACAATGGCGGAGGGCTTTTACTCCTCGATGCCGATCGTCGACGGGTTGACGATGGCGAAGGGCTGATACTCCTAGACGGCGTTCGTCGCCGGGTTGACGACAGCGGAGGGTCACGAATGTTCGACGTCGACGACGTACCTGAGTGACTATGTTTTCTCGACGGCGAGCCCGCTGTCGAAGGTCTTTTTTTGGATAAATGACCTACTGGTGGATCTTTTTTCAGCGCCGAGCCAGACGCTGATGTTGAAGGACGTGAGGTCTTGCTTCTAGATGGTGCTCTAGACCTCTTGGAGCCCTTCCTCACCAGAGACCTTCCTCTTGAGGATTTTTCTGCCAGGCCATAGAGGCGAATCCTCTCTCTGTCCTTCAAAGTTCTCTTGGACAGGGTTTGGCAGTGAGGACAGGTCTTAGGGTCATGGTCCTCAGGTAAACAAAGGATACAGACCTCATGTGAGTCTGTCTTGGCCTTCTTTTTTCCACAAGAAGGACAGGAGTCAAAAAGAGATGGCATTTTGAGATGTAAAAAATGCCTTAAACTGCCAAAAAAGGACAGTTCCTTACTCCAGAAGGTGGAATATGTCGAAGTAAGGTAAAAAAGTTGTGAAAAATAAAGATTATTTCTGACTAAAATCAGAAAGAAGTGGAGCTGTGTCACCAGGATCCTTCCTGAAGGAGCCGGAAAGAACAACTGACCTAACTGTCACCCCTGAGGCATGATGGGAAGCTGGGGGGTCATGAGTGCCTTAAAGGCACGGTGTCAGTTTATCTCTATGTGCTATGAGTTAGCTTTTCAGTCTTTCTAGACTGTGTGTTTGCAATGCAGCCTGGGAGCTTTCTATGCTTTCAGTTCTTTATGAGAGTTTTCTGCTTACTGCTGAGCATTAAAACAGTTTCAAAACATGTTTTATTGTTGTTTTTCCCTATTTCTAATGAATTATTTCATGTTTTGTTGGGAATTCCTTACTGCATTGTTCAGCTCTGATGTGTATGAGGCTGCATTTGCTTATTTTCATATATATATGTGTATATATATATGGAGATATATATATATGTGGGGGGCACATATATGATTATGTTTCCGGGGTCCCGCGCATGGGCAGGAATATTCTAGTGCTTATGACTATTGATGAGGATCCCCTGGAAGAGAACCCCAAGATATACTGCTGCTCTGGAAATTAGCTCTAGTTAGGTTATGTTCTCATCTGGAGGCGAAGGTTTTGCATGGTATAGGTCCGGATCATTATCCATGGGGGGATCAATATTATAATCATCCCATGGATCTGTAGGCAAAGGAACATTGTCATCATCATCTTCCCCATTTCCTAAATCGGGCTATGTGTGAGGAGATCCCTGTGATATTATGAGTAATGGATCTGAGCCTGGCAGTATTGGTAAAGGTGAAGATGAAGATGGTCAAGGTTATGGAGTAGTAGGGTGGATAGGACTTGTAGTAATGTCCTTCTTCTTAAAGGGAATCTTGTATCCAGTATCCTCCGAACGGACTTTCCTATTGGAAGGAGTTTTAGCTAATATATGTCCAGTGTCTGGATTGATATAGAGCTTTTTTCTGCTTTGGATCCAATCTGTCCTTTAAAATGTCTAAGATTGGCTCCGGTGGATCTGAAATATCATCTTTGGATGTGGGTGCTGAATGTTTCGGTGCAGAACCGGACTTGTCCTTGGAAGTGGAAGGTATTCCGATCCGAAACTGACTTTTGTTTCAAACTAGCGGGTTTCGACTCTGAACCAGATTTGTCTTTCGGAGCGGAATGTTTAGGGTCCGAAGACAATTTGTCTCGGCTCGACCCCAAGCAGGAAGGCTTGGCCACTTGTTTTGGTGCCGGGCAAGAAGGCGGGGCGTCAGGAATGTAGTTTCGGTGCAGACCAAGGCCCGAAGGCAGAGGTGGTGTCGAAATCTTATGTTTAGTAAACGATTCAAGGGGTACAGAGGTTTTGGTACTGTCCCGCTGGGATGTTTTCCGACTCCAAATCAAGGTCGGAATCGGATTCTGGGACAGAGCAGGCTGCCTCTTCTTCCGCAGCGGTCACTTCGTTTTTGGATTCTCCTCCTTAAATATCCAGAGTCTGTTGCGTGCCTTGGAACTGCATTTCTCGTCATCGTGTCAACACAATCTGACATTTGGCTGGTGCCCACAGATACGTCGAGACAACCATACATCAGGGTCTAGTCAATAGTTTGTCTTAAAGATGTGTCACAGGATATGAAATCATACTGTCAATTGTTTTTCTCTCAAGGGGTAATTGTGGAGATTAACTCATTGTTTTTCAAGTAATATTATGTGAATCTGTCTTCATGATCAAATGTCTTAGTATGGTTTTTGATTACAATTTATTTTAATGTTTTAATTATGTGAAAAACATGTTTTAATCTAATTTGTAAAATAATTTTTAAATAAATATGCTAACATTGATTTTGATCTTTGACCGTGATTTTTTGGTTTACTGTTTGGGCTTTATTTCCTATATTTGTCTTTTCTATGGTATTGTTCTTTCCATGGTATGATTTTCTTTTACACAACAATGTGGTGGTGAATGGATGCGGCACTATATATATATGGTGGTACTAGCAACCAACGAAACCCTTACTTTTAAAGTATTAAGTGACTCTGATGAGGACCGCCTCACCCCCTTCGTGGATTGAGGAGTAGTCACAGCAAGATCCAGTCAACCGCATCGAATCCACAGCACTCACTGTGCATCTTCAGCACCCTTCTTCCCTTGCATCAGGACCATTTCCACAGGAAAGCCCTGCAAAGGATAAAAGGGCCCAGAACTGGTTGAAGACTGCTTCACCTGCTGAGGTAACTGTCTGAGGATCTTGGTGGTCCCCCTGACTGGATCCCTACTGGAGCTGGTCACCTAAAGTTATTCTAAGTAACAACATTACACTTTGCCTTAATCTTTTGGTGAAAAAGCTGGTCAAATTTGTTTAATTTGCCAGTGCTTGTTCACCGTTGAGTGAATTAACTTGATGTATTATATATTCCCCATCCCATGCTGCAAGCTCAGCAAATGTGAAAAATAAAATAGTATTACATTAATTTATTACCATTTTATTTTTCAAGCTGACAGATGAGCAGAGTATGAAAGCAGGCCATTGCTGCTGATTGGCAGCAGGGAGGAGTGGTGGGCACTTTAGTTTAAAGTGTGCATGTCACTTTGGCTGGTTGTCTTGCAACAGACAGCCTAACATGCACACTTTACAGCTCTCCAACTCAAGCTTCATTAGACAGCTAGGTGGAGTAGTGTGGCTCACTGGATAGAGGCGGCAGACCTGGGAGCAGAGGTCGGCCCGGGACCAGGGTTCAATTCCCGACGCGGCAGGGTCGTGGACTTGGGTCAGCGGACTCGATAATTCTCGCTTCGGTACTTACTCTAATCAGGGGTTCCACTCGGCAACTCTGGGCATTAGCTTGCCTAATCTCCACAACGGCCCCATCAACTCCGGGGATGCCTGACTCCACCTTGGGGACTCCCAGCAGGGACCATCTCACAGGGAAAGCCAGGACGGGTTCCCCAGAGTTATACAGCACCAGGAAACCTACGGACGGGTAGCAGAGCGCTTTACAAGCTCAAATACAAATACATACATAGGTGAAGAGCAGGCACAGTGTCTAAAGGAGCATTGAGCCAGCCTGCCCCATCCAATCCTGGTGTTTCTCTCATGCGGACTCATTTTGTTAATAGCATGAGTGCAGCGCCTGGATTAATATGGGGAATTGACTCTGGGATCCATGGAGTGCCAGGAGGGAGATGAACACTGAGGAAGTGGGTAAGTACACATTTTGTTCTTTTACTGACAGTCACTGAAAGAAAGAACAATTGTTACTTACCTGTAAACAGTGGTTCTCCAGTATTGGTGTCTTTCATAGATTCATATGCTTGAATATTCCCCGTTGTCGAAGTGGGAGCCCCACGGTAAATAAAATAGCAAAAAAAACAATCATATATGTATATAAAAACAGAATTACATACATTTTAAAACCATAAATACTCATAAGTACCAAGGTTAGCATTAACACATAGGAATACATTAAAAGAAAAAAGCACTTTCATAGCATTATCCATGTCATTATGCTAGTCGAACTACAGCCAATCAGGCGCAAGCACCCCTCTAGAACCTTCTCCTCAGAGGCTCAGATTTTCATAGCACAAGAGTGACCAAAGAGTCTAGGAGGAGAAGGGAGCCTCTGAGGGGAGGGGGGTGGGTCGCATGTGAATCTATGAAAGACACCAATACTGGAGAACCACCGTTTACAGGTAAGTAACAATTGTTCTCCAGTTTTGGGGTGTCTTTCATAGATTTACATGCTTGAATAGAATAGTGCGCAGTAATAGCTGGCCGCAAGACAAAATAGCAGGACATTAGCATAAAAATGCAATGAAAATGACATAATGCTGCAAGACATATAATAGTTATAAAAACCATACAGCGAAAGGAAAAGAGGCTCACCTTATTTAAAAAGATTGCGAAGCACCGCTTGGCCCACTGCCGTATCAGCTTCGTTGATCGTCTCAAGACATTAGTGCTTTGTGAAAGTATGCCTGCTGGACCATGTGGCTGCTCGACATGTTTGGTGAATCGGCACACCAGCAAACAGGGCCGTAGAGGATGACATCGCCCTGGTGGAATGAGCCCTCACTGTAGATAGAAGAGGCTTGCCGACCTTCTGATGACAGAATGAGATTGCTGGGGAAATCCAGCGTGCAATAGTTGGCTTGGTAACAGAACGCCCTTTGCGCATGCGCCCGTAAGCAACAAACAGTTGATCAGACCTACGAAAAGGCGCTGTCCTGTCGATGTAGAATTTAAGGCATCTCTTAACATCTAATGAATGCAAACGTTGCTACGCCGGAGATTGGGGATTAGCGAAGAAAGACTGGTTCGTTGAGGTGAAAATCAGTTGGCACCTTAGGCATGAATGCCGGGTTGGTGCGAAGCACAACACAGTCCGATTTGAACTGAAGGAAAGGAGGCTGAATGGTAAAAGCGTGGATATCACTCACGTGACGAGAGGAGGTCAAGGCGAGAAGAAGGGCAACCTTCCAGGTCAAAAATGTCAAATCCGCTTTGTGGATGGGCTTAAAAGGCGCCTTCAATTGTGCCAAAACAGCATTGAGACGCCAGGTAGGAGGACGCTGCCGAATGGGCGGAAACATCCTGAACAGCCCCTTGAATAACTGCCTAATTACTCTGGAAGAGTAAAGAGAGGAAGACCCATCCTGCCGAAAACGAGATATTGCCGCTAGGAAGATCTTCAAAGTGGAGTGGGAAAGTCCTGATTGAGCCAACTGCAGAAAGAATGGCAGAAGCTGAGCAGGAGAAGAGTGCACGGGATGGATGTTGGCAGATGCACACCAGTGACAGAACCTTTTCCACTTTAGCTTGTAAGTCTTTACTGTGGACGGAGCTATCGCATTGGCAAGAACGTCTCTACATGCTGGTGAAATGTTCAAGTGGGCAAATTCAAGGTGCTCAGGTTCCAGGCCGATAATTTGAGAGAAAGGGTCTGGATGGCAGATCTGACCCTTGTCCATTGTGAGGAGATCCGCTCGAGGACGAAGGAGGATGGGTTCGCACTGTGAGAGAAGCAGCAGTTCCGAGAGCCACGCTTGTCGAGGCCATCTGGGAGCAATCAGGAGAATGTGGCACGGCTGTCTCCACATTTTCCACAACACTCGAGGAACCAGCGGGATCGGCGGAGAAGCTAAGGCGAATAGATTGCACCAGTCCATCAAAAGGGCATTCCCACACGACTCTTGATGGGGAAGCCAGCTTGCATAAGACGGGCATTTCCGGTTCACAGGGCTCGCAAAAAGATCCATGTTCGGGCGTCCCACAGCCGAAAGATGAAGTCCAGAGTCGGCTGATGCAACTACCACTCGTGGGTCGAGGACGCGGATCTGCTGAGGGAATCCGCTAGGATGTTGGAGATGCCTGGTAGGTGAACCGCTGCCAGGGTAATTTGGTGACGGAGTGTCCAGTCACAGATGCTCTGTGCCAGCTGAGAGAGGAGCGGTGACTTGGTGCCGCCCTGTTTGTTTACATAGTGCATACTGGTGGTGTTGTCGGTTTGAATGAGCACTGATTCTCCCTGAAGCAGAAGACGGAAAGACTTGAGCGCAAGGAAAATGGCCATTAGTTCCAGTCTGTTGATGTGCCTGGAACGTTGAGACAGGGTCCACTTGCCCTTTATGGATAGCCCCTGAAGATGTGCGCCCCAACCTTCCAGGGAGACATCCTTGGTAAGGACGAGCTCTGGAGCAATGATTAGGTAAGAAGTAACGGCAGCGATGTGGGTTGGTTGAGCCCACGAGTGGAGAGGGGACCTCATCCGAGCGGTCACCAGGACCAAATTGTTGAAAGAGCCGGTGACCTGACGCCACTGTTTGTCCAGTTCCTCCTGAATTGGGCAACTCTTGAGCCTGCAATTTGGGATCAGGGATATGCAGGAGGACGCCATCCCGAGAAAAGTTTTAAATACACGAACTGAAACGGACCCTTTTAAACGGAGGAGAGCCACTAGGCGTCTAATCCGCAGCGGACGTTCGTGAGACACGAATGCCTTCGCCAGCGAAGTATTCAAACTGGCGCCTAGAAAGGTCCTGCAGGGAGCTGGATCGAACTGAGACTTCTCAGTGTTGATGGACAGACCGAGGGAGTGGAATAGAGTCTGACAGAATCGAGTGTCCAGAGACACCTGATGACGAGATTGTGACTTGATGAGACAGTCGTCCAGGTGGGGCAAGATTTGAACGCCCTTCAAACGTAGATGTGCCACCACCGGGGCCAGGACTTTCGTGAAGAAGCGAGGGGCGGATCGTAGACCGAAAGGCAGAACCTTGAATAGAAAATCTCTGCGCCCTATCCTGGAAGTATCGGCACGTGGAAATAGGCGTCCTGGAGATCGATAGTGGTCAGGAAGTCGCCCTTCGAGAGAAGGCAGAGAATTTCCGCGAGCATGCGGAAGGATTGGCACTTCAGGTACTTGTTTAGGGCCCTTAAATCGAGGATCGGACTCCATTCGCCGGACTTCTTGAGGACTAGGAAAAAACAGGAAAAGAATCCCATCCCCTTCTGAGACTTGGGAACCACCTTTCTGAATCATGAGTCGAATTTGTTGAAAGAGCTCCTTGAGGTGAGCCGGAGGTGGACCAGTTGGAGGAGTGTTTGGAGGAAACTTGACAAACTCCAAAGCATGGCCTTTTGACACAATGTCCAGCACCCAACGGTCCGAAGTGATTGAAGACCAATTGGAAAAGAAAAGCGAGATTCGACCTCCAACTTTGAGCGGGGAAGGCAAGTCATTGCTGCTTAGAAGCGGAGCCTCTGTAGGAAGACTTTCCTCTGTACGACTTGGTAGACTGTTGCCGATAGGACTGCTGTGACTGGGAGGAATATCTCGGATTTCCTTGACCGTAGGAGCGGTACTGGTTGGATCCGTCCCGAAAAGAAGAGGAGGTGCCGCATCCGCGTGCACCACGAAAAGGCTGCTTGCGAAACTACAAAGTGCCTAGGGCACGAGCCGTCTCAGTGTCCTTTTTTATGGTTTGAAGTGCGTTGTCCACATGCTGGCCAAAGAGCGATTCGCCGTCATACGGCATGTCGAGGATTTTCACCTGAACCTCCTGGCGAAAAGAGGTGGAAAACAGTTGCCCCCGCAAGCTGACGAACTAGTGCACGCAATGTCCACAGAGCAGTCGATAATCTCTGAAGACGCTCTCTCTGCCTCCTGAAGAATCTTGAGAGCCTCTGCTCTGGAGGGCTCAGGAATGAGGTCGATAAAAGAAGACATATCTGACCACATCTGGCGGTCTTAGCAGCCCAGAATGGCCAGAGAATTCGCAGCCCTCACGGTGGTAGAAGCCATAGTGGAAAATGTTTGCCCAATGGCATCAAGACGACGTCCTTCACGGTCAGGAGGTGCGGTAATAGGAGAAGACGGATTCCTGGAATGGCGCTGTGCGGCCTGGGTGATCATGGAATCGGGTTTAGGCTGCGCTACCCGGCAAGCTGGAGAACCCTGGGGCACCCTATATTTCTTCTCCAAACGAGGAAGAAGCGCCGGAATAGAATTTGGCGGCTGCATCAGTTTGACACCCTCATTCCAGATAAACTCAATTATTGGCACTGCACGGACCTGTTTAAGAGGTTGACTCTTGAAATCATAACGAAAACAGTCCTCATCCTTCAGAACCATAGGGAGTTTAAAGCGCAGCGCCGCTCGTTCCATAAGTTGGTGAAAAACAGCTATATCAACAAGGGGGAATACCCTGGACCCGAAGGGGGAGGCGACGGTGTCTAGATCTGATAATCATCCCAATCCGCCATGGTCCCATCGTCATCATCAACTTCGTCTTCTTCCCGATCTGGGCGAACGTCATCATCCTCATAAACAGTTGCCTGAATCTGAATAGATGGTGCAGATGGTGCCGATGGCGCAGATGGCCCTGGCAGTGAAGTAGAGGAAGGAGCCGCTGTAGTTGCAGGCACCGTAGGCTGAGGAGATCCATGATGAGATGGTAGAAATCGTCTATTATAGTCCTCCAACATGTATTGGAGATTAGAAATGAGGGAAAGCGGTATTTGTGCTTCGGGAACCTGAGTAGAAGGTTCCTCCTCATGGAAGTAATGATCTTCCTGATCGTCCTCCTAGTCCTGACATTTTATGACCAGCTCAGAAGGGCTTCGAGCTGCCCGAAATCTATCATCTTCCTCGTCATCTGAACCAGAGTCATGCTCCGAATCTGTGGCAAAAAGAGGAGATGGAGGCTGAGAGTGTCGTGGAATCGTAAGTTGATCCAAAGACACATGTCGACGTTGGAGCAGAGGGTCAACAGCAGGAGTCCCAGAACCGGATGATTATATTGGCACCAGAGGCAATGATGCGAAGGTAGATGACAACAGTAACTCCGTCAACGGGACAACCACCGTCGACGAAGCCGTCGACGACGACACCACCGCCGTCGACGAAGCCGAAACATGCGTAGAAGGAGCCGTGGACGCCTGAGAGTCAGATCTTGAGGGCGTAGGCATAGCAGGAAGAGGTGGAGACACAGCAGGAGCCTTCTGGAGTTGAAGCTTCCTCTTCTTTAGGAATGGAGATGGCAAGTCCTGCACACTGCTATGCTTAGAAGTGGCTCTAGACACACCTGACGCAAGGCTTTCTGCATCAGAAAGAGGTGAATCCTTATCCTTCAACCTCTGCAACCACAGGAGGAGACGCCCTTCCCTGTCCTTAAGGGTTTTTTTTGAGAAAGTCCTGCAAATGTTACATTTGCCTACCTCATGCTCTGGGTAGAGGCAGTAAATACACTTCTTGTGAGGGTCCTCTGAGAAGAGCCGCAATTTCCCACAAGAAGCACATGGTCGAAACAGATTTCTTACTTGACGACATCCCAAAAACTGTAGAAATCCACAAAGGAATTGAAAAAACTGAGCATAGATCAGGAAGACTCGCTTCACACGACGTAGGGTAGAAAATCTGAGGGCCTGAGCCTCTGAGGAGAAGGTTCTAGAGAGGTGCTTGCGCCTGATTGGCTGTAGTTCGGACTAGCATAATGACATGGATATGCTATGAAAGTGCTTTTTTCGTTTAATGTATTCCTATGTGTTAATGCTAACCTTGGTACTTATGAGTATTTATGGTTTTAGAATGTATGTAATTATGTTTTTATATACATATATGATTGGTTTTATTGCTATTTTATTTACCGTGGGGCTCCCACTTCGACGACGGGGGATATTCAAGCATGTGAATCTAAGAAAGACACCACAAAAATAGAGAGCTCACACTACCTTTAGCCTAAACTCCAGACCTCTCAATCATGGCCATTATAAACACAGTTTAAAATGGACCGCGATTGGGAGCATTGGCGTGGAGCATAAGGGCACTGCCGGTTTCTATCACTTGCTGTCAGTGTGTCAAAATATTCGCCCCACCACATTAATTTACAAGCAGAAGCCTCTGTTAAAATTACAGTTCTCTCCATAGTCTTAATGTCTTCCACATCGAAAGGTTGCTAAAAAGTAGTTAGTCCCTTTATTGAAAAACCAGCAATAGGTTTTCTTGTTTTCCACATATATACTTAAGAAATACAGTAAGAGTAACTATTCACTTTTAAACAAATCACATTTAAATCCCTATGAAAGCCACATTGGTGGTCAACCGGCGTGGAGATCTAATCCAGTTTAAGACACCTGAAGAAGATTTTCCAACCGGGGAGGGGTGTAATTGTCAACTATGCTTTGAGATTACCAAGGATTCTAGAATTCAGAAATGTGTGATAGTAGAAGAGGAATTTGAAAGCCACAAACAGGAGTACAAAGCATAATTAGATTCATATCCCTCAAACTAGAAACGGTGTGAACGGTCAGTAAATAGTACATTTTACACTTGTATAAAATAAAAATAAAATAAAAAAAAGAGAACCACATGATCTATTATTTGAACTCTGCAAAAATTACCCGATTCAAATGTTGGCATTCGCATGTCACCTTGGTTCAGCTCGGTGCCATATTTTAATTTATGATATTTTGTCCTGAAAACAAAAGCACAATCAGCAAGTTAGCAAAAACGTACCTTCCACAAATGATACAAGCAGTAAAACCCATTACTGTAGAAAGTATTAATGTGCTAAGGATCAGCGTTCTTATGTTTAAAGACAGTGCTAAGTGTGAACAGGAGCAAAAGGTCACTTACCTCTAACTAGTTCTACATGGAAGACATCCTTCCTACACTCACGTTTTGAATATATCATTTGAATACATCTAGTTTCTAGACTTGCCTGATGCAACATTTAAGGATTTCATTAAACGTTATTAAAAAATGTGCAGCAAACAATAGATTCCAAAGCAGTACAAGAACTACAAGGCAGTAGGTTACTGTACAGTGGTCATGTAAGAGGATGTTTCACCTACATAGGGGATCAGTCCTTGCGCCAGAGTTCAGACAGAAATAAGAGCAGGAGACCTGCTCAGAATGATAGGTCGCAGCCTTACATATACCAGCTGAGGAAAGAAACGGTTTACTTAACGAGCAGTTTTGCTGCTTGGCATTTTTCTAGATTCACTTTATAAATCAAGCAAAATGTAGTTGAGTTTGGAAATAAGGAACGAGTGAATACCCTCTCTTTTGGGCATTGGCCATAGCCAATGTGTTCTATTCAGTGTGAGTCCCAACGCCCAGGGCTTTGCTTCGATTTTCAGATTCTGTTTTTTCTAGCTCACAATTAAATATGTTGAGGATTTATAATTTCAGTCATTTCTTGTTTACATTTAAAACCCGCCATTTAGTAAAGAGGTGGAGGATTGCATATGGATCATGAAGCATTAGAAGCTGAACATTTTTTTTTAACAGTTAAGTATCCAATTTTTTATGCTTTGTGAAACTCTTTTAGATTCATATGCTTTGCTCTGATTGTGAAGCGGTTTATTATCTTAGCTGGAAGTGATATCACTGCAACACCTAAACAATCCAACGGGCTCACACCAACCTCCTGGGTGTCTTCAACCTCACAGACAAAGCAACCTAAAAACAAAAAAAAACAGACTCCTACCTCAACCTTATCAACACACAATGCGGCACAGCACATCACCTAACCAATACTTTATCACCGACCTCCTCGCTATCTCCCTGCTCAGTACACAAGCAACCTTTCAAGGTCAACTAAAAAAAACACCAAATCTTTAGATACTTCAAAGACAAAAAGGTAAAGCTTGAAATCATTTCTCACCCTATCAACTCTACATCCTTCTAAGTGACTTCAAAACTTCTGGAAAAACATGTGAACACCCAAGCGCCAAGTAAAGTACACAAGTGAAAGCCAAAATCTTCAATACTTTTAAGGCCTCACTGACAAACTCTTCATTCGCAGACTTAAGTTCTGCAGAGGAACACACAGCCATCTCATTACATTAGCCAAAGTACTATGTCACCACTACCACTACCACTAAGAAAGCTGACAAAAGTAGTATAAATCTTCAAGACAATAAAGATCTACATCAAATCAATGCCAGGGCCTCCCATCTAACATTCTAGTCTGTGCCACATCCATCCCCGATGGATACAAGATCCAGAGGAAGGACCGTCCCAATCGCCCAGGAAGAGGACTCTCCATCACACACAAGAGCTCCCTCCGTCTCTCCACCTCAAGTGACCCTTCCACCACCACCAAACACCTTCACTTCCAGATACAGACCAGCAGCAGAACGACATATCGCATCACCCTCTCCTACAGAATCCCCGGATCCTGCGCTCCATTTGCCACCACCAACGCCGACCTCATCTCATCCCACTCCATCGCCTCCATGAACTACTCGTCACCACGCCTGACCCACAAGGCAGGACACACCCTTGACCCCATCTTCGCAGAAGGTAACAGCATCCACTTCAGCCACACTACGCAACCCCCATGGACAGACCACCACTGTGTACACATCCACGTCAACAAAGCCACGCTGCCCAAACCTACACTGTGACCTTCACGAAGGAACTGGAGCAAAGTCACTGATCAGCAGCTCAACTCCAACGTGAACCGCGACGCCCCCTCGACCGACGCCATACTTGCAGCCAAAGAACTCCACAGATGGATATTCAACTGCGCAGACAAGCTGCGCCCCTACGCAACCCCGACCAACTGCGCCCAAGAAAATCACCTGGTTCACTGCCAACCTCCAAGAATCCAGACGCACCTGCAGACGTCTTGAAAAGATCTGGAGAAACAGCAAAACATCAAAAGATCTACACCAGCAAGAACGCCATGACAGAATACAACCAACGCATCAGATCGCCCAAAAGGACCTTCATCCAAAACAAGATCCTCGCCAACTCCCAGGAACTCTTCAGCATCATCCAGGAATTCACCAAGCCTCCCAGTGAATCCACGGACAGCACCCCTTCCCAGAACCTCTGCAACAAGCTCGAATCCTACTTCCCTCTGAAAATCACAAGCTTCAACGACAACTTCAACGACCAGACACCTGACTTCTAAGCCACTTCCTCCTCCGGCAACGCCGGCCAGCCCACCATCTCCCCCTGGAACCCAGTCACCACCGAAAACACCATCTCAACCATATAAGGCATCCACTCAGAGCCCCCACGGACCCCTGCCTACCACACATCTTCCATAGAGCCGACGTCATCGCTCCCGAACTACGACGCACCATCAACGCCACCCTCAAGACCGGCATCTTCCCAGACGACTGGAAATGCGCAGAAGTCAGACACCTGCTCAAGAAACCCTCAGCAGATCAGGCGGATCTCAAGAACTACCGACACATCTCCCTCCTCGCCTTCGAGGCCAAAGTCACAGAGAAGATTGTCAATGCACAAATAACATAATTCATCGAAGAAAACTTCATCCTCAACCCCTCGCAATCCAGATTCTGCAGCAACCACAGCACCGAGACCGCTCTACTTGCCGCCGCAGACGACATCCACACCCTCCTCGACCAAGTACACACTGCGGTTCTGATCCTACTCCACCTCTTGGCAGTGTTCAACACAGTCTCCCACCGTACTCTCACCGCCAGACTCTAAGACGGCAGCATACAAGGAACCGCCCTCGACTGGGTTTGCTTGTTCCTCACCAGAAAAACCCAAAGAATCCGCCATCGTCGGACAGCAGGGACTCAGCATAATTTCCTACGCCAACGACACCCAGCCCATCCTCTCCCTCACCAAGGACCCCATCACCACCAGATTCAACTTCCAGGAAGGAATGAAGGACGTTGCATTTTGGATTAGCAGAAGCTGCCTGAAGCTCAACTCGGGCAAGACACAGGTCCTCGTTCTCTGGCCCTCTCCCTCTGCATGACAACACCTGGTGGCTCACCGTTCTCTGAACCCTCCCACCCCCACGGACCATGGCAGTAATATTGGCATCGTACTAGACTCCTCCCTCTCCATGACCAGACAGGTCAACGTCATCAACTCCAGCTGCCTCAACCCCCTCCACATCCTCCAAAAGACCTTCAAATGGATCCCCCCAAATCACAAAAAACAGCCACTCACGCACTCATAACCAGCAGTCTGGACTATGGAAACGCCCTCTACGCCCAGATCAACAAGTCTCAACTCTGCAAGCTCCAGACCATACAGAACACTGTAGCCAGACTCGTCTTTAGCATCCCTCGACACAAACACATCACCGAACACTTGCAAGACTTCCACTGACTCCCCGTTGAGAAGAGTCACTTTCAAGATACTTACCCACGCCTCCACAACACCGGACCCCAACACCTCAACGATGGAATCACCTTCCATGTACCCAAGAGAAACCTCCGATCCGCCGACCTCGCCCTCGTAAAAACCCCGCACATCCGCAGAGCCAGAGCAGGTGGGAGAGCCTTCTCCTACTTCGCGGCCAAGACCTGGAAAGAGCTCCTGACCAAGACCAGATGCACCCCCTCCCTGAACATCTTCAGGAAGGCACTCAAGACCTGGCTCTTCGACTGATCAGAGCTGCATCCCCTCCGCCCCCAGCGCCTTGAGACCCTCACGGGTGAGTAGCACGCTTACAATTCCCCTGATTGATTCTACAGCCAATTAGGATGGCAACCTCCTAAATAAAAAAAAAAAACACAAAGAACAGCAATCTCTGGCAGATCTTGGCTACATACTCAACACCTCAAAGCAACCTCCTATGAAGATTTCTTACCCTCGTGCTTCATTAAAACCATCTCTGGAAAAGCTACTAATGGCTATACTCATCACTGTCACCGACTCACTCGCTTAAGTTCTCTTCCCTGGAGCTCTCCAGACAGACCAAATCCTCCCACTCGTAAAGATAGCTACACTGGCACCCGATGACACTGCTAACTGCTGATAGATCACTTTCCTATCCTTTATTAGCAAAGTGTTTGAAGAACAAAAGTTACTTACCTGTACACTGTGGTTCTCCAGTATTGGTATCTTTCATAGATTCACATGCTTGAGTCCCACGGTACATAAAAATACCAATATATATGCAATTCAATTTTTCAATTCAAAAGGTCTTTATTGCGATTATTCATCTTAAAATACAGGACTGTCACTTAATTACAAGTTACAGCAAAATGCAACCGTTAATACACCATAGAAACTGTCTTTACAAATTTGATAATGAAGTTAAAAATATAAATACCTATATTTACAGTTTTAAGATTCTATACATTAAAACAGAATTAAATATATCACACGCACAAGACTTTACACAATCTCAAATACAACGGGTTAAAAACCCATAAAAGGCCATTTCTTAAAATACTGAACCCAGCAAAAGCAGTATATAGCTATTACGACCCCCCGTTTTTCTCCCACAAAACCCAAGCCCAACTCAGGAACTCAGATACACCCATTACTGCGATGTCATTACAACCAATTTTCAGTAGCCTTTTAGCAGTCAGCGTGGAGCGCGTTCCCAAGGTTCTACATATTGGTTTAAGCCACATGCTTCTGGCTTGTTGGTACGCCGGGCAAACATATAGAAAGTGATCAATATCTTCTATACAGTCCGGGCAGAATGGGCATTTGTCACTGGTTCCTGGTAGATATTTCCATGTAAACTTTCTAAGCGGGCGTGTCTCAACTCTAAACTGGGGATAGAGCTACCGATCTCGGGGTTTCGTTATTAAATCCCAATAACTTTCCATGCAGGGTTCATCTTTAAATTCGCAAAAATCTCTAGACAAAGAAGAACTAGTCAGGGCGGAATACTTCCTGGTTTTAATTAGGTTCCAGTATGCTGCTCTATATATTTATTTGGATGGAAAAACCGCAAACTCTGGGCTATCCCACAAATTTCTCATCCCCGTATCAGTAAGCAGGGTTTTAATACCAGTCAACCATGAGATCTTATGCGAACAGTCCAATCCCCTTACTTCGGTCAGAGCCCTAGCAAATAGATGTAGTTCAGGAGTGATCCAAAGCCTTCTCCAGAAAGCCAGCGGCCTATACCGTGCAGTATCCTCAATTGAATGACAGCCAAGGTCTAGGAGGAGTGGGATACGGGGGGAGGATTGGGGCAGGCCCACAACCATTCTCATAAATTTATTCTGGGCTGTTGATAGTTGGGCTAAATTACCGAAACCACAGATTTCAGCGCCATATAAAATGGCGGGGATAATTTTTGTGGTATAAATCTTTAACAGCTGGAGCTACAGGCTTAGTTAGTGAAACCCTATGTTCCTTAATCAAAGCTCCTGCTAGTTGGGAGTGTTTCAGAGTGAGGATCTTAATGTGGGGTTTCCAGCTCAATTTATCGCCAAAGGTGACACCTAAGTAGGTGAAGACATCGGTCTGCTCCAAGAGTTTCCTGCTCATGAAGACTCTTGCTTTAACAGACTGGACCCTTGGAGTACCATAAATTTTGTCTTCTCTACATTGACCACAAGCCCATGATCGCAGCAAAACTCTTCAAAACGAGACAGTGCCGACTGTAGCCCCTGTCTCGTCTTGGATAGTATTAAGGTGTCGTCTGCGAACATGAGCAGGGGCACCCTTTGGCCAGCTAGCATAGGCGCATCCGTGGGGTGGTTAGCAAAATACTGCACCACACCATTAATGAATAGTGAAAACCGTGTGCGAGCCAACACACACCCTTGGCGAACGCCTTTCCCTATCTCGAATCTCTCTAACTTCACCAGGTTTCCCCCATCGAACCCGAGCATAAGTGGATTTGTGGAGTCTCACCACGAAGGCAACTAACTCCTTGGGCATCCCCAATCCTAGTAAAACTTCCCACAATTTGGCTCTAGGAACGAGGTCAAACGTGGATTTTAAATCCACAAAAGCGGCAAAGATCATTCCCCTACTCAAAAAGACCTCCTTCCAATAAAGCAGGACAAATCTAAAAGCTTGGTCCAGGGTCCCCATATGGGGCCGGAACCATGCCTGCAAGGGGGATAAAATATCTTCTTCTGACATCCAGCCCTGGATCCTACCCAGTAGCACTCGTGCTACTATCTTTTGCAGTGCATCGATGAGGCTAATGGGTCTATAGTTGGCCGGAGCGGAACGATCACCCTTCTTATAAATCGGGATGATTTCCGCTCCAGACCAAGATGCAGGAATTGGTTCTAGCGAGTTAATTAAATTCGTAATATATGGGATCCAGAGGTCAAGATCCTGCTTAAATAGATCGGCTGGGATACAATCAGGCCCTGATGCCTTACCACGTGGAATGATCTTCAGAACTGCCTCTACCTCTTTAGTGTTAAACAACAGGGGAGCATCTATGATGATATGCGGGACAGGGGCTGTGCTTTCCGTGCCCAGTTGAAATTGGGCTTCAAAGAAGGCGACCCAATGCTGTGGATCAATGTTGTTATTCGAGGTAATCGACCTCTGCCCATTCCCCCATTTGATGAGATCCCAGAACTGGGTCATGTTATTACCATTGCATGCTAATAACAGGCAATGCCATTGCTCCTCATCCCAATCTTTCTTTGCGTTTCTTAAAATTAGCTTATAAGATGCTCTACACTGTTGGATATTGACTTGGTTCCTAGATTTAATGGCTACCACTAAAGCTTTATGTGCTAACCTACACGAGGCATTATACCAAGAGTTGGGCTTAAACTTACAAATCTTCCTAGCTGGTTTGGGATTAGTAAAGAACCTTTTCAGCCCGCTAAAAAGCTCATGGTGGATCCCAGCTAATTTAACGTTTAGGACCTCTTGAGAGCCACATTCTAGAAGTTTCACTAGAGACCCTGATACTAATGCCCTGATCGCTACCACACTTCTATCATCTAAAACCACCTTAGCCCATTGAACCCTTCTCAAATCATTCGCAATGATTAATTGGTTAGAGCGATTGTCGACCTCCATCGACGCTGTGCCCCGAAAACTCCGAACATTCAATGTGAGGACCAGGGGATTGTGATCGCTTTCAGGACGGCATTGGACTACCATATCGAGAACTAGGGACCATATCTCCACATTCACAAGAATGTAGTCTATGCTGCTTTTGGAGCGCCCATTATCAAAAGTCACCGCCCCCTTGGCATCGGACTTAGTCGTGCCGTTAACTGCCCTTAGGCCCGTTCTAGGCACAACCCTTTTACTTGGAGTGCTGCCTCTGTCCATTTTTTGATGGGCGGGAGATCCAATTGTGGCACCCCCCAAAGTGCATCTACCTCATCACTAAGTCTGCCGTCTTCAGAGTCTAAAGGTTCAAAGCAAATATTAAAATCTCCTGCAATAATTAGGTTGGCATTGGGTGCTCCATGGGTCAGGTGAGACTCTAGAGCCATAATAACCTGTAAGTTTTGAACCCTGAAACTCTGAGCCATGCATGTCTCCTTAGCATGATGCTTGTGTTTATGGATCTTGCTGCAGTGTCTGCTGCGTCTAAGGCGCACTTAATGGAAGTGTTAGTAATTATCTTTCCTTCCTGTATAAGTTGATCTGCCCTCTTTTGATCTTCTTTAGGGAGATGCGTGATGAGTTTTTCTAATTCATCATAATGCGCTCTGTCATACCTTGCAAGTAGTGCTTGCGTATTAGCTATGCGCCAGCTGTTTGCCGCTTGGGATGCTACTCTCTTGCCAGAGGCATCTATTAGCTTAGACTCTTTGTCAGGAGGTGGAGCTTCTCCTGTAGATAAAGAGTTTGCTCTCTTACGAGCGTTTGTGACCACTAGTGAGTCTAGAGGAATTTGTCCCTTGATAAATATTGGGTCTTTTGGAGCTGCCTTATATTTTTTATCAATTCTTGGGTTTAATATTCTAGCCCTCACCGGGTCATTGAATATCTCTGATGTGTGACTAAGTAGGCCCTTAAGCATTGGTAGTGTTTCTGATGTTCTTTGTGCAGCAGGTAGTGTTTCTAACAGGAAATCCTCTATTTGAGGTTCTGCATGTAGTTCTACCTTGTGGTATTTTGCTGCTCTATTAATTAGTTGCGCAAACCCAGTATTATCATCAGGTGGTGAGGGTTTTGAGGGATACAATTCAGGGTCGTTATCGTTATCTGACCCTACATTCTACTCTTCCCATGGGTCTGCATCCTCTGGGATTGTGTCTTCATCATCCCTAGGATGTTCTCCCTCTCCTGTGTCACTTTCTACATCTGTTGTAGGTGTAGATGGGCGTGTGAAAGGTTTAGTTGGCCTAGTGTGAGGAAGAGGAGAAGAGGGTGTGTTTCTAGGTTGTGGAGAAGGGGGAGGAGTTGTATTTGTCCCCATTGTTCTCTTCTTAGGAGGAGTTTTGTCGTCCGACTGTTCATTCTTCCTCTTTTTAGGTAGCTCTGTGACTACCTTGCCAGTTTGTGGATCGATAAACAGAGTCTATTGTTTAGGATCGGTTCCATGCTCCTGTGTCGGTACCGAAGTTTTTGGGTCCGAAAGGTGTTTTTTCTTGTGACTGTCCATTTGTATCTTCGGCACCGAAATTTTATTCGAATCCGATGTTCTCGGTGTCGAGGTTGTCTTCGACGTAGAAGCATGCTTCGGTGTCGACACGGACTGTTTCGACTTCGAGCCTTCGTTTGTATGGAGCTTAGGTGTCGATGCCGAGGTGGATCGTTCTTCGGATCCACCATGATGGGAGACCGAGTGTTTCGGTTTCGTTGCCGGGCCCGAAGGCGGGGCGTCTGAAACTTTTTTCGGTTGTCTGACCGGGCTCGAGGGCGGGGTCGACACCGTGCGGGGTCTGTTCTTTGGTAAAGGGACGTCGTCACTCACGGTTTGTTGAACGTCGATATCCTCGACGTCGGACTCGTCCGCTTCTGACCCCGCCTCGTCGCCCTCTTCTTCCTCCTCTTCTGGGTGCTGGTCCTCGAACAGCTGCGGGATTGCTTGTGACTGCATTCTCGATACCTCGTGTCTTCGGGCTCGACGGTTTCTAATCGTCGACTTGGAGGAGAAAGCTGCACAGGCTTCACAGTCCCTGGATTCGTGTTCAGGGGACAAGCAGAGGTTGCACACCTCGTGTAGGCACTTGTGTGGGAACTTAGCACCACACTTTGGACATTTTTTGAATGGAGTCCTTTCCATGGACTCCGGGCTGGACTAAGTCGAGATGGCCTTCTTGGTGTCGTCGACGTAGTTGCTGCAAATCTTGTTGTTGACGTCGAAACGCGTCGAAATGGAAGTGTAGTCGCGTTCGATAACAATACCGTCGAATTGGAAAGGGGTTACGCGTCGAATATAACCTTTTTTATCGGAGTCGATCCGGAGCGCTTCGATCCTCATCCGAACCCGATGGCGGAAAAAAACAATCTAAGGATGGAGCCGATGCCCATGCGCAATAGCACCCAGAGGAGGAGTCATCTATCTAGTGACGACAAAGACTTCTCCAGAAGAAAAACAAATGCAATCATCCGAGCCCAACACCAGATGGCGATCTATTCATAAATGTACCATCTGCAGCCCATATGCCTCGAACCCTTATTTAAAAGATTGCGGAGAACCGCTTGTCCCACAGATGTGTCTGCATTGCTCTAGACAGTAGTGCTTGGTAAAGGTGTGCCTGCTGGACCACGTTGCAGCTCGGCATATTTGATGAAGAGGCACATCAGCAAAGAGAGCAGTAGAAGAGGAGATTGCTCTTGTAGAATGTGCACTGGAAGTTACCTGCAGAGGTTACCCGCTTGCTGATGACAGAAAGAGATCGCAGCCAAAATCCAATGTGAGATGGACTGTTTGAATATTGGATGTCCCTTAAACATTTTTCCATTGGCTATAAAAAGCTGATCAGACTTGCTTATTAAGGATGTCCTTTGCAAATAAAATTTTAGACCTCTCGACATCAAGAGTATGTAAAGTCCTTTCCGCACAGTTGTTCTGGTTTTGCATGGATTGGGTGGATGTTGGAGGCTCAACACCACAGGCGAAATAGTTTCCATTTGAGCATGTGAGTGTTTATTGTGGAGGGCGCTCTAGCGTTAGCTAAGACCTCCCTACATTCTGAAGGAATGTCTAAGTCAGCAAATTCAAGGTGATCAGGCGCCAGGCCGCTAAGCGCAGAGATGCAGGATCCGGAAAGCAGATCTCTCCGTTGTGAATAGATAGGAGATTCGGCATTGGTTGCAACTGAATGGGATCGCATTCGGATAGGAGGAGTTCGGTAAACCAGAATTGGTGAGGCCACCTGGGAGCTATGAGAAGCAGACGACAAGGCTCTTTCTTCATTTTCCGGAGTACCCTGGAAACAAACGGTATCAGTGGAAAAGCCTAGGCACAGATCTTTGACCAGTTAATCAAAAACGCATTCCCGCACAAGTCCCGTTGAGGAAGCCAACTTGCGTAGAATGGGCATTTGGGGTTCAGACTGGTCGCAAATAAGTCCAAATCGGGTTGAGCCCACTTCTGAAATATGCAATCCAACGTTGGGTGATGGAGTTCCCACTCGTGGTTGGACGAGGTCGATCTGCTGAGGGAGTCAGCGAGGATGTTGGACACTCCCAGGACATGGACCGCTGCCAGAGTTATTTGATGCTGGATCGCCCAATCCCAAATTTGCTGGGTCTGCTGGGACAGCACAGTGGATCTTGGCCCTCCTTGTTTGTTTAGGTAGTGCATGCTTGTTGTGTTGTCCATCCGGATCAACACAGACGCTCCGAGAATGATGGTGCGAAAAGATTTCAGAGCTAGGAAGATCGCTTTCCACTTCAAAAGGTTGATATGCCAAGTCTGTTGTTGAGCATCCCATTTGCCATTGACTGTGAGTCCTTGAAGATGCGCTCCCCACCCTTCGAGGGAGGCATCTGTGGTGACGACGAAACTTGGAGCCTCCACTAGGAATGAGAGGCCTATTGCAACGTTTCTTTTGCAAGTCTACCAAAGCAACGCTTTCCGTATCTGAGATGTGATGCGGATGAGATTGAAGGACCCCGAATTCTGTAGATATTGTTTTTTAGCTCCTCTTGCAAGGGTCTCATCTGGAGACGACAATTGGGGATGAGGGGGATGCAGAATGAGAGCAGCCCCAGAAGTGACTTGAACTGTCGGACAGCACCTTTTTGAGCATAGTAGTTGGGCAAGCCTACAAATCTTTTGTTGTCTTTCGGTTGAGACAAAGGCTTTTGTCTTTAAAGCGTCTATGGTGGCTCCCAAGAGTGTTCTTGTTTGCGAAGGGTTGAGTTGAGACTTGTCTAGATTAATGGAGAGACCGAGAGATTGGAAAAGGGGCAGACATCTCGGAGTATGGGCGATTGCGACTCCGTAAGAATTCGCCTTGATAAGGCAATTGTCTAGATAATGAAATATTTGTATTCCCCTTTGTCGAAGGTGTGCAGCCACCGGTGCCAAGACCTTGGTGAAGACACGGGGTGCAGAACGTAGTCCGAGGGGAAGGACTTTAAACTGGAAATCCCTGAAAGCCAATTGTGAACCTCAAGAATTTTCAGTGCCTAGGTAATATCAGGAAAGGGGGTGGTGATGAACAGAGTGCCTGAATTAAGCAGACCACTCTTACCCAGTCCAAAGATCAGGGCTTGATCCATCACCGTTTGTTAGCTCACTGCACCATCCCAGCTCTGATCTTTGGACTGGGTAAGAGTGGTCTGCTTAATTCAGACACTCTGTTCATCACCACCCCCTTTTCTGAATCGTTTTTGGCCACTACAGGTGTGGCAGGGTATACTCAGACATGAGTCCCTTGCTCACTGCTCCATCAGGATTCAAGCAAGCCGGGCCGACGAGGCTGAAATGCCAGAAACCGGTCCCCGGTAGCTTGTCTCCTTTCTGGTGAAGAATTGGCTTGGTAGTTTGGTCTGCCCTGTTCCCATGAGGCACTGGGCCAGGGACAGACTAATTTGCATATAGCCAGGTTCTGAGCTGGGATGGGGCAGTGAGCTAAATAACGGGGATGGATCAAGCCCTGATCTTTGGACTGGGTAAGAGTGGTCTGCTTAATTCAGACACTCTGTTCATCACCACCCCCTTTTCTGAATCGTTTTTGGCCACTACAGGTGTGGCAGGGTATACTCAGACATGAGTCCCTTGCTCACTGCTCCATCAGGATTCAAGCAAGCCGGGCCGACGAGGCTGAAATGCCAGAAACCGGTCCCCGGTAGCTTGTCTCCTTTCTGGTGAAGAATTGGCTTGGTAGTTTGGTCTGCCCTGTTCCCATGATGCACTGGGCCAGGGACAGACTAATTTGCATATAGCCAGGTTCTGAGCTGGGATGGGGCAGTGAGCTAAATAACGGTGATGGATCAAGCCCTGATCTTTGGACTGGGTAAGAGTGGTCTGCTTAATTCAGACACTCTGTTCATCACCACCCCCTTTTCTGAACCCCCCCTTTACTGAATAGGTAATATCAGGACATGAAAGTAAGCGTATTGGAGGTCGAGGGTTGTCATGTGATCCTCCGGAGTGAGAAGGACTTCTTTGGAGAGTTAACATCCGGAAGGATTGCTTTTTGAGATATTTGTTGAGGGAACGAAGGTCCAGAATGGGGCGCCATTCTACTGATTTCTTTTTTATTAAAAAAATCTGGAATAGAAACCACTTTGATCGCTCCCTTCCTTCTCATCAGATTTATTTGGGAGAAAAGCTCTGTGAGATGAGCTATGTCCAAGACCCACTTGTCTGTGGTTATAGCAGGCCAGGTAGAGTAAAAACGGGAGATCTTTCCTCCAACTTTTGTAGGAATGAGCGGTTGAGCAGGTGGCAGTTGTCACTGCTTCTTAGATGTATCAAGTACCCGGTAGGAGGACTTCCTTCTGTTTTGTTTATACGATGTAGTTGGCTGCTACCGGAAGGATTGTTTAAGTTGAGAAGAGTAACATTGGTTACCTTGATAGGACTGGTACTGTCTGGACTGGTTATAAGCTCCTCGACCAGAGAAGGATCCACGACCCCTAGCGCCTCGAAAAGGCAGTTTCCGAAACTGAAGAGTACCGAGAGGTCTTGCAGTCTCAGTATCTTTTTTAATAGCTTGGAGGGCGTCGTCAATGTGTTGACCAAAAAGAGACTCGCCGTCAAAGGGCATGTCAATTATCTTCGTCTGAACTTTCTGACAAAATGAAGTGGACTTCAACCTGCCCTGTCGCCAAAGGACCGTAGCACCAGCCAGCTGGCAAAAACCTGTAGAAGCAACATCCACAGCAGAATTGATAATCTCAGCCAGGATTCGTTCTCCCTCCTGCAGGATTTTGAGCGCTTCTGACTTGGAGGACTCAGGTAACATCTCGATGAAGGGAGAGATGTGCGACCACATCTGTCTATCGTAGCAGCCTAAGATGGCCAGCGAGTTGGCTGCCCGGACAGTAGTGGCCACCATTGTAGAAACCTTCTTACCAATGGAATCTAGACGTCTCCCATCCCGAACAGGGGGAGCCGACAACAGAGAGGAGGGATTCCGTGCTTGACGTTGTGCTGCTTGGGAGATAACGGAATCTGCCTTAGTCTGACCAATCAGACATACTGATGAATTTTCAGGTGCCTTGTATTTCTTTTCGAGACGAGGTAGGACCGCATGAATGGAGCCAGGAGTCTGCATGTCTTTCAGCCCTTCCTGCCAAATAAAGTCAATAATAAGGATTTTTCGTACTTGTCTCGTAGGCTGGTCTTAAAAATCGTAAAGGAAACAATAATCCTTCTTGGTTTCCATAGGAAGGAGAAACCGTTGTGCCGCTCTCTCCATCAGAAAGTGAAAACCTCCAATGTCAACTGAAGGGGAGTCAACAGGAGCAGGAGTAGAAGGAGACAGAGTTTGTATCTGATAGTCATCCCATTCAGTAAGAAGTGATCTGTTGCCTAATTCTCGTTCTTATCGGTCATCGTCCGTATTGTGTGCTTCCTGAAGGTGATGGGACACCAAAGCCACCGGAGAAACTGGTCTGGGCGACCTAAACACTGATGAAGACTGAGGAACAGAGTGTTTTTGGGACAGAAAACGCAGATTCAGATAGAGGAAATCGGCAACAGTAGTCATCCAACGTGCTGCAAGTTGTTTAGAAGAGACAGAGGCATTTGTGCAGTAGGGTTTGACACTGGAGCTGAAGCAGCAGTATCACGGTAATAGTCACCCTCTTGCTCTTCATCTTGGTATTTAATGAAGAGCTCCTGGCAGTACGAAATATATCGTCCTCTTCAGATTCTTCCTCATCAGCCCAATAATCCAATAACTGCTTAGGCAACGCAAGAGGAACTTTACTTGGGGAGGTGTGAACAGGTGAGAGGACCTCCAAAGAAGAATTACGTCTTTGAAGCATGGACGGCTCGGCTGTAGATGGTGGTAAATGTGTAGACGATACCATAGAAGACTTCGAGGATGCTGTGGCCATAGACGAAGACCATACATGGAGGTCAGTGCATAAAGATAGTTGAAGCGCCGATGTCGACGAGGTAGCCGTCGACGAGGCAATCGTCGACGACGCGGACGAGGCTAACATCAACAAAGCTTTCGAAGTCTTCGCCGACGAAGGGGTGTCGACGGCAGTCTTCAACTTCTTCGTCGACGACGAGGAGCAGGAAATTATGGATGTGGTTGATCTCACGGAGACGGACACCAGCGTCGACGGCGAGTATGCAGACGACAGTATCATTTGAGGCTTTGGAGACGAGAAAGTTGCCGTTGATGTCGTCGGCAGGCTTTGTCGATGAGGACATTGTCATCGAGAAAGTCGACGAGGGACCACGTTTCTGAGGTAAATCTTTGTCAGAAATGGGTTTTGAAGCCTGAGATTTCACAGTCTTTCTCGGGGGTGTAGAGGGTCGCGTCTTACCCTTAGAAGTGGGAGGAGCCTTTTTTGAGGAGGAAGGCAACTCAGCAATCTTGGGAGGTGTGCTGCTTTTTCAACACCTTAGCCCCAGGAGAAGACAAATCCGTGTCGTTACCCCTCTTCCTAGAGGAAGCAGTCTTGACATAGGACGTACTCTCAATGTCAGATAAGGGGTTGTCTTGGTCTTTAATCTTCTGTACCCACAGAAAAAGACGTCCCTCTCTATCTCGCAAAGTCTTGAGTCTCTCTCTATCTCGCAAAGTCTTGAGTCTATCACCTGGCGGTCCGGATACAGGCAGTAAATGCATTTCTTGTTGAGGTCCTCAGAAAATAGCCTGAGCTTCCCAAAAGACTCACAAGGTCTAAAGAGATTTCTTTGAAGAAGACATTATAAATGAAGAAATTCAGAAGAATCCTGAAGTACTGAGCAGAGCTCAGGGAGACTCCCTTCACACGACGTGAAGTAGAAAATCTGAGACCCTGAGCCTCTGAGAAGGTTCTACACGGTGCTGTCGCCTGATTGGCTGTAGTTTGGACTATATATAATGACTTGGACGAGTCATGAAAGTGAAAAAAAAATCCTATTAACTTCTAGTAATTGTACTTCCTGTTTCTATTTTACCTATGATATGGCTATGTTATGCATATATAGTGTTTATTTTTATGTACCGTGGGACTCTCACTTCGGCGACGGGGAATGATTCAAGCATGTGAATCTATGAAAGATACCCCAATACAGGAGAAACAGCAGTTCTAACTCAATTCTATGATCACATAAACACCAAATATGGACTGCGTCACTACCAAGTTGGCTTCAGATCATGCTGCAGCACAAAGAGGTACTTTACACATTGTAGATGCTTCCCTCTCACAAATGAAGATGACCTCCTGCTTTCTGATATTGCTGGATCTCTCAGATGCCTTAGACACCATTGAGTATCCCACACACATCCAGAAGTCTTGAATGAGACTTACTGGCAAAGTCCTTCACTGATTCCCCAACTAACTTTTCAACTTATTCCAGATCGTTGACATGAGCACCATCAGGTCCCAGAAGATCCCATTCACTGGCAGAGACTCGCAGGGCTCCATATAGCTAGAAGTCATTCTCAAAATCTAAGTGGAGCACAATGGAGCTCTGCTCATCAATAACAGCATCAAAATCAAAACTCAATATTATGCAGACGAAGGACAACTCTACTTGAATGTCTCTTTTGTTCCACTGTGATTCAGTACTTCAAACACAGCCTGCCCCTTATCCAGATCTGGACTAGAATAAAAAGCAAGAAATAGTTCAAACTTAGCTCAATGACATCGACCTCATCCTCAAGATATACAGTGACAAGCAAACAAAGACAGCCAGGTAACAACGGTCTAGTAAGGAGAAGCCATTCCATGCAGAAAACTACTTCAGAAATTCTGTTTAAGCTCTCGTACAACTATGTCTGGTTCGTGAAAACAACCTCCTCCATGGCCGCCCAAACTCCCCAGTGTCCGCCCTGTTCCCCACTCTTCCAACAAACTACAGCTGGTCATGTCGAGGGCCTGAAGAAATATATTCACAATTAGCCTATTCTGATGGAACTCCACTTGCCCCCCCTTGCAGTCTTGCAGCATCTTCAAACCAGCTGCATTAGTTGCAAAGCCATCATGACCAGCAACCCTCCCATTAGACAGACAAGTGCACCATTTCTGGTGGCTCTCGTCATCTTTAGCCAAGACACCATGAGCCTGCAGACAGATGTGAAAATAAGGAAAAACAAGGCAACAGGACTTTCAGTTTATGCAGGAAGGATCTTAAACAACCATGCATTCATCACAGCCGCTTCAACCATGCTCCAATTTAGTAGAGAGTTGAAGACACAGAAGAAAACCAGTTACTTACTTGTAACTCTAGTGCTCCAGTATTAGAAACTTTCATAGATTCACATGCTTGAATCATTCCCAGTCGTCGAGATGGGAGTCCCCGGTATATAAAAATAGCATAGGCCCATTCCAGTTTTGTAACATATCCACTTCCTTTTGTAAAAGAGACCAAATAAAATCAACAACCAATCAGATAAGCCTCTCCCCTTAGAACCTTCCTGAGTGAACCTCAGACCTTCAGATTTTCGTAGCAGTAGTGCCAAAGGATAACCAAGAACATGTAGAATGTAGAGCTTTCCCAGGGGAGGAGGATTGGTCACGTGAATCTATGACAGTTTTCAATACTGGAGAACTAAAGTTACAGGTAAGTAACTTGTTTTCTTACTCTAGTATTGGAGCTTTCATAGATTCAGAGTAGCTAGCAGTAATGAGCATATTTTTTGTTTTTATTATATTGATCAACCTTAAACAATGTACAGAAGAATACAGTAATTTAACATTTTCTCATTTTAGACTTCATAAAATATCACGACTACATTAAGTGTAACCGAACAGACAATGTAAATAAGTAGAGAAACAACAAGAAGCATCACCAAAGCATACAAGCCCACAGAATAAAGTCAGAAACAGTACATTTATCAAATAATGTGCGAAAACTTCAATAAAAAGGAAGGAGGGATGAGAGGGAAAGCTCACTGCTACTGAAACAGGTTCCTTAGGACTGCTTGTCCCACTGCAGTGTCATTCTGCGGCGAAGAATCCAAGCAGTAATGTCTGGTAAAGGTATGGATACTCCTCCAGGATACTGGCTGCTCTGCAGATGTTCCGGATAGGTACCAGAGCAAATAGGGCTGTAGAGGAAGAGGCTGCCCTCGCGGAGTGAGCACGGACTTTACCCTATATGGGTTTCGATGGAACTAATGACAATACTGGATAGAGCTGGCAATCCAACGTGCAATTCCTGGTTTAGAAAGGGGGAAACTCTTACAAGGAGCACTGTAAGCCACAAAGAGAAGAGGTGACTTCCTAAAGTGTTTAGTCCTTTGGAGATAGAATTTTAAGTAACGCTGAAAGTCTAATGAATGAATTGACCTTTCCTCCGGAGTTGTAGGTCTAGGGAAAAAAAGTCTTAAGAACCACAGGTTTGTTTAAGTGACAATCCGAGGGCACCCTGGGGATGAACTTTGGGTTAGTGCAGAGCACGACCGGGTCCTTTTTGAACTGCAGAAAAGGCTCCTGGATAGTGAGTGCTTGCAATTCGCTAACCCTTCTAGCCGAAGTAAAGGAAAGTAGAAGAGCCACCTTCCACAACAGGAATTTCAAGTCCGCCTTATGGATCTGGTCTAAGGGATGCTTCATGAGCTGAGCCAAGACCACGTTAAACTGCCACAATGGTGGAGGAGGCTTCATCAGAGGGAAGACTCGAAAAATCCCCTTCATAAATTGTTTAATTATTCTTGCTGACCAAAGAGAAGGGCCCGAAGTTGTTCTCCTTTAGTGAGAGATGGGCGCGAGGTAAACCTTACAGGATGAATGAGCCAGGCACGCTTTTGCCAAAAACCGGATGTAAGTCAGTGTAGGATCTGCTTCCTATGGTTACCCCCACTTTTTGCTATGTTTTACTGGTTTTTCGACTTTAGTCTGGTTGTGGCCCTGCTAATCAGGACCACAGCCTAGCTGTTCTCTCTCTAAATTGGTTACCTGTACATTAGGTACACTCCAGATTGGTTACTGGGTTACCCTTGTGAGTCCCTAGTATATGGTACCTTAGGTACCCAGGGTATAGGTACCCCAGAGGCCTAACAGGGGCTGAAGCATGTATTATGCCACCCCTGGGAAGCTTTCCAAAATGGCACAACAGGTCTGCACTTGCAGCCTGGGTAAGGGGGTGTAAGCACCCCTTACTTAGATATAGCATACCTATATCTACATATATACACACACATATATATATATATATATACATACACACACACACACACACATATATATATATATATATATATATATATATATATATACACACACACACACTTATGCACACGTTACTACTTGTTTAACGATATATCTGTAAGAGACATTAGTTAGTGATAGATTACTTACCTTAGAATATCCCCAGGCGTCAGACTGGATCCGGAATTTTTTGCGTAGCAATACCCCTGCGCGCCGGCAGGCGTCGTCTGCGGCTCCGCGTCCGTCGTCGGCGCCGTTAGCGCCGGAATGACGTTGTCGGAGTACTTAGACGCCGCCCATGCGCGCTGACGTCAGTTCTGATAAACAGCTTTTCCGCGCCAGATACGCAGAGCCATGATAGAACCAACAATGGTGCCATGAAACTAGGGCCCTGAAAGGGGATGACCTTAACCCTAGATATCGGTTCGCAGAACGGGGAGGATGGGTGTGTCGGTAAGGAATCTATCACTAACTAATGTCTCTTACAGATATATCGTTACACAAGTAGTAACTTGTGCATTTGAAAGAGACACGTTAGTGATGGATTCCTTACCTTAGAATAAATACCCCAGCAATACCAACCCCGGTGGTGGGTCTGCGAACCAATAATCACACCAGAAAGTCCTTGAGGACGGAACGGCCAAAGAAGCCATCCCTCCGGACTTGACTGTCCAGGCAGTAGTGTCTTGCAAACGTGTGCAGCGAGGCCCACGTAGCTGCCTGGCAAATGTCCTGCAAGGGCACTCCCCGGCCCAGGGCAGTTGTAGTCGCCGTGGCCCGAGTGGAATGAGCCCTCAATCCAACAGGGGGCTCCTTCTTAGCCAAGGAGTAACATGCCTGTATACACAAGATGATCCACCGGGAGATGGTCCGCTTGTGCACCGCCTTTCCCTTCTTAGCGCCCACGTAACCAACAAAGAGTTGGTCATCCACCCGGAACTGGCGTGTGCGATCCAAGTAGTAAGAAAGCGCACGTTTTGGGTCCAGACGGTGGAGTGTCTCTTCCTCTTTCGAGGGATGCGGAGGCGGAAAGAAGGTGGGCAAAGTAATGAACTGCCCGATGTGGAAGGCCGTGACAACCTTGGGCAGGAAAGAAGGTCTTGTCCGCAACACAACCTTGTCCGGATGAACAGAGAGAACAGAGAGGAAAGGAGGTGTGGAAGAAAGAGCCTGGAGCTCACTCACTCTCCTGGCACAGGCGATGGCTACCAGGAAGGCAGTCTTCCAAGTAAGAAGACGGAGAGGACAGTTATGGAGCGGCTCAAAGGGAGAACACATCAGGTAAGTAAGAACAAGGTTCAAGTCCCACTGGGGCATCACGAAAGGAACAGGAGGGAACATGTGTGTGATGCCCTTTAAAAACCTATTTACAATAGGGGACTTGAACAAAGAAGGCTGATCAGGTAGCCTTAAGAAGGCGGACAGGGCAGAAAGGTACCCCTTGATAGTGCCCAGAGCAGATCCCTGCTGGGCAAGAGGAAGAGGAGAACCTCAGAAAGGGGTGCAGAGAGAGGGTCCACAGCCTTTGCTGTGCACCATGCCACAAATCTGTTCCACCTGCAGGCGTATACCGACTTTGTGGAGGGACGCCTGGCTGCCAGAATGACATTACAGACTTCAGGAGGCAAGTCAAATGGCCTCAACTGCCGCCGCTCAATCTCCAAGCTTGTAGGTGGAGACTGGACAGGTTCGAGTGGAGGACCGTCCCCTGCTGCTGCCACAGAAGGTCCTCCGGAAGAGGCAGACGAATCGGGGGGGGATCTACTGACATGCTGAGTAGCTCGGGATACCAGTATCTTCGTGCCCAGTCCGGAGCCACAAGGATAACCTGGGCCCAGTCGCGCCTGATCTTCAGCACTGTGGGCAGAAGTGGTATAGGCGGAAAGGCGTACAATAGACTGCAACTCCACTCGCGACGAAAAGCGTCTCCGAGCAAGTGCCGCCTTGGAAATTCCAACACGCAGAACTGATGACATTGCGCGTTCTCTTCGGTGGCGAATAGATCTAACCAAGGCTCTCCCCACTGCTGAAAGAGGCCTTGCGCCACGTCCGAGCTCAGACGCCATTCGTGATCCATCATGCACCGACAGCTGAGTTCGTCCGCCCTGGCATTCAGAGAACCTGCCAGGTGTTGAACCACCAGGGTCATGCCCTGACGTTCCAGCCACTGCCAGAGGCGCAGAGCCTCCTGGCATAGGGTCCACGACCCCACCCCGCCCTGTTTGTTGTAGTACCACATGGCGGTGGTGTTGTCCGTGAACACCTGCACTACACTCCCCCGGACAGAGGGGAGGAATGCCTTCCGTGCTAGACGAATCGCCCGCAGCTCCAGAAGGTTGATATGGAGCTGGGACTCCGCCGGAGACCAGAGGCCTCTGATCTCCGCCTCTCCCATGTGGAGACCCCAGCCCTGGAGGGACGCGTCCGTCACAACCACGTGCTCCGGGTGGGGTAGGGAGAGGGATCTGCCACTGACCCAATCACGGTCCGTGAGCCACCACTGCAACTGTCTTGCAGTGCCCTCCGAGTTCAAGACGTGATCGGACAAGTTGCCCTGATGCTGGGCCCACTGAAACTTCAGGTCCCACTGCAGAGTCCGCATCCGCCACCGGGCGTGATGCACCAGAAGGATGCAGGAGGCCATCAGCCCCAGAAGCCGCAGCGTCAACCTGACCGAGACTCAGGATAAAGGCTGAAAGATCGGAATCAGAGCCTGAATATCCCGAACCCGCTGTTCAGGAGGATAAACCCGAAACTGCGCCGAGTCGAGAACCGCTCCGATGAAGAGGAGCTTCTGAGAGGGACACAGGTGCGACTTCGGCACATTGATGGAGAACCCCAGCAATTGCAGGAGGTAGGACATAGTCTGGCGGTGGCTGACGACTTCAACAACCAGTCGTCGAGGTAGGGGAAGACTGACACCCCTAACCTGCGCAGAGGAGCTGCGACCACCGCTGTGAGAAGTTGGCCTGATATATGATGCTCATTAGTTCTAGTGATCACCTTGTATCAGTCCAAACAACCCTTATGGTGATTGGTTGTAAGTCAACCTTATAGACCAGCTATCCTAATGGTAGCATGGACAAAGCAGTCTTAGGCTAAACTCTTTTGGCATGTAAAGCCAGCTGTTTTACCACAATATAACCCCTTGAATACCAGATGAAAGGACACCACACAGGTTGTTATGAAAATAAACAGTATATTTATTAATAACAAACACCTCTGAACTCTTTATGAGGTCAGAGGGCTAAGCACATGACAATCTCTTAAGAAAAATACGATAAGTTGCACAAAATTACAATGGTGCCCTAGGGGCACGACAAACCATATACTAAGTAAGTGGAATGTGAAAGTCAATAGAAGGAATGGAGCTGTCCAGAGGCTGTAGGATCGTTGGGACCACGCTACACTAACACTAGGTAAGTAATAGGAGGCCCACGGAACGCGTGTGCAGAGTGTGAACTCACACGCGAGATGCGTACAACGTCTATGGACAGTACAGTTCAAGTTAAAGGTAAGTACGGACAATCCTGACTAGTTAGGACTAAAACGACTGTGGAACTGGACACTTGGACAGTTAAACTACCCTTGAGCACCGAAATGCTCTCGTTACCTCACCCATGGGCTGCGGGTGCATAGGTGCGAAGTTGTGTCGGGTTCTCGCGTTGAAGTCTATGGAGCCTGAAAGAGAAGATGCTGCAGGCGACCAGGAGGAAGATGTCCGGTGCAATCCAAGGGTGGATTGGTGAAGAAGAGGACCTGAAAGCAGAGGAGACAATGTTCAAAGTCACTAGCCAGTGACTGAGTGGAACCAGGAAGGAACCAGATGTCGTCGTCGCGATCAGGTGAAGAGTGGAAGCTTGACTCTGCAGCCACGTGGACCAGGAGGTGTCTTCGACGACCAGGATGGAGGCACGAGCTGTCCCACGCAGGCTCTCGCTGTCGGCGGTGTTGGATCCGGAATCGGCGTCAACAGGCCTTGGCAAAGGCAACACACGCGGTGAGTGAAGAAGGCGTCTGGTGCGGACTAGGAGAGTCCGGGGTGCCCCTCTTTTGGACGGGAGCAAGGGCCAGTCTGGAGCAACCAGACCAGCAGCAAAGATTTCAAAGTTTGTCGTCTAGGAGGCCACTAGCCAGCCGGCAAGTGACCAGACAACGTGTCGAGCAGGAACCAAGCAGAAGGGCCCCACGCAGATCTCGTAGATGCTGGAGGGCTGATCTTCGGTGCAGGGGCTGCTCGGGGCTGGGGCTTCTCAGTCCCCAAAGCACTTGGTCGAGTTTACCTCGGGAGTCGTGCTGGAAGCGAAGTACAGTTTCTTCCAAGATGGCCGGTCCCACGTGTCTCGTCGCACCCACGGGTCTCAGCTTTGCTGCAGATGTGAGTTGAGGTCGGAGAGGTCTGGGAATCCGGGTCTCGTCGGACTCTGAAGTCTGGATCCTCGAGGGAAGACGACAAAGGGAAGCCGCTGGACGCTTGATGGTGCCTGCAGTTGCAGGGTGGACACTCCTTGTCCACAAGGGAGTTTTTCTTCAGTCGTCTGTGGAGCAGAACGTCCAAGTCCAGAGTTTCTTCTTGTAGAGTAGTTCAGGATTAATCTGATTTGGAATGGGACCAGCTCCTACCTTTATCCTGCTAAAGGGGGCTGCACTACTGACTAGGTCCCTCCCCTGGGTGGGACCAGGAAGGGGGGTGGCTACACCCCCAATCCTTTGTCCGGCTTCCCGCCAGAGCTGTGGCAGGGATGCCCCAGCAACTGGTTGGAACCGGTGTATGCACAGGACACCTTGTGTGCCCCGGGCATGTCTCATTCCTTTCAAGCCTACCCTACCCAATACACAAAATCCTGTCTGGAGTGGTGCTAGCACCTCCCAAGGCAGGAAACCCTTTGTCCAAGCCGCCCTCGCTGGAAGGACTCCCAGCAGCAGGAGGTCAGACTTGTGTCTGTGGTGGCAGCATCCATTTTGTGATGCCAAGGCTCGAGTTAACTTTAACCGGGGTTCTCAGTTACATACATGTCGTGTCCCTCTAGAAGGGTGGAATGCTACCCCCGTCGCCAGAATTGGCGAGGGGGTAGTATTCCAAATCGTATGACACCTTACTCGACATGTTTTGATAATGTTATACCAGAGTTAGCATTTAACCGCGAGGATTATAATGCACTTAAGAGTATATGGTATAGCGTTATCATGGAACAGCTATAAGGACTTGGTTCCGCAAGCTGCAAACGGGCTCAGCTCATGCCAGAGCACCATCTCACATAATTCCAAGCACTCTGCCTCCAGGATTGATAAGGCCTTCCATAGGAGTGACTGATAGGAATATATGTGTCCATTTTAGGTTTAGATACAGGTAACTATATCTAAAGCAAAGGGTGATTACACCACCTTGCCCCAGCTGTCGTGCAGCCAGTTGTGTCTGTTTTAGGTGGCCAGCCAGGGGTGGCATAATACATGCTTCAGCCCCTGGTAGGCCCTGGGTACACTTATGCCCTGGATACCTAAGGTATACTATACAGGGACTGATAAGGTGGCCCAGTACCAATTGGTAAATGCACCTAAGGTACATGGTTGTCAATTTAGAGAGAGAACAGCTAGGCTGTGGGTCTGATTAGCAGGCCCACAGCCAGGGAAAGTCGTAAACCAGTGAAGCAAAAAGCAAAAATCTGGGTTGACCATAGGATTGCAAACCCCACTCTCCTACAACCGCCATCACCTTCGTGAACACCCGTGGGGTGCTGGTAAGGCCGAAGGGGAGCACGGTAAACTGAAAGTGCTCGTGGCCTACCGTGAAACACAGGTAACGCCGGTGGGCCGGCAGGACGGGGATGTGAAAATAAGCGTCCTGCAAGTCCAACGCTACCATCCAGTCTCCGGGGTCCAGGGCAGCTAAGACCTGAGCCAAAGTCAGCATCTTGAACTTCTCCTTCTGGAAGAAGCCGTTGACGTTCCGTAGGTCCAAGATAGGGCGTAGGCCGCCTTTGCCCTTCTTGGGTACCAGAAAGTAGTGGGAGTAACAACCACACCCTACTTCTGGCTCAGGAACGCGCTCGATGGCCACCTTGGCCAAGAGGGCCAGTGGAAGAGGTGATGGCGAACCCTGCCACCCACTGGCGTCACATGGGCCAGAAAACACTTACTTGGAAGGTTTTGAGGCAGGTGCTGCGGAGGGAGGTGTGGACTGGCCTCGCCGTTGTCCCCGACCGCCGCCACGGCGGTTTCCACGGCCGCCACCGCGCTGTTGAACATTCTGAGGTGCGTGGCTGGCAGCACGTGTGGGGACACCCCTTCCGTGGCCACTAAAGGAACGAAGGGCACCCGATTGCTGGCGCGTGGCCGAGAGGCCTAAGGACTTGGCCGTAGCCCTGGAGTCCTTAAAACGCTCCAGCGCATGGTCTGCCTTGTCGCCAAAGAGGCGACGGCCATCGAACGGCATGTCCAGAAGTGTGGCCTGGACATCGGCCGAAAATTTGGTGGACCTCAACCAGGCGTGGCGTCGAACCGCCACCGTCGTTGCCATAGCCCTGCCCAGTGAGTCCGTGGTATCCAGCCCACACCGGATGGAATATCGCACTGCATCTCGGCCCTCCACAAGGGCTTGGACGAGTTTAGCCTGGACCTCCTCCGGGCATTGTGGCAGCACGTCCGCAACCTTGTCCCACAGGGTGTGGGTGTAGCGGCCCAAGAGACACGCTGTATTGACAGACCACAGCCCCAAACTCAGGAACGAGAACACTTTCTTCCTGAATTGTTCATATCTCTTGGATTCCCGATCGGGCGGAGCCGTCGGGAATGCGGTCTGGGAAGTGGAGGCCTGGATAACCAGGCTCTCGGGGGTGGGATGGGTGGACAAAAAGCTAGGGTCGCCCGGAGCCGGGCGGTAGCGTCTGGCCACGTTCCTATCCACAGGCGGACCTGTGGCTGGCTTGGAGTGCCCACAAGAACGTCACACAAGGCCTCGTTAAACGGCAGCAGAGGCTCACTGGAGCGTGCCTGCGGTTTAAGGACCTCAGTGAGGAGGTTAGTCCTCACGGCCGCGACGGGGAGCTCAAGGTTTAAGGACTTGGCCGCCCGCGTCAACACTACACTGTAAGCAGCCCCCTCCTCCGTAGCCACGGTGGGAGGGGAGACAAATCCAGTGTCTGGCGAAGTGTCAATACCACTGGCCTCCCCAAGCTCATATGTCCAGTCCTCTTGAGACTGGCACTCCTGTGCCAGAGGGTCCTCAGACCCCTCCCAGTCACCCTCGTCACCCGCCTCCTGTAAAACAGGGTCAACAGACGGGGCCTCCTCATGGAAATTAAAATCTCCAAAGGCCGTCGGAAGCGGCGCCCAGCGGCGCCGCTTTGGCGCAGAGTCGGACCGAAGGGAAGATTGGGGACGGCGTCCACAGTGGGCGCTGGGGGCGACACCTGCGGGGCCGGCGCCGGTGAGGTCGTGAGGTCGACCGGCGATGACCCGGAAGCGGATCCGGTGAGGTCCTGCGGCGCCGGGACCAAAGTCGCCGGCGGCGCCGGGGCCGAAGCACCCGACCCGCTAGGGCCTCCAGCCGGGACCGTTGGGCCCGGAGGCGCCACAGTGCCCGGCAGAGGAGGGAGGGACCTCATGGCCATGAGGTACCGCTCGATCTCCTCAGGCGACGCGCCGTGCCCAGGGTGCCGAAGGTGTGGGGCAGGCGGCGACGCTTGCGACTCCGTCGGAGCCGCGTGGGTGGTGTCACCCGAAACCCCGGCCGCATCGAGCGAGCGTCGCGGTGGGTCGGAGGAACGATGACATCTCTCCGACCTCTCATGCTTCTTACCTGAGGACTTGGATCCTGACGACCGATGTCCACTCCCGGAGCTGCAATGACTCCGACCCCGCGACCGGTCCCTCGACCTCCCGTGGGACTGGGACCTGGAACGGCGCGGGGCCGACTGCCGGAGCTCGAGTCGCTTGCGGGACCGCTCCCGTCTAGCTTTAGACGTCAAGGCCCGGCAGTCGGAGCAGGTGCGGTCATCGTGGTCGAGGCCTAAACACTTCAGGCACCGGCGATGGGGGTCCGTAACCAACATCAGTCGGTAGCACTTCAAACAGGGCTTGAACCCGGGCATCCCTACCGGCACCGTTGGAGTCGAAGACTCGAGTAGAGAAATGATCAAAAAGATCAAAAAGTTTAGTCAAAAAATGACTAAGGGGTAGAGCTTCTCCGGATCTGCGCTAGCTGGCGCGGAAAAAAGAACTGACGTCAGCGTGCATGGGCGGCGTCTAAGTACTCCGACGACGTCATTCCGGCGCGAACGATGCCAACGACGGACGCGGAGCCGCGGACGCCTGCCGGCGCGCAGGGGTATAGCTACGCAAAAAATTTCCGGATCCAGTCTGACGCCTGGGGATATTCTAAGGTAAGGAATCTATCACTAACGTGTCTCTTTCAGATATATATATATATATATATATAGATATATATATAGATATATAAAAACACACACACACACATATATATATACACACACACAGATATATATATACGTCATCTACATTAAGCAGCAGGGGTACTTACCGGGACATTCCTGTCAGGTGTTGGGCGCTGAGGAAGGCAATGCGCCGAAATGCATTCGCCGCCACCAGACTGTTCTGTTTTAATAAAGTCTCTCCAGCCAGTTCCCCTCTGGGCTTCTGCTTTCTTCTAGGAGTGGAGGAATTTTCGTGCATATATATATATATATATATGAACAAGTTACTTACCTTCGGTAACGATATATCTGTAAGAAACAGTAGTTAGTATTAGATTCCTTACCTTAGAATATCCCCAGGCGTCAGTCTGGATCCGGAAACTTTTGCGTAGCAGTACCGCTGCGCGTCGGTAGGCGTCGTCTGCAGGCGTCCCCTGCGGCTCTGCGTCCGTCGTCGGCGTTGTGCGCCGTGATGACGTCGCTGGAGTATATAGACGCCGCCTCCGTGCGCTGATGTCAGTTCTTTGTAAACAGCTTTTCCGTGCCAGAACACGCAGAGCCATGTAAGAACCAACACTGGTGCCATGCGAAACTAGGGCCCTGAAGGGGATGACCTTAACCCTATGTATCAGTTCGCAGAACGGGGAGGATGGGTGGGGCGGTAAGGAATCTAATACTAACTACTGTTTCTTACAGATATATCGTTACCGAAGGTAAGTAACTTGTTCATCTGAAAGAAACAGGTTAGTATTAGATTCCTTACCTTAGAATAGATACCCCAGCAATACCAACCCCGGTGGTGGGTCTGCGAACCAATACAGCTTACACCAGAAAGTCCTGGAGGACAGAAACGGCCAAAGAAGCCATCCCTCCGGACTTGACTGTCGAGGCAGTAGTGCCTTGCAAACGTGTGCAGCGAGGCCCACGTAGCCGCCTGACAAATGTCCTGCAAGGGGACTCCCCGGCCCAGGGCAGTAGTAGCCGCCGTGGCCCGAGTGGAATGGGCCCTCAGCCCAACAGGAGGCTCCTTTCGAGCCAAAGAGTAGCACGCTTTGATGCACAGGACGACCCACCGAGAGATGGTCCGTTTATGCACCGCCCGTCCCTTCTTCGCACCCACGTAGCCAACAAACAGTTGGTCATCCACCCGGAACTAGCGAGTGCGATCCATATAAAATGAAAGCGCACGTTTTGGGTCCAGACATTGGAGCCGCTCTTCATCCTTTGAAGGATGCGGAGGCGGGAAGAAGGAGGGTAAGGTGATGGACTGCCCGATGTGAAAAGCAGAGACTACTTTGGGCAGGAAAGAAGGTCTAGTTCTCAGAACCACCTTGTCTGGATGAATGGACATGAAAGGAGGTTTGACAGAAAGAGCCTGGAGCTCACTCACTCTCCTGGCAGAGGTGATGGCAACCAGGAAGGCCGTCTTTAAAGTCAGGAGACGGAGAGGACAGGAATGAAGTGGCTCAAAGGGAGCGCACATCAAGAAGGTCAGAACCAGGTTCAAGTCCCACTGAGGCATCACAAACGGAACAGGTGGATACATGTGCGTGATGCCCTTCAAGAATCTCGTTACAATAGGGGACTTGAACAAAGAAGGTTGATCAGCAGCCTTAGAAAGGCCGAAAGGGCAGAAAGGTAGCCCTTGACAGTGCCCAGAGCAGAGCCCTGCTGGGCAAGAGAGAGAAGAAAGAGGAGAACCTCGGAGAGAGGGGCAGAAAGAGGGTCCACAGCCTTTGCTGTGCACCATGCCACAAATCTGTTCCACCGGAAGGCGTATACCGACTTTGTGGAGGGACGCCTGGCTGCCAGAATCACATCACAAACTTCAGGAGGCAAGTCAAATGGCCTCAACTGTCGCCGCTCAATCTCCACGCATGGAGGTGGAGACTGGACAGGTTCGGGTGGAGGACCGTCCCCTGCTGCTGCGACAGAAGGTCCTCCCGAAGGGGCAGGCGGATCGAGGGACCGACTGACATGCTGAGTAGCTCGGGATACCAGTACCTTCGAGCCCAGTCCGGAGCCACAAGGATAACTTGGGCCCGGTCGCGCCTGATCCTCTTCAGCACTCTGGGCAGAAGTGGTATAGGCGGAAAGGCGTACAATAGACCGCAACTCCACTCGCGCCGAAAGGCGTCGCCGTGCGAGTGCCGTCTTGGAAACTCCAACGCGCAGAACTGATGACAATGCGCGTTCTCTTCTGTGGCGAATAGATCTAACCAAGGCTCTCCCCATTGCAGAGAGAGGCCTTTCGCCACGTCCGAGTTCAGACGCCATTCGTGATCCACCGAGCACCGACGGCTGAGTTCGTCCGCCCTGGCGTTCAGAGAACCTGCCAGGTGTTGAACCGTCACAGTCACGCTCTGACGTTCCAGCCATTGCCAGAGACGCAGAGCCTCCTGGCAAAGGGTCCACGACCCCACTCCGCCCTGCTTGTTGCAGTACCACATGGCGGTGGTGTTGTCCGTGAACACCTGCACTACACTCCCGTTGACAAAGGGGAGGAATGCCTTCAGTGCTAGACAGATCGCCCACAGCTCCAACAGGTTTATATGGAGCCGGGACTCCGCCGGAGACCAGATGCCTCTGATCTCCGCCTCTCCCAAATGGCCTCCCCAGCCCTGGAGGGACGCGTCCGTCACAACCACGTGCTCCGGATGGGGAAGGGAGAGGGATCTGCCTCTGACCCAATCGCGGTCCGTAAGCCACCACTGCAGTTGTCTCGCAGTGCCCTCCGAGATCAAGACATGGTCGGACAAGTTGCCCTGATGCTAGGCCCACTGAAACTTCAGGTCCCACTGCAGAGCCCGCATCAGACACTGGGCGTGATGCACCAGAAGGATGCAGGAAGCCATCAGCCCCAGCAGCCGCAGCGTCAACCTGACCGAAACCCGGGATAACGGCTGAAAGATAGGAATCAAAGCCTGTATATCCCAGACCCGCCGTTCCGGAGGATAAACCCGAAACTGCGCCGAGTCGAGAACCGCTCCGATGAAAAGGAGCTTTTGAGAGGGACACAGGTGTGATTTCGGCACATTGATGGAAAACCCCAGCTCGTGCAGGAGGTCTGCCGTCATCTGAAGGTGGTGGACGACTGTCTGGGGCGAGCCCGCCTTTAACAACCAGTCGTCCAGGTAGGGGAAGACTGAAACCCCCAACCGGCGCAGATGGGCTGCGACCACCGCCATCACCTTTGTGAACACCCGTGGGGCGCTGGTAAGGCCGAATGGGAGCACGATAAACTGAAAGTGCTCGTGGCCTACCGTGAACCGCAGGTAACGCCGGTGGGCCGGCAGGACGGGGATGTGAAAATACGCATCCTGCAAGTCCAACGCTACCATCCAGTCTTGCGGGTCTAGAGCAGCCAAGACCTGAGCCAAAGTCAACATCTTGAACTTCTCCTTCCGGAGGAAGCCGTTGACGTTCCGTAGATCCAAGATAGGACGTAGGCCCCCTTTGTCCTTCTTGGGTACCAGAAAGTAGTGGGAATAGCAACCACACCCTACTTCTGGCCCAGGAACGCGCTCGATGGCCCCCTTGGCCAAGAGGGCCGTAACTTCCTCCTGCAGAAGTGTCAAGTGGTCCCCCGACACACGGTGGTTCTACGGTGGCATGGCTGGAGGAGTGGTCTCGAAGGGGAGGGAGTAGCCCCTTCGGACGAGCTGCAGCACCCACCTGTACGATGTGATTGCGCACCAGCGGGAGTGGTGATGGCGAACCCTGCCACCCACTGGCGACACATGGGCCTGAAAGCACGGACTAGGAGGATTTGGAGGCCGATGCTGCGGGGGAGGTGTGGTCTGACCTCGCCGTTGTCCCCGACCGCCTCCACGGCGGACTCCACGGCCGCCACCGCGTTGAGAAATGTGTTGCGGCGCGTGGCTGGCAGCACGTGTGGGACCGCCCCTTCCTTGGCCACGAAAGGAGCGAAACGAACCCGTTTGCTGGCGCTGGGTCGAGAGACCCAAGGACTTGGCCGTGACCCTGGAGTCCTTGAAGCGCTCCAGCGCGTGGTCCGCTTTGTCGCCAAACAGGCGACTGCCATCGAACGGCATGTCCATCTAGGCATTGTGGACATCTGCCAAAAAGTTGGCGGACCTCAGCCAGGCATGGCGACGAATCGCCACCGTCGTGGACATCGCTCTGCCCAGCGAGTCGGTCGTATCAAGACCACACCTGATGGAGTATTTTGCTGCGTCTCGGCCTTCAATCATAGCCTTGCCGAGCTTTGCCCGTACCTCCTGCAGGCATTCTGGCAGCAGGTCCGCGACCGTATCCCACAGAGAGTGGGAGTAGCGGCCCAAGAGGCATGCGGTGTTGCAAGACCGCAGTCCCAAACTCAGGGACGAGAAGACCTTTTTTCCATACTGGTCGTACCTCTTGGATTCCCGGTCGGGCGGGGCCGACGGGAATGCGGTCTGGGAAGTCGAGGCCTGGATAACCAGACTCTCAGGGGTGGGATGGGTGGACAGGAACTTGGGGTCATCCGGACACGGACGGTGTCGTCTGGCCACGTTCCTATCAACAGGCGAACCTGAAGCGGGCCTGGACCACGTGCCCAAAAGAACGTCAGACAAGGCTTCGTTGAACGGCAGCAGTGGCTCCTGTGGGCATGACTGCGGTTTGAAGACCTCAGTGAGGAGGTTAGGCCTCACGGCCGCGACGGGGAGCTCAAGGTGTACGGCCTTGGCCGCCCTCATCAACACCACTGAATAAGCAGCCCCCTCCTCCGAAGCCACGGTAGGAGGCGAGACAAAGCCAGGGTTAGGAGAGTCGTCCAGACCACTGGCGTCACCCAAATCACCTGTCCAGTCCACATTGTACTGACACTCGCGTGACAGAGGGTCCTCAGACCCCTCCCAACCCTCTCCGTAATCTACATCTTCACCATATTCGGAATCAACAATGTAGACCGGCTCCCCGGGGTCCACAGGCCCCATCGGCGTCGGACTCGGCGTCGGGCGACGCCGGTCCGACTCCGCCTCCAGAGTCGGAGAGGGTATGGGGGCGGCGCCACCCGGAGCCGGCGCCGGTGCTCCGGCGCCGGCTCCGGGTGGCGCCGTCGGGGGCAACCCGATGGAATCGGCGCCGGAGAGGCCGTTAGACCAGCCGGCGTCCACCTTGAGGGTTCCTGCGGCGCCGGGGTCGGAGCCGTCGGCGGCGCCGGGGCCGGAGCACCCGACGGCGTCGAGGCAGGAGCACCCGAACCGCTAGGGCCCCCGGACGGGAGCACAGGGCCCGAAGGCGCCGTAGGCCCCGTCGGAGGAGACAGTACCCTCATGGCCATGAGGAACTCCTCTATCTCCCCGGGCGTCGCGCCTTGCCCAGGGACCGTAGGGTATGGAGCAGACCGCGCCGGCGACTCACGCGGAGCCGCGGGGGTGGGGCCATCCGAACCCCCGGCCGCATCGCGCTAGCGTCGGGGGGAGTCGGGGGTACGATGACGATGCCCCGACTTCTTGTGTTTCCTACCTGAGGAACCAGAGGAATGGCGACGACTTCCGGAGCGCTCGTGGCGGCTCCGCGACCGCTCCCTCGACCTCCGGCCGGACCGGGACCGCTCCCGACGCGGGGCCGACACCCGCAGCTCGAGCAGCTTGCGGGACCGCTCCCGCCTAGCTTTACTCGTCAGGGACCGGCAGTCGACACAGTCGTCCACGGCGTGGTCGGGGCCCAGGCACCGGAGGCAGAGTGGGTGATGATCCGTGACCGACATCGTGCGGTCACAGCCGTCACAGTTCTTAAAACCGGGCATCCTACCGGCACCGTAAGAAGAATCAAGGATTCACAAAACTTTGGTCAAAAGACCGGAGTACTGCACTTCTCGGATCTGCGCTAACTGGCGCGGAAAAAAGAACTGACGTCAGCGCGCGGAGGCGGCGTCTATATACTCCAGCGACGTCATCACGGCACACGACGCCGACGACGGACGCGGAGCCGCAGGGGACGCCTGCAGACGACGCCTACCGACGCGCAGGGGTACTGCTACGCCAGAGTTTCCGGATCCAGACTGACGCCTGGGGATATTCTAAGGTAAGGAATCTAATACTAACCTGTTTCTTTCAGATATATATATATATATACACACACACACACACACACATATATATATATATATATACACACACACATATATACACACACATATATATATACCTATAAGTCACTCATATGGCAGGCCTTGACAATCCTGAAGGCAGAGTGCTTGGTTTTGTGTGAGAGGGTGCCCTAGCATGAGCTGAGCCCCTCTGCAGCTTTCAGATTCCCTTTCTTATAGCTGTTCTATGATATAGCCATACCATTGACTCTTAAGTGCATTATAATCCTCGCGGTTAATGCTAACTTTGGAATGGCTTTATCAAAACGTGTCGTGTTTGTGTCAAACGCTTTGGAATCCTACCTCCCCCGCCAGTTCTGGCGGCGGGGTAGAATTCCACCCTTCTAGAGGGAGAAGACATGTACACACTTACTTACCCGGTAATTGTTTAAAAGAGCCTCAGCATTACAAAATGGATGCTGCTGCCACAGACACGAGTCTGACCTCCTGCTGCTGGACGAAACTCCGGCAGGGGAGCCTGGACAATAGGTTTCCTGTCCAGGGAGGTGCCAGCACCTGCCCAGACAGGCTTTAGTGTATTGAGGCAGGGTGGGTTGCATTCAGTGAATGCTTTTCAGACACTGCCTGCGGCACACAAGGTGTCCCATGCATTTCCCAGTTCAAACCAGTTGCTGGGGAACTCAGCCCCAGCTCTGGCATGAAACTGGACAAAGGGGAAGGGGTGTAACCAAACCCTTCCCAGGTCCTCTCATAGGTGGGACCCCTAGAGATAGTCCAACCCCTAAACTTAGTAGAAGTATGGGAACCCAGTCACTGAGACTTTAGATTACCCTGGACGAAACTGATACATAGATCTTGGACCTTCGACATTCCATATCGACTGGAAAACTGAAGAAATCTCCCTTGGGGTGAAGGAGTGACTCCCCTGTTCAAACAGGCACCAAAGAAGCATTTTGCCGGTCTGCATTCTCAAGGCTCTCGACGGATCCAGAAGAATCTGCGACACAGGATGTGAGAAGTTGGCCTGATATGTGCTCACTATTCTAGTGATCACTATGTATCAGTCCAAACAACCCTTATTGATGATTGGTTGTAAGTCAACCTGATAGACCAGCTATCCTAGTAGCATGGACAAGAGCAGTCTTTAGGCTAAACTCTAGAGGGCGTGTTAAGCCAGCTGTTTTACCATCACATTTACCCCTTGAACACCAAGTGAAAGGACACCACACAAGTTGTTATGAAAATAAAAGGATATTTATTTATAACACAACAACCCTGGACTCTTTATGAGGACAGGGTATGAAGCACACAACAAAACTCTTACGAAAATACTGAAAGTCGCACAATTTACACAAATGCCCGAGGGGCACGAAAAACCATATACTACAAAAGTGGAATGCGAAATACTAGCAGGTAAGTAACTAATCTCAGAGGCTTTGGGATCGCTAGGACTGTACTACTGAACCTTTAGATTACTAGCAGGAGGCCTAGGGGGATCGGGTGCAGAGTGTGCACTCTCACGCGGGATGCGGAACAAAGTCTATGGATGCTAGATTTCGTAAAGTTAGTGTTATCGACGAATCCGACTAGATAGAGCTGAAACGAAAAAGGATCTGGACACTTAGATAGTTAAGCTATGCTGGAGCACCGAAATGCTCAGGTTACCTAGCCCAGGGACTGCGGCTGCATAGGTCTGAAAAGACGTCGGGAATCCTCGTTGCAGTCTATGGAGCCTGAAAGAAGAAGTTGCTGGCAGGCGACCAGTGAAGAGATTCGGAGGGATCCAAGCCTGGATCGGTGAAGAAGGAGACCTGTAAGCAGAGGGGACCAAGTTCTGAATCACTAGCCAGTGATTAGGTGGGCACCAGGATGGCACCGGACGAAGTCACCTCGACCAGGTGAGTGGGCGACGCAGGGCTCTGCAGTCTCTCGGACCAGGAGGCGTTGTCGGCGACCAGGATGGAGGTGCGAGCTGTCCCACGGAGGTATCTGCTGTCGACGTCGCTGGACCCAGGATTGGGGCAACAACTCTTGGCAAATGCAAGCCCACGCGGTGGACTCAAAATGGCGTCTGGAGTGGACCAGGAGGGTCCGGGGTGCTCCTCTGTTGAAGGGGAGCAAGGGCCAGTCTGGAGCAACCAGACTAGCAGTGTTGTCGTCGTGGTTCGTCGTCGGGAGGGTCACTAGCCAACGGGCAAGTGGCCTGGACAACGCGGTGAGCAGCAAAGAGCAGAAGGGCCCCACGCAGATCTCGTGGATGCAGGGGGGCTGGACTTCGGTGCTGGAGCTGCTCAGGGTCGGGGCTTCTCGAACCCCAAAGCACTCACGTGAGGATCCCTCAGTAGTCGTGCTGGGCAAGCGTCATGCAGTTTTGAAGATGGCCGGTCCCTCGAGGTCTCGTCACACCCACGAATCTCAGCTGGGCTGATGATGTAGGTAGAGGTCAGAGGTGCCAGGGAAGCCGGTTCTCGTCGAGCTGGGCAGTCTTGATCCGGAGGAGAGACTTACAGCAAACCGCGATGCTTGGATGGTGCCTGCTGCTGCAGGGTGACTACTCCTTAGTCACAAGGGAGAAATCTTGAGAAGAGTCTTGAGTTCCTTTCGTGGAAAGTAGTTTCAGGATTCAAAGATGATCTAGTTTGGAAGGGGGCCTGCTCCTACCTTTATCCTGAGAAAAGGGGCTGGCACGCGACTAAGTCCTGCCCTAAGGGTGGGACTAGGAGGGGGGTGGTTACACCCCTCTCCTTTGTCCGGTCTCTCCCCAGCTCAGGGGCTGGTGTGCCCCCAGAACTGGTTTGAGCCGGCCTATGCACAGTGAGCACCGGGGTGCCACTTGCAGTCACCTTCCTCTAAAGCCCTGCCTACCTGGGATACACAAAATCCTGTCTGGGATGGTGCTGGCACCGCCCCTGACAGGAAACCCTTTGTCCAGGCCTCCGTTGCTGGAAGGACTCCCAGCAGCAGGAGGGCAGACTTGTGTCTCGGTGGCAGCATCCATTTTGTGGAGCTGAGGCTTGAGTTAGCTTTAACCGGGGTTCACAGTTACATACATGTCGTGTCCCTCTAGAAGGGTGGAATGCTAACCCCGTCGCCAGAATTGGCGAGGGGTTAGTATTCCAATTCGTATGACACCTTACTCGACATGTTTTGATAATGTTATACCAAAGTTAGCATTTGACCGCGAGGTACATAATGCATTTAAGAGTATATGGTATAGCGTTATCATGGAACAGCTATTAGGACTTGGTTCCGCAAGCTGCAAACGGGCTCAGCTCATGCCAGAGCACCATTTCACATTATTCCAAGCACTCTGCCTTCAGGATTGATAAGGCCTGCCATAGGAGTGACTGATTGGAATATATGTGTCCATTTTAGGGTTAGATATAGGAATACTATATCTAAAGCAAAGGGTGATTACACCACCTTGCCCCAGCTGTCAAGCAGCCAGTTGTGTCAGTTTTGGATGGCCAGCCAGGGGTGGCATAATACGTGCTTCAGCCCCTGGCAGGCCCTGGGTACACCTATGCCCTGGATACCTAAGGTATACTATACAGGGACTGATAAGGTGACTCAGTATCCAATCAGATATGTACCTAGGGTACATGGAATCCATTTTAACAGAGAGAGCAGTGGGCCTGGGGTCCTGAATAGCAGGGCCCCAGGTCAACTAAGTCAGAAAACCAGCAAAACACCAGGCAAAAAGTTGGGGGCAACCATAGTCAGGGATCTACCTTCCTACATAACCCCCCCCCCCCAAAACGAAAGGAGATAAGGCTATCCTTGACCAGGTAAGCCTATATTGCCTAAGTGGCCATATAAGGAAGTACCAGCACTGGCATGGTTACCCCCTATCTCATGGTCCACTAAGCAATCCCTCACCCTAAGGGTATCTGAGGGTCTCCACCATAGGGAATCTCTACCTGTGGTGTGTTTTGGCAAAGTAAAAGGCTGGTGCTGAGATGGAGTACTGAAGTGAGGCCCCACTAATTTTGGGCTCAGCTTCCCCAATCATTATCCACCATAGAGGCCTTTCTTTCCAAGACTGAGTTGTGTTGAGCTCTCAGGGTCAACCTCTGGCTACCTAAAGCTGGAGGTTGGGTCCCTCTGTTTGGCTTACTGGAGGGACAGGTCAGGTTCGGGGCCCTTAGGTCCCAGGTTTGGCTGTGTCCAACTGTGGGAGGTCCCTAACTAATTTTAAGGGGGATCCCTCAGGAGTTTGTTTTATTTTCACTTGGCTAGGACTACTAGCTTCAGTGCCCTTAATCTGCTGATTGGGGGATTCTTTTGGACAGGGGGGCCTTTGGGGTCCAACACTGGCCTCCCTGACCTCTACAGCCCTGGGCTGACTGAGGCAGGGTAGAGAGGGGCAGGTTACCTGCTCCAGACTGGGTCCCACCTTGGAAGGGTCCACTGACATCAGAGGCTCTGCCAGGCTAGGCCTGACTACCTCTGGGGCAGTTTCTTCACAAGGGGTCAGATCAGTTCCCTGAGGAGGCTGATCCTTTCCTAAAGTCTGGTGGGAGGGAGATTTCTCTTCCTCCTCAATGCTCTCTGTCTGAGTGGAGTGATCCATAGTTTCAGGCTTCACAACACTATTATCTGTCTGAGTTTGAGCTGTGGCCATCACAACTCTCCCAACCTTTTCAGGAGGGGACTCAGTTTGGGTATGGGCTGTTACCATCACAGCCTTGCCAACCTGTTCTGGGAAGGAATTTGTCTGAGATTGGGCTGTGACTGGCACAGCCCTCCTGACCTGTTCATGGAGGACATCTTGGACTGGGGCTGTGGCTATCACTGCCCCACTAACCTTACCATGGAGGTTTACCATTTTGAAATGGGTTTCTTGCTCTACCTCAGCCCAGGCTGAGATCTCTAAATCATTCCCCAGTAGGCAATCTACAGGCAAGTTTGATGACACTGCCACTCTCTTGGGGCCAGTGACACTTCCCCAGCTGAGATTTACCACTGCCATGGGATGATCTCTCTGCACTCCATCAATATTGGTCACCTGGTATGTGGCTCCAGGTAAAAGTTGCCTTGAGGGGACTAGGCTCTCAGTCCCCATGGTGATGCTAGCCCCTGTATCTCTATAGGACTCAACTTTTATACCATTGATGAGGGGCTCCTGTCGGTACTTGCTCAAAGTGTTGGGACAAGCAGTGAAGTTGGCAAACCCCATGCCATTTTCACAGACAAGAGTATCTAAGTCAGGGGACCTGGTTAGGCCAGAGTCCCCAGGAACTCCCAAAGTAAATGCACCCAAATTCTTGGGGGCACTCCCACCACCTGGGGGATTACTACTAGTAGTAACAGGGGGCTTGGGAATGTTACTTGGGGGTATGTTTTCCTTATTGGGGTTCTTTGGGCAACTGCTGTCAGTTTTCCAATGACCCACCTGCTTGCAGGTTTGGCAATAAGGTTTCTTTTGGGTATTGGAAGGATTCTGGGACCCACCCCCCTCAGAGGATTTTTGGGGCCCTGATGTGGTTTGATCTGTAGATTTATTCCCACCCTTCTCTTGAGGCTTGGTTGATTCCTTCTTCTGGTCACCACCTTGGTTCTTAGGCCTAATCCTGGTTCTGACCCATTTGTCTGCCCTCTTGCCCAATTCCTGTGGAGAGGTCAGATCAGAGTCTACCAGGTGCTGGTGTAATAACTGGTTCTGACAATTATTTAAGACTTGCTCTCTCATAATAAGATTATACAATCCTGTGAAGTCAGTAACTTTACTACCCAGTAGCCAGCCTTCCAAAGCCTTAGTGGCACAATCAACAAAGTCAGCCCAATCCTGAGACTGAATTTTCTGGGTATCCCTGAACAGCAACCTGTACTGCTCAGTGGTTAGGCCAAACCCATCAACCAGTGTATTCTTCAGGACTTGGTAATTGTTAGCATCCTCAACTCTAGTAGTGAGGAGCTTATCTCTACCTTTGCCTTCAAAGGAGAGCCACAGTATAGCTGCCCACTGACTTTGGGGGATGCACTGGACAGTGCAGGCCCTCTCCAAAGCAGCCATCCATTTGTGGATGTCATCCCCTTGTTTAAAGGGGGCACTATCTTACTCAGGTGTTTAGTGTCTAAACTCCTTTCTTTAACTCTAGGGATATTGCTGCCACCAGTGGGAACTGTCCCACTCATCTGCTGCTCTCTAGCAAAGGCAAGCTTCTCTTTGGCGAGGGCAAGTTCTTCCCTTTCAATCCTTAGATTAGCCTGTTTCATCCTTGCTTCATGTTCTCTTCTCTGAGGGGAAGTCAATCTCCTCTGGGGAGAAATCCTTCTCCTCTGAGAGGAGGCATTAGAGTGCAGAGATCTATTGGAGTCCCTAGAAGGAGATCTATCTCTTCTAACTCCAATGTTAGGCCTCATTAGGGTCAGTACTGGGGGTCCCCCAGATCCTTCCCTAAGTAGGTCTAAGTTGGCCCTGGTAAGTCTGCTGACTAGTTCAGGCCTGTTGTCTGCCTCATCCCCAGAGAGTTCCTCTTCTTCCTCCTCAACTGCTTTGTCAGTGTCAAGGAGGTCTGGATCACCAAGGGTACCATCTAAGGCTGGCATATTCCCATCTGTATGAGAAGCTTTCCTAGCATCATATGTCTCTAAGAGACCTATCAGAAAGGGAATGGTGGGGTTAGACCCCTGTTTCAGTTTCCTGGAGGTACACACTTGTCTCATCTCCTGGAAACTGAGAGCTGCATATCTTGAGATGACCTGTGGAGGGTCACTAGCCACTAGGGGAGTCTCTGAAGACTCTCCATGGGTAAACATGCTTCTAGTGTGGTGTAAGTGATGCACCTACCTACACTATGGGTTTACCTACTGATCTAGACTACTTGCTAGAGTTGTAGTTAAGGGTGTGCTAAGCCCTAAGGAACTACAACAGCTGGTTCAGTAGAACTCAGAGTATTCTAAGCTAAGTTATATGTACCTTGGTACTTGTGTGATCTTTCAAATGATATTCTTAGGATACGTGTGGTAAAACAACAGCAAGCTCAAATCCCAACCGCTGCTCACCAATGTGAGAAGTTGGCCTGATATGTAGTGCTCACTATTCTAGTGATCACTATGTATCAGTCCAAACAACCCTTATTGATGATTGGTTGTAAGTCAACCTGATAGACCAGCTATCCTAGTAGCATGGACAAGAGCAGTCTTTAGGCTAAACTCTAGAGGGCGTGTTAAGCCAGCTGTTTTACCATCACATTTACCCCTTGAACACCAAGTGAAAGGACACCACACAAGTTGTTATGAAAATAAAAGGATATTTATTTATAACACAACAACCCTGGACTATTTATAGCATAGCGCCTCTGTTAATTTCCTGCCTCTCTCAGCGCGACCTCGCTCAGGCTATTGGGTTCACTATTGGCATGTCTGCGCATGTGATATCCAGACTACTGCTCACTTGATAGTCTGTAATTGTGTTTATTTCATCAGCGCTTGTGTTCAGATTGTGCTTATTGTTAACTCGCTGTATTTTTTGTATGTGATACCCCTGCCTGCCTTTCCCTCGGACCCTCCATTTTGTTGTTGTTGATCTCCCCTGACCCGCCCCTCAGCCACACTACCGCCTCCCTGCTGCCCCTCCCACCCACGTTCATCGAGCCTTCCTCTATCCCAGCCTAACTGTGACCACCTGGACCAGCTTCAGTACAGTCGCTCCACCACGCTCCTCCTGTGCTTCAGCTGCAAAACTCCCTGGTATCGTTTTCAGCGCGCTGATCACTGAACTGCTGCTACCTTAGTATTTTAGCGCCTCACTCGCATAGCGCCTCTGTTAATTTCCTGCCTCTCTCAGCGCGACCTCGCTCAGGCTATTGGGTTCACTATTGGCTTGTCTGCGCATGTGATATCCAGACTACTGCTCACTTGATAGTCTGTAATTGTGTTTATTTCATCAGCGCTTGTGTTCAGATTGTGCTTATTGTTAACTCGCTGTATTTTTTGTATGTGATACCCCTGCCTGCCTTTCCCTCGGACCCTCCATTTTGTTGTTGTTGATCTCCCCTGACCCGCCCCTCAGCCACACTAAGGCCTCCCTGCTGCCCCTCCCACCCACGTTCATCGAGCCTTCCTCTCTCCCAGCCTAACTGTGACCACCTGGACCAGCTTCAGTACGGTCGCTCCACCACGCTCCTCCTGTGCTTCAGCTGTGACGCTCCCTGGTATCGTTGTAGCGCGCTGAACACTGAACTGCTGCTGCCTTTGTATTTTGGCGCCTCACACGCGTAGCGCCTCTGTTGATTATCTGCCTCTTTCAGCGCTATTGGGATCACTATTGGCTTGTCTGCGCATGTGATGTCTGGATTGCTGCTCACTCGATAGCTTGTAGTGGTGTTTAATTTTATCAGCGCTTTGGTTCAGATTGTGCTTACTGCTCACTCGCTGTATTTCTGTATTTACTACCCCTGTCTGCCTTTTCCCTCGGACCCTCCATTTTGTTGTTGTTGTTCTCCCCAGGCCCGCCCCTCAGCCACACTACCGCCTCCCTGCTGCCCCTCCCACCCTCCGCCCCCTCCACTGTCCATTTATGTCTGATGATCCCACGCGCAGCGTCCACGCCCTACAGCCTCGCCAAAGGTAAGCCCGTCTACGCCCGTCCGCGCCTGGACCGCGCCCAGCGCCACACCCCCTGGCCCTCGCATTACCCAACCCTCCCGCATCACTTACGACGCCTCCACCCTCCTAGCCCTTAACCCCGGCCGCTCCCCCATCTGCGTCCAAGCCGCTCCTGGACTCACCCATGGACCCTTCTCTTGCAACTCCTGCAAGTTCGACGGCACCAAATCCAGCTCATCATCCACCAACACCACTCAGAGACCTGACACCAACCACCTAAAATGCATCCTGCTTAACACCTGCTCGGTCCACAGACACGCCATCGACCTCTGGAATCTACTTGACACCATCTCACCAGACGTCGCCTTCCTAACAGAAACATGGATGAACGCCTCCTCAGCCCCAGACATCACCATTGCCATCCCGGACTACTACAAGATCATCCGTAAGGACCGCACCGACCAAACAGGAGGAGGCATCGCTATCGTCCATAAGAACTCCATCCGCATCTCAACCAGCTCTGACGCCAACCTCGTCAACGCCGAACACCTCCACTTCCAGATCCACATTGACCCCAAAACCACACTCAGAGGCACCCTCCTCTACCGACCTCCAGGACCCCGCGCACAATTCAGTGACGACATCACTGACTTTATCACCCCACACGCCCTCCCCTCCGAGGACTACATTCTATTGGGAGACCTCAATTTCCACCTGGAAAAGAGCAACGACAGCAGCACTACCACCCTTCTGGACAATTTTGCCAACCTCGGACTCAAACAACTGGTCACTACCCACACCCACATTGCTTGCCACACACTAGACCCTATCTTCACTTCCAGCAAACATGTCTCCTTCAGTCACACCACAGCTCTTCACTGGACGGACCACAGCTGCGTTCACTTCACATACAATAAGTCCACAATCTACAACCATCCTCAACCCACCATGCGAAGAAACTGGAACAAAATCACCATCAACCAAATCTCCTCATCGCTTCTTCAAAACCCTCCGGCCCACTCCTCAAACCCCGACCAAGCAGCCACTAACCTCACCCAATGGATATCCAACAGCGCCGACATCCTAGCCCCACTGAAAAAACGTCAAAGCAAACAAGGCAGCAAAAACGCCTCCTGGTTCAACGATGATCTTAAGAAATCAAAGAAGCTCTGTCGCTCCCTCGAGAAGGCCTGGAAAAAAGACCCAAACTCCAGCACCAGGGACGCCTTCAAAAACGCTATCCGCATACACCACCAACTAATCCGATCTGCCAAGAAAGCCGCATTCAAAGACCGACTAAACAACAACGCCCACAACAGCAAGGAACTATTCAACATCGTCAAAGAATTCACCAACCCATCAGCCAACTCCAACGACATCACCCCTTCCCAAGCCCTTTGCGACTCCCTAGCTGCTTTCTTCCACAACAAAATCGCGGACATCCACAACAGCTTCGACAACCGACCCGGAGACCAACCCACCCAACCTTCTGCAGGACCTTCACCCCCCCTGAACATTCTCAACGACTGGAACCCAATCTCCACTGAGGACACCATCCGCCTGATGAACTCCATCCACTCAGGATCCCCAACTGACCCATGCCCTCATCACATCTTCAACAAAGCAGACTCCACCATAGCACCACACCTCCGAGATGTCATCAACTGCTCCCTCAACTCCGCCACCTTCCCAGAAAGCTGGAAACACGCAGAACTCAGCGCCCTTCTGAAAAAACCCACAGCTGACCCCACCGAACTCGAAAACTACCGCCCCATCTCGCTTCTTCCATTCCCGGCCAAAGTCATAGAGAAAGCTGTCAACAACCAACTCGCCGCCTTCCTCGAAAACAACAAATCCCTTGACTCCTCACAGTCCGGCTTCCGAGTCAAACACAGCACTGAGACCGCACTCATCGCTGCAACTGACGACATTCGAACTCTACTGGACAACGGAGACACAGTCGCCCTCATCCTCCTCGATCTCTCCGCTGCCTTAGACACGGTCTGCCACAGCACCCTTCTACATCGCCTCAGTAACGTCGGAATCCAAGGAAAAGCACTGGAATGGATCACCTCGTTCCTCACCGGAAGAACCCAGAGAGTCCGCCTCCCACCATTCAAGTCAGAGGCCACTGAAGTCATTTGTGGCGTGCCACAAGGATCTTCTCTCAGCCCCACCCTCTTCAACGTTTACATGAGCCCCCTTGCGACCATCGTTCGCCAACACAACCTCAACATCATCTCCTACGCTGACGACACTCAATTGATCCTCTCTCTCACCAAAGACCCTAACACCGCCAAAACCAACTTACACGAAGGAATGAAAGAAGTAGCCGAGTGGATGAAGCACAGCCGTCTGAAACTGAACTCCGACAAAACAGAAGTCCTCATCTTAGGCACCTCCCCCTCCGCCTGGGACGACTCTTGGTGGCCAGAGGCCCTTGGAAAAGCACCCATCCCGACAGACCACGCACGGAACCTGGGCGTCATCCTGGACTCCTCACTCTCGATGACCAGACAAGTCAACGCCGTTTCATCATCTTGTTTCAACATTCTTCGCATGCTCAAAAAAACATTCCGCTGGATCCCCACCGAAACTAGAAAAACGGTCACCCACGCACTGGTCACTAGCCGCCTGGACTACGGAAACACCCTCTACGCCGGTACCACCGCAAAACTCCAGAAAAAACTCCAACGCATCCAGAACGCTTCAGCCAGGCTCATACTAGACATCCCGCGTAAAGAACACATCTCTGATCACCTGAAAAACCTCCACTGGCTCCCCGTAAATAAGAGGATTACTTTCCGCCTCCTAACACACGCACACAAAGCACTTTACGAACTTGGACCTGAATGCCTCAACACACGACTATCCTTCTACACCCCCTCCCGTCAGCTACGATCCTCCAACCAAGCTTTTGCCACTGTACCTCGCATCAACAGAACCACCATGGGAGGCAGATCCTTCTCCTACCTGGCAGCTAAAACCTGGAACTCTCTCCCTACTCACCTTCGCCTCACTCAGAACCACCTAGCATTCAGAAAGCAACTTAAAACTTGGATATTCGACAAGTAATTCCCCACCCCCCCTCAAGCGCCTTGAGACCCTATGGGTATGTAGCGCGCTATATAAATCTCTTGACTTGACTTGACTTTATGAGGACAGGGTGCTAAGCACACAACAAAACTCTTACGAAAATACTGAAAGTCGCACAATTTACACAAATGCCCGAGGGGCACGAAAAACCATATACTACAAAAGTGGAATGCGAAATACTAGCAGGTAAGTAACTAATCTCAGAGGCTTTGGGATCGCTAGGACTGTACTACTGAACCTTTAGATTACTAGCAGGAGGCCTAGGGGGATCGGGTGCAGAGTGTGCACTCTCACGCGGGATGCGGAACAAAGTCTATGGATGCTAGATTTCGTAAAGTTAGTGTTATCGACGAATCCGACTAGATAGAGCTGAAACGAAAAAGGATCTGGACACTTAGATAGTTAAGCTATGCTGGAGCACCGAAATGCACAGGTTACCTAGCCCAGGGACTGCGGCTGCATAGGTCTGAAAAGACGTCGGGAATCCTCGTTGCAGTCTATGGAGCCTGAAAAAGAAGTTGCTGGCAGGCGACCAGTGAAGAGATTCGGAGGGATCCAAGCCTGGATCGGTGAAGAAGGAGACCTGTAAGCAGAGGGGACCAAGTTCTGAATCACTAGCCAGTGATTAGGTGGGCACCAGGATGGCACCGGACGAAGTCACCTCGACCAGGTGAGTGGGCGACGCTGGGCTCTGCAGTCTCTCGGACCAGGAGGCGTTGTCGGCGACCAGGATGGAGGTGCGAGCTGTCCCACAGAGGTATCTGCTGTCGACGTCGCTGGACCCAGGATTGGGGCAACAACTCTTGGCAAATGCAAGCCCACGCGGTGGACTCAAAATTGCGTCTGGAGTGGACCAGGAGGGTCCGGGGTGCTCCTCTGTTGAAGGGGAGCAAGGGCCAGTCTGGAGCAACCAGACCAGCAGTGTTGTCGTCGTGGTTCGTCGTCGGGAGGGTCACTAGCCAACGGGCAAGTGGCCTGGACAACGCGGTGAGCAGCAAAGAGCAGAAGGGCCCCACGCAGATCTCGTGGATGCAGGGGGGCTGGACTTCGGTGCTGGAGCTGCTCAGGGTCGGGGCTTCTCGAACCCCATAGCACTCACGTGAGGATCCCTCAGTAGTCGTGCTGGGCAAGCGTCGTGCAGTTTTGAAGATGGCCGGTCCCTCGAGGTCTCGTCACACCCACGAATCTCAGCTGGGCTGATGATGTAGGTAGAGGTCAGAGGTGCCAGGGAAGCCGGTTCTCGTCGAGCTGGGCAGTCTTGATCCGGAGGAGAGACTTACAGCAAACCGCGATGCTTGGATGGTGCCTGCTGCTGCAGGGTGACTACTCCTTAGTCACAAGGGAGAAATCTTGAGAAGAGTCTTGAGTTCCTTTCGTGGAAAGTAGTTTCAGGATTCAAAGATGATCTAGTTTGGAAGGGGGCCTGCTCCTACCTTTATCCTGAGAAAAGGGGCTGGCACGCGACTAAGTCCTGCCCTAAGGGTGGGACTAGGAGGGGGGTGGTTACACCCCTCTCCTTTGTCCGGTCTCTCCCCAGCTCAGGGGCTGGTGTGCCCCCAGAACTGGTTTGAGCCGGCCTATGCACAGTGAGCACCGGGGTGCCACTTCCAGTCACCTTCCTCTAAAGCCCTGCCTACCTGGGATACACAAAATCCTGTCTGGGATGGTGCTGGCACCGCCCCTGACAGGAAACCCTTTGTCCAGTCCTCCGTTGCTGGAAGGACTCCCAGCAGCAGGAGGGCAGACTTGTGTCTCGGTGGCAGCATCCATTTTGTGGAGCTGAGGCTTGAGTTAGCTTTAACCGGGGTTCACAGTTACATACATGTCGTGTCCCTCTAGAAGGGTGGAATGCTAACCCCGTCGCCAGAATTGGCGAGGGGTCAGTATTCCAATTCGTATGACACCTTACTCGACATGTTTTGATAATGTTATACCAAAGTTAGCATTTGACCGCGAGGTACATAATGCATTTAAGAGTATATGGTATAGCGTTATCATGGAACAGCTATTAGGACTTGGTTCCGCAAGCTGCAAACGGGCTCAGCTCATGCCAGAGCACCATTCCACATTATTCCAAGCACTCTGCCTTCAGGATTGATAAGGCCTGCCATAGGAGTGACTGATAGGAATATATGTGTCCATTTTAGGGTTAGATATAGGAATACTATATCTAAAGCAAAGGGTGATTACACCACCTTGCCCCAGCTGTCAAGCAGCCAGTTGTGTCAGTTTTGGATGGCCAGCCAGGGGTGGCATAATACGTGCTTCAGCCCCTGGTAGGCCCTGGGTACACCTATGCCCTGGATACCTAAGGTATACTATACAGGGACTGATAAGGTGACTCAGTATCCAATCAGATATGTACCTAGGGTACATGGAATCCATTTTAACAGAGAGAGCAGTGGGCCTGGGGTCCTGAATAGCAGGGCCCCAGGTCAACTAAGTCAGAAAACCAGCAAAACACCAGGCAAAAAGTTGGGGGCAACCAGTCAGAGATCTACCTTCCTACACAGGACACGGACTTCCAGACATCTACAAGACTGACACGAGTCCCCAGCAAAGCCGAGACCTGTAGCTATCACGAGAGACTTGGGACCGAACTCCTGGACATCCTGCACATTTGCTAGTGCATCGACTTCCCGAGCATTCCCGAAGTTGTGCATTGGGCAACTTGTAGCCCAAGCCCTGAGCACCTTTTCCCTTGAAGATTGTGGGCCTACACTGCAGAAGTGTTTCGTGGGCCCGCTTTCAGCATTTCCGCTCAAGGCGCCTTCGCGATCCCTAGTCCGTTTGCTAGCGGATCCCCATGAAGGAATGTACTTTGTTTCTAGGGATTCCCTGGTTTCTCCGGATATGCCCAGACTCCCCTCCAAAGGGTGAGTCCCTCAGACCTTGCTGGTCTGCACCGAAGCCAATCTTTTTATCTGGCGTGGGTTGCTGTTGCAAAGGCTTGTTGGGTCCAATCCGCATACCGACGCTGCAGCACTCGACATCAGACGTGGGACAGCTCGAATCCAGCTCCTGGTTGTCGTCGACGCCTCCTGGACCTCGTGGCTGAAGAGTCGAGCTTTACCTCCTTCACTTGAAAGCACCCGACATCTGCTGGCATCTTCCTGTCGCCTTCCTGGTCACTGGCTAGTGACCCAAACTCTGTCCTTCTGCTTTCAGGTTCTTCAGTTCTCCGATCCACCCTTGGATCCATCCCGACACTCTGCTCCTGGACGCCTGCAGCACTTCTTTGCAGCTCTCCATTGGAATCGACGACGAAACCTGACACGAAAAGACACCTATGCACCAGGCTTCCCTGGGTGAGGTAACATGAGTACTTTGGTGCTCCCGTGGGTCTTGACTCTCGAAGTGTGCAGTACTGAAAGGGTTTTTACCGTAGTCCACTCCTAAGTGTCCTTAAACTTTAAAAGCTGTAACTTTAACTTTCTCCATAGAAGTCAATGGTGATTTGCGGCTGTGTTTAGAGACTGCACGCGTCCCCGTGGGTCTCCTGCGTCCCAACCTTCGGTGGTTCCACTTTGCCCCAGCGGTTCTACAGGCTCTAGGCCTTGCTTCTATCTCGCTCGTGGTTCTTATATCACTTTCTTAGTATATGGTTTGTGAGTGCCCCTAAGGCAAAATGTATACTGTGCTAATTTACTGTGTGCTATTTAAGTTCTTGTATTGTACTTTTGCCTCTAGCCTAATAAAGAGACTAGAGGGTTGTATTTAGAATAAATACATATATTTATATATATATATATATATATATATATATATATATATATATATATATATATATATATATATATCTGGTGTGGTGTACTTTCATTTGATCATTCAATAGATTATAGACTGGTAAAACAAGCTGCTTTATATTCCTTCAAGACTGAGCCTGAAGGCTGCTCTACACAGCTACCACTAGGATAGCTTTCTATAAAGGTTGTCTAAACCTATCATCAACAAGGGTCGTTTGGACTGGTGCAAGGTGGCCACTAGAATAGTGGACTTCATATGTCAGGCCAACTTCTCACAGGCAGGATTTCATGAGCCGAAGAAGAGAAAAAACTAGGTACTTACCTGTACACTATGGTTCTCCAGTATTATCTTTCATAGATTCACAAGCGTGTATCTTCCCCGTCGTCATGGTGGGAGTCTCACGGTAACAGAGAGACTATAGCAGTACCATAGAGTAAAACACTGCATAGAAAATCCCATAGGGGACCATTATATTTGGTTGCCAAACCTCCTCATTATTTGGACCAAAACTCAGCCAATCAGCTGCCAGCCCTGACATCACACTCCCCAGTAGAACCATCATACCTCAGATTTCTGACCCCGAGTGAGAGTCAAGGATATATCCAGAGATAAGAGGTCTACTTGAGTAACGGGGAGGTGGGAGGGTCGCATGTGAATCTATGAAAGATAATACTGGAGAACCATAGTGTTCAGGTAAGTAACTCGTTTTTTCTCCAGTATTGAATCTTTCATAGATTCACATGCTTGTATCAGACTAGCTAGCAGTACTTACAGAAGATGCGTTGCTCAGGATAGAACCTCACAGACTGTGAGCTCTGCTCCTCTTTTTTTTAATATGAATTTACAGGATTGTAGAATAGTCTTTAAAATTGTACGCATATCATATCTGTTGAATAAACAGAATATCAATAAAGCAAAAGCATAGCCTTTAAAGAAAAGCAACTATCAACACATAAATATATAATGATAGATATATATATAATGATAGATGTATATATATATATATATATGTATATATGTAATACTTTGGACAATACCTCAATGAAATAGATGGCGAAGAACTGCTTGTCCCACTGCTGCATCATTTCGCCATGCTGTATCTAGACAATAGTGTCTAGTAAAAGTGTGCACATTCTTCCACGTTGCTGCTCGACAGATGTCTGGCAGAGAAACTCCGGCGAATAGGGCTGTAGAAGTTGCCATTTTTCTGGTGGAATGTGCATGTACTCTGGATCAAAGAGGATTACCGGCTTTGTCATGGCACAGAGATATAGTCTAAGAAATCCATCTAGAAATACTGGCTCTTGAAAGTGCCAACCCTTTTCTTGGACCAGAAAATGCAACAAACAGCTGGTTTGTTTTTCTGACGGACTTCTTCCCTTCAATGTAGAACTTTAGACATCTTTTGACATCTAGGGAGTGCTCCGCAGGAGACGAAGGATCCTTAAAAAATGTAGGCAATACCACAGGTTCGTTGAGATGAAATATGGACGGTATTTTAGGGATGAATTTAGAATTTGTCCTCAAGACCACCTTGTCAGGACGAAATTGGAGAAAAGGCTCAGAAATCGAGAAAGCCTGAATTTCGCTTACTGGCCTCGCTCGTTGAGTAAGGCTGTTTTCCATGAGAGAAATTGCAAATCCGTTTTATATATCGGTTCAAAAGGAGACTTCATGAGTTGTGCTAGAACCGTGTTAAGCTGCCATGAGACTGTTGGACGGTGGACTGGAGGAAATGACCTGAAAAGTCCCTTGAGAAATTCTTTTATTACTCTCTGCGACCAGAGAGATGGCCGGTCAGGATGTCTTCTATATCTTGATATAGCTGCCAGATGCACCTTTATAGAAGCATGAGAGAGTTTTGCTTTGGCCAGATGCAAAAGATAAGGTAGGATTTGTTCTGAAGAAATATTAAAAGGATGGAGATTTTGAGAAACGCACCATTGACAAAACCTCCTCCATTTTGCTGTATAGGTTTTATTCGTAGAGATCGCCCGCGATTTGGAAAGAATCTCTCTGCATTCTTGAGAAACATTCAAAGATTGAAACTCATGTTCATGAGGTTCCATGCCGATAAATTGAGTGATTTCAAGTTCGGATGAAAAATTTGGCCTTTGTTCATGGAAATTAGATTCTGAGAGAGTGGGAATTGAAACCTGGGTGCCACTGAAAGCTTGAGGAGATCGGAGAACCATGCCTGTCTCGGCCAAGCTGGAGCTATGAGAATCAAGTGGCATGGCTCTGATTTTATTTTCCGGATCACTTTTGAAATTAGAGGGAATGGGGGAAATGCATATGCGAACATTCCTGTCCAGCACATTTGGAGGGCATTGCCCAACGACGCCTTCTGATGGAATCTGCTTGCGAAATGTTTGCATCTTGAGTTGCGGACTGTCGCGAAAAGGTCTAGCGATGGGGTTCCCCATAGATGGAAGACCTGGAGAAGGTGACCCTGATGTAACTCCCATTCGTGAGAGACACTTGGAGATCTGCTGAGAGCATCTGCTCTCGAGTTGTTCACTCCCGGAATGTGCTGCACTTGTAGAGAGATGTTGTGGAGAAGTAACCACCTCCAAATCTCCTGCGCTTGTTTCGAGAGAAGTTCCGATCTTGTAGCCCCTTGTTTTAGCAGGTAAAACATGGTAGTCGTGCTGTCGGTCCTGACTAGGCCCGTGAAACCTCTGATCCTGGGCAGAAAAGCTTGCAATCCCAAGAATACTGCCTTTAACTCCAGCAGATTGATGTGAAGATGCGATTCCGCTTCTGACCAATGACCTTGAACCTCCAAGTCTTGAAGATGAGCTCCCCAACCTTGCAGAGATGCGTCTGTCATCATTACATAACTGTGATGTTGAAGCTCGAAAAGCAGACCTTTTGTTAAGTGCTTTCTGATTGTCCACCATGACAGGTCTCTTTATTTGAGGAGAGATGGACACTCGATCTTCGAAAGATCCTAGAGATTGGATCCACTGTTTGTCCAGAAGCTCTTGAAGAGGTCTCATATGTAACCTGCAATTGGGAAGCAACGGGATACAAGAAGACATCATTCCCAACAATGACTTGTAGATCCTCACTGAAGTGAACTGCTTTTTTCTCAGAAGGAATGCCAGATTTAGAATCTTTTGAACTCTTTCTTCGGAAGGGTAAGCTTGCGCTTACTTGTGCGAAGCATAGCTCCTAGAAACTGAAGAGACTGAGATGGGCGAAGACATGACTTTTCGATGTTGACTCTCAACCCGAGACGACTGAAGAGATCCATGCAGCGCTGCAGAGAGCGCTGTGTTTCCTGAAATGAAGCGCCTTTCACGAGCCAGTCGTCCAGGTACGGGAAGACCTGAAGACCTTGAAGTCTTAAGTGAGCTGCCACTGGTGCCATACATTTCGTGAAAACCCTTGGGGACGACTTCAGACCGAATGGCAATACTTTGAATTGGTAGTGGTGCCCTGCCACCATAAAGCGAAGAAATTGCCTCTGTTTTATGTGTATTGGAATATGAAAATAAGCATCTAAGAGGTCCAGGGATGCTAGATAGTCTCCTCGACAAAGAAGTAATAATATATCTTGAAGAAATAACATTTGAAATGACATCTTTTTGATGAATTTGTTCAAACTTCTTACACCCATTACCTGTCTCCACTTCCCTGTAAGCTTTTTCTTTATTAGGAAGAAATGTGAATAAAAGCCTCTCCCTTGTTGATGACGTGGCACTTCCTCTATTGCCCCCTTTTGTAAGAGGGATAATATTTCCATCTTGAGGGCGGACAGGTGTCGTTGCTTTCGGAGGATAGGGTGTTGATGTGGAGGCTTCTGTATGAATTCCAGGGTATGGCCCTGATGGATTACGTCCAAGACCCATTGTCCGTTGTAATGGACTTCCATGTGTGGTAGAATTGAGCCAGCTAATCGTCGTTGAAGTTTGGACAGGTGGTGGGAGCACAGTTGCAGTCACTGTCTTCTATGAGACTGTTGAGCCTTGCCTCTTGCCGATGGTTTTCCTCTTGTCTGTTGCTGGTATGAGGAACCTGAGGAACAAAATTGCTGACCACTTGAAAACTGGCAATATCCCTGTTGATTGTAAGGTTGATATCTGCCTGACTGGAATGCCGGTCTCTGGGTATATTGCCCACTTTATCCTCTCCTATGAAAGGAAGAAAACTTTCCCTGTTGCAAAGAACCTAGTGCTCGTGCCGTGTCCGTGTCAGCTTTGATACCTTGAAGGGCCTCCTCGATATGTTTACCAAACAGATTTTCTCCGTCAAACGGCATGTCAGGTCTGAATGAAGTAGCTTTAATCCATCCCTGTCTTCGCAGCGCTATAGCTGCTGCCATCTGATGAAATGCAAGCGACGACATATCCATGGCTATATCGATTGACTCCGAAGCCGCTCTGGAGCCATCCTGAATGATGGTGGATGCCTCTTCTTTTTTATCTTCAGGCAAGTGAGATAATAAAGGAGCTATGTCAGATCACATCTGGCGATTGTATCTACTAAGTAGAGCGAAGGAATTCGCCGCTTTAATTGCTGCTGCAGCCAGCACAGCAAAGCATTTTTCCGCTCCATCCATGCGTCTTCCTTCCTTGTCCGGAGGCGCTGCGGTTGTGGACACCGGATTCTTAGAGTTGCGTGTGCCGCCTGCATCACCACAGATTCCGGCTGTGGATGCCCAATTAAACACGCCGGAGAAGACTCGGGTGCTCTATACTTTTTTTCTATCCTCGGCACCGAGGCTGCAACTGAGGAAGGGTTTTTCATCAATTTCAACCCCTCTTCCCAAATAAAGTCAACAGTTGGTATAGATCGGACAGATTTACGTGAATCCTCTTCCAAGTCGTAAAGAAAACATTCTGCCTCCTTGACTGGCGGTACAAAAGGGGGTGGTGATGGACGGAGCATCTGAATCAATCAAACACTCACACCCAGTCAAAAGATCTGGGTTTAATCCATCTCCGTTCTTTAGCCCACTCTGCCACCCCAGTTCAGACATGGCTATATGCAAATCAGTCTTGACTGGCAGCGGAAGCTCAAAGCGTTTTGATGCCTTTTCTATCATATCATGGAATCCTCCCACCTCCTGAGGAGGAGAGGTAGCTGGCGATGGAGATGGCATTGTAGGGAGAACATATTCATACCATTCAGTCCCAACTGGGCTATCTTGAATAAGTTTACCTCCCTCTGGCTGATCTCCGTCACTTTCAATCAGGTTATCTCTGATTGTAACCACAGGAGGAGAGCGTATTTGCGTGGGAGGTGTAGGCATAGGTGGAGGCCAAGTCTTTTGATCCTGAGCAGGACTTGAAACAGATTTTGAGGGGACAGTATTCGCCTCCGGAAAGCGGTGATAGTAATCATTTATTATATGCAGAAGGTCTGTTACTAGAGAGATTGGGATAGAGACAGTCTCCTCTCTCACTTCTTGCTGAACTTCCTCTTCTACTTCATAGTCGTAAGACTGCTGAAAAGATTCATATCTTTTTTCTGGCATTGGACGATCCTGGAAAGAAAAGTCCTCTTGTACCTCCTGGTACTTCTCCTCATCAGTGTCCTGACTTTTTATCTGTAGCTGTGAAGGGCTATAAGCTACACCAGACTCCTCATCCTCTGACTGCATTTCCAACAGAGTTGAAGGAGGCAACGGTGAAACCTTGGTCCAACTGGTAAAGTCAGAAGATTTTTTCATCATCGACGAGCCCATCGACGGGTGAAATGACTTTAAACAGGGATGTGGAATTCTTATAGCCCGACGCCCAGGACATATTGTTTGGGGTCAAGGGAAACAAGTTTTAATGTGTATTTTGTCCTTGGGACAAGTAGGCCCAACCCCCTGCAGCACAAACCCTTTGGCTGCCAGTTTCCAGTACCACATTAAGGATCAGGGAAGGGTACTGCCTGTAGTTAAGTTAATATTTGTGTGCATGTGTTAATGCTGTTCAAACTTGTATTTATGGTTCATTATTTGAAAGCCTTTATTATTAGGGTGAGCGCACTAAGTAAAGTAACGTTCTGACTGCACTACTGACAGTGGTTCCAGTATGAAAATGTGTTCACACAGTTTCAAAGTTTAGCAACATGAGGCTATGCATGATGCTCACAGAATGCTCTCTGATTAGATGCACATATTTGCAGAAGCTTGAAAACAAGATTAATGTTTCTTTGCTTTCAATATGAAATGCTCCTAAAAAATGAAAGTAGGGAAAAAAACATTTTGTTAAACTATTGTAAAATTTCAGGTACCATTTCTTTGCAGCATCATTTAGTAAAATGTGTTGATGCATGCTAGTATTTCCCAAAAATATTCATAATGGAACATTTGTGTAACCAGTTTCAATAAGATTATGGGAAACAAAAATAAACAAGCCTTGGCAAAGCCAGTAGGTCTGACATTGGTGGTCAGCTTTTTAGTTTGGAAATGCGTGACTTGTTTTGACATGGCTTTTGTAAAACCTTATTGATGTGAGTTCAAGTTCAAGTTCATGCATTTATAAAGCGCACTACTCACCCAGAGGGTCTCAAGGCGCTGGAGGGAGGGGTTTACTTTTTATCGAATAACCATGTTTTCAGTTCTTTTCTGAAGGAGATGTGATTCTGAGTGAGGCGGAGGTGGGTGGGGAGTGAGTTCCAGGTCTTGGCAGCCAGGAAGGAGAAGGATCTGCCACCCATGGTGGTTTTTCGGATGCGCGGGACTGCGGCGAGGGCTTGATTGGATGATCTTAGTTGGCGGGTGGGATAGTAGAAGGACAGTCGGGGGTTGAGGCATTCGGGTCCTAGATTATAAAGGGCCTTGTGTGCGTGGGTAAGAAGGCGGAAAGTAATTCTTTTGTTGACGGGAAGCCAGTGAAGGTTTTTTAAGTGACCGGTGATGTGCTCTTGGCGCGGGATGTCTAATATGAGTCTCGCTGATGCGTTTTGGATGCGCTGGAGCTTTTTCTGCAATTTTGTTGTAATTCCGGCGTAGAGTGTGTTGCCATAGTCCAGTCGACTCGTGACCAGTGCATGGGTGACAGTCTTTCTTGTTTCGAGGGGGATCCAGCGGAAGATCTTTTTGAGAATGCGAAGGACGTTGAAGCAGGAGGACGATACGGCGTTGACTTGTCTGGACATTGAGGGGGAGGAGTCTAGAATGAAGCCAAGGTTACGTGCATGGTCTGTGGGTGTGGGCGCAGATCCCAAAGCGGAAGGCCACCAGGAGTCGTCCCAAGCTGAGGGGGAGGATCCTAGGATGAGCACCTCCGTCTTGTCTGAGTTGAGTTTTAAGCGGCTCTGTTTCATCCATTCGGCTACTTCTTTCATGCCTTCGTGAAGGTTGTTTTTGGCGGTGTTGGGGTCTTTGGTGAGGGAAAGGATTAGCTGGGTGTCGTCGGCGTAGGAGATGATGTTGAGGTTGTGTTGACGTGCGATGGAGGCGAGGGGACTCATGTAGACGTTGAAGAGGGTGGGACTGAGTGAGGAGCCTTGAGGTACGCCGCAGATGACTTCGGTGGGCTCTGAGTAGAATGGGGGGAGTCGGACTCTCTGTGTTCTCCCGTCTAGGAATGAGATGATCCAGTCCAAGGCTTTTCCTTGTATGCCGATGTTGTTGAGGCGTTGTATGAGGGTGTTGTGACAGACAGTGTCGAAGGCGGCGGAGAGGTCGAGTAGAATGAGGGCCACTGTTTCACCGTTGTCCAGGAGTGCTCGGATGTCGTCGGTCGCCGCAATGAGGGCGGTTTCGGTGCTGTGTTTGGCTCGAAAGCCGTTCTGTGAGGGATCCAGGGAGTTGTTGGATTCAAGGAAGGCTGCTAGTTGGCTATTGACGGCTTTCTCGATGACTTTGGCCGGGAAAGGGAGGAGGGAAATGGGTCGGTAGTTTTTCAGATCTGAGGGGTCTGCTGTTGGTTTTTTCAGAAGGGCGCTGAGTTCGGCGTGTTTCCATATTTCTGGAAAGGTGGCGGAGTCGAAGGAGCAGTTGATGACATCGCGGAGTTGGGGAGCGATGATGGAGTCAGCTTTGTTGAAGATGTAGTGGGGGCAGGGGTCAGAAGGTGAGCCAGAGTGGATTGAGTTCATGAGACGAATGGTGTCTTCAATGGTGATTGGGTTCCAGGAGTTGAGGTAGTTAGTTGGAGGGGTGGGATCTGAAGGGGGTGGGGTGAGTTGGTCATTGGGAGTATTCTTGAAGCTGTTGTGGATGTCGGCAATTTTGTTGTAGAAGAAGGAGGATAGCGCATCGCAGAGGTCTTGGGAGTTAGTGATGTCGTTGGATGCTGCGGGAGGGTTGGTGAATTCTTTGACGATATAGAAGAGTTCCTTGCTGTTATGAGAATTGTTGTCGAGACGGTCCTTAAGTGCTGATTTCTTGGCGGATCGGATCAGTTGGTGGTGTTTGCGGGTGGCTGTCTTGAGGGAGGCCATGTTGTCTGAGGTTGGTTCTTTTCTCCAATTCTTCTCCAGGGTGCGGCATGTCTTCTTGGATTTTTTAAGGTCATCATTGAACCAGGGAGCTTTTTTGCTGGATGATTTCGACTGGTGTTTTTTCAGGGGTGCTAGTTCGTCCGCACTGTGGGTAATCCATTGCCTGAGGTTGGTGGCCGCTAGGTCTGGGTCCGTTGCCAGGGTGGGAGTGTTTTGGCTGAGTGATGTGAGGAGTTGTTCGGTGGTAATTTTGTTCCATTTTCTTCGGGGAATGGGTTGTGGACGGTTGTGGGTCAGGGTTGTTTTGTAGCTGAAGTGAACACAGCTATGATCCGTCCAGTGGAGGGCTGTAGTATGATCGAAGGAGATGTGCTTGCTGGAGGTGAAAATAGGGTCGAGCGTGTGTCCGGCTATGTGAGTGGGGGTGTCAACAAGTTGTTTGAGTCCGAGATTGGACAGGTTGTCCAGAAGGGTGGTGGTGTTGTTGTCGAGAATGTTGTCAAGGTGGTAGTTGAGGTCTCCTAGAAGAATGTAGTTCTCGGAGGCGAGGGCGTGCGGGCTGACGAAGTCAGTGATGTCGTCGCTGAATTGAGATCGGGTGCCTGGGGGCCTGTAAATGAGGGTTCCTCTAAGGGTGGTCCTGGGGTCGGTGTGGATCTGAAAGTGGAGGTGTTCGGCGGTTGCAAGATTGACGTCAGAGCTGGTTGTAATTTTGATGGTGTTTCTATGGACGATGGCGATGCCTCCTCCAGTTTTTTTATTGGTGCGGTCTTTTCGAATGATCTTGTAAGTGTCCGGTATGGCTATGGCGATGTCGGGGGCAGAAGATGCATTCATCCAAGTTTCAGTAAGGAAGGCGATGTCAGGTGACGCAGTGTCGATTAGGTCCCAGAGTTCGGTTGCATGTCTGTGGACCGAGCGGGTGTTCAGTAGGATGCATTTCAAGTCGTTGGGTTCGGAGCTGTGTGTGGAGGAAGTGTGTTTGGTGAGGGTCCTGACGCAGTTGAACTTACAGGAGTGGCAGGAGAATGGGCCGTGGGTACGTCCTGGGGTAGCTTCGCAGCAAAGTGGGGTGCGTCCGGCGTTGAGGGCGAGGAGAGTAGCGGCATCATAAGTTACTCTGGGGGGTTGGGAGCGGCATAGAGCAGGGGGACGGGCGCGGTCCAGGCGCGGACGGGCGCAGACGGGCTTACCTTTGGCGCACCTTCGGCGCGACTGGGGCGCGATCGCTGCGCGTGAACGCTGCGCGGAAATGCATCTGTCATATGCGGATAGAGGAGGGGGAGGGGCGAGGGAGGAGCAGCTGGGAGGGGGGTGCGTGCTGGGGAGCCTCGCTACGAGGCACAACAAACAAAATGGCCGTGCAACATAAACAAACAACTAACCAGGCGGCCAGTCCGAGCTCCGATGCAGTTATTAAATCAGCAAATCACTTAGCAAATGCGAGTGCACAAAGAATGCTTCAATTATCAGCAAAATGTAAAATGCGAGCGCACAGTGAATACTTCAATTATTAGCAAAGTGCAGAATGCGAGCGCACGATGAATATTTCTAATATCAGTAAATGCTAAATGCGAGCGCGTAGTGAATACTTCTATTATCAGCAGAATGTAAGCAGTCACACTACGATACCCAGGCAGCCAGAGCGAGCGCTGCGAGGTGTGGTCAGGGAGCGTGGGGGAGCGACCTCTTCTCACGAGGATAGGGAGGTCACAGAGCTACGGACACTCAAGCAGCCTGAAGGCAGTCCGTGGGAGGGAGGAGCAGCTGGGAGGGGGGTGCATGCTGGGGAGCCTCGCTACGAGGCACAACAAACAAAATGGCCGTGCAACATAAACAAACAACTAACCAGGCGGCCAGTCCGAGCTCCGATGCAGTTATTAAATCAGCAAATCACTTAGCAAATGCGAGTGCACAAAGAATGCTTCAATTATCAGCAAAATGTAAAATGCAAGCGCACAGTGAATACTTCAATTATTAGCAAAGTGCAGAATGCGAGCGCACGATGAATATTTCTAATATCAGCAAATGCTAAATGCGAGCGCGTAGTGAATACTTCTATTATCAGCAGAATGTAAGCAGTCACACTACGATACCCAGGCAGCCAGAGCGAGCGCTGTGAGGTGTGGTCAGGGAGCGTGGGGGAGCGACCTCTTCTCACGAGGATAGGGAGAGCTGCCGGGCCCTCACCATTATAACAAACATTGGCAAACGCAAAAATAGTTTTTGGTCTAAAAAAAAGCACACACTGCCACATTAGTTACTGGCACTGAACAAAACTTTGTGTACCGATATGCTCCATGTGAAAGAGCAGAATGCTGTCACTCACAGTGAAGCCAGCCGATTCCGAGAGAGAAAGAATTTGAATAAACACAAAAGGTCATAGTTAACGCCAGACCAAATTAGGGGCCCAATTATTAAAGTCTCAAAAGTGCACCTTTGGTATATGGCTTTCCTGAATTCACAAGAATTTACATTAGTAGGGCAAGAAATTGTACTTCTACAAAATATTTGTGAACTGCATTTCAGCATGAGCAAATATGCATGTGTAGATTTGCTCAGGTGAAAACCTGGTTGTTTGAAAGTTCATTTTCCCTCCAACTACTTTTTTCCCAACTCTGAAAGAAGGTTTACGTCTGCCACACTCAGGAGTACATTTCCAACATTTCTCAGTTTGGGAAAGATTAGAGAAAATTTGTTGAAAACCCTTAAAACATGCAAGTTAGTTTGCACAGACTCAAAAGGGTATTCCAACCCTGGAACTACTGCTTACCACCATCATCAGTCCTAGTATGTAGATCTCCGGGAACGTGGCAACATAAAATTATTACTAGTATTCAAACACTACTATGGTATATGCCCTGGTATTTTCAGAGAGGCTATACAAGAGCACTTATATAATGAGATTGCTGCCATAATTTGTGGCAGCACTAAATGGCACCAAAGGGACAAGTGGATTTTGTTTCAGGACAAGTAGATTTATGAAGCAACCTGCCCCACGGACAAGTAGACATTTTAATAAATTCCACACTCCTGTTCAAGTAATGGAGGATTTTGATTTCGGAGACTTGAACCTCTCGTCGTCGAGATTTTGATCATCGGCGACGATGCCGTTGACGTCACTAGTGTCGTCGTCGACGAATTTTGCGTCGACGGCGTCGAAGCAGATCTTCCCATCGACGAGATAGACGTCGAACCTTTTGTCGAAGTTGTTGTCCTCGTCGTGGACGAAGTTGTCGTCGACGGCGTCGTCGTCATTTTGACAGGAATTACAGATGGAGATCTCCTACCTTGGAAGAGGGAGCAGATGATACCTCCCTTGACACAGCCGATTTTTTCAAAGGTGTTTGAGGCAAAGAAGATGAAGAATCCTCTTTTTCTTTGTTTTTTTTGCTTTTTAGCCACCAATTTCTCCTCTGAGGCAGAAGACTTTTTCTTGGGGGTCTGAGGATCAACTTCTTCGTCAGAATCAGTCTCAGTAGTGGACTTTTTCTTTTGAAGCCACAAGAGTAAACGTGCCTCCCTGTCCCTCAAGGTTTTAGCCGAGAGGGTCCTACAATGCTTGCAGTCTTTAGGAACATGTTTAGGGTGGAGACAGTATAAGCAGTCCTTATGTGGATCCTCAGAGTAAAGTCTAGGTTTTCCACAGGATCTGCAGGGCCTGAAAAGCCTCTTTTTAGAGCTTACAGCCATTGTAGTCAAAGGAAAAACAGTACTTCGATCCAAAAGTAAGAAACACTTTCAGTTGAGCAGGGTGAAAAGTACACAAGAAATTAACTGAGCAGAGCTTAGGGAGACTCCTCTTCCCACGAAGGCGATTGGAAATCTGAGGTATGATGATTCTATTGGGGAGTGCGATGTCAGGGCTGGCAGCTGATTGGCTAAGTTTTGGTCCAAATAATGGAGGTTTGGCAACCAAATGTAATGGTCCCCTATGGGATTTTCTATGCAGTGTTTTACTCTATGGTACGGCTTTATTCATTCTGTTACCGTGAGACTCCCACCATGACGACAGGGAAGATACAAGCATGTAACTCTATGAAAGATTCAATATAGGAGAATGATGCACTCCCGATTCTTGGTACCAGTGACAAAATCTTTTCCACTTCATGCAGTATGTCTTGTTTGTACTCTGAGCACGAGATTGGGAAAAGATTTTGCTACATTCTACAGACAGCTTTACACTGAGAAACTCGGTGCTCAGGAGCCATGCTGGTAATTGCAGGGATTTGGGATCCGGATGTAGTATCTGGCCCTGGGACATCGTCGTTAACGACGGAATAGGATCCAAAGAAATTGGATGCTGTACTGACAAAAGAAGCTCCGTGTACCAGAACCGGCGAGTCCAGGAGGGCGCAATAAGAATCATTTTGCAGGGTTCCGTCTTTAATTTCCTGAGAAGCCTCGGGAGAAGAGGAACGGGGGAAGAGCATAGACAAAGGTGTCTGACAATGCCATCGAAAACCCACTCCCCCAGGATCCCGGAAGGTGATGCCAGCTTGCGAAGCACTGGCATTTCTTGTTGTTCAGTGTCGCAAACAGATCTATGGAAGGTTTGCCCCACAGTCTAAAGACAACGTCCTGTGTCCTCTGGTCTAGCTCCCACTCATGCCAGACTGACTTCAGCCTGCTTAGTGTATCTGCCCTCTCATTGAGATTCCCTGGAAGATGCTCTGCTTTCAGAGAGACCCCATGAAGGATCGCCCTTTCCCAGATACACTGAGCTTCCACAGACAACAGACGTGATTTTGTGCCGCCCTGTTTGTTGACATAATGCATGGTCATTTTATTGTCTGTTCTTATCAGAATCGATCCATTTTTTATTCTCAGGAGAAATGCCTGTGGAGCTAGGTGAATTGCTCTGAGTTCTAGCAGATTGATGTGCAAAAGGTGATGATGAGGTTGCCATCGACCACTTATCTGGAGGACCTGTAAGACCGCTCCCCAACCCTCCAGGGATGCATCTGTAGTGATTATCTGAGGAGTGACCAAGAAGGAGAGACCTTGGGACATGTTCTGCTTGTGAATCCACCATGAGGCGGCTTCCCTCATTGGTGTAGTGACTGATTCTGCCCTTGAAAGATCCTTGCGCCTGATGCCACTAAGTCCAGTTGCTCCTGGAGAGGACGCATTCGTAGCCTGCAATGGTGGTATTAGAGGAATGCAGGACGAAATGGATCCCAGAAGGGACTTGTAGAGGCGACCTGAAAGTGACCTTTTTATGAGTAGGCGGGCCGTAGACATTAGTTTGGTTTGCCTTTCGAGTGACGGAAATGCACTGTTCAGGGATGTGTCTAACATAGATCCTAGAAAATTGACGTTCTTGGACGGATACAAGTTTGACTTCTCCCTGTTGAGGGTAAGACCTAGACTCTCAAACAACTTTGTACAGGCTGCCACTGAATCCCTGGCTGAGGTTTTGGTGGGGCTTTTAGCAACCAGTCGCCAGGTAAGGGACCACCTGGTGCTTTTAGCATCTGAGGAAAGCCGCTATTGGAGCCAGAATTTTCGTAAAGATTCTTGGGGCCGACCGGAGGCCGAAAGGGAGGACCTTGAATTGAAAGTGGCTCTTGGCTACTGTAAAGCGAAGGAACTTCCTCTGCAATGGATAAATGGGGACCTGAAAATATGCGTCCTCTATGCCCAACGTGGCCATGAACTCTCCTGAATTTAGTCTAAGTATGTCCTATAAGGAGATCATTCTGAACGACTGCTTTATGAGATAGGTATTGAGCTCCTTGAGATCTAGGATCAGGCGCCATTTTTCGACAGTCTTTTTAACCAGAAATAACCGAGAGTAGAAACCCTTTCCTCTTTGGGAGAAAGGGACCTGGTTCCATTGCTCCTTTTAGCAACATTTGTTGGACCTCTAGGTGCAGGAGATGAAGATGTTTTGTTAAGTGGGCATGAGGAGGGGTGTTTGGAGGAGGATGAACAAACTCCAACTTGTGGCCAGATTGAACAATGCTGAGCACCCAACGATCTGATGTTATTTGCTGTCAATTTTGGATGTATAGATAAATCCTGAACCCTACAGGTGTTTGATGAGGGGTAGGAACAGTAGTCGCAGCCTGCAAGCCGCTATTGACGTCTCGAAGAATCCTTCCCCTGACGTCCTGCTCTGCCTCTAGGGGCCGATTTCGAATAGGCCGCTGACTGACCTTGTAGCTGGTTATATTGCGGACGGTAAGACTGTGAGGCAGGTGTTTAAGAGGAGTACCTATATTGCTGGTACCCTCTTCTATAGGAAGGAAGCCCTCTACCTCTTGCTCCTAGAAAGGAACCGTGCAATATTGAAGCATCCCCAGCGACTTCGCCGTGTCGGTGTCCTTTTTTGTGTCTTGGAGAGCGTCATCCACATGTTTTGCGAAGAGCGCCTCTCCATCGAATGGAGGGTCTAAGATTTTGTTCTGGACCTCTGGTCTGAAGAAGGTAGCTCGAAGCCAACCCTGGCGACGTAGGACCACTGCTCCCGCCAAGGAACGAAAAGCGGTTGTGGCAAAACCATTGCACAATCAATAACCTAGGAGGAGGCCCTCTCTCCCTCCAGGAGGATCTTTTTAGCTTCTGTTTTACTGTCTCTTGCCCGCATTGTCCAGACATCGGCCTTCCTTGTCCGGAGATGTAGTAAGAGCAGCTGCCGAATTTTTAGACTTCCGCTGTGCTGCCTGAGATATGACTGAATCCAGTTTCGGCCGACTCACTAGGCAAGCCGGGTTATCCTCCGACGCATTATATTTCTTCTCAAATCGAGGAAGCACTGGGACTACCGTAGCTGGGGTCTTCATGGCTTTAGGACCCTCTTCCCAAACATGATTCACAATAGGGATGGTTCTTACAGTTTTTTAATAGGGCTCCTGAAAATCATATAGGAAACAGTCTGTCTGCGCCGAAGGCATAGATAGATCAAGCCTCTTGGCCGCCCTTTCCAGCAGATTGTGGAAACCACCAATATCCCCCGGAGGAGAATCCACAGGGACCGGTGAAGGAGTAGGGATAATACAATCATCCCACTCACCATGCGGGTCTGGAAGATCTGTATCCCCTTGGTCATCATCCCAAGTATCTTGTTGGATAAAAGGAGTAGTCGGTGGAGGACCGTCTATTATTTGCAGCGGCGGTGGTGGTGGTGGTACCCGGGGGTGGAAGGCACTGAGGGTATTGCAATGGGAACCAAGCCCAGTTCTGGAGCCGTAGCTGATGTTGGAAACCTCCGTTTATAGTCTGATAGCATAAACTGCAAGCCCGAACCGAGCCCAGTTCTGGAGCTGTAGCTGCTGTTGGAAACCTCAGTTTATAGTCTGATAGCATAAAATGCAAGTCCGAAATCAATCACGGACGACAGCATATAGACCATCTCCTCTTGATATCCTCTATGGTAGTCCTGGGGAGGATCAGAAGCCTGGCTGCCAAGATAATGTTACAGACTTCGGGAGGAAGGTTGAAAGCTATCAACTATTGCCGCTCAATCTGCAAGCAAAGAGGTGGACGCTGGACAGTTTCGGGTGGAAGACCGCCCCCTGCTGCTGCCACAGAAGATCCTCCCTAGGGGTAGTCAGATCGGAGGATCGATGTCAATGTGCAAGAGGTCAGGATATAGACTCTTCGGGCCCAGTTCGGAGCCACAAGAATGACTTGGGCCGGGGCAAGATTAATCTTCTTCAGCACTCTGGGTAGAAGTGGTATAGGCGGAAAGGCAGATAGAAGACCGCAACACCACTCGCGACGAAAAGCGTCACCTAGGGAGTGCCGCCTTGGAAATTCCGACGCGCAGAACTGCCGACATTGCGTGTTCTCTTAGGTGGCAAATAGATCTAACTAAGGCTCTCTCCGCTGCTGAAAGAGACCTTGCACCACCTCCGAGTGAAGACGCCATTCGTGATCCATCATGCACCGGCGTCTGAGTTCGTCCGCCCTTGCATTCCGTGAACCTGCCAGGTGTTTAACCACAGGGGACATACCCTGATGTTCCAGCCATCTCCAAAGACTAAGAGCCTCTTGATATAGGGTCCACGACCCCACCCGCCCTGTTTGTTGCAGTACCACGTGGTGGTGGTGTTGTCCGTGAACACCTGCACTACTCTTCCTTTGACACAAGGAAGGAATGCCTTTAGTGCAAGACTAATCGCCCCTAGATCCACAAGGTTGATATGGAACCCGGACTCCACCGGAGACCAGAGGCCTCTGATCTCCGCCTCCCCCATGTGGCCGCCCCACCCCAGAAGTTATACATGTATCACCACTGTGAACTTTGGTTGGGAAAAGGAGAGGGATTTGCCGTTGACCCAATCTTGGTTCGTTAGCCACCACTGCAATTGCAATTGGTGTGCAGTTCCCTCCGAGTTCTGGATGTAATCGGAAAGATTTCCCTGATGCTGTGCCCACTGGAATTTCAGTTCCCACTGCAGAGCCTGCATATGCTACCTGGCATAGCCCACCAGCAGGATGCAGGAGGCCATGATGACCAGTAGCCTCAGGGTCATTCTGATCGAAACCCAAGATAGAGGCTGAAAGATCGTAATTAAAGCCCGAATATCCCAGTCTCTCTGCTCGGGAGGATAAGCCCGAAACTGAGCTGTGTCCAGAACGGCTCCGATGAAAAAGAGCTTCTGAGAGGGAATCAGGTGTGACTTCGGCACATTGGTGGTGAACCCCAGCGAATGTAGGAGGTCGGCTGCGGTCTGGAGGTGGGAGACAACAGCCTGGGGCTAGCCCACCTTCAAAGCCCGTCATCGAGATAGGGGAAGACTAGAAACCCTGATCTGCGCAGATGAGCTGCGACCTCCGCCGTCTCTTTTGTGAACACCCGAGGGGCCCTGGTAAGGCCAAATGGGAGCACAGTAAACAAATTGCTCTTGGCCTACCGTGAACCGTAGGCAATGCCTGTGGGCCGGCAGGACGGGGATGTGAAAATAAGCGTCCTGTAAGTCCAACGCTAGCATCCAGTCTCCAGGGGAAGACAGGACTTGAGCCAATCACTCAGAAGGAGGGGGCCCCTGATTTCAATATAGGCAGAGACCAACAGGAGAAGTACCTGAGTGAAATCAAGAACAGAAGGTTCTCTACCTGTACAACTCAATATGTGCAAAAAGTCACTAATCACTAGAACATAACCAGTACATGCCTCAGGCTAATAGTGACACCGCAACAGAAAAATGGGAATTATCAAAAGGCTTATTGTAATTTAATGCTGTAAGACAACTTTTTTTAATGTAAATATCCTTGCAAAAATAATATACGATTAAACACATCCCACAACACATTCACTCAAACCTCAGGCATACCTTCTCATAAACTCACATACTCACACGCCTCACAATGTCAGACAATCAGCCAAATACAATCAATATATACATGATAGAGTCCCCCTATGGATCTAAGGTTACATGCGAGGCCTTATAGAAAGTACAACTATTGAAATAATGAACATTCTTGGAGAACACACAGGGGGATTTTTCCTATCAAAACAATCTGACAATTAAATCCAGCGGCAATGCGCGTTTCAGTGTTAGACCCCGATGTTGGTCCCACCTTCCTCAGGGCGCATAAGTCCGCTAGACAACAACAGTGGGATGTGCCTTAAAGAAAGGCAGGAGTACAATTGGTGAACTGGGAGTATCGGACGAGTTCCGTGTCTTCTCATGCTGCTTGTTAGATGCGGCCGATCAAATGAGTGATTCTGCAAACGGTCCAAAGTGGGAGCAGGTCCTGGAAAATGAGAAGCAGACACGGAATGGCCCACCCCGTGAGGGATAACGCGGCGGGCACTAAAATACATGGGATGTTCCAACATCTGTTCAGCGGCTTATATGACAGAAGAACGGCATGATGGCCGAAGCGTTGTCTGCCTTGTCACCAAACAAGCGACGGCCATCAAAGGGCATGTCCAAAAGTGTAGCTTGGACATAACCAGAAAAGCCAGTGGACCTCAGCCAGGAATAGCGCCTCAGGGCAACCGACATTGAAATCGTCCTGTCCCGCGAGTCGGCGATGTTCAGTCCACATCGTATGGCAAACTTGGCTGCGTCTCTCCCTTCGGGAATGTATGACATTACAACGCATTCATTTACAACGCAGTTTTTACATCGCAACATCCTCTACAACGCATTCCATTACATCGCATGACACCACATGGCATTTGAAAAAACTACCTTAACAACGCATTCCAATACATCGCATACTACCTTTACAACGCATACCATTACAACGCATACCATTACATAGAATTTAAGGTAAGTATTGGATAGTATAGGGGCAACAATTACTAGTCTAACTCCAGGGGGTGCAACAGTACGGTAGGTGTTGGATAGTGTAGGGGTACTAAGCGTTGTAATGGTATGCCTTATAATGGTATGTGTTGTAATGCCTGCGTGGTAGTGGCATGCGATGTAGTGTCATGCCTTGTAACGGTATGCGTTGTAATGACATGCGTTGTAAAGGATGTTGCGATGTAATGACTGCGTTGTAAGTGTAGTGCGATGTAATGACAGCACCTGAACGACCGTGTCCCACACAGAATGGGAGCAACGGCCAAGAGACATGCGGTGTTTACCGACCGCAGTCCTAAGCTAGCAGAGGAAAACATTTTTTTCCCAAGATGGTCTAGCTTCTTGGATTCCCTATCAGGTGGAATGGTAGGGAATGCGCACTTGAACGTTGAGGCTTGGCCCACCAAGCACTCGAGGGTAGGGTGTTAGGAGAGGGAAATGGAGGTAAATGGAGCTCAAAGGAGGAGGAACATGGGAAAGAGCAACACCGGGCGGTGGAGTCGGGCAATCATCCTAGCCACAGGGGTCCCTGTGTTGGGCTTGGACCAAGTGCCTAAAAGGATGTCCATGAGGGCCTCATTGAATGGCAGCAGGGGTTGCGAAGAAGCCGCTGCCGGTTGAAGCACCTCGACCAGGAGGTTAGTCCTGACCGCCACCTTAGGAAGCTCAAGGTGTAAGGCCTCAGCCACCCTACACAACATCACTGCGTATGATGCACCCTCCTCCGTAGCCACGGTAGGGGGAGATAGCATGCAAAGGTCTGGAGAGGTGTCCAGACCACATGCCTCACCAAACGCCTCTCTCCCGTCAGGTTCTTCTAACTGGTCTGCCAGAGGTTCCACAGACCCCTCCCAGTCCTCCTCACCCTCCTCTGGTAGCCACTCAGAGTGATAGGGAACCCCAGGTGAGAACAGGGGTACATAGGTAGCAGTCAGTGCCAGTACCGATGTCGGTCAGAGCTGGTCCGGCTCTGTGTCCACATCAAGTAAGAGACTGGGGTCAACTTCGGTTGGGGATACAACCGATGTCGGAGGGGGCGGAGGTGTCGGCAACAGATTCAGGGCCGGAGGTGGTGTCGGCAATGGATCCGGCGACAGAGGTGTAGTTCGGTCGACCAACGCCAATCTGGACTCAGGCCTAGATCCCTGGGGGCCATGCGGAGCCGAAGCTGCCGGCATTGAAGGCCTAGAACCCCCAGCCGAGTCCGTTGGGCTGGCAGATGAGCCAGCAGAGTTGGGCTGCCCAAAGATGGAGTGGAGGGCTTCACAAAAGCTACGAAGTTGGGCAGGGGTCGCTGCGGCTCCCAGGAAAGGAGGGAAGGCCAGAGTCGACCCAACAGGGTCCATGGGCAGAGCTGGGCGACTACCTTCTGCATCCTGTGTCACGCAGGCTGATGGACGGGGAGAACACTAAAAGCAACAGTGCTTCTTTGCCTTCTTCTTGTGCTTCAACTTACCCGAAGACGAAGACTTTGACAAGGAGTGATGGCTCCGCAACTGGTCCAGCGACCTCCCTCTCAACTGGGACCTCGAGCAGCGCGGTGCCAACAGTCAGGCTTCAAGTAGCTTTTAGGACCTCTCCCGCAAAGTCTTTGGGGCCATGGCCCGGCAGTCGCAGCACAAATTCAGGTCGTGGTCGCACTCCAGACACCAGAGGCATACAAGATGAGGGTCCGTCACCGACATCAGCTTGTGGCAGGAGCCACAAGGCTTGAAGCCGGTCTGCCGAGATGACATCCCTGCGCACCAGGAGTCGGATGACTCAAAAATATGTCGACAAAAAGTCCCCCCAAAAAAAGTCAAAAAGTGACTTGAGGTACTGCTCTCTCCGGATCTGCGCTGGCTGGTGCGGAAAGAGAAAGAACAGACGTCAGCGCGCAGGGGCGGCGTCTAAGTAGATACTGCGATGTCATTCTGGCGATCACGACCCTAACAAAAGTGGAGTCGATCAACGCCACCTACCAACGTGCAGGGGTACTGCTGAGAAAAGATTCTCCAGATCCAGTCTGACGCCTGGGGGTGAGGTGAGGTATCCATAACTAATAGTCTCTTTCAGATAAAAGGCTTAAATGAGAGAGCATTGTCTAGCTTGATCCCCAGACTTTTAAAAAAAAGTAGGTGGCACGGGGGGGGGGGGTTACACCCATTTCAAGCGGCCGCAGATGGATCCAATCCAGAATGGCGGGGTAGCCAAACATCAGGATTTCAGATTCCAATTTTGAGTAAGGCTCACCCCATAAACATAAATAAGCACACAATTTGGGAGTGAAAAGTCTAGTTAGGCGGGTGGCAGTCTAAGAATTTTAGAGAAAAGAATCAGTTGAACACTCCACTAGCATCAGATAAAAAGATGGGTCACTCCATAACATTTAACTGAGCAATCACCAGTATTTACTAGTAGTGGAAAGAGTATGTCCTTCTTTTGACTACAGACAGCAACACTTTGTGTGAGGAGTTCTGCCGCTCTCTACACGATTTCAGAGAGGTGTTGCACTTTCCCATGTCCCTCCTCCTTTGAGCTCCAACTACCCCCAAACAAGAATGTTACATTTAGCAGCTGTAAAACAATGTACACATAACTTGGGGTACAGAAGTACAAAATCAGCTTCAATGTTATTCGCCCAAGAAATTAATATTTAACATTTAAAATCTGAACAGACTGCTGAAACAGAGTGCTTGCTTTGAACCCCCAATTCCAGAGGCAGTTGAAAACAATCCTGGTGGACCCTGAGCCTGAGGATTAAGAGATCCTGAAACCTGGTTGTGGAGACATAGAAACCATATTGGGGAGACAAAAAGAAAGAAAAAATACAGTCTTGAAGCAGTTTTGAAAATGAATCTCAATTTTCTCAAGAGGCCATCTTCAGATTCCAAGAAGCATCTAAACATTGACTGACTGATGGTATTTCTAAAGCGCACTAATGCGAGGCGTCTAAACATTGTGCTACAGTGTCACATTTGGCTGCTTAATATCAGAGGACAGATCACTGCACTAGTGTGCCATGTCATCAGAAACTGTTCGTCGTGGGGTGTGCATCAAGCCACATTATACTCAATTGTAAATGCAGTGATAGGCCGTGGAAGTGCTCCTCTACTTAAGCAATAGCCACCTTTAAGATTGGTCCAGGAAGTAGCAGGGAATACAGACTGTGTTTGTTAGCATCACAAAATCAAATCTACTTCTCAAAGCCTTTAAGTATGAACTGTCAGTAAGTATATAAATAAAAATAATGTTGGATGCATACATACCTTTCTTGTTTTAATGCATATTCTAACATCTTTATTCTTCTTACTAAATCTTTCTTCAAATTTTCTTGGCCTTTCCTTTCACCTTGTAAAAACGCTATCCGAGCCTGAAAAAAAGAAAAATTATGTCTATATTTCTTTTATTTATTTTTTTCAGAACAAAATGTTATTAGGTTTTGGCAGTTGACAGCATACAAGAAATAATCTACCGCTCCCTAAGAATCAGAGAGGCAGTGTGCACATAAAAATATCACATTCAAATACAGTCAGCTAACATTCCCCCATTTTCCCACCCTCCGCTAACCCACCCGGTACCCTCCCTCCACCCCGCACGGTGTCTACATTGTCCATCTAGAGGAACCTAGCAATCGCAAAAGCTGCATGTGAGCCAATTCACCCAAAGTCAGTTAGGACGCGATCCGCGTCGGTGGCCCGAGGCTCCGGGGGGTCCAGCAAAAGGCCTCTGTAGACCGCCCATTTCTTCCAGATCTTAAAATGTTTTGCGGGACAGCCCCTGGCCTCAAATATCGGGCGTTCTAGTCCCATGTTAAAGTCCAAGCCCCGTTTCCACACCTCCAGCAGTGGGGCTCTGGGAGCCTTCCAGGCCCGGGCAATATCTCTCTTGGCCACTATGAGGCCCAAGAGGAGCAGATGTCGCTTGTATAGATTCCCCCCCACTTGTTCCATGACATGGAGGAGGCCCAACTTCGGCGAGCGGGGAAGCTCCCAGCCCAGTACCTCCTCCAGGCACTCCCACACTCCAGTCCAAAATCTCTGCAGTCTCACACACTCCCACACCGTATGAATAAAGGAGCCCACGGCACATCCACATCTCAGGCACTCCGGGGAGGCAATCAGCCCCGCCCTCCACAGTCGTTCCCTCGTGTAGTATGCCCTATGGAGGTAATTAAATTGAATAAAGCGCAAGCGCACCGCAATCGCTGCTCCCCTAGGGGCTTCCAGGGCTTCTCTCCAGTCCTCCTCTTCCAAACTCCCCAAATCTCCTTCCCATACCAACCGCAATTTATCAAGGGAGGGGGAACAATGGGTAACCAGCGTCTGATATATGCTAGATATTTTTTTGTTTCCAGTTCCCCCATGAACAATTTAGCCTCAAGGGGGCTGAACTCCGGTAGAGAAGTTAAGTCCGCTATGGCAGGGGTCAGGGCGTGTCGAAGCTGCAGATATCGAAAGAATTGAGATTGGGGCATGTCATATTCATCCCGCAGAGCCTGAAAGGACTTGAGGACCGAGCCCTTCATGACGTGGCCCAGCGCCGAGACACCGATAGCGTCCCAGCCATCAAAGCCTCGCAGGGAAGCTAAAGCCGGCAGTCTCCCATTGTGCCACAGCGGGGCTTCCCCCGTCAGCCTGTTCCACCATCCCATGCGTCGGAGCGCATCACGCCACACCTGGAAGACTGTCTGAGTGACCCCCGGGAGCCTTTTCCGGAGCGCTGCCGAGTATAAGATCGTATGGAGCGTGTGAGGGTCCATCAGGTATCTCTCCAGGGCATAGGTCGGGTCGCCGCGATCTCCATACCACCATTCATTGAGGACCAGCAGGTGTGACGCTTGATAATAAGACTGGACGTCCGAGGTGGCAAGTCCCCCACAATAGGTCGAGAGGAAGCATGTGTGAAGCGCCACCCTCACTGCCCCCCCAGTCCACAAGAACCGACCCAATGCCGAATTCACCTGTCTAAACCACTGCCGTGAAATGGGGTAAGGATGGTTTCGAAGCTGGTACATGATACGGGGTAGGGCCACCATCTTAAAGATGGCCAACGTCCATAGACATTTAGAGGCATCCTGGACCATATTTGCATATCCGATCGTATTCTATCCCACACGGGTAGCACATTGCGGGACCACGAGACTCCCGGCACATCCGTCAAAAAGACTCCTAGATATTTAAGGCCTCCCGCCGCCTCCTGCAGGGCCGAAGCCCAAGGACCCAAGGTTCTACTGTCTCCCAAGACCCACAATTTCGATTTCCGTACATTTAGCGTGAGGCCGGACACGTCGCCGAAGATGCGCATTATATCCAGGACCCTGGGACCGGATCTGTTCAGGTCCGTAAGAAAGAATAGAACATCATCGGCATAAAGCGCAATTCTGTCAGACGGACCCCCCACCCATTCCACCCCACGCAACTGTGCATCCATCCTCACCCAAGCCGCCAGTGGCTCAATCGCCAGGGCAAACAGGTAGGGCGAAAGGGGGCACCCCTGCCGGGTACCCCGGCCTATCAGAAATGAGCTGGAAACCACTCCCGCTACCCTCACCGCCGCTGTCAAGTCTGTATATAATAAATGAATGTAGGACAGGAAACGCGGGCCCATATTAAGGCGTAGAAGTAGTGCCCGAAGATACGGCCAGCTCAGGGAGTCGAATGCTCTATCTATATCTGCTAGGAGCAGGGCCGCTGGGATGTCTGCCGCCCGCGCCGCCTCCACCACCAACTGTGCCCGGCGAATGTTATGTCTAGTCGCTCTGTGGGGCATAAATCCGGCCTGATCCGGATGGACCAGGTCAGTTATATAGGGGAGAAGGCGATTTGCTAAGGTCTTAGCTAAGATTTTCGCCTCAAAATTAAGCAATGAGATCGGACGATACGACTCAGGGCGATCCGGCGGCCTCCCAGGCTTGCAAAAGACCACCACCTCCGCGTGTTGCGAGTCCGCCGGAAGGCATCCACAGTCCCTAGCCGCCTCTAGCGCCTTTCTGTAGCGCATCCCCAGTTGGAGATTAAACGTTTTCATAAATTCACATGGGAAGCCATTAGGCCCAGGGGCCTTTCCAACATTCAGTTCACCCAGAGCCTCTCCCAGTTCCTCAGCCGACAACGGGAGGTCCAGTCGGGCACGGCCTTCATCCGAGAGCGCCCGAGGGGGCGTATTGCGTCGCGTAATTTCGAGCAAAGGTCTCGGCCAGAGCCTCCGGGGCCGTTATAGGGCTCCCCTCTTCATCTCGGAGTCCCGGCAGGGACTGGGCCTGAAGGGTACCTTGGCACAGCCTGTAAAGCATCGTGCTGGATTAATCCCCCCATTGATAAATTCTACTCTGCGAAGCCAGCCAAAATTGGCGGGCATCATCTAATAATAAGAAATTATATATCTGCTGGTGATAAAGCAACTGCCCCACTGCTTCGCCGCTCCCTTCCGACGTGCATTCGGCCTCTCGGCTACGAACCTGACTCACCACCTCCGCGATGGCCAGCCCGCGGGCCCTACGGTTCGCAGCACACCACGCAATGTCCACGCCTCGGAGCACCGGCTTTAGGGCCTCCCACAAGGTCATGGCGTCAGTATCTGGGCCATCTTTTTCGGTCAAGTAGTGCGCTATAGCCTCCCTCATGTGCGACTGGTAATCATCGCGCTGTAGGTGCCACGTAGAAAGGCGCCAACGAAACGGCTGTCGCTTCGTGTTTAAAAGCAGCGTCAAGGAAACCGGAGAGTGGTCCGACAGACCCCTAGAAAGTATTGAGGTAGAGCCCACCCGTCCTATCCAGGGCTGGGGGACAAAAAGGTAATCGAGGCGGGAAAAGGATTTGTGGACTGCAGAGACAAATGTGTATTCACGACTACATGCATGCTGATAACGCCAGGCGTCTACCCAACCCATCCCCTGCACCATTCTGCTCAGTTTTGTGGTGGCCTCAGGCAACTGATCCCCCCCCCTGGCCTACAGCGGTCCAGTCTCCCATTCATCACGTCATTCCAGTCGCCGCCCACTATCGTCAATACATGCGGGATTTCAGCCCAAACATCAAACAGTCGTTCTATCAGGGCCTCTTGCAGTGGGGGTGGATCATATACACTTCCAAACACCATGGGCTCATCTCCCACCTTTCCCTTGACCAAAGCAAACCTTCCATGCGCATCTAGCCATTGTGACTCATGTGTATATCGCACTCGATGGTGTATCAAAATTGCAACTCCTCTGGATCCCCTCGCAAACCCAGCATGGAACACCTGATCATATCCATATCTACGTAAGCTAAGGGTTTTGGTGCCCATAAGGTGCGTTTCCTGGAGGAGTAAGACATCCGCCTTTTCCTTCTTCCCCATTCGTAAAACCGCCCCCTCTTAATTCTGTCGAGCACCCCTCTCACATTCCAGCTCAAAATGAGCAGTGAAGCTCGCGGGGGTTCCACCCCCTGTCCGTCAGCCGCCATCAGGAGGCCAGAGCTCCAATCCGTCGGGCATCAGAGGCCACACACATACATTTACCATCCTCCAGACTCCCGTATACACCGTGCATAAACTAGGCCTACCCATTCCCACAACTCCTCCCCCACCCCCCCAACCCCAACCTGTCCCCCCACAAACCCCCCCACCTCAAACTATACCAACAACCCCCCTCCAACCCCCCACCCCATACCTCCGCAACATTGAAGTACCTGTCGCAGTGCAGGCGATCCCGGACCTCCAACGGGAGGTCGGAGACCCACTACATCAATGGATCCCTCCCAACTACCCACCGAGTGTCGAACAACCCTCCACCCAACACGTGGGAACGAACTCCGGGAGAAGGCCCGCTCTCTCTCGAGCATCTCCCGACCCATGATCTACCCACAAATAGTCATGTATGCAGTATCAGTTCAATTGGCATGTCCGTTATCAGTGTCCGCCTGTCCTTCACCGACATGGTACCTCCTCGGCCCCTCGAGCCGGAAATATCTGCCAAGGTCAACGTGGCACAGGGACTCAAGACTTCAGGGGGGAAGAGTCCGTCGCTTCAGCTTCCTCCACAGTCTTCTCCTGGGGAGGCGGGCGCTTCTGGGAGCGCGACCTCCAGTTGCTCCTGCTGCGTGATCTGCGGGGCATCTTCTTGGGCTCCGACGTGGATGATGAGTCTGAGCCTCTTCTCGGAGGGGTATGCACCTTAACACGCACTGTTTCGTCCGTCCACTCAAATACTTCCTCCGGAGAGTTAAAAAATTGAGTACGAGATTGAAACACCACCCTCAGACGGGCCGGGTAAAGCAGGGCATACGGGATTTTCAACTCGCGAAGGAGTGCTTTGGCTGCCGTGAAGGATTGTCGTTGCTGCTGGACCAGTCTGGTGTAGTCCGGGAAAATCAGGATTTTGTGGTTATCAAACATGAGAGGGTCTTTGGCGCGAGCTTGTCGTAGTATGGTGTCCCTGTCGTGATAGTTGAGCAGTTTGGCTATCACAGCCCGGGGGCGAGCCCTGGTGGGCGGCTTCGGAATAAGGGCCCGGTGAGCCCGCTCTATGATGAAGCAGCGCGAAAGGGAGTCCGGCGGAAGCCATCCCTCTAGCCACTGAGTCAAGAAGGCCTCCATGTTCCCCTTCTCACAGTCCTCCGGAAAGCCCACAAAGCGCAAGTTATTTCTTCTGGCCCGTCCTTCCGCGTCCTCCACTCGCAGCGCCAGGCCCTTTTGGATCCCCTCCATGGCGGCTACCTTCTTCTTGAGGATTACTACGTCATCTTCCACCTCCGTGATCCTGGTCTCCGTTTCCGTGATACGGGCGACCGCATTGCGCAGATCTTGTCGAAGCAGGGTAACATCAGCTCCGACAGCCATTATCTTCGCATCTAGCATGTCTCTCGATTGCGTAATTGCTGCCATTAGAGCCGCATTATCCGGTCCTGAGCTCTGTTGTCCTCCAGAGGCCCCGGCACCCCCACTCGGCCCCGCAAATTTGTCCATCGGGCCCTGCTTGGAAGAGCCCCCGCTGTTGCCTCCTCTAGTCATTGTGCTCGCGGGACCCACGCCTGTCTGCTGGGGAGGCCGGGGCACAGAGACAGCCCCCACTGGCCTCGCAGAGTCCAAGGAGCAGCACCCCCAGTCGGCCCGACGCGGCTCGTGGCACCACTGTTACCTCGTTAAAGTCACTGCGCCACAGGAGGAGTCCCACACCGCCACACACTCAAGAGTCAAGCCACCGTATCTGAGCCCCGCGGTGGAGCCAGGCACCCACAATGAATCCCACAGGCACACGTGAGGGCTGTCTCCGCTAGCCAGCGTCCCCCACCGCGGTCCGGCCCGACCGCCGAATGATGGGTCTCTCCCCACTGGCACCCAGGGTACAGAGAGCCGGTTCAGGATCACTGAGGGGGGTGTGGGGGGGAGGGGGAGCGCGAGAGACCGGAGGACAGCCGTCCCTCAGCGCTCCAAGGCTCCCAAGCCCCACGGTCCGATTCGGCCGCCGAACGGGGCCAGGCACAGCTGCAGGAGCGTCCCCTCCCCCACCAGGCCACAAACCACGCGGCCACCCCTTAACGCCACAATCGTTGTCCGGGCGCTGGTCACACTGCCTGTGGTCCGCTGATTCCGCTCACTCACCAGCCCCCAGGCGTCTCGCGTTATCGGCTGTTCACCGGCCGCGGCCCCACAGTTCTCACGGGCGGGGCGGCACTCCTCGCCTCTGTCGGTCCCGCGTCACCTCACTTCCGGGCGGGGTGCCCTCAAATCCAGGCCCCGGCTCCGGCGCCCAACGTAGGCCTCACCGCCGTCCCGGCTCCACGCTGCCGAAAGAGGCAGAAAGCAATCCTCCAGGGCTCTCAAACTGCCGTCGGGTTGTCTCCTCCTGCGCCTGCGGACAGCCACTCACTTTAGGGCCGATCTAGGTCGGGACAACGCAGGATAATGGAGACGATAACTAGCGGCGGGACGGAGCTTGCTCAAGCCACGTCCGCCATGCTCGCCGTCTTGGCCACGCCCCCGTCTATATTTCTTTTTAATACAAATAAGGTACTGCCTATTATACAAGGACTTAAACACATTAGATCCGATTCCATCAAGGCCTTAAACCCAACTATTTACAAGCAGAATTAAAAAAAAAAAAAAGCCTTGCCAAGACTGTCCAATGCTCAAATGATTTTTCAGCACTGGGCCATTTTTAAGCTTAACATTTCAATTGCAGTAAGGCCCAAACAATTCAATCACACATTAATACATCAACAAACCAAAGAGCAGGAACAGCTATTGTTTTACCTCTCGCAGCATGCATATAGGCCACACTTCATAAACCTGGTCAGTCTGCATAGGAAGGTAAAGGTCTAGTTATAACATATTGTTGCCAATCACACTTGTAGTGCATGATTTCTTGAGCATCATCACTCAGGCTTAATATTGGGCAACATCAAGCACATTCTTCTTGCAGAAAGAATTATTTCCAGCAAAAATATTCTGCATCCCAGGCATCAGGATAAGAGCAGCAACGTCTTGGATAAAAAAAAATCCAGAATAAAAAGAACCAATTGTTTATAAAGCTTTGGAAATATCATCATCTATGTGACCTAATAGGACAAAATATCAGGCATGCTTTGAAACAAAACAAGCATTGGAAAAGCCAATAGGTATAGCCTTAGCAAACTTCCACTTTTGTCCATTTGTGCAAGCATATACAAATACCATTAAAGTTTTACAGGGCCTTTGGTGGGATCATTGTGGAATCAATGTACTATAAAGAAGTTAACCGCACATTCTGCTTTAAATCTGTGTGTTGCCTACTTTCTCATGCTAATCCCTATGCATTCCTGCAAAACCATACTTGCATTCGACACATGTACTGTCTATATGTTTAACTGTATGTAGGAAAGTAGGATCTGCTTTCATGGTCACCCCCACTTTTTGCTGGGGTCATTCTGTTTTTCTGACTAGTTTGACTGGGATCCTGCGATCAGGACCCCAGTCACTATGATCTGTCCCTAAACTGGATTATTGTAAGTACTTTGGTACCCTCCTAATTGGCTACCGGGGTATACCCTTCTAAATCCCTAGTATATGGTACCCAGGGCATAGGTACACCAGGAGTCCCCCCTAGGGAGCCCGCCTGTATTCCCAGTACCAGCCTTTCCGGGTCTAACAGCAAGCTAGTGCTGCTGCGGACCACAGAGACTATTCTGCCCTCCTACTGCTGAGCCAGGCTTGAGTAGGGGAAGGTAGAGCAATAGGTTTTCTGTCGTAGGGAGGTGTAACCACCTCTCAGACAGGGCTTAGTGTATTGGGCTGGGGGCGCTTGCCAGTGCCACCAGACTGATTTGAAGGGCACATTTGGTGCCCTCCTTGCATATTACAGTATTACAGTTGGAACCAGTTCAGGGAGCCGCTGGCTCCCGCTCTGGCACGAAACTGGGCAAAGGACATGGTAGTATCCTCCCTCAGTCCAGCCCCTCTCCTCTGGGAGGGACCTATGAATCATCCCAACCCTTTCCTTTGGGTACTTAAGGGCTTACTTGTGGGTGGCTCTTCAGTTTTCACGTGAGACAAGATTCAGATCCGAAACCACTTCATCTTCAACTGTCTGGCCACGTGGACTTCGCTTTGGGTACAGGGATTCCTGCTGCTCCTGGTCTTGTCATCCTGCCAGTCTTCTGCATTGTTTGTGCCTGTGCTCCATCCAGGTTTTTCTCCAGACCTGTGGGCATCAAAGACACTCTAAGGAATCTCCGTTGGAGTGAAGGAGTCACTCCCCTGCATCTGAAAGCACCGCAACTAAGCTGAGCAGCCTGTTGTCCCTGACGTCCTACTAACTCCGAAAGGCTCAGCAACACAGCTGGTGATTCAGCAACTCCCTCGAGGCCTGCACTGTCTTCTCGGCACGCTTGAAGTCTGTATTCCTCGCCGGAACGTCTCCAGAGATCTTTGGGCTCCAAGAAGATCGAGCCTCCAGCATCTCCTGCTACCAAGATTTTCGTCCTTACCGTATCCTTTGCACCGTTGGCCTGCATTCTTGGTGAACTACTCAAAGTCTTCTTGCAACTTCTGTCCCTCCTGCCTGTGGGTCCTCTTGAGGGTCTTCTTTGGCTCAAGTGGGCTCCCCTGCTTGCTCGGGCCTGCTGGGACTCTCCTGTGTCTGGTGAGTCCCTTGGATTTTGATAAACCAGACACTGCACCTCCTTCGTATTCCTTATCTGTTGCTGCTGCCAAGGCTTGTTGGTGCTTTCGCCGGATACTGACCACCTGGCTCTCGACTTCCGACGCTGGACAGGTGGCGAACAGCTCCTGGTCTTCCACAGCGTTGCCTGGTTCTCACAGCTGCAGCGACAAGGTCACCGTCAACTCTCCTCCATCTTCGTTTATCGGCGGTCATTGGTCTTCTGTGCCTCCTGGTCACTCCTGAGTGGCATAAACTCTGTCCCTTCTGCTTGCAGGTACTCTTCAAGAATCCACCCTTGGATTCCACCGGACTCTTTAACCTTCACCAGCAGCATCTTAACTGAAGTCCTCCACTGTGGTCTACGGCGGTTCCCGACGTCACTTCACACCTATGCAACTGGCTCCCCTGGTGTAGGTATCCTGGTTCCTGGGGTATCCACGGGTGGTGTGACTCAACAAATCTTCCATCTTCAACAGGGTTTCTTCAGGGTCCTCTGGGAAGGGTCCTTCTTGAAAAATGCAACAGCAACTTTCCCATTGACTTGTGTTGATCATGCAGTCGTGTTCCAACTCTGCACACGGCCTCCGTGAGGTTCCCTGAGTCCCCAGCTCATCTAAGTCTTCTGGGTCCAGTCTCTACTTTGGTCATGGTTTGCATTCCACTTTATTAGTATATGGCTTGGTCTCCCCCGGAGCCCACTGTGTATTTGTGCTACTTACCTGTTAAACTGTTTAAGTATTGTCTGTATTGTGATTATATCTCCAAGAAGGAGATATATCAATGTGAGTGTTTATGATAAATACATATTTTTATAACTACAATGTGTGGTTCTTTTTCCCTTAACCTGCACTATATGATTAGTACTGGTAAAACAAGCTGCTTTACCCTCCTACTGGACTGAGCCTGAAGGCTGCTCTTCACAGCTACCACTTAGAGAGCTTTCTATGGTTGTCTAAGACCACTAAAATCCCCATACGGGTCATCTGGATTAGTGCTGGGTGCTTCACTTAAATACGTGTGCCCCATATGCTAAGCCAGTATTCTACACTGCATTAAAAAAGGACATTAAAAGTTGTGAGCATCTATAAAAATAAAAGTTAAGCCCACCCATTGCAAAAATACATTTAAAATACATGAAATAAAACAAATGAATGGACCACAAACCTTGGCACTAAAATCAACTTTTTAGACAAACATACCGAAGCAAAATGCCGTAACTCACAGTTAAAGATAACCAATGTCTGAAGTGGTTGACTCACCTGTCCCATACTGTATGCTGTGGTAGGCGGAAGCAAAATGTTACTGACAACTGAACAGACCAATGGCTATAAAGGGCTAGACGTATGCCCTTGTGAACATATTCATAGTTGCCAGGGCTTCCAGCCAAAACAGCCTTCCAAAGCAGAAGCCAAGAAAGAAGACTAATTTCCATCATTAATATGCTCAGGAAGTGGTATCACTCCACTTCTATCCCAGGACTTACTTAATGGCAGCTGCAGCGCATTGATGCTGTAGCCAGTCTGCCCTTGCACGCGACTGGACTGCGCCCAGAGCCAGGAACACTGGTCAGAGCATATAAACAGAGAATGAGGAATTACAAGACTGTATTCCTTCGCCCATCACGGAAGCATCTTAAAGCCGCAGCAACCTGAGCCCCAAAGAGATGGGCACCATCAAATGGCATGTCGATCAAAGTTGTCCGTAAAGCCGACCAAAAATCTGAATCTGCCAATCAAGCAGGATACTATATTGCCACCGCAGATGCTATGGATCGACCTACCGTATCTGTAGTGTTCATGCCACACCTATCTGAACGCTTAGCTGCCTGTTGACCATCTCTTATCAAGCCAGCCACCTCAGAACGGAGGTTAGCCGGAAGAGAATGCAACATATTCTGCAAAGAATCCCACAAAGAATGGGGAAAACACCATAGCACACAAGACGTGTTAGAGGATCTCAAGGCAGAGCTAGCAGAAGCAAAGAAGTGTTTGCCACATGCACCTTGACTCCTAGAATCCTTATTCATAGGAGTCTTAAGCGCAAACTCCAATTCAATAGAAGATGTTGCAGCCTGAACCACCAGGCTACGAGTGGAAGAGTTCTATGGCGGCAAACTAGGTCTCCAGGTGTAGGCAAATGCCTGTGAGCGATATCCCGATCCACTGAGGCCCTGACACAGGTTTGGCCCAAGTTCCTAATAAAAAAGCAAATCGGGCCTCACTGTACGGAAGAACAGGCTCTTCCATGTCTGTCTTTGGTAAAGGACCTCAATCAGAGGGCCCGTAGACCTCTACATCGTAGGTAGTGACAATTCCAAAACTGTGGCCACTCTCCTCCGAATATCTGCTCAGCTCAGCAGAGAGACTAGAGAGAAAAAGTAACCCTGAAGCTGGTTAAAAGTCCAATCTACTAGCCTCTCCAAGAGCAGCTATCCAGCTCTCCTCCACCGGAGATGTAAATGTATCAAAAATGGGCTGAAAAAGCTCTGTCTCAACCGACACAAGGTGACTTTCGGAAGGCTCCTCCTGAGAAGGAACGACATCGTATTCGAAGCTGAGAAGGCGACGCCTTAACGTCGATAGGAGGAGAGATGATTTTGACAAACACCCCCAACATCAGCGCCGGAGTAGGCTGGTCAAAAACAGGCACCGTAGGTGGAGACCCAGAGGGACTGTATACAGAACAGTGTATTTGTAAAGCGCACGTTCACCCCTAACAGGGTTCTTGGTGCTGAATAACAGATGTTTATTGTTACCCAACTCACTGTTATTCATACTCATTTTATCGATCTCAAATGGATGAAAGGCTGAGTGAACCCGCCGGGATTTGAACCTGTGACCATAGATAAAACACAGGCCCCTGTAGTGGATGCATTAGTCCACTGAGCCACCAGACCCTGCGCCTAAGTGGAGGTGGCAGGCACTGATCAGCGCCAACCCAACGACTCCGGCAGGCCAACTGCTACCGAGGTCGAACCCTCCGACAGTGCTCCACTCCCTTCCTTTGGGCCTGAAGGCATTCCAGAAGGAGTTTGAGTCCCACAGATGAGGTGTAAAGAGTTATAATACTACCTCATCTGGCCCATCAATGCCCGGCTTCCGGAAAGTCAGGGAGACGTGGTGGGGAGTCGTGTACAGCTTCTTCAATCATCGAGCGGGTGTAGCCAGTTGAGACAAAGTCTCCACATGGTGAAACCTGGGCATGCCGCAACTTCAACCACTTCCTACATTTTGACTTCTCTGGAGAACAACGTCCTTTGGAACGATTCCGGCTTCTAGTTCAACCCTGTGTATGACCCTCCTTCTAGGAAGACGAAGACAGAGTTTGGGAAGTCTCCAAAGATTGCGACATATGTGCCGCCAGCAACTTCATACAATGCTATTTTAGCTCCTTTGGCTTCAGCTTTTGGCAGGACCAGCACTCCTCTGTATCGTGGAGATTGCCCAAACACCAGACACAAATCGTAGCAGGTCTGTAAGACATCTGCAGCCTACAAGACTCACACGGCTTAAGGCCTGAAGCCTTGGAGAACAAGCATTTGCAATGCAATAGGTCTCGCATTAGGAAAGGTTGAGCTATTGGTCTTGTAAATGACAATTTTTTATTTATGTGTTGGTTTTGAAAATAGCTAAATTAATAGCTTTGTCATTTACAATGCCAATAGTTAACTTTCGCAAATGTGACACTTATAACCGTGATGCTGTGGTGGTACTGAGTGGTGCTGTGGTGCTGCTGAGTGATGCTGTGGTGGTGCTGAGTGGTGCGGTGGTGGTGCTGAGTGATGCTGTGGTGGTGCTGTGGTGGTGCTGAGTGATGCTGTGATGGTGCTGAGTGGTTCTGTGGTGGTGCTGAGTGGTGCAGTGGTGGTGCTGAGTGGTGCTGTGGTGATAGAGTGAGGGGCGATAGATAGAGTGAGGGTGATAGATAGATAGATTGATAGAGTGAGGGGTGATAGATAGAGTGAGGGGTGATAGATAGAGTGAGGGGCGATAGATAGAGTGAGGGGGGATAGAGTGAGGGGCGATAGATAGAGTAAGGGGCGATAGATAGAGTGAGGGCGATGGATAGATGGATAGATAGATGGATAGATGGTTAAAGAGATAGATAGATGGATAGATATATGGATGGATAGATAGATGGATAGATATAGTGTGAGGGCAATAGATAGATAGATAGATAGAGTGAGGGCAATAGATAGATAGAGTGAGGGCGATAGATAGATAGAGAGATAGAGTGAGGGCGATAGATAGATAGGGTGAGGGCGATAGAGTGAGGGCGATAGATAGATAGATAGAGTGGGGGCAATAGATAGATAGATAGATCGAGTGAGGGCGATAGATAGAGTGAGGGCAATAGATAGATAGGATAGATAGATAGATAGAGTGAGGGCGATAGATAGATAGAGTGAGGGTGATAGATACAGTGAGTGCGATAGATAAATAGATAGATGGTTGTGTGTGGTTGTGTGGTTGTGGTTGTGTGTGTTGTGTGTGGTTGTGTGGTTGTGTGTGTGTGTGTGTGTGGTTGTGTGTGTGTGGTTGTGTGTGTGTGGTTGTGTGTGGGGTTGTGTGTGTTATGTTTGGGGTTGTGTTTGGGGTTGTGTGTGGTTGTGTGTTGTGTTTGTGTTGTGTGTGGTTGAGTGTGGTTGTATGTGGTAGAGTGTGGTTGTGTGTGTGTGCTTGTGGTTGTGTGGTTGTGTGTGTGTGGGTGTGTGTTTGTGTGTGTGGTTGTGTGTGTGTAGTTGTGTGTTGGTGTAGTTGTTTGTGTGTGTGTGTGTGTGGGGGTTGTGTGTGGGGGGGGTTGTATCTGTATGGGATTGTGTGTGTTTGGGGTTATGTGTGTGGTTGTGGGTTGTGTGTGTGGGGGGGGGGTGGTGAGGGTGTGGTTGGGGTGTGTGTGGGGTGGGGGGGTGTGGGGTGTGGGTGAGGGGTTGTTTGTGTGGGGGGTTGTGTGTGGGGGGGTTGTTTGTGTGGGGGGTTGTGTGTGGGGGGGTTGTGTGTGGGGGGGTTGTGTGTGGGGGGCTGTGTGTGGGGGGTTGTGTGTGTGGGTGGGTGGGGGTGTGTGTGGGGTGTGTGTGTGTGGTTGAACGGAAATGCTGAATCAGGAGAAAAGGGCAACGTGGCAAAAGGGTGGATGACAAGCAGGTCAATGTGAGCAGAAGAGCAAGGGTTTCCTTAGCAATAATGTTTCTTTGAGTTCATCACGCTGTCAGCAGTGACGTGCGTGGCGCCGGATGTATTTTGTTAGTAAAGTGAAAAGAGCAGCAGCAACGGCTTAGCGAGAGAACCAGATATCGCCCCGGGATGCTATTAGGTGGTGCCGGTAGGAGATATATGCAGCGAGCGCCCAAGGGTATATTTATTAGTGAGCAAGTAATTGAGAGCAGACACGAAACAGTGACTTCATGGGTTTCATACAAGCAACGTCTTAGATTAGAACATGAAAATGGGATTAAAAAAATCGGGAAATGTATTTTCTCCATTGATTTATTTAAAAGCGGAGGCAATTTTGGACGGGAGTGAACGCTAAATTGTAAGTACATTTTTAAGCCTATTTCAGAAGATTCCACTGCGACTCACTTGCAACTCGTGCACACACCGTCCTGCCTTGTCTTAAAAAAACAACCTGTTTTTCGACGCGAGGTTAGGTAGTCTTTCAGATCCAAAATATCCTTTTGTTTAAACTTTCTGAAAATTAAACGTGTTGCAAACTCAAGTGCTATATAAGCCAGAAGTGGTCGACAAGAGTGCAGTCGTTTAGAACATACAAGGAAAGTTTGGCTGTGCTGGATAAAATTCACCAAGCCAAGTGCATGCATTCAGATTAGGTATACTGCACGTCTTGAAGTGCCTCACCCCAAACAGGCACTAAACATCAGAGTGTGTAGTGTTGTACTCAAATCTCTCAAATCCTAGTGCCACCGTGTTCGTGCGGCCCGCAGTTTTCTCGAGTCTTCCACCAGCGCAATGGAAAGCGGGAGTTATCTCTGCAGATGCAGGAGAGTGGAAAGGGTCTCCCCCGGGCCTTTATCTGGGTCGCCAGCTGTTCCACACGAACGCCGTGCCCGATAAGTGCCACAGCTGTGACATGAGCAGACACCAGTCGGTGGTTCGAAGGGGTTCTCCCTTTACACTCGCCAGAGCATGACGTCACCGACGTGCAGAATATGGAAATACTGGGCGCCCTCGAAACATACTTAGAAGGCGCGTGTGCTCTGACGAATATTCACACACGCATAAAATGAATACTTCGAGCCAACTGATGGATAATCAGGCGATTCTCTTAAAGGCACTAAATGTAAGAGACCTTTTTAGACGAGGGCTTCAAATAGTTTAAAAGGTTTGACATTCTCGGCGGTATGCCGATATCAACACAGACAACACAGTGAGTACTCGAGTGTGTGCTCTGTGTTGACTGGAAACCGGTATATCGCCGAAAACGTAAAACCTTCTCATTTGACGCCCTCATTAAAAAATCTAGCTGCGTTGTCCCTCAGGGATCAATATTACCCATGTTTCTCTGCAATCAAAGCGCATGTGCTGTTGATCAGTGAGTGTCCATTCACGCGCATGCTATATGGCACAGGGTTTATCCTTCCGTTATAGAGAGCCACAGTTTAAAAAAAACGGAAGTCAGGCACTTTTGCCTGAGACGGGGGCGGGGCCTGCAATCCAGCAGGAAGTCCCGCCCGCCGCCACAGCCGCCGAGGAAGAAGTGGAGCGATGAGACACTGAAGACGCCGAAAAAGCCTGGTAAGTGGTGGGGATGGGGGGTCACGCACGTGTGTATGTGTCTGGAGTGCGTGTGTGTGACTGTGGGGGAGGGGGGTGTGTGTGAGCGAGTGTCTGCCGTGTGCCTGCGTGTGCATGCGCTCGCCTGTGTGTGCGCATGCAGAGGGGTGGGGGCTGCCTATATGTGAAGCGCTCTGATACCTGATTCGGTTCGGGGCTGGGAAATAAAATTTAAAAAAAAAATGCTGAGTTACTCTGCGCATGCGCGGGTGAGACGCGCGCTCCCGCGGTGAAAACCGCGAAGGAAATGCTCGTGTCAGATTGGTGTCCACTCTCCCAATAACGGGCAACATTAGGTCTGAAGCAGACTCTCTCAATGCTCACGCATTGAGAGTACGTCTGCTCGACCTAAAAAGGACACAGTATCGCCAACGACATAAAACTGTTGAAAAAGGGCAACAATGGGCTGAGGTACTGCTTCTCTAGATCTGCGTTGAAGCGCGGGAAAGAAGAAACTGACATCCGCGCACTGGAGGTGACCTGTATCACTCCACTGACGTTATGACTGGAGTCCATGTCATCACGGAGCCGAACTGCATCATCCCCCAGCGCACAGAGGTACCTCTGAAATATTTACACATCCAGTCTGAAGCCTGGGGAGAATACACAGATAAGGAATCTGCGGCTAAATGTCTATCAGATATGCTCTTTATGGTCAGTGCAACGTCTTCCCCCTTTTCACAAAAAGATTAGATATGCATCTTAAACATTATGGAAACTCAAGAATTTCACAAATTGTAACAAAAGCAAGGAGTAGTTTCTGTCCTGTAACTCCAGTTCTGTAGTAGGGGTATCTCTATTATAGTCATAAGCGCCCGCCCTCCTCCCCGGTGAAGAGAGATAGTTACATAAGGAATGCTACAGGTCTGGCGTGTTACGCCTTCAAAAAGAACTGAAAGTAAATGGGACCTGCAGTGCATTCTGGGATACTGTGAAGTTCTGGAAGGTTCTCTTAAAGGCACAGTATCCTGTTCTGAGCCACATAATGGCAGCCTATGGGGCTTGTCTGTCCAGGTTCTCCTCTCTATCATTCCAGAGGGTGTTTGCTGTTAAAGCAAGGGAAATCTGTACAGGCTTTGCTGTTTTGTGGATTTTGTGGTGGAATTTCTAGTTGAAGTACTGGACAGTGTAGCCTTTTATAGGCTGCATTATCTGTCTTTAAATTCTCTCTTAAGTGTCTGTGCAGTTCTGCATTTTTTCGACACTTTAAGAGATTATTTTTGATTGCTCCGGGGTCCACGCACATGGGCGGGACTATTCACTAGATTATGACTATACACAGAGATCCCCTACTACAGAATTTCCTTTACACAATTACACGTCAGTGTCCTGTTAGATACATTGGCATGTCCACCACTTAGAAAATCAACACACGAATCAATGAACAAAGAAGTTCATTTCGTTGTAAGAAAACCCTAGTAAAACTTATGAGACATTACAGTGAAAACAACCACTCAGAATGACCTTGAGTAGACAGTTCTAGAAAAAATGCCCCAAAAATCTAGCTACAAATTGTTCTATGACCAGCGGTGGATTTACCAGTTACATACATCTAACAAAGGGGTAAATGACTACATGGCTTTGAATCAGCTTTAAGGTTGAAAGGTCCTTGCTAAACCATGCTGAGACATTAACAAATGGGACCTTTTTCCCAGCTGGTCTTCATATCTATAAAATGGTAAAAGGTATTTTAAAGTGATCAGGTTCCCTGCTAAAATGTAGTTGAGTTTATCCCTTAGCTGCTTGTTAAGGACAGGTATTTCAGAGCTTGGACTAAAACATCTGCGTACCATTAGTGTAGTGATGAAGATATCACAAGTTACCTCAAAACTGAAATTTATAATTTAAAAGAAACTTGCACCATATATGCTCAACACTAGTTGTCAGGAATGTGCAAAGCATGTGATCTACAGCTATACATGCGACATAAAACAAGCATTGGCATAGCCAATAAGTCTCGCCTTCGGGATCTTTTAAGTTTTTAGTTATGTTTTATATTGTATATTGTTGTATCTGAAAGTTCTAATAAATGTGTTAAAACTAACTAAAAACTGAGAGCGGGGGCGCAGAGAGTAGAGGCAGGGTGCTGTGGCATAGAGCTAAGCAGGCAGAAGGTACTAGAAACACGGGGTGAGAGCGAAGAGGGTAAGGGGGGCAGAGAGTAGAGACAGCGAGCAGGGTGCTGTGGCATAGAGCCGGAGAGGCAGAGGGTGCCAGAAGCATGGGGTGAGAGCGGGGCAAAGAGTAGAGACAGGGAGTAAGCAGGGTGCTGTGGCATAGAGCCGGACAGGGAGTGAGAGGGCACAAAGAGGCGAAAGAGAGTGGAGCGCAATTTTTAGTTGTGTTTTATATTATTGTATGTGAAACTTCTAATAAATGTGTTAAAACTTTCACATACAATAATATAAATCATAACTAAAAAGTGAGAGCGAGACCTGAAAAAGAATTCTTTTTTTTTTTTTAAACGTAGCGAAGGGCGAGCTTGTGGGCGGAGCAGGGACTTTATCAGAGTCAGGCAAAACGTATTGAAAAGTGCCAGAAAATAGAGCCGGGAAGGCGTTGACTAAAGTAAAAATAAAATTACATTTGACTGACATTAGCATAAATGAATTAAAGATATATTTGGATGCAGGAAAACAAGCAGGAAGTCCAGAGAGAAGAGCAACATTGCAGATGGATGAAAATAAGAGCTGTATCTATTTTTGAAGCATGGAAAGCGAGAAAAGGCCAGATTGTGCAGACAGTAGGACGCTGAAAACAAAAGCTAAGGAAGAAAGAAAACAGAATCTGCAATCACTTTAAGATTTTGGACAGAAGACAGGAAGGAATGCGGTGTAAACGAGAATGGATGAAGGACGGGGGTTACAAAACCAGAGAGTGGGGAGAAAAAAAAGATTTTAGTTTTAGAGAAATGGAGAGAGCAAGTTCACATCCCAGCCTCGAAAGAGCTAAGGCTATCATGACAGAGAGGATGTTCGGAGAGAATTAAATTAAATGTAGACTTCACAGTCATCTTCGCAGAAATGACAGGATGGCCCGGGAGTGGTGCGTGCATGTGTGCGTGCGTAGTCTGCTGTTTTCCGAAGCACACACTCGTGCTTGTGGCGCGCCCATGCACGCTCCTGCAAAGGTGTATGCCGCCACAAGCACGAGTATGTGCTTGGAAAAACAGCTGAACGATAGCTAAAGGTCTCCTATGCAGCGTAGGCGAGTCCTAAAAAACACTTTCGGGGTCAGGAGTTTTGGAGTACAGCTGTAAAGAAGTTCAAAGGGGGCGCACATTAAGAAGGTCAAGACCAAACTAAGGTCCCAATATGGCTCCTCACAACAAAGAAAAGAAAAGAAAGTACAAAACAAAACAGATGCTGGAACGCCATACAAACTGCAAAATGTGCACCAAATACACAAGTGTAACAATCATAAAAACTTAATTAAACGTAATAAAAATAGACTTCAACCTGATGTCACAGGTATTTATAAGGACTTCTTGTCTTCTCAATAGTCACATGAGCACTCTCTAGAATACACATTTCGATGTGCTCAGTGAACGTTATCTAGTACCACGACCCTAAGTGGTAGGACTGCTCTCCCTCTTTCCATGGTTGCTAAAATGAATCCCACCAAGTTGGTTGATTACGGCACATATAGGCAAAGTGTCTTTCTTGCTGTTCAATGTATATTGTAAAAAGTACATTATAACAGTATTTATATAGTGCTTGACACCTTAAGAGGGAACTAAATCGATAGTGTAAAGAGAAAGCACTTTCCTGTCTCGATTATATTAACTAAATTCATTTAAATGTCGGCAAGTGCAGTTACAGTGCCCGAACTGGGGTTTAAACCAGACTATCTGCCCCACAACACAACGTTTAACCCACTAGGATAAGTAACAGCCTTCATCATGATTTTATGGACTTTTTGAATTACTTTCAATGGGAATGTTACATTTGCGACTGTAAGGCAATAAGACGACTGGAGGAGATTCAGTCACGCTTTAGCATGGACAGTTCAAAATTATATAATGGCAATATTTTAAAACTAGCTGCAAGTATGGTAAGAGGACAGAATCGAATAGAAATGGCATAGACAATTGTCAGAGTAGATTGCCTTGAACGAGCAATTATTTCAGCCCATATTTTTGTACCTATCGACCTTGCAAGCCGCATGGTCGATGGGACAAACTGCATTGAGGCTGAAAGGGACTTCGCGCAGACTTTTAACTCTAGATTATTCAATAAAGAAAATGCGTTACTTCAGTAAAGCAGGGTTTAATGTCTTCATTTTTGTTATCATAAACAGGCAACCAAACTCTGGTCAGAGAATGACTAAATTGCAAGGCCTTGGCGTGTTTTTTGATGCACAGCGATACATCCTTTGTTTGTCTTTCCAACAGCACCAACAGTGTTAATTAGTACACAGAGATAGGGTGGTATCACATTTTATATGGATGACATCATGCTGTTTTCATTAAGAACTCTGTGAAGGACTTCCCACACGACTCCCTGAACCCCCATTAAGGACAGAAGTCTAGCAATTTGAAAATATGCAGGTTCAATCATGATCTAGAAGCAATCTGAGTCGTGTAGATTGTAATCACATCGCCAAACAATTAGGTGGAATTCTCTGTAGAAATACATTGTTGTATCAAATGAATCTCTATATGGAACTAGTTCACTGGGTATGTTAAATGAACTTTTGTGTTTTATTAACAGTAGTAGCTGCTTGCGTCTAGCGCAATGGCTACCGCTTGGGATGGGCTCTCAGAGGTTTGTTCTAAAACGTGGCATAGAACACGCGTGTTGTCGCTGGCCATTCTGCCTCGCATGAAGCCTACCTGGGTGTTGCTTATCAGTTTGGGCAATATCTTGTTTAGTCTTTCAGCTAAGATTTTTGCGCAGATTTTGCATTGATAAGTGAAATTGGCCTGTAATTTTTCGGTAGTTGGGGGGTCCTTACCTTCTTTAGGTATAACTGTTATTGTCGCTTCTGTCATGGATGTGGTATCTTCCCCGCTGTAGCTGTTTGGTTGAATACTCTTTTCATGATCCGGGCCAGTTGGGGAAGGAAGGTTTTGTAGAAGTCTGCCGTGTATCCGTCTGGGCCGGGGACCTTGTTCTTTTTCAGTGACTTGACTGCCATTTCTACTTCAGTGTCACTGATCTCTAGTCCTAGATTAGTGCTGTCTGTGTGGTCTAATTTCGGTAAGCCCAGTCTTTCTAGATATTTTTTGCATCTTTCCTTGTCTAGCTTCTTACCGTTCCTGTATAGGTCTGAGTAATATTGTCTAAATGTTCTAAGTATGTCCCTGTGTTTGTTTTGTGTTATGTTATGTTATCCGCGTCGGTGGTCGACGAGATTGACATCTGGTTGCGCTTGTGTTTGAGGTATGATGCTAGGAGTTTCCCTGCTCTGTTGGATTCGCATAGGTTTAAAGCTTTGCATTTGTTGAACCACAACCCTGCACTCTCACTGATGATTTTGTTGTACTCATACTTTCTGTTTGTAAGGTTATGTAGGATTTTGTTGTCGGGTTTAACGTTTATGAGCTCGGTCTCGAGGATTTTTATTTCTCCCTCTAGTACTGTTAGTCTTAGGTTCAATCTCTTATTGAGTCTAGCGGAGATTTCTATTAATTTCCCTCTGAGTGTGGCTTTTAGTGCGTCCCACAGTGTGTTCGTACTGACTTCATTAGTGTCATTATTGGCTAAGTATTCAGCTAGGGATTCCTCAACTTCTTTTTTGTGGCTAGGGTCTGTGACAGTGTTACTTCTGAATCACCATCTTCTGGGGGTGGCCTCGTTAGGGGAACCCGCCAATTTTAGGCTGATTGAAGAGGCCACAATTGAACCAAGACTAGTCTCAGACCATTCTGCAATCATGTGTGTGTGGCTCCCTGACAATAGAATGTAATCTATTCTTGTGTGCAATGTGTGTGGGTTTGAGTAAAAGGTGTAGTCTCTTGTAGTCGGGAGTAGCAATCTCCATGCGTCTTCAGAGGTTACATTTTGTGCATATGCTGTGGAGTGCTGCATGGGAATTGTTGCGGTGAAACTGGCCATGAGATGGTCTATCTAGCAGTGGTCTAGTGGCATGTTGATGTCGCCTGCTACAATTAGTAGCCCATCTTGTGGTAGTTTTGATATAGCTTCTGCTACGTCTTCCCAGTATGGAAGGTCGTCTGGGTTTGGACCGTATAGGTTCACTACGTAGAATTGATCCTCCCCTCTTGAGATATTCATTGGACCGTATAGGTTCACAACGTAGAATTGATCCTCCCCTCTTGAGATATTCGTGATCAGCATTCTACCCCCTTTGTCGTGTGTGTGCGAGATTAACAGCAACTTGGACTTTTTGGAGATGAGGGTCATGACACCTCCCCTCTTATTGGTGGAGGGCGAGCATGCTGAGTGTGCTATCCAGTTAGCTCTAACTAATTTGTAGCATTCCTCATCTAGTTTGGTTTCCTGCAATACTACGATGTCGCTTTTTGATTTTCCTGCGTTTGATGGGGTGATTCATGCCTTTAACATTTAGCGAGGTAATTTTGAGGTCTTCGGTGAGCAAGACCAGGTTATTGTTAGCCATTATCTAGGTTTTGGGTCGCTTGCTTCCTGTGTCCGATACTCAAAGAACTACTGCAATGTGTGGTTTCAAGCTTCAAGATATACAAGGTTTAGAATAAGTAAAGCATGGAAAAAGTAGAGATGAGTTTAGAAAAGGATCCTACCATTGTCTCTCCCCCACCCCCCGCGTCCCGTGCCTCCCCCCTCCCCACGTCTCCCTCCCCCTCCCCTCCCTCTACCCTCAATTCCCAACAATTAGAATTAAAAAAAAAAATCCTCCCTTACATTCCCCCCAACTCAGGAAAAACTCTGGTCACCGCATTTGTTATGTCCTCCTTGGACTATTGCAACGGACTCCTCATGAATGCCCAGCAACAAGTCATCCGTAAACTACAGTCGGTGCAGAACGCGGCTGCAAGAATGCTTTCAGGTACTCCCAAGTTTAAACCCATAGCCCATATCATCAAAAGCTACCATTGGTTAGCCGCTAAAAACCGTATCAAATTCAAGGCTCTTTGTATTGCCTACAAAGCCTCACGCAAGCAAGTACCCCGTTTCCTCCTTAACTCCTTAGCTTTTCATGTTCCCAACCGATCTCTACGATCAACCAACACCCTGCTGATGTCAGTGCCACGCACTAAAACGGCCTCCTGGGGCGATCGTCGCTTTACGGTTTCCACAGCCAAACTCTGGAACTCCCTCGACTTGGACATCAGGTCCAGCCCCACCTTGTTACCTTTCAGGAGAAAAATCAAAACCTTGCTGTTCAATCAATATTCTTCCCCCCTTTTTTTCTGCCACGTTCACAGCGCCGAGACGCCCTAGGGCATTTGTTGCGCTCTACAAATTTCATAAATAAATAAATAAATAAATAAATAAATAAATAGAATGCGGAAGGTGCGATGACAGGATCAATATTGCGCCTTCCGGTGCTTCGACTACATAGTATAAGAATTTTCGATTCCAAATTTGCTGCCTAATCTAGGCTTTGTTGGAAGACATGTTGTGTCTCGTAGGTGATTGATCGAAATTCCCTGAGAGGAAGCCATTGCGCTAGACGCAGAGAAAGCCTTTGATAAATTATCTTGGGCCTTCCTAGAGCAAAGTATGCACACATATAACCTAGGTGAGGAGTTTCATCAAGATGACAATGTCCCTATACCAGAATCCAACTGCGAATATCACGATAAACGGCTCGCTCTCAGAACCGATCACACTCCAACAAGGAACAAGGCAAGGGTGCCCGCTCTCACCGGCGCTCTTCCTCCTAGCCCTAGAGCCACTAATCCAAGATATAAAACTCAATGAAAACATAAAGGGGGTGGCTATCAACCAAACAACAGTAAAAGTAGCGGCTTATGTCGATGACATATTGATAATGACACAACAACCAAAGACCTCAATAAAAGCACTCATGTCCACAATCAGAGAATATGCCGAGCTATCAGGGTACAAACTGAATAATAAGTCAGAGTAAAAAACACTAAATATTCACTGCTCGAAACATCAAATATCTCGGTATTTATTTTGGCTCTGACCTGGTCTCCTCTTTAAGACACAACGAGAAACTCCTACTAGACAAAATCAAGAAACAGCTGGAAGCCTGGTCACCTAAATTTATGACATGGTGGGGAAGAATCGAATCAATATAAATGATCACTCCCCTAACAAACTACCTTACAAGCATGCTACCAATCTCCTTAACAGACTAGTTCCATCAGAAAGTAGATAAAATGTGCACCAAATTCCTCTGGAGGGACAAAAAAGCAAGGATAACTCTGAGGAAACTTAGAAGACCTAAAAATCAAGGGGGAGTGAACCTAGCTGACTTTAAAGTCTTCCAACTGGCTCTTCTAGCCAAACAGGGCACACAATGGATTGAGCAGACACCAGGATACTCACCGGTGTGGCTACAGGTAGAAAAGACGATACTGAACAACCTGGAACCACTAGCCCTACTCGCGGCCAATGCACACCCACTCGCAAACAACAATACTGAAAAACACTAAGATAGCCCTTCTAAAACTAGACAAAAATATGGAGGTCAGTATCAAAGGGTCCAAATTGGAATCTCTATGGGCCAATAGCACCATAAAATACAAGGGGAAAAGCCTCAACTCCAAAACATGGATAGAAAAGGGCAGCTCGTACTGCTCGCAACTAGAAAATGGCGCCTCACCCCTGACATTCGCAGAACTAAAAACTTCCCACCATCTGGAAGACATTGATCTCTACAGGTTTCTAAAGATTAAGACAGCCATAACAAAGGCCAGAATAACAAGCGCTCTACCATCAATCTTCCTATATGTAACTGGTATAAGCAACCTGGGACACCAAGCTTCACTCTTATATAAACCCTCACCCCACAAAAATCCAAAATCAACAACAAAACGAAAGAATACTGGGACAGCCGCACACAGCCCCCCTTAAGCGATCGGAAGTGGAGCACACTATGGACCTCGGGCACCCGCAATAAGATCACCCCAGTCTTGGCCCAGACTAAACTTTGGCTGTTACACAAAACATTCTGGACCCCAGGCCGACTATACAAACTGGGCCTCAGAGACAACCCTACATGTTGGAACTGTAACACAGGCAAGGGAGATCTAGAACACCTCATCTGCTATGCCCAGTACTCAAGATATTTTGGGGGGAGGTATTCAACTACATTGACAAAGCACTCAACTGTAAAATAACAAGAGACTTTGCCTCGCTCACCACCGCATTCATCCGAACAGACCTCCCCTCAGAGGGAGAAAGAGAACTAATGGACCTACTGATAACTGCTGCAGTCAAATGAATACTTACGAACTGGAAAGATACCTCTAAAACGTCATACAGAGGGTGGCTCAGCTGGATCACCTATCTAAGAGGGGCAGACACCCTGGCACTAAGTTACTCGCCCTGGAAGGCCTCCTCTAGGAACATGTGGCAAACCTTGGACAAGGTTCTGCCCCCAGACTACTCATCATAAATATATAATGACTCAATGTGATGGGAACCATCGTACTACATGCACCCTTCGGAATGTTTGTTAGTTAAGCTGCTTCAGTACTATCCCTCTTCTACACTTATTCTCACTTTCCTATCCTCCTATGCTATCCTTATCCTACCACCACAGTATAATGAACTAAGGGGTTGCCTTCTGATATGTATACCATAACCACTTACCCTATAACAGGCTGGCAATCCATATAACGATTATCTTGTATATTGTTTGTAATTTTATAAATACCAATAAAAATATTACAAAAATGAAAAGAAAAAGAAAAAAGTAGTAGCTGCTTGCCGCTCTGATTTATAAACGTCATTAAGAGGATTCATCATGCTGCAACAGGTTACTACTTAGCTGCGAGAGTGGGGTGGGACCCATCAGTCCAAATATGAAATGGAATTCTTTAATTACCAAAACGGATTATGCCAGATTTTGGAATGATGCGGGTGAGGGATTTAAAATTAAAAGGGTAGCAGCAAATGTATCTGTGTGGAGAGCTGACATTTGATGAACTTATTAAATGATGCAAGAGAAACATAGAAAATGTGTCTTGGGCATGGAAAAAACTGACCAAAAAAAGGTAGGCAATCTTTTGAACCCTTAATGGAACTTTACTGGTGGACTCTCCTGCCAGTATCATCCCGCAAAGCTAAAGGGTTTGGCTTTGTGCTAGGGTGAGTGTTTGGTAATAGTTGGGCAACAGTATTTGTTTTGGTCAGCTGTCCTTGAATGAAAATGTCATAAAGCAACTTCTTGGGCTACGGGGGCGGAACTAGCCACGCTACGAGAGGTCACGTCTTAGAAGAGCTCCTCGTAGATGCCCGGAATAATCATAATAATCCTGCATACCTAGAAACCAATTTACAATGACTCAGAGAGAATTGACAGCGCCGATCATCCGACACCTGGGTCTGTTCGGATTGCAATGATCCTGACTTTGAAATAGCTCGAGGCTAGATCGGGAATTCAGCGGCCTGGTAGAGGGAAACCAAAAGCAGGAGCAGCGGCCTGTGGTGCGAAGCGGGGCCGGGACGTAAAGCACATAAGGCGGACCCTGGAAAGGTCTAGTGTCCGCTACGACCGGAACTCCGCGATTTGGTGGAGGTGCGTGAGAACCGGGATTACACACTGAGCAGTGACGATGGGGAGAGCGTTGCACCCACCGGGGTAAGGCTGAATACGCTGGCCTGGCAGGATCCTGAGGGACCGGAGAGCGAGTGGGGCACTGGCTGGAGTGTGGGAGCGAGACGATTGTTGCGGTGGCGCGGGACTCGTGCGGCCCCTCAGGAGAACAAACACGATACTGGGTCTCGGCGCTGGGGGGGAATGGTGGGGGGGCGGGGCTGGCTTGAGGATGGCGGTGCCGTCTGTGGGGGTCGGGCTGGGCACCCTCCCATGAGGTCCTGCTGCAACGTTGGCGGACGGCCTGCCCCCAGATATAGGACACACGCCGTGGGCCCCGAGAAGCACTGCCAGCCGGAAGGTGCCTGATTGATGCTGGGTGAGGTGCTGCCTGATTCGAGCGGTCGATGATGCGAAGCCTGGGCAAGTCTGGATGTGGGGGGTCCCCCCAGTGGCTGCAATATATACCCCCCTGATGCTACACTGGGAATGCAAAAGGGACCAGGAGTCAACTACTGAGCATTGGAAAGGGGGGCTGCCGGATACCCTGAGACTACACTGGAAGCAATAAGTGGGGCGCAAGGCGTCTGAGACAGGCGCAGACCCCCGACAGTGTGAAATGAAGCAGAGTCCGACACTTATCTTTTCTGCCGCCAAGTGCAGCCGTACAACGGCGCCGGCGATTACACAACACAGGAAGCACCCTCCTACTGAGACATCTAAGCGAGGTGAGTGCGCCAAGACTTGATTACACAGCGCCGCTCTGCAGCCTTTACACTCCAAGCCAGATTCAGAGATGGGCAAGCCGGACAGGAACCAACCGAAAATTACCTTTGAGCAGAATAAGAAGCTCCCGGACCAGAGCACTGAGGACCAATCATTATCGCAGGCGGCGACGGGGTCAACGGGAGGAGTCACCAATGGCGACGTGCAGGCAATGTTCACCACGATACAGGCATTGACCAATATTGATGGTAAAATTGACTCCCTCACGTACCGAGTTGACAGAATGTCGGAACGCAAGGACGGACATACAGAGAGGCTAGATATGGCCGAACGCCGCATATCCGTTGCAGAAGACGCACATGTCCAGATGGACACGAAACAGGTGCAGATGGACAAACAGTTGACTGACCTGGCTGCTAAGGCGGAGGATTTGGAAGCGCGGTACAGCAGAAACAATGTCCGCCTGATGGGTATTTCAGAAACAACGAACACGGGACCTATAGAGAAGTATGTCGAACAGCTGCTCATCTCAATACTTGGACGGGAGACGTTCTCCGAGGTTTTTATAGTGGATAGAGCACATAGATCTCTGGCGACTAAACCACCAACCGGCTCGAGACCGAGGCCAATCATAGCGCGAATACTAAACTCCAGGGATGCGGCTCTCAGAAAAGCACCTGAATTGGGGAGGTTGACTCACGAAGGCATGGACATATCCATATACCCGGACTTTACAATGAAGGTCCAGGAGGCCAGGAAGAAATTTAGCAAGGCAAAACAAAAACTGAGAGATTTGAATATACAATATGCTATGCTATACCCGGCATGGCTCAAAATCACGGATGAAGGCAAGTCAAAGATCTTCAACAAGCCCGAGGACTTAATGACATTTCTCCAACAAAAAGGCAGCCGGGGGCAGAGATGGAAATCCCCAAGGGGAGACCAGGATGAACAAGCCGCAGCATCGGACGCCGAATAGTGGATGATAATGAGACACGTGGCTGCCTTTACTGGATTACAAACAGTACATGGGACTGCATAGTTAGGCGTAGCAGACTGGGATCTCAGCTGCTGAACATTCTGACCCAGAATCTGCTGGAAAGTGTGGAGATCGCTTGGACTGCAGAGCTCTCGCCCACATTCGAACAATCTCTCCTCGGCCGATCCTTAAGAAGCAGTGTCGGAGGCAGGACGTTGGTTGCGGAGCACGACTACTGATAATCTACTACAGATAAGTTGTAATATGTGTGCAATGTGGTCGCTCCATTGGAGAGCTGGTGGATAAATAATGACTAAGTTTTATAAAATCGCTATTACTAGATTTTGTTGCAATTCTTACAATCCATCACCTGGTACCGCTAAATATGTCATGTTATGATAGGTTTCTAGACACTATGTTTGACTGGGGATCCGCCCATGTGGAGAAGATCCACAGGAAATGGGCCGGCAGTTATTGCCCCTCTGTGTGTACCACACAAGTTTATGTTCTCTGTTCTTGAAGGGATTGTTCTTGACCTTAACAGGGGAGGGGGGGGTGGCGGGGCATTCGGGAAGTATAACTTTGGGTTTGGCTCCGCCAGAGGAGATGGGGCGGAGTGGGTGGGGGCGGGGGGCGATTGGGGACAGCAGAAAATGTCTGGTCAACAAGAGGGAACGCAGGTACAGTTGTCACTTTACAGTTGAAGCTTGCAGGGCAGTGGCTATCTTCAGTGAGGGAAGATGAGCATGGCTAACACTAGTGGGACAACCCGACAAATAAAGTTTGTAACGTGGAATGTTAGAGGGCTTCAAAACCCACAGAAAATACACAGGGTATTTGCATACTTAGATAGACATGGGATAGACGCGGCATGCATACAGGAAACGCACCTTACCCCCACTACAGAAACACGAGAGGGCACACGCTAGGCGATATACCACATGGCCTCTTCATATTCTACGTATGCTAGGGGTGTTTTACTACTCGTCCGGCGAACTGTCCCGTTTCAGCTCATACGAGCGTTACGGGGTAATCAAGGCAGATATGTCATAGTGCAGGGAGATTTTGGTGGCACAGTATTGACAGTAGTAACATCATATGGTCCTAATATAGATGACCCCAGTTTTGATGTGGACATATGGACTAAACTCAGAGAATTCCACAGTGCACCTAGAATATGTGTAGGGAATTTCAATACTTGTCTGGACCCAGCCCTTGACTGATCAACGGGTAACGAGCGTTATAGCAAGCAAGCGGCCAAGGCCCTAAAAGACGGCATGGAGTTATGGGGCATGACGGACATTTGGAGAATGAGAAACATGGGTAGGAGGGAGGTCACGTGCACATCAACGACGCACAATACATGGTCACTGATAGACTACTGGCTATTCACGGCAGAAGCATGTACTTCGACAGAGATGGTCAAACATCTACCCAAAACCATGTCAGATCATTCCCCGGTATTCCTTACACTAGAGATACCCACACATATCCCCAAACATTTCACGTGGCGGTTACAGGGAAGCGCTCTGTCGGATCAGGTGTTCAACACAGAGCTGCAACAGGCAATAAGTGACTTTTTTGATTTGAATGCTGGGTCAGTGTCCAGTGCTGGGACACTATAGGAGGCATTCAAAGTCACGATCCGTGGTCATTGCATTAGCAAGCACGCAGGGATCCTGAGGGAAATTCAGCAGCAACTGAACATCAAAGAAAGGGATATTGACACATTGACATTGATTATATAACATACGCAGAGGATGAGATAAAATATAAATCGAGAAAATACACAACACGGAACTATGGCGAGGGAGGTAAACCGGACGCGCTCTGTCTAGCAAGATCAGACCCTCACTTACAACCTCATACATAACACAAATCAGGGATGAAGACGGCCACACACTGTATGATACACCGTCCATTTTAAACCGCTTTATGTGTTACTACTCGCAACTGTATGACACGCAATTGTGCACCACAGCGGAAGACATTAACCTTTATTTGCAGGATGTAGCACTGGCTTGGTTATCGGACACCCACAGGTAATTTTTGGGTCACCATATTACTACGGACAAACTTAGGGATGCAATAAACTCTCTACCAAACAACAGAGCCCCAGGTTTAGACGGGCTCCCTGGGGAGTTCTACAAAACATACAGAGACCTGTTAATACCACACTTAGCGGAAATGTATGAAGAGGCGTATGAAGAGGGTAGACTCCCTGATTCACTTAGGGAGGCACTGTTAGTAACAGTCCCCAAACCTGACAAGGATCCAACCAACTGTGACTCTTATCGCCCCTTATCCTTAAGTAATATAGATGTAAAAATCTTAGCAAAGGTCATAGCTACTAGGATGCAGTTACTACAAGTAAAACTGATACTGCCTGACCAAGCAGGATTTGTCCCAACTAGATCCACCACCCAAAACATAAGAACCATCTTTGCCCTTTACCACCATCTGGATCCCAAGCTGCCGGCAGCGGCGGCATTGCTAGACGCTACGAAAGCTTTCGAATTGGTGGAATGGAAATACATGTTCGTAGTGCTGCGCAGGATGGGCTTTCCAGAGCAATTTGTGGGATGGATAGAGGTCTTGTATAATAATCCGACTGCTAGAATCTGCCTAAATGGTCAAACATCTAACCCCATACATATAGGAAGAGGGACAAGACACGGCTGTCTACTTTCACTGCTACTGTTCACACTGATCTTAGAGCCCCTGGCCTGTAGGATCTGCCAACACCCCTCAATCTGCTCTACAGCTGGGCCTGCGCCCTATCAGTATCTCCCTATACGATGACGACATGGTACTATTCATGCGTAATCCAAATACTCACCTAAATTACCTAATCGGGGAGTATATCCGCTTCGAGCAGTAGTCAGGGCTGCGAATAAACTGGGACAAATCAGTAATAATCCTTCTAACCCCTCTAATGCCGGGTACGACTCAACCGACACTGAATTACCCCCTAAAGTGGCAAACCGACCCAGTCAAGTACCTGGGAGTATGGATACATAGGGACCCGGATCTAGTTCTAGGGGAAAACTATGGAAAGGCACTGACTAAACTCGATGAGCAGATAACCAGGTGGACACAGCTACCTCTATCGTTAGCAGACAGGATTGCGCTACCCAAATTTGTATACTTATTTTTTAATATCCCCATTTGGTTGACGCAGGCGTTTTTTTACCAAACTACTCAGCGCATTACAGAGACTCACATGGGCGGGTAAAAAGGCCAGAGTAAGCTGGAAAGTATTAACGAAACCATAACTTCAGGGCAGTTTCAGAGCACCAGACATGCAACTGTATTACTATTGTACACAGGCGCAGCACGCGCACAATTGGACAACACACCACACGTACATTCCACATGTGGCGGTAGAAACGGACAGCGTACACCCGACTCCACTACCAGCTTTTGTATCTAACCCCACATCCTACACGAACACAGACAAGATCCAGTCTGTGCGTTGCACCTCAAGGGCATGGCATACACTAGCGAGCAGGGCGGACAAACTACCTATTTATGCCCCGGCACTCCCTATTGCCAACCACCCGAGACTATCAGTAACGCAAGAAAAGAAAATGACACGATTGCTAGAGGACATGAAGTTCTACACCATGAAGGATATTTTTATGCATGGCAGATTCATACAACGAGATGACCCATCATTGAGCATACATAATACTCAAATGAAGGTGTTCGCACGTATGCGGCTGCAGATGGCGATCAGGGATATGTATGCAACATACCCAGAAGAACCACCAACACTACTCGCACTACAAGCCTTGTTGAAGGCGCCAACACGCCAGAAATTAATAACCCGCCTATACACTGCATCACAATCACAGCAAATAGAGATTAGTAATAAATCACTCCTTAGGTGGAAAACACTGCTAGGAGGGACTATCGATGTACAGGATTGGGACTATAGCTGTATGCAACTACTGTTACTGACATCAAATTGTAACTTGCATATCATACACTTCAAATTTCGGCACCAATTTTATTACTCCCCGACTCAATTGCACAGCTATGGTCTCAGAACACATGACAAATGCCACAGATGCGACGCTATACACGCCGATTTCCTGCACCTAGCGTAGGCATGCCCGCAAGTACACAAATACTGCCAAGATGTAATTGACGCACTAACCGAAATGCTAGCTGAACTAGTGGCAAATACTCCTTTGGTGTGCTTGCTGGGAGTATATAAGTTAAAGCCCACAAAGAGACGGAAGTTCCTTGCGGTGTCAATGCTGTTAGCAAAACGGAGGGTGGCTATCAGATGGGGTAGTAAGCGCCCCCCCAGGTTTAAGGATTGGCTTGTTGACATGTCCTAATGTAGGGAAACTATGGAGGTTTATGCAGAAGAACTACCGCAGACATCAAGGCCCAAGGATTTCTGGGAACCGCTAAAGCAATATCTCCTGAATATGCAGAGTGATGATTAGGATGTGTTAAACGATGAAAAAGTAGCCGAGGGAGGTTGGTGGTGATTTATGCTTTACTGGAGGGAGGATAGTATGAATAGATCACAGACTTCATCAGCCCGCACGCCCTCCCCTCCACCGACTACATCCTCCTCGGGGACCTCAACTTCCACCTGGAGAACAACAAGGACCGCAACACCACCGCCCTGCTGGAAAACCTCGCCAACCTCGGACTCAAGTAACTGGTCAACACCCCCACCCACTACGCCGGCCACACGCTTGATCCCGTCTTCTCTTCCAGCAAGTACATCACCTTCAGCCACGCCACCGGACTCCACTGGACCGACCACAGCTGCGTCCACTTCAGCTTCAAAAGATCCACGACCCACCACCACCCGCAACCGGTACCTCACAGGAATTGGAGCAAGATCACCGCAGACCAGCTCACCACCTCCCTCAGCCAGAGCCCACCCGCCAACACAACGGACCCCAACGAAGCAGCCCGCAACTTCACACAGTGGCTGACCGCCTGCGACCTCGCGCCACTAAAGAACCCTCCCAGCAGACCCAGAAGCAAGAAGGCATCCTGGTTCACCGACGACCTCAAGGACTCCAAGAAGACCTGCCGCACCCTCGAGAAAGCCTGGCTCCTCGACCGGACCACCGACAACATGACCGCCCTCAAACACGCTACCCGCAAGCACCACCAGCTCATCCGCACCACCAAGAAGAAATCCCTGAAGGAACGACTGGACAACAACGCCCACGACAGCAAAGAGCTCTTCACTATCGTCAAGGAGTTCTCCAACCCCAGCACCGGCACCAACGACATCACTCTGTCACAAGACCTCTGCGACTCCCTCGCCTCGTTCTTCCACCGCAAGATCGCCGACATCCACAACAGCTTCGGCGCCCCACCCACGCACCCAACCGTCGAACCAACGCCCCCCACTGCCACCCTTCGCACCTGGACCACGGTGACCACCGAAGACACAGCCCGCACGATGAACACCATCCACTCCGGATCACCGACCGACCCCTGCCCACACCACGTCTTCAACAAGGCCGACTCCACCATCGCACCCCAACTCCGGAACATCATCAACGCCTCCTTCAACACCGCCACCTTCCCGGAGAGCTGGAAGCACGCCGAGATCAGCGCCCTCCTGAAGAAACATACAGCGGACCCCACCGATCTCAAAAACTTCCGCCCCATCTCGCTCCTCCCTTTTCCTGCTAAAGTCATCGAGAAGATCGTCAACAGACAGCTGACCGCCTTCCTCGAGACGAACGGATCCCTCGACCCCTCGCAGTCCGGCTTCAGAGCCAACCACAGCACCGAGACCGCCCTCATCGCAGCCACCGACGACATCCGGACCCTGCTCGACAAGGGGGAAACAGTGGCCCTCATCCTCCTGGACCTCTCCGCTGCGTTCGACACGGTCTGCCACCGCACCCTAGTCCAGCGCCTCAGCAACATCGGTATCCAAGAGAAGGCACTGGAGTGGATCATCTCGTTCCTCGCCGGAAGAACACAAAGAGTCCGCCTCCCCCCGTTTCGCTCCGAGGCCACCGAAGTCATCTGCGGCGTCCCGCAAGGATCTTCACTCAGCCCCACCCTCTTCAACATCTACATGAAACCTCTCGCAGCCATCGCACGCCAGCACAACCTCAACATCATCTCTTACGCCGACGACACCCAGCTGATCCACTCCCTCACCAGAGACCCCGACACCGCCAGAACCTGCCTACACGAAGGGATGAAAGACGTCGCCGAGTGGATGAAGGACAGCCGCCTGAAACTGAACTCGGACAAGACGGAAGTCCTCATCCTGGGATCTTCGCCCTCCGCCTGGGACGACTCCTGGTGGCCCCCAGCCCTGGGCACCGCACCCAAGCCAACCGACCACGCACGCAACCTGGGCTTCATCCTGGACCCCTCCCTCTCGATGACCAGACAAGTCAACGCCGTCTCCTCATCGTGCTTCAACACCCTGCGTATGCTTCGCAAGATCTTCCGCTGGATCCCGACCGAGACCAGGAAGACTGTCACCCAGGCACTCGTCACCAGCCGACTGGACTACGGAAACGCCCTCTACGCCGGAACCACAGCCAAGCTACAAAAAAGACTCCAGCGCATCCAGAACGCCTCCGCCCGACTCATCCTGGATATCCCCCGACGCAGCCACATCTCCAGCCACCTGAGGAACCTGCACTGGCTCCCCGTCGACAAGAGGATCACGTTCCGGCTCCTCACCCACGCACACAAGTCTCTCCACGACCTGGGCCCCAAGTACCTCAACGACCGCCTGACCTTCTACACGCCCACCCGCCAGCTACGGTCCACCAGCCTCGCCCTCGCAGCCGTACCACGCATCCGAAGAGCCACCGCCGGAGGAAGATCCTTCTCTTACCTGGCTGCCAAGACTTGGAACTCCCTCCCCATCCACCTTCGGCTGACCCAGGACCATCTCGCCTTCAGGAAACAACTCAAGACCTGGCTGTTCGAGCAGTAGCATACCCCTCCCCCCAAGCGCCTTGAGACCCTCCCGGGTGAGTAGTGCGCTATACAAATGGCATGATTGATTGATTGATTGATTGAATAAGTGACTATCACTTATCTACATGGCTGCAAAAACGCCAAGGAGTAATGTTATGGGAAATGTATGCAATAAGATAGGCCCCAATGTACACTAGTGAATGTCAATGCATCAAGGACTGACCTTATGTATCTGCTGATGACTGACTGCTGTAGCTTGTACGGACTTATGTCCAAGTACTGTACACTGTGAACTAAATGATTACAATGTAAAGGTGAATAACTTGATCCGGACGAAATAAATAAAGTTTTTTTTTTTTTTAAACTTCTTGGGCTACAACAATGTGTAAGCAGGACATAGTGCATTAGCAGTTAAATTGTACCTTCAAGAAAGATATTATGAAAAGCTGTCAAAGGTTAAAATATGTGTTTTATTATGTTTGCCTTAAAGCCATACATTGCATTGTAGACAGTTTTGAAAAAGGGCCAGTGTCTTTATGCATCTTTAAGAAAGTATATGTGCACATCCTACACGCGGAGGTGATTAGATAACAGCACAGCTCATGACAGGTTAGGGCATCCAAATAGTACACACTTTCTAAACAAAAAAGCAATAAAACACAACTGAAAGTATCATTATGTCAACCAAGTAAACAAAAGATAAAAAGCACGCACTGTTAATTACGAGCTACCTGTAATGTAATATGCAATCAAATAGAAGGACCACTTTATGCACCATCACCAAATCCTAAAGGGAACACTAATTGAGACAACACAGCCTTCCAGACATGCCATAGTCTTTATGGTAATCCCATCTAAGCATTGGCAAAGAAAAAAACATACAGGCCAATAGCTAAAGAGGGCTCCCCCAAAGCCAGCTCACTTTCCGCCCTACTACTGACTGTACTTTTTTCCAGAACTGGTGACATGAGGGGTTCCCCAAACTAAAGCAATGTATTGCCTGGCCTAACTGTAGTATCAAGTGTGATGCACATCTCTTTCAAAGTGGCTTCTTTTGTCAAAGCAGCACTGAAAGGCGAAAGGTTAAACATCCCCTTATCTATACTCCAAATATATACCATGTATAACAATACTAAACGGCATGGCCGTGAAACTGATTTACACTACATGTATATATGAGCACAACACCACACTTTAAGACCTCCACTGATTATCCACCACAGCCAGAAGCATTTTTAAAATGTGTCATCTTCTGCATAGTGAGCAATACACACAACAGACCTTGCTACCCAGCAGATCTACTCAATATTTCTGGTAGTAAGAAGAACCGCCTTCTCAAACACCTACAGCACAGAAACAATGCTTCTCCAGCCATGGAAGCTTGTAACTCTTCTTCTGCCTCTCAATCTACAAATAGCAGCCCAATGCTAACCCTTTCGGATACTCACTAGACTAAATTTGATTTTAAAATCTCTGGGCTCTAATTGCAAGCATGGATTGTGATTAAGTGGATGTTTCAACATTATATAACCTTCGCCCCCATGTCAATGTAATCCAACTGGTTAACCTTTGGTTTATTGTAAAGTACCCTCATACTGACCAGCCAAAGTGCACTATATGAATGGAGAGAAAAAAAGAGTAGCTATGGTTCCCTCAATGTATATATTATGTTAGTTTAATTAAGTCCGTCTCAGATGCCAGGTAAAGGAGGTCAGCTGGCAAGATACACATTTGGCAAAAACCCTGATCACACCATGCACTAAGCACTTGCACATGTAAAATGGAAATACTCAGGCTAGGGTTGAAGACGTCAGCAAGATTATTACAAGTGGTGTTCACGGTCAACACTAGGTCATGTCTGCAGGTTTTTTGTTGCCAATAGAAGAAAACCTGCTGGAATCACTAAGGCATGTCCAGAAAAGTGAAGCATATGGGCCCTGGGCAAGTCATGCAATTGTGCGTTGTGAATAGGGAAGACATCTGGATGAGACATGTTATGGATGTGGTTCGCCCATATTGGGTTCACATTTCATTCAACCACATGCCATTCTACTTCACCATGCAACAGACACCACCCAACAGCACCAAACATCTAATTACACTACACTTTCTAGTACCACAGAGTGCAAAGGCATACCCACTGTTATCATGTATAACCGCTACACTCAAAATAAAGCCTCACCAAGTCTCCTTGGACAATCTCTGCATACACCACCATAAGCCACCACACATGAACACACTGAACCATGTGACAATATATGACGCAATACAACACAGTACAACACATCTCATCATTCGCCAACATGCCCGACACTTAACGGTGCCAGAGACTCAAAATACCATGACCATATTAGCTTTAGGCAAGCAGCACTAAACCACTGGTCAGAGACCTAAGTGAAACCCTGACACAGGGAGAATGTGTAGGTGAGGTGGTAGAGGAGAGAAGGACCATTTGAAAGGAGGTCTCCACTTATCATTAAGTTATGAGACCGTGAACCCTAGGATACAATGCACCGCTACACCAAAGCAACACATGCATGAACAAAATGCCCTTTGGAAAGTACCTATCAAACAGCACATCACCGCACCCCACTAAGACTTATCATGCCACTAATAAAGCCCAGAACCACCAACTGCAGGCAACCAGTCATCCCATCACACCTTAATACACTTCAAATCATTGTATTGGTATTTCTTAGATGGAATACAGACAGGACAATAACAAATGCATCATAGGAGTAGATAACCGTTTCATCAAAGCGGCATATCTAGCCAATACAATTGCTTCAGCAATAAGTCTAGAGAAAGAAGTTAGATTGATATGTAGTGTATGGTAATATGCCCCTGCAATATACCTCTATTAAGCCTCCCCAAACAAATTTGGCACCTCACAGGTCAGGTAGTAGGAGTCTATAAAAATGTGCTTGCTCTGTATAATGCCACAATGGAAAAGCTTCCAAATAGGAACTCTAATTATGGCAATGGACAGGCTGTGGGCAAGACACTGCATCATCATATACTCGGTGGCTCCCTGGGCACGGAGGGGTGAGGGGGGGAGGCTAAAGGTGTGGAAAAATCTTTATTGGAATGGGAACTCACAGTCTAGCTGCACATGAAGCTTACCCGGAGGGAGGAAAAAATTACAGAAGATCTAGCAACCTGGGGAAAGATAGTCACTAAAATCAAGGGCATTGTCTGTGACAGCAGTTATGGTTGCATGTTATAATGATTGCCGTCTCTGTATATGTTTAAAAGGTCAAAAGAAAAAAAGTTGTGTGGGAAATTTGGAAACACTAGGCACAATAATGAGGGGGAACAGGTAAGCCCTAATCCTAGTGACAGTGTTGCAGGAGTAACAGACCCAAAGTATCAAACAATAGTAGCAAGAAATATAAATCAGGCTAGTAGAGGCAAATATTCAGGACCACGCAGCACATGTATTCTAGCTTATAGACAGCCAAATCTTTTACAGTAGCAGTTCTCAGTAGGGACAAACCATCGTTATGCTTTTAAATACAAAACCACCAAGGGGGAAATCGGTTTTACAATACTTTTAAAAACACTACAACACAATCATGGGACAAAGGGCTTGATTTCACGAAAAAGCAGGGCCATTGTAGACAGTTCTGTCCCATGTGACACGACTAATCGTCATAGCGGCCTCAATCCCCTAGACTCTATGCCAGAAACTAAACACCTCATCACATCTCAGACTCAAACAGTGCACTTTCCTAAATAACATGCACCCATATAGAACATTTTAAATAGCATTATCCCTGCATAAGAGCATACTGGAGAACCCAAGCCTGTTAAAGAACAAATTACTTGCCTTGGGTAATGCCTTATCTAGTGGATACACTATCTACATGCAGATTCCTCAGCTTCTGAATATCCCAATGAGCCAGAATTCCACAGAAACTTGTCCTACACAGCTCTCCTACGTTGACAAGGGTGTCAATGCTCGCAGCTCCACACGCAGCTCTGCATGACTTCATCGAGCCATAAGAAACCGTCATTGGTGTGCTGTCAGTTTACACCGAAAGGGTGAAACCAACATCACAAATGCAATTAGAGATTCCAAACTTTAAATCATATTATATATATATATATATATATATATATATATATATATATATATATATATATATATATATATATATATATACTGTACATCATTGACAAGAATTAATAATTCCAGGATGAATCTTCACTCAAGATGCCTTTTTTTTTAAAATTCAGCGGTGCCATTTGTGCAGCCACTGAGCAAACTATCTTGTACTACCCGAGGAAGGCGGAAGCTGAAACACTGTGGGGGAAATATACTTTTGTTATTTGGCGAGTCCATCTGTTTGATTCACTTCTTTCTTGGATAGTTTATTTCTTTGTGACTCATTGTATCCTTTGGGATCCAGATGTTTGCCCTGGCTGGCTGCTTTCTCGTGATCCTTCATCCTCTAGTGATATCAGTGAGGAATCCGCAGGTAGATACTGTATCCACCCGAAAAAGTGTCGCCGAAGGTGCGTAACGTGTTCTTCTCATGGATACATCGACTTGTGAATTACTCTTTAAATATTTTCCCCAAGAAGTCCTGCACCCACAAGTGGGTGCCTGTATGCCTATACCAAAAACTCTTGCACAACAGAACGAGCAAAGTGACTGTCACTCCTCACTTCGTAATCGACACAATATTGCTTCGCAAAAGGGTGGAGGGAGGCCAAGACTGTCCCCTTACAAATGTCAACTACAGGGACACCTCTAGCTAAAGCAGACAAATAAGATTTAGCTCTTGTGGAATGTGCTCCGATACCTTCTGGAGGTTCCCTGCATACCACTGCGTGGAAGATCTGAATACAAAGGACGATCCATCTGGAGAAAGTCCTTTAGTGAACTGATTTTGCTTTCATTTTGCTCATGTATCCTACAAACAGCTGATCATCCAGCCTGAGATCACATGTCCTGTTCACATAAAAGCCAACAGCCTTTTTGGGGTCGAATCACTCACTTCTCCTGAGGCACAGCCGGGAGCTACGACTTCTTGTTATTTTAAAAATTGTATGATTCTGTGTTTTTTAAAATTGTACACTTGCCTGCTCTCGGCATAGCGAATTCTCTTGGCCCTTAGACACCCCTGCACAGCGGATCTAGCGCTGCAGCGGGCGAGGTGGTTTTGATTACTATTGCCGCCATTTTCGCGTTCTGCTGGACACGCCCACCTGCGTTGGCCACGCCCCTTTCTCCAAGCCTACTTAAAGCGCTGAGCACTAGCGCCGCCCTGAATCACTCACTTCTCCTGAGGCACAGCCGGGAGGAGCTACGACTTCTTGTTATTTTAAAAATTGTATGATTCTGTGTTTTTCAAAATTGTACACTTGCCTGCTCTCGGCATAGCGAATTCTCTTGGCCCTTAGACACCCCTGCACAGCGGATCTAGCGCTGCAGCGGGCGAGGTGGTTTTGATTACTATTGCCGCCATTTTCGCGTTCTGCTGGACACGCCCACCTGCGTTGGCCACGCCCCACTCCAACCCTCCTACCCACTTGTATTTAGGATGTGTCCCTACCGGAAGCGCAGCGGACGAGCGCAGCGGGAGCGACGATTGCGCGCCTAAGGCAAGCCCGTCTGCGCCCGACCGGGGCCTGGGGCCCGTCACTCTGCCCATATCATATCTTTTGCCCCTAGAGATTTGATCGCTCTACACGCATCCTGGCCGCTGGAATCTACCAGCCACTTAAAATTAAAACAACTAGGCATTTCCCAAGCCCGCAGTACTTTTCCAGAGTTTAGGACTCTCCCGTCCTTCCTCATCCCCGAGCACACAGCCACCTCCCCCCCTTCTAAACCGTTGTCCGCTCAGGCACCTGCTAGTATGGAATTAGCAATCACATACCTTAACACCCGGTCGTTAGTCGGCCACCAACTTGACATATACCACCTCTTGGACTCAGACCGACCTGATATTCTACTCTTAACGGAGACCTGGCTGAATGAGGATTCCTCCCCGGACATCTTGGCAGCCCTTCCACCTGGGTATTACATTCTCCAAACCAACCGGCCAGCTGGGAAACCTGGTGGTGGTGTAGCCGCCATTATCAAACTCTCCCTTAGGTTCACCTCCCTTTCCCTACTCACCATTCCCCAGGTCGACTGCCTGGCAATCAGATTTGAATCCTCGGTGTCCCCCCTCACCTGCGTCCTGGTATATCGTCCCCCCAACCCATGCCCAACTTCCCCTCTCTCTTTGGTGACCTACTCTCTCAGCTCACAATCAACAACTCCAAACTCCTGGTCCTGGGAGACTTCAACTACTGGCCGTCAGACGTACACGAAAGCCCCCACTCCTTGGCTTTCACCGATCTTTTAAGTGGGCTTAATGGCCTCCAACACGTCCACACAGCTACTCATTCCAAGGGCCACATCCTAGACCAGGTATGGACCTACAATCTTGAAATCAAGTCGCTCACGAACTCACCTTGCGACTGGTCGGACCACTCCCTTATCTCCTTTCTTCTTCTGGTCCCTCCACCGCCCCCCCGCAGCCGAGGCCCTAGCCTCCTGGCCCGTAACTGGAACAAAGCAGACCTCGATCTATTTTTTACCTCCTTAACCTCTTCGGTCCTGCCCAGCCCCGGCGCCATAGACTCCCAGGAAGCCGCACTCGTCAAATGGCTAAAGTCCGCGAGCGACAAGGTCACCCCCCTTAAGTAAATTAGAACTAAGCGTCCGCATGACGCACACCGATGGTTCTCAGATAGCCTTAAATCTTTAAAACTAGGACTCCGCCAAGCCTAGCGTCGCTGGCGTAGAAACTATGACCCCTCAGAAAGACTACACTTTTTAAAACTATCTGGAGAATACAAACAGGCAGTCTCAGCCGCCAAAACTGCTTACTTCTCTACAAAAATTCTTAATTCCGCGCAAAAATCTAAAGAAATTTTTGCCATTGTGGAGGAGCTTTCACACCCGGATAGGGTGACTATCAAACCCCTCCCTTCTCAGGCACTTTGTGACTCCCTTAACCTATTTTTTATAGATAAAATTAGTAAAATTAAAAACAGTATTTCCTCTGGATCCCCGGCGTCGTCCCTCACAGAGGTCATTCCCTCTTTTAATCCCCATTCCCTGACCCAGCTTCCCCCCATACCAGAAGGAGATTTTCTCTCTCTGCTGAACAAAGTCTCATCTGGCTCCCCCACGGACTGTTGCCCTCCGGCGATTCTCCGTGCTGCCTTTTCGGCTTGCCCTGCCCCTCCGCTGGCCCTTTTGAACAATTCTCTCCTGCTCGGTGAGGTACCCTGCCAGTTTAAGAATGCTGAGGTGGTTCCCATACTAAAAAACCCAACGCTGACCCCGCGGTTATGGGTAACTTCCGTCCCATCTCCCTTCTCCCTTACTTGAGTAAGGTACTTGAGTCATATGTGACCAGCGTCCTCAGCTCTTTTATTGAAGATTCCAACTTCCTAGACTCCCAGCAAGCCGGGTTTACACCCGCCCATTCGACGGAGGCGGTCATCCTCTCTGTCATGGAGGAACTTCGTAGAGGCGCCGACTCCAATACTAGCCAAGCCCTGATTCTTCTGGACCTGTCGGCGGCCTTTGACACGGTCGACCACACCATCTTGGTCGACCGTGTCAAAGAGGCGGGCATCAGTGGGACGGCCCTTAGTTGGGTCCGCTCCTTTCTGACGAACCGCCATCAATCTGTCCGACTCTCCCAGTTCTCGGCGGATAGGATGAATCTCACCTCCAGCTTTCCGCAGGGTTGATCCTTGTCACCGCTCCTTTTCAACCTGTACCTCACCCCCCTGATCCGCTCCCTCCGGGGAAGGAATGTCACTGCATTTAATTATGCAGACGACATTCAGCTTGTCTTCAACCTCCATTCCTCGGACGAAGCGGCCCAAGACTTTCAGTCCACCCTCTGCCACATCAGTAATTGGATGGGCGCCCACCATCTTAAACTTAATCCCGACAAGACGGAGCTTGTTCTTGTCGGAGGCCCATCCAACACCTGGAATTCCACCTTCTGGCCCCTTTCCCTTGGCCCTTCTCCTCGCCCTGCTGACAAGGTGAAAAGCTTGGGAGTCTACATCTCCCAGGATCTCTCTATGAAGCACCAGGTCAGTGCCACTGTGTCCTCCTGTTTTTTCCAGCTTAGGAAGATCCGGAAAATAGCTCATTTCTTGACCACTGAAGCCCTCACTTTGGCACTGCTTGCATTAGTCATCTCCCGGATCGACTATGCTAACGCCCTGTATGCAGGCATCCCACAATATCAAATTAAAAGACTACAGCTGATACAGAATCAGGCAGCCCGCCTGATCTACCATCAACCCAAACATCACCACGTCCGCCCCTTGCTCAAAGCCCTTCATTGGCTCCCCGTATCGGAGCGTTGCAAGTTCAAACTAGGCTGTTTGACCCATAAATCTCTGGCCGGCATCGGTCCCTCCTTCATCTCCTCTCTTCTGCACCCCTACGTTCCTTCCAGGCACCTCCGATCTTCTTATCATGCGCTCCTCCAGACACCCAGGTTCAGGCGCAAAAAACACGGAGGTCTTAGATTCTCTTCCATGGCTCCCTCATTCTGGAACTCACTTCCGCTGGAACTCAGACTCTCTCCTTCCTACCCTCACTTTAGGTCCCTCCTCAAAACCCACCTCTTCCGCAGCTTTTATACATAAGCTCCTCTTATCTCCCCTCCATGCCTCTTTCTAATTGAGTGAACAGTGCCAAGAAACGGTCCGGTGTAAGCCGCGCTTTATAAGAATTTTTTACATTACATTTTACATTACATTACAATCGATGAAGCCTTTCCTTCTCTTTAGACGGGTGAGGAAGGAGGAGGAGGATAGAAGGTAGGAATCATGATATACTGCCCCAAGTGGAAGGGAGAAACTACATTTGGCAGTAAAGTAGCCCTGGTTCCCAAAACCAGCTTACAAGGGTACAAAGTTGTGAAGGGAGGCTTAACACTTAAGGCCTGCAACTCACTAACTCACCTAGCAGACGTTATAGCAACAGGTAAATTGTCTTGAAAGTAAGCAATCTTGAAGGAAACTATGTAAAGGTTCAAATTTATAACATATGAGATAAGTAAGTACTAAATTAGGATCCCACTTGGGCATAATGAATGGAGTGGGAGGGCACATGTTAGTCCCTTAATAAACCTTAGCACTATAAGGGAGTTAAAAAGAGATAGTTGATCTAGTAAACAAAGAAATGCTGAAAGGGCAGACAAATAGTCCCTACATTTTGCAAGAGCACAGCATTGCTGCACCAATGAAAGAGTAAAACGTAAAATATCTGACAAATGGGCAATTAAAGGGTCTACAGAGTTCTCATTACACAACTTAGAAAATCTGCTAGCATAAACGACGGGGTGTCTTCTGGCCGAAGAAATAATGCCCACCACATCAGGAGGAAGTGAAAAAGAACTTGAGGGAGACAGAGGGCACAGGGAGAGATGAAGACGGTCTGTGTACCACACCCTTCGTGGCCAATCGGGGACTATTAATATATGACTTGCGCCCAGCTAATCTCCTTCAAAACCTGAGGAATCAAAGGTATTTGGGTGGACGGGGGAGTAAAACAGCTGGGAGTCTAGGTTCAATTGACCTTCATCGGATACTGGAGGCTGCAGGATTACGGGCAGGGCGTGTTTTCTTGAGTGCCAAAAAGGTCTATCTGAGGGGTTCCCAATACCAAGAAAATGTGAAGAACCACTTCCGGATGGAGCCTACACTCGTGATCAGCTGAAAAATGCCGCCTGAGACTGTCTGCATCCACAATTAGAACTCCGGGCAAGTGATTTGCTACTATACAAATCTGATGATCCTGAGCCCAGGAACGAAGTCGTAGAGCATCTCTGAAGAGAGAATATGACCCTACTCCTCCTTGTTTTTTAGTGTACCTCACTGAGGTAGTATTGTTTGTTAAGACCTGCACCGATTGACCGTAAATAGAAGGGAGAAAGGCCTTGAAAGCCAGACGTATCGTCCGCAATTACAACAGATTGAACTCCAGGGGAACGATTGCGCCATATAAAAGTCCTTTTACCTCCAGATTCCTAAAATGAGCTCTCCACCCTAGAGTGGAAGCATCCTTTACAACTGTGGCCACTGGGGGTGGAGGGTGAACCGGTTTCCCTTGAGACAGATTGCCGGACACACCCCACTATGGAAGATTCACTGCAGTGTCTCTGGAGATCTTGACCGACTCCTTGAGTTCTCCATTGTGCTGAAACCACTGCCTGGAGATGGCACCACTGGAGGGTCCTCATGTGCCAGTGTGCTTGGGTGACCAACAGAATGCAGAAGGCTATCAGACCTAACAGACGCAAGACCATCAGGACTCATCCGAGGAGGAGGGAAAGCTCGATTCACTATAGTATCCAGTACTGCCCCTGTAAACAGGGTGCGGTGTGAGGGTCGAGGTGAGATTTGGGCCTGTTGATTGAAGGCCCAGGATGAACAACCACTAAGTTGTCAACTGCAAGTGATGCAACACCAACTCTGGAGACTGGACTTTGATCAGCCAATCGTACAGGTAAGGGAATACAGATACTCCCCACCTTCTGAGATGTGGTGTGAGCAACGCCATCAACTTCGTGAAGATCCGAGGTGCAAACGTAAAACCGAATTGAAGGAGCACAAACTGATAGTGTTCAGATCCCACAGTAAAGCAGAGATACTTCCTATGCGACTGCAGAATGGGGACGTGAAAATAAGCATTCTGCAAATCACCGGTGTCCTTTCTCCAGCGCAAGAAGCACATGTGCTAGGGTCAGCATTTTGAACTTTTCCTGCTTGAAGAACTAATTCAAAATCCAAAAGATTAGAATTGGAAACAAGCAACCATCATTCTTAGGAATTTAGTAGTAGCAGGAATAGCATCCTGACCCAGTTCCTGCTCTGGAACCAACTCCACTGCACCCTTTTGAAGCAAGGATTGTACCTCCTGTTGGAGGAGCTGAAGATGGTCTTCGGAAAAGAAACTTTGTCGGAGCTGAAAGGGTGGTGGAAATTCCTGGAAGGGTAGATTGTACCCCTTTTCTACAATATTTAATACACTATTTAATACCCACTGATCCGATGTCATGGATCTCCGCAGTTGTAGAAAGTGGGACAACAGTCGTCCTACTGGTAACGCATGCTCTTGGATGGAAAAACTAGGGCAGCTTTCCTGTGACATTGGCAGAGGAGGAGGAAGATGAGGGAAGGGCAGCTCATGACTATTGTTGTATAACATTTTAGGACCCTATTGTAATTTTCCCGATTCATGTCCTTATATAGGTATAAATCACCATATCCTTATCAGGGCTCGACAAATCCACTCGCCCGCTCGCATTTGCGAGGGAGAATGGATCAGGACGAGCTATTTTTAGGTCCTACTCGCCCTTTCTGGCGAGTAGGAAGTCAAACTAACTTTTGTCGTCTGTCTTTGAAAACAGAGCAAAAGTGACAAGATAACAGGATTTAAAGGCACTTTTATTGCTCATAAAGGTAATGAGCAATAAAGATGCCTTTAAATCTTGTTATCTTGTCAATTTTGCTCCGTTTTCAGAGACGGAGGTCAAGTGGGTTGCAGTCAGGTCAAGGGGATTTTCCATGGTACTAGACCTGCAGGACTAGTACCATTTTTCGGATTTGTCGAGCCCTGCTTATATAGGCATAAGAATCATAACCATATTTGGACATAGCTCATGATTTCTTGGAAAACTTGGCTTCAGCAGCTAGGGACTTCCCCTTGCTCGAAAACTGACTTGTCCAAGAACTCATGAAGTTTTCAAAGAACTGAGACTCTTTGATGACGTTATTATGTCCACCTTTACGTCAAACTCGGTACCTCTCGGTACCTTCAAGGTATAAATATGCCCACACTTGCGATAGCAAACACACGGTGGTTTGGAGCAGTTCGACTATCTACTTGCCCGACGTGCTCTGCTACTGCAAGTGCCGAAGGAAGTCGACCCTCCAGCAGTCGCACTTAGAGAGATGCTGTCTTTTCTCCTTCCGAGAAATCCAACTCCAGTGTTTCCAAGCTACACTTGCGGGTTGTTGGGAAATCGAGTCCTGAGCCTGACCTCCTTCATTTCAAATCAAGGTACGGAGCGGATTAGACCCTAAGAGAAATCTTGGACAGATTCTTGGCAAAAGAATACTACATTTATGCTACACCTTACTTACTTCCTTCTTCGTACTAAGCTTAGGTTAGGTACATCGGGGTAGGCGTATTTTAGAAGCACCAGTTGAGTACTTTTAGCCTCTGTTATTTATGTATGTATTTATCTATGTTTTAGGTACCATTCAATGCTCTTACAGTATTGTTTTATTCTACTGTTTTTACTGTATGCATTATATTTTGCAACCAGTCTTACGATTGTAGCAGTTCATTTCTTATGCTTGAGAAAGAAGACTGTTCAATAAATCCTTTTATTGAAAACGCCCTTCTATTTCTCTGCACCTCTGGTGAAAAGAAGCATGCACGATTGACTGAGTGAAATATCTATCTATTGTTTCCACGACTCTGAAGATCAGTTTATTCTTGGGGAAACAAAGTGGTCATGTTTATGCGATTGTCAGAAACTAATCCCTTCTTGTGAACTTGAGAACGTTTCTAGTGACCTCCAAGCTAGCTGGCACTCACAATTAAGTCTAATATATTCGATAGAGACCTAGTCAACCTCAGTCCTACGTCAAATCTAAAGGATGTATTATTCCAATGCACAGAGCCTATTGGGAATATAGGAACTACACTACACTATGTATGCCTGTCATGCCCCCTGTAACTTCTATAGCGGGGTTGGATGGTAGCTGCTGTTGGTAAAGCGGTCTTCCACAAAAAGAAACGCTCCTGCCAAAACCACGGAACGTCCTTAAACTGTCTGGACTCCTTGGGCTTAAATTGAAGGCCCAAAGATCTAACTGTTGCCTTGCTATCATTACATCTTTCCAAGGCAGAATCTGCTTTGGCGCCAAACAGTCTCAATACATCAAAGGGCAAATTCATAAGGGCATTTTGCACATCAGGCGAGGAACCAGATCCTCTCAGCCATGCATGCTTTCTTGTAGTGACTGAAGTCCCTATCACTTTAGCCACTGAATGGGCGGTATCCACCTCAGACTGTATGACTTTCCGAGCTGCTGCTTGACCATCGTTCAGATGCTCTGTAATGGATCTCTTAACATATTCAGGCAGTTTTGGGATCACCGTTTTAGCAGAGTCCATCGAGGCAAGTATATATTGTCAGAACAAGCAGCTTGCATTAGTGGACTTCAATACAATGCAGCCTGAAGTAAACACTTTCTGTGCCAACTGCTCCATCTTTTTTTGACTCCATATCTGCTGGGGATGTAGGAAATGACCCAGGAGGTAGTTTGGAAGAACAGGAAGCATGTGTCACCAAACTCTTAGCGTAGGGTGTGAGGACAAAAAAGAGCAGATCTCCCGGTACCAACTTATATCTCCTAGCAACTGGTTAAGAATCCACAGATGATGACATAGGCTTCTGCGGAACCTCTGAAATTGGTCCAGTCAACGTCTCATTGAAAGACAACAAAGGTTGTGATAATGCCGAAGTAGAATGAAGCACCTCTGTTAGCAAGTTAGATTTCAGTTCAGTAGATGGAAGAGGCAGTTGTAACATTTCAGTAGCCTTTCTAATGCCTTAATGATAGGATGTAACTTCCAGTGGAGGAATGTCTTTTAGCAACAATAACTCCCACTCCAGGGAAGTGTCTAATCCACTTGCCTCTGCTAAACCCTCAAAGTCCGGATCCAGAGAGACAATTTCTCCCTCTTCCACTTCTGGAACTTTTTCGCCATAAACGTACTACTCCACCCAAAAAAATCTCTGAGCCTCCCCTCCATATCTATGCCTCGGCTTCAATAACAGCATCGGTGATGCCAGTACAGACGTCACCAATGGCACTGGAGACTTTGGCACCTCTGACGGAGAGGCCATCGGAACCGGAGTCGAATCATGTGACGCAAGAGTATATCCAGCCAGCTAATGTCGGAGAAGGTGCAAACGGTGCCGGTGACAACTGCAGAGCTTCGACTGGAGAAGGAGTCGCCTTCCTCGGTGCCAGAGTTGGCCAGGAAACCTGGGCCATTGAAGTAAAAGGCTTAAGGGGGTGCCTGCTGAAAATGCCCAAAAATCCTCCCAAGGAATACGATAGCAGATCCATGGCGCCCACAGGCGCACCAGATTAGAGTCATCACCCTGTTGAAAATGCTGAACATAGCATTAAAAAAAATTAGACGGATAGGCCCCTGGAGCAGAGAAAGATGGATACTCCTGCTCCTGTCTAGAAGGAGAAGGAACTGGATCTTCCTCCGGCACAAGTACAGGACATCCAGGTGAAGTTGGTGGCTGCCTCGGGTTAGGAAATAACGCCATAAAGGCCACTGGAGTCAGGCCGGAGTAACCTCACCTCAATCTTCATGAGACGCCGTGTGATTTCAGAGATTCAGCTCTTGAAGAAAGACATTGAGAACCATGACACCGCTTCTTATTGTTCCTTTGCGTCAACTTCGTGGAATGGGGAGAAGGTGACTTCAAACGAGGACTAGACTTCCGACATCCTCTCTTCTCCTGCCTTGCTTTGGCCATGAAGAGTATCGCCTCTCTTTTCTTCAGATCCTTGGGGTGAATCTTCGGGCATGACAAACAAGCCTCAAATTCATGGTCCGAACTCAAATACCAAAGACAATTATGAGGGTCAGTGATAGACAGCTGAATCTCACACTCTTGACAAGGCTTTAACCCAGATGTCCTAGATGGGAACATCGTTTATTGCAACAACATTGCAAATCCAGAAAAAAACTTCGAAAGACTTCGATCTCTATAGAGAGCCTATCTGTTAAAACGTTACGCGCCAAAGGTGCAGAAAAAAAGCGATACGGATGTCAGCATGCCAACAGGGGCTTTGTATGGCTCTGGAGACATCACGCTGTGCCGCATGCAGAGCTGTGAGCATTGCGACGCTCTTGCTGACGTGGGAGAGCGGTCAAGTAAAGTTTACGGGGAATGCTGGCGCTTTGGAATATTTAAAAGGTGAGGAATCCCCAGGTAAATTTATCCTTCAGAAACATCTGTGCAAGTTTAGTTGCTGGTGTCAAGATGCACCACAAACAGCCACAAAGCACCACCAGAAGGAAAGCCCACAAGACAAAGCAAACCATTCAAATTTACCCTATGCACCCTGATCTGGTGATATTGGAAAACGACTATGCTCCCACACACTGCACAATGGGCACAAGACAGTTATGGAGTAAGATGCACTTCTTGGCTTCACCCTAGAAACCCAAACCTCACTATTCAAAGGAAAAGTGGCACCCAAGCATGCTTAACCAGTACTTTAGCGAATAAATCGTACACTTTACGTAAAATTATTTGATTATAGCTTTGATACCCAAAACAGACTTCAGTACTCTTTCCTTTTAATAGAAATGTTCAAATTACATGCAACAAGAAAAAAACAATGGCAGGTGGTCACATATACATTGTATGCCGGCATAAAATACAAAAACTGAGCCAAGTGTCTGCTTTACTACAGAGGCATTAACAGATATGTTGCTGGCCACAGAATACAGCACAGATAACGCCCAGTTACTTTAACAACGGGAGAGAAGTGACTGGCCAATATCATAACAGGTCTGAGAGGGGAGGTTTCAGTTAGGAATTAGGCCTGTCACATCAGTAAGATCCAATCCACGGCCAACCCAAAAACAGATGGAGCTTGGTGTAAATCTCTGTATTTTGATTAGTTAGAGCAATATCATTCAACCAGTCGCAGGATGCATGCCTCTTCATCCATTCAATGGCTACTAGTCATTTAGCAAATGTTAATGCCAAGACAGATAATCTAAGCTACTTCATTATAGCTAATAGCTGTAACCAGAAGACGTTTATGTCAGGGATGTCCAGACTAAATGCATAAAGTGGGCTACTGAGGGTCTACACCTGTGGCAGAAACGGATGTAGGACAGATCCACTTTATGTAGTTCCTCTGGTATGTGGTATGTGATATGCTCCGTGAGGTACAAATGTTTATGCTTGCCGTTTATAGACAGCAAAGCTACCCAATTATCAATTATCAGGGGTAACAGTATAATATCTGTGGCGTTTAAAGAAGCTTCAACCCCCCCCCCCCCCCCCTGCTGAAGTGGAATCCAATCAGCATGTTGGCTTCATTCTTTCAAATGATTTTAACATTCTTTTTGCAAATAATATACCCAAAGCACCGAAAAATGGAAAGGACGGTGTTTTGCAGATGCTCATCTACAGCATTTTTTATTTCATTTAATATCACACTCTCTATGCAAGACACCTGTACTTGATCCGTAATTAAACAAGTCTTGAATAATACTGTACATATGTTTGCCCAAATCATGTATCAATTCTCATGTATAGTGATTGAGATACCTTGATAATCGAGCTGCTTTAGAGTGTTTGGTCAAGCTTTCCATTACTGATGTAGCAGCACCAAGTCTGCTGTCAGATTGGAGTCAGCATTATATTGCTGGATAGACATGGTTTGGCAATCCACAACCTTACATAATATTCAACAAGCATTTACAATGCAACGGTCTCGCCTTTGCAAAAGTTAGAGCTATTGGCATTGTAAATGACATTTTTTTTTATTTATGTGTTGGTTTTGAAATCAGATAAATAAATGGCATTGTCATTTACAATGCCAATAGCTTAATCTCGGATTTGCGAGAGACCTATTGCATTTGCACCCCCCCCACACACACACACACACACAGAGCCACACACACACACAGCCACACACACACAGAGCCACACACACACAGAGCCACACACACACAGAGCCACACACACACACACAGTGGTGGTGGATGTGGTGGTGGTGGATGTGGTGGTGGTGGATGTGGTGCTGGTGGATGTGGCGGTGGTGGATGTGGCGGTGGTGGTGGATGTGATGAATGTGGTGGATGTGGTGATGGTGGTGATGGTGGTGGATGTGATGGATGTGATGGATGTGATGGATGTGATGGATGTGATGGAAGTGATGGAAGTGATGGAAGTGATGGAAGTGATGGATGTGATGGATGTGATGGAAGTGATGGATGTGATGGATGTGATGGATGTGATGGATGTGATGGATGTGATGGATGTGATGGATGTGATGGATGTGATGGAGGTGGTGGTGGATGTGGTGCTGTATGTGGTGGTTGATGTGGTGGTGGTGGTGGTGGTGGTGGTGATAGATGTGGATGTGGTGGTGGTGGATGTGGTGGTGTGCGGGCTACTCCACTCCACACACACCCACAGAGCCACACACAGAGCCCCCCACACACACACATAGCCACACAGCGTGACTGCACATGTGCGCAGTACGCCACGCGAGACCTACAAATGGGAGAACTACAAGCCCCAGAATGCTTAGTGCTGATAGCTAAAAGGCAAGTACTGGCTGGGAGGCACTCTCACTGCAGAAAGCTAGTTAAGAAAGACGTTCAGTAGAAGTGGCTGTAAAAGCCTGCTGTGCTTAAAAGTCCAAAAATAGCAGAACACATCCAACATGTTATTCAAGCAGGATTTTTGTGCTTTCCATCTATTCTAGTCGAATGCTATGGTCTAACAGAAGCAAGGCCAGAGATGTCAGCCTTCCAGTTTTCACAACTAATGTGCTTTTGTGGTAAGTGCTTAATTCATGGGTGTGACGTTGCAGGAAAGAAGGCTGGTACGCATTGTAAACATTGTGTGTTTCGATTAACTTATAAGTGGCCTGAAAGGATTATGGTGCTTTAAGCAAAGAATAACCACTGAAGAGGAGTAGACGGGTAGAGCGCAAGTGCTTCTTGGCATTTACGTAAATTCTCAGCCGGGTCACAAGGTCTGCCCAGTTCAACCTGCCCACAAACCCTTTATTACAGAAGACACACCCTGGTGTAATGGCAGCTATTCACTTCCGGTTAACTGCCAGACCTTTCTTTAAAAGTGTATTTGCAATAAAAACAACAATCAATACTTTTTTTTAGACCAGGGCCAACTCATGGGTAAGACAATAGTACGCAAGCACGCACGATGCCAACTGTAGGGGGCGCCATGTTTGTCTTTCAAGTAGGAAATGTGGCTGCATTGCCAGGGCTGAAAGCAAGATGTCAGTTCCCCGATGGCGGCTTAAGTCTTTGCACAAGAGACCATGGAGGATCTCGGAAAGAGAGGGGGTGGGAGCATGGGATGATTGAAAGGCCCTAGGAGACCTGGCCTGCGGTGCGTGGTTCAAGATACGTACTTTATAAAGAGAATATACTACTTGTAAAAGCCTTTATTCAATACGGGCTATTTCGTTCTCTGCGTCGCTGAGATAATGAAGCTTATACAAATAAAGATGTACATATGTTTTGAAGGAGTTAAAAAATATTGTTCCGAGTACGCCTTGAAATATATATGTTCGATACCTCCTTAAGACGGAAGTCTGCAGATTGCCCACAGTGCAGATAATTCACATCAAGTTTGTTGAAAATGGCAATTTCCACGTTTTAACTTTATTTCCCTCCACATTCTAAATATTTTTCAGAGTGGAGTAAAGGCTTCCCCTATAGCTTCTGAAAATGTGTGGTTGTTTTGGGTTTCCACACATACTCCAGTACTCTTAGCACTAAGGCTAAGTATATATACTGGGTGGGTGGGGGTCGCATAGCAACATGGTCGACAGGACGTAAGCCCTGAGCTCCCGGCGGCCCACAACAAAATCCTTCATCATCCTGAATCCGGACTGTGCATTCCATAGTAAAATACTTGTGGGTACCCTCTGCATGCCTGTTGCGGGGTAACCAGGGCTGGATCAGCCCCCAATGCCAGCAAATACGTATCATTGCCAGAGGCCCAAGCAGGGCCTAGTTGGGAGCAGAACTCATGGTGCCATTTGCAGAGCTGTCTGATGAGTGGCTGTCTGTCTCTGTAACTCCAGGTTGATACGCCCAGCATCATAATTGATGGGGACCTGTTGGGGTGAACTGACGACTCCTCCTCCCTCTACCGACATTTAGGTGAGGCGGACCCGTGCTTTGTGTGCTGCCCCTCCATACTGAGCGCCTGGGGACTGGCAGCACCAAAGCAAAGGACCATGACCGGACCCAGCAGTGACCGAAAGGGACCCGTTGTGTGTGGTGGCCCCCGGATACCCAAACCCGGCTTGGCAGTAAAGGACAGCGGTGGATGGCCCCCAGCTGCAGCGGAGGGCTGAGTGCCGGCACCCATGACAAACGTTTACTCTGGAGGCCTGCGGGTGTTGCTGCTGATAGCCGTGCTGCTGGGGGCCGCTGCCGGGCGCCGGCTCATCTGCTGGCAGGCGATGCTGCAGTGCATCACACGCTGAAAAGGACTACGATCAGGAAGCAGAATTTAGGAAGGAGAGTTGCACCTTCAGCAAGCTGGTTTCCTGGTCGTTGGGGAGCAGAACAAGCAAAACCACTGAGAAGCAAAAAAAGCGTGTTAAGGGGGTCGTCACCGGGCTAGCATTAGCTTGTGCGATAAATGCCAAACCATTCAGAGCTTCTATAATATATTACCTAAAGAAAAACTGCTACGCTCATATGTTGCTAATTTTCAGCAGCAAGTTCCCTTGGTAATATTAGCTTGTTACATTAGCATGGTGGACACAGGAGCCTTGCTTTCCCTCACCAGTCCTTTATTAGAAATCCTGGCACTGATGTAACTCTCCAACAAGCATAATTTTCTTTCACGCATCATGACGGAAAAAACCAAACCTCTAATACTGTCAATCTAATGAACAACTCAAATGTGCTTTACTATATAGAAGGTTGTGTTAGAAACATTTTGTTTTCTTTTGCTTCTTCTATCATCCATACAAATAAGGGAACGAGCTTGGAACATTCCTAGTCTTCCATATATTAATCAAATACATTTACGTTCCGTTTCAATTCTTTTCTTTTTTAGGTTTTGACCTGGCGAGGGCACGAAGTGCCCCTCCCAGATCGAAAACTTTTGTCAACAGTATGGATGTCGGCACCGCCTCTGTTTCTCATTGGCTAGCTCCATAAATGGACGCTAGCCATTGGCAAACAGAGGCGTCCGTCAAATCCAGAGGCGACTCGTGGGCGTTCCTGGGATGTTTTTCTCATCCGGCCCCTTTGGAAACGTCAGTGCGGCGGTGGGCGGGGTTTATTTTTTTTTTAGTCCGTTTCGTTTGGTCATTGTGCGGCCGATCTCCGCCAGAGGAAGTCCAGGTCCAGGTGAGTGCTGGCCGTTCCCGCTCCCCGCCCCCCCTCCCCCTGTGCCTCCCCGCCCCCCTCCCGCTGTCCGTGTGCCTCCCCGCCCGCTGTCCGTGTGCTCGTAGGTGCTTGTGCTTGTTTATTTTGCCTGAAACAGTGAATGCCTCCCCGCCCCCCCTCCCGCTGTCCGTGTGCCTCCCCGCCCGCTGTCCGTGTGCTCGTAGGTGCTTGTGCTTGTTTATTTTGCCTGAAACAGTGAATGCTCTGTCACTTGCTGAGATCTGTTTATTTGAAACATGTTTCCCGCCTCCCGAGCCGCAGCCAGTCCCGATGCCGATGTAACACGGCCTCCGCTCTCCCCGCCTCCCTCTCCCCGCCTCCCTCTCCCCTCCCACAGCAGATCCCCGCCTCCCTCGTCTCCGGCCGGGCTCCCGGCTGCTGCTCTGGAGGCCTCCCTGGACATGGCAGCCCACATGGCCGTGCAGGAGGAGGCGATCCGCCTGCTGACCGGGGAGATCAGCCGCCTGACGCGGCAGGAAGAAGCGGCCAGCAGCCCGGGACGCCGAGAACGAGAAGCTCCGCTACCGGATCCTGCATCTGCAATGTAGCCTGAAAGCCGAGCAGGAGCCGGGGGTCGGCACACGGGCCTCACCGGCGGACGCCGCGGTGCTCCCGGCTGGCGAGAAGCAGGTAGGGTGAGAGGCGGAGCCCTGTCCGGGGAGTTCCCTGCACCGGCACACTAGCCCTTGCAACTTCCCACTAACCCTGGCAGTTTGTGGGTTTAACTTCCAAGTACCTTCACAAGCGAAACGTGTTTTAGATCATAGCCAACACAACATGTGAATATTAAACAAAAGGAGTTGTACTTGAAAATCTACACCAGCATTTTTTAATATTTATCCCTTTCCGCCCCCTCCCTGTGTGCCCGTTCCCGCCCCCCTCCCCTTTCACTCCGTTGCTTTGAATATTTGATTACTATGGCAAAGCACTGTACAAACCAGCTAACTTAAACCGATTTATACTCACAGCTGGCTGTTTACTTGATTTATGTTATTGGGTTACCGCCTCAGATGGTTATGTAAATGTTTCTTTTGCCCTGAATTTTAAACTGCTACCCTGAAACTTTAGCGATTGTGCCTTCGTGCCTACACCTATAGGTTGGTGTTAGTTGGAGCGCCTCCAAGCCCGTGATGCGCCCTGCCTTGAATGAGGGCTGCCAGTGTGCGTCACCGTAGGTGCAGTACCTGGATGTAGAGCGAACGAGAATGTATGGGTGCCGGGTCGCACAAAGTGAAAGGTGTGCGATGCGAATAATAACGTGACTGAACGAGCAAGTGAAAGGTGAGGCTGGCGCTGCGGCCATTAGCCCTTTAAAGAACTACTTTTGGCAAACAATCTCAGGATACTGGAACATGCGTGTTCAATCAGCACAGAAAGCCTAACGTAGGTGAGCAGAAACCCGCCCTCCCTCCGTTCCGACTGCTTAGGCTTGGCTGGCCGGCGCCCCTGCATAGGAGCGTTCGGTCCGGTATGAGGGGTGATGTTCCCGGCTTCTTTTGTATCAGACAGCCCTATCCTCCACGAGCACTAATGTACCACTCTCCCTATACGGAGCTAAAAACAGCCTCGACCTGCGGGCCGAAGACGGATGAGGCTATCTCTTCCTGTGTAACTTCGGTGGAGAGTAGTGATCACTACCGGTACCAGTTTTACGTCACTTTCTGAACAGTGTTTTGGTTTTGTAACCAATTTAGGCGTCACGGGGCGGTGCATAACCGAGGGCCCGCCCGGCCTCTCGGGCGCTTTAAAGTAGCTTTCCCATTGGTCGTCCTTGCCTTCAGTTTTTGAAGTACTTTTAGGTTTGAAAGCAGTGAAGAGTCTACCGGGATTGTAAGACCCTGATTTGAGAGACAGGAGGTAAGTCGTATGCCAGGGTACCCCAACCTATGTCCAGAGGGCTGGCGTGTATGTATGGGGGCAGTTGACTGCTTTGATTCTGATAAATAGAATAGTAATAGGACCCACGAGCTTATCGTTCTGCTTTAGAGGCATTGGATTGCCTGCTCTTCATGTTTATTTTCATTGTCCATGTATTGCAGCATTTTTTAATATTTATCCGGTTCCCGACCCCCTCTCCCGCTGTCCGTGTGTCCGTTCCACCCCCCTCCCCGTGTGTCCGTACCGCCCCCCTCCCCGTGTGTCCGTACCGCCCCCCTCCCCGTGTGTCCGTACCGCCCCCCTCCCCGTGTGCCCGTTCCCGCCCCCCTCCCCTTTCACTCTCCGTTGCTTGTTGAGAAGGTTCTTGGACCCCAGGACATGAATCTCCCCTTTGCGCCGATTCCACTAAGGTAACTGGATGATGACATCCCACGTCTGATTTCTGTCACGCACAAGTTAACATTGTTATTTTGTTTTGTATAATGTTGGTGTTAAACTCGAAGAATTGAGATATACTTCGCATTATAAACGTGACATAAACATATGTCTCACATTACTCAAATGCAGCGATTAAGTCACAGCAAACATTCAACACCATATGTTGGCGAGAGGCACCAAAAAGGGAAATTGGGGATATAAATATCTTTCAGGTTGTGTGAATAATAACAGCGCAGCACGTTCAAACGAGAGGGACGCAGGTTTGAGCAGCCATGAACAGCCGGCTTGTGGGAGTTGAGTGACTACTTCAAACTTGCACTTTCACGGAGAGAAAGAGTTCGCTGAGGTTAAATGACATTATTTTCTCAGACACACATTTGTGACTCTATACTAAATCGATATTACAGCACATGTGCACGGAAATAGTGTACTCGGTTCGCGCATGCGTTGGGTTTATGGTTACGTCTTCCATCACATGTGAGCCCCGATGCATGCTTTGATTGGCTTACATTACGGAAGGATTATCTCAAAAGGAGGCTTGGAAAAGTCCCGGTCCCTCCGGCTTCAAGCTCTACAAATTGCTGCGTACCGACGGACAGGTAAGCCCCCCCGCAGGTACTCTGTGTTTCTTATTTGTAAAACCGTCTATCGTTCGGTTTTTTAGCTCAGTGGGCTCCCTCTTGACCTATATGATAGTTATATTTAAGTCGCCTGCACTTGTGACTTGCAGCAACCTTGTTATAATCGTAGTCCAGCCTCACCCTGATGTTTACACACTTTCAGGAACCCTTTCTTTAGGGGGTTGGTAGACCTTTTCTACTTGTTTATGGTAAAACTTGTCTGTATTCTTGCCGGCTGGTTATTTGAGTTGGAAGTCTTTCTGATGACTTTTTGACTTTATAGGAGCTTGGTATGCAGGCTTTGGTAAATAGACAATATTGATTAAATTCAGACTATCGAAGCCAACTAATATTTTGGTGTAAGTAGTCTCTTACATCTTAACCCATTATATGTAAGTTTCCCTCTGTTATTTTGGCTCCTTACACTTTGACTTAGTGGGGTAGTCACAGTTCTATGGCACTCTCCGCTCCTAAAGTATATTATTACTAACTATTAGTTGCTACAGTTTTTTCTAGAGCGGTGCCCCTTTCCTGAGCGGTTGCCAGGTAGAGGTGTGGTGACTTACCCAGTGATTACGGGTAGGTTCATTCTTGCTTTTAGATGGTTTTCTCCATGTGCAACGCTGCAAACGTGGTTGATGCACATACAAACATTACATCTTTGTTGTTTAGGTTTCGCCTAAGTGAAAGCTGCGCACTGCGCAGCTTTTCGCGCAGGCGAGCCAAGCTCGACCCTCCATCACTCTCACCCCCCACCCAGGGCCCTCCGTCCCACACTCGCTCCATCGCTCCATTATCGGCAGGGCCTCTAAGGCGCAGAGCGGTGCTGCAGTTTTACACACTCCCTCGAGCCTGGGGTACACCTCCTCCACCTCTGGCCAAGTTCGACCCCCCGCCCCACGTACGCAGCTCTCCCTTCACGCTCGTTTACCTCCTCTCTCATCACTTCTCCCTTACCCTCCCTCTATTTCATGCTAGAGCCTCAGCTGGTGAAACTCTGCTTCTGTGCCACCCCTGACCTCTGTGTGGGGCTCTTTGCGTGTGTGTGGGGGGCTTTTTGCGTGTGTGTGTGGGGCTCTTTGCGTGTGTGTGGAGGGCTCTTTGCATGTGTGTGGAGGGCTCTTTGCGTGTGTGGGGGGCTCTTTGCGTGTGTGGGGGGCTCTTGCGTGTGTGTGTGGGGGGCTCTTGCGTGTGTGTGTGTGTGGGGGGGGGGCTCTTGTGTGGGTGTGTGTGCAAATGCAATACGTCTTGCATTTGCGACAGAGTAAGCTATTGGCATTGTAAATGACAATGCCATTTATTTATCAAACTTTTCCAAAGGCGAAACCGTTGCATTGTAAATGCTTGTTTAAACTGTGAAATGTATTTGTAATTGTTTTGCCTCCAACTAAGAACTGCAGCTGTATGGCCACACTACGGTGAGCACAAATAAGAGGTTGTGGCTTTAAGACAATAATACTTTATAAGGGTCGTTCTTAAGCAATATTTTCCTCTGCTGGTCTGAATCCTGTACGGACTGTGATAATGAGTTAATAACGTGCTGGGGGTGCTTTGTAACATTAGCAAACTAAAAAAAAAAAAAACACAAGCCCCCACTGGATCATTTCTAGTAACACAAACAGCATACATGTATTCGCCATCGTACAACAATGTTCAAAATAGCACGCTATCCGTGTGTATATTGTGAACAACATCAAAAAACGTGGTACACTTCAGTATAAGGCATAAAAAGTTGGTTTCGTCTCCTTAGTGTGAATATTAGTACACTTCATGCACAGAGATATGAAAAAAGATATTTTGAGATGCATGGAAGAACAATAGAAAATCTTCAAAACGGTCGTTTTAATCAGTTTTTCTCTGCAAGTAGTTCAAACTCCTTATATTAAATAACACTCCGAATTCATAGAAACAAAGTAAAACACCCTTCGGTTATCCCAAAATGTCCTAACATTAATTTGTGAAAGATAAAAAAGATGTGAATTCGGCTCCAAAACTATCATGGTGGGCATATGTAGGAACATCTCTTGATTATTTAGTGACGTCTTAAGGTACTTTTCTGGTCGTTTTTGTAAACCGAATTTCCCCAAGCTTTAACAAAACTACTGCCTTCAAGCACTGGACAAGAACAGTGCACAACACTATGTATCATACATACTAACACTTCTGATTTGGCAATAACGTCAATACTTTTTAAGCAAAATATCTCTATTTCGTCATTCATTTTCTAAAAAGAAACTTCCACCTCCACGCAAGTCAATCGGGACCTTCATTCCCCCATCATATTTCCTAAATGCCCCTTTCACTGCTTCTAAATGTTAGCAAACATGGCACACATTGTCCTCTTAGGGAGGTCTGCCCCAGGGACAATGCTAATATTGACATTAAGCCCATGTTGGAGGGTGAATTTTTACCTGCATAGCTATCCAAGGACACACCTATCACCTGCACAACATGACCCCTGTGTAGGCCCTACTGTTTAGAAGTTACAGGCCTCAGTTACGTTGCCCTGAGCACTGCCATTTTCTCTTAGCTTAAGCAGAAGCAGAAAGCAGGTCTGACCCAAGCTTCACCCTGCTGCTCGTCTGCAAGGACCCGCACCCCTACCAGGCCCCCACCTCATTGTATATTTCCCACAAGCTGTAGAAGTCAAGTTCCTCAATAAATCTTGCAACATACCCCACGTCCCCCACCTAAGCCATGAATAGAATAAGGGAAGCTCGCACAACAACTACGTCAAGCAAGATATCCGATAAACTGAGGATAATTGTGGCGAAATATTATCGCAAACTGCCTGATTGACACATGAATAGAACCCTTTTCGAAGCAACAATAACACATTTCTGATTAATGACAAACTTCCAGTCAGAATGGCAGGAACTCAGTCTAGGCTAACGTATGTGCCACACAATTACGAGAAGGTAGTCACATTTACACCAATGATGGGAAAGTCACCAGACAGGGGCGTGAGAGGCGACAGAAGGATATGTGGTTCGAGGTGACGTGATATAGCGTGACCATAGGCCCCTCACCCCTGAACAATATAAAAGGCTGGTCCGCCAGAGTATCGTTGAACTACTCCGCGTCTGCACTTGAGTGTCTGACAGGAGTTTTTCCCAGGGGTTACTCGAGATAGCCCTTGTTTTATGTACTTAGGTTTCATGTACTTAGATTCTGCTCCTCCATTGTATATTCTGCTGTTATGAAATGCTTTTTCCTCTTTACATTTAAAGTTATATTACGCTATTTGAAATGTTATGTTTTCTCTGACATTGTTTTATCTCCACTGCATTTAAGGTGTTTAAACTTGTACTTTCAGGATATCATACATGCAGTGGTGAGTGAGTGTGCCCAATAATATGTGCTTAACCTTTTCTAAACCTTTTCTATGCAATCTGCCTCAGCTCAAAAGTGTACTTAAAGCAAAGCCTCTCTCATAGCAGCTCTAAACTGTACTTTGTAAAACTCAAACTGGCCCATGTGACTTTCAAGAGAATGCTGGGTACAGGGCCAAGTACTGCGTGGTTTTTATGTTATCATTGATTATTTCTAGAAGCTGTGTCTTCAAATAAATTGTACAACTCTCAAGCTTCAGTCTCCAATAGCTCATATATATGTTTTTTCCTGTTTTTAGAGCAAGCGTTCCAGGAGCACCGGTTACAAATTAAGGTGTGCCATTTCCCTTAGTTCTCTCTCACGGTCTCCCCAGCGCGGCTTCTGAGCAGCTGCTCTGAGTCCCCTGGCCCCCACCTTGCCCTAATTAATCATCCCCTCCGACACCCACATCTGCTTTTCTTTATCAACCACACAAATTACTATTTTTGCTCGAAATTAAAACTCTACGTACCCCCGCCCTGTTGTAACTTCTCCTTTTTTGCGCTTTTGTTCCGCCGATTATTGGGGGGGAGGGGGGGTGTCTGTGTGTCTGTGTGTGCGCGCTTGTGTCTGTGTGCGTATGCAGGGGGCGTCGCTACTGGTATATAAAGCGCGTCTGCGCAAGCGCGTCTGAGAAGCGCGTCCACACACCCAAGTAGGAGCATGCCCCAGTCTGTATCCCTTGGGAGGCAACACAACGACAATAGGTCTCTCTGGCTAGACCTAAAAATTAATCTCTCATTACCTTTCCCAGATGGATGTATTAACAATTCCCTCTCCCCCAACCCTCCTTCAAAGGCAATCTTGCGACACAACTTCAAGCTTGCCTTCTACTCCCTTTTACCTGGAAATCTAGTTATCATAAGCCAACATCTTTTCTTTTTGAATCTGAATCATACATTCTAAATAGCAAGTGTAGCTTAGGAAGTGTAACCCAGGCAAGTGTATCTACTTGCTTTCCAATCTACAACAGATATGGTAGCTACCGGGTCCAATGCCATAGTGCTCAGCTATTCAAACCATCATAGTGTGTCAGTCTGATGTTAAACATTTGTTAAACAGCAGCCAAGCAGATATATCCAACTTAATTCTACAGTCCAATTTAACTTAAATTTGCTTGACAGATGCACAGACTGCCAAATAAAGGCACAGGCACAGAAGGAAAATGTTGTAATTACGTGTTGTATAGCACAAGGGCTAACAAAACTGTTACTCAATTCAGAGTCCAACACAAACTGTAATACATTCTAATCCCACAAACATGTAACCTATAGTAAATATAACTCCTGGGATAACCGCCGATATCCTACCATTTCTTAATGTCAAAATGACATGCAAAAATAAGCAATAATGGGTCCCCAAAAGATCACATTTATGTTTCAAACATTGTGGCATATCATACTTCAAATAGTCATCCAAATGCAATGGCTCTCCATCAGTGTTTGGCCTAGAAGAAGTCTGGCACTAGACTAACCAACTACAAAACTAGTAGCAAAGGGATGCAGCTATCAGAGTAGGCTGAATCAAAGGGCAGATTCTTGAATAAAAGCAAGCATTGAGTGGCAGGTGTTACATTGATAACGAACAGGATGCTATTCATCAATTTGACTCCAGGTAGAAAATATAATCAACTTGAAGAACAAAATATTCTTATATGCTACAATAATTCCAACGCCATTCCAATTCTATCCAGTCCTTAACAGTACAGCCACACCTCCTCCCTGGTGACCTTAAGTCAAAGGTACTGTTGCGTTCGTATATACCACATTATTCCAATTTTCTCACATACGAATAATTTCAAATGATTAAACTCCTTATTGCATCTGAATCCAAAGCAGACAATGCTGATACAGTCCATCAAAGAATATTGAGTCTAGCATTACGTATCTTTTTAACTGACAGTTTTAAGGATAGTAGCTGTAGCTACCCAAACCCAATTTTCAGGATCTAATGCAGGTGGATGGATGATCTCAGGTGTTTGTAAAATTGGGGGGCAAGTGACTCGTGATGGACATAAGTCAATATCAGGGCAAAATGTTCAATTGCCTCAGATAATACAAATTGATTAGTGAGTTCTCCTTAGTTAATTCAGAGAAAGCAACAGTCATCAGAAAACACCTTTGATATGTTTAATACTGCGTGCGGTTCACAGCGAGTAAATTTACATTTATCCCGATTATATTCAAATCCTTCACAAAGCACCAAAGCGAGCACACTCAAAACAAGACATGAACAATTAATTGGTTAACAGAGGAAACAGGCAACTTTTGCGTCCATGCTAATCAGAGCAGCAATAAAGCAAAACCAGGAACAGGTAATGACTATTTCAAACAAAACGAAAACTTTTCAACAAGACAAAAGAAGTGGTTCAAGGTAACTGACAAGTAATGAGAAATACTTCATCTGCCACATCATCACCGCAACACACAGTGTAACTGTGCTCGAGTTCCAAGCCTACTAAATATTATGCTGAAATATTGGAAAGGCTATTATCAGTGTTGCTATATAAAAGGAATCAGAGCCAACTGTAATACATGAAATCAAAGTGATAACTTAATCCTCCAAACATACAAAAAAGCTTGTATTCGGATTAGCCACTTCAATAAATAAATAAATGGGCAAGTAGTGCAGAAAAGGCCTAGAGTTCTGATCTATATGGCATAACTGCAAGCACTGATCAAGTTAGCTGGCTATGGACAATACAATGATCACAGCCCCAAGTTTAAGTCCACATGGGTTTTCAAGATCATGAACAATTCGGCTAAGAAAGTTTAAAAATGGAATGCTGCTGCAGGTGATGTAAACGGCCGCAGAGATGGAATCTAGAGCAACCAATACAGAGAAAAGAAGAGGAAGAAAGATGTTTAGGGGAATTAAAGAGAAACAAAGAAGACAGTTTAATCAGCACAAGCAAACTGAGTGGGCAAAAACACCAAGATTATGTTTTTATAACAAGTACAACATAATACTCTAGAACAACAGCCCCAAAAGACAAACTAAAACAGTTTTATCAGTATAAACTATCCCGTTAGCGAAAATATGAAGAGAAAATTGCCCTGCTGTTTTCTGATTGACAAAAGTGATTCTGGGTCAATGTTACGTCATTATTACGTAAAAGATATCCAAACAGGTACAGAATTATTAAGGCCAGTGAGTTCAGTCATCTCCAAAAGCGGCGGCTGGCTCTCAAGTACGAGAGTTCCAAAAATGAACCGGATCATTTTGTTACTAATTCTTGGCAGCAACATCAGGTGCGAGGCACCAGCAGAGAAATCCTTCAGTGGCCATGCACCTGCGCAGACAATGACAGTGAGGCACATTAATGAATCTTAAGAATAAGGTGAGTTACTGTTAAGATCTTGATGGTAGAAAAGGCTATTATGCACCAGGATTTGGATGATCATTCAGGTGGCACTCTAGAAGGCACCTTTGTCATCTGCTTAAGCTATGCCCTAGGGGTGCCAATGAGAACACAGGACTAAAGATAAAACCCCCAGTTGAACTTTGTGTGGAGAATGATCCTTAAGATTATAATATTTCACGACGCAACATGAGTGCTGACGGCAGAGGCGTGGTCAGCTGCGGACGGGCGAGAAGTGAGACGCGGAGACTCAGCCTTGCCTCCAGGCTTTAGAGCCTCAGACCGGGGCGGTGTGAACTAGGCGATTGACGGCCGTGGCAAACGAGGCGGCAGTAGCAGTGGCGGCAAGTAAATCGAGGGGGGAGGAGAGGCGGGAGTGGTGGCGTCTACAGCTCACAGTGGTCACCATTTCAGCCGCGGGTAGATAGCCACAAGCCCCGGCTGAGCCCCCTCCGACTGCGGCCCGCGCTCTTCCCTGGTCCGCAAAGCACGTCACCCTGCCCTGCTCAGCTTTAGCTCAGCTGTAATAATCACTGCCAAATATCGCCACCTGCCAACTCGGCCTGTGCCCTCCCCCGAGAGTCACTGACGCCGTGGTGTCCCCCAAAGCAGCTCACAAGCCCGGGGTGGACCAAAGGCGGCAGTTCCACCCCCAGCCTTGTCAAGCTTGGTTGGGCTCGCCTCGCTTGCTTGCGGAGGGCTACCCCTCGCCAGGTCAACCACTCTGGGCACCACCCCACGGTCTCCCTGCACCCTATCCACTGACCCCCCTTTCCTGTGTTGCCTGCAGACACTCGGTGGGCGTCCTCCATTCACCAGAGACCGGACCGTGAGAGGGGCACACGTACCCCCCCCCCCCCTTCGCGTGGCTGGAGCCTTGCATCGGGGGAGGGAGTGCCTCTGTGCCGACCACGGCTCCTGGCCCCTGGTGTGGTTGGTCTTGCTACCGGGTAGTCTCGGGCTGCAGGGGGGAGTAGGGCGAGCAGGGGGAAGCCGTACGCACGTCTTCCACAACAACAGGAGCAAAAGCAGATACCTGGGCACCTTGGCACCTGGCAACCTGACCTCCTTGACACGAGACAGACAAGCAATACCTTGAAAAAACCCGCCAGAGAGGAAAAAGGGGACCCAGCATCCCAACACCTCCCACTTCCTTACGCTCAATCTAGGTGCCAGCATCCATCAGGCAGCCAGCAGTACCCCCAGGGGAAGAACGGAGGCTCTGGAAGAAGTCCCTACCCTATCGGTCCCGAGCAGTCCCTTGCGCTCTGGCCCCCCAACAGAAGCAATGAGATCGGGGAGAGTGAGAAAAATCACTACTACAGCAACAAAAATGAAGAGGGCTAAACCGGAGGTAGTCCAAGAAGACCCCCTCCAGACCACTCTTACGAGTACCCAGGATTCACCGAAGCACAAAAATTTGCCCACACTTGGGAAGCAACACCCCAGTAAGAACAGCAAGCACTCTCCCAAGGCACTAGCCACGAGCGGGCTAAAACCCCGATCTCTACTGGACTATTTTTAAAAAGCGCCGGCTTCACCAATGGCCACTTCTCACCCTCAACGATCGGAGGTAAAGAACCCCTGCACTATACGCCACATAGGTCAACCGGTAAATCCAGTAAAGTTAAACATGCATTCACCGCAAATGCTGTTTCTAACAACCACTAAAAGGTCGGCCTCCGACACAGAAGTCTTCATCTTCGGGTCTGCATCTAACGTTCAGAGACCAGCCCTAGAGGGTTTCGGGAGGACGGCGGAAGATTCGTTATCAAGCAATCAGCCCCCACAGAGACAGCTTCTCCGTTCACTTGCCTCCAACATACAAGAAGCAGACTGCACCCAACCTCCCTCTGAGTTGCCAATAAGGGACGCACCCCCCCCCCCCCCAGCAAGGCAATTAGTCTCCTCACCTCCTCTGTCATTTCAATATTCTAATACCCCAAAGGAGGTCATTCCAGCATCTCAACGTCAATTAATCTTCCCACAAATTCACAAGCAACCCAACCAGGTCTCTAAAAACGATATAGTCAATTCCCCTCAACTGGATCCCAATAGTCCCCCAAAGGGAAGCCTGGTCCTGCTTAATCAACAACAATGCCTGCTCTCACCACTAACATCAATAACAACCTCATCTAAATCATTCCATAACTCTGACTCAAACGATCGCCTCCTAGCAGACCTGTCTCTTTTTTTCAAAAATCCACAAATTTTCCCCAACCCAACCCCGAAAGTTACCAATCAGCAAGAAGCCTCTACAACACAGAGTCTTTGGCCTCAACTGCTTCAAACATTCCAACAGATAGTCACAGCATTAAACTACCATTCAGATAAATTGGACATGCAGGTTGACTTACTGAACACGCTAGCAGTATTTACAGCAGGGATCGACAATAAACTAGATAAACTAAATAACTTAATCATAAATGCACAAACAGCCACAAAACTAGTTCAGTCGGTTTGCTGCTGTTCACCCATTATTGACTCTCCCTCTTCTCTGCCAGCTGTTCTTTCCTCTGTTATAGACGAGGTTAAGCAGCTGAAGGAAGGCGGCTCGCTGAAAAACCCACACAAAAAACTGCAAACCTTCACAAACCTGTGCTCAGAATCTGATAGTTTCCAGACATTCCCTGTATATGCGCCTCAGACAAGTGGGGATCAAGATCCCCAAACATGCCACAGCAATAACCAAATAAAACCTCCCCAACGTTGTACGCCCTCAAGGACGCCACGCCCGGTCCCAAATGGGCAAGGAAACCACACCAGTCCCAATGCGGGAGATCAGCACGTAAGCCTGGCGGATTCTGAACCTCCCACCTCAGTATCGCAGTCTGCCCTTATGCCACCACTTTCTAAGAGAGAGCGCAAACGCCAGCGCAAACAAAGAAATAAACTTAAAGCCAAACTAACATCCGCCCCCCAGAAATTATTTCCTCTCTTCTTAACGACATCAAAAAAGGCAGATGCAAGCATCCCATTAGCACCCTCAACCCATAGAAATGTCATTCATAGTGACCCAAAAGGGGGCTTACTCAAAAGTCCCTGTCAAAAACCCTCCACATGCGGCTGGGACCCAAGTATCCCATCTGGTCTAGCAGGGGCATGTGCCCAAACAGCGGGACCTGAGCCGCAACCTGATACAGAAAACCCAAGGCCCCCACTCAATGATCTCCCCACCCTGAGGTTCACAGGCACTGAATCACATTCTCAATTAGCACTTCAACCTTCCCTGGCAGAGCAGGAAAAACCCAATACAGATACTATTCCATCAAAAACAATCTTCATTTACAAACCAATATTTCCACTAAGCAGGCAGGCCATGAGGTCAGGATCCCAACACCAGTCCCCCCCCCCCCATCGAGGAGTAGACCTAGGGGCTCCATCCGACAAAGCCCCCCACGCAATCCAATCCCATTGCCCCACGGGCATTAAAAGTGACTTAAAATATTCTTCTATCCTATTAGTCCCCGAATACAAATCAAGGGGGAGGCACGACACCCTGAATAGATCAAATATATTAAAACTAGTAAATGACATCCCGGGGTTTGAAGCACTACTATCCGATGACATAGATTCGATTGAATTCCTTCCCCCAAGGGGCACTCAACCCTCTGAGGCAACCCTGGTGTCATTTAGATCGCCCACTTGGGCAGGAGTGTTCATGGACCATAAAGCTATTTTTCGGGACTGGGGTATTAGAATCCATCCCCACTCCACCCCAGGCTACCCTACAGTGTTACTAAACCAGTCAGGAGTAGGAACAAAAGCAGATAGTCTCCCAGCCAACAGCAAATTTAAGCCCTATTCAATCCTAAGAAATGCGCTAGGGACCACGGAAACACAGACACCCTTCTTAACTGGGGAACACGCCCCTGATAACACCCAAGGATGGGGATGGCTTCCGGCGGTCTTGTCATGCGGGAAAACTGTCTGACCACAGGACGTTCTCTCAGCGGACCAAAACCACACAGCACTGGCACAACCATACCTTCAAAAAACTAGTCCCCCAACCGTGATAAGGTCAAAGACAAACCCCATTTTCTTATTGTGTTCATGGAACATCAGTGGCCTCCAACACAAAATAACAACCCAGAGACACACTCCTTCATATACTGGCATGCACTAATAGCCCTGCAAGAAACGTGGGCCACCCAAAGCTCCCCTGTAACAGGGTTTATTGAAATACGGAAACTCGGAATTAGAGACTGTCGCTATGGCCACCCAAAAGGGGGACTGTCAATTTATGTTTCAAATAATCTAAAGGGCCTGATTGTTCCGCTAAACTTTGAGGAAGACTGGCTACTTGGGGTTAAAATTAAATCATGGTCCAAGCAACGCTTGCTCCTTCTCCTCAATGTATATATCAACCCAAGCACACGGACAAAAAAGGGTCATCTGGCACGCCTATCCACAATCATGAGCGAGCTGGCCGGGGACCACCCCGAGTCGGACTGCATAGTGACGGGGGATTTCAACACCAATCTCTTCCAGGGCATACCTGCAGACTACGACGGACTTTCCCCATTGACATTATTGGAGGTGCCAGACCAATCTAAGCCCCCAACTCAAGCACACTCGGCCCTGGGTGAGCTCTGTGTGTTACAATTCTATAGCGCCGGGTATCTGGTAATGAACGGAAGGACACCAGATGACACCCCCCCCCAATTGGACCTGGACAAACGGCAATAAGAAAACCTTTCTGGACTTCACCATATGCAATGCAGACCTGTTCTATCATCTGGCCAGCTTCAGCATCCAACCACGACGGGAAAGCGATTACCGTCCTCAGGTTATAACCCTTAACATTAACCCGGAGTATCATACCCCTGCTTCAACCACTTGCACCGGGATCCATACCGAGAATTTGAAACGCCTAAGATGGAGAGACGATATAAGCCCCAACATCATGAAGGCAAGCCTGGCTCTTAACAATAGGGATACAGATCGGATGGCTACCCCGATTGCTGTATTACCGACTTTTTGCTCCCAACTGGTCATGCTTTTCCTGCAAAACAACATCAACACAATGCTAGCTCCATCCGGCAGTTCTCACTCTCAATTCAATCGAGGGCATTGAAGAAAGCCAGGAACAACGCCTTGCGGGCACTTACAAAATCCCCAGGAAATAATGATCTTAGACAAGTGTACAAATCAGCGCAAAAATCATTCAGGATGGCCTCACAAAAAGACAAACGACTACAACAAAATCAATTATGGGCCAAGCTTCTCTGGGAAAGCAAAAACCGCAATGCGAGAAAACTTTGGGCCTTGATCAACCGTTCCAACTCGGGGCCATCAAAAGTTGGGTGGGCAAACATACAGGAATCAGACTGGGCCGCCTTTCTGACTGACCACCTTAGGTCCCCGGAGAGCACTGCGCCAACAGGAAGCAGCCCTTCCAAAGAGGCAGAAGCGCCACCGAGCATCTGTGGGCGCAAGAGCACAATCTGTGCAGACTATCGCTCAGACGATATTAAGATCACTGAAGAAATGGTTGCCAACGCTGCGTCAAAAGCAAGGTCGGACGGGGCCCCGGGCCCAAACGGCTTACCCCAGAGACTGTTTAAATCCAACATAGCCCTTTGGTCGGGGCACATTACCAACTTGTTCAACTTTTTGCTTAGAACTTCAACTGTTCCGGACTCCGGGCGTGGAGAAATAATCCATCGAATCCACAAATCAGGCTAATTGCCCTCCTGGACATTGAGGCGAAGCACTACGCAGGCATACTTCTGAAGGAGCTAAAGGTATGGGCAGAACGGCGTGAACTGTTACCAATGAACCAAACAGGCTTTACTGCCAATTCAGGGACCACGACCAATTTGTTTACACTATCTGTAATCATCGACAAAACGCTTTTAACATCTAGATCAGTGCACTGTTGTTTTGTTGATTTCAAAGCGGCGTTTGATCGGGTCCCAAGGGCAGCTCTATGGGGTAAATTGAAAAAATGGGGATTCCTGAAAAACTCCTGGATGCAATAATCCAACTATATTCACACACTTGGGTCCAGGTGAAGCTGGGTTCCGGCACGCACCTCTCACGGAAAATTATGACAACCAGAGGAGTCAAACAGGGGTGGGTGCTGGCCCCCTTCCTTTTTAACCGGTTCATAGCAGATTTGTCGGTCACACTCGACGAGGTAAATAGTCACTCCCCTAGGGTCGGAGGCGTAGCAATAAGCAATCTTCTTTACGCCGACGACCTGGTTCTTTTCAGTCTCACGCGAGTTGGGCTTCAAAGGCTTTTGGATAGGTTACACAGCTACACAATTAAGAACCAACTCGAGGTAAACTTAAAGAAAACTCAAGTTGTGTCCTTTGGAAGAAAACCTAACGGCTGCGGTGTGTGGTCATATAATAATAAAAACCTAACAACTGGACGCACATACAAATACCTAGGGGTCCACTTTGATGCTAGGGGCAACTTCCCTAAACAGCGCGACGAAATCGTAGTAAAAGTCACGACTCTACAAGTCACTTTAGCTAAGCTCGCTAAAAAGCTGTCCGGTCCAACATTCCTATTGGAAATTCTGGGAGCTAAAAGTGGACCCACCCTAACTTATGGGATCGAAATATTCAGGGGCAAGCTAAATACAACCTTGAATCAACTTGTGACTAAGATATACAAAAAAGTCCTCCATCTCCCCAAATCTGCCTCGGCTGCCCAGATCAGGCTAGAACTAGGCTTATTAAATTATGAGGCTTCTAACACTGGCACCTATCTAAACTTCTGTCATAAACTAAAAAGCAGCTACAGGTACTTTAGAGTCTTTAGTTTGGTTGGAGATCAGTCAAAAAAACCCTGGGGGTTCGTATGGCCGCCTCTTTACTGACTCTATTCGCGACATGGCGGCGGGGGACCTATGGGCCCTTAACCCTAGCATGACCGCATTTAAAACCTGCATTAAAAAAAGCGTCAGAATGTGCTCACTCATCATGGATAAAGGGCATCTCTGTAAACGCAGCCACGCATGGGCAGTTATGAATTCCTATGGGCGCATATCCCCCGCTACTTACCTCTCCTGTACCTACTCACTGCATTTAAAGCGGAGCTTTCTGGCAATTAGACTGGGGGTTTGGCTGCGATCCACGGAAGATCTAACATGCAGAGGGTGCGGGAAGACTTCCGAAATGCTAGAGCACGTGGTCTGCGTATGTCTCGCACTTATGCCCCAACGCAGACGAAAACTCAAAGCAGAGTGGAACAGGTTGGGAGTTCGGACCTGTAGACAGGCAATTATCACCTCTCTGTGCCCAGAAAACACAGCTCTAAACATAGCCTTTACAACATATATTCGGGATGCATACCGCATCTTTACAGCAAAGGCGGAAGGAGCAGTAACCCCCCGCTCTCTCTCCTGTCCAGTGGTCTAACTCAAGCTGCATTTTAGCCCCAAGTTTTAAGATAAAAAAGTCGCATTTTAATATATCAAGTGTCACCGAGCAGCGATTAATCTTCATGGACTGCGCTTTGGCTCTAGTGGCCAATTTCTTAAAATTGTTGGGTATTATGAGTTTTAGTTGTTAAATATCAGTATATCAAACCCTCTGGCTCCTTTATCAAGTGTTATGGTTGTCTATTTCATAAATGTTTTAATTTTTAAGGTGCAATATAAATCGAGAATAGGAGTCGGTCGATTTTTCCAATTAATTGTGGTAAAATATGTCTTGAACTTTTTTAACTTTAATGTACAGATTTGAGAATTCACTGTGAAATGCTTTTAAGGATATTTTTCTTTTATCCAAATAAAGATTTTTACATAATATTTCACAGATATGTTGATAGCCCTAGTCTAGTTGAATTTCATTGCATTGGTAACTTTGCCTTTGCTCACATATCAAATATGGTCCATGCAGGCCATGTACATCAATGTCACAGAATGAGAAAGAAGTGAACAATAAATATCACAATGTGGCTCCAAAACATCAATGTCAAAACTAAAAAAATGAAGGAAAGGTGTGATCAAAATTATCAAGATTAACACTACAAGTTCCAACTTGGATTTGAGACAACAATGAACAAGTAAAAGATTGTACCCTTAAGTGACCTCAGCTTGGCTTGGGTGCAACACTTCCAGGCATACTCTCCAAGTAGCCCAAGCCACATAATCAGCAGTCCGAGAGAAAACGTTCTAAGTGAAAGTCAAGGCAGGACTCCGGGAGTTTAGAAGTAGGAAATCAGTCAGAAGGGAAAGAAATGCTCTAAAAACTCACAGAAGATGCATTGAAACATGGGGACATACTACACTTGATCAGAAGAAGGGCAAGATCTTGCGAACCAGAATAGTCAGTATGCAGACAAATCATATATTCAGAAGACGACAGTTTCAGAACAAAAAAATAAAACTGAGTAATTTAAATAAAAAGAATTAAATGGCAGACTAGGAGCAGGTTCAATGACAGTCTCGGAGATTGGACTCACGGTCAAACCTCGGAATACTGCTCACAAGTTTTGCTTTCACACCCACGGGTGTCACAAGTGAACTTGGTTCAATGCACCAGAAATTGAAAGTGAACAAGTAGGTTGTTGTAGCCCCACATGAATCCACTCAACATATAAACAAGCATTTGCAATGCAATAGGTCTCGCATTAGGAAAGTTTGAGCTATTGGTATTGTAAATGACAAATATTTTATTTATGTGTTGGTTTTGAAAATAGTGAAATTAATAGCTTTGTCGTTTACAATGCCAATAGTTATAACTTTTGCAAATGTGACACCTATAGCATTTGTAATGCAATATGTGTTGTATTTACGTGACTTAGATTTATTGATATTACAAATAACAATGGCTTTTAATTTTTTTAAATAATTGATACTTAAATAAAAGTTATTGTAATTTATAATGGCAATAGCTTAAACTTTTGTAAATAACTTTTGTGAAGATTATGTTCATTGTATTTTATTGTGACGAAAATCCAAGAACAGAAGTGAAATATTAACATCTTTTTGTGACATTTGTAATAAAGCTTGAAACATTGAGAGAACATCTTTGAACCAGTTGTTGTTGAATGGTTGCACAGATTGATGCTGTGCTGGCGCTGAGTGATGTTGTGGTGGCCACGAGAGATACTGTGGCGTTCACTGATGCTGTGGTAGCGCATAGTGATGTTGTGGTGCCCCTGAGTGATGCTGTGGTGGTGCTGAGTGATGCTGTGGTGATGCGATGGATAGAGGGAGTGCGATAGATAGATAGAGGTAGGGCGATAGAGGGAGGGCGATAGATAGATAGAGGGAGGGCAATAGATAGATAGAGGGGGGCGATAGATAGATAGAGGGGGCGATAGATAGATAGAGGGGGCGATAGATAGATAGAGGGGGCGATAGATAGATAGAGGGGGCGATAGATTGAGGGAGGGTGATGGATAGAGGGGGAGTGAGGGCGATAGATAGATGAGTGAGGGCGATAGATAGATGTGGAGTGAGGGCGATAGATAGATGGAGTGAGGGCGATAGATAGTTGGAGTGAGGGCGATAGATAGTTGGAGTGAGGGCGATAGATAGTTGGAGTGAGGGCGATAGATAGATGTGGAGTGAGGGCGAATGATAGATGGAGTGAGGGCGATAGATAGTTGGAGTGAGGGCGATAGGTAGTTGGAGTGAGGGCGATAGATAGATGTGGAGTGAGGGCGATAGATAGATGTGGAGTGAGGGCGATAGATGGAGTGAGGGCGATAGATAGATGGAGTGAGGGCGATAGATAGATGGAGTGAGGCCGATAGATAGATGGAGTGAGGGCGATAGATAGATGGAGTGAGGGCGATAGATAGATGGAGGGAGGGCGATAGATAGATGGATGGAGGGAGGGCGATAGATAGATGGAGGGAGGGCGATAGATAGATGGTTGGAGGGAGGGCGATAGATAGATGGATGGAGGGAGGGCGATAGATAGATGGATGGAGGGAGGGCGAAAGATAGATGGATGGAGGGAGGGCGATAGATAGATGGATGGAGGGAGGGCGATAGATAGATGGATGGAGGGAGGGCGATAGATAGATGGAGGTAGGGGGATAGACCCAGTGAGGTCGATAGAGTGTCCATCGCCCTCACTCTGCCCATCGCCCTCACTCCGCCCATCGCCCTCACTCCGCCCATCGCCCTCACTCTGCCCATCGCCCTCACTCTGTCCATCGCCCCCAGCCATTGCTTGGTCCAGATGCTGTGCGATAGCTCTTCTACCCTGGCCTCGTTCTGCATATCGACCACAATAAGACATTTTGCTTGCCAGTGTGATGTAGCATTGCCAGCAACAGTAAGTAGCAGTGGTGGCCACAGGTGAACTACTGTTAAGTTCTCTCTCCAGCGATGAAATCCTGGTTCACCCATTCTGCTTGCCCTCTGTAGGGACAGTTTGGGGGTATGACCATGTTTTCTTTTCAGCTGCCAGATAGGGTCAACGTCCATCCATGGCAGTATAACTTTCAGTTCTTATTGAGTGAGTGGCTGATATTAGCCTTGTCACCAGTGTTTGCACTGAAATTAAAGCTTTGATTTGCATTATTTTATTTTAAAAAATTACTTTTAAATCAGTTTGTGCCTTGAATGCTTTTAAGGGTAAAAAAAAGGCAACTAAATCGTATGATTGCAGTTTTTTCTTGCACTGGATATTAGATAATATAAAGTGGTTTGACCATGGGCGTTATCTGTTTTTTCCTCCAGCTTAACGACTTACTTTGCATGCAAAAATATTCTGAAGCACGAACAGCGGTCCATGCCAATAACTTAAAGCGCAGCTCCGGTTTTCTTTCTGAACAGAATTGCTAATAACGTAGACCAGCTTTCATAACAAAAGCCTAAAGACATGTTAAAAAGAAATGTTATGAATTACTTACTCCCTGTGTTCTTGGACTGTGCTGTGCATGATTACATAGAGGTGTGTGCTGGGACTTTACATGCGACTTTTCCGCCCCATTTCCCACCAAGTAGAAAGTATTGCTCTGTTAAAAAGGCACGGCAGTTTAAAAACAAGCCAGCAACAAAACAAAAAAAATGCATGGTGAAAACGAGGCCTGGCACGCAAATAGGATTTCCGGCCGGGAGAAAGGAGAGGCGTGACACGCACGAACTGTCCTGAAGGGGCGGAGAAACAACGGAGCGGGCTGCGGAGTCTGGACACGGAGGGACAGGACGAGAGGAGGGGGCGTCGGGGCACATTGACGGTGCCCGCCCCCCCAGTGATGGAAGCCCTGCGTGTGGCCGGTGAGCGGGGTTGGGAGTGTGTGTGTGTGTGTGCGCGTTTGTGTGTGTATGTAAGCCCCGGGGGGGTGCGCTTGTATGTGCCTGCGTGTGTTGTACCTGTGTGTGTGCCTGCCTGCGTGTGTGTGTGGTGGTGGGGGGGGGGGGCGGCAGCGTGTGTACGTGTGCCTGTGTGGTGTGTGTGCAGGGGTGTGGGGGCTGGCTGTGTGCGCACGGGAATATGAGGCACGAGAGGGGCACGGCGCCGTGCGCGCCCACGAGGTCAAATCTGCGCTCGTGCCCCTCTCGTGTCCACATTCCCAAATACGGCTGACAATAGGTCTAGAAGCAGATAGCAATCAATGCTTCGCATTGAATGCAGGTCTGCTCGACCTAAAAATGGTGTCCATGTTACTTAAAGTCCCTAAACGGGGATCCAGGGACGCAGTGGTAATTTGAAAAACCCAATTTCGTTCTTTACAATATCTCTCTCAAACACTGCACTAAGAATAAGACACGTTATACTTAAAAGAGTTTATTTCAACAGTGTCATCCTGTTGCTGAGCATATCTAAAATAACCATGCAATATATTATGAAAAAAGCACTAATGCAAGTTGCGAACACAGGATAAAATTAACATTTCTTCCATTCTTCAAATCTCATCTAAAACCCTAACACCCTAAAACTTACTTATAAGTGCTATACAATTACTGCATGAAGTAGCTTAACTTTTATCTGGAGTTTCTTAGGGAAAATAAACGCAATGCATTCCTGTATACAGCAAAACGCTGCAATTATCAGCAGTTAGGAGCAGGTGTACCCTCGAAAGGAAAGCACACCGGCCGCAGCTTCTCTCCTGCCAGACTTGGCTCGGTATCAGCATTCAGTGGCGAACGGGATGCAGCAACAACAGGGCAGTCTGAAGATCTTTTGAGAGTATCTTGCGCGATACTCTGCGGTGAAGGACCTCTCCTGAGAAGTGGTCGATTGGCAAGCCTTTTATACTACATCTCATGTGACACTGGAATTTCTGATATAACCTGAGGAATGTCTGACATAACCTGTGTGCATCATTAGACGTATTCCTATACACAGGAAAGGCAAAAGCCCGCTGTAGGAAAATGGGGATCTGTTGCATTAACCCACCCACCTCCCTCTCAACCACCACCACCACATTTTGTCTGGTATCTGATGCAACTTTGACTGAGTGTGTACTGGGTCCCTGTTAACCAGGCCCCCTTACCTATGTTCTTTTCCCTAAACTGTACCATTGTTTCCACAATTGGCACACCCCTTGCAAAAGGTACCAATGGTACCAAGGGCATTGTGACCAGAGAGGATTGCAACATGTATTATGCCACCCCAAGAGACCCTCGCCGAACACATACAAACTGCCAGTGCAAACTGTGTTTTTAGGTGCAGCACAAACTGAAGAGTCGACATGGCACACGTCCCTGTGTGCCAGGCCTACACACCGTTGCCTGTGTGGTGTCGCTCCAGTCTTTTGGTCCAGCCTACCTTAAAATGGAGGTCGGGGGACGGATGCTCTCCTAAAGTCGCCACTGTTCCCGGCTGCGGGGGTGGGGGAGGAGACTTGCTAAACTCAGTAGTTGTGAGCTGAGCTCTGGTTAATAATCCCATTTTAGCATATTGTGCTCTTGTGTTTTAATATCTTTTTCAAATTCATACTCTGCCTAAACTCCAGTATAATCTTTTCGGGGCATTGAGGATTTTGAGTCACATTCTGTTGGTAAGCTCTGGTCTTTTGGTTAAACTCCAGTCTAATCTTTTGTGCAGGGAATATTGGGGCAAGGGCATCAAGGGAAGTGAGGATATTGAGTCACGTTCTGTAGTTGTGCTCTAGTCTTTTGGTCCGGCCCACCTTAAAATCGAGGTCAGGCATGGACAAGGGCAGTGGGCGCGCCGCTGCCGAGCCGAAGGCGTGCCTAAGGCAAGCCCATCTGTGCCCATCTCAGGCCAGGGAGGCTGCATCTTTTTTACGAGGTAGGATAGAATACACCCCTGGCCAACTGCGAGCATTACGCAGATCCTCTCTAAATACCTGTATGCACTGTATAGACCCCAGTCAAGTGTCTTGGGTCTGCCTTAACTGTGGTTGGTCCCCTCAGTTAGGCTCCGAAGAGTGATACCCTTATTGTATTTCCCTTTCGCTGTCCGGGTGCGCCTTTCTGATCAACTATGACTCGCTGGCTGCACACAAATATGATATATTTGATCTTCTTTCGTAATTCCGTCTGGATGTGCTGTTTCTTAAAGAAACCTAGATGCCAGAGTACTCGGGCTGACTTGTCAGGCACTCCGCTCCGACTACCAGGTTGATAAATTAGAAAGGCAGAATAGAAGTGGTGGTAGGATAGCCACTATTTAAAGGGAGTTGTTGAGCTGCCGTGCTTGTTAAGATCCCGAATTGCAAGAGCCTGTCCTTTTCAGCAGCACACACTTTTTCTGGAATACTCAGATACAGACCCCCAGGCCCATATGCTCAGTTTCTCCAAACCCTGCCAGAAGTGGGGGCAGAGCTAGCTATAGACAAAGCCAACTTCACAGTTTTAGGTGATTTTAACCTCTTGGGCGCGGCCGCGATTCTGCGCCTGTGCGGCACTTTTATTGAGTGGGCGGGTTCATGACGGCCCCCAGCCGTCATCAGCACACGTCCACCGTGGTGAATGACGGCCGGGGGCCGTCATCAGCAAGGAAGGGGTTAACCTACATATAAATAACACAGAAGCTAATGTTTCGGAAATTCTCCTGCATGATATAGCTGCACTACAATTAGTTCAGCTGGTGGAAAGCCCCACACATGAGCAGGGCCATACTAATGATCTGATTTTAAGTAACCTGGATACACTTCGGGGGTCCAGACGCTGATGCCTCTAATTTGGTCGGACCACTTTCTGATCCCATTTAGATAACCAACACCCCCTTCCACTTCGCTGCTTCCTCCAGGCTAGGCGATTAGACCGCACCTGGACCACACTTAACACTGAAAAGTGAAAACAGGTCTTGGGAACCTCCACGCCAGTCCTTACAGAAAGTGTTGCAGATGCAACACATCAGTTCAATTCCCGAATCACTGATTCACTTGACAAAGAACTCCCACTTAGTTGGAGGAAAGATAGCGATCGGACACAAATACCAGTGGTTTAATGCCCATTTACTGTGCCTGAAGAAGGAATCCAAGCTTATGGTGGAAGACTTTTGATGAATCGAGGAAAGCGGACTATAGGAAAGCCATCAGGTTATATTATGCAGTAATTAAAGTAGCTCAAGCCAATTATTATGCCACTAAAATTACCAACTCCCCTGAAGAAGTTCCCCGGATTCTTAAAGATATCACTTTGTTTCCCACAGTCCGCCCTACGGTGGGGACCTTCATGGAACACAGCAATATTCTGGCACATTTCTTCAGGAAAAAATACTGAATATCTACTCCTCCTTCCCTAACATGACCGAACAGAGTATGGACCCTTCCAATAAACTGCCAAATAATCTGAAAATGGCCATCTCTCCTAATTTCCTAACCTTATGGAGAATCTTGTCAAATAACTTTTTAATGCAGTAAAATCAGACTCACCTCTAGACCCAGCCCCCTTGCATGGCCTCCAACAAGAAGCTGACTGCATTGCCCAGTGTTGTCAGTTGGAAGCACGTAGTAGTTAGATCCCTGTTGAAAGCCTACCCTGGACCCCTTAGCCTAAACAAGTATAGGCCTATCTCCATTACCTGGAGCAGCACAAATTTTAGAAAAACACAAACAAGAATCTTTCAGCCTCTCTAGAATCGCAGGAAGTGTTTGTCCCACCCAATGGGGGTTCCGACCACAACACAGCATGGAATATGCTTGCTAGCAGTGGTCGACAAATTAATGACATTTCTTGATCAGGGAGGGTCTGTCGCCATTATCCTCCTTGATCGAAGTGCTGCCTTTGACACTATGGATCATTCTAACCTCATTCAGTGAGTGTCGAATGCAGGCATTGACGGTAGAGCACTTAAATGATTCTCCTCCTTTCTGAAGGATCACATATTAGGTCTTAGATCAGACACCTATTTCAACAAATCTTCCCCTTAGCTGTCGGGTCCCTCAGGGCTCTTCCTTGAGCCCCACAGGTTTTAATTTGTACATGCCCCCCCCGCGAATATTGTGCATTTGAGTTGTCATTGGTCTCCTACGCCAATGACACCCAGTTTGTTCTGTCTATTTTCCCCGACCACACCAATAACCATTTATCCTGAACGCCATGCCAGTGGGATGTAGCCAGCTGGATGGCTGACTGTAAACTAAAACGCAACGAGGGCAAGGCGGAGGTCATTTTGCTGGGCAATGCCCTCTGGATCCATAACAGCCTGTCTAAGGAAGCTGCCGACCCCAACAAGCCCAATAAAGAGCCTGGGAGTATGGCTGGACTCTAAGCTCACTATGGAACACCAAGCCAAGAACATTTCTGCAAGGTGCTTTGGCATTCTGAGACTATTGAGGAAAGTTCTTAAGCTCCTCCCTTTTACAGCCAGAGTCATTGTTCAGGCCCTGGTGCTGGCACACCTGGATTATGGAAATGCCTTATACCTTGGCTCTCCATGCTATGTTACCAAACGACTGCAAAATAGTGCAGAATGCAGCAGCTCGACTTTAACGAACACTCCCAAGTGTCAGTCAGCTGCCAAGACCCTCAAAGATCTCCACTGGCTTCCAGTGGTGCGCCACGTACAGATCAATTCCCTACGCATCATTCACAGGGCAATAAACAGTAGAGGTCTTCTGCTGCTACAATCAGTAGCTTCTCTGTATGTGCCTAGCAGGCCTCTGAGATCAGCCTCTGTCCAACTACTTAAGGTTCCTGGGACTACGAGATCACGCTGGAGAGGTCGTTCTAAGTCTTTTCTGGTGTCTAAGCTTTAGAACTCCCTCCATCTTGAACTTCGCTTCCTGGACCAAGAGCTCCCCTTCGGCAACGCTCACAACACCTGGCTAGTCGGGGAGTAAATGTAGCCTGGAGCTGCTCTACGGTGGATGTAAAAGCACTGGGAGGCCCATGGGTAGCCATGCGCTACACAAATACTGCAGAATAGAATAGGTAAGTCACCCCTCAAGCAGGCCTCACAGCTTTAAGGAAGAGTGCTCTATACCCAGGTGAGGGCATAGCTTCATGAGCAACATGCCCTTACAGTGTCTACGCCCATTCTTAGATATTGTACGTGCAGTGGAGCCATATTGAGTACTTGGGCAGGGAGTTGGTCACTGCGAACTCCACAGCTACAGGATGGCTTTAATTAAAGTGCTAGGAAGTTTGATATCAAACTTCTCAGCATAATAAACCCACTCTGATGCCAGTGTTTTTTTAATAAATGAAATATGGGCAACTCTCTGGTCTGCAGCGTACTTGTCTGCACCAACCTGCCACTTCTGAAAATGTTTGAGACCCCCTCAGGTGGGAGCCTTGTGCTCTTGTGGGCCAGAAACAAAGCTTGCTCTGAGTGGAGGTGCTTCACGCCTACCTTCAGGCAGGAACAGCATTCAGGGTGTTGAGCCTCAAAGGCTTCCTGCCCTTTTTTATGCTAGCTGGGGCCTCTACTGCTAAAAAAGATACCTGCCCCCAGACCAAGCCCCACTTTTGGCGGCAAGGTCAGCTGGAACATTAGTAGCCAGGAGAGGTGTGTCCCATCCCAGCCAGAACCACCCCTAAGGTGTCCTGAGATGAAGTGGCCCGCCCCCCCCTTATTGGATGGAAGGATTTTAGCCAATAGGGTTAGGGATGTAGTCACTCCCCAAAGGGAGTTAACAGAGGGTGTATTCACCATAAAGGTAAATAGCCCACTGGCTACTACCTATAAATCCCAGTAATGCCCCTAACGTTTAGTACTTCAGGTGCATTCCTGAACCAAAGAATTCAGATCTACGACGACCTTAGAAGAAAGAAGATTTTTTTAAATTTATTTGAAAAGTTTTATATAGAGATGGCTAGACCCGGAGGTATCAGAGCGCTTTACATGAGATAGGACATTGTTTCAGGACAGTGTTACACAGTTGCAATATAAGATATTAGCTCGTAGCATATCCAAGGCACACGTCCTATGGGGAATGGAAGGTAGTGGGGGGAAAGGTAAACCGGGGGGAGGAAAGCTGGCAGAGTCAGGAAGACCTGAAGGGGGAAAGTACCGCAGGGGGAACAAAGCAGTCGAGGTGAGAGACAGATAAAAACGTGAAGAACCGTGAATAACAATGTCCGATGTCCGGCTGAGTAGGTGACGGCCGAGGGGAGACCCAGAGCCAGACTCCTCAATAGCTGCATAGGACAGCTCCACCAGGCAGTGGCCAAGGGTACTCGGGCAACAGTCCCGGTGTTACTAGGAGGCGCCGTCCGCCTCGTCCCCCAGGTCGGAGGACATAGGGAGAGAGCACTGGCTACGTCAGAGGAAAAGGTTCCCTAGCGGAGGAAGTAGTGGAAACGTCTCACTCAGAGGGGTGCTTTGTATGTAGAGGGACGGTGAGTAGTCGCAGCCCGCGACCTTAAACGGATCACTTAATTATATTCGCCATTTCTTCATAAATTGTGGTACAGCAGTGCTCCCAGGAATATATGGGTGAAATCTAACAATAGAGTATGAGCATAGCTAGCCATGCAGCAGCTACATAAAAAAAGCCAGGCATGGTCCTCCCAACACGCTGGAGCGCTCTCAATCGTTTCTCTGATTTCTTGCATGCCAGATTGCGCTGATGCTTTTAAGATTATTACACACTACCACTTGCAGATAGCAGGCTAAGTCAATTCAAGAGAGAAGTTAAAGATTTTAGAGAAAGGCTTACACAATAACATTACATGACCAAAGAGGATGAAAATGTTAAAGTACAAACAAGTAAAAAAGGATATCTTTCAGTAGTGAGGAACAGTTCTGATTAGACCATGACTGCGTCCCTTCAGGAAGGATACAGAAAAATTACCAAATAAGCTACAAAAGCAATATGGAAGATGGTAGCAAGATCCTGCCACAATCCATCCCCGAAGCAGACCCTGCAGAGAAGCCTGAAGACGACAATTGCCTTGGCCCCAGCCCTACCGGCTTATCACTAGCTTCGAAGAGCCTGCAACAAAAAGGCGACCTGTCTTGCAGCCAGCGACCTCTGAAAACCCTGGGAGGACTGCTGCCTTCAAAAAAGACTCCTATCTCCTGTGGACCTCGGACCTGTCCAGAAGAAATCAACTCCACGGACTCCTGTGCCAGCTGGAACCCGGAGTCCTGTCCACTCTGCAACGGAAGCCCACGCCCCGAGTCTGAGAGGCTCACCAGTCCAGTGAATCTCCCTAGCGATTCTGACCTAAAATCCAGCATAGGCTGACCTCTCCTGACTTCCAAGACGATACCTGCAGTAAAATCCAAAGGGTCCCCCAACCGCAACCACTCAGTAAGAAGAAAACTACGTCTAAAAGGCACCCAGGCACCCGCAGCCCATGAGCTTTGGGTAGATTGACCAACAGTGTCACTGTGACCCCCAACATCCGAACTTACCTGTGCTGTCGCTGGTTTTCTGCCTGCACCCTATGGTTTGACACCTGCAACCTGGCTGCAAAAAGAAGAATCTCCATAAGATTGCATTGGATGCCAGACGCTGGATTTGCACCCTGCACCCGGCCACCCCTGTCCCGCTGTTGGTGCAGTATCTAAACTGATACAGACCCATGTCCAGGGTTGGGTTAAGCCCCCGAAGACTGGATGTGTAAGTTGAGTACTTACCTGTAAATGTAAGTAACTGTTTTACTCGTACAGGATTGAATTGCATTTGTTGGTATTGCACTGTCTATATTTTACATTGCTAAGTTACTGTTGATTTGATGCCACAAAGTATTTTCAGTATCACTGTAAAGTATTTTTATTGCTTTTGCAAACACATTTTACTGCGCTTGAAAGAACTGCTAATTTGAAACTGATACTTGTCTGCAACTGAGTTGTCCTTGGTTCTAAAATAAGAGTAACAAAGTAATATTTTTCATACAAAACAATTTTTCTTGGATTCGGTCTTTGAGTGTCTGCAATAATTTCTTGTCTGAGTGTGTTCAACAAATGCTCAACACAGCCCTCTGATAAGCCTAACTTCTCAATCACACTACCACAAAAGAGTAAGGTATTATCTACTTTAACCTCTATAAAGCCTCTGGGGGATCAACTAGACTCTGTGCAAACGATACCTTACTTTGGTATAGTATATACAAAGCCAGCCTCCTATGTACACCAATTCAGGCTATACCGTTTATGTTGTTCTGTTATCTGACCTTGAGACAGAGTTGTCTTATCGAGGTCATTGTCTGCATCAGGTGTCTTATTGATGCCATTGTCTGAATGACTAGACACTTTCACAATTTCTTGAATCGATAAGGAGAAACGACATCTGCGTCAAAGGCCAACATGTCAATGATTAGGCAAAAATAGAGAAAATAAGAGTCTTGGCCTGCTCATGATGGAGCCAGGCCTTAGGGACTTTACATCATGTGTTTTAATGTTTTCTGAGAAACCAGGAAAAAGTCTTCTGAACACCACATATTGAAGATTGTGCAGACCAACAATACATGAACTCTTTCTTTTCTTGGTCAAGATGGAAGGCACCAAATCAAACTACCACCCTATCCTTTTGGAAAGACAGGCTGGGGTGAATGGGGAGGAGAAACTAAGACTGCGGAGAAACTAGCTAACCAAGAGCTGGTATGATGGCGGAATTGCGCTGCCCGCCATCAGGTCTTCATACTGGGCTTCACAACTTATTGTTCTCAATCATTGGATGCATCAACCTTTAACTAATCCTGCATATAGGATGGACAGGCGCAATATGCTGCCTGGCACTTATTTAAGAGCGCTATATGGCGGATCAAAACTAGAACCCAAATTCACTCCGACCTCAACTACTGTTTCCATCTGGCACACGGCGAACTCGGCCCTCGACTGGAGGGGTAGACTTACACAAGCGACACAGCGGTTTGATTCATGTCACTTGAGTCTGCTTTGGTGTCAGCCCGGGTTCGATAAGTGGGACTGGATTGGATTGTCAAAGGTGGGTGATCTATGGGTAGGAGGCATAATAGTGCCTTTTGGTGACCTGCGAACTAAACTTTCCGCTATCTTCAAGTGTGCAGTGCACAGTTTAAAGCACTTTCCAAGGGGAACAAATTGCCGGTGTCCTCCACTTTGGAAGACAGGCTCTTGGATGACTACCTTCCAGACAAGGCCATCTCTCGAACCTACCGTAAGATCCTTAATAACTCACCTGACCTTCTTGACAAAGTCCGTGCAAAATGGTGTGCAGATGTGGGTGAAATTGACGATGAGAACTGGATGGAGGACCTCGCCTCGCCCGGTTGCGATTCGGTCCCGGTTCAAATTAATCAAACTTAAATTGTTGCATAGGGCCTATTATACGAGCTCTGTCTGGGTTAAAATGGTTCTTCTGAACTCTCCAATGTGTCCACGTTTCTGTGGCCAGGTGGGCACTTATCTGCATCAATGGTGGGAGTGCCCCACTCTCTAGAGGTATAGGGGGAGATTATCTCCGTTTTATTCCAGGTCTGCTGTAAAGATATTGAAATTACTCCGAGATTCTGTCTCTTGAATATATGGGAGGCCAGTGATTTGACTAGGCCCGAGTGACTTTGGGTCTCCCTAGGGTGGATGGTGGCTAAACGTAACATCGCCAGAACGTGGAAAGGTGAAATTGAATTGAAATGCTCCGATTGGGAGTCTGATATGGATTGGTGCATGCAGGCTGAGAGAGCGGTGTTTGAAAGCAGAGGTTGCCCGGTTAAGTGGACCAGAATCCGGACCCCATAGAATGAAAGTAGAGGTTGGCTGTGCACCCCCTTTGGGGATACCTCGCCGTTTGCTGTTGACAATGAATCACCGTAATCTTGCTCATTAACAGCAGTTTAACATAGACATCCGGATTTAAGCTTGTGTAAAACGTGGCCTTTTTGTACGGTTTATGATTTGTTACTGGCCACATTTGATTTTATCCTCATTGTATAATTTCACGACCGCTTTTGGGATTTTTGTTGATGTGTGATATTATTTGATTTGTTTTTCTTAATAAAAAGATTTTTTTTTAATCTGGGGGAAACTCCCCTCAACACTCCATTGTCTCCAACAATTACTTGTCCACTGACTAAGCTGGTTGAAAACAATAAACACCCACATAAAAGCACCAAAAAATAGTTGCCATAGTCCTCTTCACATCCACTTGCGATAAAGACTTGTCCAGGTGCTAAAGGCTGAGCTTTCCCAGGGGAGGAGGGTGGGTCACATGGGAATCTATGAACGTTTTCAATACTGGAGAAACAAAGTTACAGGTAAGTAACTTGTTTTTTTTACTCCAGTATTGGAACTTTCATAGATTCCCTTGCTTGTATCAGAGTAGCTAGCAGTTATGAGCACATTTTTAGAACTATGATCATTATAAGACCAAGAACAAAGCAACAGCCAATTCACCATAATGACTACTTCAATGGTCAATAAACATTCTTATAAACAGTAGTAACCATAAACACATGAGGTTAAAAAATGTGCAAGAGCTGAAAAACAGTAAAAAGAAAGGAAGGATGAAAGGGAAAGCTTACCATACTGAAAGAGGTTCCTCGGGACTGCCTGTCCAACTGCTGAGTCACTCTGCGCGGAAGAATCCAGGCAGTAATGCCTTGTAAATGTATGAGTACTGCTCCAGGTCGCTGCTCTGCAGATCTCCCGGATAGGAACTCCGGCACAGAGGGCTGTCGAGGAAGAAATCGCCCTCGTGGAGTGAGCACGGACCCGACCTTCCAATGGCTTAACCGCTGCTCTGTGACAATATTGGATATCGCTGGTAATCCAAAGAGAAATCCCATGCTTGAAAAGGGGAAACACCTTAAGATGGGCGCTAAAAGATACAAACAGTTGAGGAGACTCCCTGAAGTCTTTAGTAAGTTGAAGATAGAATTTTAAGCACCTCTGAATGTCCAGTGAGTGGAGTGCCTTTTCTGCCTGAGTCGTAAGTAGAGGGAAAAAAAGTTTTGAGTATGACCAGCTCACTCAAATGAAAGTCTGAAGGCACTTTCGGTATGAACTTTGGGTTGGTACGGAGTATCACTGTACCCTTTTTAAACTGGAGAAAAGGTTCCTGAATGGTGAGAGCCTGCAATTCACCCACTCTCCTAGCAGAAATCGAGGCTAGCAGAAGAGCCACCTTCCAGAAGAGAAATTTCAAAACCGCCCGGTGTATCGGTTTGAAGGGATGCTTCATGAGCTGGGTGAGAACCAAGTTAAGGCGCCAAAGAGGAGGCGGAGGCTTGACTGGAGGGAAGCCTCTGAAAAGGCTCTTGTGAAACTGTTTACTGATCCTTGCCAACCAGAGGGAAGGACCAGAAATTGTGCGTCTGAAGGGAGAGATGGCGGCAAGATGAACTTTGATGGATGAGTGAGCCAGCCCCGATGTTGCTAATGAAAGAATGTAAGGAAGAACTTCATGCGGTTCAGAAGTAAGAGGATGGACACCCTCTTGATGGCACCAAATGCAGAAACGCTTCCATTTCAACTTGTATGTCTTGTTCGTACTTGGGGCTCGTGCCTGAGAAAGTACAAAACAAACTGAAAGAGACTATCTTTTTAACAGCAGAGGGGCCATGTCCATCAGCTTTCTTTGCCTCTCCAGGGTCGGAAAGGCTTTGTTGAGGGACATGTTTAGAATGGCTCCTAGGAATCTAGCTGTTCTGGATGGACAGAGAGACCATTTTTCAGTCAGGCCGAGACTGTCGAAAAGGCGTGCGCACGCTGAGATTGATTCCTCTGCCGCGTGCTTGGTAGGAGCCTTTATCAACCAGTCATCCAGGTATGGGAAAACCTGAAGCTGTTTTCACAGAAAAGCTGCCACGGGAGCGAATACTTTTGTAAAGATCCGCGGAGTATAGCTGAGTCCAAAAGGCCAGACCTTGAACGGAAAGTGGCTTTTGGCTACTGTTAAGCGCAGAAACCTCCTGTGGACTGGATGGATGGGTACATGAATGTATGCGTCCTCTAGATCCAATGTGGCCATATAATCCCCTGAGTTGAGAAGACTAAGGATGTCCTGCAGAGAAACCAATCGAAATGATTGTTTGATGAAATAGGTGCTGAGCTCCCTCAGATCTAGAATAGTGCGCCTCTTTTCTAAAGCCTTCCAGGCCAGGAAGAACCAGGAGTACAACCCCTCTCCCCGCTGAGAGAGAGAGAAGCCAGCTCTATTGCTCCTTTGAAGAGCATTTGATGGACTTCCAACCGTAGAAGACGGAGATGTGTTGACGAAGTGGCACGAGGGGACTTGGAAGGTGGTGCATGGACAAATTACAGAGTCTGGCCTCATTGAATGATCTTCAGCACCCAACGGTCCGATGTAATTTGCTGCCAGTTGTGGAGGTAATTTGAAATTCTGCCTCCAACTGATGTTACAGGAGGAGAAGGGACAGTAGTAAGAGCCAGGAAGCCGCTATTGACGCTTAGAGGACTCCCACCACTGGCGTCCTGGTCTTCCTTTGTTGTTCGATCTAGAGAAAGAGGATGATAGATTTTGCCTCTGGTTATAATTTGGCCGGTAAGATTGCGAGTTTGATCCAGAGGAGGAATATCGTTGTTGCTGGTATCCTCCTCTATACGTGACATTACCTCTACCTCTGGCTCCACAGAAGGGGACCTTGCATTACTGCAGAGTCCCTAAGGATTTTGCAAGTTTCCGTGTCCTTCTTAATGTCCTAGAGCGCATCATCGATATGTTTCCCAAAAAGCGCCTCCCCATCAAAGGGAAGCTCCAAGATCTTGTTTTGGACCTTAGGACGAAGCCAGCCTTGACACCGAAGGACATCAGTGCCCGCAAGGGAGATGAACGCAGTTGTTGCAATGTCCGTTGCACAGTCAATTACTTCAGTAGACGTTATTTCTTCCTCCTGAAGAATAGTCTTCGATTCTTTTTTCAGATCTTCCGGCAATTGGTCCTGACAGGGGGAAAGATCGTACCACATCTGGCGATCGTGGTGACCAAGTATCACTAAGGCATTCGCAGCCCTGACCAACAGGATGGACATGGAGGAAAACCTCTTGCCCACGTTATCGAGGTGTCTGCCCTCTTTATCTGGAGGTGTCATGAGGGGAGCAGAAGGATTTCTATACTTCCTTTGGCAACCTGAGAGATGACAGTCTGGCTTAGGCTGGCTGACCAAGCAGGCCGAGCTATCGTTTGGAGCCTTATATTTATTTTCAAGGCGAGGTAGTACCGGAACTACTGTAGCTGGACTCAGCATCACTTTCAACCCCTCATCCCAGCCGTGACCAACAATAGGAATAGAGCAAACTGCTTTCTTGTAAGGCTCCTTGAAGTCATAAAGGAAGCATCCAGACTACACCATAGGCATGGGCAGTTCTAATCTCTTAGGGAGTTTCCATAATTTGAGGAAGGGGTTTGCTATGTCTGCGGGGGGGGGAAATCAACAGGATATGGCGAAGAAGAAGCCGGATCAGGAATGACAGTCATCCCACTCTGCGTCTGGATCTGGTATTATGACGTTGCCCTGGTCCTCGTCAGAGGTGTCATCTTGAACGAGAGGCACAATAGGTGGTGCATCCTGAGCCACAGGCATTGGCTGAGGCAGTGGCAATTGAGGGGTAGCAGGTCGAGCAGGCGGAACAACTGTAAGTGGCGCCACAACTAGACCTGGAGGTTGTGTTGCGTATCTCCTCCTGTAGTCCAAAAGCAAAGACTGCAAGTCCGCTAAGTGGCAGGAAGGCATAGAGACCATCTCCTGTTGGTAGTCGTCCTGATAATCCGAGTAAGGATCATATTGCTCTTCCTCCACGTATTCCCCCATCAGAGTCTGGGTCCGGACACTTGACATGTAATTGAGGAGGGCTATCCACATAGCCAAACGGTCAATCATCCGCTTCAGATCCCTCTTCTTCAAGGAGGAGTGCAGGAGGTAGAGGAGACACCCTCCTGGGGGAAGTCATCTCAGGTGTAATCTGGCGCTTTCTGACAGAAATGGTAATTATTCCTTCGGCGAAGAGGTCGTCGACGTAAAAGTCGACTATGTGAGAGTCGTCGACGAAGAAATGGACGTCGTCGACGTAGCCGTCGTCGAGTCAGTCGTCACCACAGCCGTCGTCGCGGTCGTTGGAGACGTGGTAGCCGTCGTCATCATTGTTGTTGCCGTCGACACCATCGACTGGCGTCGCAGTAGTCGACGCGGAACCCTGAAGTGTCACGCCGGAGACAAAGAAACCACTGTTGATGAGCCCGCTGACAAAGCCAGAGTTGAAGGAGAAGACTTAGACTGTACATTTGATGATTTTGTCGATGAGTGAACATTCTTCACAGATTTTACCTCAGAAGAAAGAGATGAGGGCTTTTTGAAAGTTTATGGAGGCTCTGGAGGAGAAGATGGAGTAACAGAGCTGTATTTTCTCCCAGATATCACTCCTGTGGACAGTCCTTCCCTCTCCTTTACACCTCGGTGAGGTGACTCGCCAGGACTACGCCCTTCAGACCTACGAGAGCTCTTTTTCAAGGCCTTACTAGGACGTTCTTCGGAAGGCGAAGGAGAAGCTCTACCCCTTTTTACAGGCTTCTGGAAGACATAGCAGAGGATGCCTCATCACGGTCACTGGAGACTGGTTCCTTCCTTGACTTGAGCTTCTGGAGCCAGGTCAAGAGACGCCCCTCATGGTCTCGCAGACATATTTCACAGTTTGCTGCCTTATGGTCTGGGTACAGACAGTAAATACAATCCTTGTGCTTGTCCTCCACATATGACCTCTTCTTAGCACAAGTTGCAAAAGCTTTAAAGAGGGCTTGCTTCTCCTTATCAGACATCTTGACATGAAGTACAAGCAGGTCTTGAAGAAAAAAAACAAGTGAAAAAACCATAGAAAAAAAGTTAATAGGAAAAAACAGACTCCCTTGCACAACGTGCAGTAGAAAATCGGAGGCTCTGAGCTTCTCTCACTAGCGCTCTAAGGGGTGAGGCTGATCTGATTGGTTGCTCAATTATTTTTGCTCTCTTTTACAAAAAGAGGGGGATATGCTACAAAACTAGAATGGGCTTAAGACTATTTTCTGTTTTGGTAATGGTTTCTTTTGCTATTTTATGTATACCGGGGACTCCCATTCTGACAACAAGGAATGATACAAGCATGGGAATCTATAAAGTTCCAATACTGGAGTAAGTAATATATTCCGGGACTATTAACTTCTAATGGGTGGAGTGATTGTTCTATTGCTGGGGGTAAGATGCAAAGAAAGTAGGTGGATCGATAGCCTATCATGAAAATGTAAACAAAAAAAGCCTTTGGGACAAGGTGGTGGTCATTTGCTGCTACACAATGCAACTACACTTAGAGTACCTAAATGAAGAGGTCTACAGAAAATGTCTACACCTACTTTAATTCTCGGATACCACTCAATCTCAGACATTGGTGTGTGCCAATAATTATGTACAGAACTCACATCAGATGACAATCTCATGCGACTGTTAGAAAAAGGAGTCTTAAGAACTTCAAAGAACCTCAGTGACTAAATTCTGAAAATGTATTTGCTTTCTTTGCTCCTCACATCCACATGCCAGAAGACTGATATAGATGTATGTTAGGCCCTCTTCCATAAACGCAAGATAATGTGCACCATTGCCTGGAATGGTGTGCCATTCGTTTGAAGAGATCATATTCCAGATCTCTTCTGCTACATCATACAATGTGATCTGGTAACAGGAAACCAATCCCTTAACATGTAAAACAACTTCCGGGTAGTTTAGTTACAGGGACTCCTAACGAGTAACATAAGACTGCAAAAATAGTAATGATCATTTCTAGGATCAATCAGTTCACATTCAGAGTGCATACAGATTTTCTGTATCCACTACTGGAGAAGTCATAACACATTTGCTGTTACAACCTCAAGATCCTGCCCGACACTGAACCATGGAGACTTGACAATATTTCCCCTATAAAAGACTCCTCCACAGATGATGTCTTTAAGTCCAGGTGGGTTAGAACACGGATCAGCTTCCAGTCACAAGCTGAGGCTCCTGCTATTAGATGAAGATGAGCTTTATCCACCTGAATAGCATGAAGAATGTTTAGTCTTTCCCTTTATTTTTATTTATTTATTTTCAAGGTTTTGTATAGAGCGAACAAGATCCTTATCAGATATCAGAGCGCTTTACATAGATATGAAAAGATAAAACAATGTAATACAGGGGAAAGAAAAACAGTTAAATAGTATTTCCAAAGTTTATGTTCAAGTGAATTTAGCCAAGAGGATCGATTTGAATTCCTTTTTGAAAGATGCAGTGGATGAGATAAGTCTTGTTTCTGGAGGGAGGGCATTCCAAATCCTGGGAGCCATCCCTGAGAAGGAGCGTTTGTATGTTTTTATCTTGTGGAATTTTTGTGGTTCAGAAGGAGAGTTTGTGCCCTTCTTGTTGTTCTTGAACCTCCTGAGATTGTCAATTTCTGAGCAATGTAACTGGACGAATTGTGGTGTAAGGCCTTATGAGTAATGCATGCGATTTTCAGGTGTATTCTGGCTTCGAAGGGTAGCCAGTTCAGAGATTTTAAGTCGGGAGAGATGTGTGGGCGTTTTTTTGATCCAGTGATGAGTCTTGCTGCAGCATTGATAGAGGCTCTTAATGGTGCGGTTGTAGATAGGGGGAGGCCGCAGAGAGCAGTGCTTCCATAATCAATCCGACGGATAACTAGCGCTTGGACCACAGTTCGGAAGTCGTTGGCTGGGAGGAAGGGTTTCAGCTTCCTCAAGGTGTTGATGTGGAAATTAGCTCCCTTCGTTGCATTGCTGATATGTTGTTGCATATTGAGATTGGAGTCGAGGGTTATACCTAAAGATTTTGCTGAGTCTAAAATGATAGGTTGGACGTTGAATGCATTGAGGTGTTTAAGCCAATCCTGAGCAATGTGGATTTAGACGGGGGAGCTACTAGTAAGAACTCAGTTTTTAGAGCATTAAGTTTGAGATGGTTCTCTGCCAGCCATGTCTGTGTGTCCTTCAGCATTGAGTTGAGAAGTTTGATGTCATCCGGGGATTGTAGTTTGAGGTAGAGTTGGGTGTCGTCAGCATACATGTGGAATTGCACATTAAAGGCATGAAGCAGTGCGATGAGTGGCTCCATGACTAGATTGAACAGTGTAGGGGATAAGGCTGATCCTTGCGGGACACCTAGTGTTACTGGGACATGGCTGGCAAAAGTGTTGTTGATTTTTAATTTCTGAGTCCGATTATGGAGGAAGGAGGTGAACCATTTGTACTGTCCCTGAAAGACCCATTCTGGTATTCAGCAGATCAACTAAGTTCTCGTGTTTGACCGTGTCGAATGCTGAAGAAAGGTCGAGAAAGATGAGGCGGCAGGTACCGTTTTGGTCAAGAATTTGAAGTGCGTCATCAATTATGTGTGTCATGGCTAATTCTGTGCTGTGGCCTGCACGGAAGCCGGAACCAAAAGAAATGCAAGCTATTCTATCACCTACATACTCAGCCAAAACATGTATAGCATTGTTCAATTCAAAGCTCCTTTCTCATCACAGGATCGGAGTGGTCATAAAAAACAACAAAAAAATATTTGTCATGCTTGGAAAAATACTACACTTCTTACAGCTAAGCCAACCAACATTGATCCTATTTTCACAGAACTGCTGCAATAACCTTTATAAGTACAGAAGAAGGAATTCCAGAAGGTCTGGTCAATTTAGAACCAAGTAGAGCAACTGTGCTAGCGGCTTAAGATAATTGATCACATTGCTTGAGTCTAAAAAAAACTATTAGCTTCTAGTGCTGAAAAGGTTAAAATTAAAGAACATTTTATATCATTTTCCATAAGCCAGCTTCATCTTCTAATTGAAAAAAAAGCTTTGGACATTCACGTGGTGACACAGAACATTTCATTGCAGCACAAATACTTTAAAAATAATATGGTTAAAGACTGCAGTGCAGCAAAACGTACAAGATGTACTACATTTTCACATAAATTTATGGAAAGCATAAAACAAGTATGATGGCTATTGTCAAAACAAAGAAATTGAAGTTAAGCATTATCAGCCACTGCCAAATTTTGCACAGTCAATCCAAAACTAGTAACATTTTAAGATAATGCACCATCAGGTAAAAAAAAGAAAAGAAAAAAAGAGGAGTCCTCTTAGTAAGACATTATGATTCTATATTTATTTTAGAAGACTTGCCAAAGCCTACCATTTCTTCTTAAAAGTACATCAAATTAGGCCAGACAGATATGCATAATTTAGAATTAAATGGATGGGGTAATGCTATTGCTACAAGCATCCAATATAAACCTGGAGGATAGGATTCCCAAAGGAGGGAGTCAGTACCATACAGCTCAGGGAGGCATTTTTTCCCGGCAAACAAAACCACACTGTTTTTGAAGAAACCCGGTCCACAGTCACACTGCAAGGGAGGCGGCTTAGTAATGAGGGAACATTTAAAAAATGTTTGGAATGCAGCTGGTCAAACCTTAAAACCGCCAGCAGCAAATTAACGTTCTCCAGTGCCAGACCAAACTAGTTCTAGTAGGCATGACCTAAACACACAATTCACCTGGGAGGCAATTAACCAGTAGAAGATCATTAGCCAACGAAGGTAGGGGAGCTTCAGCAAGTCGCTACCTATACTTGATGTTTGGTAACCCTCACTCTAACTGTGCAGCCCATGTTAACTGCTGCACCTTTAAGATCACTGAAAAGAACCAGCAACATATTTCTAAGCACGTCAACAGCACAGTGTGTTTCAGTAATGCAGACTCTAAACATATAATCTAGCCAATGTATCTACAGAAAAAGGGCACCAATCTAAATGTGGGTTCAAACTTATTGCAGGCAAAAGGCCCACTCGTCAGGTGCAGGTCCATGGACGAGAAGCCCACAGGCAGCAGTGCGGCTAACGGATGAGCAGCCCATATGCGGGGCAAACAGGCTAACTGCTCGTCCAAACTGAGAAGATCCAGATTCCTCATCTAAACCGCAGTATTTTCCAAAGAGTGAAAAGAGTTTCAACCCGCCAATTCATAGATGTAATCTATAGGACCACTAAGGAGCAAGGCTGGTACTGCTGTCATTCCTCAAACTGAATGACTTTTGAAGATTCTCTTACATACTAATTCACAGGAGTGTTTAATACACAAAGATGTCCAACAGGACAAAGATTGCTTCCCAACAGCTTAACCATTAAACAGTGTCTCAAAATATAAAAATAGTTTGTCATTCAGCCTGAAGTCAGATGGTCTAAGAATAAAAAGACTCAAGAGGATCTATTCTAGACTATGTCAAGTTTGCTCTTACTTAGAATGCAGAGAGAGATAAAAATAATTTAAGAACGATATTTTAGATAACTGAAAATTTGATATTACCCAAGTTAAAAGGCTGGCTTGATCCAAAGGCACACAAACTTAAATGTTTTAAAAGGAGAAAATGTGAGAGGGCTTGCAATTAATTTATCATCCTAGCCAATGAAATAGCAAACAGAAAGGATGCCTTCCTTTTCAACATCTTCAACGAAGAATTCACTGGCTTCATAGGAACACCCATTAAATAAGCGACACATTCAAATCTCTTCAGGAATTACATGCTGTTTATTTACCAAGCCTCTAAGACCCTCAATCACAAGAGGAATTAACACAAACCTAACATTTATGAGGTGAAAACAAAAATGCAACGATGGCTGCTACATAACCTCTAACTGTGCCTGGTTAAGACATTGCCCAGCCAAATGCACTGCAAGAGCTAGAACTTGACACTTCCATGTTTAAAAGAGAAATATTCTCTTTCACACACCAAGCAAAAAATATTGGCAACCTACTGGTATATTATGCTTTTGTGTGATAAAGTTCCTACAACATAACACATCTAACACCTCCTGAGATAGATCATATAACTTCTCCAGATCCATCTTCCAAATTCCATGACAAAAAATTCTATCTAGCTATCAATAACTTTAACAGGAGGCCTTCGTGCTGAAAGATCAGTTCTTCTCAAAAGACGCAAAAGACGAAAAGGAGGCTCCAAATTCAACATTAATATAGTCAGCAACCAAACTCTTCTTATCCTATCTGGGGGCAATCAACAAATGAGCCCCTAATGTTTGATCTTGTGCATGTTTTTTTAGAAGAGGGAAAGGCATAGTGCAGAGGAAAAAGAGCAGCTTACAGGTAACCAACTACTCGTGGCTTTTCAAGCTGTACATTACAGGTTGTGCACTAACATACATCTGGAGTTTGGCCATATATACCACAACTTGTAAATCAAGTATCAAGGCTTCAGTCTTAAGGGTTTGAGGTGTATTCTATGAACACATATAGCAAATCCCCAGAATGCATCAGCATGCAGATTCGATCGTAGATTTCTTTGTTGTCCACTATAGAGTTTGAGGCTTACATTTGGTACTCACTCTTCAAATCTGTATGGCAACTGGGAAACTTGACTTCAATCACGAAAGAAAGAGAAAACAAAAGAGCATCAACACACCTTTGACATCGCATTGGATTCTGCCGATTCTGCAGAAACACAGGCGCATATATACAACGGATAAATACAGCAGGCTTCATGCTCACGGTCTATATCACGTGAGCAGGATTTCTTCGGGAGATGAGGATTGGGAAAAAACACCTCTTCAAATTGGTCCTCAAAGTCAAAACAAATTGGTTTCAGATATATAATCTCTGCCTTCTTGACCAGGATAAGAAAAGCTGCTTCGCAGGACCGCATTGCAAGTGTAAATGAACTATCAGTAACCATTGTGATATTAGGAGGGCTAATTACACACCACAGAGTCGAAAGAATGGAGCAAGGGCTTTTCACAAGCATATTAGGGCACTGCTGTCAGCAAGGACTCCCAGTCCTTCAGCGATAGGGAGTTCAGAGGAAGAAGCACTATTTTCCGATGATCAAGGATCCTTACGTGAATTTGTAGCAACACCTAAACAAACATGTACCATGATTCTACCTGAAGAAACAGACTGTGTGCAGAAGAAGGGACCTCCAACCACACAAAAGGTGCAGAGCAGACTCAAATTAGGCTGGTTCATGTGCATCATCCCTAAACATGAGACAAAGATGCTTTCCAACACTGTTCACACCTCTTGATTTCTGAAGATTTCATAGGGGACTTAGTCCCAGAAATCTCAACGCTTAAATTGTTGGGAAAATGCACTGGCAAAGCCAATAGATCGCACCTATGAGAGCTATTCACTTTTGTAACGTTTTGAAGCCATGCTGTACAACAGAGTGGATCCTTTGCAGTGTGGGTAAAGATAATTTTAAAAGCACTAGGATGCAGCCAGGACTAATGTGCTTTTGTTTTTATTGAAGTGCATTAGTGCTGGATGCATTACAGTCCATTTTTTATTATTAGTTTTAGCCATGCTGCGGAGCAACCAGAATGCTATAGAGCAGGGCTACAAATGATTGTCAATGTTGTCAACGCCCACATTGTACAGAATGAAGAAAAAGCAATGCCAGAGTCAATGGTCTCATAGGCGATGACTATTGGCTTTGCCAAAGATTGTTAGGTCTCAGCACAATACCCCAACTATTCTGAGGTAAACAGTTAATCTCCCCATGCATGAAAAACAAATATGACAATTTGCAAGTAATTCTATCACATACAGAAAGCAACTGTGCCCATGTCACAGTGAAAATACTTTTAGAAGTAGATAACATCTGTCACAATTAACATCTGTTTGAAAAGAGCTTCTTTGAAGTGTGTGTAGCATAGTACAACATAGCTACAAATGGCAAAAGGTTCAACAAGGACGAAAGGTAACAATAAAAAAAGAATAGTACCTCAATCACAGCGCGGATCAGTGGGAGGACAGCAATCAAGCTGAAGCAATCAGTACTCCGACAAAAAGAGGAGGTGAAGCCAGCAGGAGCTGGCCAATTAGAAGGCAGCAAATTAACCTCATCACTGCGGCGCGAATTCAGCCGCAGAGCTGAGCATTCCATGGTCATGACGGCTCCCGGCTGTCATCAGCACACGCCCACCGTAACTCATAACGGCCGGGAGCCGTCATCAGCGTCCAAGAGGTTAAAGTGACAATTAAGTCAACAAATGGTAAGCAATGGGTGGGTAGCAAGCTCCTTGTAGTATAGAATACCTCTGGAGAGCAGGGGTCCATGCACTGTTGCAGGTGAGGCCTAAAAAGGGAAAGCTGCTCTAAGTCAAACACCTGAGAGGTGCAAAAAATTAAATGTCACTAGTGCTCATGGCGTGCTCTGTATACTTGTGGTACCGCATGCTGGTGTCTATGACTTGTTCACGCTGTATAAAAAGATTCCTGATCTGATCTAAAGCCTGCGGAAGTGTTCCAAGAAGGAATAGGTGGGAGCATATATATCCATTAGAACACCTCTTGATACTCCATTAATATTCCACACTAACTCAAATGACTCGCCTTACACAGGGCTTAACAGCCAGGATCTTTCACTATGCACAGTGGTCTACTGCTTCCAGGCTATGTCTGTGCTGTAGAAATAGCAACAAGCATCTAATTTAAGGAGTGCATATCTACTACTGTCATATACCTATTGTATTTAGTGTCAAACCTGGTATATACACTAAAGGCATTTATTCATGGCATTTGCATCAGGGTATGTTAAAACATTTAGAATAATTCAAAGAAGGGCTGGGGGGAACATAGCTGTGATAAGAGGATAAAAATGAAAACTTTACATTGGCACAACTATATTATTATGGTAAATTTTAAGGACGTGGCTAGAGTTAGAGTGGAGAAATATTCCACAAGATGCAGGCAATTTATTATATGAGGCAAGGGATTTGTGCCCAGCTGCTACCATAACCACTTAAATTTTAGCGAAGACAATGCAGTTATGCATTTTGGGGTGGGAATACGAGGGAGTACATCCAATCTTCCAACCGGTCTAGCATTACAAGGGCTTGAAACATGACTGATATTCACTAATAAGTGCAATGGAATTCTAGAAGGAAAGAGGATTGTTAGTAGTAGGCTAGGGTCCAGTAATCCAAGTTTACTAGGTGGAAGAGGGTCCGATGGGGATCCTGATTTGATGTACTGCAAAATGGGCATGAAGGTCTCCATATTTAATAGGGACCATGACCCTACTGAGAGGCTAAAGGCAGAATCAAGCAGAGTGTCATTATTACCTGCTGCGGTGGGATTACAGTTGAAGCATCTGCAGCAAAATTGGTGTTGTGCGCTCCACTAGTGTGGTCCTTCTCCAATTAAGCGTGTATATTGTTGTCTTTGCGAGTTAAGAAAAAAGCCAGTTTCTCGCATTGAGTCTGAGACAGAATGGGAGTGGGGTACTGATTGTTGGGGTCCGACCGTTTCCGCACTATCCTAACATGTGTTTTAGGGCAACTCTGGGAACCACTTATAAACCAGATACGAATCTTCCTCAGTTGTTAAATTTAAGACAGGCCAGGTACACTTGAGTCTTTCATTGAGAACGGATGCATTCATTTTCAAGTGTAGCTAGAGGGTCACGAGAGATGCGAACCTTAAACGGTACCGCCAAATATTCGGACTACAGTAAAGGAAGAGGGGAATCAGTAACCAGATCCACCGCATTAGAAAATACTGGATCCAAAAGGTTGCCAACCACGTAAGGAGGAGCCGACCTGCAAAGCCTGAGGCAAAGAACACCAAGGGCATCTTTTATGGTGGCAATCTGACTACACTTAGTGTCTTCTAGATGTAGATTAATATTCCCAAGTACTGTAAAGTTTGCAGATTTTAATATGAGGGGCTATTAAGTCCGGGAAAAGCTTGCCCCAATTCTCAGCATACCCTGGGGGTGATAGATCAGGGACCCAGTTAATGTGAATTTCTGTAGGAGGGTTAATACAAAGAGCAAGGCTTCGCAGACAAGAATAGCTAAATCTTTAATTTGACAGCAATAATCATTCTTATAATAAATAGCTATTCCCCCACCTATCCTGCTATGCCTGTCTATCCGAGCAATTGAATAACCAGGAGGGAGACCGGCAATTGCAACAGGTGCGGATCCCTTGTGAAGCCAAGTCTCAATGAGAAACTTAACATCTAGGTTGTTATCCCATAGAAACTTTAAAAAGTGATGTTGGTGTCATGGAAGCGATGGGCTATTCAGACTGAAAAACTGGTATTCCCTATCCTGTTCCAAGCTGCTAGCCGACCAAGACATGCAGCCAACAGTATTGGTCATTAAATTAGTGCCTTTGTCGCCCTGATGTGGTAAGACGGCGGTACAACAACCGAAATCAGAAGCTGAGCTAACAAAATCACAAGCATTACAAATACGTGAACTAGTAGCAACCTCAATCACCTGACAATCAGTAGGGCAGGCAAGGCGCAATGCCATTCTCTCCAGTTGGAAGGGACAAGTGTTCCGGCCCCGACTGGGCAGGCTAAGATGGGCTTGCCTTAGGCATGCTGACGGCACGCCTGTTGCGTTTAAATGCCGGCCATTTTTAATTGGAGTATGCTAGGGGCTGGAACATTAAGTGACAAAGGTAAGCAGCACTGCCAAAATGGCAGTGAAAGTCGCAATGCCACACTTGAGTGCAATAGAAGGTCAACGCTCACAAAAAACAACAAAAGGCCACAATTCCCAACAAAATCTATATCCCCACTAAAAGCAAAAAAATAGCTTACACAGGACAATAAGGCAGCAGGATAAATGCAATACCAATAAAACGTGCAACACCTCTGGTTTTCAATTATTGGCTCATGTGCGGCTTGGCACAGATGTTCAAGTACAGTTGCCATTAATCTAAGGTGTCTGTACAATTAGAGTATTTTGAAGTCTCTGTGACCAGTGTAGACAACACTGCTGTGGCCTGCATTGATGAAGTATGTACTGAACCGACAGAGAGGGCTTTATAAAAGTTCAACTCCGGGGAGTTTCGCTCATGGATTTCCTCATCTCCCAGAAGATGTGTCACTCCTATTGGTAAGTTTGTTGTTGGAGAAGGGTGTGAGAAGGGGTCACAGTCTCTGGACTGTACATGGATTGGTTTCTTTAGAGTAGAACGGCGCTACTTCGCGGCTGAAATGCCATTTGACTTGGCAGCTCCTCCTGAAAGAGTCCACCATAGATGAACTGCCTAGCAAAGGATTCCGCTTGGTTGGCAGCATCTGCTTCACATGCCTGGCAGAGGAAAGAAAGAGAAGAGGACATGAGGGGTCCAGAATGAACTGTCCAACTGGGATTTCTTCCAAAACCATAAGCCAATAATTAACACTAATCGACAGAAAAACAGAAAGAGGCCGATAGATAGCGCTAGATTAATCCGCCCCTTGTTCTTCCCTCCCTTGAGGACGTGGGCAGGCACATGGAAGCAAGGGCGAAACCTGCTGTTTTCATATGACAAGCGCCACAACAGCAGCATTGGATTTTCACACAGAATGTAGTGTGGGCGAGCATGAATGTGAAGTTACGGGGCACTTGATAAAGAATAACAGAAATGTGCAGCGGGGGGAAAAACAAGGCCACCGCAGCAAATGCATCTAAGCAGCATGCCGCCCAATCATTTACAATTGACTTTTCTATGCAGGCTGCTTGTAATAACAGCTGATGCAATACATTATAACTTGCAATAGGATCATTTAGATCTGCCATTAACATCTTGATATTTGGTCTGTACACTTGTCCAGCGCCAGGATGCTCCTTTCGGAGCGACAGTTAGCGCTTTAGAAATATCCCATACAAATACAAATAGGCACTGCCCCTGCAGCCTTTTCAGACTACCAAGGGTCTCTTAGAGGATAGGGAGTGCTTATAACTGAACGCTATTTACGGGAGATCAGATCAAAATGTGGTACAACAGGTGGCAAACGCCGGGAGTATGTTATCTGGCTCGACTTTCTCCACTACTTAAGATGGCTCGGGAGCAGCAGGTTGGATACTAACGTGATTTTTTTTGAAAAAGCGTGAAAAAAATGTTAGAGAAGCAAAGACAACTACAATGACTTATCAGAAGGAACTGGTGAGATAGAACAACCCAGCAGACGGTCCTGTTCATCATACTATTCTAGAGGACCTTACAGGCTTCACTAGATCTTTGGCCATTTAATGATACTGGAGCCCAAGTTCATTAACAACAATGAAAGAAATAGCTACAGTTTTCCTATTGGAACGATCTTTTTGCTCTTCTGAGTAAACAAAGGCTATTTTCGGTAGAGCCTTGGCAGCGCATGTGCTGCTCTGCGAGGCATGCTGTATTCAGGTATGGACTTGAAGCTCCGGCCATATTTTTTCATTGGCTTGTGTCATTGTCCTCTGAAAACTGTGGTTTTTCATTGGTCAATAGGCTTAGTAGTCCCTTCTTAGTACCGCCTTGTCTCATTTTGTAACCTCCCATGAGACACCACCAGCTACATGTGTTGTTATTCAGTAGGCTTTAATTACAGCCTTCAAGCATTACTTGCCTGAATGGTCTTTTCCTGCCTGCTTTTGCAGGCAGGACACGCTCCCCCCACATCGCTTTAAATTTTTTTTTCTCATAGCACGACACGCCACGCTAATACAGTGGCGACCGTGCCTTTGGTTTATTTGCATCGCCAAATGTTTCTTTTTTTACTATTTATGTACTTTTCTTTTTAAAACTGCCCGAGTGTCTAAGGAAAGCAGCACAGCTGCCTTTAAAGTGAAACCGCGGCATGGGGCGCTTTTACAAAAAAAAAAAAGCATATGTTTGTCAAGTTGACAAATGCTTTTTTTTTGTAAAAGTGCCCCATACAGCACTTTCACTTTAAGGCAGCCCCGCCCCTTTCTTTAGACACGGCTCATCTAAGAAAAGTGGCGCAGCCGACATTAAAGTGAAAGCGCAGCATGGGCGCTTTTACAATCAAGCGTTTGCTTCGTAAACGTGAGACCTATTACATTGCAAATGCTTGTTTTAAAGCGGATAATCGGTGTACGGCTCCCCGACTAGGCCAGGGGCTGTTATGTTAAGTGACAGCTGTTTGAAAAGGCATTCACTGGTTCCTCATGGGTACTGGAGGTTTTACGATGCTGCTTAAGTGAGCATTTTAGTATGATAAACAAGAAGTATATAAAAAGGTAACCACACAAGTATCAGGTTCATTCACTCTGAAGTTTGATCACTTGAAAGATGGCTGTATTGATGAAATAATTCAGCGCTGAAGAGGTTACTGCAGTTAGCTAATTTTAGAAAACCTGTTAACATGCTTATACAATAGCTATTTTATAAAGGAATACTAAAACTTAATTAGATAATCAAAGAACGATAGCACCAGAGCAGCATAATTTGTCCAGGTAATGGAGGAGCTTTGTTCTAAGAGAAATCTCTGAATGCCAGGCAATAACCAGCAACTGCAACCGGCAGGATGTAGTAACAGTGAAGGTACTTTAAAATACACAGAATTGAACTCTGTACAAAGAAGTGGTTACAGGCAGCCGATCCGCACACTGTTGATGAAACAAGTGATCAAGACACTAACTCCTACTATACCCACAGCTTTATTACTCTGTATTAAACCCAGATTACTTTTTGGAAATCAGAAGGAAAGGTGCTTCAAACAATTCCACTAGAAATGTGACACTGAAAGGTTACCACCACGCTCCCCTTAGCCACAGCCGGTGTACCTACAGACCAACGGGGAGGGATTGAAAGGAGTAACTAAATACAAATGGAGTGAATATTTTAAAATTACAATAATGCCAACAGTTGTGAATGGATATGAGGGTCCATTATGTGAAGATACTGAAGGGAGCTACAAACACAGCAGCTCTCTTAGCTTCGGAGGGCGACAGAGACTATGACACTTCAATAGGTTACGTTGCTGAACACACATGTAATCGGAACACTACTTAGATTGAATCAGGATGCACATATGTCCTCCACACCAGATCCATATTGAGTACCGGCAAGCAGGAGGATTTTCTAGACATTGAAGGAATGTTCATGTCTCTTTCACATTATGTCATTAAAACAGGCAAACTGCTATATGGTGGGACAATAGTGGGTGAAAAAAAGAGTGAGATGAAGGCAGCATCATTAATTATGGTTTTCAGCTTCTCAGGGGAAAAGGAGGAACTTTAATGTACCAGGTAGCCCAGTAATCAAGGTCTACAAAAGTGGTCACTAACAATTCGGGCTCACTGGTTGTACAGAAGACCCGATTGACTAATGACCCAGAGAGCGCCAGTACACATTAAAGCAGGGTGTGACGAAAAGAAGGGAACATGTGGGGACAGCACATGTTCTTGGGGTACAAGCACGTTGAGTACAAAATGATAGATATGAACCACACATCAAACATTCCCAAATCCACTCGCAACTTCAAGATGATTTATGAACGGACTCGGTTGATCTCTACTTCAACAAATGAAGAGTATTAAGTTTCAAGTGATTGTATGACTTGAAGCCTGCAAGCACGACAGCCAGCTGCAGCCTCCTCTGTGTGTTTATCTTTCATGTGAGGAAAAGGCACTACATCGCCATATGTAGGTCTCTGGCTCACTATATAGTGATGTAAAATGAATTACACTTTGCAGATAGTCAGGTGAGACACAGATTGGTATACATAGGCAAAAGTAAATACTAACACTATTTGTAATAGTGTGGGCGAGCAGTTAGGCTATCAGAGGGTAGTGATAAGCATTTCTTGTACTCACAGTGGCAATAAATGAGACACACACAAGAATAAATCTGAGACTAGTTTATAAAAATTACACCGATTTTAATGTCATTTTTTAGGATACAATGTTGTTAAGTTGCAAAAAAAATATTTTTGTGCACAAGTACGTACTATTGAAGTCAACAGGAAGAAATAGGAAAATGCATACAAAATCATCCAGTTGGATTTAAAGGTTCACCTTGAGGATTTAAGCAAGTAGCAGGGCCAGGCCCAATATTCCACCAGCAGACTCTCAGGAGAGTCCCGGATTAGGCTGGGAGCATGGTGCTGAGGTCATTGGTAGGTGGTGTGCTATGAAGAATGGGACCACCCGAAAACACACTGCACAAGGGGACTAAAAGTAAAGTCCGTGGGGTCCCTCTCAAAGAAGCAGGTCGCAAGAGTCTCAGGACCACAGGAGCACAGCTGGTTCGTCGGAAAAGAGGCCAGGCGGGCTGGGTGCAGAGCGGGAAGGTCAGACGGGCAGCGCACGTCAAGATGTCCTCGCAGTCAGGGGCAGGCAGCTTGGAGAGGCTATTTCGGAACAGCTGGGCCACTCAGGGGTCTTGACATCCATCTACAGGTACTTGCAATCCTGGGCAGTTAGAGTCAAAATTGGACTCTTCGTCTCGGTGAATGCTGCAGGGGGTCTGGTACTCCAGGTTTTGGTGTGGCGCGGCTCCGGTAGAGCCTGATGTCTCCAAACTTGGAGGGGAAACAGATTTGATCCTCCGGGGCTGGTATACCACTTTTCTTTCAGTTGCTGCATCAGAGTCGCCGGGGAGCAGCAAGTCGGGAAACTGGATTCTGAGGGTTTGGTGGCTGCAGGGGAATGGTACCTCCACTCCAAGGGAGTTCTTTGCCAAATTTGTAGAAGGCTAGAGGAGCTCTGGGGTTGTTGGAGACCTCACAGTTGCAGGACGAGATAGCACACAATGATTGTCGAGTCTTTACAGGCAGCAGACAGGGTTTGGCGCCAACTTTTTGCAGCAGGGCATCAGTCCACGGGTCAGCAGCCCTTCTTTCTCATTTTCTTCTCTGTGTCCATCGAATATAAGTTCAGGTTCCAGGGACGCCACTTAAATACTGAATTTAGGGGCGTTAAAGGGAGCGACAGGTGGTAGCCAATGGGCTGCCTACCTTTAGGGTGTCTACACCCTCTAAGTGACTACTTTCCGTATCAAGGGGCACTACCCTGACCCTTTTTGGCTAATTTGCCCTCCAACCAAGATGGAGAGAAATGAAAAGTGGGCTCCACATCACCTGCCTCACCTTAGGGGTAGTGCTGGCTAAATGGGGAACCATCTCCAAATGTACCCGCCTGTCTTCCAGCCAAATGTGAAGCAGGACAGGGGGTTGGCATCCTCCACTACCTGGAGATGCCCGTTTCGAATTTCAAAGGCGGCATCGCCTTTGAAGCTTCCCATTGTGGAATGACTTTGAAGAACCTCCGCCCAGAGCAGGCTTTGTTTCTGGCTTCTGAGAATTCTGGCTTGCACCACCTGATGTCAGAAACAGGAGAACAGGTCTAGTGCTGGCAGGCTGGCTAAGACTAGTCAGAGACCACACCAGTGCTTGGTAGGTTTTCAGGGGGCCCTCCAAAGGGTATCATGTAAGCATTTATTAATAAATCCAGCACTGGCATCAGCGAGCATTTATTAAGACAAGATGTTTAGCACCAAACATCTTAGGGTACGGTGAAGCCATCATGGAGCTAAGAAACCCGTGATGACAAGTATCCAGCCCATGTACTTGCAATGGCTTGCCTCTGCACTTACAATATCCAAAAATGGCTGATATTACAGGGTCATATCTACTCGTGCAGATATGTCCACAAATGGGATATAGTGCACACTGCCTTAAGCTGTAAAGCCTGCAGGAGGGTTAACTTACCTATACCGCATGCAGTGTATGGGGGCGTGGCACACAGGGATATGTGCTATGTTGACTCTTCGGTTTTCTCTGCACCGAGACACGCAGCCTGCAGTGGCAGTTTGCATGGTCTTTATGAGGTGTCTCTGAGGTGGCACAACTTGTGCTGCAACACCAGTAGACCATTTCAGTCCCAAGCCCTGGGTACCAGGAGTACCATTTACTAGGGACTTACAGGAGTGGCCGAAGTTGTGCCAATCATGGTACAGTTTTAGGGAAAGAACATTGGTAATGGGAACCTGGTTAGCAGGTACCCAGTACACATCAGTAAAAAGTTATATTAAAAATCAGGCAAAAAAAGTGTGGGGAGGGCATGCAACAAGACCCCAGTTTCCTACACCATATGGATGAAATACAAAAATAGTACACCAATGAAAATACTGTAACACTTACCTTCCTCGTGTTACTAATCACACCGTTTGTATGTCATTTCTTGCTACAAGAGCTGAAGAGCAGTCACTCATTCTTTTTCAGAGACCAAATTTCAACCATGATACCTGAAGTCATTTCCGACTTCTCTGCGGACCGTATTTCACATGCAGAGATTTCGCCGCCTAGGTCACACATGATATAAGGGAACTGCAAACACTAGAGTGAGCTTGCAAGATCACCTCTGACAGTCCTGCAGACTTGAATCAGTTCATTACATGTTCAAATTCTGATTGATGGGCAGGAAACAGGCCCTGGGTTGCTTGTGTTCCAGTTCAGGGAGGACCTTGCTTGGCAGGTTGGGTTGAACTGTTCCCATTGGGGCAGGATCAAGAACGCTTCGCATATGGTTGGTTCCAAACTGAGATGGCATGGTGTGCAAAAGAAAAATGAACAGGGATGCAGCCTTAAGTAGTTACCAGTGGTTGAGACTAATTCAAGCTTTCCATTTGTCACTTTTTTGTATACTTCAGTGGCAGGCAGGAGTGAGAACTAATCATCAACATCCCAGATGATGCTTTGTAGGTCAGTAGAGCCAGCTAAGGGTCATTCACATTACAGATGAGCCTCTGAAATACATGTAGGACATGTTACATGTTGAGCTGCTTTTGAGGCAAGTGACTAAATTAGTAGTGGGCTCAGTAAATCACATCAGGATGACCACAAAAGGGCTAGCAGGGTTAAAGCTGAATAAGCCACTGAAAGGGTCTCTTAACCCCACTGTCTGAACTGATGTTTATTTTTGTTCTGTTCAGTCATTCAACATCAGCAGGATGCGGACCTGTTCGAAAATGAGCATATCACCACTGGGATAAAACCATATCACTGTAGCGTGGAGTAGTCCAACAAGGCCTCATCACTGGCTTAATGCAACAATTAAATGTTTACCTAAAACATACGTTTTGACCCTACTTTAAGAAAACATATCGAGTTGAGAACTTGTGGGTTTTGAAACCTTATTAAGTCAGTCGACCTGTAGGCCTAAAGGCTGAGTTTTAAAGGAATTATGCCAACTAGTTGACAAAAAAGTGCCAATCTATTAACACTCCAAACTAGGAGAAGTATGAATCCATGGGTCCGTATCGTTTTACGTGTGAGGCGAAGCGTCCAGTGAACTGAAGGTGCAGGGTGCTGAATCAATGATTGGCAAAAGATTGGGACACTGCAACAGAATTAAAGAAAACTCATTCGCTCTAAATGAGATCTGCGAGAAACAACGTCTTTTAGTCAACAATAGTTGATACATTTTCAGATTGTTTTCTACAGCTCATGATTCTTAAAGGTGCAGGTAACTTGGCATTCTTACAAGAAGAAAGACTTAACTTACGTATAGTGGTGGTGGGTGGTAGTCATGTTTGGGGAGCTAACATAGGTGTGCAAGCATGGTGGCATATTGAAAACAGGCTCAAAGGAAGCAGGGTGATATCATGCTGGGGGTGGTTTGTTGGGTGGCGGGGTCAAGATGGTCAAACAATGGATATTCTACAGTTGTGGCTATGAAACTCTGGACATTGTGGCGCTCCAACAGAGGAAGGCAAGAATCTTCTCGAGGATATGCAAATATGGCATTGAGGTAATCCAATGGGGGAAATGTAAAATACTATTGGTAAATGTATTCCCTAAAAACCAAAGGTTACAGGGATGTTATAGTTGGGTTCACATTTTACACACACAAAAAACACAGAAATTCAGCAGATATAGTTGTCGCAAGTAACTAGAACTCGCGCCCCCGCCATGCACAGTTCTCATCAATAATTTTACAGCAAATGGTGCAGTGATATTATCAATGATGTCAGAAGAGGTCATGAGTGATGAAATATATGAGGCAATTAGCAGTGCATGGCAAGGGCAAAAGTTATAGTAACTTGAGATAATTATATCTGCTGAACTTCTATGGATTTGTGTGTAAAATCTTAATCCAGTGAAGTTTTTTTTGCGTAAAGTAATATTTAATTACCATACCTTAATCCAACTGCCACCGCGCCCGGCCTTCAGACCCCGTCTTCTGGCTCCTGGGGCCCGACCATATTGTAAAGGGGAGGGGGGCATGCAGCCCCCCTCCCCAAGCCAATTTGGCCCAGGGACCCAACCTCCAGGGTCCTCCACCTGTTTAAGGGCGAGGAGCATGCCGCCCCCCTTCCAAGTCGATTTGGCCCAGAGGAGGTTGCGGGGGCCTTGGGGCAGCAGGAGTCAGCAATACTACTGCCCACAGGGAGCAGCTAAATATGCTGCTCCCTGTAGGTGGGAGCAATCATCAGATCGGTTTTCCTGCCCGCATCACTTCGAACTGGGAAACAAATCTGAAGTCTCTGCCTATCTGGCGGGAGCATTTTTCAAGCTCCAGCCAGCAGGGAGCAGACTGTGTGTTTGCAGCAGTGCGGGCAGGGAAACCACTATGTCCCAGGAGGGGGTACCATAGGACAAAGCCAACCCCAGGGGATGGAGTCCCCCAGGTCCATTAATGGCTCAGGTAAGCCCCTTCCCTTTTCTCTGCATAGCCAGGCCCCAGGGTCTGGGGTCCCGGGGCCAAACAAGGACTGGGGAGGGGCCATGCGCGCCCCCTTTTTTGGCACAACGGGGCCCAAGGGGTTTGGGTCTCCAGGGCCAAAATCAGCCCAGAGAAGGGGGTGCAGCTTACCTCCTCACTTTTCACAGCCAGATCTTGGAGGTGTGGCTGTCACCTGGGGCCGAAATCAGCCCGGGAGGGGAGTACCACAAGCCCCCCTCTCACTATTATTAAGGATGGGACCCAGGGGTGGCGGTCCCCAGGCCGAATGTGCAAGAGACTGTGCTTTTATGAAGAAAAAATAAATTCAAAAATCAGCAGCAGATCTTCTGCTACTTCGCAGCAAAATTAGCAAAAAACAACATTATTGGCACATGGCGGGTTCCCTGTGGGACCTCACCACCAGGGCTAGGTGGTCAGATTAGACCTACCCCTAACCCCTGGTCTTTTGTACATTTTTTGAAGGAGGCTATCTATTAGAAATTCCACCGAGACGTGTGTCGACCTAATGGATCTCTTCCAATCTACAACACTATAACAGAAAATTCTCGTTATATAATTCTACCGATAATTTGAGTAGTGTATGTTACTTGTTGGGGAGGCTAAGTGTGAAAGGAGAGAATGTTAGTGTGTTGGTGTGATTGAGGTGAGATTGGTTAGGTGTGGTTTACTGAAGGGGGCTTTTTTCTATTAATTTATTATGTTGCACAATTGTATCCTTGTCTTTTTTTAGGTCGAGCCTAGAGCAGCGCATGCGCTGTTGCTCGACTTTTAGTAAAGGGTAAAAAAAAATGTTACCTAACAGAGTTTTGCAAGACTGAAGCTTGAGTGACCATGCACGTGCACAGCCACCATCTGTCTCCTTCGTCACGGGTCATTAGGTTGCTTTCCCCTCTGCCTCCATCCGATCACTTTAACTTTCACTTTCGTGGCTTGGCTCGTTTTTAGGGCTTGCCCCTCGTGATGCACTGCGCAGCAGTGCTCGCACAGGCGAGCCGTTTTGTAGGGGGTTTAGAAACGGACCCTGGAATCGCACACGCTAGTGCGTGTGCTTTTCCTTTTGGGTTCAGCTATTGGGCTTTACGCGCCCAATAGGCCAAAGGTGGGCGCATTGCTCCGCCCATGGCCTATTCGTGTCTGTTATGCGCACCAAAGCCCATATGCCTTCAATTATCGTGCCCAAACACGGGCACGATGATTGAAGACATATGGCTTGCAGTGGCGCAGGCGTGTTTTAACTGCGACGGATTTATCGTAGCTTCTAACTCCCCTAGTCAGAAACACGAAAATTAAGTATCGGGTGAGGAGAGGTCATGTAGAATGTTTATGGATCAGAGACAGCCAAGAAACATTATCTCTCTAATAATTAACAAACGAAAACAGCCCTACGCTTCCAGGCTATCCCTGGAAGGGGGCAAGAGGTGGTACTCGGCCATGTAGTGGGTGCCAGACCACCGTAGATGTGCCCGACCCCCTGGCCTACGTCTGGGGGCCCTGTGCCGGGGGGAAGGGGTAGGTTGTGCCACTAGTCCCAGGTGTGTACTCTAGTCCGGGACAGGATGGGGAGGGCTGCGCATGCAGACCTTTGTTGATTGGAGGCAATCTCTGCAGCAGTGGCTTACAAGGAGAGGCTTCTGTGTCCCTAGACCAGCACGTGTACCATGACTCGCTAATTCCCCGCCCCCTAGCTTAAACCAGGCATAACCATGGGGTGGGGGGTTTATGAGGGGGGCCAGACAGCTCCCAGGCCCACGGGGTGGCAGACGGTGAAGTGGAGGGGGTGGGTGATAGTTGGACGGCGAATGATGAGGATAGTAGGCCTTCGCCGCTCCCCACGCCTGAAGATCACGGCGTTATGTTAGTTCCGCCCTCAGCGGCGGGGGCCAGACTTCTCCCAGCCCCCTTCTTTGGAGAGTCAGATGTTCTTCTTTATGTCTTAATGGCAAAGGGCAGCGGGCAGCAGGAGCCAGCATGTGGTGTGAGAAGTGCCGCTCTCGCTACTACACATGTGGAATGCGTCGCCATCTAGGTCAGATGGAACAGAAGGGGGAAGAGGCAGATGCACCGCTCAACAGCCAGGCCACCTGTGTCCCTCGGAGCGCCATGCTAGTAGACCTCTATGATAGGTTTGAGTTGGATTTGCGGGCACTCCGGCAACATGTCAGGCCCATACCGCCAACTCAATCAATCAGAGAATTTATAAAGCGCACTACATACCCGCGAGGGTCTCAAGGCGCTGGGGGGAGGGGGGGGGGGGGGAGAGGGGGATGGCTGCAGCTAGTGATCGAAGAGCCAGGTCTTGAGTAGTCTCCTGAAGGTCTGAGGGTCTTCTGTCTTTCGTAGGAGGAGGAGGAGGGAGTTCCATGTCTTGGCGGCGTGGTGGGAGGTGGTTCTGTGGATGCGTGGGACGGCAGTCAGTGAGAGGTCGGCGGAGCAGAGTTTCCTGTTGGTTACGTAGAATGATAGTCGGTTGTTGAGGTATTCTGGGCCGGTGTTGTGGAGTGCCTTGTGCGCATGGGTCAGGAGTTTGAAGGTGATTCTTCTGTCGACGGGGAGCCAGTGCAGGTCTCTCAGGTGGGGGGTGATGTGGTCTCGGCGGGGGACGTCGAGGATCAGGCGTGCAGAGGCGTTCTGGATTCTTTGAAGTCTGATGACGAGCTTGGACAGGGCTCTGGCGTAGAGGGTGTTGCTGTAGTCGAGTCTACTGCTGATGAGGGCGTGGGTGACGGTTTTTCGTGAGTCTGTAAGGACCCACCTGTAGATCTTGTGGAGCATGCGGAGGGTGTGGAAGCAGGTTGAGGAGACTGTGTTGATTTGGTTGGCCATGGTGAGTTGCGAGTCGAGGATGACTCCCAGGTTGCGAGCGTGGTTGGTTGGTGTAGGGGCAGTGCTCAGAGATGTGGGCCACCAGGAGCCGTCCCAGGCTGAGGGGTTGGGTCCGAGGATGAGGATCTCGGTCTTGTCCGTGTTCAGTTTGAGCGGGCTTTTTTCCATCCAGTCGGCGACAGCCTTCATACCACAGTGGAGGTTGGCTTTGGCGGTGAGGGGGTCCTTGGTGAGGGAGAGGATCAGCTGGGTGTCGTCGGCGTAGGAGATTATGTTGAGGTTGTGAAGTCTGGAGAAGCGTGCGAGTGGTGCCATGTAGATGTTGAAAAGCGTCGGGCTGAGGGTTGATCCTTGCAGGACGCCGCAGATGGTCTTGGTGGCTCCTGAGTGGAACGGGGGGAGGCGGACTCTTTGGGTTCAGTCGGAGATGAATGAGGTGATCCAGTCCAGGGCCTAGTCGCGGATCCCAGCGTTGTGGAGGCGTGCGCGTAGTGTGTAATGGCAGACGGTGTCGAAGGCGGCGGAGAGGTCCAGGAGGATGAGGGCTGCTGTCTCGCCGTTGTCGAGTAGGATTCTGATGTCGTCTGTGGCGGCGATGAGGGCAGTCTCGGTGCTGTGGTTCTTGCGGAAACCTGACTGTGAGGGATCGAGGATTCTGTTGTCTTCCAGGTATCGGGTGAGTTGTGTGCTGGCGATCTTTTCAATGACCTTCGCCGGGAACGGAAGCAGGGAGTTGGGCCGGAAGTTTTTGAGGTCGCTCTGGTCCGCCTTGGGTTTCTTCAGTAGGGCGTTAACCTCGGCGTGTTTCCAGCTCTCTGGGAAAGTCGCGGTCTTGAAGGAGAGGTTGATGATGTTGCACAGGTGTGGGGCGATGGATCTGTCGGCCTTGTTGACGATGTGGTGGGGAAGAGGGTCGGATGGGGCGTCTGAGTGGATGGTGCTCATGGTTTTGACGGTGTCCTCGGTGATCACGATGGACCATGCGGTGAGGTGGTCGTGGTGGATCGGTGGGTCCGGCGTGGTGGGGATGGCGGGGTTCTTCCGAGGATTGAAGCTGTCGTGGATGTCTGTGATCTTGCGGTGGACGAAGGCAGCGAGGGCGTCGCACAGGGCTTGTGGCGCCAGGATGTCGTTGGTGCAGGAGCTGGGGTTCGAGAGTTCCTTCACGATGTTGAAGAGCTCCTTGCTGTTGTGTGCGTTGTTGTCAAGGCGGTCCTTGAAGAAGGCCTTCTTGGTGGTCCTGATGAGGTGGTGGTGGTTGCGGATGGCGTCTTTGAGGGCTGCGCGGCTGTCGGGCGTTTTCTCGTCGTGCCAGGTGTTTTCCAGTCTCCTACAGGTGCGCTTGGAGGCTAGGAGCTCCGGGGTGAACCAGCTGGCTCTCTGGCTGGTGTCTCTGTGGGTGTGTTGTCTCATTGGGGCTAAGGTGTTGGCGCAATCTTCCATCCAGAGTCTGAGGTTGCGGGCCCCCTCCTCGGGGTCGGTGGGGTTGGCCGGTGGGTTGAGTGCGAGGTGTGTTTGTAGTAGTTCCTTGGTGATTTTGCCCCAGCGACGTCTAGGGATCTGGAGTGTGCGGTGATGTGAGACGGGTTTCCTGAAGGTGAAGTGGACGCAGTGGTGGTCGGTCCAGGTGAGTTCGGAAGCGTGGCTGAAGGCAACATGGGGGCTGAAGGAGAAGATGGCATCGAGCATGTGGCCGGCGATGTGGGTAGGTGTCGTGACGATCTGTGTCAGTTCGAGGGTGGTGAGGTTGTCGATCAGGGTGGAGGAGTTGCTGCTGTTATTGTTATCCAGGTGGTAGTTCAGGTCGCCAAGGAGGATGTAGTCGGTGGAGGTCAGTGCGTGCGTGCTGATGAAGTTGGTGATGGAGTTGCAGAATTGGGGACGGGGTCCAGGTGGTCTGTAGACGAGGGTGCCTCTTAGTGTTGTTTTGGGGTTCGTGTGTATCTGGAAGTGCAAGTGTTCGGCAGTGTTGAGGATGTCGGTGGTGTTCGTAGAGACCCTGATGGTATTCTTGTGGATGATGGCGATTCATCCGCCGATTCCGTTGGTGCGGTCTCTGCGGATGATCTTGTATCCATCGGGGATGGCCACTGCGATGTCTGTGGCGGAGGCTTCGTTCATCCAGGTCTTGGTCAGGTAGGCTATGTCTGGTGATGTGGAGTCGAGCAGGTCCCAGAGCTCGATGGCGTGTTTGCGTGCGGAGAGGGTGTTGAGCAGGATGCATTGGAGCTGGTTGGGTTCCGTCGTTGCGGGCGTCTCGGCGTCTTCGAAGTAGGAGAAGCTGCAGTTCCGGCAGGTGAAGGGGCCGTGGGTGCTCTCGGGGGCGGCCTTGTGGCAGTTGAGTGACCGTCCGTGGTTGAGAGCGATAAGGGTGTTGGCATCGTACCGGATGCGGGCTACCTGGATGGTGCGTGGTCCAGGGGTCGTGGCGCTGGGCACGGACGGGCGCAGACGGGATTGCCTTAGGCGCGTCTTTGGCGCGGCCGACATAAATGCAGGAGTGGGGAGGGAGGCCCAGCTGGGAGGCGGGGGGGGGGGGGGGGGGGGGGAAACGGGTACGGACGGCATGAATGAGCAGCAGGGGGGCGGTGCCGCAGGGGAGGCAGCGGCGGGAGACCAGGGAGGAGCGCGGTGTACAGAACGGAAGGGGGCTGGGGCCAGGGGCCCACGAGGCAATCGGGCAGCGAAACTCCCTCGAAACACGGGGGCGCTGATGAAGCAAGGGAGGATGTCGGACCACTGGGTGCAGGTTGGGCTCCCCCAACAATAGTACCCACTGCGAAACCAATAGATGTGGGAAGGGCACAGGCACTGGATCTTTTAGGAGAGGATGAGGAGACAGACAGCGCAAACTCCGCGATCCGTTCAGTGTACCCAGGAGTCTCTCCAGCCTCATGGGCGGTGCAATGGTGGCCGTGTTGAGGGACGTTACTCTGCCACGTCTGCCGGGGTGCGATGCGTGGTAATCTTGGCGTGTAGGTCTGGGAGGCACAGGTTGGCCCCCACCACATGATGCGCGGGCCCGGTGGGCCTTTCAGTCCTCAATAAGCAGCTCCAGCAATGGCTCATGACGGGTGGCAGGCAGCTGTGCCGGCCCGATGGTGCATCTACAATGTGTGATTGCAGACCCGGGATGGCCACGTGGACAATGTCTCCTCCTTCGTAGAAGCGCCCACAATCAGCCCGGGCCGCGGAATCAGCCCAGCCATGCCCGCAATCTCGGGGTGCCTGTCCAGGCCACACTGACGCAGCTCGTCACTGAAGAGCACAATTGGTGAATGGTTGCGCCTTCAAACACCACCAGCTGTCAGTGCACGCTGTCATCAGGCACAGACACCATCAGTCGTCAGTGCACACTTTCACCAGGCACAAACACCACCAGCTGTCAGTGCACGCTTTCACCAGGCACAAACACCACCAGCCGTCAGTGCACGCTTTCACCAGGCACAAACACCACCAGCCGTCAGTGCACGCTTTCACCAGGCACAAACACCACCAGCCGTCAGTGCACGCTACCACCAGGCACACACCACCAGCCGTCAGTGCACGCTACCACCAGGCACACACCACCAGGCGTCAGTGCACGCTTTCACCATGCACACACACACCACCAGCCATCAGTGCACGCTTTCACCAGGCACACACACACCACCAGCCGTCAGTGAAAGCTTTCACCAAGCACACACACCACCAGCCGTCAGTGTACGCTTTCACCAAGCACACACACACACCACCAGCCATACATGCACGCCTCCACCAGGCACACCCACCACCAGCCGTCAGTGCACGCTTTCACCAGGCACACACACCACCAGCTGTCAGTGCACGCTTCCACCAGTCACACACACCACCAGCCGTCAGTGCACACTTCCACCGGGAGCACACACCACCAGCCGTCAGTGCACGCTTTCACTGGGGCCCACACCACCAGCCGTCAGTGCAAGCTTTCACCAGGCACACACCACCGGCCGTCAGTGCACGCTTTCACCAGGCACACACCACCGGCCGTCAGTGCACGTTTCCACCAGGCACACACTACCAACCATCAGTGCACGCTTCCACCAGGCACACACACCACCAGCCGTCAGTGCACGCTTCCACCGGACGCAGACACCACCAGCCACCAGTGCACGATTTCACCAGGCACACACACCACCAGCTGTCAGTGCACGCTTCCACCAGTCACACACACCACCAGCCGTCAGTGCACACTTCCACCGGGAGCACACACCACCAGCCGTCAGTGCACGCTTTCACTGGGGCACACACCACCAGCCGTCAGTGCATGCTTTCACCGGGCACACACACCACCAGCCGTCAGTGCACGCTTTCACAAGGCACACACACCACCAGCCGTCAGTGCAGCAGACAGGCTCTTCTCAGAGTTTCTCGGTAAATATGTGTTTGATGCCTGGGAGGGAGTGGGTCGAGTTTCCCTAAACCATGCTGAGTATACAGGGGCAGTGCATGAACTCTTGTGTGAGTGAGTCATGCTGCCTGGGGCTCACTCACTCCACACTTGTAAATTGCGCCTGTACAAGGCTTTTTCTCATTTGCAAAGTTCGGCGTATGCGCACAGCTATGCAGCCCTCACACCCCCGGGAATGACTGCTTCCTACAACCAGAACGTAAACAACATTCAGAGCAATGAAAACAAGTTCATTTGATGCAAAGAACTGTTAACAAAAACCATGTCCAGCTATTGTTGATCTGGCAACTTAAACAAAACAGCATCAAAAAACAAACAAGCATTGGCATAGCCAATAGGTCTCGCTTTTTGGACCCTATAAGTATTTAGTTATGCAGCAGAATATCCTTGGTGCAACAACACCAACTGTTGCGTGGCTAAACCTTTATAAGGTCCCAAATGCGAGACCTATTGCCTATTCCAATGCTTGTCTTTTCAATACAACTATTCTATGTGTTACTATGTGGGCGAATCACATGCTAGTATTTAGTGATCCGCTTTGGTCTCATTACATGTTTTTAATTATGTAATTTTGTATAATGAAACGGTAAAATAAATTACCATTGGTAAAGTATATATAAAATGTTTTTATATCTTAATAAAAAGATAAACAACAGTGGTCATATGCCTACGACTCAATGAATTGAGTAATGGTCAACCCATGAATAGTAGGCACACATAGAAGAAATACAGGTCACGAAGGAGTTCTTTTGTTCACTGCCTGACGAAGTGCCATATAAGATGTTCATTCAGCAGTTATTATAATCCGTGCTTTTCGAGCACTTATCTATTCATGAGGACTTTCCTTGAAGCATACTGCATAGTGATTTGGATAAACAGACTAGCTGCTAACACCAGTGTAGCCAGCATCTTAAGAGCCAGGGATTCAGGCTCCCCTCAAGGGAGACGTAAAACAAGTTGCTTACATTTTCTGACAATGCTTTATAGAGCTTCACTGTTTCCAAAGAAAAGGACCTGCCCTCAATGCTGAAGTGTCAGAATCTGGAGAGCCTCCATAAGAAATAGTATGAATGCATTTCACCAAAAGTCAACATAAAATATGGGCCATTATTGTAGTCAAGGCCAAGGACAGCACATCAATTATTTAATTGAATCCAAGCCTAGCAATAGGTGTTGATACCTAGAATTTAACACAAAATAAAAACAATGAGCGCAGCAGCTTTAAAGATTTATGGGGATGTCAAAGTTAGAAGTTGTAGGACTTCAGGCTAGAAGATCCATCCAGCTACGAAGCCACTCTGTAAGAAGCCCTCATTACAGAATTTGAAACAAAAAAAAACAAGACTCAAACACTGGTTCTTTCTGGTGAATCAGGGACAAGCCTTGCAATTCAGTCTACCGGAATATGGACCTTTTGTACAACCTTAAATAACTAGACCAAAGGTTGTCGGCAAAATTACACACAGTGCCTTACTGCCATTAAATTGCTGTCTTCTCATAGCAGGATCAGCGTGGCTTCCATGCAACAAAGTACAGGCTAAAACAGGAGATAAAATCTGCTAGGACATGAACACACCAAACATGGTGGGACACATCGTTGAGTCATTTGGGATATCTCAAGAGTAGCTGTAGTCTTATTGGAATAATGAAAGTGAACTTTTGAACACTAGCAGACGCCAAAAGTAGAATGAGAACCACCAGTAGGCAAAGATGTCTATTTGGATCATAGTGAATAGATGAATTGCGTAGTTGACTTCATCAAACAATGATGGAAGGGTTAATGAAATTTGGGTACAGGAATGTCTTCGTCTGAGTTCGTCCACCAAAACAAGCACCTGCTGTATCCTTGCCAGGTCAAAACCCCACTGGAATTAGCCCAGCTGGAAGTACATCCCAATACAATTCAGAAACTATTGAACAGCAACAAATCTTGAAAAACAATAACTCTCTCTTAGGGAGATGGATGCATTACAAATGGGAGTATCCTGGTGCTGTTTGAAAGCATCAAAAAGGGTAGACCAATTACAGGCTTACTCTAATAAAAGGCAGATTTTTTTCTGGGTACCACCTGGACCACTAAACTTAGATCAATGAGGATTGCCTTTGGTCATTAGGGGCCATGTGCAAATATTATGTTATTACACAATGCAATTTTTCTGCAAAATCAGGGGAAGGATCAAGTGATCTGTGGTAGAAGCAATCCAGTTCTGGACAACACTAAGACCATTTTAGAACCATTGTAGCCCAAAGTTCTATGACAAGTTTCGAGTCGGGTTGAAGAGTAAAATCTGGGCCTACAAACTCTTAATGACCAGAGCGACTACCCAACAGGAGCTTGTGAAGGAGGCCTAAACAATCACTTAAATTCAACAGCCCGACAGTCAGAAATACAAAAATAAAAATCTAATTATGGTTTTTGGCCATGGAAACCAGGTTCAGGTTAAGAAAATTGAAAGAAGATAAATGAAAACACTCATCCTTCCAGGAGAACTAGCCCAATGAACCACAAAAGGTGTTGGCACTGGTTGATCAACAAGATAAGTATCCCCAGAAAGTGAACAGAGCTTTACGGTAGTCCAAGAAAAGCCATTAGCAGAGCACAAGCTAGTTTCTCTATCAAGCATACCGTCAAATGTGTCGAAGTCTGCAAGAAATATAAAAGCAGGCTCCATTCCAAGCCTTTCTATAAAGATCATGAGTGATGTCTCATGGTAATTTAACACATCTACCATACAGACCGTCATGTACTGTGTGCACGCTCACTTCAATTAAGTAACATGCTGTATTGTCTTAGTCACTCTATCTGCTGACAAGACTATGATCTCGAAAAATAGATCTAATCCACTGGCATCTAGTAAGTCCCCAAGCGCCTAGGAATCACCTAATGTCTGTAGGCAGCTCTTCACAACCTCTGTGTTCCTTGTAAAGTGTACCACGGTTGCCAAAGCAGATGGTCATCAAAATGGGACTTTATTGGCACAGGAGGGAAAAACAAAATAACATCCCTGGGGGGAGAGGTCAGGCTGGAGTAATGTCTCAATAGTATCATACCCTCTGCACCATTTCTGAAGACTTTCTACACCACTCACGGCCTCTATCCACAATGAAGTGAGGTGCTTGTCAGCAGGCAATTAAGGGCTCTGCACAAACAGTTCAGCAAGCGAGCATGCAAATACTGGTTGGTAGGAAAGAATGAATTAATGAGTGCAATTTTCCCAGGTGATTGGTGATCTCAGAAGGCATCCCACCATGGTGAGGGTATGACATGTGAAAAGGTAAACTACAGGAAAATAGAATCATTTTCAAGACGTCAAGAACCAAGTTTTAAAGTCTTATAAATGGCAAGATGACCAATGATCAAACTTAGATGGAAAAAAAGTTTTAAATGATGGCAGTTAAGTAGGAGAAAGTTCTAACCCCCCCTCCCCCTTGATGCAACACAGATGAGGGATCATTAGATAATGCAGAGTTGTCGACAAAAAGGTTCTGGACAGAATACAACCTTTGGATCGCACAGACGAAGTCCAAAACAACCATGCCGAATTGTTTATAGATGATCCAGCGTATGCTTTACCATATTCTGGCTGAAGCCATTAAAGCCAATGAAATGGTCTTCAGAATTCTGCAGACTGACATCGCATGAGATCACACACCCATAACGATCACTACATACAGGAGTGAGTACAGGGCAGGCACAGTCCATGGTTAGAACAGACCGCTCTGACGCTGGTCACCACACACACAACCAGAAGTGTGAATACATAGACGGGTCAGTACTGAGGCGAGAGGGTATGCTCCAATGAAAAGCCCACGCACTGACAAAGATAACACCCGGCAGACGAAGGGCAATGCACAAATGATGTTCCGTACCAGATGAGGTGGCTATGGAAAGGTAGCTGCATACACGAGGAGGAATAGACAGATACCTGCACAGGAGCTTGGCTATCCCAAGATGGCTCATCTGGTCACAACAACAGGTGTGAGGCACTATCATTTAGTAGAGGCTATGAACTGAGCTTTTCACTGGAGCAGGTATCTGTGAGTGACAGCTTCAAGAACCGTTCTCAGAGTGCTGCAGTCAATAAGGGCTCCCCGTGTGATTGAGCCTTGCATTGTACTCGGTATCCTGTACCGCTAGCGATAATAAAACTGCATTAAAGAACTGTTCAGAAGGCTTCCAGGAAGACCTCCTTCTAGTGCAGACATAATGCGGCCCCAGGGGAAGCAGTGTCATGACTGGTCTGCATCGTGGATTTCTGTATTAGCAACTCCATTCGGAACATAGATCTACGAGCATTACACTTAACACGAAGGTACGCTCACACACACATTCCAAAACCATACAAATCCTTGCATCGCGAGCTGGATTATTACTTTTTAATACAACCCAACCGGTCACACATGCTAGTCATGGGCATAGTATTATGCAGGGCCTATAATTAGGATTATCACAGGAATGCACATTTACATTTATGAAACACCATTGTCCACCTATGGGAAAATGCTGCAGTTTTTCACCACTGATGGGAGGGGTCTTAAATAAGATGTGCACAAGAGATTGGAAGATAGGATGCCATTTTATTCACCATGCGCAAATCGAAGCAAAGATAGACCCAATATTAGATTATATTTAAAAAAAAAGGGGTGTGGGGAATCTGGAAAGCATTCTATAAAGGGCAAGCAAATTTTAGAGGATGACTGTGACTATGTTTCTCTTAGAGGGTCTGAAGTCATTTTAAAGGCCGCCAGACAGCGAGTGTGATGTCCTTCCAGGGTCTTTCTAACACACGCCTTGTATATAAGAGATAAGGCGGTGGATATTCACAGCTTACCTGTACATAATGCACGGAGGCGCACTGTTCTTCTCCATGGCTGGCCATCTCGAACATTTAAAGTCTGAATGTTCAAAGTGCACACTGTGCACTAACCCAGCCTGAAGCCATACAGACAAGAGGCACAGGAACCCAGTGTACAGTATACCACAGTCCTACCTCTGCTCATCAGAAACAAGGTGCTAGTTCAGCACAAGGGGTGTAGCTAGTGAGGATCGCTGGAGCATGCTGTAGCCTCCATGCATAGGATGCAGAGGTAGCCACAGGAAACTGCTTGTGCACAGTGGCAGTACAGCACACACTGCTCTCGGCTTCCACACAATGGCAGCGGTGGACGCTCTGGTCTTGGCTGGAGGGGTTGCTCCTGCGTTTCCACGTACAGCACAATCCCACGGATTAGGCATAGTGGCAGCACTAGACACTAGTCCCGGTTGGAGGTGCTGCTCCTGCGTGTCCACGGACAGCACAGTACCGCAGCTTCCACACAATGGCAGCGCTGGAGGCTCTGGTATTGACTGGATGTGCTGCTCCTGAGAGTCCACGGACACCATCTCCAGGGGTTGACGGCCTGGGCTGTACTTGCTGCATGGGCGGCTTCTTAAAGAAAAGCGCACTTGGTAGGTTTGTGATGAGGGGCGGCCGGCAGCAGCCCATGTGTGAGCCACTGACAGCACGTAGATGCCCTCGCAGGCTTCAGGGAGTCAGTCAGCTGCTATATTTAGTACTTCCGGGGATAGGGAAGCAGCAGCTGCGGCAGGCCAGGAGCTCGTCCGCACTATAGGGATGAACACAGCAGTTTCAGCCCGAATACCCACCCAATCTGCCGACTTAAACATACACTTTGATACAACAGGTCTGTGGGTCAATGCACAAAGACATTTTGTGCCAAAATGAATGAGGCTCAACTCCTAGAACACATTTCCATTCAAATCTGCCTAGTCATATTTGTCTCATCTCTAATCAACACTTCTATTTATCAACAGCTATAACTACATCACAAGACCAACCACGATACATGAAATACCTTGGAAAGTGGTTTGGACATGGGTAGTCCTTTAAAAACAAATATTTTTTATGGAAGGACTATTCAGAAAAAAACATTCATCTGATGCTTCACTGACAGAGGGGTGTCGAATCTCATGCAAAAGGAACATCTTTCCTTTCAAATATCAACTTATTACGAACTGCAATTGGCGATCACCAGATTTTACACACAGTGATGATTCATTAGCCAGACTTTGATAACACCATCTGATGAAGCCATGTGAGAAGTCACGCCCAGTCTGACCAAATTAAAAAAGGAAAATCCCCCCAAATCCCTCGGTTCAAACAAAAACAACCAACAGGGGCTGAAACCAACTGCCAAAAACCCCTGTGTGTAGAATCTGATACAGACATCCAACGGCGAGATTCATGACATTTCTGAAAGAGATCACCCCATTCACAAAAGCCTGCATCCACTCATAAAAATGACAGACTGGTGACCCTCCTATCCGGAGTCCTTCAGCCCACCCATGTGGGTAAGAGGGTATGCAAACTGGGAGGTTGAGATCACAACAGCACGCCTCGAATGCTCAATACATGTTTAAAGTAAACATGAACAGCTACAGATGCACCTTTCTGTAATCAAGGAGGGCGGACTGCAGGGCAATCCCTACGATGACCAAATAAAAGAAGTAGATGAACACTGTAAGAGTTTAATATGTAACAGTAGCACCCAAACAAGTCCATGCCTATTGAACAGAAGACCCCAAGGTAGATGGCCGCAGACCAGCAGGCTGAAGTCCACGATGGCCAGGCTCAGTGGACAGCCAAACTACGTCAAGCACTTCTAGGCATACACTCAAGTAGGACAAAGCCACTTCGAAAACCTGCCCTGGTCCAAAGTGACTTGGCCCAAAACGATTCTACAGATGGGTTTACTTTACATCCAGGTTTGCTGGCTTGACTGATGAAGTAGAGGACAAACAGGCTTACATCTTGCCACTTTTAAAGAAGCACAGGCAACTAGTATTTCTGTTTTTTTACATGAAAACTTTCAGTCAACCTATAAACTGCTGAGTATCCCAGCAGCCAAGCACAGAGGCATGTATTAATGTATTTGCCTAAAGACGACCCCGAAACCATATGCATGGGGTCATCATACTTTAGGATGGTAAACAGCAACTCCGTGCAATTGGTGGTTCTCACCCACAAGCAGGACACGCATCTAAGACAGACACAGAGACACTGACCTTGAGGAAGGCACATGACTTGTGAGCTGGAGACACCTCTCACACTTTAGGCTGATGTTTTTCATTTCTGCGTGAGCTAACGGGACCACAGCAACCTCCAACTTCTTGAAAACAATTACCACATTGGCAAACAAAGAAGCTGGTTGTAGTCGTGTTGCATTCTGAGTGTTGTGCAAGACTCACGTATTTATTACTATTTGCAGAGCAATGGAACCAGACCAATATCAGGAGCACAATATACAACAACCAATGACAAAGCCAACAGGTCTCACCTTTTGAGCTAACGTATTGGCTTTGCCAATGCTCTACAGCAGAGTCCCGAAATAAAGAGAGATGAAGTCATGTCAACGAAATTAAGTGGGCGCCATTTGTTTTTTATGGTCCAAGAAGCCAACCGCCGCTCAGTTTGGGAAATAACAAATGGAATCTTGACTAGTGCAGAAGCTCTATTTGTAATGCAGAGGGCCAGGTAATTAATGGCATCTGCCAGGCCTGCCAAAGAAATGCAAATTAAAAAAGTAAAGACAAGTGGGGGGAGGTGGATAGCAGGTAGCAAAACAGGTGTGGGGAGGGCAAGAGGGAAAGGAAGCACTTAAGGATGGGCTCAGGAGGAGATACAAACAATATTATAGAGAAAAGCAACATTGGGTTACGGAGAAAGCAATGGATGAGCTGGCGGATTGAGGGTGCAACACGGAGCAAGTGTGTAGGAGAGAAATACATTGACAAAAAGTGCTGAAAAAAATATATAAAATAGTTTCCTTAACGTGAGCAGTGTAAGAATATAAGTTATCCAATCAAAATGTGGTAAAGAGGCTGTGTTCCAGGACATGAACAAACAATAACCATAAGGCAAGCCATTGAATAAGAACTAACCAAGGAGTGACAATAAAGCTAATCAATGAAAAGGAATGGGCGGGGTTAAAGGCTACTCTAAGAGCTGATCCACAAGAGACTTTCTCCTACACACAGCTAAAAGCTGTCTAGTAAGCGAGTTATAAGTTTAAAGGTGTGCAACTGTATCAAAAATGGCAAAACACTGATGATATATGTGTGCATGCACAGAGATAAAAAAATAATGTTTTCTAAAGCAAGGTCAATACTCAACAAGAAAAATAAAGAAGCATGTGGCAGTTAGAAAGAATTGCAGAGGGTGTTATGGCCGGTAATAAGGTAATTACAGTTCAGATAATCAAGCGCAAAGGCTATGAAACACAAATATAGAGCCTTTGCAGGTCAGGTTTAGATGGCTATGCATGCAATACTGTGAAAATAGTAACATCCATTAGTGGTACAAGAATGAACCGGAGAACACTACATTCAAGTATTGTGAACATGGTTATTAGAGATTCTGCATAAGTACTCCCTAATCATACATGTACCCACGACATACAATGTGGCACAAGCAAACTAAAAAACGAAAAAATCAATGGGGCGGATGAAACATAAGGGGGTTCACTCAGCTTCCTAATGCAATCCTAGAAATTCAAAAGGGGAGTGAAACCACACTATTCTAGATTCCAGAGTCTCATTGAGAAGGTTTTTGGATACCCTCACTGTAAGAAATGGGGTTACCCAAATCTCCAAGGGGGTAGCATGGAACCAAGCGGGCAGGCCAAACTTCGAGGACATGTGAAGCACTCACGCAGTACCTCCAGACGACACACCAGGCACACCACAAAAGAGGCAGGACACCAGTTTGAGTTGGGAAATTAAGAAGTTTAGTATCTCCAACCTGCAAAGCAAAAATGCATAACAGTGGTATCATCACATGGCGCCAACTGGCACCAGAGCCAAGTGTATCAAGGGGGGGATTATTTACATGGGAAGTAAGGGCTGAGTCTGTAAGTCCATACCTGGAAATAAAAATGTGACTAAATTAACATTGAACCTGGGGCCAATATGGCGGGGCCAACTCAGGCTCTCATCCTTAGTGATAGGCTGTAATGCAAAATACCATCAGCATGAGTACACACCGTGCACTATAACTCCAGCCCGACCCCTGTAAAGGAAAACTTCAGGGCATCACAGTAAATCCCAACATACAGGAACACCTGCAATAAATCAGCATAGGGATATCAAACATCAGGCAGGAAGCATTAATATGCATTGGCATCAGTAACATCACCAACAGGGGGTACTCTTAAACATTTCCTATCACCTGGTCACTGTGCAGGAATAAACATTTTACTAGGGCCACCTTAAATACCTCTTCAGGCGACTAACACTTCCCTAGAGGGAGCAGTCAGCCTCATCAGCATAACGCCTGGGGATGCCCACCACTAACAGGGGCATTAACACTAGGCCATAAGCACACTGGGCGCGAAACCATCGGCCTGAACATCAACCCAGCATTAGCATAAATCCTGGCCCTAACTCTTGGGGCTTTAATAATTCCTTGGGGGACCCAGGGGCACAGCATTCACCTCCAGCCTACACCAGTTGGCACTTTTCAGGCTGTTGTCCAGTTCAAGGGTAAGTTTACCATCCAAGGTCTCTAATATCCCAAGTCATGGGGGGGGGGGCGGACACTGACCCTGTGCCCCGTTGCCCTGTCCACCCCCTCACACAGTCTGAATAGGGCCCCACTCACCGGGCTACTCCGGGGCTCCTCTTTCGCCTCCTGGCACTCCTTTTCCTCAAGGCTGTCGCAGGGAACACGTGGGGCACTCTCTCCCTCTCCAGGAGCCGGATCTTCCCTGCGGAGGGGCCAGGCACCGACAATGTGCCTCGAGGCCCCCGGCTGCGGCTCTCAGGGACTCTTTGATCGGCCGCAGGGCTCCTTTCCGTGGAGGGGGCAGGCACCGGTAATGTGCCTCGAGGCCCCCCCCTCCCGCGGAGTCACCCGGGCCCCTCCTCCTCACGGGGGCCCGCAACTTACAGGCAGCCTCCGCGAGGCTTCCGGCACAAACGGGGATCTCTCCCGAGCACAGGGGGCCCCGCACCGGTGCCTCCTCAGCTTCACCCGGGCCCCTCCCCTTTCACACGGGGACCCGGGGCTTTCGTCAACCTCCTCCTGCGGGGGCACTCACCGGCGGGGTGGGCACCCGCTCCGGTGATAAGGCGCAATCGGGCTCCCCCTAGACCACGGGGGCCCCGCAACGCCGTCGCTTCACCCGGGTCCCCCTCCTGCCTCACAGGGACCCGGGTCTTAGGTTCGCCTTCTCCTGTGGCAGCGGGGCTGGCACCGACAGTGTGCCACGGCCCCGCCTCTTCCACCGGCCTCTCACTCAGGGGCACAGACCGGCGGGGTGGCCTCCCGCTCCGGCGCTTCACCCGGGTCCCCCTCCTACCTCACGGGGACCCGGGGCTTCGATTCGGCTCCTCCCGGCCTTCCCGGCCGACAGCCAATCCCTGCGCGGCCTTCAAGGGTCACGGCCGCGCAGGCCAATCCGTGCGCGGCGTTGGCGGGGGCGGGCCGATGACACGGCCGGGCCCCTGTCACGTGATGCGGGAGTCGGCGGCCTCAGGGCCTAGCGCAGCCCTTCCTTCACTTCGGTGGCCCTCTCCTGGTACCGGGGGCCGCCGCGACGATGCCCACAGCAGTGGGGGTCCCCTCGGCAGCACCGGGCCGCGGCGGGGATTTTGCCTATTTACAACGAGCGCAAGGCAGCGCCAACACTCCTCGGGCTGCGGCGGTGATATCGGCGGCAATAAGGGGTAGGCTCCCTTTTTAATTAATTATATGGCGGACAGCGCGCCAAAACGAGGGTAGGCTCCTCCAGCGCGATTCTCCTCAGCAGAATGGCACTATTCACAGCGCACTGCTCCTCCCTCTGCCCACAACCTCAGCTCCTTTCTCAGGCCACGCAGAGGGGGCAGGGAATTAACTCTTCCTCAGCGATTCGCAAGTATAGCGCTTGACAGGCAGGCTCTACAGCACTAGGGGGCCACAACAGTCCCAGGGCCCAGCGCTTTCACAGGGCCTCACAGCACCTCAGCCAGCAGCAGTTCTTTTGGGGGCACAATCTTCCCCATGGTGCTTCAAAGGGGCCACAGCTTCCCAACGGGGGTAGACAGTCCCACTCCTCACCTCCTGGGCGCTTCTTCCTCGCAGCGCTGGCGTAATTCACAGTCCCCACAGTGTCAGGGACCTAGGTAGGGGCCCTCCCTTGTCAGGGGCCCAGGGGACAGCAGAGGGGGGGTGTTAGGGGTGCAGGGCCCAGCTCACAGGCCCATGTGGCGGTAGCACCTCGCAGCAGGTCCCCTCTCTTTCTTGTCCCAGCGCTGACTGACTCTCTGGTGGCACATCCCCCTTACTTATACCCTCCTCCCAGGCAGTGCCAGAACCTTCTAGAATGTTGGCAACGCTGGCCTAAACCGGTTCAAGGGGAGGGGTTGAGCACCCTGGGTGCCAGGCTTTCCCTCCAAAAGCTAGGGGTAGCTGGGTAATATTATCTAGACCGCTGACCTATGGCAGTTCAGTGGCAAAACCCATGGCCATGGCATCCATTTTAAACATAGGACATTTCAGTCAGGTGCATTTTACAATGGGGGGAATTTACAAGTGCTCACACCATTACATAGCATTACAATTTAACAAGGTGTCTCACACCACTCATGGCCTATACAGGTTTAATCCCATGGGGGAGACATTCCAAATTAGGGGGGGCAAAAGCAAAAAATGTCAGGGGAAAAGGCCAAGTCCAACACTCACCCACTAGTTTCTATCAGTGGTGTATGATATCCACTGATGTACTTGTAGAGGATGGTATCATCATCATCAGGTCTCCTACCTGGGCATGGGGTAGTCCAGGCAGGGAACACCTCCACCAAGAGAGAGATGGAAATTTGGTTGGATATGCAAGGGTAGTTAAAATTATCCCCCATTCCAAATAAATGCCACTTTAATAAAACGGGGATGGGGATGGGGATAAGATTAAAAGCAAGCAGTGGCATAGCCAATAGGTCTCGCCTTTGGGACCTTAAAAGTGTTTAGCCATGCAACAGTTGATGTTGTTGCACCAAGGATACCGTGCTGCATAACTAAATACTTGTAAGGTCCCAAAAGCGAGACCTATTGGCTATGCCAATGCTTGTATTGTTAGGCCACCTTCCCAGCCTGTCCTTCGTCTACAAGAATGCTCTGCCTATTAGCTCCAATACCTTCGGGTCGAGTTAGAGCTATATAAAACTTCCCAAAATAAACTAGCCAATAGACAATTCTAGGCTATAACGATTCCCATACAGAAGATGCAAAACTCTTGTATCGGCTGAATACGCCTTTATAAATACATACTGTATTCAATTAATATTGAATCAGTAAAGCATTTTTTCTACCAAGAACATGTTTGCAACAGTTAAAGCCCAAACATCTGCAGACCTTATGATAAAATGCAAACCATGCAACTGCGATACAGTGTAATACAAAAACATTATCTCCTTCAAATTTCAACAGATGCTGTCTAGAAACGTAATCAATGGCTAGTTGCATAATACTGCACCACTCACTCTTGTCCCGCCCCCCTCCCCGCATAAACCAACATTGAGCAATCCTATGTCAACAGAGGGGTCCACGAACTCCAAGAAGGCCTCAATAACCCGTGGTGCAACTCAGAAAGCAACAGTGTGATCCTGGGCAAAGATATCTTGATGGGCCCGAGTTCCCTTTCTGCCAAATGGACTTATTTTAAGTTTTGGATTTGCTTTCTAGAAATGTCACCTCGGTCAATGTGTATAAGGTATTTCACGACCACGCCCTTCGACCCCGACATGAAACAGCAATTAATGAGCCAAGGAAGGGATGCGCATGCTTCAGAGATTTATTGGTTGGTGTGCAGGCGGCGTAACCATGGCATCAAGATTCTCAGCTACTTGACAAAACGAGTGGTCCTGGGCACAATATTAGATCTCTCAGAGCTTCACTTGCATTATCTACCAAACATTAGTGCTTCAAAAGAGTTTAAGGGCTAGTAAGCGCATCACTCAAACCGCACATTTACTCGACGCAGAACCGGCCGTGCACTCTCTTCAGCTTCACCAGGGGGTCCATGTCCAGGTCCCCCTGGGCTCTCGCCGATGCCAGAGCAGGAAAGCATGCATGATGGCGTAGGGATGCTTCCCCGCAGCGAAGAGGGCCCTTCTCACATGCTGGCAGCAGCTGGGAGACTGGCAAGCTACGAGCCTGCACTGTGTCTCGGCCACCAGACCAAAATAGACTGGGGCGGAGGGCTGAGTCAGCACATATTTGCCGCCGGAGGTTAATTCGGCCACACGGCCGACGCGGTTAGCGTGGTGCTTTCACGGAAATGATACTTATGCCCGGGGTATGCGGGCACCCATGCACGGTGGCGCGCGCAACCTGTCAGCACAGCCCCTTCGCAGCGAGCAGGGGCTGGCAGGAGTATGTATAATCCCCTCGTCCCAGAGCACCAAAAGGACCAGGGAAGGAGGATCACAGGATGTTGAGCCGGCGTGAAAGCGACCGCAAGACAGCCAAATTTAAACAAGCGTGCGCGGCCACGCTAATTAGAAACAGATGGCCCCTGCACGCCGCTGCTTGCTCCCGCAAGGTGGATGCCGCCACAAGCACAAGTGTTAGGAATGTGCAGACAGATTCCAAAGGTCATCTCCTAATGCTGCGCTAGGTTCGACCTAAAAACAAAGGGAAATGTACTTACCAATAGCTTTATGAAGTACCGGAAGGTAGTGTCCTTACTGTGAACACTGGGATTTGATAATCATATGTCCTGAAGAAAGCCAACCGACCAACCTAGGCGTAAGATGGCTGAAACATGTAGACTGCTTTTATGAGATAAGAAGGACTGATAGCACATCCTGAATACCTCCCTTTCTTTTTTTAATCTCATCCCCATCAGTTTTATTAAAGTGCCATCTTTTTGGGATAGGGGGTAATTTTAACTTTCCTTGCATATCCAACCAAATTTTTTTAAAGAGAAAGTGTCCTTCTTGGTGGCAGTGTTACCTGCGTGGACTACCCCATGCCCAGGTAGGAGACCCAATGATGAAACCATCCGCTAAAAGTACATTTGTAAATATTATACACCGCTGGTAAAAACTAGTGGGTAAGGCTACCCAAAAATCTTATTTATGATACACTGGAATCTAGAATGGTGTTTCCCTCCTCTTGATTTTCTAGCATATGCAAACTAGCCACTTTACTGCTTCAGAAGGGGGTGGGGTGCCAGAAGTTCAAGCAGAGATGTGTGTAGAGGGAAGCAGCTCACAGGGAGCACGTGTGGCATGTAGGGCAAAGGCCGTTGTGGATAGTAGGAATACGCAGAACACTTGGAAAAGCTTGGCTAGCCTTTATGCCTCCGTTGTTAAACATCAACACAAGTTACAGCATGACCCTAAAACCAGGGACTCATTTGCCAATCTCGAAGAAAGGTGACATGGGTATTTTTACCCCTCTGGAAACAAAAAATGAAGGGCAGTGGTCTTTGTGTTCGCTCAGATGGATGCTCTGTCTTGTGGACTGGCACAAAGTATAACATCAAACTCCCATCTGTACTGATTCTGGGACAGATTGAAACTTTTATAATTCATATAATGCTCTGCATGGGTACAATACCCATTTGAACCTATAGCATCACAAGGGAAGACAACACGTCTTAATACTGCCCTCACACACTTTGCAGTGTCATGCTTCATCATTGGGCCAATCCATACATCCAGGTGCAGACCAACACACTGGATGGAGCGCAATCTTTTTTAGATGAAGATTAGTGGTGAGATTAGAGAAAGTACGAAAGTGTGATAGTGCACATACAACACGTAAAATGACGTGACATAACAAAAACAAAGCACCAGAGGGGAGGTCTAATCCCCTCTATTACGGGACCATACTGTGCAGTATTTTCGGAGGACGAAGAGTGAGGGCAGAATCCCTGGTGCATCTTGTGATTATGTGACAGCGAGAGCACAGCCCCAGAGTCCTGGGTTCAGAGAATTCTATATGAACTCCTGAATTGGTTCCCTCATAGAAATTCTGGAGAGGTCCCAGTGTAGGAGACATTACCTACAGACTATAAACAAAGGTAATAAACACCCAATTAGGGTAAGGATTGAGAAGTAGGGACCAACACCCTGATGAAAGCCAGCGCCACTCATGTGGGGGTCTAATATTAGCAGAAATATGTTGGTGTTTGCAGTGGGGCTATAGGGACCGTTGCTTTCCCTGTATACCCCGTTCTATCTATATATATTTTTATTCCTTCCAGGGGTCCACAGCCAGAACAAAAGTATCTATGTTGACCCTTAGGTTGTTTTAACATTTAAAATACTGCACAGTTTGGTCCGGTAATAGAGGGGATTAGACCTCCCCTCTGGTTCTTTATTTTTGTTATGTCACGTCATTTTACATGTTGTATGTGCACTATCACACTTTCTTACTTTCTCAAATCTCACCACTAATCTTCATCTAAAAACGATTGCGCTCCATCCATTTCTGTAACCTGGGTTGCTGTGTAACAAAAATTCTTCTGTGATAGGGAGGCATACAGGTCAGCCTCGCTTTTCCCAATGCACCTTTGTAGACCTTTGTAGAACCTGGATCACATGCTCCCTGTAAGCGGCTTCCCTCTACACATACCTCTGCTTGAACCTCAGTCACCCTGTCCTGCATTCTGAAGCAGTCATGTGGGTAGTTTACAAGTGCGGGTAAATGTATGTTAAGGGAGTACTTAAGCCACATATCTACTAACCTTGTTCATGGTACCCAAATGTACTGTTCTCTGATTTGTTCTTGTACCCCCAACAGGTGTTAAGCATTTACACAGTATTGCATGTAATAGCCATTAAACCAAGCCTTCACATAAAAATACTGGTCATACCGATTAAAAACCGGCCAGGGAACAACCCTCAAGTCAGATCCCAGTTCGTAGATCTAACAGTGCATAAAATGCAGGGCCCACGCCAGGGCCACTGCCTGCACCGCGTGCTCCTGCGTCACGGTGGTGCCACTGAACGCACAGCCTGGGCCACCGAAAGCACCACAAGGGCCATTAAACGCACCGCCGCGGCCGCGGCCACTGAACACACCGCCTCCGCCAGAGCCGCTGAGCTCACCGCGTACGCCAGTGCCACTGAGCTCACCGCGTACGCTAGGCCCACTGAGCTCACCGCGTACGCTAGGGCCAATGAGCTCACCGCGTACGCTAGGGCCAATGAGCTCACCGCGTACGCTAGGGCCACTGCGTACGCTAGGGCCACTGAACTCCCTGCGTACGCTAGGGCCACTGAACTCCCTGCGTACGCTAGGGCCACTGAACTCCCTGCGTACGCTAGGGCCACTGAACTCCCTGCGTACGCTAGGGCCACTGAGCTCACTGCGTGCGCTAGGGCCACTGAGCTCACTGCGTGCGCTAGGGCCACTGAGCTCACCGGGTGCGCTAGGGCCACTGAGCTCACCGGGTGCGCTAGGGCCACTGAGCTCACCGGGTGCGCTAGGGCCACTGAACTCCCTGCGTACGCTAGGGCCACTGAGCTCACCGGGTACGCTAGGGCCACTGAGCTCCCTGCGTGCGCTAGGGCCACTGAGCTCCCTGCGTGCGCTAGGGCCACTGAGCTCCCTGCGTGCGCTAGGGCCACTGAGCTCCCTGCGTGCGCTAGGGCCACTGAGCTCCCTGCGTGCGCTAGGGCCACTGAGCTCACTGCGTGCGCTAGGGCCACTGAGCTCACTGCGTGCGCTAGGGCCACTGAGCTCACCGGGTGCGCTAGGGCCACTGAGCTCACCGGGTGCGCTAGGGCCACTGAGCTCACCGGGTGCGCTAGGGCCACTGAGCTCACCGGGTGCGCTAGGGCCACTGAGCTCACCGCGTGCGCTAGGGCCACTGAGCTCACCGCGTGCGCTAGGGCCACTGAGCTCACCGCATGAGCTAGGGCCACTGAGCTCACCGCGTGCGCTAGGGCCACTGAGCTCACCGCGTGCGCTAGGGCCACTGAGCTCACCGCGTGCGCTAGGGCCACTGAGCTCACCGCGTGCGCTAGGGCCTCTGAGCTCACCGCGTGCGCTAGGGCCTCTGAGCTCACCGCGTGCGCTAGGGCCTCTGAGCTCACCGCGTGCGCTAGGGCCTCTGAGCTCACCACGTGCGCTAGGGCCACTGAGCTCACCGGGTACGCTAGGGCCACTGAGCTCCCTGCGTACGCTAGGGCCACTGAGCTCCCTGCGTACGCTAGGGCCACTGAGCTCACTGCGAACGCTAGGGCCACTGAGCTCACCGGGTGTGCTAGGGCCACTGAGCTCACCGGGTGTGCTAGGGCCACTGAGCTCACCGGGTGCGCTAGGACACTGAGCTCACCGGGTGCGCTAGGGCCACTGAGCTCACCGCGTGCGCTAGGGCCACTGAGCTCACCACGTGCGCTAGGGCCTCTGAGCTCACCACGTGCGCTAGGGCCTCTGAGCTCACCACGTGCGCTAGGGCCTCTGAGCTCACCACGTGCGCTAGGGCCTCTGAGCTCACCACGTGCGCTAGGGCCTCTGAGCTCACCACGTGCGCTAGGGCCACTGAGCTCACCGGGTACGCTAGGGCCACTGAGCTCCCTGCGTACGCTAGGGCCACTGAGCTCCCTGCGTACGCTAGGGCCACTGAGCTCACTGCGAACGCTAGGGCCACTGAGCTCACTGCGTACGCTAGGGCCACTGAGCTCACCGGGTGTGCTAGGGCCACTGAGCTCACCGGGTGTGCTAGGGCCACTGAGCTCACCGGGTGCGCTAGGACACTGAGCTCACCGGGTGCGCTAGGGCCACTGAGCTCACCGCGTGCGCTAGGGCCACTGAGCTCACCGCGTGCGCTAGGGCCACTGAGCTCACCGCGTGCGCTAGGGCCACTGAGCTCACCGCGTGCGCTAGGGCCACTGTGCTCCCTGCGTGCGCTAGGGCCACTGAGCTCCCTGGGTGCGCTAGGGCCACTGAGCTCCCTGCGTGCACTAGGGCCACTGAGCTCACCGCGTGCGCTAGGGCCACTGAGCTCACCGCGTGCGCTAGGGCCACTGAGCTCACCGCGTGCGCTAGGGCCACTGAGCTCACCGCGTGCGCTAGGGCCACTGAGCTCACCGCGTGCGCTAGGGCCACTGAGCTCACCGCGTGCGCTAGGGCCACTGAGCTCACCGCGTGCGCTAGGGCCACTGAGCTCACCGGGTGCGCTAGGGCCACTGAGCTCACCGGGTGCGCTAGGGCCACTGAGCTCCCTGCGTACGCTAGGGCCCATGAGCTCCCTGCGTACGCTAGGGCCACTGAGCTCACCGCGTACGCTAGGGCCACTGAGCTCACCGCGTGCGCTAGGGCCACTGAGCTCACCGCGTGCGCTAGGGCCACTGAGCTCACCGCGTGCGCTAGGGCCACTGAGCTCACCGCGTGCGCTAGGGCCACTGAGCTCACCACGTGCGCTAGGGCCTCTGAGCTCACCGGGTGCGCTAGGGCCACTGAGCTCACCGGGTGCGCTAGGGCCACTGAGCTCACCGGGTGCGCTAGGGCCACTGAGCTCACCGGGTACGCTAGGGCCACTGAGCTCACCGGGTACGCTAGGGCCACTGAGCTCACCGGGTACGCTAGGGCCACTGAGCTCATCGGGTACGCTAGGGCCACTGAGCTCACCGCGTACGCTAGGGCCACTGAGCTCACCGCGTACGCTAGGGCCACTGAGCTCACCGCGTACGCTAGGGCCACTGAGCTCCCTGCGTGCGCTAGGGCCACTGAGCTCCCTGCGTGCGCTAGGGCCACTGAGCTCCCTGCGTGCGCTAGGGCCACTGAGCTCCCTGCGTGCGCTAGGGCCACTGAGCTCCCTGCGTGCGCTAGGGCCACTGAGCTCCCTGCGTGCGCTAGGGCCACTGTGCTCCCTGCGTGCGCTAGGGCCACTGTGCTCCCTGCGTGCGCTAGGGCCACTGTGCTCCCTGCGTGCGCTAGGGCCACTGTGCTCCCTGCGTGCGCTAGGGCCACTGTGCTCCCTGAGTGCGCTAGGGCCACTGTGCTCCCTGCGTGCGCTAGGGCCACTGAGCTCCCTGGGTGCGCTAGGGCCACTGAGCTCCCTGCGTGCACTAGGGCCACTGAGCTCACCGGCTATGCTAGGGCCACAGAGCTCACCGCGTATGCTAGGGCCACTGAGCTCACCGGCTAAGCTAGGGCCACTGAGCTCACCGGGTACGCTAGGACCACTGAGCTCACCGGGTACGCTAGGACCACTGAGCTCATCGGGTACGCTAGGGCCACTGAGCTCATACGCTAGGGCCACTGAGCTCACCGCGTACGCTAGGGCCACTGAGCTCACCAGGTACGCTAGGGCCACTGAGCTCACCAGGTACGCTAGGGCCACTGAGCTCACCAGGTACGCTAGGGCCACTGAGCTCACCGGGTACGCTAGGGCCACTGAGCTCACCGGGTACGCTAGGGCCACTGAGCTCACCGGGTACGCTAGGGCCACTGAGCTCACCGGGTACGCTAGGGCCACTGAGCTCATACGCTAGGGCCACTGAGCTCACCGCGTACGCTAGGGCCACTGAGCTCATCGGGTACGCTAGGGCCACTGAGCTCACCGGGTACGCTAGGGCCACTGAGCTCATACGCTAGGGCCACTGAGCTCACCGCGTACGCTAGGGCCACTGAGCTCACCGGGTGCGCTAGGGCCACTGAGCTCATCGGGTACGCTAGGGCCACTGAGCTCATCGGGTACGCTAGGGCCACTGAGCTCATCGGGTACGCTAGGGCCACTGAGCTCATCGGGTACGCTAGGGCCACTGAGCTCACCGGGTGCGCTAGGGCCACTGAGCTCATCGGGTACGCTAGGGCCACTGAGCTCACTGCGTACGCTAGGGCCACTGAGCTCATCGGGTACGCTAGGGCCACTGAGCTCATACGCTAGGGCCACTGAGCTCACCGCGTACGCTAGGGCCACTGAGCTCACCAGGTACGCTAGGGCCACTGAGCTCACCAGGTACGCTAGGGCCACTGAGCTCACCGGGTACGCTAGGGCCACTGAGCTCATCGGGTACGCTAGGGCCACTGAGCTCATACGCTAGGGCCACTGAGCTCACCGCGTACGCTAGGGCCACTGAGCTCACCGGGTGCGCTAGGGCCACTGAGCTCATCGGGTACGCTAGGGCCACTGAGCTCATCGGGTACGCTAGGGCCACTGAGCTCATCGGGTACGCTAGGGCCACTGAGCTCATCGGGTACGCTAGGGCCACTGAGCTCATCGGGTACGCTAGGGCCACTGAGCTCATCGGGTACGCTAGGGCCACTGAGCTCACCGGGTGCGCTAGGGCCACTGAGCTCACCGGGTACGCTAGGGCCACTGAGCTCATCGGGTACGCTAGGGCCACTGAGCTCACCGCGTACGCTAGGGCCACTGAGCTCACCGCGTACGCTAGGGCCACTGAGCTCATCGGGTACGCTAGGGCCACTGAGCTCACCGGGTACGCTAGGGCCACTGAGCTCACCGCGTACGCTAGGGCCACTGAGCTCACCGCGTACGCTAGGGCCACTGAGCTCACCGGGTACGCTAGGGCCACTGAGCTCCCTGCGTGCGCTAGGGCCACTGAGCTCCCTGCGTGCGCTAGGGCCACTGAGCTCCCTGCGTGCGCTAGGGCCACTGAGCTCCCTGCGTGCGCTAGGGCCACTGAGCTCCCTGCGTGCGCTAGGGCCACTGAGCTCCCTGCGTGCGCTAGGGCCACTGTGCTCCCTGCGTGCGCTAGGGCCACTGTGCTCCCTGCGTGCGCTAGGGCCACTGTGCTCCCTGCGTGCGCTAGGGCCACTGTGCTCCCTGCGTGCGCTAGGGCCACTGTGCTCCCTGCGTGCGCTAGGGCCACTGTGCTCCCTGCGTGCGCTAGGGCCACTGAGCTCCCTGCGTGCGCTAGGGCCACTGAGCTCCCTGCGTGCGCTAGGGCCACTGAGCTCACCGGCTACGCTAGGGCCACTGAGCTCACTGCGTATGCTAGGGCCACTGAGCTCACCGGCTAAGCTAGGGCCACTGAGCTCACCGGGTACGCTAGGGCCACTGAGCTCACCGGGTACGCTAGGGCCACTGAGCTCATCGGGTACGCTAGGGCCACTGAGCTCACCGGGTACGCTAGGGCCACTGAGCTCACCGCGTACGCTAGGGCCACTGAGCTCACCGGGTACGCTAGGGCCACTGAGCTCATCGGGTACGCTAGGGCCACTGAGCTCATACGCTAGGGCCACTGAGCTCACCGCGTACGCTAGGGCCACTGAGCTCACCGGGTGCGCTAGGGCCACTGAGCTCAAGGGGTGCGCTAGGGCCACTGAGCTCACCGGGTGCGCTAGGGCCACTGAGCTCATACGCTAGGGCCACTGAGCTCATCGGGTACGCTAGGGCCACTGAGCCCACCGCGTGCGCTAGGGCCACTGAGCTCATCGGGTACGCTAGGGCCACTGAGCTCATACGCTAGGGCCACTGAGCTCACCGCGTACGCTAGGGCCACTGAGCTCACCGGGTACGCTAGGGCCACTGAGCTCACCGCGTACGCTAGGGCCACTGAGCTCACCGCGTACGCTAGGGCCACTGAGCTCACCGGGTACGCTAGGGCCACTGAGCTCCCTGCGTACGCTAGGGCCACTGAGCTCCCTGCGTGCGCTAGGGCCACTGAGCTCCCTGCGTGCGCTAGGGCCACTGAGCTCCCTGCGTGCGCTAGGGCCACTGAGCTCCCTGCGTGCGCTAGGGCCACTGAGCTCCCTGCGTGCGCTAGGGCCACTGAGCTCCCTGCGTGCGCTAGGGCCACTGAGCTCCCTGCGTGCGCTAGGGCCACTGTGCTCCCTGCGTGCGCTAGGGCCACTGTGCTCCCTGCGTGCGCTAGGGCCACTGTGCTCCCTGCGTGCGCTAGGGCCACTGTGCTCCCTGCGTGCGGCCACTGTGCTCCCTGCGTGCGCTAGGGCCACTGTGCTCCCTGCGTGCGCTAGGGCCACTGAGCTCCCTGCGTGCGCTAGGGCCACTGAGCTCCCTGCGTGCGCTAGGGCCACTGAGCTCACCGGCTACGCTAGGGCCACTGAGCTCACCGCGTATGCTAGGGCCACTGAGCTCACCGGCTAAGCTAGGGCCACTGAGCTCACCGGGTACGCTAGGGCCACTGAGCTCATCGGGTACGCTAGGGCCACTGAGCTCACCGGGTACGCTAGGGCCACTGAGCTCATCAGGTACGCTAGGGCCACTGAGCTCACCAGGTACGCTAGGGCCACTGAGCTCACCAGGTACGCTAGGGCCACTGAGCTCACCGGGTACGCTAGGGCCACTGAGCTCATCGGGTACGCTAGGGCCACTGAGCTCACCGCGTACGCTAGGGCCACTGAGCTCACCGGGTACGCTAGGGCCACTGAGCTCATCGGGTACGCTAGGGCCACTGAGCTCATACACTAGGGCCACTGAGCTCACCGCGTACGCTAGGGCCACTGAGCTCACCGGGTACGCTAGGGCCACTGAGCTCATCGGGTACGCTAGGGCCACTGAGCTCATACACTAGGGCCACTGAGCTCACCGCGTACGCTAGGGCCACTGAGCTCACCGGGTGCGCTAGGGCCACTGAGCTCATCGGGTACGCTAGGGCCACTGAGCTCATCGGGTACGCTAGGGCCACTGAGCTCATACGCTAGGGCCACTGAGCTCATCGGGTACGCTAGGGCCACTGAGCTCACCGCGTGCGCTAGGGCCACTGAGCTCACCGCGTGCGCTAGGGCCACTGAGCTCACCGGGTGCGCTAGGGCCACTGAGCTCATCGGGTACGCTAGGGCCACTGAGCTCATCAGGTACGCTAGGGCCACTGAGCTCATCGGGTACGCTAGGGCCACTGAGCTCATCGGGTACGCTAGGGCCACTGAGCTCATCGGGTACGCTAGGGCCACTGAGCTCATCGGGTACGCTAGGGCCACTGAGCTCATCGGGTACGCTAGGGCCACTGAGCTCATACGCTAGGGCCACTGAGCTCACCGCGTACGCTAGGGCCACTGAGCTCCCTGCGTGCGCTAGGGCCACTGTGCTCCCTGCGTGCGCTAGGGCCACTGTGCTCCCTGCGTGCGCTAGGGCCACTGTGCTCCCTGCGTGCGCTAGGGCCACTGAGCTCCCTGCGTGCGCTAGGGCCACTGAGCTCCCTGCGTGCGCTAGGGCCACTGAGCTCCCTGCGTGCGCTAGGGCCACTGAGCTCACCGGCTACGCTAGGGCCACTGAGCTCACTGCGTACGCTAGGGCCACTGAGCTCACCGCGTACGCTAGGGCCACTGAGCTCATCGGGTACGCTAGGGCCACTGAGCTCACCGGGTACGCTAGGGCCACTGAGCTCACCGCGTACGCTAGGGCCACTGAGCTCACCGCGTACGCTAGGGCCACTGAGCTCACCGGGTACGCTAGGGCCACTGAGCTCCCTGCGTGCGCTAGGGCCACTGAGCTCCCTGCGTGCGCTAGGGCCACTGAGCTCCCTGCGTGCGCTAGGGCCACTGAGCTCCCTGCGTGCGCTAGGGCCACTGAGCTCCCTGCGTGCGCTAGGGCCACTGAGCTCCCTGCGTGCGCTAGGGCCACTGTGCTCCCTGTGTGCGCTAGGGCCACTGTGCTCCCTGCGTGCGCTAGGGCCACTGTGCTCCCTGCGTGCGCTAGGGCCACTGTGCTCCCTGCGTGCGCTAGGGCCACTGTGCTCCCTGCGTGCGCTAGGGCCACTGAGCTCCCTGCGTGCGCTAGGGCCACACAGCTCCCTGCGTGCGCTAGGGCCACTGAGCTCACCGGCTACGCTAGGGCCACTGAGCTCACTGCGTATGCTAGGGCCACTGAGCTCACCGGCTAAGCTAGGGCCACTGAGCTCACCGGGTACGCTAGGGCCACTGAGCTCACCGGGTACGCTAGGGCCACTGAGCTCATCGGGTACGCTAGGGCCACTGAGCTCACCGGGTACGCTAGGGCCACTGAGCTCCCTGCGTGCGCTAGGGCCACTGAGCTCCCTGCGTGCGCTAGGGCCACTGAGCTCCCTGCGTGCGCTAGGGCCACTGTGCTCCCTGTGTGCGCTAGGGCCACTGTGCTCCCTGCGTGCGCTAGGGCCACTGTGCTCCCTGCGTGCGCTAGGGCCACTGTGCTCCCTGCGTGCGCTAGGGCCACTGTGCTCCCTGCGTGCGCTAGGGCCACTGAGCTCCCTGCGTGCGCTAGGGCCACTGAGCTCCCTGCGTGCGCTAGGGCCACTGAGCTCACCGGCTACGCTAGGGCCACTGAGCTCACTGCGTATGCTAGGGCCACTGAGCTCACCGGCTAAGCTAGGGCCACTGAGCTCACCGGGTACGCTAGGGCCACTGAGCTCACCGGGTACGCTAGGGCCACTGAGCTCATCGGGTACGCTAGGGCCACTGAGCTCACCGGGTACGCTAGGGCCACTGAGCTCACCGGGTACGCTAGGGCCACTGAGCTCACCGGGTACGCTAGGGCCACTGAGCTCACCGGGTACGCTAGGGCCACTGAGCTCATCGGGTACGCTAGGGCCACTGAGCTCACCGCGTACGCTAGGGCCACTGAGCTCACCGGGTACGCTAGGGCCACTGAGCTCATCGGGTACGCTAGGGCCACTGAGCTCATACGCTAGGGCCACTGAGCTCACCCCGTACGCTAGGGCCACTGAGCTCACCGGGTGCGCTAGGGCCACTGAGCTCATCGGGTACGCTAGGGCCACTGAGCTCACCGGGTGCGCTAGGGCCACTGAGCTCATACGCTAGGGCCACTGAGCTCATCGGGTACGCTAGGGCCACTGAGCTCACCGCGTGCGCTAGGGCCACTGAGCTCATCGGGTACGCTAGGGCCACTGAGCTCATACGCTAGGGCCACTGAGCTCACCGCGTACGCTAGGGCCACTGAGCTCACCGCGTACGCTAGGGCCACTGAGCTCACCGCGTACGCTAGGGCCACTGAGCTCACCGGGTACGCTAGGGCCACTGAGCTCCCTGCGTACGCTATGGCCACTGAGCTCCCTGCGTGCGCTAGGGCCACTGAGCTCCCTGCGTGCGCTAGGGCCACTGAGCTCCCTGCGTGCGCTAGGGCCACTGTGCTCCCTGCGTGCGCTAGGGCCACTGTGCTCCCTGCGTGCGCTAGGGCCACTGTGCTCCCTGCGTGCGCTAGGGCCACTGTGCTCCCTGCGTGCGGCCACTGTGCTCCCTGCGTGCGCTAGGGCCACTGTGCTCCCTGCGTGCGCTAGGGCCACTGAGCTCCCTGCGTGCGCTAGGGCCACTGAGCTCCCTGCGTGCGCTAGGGCCACTGAGCTCACCGGCTACGCTAGGGCCACTGAGCTCACCGCGTATGCTAGGGCCACTGAGCTCACCGGCTAAGCTAGGGCCACTGAGCTCACCGGGTACGCTAGGGCCACTGAGCTCATCGGGTACGCTAGGGCCACTGAGCTCACCGGGTACGCTAGGGCCACTGAGCTCATCGGGTACGCTAGGGCCACTGAGCTCACCAGGTACGCTAGGGCCACTGAGCTCACCGGGTACGCTAGGGCCACTGAGCTCATCGGGTACGCTAGGGCCACTGAGCTCATCGGGTACGCTAGGGCCACTGAGCTCACCGGGTACGCTAGGGCCACTGAGCTCATCGGGTACGCTAGGGCCACTGAGCTCATCGGGTACGCTAGGGCCACTGAGCTCATACACTAGGGCCACTGAGCTCACCGCGTACGCTAGGGCCACTGAGCTCACCGGGTACGCTAGGGCCACTGAGCTCATCGGGTACGCTAGGGCCACTGAGCTCATACACTAGGGCCACTGAGCTCACCGCGTACGCTAGGGCCACTGAGCTCACCGGGTGCGCTAGGGCCACTGAGCTCATCGGGTACGCTAGGGCCACTGAGCTCATCGGGTACGCTAGGGCCACTGAGCTCACCGCGTGCGCTAGAGCCACTAAGCTCATCGGGTACGCTAGGGCCACTGAGCTCATCGGGTGCGCTAGGGCCACTGAGCTCACCGGGTGCGCTAGGGCCACTGAGCTCATCGGGTACGCTAGGGCCACTGAGCTCATCGGGTACGCTAGGGCCACTGAGCTCATCGGGTACGCTAGGGCCACTGAGCTCACTGCTTACGCTAGGGCCACTGAGCTCACCGCGTACGCTAGGGCCACTGAGCTCATCGGGTACGCTAGGGCCACTGAGCTCACTGCTTACGCTAGGGCCACTGAGCTTACCGCGTACGCTAGGGCCACTGAGCTCATCGGGTACGCTAGGGCTACTGAGCTCACCGGGTGCGCTAGGGCCACTGAGCTCATCAGGTACGCTAGGGCCACTGAGCTCATCGGGTACGCTAGGGCCACTGAGCTCACTGCGTACGCTAGGGCCACTGAGCTCACCGTGTACGCTAGGGCCACTGCGCTCACCGCGTACGCTAGGGCCACTGAGCTCATCGGGTACGCTAGGGCCACTGAGCTCACTGCGTACGCTAGGGCCACTGAGCTCACCGCATACGCTAGGGCCACTGAGCTTATCGGGTACGCTAGGGCCACTGAGCTCACCGCGTACGCTAGGGCCACTGAGCTCACCGCGTACGCTAGGGCCACTGAGCTCACCGCGTGCGCTAGGGCCACTGAGCTCACCGCGTACGCTAGGGCCACTTACCTCCATGTACACTCCTATTCCTGCAGAACACGGTATAAAGCTTGGCCTGTAAAACAAGGTATGAAGCTTTGTTCAAAAAACAGTAGGTAAAGTTAATGACCGACTGTTAGATTGGCCTAGCCAGGTGACAGGGTGAAAAGAAGCTACACAAGACACGTCTACGCCAGGAAGCGAGCGATGCAAGGCCGCCAGGGGGGTGCTTGGCTGGGCGCACAGCCCTGGGAGGGGGAGCCCTCCACCTGCTCAGTGTGGGGCCAGCGGACCCAAGAAGTCACACTTTGCCCGCTGCTGCTCACAGCCGGCAGCCCCCCACACACACACACACGAGGAGGCCCGATCCGTGTCCATGTCACTCCGTGCTGAACAGAGTGCTCCCAAGCCCCCCTGCGCTGCACACACACACACACACGAGGAGCCCGGATCCGTGTCCATGTCACTCTCCGTGCTGCACAGAGTGCTCCCGAGCCTCCCTGCGCTGCACACACGTACACACACACACACGAGGAGGCCAGGATCCGTGTCCATGTCCCTCCGTGCTGCACAGAGTGCTCCCAAGCCTCCCTGCGCCGCACACGCGCACACACGCACACACACGAGGAGCCCGGATCCGTGTCCATGTCACTCCGTGCTGCACAGAGTGCTCCCAAGCCTCGCTGCACACTACACACACACACACACACACACACACACGAGGAGGCCCGGATCCGTGTCCATGTCACTCCGTGCTGCACAGAGTGCTCCCAAGCCTCGCTGCACACTACACACACACACACACACACACGAGGAGGCCCGGATCCGTGTCCATGTCACTCCGTGCTGAACAGAGTGCTCCCAAGCCTCCCTGCGCTGCACACGCACACACACGCGCACACACACACACACGAGGAGGCCCGGATCCGTGTCCATGTCACTCCGTGCTGCACAGAGTGCTCCCAAGCCTCGCTGCACACTACACACACACACACACACACACACACACACACACACACACACACACACACACACGAGGAGGCCCGGATCCGTGTCCATGTCACTCCGTGCTGCACAGAGTGCTCCCAAGCCTCGCTGCACACTACACACACACACACACACACACACACACACACACACGAGGAGGCCCGGATCCGTGTCCATGTCACTCCGTGCTGAACAGAGTGCTCCCAAGCCTCCCTGCGCTGCACACACACACACACACACACACGAGGAGGCCCGGATCCGTGTCCATGTCACTCCGTGCTGAACAGAGTGCTCCCAAGCCTCCCTGCGCTGCACACACACACACACACACACGAGGAGGCCCGGATCCGTGTCCATGTCACTCCGTGCTGCACAGAGTGCTCCCAAGCCTCGCTGCACACTACACACACACACACACACACACACACACACACACACACACACACACGAGGAGGCCCGGATCCGTGTCCATGTCACTCCGTGCTGAACAGAGTGCTCCCAAGCCCCCCTGCGCTGCACACACACACACACACACACACGAGGAGCCCGGATCCGTGTCCATGTCACTCTCCGTGCTGCACAGAGTGCTCCCGAGCCTCCCTGCGCTGCACACACGTACACATGCTGCACAGAGTGCTCCCAAGCCTCCCTGCGCCGCACACGCACACACACGCGCACACACGCACACACACGAAGAGCCCGGATCCGTGTCCATGTTACTCCGTGCTGAACAGAGTGCTCCCAAGCCCCCCTGCGCTGCACACACACACACACACACACACGAGGAGCCCGGATCCGTGTCCATGTCACTCTCCGTGCTGCACAGAGTGCTCCCGAGCCTCCCTGCGCTGCACACACGTACACATGCTGCACAGAGTGCTCCCAAGCCTCCCTGCGCCGCACACGCACACACACGCGCACACACGCACACACACGAGGAGCCCGGATCCGTGTCCATGTCACTCCGTGCTGCACAGAGTGCTCCCAAGCCTCGCTGCACACTACACACACACACACACACACACACACACACACACACACGAGGAGGCCCGATCCGTGTCCATGTCACTCCGTGCTGCACAGAGTGCTCCCAAGCCTCGCTGCACACTACACACACACACACACACACACACACACACACACACGAGGAGCCCGGATCCGTGTCCATGTCCCTCCGTGCTGCACAGAGTGCTCCCAAGCCTCCCTGCGCTGCACACACACACACACGCGCACACACACACACACACGAGGAGGCCCGATCCGTGTCCATGTCACCCTCCGTGCTGCAGAGTGCTCCCAAGCCTCCCTGCGCTGCACACACACACACGAGGAGCCCGGATCCGTGTCCATGTCCCTCCGTGCTGCACAGAGGGCTCCCAAGCCCCCCTGCGCTGCACACACGCACACACGAGGAGCCAGGATCCGTGTCCATGTCACTCCGTGCTGCACAGAGTGCTCCAAGCCTCCCTGCGCTGCACACACACACACACGCGCACACACACACACACACGAGGAGGCCCGGATCCGTGTCCATGTCCCTCCGTGCTGCAGAGTGCTCCCAAGCCTCCCTGCGCTGCACACACACACACGAGGAGCCCGGATCCGTGTCCATGTCACTCTCCGTGCTGCACAGAGTGCTCCCAAGCCTCCCTGCGCTGCACACACGTACACACACACACACACACGAGGAGGCCAGGATCCGTGTCCATGTCCCTCCGTGCTGCACAGAGGGCTCCCAAGCCTCCCTGCGCTGCACACACACACACACACACACACACGAGGAGCCCGGATCCGTGTCCATGTCCCTCCGTGCTGCACAGAGTGCTCCCAAGCCTCCCTGCGCTGCACACACACACACACGCGCACACACACACACACACGAGGAGGCCCGATCCGTGTCCATGTCACCCTCCGTGCTGCAGAGTGCTCCCAAGCCTCCCTGCGCTGCACACACACACACGAGGAGCCCGGATCCGTGTCCATGTCCCTCCGTGCTGCACAGAGGGCTCCCAAGCCCCCCTGCGCTGCACACACGCACACACGAGGAGCCAGGATCCGTGTCCATGTCACTCCGTGCTGCACAGAGTGCTCCAAGCCTCCCTGCGCTGCACACACACACACACGCGCACACACACACACACACGAGGAGGCCCGGATCCGTGTCCATGTCCCTCCGTGCTGCAGAGTGCTCCCAAGCCTCCCTGCGCTGCACACACACACACGAGGAGCCCGGATCCGTGTCCATGTCACTCTCCGTGCTGCACAGAGTGCTCCCAAGCCTCCCTGCGCTGCACACACGTACACACACACACACACACGAGGAGGCCAGGATCCGTGTCCATGTCCCTCCGTGCTGCACAGAGGGCTCCCAAGCCTCCCTGCGCTGCACACACACACACACACACACACACGAGGAGCCCGGATCCGTGTCCATGTCCCTCCGTGCTGCACAGAGTGCTCCCAAGCCTCCCTGCGCTGCTGAGCTGCGCCCACGCTCGCAGCCACATCTCGAACCCACTCAGGCGCTCCAATCCCACTCGGCCGCATAACGCAGTTTGCACTCGCAGCTCGATGCGGGCTGTATTTTTAGCTGCCTGCTCACAATACAAGGATTCACGCCGACAGTCTGCTGAGGATGAAAGGGGCGTCCATCTCCTCGGGAGAGACAAACCCCGGAAGAGCATCCTGTCCCGGAGAGGGGGAATGAATCACCGGGGAACGAGGTGCGGTCTGCGGCCTCCTCGTCTCCATCTATTGACATCCACGCGCTTTCTCGGGTTCCTATGCCACAGCAATGCTCATACAAATAAACACTGATTACTGAAAATCGTTTTGAAAACTCAACTAAGGCGTTTGCACATTTTAAGTGCTGTCAAAATATTTAAAATAGATCTATACAAGAAATGGTGCACGTTTCTTTTTACACACATTTCACCGATGCAACCTGTTTTTTTTATCAAACCCTATTTTCATTAAGCCAACTTTTAGCGATTTTAACTGCACGCTACAGACCACGGCCAGAAATGAAAGCCCCCACAAGCCCCCACCTGCATGGCCTCTCCCACTGGGACAAGTCACACTTCGGAGCTCAAACCGGCCGGGAGGCCGCGATTTCGGATTAGAGCGGGTTACCCTATAAACGCACTAGCCCGAGCAGCGGGGGCTCTGGAACAGCGCCTCGCGGGGGCCAGAAGCGCTAGAGTTTAGATGGAAACAGGAGGAACACGCTGGTCTCTGATGACAAGACGAGGCCCTCGCTCGGGTAAGAGTAGGTGATCACACAGACGGGTACTAAACATAAAGCAAGGGATACTCGAGGTACATGCCCGAGGCCAGGGCGGAAGAGTTTCACCGTTCAAGTGGAATGTATTTCCTCTACTTTTTATGTTTATGAATCAATCAGGTGCTGTACAGATAAGAGGAACCCAAGCTGCGGCCAACACTGCCGAAGTATGGGGGGAAGCCACATCCCATTGGTGATGCACAGCTCAGGGCGACGTCCATCCACACAACCGGACCCTCAGCCGACAACGCCAACACCTCCATCCACATAACTGGACCCGAAGCCGAGTCAACGCATCCATCACACAATCGGACCAGGATAAGACCCAGCGCTTCCACCCACACAACCGAAGCAGTAGAAGACCCAACACTTCCACCCACACAACCGGAGCTGTAGAAGACCCAACACTTCCACCCACACAACCGGAGCTGTAGAAGACCCAACACTTCCACCCACACAACCGGAGCTGTAGAAGACCCAACACTTCCACCCACACAACCGGAGCTGTAGAAGACCCAACACTTCCACCCACACAACCGAAGCAGTAGAAGACCCAACACTTCCACCCACACAACCGGAGCTGTAGAAGACCCAACACTTCCACCCACACAACCGGAGCTGTAGAAGACCCAACACTTCCACCCACACAACCGGAGCTGTAGAAGACCCAACACTTCCACCCACACAACCGAAGCAGTAGAAGACCCAACACTTCCACCCACACAACCGGAGCTGTAGAAGACCCAACACTTCCACCCACACAACCGGAGCTGTAGAAGACCCAACACTTCCACCCACACAACCGGAGCTGTAGAAGACCCAACACTTCCACCCACACAACCGGAGCTGTAGAAGACCCAACACTTCCACCCACACAACCGGAGCTGTAGAAGACCCAACACTTCCACCCACACAACCAGAGCTGTAGAAGACCCAACACTTCCACCCACACAACCGAAGCAGTAGAAGACCCAACGCTTCCACCCACACAACCGGAGCTGTAGAAGACCCAACACTTCCACCCACACAACCGGAGCTGTAGAAGACCCAACACTTCCACCCATACAACCGGAGCTGTAGAAGATCCAACACTTCCACCCACACAACCGGAGCTGTAGAAGACCCAACACCTACACTCACACAACCGGAGCTGTAGAAGACCCACCGCTTCCACCCACACAACCGGAGCTGTAGAAGACCCAACGCTTCCACCCAAACAACCGGACCCGGAGAGGAGCCAATGCATCCATTCACACAACCGTACCCGGAGAAGACCCAACGCCAACGCTTCCACCCACACAACTAGACCCTAAGCAGAGTCCACGAATCCATTAACACAACCGGAGAAGACCCAGCGCTTCCACCCACACAACCGGAGCCGATGAAGACCCAACGCTTCCACCAACACAACCGGAGCTGTAGAAGACCCAACACTTCAACCCACACAACCGGAGCTGTAGAAGACCCAACGCTTCCACCCACACAACCAGACCCAGAGAAGAGCCAATGTATCCAATCACACAACAGGACCCAGAGAAGACCAAACGCCAACGCATCCATCCACACAACCGTACCCGGAGAAGACCCAACACTTTCACCCACACAACCAGACCAGAAGCCGAGTCAACGCATCCATTCGCATAACCAGGCTCGGAGAAGACCCAGCACTTCCACCCGCACAACCGAAGCTGTAGAAGAACCAACGCTTCCTCCCACACAACCGGACCCGAATCCGAGTCCACGCATCCATCCACACAACCGGACCCGGAGAAGACCCAGCGCTTCCACCCACACAACCGGAGCAGTTGAAGACCCAACGATTCCACCCACACAACCAGAGTCGAAGAAGACCCAATGCTTCCACCCATACAACTGGAGCCGTAGAAGACCCACCGCTTCCACCCACACAGCCAGAGTCGTAGAAGACCCAACGCTTCCAGAAATGACAAATAATTTTATTTAATTCAGACCTCAACTAAGGTCAACAAATACAAATACATTAAAAAAATATATATATGGTTAAGTTAATAAAAACATTTTAAAAGCTCTTTATGAGGAACGACAAGTAATAATAGTTTGTGGTCCACACAAACATCTAACAATAGTTAAAACTAATAGTTTTGAGCAAATTTTTTCTTAAAAATTACTTTAAGAAACTATTGACAAACTTGAACAAGTTGTAATAAACGAATTCATTAGGGGGAGACTGGCACACCGTGATTATATCTTCCGCTAAAATAGCATAATATCTTAAGCGGATTGGCTTTATATTTCGACGACGAGACTCTACCCGTATCCGGTTAGGACAAATTAGCAATACATGATACAAATCTTGTGAACCGCCATTGCATAAGTCACATTTGCCTAGAGAATTTTTTGTGACGTCCAATCTAGCTGTATATGTTTTTAAAGGGAGATTTCCCAATCGCAAAAGAAGGATACAGCGCCTTACAATGTGCTCTAGCTGAAACTGTAAATATTGTTCGGGTTTTAAATACTATGTTTTCCAAGAAAGTTTTGTAATGCTTTAATTGGATACAATATTCTTTGTCCATTTCATAGCTTATTCTCAGCGTCATATGTTTTAAGAAGAGTTTGAAGTGCACTGGAGACCAGGCCTGCAAAAGTGCAACAGTGCATTGTGACACCTCAAGGGCTTTTAAAAGGTTCCTATCGAAGGTGTACCGGGACGCATCATCTCTTAAAGTCTCCAATTTTACTATATGACAATCAATCAAAAAAGTTTGTTTCAGTTAATTAAAACCATAACAATACATTTACAAAAACCAAATGCTGCGATTAAAAAAAAGTTAGTATTTTTTCCCACTTTTTTTTTCTTTTTTTTCCCTAAAATCGTAAAAGCCTTCTGTTTCTGGTAGAATTATGTATAAGGAATGACATTTTTTAAATAAAGACATTTTAAAGAGCGTAGTATACAGTTTAAGAAGTCTGGAGCATTAATTGGTCCCTGTAAAGTGTTCCTCCCAATATTCTGCTATTATTCTGCGTTGTGTTCGGGAGCACGGTCTGCTTCTGAGTTGGCTGTCTTATTTGATTTTTGCGAGCAGTGCACAGGGTTACTTTTTAGTGCATGAGCTAAGAGGAACTTTATTAGTTGGCAATTCAATGGAGTGTCAGTTGGGTCCAAGGTCGCCATAATTGCCCATCTGCACGTTCTGAGGCCTCTAGAATTCATGGCTTTTTTAGGAAGGGGACTCGTGCTTGGGAAAAGTTCGGACAAATACTATACGTCTTAATGTGTCTGGAGCTGCATGAAAGAGATTATAGGCCCACATTATGATATTGGAGACAACTCAAGCAAATATGCTGGTTAGAGAGAGCTCAATGCGTAGAGCTTGTACAGCGACGGATTGGGATACTTTAAACAAATTCCAAAGGATAATCCCTTCCTTTACTTTTATTAATTGCCATGTTTTAATTTGTGTATGTTCCATGGCATAAGATACAATCGATGTGATTTTCATGCCATAGACCTCCAGCAAAGATTTAAAATGTCTATTGCCTGTTGAGCCATAAAATCTCTGTAGTGCCCAGACATGGAAATCTGCCTTTCGCCCTAGATGTTGGAGATGGGAAGTGTCTTGTAAGTTATACGTAAAGATGCGGCCCAAGTAGATATACTCCTTCTCAACTGTCTCAATTGGGTTACCCCCCCCATGACCATGTGAAAGGTAGAGATTTGCTTCATCCACTAAAAGGTAACATTTTGGTTTTAGATATATTTGGGACCAAGAAATTCTCTTTTGCATATTGATTTGCATATTGATTTAGTCGCGCCGGGATGCCCCTGGGTAAGCTGAGCGCGTTACAAGTTTCATATAATAATTAGTTCATTTAGATTTCTTTGCAAACCAATTGGGTTGCGATCGGATATGACAATATCATCAGCATTCATTAAGCAAAGGTTATCGAGCTGTGCTAATTTTGGGGGAAGAGTTCTTAATTAGGGAAAAGCGCCCCGGCAGGTCACTTATGTAGATGGAAATAATATGGGTGCTAGCGGGCATCCCTGTTTCAAGCTTTTCATTGTTGGAATTCGATTGGTTAAGCCCTTTTCTCCCCCATTTGAGCTCTACACCATGTTGCAGTAACAATGCAGGGAGATAATTACAGTAAGATCATCTGTGGGAATCCCAACGCTTCCACCCACACAACCAGAGCCGTAGAAGACCTAACACTTCCACCCACACAACCAGAGCTGTATAAGACCCAATGCTTCCACCCACACAACCGGACCCGCAGCTGACCCAACGCAAACGCATCCATCCACACACCGGACCCAACACAGACGCATATATCCACACAACCGGACCCGAAGCCGACCCAATACCAACGCATCAATCCACACAACCGGTCTCAGAGAAGACCCAATGATTCCACCCACACGACAGGAGTTCACAATGCATCCATCCACGCAACCGGACCCGCAGCTGACCCGATGCCAACGCAACCATCCACACAACAAGACCTAGGCTGACCCAGCCCCAATGCATTCATCCACACAACCGGAACTGCAGCTGACCCAATGCCAACGCAACCATCCATACAACCGGCCCCGGACAAGACCCAACACCAACGCAACCATCCACACAATGGGACCCAAAGCGGACCCAACGCCGATGCATCCATCCACACAACCAGACCCGAAGCCGACTCAACCCCATTGCATCCGCCAACGCATCAATCCACACAACCAGACCCAGAGAAGACCCAACGCTTCCACCCACACAACCGGAGTCGACAATGCATCCATCCACACAACCGGACCCGAAGCTGACGCAGCCCCAATGCATTCACCCACACAACCGGACCCAGAGAAGACCCAACACTTCCACCCACACAACCAGAGCTGTAGAAGATCCAACGATTCCACCCACACAACCATACCCGGAGCCGACCAAACACTTCCACCCATACAACAGGACTCCGAGCCGACTCAACTCACCTATCCACACAGCCGGACCCGCAGCTGATCCAACGTTTCCATTTGCACAACCAGACCCGGAGCCAAGCCAAAGCATCCACCCACACAACCGGAGCCGACCCAACACCACCGCTTCCACCCATACAACAAGACCCAGAGCCAAGCCAATGCATCCCTCCAAACAAACGGACCAGGAGAAGACCTAACACCAACGCTTCCGTCCGCACAACCAGATACGGAGCCGAGCCAACGCATCCATCCACACAACCGGGGCTGTAGAAGACCCAACGCTTCCATCCACACAACTGGACACGGAGCCGACCCAACACCAGTGCTTCTACCCACGCAACAAGACCCGGAGCTGACCCAAGGGCAACGCATCCCTCCACAAAACCACACCCGGAGTAGACCCAACACCAATGCTTCCACCCACACAACCAGACCAGGAGCCGACCCAACAGACGCTTCCACCCACACAATCGCACCCAATGCATCCATCCACACAACCAGACGTGGAGCTGACCCAACGCATCCATGCGTACAATCGGACCCACAGCTGACCCAAAGCCAAAACTTTCACCCACACAACCGGAGCCGACCCAGTGCAGCCATCCACACAACCGGACCCGCAGTTGACCCAACGCCAATGCTTCCACACACACAAATGGACCCGGAGCTGACCCAACGCATCCATCTACACAACTAGAGCCGACCCACCGCCAACGCATCCATCCACACAACCGGACCCGGAGCCGACCCAACACCGACGCTTCCACACACACAACCGGAACCGGATCCAGAGCCGACCCAACACATCCATCCACACAACTGGACATACAGCTGACCCAACACTTCCATCCACACAAAAGGACCCAGAGCTGACCAAATGCCAACACATCCACCCACACAACTGGACCCAAAGCCGACCCAACGCATCCATCCACACAACCATACCCGAAGCCAACCCAACACCGACGCTTCCACCCACACAGCCAGCCAGACCTGGAGCCGACCAGACACAGACGCTCCCACCCACACAACCGCACTCTGTTGACCCAACGGCAACGCATCCATCCACACAACCGTACCCGGAGTATACCCAACACTGACGCTTCCACTCACACTAACTGGACCCGGAGCCGACCCAACACCGACACTTCCACCAACGCAACCGGACCCAGAGCTGACCCAACACCAATGCTTCCACCCACACAACCGGACGCAGAGCCGACCCAACGCATCCATCCACACAAAAGGACCCGGAGCCGACCAAATGGCAACGCATCCACCCATACAACCAAAGCCGACCCAACGCATCCATCCACACAACCGAAGCTGACCCAACGCATCCATCCACACAACCGGACCAGGAGCCAACCCAACACAGACGCTTCCACCCAGACATCCACGCAACCGGACCAAGAGTCGACACAACACCGAAGCTTCCATCCACACAGCCGGACCCTGAGCCGACCCGACACAGACGCATCCATCCACCCAACCGGACCCAGAGTAGACCCAACACTGACGCTTCCACTCACACAACTGGACCGGGAGCCGACCCAACACCAATGCTTCCACCCACACAACCGTACCCAGAGCCGACCCAATGCATCCATCCATACAACCGGACCCCCAGCTGACGCAACACCAACGCATCCATCCACACGACCGGACCCACAGCAGACCCAAAGCATCCATCCACACAACCAGACCCACAGAGAACGCCACCAACGCATCCATCCACAAAACCGGACCCACCTCTGACACCCAACACTTCAACCCACACAACCGGAGTCGACCCAACGCCAACACATCCATCCACACAACCGGACATGCAGCTGACCCAACGCTTCCATCCACACAAAAGGACCCAGAGGCGACCAAACGCCAACACATCTACCCACACAACCGGACCCGAAGCCAACCCAACACCGACGCTTCCACCCAGAAAGCCAGACATGGAGCTGACAAAACATCAATGCTTCCACCCACCCAGCCAGAGCCGACCGACCGACACCGCCGCTTCCACCCGCACAACCAGACTCGGTAGACCCAACAGCAAGGCACCCATCCAACCGGACCCGGAGCAGACCAAACACCGACGCTTCCATCCACACAAAAGGACCCAGAGGCGACCAAATGCCAACACATCCACTTACACAACCGACACCGATACAATGCCAACGCCTCCATCAACACAACCGGACCCGAAGCCAACCCAACGCCGACGCATCCATCAACACAACCGGACCAAGAGCCAACCCAACACAGACGCTTCCACCCACACAACCGGGCCCGGTTTACCGAACGGCAACAGCATTCTTCCACACATCCGGACCCGCAGCTGACCCAACACCAATGCTTCCACCCACACAACCAGACCCACAGCTGACCCAAAGCCAAGGCTTCCACCCACACACCCGGACCTGCAGCTGACCCAACGCCAATGCTTCCACCCACACAACCAGACCTGCAGCTGACCCAACACATCCATCCATACAACCGGACCCACAGTTGAACTAACGCCAATACTTCCATCCACACAACCAGACCCGCAGCTGACCCAACACCAACGCTTCCATCCACACAAATGGAATCGCAGCTGACCCAATACCAACCCTTCCACCCACACAACCGGACACGCAGCTGACCCAACGCATCCATTCATACAACCGGACCAGCAGCTGACCCAATGATGATATTCCCATACACACAACCAGACCCGCTTCCAACAACACAGTCGGGTCCAGGGGTGACCCAAAGCCAACGCTTCCACCCCATATCCGGAAAAGCAGCTGACCTGACGCTTCCACCCCATAACTGGACCCGCACCCGACCAGACTCCTCCACCCATGCAACCAGACCTGCAGCTGACCCGACACCTTCCACCTACCGGACTGACTTAACGCCGGTGCTTCCCCCTACGTGACCGGCCCCGCAGCTGACCCAGCACAGACTCTTCCACCAATGTAACCAGACCCGAGGCTGAAAGCCTCCAACAACGCAACCGGACCCACAGCTGACAACTCCAACGCTTCCACTCTCACAACCAGAACAAACGCTTCCAACCACACAACCGGACGAGCCGCTGATCTGAACACCGACTCTTCCACCAACACAACCGGACGCGTCGCTGATCCGAACACCAACACTTCCACCCACAAAACCTGAACACGCAGCTGCCCCACCGCTTCCACTCACACAACCTGAACCCGCAGATGCCCAAATGCTTGCACCCAGGCAAGCAGACCCGCAGCTGACCCAATGTCAACGCTTCCACCCAAGCAAAAAGACCTGCAGCTGACCCAACGCTTTAACCCACACCCCCGGATCTGCAGCTGACCCAACACACACGCTTCCACCCACACAACCGGACACACCGCTGACCCAACGTGTCAACCCACACAACGAGACCCGCAGCTGACCCAAAATCCAATGCTTCCACCCACACACCCGGAACCGCAGCTCACCCAACACTAGTGCTTTCACCAACGTAGCTTTCACAACATGCAGCTGACCCAACGCTTCCACCCACGCAACCGGACCTGCAGCTGACCCAACACCAATGCTTCCACTCACGCAACCGGACCTGCAGCTGACCCAACGCCAATGCTCCCACCCAAGCAACCGGACCTGCAGCTGAGCCAACGCTTCCACCCACGCAACCAGACCTGCAGCTGAGCCAACGCTTCCACCCACGCAACCAAACCTGCAGCTGAGCCAACACTTCCACCCACGCAACCCGTCCTGCAGCTGACCCAACGCCAACGGTTCCACCCACACAACCGGATTCGCACCTGACCCAACACCAATACTTCCATCCACACAACCAGAGCTGCAGCTTACCCAAAACCAAGTTCCACCAATGCAACCTGACCTACAGCTGAGCAAACACTTCCACCCACGCAACTGGACCCGCAGGTTACCCAACGCAAATGCTGGCACCCACACAACCAGACTCACAGCTTACCCAAAACCAGCACTTCCACCCACACAACCGGACCCGCAGTTGACCCAGTGCTTGTAGCCACGCAACCGGACACGCAACTGAACCAACACTTGCACCCACAGACCGGACCCACAGCAGACAACACCAACGCTGACACCCACACAACCGGGCCTGTAGCTGACCCAAACACCGACGATCCCACACACACAACCGGGCCTGCAGCTGAACCAACGCTTCCACCCACACAATCAGACCCACAACAGACCCCAACACCAATGATTCCACCCACACAACCAGACGCGCAGCTGACCCAACACAAACACTTCCACCCAATCACACAACTGGACCCAGAACTGACCCAACATCAATGCTTCCACCCACGCAACTGGACCTGCAGCTGACCCAACTCTTCCACCCACGCAACCGGATCTGCAGCTGACCCAACGCTTCCACCCACGCAACCGGATCTGCAGCTGACCCAACGCCAATGCTTCCACCCACGCAATCGGATCTGCAGCTGAACAAACACCAACACTTCCACCCACGCAACCCGACCTGCAGCTGATCCAACACCAACGCTTCCACCCAAACAACCGGATTCGCACCTGACCCAACACCATCACTTCCACCCACGCAACCAGAGCTGCAGCTGACCCAAAGTCAACAGTTCCACCGATGCAACCGGACCAGGGGCTGAGCAAACGCTTCCACACACGCAACTGGACCCGCAGCTTACCCAACGCCAATGCTTGCACCCACACAACCGGACTCACAGCTTCCCCAAAGCAAACGCTTCCACCCACACAACCAGACATGCAGCTGACTTCAACACCAACGATCCCACCCACACAACAGGGCCTGCACCTGACCCAAACACTAACGCTTCCACCCACACAACCAGGCCCGCAGCTGACCCAACGCTTCCACTCATCAACACCAATGATTCAACTCACATAACCGGACACGCAGATGACCGAATATCAATGATTCCACTCACCAAACCGGACCCGCAGATGACCCAATACCAATGATTCCACCCACACAACCGGACACACAGCTGACCCAACACCAACGCTTCCACCCAATCACACAACCGGACCAGAGCTGACCCAACATCAATGCTGCCACCCACGCAACGGACCTTCGGCTGATCCAACGCTTCCAGCCACGCAACCAGACCTGCAGCTGACCCAACGCTTCCACACACACAAGCGGACTCGCACCTGACCCAACACCAACACTTCCACTCACGCAACCAGAACCGCAGCTGACCCAAAGCCAACGGTTCCATCGATGTAACCATACCAGGAGCTGAGCAAACGCTTCCACCCACGCAACTGGACCCGCAGCTTACCCAACGCCAACACTTGCACCCACACATCTGGACTCACAGCGCACCCAAAGCCAACGCTTCCACCCACACAACCGGACCTGCAGCTGACCCAACACTTGCACCCACACAACCGAACCCGCAGCTGATCCAGTGCTTGTACCCACACAACCGGACGTGCACCTGACCCAGTGCTTGTACCCACACAACCGGACGAACAACTGAGCCAGTGCGTGTACCCACACAACCGGACGCGCAACGGAACCCAATCCTGGCACCCACGCAACCATACCCGCAGCTGACCCAATACGAAGGCTTCCACACAACCGGACCCTCAGCTGACCCAACACCAATACTTGCACCCAGGCAGCTGACCCAATGTCAACCCTTCTACCCACACAACCAGACCTGCAACTAACCCAACGCTTGCAACCACACCACTGCATCTGCAGCTGACCCAACACCAACGCTTCCACCCACACAATCAGACCCGCAGCTGCCTCCAAGGGTCAACCCACACACCCAGACCTGCAGCAGACCCAACGCAGACGCTTCCACCCACACACCCGGCACCGCAGCTGACCCAACACTAGAGTTTGCACCCACGCATCCGGAATTACAGCTGAGCCAACACCAGTGCTTCCATCCACACAACTGGACCCTCAACTGACCCCAACACCAACGCTTCCACTCTCCTAATCGGACCCGCAGCAGACCCCAACACCAATGATTTCACCCACACAACCGGACACGCAGCTGACCCAACACCAATGATTCCACCCACGCAACCAGAGTTGCAACTGACCCAAATACAACAGTTCCACAATACAACCGGACCTGGAGCTGAGCAAATGCTTCCAACCACGCAACTGGACCTGCAGCTTACCTAACGCCAATGCTTGCACCCACACAACCGGACTCACAGCTTACCCAAAGCCAAATCCTCCACCCACGCATCCGGACCTACAGCTGACCCAATACTGGCACCCACACAACCAGACCCGCACCTGACGCGACACAAAGGCTTCCACCCACACAACCGGACACGCAGGTGGCCAAGTGCTTGTAACCACAGAACCGGACGTGCAACTGAACCAACACCAACATTTGCACCCCCGGACCCGCAGCTGACCCAATACCAATGCTGGCACCCACACAACCGGACCTGCGGCTGAACCAACACTTCCACCCACACATCCAGACCAGCAGCTGACCCAACGCTTTCATCCACATAACCGGACCCGCAGCTGACCCAACACCAATGCTTCCACCCACGCAACCAGACCTGCAGCTGCCACAACAGCAATGCTTCCACCCACTCCACCCGACCTGCAGCTGACCCAATGCCAATGCTTCCACCCAAGCAACCGGACCTGCAGCTGACCCAACTCTTCCGCCCACACAACTGGCCTCGCACCTGACCCAAGGCCAACGCTTCCACCCACGCAACCGACCTGCAACTGACCATACGCCTACGCTTCTACCCACATAACCCGACCTGAAGCTGACCCTACGGCAAACGCTTCCACCCACAGAACCGGACTCGAACCTGACCCAACACCAACACTTCCACCAAGGCAACCAAAGCTGCAGGTGCCCCAAAGCCAACGGTTTCACTGATGCAACCGGACATGGACCTGAGTAAACGCTCCACCCACACTGGACCCGCAACTCACCCAATGCCAACGCTTCCACCCACGCAACCGGACCTGCAGCTGATCCAACACTTGCACCCACACACCCGGACACGCATCTGACCCAACACCAAGGCTTCCACCCACACAACCGGAACCAGTGCTTGTACCCACGGATGGGCATCTGAACCAACAGCAACGCTTGCACCCACAGAACCGGACCTGCAGCTGACCCAACGCTTCCACCCACACATCAGGACCAGCAGCTGACCCAACGCTTCCATCCACATAACCGGACCCGCAGCTGACCCAACACCAACGATTTCACCCACACAACTGGACCAACAGCTGGCCAATGCCAATGCTTCCATCCACACAAACGGACCCACAGCTGACCCAACACCAATCTCTTCAGTCTCTCCCGGCACTCGCCTTCTAGGAGCTAGTGCGCCTCCAAGTTATGTTTTAAGCATTTGGCACAGGTGTTGATACGTCTGCCAACACAAACTCCTGAATCCACAGCCACTTTATGAGAAATAATGGGTATATTTTCACTCCAAAAAAGGATAAACAAACAAGAGCTGTCTCTTTCCAACCCCAAATTAATAGCCGAAACTAATCACTCTAGAGGACAGCAGTCTTTTGAGGATTTAGCAAAAGGGACTGGGACACAAGCCGGTGTCCACGTGGGTGAGGAGGATTTTGTGTTTGATAAAAGACTGTAGCACGTTTCTATGGAGTGCATGTCAATAAGAACACACCTGGCCACTCTGAAAAGAGGAGTTGAAGACTCACCTAACGTTCAGTGGGCACATCCTACCTCATTTCAAACACTGCTGCAATATAAATGCCAAAAACGAAAACAAAGATGACCAGGACGTGTGCAGACAAACAAAACGCCTTAGAAAGGGTTCTGAAATATTAATATGCATCATTACGGTGCTTCAAGAAGTTTGCTAGTTCATTTGTTTCTACATAAGCACTTGAATATGCAAACACTGTAATAATACGAAGGTGACGGTGGACTGCCCAAACAGACCCAGCAGAGACCCCATACAGCAACATCTTGACACAAATCACCTGTACTTGGAAGCATTTACTTGCACAAGGTATGAGAACCCTACGTCACCAACCCTAACCACATAGGTCTTCAGCAAGTCACTCTACCTTAATTGGACGTCAGTGGCTGAGGACGTGCCTACCACTGCCCAATACTTCGACTTGACGGCTTTGCCACCAAGTCACCTGCTACAAACCCAGGGTGGTTAAAACTTTTCACAAACACTGACATAATGTGCAACTAGCTAGAATAATATCTAACCCACCCAAAAAGGAGCAGCAAGGAATTTAATTTCATGCATAGATACCAAAGCACCTCAACCTTGGTGGCAGGCTGAGGAAAGTGCGGGGAAAAAAATACGGCAAAACAAGTAGAAGTAAATGAATTACAGAAGAAGCAGGTCCATGTGACCCAATGTGAGGCTGTTTAGGAGCAGCTGCACGGGTACACCACCGAAGACCAGTGCTATGGTGACTGTCACTGCAACCAGTGGTGCCAGTCGACAAAAGCCACCAATGATGCTCTACCCCAAATGGCACAAGAAAACAAAGATGTTCAAGGAAAGCTGCCCTTGCTCCCACACTTCCATTTCACTACTGATGGACAGACATATGGACGTGCTGCAACCTGCTAAGACAGCAGAACTACTACCCTCAATGCTTTACCGTTTATTTACTACCTGCTTGGACATCCCAAACTTTACAACTTTATAACAGCTAACATATTAGAAAGAAAAAAGCTAACGACAGCCACATCACGCAGATGGCCCAAGCCTTCCACAGCACTGACACTAACTACTCTTAATGACCTGATTATTTCATATTAGCGCACTTGGTTTCATTAATAGGAATTTGGGCATGCTCATGTCAAGAAACCAGCTTTGCTTTGCTATGCGAGCATGAACTTAGCTACTACGGCTATGAATCTGTAATTCTGTTACCCGATCTAAAAAAGTAATCAATATAGTATCAAGGCCACGAAAATTACAGTTTAAAGGACGTTTGCTAAATGAAGAAGGGAAACGTGTTCAAGCTCACTGGAGGGTGTTCCAAAAGTCATCAACACCAACCAGATGACAAAAGTCATCAACACCAACCAGATGACAAAAGTCATCAACACCAACCAGATGGCAAAGTCCCAAAAGTGACCAACTATGACTCGGTCCTTAACTCAACTCTCTTATAAATTCCATTTAGTTTCAGGTACTCACGTCTACAGCTTGCTTCGAGATCCACCACCTTCTGTTTTTAAAGTTTTTCTTAAACCAAAAACAAGCTCTCACTCTCTTAACAGATCTTTAAAGTCTGCGTTGGGCTAGCAGTTATCCACTTCAGAGAAAGGTACAACAGACAGCAGCTGGACTTGAACAGTCCTAGTGCTCTTGGTCCGTTTGTTTTCTATATAACATTGTTTGCCTAGTACAGCAGCACGAATTGAAATGTGTGTTCAAAAATACAGATCACTTTTCATCATCTTTCTATCCACCGCTCCAGCTTAAAGAACGTACGGGAAAAACAATACTTGAATATCTCTTCTCTACCCACACCATTCCAACTACTCTACAACTGAAAAATATGGCTGCCTCAAACTACCACGTTTACTCCATCCAGAAACTTCAATGTGTCCAAGTGCCACTATTAGACACCACAGCCATTTCCTTGATGCACAGGGAGTATGTCCCACAAGCCGTATGTCCCACAAGCATTCCTATCAGTCTGTTGCTCTCTGGGGAAGCAGCCTAATCACCTAGAGAATTTTCAGATGGTGTCCCCTAGAAAGGCAAATACTGGTGACTCTGAGCCCATGGCATGATGCCTACTGCATTGCTCTATGCACCCAGTACCGTCCTACACCACCAATTGACTCAGAGGCCACTGGAGTGCCCTCTGCTGCTCCTGTGACCTTCCACTCAACACTTTGCTTTGTGCTTGCTTGCCATGGTCCTATCTGCCATGTCAAACAGCTCTTCACAAATTCCAGATTTAAGACTTCTCAAAGACACGTGTCCTTTATGAACATATGCTGCCAGGCAGGGGGAGCTTGGCTCTGCCCAAGACTTGTTTGTGAGATAGGGCATCACGCCCTGAAGAAGTGTCAAGTCACAGTGCCCCGCCCAAGTCCAGGGAGTGCGGCTGTGGGAGATGCTACAGGGACCCTCAACTCTTGTGTCCTGGGGCCTCAGCAGAGGGGCGGGCGACAGGACAGGGAAGCTCAGCACGGCTCAATACATTTTGGTACAGGTAAGAAAGCCTCACCGTATAAATAAAGAACAAGCATAATGAGCTCTACAAGATGAAGAAGCCACTCCATTTAACCAAGCCTTCACTCGGCTCTTGCATCAATCCAAAAGTTGTAAGTCTCAAGCAGGTGAAGCCAGCAATAGTGCAGCTTTCTTTTCCCTCTAATTGTCACGTTACTGCAGTGAGCGGAAGCACAAAATGCCCCGTGTTAATGTGTTGGCAGGCAAATTATTTTGTCATCATATTCTCAGATCTAAATTATTTCCAAATTCCAAGGTGACATGGAAACAAAGATGCCACAATGACTCCAACCAAGAGTACGTTTGGAATTTCAAAGGAATGTGACGCAAACATTGCTGCCCGTATCAACTACTCGGCAATGCCCTCTCCCCACCGATAGCTTGTTGCCCTCTGGTAGGGGATGGGGTACGGGGGGTGGGGGGGTTAAGGTGCTTATCGCCCTTATATTTTCCACAGTGATAGCTTTGGCGGGCCAGGACCCCCACATCCCGTGCTTTGAGTGGAGACCTACACAAGGCAGCTCCCGTGACGGAAAGCAACACCCTGGTTCGTTCCACCCTCAGCTCCTTGGGGAGTACACCTACAGGTCAGCAAGCACGTCCACCACTAACAGCTGCTGCGATCAAAGCTTGGCACCCACAACTGTAGCCCGGAAGAAATAGCTGCTCTGACCCACACCTGGTACCCCCCTCCACTCCCTGCAATGACAGCTACAGTAGGCCAGTATCTAAAAGTTAACAGCTCCTGCACAAACAACCTATGTGACCACACCTGGCACCAATACCACTGCCCTCCCTACACTGACAGCTACTGCAGGCCAGTATAGAAAACTTAACCTCTCCTGCACAAACACCCCCTGAAACCACATCTGGCAGGCACCCTCTCCACTGCCTGAGAGGTACAGAAGACCAGGATCTAAACGTTATCTCCTGCACAAACACCTTCCTTGACCTACTCCTGGCACCTACTCCACTCCGGCAAGGTCTTCAGAGCAGCTCCATAGCCCCGCACCCACCCATCTCCCTGCCCCAACAGACTCTAGCAGTATTTAGGAACCCCAAACAGAAATGATAACCGGGCGGGTCTCCTTTCACAACGAAAAGCTCCTGTGGACATGTGTAGGTAACCTGTCGACCGCAGCCACTCGAGTGCAGGTGTGCCGGACAAGTGACACCCCTTCAGCAGGACATCTAATGTAAACCAAGCTCAAAAGTTAATCTCCTCAGCACCAGCACAGGCCACAAGAAATCTACTCGCTATGGCGAGGCAGATGTTATCAGGACAAGCTATTTTTATGCCCACTCGCCTGGTCTGGCAAGCTGACAATAAACAGGTGTTCTGTTCATTCAAACAGAAAAAAGATGCTTTAAAATCTTGTTTTTATCTTGTCATATTTGCTCTGTGTTCAGAGACAAAGTTCAAATGTCAGCTTACGTCTGTTTATTTTATCCTGGAGGTTCTTGTTTATTTTTCTTTCTCTGACTTGCAAAGTTAGACGATTTTGTAAAGTGAACTAAGAAATATTCCTGTACCTTGACGGCAATGTTATTAGCGAACTCAGAGGCAAGCCAGGGGTCATGTGTACCCCATATGTAGGCTAGATTATTATAAAAGGAGAAAAAGTTTAGGCTAATAAATCAACTAACAGTTTTTCTGTGAACTCGCATTTTAGAAGGTGCTCTCACATGTGATAATGAAGAAAAAGGCAGTACTGTAAAATACAATATTTGTCTAGGAACCCGCAATTTGAGACCAGTTTTTGGGTAAAGTACATTACAGTTAGGCCGAGAAGATTATTAAAGTCACCAGACCTGCAAGTCTGGTAACATTTTTATGATTTGTCGTGGTCTGCAGCATCTCCACCACACTTGTTTGTAGCTTCACAGACACTGACCTCTCACAGACTTTGTCTCTCCAGTGGACCTGTATCCAGCACGTGGGTCTGGAGCTCAGCACTGGGGACACCTGCTAGAGAGGTCTGCATGCCCTACATTGACAGCCCCTGGGTCTGGCACCTCCCACCTCTCAAGTGCATGTACCTGACACCCTTTCCTCCAGCACTGACAGCGCCTGGGTCTGGCTGCCCATTCCAGCACTGACAGCAGCTAGGTCTGGCAGCCCCTTCCACCACTGACAGCCCCTGTATCTGGCACCTCCCACCTCTCAAGTGCATGTACCTGACACCCTCTCCTCCAGCACTGACAGCAGCTGAGTCTGGCACCCCCTTCCAGCACTGACAGCTCCTGGGTCTGGCACCTCCCACCTCTCCAGTGCATGTACCTGACTCCCTTTCCTCCAGCACTGACAGCAGCTGAGTCTGGCACCCCCTTCCAGCACTGGCAGCCCCTTGGAGCATTGACAGCAGCTGGGTGTGGCAGCCCCTTGCAGCACTGACAGCCCCTTCCAGCACTGACAGCCCCTTCCAGCACTGACAGCCGCACTGACAGCCCCTTCCAGCACTGACAGTCTCTGGGTCTGGCAGCCCCTTGCAGCGCTGACAGCAGCACTGACAGCCCCTTGCAGCACTGACAGCCCCTTGCAGCACTGACAGCCCCTTGCAGCACTGACAGCCCCTTGCAGCACTGACAGCCCCTTGCAGCACTGGCAGTCCCTTGCAGCACTGACAGCCCCTTGCAGCACTGACAGCCCCTTGCAGCACTGACAGCAGAACTGACAGCAGCACTGACAGCCTCTTGCAGCACTGACAGCAGCACTGACAGACCCTTGCAGCACTGACAGACCCTTGCAGCACTGACAGACCCTTGCAGCACTGACAGACCCTTCCAGCACTGACAGACCCTTCCAGCACTGACAGACCCTTCCAGCACTGACAGTCTCTGGGTCTGGCAGCCCCTTGCAGCACTGACAGCCCCTTGCAGCACTGACAGCAGAACTGACAGCAGCACTGACAGCCCCTTGCAGCACTGACAGCCCTTTCCAGCACTGACAGCCCTTTCCAGCACTGACAGCCCTTTCCAGCACTGACAGCCCTTTCCAGCACTGACAGCCCTTTCCAGCACTGACAGCCCCTTGCAGCACTGACAGCCCTTTCCAGCACTGACAGCAGCACTGACAGCCCCTTTCAGCACTGACAGACCCTTCCAGCACTGACAGACCCTTCCAGCACTGACAGACCCTTCCAGCACTGACAGACCCTTCCAGCACTGACAGGCCCTTCCAGCACTGACAGGCCCTTCCAGCACTGACAGGCCCTTCCAGCACTGACAGCCCTTTCCAGCACTGACAGCCCCTTGCAGCACTGACAGCCCCTTGCAGCACTGACAGCCCTTTCCAGCACTGACAGCAGCACTGACAGACCCTTCCAGCACTGACAGACCCTTCCAGCACTGACAGACCCTTCCAGCACTGACAGACCCTTCCAGCACTGACAGCCCTTTCCAGCACTGACAGCCCCTTGCAGCACTGACAGCCCTTTCCAGCACTGACAGCAGCACTGACAGCCCCTTTCAGCACTGACAGACCCTTCCAGCACTGACAGACCCTTCCAGCACTGACAGACCCTTGCAGCACTGACAGCCCCTTCCAGCACTGACAGCAGCACTGACAGTCCCTTGCAGCACTGACAGCCCCTTGCAGCACTGACAGCAGAACTGACAGCAGCACTGACAGCCCCTTGCAGCACTGACAGCCCTTTCCAGCACTGACAGCCCTTTCCAGCACTGACAGCCCTTTCCAGCACTGACAGCCCTTTCCAGCACTGACAGCCCTTTCCAGCACTGACAGCCCTTTCCAGCACTGACAGCCCTTTCCAGCACTGACAGCCCCTTGCAGCACTGACAGCCCTTTCCAGCACTGACAGCAGCACTGACAGCCCCTTTCAGCACTGACAGACCCTTCCAGCACTGACAGACCCTTCCAGCACTGACAGACCCTTCCAGCACTGACAGGCCCTTCCAGCACTGACAGGCCCTTCCAGCACTGACAGGCCCTTCCAGCACTGACAGCCCTTTCCAGCACTGACAGCCCCTTGCAGCACTGACAGCCCTTTCCAGCACTGACAGCAGCACTGACAGACCCTTCCAGCACTGACAGACCCTTCCAGCACTGACAGACCCTTCCAGCACTGACAGACCCTTCCAGCACTGACAGCCCTTTCCAGCACTGACAGCCCCTTGCAGCACTGACAGCCCTTTCCAGCACTGACAGCAGCACTGACAGCCCCTTTCAGCACTGACAGACCCTTCCAGCACTGACAGACCCTTCCAGCACTGACAGACCCTTCCAGCACTGACAGACCCTTCCAGCACTGACAGACCCTTGCAGCACTGACAGCCCCTTCCAGCACTGACAGCAGCACTGACAGTCCCTTGCAGCACTGACAGCAGCACTGACAGCCCCTTGCAGCACTGACAGCCCCTTCCAGCACTGACAGCCCCTTCCAGCACTGACAGCCCCTTCCAGCACTGACAGCCCCTTCCAGCACTGACAGCAGCACTGACAGACCCTTGCAGCACTGACAGCAGCACTGACAGTCCCTTGCAGCACTGACAGCCCCTTCCAGCACTGACAGCAGCACTGACAGTCCCTTGCAGCACTGACAGCCCCTTCCAGCACTGACAGCAGCACTGACAGCCCCTTTCAGCACTGACAGCCCCTTCCAGCACTGACAGCAGCACTGACAGCCCCTTCCAGCACTGACAGCAGCACTGACAGCCCCTTCCAGCACTGACAGCAGCACTGACAGCCCCTTCCAGCACTGACAGCCCCTTCCAGCACTGACAGCAGCACTGACAGCCCCTTGCAGCACTGACAGCAGCACTGACAGCCCCTTGCAGCACTGACAGCAGCACTGACAGCCCCTTCCAGCACTGACAGCCCCTTCCAGCACTGACAGCAGCACTGACAGCCCCTTCCAGCACTGACAGCCCCTTCCAGCACTGACAGCCCCTTGCAGCACTGACAGCAGCACTGACAGCCCCTTGCAGCACTGACAGCAGCACTGACAGCCCCTTCCAGCACTGACAGCCCCTTCCAGCACTGACAGCAGCACTGACAGACCCTTCCAGCACTGACAGACCCTTGCAGCACTGACAGCCCCTTGCAGCACTGACAGCAGCACTGACAGCCCCTTGCAGCACTGACAGCAGCTGCAGCCGTCCCTTCCTTCCATTGCACACAGAGTCCTCCTGCAGGAAGCAGGCTGCCGCTCCCCTCACCCCTCACCCCTCACCCCTCGCCAGGGACCCCCCGCTCCCACTCCCTCCTCCTCACATCCCTCCGCCGGTGCCCCTGCCCCGACTCACCTGCAGCTCGCTGCGCTCCACCTCCCAGCGGGCCCTCTCCATGCTGAAGCGGGCCCACTCGTGCTGGATGTAGTGCAGGATGCCGGGGATGCTGTAGTGCTGAGGCCGTCCGGGCTCGGCGGGGGCGGCGGAGGGCACGGCGGGCTCGCCGGGGGCCGCCGCCGCCTGGTAGCCGTTGTTGGCTCCGGGCTGGGGGGGCCGCGGGGCTCCCCCCGGGTGCTGCTCCGTCTCCATGCCTCGGGCGGCGCCGCTGCGGCTGCTGCTGACAGGAGGCCGCGGGACGGTTACAGGCCGCGCGCGCTCCCCTGCTGCTCTGCTCTGCGCAAGCGCGGGGGCTCGCGCTCCGCTCCCGTTGGCTCCGGGAGGCTGCGCGCACGGAGGCGGGGCTCGCGCTCGCTCTGCGCACGCGCTGGGGCCGCACGCTCAGCCCACGCTCTCTCGGGCCAAGCACGCGCAACAGACCAGCCCTCGCGCTGCTTTGCTCAGTTGCGCGTGCTCAGGCTGATGGGCATCAGTGGGCGCTCTCACCCTCCCCAGTGAGATCTCGCTGTCACTGACAGGGCGCACGCGCGTGGAACTCAATGAGCTTCTTCTGGCAGACGAGCGCGCGCCGGCAGTCCTTGCGCACGCGCAGTGCGTAGCTAAACTTAGGCACCGCGTACGCGCGCGGAGGGAATGCCTCCGTCTCAGGTGGTAGGCGAGCAAGGCCCGGGCATTAGTGACGTAAGAGCGCTGTGGCCGTTCCACGGAACGGTACCGGGCCCCCGTCAGCTGTGCAGCCGCGAGGCTCTGTCGGTGACGACGGCGGAGGCCATCACATCATCTGTTCGCCGCCCCCTTCCTTCCTCCACCCCGTGGTGTCCGCTTTGGCTGTCGAAACTAAAGAAAGACTTGAGTGACAAACATCACAGAGGGCTTGCTGCGATCTAAAATGTTAGCGTGAAGTAAAAACTATAAACGCTGCTGTGGGGGCGAAATAAAACTGCGCCTTATCAATACTTGAGAATATCAACCTTTAATCACAGTGAGGCGTATTCGTTGGAGAAGAAATACATTGTAGCAAAACGTGTATGAACGATATTTACGAACTGAATTTGTGCACATGTATTAGAGTTTCCAATGCCAGGAAGTCTCGCCTGTGTGCAGTCACTGTTGGCGCGGGGGGCGCACACTTAACGCATTCCCTCAAGCTAGGCTTGAGCAGTCCAAGATGGCGGTGAGCGCCTGAGTCAGTGGGGCGGCTCCCGTGACTGTCATAGTCCTTTGTTGTTGTCGTTACTTCTCACTGCGGAAGGTATGTCGGTTGGGCACTTGTAACTTAGTGAGCGAGACAAGGCCATCGGCAGCAGCGATGGGGGTGATACTTTCATGTGATCTCGTGTGAGTCATGAATGGTGCGGGTAAGTTCAGTGTATCCCGTATGTGGAACGAATTGCTGTGCACCCCTCGCTCAGGGAAGCCCAAACACGTATCTTCACCCAAGATGGCGGAAATGCTTTTTTTTGTGCGCAGTCTAGTGTTTGGATTGTGCTGGAGATGCGCTTGGGTTGAAGGGACACTGTATGCGGAAGCTGAAGGCTTCCTGTGGAACTGTGCTCGCCTTCATTACTAAAGCGCATGCGCGGAGCCGCCACCACGAGTCAAGACTTGCGCATGCGCGATACCCGTGGCAGGTGGCCTGATGTTATAGCCGTCATCTGATCCGCACAGGTGAGTGACGTCATCTTTATTGCAGGAATGATGTCACTTGTTTACAAATGGAGAGCACCAGTAGGCAAGCTCTCGCCCCAGGTGCTTGTTGAAGCGCCTAGAAGGCTAAACTTGCTGACTGCACCAATGAGGCGCTGTATCAATAACAATCCAGAACCGCTTCCGGGTCTGACTGGAGCTGTATGACCCCAAGGGCCCTCGTCCCGTGTCTGGGGTGCCTGGCCACGGGGTACAGGCCGCAGTCCCCCAAATAATACACACCACAAGAGATTATCGAGCCCTGACGAGGTTCCAATGGAACGAAACACGTTGGCTGAGGTCTTTTAAAGATGGAATAAGAATAAAGGACTTAATTTTGGCAAAATTGGAAGCTTTCTGAACTTTGTTCCTTGGTGCCCCATCCTTGTTTTCAAAAAGTTTGTATCTGTCTCGACAGTAGCCTATGTGTGGCAAGCTCCGGGTGCGCTGTGCACAAACCTAGTACTCACTCATAAGTTTACTTTGAAACTGAGGTGCCTAACCATGGTCAGCCACGCGATTTGTTTTTGAGAAATGTGTTTATTTTACAACATCGAGAAGGGTGTGCAAGTTATACAACATGGAGAATGTGTATCTTACAACATAGAGGGGGGTGCACACATCTTACTGCACAGAGGACAGTGTGTTTCTTATAACATGAAGAAGAGATGCGCATACACCTTACAACATAGAAAAGGGTATATATCTGTGTCTTACAACAGAGAAACGTGTGCATAACCTACAACATAGAGAATATATATTACAGCATAGAGGATAGTGTATCTAACTTACAACACAGATGCACTGTGTTTCTTACAAGTGAAGTGACTGTTGTAAATAGAAGTCCTTGAGCCAGGTGTATAATCAGGTTACTTTTATTCAAGTTAAGTTGCAGGTCAAGTTATTAAGATGGAAATACAAAACCCCACCAGGAGTGACCTCCCTGTCACTCAGCCTGCCTGCGCCAACTGCCAGTTGACACACAGGCCAAGCCCCCAACATTCCATGATGTCACCAAGCATTCTGGCAGTGACACCATGTGAGCCACAGGGAAATCCCAGCCAGGGAAAAGAGACATAGATAAATATAACAGTGACGTCACAGCCAAGCTCGCTCCATGCACCCACTGGGATTTGCTGAGCAAGCGCACGCTATGCTCTCCCTGAACATGACACGAGCACGCACATCTCACAAGCAAGTGAGCACGCGCTCTGCCCTGCGTAGCTCAGGTCGATGAGCTCACACGATGCCCAGCCGAGCTGCTGTGTTGCCACAGTTACTGTGCGTCTAGGAGTTTGAGGATGACATTGCCTTCCTGAAAATCTACGGTGGCCTTCGAGCTCAAATTTAACGCTGACCAGACAGGGTGGTCTTGCCAATGTTTCAATTATTGCAATATAGTGGTAATCCCTATATCTGGCAAATACGTCGTTGAACTACTATTGGCGATTTTGAACACATCACAAATTGGTTTAAAAAGTTTTTATGTTCAGACATTTATGATGGTTTTACAGGGACGAGCACTTAGCTAGCTGCTATTCGCGAACTCTATAATTTTAATGCTCTCTGTGGTCTGGTAGTAGAAAGTGTTTCCCCTTTGAATTTTAGTTGACATGTACATTCATGCCAACATTTTGAAATGGTCAGTCAATTAGTTTTTACTTTAAAAATTGGGAGTCTCTTCCATGTATCGCTGCTGTTGGCGTGTATAGTTGGTTAACACTTGCTTCTAGTGTTTCGTTAGCTTTTAGTGCCATTTCATAATTTTTACCTTTTAGGATTCACAACTTCATTTTCATTAGGTTTTGAAATTCTGTGATTTTTGCAAAAATGTCTGTAGTAATATCTCCTTGTTTCATATTTAGGATATTGTATATGGGTATGAGTTTAATTATTTATGTGATCCAAATTGCATTGCTCACTGATTGAAGCTGTTGTATTCTGCGTTAAAGCAAATTTAATTTATTTCTTTACTGTTAAATTATCTTTATTTCTTCAATTCCCATATTTTCTTTGCCTTATGATTAGGGCTCCCGGTTTCTGATGTTAATTTTTTGAGCATTTGTCTGTATTTATCCATATTTATTTTTTGTCCATCTTATTAGTATTTTCCATACTTATTTTGTGTTTTGATAATTAATAAAGATGTAAAATGGTATATTTCCTCATTTATTTAACTGATAAATATGCGGTCATACTATGGTACCTGTCACGCTTTAGCTAATTAAGCAGCCAAATTTAACCAAACACTACACCCATAGGTAAATATTAGCATTGTATACAAATATTTGTTAACATATGCCTGTCTTAAAGCAAATTCAATGCAGGTTTTCTTTTTTTTAACTCACAATGATATCTATCTGCTCAACTGTTGGCATAGAATTAATGAAGGACAGCATGCAGAGTCACTCACAAGAGGCACAATTTTCTGTATTTTTCCACTTCTAAAAATAAATACAGACAGGAAATACGTTGTTTTTTGCCTGTATTTATATATAAAAAATCAGTACAAATGGAAAACAGGGAGCCTTATCACATTCTGCAATGAGTGGGTTATCTGTGTTAATACATTCTCTCACTCAGAGGATTCTGTATGATAATGCTTTATGTACTGGTGCACAAGTCGTAAGAAATCTTTAATGTATGTGGTCAATTAAACCTGTTACAAAATGCATTGTAGATAAAAACACAGCTCAATTTTGAAAATCAGTCAAAATGCAAAGAAAGATAAAGAAAATTATTACATTCACAGATGTTTGATGCTCTGACAGGTCTTTTACAACTGCCTTTAGCTTGCTGGGGGCAGAGGCCAGTTCGATTTGTTTCCTAATGGCATATATACGAGAGTTAAAAAAGGGGCAGAAAATGCAGAGAGTTTAAAGATGGCAAACCTCAGCAGCAACAGACTTGATCTGGTTTTCATTGGCTTGTGTCATTATCCATTGTAAACTGTGGCTTTTCTTTAGTCAATATTCATAGCAGTCCCTCCGTAGTACCAGCTTTTCCCATTTTGTAACCTCCCATGAGGACATTCCCTGTTACCTGTGTTGTTGCTCAGTAGGCTTTAATTAAAGCCTCTGAGCACTATTATCTCAAAGAGCTTTGTCCTACCTGCTCTTGCCGGCAGGAAAAGGCAGGACCTGCTCTCTCGTAACGCATATGCAATGCAATAGGTCTCGCATTCGCATGAGTTCAAGCTATTGGCATTGTAAATGACAATGATTGATTGATTGATTTTTTATTGTTTGGTTACTCAAAACCATTACATTAAAAACAGAATACAAAATTACAAAAGGATTAAAACAGCAAGTGAGTCAGCTGGTAAGTCTATATAGTTGATACCTAGACTCTGATAAGCTCATGGGATTAGTGTTTATGCAAAGGCAGCCCCGCATGCGTCTGCAAAGTCTCTAATCGTTTATACACTGGGTAGCCATCAGCTTTATCTGTTGGATAAACTTTCCAAAAGAGGCCATTTGCTTTACTATGGTCAATGAATATAGTTGATGGACCGCCTCCTTTGCGGTATGTGTCCCCATTTGTCGTAGGATTGGCCTGAGATAAAGGCTACGTGCTGCGCGCAGGGCCGGGCAGCAAAGTAATAGATGGGCCAGCGAGACTCGTTTATAATTGCAGAGCCTGCATTCCGGGACTCCCAGTCCTGACCGTTCGAGTGCATATAGATCTTTAATGGGCAAGGGGTGTAGTCTGTAGGCTAAAATCTTGTGAAGGGCTGGGCGGCCCACAGCCTGCGTAAGATGGTGTTTGGGATTATGCACTATGTGCGGCAGGCATAGGGACTCATGGAAATCTCGTTTTGCCAATGACTCCAAATCCAATTCCCGGGAACGGATACAAACTTGTTTTTTGATGACGTTTTTAATTGCCGTATAATTAACTAGCTCGGGATTCCAATGATCGGTGGCGAGATTGAGGAGTTCCTTCGCCATGGTAAAGGTGGTTGACCAAGGATTCCCGGGTTCCGTGTAAATATGTTTCAGAACTGCCTTCAGTGTCTTGTCTTGTGCCGCTGTTATGAGATAGTAATATTTGCACAGGGCAGCCATCTCTTCCAGTTTTTGTTGGTTGAGCGAAAATTCTAGGCAGACAAGGGTGTTTCTGGTGCACTTCGGTAGTAAGAATAATTTCTTATACGCTCTGCAGTTGATTTTTTCCAGTTCCTTGTTGAGTTTGCACGGGAACGCTTGTTGGGCATAATTGAGGGCCGGCATTAATTTTGCCTTAAGTACTCTTTGGATGGCCATTGTCGATGGGCTGTGTAAGGTGGCTTGTAATTTGCAGAGCGCATAGGTGATAGTTTTCCCTTTGCTTTGGATTTTCGTTAAATGAGCACCAGAAAGCCCTGACTCGTGATAGCAGACATCCAAGTAAGTGTATTGCTGTGTGCTTTCCAAAGACAGGTGGCCAAGCCTCCATTTGGCTAGTTTTTTGTTTGGGTTACGACCAAAGATTACTATCTTTGACTTGGAAGGGTTAGCTACCAGCCGGTTCTGGTCATTGTAAGTTGCCAGGGCGATCAGCGCCTTTTGCAAGCCAGTCTTGGTGTGATTTGGGGGTACCAGATCGTCAGCGTATTGCATGAACTGGATTTTGGTTCCACCGATCCTTGGAGTGGCTAAGGCTGCCCCTGCCAGGGCTATCTCCATGTCTGCTGTGTAAAGATTAAACAACAAAGGTGCTAGAATGCACTCCTGTTTTAGACCTCGATCCATGTCAATCTTCTCAGATGCAAAATTGCTCGAGCGTTTAATTCGGACCCACGTTTTTTGATACAACGACTGGATTGCTCTTAGCAGGGTCGGGTTGATGTTCCATTGGGCCAGCTTTCTCCATAGGATAGCGCGGTCTACCCCATTGAACGCTGCAGAGTAGTCGATGAAGCAGGCGAATAAAGTGAGACTCTTGCGCAACCGTGCTTGGTGGACCAGGTAGGAAAGAGCGGTGATGTTATCCACGGTTGAAGACCCGGGTCTGAATCAGGTTTGACAGAGGGGCAGAAGACCTTCTTCACTTGCCCAGTCTGCGAGATCTGTCAAAATGGCACTGGCATAGGCTTTGCCCTCGATGTCCAGGAGGGCAATCATTCGATAGTTGGACGGGTCTGATTTAGGCCCTTTCTTATGGATTGGGTGTAAGAGCGAACCTCTCCAGGAGTCTGGCACATCCCCCAAGAGCCAGCATTCGGCGTATAGATGGGTCAGGTTTTCGGCCCAGAATTCTATGTTCGCTTTAAACAATAGTCCTGGCAGGCCGTTGGGGCCCGGGGCGCCGTTATGCCTAATTCTTTTAAAGATTTTGGACACTAGTGGTTTTCCAGGCGGGGCCTTCCTGTGGGTGGTGGAATCTGGCTCTTCTCTTGCTGTAAATGCATTCTTAGAATGAAGGGTGGCGTGGTCTTCATTGTATAGGGTTTTTACGTGGGCAACCCAGGTGGAGGCCTCGAGGGAGTTTTCTCTGTGATTTGGACCTCGTCCGAGATTGCTTAAATAGCTCCAAAATTCTTGCGATTTCCCAGTGCTCAGCAGGTCAAAGATTTTCAGCCATTGTTCTTCGCAATGTTCGCGTTTTGCGGCCCACACCTTCTCCGTATGGCTTCTTGCGGCCTCTTGTAGCTGTTTTCTGTCTGAGGCTGTGCCATTTTTCCGGTGCGCTTTTAGTTTTTTGTTCAGATTTTTGGTGCTTTCTTTGATTGCCCGATTGAATCAGTGTGTTGATGGTGGGTGCCAACGGGTTACCCTTGCTGTGTCTCCTCGAAGTGTCACCGCTAGGGTCCCGGTGATTACGTGCCATGTTGCTATGGCGCCATTTGTGTGGTCACTCGGTGGCCAGCCTGTCCACGAGTCTGTCCAATTATTGAACGTGGTGGTTTCTGCCTGCCTCCATTTAATTCTTCTAGGTAACTTTATCAGTTCCTCGCCGTTTGCAGCCCCAAAGTGTTGTAGCCTATGGCGTGTGTTTGTTATCAAATTCAGTGTAATTATTACGGTGGCGTGGTCGCTGTCGCTGCGCTGGTGAACAGAGTAGTCCGACATCAATGGTTGCAGGTTGTCACTTAAGATGATGTAGTCAATCGTGGTCTGGTTGTTATACGTGGGAGCGACAAAGGCCCCTGGCCTGTTCTTTAGATGGACAGAATGTGCTGTCGCCAGTTTGTAAGATTTTAATAGAGCATTCAATGCCTTGGTGGCCCCGGATTTGTGACTTTGTGGAGGTGTGAGTCCTATATTATGGATATTGAGGTCACCAAGAATGATGCAGTCCAATGCCGGGAATTGTAGTAACAGGGCCTCTAGATGATTTATTAGCAAAGACAAATCGGCTGTGGATCCATGCGGGTTATGGTAGATGTTGATCACCAAGATAGACGAGGTTCCATTGATCGAGAGGGGGCCTTTCAGGATACCCGCCTGGAGCATGTTGGACAGGCTATTTATTTCCTTGAATTCTAATTCCAGCCAGTGCTTGATATAGACAAACATCCCCCCTGATGGTCTTCCGAATATGTTGGTCTTTATTGCAGGTTTGCCATATTCTGCATATCCTCTTAGTGAGAGAGGATTAGTCTCCCATGATTCTTGTATGCAGATAATATCTGCCTCTTCAAGCAATGTCACTGCGACATGATTTTGTAGCAGTGTTTTGAATCCTGCGACATTCCAGGTCATGATTTTCAAGGTCTTGATGTTCACGGGTTGGTTTATGTGTTTCACTTGCCCATTATCTGTTTTAAAAAAATCACATAAATAAAAGGCATTGTCATTTACAATGCCAATAGCTCAAACTCTCGTAAATGCGAGACCTATTGCATTGCAAATGCTTGTTTGAAAATGCAGCAGATTGTTCTAAATCAGACCGCATATTATTTACAGTTCCGAAGTCCCAATCGTCAGAGTATGTACTGGAGGTGATGATGTCATTCAAAGACATTTTTTAATACATGTGGTATTTTTAAAAGTTCAGTGCGACCACATACATTATATGAAACCCTAACTCAGTCTATTCGTCCATACCGGGTTCTGCTGTAATGTTCACAAAGGACAGGTCTCTTTGTTCACGATGAGATGATGTGTGTGGTTTCATTACCAAGTTCATATGTGATTCTGTGGAGCGTTCCGGGAGATAAGGTCCATTCAGTAGTAAGAAAAAGACAGTCAGTAAACCTATGCAGAGGCCTAGGATCAGTAGACCAAGTGCTATCCAAAGCTGTAGCCAGGGTGAAACAATGTACGTCTTTTTCAGCCAAATATTGAAATCAAAAAGTTGTTTTTTGCGGGAAACTGGAGCTGGGGATGACTTGTATCGAGAGAGGCGGTGTCAAAATCGATGAAATAGCCAGGTGCAGTTTGATCTATTTTTGGTAGCTCAGCAGGTTTTGTTGAACTGACCGATGTCACCTCTAGAGGCATATTGATGTAGATGTCGGTGTTAGGATGAGTTGAGATCTGTGTTTCATTTCTATTTTGTTGCTGTTCAATTTAAACAGGTATGAGTTTTATTTTATTGTTGGTAACTCCACTACTTCGTATAGAAGACACTTCAAATGTTCTTAGTCTTTCTGTCTAAACCTCCTGTATGGTAGTGAGAGGAGAACGACGGCTACCTAGGAGCCCACGTGGCCTGCTATTCAGTTTCTGGCACATAGTGTGGTTTGATCAGATCAATGAAGATGAATCTCTTTTCTTTTTTACCGCCAAGAGGTGGAAGAAGTACTGTTCTTGTTCCTTCGACATCCAGGACAGATACAAGCATTCTGTAAAATGGCCCAAATTCTTTCTTGTCCACAATCTTTTCTCTGACCAGGTCCCCGATTTTTGGGACCATGGCAGGTCTTGCCGGAACAGCTTTAACTTCCCCAGTGGTGATGTGTTTTACTTGGATGATGCTTTGTAATGCCTGGAATTTATTGAGTTCCTGTTAAACAGCCAAACGATCCTTGATGTCAAATGACTTATCATCCGCCACTGTGCTGCCACCATCGAAGTCAGGTACCTACATTCACGTCCCAAATAGGACCTTGTAAGGCCTCCTAGGGAACTTATTGGCATGTTATTAAGTGCCCTCTGGACCCCATATAGAGTATGGGGTCCACCGAGCCTAATACCCTTGCTGTTAAGGATTGCTTTAATCCCGGTTTTTCCTCTCCACAATCAAATTTCCCTCGGGATGATACAGAGATGAGTACTGCAATGCAACCCCCAAACTTCCCATGGCTTCCTTGTAATCCCGCGAGCTAAATGCGAGGCCACAGTCAGAATATAATGTGCCAATGCGTATGTCCCTATAAACACTCGCAAATTCTTTATACCAGTTCGGGCGTCCACCGAACACTGGGGCCAAACCGACTGGAATCTAGAGCATGAATCCACTGCCACCAAAAGGTACTTGTAAGCCCCATAAGATTGTAAGTGGTCCAAATAGACACATGCGAGTGGTCTGTCTGATTTAGTGATGTTTGTGGTGGGCGCGCTACAGTGGAACCCTTCAACTGCTGACAGATGTCGCACTTAAGGACAATTGCTTTTGTCTGTTTGGTACGACCTGGCCACCAATAACGTCATTTCAGTAATTAAACTGTTGAAGCATTACCTGCGTGTGCTGAACCCAGACCCTCATGTGCAGCTAGAATTAAACCTAATCTTAGATCCATGTTTGGTATTACTCTATCCCCCACTCCTGGAATTTGATCATCCAGAATACTTTGCGCATCTAACTTGTAGGAGTACTTGAGGGAAAGCCTTTTGGCAAAGCTGTGCTGTTTTTGCGTGAAGCGATGACAGCTACCATTATGTCTCAGTCTACTCTTGTGCAAGAACGAGTGATTGCAGATACAGCAGCAGTTCGCCCTGTCGTCTTGGCGGCTTCATCAGCCAATGAATTCCCTTCAATGTGCACGCCAACACGTTGATGACTCGGGGTATGACTCATTTGACCCTGCAGCAAGCTCTTTTTTAGCTCTGCCACTTGTTCCTGAAGCAACTTATGCTTTATTGTGCAACCTTTTGAGTCTTTAACTCCATTCTGACCCCAGTGGTTCATTGTATGACTGGACACAATAAAATGAATCGCACACAATAAGTGTGGGTATTCTCGATCCGTATTTTTTAGTGCCAGTATCAGGGCTTTTAGCTCTGCCAGCTGAGCCATGCAATCTCCTAGAGACTGCTTCTGCCTATTGCTAAGACAGAACTTGCTTTCCCGCATACGTCCTTTCACAATCACACAAGCTGCACTGTATTGCTGTTTACTTCCTATGGCAGCCACTGCAGATCCGTCAGTGAAAATAATGTATTCATACTGATCTAGAGGCATTATTTCATTCAGGAGTGGATATTCTTGTTTGTGCTGCACAATTGCTTGTGTTTTTAATGTAGAATCAAATTTGTGGTCTACATCTGTTGTAGTGAGAGAATTAGCCCATTGTATCCTTTGTGGATGCAGTGCTTTTGCATTTGCAACACTAGCTTTTGTGACAGCCTTTAAGGTTGGTACTGGAGTCACAACAATATTAGTTTCCCCTGTGCCAGTGCTCTTTCTCTCACTACAGAAATCTGTACTGACGTTAGAATCTTTTCAGTGGATGCATAGCGCATCACGGCGTTGTGTACAGATGAGATTTGGATGCAGTGGGTACTGTTTCGCCTTCAGTGAAGGATATGTAAGTGTACCCGGATTGACCTGCTATTACACAGATCACAAAATTCGTAGTGTTTACACATGTGTTTAAATGTTTTAAAGCTATCATGTCCGCTTGTAGGGAATGAAGTTTCTCTGTGTGTTCCTGTGTCCAATGTTGAACTGAAAAATCAGGTCTAATTAAGTCATAGAAAGGTTTTACTCTTTCTGCGTAATCTAAAATGTATGTTCTGCCAAAATTTAGGAATTCTAAAATGGATTGTACATTTTTCAGAGTCTTTTGAGGGTGTAGCGGCGCACACTTTTCTAAAATGTTAGCTACTAGGCTTTTTCCTTCATTTGAAAGCTCACATCCGAAAAATAGGACATTGAGATGGGTAATTTTTCATATTTGTAAAGTTAATTTTGTAGCCTCCTGAGGCGAACCCCAAAATGATGATGTTCAAATGATCCAATAGTTCATCGTCCGTCAGATAAATATCGTCTACATGGGACAATGCCTCCTCATCAAATTTTTGAAGTAACTCTGATACTCTTGCTGAGAACAACCCTGGGCTATTCTTATACCCTACAGGCAGTCCACAAAATTGACGCAAAGGGCTGAGAATGCTGTCAAATATTTGCTCTCAGGCACTATATTTTGGCAAAAAAATCCATTTGCGATATCTAGTGTCATTTTGTATTTCTTCCACACAATGTTATTCATTGATGCGGCTCTGTGTGCATTTTCTACTGCAAATGTTTTTGTGCATGTGTTCAGATGTCTGTAGTCTAAAGCTAGAAGCTATGAATTATCGGGTTTCATTACGAGTAACAAAGGATTATTTATGGAGGAAGTGTCATTTTCTGTTACACCTTGGTAGTCAAGTCGATCTAAGTTGTTCCTGACTTGTTTTTTCGCGTCATGTTTTATTGGGTACACTCTGTGGAGTTGGAGTATTTTTTATTGGGATTACATGGCGAGGTGACTCAGAATCCCAAGCTACTTCATTGCGGTATAATGCAGGAGCAAAGCAAGTTCCACCGCCCACTCCTGCGCGTATGAACGTTTTAGTGATTCTGGAACGAGGTTAGAGAAAGCTGGTAAAATTACTGTTTCTCCATTTGGGCAATCCATAACAAACTCAGGTGGCCAATCTTTTTCAGCCAAAAGAATGTCCTATCATCCAAAACGTAGGTTCTCCCAAAAGAGACCTTTAACTTTCCTGGGTATGTCCTCCTTCATTTGGAGTGTTATTTCGTATAACAGGTGTGGGACACTTACCCTAGTATCCGGTGTCTCCACCGTGATATGTTCATTCAACGCCGCTGTCGCCAGAAATTCCATCAGGTTCTGGCGAGCTATTGTTACTTTTGCAGCACTATCTAGCATTGTCAGAGCCCATTTGCCGTTCAGAAGTTGAGTCCTCAGCAACCTGGGCATTTCTTATCTTAAGGCCAGCTACTTTCTTCTTTTTAAATTGAGTTTTTGATTTGGGTTTATCTTCTTTTTTTGGTATTATAGTCTGATGTACAATGTGTTTCTCTGGACTTTGTTCGCTCTCCTGATCTGCGTTTTGACCATCCTTCCCTCTGAGTTTTTTGATGAACCCTGAAAGGGATGAGAGGCACGTGTATCAGTATCCTGATACCTGTCAGGTTTTCTAATGTTGTCAGAATTTGTAAGGTTTTACCTCCTTTCGGAGGGCTCCTGTCGAGGAGACCCACCCCTTGATTGTGATCTATTCTGTTTATTTTTTGTTTATTATCCCTTTTCTTTTTTGAAGAATCAGGTGATTGCTTGTTGTTATCCTTTCCAGGACTACCCATTACTTGTGATTTTATAGCTCTGGCTGCCAAATTATCTCTACGTAATTCAGCATATGTATCTTTGATAATTTTAGGTCATTCTTGCTCCTGTTGTGCAGGTGTGCATTCCCTCAGACATTGGCTTATAGCCACCGCAGCAGCGTCGCCTTTACGTTTGCTAACATAATTGTAGATACCTGGGAAAAATTGCCTAATAATTTCATCCCCAAGTTCAGAGCTGGTTCTGCTCCATACTCATTCTGTATTTGTCTTAATACTTCTGATATCATTGCTATTGAAGGGATACCATGTGTTCTGGTATAGATAGCAGCAAAAACTGTACCCCGAGGGGTGCGATCCTCTATCGGAGGAGCTATCCTCATTGGCAAGCATATTTTCAGTATTCTGAGTTTTTCTTGTGGGCCTGTGTGTGGAAACACTGCCTCTAATTGTGCTATCCAGAATGGCATTTCATCACATTTAGTGGGCATTGTTCCCATAACCGCATTCAGCGTTTGTGGGATAATTTTTGTTGCAGTCCCTTGTAGTTGAGATACTGGGGTAATTTTAGTTGGTTGAAGTGTGAGTGTTCTCATAACTCGGGGTGACAAATGCATAAAGAACTATTGATGGACAGAATGCAGAACAATGTCATACATTCACCCCAGTACAGAGATCTGGGCCTAAATCCATCGTTTATTTGCTCACCATGCCATTCCAGTTTGGACCCCGCCATATGCAAATCAGTCTTGAACCTGCGCCCAGTGGGAACAGTCCAGCCCGAACTGCCAGGCCAGGTCCTCCCTAGACTGGAAACAAGCATCCCAGGACTGGTTTCGGACGTCCAACCCTCATCAGTCAGGATAGCTTGACTCCAGTGGCATGGAGAGCACGGGACCCACGTCTGGGCATACCTGTCCCACTCGGGTGACAAATGGCAGTTCGGTCTGGACTGTTCCCATGAGGCACATGGTCAAGACTGATTTGCATATGGCTGGGTCAAAACTGGGGTGGCATGGTGAGCAAAAGAATGATGGATGTAACCCAGATTTCTTGACTGGGGGTGAATGAGTGATTTATTCAGCATTCTGTCCATCATTTGTTTGCGTAGCACTTTTCACCCTATGTGGAATGGGTATGCCCAGACGTGAGTCCCTTGCTCACTGTGCCACTAGATTTAAGCTAGCCCGGCGGATGAAGGGTAATACCCAGAAACCGGTCCCAGGATGCTTGTTTTCAGTCCAAGGAGGAAATGGCTTGGCTGTTTGGTCGGACTGTTTCCATGAGGCACATGGTCAAGACTGATTTGCATATGGCTTGGACTAAACTGGGGTGGCATGGTGAGCAAAAGAACGATTGATTTAACCCAGATCTATTGACTGGGGGTGAATGTATGATTTATTCAGCATTCCGTCCATCATTTGTTTTGTGCTTCACAGGCCAGTATTTATGCCCTTGTTTACGTTCGTCGGGCAGTATGTGAGCCTGCTGATATTGCTGCATTCCAAATGGGGAAACATTTGGATAAAAGGGGACACCTTTCCTCTCCTTAATCTTCATCTCAATGATCTGGGAGGTCCAGATCTCTTTCTCCTTCCCCTAAGAGATGTAGAAAAAGGGATATGGGGGATAGAGAATTTAATGAATTATTCTTGAAACCTTAGCTTTTTTAAAAGGGAGTAAAGGTGAAGTTGGGGACAATCTGGAGGCTGGCATGTATTCTTAAGTTTTAAACACTGGGGACTCTGGTGACTCTTCTATTCCAGCACCTGATTTGAAAGGCATTTCTAGAGAAGTACTTCCTGAATTTCTAAGTCAAAAATAAGGAAAATATAGGATTTTCGCTAGGAAATTCTCCTCTTTCTTCTAAAGGTGCTGTTTTGAGGCAATTCAAGAAACCGACCTGTGTACGAATGCCAATTCATAATTATGTAATGGATGTAATCTTGAATGACTGGAACAATACGAATACAATACATTTGCCAAGGTGTATGGCAAAGCTATATCCCTTTGTGAAAATGGAAGACATTCTTCCTAGTTCCATTCATGTAGATTTGGTGGTGGCAGGTTTAGTAGGGCGATCCTCTGTTGTAGGAGAGAATACTTTAAGGGGGACACCTGAGAAGTAAGCTGATGAGGTTCTCAAGAAAGTGCATTCAGGGGTTCATTTGGCCTTAGGAGCTGGGGTCAATAGTGTCCATACTTCCCAATCTTTACTGATTGACTTTAAGGCAATTTTAAAGTGATTCAGGGGCACCAGGATGTCTCTGATTTATTAGAGGAAGCTGAGAGGCACAGTTATTGGATATTTCATTTGATGCTGTCAGAGCTTCTGCTTTTGGGCTTGGAGCCTCTTTGGTGGCTTGTTGTAATCTATTTCTTAAAAGAATGGAATATAGATACTGAACAAAAAGCCATAGCACTGCAGATCCCAATTTAGAGGAAAAATATTGTTTGGAAGAAAAACTGCACAAGATTTTTCAAGAAATTCTTTAAGTAAAAATCACTCCAAAGTAACCAGCTGTTCTTCCTCTGTTTCATCTTTGTTTAAGAGCAGCAACTCATTTCACCAACCATCAGGAAGGCAGAATTTTGTGAAGTAGCAGTCAAAACCATTCCAGAAGTATCCTAAGAAGCAAGATCAGAGTGAGAGTTCCTGATTGTGCCGTGTGCTAGTTGGGCAGGATTGGTCAGTCTGGGGAAGGATCCACCATTTCCTGGAAGCTTGATTGTTGATGACCACAGATCGCTGGGTCCTAAATATATAGAGGCATGGGTACAACATCGAATTTCTCTCTATAACAATAGAGACAGGGACGATTCCTACCCCTGTCCCTCAGTCTCCAGAAAAGAAGCATGCCCTGTTGGAAGGGATACGGGCACTGCAAAAAAGATGGCAATACTTTCAATACCACCATCCCAGGAAGGGAGTGTACTCTATTGTCTTCCTGGTCCCCAAATATTCTGGAGGGTTCTGCTTGGTGATTGATCTGAAGCTCTTGAACAGAAAACTCCATTCAAAATGTAAACTTGACAGATAATCATTCCCTTGCTTCAAAAAGATCACTCTATGGTCACAATAGACTTGATGTATGCCTGTCTTCATGTGCTTCTGACAGTAGTTCATCAAAAAGTACCTTGGGGTTTGCTTCCAGAGCAGCCACTAGCAATTCCAGGTACTGCCCTTTGGTCTTTAGCTCAGCCCCATGCACAAGTCTTTACGAAGGTAGTGGCTCCCTTGGTAGCTTCTATGCACAAAAAGGATTTCAGTCCACCCATATTTAGACGACTGGTGGATTCATGCCCTGTCACTCGTTTTGGTGTTGCCAGTAACTATTATTGTGCTTAATTGCCATGGTGTGTTCTTAAATGTTCCAAAGTGCCATTTGTCTTCATAAAAAGATCTGATATTTATGGGAGCACGGTTCTGAACAGGCTTGGACAAAGTCTTTCTTCCAGAGAAAAATTAGACTTCAGCTCCATCACTTGTTGAATACTCTTTGTCAGAAGGAAGCTCCAATGAGGAGCTGAATGCAGATTCCGGGGCATGTGGCTTCCAGCGTATTCACAGTCCCTTCAGTAGGGCTCCATCTCACCCCGTTGTGGTACCTGAACAAGTACTGTCAAGAAAAAGATCAAGATTTGAAAACAATTATTCCTCTTATTTCAGAAATGAAGGAGAATCTGCAATGGTGGTTCCAGCCAAGGAATCTGATCCGTGCGGTCCTGAAGCATCCTCCTCCAACAAAGGTTCTAGCAACAGATGCGAGCAAGACAGGGTGGCGGGTAACCCTGGAAGATCATACAGTACAAGGAAATAGAAACGGGTGGAATCTGTCAGATCCTCGAATTGGAGAGAACTTACAGCTGTGTTTGGGGCCCTTCTAAAATTTGAACTGTTCCTCGAGAAGTGCAGTGGTTTGAATCTTTAGATTTCAAGGGAAAACTTTCTGGAATATATTACTGGCGGTTCGATGTTTCGTATCTGGATCTCTTTGCTTCGAAGAAATACCATCTACTTCCACTGTTCTTATCTTGGTTCCTGGAAGAGGGTACCTGGAGAGGGGAAGCATTTTTGACCCAAGGGCCAAAGAAGCGTCTTTATGCCTTTCCCCCGTTTCCCATGATTCCGAAACAATTTTTAAACATTTTGAAGGAAAAGACGACTGTGATATTGGAGTTTACTTTTTTACCTTGCTGAACGTGGTTTCCACTCCTGAGTAGGATGGCCATGTATTCTCCTTTGATTCCTCCATGATTCCCTCAACCGTTGAGAGGACAGAGCTCCTGCAACCATCTGAAGAGTATCCTCTCGGTCTAGACGTTGAGAGCTGAAGCTGGTTCAGAAAGGTTTCTCCTCAAAAGTGGTTGCTGCTATGCAAGGTTCGAGGAGACCTTCAGCTTTGAAATCACATTCCATGCATTGGTCTATCTTTAATTCTTGGTGTTCATCTCACAATATCTCTGCAATTTCTTGTGGTCTTCCCTCTATTCTGGATTTTTTGGTGGAGGGGTTTCACAAAGGCATCTCCTTAGCAACTCTAACAGGAGTGTGGAATTTAATACAATATCTACTTGCTTATGGGACCGGTTGCTTCATAAATCTACTTGTCCTGTAAAAAAAAAACACTTGTCCCTTTGATGCCACATAGTGCAGCTGCAAATTACGGCAGCAATTTTTTTACATAAAAGTTCATTATTGACCTTTCTGATTATGCCAGGGCTCAAACTATAGTAGGGTTTGAATTCTAGCAGTTTTCACCTTTATTTTGCCACCTTTCTGCAGATCGACATACTGGTGCTGGAGGTATCATTAAGCAACGTTCCAGGGTTGGAATACCCTTATGTGTCTTTGCAAACCTATGAAATTGCATGTTTTATGGATTTTCGCCAGACCATCTCAAATCTTTTCCCATACTGGGAAAGGTTGGAAATATACTCCTGACAATGGCAGAAGTAAAACTTCTTTCAGCGTTAGGAAAAAAGTGGTTGGAAGGAAAGTGAACTTGTAAATGTTCAACAGATTTTCGCATGAGCAAATCTACTCTTGCATATTTGCTCGTGCTAAAAAACTGTTCACAAATGCTTTCTAGGAGTACTATTTTCTGACCTACTTAGGTAAATTCTTGTGAATTCCTGAAAGCTGTACATCTGCATTAAAGCTAGGACATATACCTTGGGTGCAATTTTGTGACTTTCTTTATGAATTGGGCTTCTAATTAGGTCTGTAGTTAACCAATACCTTTTTAAAAATTACAATTCGGTCTCTCTCTGTCTAGCTATGTATCTATCTATGGGCTTCGCTTCTGCTCATTCACAAGGAGCATATCTGCACACAAAGTAGTTTTGTTCAGTGCCAGGGACTACTGAGGCAATGTTTGCTTTTTGAGACCCCAAAATATTGCTTTTGCCAATGTTTGTTATAATGGTGAGGGCCTGGCAGCTCCCACAAAGTTTTACAAACACCATATCAAAACAAGAGACGCTTTGACACCAATATCAGACCTATTGATTTTGTCAATGCTCGTTTATTTTCATGTTTCCCATTATCTTGTTGAAACTGGTTGCACTGATATTGTATTCGGAATATGTTTCGGAAATTCTTGCATGCATCAACACATTTTTCTAAATGATGCTACAAAGAAATGTTACGTACAATTTCACAGCAGTTAAGCAAAACATTTTTTTCCTAGTTGCATTTTTTTGTGAGTATTTTATTTTGAAAGCAAAGGATCATTAATTAACAAGCATTAGAAATGCAATAGGTCTCGCAGCATTAGAGTTAGTGCTTTTAGAATTGTTAATGGGTTTAGCATGAGGGTGAGGGTGAGTGAGGGTGAGGGTGAGTGAGTGTGAGTGTGGGTGAGTGGGGGTGAGTGTGAGTGGGGGTGAGTGTGGGTGAGTGTGGGTGAGGGATTGAGGGTGAGGGGTTGAGGGTGAGTGAGGGTGAGGGGTTGAGGGTGAGTGAGGGTGAGGGGTTGAGGGTGAATGAGGGTGAGGGAGGGTGAGGGGTTGAGGGGTTGAGGGTGAGTGAGGGTGAGGGGTTGAAGGTGAGTGAGGGTGAAGGTGAGTGAGGGTGAGTGTGGGTGAGTGTGGGTGAGGGATTGAGGGTGAGGGGTTGAGGGTGAGGGGTTGAGGGTGGGTGAGGGGTTGAGGGTGAGTGAGGGTGAGGGTGAGTGAGGGTGAGGGGTTGAGGGTGAGGGGTTGAGGGTGAGTGAGGGTGAGGGGTTGAGGGTGAGTGAGGGTGAAGGTGAGTGTGGGTGAGTGTGGGTGAGTGTGGGTGAGTGTGGGTGAGGGATTGAGGGTGAGGGGTTGAGGGTGAGGGGTTGAGGGTGGGTGAGGGGTTGAGGGTGAGTGAGGGTGAGGGTGAGGGGTTGAGGGTGAGGGGTTGAGGGTGAGGGGTTGAGGGTGAGGGGTTGAGGGTGAGGGGTTGAGGGTGAGTGAGGGTGAGTGAGGGGTTGAGGGTGAGTGAGGGTGAGGGGTTGAGGGTGAGTGAGGATGAGGGGTTGAGGGTGGGTGAGGGTGAGTGTGAGTGAGGGTGAGTGAGGGTGAGTGAGGGTGAGTGAGGGTGAGTGAGGGTGAGTGAAGGTGAGTGAAGGTGGGTGAGGGTGAGGGGTTGAGGGTCTTGAATATTAATATAGATATACCTGTTTGTGTGTATATTTTGCACTACTGCTGTACTTGAAATGAATCGTTTTATGTATTGATCAATTGACAAATGTATTACAAAATCTGCAGAATGTAAGGGGTTGAGGCAACACACTGGGTTATAAGGGGTGACTATTATTTACACTTCGCTGTGTTGAAAGTATATAAATAAGATACTAGGACAAACATTTTATTTTTATGTGTTTATATTTGGTATAATTCAGATTTTTTAAATTCATTCTGGGTAAACTCGAGGCATATTCGAGTATTTGCGTGTTATAAACTTGGATATATTACTTTACTTAGAGCACTGCCATGATGAGTGAGTTTAGAGGTATTCGCGGCGCTAGTCCTTTTTTAGTTTCCGCTCTAAAGTTGGGATTGTGTGCCCCGGTTTAAGTCTAGTTGGTCCGCCCTCTATTTCTAAGCCCTGATATGGCGCGAGAGACAAACGCAAAGTTTAATATTAATGCAATCACCAGTCACCCATCAATAAGACCTGTGGGCCTTTGCCGCAAATAATGAACGTTTACTCATGATGGTGCTCTCTCGCCCTAACAATGCTCAGGGACCAAGGGGCAGATTTACAAGCCCCTTGCGCCACTTTTCCCCATGTTAAAAATGACGCAAGGGGCTTGTAAATAAGCCCCAAGTCTTTGGCTACACTTTGTTAGTGACCAATCGCTGCAGTTCGTCATGCCGATGCTTCCAGGTCAGATGGGCAGCTGCTCGTGCCACCAACACATCTTGCTTGCTATGGGACTGGACAGTAGTGTCGTTCAGTCCTAGTTGCGTAAAGGCAATGGCGAAACAAACCCTATCGCCCTCAGCAACGTAAGACCCTGTGCCAGTAACAGTACTAGATCAGGCTCACGGCCAGCCAGGCTCTAAAAAGACAGTTTATCTTCTTGGGGCAGGAACAAACAAATAGAGGCAGGTTATTCACATATATTTCAGTGTGCGCTGCAAACGACTTTAACAGAACCAAGGAATCCTAACTGTCCGACGCAGGTAGTGAGCGACCATACCAGGGTTTTCGGACACTCCAAAAAGACAAACACTCACCTGGTCGCAGATGAAGTGTTTGTCAATTCACACAATCGCGCAGACGATGAGAAAGCGACCCTGGATACGACCAACTGCCCGCTGCGAACCTCTTCGTGAAAGGTGGCACCAATGCCCGGTCTGAGATTTCACGGGACGGGAGAGGGCAGGAGTTCCATACTCGCAGCACTTCGCTTAGTACGTGCTTGTTAACATACAACTGCGCATGCGTCCCGGCGAGCTTCGATTCCCGCAAGTGAACTGTTGAACGTTCCGGGATGTGACGTCACTGGGCAGGCTGCTGTTGAGTGTCTCCAATGGAAAATCCCGAGCCTCACTGATCAATTGTTCCAAGAGTGTCAATCAGAGGGGCCGGAAGTAAGCACCAGCGGCGATTCTGGGAATCTCCTGTGTTTCTCATCACCTAGAACAATAAGAGGGCGGAGTATTGTGAAAGTTGCTAAAATCGTAGCTCTGACCCAAACACGTGGTGGATCTTACAGAAGATCGAGGAGGCGGAGAGTTGAGGCAGGCAGGCAGGCAGGCATGGGAGGAGAGGAGGAGGGGGGAGGAGAGTAGGGGAGGCACGGCCTAGCGGCCGTGCAATCAAGTAGTGAGGGGGCGGAGTTGTGGGAAGGCTGAGAGAGAGAGTAGGCGGCTGGGGGCATGTGCACGCGCATTTAAGCTCAATGCGCATGCGCATTGAGCTTAAATTTATCGTGCACTGCAAGGAATCGCCACGATTCCTTGCAGTGTGGATAAAGAGCGGATAAGTGCCAATACTCTCGCCTTGCTCGATGCGCATGCGCATCGACAGGCGAGACCTAAAAATGTCCTAGCTAATGAGAAGGAACGTTTTAATCCTAAGAAGGACAAGGAGGCAAGGATTATGCATTTCTTTCTTCACTTTATTAAATCGACAGCCTTTGAAACATATATTAAAGAAAAAAACAACACCGCCTACCTATCCCATGAACCATAGGGGATGAGTCTCCATAGTAACCATAGTCCAATTCGGTATATGTAATTGTATGACGTCCCTTCTTGTTCCTCTTCTTCACTGGAGGAAGTTTACCTTGAACACTTTCCTATTTGAATTTCTGATCATTCCATACAACAGAGAGGTAACTCACATTATCCAATTCTTTGCAATATTAGAAGATGCTTCATTCTCAACCATGGTTTTAACACCTCAATTTCTTCACATTTTTGAGAAAACATTTACATCAATTCCATGAAAATTCAATTAAATAGACATAAGATATCTTTACTTACTGATAACGAAGTACCATTGGGTGGGTCGGAAAATCATTCCATTATGTATCTGGGTGGGATAATTCTCACCTCTTTGTCCTTAATAGAATTGAAACTTTCCTTCTCGTTAGCTAGGAATTGTTTTATTCTATGTCTTGACCGTAGGCGAGGATTATGCATGTTCAAAGCTTACTACCAGAGTGACGGCCTCCGAAATGGATGCAAAGTAAAACATCTTGAAGGTCGACTCAGATCCAGTCCGCCGGACTCATGATATCCTTAAGTCTGCCACCTACCTCTATGGCTTTAGACGCCATGGCCCCTCTCATAGAGTGGGCCTCAAATTTATGCACAGCCATACCGGCCTCGGCCGTGATCCACCATACCCACCTGGCAATGGAAGGTGATGATGCTGCCTTGAACGGCTTTTGCATGGCAATTAGAAGGGGTCTCTCACCTGCCAGTTCAATATCTGCTGTCATTTCTTCTAATGCCTTAATGCACCTGACCACACATAATTTAGGGTATTCCGAAAAGGTAGGCTAAGATACCGACCTGGGATTAGTTTTAGGACTCTTAGATATGGTAAATGTGACGCCTTTTGGTGTGAAAACTATAGCAGAGATATCCAAAGCCCTCACATCGTATGCCCTTTTACATGAAATGAGGCATAGTAATATGGCCAGTTTTACAGACGGTTCCTTTCGTAACAAGTACTGGTTATCCTGCAAACTAAGGATTAGTCATAAGCCATCATTAACATCCCATAATTCTGAGTATATGGGATCCCGGGGGCTTAAAGAGTCATTAGATTACATACCCCAAGGTGTTTTCCATTTGGTTTGTTATCAATAATGTTATGCCCGGCTGGTATGGCTGACCTAAAGGAATTGACTGTAGGGTATGCCAGACCTAATTGTGCCAACTCTTCAAAAAGGTTAGAATGTGACTAACTTCTGCCCCCAAGAGATCTAGATGTCTCTTTAAACACCAACTATTTCATCATCTCCAAGCCGAGCGATATCTCTTGATGGTGCCTGAAGACCATGCCTGCTAGATAAAGGTTGCATTATCTGCTGTAAGTTGGTCATCTTTCCAGCATCCCCAGAAATCTTTCATGCCATGAGGGAGAGGTGTCCCTGTAGGACCAGAGGGTGCAGATAACCCTGCGGGCCCCGGGGAATGAGGGCAGTTCCATCGGTAGGTCCCATAACAGCTCCATCAGCTTCTGGAACCATGCCTGTGACTTCCAGATCGAGTGACTAACACCAGGGATGCTTTCTATTGTCTAACTTGTGCCGCTACCCAGGGAATTATCACAAATAGTGGGAAGGCATAGGGAAGATCCTTTGTCCATTCGTGTAGGAAGGCATCCACCGCTATGGCTTCCAGATTCAGTCTCTAGCTCACATATCATGATAGTTGATGGTTCAACCATGATACAAAAAGTTCCAATTCGCAAGGACCCCATCTGTCCCTCAGTGCCAGGTAGATCGTGCGATCCAGCTGTCAGTCACTGCTGTCTGAGAAGTTCCTAAAATTCCAGTCCGCTACCGTATTCTGTACTCCTGGGAGGTACTCTACCATTACCAAAATCTGTTTTTGTAGACCGTAGTGCTAGAAATCCTTCGCCAAATTCAAAAGTGTCTTTGAGCGGGTGCCCCCCCCAGCCGATAGATGTACTGGACCGTGGAGATGTCCATCCGTAGCAGAATGCACCAGGATCCTCTGTCTCTGGAGAGAGATTTGACCACAAAGGACCTGGCATGGAGTTCCAAGCAGTTAATGTGTAACCGCAGATCCTCCTCCGACCATCACTCACCCCCCCCCGCCCCCATGGGCACATCTGCACATCTGGCCTCCCAGCCCAAACAACCAGCGTATGATTCTATGACTATGTCCAGCGTTCATATGTTCGGTCCACCACTGGAGTTCTGTTCTGGCTTTGTGTATCGGGAATATTAGTTCAGAGTAGGTTAATCCTCTTCGGAGGTGTGTCGTCTTCATTTCTCTGTAGGGCCCGATTGTGCAGTGGGCCCGGGACGATGTCTTGTATGGATGACAAGTGTAGTACTACTATCCGGACCAGTTGCTGCAGGGAGATCCTGTCCCATCTTAAGACATTTTGGGTACCTTCAAGGAAGGTTGATTCAATGAGAAACCCCAGGAAAGCCATCTGTTGTGTATCACAGAGCCTCATTGGGTTTCCCCCCAACGCCCGTGTGCTACTGGCGAGAGCGCTTGGATAAAGTCACCTCACTCTGCTGTTCCAAATCTGACAGGAATGAAGAAGACCTGCAACTGCGTCCCTTCAGGACCTGTAAGGGAGTAGGAAGCACGTTCGGGCTGATTGGCCTACTGCACGAATAAGCGGTAATAAACAAACTAGCAGCATACCAATGGCAATAAAAGTTAAACACAGTAAATTGCTAACTCTACACTATATATAGTAAGGCAAATAAGATAGTTATGACAAGCATTAAAGAGTAACAGGAAGGGACTTCATACAATTATATACACTGAATTGGACTATGGTTACTATGGAGGGTCATCCCCCTATGGTTCATGGGATATGTAGTTTGTGTTGTTTTTTAATATGTTCTTTAAGGGATCCTGATTTAATAAAGCGAAGAAAGAAATGCCTAATCCTTGCCTCCAGGCCTGACATAGAATCTTTCTCTGTTTTGAAGTTTTTGTCTAGGAATATGGCTCCTTCCTGAGACCTTCCACTAGTGTTGAAACGTTTACACCACCATCCTTTTCAACCTTTAGACACAGTTGGTTTGAAATTCCTCTCTAAAGATGCCTTTTCTTGTGGCAGTCACAACTGCATGCCATCTAGGGAACTTTCAACTCTCCTGTGTTTTTTCCTCCCCCCCCCCCCTTTATGAGATCTTTGGAGGATGCAGTAGTTCTGAAAACGAATCCCACTTTTGTTTCTAAAGTTTATTCTAAATTTCATTTGGCTCAGGAAGTGGTTCTTTCTTTCCTAATCTGTGTCTGAAGACGAGAGGCTGTTACATTTACTGGATGCTAAACATGCTTTCTCTGTTTACACTGGCAGATCCAGTAAGTACAGACAAACAGACTCTCTATTTGTTACTTTTGGTTTACCTTCTCAAGGTAAGGAGGCTTCAAAAATAACTATAAGCAGCTGGATTAAAGAGACAGAAATGATGGAATATTAAAGCCAAAATCTGGAACACCCAGATGATGTTCAGGGTCGATCTACCAAGGGAGTGGCAGCCTCATGGGCAGAGTTGAAAGGGGTTCCATTGGAAGAAATATACAGAGCTGGAACATTTGAGCACGTTTGTAAGCTTTATCGGTTGCAAAACATTAGCCCTGAAGGGAAAACATTTGGTTAAGCAGTATTGCAGTCAGCAAAAGATACACTTTTTGTTATATTTGCTGTTTAAATGTCGACTTTCGTTCTCTTCAGTTATTGTATCTGTTTTTTGTTTTTGTTTTGTTTGGATGGCTATTATTAAATCAGTAGGTGTAGTATCATTTCATGGTGTGGTTACATTTCATCAGGGGCAGCTCTAGGCTCATGGCGGCCCTGGGCCGGGAGCGTAGGTAGGGGGCCCCGGAAGAGGGGGTCCGGGCGGGGCGGAGCGCAGAGGCCAGTGAAGGGGGGGTCAGGGTGTTTGGATGTGGAACAGAGCCAGAGGCCGCCAAATACCTGCCATGCGCCGCCACGCAAATATGTATCCATCCTCAGAGGATTATTATATTAAGGATATATATTGGCGCGGCGGCCCCTGGGGTTTGGCGGCCCTGTGCAGGCGCACAGCTTGCACATGCCTAAGGCCGCCCCTGATTTCATGGTTTGTCTGCATGTGTACAGGGGAGCGCATAGTAGATGTAGATGAACACAGGGAGATGTTCGTCAAAGGCCTTTTTTGGCTTTCATATATCTCACTGCGTGATGCCTGGGACGAGGGACGTAGAGGTAATGGCCCGATTACTTAGCGATAATCTTCATTACTCTTTGTCCTACTTGTCTTCGTCATCACAAAGTGTCGGCCTTTAACATAGCTTGGTATTACAGGGAGTGCTGAGGGCATGCTAGCCCTTACATTGCATTCCTGTCCTGAGGTGGAAGAAACCCCATTGAGTGAGGATGGGTAGGACTAGGAATAATCATTATTATGGTAAGTAATCAGGCCATTAGTAGTGAGAGTTTTTACAACTTAATTGACAGGTTTCTTCTTTTTAGGATCTTCCAACTGTTCTGAAGGCTTTTCAGTGGCCTTCCTTCGAGCTTGGAATCAGTGGATCTTAAATTGCTTTCCTACAAGGTTTCTTTTCTAGTTGACATAACACCTGTTCGTGAAATTGGGGAGATTACGACCTTACTATATCATTCTCCTTCCCTAAAGTTTTTGTTGATGATGGTGGGATTGTGAACCCTGACCCATCGGTCATCTCTTAGCTTACCTCACCTCTGCTTTTCATTTATCATGTGAGGTGTTTCTCCCTTCTGTCTTTCTTCACAAGAAGAACATCTTTTATATATTTTGGATGTGAAACCAACACTATTAATTTATCTTGACAGGTCATGTGAATTCAGAAAATCTGAACATTTGTCAGGGAAAGGCAGGAAGGCGGCAAAGAATGGCTTGAGCAGATGGATTAAGGCTAGAATAATCCAGGCAAATCACATTGTTTTGATTACAATGTGATCCAGGGCATGTCCACAAGGTGAATGGCAGAAACCTGGGCTGAATTACAGGGTGTGTCCAATCATTTGATCTTAGGGCTGGAACGTGGTCTTTGGGCAAAATGTTTGTAAAACACTAAATACTGAATCATGTCATTGACACTGATGGTAGCTTTGGTGTTGGGGTTCTGAACTCAGTCACCCTGAATGCTGAAATGTGTCTCTCATTCCGGATATTGTTCAGTACTACTTGTGTTTAGTGTGCATACATTCTACAGGGATGTGCGTAGTTATAGTCGGAGTGGTAATTATTTGAGAGTAACAGTCAAAGGCTTTCTTACTTTGGTATTCCTCTAAAATATTGAGGACATGGGTCGTAGAGGTAATGTGAGTAATCTTCATAAATGTTTTTTTTTAATAAATCGTTTTATTCAATCATAAAACATAAATCATATCAATCAAACAAATCAGTACATTACTATAATCTCACAGTACCAAAGTCTCAAAACACAGCGAATATATACATTTAGGCGTTGGGAAACATTACTAAAAGACCATTCTTTGTCGTTCCACATTTAAGCACTTAAATATCTTCATCGTCTACCACTAGGGAAGGAGGACAACAGGGGCGCACAGCAGACCCCTACTCTTGTTCCATGGGTCCCATATTCTGGACCATTTTTGTGGGCAAACCCATCTTTCATAATCTTCATAAATCTTGGTCCAACTCATCCGCATCACTGTCATTACAATCCCCCACAACTCCCCTACTTAGTCTTTGACAGAGCTTGAACATTTACAGGAGGATTCTGGGAATGCCATACCCTTTAGAGTACCAAGTCGGGTGGGTGGGGCTTTCATTTCAGAATCTCCTAGGCTGTTCCTGTCTTGGATGTGGGTTAACCTTCAAGGTAATGACTGTGGCACGTAATCAGGACATTTATGACTCAACCTTGCCATCCGATCTCCCATGCAGTGTGCGTTCATCAAGTTAAAATTCCCCAACAAAAGGTGGTATTTTATTCTGTAGATTATTGTTGATTAGAGCAACTCAGAAACTCGTCCAAATGTCATACAATAAAACAGTATTAAAAACCTTCACAATTAAGACACGTTAATCAAATGTCACTGTACCCAAAGACTTACGGGCCGCAATGAGTACATATCCTATGCAATTACAGAATGATGAATTTGATGGTCTCATTATATCTTCCCCGTGATGTATGATGTCGCTGTCCCATTAATAGAATGCTTGTCCTGCTCTGACGTAGGCGGTGGATATATGCTTCCTGGACTGGATGTGGAAGGTGATGTTTAAATACTGTGGTGATAATCCATCCTGTTCTGCTGTCTGTGACTGAGTCGTAGTTATGTATTGTATAATGTTTACAGGAACAATAAAAGTTGAGGTCACTGTCGGCCCTTTCTTACCGAAGCTAAAATAACATCAATCACAACAGGTTCCACTGGATGCTCACCTCAAGGTGCAGCAGTACAGTGAGATAATGGTCCCAGTGCGCCAGTTCCTAGGAACGTCACTCATGATTTAAAACAAATTAAACAAAATAACACTAATACAGTAAAGGATTATTTATTCAATGTTGAACGTTTTGAGTGCTTATAATTCAGAAGTGCCCCACAACAGTGGGAGAAAGGAAAGGGAAGGTTAAGTGCATCAAGTGAGGGTTGTAAAGGTGTAAGGGAAAGGTGGTGACATTGTAATTATCACAAAATTAATTTCAGTGGAAAAGACTTGTTTCAGCCGCAAACTATAATGATAATTGTTAACATTGTCATGATTGGAAATACAGTATCACAGTTACAAATCACTGTTGACAGAGAGTGGCATAGAACCGTAACGCAGTTGACGTTTCGACCCCAATAGAGTGCAGGTTATTAGGGTCCTCACTGCGGGGTCTTCCTCAGGGCTAAGACAAAGGGGCACCTGGGGAAAATGGAAGAAGTGCTTAGTATTACATATGTGGATCTAGGTTCAACAATTGTGAAACGGGTAGAAGTGAAACTAAGAAATTACCATAAGCCACCCTTGACTGGGAGTGGTACTGTTGAAATAGGGCCCATAGGCTCACAAGGACAGACGGCGGATGATTGGAACCTACAAAACAAGTTGAGAGCCATCAGAATGTATCATACAGTGTAGATTCTAATCAGAACTTAAAATGCGTAATTATTCCGACTTACTATATAATTGATATACCCCTAGGAGAACAAAAACTGCGATAGAATATTCAATATAGATCAAGATGGACCCCGAGGTGCAGTGCATTATTTTATTTAGTCTGCGGATATAATCTTCCCCATTTCAATACAGCTCTTTTACCTGTGGCCACTTGTGGTTCAAGGACCCTTGCTCAACTATGAACCCTTTCTACCCCAGCAACTCCCTGTGGACTCAGTCAAAAGTCATATTGTAATCAATGAAGCAAGAGCACAAACTGCCAGCCCTGACTGTCGGGCCTTGATGCATGAGCTTGGTCATGGGTGTTAGATTGTCAGTGGTTGAGCTATGCGGGCAAAACATGGACCAAGCGAGTGATCAACTGCTTGCTTTCAAATTGTAGACTCCCTCATCCTTGGTCCCTTGAATTAATATCTTGACTGCACTAATGGATAGATCCAAACAAGTCGCTTAGGTTGACTATGCCCTAGGTTATAATATCACATTTTCATGTAACTTATATTTTTTTCTATGTGGCTTCTTCACTATTTACAAGAGTTATTTTCGATCAAGGCAGCCTGGGATTTGTCAACAGCATTGCGGTATGTGTAAAGTTTCTCTGAGTTCAAATTTCTATAAGTTTAGCACACTGCCTTCCGTTCCCATTCCTAATTTAGCCGTGTTGCCTCCAGTACAGCCCTTTTGTTTTTTTCCTTCAAAATACTGGTTACACTCTAGGCTTCTTAACTTGCGTTTCCCCTGGGCCATTATTATATTTGGTGCTCTGTGTAAGGGCACTGAAAGATAGACAGATCATGACATGTAGTCCACCCCACCTGACTTTCCACACTATGGCCTACACTCTAGGCAGAAAGTGGCAAAGTAAAAATGTGTAATACCATATTGCTTCCCTAGAGACAGCTTTTAGTCCATATTGTGCAGGGGCGTGTAACTTGAAGCACCAATTTAAGATTTATAGATTCAGTTGCTATAAACAACTACAATGTTCCATGCCTAAGTTATCAGATTTTGCTACTGTTGTTATGGGGTAGAAATATTCCAGTGTTCATCCTGCCAAACCATGAGTTCCTCTGTGGATACTAGCTGTAGGAAGGAAGAGTTCAAATCTCCTGCAATAATAGCACCCTCATCTATATACGCTCTCACAGTAGTACCTATAGTGATTTCTAATTTATGTAGGGCATGTTTCTTTTAAGTCTAGTTTGAGTCTGCATATGTATTAAAATGAGTCCACAATTCTCACTTCTCCGCTATATCTAATCATTGCAGCTAACACTGGGTCTGGGCCCTTTCAAGTCTTACAAACGTGACATTCAAGCTTGTGGATACATAAGTGTCTATCCCTCCCCTCCCTGTGCAAGTCTCCTCTTGAATTCCTTGTGGCTTTTGAGAAGGTTGTCTAAAACTTTAGCAGGTTAATGCCTGTTTCACACCAGCACCCCTTTAAACAAATAAAAAAGCAATTAAAAAAAGTATTTGTGTCAGTCACTAGCCACTGTAGCACTTGCTCAATAGCAATTTTATTTAATTATGGGATGAAGTTTGTTCCGTTTAGATGTATCTATCAAACAAAACCATTCCCCCGGGTGTCTGATAGACAAGGAGGCGATTACCTGGCTCACCATTTCACTTACTCCATTACTTCCCCCATCCTTGCACCGGAAGAGTAACAGAAGGCCCGGGGTGATTTAATGGCATCCAGAACCCTCATGATTTCTTTTCTGTTCTCTTTCTAACAGGTGCTCTTCTTCAGTCAGAGATTTGCCTAGTTTGTAATGTCACAAGCACACATCACAGAGCAGCACCCTCCCCGACGGCTGTCGCTACACTCATGCACACTCACCAACCACAGGCGTCTCCACTTAGATCACTCCACTTAGAGAGGGAGTGTGGTGCAGTTGCCCTCACTCCAGTTATATTTGGCACTCCAGCGTCTGAGTTGTCCTTTCACTGTCATTCCTCCCTAGAGCCCACAACACCACATTGGCGACGAAGTGGACGGACCCCACCAGCCACTCAGACTTGCCCAAGATGAGTTGTGAACTGGGCTGCACCGGAGTGTACCTCTGCTAACACAATGAATTGCAACCAAACCCCTAGTGAGGCAGACAAGACTCTTTCGCGTGTTGGTGCGGAAAGAAGTACAGCAAATGAAGGCCTGTGCACGAGGGGTCTGTTCAACCCAACGGGATCCAGTAAATAATCTCTCACTCACTCTAGATCGCTCCCCTACTTTGGACGAAGCCACTTCCTGTGGCGCTACGTCACCCAATGAGTGATTCCGAGCACACCCACCATGTTAGCCTGCTGGCATGAGCTAGCTCACAGTGCCACTTGAATCTCCTCTTATCGGGGAGAGAATAGTTTCTGGCAACCTCCGAACATGACAACCCTGATCCCACAGGATCGTGGAAACAATATACTACTTTTTGCTTAGTCACTCGTGCTCACTTATTTGGTCTCAGAGATACTCGGAGATAAGTAAGGATTTATTGAACAGTTGTTATTCTAGTGTAGAATAGATTTGCTGTAACAACCATTTGACAGTAGCAGAGATATATGATTAGCAGTACTACGAAAGTAAAGGGATGGTACAGTTCTACCATTTTGCAATAATCATGAATACATACACCTATAAAAAACACATGATAAAAGTGCGTACTCCTGTGATGCCTCCCTAACTAGATGTACCTAAATGTACCCAGCATCTATATGGGTGTTATGTCAAGAATCCCTCTAGGGTCTAGTCAACCCCATTACCTGAGAAAGGAGAGAATATGGGACCCCGTCCTGGTCTTGAGTTGGACACCCCGCAAGGGATGTTAGACCACTGTGAGCTGGAGGATGCAGGAACCTCAGCGTCTCTGTCAGTGTGTCAGCCAGGAAGTCAGTCTCCTTTGTCTGTCTAAGCAAAACATGATGTATATATACCCACAGGTCTCCCCAGGGGTTCTGACTTGCTGTGTTACTGTGTTGGCCTAAAGGACGATGTCGGGCTTGAACTTTATACATAGATATTATGCAGGAGATGTTCGTTCTGCTGTCAGTCCTGCTGTGCTTCCAAGAAGCCTCATGCATAATGTATGAGTTTCGAACTAGGGAAAAGCCTGCGTTCTGAATGCAGTGTCGTATATAGGTAAAAGGTCAGTCCCTATGAACCGTTATGTATGTATTGTAGGGAAGCATATAGGTGAAAGGTTGCAGTGTTACCTGCGCATATATATATGGTACGCATATGGAATATAACAAGACAAGCTGTGAAGCTTCAGCGCCCCTCACATGAAAAGGAAAGGTAATGTGTGTGTGGAAGGCACTATACCCGAGCCCTAAACCCTCTCTTCACACTGGCCCGTCCACTATCCATTACTGTTGCCATTGAAGGAGTCCTATGCAGCTCGAGAATGCACAGAAGCTCTATTTGTCCGCTCCAAACCTGCGCTTTTGGCTGCCATAAGTGTGGCAGGGTATGCTCAGACGTGAGTCCCTTGCTCTCTATGCCACTGGATTCAAGCAAGCCGGGCTGAAGACGGCTGGAATGCCAGAAACCGGTCCTCTGAAGCTTGTTTCCGGTCCAGGGAAGACATGGCTTGGCAGTTCGGGCTGGGCTGTTCCCATGAGGCACAGGGTCAGACTGATTTGCATATAGCCATGTCTGAACTGGGGTGGCAGAGTGGGCTAAAGAACGGTGATGGATTCAACCCAGATCTTTTGACTGGGTGTGAGTGTTTGATTGATTCAGATGCTCCGTCCATCACCACCCCCTTTTGTACCGCTTTTGTCCGCCATAAGTGTGGCAGGGTATGCTCAGACGTGAGTCCCTTGCTCACTTTGCCACTGGATTCAAGCAAGCCGGGCTGAAGACGGCTGGAATGCCAGAAACCGGTCCTCGGAAGCTTGTTTCCGGTCCAGGGAAGACATGGCTTGGCAGTTCGGGCTGGACTGTTCCCATGAGGCACAGGGTCAGACTGATTTGCATATAGCCATGTCTGAACTGGGGTGGCAGAGTGGGCTAAAGAACGGTGATGGATTCAATCCAGATCTTTTGACTGGGTGTGAGTGCTTGATTGATTCAGATGCTCCGTCCATCACCACCCCCTTTTGTACCGCTTTTGGCTGCCATAAGTGTGGCAGGGTATGCTCAGACGTGAGTCCCTTGCTCACTTTGCCACTGGATTCAAGCAAGCCGGGTTGAAGACGGCTAGAATGCCAGAAACCGGTCCTCGGAAGCTTGTTTCCGGTCCAGGGAAGACATGGCTTGGCAGTTCGGGCTGGACTGTTCCCATGAGGCACAGGGTCAGACTGATTTGCATATAGCCATGTCTGAACTGGGGTGGCAGAGTGGGCTAAAGAAAGGTGATGGATTCAACCCAGATCTTTTGACTGGGTGTGAGTGTTTGATTCAGATGCTCCATCCATCACCACCCCCTTTTGTACCAATGACTAGGACAACAGCAGCAGAGAGAAGTAAAGCGGACAGCCCTCTGCCTCACAGATGTGACGACTACAGCCTCTGGCTCCAAGGGCCAATCCTACAATCCCTGGAGACCTCAATAAATGCCCCCTGTGCACACTTACTTAGCTGGAGTAGCCCCAACAGTAACAGACCATCCAGTGGGTTGTGGCTGCAGCCCTGCCTAACCTTCTGCGTGGGGGAACACCAGATTACTGTGAATGAGAGCGAGGCGCCAGAGGCTCTATCGTACCTACTCAGACACCCCCATACAGGCTCAGCTGCCCTTAGCACTCCCCATCCACAGCAGTGACTGTCCTGCTTCCATCCAAGAGGCCCACAACAGCGGGACCACAAGGGAGGAAAGGAAGCTGACCAGGGCAGTCACCAGTGCTCACCTTTATAGCAAGCTGACTGGCCTCTCCAAGTTTGCTGCAGAGGTCAGCACTTTCACTCTTGGAAAGGAGAAGGAGGCGCCGATGAACCTACAGCCTTGCAGCACTGCAGGTGAACTGAGAGCCCGCCTCCCTACTATCGTACAAATGCAAACGCTAAACCATCCGGACACTGGGCGTTGAAGCCGCCTGTCGGGACAGTCAGCCTTACCTGCCCTGCAGCTCCTACTGCAACCTCTGCAAAGGCAACGCTGATCAGCATATGGGTGAGGTGTCCAGGAGGTCTCCTCCTTCCATCAGTGTTGTGTTTACTCTGCACTAGCAAGTCACCATTGATCCAGCACAGGCACCATGGCAGTTTCCCTAGCTACAATACCTCAAACTTGGTCTCCAGGCTAAAATTACAGTGACCATGGCTGCTGCCCCCATAGATGAACAGTGATGCTACACAACTTCATCTTCGTCAAACCCTGAGACAGAAAGGGGGAACAGTGGTGGGGGGAAGCATGTTCGAAGAGCATTTAGTATGGTTGCGAAGCGCATACAAATATAATGTGTATTTACTTGATTTGGAAACTTTGTTTTTAGAATGTTGGAGTTGCTGTGATGTCACATACAAGAGGACTCTTGCTTCATTTCATCCAAGCTCTGTTATTTTAATGGCTCACGCTGAGCTGTTTCTTTCAGAATTATCCAGATTTTGAATATTAGGAGATCCAAACTTTTATTGAAAGTTTCTAAGGCCAACATTGATCCTAGGAGGATGTAGTCGGAATCTGTGATCAATATTAAATCCTCATCTTTTGCATCTTGCTCAAAACAGAAAAGGCAAATAACAACCCTGCCTCTCGTTTAGTTGCATCTAATAATCCTGTCCCTGATAATATCAAAGAAATAAGAAAATTTGAACCTTTCGTGATTGTTTCTAACACTAAACTGCAACACACTGAGGGCAAATGGGTGTTAATGGAGTATAGATTGATGGAAATGACGAAAACATCGCATTAGCGATGTTCAAGACACGTCATCTCAAATGGAACAAGAAATTTTGCAGCTTTAAAAACATGCTGAAGATTTAGGGCCCGATTACAATGTCGGCCGGAAAACCTCCAACTGACAGGCGTAATCTCCTAGACCCTGCTGGAACCCATCCGCCCGACTCACTCGGAAACATTTCTGACCGATTACAATGCTCGCGGTCGGAAGGGGAACCGTTCGGGCATTCTGAATCGGTTCCGAACGGCATTCGGAGAATCTGAGTCGGTCGGAGCCGATTCATACAGCTCAATGGACAGCGTTTGCGACCGACCGATTACGATGTCTGATTCCGGCAGCCTTTCCGACTCTGTCTGTCCCATACGCAAAAGCTGTCGGAAAGTGACTTTGGGGCCCCTAGCAGGCCCCCCTCATCCCGAGTCATCCTGTTTGGGTTCGAGGGGATTCCCATGGGACCCCACTGTAAACCATGCACAGTGTGGCAGGCACCATGGGGTGCCCACAACTGGGTGCAAGGTTTTCCGCAGACACCCAGTTTCACCATAGGAGCCTGTGTTGTCGATCGGAACACAGGTTCCCATTGAAGTTAATGAGAGTCCTTCCAAACGGTGTTTGGAAGCATCATAATCCGTCGGGAGGAACAGCCAACAGCAAGTCTGTCGGAACCAAATCCGAAAAGGAGTTGGGCGGTTTAGTTTCCGACCGACATCGTAATCAGGTCCCTAGAGCACAGAAATAGGAGAAATAATTTATGTTTATATTGTGCACCGTAGGTTGTTGAAGACAATGACATAATAGGCTCCCTCAAAAGATTATATTCAGGTCTGCTTGGGATTCCTCGATCACCACCACTTAATTTACAACGAGCACACTGACTTGGGAAACAATGTTCTGCAAATTCAAAATCACGTGGAATTATTTGTTTCTTTTCTTGGATATACTGATCTGCTTTGTGCTATCAAGTCTGCCAAGTAGAAGAAAAAGTTGTCATGATCTGGACATAATTTTATATATTTCTTAAGGTCTGTCCAGTGAATCTAATGCTCGAAGTAAAGACGTTTTACCTTTTTGTCCTATGCTCGGACATACTATAAGATATAGATATGGTATTTTGCATCCATGTTTGTGTAAGATCACACACAATGATGTTACTAGTTATTATGATAATCCTGTTTAATTGAAGGAGTATTTACATAGCTTCTCTCTGGTGGCTGTGGATACATGCCATTCTAAATCTGGAATTTCTTTGTGCTTCTTTATTGTAAACATGCTGTACTGTAGTTTTTAGTATTGGTATCTTTTTGTAACTCTACTGTGTATCTTGAGATATTGCTAATGCACACATGTCTTTGTTATTTACTGATACGTCTCAGTTTAGGGTTCTATGACTTGATCTGTTTATTTGTTTTCATTTTCTCCCCAAGTGACTTTTTTTCTTCTCATTTCTCATATTTGGTTTCTTTTTATATTATTGCTTATTCTGTAATACTTATAATTTATTCTCTACTATGTTATTCTACGGTGTAATTCCTTGGTCATTGATTGTCACTCATACGTTTTTTGTTATTCTTGCAGATTGTTTTATGTCCTCCTCTCATTTCCTCTCTTCTTGCATCCAGTGGTTAATATCTCTTTGTAGAATGCCCAAGGGTTGGATAATCCAGTGAAACAACAAGAAGGTACTTGCTTTTATTTCTAAGGGGTAGCTATTTTATGTCATAATGCCTTTAATGTTGAACTTTTTTCTCAAGAATGTGATGATGAGGGTCTGTGGTTGTTTTGGCTTTTTTGTTGATGGATATGAAGCTGAACAAAATACATCTTGCACTATTAACATCTGTTTTCTAGTACAATCTGATCCTTCCTTTTGGGCTACTATTACAATTAAATTAGTGACTTTTCTAAAATGTAATATTATTTTAAGGGGTGATTTCAGTCAGATAAATGATCCATTCTCGGATAGGAAATCTGAATTTAAATTTGTGTCTGATAAGTCCCACAAAGCATATAGAGCTGCAATGCTTCCCGTTCCTTATTAGATGTATAGGGTACTCGTAACCCTGACTAATCTAAATTCTCCTTTTATTTGCCCGTACATGACTCCTGTTAAAAAATGTATTATATATTTGTTTCAAAATCTGTATTACCATGCTTACAGACTGATCAAATTGGTGCTATTTTTTTATCGTATCATGCCTCTGTTATCTCTTAATTTGATAATTATCAATTGGAACCCAAATCTAATTGATGGAGCTTTATTAATATTTTCTTATATGATACTTAATTTGTTATTTTTTTTAAAATAACTTTGTTAAATTATTTGTTTTGTTTTTTAATAACCCTTCAGACACATCGGTGGTCAGCAACTAGGTCTCTTTAAAGGCTTCTGTCAGAGCCTTTGTTTTCTCCAGTGTAGCCCCAAAAAGAAGAAAATGAATGCTCAGTATTTTTTATCCTTTCTTAAGATTTAATCACTTGAGTATAGTTGTTTTACTTCTAAATTCAATCAAATACTTAATGAACTAATTAAAACTATACTTCAGAGAAATAAAATTACCATTTGATGCTTGAACCACAAGAGTATGTATTAATTCTTAATTCTATGGTTGTCAAAATAAAGTGGGTAAAAGTTAAAGGAGAACATAAACTAATTTGCAGAATCCTCAGTGAACATTAGCTCTAATAAGGCTATTCCTACTGTGGAAAATTAGTACGGTTTGGTAAACATTATCTGCGCCATCTTGCCTTCTCCCCTGATGCCACACTTCTTGTCGTGCGTACCCGCCATTTTAGGTGCCTCGATCAGAACCACCCTCTGTATGCCACTAACCCCCACTCACTGGCCACCCCCGCTCTCACATGCCTTGGGTCATAAACCCCTCTTCAGCGCAGCCCTGCCTAAGGATCCCATCCTGTTCCTAGCGCGACACCTCCCTCCATTCCTTTCATGGTCCCAGGTCCTTTGATACAAACCCCCTTTTCCTGTGCGCCCATTTGTCTTCCTCGTTCCCAGGCCGCCACCTGGCCCTGCGGATATTGTTTATTGCCCCCCTCCCCGTACAGTAGGAAGCTTCCCTCGAATTGATCAAAGCCCCCACCCTATGAGATCCGATCAACCCCACACATTCCGTGAATCGGCGGAATGTCCAGCTGCGCGATAATCATCACCTGTTGTGACCGGGGTGGGGACTTCAGCTGTAAATGTGTGTGGGAACGGGCCTGAAAGGGGGATTCCGAGGATGTCTTTTCATACTACAAAGCATAGCAAGAATGTGTTACCTGCAATAAAAATCATAAAACTTGTGTATAAGAGGCCAGGCCTCAGAGATGCGGTTAGAGCACCTCGTGACGATACTTGCTGTCCGAACTGATGTGTTCTCCTCCGGAGAGAATAAACCTTGTTTCCTGCCTTCTCGTCTCCAGCGCCTGCCTCTTCATTGATTAATATTTTGTGGGTTTAAGAGGCGATACCGCCGGGCAAATATTGGTTGTCCCTGACCTGTTTTTTTACAATTGGCGCCCAACGTGGGGCCCATCAGTGACTCGTGGATCCAGTGGGAGAGGTCCTGACGACAGAGTGAACGACTGCAACGATCGGGAGAGCTCTTGCCCAATAGACCCTCGTCTGGCAGCCGATCATCCGAACTTCACTGGTTCCGAACAGACCTCTCTCGAGTGATCTACGGTCCTGACTGGGAACCATTATGTCAGGGCTCGGGTGGCTTGCGGTCTAGGGCCCGCCCCACTCAGCATTCGGGGGTACCCGTGTGGCAAAATGCATCAGTCATCCTTGGGAGGGCGTTGGTGGCTGATGTGTTCTAGGCCTGCTTGTGCATCTGTCCTGCATCCCTGTTAGGCTATCTGTGTTGGTTGCCTTTCCTTAAAACGCTGCCTAATGGCGTTCCGCCTAATGCGTGAGGTTTGGCATGTAAAAAGCGTCCGCCTAATGCGTGAGCTTTCATAGACTGGTCGCGTGCGTAAGCGCCGTAGGCACGCTAACCTACGCGACCGCGCCCTGTCTTCTGTGCTCACTATTCTGGTCGTTTCTGGGGAGAGGCTGTGGGTTCTTCTTGCTCCCCATCTTGTTTGTGGCAGATCCTGCTTTTTGAAAGAAGAAATCTCCGGAGGCTTTCGGTGATCGACCCAGGGGGCGTGGCAGTTTCCAGCTTCTTCAGTTTTCAGGATTCCTGGTTTGAAGAGTCGTTTTGAGTGTCCAGAGGTGACGTATTAACCTTCAGAGAAGTAGAGTAGGTCTTACTCTACAGGTAGGGAATAATAAATCTGTGTTCATGGCGCAAATTATCAAAAGGTTAACTTACCGGATTAGTAGGTGTCAATTAGGCTGCTAATTACAATAGATGATTTAAATGCACAGAAATTCTGACTCTCTTTATGTTTTCTTTTGAATTATAAAAGTCATCTCATTGCTGGCAATGGTTGTATAATGTTTTTTGAGGAGCGCGAAGCTAATTAAAGGCGCGTAAATTCTATTTCAATTGCAGAATATCTTGGCGCAATTCTTTATTGGGATATTTGGCGAAAAGGCCAAAAGGTGAAGTTTACAGGAGTTTATGTAAAAGACAGCATTGTGATATTGTTTAAGAGGTTGCTCTTCAAACTTTGGTAAAGGGATTATTTACTAAGGTGTGGTGTTATTTCCTTGAAAAAAGAATCTGTCGCTATTCACAAGAAGTGAGAATTAACAACCTTGTGAATAGGAGTGTGGTTAATGAATGCAAATGTACAAGAAGTCTATTGGATTCATAGAGAGTTATTTTTAGAGGCTTGTGTTCCAGAAAATTCCCAGTTCGGTTTTAAAGGTCATTTGACAACTTTGGATTCTGGAGTATTTGTTACTAACTTTTCCTTTTCAGATCTCCTTCCCTGCTGTTCCCTTCCTAATTCCCTTTTCCCCCCGCTTGATCACTCCAAGATTCTGTGTAATAATTACATTCGGAATTGGAGGTATCGAGAGGTGGGTCCTTATTACTTCACGACAGACCCTGAGGAAGACTTCGCCTGACAGAATAGTGAGCCCACGAATTATTTTCCTCCCGGTCTGTATGTGAAGTCATAATGACTACCATCAATGACATAATGTCAGCAATCATGCGTATGCAAGCGGACTTAAAAGAAACCATGAATGCAACCGTTTTGTTAGCAGCTAAGGTAGACAATATCCAATTGCAGGGTACTCCTCTTCCTGATGACGTTCAGGAAACTGGTGCTAGTAGGGCAACTACGAACATAGCTGTTACTGTGCCCCCCCAGATTCCTTTAGCAGCTCCTGAACGTTTTTCTGGGGACTCTTCCAAGGTGCAAATCTTTTTGACCCAGATAGAATTACATTTTGCTTGTAGACCAGCTGCGTTTCCAACCCCTCAGTCAAAAATTGCGTTTTTAATTTCTTATTTGACCGGAGATGCCGCAAACTGGGCAGTTCCTTTGGTCAGACAGGATGACACCTTGTTATATAACTGGAAACGCTTTGTGGAAGAATTTGAAAAGGTTTTCGATCGACGTACTGTAACTTTATCTGCAGATCGAGAACTGCTTCAGTTAAAACAAGGAAATAGGGACCTTGTTTCTTATTTGTCTCACTTCAACAGATTGATCGCCGAAACTTCTTGGCCAGAGGAAAAAAGAGCAGCTCTTTTTTATCAAGGTTTAAAAGATGATCTAAAAGATGTTTTGGCGCAAATAGACCCTCAACCAACTGTTTGCTCTGAATTGATCAATCTAACTCTGCGTTTAGATCACAGACTCTCTGAACGAAGATCTGATAAAAAAAGAATAGACAAACCTAATTGGAGATCTGAAGCTAAATCCAGGCCTCAATTCACAAACTCTGAAGCTAGTTCTGAGCCAATGGAAATTGGAACTTTAAGACAACCTTTGTCCAAAGAAGAAAAAGACAATCGACGAAAAAATGGACAATGCCTTTATTGTGGTCGAAAAGGTCATTTCGTGAAGGACTGTTTGACTAAGCCTAAAGGAAGATTTCCGAATCCTAGTAAATCAGCAGCTTTGGAAAAAACTGATCAAAAGTCGGAAAACTAGCTTGCCCAAGATGTTTGAAGGGAGATCTCTTGGGAACCATTGCCTTCCCTTCGGTGAACTCATGTGTCTCTAACTACAAAGCACATTTTAGATTAGCAGTGCAAATCAGGTTAATTCGTGAAACATGTCAAATGGAAGTTTTGGTTGATTCTGGAGCTACAGGTAATTTTGTGGATTTAGAAACTGCCCAACGCTTAGGAATCATCTGTGAACAAAAAGAGACTCCAGAAATTGTTCAAGCAGTGGATGGAAAAATATTAGCTGGAGGTCCAGTAACCATGCAAACATTCAAAGTTGTTATGTTCTGTGAGGATGCTAAGCAACAATTACATAAGGAAGAGCTTCAGTTTGACGTTATCCAAGCACCTCAATATGGTTTTATTCTTGGAATGCCTTGGCTTTGTTTACATAATCCAATTATAGATTGGCGGAAGAGAGAACTGGTTTTCCTATCAGATTTTTGCCATTCTTCTTGTCTAAACACCTCAAAACCAACTCTAAGTCAATTGGCCACAGCAGAAGAGAAAGAGACGCTTTTACCTAAAATGTACAAGGAATTTGCAGAGGTTTTCAGTGAAGTTAAGGCAGCCCTCCTTCCTCCTCATCGTAGCTATGACTGTCAAATTGATCTCGTACCTGGTTCCAGTGTCCCAAATTGTCGCATCTATGCTTTGTCAGAAAAAGAAAACCAACATTTAAGACAGTATCTTGATCAATACTTAGAGAATGGATTCATCCGCCCTTCCAAGTCCCCGGCAGCATCTCCGTTGTTCTTCATTCCAAAAGCAAACGGGGAATTAAGAACCTGTATCGACTATAGGGCGTTGAATAAAATCACTGTCAAAAATAAATATCCATTACCTCTCATCCCTGTTCTGTTGGACCAAGTTAAAAAGGCCGAAATTTACACTAAATTGGACCTTAGAGGGGCCTACCATTTGGTTCGTATTAGACAAGGTGATGAATGGAAGACTGCTTTCAAGACTCGATACGGACTATTTGAATACTTGGTAATGCCATTCGGTCTGTGCAATGCACCAGCGGCTTTCCAGTTTTTTCTGAATGATGCCTTAAAAGAATTTTTGGATCTTTTTGTTATCGTCTATATAGACGATATTTTGATCTATTCCGATTCTGAAGCTGAACATGAAGGTCATGTCAAAAAGGTTTTGAGCACTCTTCAGTCTCACAACTTGTATTGTAAACTATCTAAATGTGATTTTCATGTTAGAGAAGTTGAATTTTTGGGAGTTCTCCTCACACCCACTGGAATGAAAATGACTGATAGAAAGATTAAAGCAGTTGCTGAATGGCCTACTCCAACATCAGTTCGAGACATACAATGCTTCTTGGGCTTTGCGAATTTTTATCGTCGCTTCATTGATCACTTTTCTGCTGTGGTAGCCCCCATCACGCGTTTGTTGAGGAAGAAGGTGAAATTTGAATGGACCTCAGAAGCTGAAAGTGCGTTCCAGAAGTTAAAAAAGGCCTTTACCGAAGCACCTGTTCTCATGCATCCCAACGTAGAAGAACCTTTCATCGTTGAAGCGGATGCTTCTGATGTAGCCATTGCAGCCATTCTCTCTCAAAGGCATCACACTACTGGTCAAATGCATCCAGTTGCTTACATGTCTCGAAAATTAAATCCTGCAGAGCAAAACTATGTTATAGCTGAAAAAGAACTACTTGCTATTCTTGAAGCCTTCAAAGAATGGAGACATTACATAATGGGAGCGAAATTTACTGTGACAGTTTATACTGATCATAGAAATCTACAGTTCATGAGTTCAGCTAGGATGTTAACCCCGCGACAACTCAGGTGGATGATGTTCTTTGCCGAATATGATTTCATAGTAACTTTTCGTCCTGGTCAAGACAATAAGAAAGCCGATGCCTTGTCCAGAAAAGACTCTTCTTTGCATCGCTTTGAAGGAACACCCCAACCTATAATCGATCCTGGCAAGGTAATCTGTGTACTCTCAGCAGATCAATTCCTAGAAAATATTCACGAGAGTTTTCCTCCTTCTCAGTGGAAGCTCTGGCTGAACCCCAAAGTGGATCAAACTATCAAAGAAGGAATACCTTTCCATGGAAAACAAGTGTATCTGCCCTCTTTGAAATTACAGGAAACTGTGTTCAACTGGTTACATTCCCATCCTATGGCTGGACATCCAGGCCCCAGAAAGACTGTGGAGAAAATACAAAAGATGTTTTGGTGGCCAACGCTGCAAAAAGATATTATGAAAATGGCTAATGATTGTGAAGTCTGCGCTAGATTTAAATCCGATCACACGAAACCAAAAGGTTTTTTGCAGGTTCTACCAACACCAACTGAACCATGGAAACATATTTCATTGGATTTCATTACCGACTTGCCACCAATCAATCAGCATACTGTAATTCTAGTAGTTGTGGATAGTTTAACTAAATATGCACATTTCATTGCTTGTAAGCAATTACCTTCTGCTGGACAATTAGCACAGTTATTTTTGCAGCATGTGGTGCGCTTACATGGTTTGCCTTCAGTTTTGCTTTCAGATCGTGGTTCTCAGTTCTCTTCCAAGTTCTGGCAACAATGGTGTAAAAATCTACAGATTGCTTCCAACATGTCCACCAGTTATCATCCTCAAACTGATGGGCAAACTGAAAGACTGAATCAAACTTTGAAGCAATACTTGAGATGTTATGTTACGGACTCTAAGAAATCTTGGTTAGATTTGCTTTGGATTGCTGAATTTGCATACAACACTTCGCCTCATTCTTCGACCGGATCCTCTCCGTTTGAGGCTCTCTACGGTTATGTACCGAACACCATTCCGTTGACTCTACCCAATGATGGGAGTGGTGTGCCGGCAGTTAGAGACTCTGTGCGGCTTATGCAGACTATTCATCGTCAGGTTCAAGATCGCTTATTACAAAGCAAAAAAAAGTATAAGGAACAGTATGATAAAAGACATCGCTCAGGTCCTCAGTATGCCCCTGGAGACAAGGTTTGGCTGTCCACAAAGAACTTGAACTTTAAACACAAGAGTATGTTCCAACCTAAGTTCATTGGTCCCTATCCAGTTTTACGTCAGGTGAATCCTGTGACATTCAAACTGTTGTTGCCCAGGTCCCTGCGCATTCATCCAGTGTTTCATACTTCCCTCCTAAAGCCTGCTAATCAGAACCTGGCTCCCCGTCCAGCACCAATCTTGGTTCATGGCAATTGGGAATATGAGGTGCAGAACATTTTGGATTCTAAACGTCGGGGCTCCAGGTTGTGGTATCTTGTCTCCTGGAAGGGGTACGGTGCCGAGAATGATTCCTGGGAGCCGGCTGACAATGTTCATGCCCCTCGCTTGTTGCGCCGTTTCCACCTCCTTCACCCTCTGAAGCCGGGCCCTAGACCGCTCTTGGGAGGGGGGAATACTGTCAGGGCTCGGGTGGCTTGCGGTCTAGGGCCCGCCCCACTCAGCATTCGGGGGTACCTGTGTGGCAAAATGCATCAGTCATCCTTGGGAGGGCGTTGGTGGCTGATGTGTTCTAGGCCTGCTTGTGCATCTGTCCTGCATCCCTGTTAGGCTATCTGTGTTGGTTGCCTTTCCTTAAAACGCTGCCTAATGGCGTTCCGCCTAATGCGTGAGGTTTGGCATGTAAAAAGCGTCCGCCTAATGCGTGAGCTTTCATAGACTGGTCGCGTGCGTAAGCGCCGTAGGCACGCTAACCTACGCGACCGCGCCCTGTCTTCTGTGCTCACTATTCTGGGGAGAGGCTGTGGGTTCTTCTTGCTCCCCATCTTGTTTGTGGCAGATCCTGCTTTTTGAAAGAAGAAATCTCCGGAGGCTTTCGGTGATCGACCCAGGGGGCGTGGCAGTTTCCAGCTTCTTCAGTTTTCAGGATTCCTGGTTTGAAGAGTCGTTTTGAGTGTCCAGAGGTGACGTATTGACCTTCAGAGAAGTAGAGTAGGTCTTACTCTACAGGTAGGGAATAATAAATCTGTGTTCATGGCGCAAATTATCAAAAGGTTAACTTACCGGATTAGTAGGTGTCAATTAGGCTGCTAATTACAATAGATGATTTAAATGCACAGAAATTCTGACTCTCTTTATGTTTTCTTTTGAATTATAAAAGTCATCTCATTGCTGGTAATGGTTGTATAATGTTTTTTGAGGAGCGCGAAGCTAATTAAAGGCGCGTAAATTCTATTTCAATTGCAGAATATCTTGGCGCAATTCTTTATTGGGATATTTGGCGAAAAGGCCAAAAGGTGAAGTTTACAGGAGTTTATGTAAAAGACAGCATTGTGATATTGTTTAAGAGGTTGCTCTTCAAACTTTGGTAAAGGGGTTATTTACTAAGGTGTGGTGTTATTTCCTTGAAAAAAGAATCTGTCGCTATTCACAAGAAGTGAGAATTAACAACCTTGTGAATAGGAGTGTGGTTAATGAATGCAAATGTACAAGAAGTCTATTGGATTCATAGAGAGTTATTTTTAGAGGCTTGTGTTCCAGAAAATTCCCAGTTCGGTTTTAAAGGTCATTTGACAACTTTGGATTCTGGAGTATTTGTTACTAACTTTTCCTTTTCAGATCTCCTTCCCTGCTGTTCCCTTCCTAATTCCCTTTTCCCCCCCGCTTGATCACTCCAAGATTCTGTGTAATAATTACATTCGGAATTGGAGGTATCGAGAGGTGGGTCCTTATTACTTCACGACAGACCCTGAGGAAGACTTCGCCTGACACATTAGGAGTGCCGCGAAGAACACAAGGAAAAGAGGACGATCGGGCGCTGGATTCAGAAGATAAGAAACTGTCCATACGGTCCGGGTAAGGTTGTGTAGACACGACGAATTGCGAAATGATTGTTTAATTGTTCAGAAAATACTAGTATTACTCTTTGTTGACTTATTTGGAGATTCACTGTCTGCAAACGGAGAAACAGTAGGCTCTTTCTCTTTGCAAACAGTGAAGGATAGGTAACGCAGCCAGCGTGCCTATCTTTCTCCCCCACTGATTGATTATTTATTCGCGGATTGTTTTCGGGAGATTTCCCTCTCCCACACTGATTAATTGTTTTTGACCCCGAACTACTGTTCGCGGATTGTTTTCTGGAGATTCTCTGTCTGCAAACAGGAAAGAACAGGTTCCTCTTTGCAGATAGTGAAAGGGTAGAGGACGCAGACCTTTTTGCGGGCCTACTTATTCTCCCCACTGATTGTTTATTGACTGTTTTGTTATTGGTTCATGAGGTATTCACTGCCTGCAAACAACGTAGAATAGAAATATTCTGTCTAGTCTTTGCACGCAGTGATAAGATAGGCAGTGCTGACTTTTTGTCCTCGTTGCGAGCCGTCATGTCTGTCTTCTCCCCACTGATTGGTAATTGGTTCAGCCCGGACCGTTTATTAGAGGTGGACCATCTAGCTCCGCTGGAAGGCACCCCTAATAAAGACATGTTCACAAAATATGGATTAGTTACCATAGCCTATAGTAAGCTGTGGCACAAGTGTACCAAAGAAAATCAAGAGAAACAGTGGCCACTGATAGGATCCTTCGATCTTGATAAAATAGAAACGTTAGAAATAGCCCTTTGTAGTAATAAGACAACGCCTATTATGCTCGACAGTCTCGGTATGTGGCGCAAAGAAGCAATGCAACGAAAGAAAAGAGACGAAGTCAGAGTAGGTAGAGGAATATATCGACAGGACAACCCCAAGACACAACGACCCGAAAGTAATCCCCCGACACTACGCACAGGACGACCAGACTTAAGGCAAAACCAATGTGCTTTTTGTAAATGTTCCGGGCACTGGAAAGCCCAATGCCCGACTCTACTGAACGAGGGTAAGAGCAGAGGGCCGACAGAAATAACAGGCCGACAGAAAGGGAAAAGGCGTGAGACAAAGATGAATCGGACTGACACGGACAGGCCAGATAGAACCACCACGTTTGATTATGCCCGATGGCACAGATTTCGCCAGACCGATTTCAGCGACATGTTTGAGTCCTCATAGATCGAACAACGCTAAGACGGAAAACCCAGTCCAGCTCTAAGTTACCCGGTGACGAACCCCGTACTACCGCTACTGTTCCCTAACACAAAAAGCCACTCTTTTCGGATAACCTACAGAAACAATACACAGAGTAGTCTCGGACAGATTAGTATACATTCCATTAATGAACTCAAACTTCGAGTGCAATGGGACTGATTACTCTCTGCTGCCCCCCCCACCCTGTAAAAAAGGAAGCAATTACAGGCCTGCATAGACAACCCCCCATTACCCAGACATGCCTGTCCAAACAAAATACCTACCCCCACTCCGGAAGTTCCCGAAAATGCAGGTCACCGGTCACTCCCATCCGGAAGGTGAAACACACAGCACGTGTGGGGCGGGGCCTGCTGACAGCCATCGATCGAATCGCCAGTGGGATGTCCAGGAGGCACCACGGGCCCGGCATGAAATGGCCGTCCCATCCTCTTCTTCGTGGGGTGGGCTGGGAGGGAGAGGCGGCGCGGACGAGCCTCTCCCACCTCCTCGGATAGGAGATTTCCCAGCCCCGGTCCGGCCATCACAAATACCTCCGCTGAAATTGGTCCAGGTTGGGCTGGGAGGGAGAGGTGACGCGGACGAGCCTCTCCCACCTCCTCGGATAGGAGGTTTCCCAGCCCCGGCCCGGCGCCGAAAATCCTCCAGCCAGGCGGCGCCCATACTTGCGCAGCACGGAACATGCACTGTGGCGCCCATACTTGCGCAGCACCGAACATGCAACGGCTGCGCCCATACTTGCGCAGCACCGAACATGCAACGGCTGCACCCATACTTGCGCAGCACAGGACATGCGCCGCAGGTGGCCATACTTCCGCAGCACTGGACATGGGACTTGTGGAGCACGGGATGTGGAGTGGCCATCATGCATGCCCATGAAAGGGGGCAGCGTGGAGTGCACCGGGAGAGGGAGACGGCGCGAACGAGTCTCCCTCGCCCCCCAGGTGGGGGCGCCACAGCTGCACCCTAGCCGAATGTCCTGCTCCTACGGCACGGTGTTCCATCTTTTCACCCCAAAAGGTCTCTTCCACTCTTGCAGACTCGACGAAGGGCGGCTGCTGCAGGGCCTCAAAATGGCGTCTGGGCCCCCTGGAAGGCGGGTCTAGGCCGCTAAAGTAACTCTGACCAGCAGTGTAACTCGGACGCTTGCCCACCGGGGCACGAGCCCCCACCTCCGACAGCATCTCCACAGCCTTGAAGATTCTAAAAAATTCCCAGGAGCCCTCGGCCCCTACAGGCTTCCGGTGAGGAACAACTGCCTTGATCGCTAACGAAATAAGCATGACATAGCCACTCCTTCTGTTAGCACAAGTCTTTTTGAACTGCCGAAAGGGACTCTGGTCCAACCGCCGGTTGTGGAAAACATTTTTCCTGATGCTACTTCCGGACTAACCCGGCCCCGCCCAAAATGGCGCCGGTATCAATAGTAACTTACGAACACCTCGTGGTGTTTTTAGCTAATAAAACTTGATGTTCTGAGATATGTATATGCTCTTTTGTATACTTCACTTGGCGAACATGTAAAAGGATCCCGTTAAAATGTTGATTTCAATGTACGATCTATTATGATATTACCGTAACTGATACGTAACCTCGCTTATGACACACGCCCACGGTATACATATAGGAAATTTGATTGCAACTAGTCCGACTGTGCTTCCAATTATGAAATGAATGCCCCTTGATCCCTCAACTATTGATAGACGTTTTTAGTTCCCTGCAAATGAATGAATAAACCTTTTTACATGTTTTTAATGCTACAAAATAGCCCCCCCCCTACTGTACGCACTTTAGCCATTGCCGTGTCCGGCCAAATACGATTGCACTGTCATATCTACATGCTGAACGATTGTGCAAATAAAGGTTTTCCAAACTATGAAATGGGTATTGCATGCTTTTTGTAAAATGTGGGATCAGCGGGAGAGTTTTTTCTGTGCGCTCTGCTTTGTTCTCTTTTTAAGGTTATTAAAGGACGGTTGCTCAGCCCCGGATTGAGGATCGAATCTAAGGCACGATACTCTGCCCCCGAATATGCGACTGGCTTAGGAACTAACGCATGGAGAAGGACCTCGACTTCTGAGGACGGGTAAAGTGAAGTGGTGTAAATGATAGAATGTTATAAAGTTATGGTACTCGAAGACACTAGGGAACAGGGTTGGCCGAAGAGCTGATGTGCCTTAGGACATCACAGCGTTGAAAGGGATTTAAGGACCCCGATAGCTAGATACATCTACAAACTAGATACCTCGCACTAAGCGCTTCTGATTTTCTTCAACGTTTCCCTATACACGGCCTATGATGTCACACTCGGACCGTCTCCCTCATGAACTACCTATCGCTCGCCATCCTTGCCACACTACCCGCCCCTCCCCCGGCTTCGGAAACCAAGACCCCAGGGATTATATCCCGAGGAGATAAGATGAGTATGTGGTAAGTAAAGGATTTTCGTGCCCGTACATTTGATATGCTCGAATGTTGTCCCCCTCCCTTCCCCTCTTTTCCTCCCTCTACAGGTTACATTGGAATCACGACTGAGGTATGGTGAAGATCCGAAGCCTCGCCATGTCTGATACATGAAGCGGACTAACGCTGCAAGGTGGCACCTAAGCACACCCACAAACTGCTCTTGTAACGAAAGGGCCAATAAGTTGTACGAAACACGATCACTTCTAATCCGTGTTGCGTGAACGGGCACATGTCATGTACGTCTGAAACTATGAGAAAATGTTTTTATGTGGCTACAGCATTGACTTAACTAGTCAAAGGACCGAGAGTGCGAGAAGTGCGACGCAATGATGCTTTTTTACTCAATGCATGTCCCTTTGTACCCGGCCTAATGCTCGTCCGTCCCAAACTGCATGCTTTCAAAGTTCTAACACAGACCCGTGATGTCTCATGTTGGTTAATGCGCTGAATAGCCTATCTTAATACACGGCCGCTCCCTATGTTGCACGTGTACTATTTAGCCTATTGTTGCACATCTCTCTCTCTCTCTCTCTCTCTCTCTCTCTCTCTCTCTCTCTCTCTCTCTCTCTCTCTCTCTCTCTCTCTCTCTCTCTCTCTCTCTCTCTCTCTTCCACACTCTCTCTCTCTCTCTCTCTCTTCCACACTCTCTCTCTCTCTCTTCCACACTCTCTCTCTCTCTCTCTCTCTTCCACACTCTCTCTCTCTCTCTCTCTCTTCCACACACTCTCTCTCTCTCTCTCTCTTCCACACTCTCTCTCTCTCTCTCTCTTCCACACTCTCACTCTCCCTAACGACTGACTCCAAATTGGCAAACCACCACCCAATTGGCTCCAAATACCGCAAGTATTTGCACAAATTTGTCTTAGATAAAATCACTTTGGTGCCATGTTACTGCCTCTCCTTTCTACTAAATATTGATGAAACCTAAAATTGGCCGAAAAGGAAAGGACAGGTAAGACGACTGAGGTTCCCTAATTTGGCCCATATTAAGGGAACTACATGTCAGTGGCTACTATGATAAAAATGCCTCAGGTAACACGACCTTCCCCGTCCCGAACTGTCTCGATGCCCAAACAGTAAAAGTGATCGAAGCATCCCCGAACGCCCCCAGTTTCGTATCAGCTGACCCGGACGAGAGTTTTAAAAAATGTCCCTCACCCCAGTTTGCTATGTTCCTGGTTGTTTTCCATAAGACCCCGGTCACCCCAAGGATGAATCGAATAGTTATCGCAAGCCCCCCCAGTTTTTAATGAAGTAGTCAGGTTGTAAGAGACTCTGTAGGAATTAGGACGATGTTTGCAAAGTTAAGATTAGACCAAAATGAAGAAATCGTTACAATAAACTCTGTTAAAAGTAAAATGTTTAGCTGAAAGATAGGATGCATTGATATAATGGAAAATTGTTTAGCCTATGTTCCTTCCTCAGAAAGATACCTATCAGACCATGGTGATAGCACGTTGCACTTTTTAAATAAAATATAAAGCCCTGGAAGAACGGTATAGCTTCGTAAGGCTCGTACTAGGAAAGTGGGTCTCTGCTAGAAGAACTGACATAACTGTAATAAACAAATGCAATGAATAGGTATCAGATCTCGTACCAAGACAATGAATGTAATACCAACAAACACCAAAGAAATAGTTACGAAGGAAAGTCATAGGAAAATCCAGCAAACCCATCATCAATTATTTATATGTCGGTTGTAAACCCCACTGTAACGGATGCTTCTCAGTTGCTTGGAGTTGGGAGAGAAATAGACTTATGTGATTACCTTCCTTTGTCAATTCTCTAAAGACTGTCTTTTCAAACTCATTTAAGGGTACCCTTGTCGGAGGAGAGAAAGACCGGATGTGGGAGCACGTGGCCTGACTACAGATCGTGGAACATCTGCGACATTGGCCAAGGCGAGACCGCAACAGTAAGAAGTCGCAGGACGAGGCACTGTTTTCGACAAAATAAGAGGAACGGGCTGATCTGATGCCCCTGCTCGATGATCAACATGTGCCGGAAAGTCCCCGCCCTCTGAACTCGGTCATGGACCCGCCTACCTGAAGTTTTCTGCCCCCTTGGTCTGTTCCCGATCTGGCCCTGCTCCATCCCCCCTTTTCCTCCGACCTACCCTAAGGACTACTCACACACCCCCCTTCTTCCACCTGAACTCTTTGACAATCGACTTGACACAGGGCGAAAAGGGACCTTTTTGACCAAGAAAACGAGGAAGAGGTCATGCCCTGCAACGTAGGACCTAGAATAGAGCTGGACATATAGCTCCACCGCCGGTGCTCAACAGTGCCAACAGAAGACGACAAAAATTGCTGAGAACTCACTAATGATGGTCCACGACAATCAGGCTTCCTCGTCGAACAGTGACACTCCTGATTATCGTTTTTACTACGTCTCATTTCTCTCCCAGCCACCATTGTATTGATTATGCTCCAACCGAATGCGAAATGAACTTATATATATGTAATAACCTATCAGTCCATATTCCGAATGACTATAAGCATCTATGAAATGTACCCAATGCTCTCACTACAGAATCGTTTTTGTCCGATATTGCATTACTATGACTTTCCTGCAACAAGCTTAACGATAGGCCCTCCTCCTAGGATGAAAGATTTTAAATGTAATGTTTACAGCTCCTTCACTTGGGTTCCTACTCCTTTACGCATGACCGCCACAGTAGACATGGATAGGAAATAGGCCAGCAAGATGTCTTGGAAATGTTAAAGGGAGGACTGTGGAAAATTAGTACGGTTTGGTAAACATTATCTGCGCCATCTTGCCTTCTCCCCTGATGCCACACTTCTTGTCGTGCGTACCCGCCATTTTAGGTGCCTCGATCAGAACCACCCTCTGTATGCCACTAACCCCCACTCACTGGCCACCCCCGCTCTCACATGCCCTGGGTCATAAACCCCTCTTCAGCGCAGCCCTGCCTCAGGATCCCATCCTGTTCCCAGCGCGACACCTCCCTCCATTCCTTTCATGGTCCCAGGTCCTTTGATACAAACCCCCTTTTCCTGTGCGCCCGTTTGTCTTCCTCGTTCCCAGGCCGCCACGTGGCCCTGCGGATATTGTTTATTGCCCCCCTCCCCGTACAGTAGGAAGCTTCCCTCGAATTGATCAAAGCCCCCACCCTATGAGATCCGATCAACCCCACACATTCCGTGAATCGGCGGAATGTCCAGCTGCGCGATAATCATCACCTGTTGTGACCAGGGTGGGGACTTCAGCTGTAAATGTGTGTGGGAACGGGCCTGAAAGGGAGATTCCGAGGATGTCTTTTCATACTACAAAGCATAGCAAGAATGTGTTACCTGCAATAAAAATCATAAAACTTGTGTATAAGAGGCCAGGCCTCAGAGATGCGGTTAGAGCACCTCGTGACGATACTTGCTGTCCGAACTGATGTGTTCTCCTCCGGAGAGAATAAACCTTGTTTCCTGCCTTCCCGTCTCCAGCGCCTGCCTCTTCATTGATTAATATTTTGTGGGTTAAAGAGGCGATACCGCCGGGCAAATATTGGTTGTCCCTGACCTGTTTTTTTACACTACGTCTTGGGATTTTTTTACGTGCAGGTATACTTATGATCTACATGGTTCAAGTCATGATTTTGAGACCATTTTCAGGTATTCCTAAACCTATAATAAAAGATATAGATAAAAATTTCTTGGAAGAGGGTATTTCTTTACAGGAAATTATGCTAGCAATGGAATCTTTAAAGAAAGTTAATTCTCGTGGCCCTGACAGTATTTCTATTGAACCTATAGATACCTTGTCATCCTTCTTTGCTTCTAAATTACTTGAATTATATAGTTAATCTTTACATAATATACATCCTGCATTTTTTGAGAGACTTATTACTGCTATTCCAAAGTCAGATAAAGACCATAAATAGTACAGTCCCATACCGTTAAAAAAGTGATTGTAAAATGTATACAAACATTTTCAGTTCAAGATTCGCATCCGTAATTAAATATATTATTAAAAATGATCAATCTTCATTTATTAAAATTGACTACTGATCATGCTTGCATGTTCTTTGATGCCATACTTTGGCCTCCAAAATTAAAACTTCGATTGCAGCTGTTTCCCTTGATGCAGAAAAAGCTTTTGATCACATAAATGGAATATTTTTATTTGAAACCCTTCACTTTTTTGGCTCACAATTTATCACTTTTGTTAAATTGTAATATTTATTTCCTAAAGCACTGGTATTTATTCATATTTGCTTTTCATCGTACTTTAAACTGTGGTCCCAGGCAAGAATCGATTTTTCTCCAATAATGTTCAGTTTATGTTTGTAACCCTTTAGCGTTTGAGATGTAACTCCTGTATAGAAAGGTTTAAATATGGTAACGTGGCGATCAGAATTTCAGTACATGCTGATGACATAAGGTTTTATGTCCTCTTTAAAGTCTTTCTAAATGAAGTTGTTATATCCTCAAATTTCTGGTTAGAAGGTAACTGAGTAAAATAGAATTCCTTCCCCTAATTTTATTTTAGCTTAATATATATGTTTGAGCTTTGTGATTTTTTTTATATAGAATTCTGTTAATATTAAATATTTTGGTATATGGTTTTGTCCTGATGTTAAGAAGATTGTTGAGTTTAATATTTCTTCCTTAAAAACGAAATTACAGAATTTATTATCTCTTTGGTCGCCCCTACTATTATTGTGTTGGGGATGGTTAGATACGATTAAGATGATGGTTAAACGTCATTTTTTTATACATGCTTTAAATGTTGCCTTCTAATGATCCCATATACTTAAAAAAAGAAATAGATAATTTTTTTCAGAACTCTAGTAGTATGGCAAGGCTCTCTGTATAGCTTTAGCTAAACTTTAAGGACCTAAACAGAAAGGTGGAGCTCAATTCCTTGACTTTAAATTATACCATTCATCTATCCTTATTCAACAAGCTTGTGCTTTTTCATTAAAAAAATCTAATTCAATGAAAAAACCAAAGGTTAAAGGTTATTTATAGTTAGGATAATTGAATTTATTATTTCTGTACAAAATGAACTTAAACTACATTATACATTATAGTTATAACTTTGTCATATTTCGCACCCCATGCAAAAATGAATATAACTTGCGCACCTCTGTACACAATATTGTCAACTTGCTAGCCTCAGTAAATTAACTAAAACATGCACCCTCCCCATGTTCTACTTAGACCCTTTCGTATTATATCTCTATTAGCATGTTAAATAATAGCATTCTTTTTTTTTAAATATATTTTTATTAATAGAAGAAAACAAGAGGAAACAATACACATATCGGGATCATACAATAGGACACAGTACAGCGGTGGACAGGCAAGTAGACCAAGCATATACAAATCAATTAAGGGAGTTCGAGACATCAACATTAATAAGTACGTGGGAGGAGAAAAGACCTCACAATCCGCAACCCCGCAATGTTGTAGCCATCAGTGTGTCCACCCGCAAATCAGGATAATTAAGACCAAAGTAGACACCCGAATATGAGAAAAATATCTGATCAGGATAGACAACCCGCCTCTCGTATACGGAAGAAAGGGAAGAAAGGAAAGAAAAAAAGTCCATAGAAACTAAGTAAAAACAAAACAAAAGAATCCCCCCATCCCCCCACCTTGCACCCCTGCAGATGGCTACGGCCTGACCCCACTAGCAGCGTGCCTGTCGCCCCACTAACTAAGTCCTAAAGGTAGGGAAAAAAAAGGTGGAGGAGGAGATGTCATACAGGCTCCCGGTCACCCCTTCATTCAATCAAAACAATATAAGTGGTAAAAAGTAATAGACAAACAAATCAGTGAAGTTATAAAAACCACCAGACTCCCGCAATGTTATAGGCAGCATGTCTCGTTATCTGAGGAAATCAGTACATCAAACCCAGACAGCCAAACTTATCCCTGGCCCTTCCGCTCCTTTGTGCGAGCGCCCTCAGCAAGGAGAGTTAAAGCGTTCAGGAAAGTCAAAACCATCACATTCGGAGCGATTCCAAAGTATTAATTTTCGAAATCCACCAGTTACACGGAGATGCTCTTCCACCGACAGTAGTCCTCGAGAATGTAGTAGAACCAAATGGGGGAAGAAAGATAGGAGGTCAATCTGATCAGCACTGAAAGCTTGTTCCAGAAGCAAGAGATCGGCTGTGTCTGTCTTAGGCGGCATCGCTGTTGAATAAGTTGAGCTTTCAATAGTTCCGAGCTCGCAAGCTATTATCTGGGAACTGATCAAAGACGCCAGTTCTGGAGTTCGCACGGGGCCCTTTTTTTCGAATGAAACCAACTGTGCGGGTAACAACACGCATTCCAGATCTGGCAAAGGGTCGGAGTCCGGTCCCAAACACACAGTCTCTACTGTTACGATAATTTTTTGAATGATGGCGTTGACTTGCGAATGAAGCGCCCCAATGGCGGCCATTACTGTTCTCAGCGATGGTGTACGTTCCGCCCGCTCCATCTTCTCTCGCTCAACGGCAGATCAAATCTTTAACCCCGGAGGTCGACTACTCCGGGGGAAACTGACACGAACGGGGCGGACGGTAACGGCGGGCGATCCGTCGAGCCAGCAGTCTCTGCCCCGTCGCCACCAGCGAGGATCCAAGCCCGTCGACCCCGGGGGGTGCGGCAGGGTCTTCGGGCAGCAAAAAAAATAATAGCATTCTTAACAAGACTCATGACATCTGAAATAACGTCAATTTTGAAAATATTGTGCATGGCAGAGGGGAGAGTATAGTTAATTTACTCTGGCTATATATAACTGTAACTATAGAATGTCTAATGTTTGTGTAGTTTAAATTGGTTGCCTAACTATAACTAATTGTAAATCTTTTTTTTATCTGTATGTTTTTTAAGCTGTTTGTATTTACAATGGAATAGAGTGTCGTAGGGTGGAAGAGCATAGAATGGTGTGCTGTTGAGTCAAGTGTTGTATAGTGGCATAGAGTGGAGTATAGTTTTGTAGAGTGTAAAAGAGGATAGTGTCATAGAGTAGAATGTCATGGAGTGTTGTAGAGTGTGTTAGAGTGGAGTTGCATGAAGTGATGTAGAGTGAAGTGACTTAGAGGGAGTTGTATATAGTGGAGTAGACTTTTGTATAATGGCATAACGTGGAGTAGTGACTTGGAGTCACATAGAGTGAAGTACTTTAAAGTAGAGGTCCTTACAGTGTCCTGTCGCTGAGTGTCATGGTGTAGCATGTCGTGGAGAGGCATTGAATAGAGTGTCTTTTAGTGGCGTCTGGTAGAATGGAGTAGCGAGTTATATAGTGGAGTACAGTGTTGTGGAGTGGAGTGGCGTGGCTTGACGTACAGTGGAGTGGCATTTTATAGCGTGGAATAGACTATGTTAGACCTGGGATCCTTGCGTGGTTTCCCATGTCTTTTTGCTTCTGCTTCTTGTATTTTTGGGTGTATGCTGGACTTTGTTTTTGCTGGTTTTTAGGTCTCTGGGCACTTTACTAGTGCTAAAGTGCAAGTGCCCCCGAGTACATTTTGATTGTGATTGGTGATCCATGATTGGCATATTTGACTTACTGGTAAGTCTCTAGTAAGGTGCACTGTGTGTGCGCCCATGGCCTGTAAATGAAAAGCTGCTAGTGGGGCTGCAGCACTGATTGTGCCACCCATATGAGTAGCCCTGCAGTCATGTCTCATGCCTGCCATTGCAGAACTTGTCAGTGCAGTTTACACGGCCATGGCCCAACCTACCCTTTGATCATATTTAAAGCACCCCTCAGGAAGGCCCAAGGTAGGCCAGTGTGCAGTGTATTTAAAAGTTAGCCCTGTGTGCGTGGATGGCTGGATTGGATTACTTCATGGGACTGGAACGCCCGGTGTTCGAGGCGAGAGGATGTCCCCGGAAGCACTTTAAGATCTGGAAGCGATGGGCAGAGTATAGGGGATTGATATTGGACCCCCCAAGGGAACAAGAGGAGGACATACAGGTGGAAGATGTGGTACAGGCCTAGGCAGTGCGTCATATCTACCACAAAACGACCAAATACGGATTGTCTGGTATACTCATGTGCAAGGGGTTAGGGAGGGATAAGGGGTGGGTAGCAGGGGGAGGGGGGGGGGCTGGTGGGTGGAGGAGGGGGAGGGGGGGGGTTCTGTTATTCGTCTTTTCTTGTATGGAGTATGCATTACGGATAAAAATGTGTCATGATGCTTGGTGGTGATCTCCTGACTGTGGGGAGCCACATGTTTGTTTTTGCTTATCTGCTCAATAAAAATTTTGTTCTGAAAAAAAAAAAAGTTAGTACATGTATTGGTGTGTTTTACGTGTTTTGATAGTGAAATACTGCTAATTTCGTTTTTCACTCTTGCAAGGGCTATCTCTCCCATAGGTTATCATTGGAGCTGGCTTGTAACATCTTACAAGTGTAACTTTTACTTAAGAAGAGATAGAGATTTGGAGTTTAGGCTCACTGAACTCAGAACTTAAAAATACATGTTTTAGTGAAGTTGGTTTTTAAATTGTGTGTTTGAAAATTACACTTTTAGAAAGTGGGCATTTTCTTCCTTTACCATTCTGTGTGTTTGCTTGACTGTGGAATCAACGTCTTGCTTAGGTTGGCAGTTCGGCTATTTGTGTCTTCAATCTAGACAGTCCCACAAAGGGAGCTGAAGTGTGGCCCTGCTTATCCTGATGGCCCATCACCAGGCAGATGAGCTAGTGTAGTGGGAGGAGTTGTCACATACACCTAAATAGAACTGTGCCTATTCTCACTCTAAGCTGTCTCCACCCCCTTGTAGTGTATCTGGAGCCAGGACAGGGCAAGGCAGGGCCTTGTGCACTTCAAAGACTATCCTTTGAAGTTTGCCTACTTCAAAGGCAGAAACTGATATGAGTACTGAAGCTGTGATCCCACATTTTAGAACACTTCTGGACTAAGAGTAGCTTCTTCCAAGAAGTAGAGCTAGAGAATCTGTAGGAGGGGAACTGCCCCTCTGCCTGTTGTTGTGTGATGCTGGCCTGCTGCGTTGTCTTGGACAGTGAAATGACTGGACTTTGCTTTCTTCATCCTGCTTTTTAAGGCTCTCCAAAGCCTGAGTGTGCTTGCCTCTTGTTGGAAGGTTCAGGGAGATCAAAAACGTCATCCATATCTTTTTGCCAGCACTAGGACTCTTCTGCTGGGAGTCCTGACCTACCAAGTGTTCTAGGCCCTTGGAGGTGTTTGCTGGGCTGTAATCTCAAGAAAATCATTCTTGATGACGTCACAGACGCTGCTGCCTGCACCACCGCCTTGGTCACCGATCACTGGGTGAGTGTGGCACCGACCTTGACGACACCATAGCGCTGGTCTCACAGACAAAAACGCTTCTCATTGTCATCGACGCCGTTGCCTGCACCGTAGCCGTGGACACGACTTCGACAACGCCATAGCCTTTGTCTCGCCGCCGCCGCCGCTACCTACTCCACTGCCTTCACCGTAGCTGTAGTCAAGGCCTCCCAGGTCCTGTAACCAAGAACCTGCAGCACTCCCAGGGCCTGTAACCAAGAACCTGCAGTGCCCCATGACCTATAGCCAAGAACCTGCAGTGCTCCCAGGGCCTATAACCAAGAACCTGCAGTGCTCCCATGGCTTGTAACCAAGAACCTGCAGTGCTCCCAGGGCCTATAACCAAGAACCTGCAGTGCTCGCTCAGCCTATAACTAAGAACCTGCAGTCCTCGCAGGCCTATAACCAAGAACCTGCAGTGCTAGCAGGGCCTGTAAGCAAGAACTTGCAGTGCTTGCAGGGCCTATAACCAAGAACCTACAGTGCTCGCTCAGCCTATAACTAAGAACCTGCAGTCCTCGCAGGGCCTAGAACCAAAAAACTGCAGTGCTAGCAGGGCCTGTAACCAAGAACCTGCAGTGCTCCCAGGGCCTGTAACCAAGAACCTGCAGTGCTCCCAGGGCCTGTAACCAAGAACCTGCAGTGCCCCATGACCTATAACCAAGAACCTGCAGTGCTCACAGTGCCTATAACAAAGAACCTGCAGTGCACCCAGGGCCTGTAATCAAGAACCTGCAGTGCTTCCATGGCCTGTAACTGAGAACCTGCAGTGCTCGCAGGGCCTATGACCAAGAACTTGCAGTGCTTGCGGGGCCTGTAACCTGCAGTGCTCCAGTGGCCTATAACCAAGAACCTGTAGTGCTTGCAAGGCCTATAACAAGAACCTGCAGTGCCCCATGACCTATAACCAAGAACCTGCAGTGCTTCCAGGGCATATAACCAAGAACCTGCAGTCCTCGCAGGGCCTATAACCAAGAACCTGCAGTGCTAGCAGGGCCTGTAACCAAGAACCTGCAGTGCTAGCAGGGCCTGTAACCAAGAACTTGCAGTGCTTGCAGGGCCTTGAACCAAGAACCTGCAGTGCTCACAGGGCCTATAACCAAAAAACTGCAGTGCTAGCAGGGCCTGTAACCAAGAACTTGCAGTGCTTGTAAGGCCTATAACCAAGAACCTGCAGTGCTTGTAGGGCCTATAACCAAGAACCTGCAGTGCTCCCATGGCTTGTAACCAAGAAGCTGCAGTGCTCCCAGGGCCTGTAATCAAGAACCTGCAGTGCTTGCAGGGCCTATATCAAGAACCTGCAGTGCTTCCAGGGCATATAACCAAGAACCTGCAGTGCTAGCAGGGCCTGTAACCAAGAACTTGCAGTGCTTGCATGGCCTAGAACCAAGAACCCGCAGTGCTCACAGGGCCTATAACCAAAAAACTGCAGTGCTCACAGGGCCTGTAATCAAGAACCTGCAGTGCTCACAGGGCCTGTAATCAAGAACCTGCAGTGCTTGCAGGGCCTGTAACCAAGAACTTGCAGTGCTTGTAGGGCCTATAACCAAGAACCTGCAGCACTCCCAGGGCCTGTAACCAAGAACCTGCAGTGCTCACAGGGCCTATAACCAAGAACCCGCAGTGCTTCTGTCATATAACAAAGAACCTGCAGTGCTCACTCAGCCTATAACCAAGAACCTGCAGTTCTCGCAGGGCCCATGACCAAGAACTTGCAGTGCTCGCATGGCCTATAACCAAGAACCTGCAGTGCTCCCATGGCTTGTAACCAAGAAGCTGCAGTGCTCCCAGGGCCTGTAATCAAGAACCTGCAGTGCTTGCAGGGCCTATATCAAGAACCTGCAGTGCTTCCAGGGCATATAACCAAGAACCTGCAGTGCTAGCAGGGCCTGTAACCAAGAACTTGCAGTGCTTGCATGGCCTAGAACCAAGAACCCGCAGTGCTCACAGGGCCTATAACCAAAAAACTGCAGTGCTCACAGGGCCTGTAATCAAGAACCTGCAGTGCTCACAGGGCCTGTAATCAAGAACCTGCAGTGCTTGCAGGGCCTGTAACCAAGAACTTGCAGTGCTTGTAGGGCCTATAACCAAGAACCTGCAGCACTCCCAGGGCCTGTAACCAAGAACCTGCAGTGCTCACAGGGCCTATAACCAAGAACCTGCAGTGCTTCTGTCATATAACAAAGAACCTGCAGTGCTCACTCAGCCTATGACCAAGAACTTGCAGTGCTCGCATGGCCTGTAACCAAGAACTTGCAGTGCTAGCAGGGCCTGTAACCAAGAACTTGCAGTGCTTGCAGGGCCTAGAACCAAGAACCTGCAGTGCTCCCATGGCTTGTAACCAAGAACTTGCAGTGCTTGCAGGGCCTAGAACCAAGAACCTGCAGTGCTTGCAGGGCCTGTAACCAAGAATCTGCAGTGCACCCAGGGCCTGTAACCAAGAACCTGCAGTGCCCCATGACCTATAACCAAGAACCTGCTGTGCTCCATGACCTATAACCAAGAACCTGCAGTGCTCGCAGTGCCTATAACAAAGAACCTGCAGTGCTCCCAGGGCCTGTAATCAAGACCCTATAGTGCTTGCAGGGCCTATAACCAAGAACCTGCAGTGCTTGCAGGGCCTATAACCAAGACCCTGCAGTGCTCCAAGAGTCTATAACCAAGAACCTGCAGTGCCCCATGACCTATAACCAAGAACCTGCAGTGCTCCCATGGCTTGTAACCAAGAACCTGCAGTGCTCCCACGGCCTATAACCAAGAACTTGCAGTGCTCACAGGGCATATAACCAAGAACCTGCAGTGATTCCAGGGCCTGTAACCTGCGGTGCTCCAGTGGCCTATAACCAAGAACCTGTAGTGCTTGCAGGGCCTATAACCAAGAACCTGCAGTGCTCACAGGGCCTATAACCAAAAAACTGCAGTGCTAGCAGGGCCTGTAACCAAGAACTTGCAGTGCTTGTAAGGCCTATAATCAAGAACCTTCAGTGTTTGTAGGGCCTATAACCAAGAACCTGCAGTGCTCCCATGGCTTGTAACCAAGAAGCTGCAGTGCTCCCAGGGCCTATAACCAAAAAACTGCAGTGCTAGCAGGGCCTGTAACCAAGAACTTGCAGTGCTTGTAAGGCCTATAATCAAGAACCTGCAGTGCTTGTAGGGCCTATAACCAAGAACCTGCAGTGCTCCCATGGCTTGTAACCAAGAAGCTGCAGTGTTCCCAGGGCCTGTAATCAAGAACCTGCAGTGCTTGCAGGGCCTATATCAAGAACCTGCAGTGCTTCCAGGGCATATAACCAAGAACCTGCAGTGCTAGCAGGGCCTATAACCAAGAACTTGCAGTGCTTGCATGGCCTAGAACCAAGAACCTGCAGTGCTCACAGGGCCTATAACCAAACAACTGCAGTGCTCACAGGGCCTGTAATCAAGAACCTGCAGTGCTCACAGGGCCTGTAATCAAGAACCTGCAGTGCTTGCAGGGCCTGTAACCAAGAACTTGCAGTGCTTGTAGGGCCTATAACCAAGAACCTGCAGCACTCCCAGGGCCTGTAACCAAGAACCTGCAGTGCTCACAGGGCCTATAACCAAGAACCTGCAGTACTTCTGTCATATAACAAAGAACCTGCAGTGCTCACTCAGCCTATAACCAAGAACCTGCAGTTCTCGCAGGGCCTATGACCAAGAACTTGCAGTGCTCGCATGGCCTATAACCAAGAACCTGCAGTGCTTGCAGGGCCTATAGCCAAGACCCTGCAGTGCTCCAAGAGTCTATAACTAAGAACCTGCAGTGCCCCATGACCTATAACCAAGAACCTGCAGTGCTCCCATGGCTTGTAACCAAGAACCTGCAGTGCTCCCAGGGCCTATAACCAAGTACTTGCACTGCTCACAGGGCATATAACCAAGAACCTGCAGTGCTTCCAGGGCATATAACCAAGAACCTGCAGTGCTCGCTCAGCCTATAACTAAGAACCTGCAGTCCTCGCAGGGCCTGTAACCAAGAACTTGCAGTGCTAGCAGGGCCTGTAACCAAGAACTTGCAGTGCTTGCAGGGCCTGTACCCAAGAACCTGCAGTGCTCCCTGGGCCTGTAACCAAGAACCTGCTGTGCTCCATGACCTATAACCAAGAACCTGCAGTGCTCGCAGTGCCTATAACAAAGAACCTGCAGTGCTCCCAGGGCCTGTAATCAAGACCCTGTAGTGCTTGCAGGGCCTATAACCAAGAACCTGCAGTGCTTGCAGGGCCTATAACCAAGACCCTGCAGTGCTCCAAGAGTCTATAACTAAGAACCTGCAGTGCCACATGACCTATAACCAAGAACCTGCAGTGCCCCCATGGCTTGTAACCAAGAACCTGCAGTGCTCCCACGGCCTATAACCAAGAACTTGCAGTGCTCACAGGGCATATAACCAAGAACCTGCAGTGCTTCCAGGGCCTGTAACCTGCGGTGCTCCAGTGGCCTATAACCAAGAACCTGTAGTGCTTGCAGGGCCTATAACCAAGAACCTGCAGTGCTTGCAGGGCCTATAGCCAAGACCCTGCAGTGCTCCAAGAGTCTATAACTCAGAACCTGCAGTGCCCCATGACCTATAATCAAGAACCTGCAGTGCTCCCATGGCTTGTAACCAAGAACCTGCAGTGCTCCCAGGGCCTATAACCAAGAACTTGCTCTGCTCACAGGGCATATAACCACGAACCTGCAGTGCTTCCAGGGCATATAACCAAGAACCTGCAGTGCTCACTCAGCCTATAACTAAGAACCTGCAGTCCTCGCAGGGCCTGTAACCAAGAACTTGCAGTGCAAGCAGGGCCTGTAACCAAGTGCTTGCAGGGCCTAGAACCAAGAACCTGCAGTGCTCCCATGGCTTGTAACCAAGAACTTGCAGGGCCTGTAACCAAGAACCTGCAGTGCTCCCAGGGCCTGTAACCAAGAACCTGCTGTGCTCTATGACCTATAACCAAGAACCTGCAGTGCTCGCAGTGCCTATAACAAAGAACCTGCAGTGCTCCCAGGGCCTGTAATCAAGACCCTGTAGTGCTTGCAGGGCCTATAACCAAGAACCTGCAGTGCTTGCAGGGCCTATAACCAAGACCCTGCAGTGCTCCAAGAGTTTATAACTAAGAACCTGCAGTGCCCCATGACCTATAACCAAGAACCTGCAGTGCTCCCATGGCTTGTAACCAAGAACCTGCAGTGCTCCCACGACCTATAACCAAGAACTTGCAGTGCTCGCAGGGCCTATAACCAAGAACTTGAAGTGCTCCCACGACCTATAACCAAGAACTTGCAGTGCTCACAGGGCATATAACCAAGAACCTGCAGTGCTCGCTCAGCCTATAACTAAGAACCTGCAGTCCTCGCAGGGCCTATAACCAAGAACTTGCAGTGCTAGCAGGGCCTGTAACCAAGAACTTGCAGTGCTTGCAGGGCCTAGAACCAAGAACCTGCAGTGCTTGCAGGGCCTGTACCCAAGAACCTGCAGTGCTCCCAGGGCCTGTAACCAAGACCCTGCAGTGCCCCATGACCTATAACCAAGAACCTGCAGTGCTCGCAGTGCCTATAACAAAGAACCTGCAGTGCTCCTAGGGCCTGTAATCAAGAACCTGCAGTGCTTGCAAGGCCTATAACAAGAACCTGCAGTGCTTGCAGGGCCTATAACCAAGAACCTGCAGTGCTCCAAGGGCCTATAACCAAGAACCTGCAGTGCTCCCATGGCCTGTGACCGAGAACCTGCAGTGCTCCCAGGGCATATAACCAAGAACCTGCATTGCTCACTCAGCCTATAACTAAGAACCTGCAGTCCTTGCAGGGCCTATAACCAAGCACCTGCAGTGCTCCAAGGGCCTATAACCCAGAACCTGACCTTTAGTGCTCCCATGGCCTGTAACTGAGAACCTGCAGTGCTCCCAGGGCATATAACCAAGAACCTGCATTGCTCGCAGGGCCTATAACCAAGAACTTGAAGTGCTCACAGGGCCTATAACCAAGAACCTGCAGTGCTCCCAGGGCATATAACCAAGAACCTGCAGTGCTTGCAGTGCCTGTAACCTGCAGTGCTCCAGTGGCCTATAACCAAGGACCTGTAGTGCTCGCAGGGCCTAAAACCAAGAACCTGCAGTGCTCGCAGGGCCTATAACCCAGACCCTGCAGTGCTTGCAGGGCATATAACCAATAACCTGCAGTGCTCCAGTGGCCTATAACCAAGACCCTGCAGTGCTTGCAGGGCATATAACCAATAACCTGCAGTGCTCCAAGAGCCTATAACCAAGAACCTGCAGTGCTCGCAGGGCCTATAACTAAGAACCTGCAGTGCTTGCAGTGCCTGTAACCAAGAACCTGCAGTGCTCACAGGGCCTATAACCAAGAACCTGCAGTGCTCCCAGGGCCTATAACCAAGAACTTGCAGTGCTCCATTACCTATAACCTAGAACCTGCAGTGCTCGCAGGGCCTATAACTAAGAACCTGCAGTGCTCCCAGGGCCTGTAATCAAGAACCTGCAGTGCTCGCAGGGCCTATAACTAAGAACCTGCAGTGCTCCCAGGGCCTGTAACCAAGAACCTGCAGTGCTCGCAGGGCCTATAACTAAGAACCTGCAGTGCTCACAGGGCATATAACCTGCAGTGCTCCAAGAGCCTATAACCAAGAACCTGCAGTGCTCGCCGGGCCTATAACTAAGAACCTGCAGTGCTTGCAGTGCCTGTAACCAAGAACCTACAGTGCTCACAGGGCCTATAACCAAGAACCTGCAGTGCTCCCAGGGCCTATAACCAAGAACTTGCAGTGCTCCATTACCTATAACCAAGAACCTGCAGTGCTCGCAGGGCCTATAACTAAGAACCTGCAGTGCTCACAGGGCATATAACCAATAACCTGCAGTGCTCCAAGAGCCTATAACCAAGAACCTGCAGTGGTTGCAGGGCCTAGAACCAAGAACCTGCAGTGCTTGCAGGGCATATAACCAAGAACCTGCAGTGCTTGCAGGGCCTAGAACCAAGAACCTGCAGTGCTTGCAGGGCATATAACCAAGAACCTGCACTGCTCACTCAGCCTATAACTAAGAACCTGCAGTCCTTGCAGGGCCTGTAACCAAGAACCTGTAGTGCTTGCGGGCCTATAACCTGCAGTGCTCCTTGGGCCTCTCAACAGGAATTCATTCCCTGATGTAGCAGTGTTTGAACACCTATAGTACGCCAATGTATGAATGTGTCAATATGTTGCTTAGCTAAATGTACCCTTGGTGCCACAATTAATGCTGTACCTAATACAAACCTTTGATAAAAACACAAACCTATGCCATTATGACCTCCTATTACCTGCGGTGCTCCTAAGTTCTAAAAAAAAAAAAAAGCCGCAGTGTTCCCATTACCTCTAACCGAGAAGCCGCAGTATTCCCATGGCCTGTCACCAAGAAGCCGCAGTGTTCCCATGGCCTGTCACCAAGAAGCTGCAGTGTTCCCATTACCTCTAACCGAGAAGCCGCAGTATTCCCATGGCCTGTCACCAAGAAGCCGCAGTGTTCCCATTACCTCTAACCGAGAAGCCGCAGTATTCCCATGGCCTGTCACCAAGAAGCCGCAGTGTTCCCATGGCCTGTCACCAAGAAGCTGCAGTGTTCCCATTACCTCTAACCGAGAAGCCGCAGTATTCCCATGGCCTGTCACCAAGAAGCCACAGTGTTCCCGTGGCCTGTCACCAAGAAGCTGCAGTGTTCCCATGGCCTGTCACCAAGAAGCTGCAGTGTTCCCATGGCCTGTCACCAAGAAGCCGCAGTGTTCCCATGGCCCGTAACCAAGAAGCCGCAGTGTTCCCATGGCCCGTAACCAAGAAGCCGCAGTGTTCCCATAGCCTGTAACCAAGAAGCCACAGTGTTCCCATAGCCTGTAACCAAGAAGCCACAGTGTTCCCATGACCTCTAACCGAGAAGCCGCAGTGTTCCCATGGCCTGTAAGCAAGAAGCCGCAGTGTTCCCATGACCCATAACCAAGAAGCCGCAGTGTTCCCATGGCCCGTAACCAAGAAGCCGCAGTGTTCCCATGGCCTGTCACCAAGAAGCCGCAGTGTTCCCATGGCCCGTAACCAAGAAGCTGCAGTGTTCCCATGGCCTGTAACCAAGAAGCAGCAGTGTTCCCATAGCCTGTAACCAAGAAGCCACAGTGTTCCCATGACCTCTAACCGAGAAGCCGCAGTGATCCCATGACCCGTAACCAAGAAGCCACAGTGTTCCCATGACCCATAACCAAGAAGCCGCAGTGTTCCCATGGCCTGTAACCAAGAAGCCGCAGTGTTCCCATGGCCTGTAACCAAGAAGCCGCAGTGTTCCCATGGCCCATAACCAAGAAGCCGCAGTGTTCCCATGGCCCGTAACCAAGAAGCCGCAGTGTTCCCATGGCCCGTAACCAAGAAGCCGCAGTGTTCCCATAGCCTGTAACCAAGAAGCCACAGTGTTCCCATGGCCCATAACCAAGAAGCCGCAGTGTTCCCATGGCCTGTAACCAAGAAGCCGCAGTGTTCCCATGGCCTGTAACCAAGAAGCCGCAGTGTTCCCATGGCCTGTAACCAAGAAGTTGCAGTGTTCCCATGGCCTGTAACCAAGAAGCAGCAGTGTTCCCATGGCCTGTAACCAAGAAGTTGCAGTGTTCCCATGGCCTGTAACCAAGAAGCAGCAGTGTTCCCATGGCCTGTAAGCAAGAAGCCGCAGTGTTCCCATGACCCATAACCAAGAAGCCGCAGTGTTCCCATGGCCTGTAACCAAGAAGCCGCAGTGTTCCCATGGCCTGTCACCAAGAAGCCGCAGTGTTCATATGGCCTGTAACCAAGAAGCCGCAGTGTTCCCATGGCCTGTAGATGAGAGCCTGCAGTTCCTTCCTGGCCTAAAAGCAAAAGCCTTCAGCACTCCCTTGGCTTATATCCTGTCAACCAAAAACCACAGTTTTTCCAAACCTCTCTGGCACCAAAACTTGTGAAGCTAAACCCACAGCCCACATTGTGCTGTTGTTGGCTGTCAGTGTCCCATCCTCTTCCCTTCCTGGTGGTAGAGCACACCTGTATAGGATACCCTTCACCCTACAGAGGGAGAGGTGCGACGTGCCTCATGTGACTCTGGGCAATAGCTCGCTTAATCTTCCCGACGGCCCCTAGCGCCTAGAGACCCTTACGGGTGATTGTGCGCTTTACAAATGTGGATTATTATACTAAACTCTCTTCCACCCACACCCTACATTGCAGGGAACCCCAAGCCCCCTCCATCATTGTACTGCAAGTTCATTGAAACCTGACCAGGCCTGTTGTCTTTGTCATGCCTGGTTGCAAGTCAGTTTAGGGTACTCGGCGCTTCACTTGCAGTGACGGTGCCAGTCCACACCTTCAGAAGGAAAAGTGACAAACAACTGTTGTGAAATGAACCCAGCCCCACGAGCAATTTGTGAGCGAGCCGTGACTAATTAGGTGTTTACACCTCTGCAGGGAATGGGACCAGCTCCCCACATTCCTTAGCTTGTCCTCGCCTGCCTCTCTCTCACCTCCCTCTCTCTCACCTGCCTGCCTCTCACCTGGCTCTCTCTCACCTGGCTCTCTCTCACCTGCCTCTCTCTCACCTGCCTCTCTCTCACCTGCCTCTCTCTCACCTCCCTCTCTCATCTGCCTCTCTCACCTCCCTCTCTCTCTCTCACCTCCCTCTCTCTCACCTGCCTCTCTCTCACCTGCCTCTCTCTCACCTGCCTCTCTCTCACCTCCCTCTCTCATCTGCCTCTCTCACCTCCCTCTCTCTCTCACGGCTCTCTCTCACCTCCCTCTCTCACCTCTCTCTCACCTCTCTCTCTCTCTCACCTCTCTCACCTGCCTCTCTCTCACCTGCCTCTCTCTCACCTACCTCTCTCTCAACTGCCTCTCTCTCACCTGCCTCTCTCTCACCTGCCACTCTCTCACCTGCCTCTCTCTCACCTGCCACTCTCTCACCTCTCTCACCTGCCTCTCTCACCTGGATCTCTCTCATCTGCCTCTCTCACCTCCCTGGCTCTCTCTCACCTGCCTCTCTCTCACCTCTCTCACCTGCCTCTCTCACCTGCCTCTCTCTCACCTGCCTCTCTCTCTCACCTTCCTCTCTCATCTGTCTCTCTCACCTCCATCTCTCTCTCACCTCCCTCTCTCTCTCACCTCCCTCTCGCTCTCACCTCCCTCTCTCACCTCTGTCTCACCTGCCTCTCTCTCACCTCTCTCACCCGCCTCTCTCTCACCCGCCTCTCTCTCACCTGCCTCTCTCTCACCTGCCTCTCTCTCACCTGCCTCTCCCTCACCTGCCTCTCTCTCAACTCTCTCACCTGCCTCTCTCTCACCTGCCTCTCCCTCACCTGCCTCTCTCTCATCTCCCTCACCTCCCTCTCTCACCTGCCTCTCTCTCACCTCTCTCACCTGCCTCTCTCTCACCTCTCTCACCTGCCTCTCCCTCACCTGTCCCCCCCCTCTCTCCACTCACCTTTCTCTCTCTCTTTCTCTCCTGGCATTCTAACCTCTCTTTCTCTCTCTCCCTCTCCCTCTCCCCCTCCCCCTCCCCCTCCCCCTCCCCCTCCCCCTCCCCCTCCCCCTCCCCCTCCCCCTCCCCCTCTCCCTCTCCCTCTCCCTCTCCCTCTCCCCCTCCCCCTCCCCCTCCCCCTCCCCCTCCCCCTCCCCCTCCCCCTCCTCCTCCCCCTCTCCCTCTCCCTCTCCCTCTCCCTCTCCCCCTCCCCCTCCCCCTCTCCCTCTCCCTCTCCTCTCCTCTCTTTTTCTATCTTTCTCTCTCCTCTCTTTCTCTCTTTTTCTATCTCTCCTCTCTTTCTCCCTCTTTTTCTATCTCTCCTCTCTTTCTCCCTCTTTTTCTATCTCTCCTCTCTTTCTCCCTCCTCTCTTTTTCTATCTTTCTCTCTCCTCTCTTTCTCCCTCTTTTTCTATCTCTCCTCTCTTTCTCCCTCTTTTTCTATCTCTCCTCTCTTTCTCCCTCTTTTTCTATCTTTCTCTCTCTCTCTCTCTCTCTCTCCTGGCACTCCCACCTCTTTTTCTCACCTCTCGCTCTCTCTCTCCTGCCTATGTCTCTTCAGGCTCTCTTTCAGCCACCTCTCTCTCCTGACACTCTTGTCTGCCTCTCTTTATCCTATGCATGTCTCTCCTGGCACTCTCATCTGACTCTTTCTCCTATGCCTGTCTCTCCTGGCACTCTAATCTGCCTCTCTTTCTCCTATGCATGCCTCTCCTGGAACTCTCATCTGCCTCTCTCTCTCTCCTATGCATGTCTTTCCTGGCACTTTCACCTGCCTCTCTTTCACCTATGCATGTCTCTCCTGGCACTCTCAACCACATCACTCTTTCTCCTTTCACTTTCTCACCTTCCTTTCTCTCTCCTGTCAATCCCTCAACTGTCTCTCCCCTCCCTCTCTCTCTCACCTGATACTTGCTCTCCTGTCTCACTCTGATAGCACTAATAAATGTCCCTCTCCCCTCCCTCTCTCTCTCCTACCTCTCTCCTGGCATCTCTCATCTGCACCTTTCTCCTGTCTGTGTCTCTCCTGGGATGTACCCCCGCCCTGACTGCAGGTGAAATTGGGATTCTGGCCCTGGCATCATGCTAATCTAGGCCTAGGCCTCTCCCTATCTGAGGCCCAGGTCCTACTCTGTGACATGGGGGGTGCTCCAGGAGCAGGCCTCGAAAAATCATAACAATGTTACTAGACCTACACCGTACGCCACTCTCTTCAACACCACTCTCCTCTACGCCAATGCAGTCAATGCCACTCTACGACATCCTACTCTGCAACACTGCACTCTATGCCCGCTACTCTGTACGCCACTCTACTCAACACCACTCTCCTCTAAACCAATGCAGTCTATGCCACTCTACGACATCCTACTCTGCAACACTACACTCTATGCCCGCTACTCTGTACCACTGTACGCCACTCGACTCAACACCACTCTCCTCTAAACCAATGCAGTCAATGCCACTCTACGACATCCTACTCTGCAACACTGCACTCTATGCCCTCTACTCTGTACCACTGTACGCCACTCTAGACAACACCACTCTCCTCTACGCCAATGCAGTCTATGCCACTCTACGACATCCTACTCTGCAACACTGCACTCTATGCCCGCTACTCTGTACCACTGTACGCCACTCTCTTCAACACCACTCTCCCCTAAACCAATGCAGTCAATGCCACTCTACGACATCCCACTCTGCAACACTACACTCTATGCCCGCTACTCTGTACCACTGTACGCCACTCTCTTCAACACCACTCTCCCCTAAACCAATGCAGTCTATGCCACTCTATGACATCCTACTCTGCAACACTGCACTCTATGCCCGCTACTCTGTACCACTGTACGCCACTCTACTCAACACCACTCTCCTCTAAACCAATGCAGTCAATGCCACTCTACGACATCCTACTCTGCAACACTGCACTCTATGCCCCCTACTCTGTACCACTGTACGCCACTCTACTCAACACCACTCTCCTCTAAACCAATGCAGTCAATGCCACTCTACGACATCCTACTCTGCAACACTGCACTCTATGCCCCCTACTCTGTACCACTGTACGCCACTCTAGACAACACCACTCTCCTCTACGCCAATGCAGTCAATGCCACTCTACGACATCCTACTCTGCAACACTGCACTCTATGCCCGCTACTCTGTACCACTGTACGCCACTCTACTCAACACCACTCTCCTCTAAACCAATGCAGTCTATGCCACTCTACGACATCCTACTCTGAAACACTACACTCTATGCCCGCTACTCTTTACCACTGTACGCCACTCTACTCAACACCACTCTCCCCTAAACCAATGCAGTCTATGCCACTCTACGACATCCTACTCTGCAACACTACACTCTATGCCCGCTACTCTGTACCACTGTACGCCACTCTACTCAACACCACTCTCCTCTACGCCAATGCAGTCTATGCCACTCTACGACATCCTACTCTGCAACACTGCACTCTATGCCCCCTACTCTGTACCACTGTACGCCACTCTCTTCAACACCACTCTCCTCTACGCCAATGCAGTCTATGCCACTCTACGACATCCTACTCTGCAACACTACACTCTATGCCCGCTACTCTGTACGCCACTCTCTTCAACACCACTCTCCTCTAAACCAATGCAGTCAATGCCACTCTACGACATCCTACTCTGCAACACTGCACTCTATGCCCGCTACTCTGTACCACTGTACGCCACTCTACTCAACACCACTCTCCTCTAAACCAATGCAGTCAATGCCACTCTACGACATCCTACTCTGCAACACTGCACTCTATGCCCCCTACTCTGTACCACTGTACGCCACTCTCTTCAACACCACTCTCCTCTACGCCAATGCAGTCTATGCCACTCTACGACATCCTACTCTGCAACACTGCACTCTATGCCCGCTACTCTGTACGCCACTCTACTCAACACCACTCTCCCCTAAACCAATGCAGTCAATGCCACTCTACGATATCCCACTCTGCAACACTACACTCTATGCCCGCTACTCTGTACCACTGTACGCCACTCTACTCAACACCACTCTCCTCTAAACCAATGCAGTCAATGCCACTCTACGACATTCTACTCTGCAACACTGCACTCTATGCCCGCTACTCTGTACCACTGTACGCCACTCTAGACAACACCACTCTCCTCTACGCCAATGCAGTCAATGCCACTCTACGACATCCTACTCTGCAACACTGCACTCTATGCCCGCTACTCTGTACCACTGTACGCCACTCTCTTCAACACCACTCTCCTCTAAACCAATGCAGTCTATGCCACTCTACGACATCCTACTCTGCAACACTACACTCTATGCCCGCTACTCTGTACCAGTGTACGCCACTCTACTCAACACCACTCTCCCCTAAACCAATGCAGTCAATGCCACTCTACGACATCCTACTCTGCAACACTACACTCTATGCCCGCTACTCTGTACCACTGTACGCCACTCTACTCAACACCACTCTCCTCTACACCAATGCAGTCAATGCCACTCTACGACATCCTACTCTGCAACACTGCACTCTATGCCCGCTACTCTGTACCACTGTACGCCACTCTACTCAACACCACTCTCCTCTACACCAATGCAGTCTATGCCACTCTATGACATCCTACTCTGCAACACTACACTCTATGCCCGCTACTCTGTACCACTGTACGCCACTCTACTCAACACCACTCTCCTCTACACCAATGCAGTCTATGCCACTCTACGACATCCTACTCTGCAACACTACACTCTATGCCCGCTACTCTGTACCACTGTACGCCACTCTACTCAACACCACTCTCCTCTAAACCAATGCAGTCAATGCCACTCTACGACATCCCACTCTGCAACACTGCACTCTATGCCCGCTACTCTGTACCACTGTACGCCACTCTTCTCAACACCACTCTCTCTACGCCAATGCAGTCAATGCCACTCTACGACATCCTACTCTGCAACACTGCACTCTATGCCCGCTACTCTGTACGCCACTCTCTTCAACACCACTCTCCTCTACGCCAATGCAGTCTATGCCACTCTACGACATCCTACTCTGCAACACTGCACTCTATGCCCGCTACTCTGTACCACTGTACGCCACTCTCTTCAACACCACTCTCCTCTACGCCAATGCAGTCTATGCCACTCTACGACATCCTACTCTGCAACACTGCACTCTATGCCCCCTACTCTGTACCACTGTACGCCACTCTCTTCAACACCACTCTCCTCTACGCCAATGCAGTCTATGCCACTCTACGACATCCTACTCTGCAACACTGCACTCTATGCCCGCTACTCTGTACCACTGTACGCCACTCTACTCAACACCACTCTCCTCTACACCAATGCAGTCTATGCCACTCTACGACATCCTACTCTGCAACACTGCACTCTATGCCCGCTACTCTGTACCACTGTACGCCACTCTCTTCAACACCACTCTCCTCTAAACCAATGCAGTCAATGCCACTCTACGACATCCCACTCTGCAACACTGCACTCTATGCCCGCTACTCTGTACCACTGTACGCCACTCTACTCAACACCACTCTCCCCTAAACCAATGCAGTCAATGCCACTCTACGACATCCTACTCTGCAACACTGCACTCTATGCCCGCTACTCTGTACGCCACTCTCTTCAACACCACTCTCCTCTACACCAATGCAGTCTATGCCACTCTACGACATCCCACTCTGCAACACTGCACTCTATGCCCGCTACTCTGTACGCCACTCTACTCAACAACACTCTCCCCTAAACCAATGCAGTCAATGCCACTCTACGATATCCCACTCTGCAACACTACACTCTATGCCCGCTACTCTGTACCACTGTACGCCACTCTACTCAACACCACTCTCCTCTAAACCAATGCAGTCAATGCCACTCTACGACATCCCACTCTGCAACACTGCACTCTATGCCCACTACTCTGTACCACTGTACGCCACTCTACTCAACACCACTCTCCTCTAAACCAATGCAGTCAATGCCACTCTACGACATCCTACTCTGCAACACTGCACTCTATGCCCGCTACTCTGTACCACTGTACACCACTCTCCTCTAAACCAATGCAGTCAATGCCACTCTACGACATCCTACTCTGCAACACTACACTCTATGCCCGCTACTCTGTACCACTGTACGCCACTCTACTCAACACCACTCTCCCCTAAACCAATGCAGTCAATGCCACTCTACGACATCCTACTCTGCAACACTACACTCTATGCCCACTACTCTGTACCACTATACGTCACTCTACTCAACACCACTCTCCTCTACACCAATGCAGTCAATGCCACTCTACAACATCCTACTCTGCAACACTGCACTCTATGCCCGCTACTCTGTACCACTGTACGCCACTCTACTCAACACCACTCTCCTCTAAACCAATGCAGTCAATGCCACTCTACGACATCCTACTCTGCAACACTGCACTCTATGCCCGCTACTCTGTACCACTGTACGCCACTCTACTCAACACCACTCTCCCCTAAACCAATGCAGTCAATGCCACTCTACGACATCCTACTCTGCAACACTGCACTCTATGCCCGCTACTCTGTACCACTGTACGCCACTCTACTCAACACCACTCTCCCCTAAACCAATGCAGTCAATGCCACTCTACAATATCCCACTCTGCAACACTACACTCTATGCCCGCTACTCTGTACCACTGTACGCCACTCGACTCAACACCACTCTCCCCTAAACCAATGCAGTCAATGCCACTCTACGACATCCTACTCTGCAACACTGCACTCTATGCCCGCTACTCTGTACCACTGTACGCCACTCTACTCAACACCACTCTCCCCTAAACCAATGCAGTCAATGCCACTCTACGATATCCCACTCTGCAACACTACACTCTATGCCCGCTACTCTGTACCACTGTACGCCACTCTCTTCAACACCACTCTCCTCTACGCCAATGCAGTCTATGCCACTCTACGACATCCTACTCTGCAACACTGCACTCTATGCCCGCTACTCTGTACGCCACTCTACTCAACACCACTCTCCCCTAAACCAATGCAGTCAATGCCACTCTACGATATCCCACTCTGCAACACTACACTCTATGCCCGCTACTCTGTACCACTGTACGCCACTCTACTCAACACCACTCTCCTCTAAACCAATGCAGTCAATGCCACTCTACGACATTCTACTCTGCAACACTGCACTCTATGCCCGCTACTCTGTACCACTGTACGCCACTCTACTCAACACCACTCTCCTCTAAACCAATGCAGTCAATGCCACTCTACGACATCCCACTCTGCAACACTACACTCTATGCCCGCTACTCTGTACCACTGTACGCCACTCTACTCAACACCACTCTCCTCTAAACCAATGCAGTCAATGCCACTCTACGACATCCCACTCTGCAACACTACACTCTATGCCCGCTACTCTGTACCACTGTACGCCACTCTCTTCAACACCACTCTCCTCTAAACCAATGCAGTCAATGCCACTCTACGACATCCCACTCTGCAACACTACACTCTATGCCCGCTACTCTGTACCACTGTACGCCACTCTCTTCAACACCACTCTCCTCTACGCCAATGCAGTCTATGCCACTCTAAGACATCCTACTCTGCAACACTGCACTCTATGCCCGCTACTCTGTACCACTGTACGCCACTCTACTCAACACCACTCTCCCCTAAACCAATGCAGTCAATGCCACTCTACAATATCCCACTCTGCAACACTACACTCTATGCCCGCTACTCTGTACCACTGTACGCCACTCGACTCAACACCACTCTCCCCTAAACCAATGCAGTCAATGCCACTCTACGACATCCTACTCTGCAACACTGCACTCTATGCCCGCTACTCTGTACCACTGTACGCCACTCTACTCAACACCACTCTCCCCTAAACCAATGCAGTCAATGCCACTCTACGATATCCCACTCTGCAACACTACACTCTATGCCCGCTACTCTGTACCACTGTACGCCACTCTACTCAACACCACTCTCCTCTACGCCAATGCAGTCTATGCCACTCTACGACATCCTACTCTGCAACACTGCACTCTATGCCCGCTACTCTGTACCACTGTACGCCACTCTCTTCAACACCACTCTCCTCTACGCCAATGCAGTCTATGCCACTCTACGACATCCTACTCTGCAACACTGCACTCTATGCCCGCTACTCTGTACGCCACTCTACTCAACACCACTCTCCCCTAAACCAATGCAGTCAATGCCACTCTACGATATCCCACTCTGCAACACTACACTCTATGCCCGCTACTCTGTACCACTGTACGCCACTCTACTCAACACCACTCTCCTCTAAACCAATGCAGTCAATGCCACTCTACGACATTCTACTCTGCAACACTGCACTCTATGCCCGCTACTCTGTACCACTGTACGCCACTCTACTCAACACCACTCTCCTCTAAACCAATGCAGTCAATGCCACTCTACGACATCCCACTCTGCAACACTACACTCTATGCCCGCTACTCTGTACCACTGTACGCCACTCTACTCAACACCACTCTCCTCTAAACCAATGCAGTCAATGCCACTCTACGACATCCCACTCTGCAACACTACACTCTATGCCCGCTACTCTGTACCACTGTACGCCACTCTCTTCAACACCACTCTCCTCTAAACCAATGCAATCAATGCCACTCTACGACATCCCACTCTGCAACACTACACTCTATGCCCGCTACTCTGTACCACTGTACGCCACTCTCTTCAACACCACTCTCCTCTACGCCAATGCAGTCTATGCCACTCTAAGACATCCTACTCTGCAACACTACACTCTATGCCCGCTACTCTGTACCACTGTACGCCACTCTACTCAACACCACTCTCCTCTACACCAATGCAGTCAATGCCACTCTACGACATCCTACTCTGCAACACTGCACTCTATGCCCGCTACTCTGTACCACTGTACGCCACTCTTCAACACCACTCTCCTCTAAACCAATGCAGTCAATGCCACTCTACGACATCCTACTCTGCAACACTACACTCTATGCCCGCTACTCTGTACCACTGTACACCACTCTAATCAACACCACTCTCCTCTAAACCAATGCAGTCAATGCCACTCTACGACATCCTACTCTGCAACACTGCACTCTATGCCCGCTACTCTGTACCACTGTACGCCACTCTACTCAACACCACTCTCCCCTAAACCAATGCAGTCAATGCCACTCTACGACATCCTACTCTGCAACACTACACTCTATGCCCGCTACTCTGTACCACTGTACGCCACTCTACTCAACACCACTCTCCCCTAAACCAATGCAGTCAATGCCACTCTACGACATCCTACTCTGCAACACTGCACTCTATGCCCGCTACTCTGTACGCCACTCTACTCAACACCACTCTCCTCTAAACCAATGCAGTCAATGCCACTCTACGACATCCTACTCTGCAACACTGCACTCTATGCCCGCTACTCTGTACCACTGTACGCCACTCTACTCAACACCACTCTCCTCTAAACCAATGCAGTCAATGCCACTCTACGACATCCTACTCTGCAACACTGCACTCTATGCCCGCTACTCTGTACCACTGTAGGCCACTCTACTCAACACCACTCTCCTCTACGCCAATGCAGTCTATGCCACTCTTCGACATCCTACTCTGCAACACTGCACTCTATGCCCGCTACTCTGTACCACTGTACGCCACTCTACTCAACACCACTCTCCTCTACGCCAATGCAGTCTATGCCACTCTACGACATCCTACTCTGCAACACTGCACTCTATGCCCGCTACTCTGTACGCCACTCTACTCAACACCACTCTCCTCTAAACCAATGCAGTCAATGCCACTCTACGACATCCTACTCTGCAACACTGCACTCTATGCCCGCTACTCTGTACGCCACTCTACTCAACACCACTCTCCTCTAAACCAATGCAGTCTATGCCACTCTACGACATCCTACTCTGCAACACTGCACTCTATGCCCGCTACTCTGTACGCCACTCTACTCAACACCACTCTCCTCTACGCCAATGCAGTCTATGCCACTCTACGACATCCTACTCTGCAACACTGCACTCTATGCCCGCTACTCTGTACGCCATTCTACTCAACACCACTCTCCTCTAAACCAATGCAGTCAATGCCACTCTACGACATCCTACTCTGCAACACTGCACTCTATGCCCGCTACTCTGTACCACTGTACGCCACTCTACTCAACACCACTCTCCCCTAAACCAATGCAGTCAATGCCACTCTACGACATCCTACTCTGCAACACTGCACTCTATGCCCGCTACTCTGTACCACTGTACGCCACTCTACTCAACACCACTCTCCTCTACGCCAATGCAGTCTATGCCACTCTACGACATCCTACTCTGCAACACTGCACTCTATGCCCGCTACTCTGTACGCCACTCTACTCAACACCACTCTCCTCTACGCCAATGCAGTCTATGCCACTCTACGACATCCTACTCTGCAACACTACACTCTATGCCCGCTACTCTGTACCACTGTACGCCACTCTACTCAACACCACTCTCCCCTAAACCAATGCAGTCAATGCCACTCTACGACATCCCACTCTGCAACACTGCACTCTATGCCCGCTACTCTGTACCACTGTACGCCACTCTACTCAACACCACTCTCCCCTAAACCAATGCAGTCAATGCCACTCTACGATATCCCACTCTGCAACACTACACTCTATGCCCGCTACTCTGTACCACTGTACGCCACTCTACTCAACACCACTCTCCCCTAAACCAATGCAGTCAATGCCACTCTACGACATCCTACTCTGCAACACTGCACTCTATGCCCGCTACTCTGTACCACTGTACGCCACTCTACTCAACACCACTCTCCCCTAAACCAATGCAGTCAATGCCACTCTACGACATCCTACTCTGCAACACTACACTCTATGCCCGCTACTCTGTACCACTGTACGCCACTCTACTCAACACCACTCTCCCCTAAACCAATGCAGTCAATGCCACTCTACGACATCCCACTCTGCAACACTGCACTCTATGCCCGCTACTCTGTACCACTGTACGCCACTCTCCTCTACACCAATGCAGTCTATGCCACTCTACGATATCCCACTCTGCAACACTACACTCTATGCCCGCTACTCTGTACCACTGTACGCCACTCTACTCAACACCACTCTCCCCTAAACCAATGCAGTCAATGCCACTCTACGACATCCTACTCTGCAACACTGCACTCTATGCCCGCTACTCTGTACCACTGTACGCCACTCTCCCCTAAACCAATGCAGTCAATGCCACTCTACGATATCCCACTCTGCAACACTACACTCTATGCCCGCTACTCTGTACCACTGTACGTCACTCTACTCAACACCACTCTCCCCTAAACCAATGCAGTCAATGCCACTCTACGACATCCTACTCTGCAACACTGCACTCTATGCCCGCTACTCTGTACCACTGTACGCCACTCTACTCAACACCACTCTCCCCTAAACCAATGCAGTCAATGCCACTCTACGACATCCTACTCTGCAACACTGCACTCTATGCCCGCTACTCTGTACCACTGTACGCCACTCTACTCAACACCACTCTCCCCTAAACCAATGCAGTCAATGCCACTCTACGACATCCTACTCTGCAACACTGCACTCTATGCCCGCTACTCTGTACCACTGTACGCCACTCTACTCAACACCACTCTCCCCTAAACCAATGCAGTCAATGCCACTCTACGACATCCTACTCTGCAACACTGCACTCTATGCCCGCTACTCTGTACGCCACTCTACTCAACACCACTCTCCTCTACGCCAATGCAGTCTATGCCACTCTACGACATCCTACTCTGCAACACTACACTCTATGCCCGCTACTCTGTACCACTGTACGCCACTCTCTTCAACACCACTCTCCTCTACGCCAATGCAGTCAATGCCACTCTACGACATCCTACTCTGCAACACTGCACTCTATGCCCGCTACTCTGTACCACTGTACGCCACTCGACTCAACACCACTCTCCTCTACGCCAATGCAGTCAATGCCACTCTACGACATCCTACTCTGCAACACTGCACTCTATGCCCGCTACTCTGTACCACTGTACGCCACTCTACTCAACACCACTCTCCTCTAAACCAATGCAGTCAATGCCACTCTACGATATCCCACTCTGCACTACTGCACTCTATGCTACTGCACTCTAATCGACTCTGCTCTGCATTACTCCACTCTACGCCACTGCACTCTTCAGCACTCCACGCCACTGCACTCTACGGCACTATATTCTACTATGCACCACTCTACACCACTGCACTTTGTGCCACTCTACTCTACTCTGCACCACTGCTATCCACTCCACTCCACTCTGCAATACTCTACTATGCACCACTCTAATCTATGCCGCTGCATTCTACAATGCTGCATTGTATGCTGCTGAATTCTATATATATGTGTGTGTGTGTGATTCTGCACCATTTGCCCACAGAAGCAGCGGAAATGGGTCGAGGTTGTGCGAGAAGGAGAGTGAGACACAGATGTAAATATTCGGTAAGACAACTGGGAGGCTCAAAGAAGACTCAGACTGTTTTCACCTGCGAAGGTTGGGTCGCGGTTGGGTAATTGCGACTATTTTAAGCTCCTAATGACCCTTTGGAAGGCTTGGCTCGTGGGATTGGGCGGCCACAATAGGGACCTGCTTCCTGGTTTCAGATGACACACCCGGGTGGTGCAGATGCTGCCAGCTGTGCCCGCGCACTGAGCAGGAATCTCTAAGGAGGTGTGCACTGCCAGAAAGCTTGGAATAGTGAGGAGTTTTGTGTGTATGCACCTCACAGAATTCATGAATATAAATGTGTGTTAAACATATTGTTACTTGCCCTTCCCAGCAGGCTCTTGGGATCAGTAACTGTGCTGATGAAAAGGAGTGTCCGTCCTGGGTATGGTGAGGAGTGTCCTCGCTGGTGTCACCTGACCGATGTGTACCTGAGTGGGGTCTTCTGCCCATCTTTGTGTCTTCACTTTGTCCTGTTCGCTGCTGATGCTGTGGCTTCTTGCTCCTGGACTCAGGCTACAGCTGGTCTTTGTGCCTTTCCTAAACCACAGTGTAATGCCACCCCTGGCACTTTGTTAGGCAGGGAGGGGGCATGTGACAGGGAGACGTGCATTGGTTATGGCATGCCAGAGTTACTGTAGGGTTGTGTATGAAGGCCCCCTTAGCTCAGGTCTAACATGCTACGCCTTCTTGCCACATTACACCCGTTGCTCGACCCTCTGGTGTTTGTTCTCACCCAAGGCACGGTGAACACCTCTGTGTTTTTGGTGATTTGAGGCAGGTTTCATGGTTGGGACAGTGCCCATTCCAGAGCAGTGTGCCATGGTCGTTAAAGGACCCACTCACATACATGTCCCATGTCCATTTCATCAGGTGCTGGTTGTGTGAGAGCTGGCTGACCCCAGGGCACTGCATTTAGTGTATGCTGAGTCTCCGCTCACCCTGTGGACCCTGCGGCAGGAAGGCTTATGCAAGGTACAGAGCCCTGGGTTGCTGTCATCCCTACCTGGGTAGGAAGCAGCTTTTGCCGGGTTCCCTTTGTATGAACACAGGGTGGAAGGGACTGAGTTATCTAGATGAGTTCCAAAGATGAATCTCGAGTACTCCCCCCCCCCCCCCCCCTCACCTCACAACCACCTGCCGTGATTCAGGAAAGTCCTCCTGAAAATCTCACCACAAAGAAGCCTCCGGGTGGAGTAGCCACTGCTAGGTCGTAAACCACACGATCACTGTGAGCTGCCCTGCTCCAGGATTGGTATTATTATTATTATTATTATTAAATTAGTTTTGTAACGCGCACAGCTACCCAAAAAGGGTTTCCCGGTGCATAGCACACAAATTGCTAGAAAAAGAGCAGTCAAGAACCATTTGCTACTAAAAGAGCCAAGTTTTAAGATGTCTTCGAAAGCTGAAATAGGATGGGTCATTCTTCAAGGACACCAGAAGAGAATTCCAGATTTTAGGGCCAAGACAAGAAAAGGAACGGCCTCCCATTCTTGCAAGTTTAAATCTGGGAATCACGAAGTCTCCGTGGGCTGTAGAGCGCAGGAGACGAGAAGGAATATAAGGATGGATGAGCTCTTGCAGATACGCTGGTGCCACACCTTGTTTGATATTAAAGATGTAGCACAGGGTTTTAAATTTGATTCTTCGATCAATTTTCGAAGCCAGTGAAGGTCACGTAAATACGGCGAGATGGAAGCCTGTCTAGGAACTTCACAAAGAAGGCGTACTGCAGAGTTCTGAACTACCTGTAGCTTTCTCCGTACCGTTTGGCAGCTACCGAGATAGAGAACATTGCCGTAATCGAGGCGAGGGGTGATGAGTGCCTGGACTACTGTGCGTTGGGTTGAGGCAGGAAGCATCCAAATGATCTTATGAAGTCACCTCAAGATCGTGAAACAGATGGCAGCAACACTCGCCACCTGTTGTCTCATAGAGAGACTAGCATCAATAATGATGCCCAGATTACGGACATGGGTGACAGGTAGGGGAAAGGAACCCATTTCCTGAGGCCAGTGGTGCGGGCCCCATAGGTCCTTTTGCTTGCCCAAGATAAGGACCTCAGTCTTATCCCCATTTAACTTCAAAAAGTTAAGGCGCAGCCACTCTGTCACTTGCCGTAGGCCGCACTGAAGGGCAGATGTCGTAGCGTCTTTAGTGGTGGAAAGCGAAAAGACAATCTGCATATCATCCGCATACGAATATAGAGAAAGACCCACCTCTTCCACATTCTCTGCCAGAGGTCTGACATAGGTGTTGAATCGCAGGGGGCTTAAAATGGATCCCTGTGGGACTCCATGTGCTGATACGCAGATCTTAGATGATGCCTTAGCAGAAAAGACTTGAAAAGTGCGACCATCAAGGAATGAAGCAAACCAGGATAAGGCAGTGCCGTCCAGCCCACGAGACCTAAGGGCATTAAGCAAGATGTTATGCGACACAGTTTCGAATGCAGCACTTAAATCTAATAGAATGAATGCCGCAGTTTCTCCTTGATCTAAATGCTGGCGCAGTTTCTCAGTGACCCCAAGCAGAGCGGTTTCAGTTGAAAAGTTGGCTCTGAACCCGGATTGCGAATAATGAAGAAAGTCAACTTTGTCTATGTGTTGTGTCAGTTGAGTATTGATATGTTTCTCCAAAATTTTGGAGAAAGCCGGAAGCAGAGATATAGGTCTAAAGTTAGATAGTACAGAAGGATCTGCTCCGGCCGTTTTCAACACAGGGATGACCATGGCTCGCTTCCACTCAGGGGGTACCAAGGCCTCCCACATAGAGGCGTTCAGAAGATCTATAAGGACGCCTTTAGATGTGGCAGAGAGCTGACAAAGGATGTTAATAGGCAAAGGATCAAGAGGAGACCCAGATTTAATACTGTTTAAACAATTTTGGAAAGACGCCTCTTCGAATGGGTGCCAGGAAGAAATCTTGGCTATCTGGTCACAATTACTGTGATATGTAGGGTCCGATGCAGAAGCCATACTACACAAGGAAGGTATAATTCAGTTCAACCACCACCTATCCCGCTCGCACTTATATCTACAGCCACAGCTGTCAAAACATCTGCATGAGCCTGGAAAAGACTGGACCGTGCCACCTGCCATGGTCCCCTTTAGTTGCCTGGCAACCTACCATCTCCGTTCCATCAGTGGTGGGCATCAGCCCTAGACACCAGCATCCCCCCCCCCCCCATCCTCCCATCAGTGTGTTTGAGCGGACTGGAGGACCCCGAGGCTGGAAGCTGTACTAGCCAGCACAAGGCCCTGGACAGACACTGGACAAAGAGTGGCAGCATCGCGGACAAACGGACTGTGCAGCTCCACGCCGGGGTCTACGAAGGCCGCAGACGGCAAGTCAAAGAAGCTTCACTTCTCCATCAAATGTATGCAACGGAGTAACGTCACAAGATAAAGTATAAGCTCCAGATGAAGCACAGAATGCACTAGGTGTAGATTCATAAGTGATTTGCAAATTGTGGAATCCCCAAAAACTAAGAACTAAATAAAAATATAAATACATACATTCTTACTCATTTAAAAATCAAAAAAGGCGTTCATTTCAATATGCATCAACGGTTCGGTTAAACGCCTGTGCAGCAGGGACAGTTGGCATTGCTGCCACCAGCTAATTGCCAACTCCAGAACCACCACCACGCAGTATTTATGTCGCGTGCTGGAGATGTAAAGAGCTCTTGAGGCATAAACGTAGGAGCACCTTCATCACCATACCGAGTCTCCTCTCCATCCACCGACTCATGGCCGTGCCAGCGTCCCCAGAGCCCGCGGTGCACCGGGGTCTGCCCCGCCCCAGTCCAGCCTTAAATTCAAGGCCCCCTGATCAGCAACTCCGCTGCCACTCCGTCCAGCGTGACCCATCCTGCCCCTCCAGCCAGAGTGACCATCAACTTGAGGTTTGGACTGTCAGCAGAAGAACCTGAAATTGCCAGCATCGAACCTGTTCTAGAGCCCAGGGCTCCCCTCTGGCTCCTGCTCGGGAGTCAGTCGTCCGCCCGACGGTTCCATCAGGTCATGCGTTCCACTATTGGCCGCCTGTGGCCAGACCTAAACTTTCAGAGCAATGTGCGAGGCTTATTGAGCCAACATGACTCGGTTCACGGTTCCTTCAGGAGAAACCCTGCCGCTGCCACCACACCGGAGCTCCCTTCTGATCTAGGCTGGCTTCACTCGCTCTGTCCCTGGCCCTCAGGAGATCTGGTACCGGGGGGACCGTACCCCTAATCCGCCCGGCGTCAGGACGGGGTCGATCCTGCACGAATAAGAGGCATTCGCAAACATCTTGAGTTCTGACCAGTACCGAAAACCTGCTCTCTGCACATTTATACCTACGATGCTGTAGTTAACGCCAGTAGAACTAGTTATCTGCAAGCTTGAAAGTGCCTGTCTGACACGTCCCCTTAGCACTTCATACTTCTTTAAAGTCTGCCTCAGACCTCTCCAACCTCACCCTACACCTGTCATATGGGTCACTCTACAACCAACACCCTTTCCAGCCACGTGCCGCCTCAAACCTCTCCCACCTCACCCTACACCTGTCATATGGGTCACTCTACAACCAACACCCTTTCCAGCCACGTGCCGCCTCAAACCTCTTCCACCTCACCCTACACCACCCATGTGGGTCACTGTACAATCAACACCCTTTCCAGCCACGTGCCGCCTCAAACCTCTCCCACCTCACCCTACACCACCCATGTGGGTCACTCTACAACCACCACCCTTTCCAACCACGTGCCGCCTCAAACCTCTCCCACCTCACCCTACACCACCCATGCGGGTCACTCTACAATCAACACCCTTTCCAGCCACGTGCCGCCTCAAACCTCTCCCACCTCACCCTACACCACCCATGCGGGTCACTCTACAACCAACACCCTTTCCAACCACGTGCCGCCTCAAACCTCTCCCACCTCACCCTAAACCACCCATGCGGGTCACTCTACAACCAACACCCTTTCCAGCCACGTGCCGCCTCAAACCTCTCCCACCTCACCCTACACCACCCATGCGGGTCACTCTACAATCAACACCCTTTCCAGCCACGTGCCGCCTCAAACCTCTCCCACCTCACCCTACACCACCCATGCGGGTCACTCTACAACCAACACCCTTTCCAGCCACGTGCCGCCTCAAACCTCTCCCACCTCACCCTACACCACCCATGCGGGTCACTCTACAATCAACACCCTTTCCAGCCAAGTGCCGCCTCAAACCTCTCCCACCTCACCCTACACCACCCATGTGGGTCACTCTACAACCAACACCCTTTCCAACCACGTGCCGCCTCAAACCTCTCCCACCTCACCCTACACCACCCATGTGGGTCACTGTACAACCAACACCCTTTCCAGCCACGTGCCGCCTCAAACCTCTTCCACCTCACCCTACACCTGTCATGTGGGTCACTCTACAACCAACACCCTTTCCAGCCACGTGCCGCCTCAAACCTCTTCCACCTCACCCTACACCTGTCATATGGGTCACTCTACAACCAACACCCTTTCCAGCCACGTGCCGCCTCAAACCTCTCCCACCTCACCCTACACCACCCATGCGGGTCACTCTACAATCAACACCCTTTCCAACCACGTGCCGCCTCAAACCTCTCCCACCTCACCCTACACCACCCATGGGGGTCACTCTACAACCAACACCCTTTCCAGCCACGTGCCGCCTCAAACCTCTCCCACCTCACCCTACACCACCCATGTGGGTCACTCTACAACCAACACCCTTTCCAGCCACGTGCCGCCTCAAACCTCTCCCACCTCACCCTACACCACCCATGTGGGTCACTCTACAACCAACACCCTTTCCAGCCACGTGCCGCCTCAAACCTCTCCCACCTCACCCTACACCACCCATGTGGGTCACTCTACAACCAACACCCTTTCCAACCACGTGCCGCCTCAAACCTCTCCCACCTCACCCTACACCACCCATGTGGGTCACTCTACAACCACCACCCTTTCCAACCACGTGCCGCCTCAAACCTCTCCCACCTCACCCTACACCACCCATGTGGGTCACTGTACAACCAACACCCTTTCCAACCACGTGCCGCCTCAAACCTCTCCCACCTCACCCTACACCACCCATGCGGGTCACTCTACAATCAACACCCTTTCCAGCCACGTGCCGCCTCAAACCTCTCCCACCTCACCCTACACCACCCATGCGGGTCACTCTACAACCAACACCCTTTCCAACCACGTGCCGCCTCAAACCTCTCCCACCTCACCCTACACCACCCATGTGGGTCACTCTACAACCAACACCCTTTCCAACCACGTGCCGCCTCAAACCTCTCCCACCTCACCCTACACCACCCATGTGGGTCACTCTACAACCAATTCCCCACCCCACCCTACACCACCCATGTGGGTCACTCTACAACCATCACCCTTTCCAGCCACGTGGCGCCTCAAACCTCTCCCACCTCACCCTACACCACCCACGTGGGTCACACTACAACCAACACCCTTTCCAACCACGTGCTGCCTCAAACCTCTCCCACCTCACCCTACCCCACCCATGTGGGTCACACTACAACCAACACCCTTTCCAACCACGTGCCGCCTCAAACCTCTCCCACATCACCCTACACCACCCTGGTGGGTCACTCTACAACCAACACCCTTTCCAGCCACGTGCCGCCTCAAACCTCTCCTACCCCACCCCACCCTACACCACCCATGTGGGTCACTCTACAACCAACACCCTTTCCAACCATGTGCCGCCTCAAACCTCTCCCACCTCACCCTACACCTCTCATGCGGGTCACACTACAACCAACACCCTTTCCAACCACATGCCGCCTCAAACCTCTCCCACCTCACCCTACACCACTCATGCGGGTCACTCTACAACCAACACCCTTTCCAACCACGTGCCGCCTCAAACCTCTCCCACCTCACCCTACACCACCCATGTGGGTCACTCTACAACCAACACCCTTTCCAGCCACGTGCCGCCTCAAACCTCTCCCACCTCACCCTACACCACCCATGTGGGTCACTCTACAACCAACACCCTTTCCAACCACGTGCCGCCTCAAACCTCTCCCACCTCACCCTACACCACCCATGTGGGTCACTCTACAACCAACACCCTTTCCAACCACGTGCCGCCTCAAACCTCTCCCACCTCACCCTACACCACCCATGTGGGTCACTGTACAACCAACACCCTTTCCAGCCACGTGCCGCCTCAAACCTCTTCCACCTCACCCTACACCTGTCATGTGGGTCACTCTACAACCAACACCCTTTCCAGCCACGTGCCGCCTCAAACCTCTTCCACCTCACCCTACACCTGTCATATGGGTCACTCTACAACCAACACCCTTTCCAGCCACGTGCCGCCTCAAACCTCTTCCACCTCACCCTACACCTGTCATATGGGTCACTCTACAACCAACACCCTTTCCAGCCACGTGCCGCCTCAAACCTCTTCCACCTCACCCTACACCACCCATGGGGGTCACTCTACAACCAACACCCTTTCCAACCACGTGCCGCCTCAAACCTCTCCCACCTCACCCTACACCACCCATGGGGGTCACTCTACAACCAACACCCTTTCCAGCCACGTGCCGCCTCAAACCTCTCCCACCTCACCCTACACCACCCATGTGGGTCACTCTACAACCAACACCCTTTCCAGCCACGTGCCGCCTCAAACCTCTCCCACCTCACCCTACACCACCCATGTGGGTCACTCTACAACCAACACCCTTTCCAACCACGTGCCGCCTCAAACCTCTCCCACCTCACCCTACACCACCCATGTGGGTCACTCTACAACCACCACCCTTTCCAACCACGTGCCGCCTCAAACCTCTCCCACCTCACCCTACACCACCCATGTGGGTCACTGTACAACCAACACCCTTTCCAACCACGTGCCGCCTCAAACCTCTCCCACCTCACCCTACACCACCCATGCGGGTCACTCTACAATCAACACCCTTTCCAGCCACGTGCCGCCTCAAACCTCTCCCACCTCACCCTACACCACCCATGCGGGTCACTCTACAACCAACACCCTTTCCAACCACGTGCCGCCTCAAACCTCTCCCACCTCACCCTACACCACCCATGTGGGTCACTCTACAACCAACACCCTTTCCAACCACGTGCCGCCTCAAACCTCTCCCACCTCACCCTACACCACCCATGTGGGTCACTCTACAACCAATTCCCCACCCCACCCTACACCACCCATGTGGGTCACTCTACAACCATCACCCTTTCCAGCCACGTGGCGCCTCAAACCTCTCCCACCTCACCCTACACCACCCACGTGGGTCACACTACAATCAACACCCTTTCCAACCACGTGCTGCCTCAAACCTCTCCCACCTCACCCTACCCCACCCATGTGGGTCACACTACAACCAACACCCTTTCCAACCACGTGCCGCCTCAAACCTCTCCCACATCACCCTACACCACCCTGGTGGGTCACTCTACAACCAACACCCTTTCCAGCCACGTGCCGCCTCAAACCTCTCCTACCCCACCCCACCCTACACCACCCATGTGGGTCACTCTACAACCAACACCCTTTCCAACCACGTGCCGCCTCAAACCTCTCCCACCTCACCCTACACCTCTCATGCGGGTAACACTACAACCAACACCCTTTCCAACCACATGCCGCCTCAAACCTCTCCCACCTCACCCTACACCACTCATGCGGGTCACTCTACAACCAACACCCTTTCCAACCACGTGCCGCCTCAAACCTCTCCCACCTCACCCTACACCACCCATGTGGGTCACTCTACAACCAACACCCTTTCCAGCCACGTGCCGCCTCAAACCTCTCCCACCTCACCCTACACCACCCATGTGGGTCACTCTACAACCAACACCCTTTCCAACCACGTGCCGCCTCAAACCTCTCCCACCTCACCCTACACCACCCATGTGGGTCACTCTACAACCAACACCCTTTCCAACCACGTGCCGCCTCAAACCTCTCCCACCTCACCCTAGACCACCCATGTGGGTCACTCTACAACCAACACCCTTTCCAACCACGTGCCGCCTCAAACCTCTCCCACCTCACCCTACACCACCCATGTGGGTCACTCTACAACCAACACCCTTTCCAACCACGTGCCGCCTCAAACCTCTCCCACCTCACCCTAGACCACCCATGTGGGTCACTCTACAACCAACACCCTTTCCGATCACGCGGCCCAGCAAGGGAGCTGGGGATCCTGACGCACATCTGAGCACCTTCGTCCTCCTCAGAGGTGTAAACCTTACGTCAAAGTTGCAAATACAATAAAATGTAGCGCGTCTGTGTTGCTGCTCCCCTGGAGCTGATAATCAAGATGGAAACATGTGGTGGAGAGCTGAGCATTCTACAGATTACCGTGGACAAGAGGACAAGAATCCAGGCCTTGGCCAAGTGTGAGCTGAGACTTCGGAAGACTGCTCAAGTTTAGAGCTGCCAGGCCCCCGTCACCCCTCCACTGAAAACACAACTCTTCAGCAGCACCTTATCGGAGTGCCATGACCACGTTACTGTACCCCTGTCGAAGAGCCACCCACAGTCCGTCCCCCAACCGCCTCCTGTAAGACGCCCCAAACTGTGGCCCCCTTCTTCGCCCATCATTTGCCACCATCATTCCTCGGCCATCACCAGCTTTGTTTCCTCCACCTGCTGTGAATTTAATGCAGCTAGGTTAGCACTTCGTACGTCACACACATATATACATTCATATACCCCGCCGAACCGATGCAGATCACTAGACACACAGTTCATGAAGGAAGCGTACCCTGTACTCCGTGCTGTGTGCATGGGAGACGTTGGTACCCGTCCTATGTATGATGGAAGCTTGCACTGCTGCTGCCACGCTGCACCCCTCCGCACGCGATGGAGACTTGCACAGCTGCCCCCCTGCGGCAGCTGTCCTATGTATAACATACGCTTGCACTGCTGTTGCCCATCCTGTACCTGGAGGAAGGTAGCCTGCACTATTGCTGCCTTTCCTCTCCCTGCCTTCTTTGTGTGAGGGAAGCTTGCACTGCTGCTGCCACGCTGCACCCTCCGCACGCGATGGAGACTTGCACTGCTGCTCCCCCTTCAGCAGCTGTCCTATGTATAACATAAGCTTGCCCTGCTGTTGCCCATCCTATACACTGCCCTTGCTCTACCTGCACTCTCTGTGTGATGGAAGCTTGCCCTGCTGCTGCCACGCTGCACCTCTTCCGTGCGTGATGGAGGCTTGCACAGCTGCCCCCCTGCGGCATCTGTCCTACATATTCAATAAACTTGCCTTGCTGTTGCCCATCCTGTATGCTGGCCTTGCTCTACCTGCCTTCTGTGTGTGAGGGAAGCTTGCACTGCTGCTGCCACACTGCACCCCTCCCGTGCTCAATTGAGACTTGCACTGCTCCCGCCTGTGATATACCTTTCATTTGTGTATGAGGAACATTTTCACTTCTGCTTGCCATGCTATATCTGTCTTTTGTATGATGAAAGCTTGCACAGCTGTTGACCGTGCTGCCCCTGTTCTGAGTATGTGAGGGAAGTGTGCACGGCTGCTCCCCTGCTGTATTTGTCCTGTATTTGGAGGAAGCTTGCACTGTTACTCCCTATATTACACCTGTCCTGTATGTGGTTTGAACATTTGTCGTCCTGCTGACCATCCTGTACCTGTCCTGTGTATGCAAGGGAAGCTTGTGCTCTCCATGATGTACTTGCTCTGTGACAATAATGGAAACGTACGTTGTTGCCATCCACGTTGTACCTGCCCAAGGACACTTGTACTGCTGCTGCCAGTGCTGTACCTGTCCTGTGTGAGGGAAGCTTGCGTTACTGCTTTTATTGCTCTTCCTGTCCTTTATTTGAGGGAAGCTTGCACCTCTGCTGTAAGTGCTGTACCTGTCCTGTGTGTGAGGCAAGCTTGCACCTCTGCTGCCAGTGCTGTACCTGTCCTGTGTTTGAGGCAAGCTTGCTTTGCTGCTGCCAGTGCTGTACCTGTCCTGTGTTTGAGGCAAGCTTGCTTTGCTGCTGCCAGTGCTGTACCTGTCCTGTGTTTGAGGCAAGCTTGCTTTGCTGCTGCCAGTGCTGTACCTGTCCTGTGTTTGAGGCAAGCTTGCTTTGCTGCTGCCAGTGCTGTACCTGTCCTGTGTTTAAGGCAAGCTTGCTTTGCTGCTGCCAGTGCTGTACCTGTCCTGTGTTTGAGGCAAGCTTGCTTTGCTGCTGCCAGTGCTGTACCTGTCCTGTGTTTGAGGCAAGCTTGCGCTGCTGCAGTTAGTGCTGGTCTTGTCCTGTGTGTGAGGGAAGCTTACACTGCAGCTGCCAGTACCTTTCCTGTGTTTGATGGAGGCGTGCCCTATTGTTGCCAGTGCTGTACCTGTCCTGTGTTTGAGGGAGGCTTGTGTTGCTGCCTCATGTGCTGTACCTCAGTTTGAGGGAAGCTTGCACTGTTACTGCCAGTGCTGTACCTGTCCTGGATGTGGTGGATGAGGGCGCTTGCACGACCACTGCCAGAGCTGTATCTGCGAAGGGTAAGAAAGATGCTTGCACTGATATTGCCCCTGCTGTACACTCCCTGTGAACGAAGGAAGCCTGCACTGATATTGCCCCTGCTGTACACGCCCTGTGAACGAAGGAAACTTGCACTGATATTGCCCCTGCTGTACACGCCCTGTGAACGAAGGAAACTTGCACTGGTATTGCCCCTGCTGTACACGCCCTGTGAATGAAGGAAGCTTGCACTGATATTGCCCCTACTGTACACGCCCTGTGAACGAAGGAAGCTTGCACTGATATTGCCCCTGCTGTACACGCCCTGTGAACGAAGGAAGCTTGCACTGATATTGCCTCTGCTGTACACGCCCTGTGAACGAAGGAAGGTTGCACTGATATTGCCCCTGCTGTACTCGTCCTGTGAACGAAGGAAGCTTGCACTGATATTGCCCCTGCTGTACACGCCCTGTGAACGAAGAAAGCTTGCACTGATATTGCCCCTGCTGTACCCGCCCTGTGAACGAAGAAAGCTTGCACTGATATTGCCCCTGCTGTACACGCCCTGTGAACGAAGGAAGCTTGCACTGATATTGCCCCTGCTGTACACGCCCTGTGAACGAAGGAAGCTTGCACTGATATTGCCCCTGCTGTACACGCCCTGTGAACGAAGGAAGCTTGCACTGATATTGTCCCTGCTGTACACGCCCTGTGAACGAAGGAAGCTTGCACTGATATTGCCCCTGCTGTACACTCCCTGTGAACGAAGGAAGCTTGCACTGATATTGCCCCTGCTGTACACGCCTGTGAACGAAGGAAGCTTGCACTGATATTGCCCCTGCTGTACACTCCCTGTGAACGAAGGAAGCTTGCACTGATATTGCCCCGCTGTACACTCCCTGTGAACGAAGGAAGCTTGCACTGATATTGCCCCTGCTGTACACGCCCTGTGAACGAAGGAAACTTGCACTGATATTGCCCCTGCTGTGCACGCCCTGTGAACGAAGGAAGCTTGCACTAATATTGCCCCTGCTGTATACACCTGTGAACGAAGGAAGCTTGCACTGATATTGCCCCTGCTGTGCACGCCCTGTGAACGAAGGAAGCTTGCACTGATATTGCCCCTGCTGTATACACCTGTGAACGAAGGAAGCTTGCACTGATATTGCCCCTGCTGTATGCGCCCTGTGTGAGGAATGATCATATGCTGCTGCCCATTCTGTACTTAGACTGTATGTGTAAAAGAAGCTTGCACTGCAGTTATCCATGCTGTGCCTGACCCATGTATGTGGAAGACGCTTGCGATGTCCTCCATATAATAGGGAAGCTTGCCCTACTGCAGCCCTTAGGGAGGAGGGGAGGGTGTATGGGAGTATAAAGTGTCAAACATTTCCAATGGCAGAAAAGCTCTTCACAAAGTATTTAAAAATAAGCGGGCATCTGGGGACTCTGCCAGGGTTAGCAGCGCTGAGGCACTGCTGCGCCTTGGTATTTTTAGGGTGACCTTGGTAGTGAGGAGGGGAGTTGCTGCCCAGCAGAGCTAAGGGCCAGCTCCAGGTCCCTTGTCTATGGCTGAGAATAGCTCGCCCAACCCCCTCCTCGTAGGGGATTCCCCGGGTTACCCCACAACAAGCACTCGCTGGCCCCTCCTCTGCCAGGCCAGGGTGGCCTAGAGGAGTCCGCCTGGTATTTATAGGGCACTCAGTCCAAAGCCTGCCTGGAACAAGGAAGTCACGTGCCTGGCCTTGTGGGTGGTATGGGTATGTGCAGGAAATTAAGTTATTCAAGATAAAAAGCGGGGGCGCTGAAGTAGATTAGTGGTAACATTTGGGGATCACTTCTTGTAAAACCCCCAAAACTCCAGGGTCAGCGGAAGTGAAATCATACACTGTTTGACCACGATGACATCACATTTTTGACCTCCTTGCTCCACCCTCAGCCTCTCTGTAGACTCCTTTTCTCGGGCGAGGTGCTAGGGTGCAGGCAAGGGGTGCACCTATAAAAAAGGAACTTTTTAGGTCTGGCTAGATAGCGCTGCTGTTGCTGGACTTTATGTGATTGTCTGAAAGCGACCTTGAGGCAGCAGTACTGATTTGTGGTCTGCTGCGTGGGACCCTGGCGGAGTGGTGTGAGCCAGCGATGTGGTTGGCACCTACTCACAGCAGCTGGAGGAAGAGTTGGCTGTAGACAGTGTTGTGTTCTAGGGTCTCGCCTGGTAGCAACCACTGAGCCCCCAGGAAAGATGTGCTTGGTGCAGAATTCACCAACTGGTCACTGACCGTCATGAGCTGGCCTTACGACCTTTTGCGGCTTTCAGTCGCCCTCCTTCATTGCACTTCAACAGTGGTGCCCTCCGGAGCTTAGTAAAGGGTCATCGCATCCTCAAGCCTTTTTCCACAAACTCTGATGGTGATATTCTGATGCAAGGATCTATAGACGCAGAAACGTTACTGTGATGTGAACCCGGGTAGGAAAGGAAAGGTGGTTGGCCCTTGGGTTGGGAGGACAAATGTCAAAGCCGCCAAAGAAACCCAAACTAGGAGACATTTCTAAGCCCTTGCCATAGCGGTTCATTCGTGACACAATGTTCTCCATCTTGGGTGCTGCACTGACAAAGGAAGATCTGAGGCTTCTCTTGCAGAACTAAACTTTGACTTTGAGAAGATGTTCACAGGCCGCCTCCACACCATCTAAGGAGACTTGAGTAAAGACTTGTCCGACATCACAAGATGTGACCTCCCTCCAGCAAGGACTAGATAAAAAGGAGAATTATCTCTCAGTGAGTGCAAAGCTGATTAGTGTCTTCGTATCACAGTTTCTCGCTTTGAATCCCAGACCAAGATTTGCATTGATAAGTGTGAAAATCCGGAAGACAGATCCAGAAGAGAAAACCTCTGGATTCTGAACTGAAAGGAGGGCACAGAGAGAAATAATATCTATAAATACCTATGGGAGATCATTTTGGGGAGTCTTGAAAAAGGGTCAGAATTTACCATTGCGATCATCAGGTGCAGAGGATGTGAAGAAAGAAGGACACAAACACGTGTCCACATGATGTACTATCGAAAACTGGAAACTTTCAAATAAAAGAGTAATACAAGAAGTCAGACTGTCTGACCCTCTGACTTACTGCGGCAGTTGGCTGACATTGTTCCAAGACCTCTCAGCCACCGTTCTGCAACATAGTTGAGAAACACATCCGGTAGCGCTGGAGTTTATACCTACGCAATAATAAATTATAGACATAAGTGCACCCATTCGGCCCCCAATTCTGGTGGCAAAACGAGGAGACAGTACTCGCAGTGGAAGATCTCAAATTGATACACCCTGAAGAGGAGCTAGTGCTATTGGACAACTCCTCTCCATTCAGAGGAGCCTGACGGCTGAAGTGAAGGACGATGGGCCGGTCACCCAAGGCTGAGAAGGCTGAAGACAACAAGAAGGAAGAGCAAGACTCAATCATCTTGACAGTGGGACCAGAATCTATAGAATTTAAAGTAATTTGATCGCTCCTAATTTGTGTTGCCGGACTCTCGTTTGGGAGGGGTATTTAACTTGCCAATGTTGTGCATAGCAGCGGAGGTGTAGACAGGGGACTTCGAATAGCCGGCGGTACACATATCCGTTATATATATCGAAGCGGGTGGAGGGTGGACTCTAGAGATGGGTTGGGCATTGGTAAGCTTGTTCACTCCCTTCATTTGTTTTCTTATTTTAATCTTCACAGATCTGGGCCTTTAGGATCCTATCTGTAATGGGCAGCATCCATATGCAGTATCGTTAGAGGGCGGCTTGAGCCCCATTGGCATATAGGAAGGAGTGTGGTGACAAGAGAAAACTGCAGGAATTGGTGTTTTGCCGACTCCTTTTTCACATTCTTTCCTCATTCTGAACATTTATACATGGGTGCATGCACCAAGCTTTTACCAGTGAAAATATTCCCAATAATCTTGAAAGTCTGGTTTCAGCGGGTTAAGGGTGCTGGGGCAACTCGCAGTGAAGACGTAGAACAGCGCTTCCCAAACTTTGTAGAAACACAACCTAATTTTTGGAACAACAAATCTTCATGACTCACCTAGCTTTAATAGACAAGAGGTGGGTTATTTCATTTTTATTCATTCATATAACTTAATCATTGTGTGGCAGCGCACTTTTATTCACAGACAGCACATTTTCCATTGAAATAGCCAGTAAACTTGCACAAACACAGGTCCTGATTTAGAACTCGGCGGACTGGTTACTCAGTCACAACGGTGATGGATATCCCTTCCTCTGAAATGTAAATCCCATAGGATATAATCAGGGCCACTGGGATGATGCGATTGTGCATCGATTTTCGCATAGGTAGAGACGTGCCGCATTTGCCACATAATCCATCTCTGCTGCTTAATTTGCAGATTTTAACCCCCCAAAATCGTTTCTAGCTTAAACGGTTCAAAAGATTCTAAAAGCACTGAAGGCGCGTGTTACCGCGTAGTGGACGTCCTTTTGTAAAAGTTGACTGGTCACCTTTCTGTTGCCTACTGCGATATTTGGTATTAAACTGGTACCCAATGCCCAGACAGTGTTAACGAGTGTAAAAAAATCAAAATAATGAAGTAATATTATTTAAAAATGTGCCGCATTATTTGCCTTTTCTTTGTCGCGTAATTTTACTCAGCGCTGCTGTATAATTTGACCCTCTCCTGCCGCATACTTCCAGTGGCCTTGGATATAACGAGATTTCTATTTCGGTGGGCGGGATATCTGTCGCTGTTGTTATGAAGTAACCTGTCGGCCAGCATCGAAACCAGGCCCAGAGACTTTTACTATGTTGCACACAAATGATAATGCGCGTAAATCTTGTTTCACCGATTATTTATCAGTTGTACATCACCAAGTTGTTTCTTGATTTTTCTTTTTCTTTATCCTATTAAAATTTTGTTTCCATCACACTTTGGGATTACTAAAAAAAATGTGCTCCGGTTTTGCTTTCCTGACTTGTGAATGTTACAGTATATGTACAGGTGTTTACATTTTTTGTGTTACAAAAATGACATATTACAGTCTTTCCTTTCTCACTTACTGTACCCCAGCAAGATCGTCCCCAAATCCTGTTGACTTATCCTTCTCTGACTGAAAAGTGAGATGACTTTCTAAATACCAATCGCCATGATGAAAAAAGCAGCAGTTTGTCAGAAGACCTGGCCTAACATTTGACCTCTGTCTTTGAAGCTCGGCACACGTGACAAGATAAAGAGCTTAAAGGCATGTTTAGCTATTGCTTTGACTTTTGCAGCCGACTCAGAGTTTGGGACACACTGCCACAGAGGCTTTGTGTCAGTGTGAGACATTCTGTGAAGAGAGGTATGGTTATACTGATGAGCGAGGCCATGTTGAAGTCAGGCTCATGCTGATGAGCGAGGCCATCTTAAAGTCAGGCATGTGTTAACCCAAGTGTTTTCTTAGGTAGTTCAGTGAAGCATTAAAGTGTTGAATTGCCCAGGTCCAAGGGCTGTGCCTCAATCATTCACACCTGTGTTTTTGTCTCACCCTTGCAGGACGGGCTGACACCTCCTCCCTCTCCGGGACTGCACAGGCTGGAGGCGCCATGATCCAGTTTTTCCTGATTGTGAACAAGCAGGGCCAGACGCGCCTCTCCAGGTACTACCAGCACCTGGAGGTGCAGAGGCGGGCCCAGCTGGAGGCTGAGGTCATCAAGAGCTGCCTGTCGCGCTCCAAGGACCAGGTGCGACCGACCCCCTCCCCCTATGAAACTTTGTGGTAGTATTTGGGGGAGCAGCAGGTGCAGTGCTGAGTGCATGGGTTGGCTTATCATTTCAGGGGTACTTTTTCTGTAGCACATAATCCCTCTAAATGTGAGACTTAAAAAAAAAAGAAAATACATCAAGCTAAAACAGAGATTGACCAAAATACACTACTCCCCAAAAGTGGTGTGCTGAGAGCCCCATAGACTCCTGGGACCAGGTGCAACTGCACCTGTCGCACTAATGAAAGCCGCTGCCCTGAGTAGCAGGCTGTGTCTTCTGCCTTTCCCACCCCTTCAACACCATGCTTGGCCATCACTCCAATCTTGGAAAAGATTCCTGTCCCTTTTAGAATAAAACTAGTCTCCATGTATTGCCCACCACTCACCAGCAAGGGTGTCCTCACCCTAATGCTAGCAAGGAGAACCAGGCTAAATGCCTCTTTTATAAGACAGTCATAATGGTGATGCAGTGGGCCCCTCACACTCTTGGGCCCCGGTGCCACTGGACCTGCCTTACTAATGAGAGCGACTACCTTGCGAAGCGAGCCATGTGCGCTGCCCCTTGTTGAAAGCGCGGCCGCCATCTTGCCCCATTCTGCAACCTGAGGCCTAAGCCAAGGCGTCTCCTCTGCTTCAGTTTTCTCGTATCTTGGCCCTTTGGCATGGGGCCCCAAACACCCCTGGCACAGCAGTGGTTCATGGGGCCAAACGTAAGGAAGGAAGGGTAGTAAAACAGTAGTAATTGGGGTTGGGGGACCCCTCACACCGCTGGGCCAGATGCTACTGCAACGACAGCACAAATGATGCATACTCCTCTGAGCACTGCACTGGGCCATCGCTCCTAGGCCTGAACCCTGTCTTCCACTTTCCGTAAAATAAAAATAAAGGGGGGAGGAGGGGGGGTGGAATCCCACATCTCACCGCTTGTTGCTTGAGACCTGTTCTCTGTGCCTCAAGGGTGACCTGGACCCTAAAACTAACAAGGAAAAGGGATCCCACCCACCCTTTTGCTAGTAACACAGCCATAATTGGGGTGCAGTGCTCCCTCGTAGCATTGGTCCTGTGCCACTGCACCTGCTGCACTAATGGTAGTAACAGACGATTAAAAAACAAACAAGCCCAGCTCTGTCTCCGCCTGCCTGAGGAAGCGGTGCCTGTCCATAGGGGAAGGAAAGAAAGATGCCCCATAAAGCACCCTCTCCATGGATAGCAAGACTCATAGATGGAGAGCTAAAGAGGAAACAGGCCTGCTCACCGGGGGAGGGGGGGGGGGGTGGGGGGGGCTGAGACCTGAAGCAAAGGTAAGCCTGTCTGCGATTGGCTAATCACCAAAAAGGCTGCTTGCCAGCGACCACAGGCCTCGACTGGAAGTTTCATGCGAGAAAGATGCTTCTTTCTGAGTGGAGATCTGAGGGGGTGGAGTTTTGGAAAGCTTCCCTTTAGCACACTTATAAAAATCTTTGCACCAGGTGCAGTATGATTACCTACTACTAAAAGGGATTCTTTAAAAGCTCGTGTTTTATCTTAAACACTAAATCATTGTGTGGCAGCCTGTCTTGTACTCGGGGACAATGGATTTATACAGTTTTGCGGCTGCTGCATTTTCCGCATGATTATGGGTTTTTTTATTTTCCACATAATCCATCATAATCGTGTGCTGCATAATCTGTTGAGTTTAACAAAAAACTTGTTTTTAGCTCCAATGGTTTAAAAGTTTATAAAAATACAGTGACATGTGTTGCTGTGCATTGGAAGGCCCATCGCTAAGGCTGACTGGTCACCTTTCTGTTGTTTGCTGCTGTGTTTGGGTATTTAACTTGTATTAGTGAAACCTTTTTTGGTCATCTGCTGCATAATTCCAGCGGCCCTGCTTATAATGTGTGTAATCCAATTGTTAAATACTGACTTGCATATTGATAGTGCTTAGCCTGGGGCTTCACAGCATTAGAAATGCACGTCACACTGCACCAACCAGGATTCAGTTGTGGGACTCTCTGGTGTCACAGACAGACGTCTGCAGTGACCACATTATCCAACTGAGGTATCATAACATAAAAGAAAGCGTCCCCAACAATTAGTTTAATTTGCATTCTTTTTTTGTTTAAGGTATATGCATTATTTTATATGCTGTTGGCGAACAGTGGAAAAACAACTAAAGTATTTACAGAAAATGTTGTTCTTTGTAGCCACTTTGCCACGTCTTTGAGCTGTCAGTGGGTAGCTATGGTAGGCGCTCATTATCAAGAGTATGGTTGGGGCAAGAAACCTCTCAGGCCATCATCCACTGGCCGCGAAGCATTCAAGCGCTTTCCTCCCTTAGATTCCTCACTATACCACTCTGTGTCTGCACGGTGCATCCGGCTGGAGTCTATTCTTTCGGCGTCTACATGAACTGCAAAGACTGTGTAGTAGTGTGCACGGTGCCCTGTCTTTCCTGATTGCAATCCCAGAGGCCTTTAGTGTCTTCTGATCACAGAGAACAGTTCTGCTGGAGTGGCCAATCAATGGCCAACTACAAAATTGTTTGAGCAGTGAGGATTGGCCACCTTTGAACCAATCAGAATTGTTCCCTGTGTTCCACTCTCCTGAATCCTTTGGAATAGGCAAAGTAGGCCACTCCTTCCTGGATTGCTTTGTGGTCCAAGAAGGTGCAGATTGTGTGGGGTGAGTCAACTGGAATGCAGGACATCTTGCCTGATATTTTTATTGGGTGCCACCCCTCTCCTTCTCCCCTATCACTCCGTCCGAGGGTCTCAAACTGTACACTGTGGACACAGCTCCAGACCATTGGAGTGGCAAGGGTAAACATGTCCAGTGCACATAAGTGATGGGGTGGCACTCCCTGTTCCTACCAGCAGACGTGCCCGGTTTGTATGAGTTGGGAGCCCTGAAGCACAACGCTCAGTCGGGGCAAGCATTCACTTCTGTAGCACAGCCAATAGCAGGGCCTGCAATGCACTCACTGTGATTGACAGCTCAAGGTCCAATCAGGTGATGCACTGTCTCCAGAACTAGGTGTACTTCAGGATATTCTCCAGGTATAATGCTGGCATATTTAAGCAAACTGTGGACATTCATGGGGTGATGGTTCCCACTGCCACCCTTTGTAATGCTTTCCCTGGCATAGTGGTGGTAATTATTGCCATATCGCGGCCACCCATAGTATGTCGGTGCCCGCCCTGGTGCTGGCCCTGGTATCATTGTGTCTTTTGTGCCATATTGTGACCACCATAGTATGTCGGTGCCCATCCTTGCTGCTGAAGGCCCTGGTATCATAAATGGTCGTTTGTGCCATATTGTGTCATCCATGACAAGATTGATTTATTTAAGAGCAAAACTGTGTAGTGCACAGCATCATTATCACATAACTGTATGATGGTGGGCCAAGCATGCCTTACCCAGCCCAGAATAGTTGCAGGTTCACCTGCCTCAAGTGAGTTTTGAGAAAAATAGTGATAAAAGGTACATTTGACAAGCGCATTTCCTCGTCAGCACCTTTGACAGCCCTGCTCCTCACCCCTTGGTGAGGTGGCATTCATTGATGACGTGATTTGCCGCCACCCCTGTCCGCTGTTAGGGTCTCAGCGGGTCTTCCAGTTGATGGTTTATTCCATGGGACCGCCATGACTTGCTTCTCCTGTCTCCAGTTTGCAGTGTGAATCCCTTTGTGAGCAGAAGATCCTAGACTTGCCACTCTTTGTGGGGTGAACGAGAGAATCAATCAATCTCTGTTGTTGGTAACATGAACCAAAATAATATGTTCATATATTACATACAAATATTTTTAAAAATCACAACTAAAAAGAGATCTAGCCGGGGTATGGAAAGCGGATGTTCGGGGAAGGACCACTGTATGGGGCTAGAGCTGGCAATGTATCAGGTGATGGGGTGCCCTCAAAACCCCCCCAAAATCTGGCCGACGACTTTAGGGTAATGGTTCACTCTACTGGCTCCCTTCTAGAGGAGGAAAGTCTGAGATATGGAGCCGAAAGGCAAGGGAAGGATGTATGTGTCTAATGCTTAATTTGTTGAAGGCTTTCGTGGTGTCTTATGGTACTTGGGTGGGATGGCTGGGATCGACTGGGCAGGTTTCTTTGTCTCCGTTCGTGGGGGTACGCATTGCAATCTCCTGTGTATGCATCAGCGGTGAATTTTTGTTAAAACCCAATTAAATTTGTCCCGGAAAAAACAAAACACTACTGATAAAAATATCAAATGTTAAAAACGACTATTAGAATATCGTTTGCGTTGGTAAAACAAACCTGCACGTCCAGGCATAAGTAGAAGCATACAAGTTTACGCCACCTGCAGCATCTAAGTCTGGCTTGGGCAATGCACAATGTGCCAACAAGGCAGTGCTGAAAGTGGCATTGATGTCTGGCTGCTGTTGGCTTTGTTTATGCCACCATTGGCCATCCAGAGACTCATTTAATGATGACAGAGGCTGAACCTCCTCAGCGGGCAGAGCCTGTTGAATGCAAGGGAGGGCCCAAGGGAGGTCCTCGCTGAGGGTTTCCTTCAAGCAACGGGTTCATGGACTCAGGTGGCAGACGCGGCAGCTGCAACCAAGGCCTTTGTACCAGTATAAGCAAAGAAACAACAGAAGAGTCCATGAAGGAAGCCAGAGCAGCTCCCTAGATAAAGCCATGCCTGCCCAACTCTATCTCTACTGCCAAGGATCCTCCTGAAGAAACATCTTCAAGCTCTGCGCAGCCAGGCAGGGTGTGACAAAAGATAAGTGGAACCTACCCGTTGTACATAAAGGTTACATGCTCGCCCGCCACATTTCACCTCCCCGCATTCCACTGAGGAGGACCAAGCCTTCCTATTCGACCATCTGCTTCCAGTGGTCAGTACCGTGATTTAGGAAAGACGAGGTTGAGAGTTTGGAAAAGTCCAAAGCACAAACGTGTCATGTTCATTATGGAAACACAATTCAAAACAAGGGTTCAGACCAATCTTAGACCTCTGATAAGGGATAAAGAAGTAAGTCAGATGTTGATGCTAGAACCTGAGACCCTTTCAGGTGAGTAGTGCGCTTTACCAACCCCCTGAATGATTGATTGACGCAACTACAGCACGGAGACTGGATGTCTGGGACATACTAGCAGGACGTTTACTTTCACAAACCGTTTGTGAAAAAATGCACATTTCTTAGATTCCAAGTCAATCGGCTGCACCATCACTGAGTTAACTCAAGATGCCTTGCGGTGCCCACTGTCCAAACAGGAATTGCTAAGGGTGGCAGATACTCTGGAAACCGCCAAATCCCCCCGAGAGGATGGGCTGCCGGCAGAATTTTATAAGCTCTTCTCTGGGACCCTGGTTGATCGACTATTGCTGGTATACACTGAAGCACTAGAGAGAGGGCCGCTCCCTGATTGTAAGAGAGAGGCTCTTATCGTATTAATACCAAAACTGGGGAAGGACCCCCTGGAGGCGGGCTCCTATCGGCCGCTCTCCAAGTTGAAAGTCGATCAGAAAATCCTTAGTCATGTATTGGCAGCTAGACTGCTCCCCCATCCCTGCCAGAACCACACAGACCAGCCAGGATTTATTCCACACTGGAATACGCTGCGTAACCTGCGCCGCCTGACACATGGTCTGCATGCGCCCGTGCTGGATGACGACAAAGGCGCTCTCGCCTTCTTAGGCGTAGAGTAAACCTTTGACTCAGGGTGATGGGACGATCACTGGCAGGTCTTGGATAGGGCGGGGCCGGTCAGAATGATATCCGCTGGGTTACGCTGCCCTATACCAGTTTGAAGGCGAGAGTGCGGACTGGACGATACCTTTCTGTTGAAATCCTATGGAGCCTCTAGTGTGTCGTCCCCGGCAGACCGTACATAGGTCGGGCGTGCGGGTTGGCCGCACTGACCATGTAGTATCTTTGTACGTGGATGACGCCATGATCTACTTACGCCAGCCCGATATATCAGCCCAATCCTGCTTAATGTGATGCGCGAATTCAGGGTCTGTTTAAACTGCGACTTCACGAATACCTCAAAGACCAGTGGTCTCAGAAGCGAAGGCATTAGGAAGATGTGTTGTGATTTTAACAGGCATAGAGCTTCTGAAGCAGCAGTTCATGGCAGAGGCGTCCACGCTGATTGCTTGAGGAATGGGATCCACCAAGGAATAGTGTTATCATATAACTATGCCGGAGCGGAGTCATCCAGCTTGTTTCCAGGTCTTTTCACTCACCAGTCACAACAAAGTTCATGTTGATTCGCACGGACATTACCACCGTGCAACATATGAGCAAATAGGAAGAGATGAAATGCAAGACTCTATCAAGGGGGGACTCCGTGAGGGTTTCTCCCGGCGAGGACTTGCAGTTCAACTTTAAGATCAACAAACTTCAAAGCTGGTGAACCGAGCATGGATATAAAGGAAAAACCTATTTGGGTTCTCCATAAGTTCCTTCCACTGTGGAGAAGCCCACAATGGGATGTCTCCACCACCCCAAGATACACATCATTCAGAGCCTCATGTCATGGTTCCCAGAACCCGACTCCGGAGGGACACCCATCTGATTGGTTCCTTATTTTTTCCCATCCATTTCTCTCTTGCCAAAGGTTCTGTTCAACCAGCACCGAACGGGCATGTTTATCATCGCTGCAGGTTGGCCACGCAAGTGGTACACACCACATCTCCTCTCCAGCTTATCGCGAAATGTCCTACATCGCAGCCCTCTATTTCTCAAATGGACCATTTGCCCCCTGAATACCTACAGTGTGACCATCACAATAGAGACTGAATGTCTAATGACCAGAGCCTCACTTGCCTTCTTGTGGGAGAGAATCTTTCTCTATCTGGTGTCTGGATGAACAAATCTACCTAAGGGCAGTGGGTGAGGAGACGCAGTACTACACGTGGTCTTTATTGACTAACTTGAACCGACAAGTGTACCCCTAAAGCTGAGTATTGTAGGAGTGGTTGTTGTACACAGGCAATGCTTACTGTGTACAGAAAGTGTCATTCCTAAGCATTTTTAGAAGGACTTGTTAGAAAGCCTTACCTACAGTTAGAATGCTTTGCTTCCATCCTATTTGAATGTTGTTCTTTGCACCCTAGACTCTTTGAATAGTTCCGACCATCACTGGTTTTCATAGAAGTGGTTTTCCTGGTGGCATGACTTTGGCCATGCTTTCTTGACCCTTAAACTATACTTCAGCATGATAAGGGTTCATTGAGAGCCCATCCCTCAGTCCTTCAAAAGGCTTTCAGATTTCCATTTGTAGTGTATTATCTGATTACCCACTTTCTATCGCAATCCGCTCAGGGTATCAGTCTCCTAACTCACTTCTAGGTGCACCTGGGACTCAGTCCTTCAGAGGAAAGCAACCACTGCTGTTCTCCTGCGATCATTCTCAATTTTTGAGGTTTGTAGAGGCCACCTGGAGATATGGTCATGTCTTTTCCAACCATCGTTGCCTCGCCTCGTTCTTTTGGACTAACAGCCTGGTACATCAGCCATTTCTGTGCAGTTTCTTTGCTTAACTATATTCTCGCTGGGCAGGTTTTCCCCTTTGCTTCTAGTGTCCCACCCACCTCAGGGATGAAACTGCTGTTCTAGTTTAAGAAGGTGAGGTGGCAAAGAGGAAAAAGGTACTTACTTCTAATCCCAGTTCTCCAGCTTGGATCTCTTCTTTGAATTCACAGTTAACCCTCTTGTCTGTCTTCCTGGTACTCCACAACTATAGCTAGACATTAGATATGTGGGTTCTTGTGCTTTAGTAACGGGGCTTCGTTCCCCGGAGGAGCTGGACGAGGGGGACGGGGCTCATGTAGACATGGACCAGAGTGTAGAGCCTGGGGTGGGGCTCTCTGGGGCTACTGGGGAGACTGTTCTGGATGAGGATACTTAAGTACACACAGGGAGGAGTCATCTTCTGCACAACATATTGAGAATTGTCGAATAGCCAAGATGGGAGTCTAGATCACATATGGGTGGCAACACGGAACCTCCTGTCCTTTGAGAACAGTGACAATGTCTTTTCCATTTGATTTGAGTTAGACTTTTCGAAGCATGGGATTCTAAATGCTTAGCTGAAGGGGGGTCGACGCGGGCACACTGATGGGGGGGAGGGGGGGGTGGGGGTAGAGAGGGAGGTGGTGGGGGAGTTAGGGGGAGAAAATGTTGGAGAACCAGTTTCTCCTGATCTGTACGATGACGGTTGGGTCTCTTACAAGATGCTATTGTATGTAATATTGGTTTACTGGTACACTGGTTGGAAAAACTCAATAAAATTCTTTAAAAAAAAAATTATAATTAGATATGTGGGTTCTTGCTCTTTCCTTAATTTGAAATCAAGTGCAGCGGCATACTCAGCTGTGGATTCTAGCACACTGGAGCCGCCTGTAGCCTTAAAGACTTCTTTTACAGGATTGGTGCCTTTCTCTATCATTTTCAGCATTGTATTTCCTATGTCAAGTGGAAATAACATTGTATTTTAGCAGCCTGCAGGTTTTTAATGTTCAAAATGTATTCAAATTAGATTTTTTTTTTAAACAGAAAATGCAGCCTATAGAAAAGCATTTGTTTTTTCTAAAATGAATTTTAAAATGAGAGATTTTTCAAATGAAATGTGCTCTGGGTTCTGGTGTCAGAGATGCTACTTTTTACACCTTGAAAGAAAATACCCACGATGGAGAACTACAACTGTCTTTCCCCTCTATTCAGTGTCTCATTCTGATCCCGAGAGGCTCTGTCTCCCTCATATTCAGTATGGTCCTCTATGCCCTTTATTCAGTCTGATATTCAGTGTTCCTTCTTGGATTTGAGGCTCTTATCTCCCATTGTTCCCAATTGTAGCTGTCTCTCTCACACTCAGTGTCGCTCTATCCTCTGCTTTCCATTGTTCCTTCTCATACTCTGTGTCTCTCTGTCTTCTGGTTTCCAGTGTTCCTTCCTGGAGTACAAGGACCTGAGGCTGGTTTATCGTCAGTATGCTGCTCTCTTCATAGTTGTTGCCATTGATGAGACAGAGGTGAGATGTCCCTTGTCATTTTGTCCCCTTTCTTTGTCTTTTTTCTTCCATCTTCAACTCATTAACATCCTAATTTTGGTCCTTTTTGTGATCATTTGCTTATGATATAATCACAATGTACCATTCCTCCTTTAGCAATCCTCACTACTCCTTTAAGCTAGCAATCTAAAAGCACATCAGCCACCATGTCATCCCCTCAACCTACCACTGCATCCCCTCAACCCACCACTGCATCTTCTCAACCCACCGCCACATCTTCTCAACCCACCGCCACATCTTCTCAACCCACTGCCACATCTTCTCAACCCACCGCCACATCTTCTCAACCCACCGCCACATCTTCTCAACCCACCGCCACATCTTCTCAACCCACCGCCACATCCCCTCAACCCACCGCCACGTCCCCTAAAGCCACCACCACGTCTCCTCAACCCACCATCACATCCCCTCAACCTACCACTGCATCCCCTCAACCCACCACCACGTCTCCTCATCCCACCACCACGTCTCCTCAACCCACCACATCCCCTCAACCCACTACCGCAGCCCCTCAACCCACTACCACATCCCCTCAACCCACTACCACATCCCCTCAACCCACCACCACGTCTCCTTAACCCACCACCACGTCTCCTCAACCCACCACCACATCCCCTCAACCCACCCCATCCCCTCAACCCACCCCATCCCCTTAACCCACTACCACATCTCCTCAACCCACCACCACGTCTCCTCAACCCACCATCACGTCTCCTCAACCCACCGCCACATCTTCTCAACCCACCGCCACATCTTCTCAACCCACCGCCACATCTTCTCAACCCACCGCCACATCTTCTCAACCCACCGCCACATCCCCTCAACCCACCACCGCGTCTCCTCAACCCACCGCCACATCCCCTCAACCCACCACCACATCCCCTCAACCCACCACCACATCCCCTCAACCCACCACCACATCCCCTCAACCCACCACCGCGTCTCCTCAACCCACCGCCGCATCTCCTCAACCCACCGCCGCATCCCCTCAACCCACCGCCGCATCTTCTCAACCCACCACCACATCTTCTCAACCCACCACTACATCTTCTCAACCCACCACCACATCTTCTCAACCCACCTCCACGTCTCCTCAACCCATCACCGCACCCCCTCAACCCACTACCACGTCTCCTCAACCCACCCCCACGTCTCCTCAACCCACCCCCACGTCTCCTCAACACACCACCACGTCTCCTCAACCCACCACCACGTCTCCTCAACCCACCAAGGCATCCCCTCAACCTACAAGCGCGTCCCCTTAACCCACCACTTCATCTCCTCAACCCACTACTGCATCCCCTCATCCCACCACCACATCCCCTCATCCCATTACCACATTCCGTCAACCCACCCCCACGTCCCCTCAACCTACCACCACGTCCCCTCAACCTACCACCACATTCCTTCAGCACACCACCACATTCCCTCAACACACTACCACATTCCCTCAACACACTACCACATTCCCTCAACACACCACCACATTCCCTCAACACACCACCACATTCCCTCAACTCACACCCTGGACTTTCTTCATATGACTGGCCCATGAAGCCCCTTCAGTCCACTCACCGCTTCACTCACCACAACTCCCCATCTCTCCCTTTGTATTGCCTCGACCCTCCTTTCCTGTGGTCCATGGACAGTAAACCGCTCCACGCCCTCGTCTAGATGAGATTAGGGACAGTAGTTTGTTCGCCAATACACCGTTGTTGTGGACCATGGACATAATCGGCTCCACACGCACCCACCTCTGTTGTAGAGAATGGCAGTAGCCGTCTCCCCAGTACACCTCTGTTGTGAACTATGGGCCATATTTGAGTCTTCACTCCCTCTCCACCGTTGCTGAGCATGGACAGTTGCCGGCTCCCCAGTACACCTCTGTTGTGAACTATGGACAGTAGTTGACTCCTCACTCCCTCTCCTCTGTTGCAGAGCATGGATAGTAGCCGTCTCCCCTTTCACCATCCTCAATAGTGATCTATGGCTATTTACTGGCTTCTCACTTGCCTTTTATCCTCCAATTACAGAATGAAATGGCTGTGTACGAACTCATCCACAACTTTGTCGAGGTTCTGGACAAATACTTCAGCCGTGTGGTGAGTACCCGGAGGATCTTTAGACTAGGTGGGAGTGAGTGCGAAAGAGATTACCGGGAGGAGGCTAGCGACAGGAGGGTCTTTACACTTGGTTGGGAGTGAGTGCTAAAGAGATTACCAGGAAAAGGTCAATGACAGGAGGATCTTTACTCTAAGTGGGAGTGAGTGCTATAGAGACTACTGAAAGGAGGTGAGCGACAGGAGGACCCTACACTAGGTGGGAGTGAGCGCTAAAGCGATTACCAGGAGGAGGTGAGCAACAGGTGGGAATGATCGATAAAGAGATTCCCAGGAGGAGGTGAGCGACTGGAGGATTTTTACACTAGGTGGGAGTGAGTGCTAAAGAGATTACCGGGAGGAGGTGAGCGACAGGAGAATCTTTCCGGCACGAGGAAGTGCAGGATAAGAGCATCTTTTTAATCTGGATGGAAGCAGGTGGAGTGAGTGTCCGTGTAGTTGAAGGTAGTGAATGCTAGGAAGGTCTTTATACCTGGATGAGGGAGTACTACGAGGATGCGAGTGCCAAGAAGATGTTTACACTAGGAATGAGTGAGTATTATGCATGTATTACTTGCATATTACACACCTAGCAAAAGCCAGCAAAACACCGAATTCCTCGCAGCAACTGACGACATCCGCTTCCTCCTTGACCGGTATGAAACCACAGCCCCATCCTACTAGACCTCTCGGCCGCCTTCGACACTGGCTCCCACGCACCCTAATCATGATACTCCACGACAAAGGAATCTGCGACAAGGTACTTTACTGGATCCACTCCTACCTGACAGGCCAAACACAGTGAGTGAGACTTCCCCTGTTCTCTCTGAGCCCACAGAGATCAGGTGTGGGGTACCCCAGGGCTCCTCCCTGAGCCCCACCATCTCCAATGTCTACATGGCCCTCCTCGAAGCCATTGTCAGAAACCACAGACTCACCATCGTCTGCTCTCTAGCTGGATAAAAGACAGCTGCCTCAAGCTCATTTCGGATAAGACCGAATTACTCATCCTGGGATCCACCCCCTCAGCCTGCAAGGCTGAGGGGGTGGGTCCTCGTGGCTCACCGCACTAGGAACTCCTCCCACCCCTAGGAACAACGCTTGCAACATCGGCATCATACTGGACTCCTCACTCTCAATGAACAGCCAAATCAACACAGTATCCTCATGCTGTTTCCACACGCTCTGTCTGCTTCAAAATACTTTCAGATGAGTCCCCACAGAATCTAGAAAGACGGTTACCCACGCACTCGTCACCAGTAGACTTGAATACAGCATCACATTCTACACCGGCATCACCCAGAAACAACTCAGGAAACTACAGAATGTCCAAAATGCTGCAGCCAGACTGGTCCCCGACATCCCCCGCCACATGACACAACACCTCTGACAACTCCACTGGCTCCCAGTCAACAAGAGAATCAACTTTAAGCTCCTCACACACGCACACAAGGCTCTCCATAACATAAGACCAAAATATCTGAGCCACCGCCTTGTGAGCGGACTTGGACGCTTGTGAAAACAGAGATTGCAAAAACATAAACTTCCAAAACAAGGGATGGCTCACTTTTCTGCTGGGGCAGATTCTCTTTAATAATTTCAACAGCAGTCGGATGAAGCAGTGATGGAACAGGCACGTTAGACCCAGTTCTAGCTGAGTCAGAACCTTAGAAGCCTGCAAGACAGGAAGACACAGCTATGGATGGAGGCAGGTGGCCTGGTGGGAGTGTCTACAGCAGGAGACTCACTCTCACATTTTCTGTCACAGGATTCTTTATCCAGGGGAAGGGATGCATATGTGTGGGCATGCTTGTCAGCATAGTTGTCTGCCTTCATGTATGTTAATGTCTAACAATCCCTCATTGGCACTCTTGCTGTTGCAGTGTGGCATTGAGTTTGGGGCCTCCTAAGTTGGCAGTGAGCTGGCACTGCCCCCTTGGGTAGGATAGCTGGCCTGGTAGCAGAGATGAGCACCTGCGCCAGTAGAGATCCTGATGAGAGAGAGAATGAGAGAGAAATACAGAGAGATATATAGTAGAGGTAGCATGTGTACATTACTGCCTTCCATGGGTGGCACAGCCATGGTCTGCCAGACTGGTTTGCATCCTTCTAGAATGCCAACACATGGAGGTTGAAGGGCAAAACTGCAGAGGGAACATTTTGGGAGGACCCCAGCTTGGCACATGTGGTCCTAAGGGCGGGGATAGTAAACTATGTGTTAGCGCTGGTCACCCGGAAGGCTGCTCTAATCTGCTCTTTCTCCTCTCTTCACAGAGCGAACTCGATGTATCCTTTTCAACAGCGCAGCAGCATTGCCTGCAATGGCGGTAAATTCCCAAAAACCAGCAAAGCCGCAGGGTTAATGAATGCCTAATTTGAGCAGGTGTTGGCCAGGGTCTTCCCTCGAACTCAGACTAGAGCTCCGGGACTTAGTGGAGATGTATGTATTTATGATTGCGCAGTCGCCAGATGTTGTACATTGTCCATGAAAGAATGGCCCAATTCTGTATCCATAATCTTCATTACTCCAAGTCCGAGAGTTCTTCGTCACAGTCCTTACAGACTGAGATGTCTCGTCCCATGGATGTTATTTACCTACCCAAGCAAAAGAGGTTTCATTTAAAATGAAAAGTCAGATTAGACCCGCTGAAGTGGTCCTTGGGACGCCAGATAGGCCCTGGAAGTCTGTGAAGTGTGTGAGCCAGGCGAGGGAGCTTTGGGGTGCATGGTTTGACCAGGCAATAGAGCTCTGAACCCGTATGTGTGAGTGGGACTGCCTTGGGATAATGCATGGTTTGGACAATCTCTGCATGTCTGTGGAATGACTGAGCTCAGTAGGTGGGCTTTGGGATCACGCAAGGTCTGGGCAGGCCCTGAAGAACTGCCATATAGGAGCCTGGTGAAGAGAGACTTGTGGACACTAGATAGACAGGCCCTGGAGGTCTCTGATGTGTGCGAGCCTCGTGAGATCTTTGGTGACTCTGGACACCCCCATGAGGCGTGCGATGAGTAGGAGGCCGCGAGCAAGCCTTGAGACTGCACGCTCTGGACAGGCCTTAGAGGTCTGTAACATATCAGTGTGTGGTCTGTGGTGGGTCTGGGCACCAGATATGTGAGAAGGGAGGTGGGAAGCTGATGGATCCTTGGCATGGTGCATGATATGAGAAAAGACCCTGGTAGTTGCTGCCATGGGGTTGAGCGACAGAAGGGAATCCAACAAGAGTCTTTGGATGATGTACGGTTTGGGCAAACCTTGGCATTAGATGATAGATTAGAGAGAACCATGGCACTTGAGGCTAGGACAGAGTGTGAGAGTTGGAAGTCTGGTGCAGACAGCCATCAGCACAGTGCATGGTCGGCCCAGGGCCTAGAGGTGTGAGATGTGTGGGAGTTTAGGGAGAGAGGTTTTTTGGGATTGGCCCTGTCGCTCTTCGCCATGGGTTGGAGAAACCTTGGGACCATGCCATCGGGGACAGCCTGGAACTAGGTATGGTCTGAAACGACTCCTGTAGCTCTGTGACATGGAGACGGGTGAAGGTGCCATGGGTATATGCAGTGTCTGGGATGTGCCCTGTATCTCGGTGACATGAAGAATGTTGAGGGTGTCTTGGGGCAGCACAGGGCCTGAGATGTTACAGTAAATCCATCAATGATGAACACAAGTCCTTAACGCTCATTCCTGCAGATCATGTTTAACTTGGATAAAGTACACATCATTTTGGATGAGATGGTTTTAAATGGCTGCACGGTGGAAACCAACAAGAGTCGTATCCTTGCCCCTTTACTTGTACTTGATAAAGTGTCTGAATCCTGAGATCTCATCCTGCATGACTACGAAGGAGAGCGAAGACCTGGGCCGACTTCTGTTCGATCGAGCAGGTTTAGCATAGACGCGGCCTACTGCCACCTGGCATTGAGTTTGGTGGCGACCCAACCTACTGCCATGCGGCTTCAGGATCAGCAAAGACCCGGCCTGCTACCTCCTGGCATTGAGTTCATGGATGACCAGATCTACTGCCAAGTGCCATCCAGTTGGGTGAGACCAGTCCTGCTGCAAAGCTGCATAGTTTCCGGTTAGGACCTGGCTTATTGCCACCGGGCACCGGATTTGGTGATGATTCTATTACCAAGGCGTGTACCGTTTGGTGAAGTTCCAGCCCTCCTTCTCCAGTCCCCTGCACATCACCAAGACGCCTCCTGCAGCATCTGTCCTTCTGAGCTGCTGTTCTCTTCTTGATCAACACAGGATATTTCAGATCAAATAAAAGTATAACGTTACAGGTGTCCGGTCCAGCGACTGTCCTCGATAGCACCTGGAGGTGGATATGCAAAAGAAAGACCACAACTTTTAAACTCACCTAGGCATTACTCCTAACTTGCAACATTAATATTAGCACTTGTACACAACATGGACACCTGTCCCTCAACATGCACTGACCGGAAGATTGACCAGAAGTTGACATCAGCCTGAGAATGAAATGGGCTGAAACCGACCTTTAACCTGCCATTCGCTGTGACGTCATGGGCTGCTACCATCGCCACAATCTTAAGGGGGAGTTCGGTTGTGCAGACACGCAGGTGTGTCAGGACTCTCGTAAATGTATATTGTATTAAAAGAAAAAGTAATGATATGGTTTGTTTGATTTGTACTGTTTTTAGTCTTTATGCTACACTTCCCTGCTTCTCCTTCAAACCCTGGTCATTTCAATCAAACCACACATTGTGGACCACCCTCCAGCCTTTTAACAGTGAACCTAGCTATACCAGTCGATGTTGTGCAGTCCAGCGGGGTCGCGACACGGGGGATGGCAGGACTGGGGGGGGGGGGTAATGAGTGACTAAAGTCTGTCACTGCCAAGTTTTGTGACTTTCGAGGCTTTGTCAGTGACTCTTAAAGTCTTCTAGCGTACGCCTATTCCGTGACTTATGTACCCCTGTGTGTGTATGTTTCCTCTTTTTAAGTATTGATGCCATCTTGTAGATCAAATTATTGCTTCTGGCAGCTAATTACCGGTTGACCTTTAAGGTGAGAGCGACATTTACATTAAATAATGTCTCATATCTGGACAAGCACTAGCCAGAACTGGACCACTGATGCAAAAGACACCTACAGAAGCTGCGCCTGATCAGTCTTGTGATAAATTACTGTTCATCAGTTTTTGCCCTAGCTAGTGGTTGTTGAAAGTTCCAAAGTCTCCTTTAACAACCAACCCATGTCCCAACCCCTGCTCTGCACATTCACTCAGCTTCATGAAACTTGGCAGAAAATCAGAGTGAGCCTGGTGAAGGTTGGGCTGCATATCTCTCTCTCTCTCTCTCTCTCTCTCTCTCTCTCTCCCTCTCCCTCTCCCTCTCCCTCTCCCTCTCCCTCTCCCTCTCCCTCTCCCTCTCCCTCTCCCTCTCTCGCTCTCTCCCTCTCCCTCTCCCTCTCCCTCTCCCTCTCCCTCTCCCTCTCCCTCTCCCTCTCCCTCTCCCTCTCCCTCTCCGTCTCTCCCTCTCCGTCTCTCCCTCTCCGTCTCTCCCTCTCCGTCTCTCCCTCTCCGTCTCTCCCTCTCCTGTCTCTCTCTCTCCTGTCTCTCTCTCTCTCTCCCTCTCCTGTCTCTCTCTCTCTCTCCCTCTCCTGTCTCTCTCTCTCTCTCCCTCTCCTGTCTCTGTCTCTCTCTCTCTCTATATCTATTTATATATATATATACACACATACATACATAGAGTATATGAAGTTGTGCTGATTGAAGAACACTATATATTTTGATTATTGAGTGTGAGGCGGAAGGAGGTGCCGCGACTCCCGAGAGGTGAAGCCTTGCGTTGGTTTGTGAGTCCGGGTTCCATTCTGAGGAAATGGGGCAGGAGGTAAAAAAAAAATCTTTCCCACCTGTATTTCAAGTAGAATTAGAGGGTTTCCCAAATCAAACATTAAGATGGGTTGTTCATAGATGACGTCACATAAAATGTCAGAAACGTCTGCAGACATTACGCCGGGGAGGTTGTGGAAAGACTCACTGGAGTTTTAACAGTTAAGGCCCAATTTATATGTTAGTGGAGAGGGAACTCCGTCACAACAGCAACCGAGTTCCCTACCCGCCACCATAATGGTCCGCCTGCTCGATTTAAATTCGGGCAGACCATAGTTTTATGCCGGAGACTACTCCGTCTCCACCAAGGTCAAACTACTCTGACAGAGTAAGGGCCGTCAGAGGTTTGGCTGTATGTCTGGCCACCCCATTTAGATGTGTCGACATGCAGCCATTTTCAAATTACTAGCACCACAAGAAAAACCTGGCCGAAAGGTGCACTCAAAACTGCTCAATGCCCCCTCATCATGGGAGTTCTATTTTCAAAAAGAAAATCCCGCTTTGGTATTTTGTTCGTGACATAAAAAAAATTGTAAGTTTGACATGCAACTCCTGGGTTATGTGACGTCCTCTATGTTGACAGTCGTACAGCAAACTTACAATGCATTGGCAAGAACCGCCATGACCGTCGTTCCTCTTAATGCTGGAAATGTCCTCTAATAATAAATAATCCACATTTGTAAAGCGCACAATCACCCGTAAGTGTCTCTAGGCACTGGGGGGCCGACGGGAAGATTAAGCAAGCAATTGCCCAGAGTCACATGGTGCTGGGCTAATCTGCCGCCGGTGCCGGGGATCGAACCGTGATCCCCAGATTCCGGAGTCAGTCGCCCTGGCCGCGGCGCCACACCTCTTCCACATAATGAACACAAAGGCTCTTCTAAGAGCTGCCCTATTGTTAAACATTTTTATTCATTTTCTTTATAATGAACTTTTTTTAACAATTGCGATAACGTCGCGAAAACGCAAAAAAAAGCAGACTTTCAATAGCTACAACCACATTCAAAATTCACAGTCCTTTCAAAATCTGGCGGCCAGGCACCTCTGTCAGGGCAAAGGAGTAATTGACTCTGTTGCCTTGGAGGAGGAGCGGCCTTCCACCAAAATATTAAATAAGGCATTTAGCATCTTACTTCAAAGGTGACATCTTCACAGCTACACAGAAACCTGAGATTCCTGTCCACATTAACCCCTTCCACGCAGGGCTAATTCCCCTGCGGTGCGGGGGGGGGGATGCGTGCGGAGCGCGTGACAAGCCCAGCTTGTCGTGCTGCACAGTGGAGCTATGCTCATGACGAGCTGGACTCGTCACGACGCCTCCCACTCCTTTAGAACGCCCGCACAGGTGGGGAATTAGCCCCGCGTGGGCGGGTAGCGGTAGTTATGACGAGCCCAGCTCGTCATGAGCACAGCTCCACTGTGCCTCATGACGAGTTGAGCTTGTCATAAGCTTGGAAGGGGTTAAAGCAGACCTGACGCATCCCCTATCACCTTATAGACCAGCTATCCCTCGGTTGTCATATGAGGATATCAACTGTCTTCTTGACGATACTAAATCCTGTTCACCCCTCGACCCCTGCCCCCTAAAAACGCTCAAGTTATGCAGGGAGGTGATTCTCCCCCATATGCTGGAGGTTATGAACAAAGCCATTTCAGAAGGGATCTTTCCAGAGTCCTGGAAGACAGCAGTGGTGAAACCTCTTTTAAAAAAAACCCTCTCTGAATCCGGAAATCTTAAAAACAATTCGACCCATCTCCCTGCTCCCAGCACTGGCTAAAATGCTTGAGGCCCACCTAAATCGCCACTTAGCCTCTTATCTGGAAAGTGCGAACTTGCTGGATTGTTCCCAACATGGGTTTCGTGCTGCACACAGCACCGAGTCTGCCCTCACTGTCGTGATCAATAATATCAGATCAGAGGTTAACAGAGGACAGACTACGCTTTTGGTGCTGCTTGACCTAACGGCAGCTTTCGACACCCTCTCTCCTCAATTCTGGTTGACCGGCTAAAGGGGATAGTTGTGGAGGGCACTGCCCTGAATCTACTTTCCTCCTTTTTACATCAGAGAAGGCAGAGAGTTAAACTGGGCAAATTTTTGTCATCTTCCCAGGCGGTGCAATGTGGGGTCCCACAGGGCTCCGCGCTGAGCCTTCTTTTGTTTAACATATATGTGACCCCACTTGCCGAAATTATACGTTCCTTTGGGTATCAGATCTTGTCGTATGCTGACGATACACAGATCATCGTTTCTACCACCGAGTCGATAAAAGATTCTGCCCTTAAATTTAGAGCCTGTATGGAAGCAGTTGGGCATTGGATGATCCGCAACTACTTGAAGTTGAATGGAGAAAAAACGGAGGTCTTGGTCTTTGGAGGGGGTTCCGATCTCTGGTCTGGGGACTGGTGGCCCACATCCTTGGGGGACTGTCCCCAGCCAACCTGCCTGGCCAGGAATCTGGGAGTTCTTACAGATCCTGACCTCTCTTTTGATCTCCAAGTCAACAAAACTGTGTCCACATGCTGTGCCATCATTCGGACGCTAAAAAAGATTGCCCCCTACCTATCACCTGATGCTCGTAGACAAGCAACGGTCGCCCTGGTGGGGTCCAGACTTGACTACTGTAATGCGTTATATGCAGGCATTAACAAGAAGTCACTTCAGCGCCTCCAGGTGGTCCAAAATGCCGCAGCCAGGATGGTCCTAAACCTGCCTAGACGTTCCTCGGCAACAAAGGCCAGAAAAGATCTTCATTGGTTGCCGATTCAGGCTAGGATTTCATTCAAACTTCTATGTCTGGCTCATAGGGCAGTCCATGGCCTAGGCTCTGAAGGGATTAGGTCCCTTATTAGCCTCTACACCCCTAACAGAACTCTCCGTTCAGCCCCCAGAAATCTACTCACTGTCCCCAGATTCAAGAGAACGAAATGGGGAGGAAGAGCTTTTTCCACCTTGGCTCCTAAGTTATGGAACTCGCTCCCCCAGGAACTCTCCAGCCAACCTTCTTTGGCGATTTTCTGTAAACTTCTGAAGACTTGGCTCTTCTCCCAGGCCTACTAAAGTCGTTGTAAACCCTGTGGCATCAGCCTTTTTGTTTCCCATGTCTGTATATTGTTTGGTTTGTTTGCGCCTTGATGCCCTTGTGGTTAAGTCTGCGCATTACAAGACATCTTTAATTCATTCATCCTAGTGGTAGCATGGACAAAAGCAGTCTTAGGCTTAACCCAAGAGGGCATGTGAAGCCAGCTGTTTTACCATATGCAATCCCTTTAATACCAAATGAAAGGATACCACACAGGTTATATATTCAAAATATATATGTATTTATTTCTAAATCAATCCTCTGAACTCTTTATGAGGGCATAGGCACAAGCGCATAACAAGTAACTCAATATAACATACAATAGGTTGCACAAATATGGATAGGCCAAATATGGATAGGCCCTGGTGGCCCGCTAAACCATATAATAAAATAGTGGTATAAGAACCACGTCACGAACAGTTGAAAGGCCTAGGGCCTTGGGAATCGCTGGGGCTACACTGGACTAACAGTTGTTAGGGAGCAGGAGGCCCACGGGATGCGTGTGCAGTGTCTAATTGCGCACGAGTGCACACATAGAAGTCAATGGGTGCGTAAAGTTATAAAGTTAAAGAATTAGGAGTCTTCCGACTGGACTAGGAACTAACCACTTGAAACTAGGACACTAGGATAGTCAATCTTCACAGGAGCACCGGAGTACTCGCGTTACCTTAACCACAGGAAGCGGGTGCACAGGTCCCAAAGTGTGTTGGGTTTCGTCATGGATTCCTATGGAGCCTTGGAGATAAGATGCTGCAGGCGACCAGGAGAGAAGAGTCCGGTTGGATCCAAGGGTGGATCGAGGATGAAGAGTACCTGAAAGCAGAGGGGACAGAGTCTGGGTCACTAGCCGGTGACCAGGAAGGAACCAGGAAGGAACCAGGCGATGTCGGGAAGCATTCAGGTGCTGTTGTGAAGCTTGTCTCCGCTGCCACGTGGACCAGGAGGTTTTGACGATGACCAGGAGCTGGGCACGGACTGTCCCACGAAGGCTCTCGCTATTGGCGGTGTCGGTTCTCGATTCGGAGTCAACAGGCCTTGGCAAATGCAACCCATGCAGGAATCGAAGATGGCTTCTTACTCAGGCCAGCAAGGACTGAAGGGCTTCTCCTTCGCAGGGAAGCAAGGGCCAGTCTGGAGCAACCAGACCAGCAGTGTAGATTTCGGGTTTCGTCGTCACAGAGGCCACTAGCCAATGGGCAAGTGACCGGACAGACGCGTCGAGCAGGAAAATGCAGAAGGGCCCCACGCAGAACTCGTGGAGTGTGGAGGGCTGATCTTCAGTGCAGTTGGTGCTCGGGGCTGGGGCTTCTCAATCCCCAATGCACAACTTTGAGGGTGCCTCAGAAGTTGCACGGAAAGCAATTCGCTGGCTTTCCAAGATGGCCGGTCCCACGTCTCGCGTCGCCTCCATGGGTCTCAGCTTTGCTGTGGCTGTGGATCGGGCTGAAGGAAGTCTGGAAGTCCGGGTCTTGTCAGGCTCTGTGCTCAGGCTCTGGTGGGGAGCGTCGACAAAGCAAACCGTTGATCGCTTGATGGTGCCTGCTTGCACAGGGTGGTCACTCCTTGACCACAAGGGAGATTCTTCAGTCTTCTACGTCGAGCAGGATGTCAAAGGTCCAGAGTTTCGTATCAGAGTTTGTCAGAATAAATCTAAAGTCTTGAGACTCAGCTCCTACCTATATACCAAATCTAGGGGCTGGATTACCTGCTAGGTCCCTCCTATGGGTGGGACCCAGGAAGGGGGTGGTTACACCCCTTTCCCTTTGTCCAGTTTCGCCCCAGAGCTGGGGCTGGTGTGCCCCAGCACCGGTTTGAACTGGACTATGCATGGGACACCTTGTGTGCCCCAGGCAGTGTCTCCTTTCATTCAGCCCTCCCTGCCCCAATACACTATAGCCTGTCTGGGGTGGTGCTAGCACCTCCCAAGACAGGAAACCTATTGTCCAAGCCTCCCTCGCTGGAAGGACTCCCAGCAGCAGGAGGTCAGACTTGTGTCTGTGGCAGCAGCATCCATTTTGTGATGCTGAGGCTCTGGTTAACTTTAACCGGGATTAATGGAAGTAACATGTCTTCTCCCTCTAGAAGGGTGGAATGCTACCCCCGTCGCCAGAACTGGCGAAGGGGTAGTATCCAAAGTGTATGACACCTTACACAACATGTTTTGATAAAGCCAAACCAAAGATAGCATTTAACCGCGAGGTTCATAATGCACTTAAGAGTATATGGTATGGCAATATCATAGAACAGCTATAAGGACATGGTTCCGAAAGCTGCAGACAGGCTCAGCTCATGCTAGATCACCATCTCACATAAAACCAAGCACTCTGCCTTCAGGATTGTTAAGGCCTGCCATAGGAGTGACTTAAAGGTGTATATGTGTCTAGATATAAGGTTAGACATAGGAATACTATATCTAAGCAAGGGGTGATTACACGACCTTGCCCCAGCTGTCGTGCAGCCAGTTGTGTCAGTGTGGATGGCCAGCCAGGGGTGGCAAAAGATATGCTAGAGCCCCTGGTAGGCCTTGGGTGCACCTATGCCCTGGGTACCTATTGTACACTGTACAGGGACTGATAAGAGTGACCCAAATCCCAATTGGTGATGTACCTAAAGTACATGGTGTGAATTTAGAGAGAGAACAGCAGGGCTGTGGGTCTGATTAGCAGGTCCACAGCCACATTAAGTCGAAAACCAGTGAAGCAAAAAGCAAAAAATGGGGTGACCATAGGAAAGCAGATCCTACTCTCCTACAGTCACCATCTTGCCCCTCGTCACAGAACTCGCCTTTGATTCCTTCACCTCTGGCCGGTGGTGCGGGAACAGTTTTAGAGTGGGGGTGCTGCCATCAATGTTACATCACTGGAGCCATAGGGGCTGTGAAACATCCTGGCTTCACGCCAAGAAAAAGTGTAGCCAATGAGCCCCACCCATTCAGCAGGAGAGTGGTAAGATGTGGAATGTGGCCGGGGGGGGGGGGCATTCTGGAGGATGTATGACGTTACAACGCATACTTTTACAACGCCTACCTTTTCAACGCATTTTTTACACTGCAACATCCATTACAACGCACACCATTACAACGCATGCCATTACAACGAATTCTTTGAAACTACCTTTACAACGCATTCCACTACAACGCATACTACATTTACAACGCATACCATTACAACGCATTACATTGCATTGCATGTAAGGTAAGTGTTGGATAGTGTAGGGGTTAAAATTACTATTCTAACCCCAGGGGGTGCAACAGTAGGGTAAGTGTTGGATAGTGTAGGGGTAAAAATTACTATTCTAACTCCAGGGGGTGCAACAGTAGGGTAAGTGTTGGATAGTGTAAGGGTACTATGTGTTGTAATGGTATGCGTTGTAATGGTATGCGTTGTAATGACTGCGTTGTAATGGCATGCGTTGTAGTGGTGTGCGTTGTAGTGTCATGCGTTGTAACGACTGCATTGTAAATGCATGCGTTGTAATGGATGTTGCGTTGTAAAAGTTGCGTTGTAATGGTAGTGCGTTGTAAAAGTTGCGTTGTACAGGTTGTATACCATTCTGGAGCACACTGACACACGTATGTTACTACTGCACGGTGTGTTAGGGCTCTGTCCTTTACAGACCGCACGTTTTCCACTGGCCTGGCCACTACATCCCTGCACACATAGTTTGACTGATAAAACTTTATTGCACACAAATGATAATCTCTGGAAATTGGTTTTCATCAAATATTTACCATTTGCCCATCAGTAAGCAGTGTCTTGATTTGCTCCTATTAGAATCCTTGTTTTCATCACACTTTAGAATTACACAAATGCCCTTCATTTGAGCTCTCCTAACTGCTGAGATATTGTGAAACGTCTTTACAGTTCATTTACAGGTATTTAACTTTTGTGTGTGGGAAAAAGACCCACCCCCCTAGAGCCTTTCACACTGACTGTGCCCTGCAAGAATGTCAGGTATGTCACTTCACAAAATACTCCAACTCTGCTGTTGAAAAAAGAAAAGTAAACACCGATCTCTGTGTCAAAAGATTAGGCAGCTGCTTCTCAGAAGACACAGCCTGACATTCCCACCTCTGTCTTTAGACGTACAGAAAGTGTGACAAGATAAAAAACACAATTTAAAGGCACCTTTATTACCCAGTCACCTTCCAAACTCAGGCATGGCGCAGCACCCCAGCACCCTAGCACCCTAGCACCCCAGCACCCCAGCACCCCTGCACCCCTGCACCTCAGCACCCCTGCACCCCTGCACCCCTGCACCCCAGCACCCCTGCACCCCAGCACACCTGCACCTCAGCACCTCAGCACACCTGCACCTCAGCACCCCAGCACCCTAGCACCCCTGCACCCCTGCACCCCTGCACCTCAGCACCTCAGCACCCCTGCACCTCAGCACCCCAGCACCCTAGCACCTCAGCACCCCTGCACCTCAGCACCTCAGCACCCCTGCACCCCTGCACCCCTGCACCCCAGCACCCCTGCACCCCTGCACCCCAGCACCCCTTAGCACCCCTGCACCCCAGCACCCCTGCACCTCAGAACCCCTGCACCCTAGCACCTCAGCACCCCTGCCCCCAGCACCCCTGCACCCTAGCACCCCAGCACCCCAGACCTCTGCCAGGCCTTTCTGCCACGAGTAGCTGACCAAGCACACACCTTCCACAGCTTCAAGGGATCCCCATTAGAGAGGGGTGGTTCCTGAGTTATAGGGGGCGCCAGAGGCCTGAAGATGCAGTCAGACGCGGGATACCCACCCATGACTTGGAAAGGGCTGCAAGCGTCGCCATGGACACGGAGGCGGGAACACGCAGAGGTCAGTGGACACGCCCCTTCACATCAAGACATCAAATGACGTCAGCTTCCCATCCGCAATGACAGGAACCCCAGGGGCTCTCCTCAATTTGTCCCCCAAGGTAAAAAATGTGGGCTTTCTGTTGGATGAGCATCTTTCCATGAGGCCTCAGGTGGTCCAGGTGAGCGCCACCTGCTTCGCTGAGCTCCAGTGGGTGAAAAAGATCATCTGGATGATTCCCCAATCACCCAAAGAATAGACCTGAGCTCTAATCCTGTCAAGATTAGAGGATGGTAATATTATGGGGCATATTTATGTCTTCCAGATGCGTCACGATGTAAATACCCCACACCATGGCGCCTCTTTTGCGCCGCTGCTGCTTCACAAAAGTGACGCAATGGCAGCGTAAAAGGGGCTTGTAAATCTGCCCCTTAGTATTTAGGAATAGATAAAGCCTCCATCCGACGACTACAGACAAGCTCTGGTTTCGGCTGCTAGACTTCTGTATCGGCTCCTGAAACGCGCTTCGGTCTCAAACCTTCTTCGTGAGCTTCATTGGCTCACGGGTACACAGCGAATACAATTCAAAGCCCTGTGCTATTTATACAAAGCTGGAGCCGGAATACAACCATGATATATTCAGGATGTGGTGGTGCCTCACCAGCCCACACATATGTTGGGATCCAATAACCAGGCCTTGTGTACCGTGCCTAGGATTCGCTTACCCCATAGGGGGGGGCACTCCTTCACATTCCTGGTCCCGAAACTGTGAAACTCCCTCCCAGAGCCCCTGAGAAACTGCACCCACTACTTGCATATCATAAAGATCTGAAGACCCGGCTGTGTTAAGATGACAATCTGGACATCCGTACCTCTGCTCAGGTCGGAAAACTCCTTCTGGAATCTCCCGCCTTTATAAGACAATATAATAATTATAATAATCAGACCGTCCCAATGGACACCAACACGGAGGGCCCCCCAGACTGCTTTACCATGCTCTGATTCCATGCTTTAAGTGGGCAGGTGCTGTCCGGTACGGAGCACCTGCACTTCTCAGCACTGCTTCTATGGAGGGAAGCAATAAAACCTCCTCAGGTGGCCCTCGCTGGACGCACCAATGTCTGAGGACGAGTATTGCAAGGCTGCGGCGTGGACAGCCCCACCCCGTACCATCTGAAGTGGGTGCAAACGTGTAGCATGCGAGACTCAACCTATACATGAGATAAACCCTGGGTGGAGTAGCATGCAAGACTCAACCTATACATGAGAACTCTTGGCTGGAGTAGCATGCAAGACTCAACCTGCATACGAGAGAACTCCTGGGTTGAGTAGCACCCAAGACTTAACCTGCACGAGATAACTCCTGGGTGGAGTAGCATGCAAGACTCAACCTGCACATGAGATACTCCTGGGTGGAGTAGCATGCAAGACTCAACCTGCACACGAGAGAACTCCTGGGTTGAGTAGCATGCAAGACTCAGCCTGCTTACAAGATAACTCCTGGGTTGAGTAGCATGCAAGACTCACACTGCACACAAGAGAAATCCTGGGTTGAGTAGCATGCAAGACTCACGCTGCACATGAGAGAACTCCTGGGTTGAGTAGCATGCAAGACTCAGCCTGCACACGAGAGAACTCCTGGGTTTGGTTTAGCATGCAAGACTCATGCGGCACACAAGAGAACTCCTGGGTTGAGTAACATGCAAGACTCACGCTGCACACAAGAGAACTCTTGGGTTGAGTAGCATGCAAGACTCACGCTGCACACGAGAGAACTCCTGAGTTGAGTAGCATGCAAGACTCACGCTGCACATGAGAGAACTCCTGGGTTGAGTAGCATGCAAGACTCACGCTGCACACACGAGAACTCCTGGGTTGAGTAGCACCCAAGACTCAACCTGCACACAAGAGAACTCCTGGGTTGAGTAGCACCCAAGACTCAACCTGCACGAGAGAACTCCTGGGTGGAGTAGCATGCAAGACTCAACCTGCACACAAGAGAACTCCTGGGTTGAGTAGCACCCAAGACTCAACCTGCACGAGAGAACTCCTGGGTGGAGTAGCATGCAAGACTCAACCTGCACACGAGAGAACTCCTGGGTGGAGTAGCATGCAAGACTCAACCTGCACACTAGAGAACTCCTGGGTTGAGTAGCACCCAAGACTCAACCTGCACGAGAGAACTCTTGGGTTGAGTAGCATGCAAGACTCAACTTGCACGAGATAACTCCTGGGTGGAATAGCATGCAAGACTCAACCTGCACGACAGAACTCCTGGGTTGAGTAGCACCCAAGACTCACCCTACACGAGATAACTCCTGGGTGGAGTAGCATGCAAGACTCAACCTGCACATGAGATATCTCCTGGGTGGAGTAGCATGCAAGCCTCAACCTGCAAGAGAGAACTCCTGGGTTGAGTAGCACCCAAGACTCAACCTGCACGAGAGAACTCCTGGGTGGAGTAGCATGCAAGACTCAACCTGCACACAAGAGAACTCCTGGGTTGAGTAGCACCCAAGACTCAACCTGCACGAGAGAACTCCTGGGTGGAGTAGCATGCAAGACTCAACCTGCACACGAGAGAACTCCTGGGTGGAGTAGCATGCAAGACTCAACCTGCACACTAGAGAACTCCTGGGTTGAGTAGCACCCAAGACTCAACCTGCACGAGAGAACTCTTGGGTTGAGTAGCATGCAAGACTCAACTTGCACGAGATAACTCCTGGGTGGAATAGCATGCAAGACTCAACCTGCACGACAGAACTCCTGGGTTGAGTAGCACCCAAGACTCACCCTACACGAGATAACTCCTGGGTGGAGTAGCATGCAAGACTCAACCTGCACATGAGATATCTCCTGGGTGGAGTAGCATGCAAGCCTCAACCTGCAAGAGAGAACTCCTGGGTTGAGTAGCACCCAAGACTCAACCTGCACGAGATAACTCCTGGGTGGAGTAGCATGCAAGACTCACACTGTACACGAGAGAACTCCTGGGTTGAGTAGCAAGCAAGACTCACCCTGCAAATGAGAAAATCTCCTGGGTTGAGTAGCATGCCAGACTCACCCTGCACATGAGAACTCCTGGGTGGAGTAGCACCCAAGACTCAACCTGCACACGAGAGAACTTCTGGGTTGAGTAGCACCCAAGACTCAACCTGCACACAAGAGAACCCCTGGGTTTAGTAGCATGCTAGACTCACGCTGCACACGAGAGAACTCCTGGGTTGAGTAGCATGCAAGACTCACGCTGCACACGAGAGCACTCCTGGGTTGAGTAGCATGCAAGACTCAACCTGCACGAGGTAACTCCTGGGTTGAGTAGCATGCAAGACTCACCCTGCACATGAGATCACTCCTGGGTTGAGTAGCACCCAAGACTTAACCTGCACACAAGAGAACCCCTGGGTTTAGTAGCATGCTAGACTCACGCTGCACACGAGAGAACTCCTGGGTTGAGTAGCATGCAAGACTCACGCTGCACACGAGAGAACTCCTGGGTTGAGTAGCATGCAAGACTCAACCTGCACATGAGAGAACTCCTGGGTTGAGTAGCATGCAAGACTCAACCTGCACATGAGAGAACTCCTGGGTTGAGTAGCATGCAAGACCCACCCTGCACATGAGATAACTCCTGGGTTGAGTAGCATGCAAAACTCACGCTGCACACAAGACAACTCCTGAGTTGAGTAGCATGTAAGACTCAACCTGCAAACAAGAGAACTCCTGGGTTGAGTAGCACCCAAGACTCAACCTGCACACAAGAGAACTCCTGGGTTTAGTAGCATGCAAGACTCAACCTGCACACAAGAGAACTCCTGGGTTGAGTAGCACCCAAGACTCAGCCTGCACACAAGAGAACTCCTGGGTTGAGTAGCATGCAAGACTCAACCTACACGAGAGAACTCCTGGGTTGAGTAGCATTCAAGACTCACCCTGCACACGAGAGAACTCCTGGGTTGAGTAGCACCCAAGACTCACGCTGCACATGAGAGAACTCCTGGGTGGAGTAGCATGCAAGTCTCAACCTGCACACGAGAGAACTCCTGGGTTGAGTAGCATGCAAGACTCAACCTGCACACGAGAGAACTCCTGGGTTGAGTAGCATGCAAGACTCAACCTGCACCCGAGAGGACTCCTGGGTTGAGTAGCATGCAAGACTCAACCAGCACACGAGAGAACTCCTGGGTTGAGTAGCATGCAAGACTCAACCTGCACACGAGAGAACTCGAGAGAACTCCTGGGTTGAGTAGCATGCAAGACTCACCCTGTACATGAGAAAATCTCCTGGGTTGAGTAGCATGCCAGACTCACCCTGCACATGAGATAACTCCTGGGTGGAGTAGCACCCAAGACTTAACCTGCACATGAGAGAACTCCTGGGTTGAGTAGCATGCAAGACTCAACCTGCACATGAGAGAACTCCTGGGTTGAGTAGCACCCAAGATTCAACCTGCACACAAGAGAACCCCTGGGTTTAGTAGCATGCTAGACTCACGCTGCACACGAGAGAACTCTTGGGTTGAGTAGCATGCAAGACTCAACCTGCACACGAGAGAACTCTTGGGTTGAGTAGCATGCAAGACTCAACCTGCACGAGATAACTCCTGGGTGGAGTAGCATGCAAGACTCACACTGTACACGAGAGAACTCCTGGGTTGAGTAGCATGCAAGACTCACCCTGCACATGAGAAAATCTCCTGGGGGAGTAGCATGCCAGACTCACCCTGCACGAGAGAACTCCTGGGTTGAGTAGCACCCAAGACTCACCCTGCACGAGATAACTCCTGGGTGGAGTAGCATGCAAGACTCAACCTGCACATGAGATATCTCCTGGGTGGAGTAGCATGCAAGCCTCAACCTGCAAGAGAGAACTCCTGGGTTGAGTAGCACCCAATACTCAACCTGCACGAGATAACTCCTGGGTGGAGTAGCATGCAAGACTCACACTGTACACGAGAGAACTCCTGGGTTGAGTAGCATGCAAGACTCACCCTGCACATGAGATAACTCCTGGGTGGAGTAGCACCCAAGACTTAACCTACACACGAGAGAACTCCTGGGTTGAGTAGCATGCAAGACTCAACCTGCACACGAGAGAACTCCTGGGTTGAGTATTACCCAAGACTCAACCTGCACACAAGAGAACCCCTGGGTTTAGTAGCATGCTAGACTCACACTGCACACAAGAGAACTCCTGGGTTGAGTAGCATGCTAGACTCACGCTGCACACGAGAGCACTCCTGGGTTGAGTAGCATGCAAGACTCAACCTGCACGAGGTAACTCCTGGGTTGAGTAGCATGCAAGACTCACGCTGCACACAAGAGAACTCCTGGGTTGAGTAGCACCAAAGACTCAACCTGCACACAAGAGAACTCCTGGGTTGAGTAGCATGCAAGACTCAACCTGCACACGAGAGAACTCCTGGGTTGAGTAGCACCCAAGACTCAACCTGCACACAAGAGAATTCCTGGGTTGAGTAGCATGCAAGACTCAACCTGCACACAAGAGAACTCCTGGGTTGAGTAGCATGCAAGACTCAACCTGCACGAGAGAACTCCTGGGTTGAGTAGCATTCAAGACTCACCCTGCACACGAGAGAACTCCTGGGTTGAGTAGCACCCAAGACTCACGCTGCACACGAGAGAACTCCTGGGTGGAGTAGCATGCAAGACTCAACCTGCACACGAGAGAACTCCTGGGTTGAGTAGCATGCAAGACTCAGCCTGCTTACAAGATAACTCCTGGGTTGAGTAGCATGCAAGACTCAACCTCCTTACAAGAGAACTCCTGGGTTGAGTAGCACCCAAGACTCAACCTGCACACGAGAGAACTCCTAGGTTGAGTAGCATGCAAGACTCAACCTGCACACGAGAGAACTCCTGGGTTGAGTAGCATGCAAGACTCAACCTGCGCACGAGAGAACTCCTGGGTTGAGTAGCATGCAAGACTCAACCTGCACACGAGAGAACTCCTGGGTTGAGTAGCATGCAAGACTCAACCTGCACACAAGAGAACTCCTGGGTTGAGTAGCATGCAAGACTCCTCCTGCACGAGGTAAGTCCTTGGTGGAGTAGCATGCAAGACTCACGCTGTTCACGAGAGAACTCCTGGGTTGAGTAGCATGCAAGACTCAACTTGCACACGAGAGAACTCCTGGGTTGAGTAACATGCAAGACAACCTGCACACGAGAGAACTCCTGGGTTGAGTAGCATGCAAGACTCAACCTGCTTACAAGAGAACTCCTGGGTTGAGTAGCATGCAAGACTCAACCTGCTTACAAGATAACTCCTGGGTTGAGTAGCATGCAAGAATCAACCTGCACACGAGAGAACTCCTGGGTTAAGTAGCATGCAAGAGTCAACCTGCACACGAGAGAACTCCTGGGTTTTGTAGCACCCAAGACTCAACCTGCACACGAGAGAACTCCTGGGTTGAGTAACATGCAAGACAACCTGCACACGAGAGAACTCCTGGGTTGAGTAACATGCAAGACAACCTGCACACGAGAGAACTCCTGGGTTGAGTAGCATGCAAGACTCAACCTGCACACGAGAGAACTTGCGAGAACTCCTGGGTTGAGTAGCATGCAAGACTCAACCTGCACACGAGAGAACTCGAGAGAACTCCTGGGTTGAGTAGCATGCAAGACTCAACCTGCACACGAGAGAACTCCTGGGTTGAGTAGCATGCAAGACTCACCCTGCACACAAGAGAACTCCTGGGTTGAGTAGCATGCAAGACTCACCCTGCACACGAGAGAACTCCTGGGTGGAGTAGCACCCAAGACTCAACCTGCACACGAGAGAACTCCTGGGTTGAGTAGCATGCAAGACTCAACCTGCACACGAGAGAACTCCTGGGTTGAGTAGCCTGCAAGACTCAACCTGCACGAGAGAACTCCTGGGTTGAGTAGCACCCAAGACTCAACCTGCACACGAGAGAACTCCTGGGTTGAGTAGCATGCAAGACTCAACCTGCACACGAGAGAACTCCTGGGTTGAGTAGCCTGCAAGACTCAACCTGCACGAGAGAACTCCTGGGTTGAGTAGCACCCAAGACTCAACCTGCACACGAGAGAACTCCTCGGTTGAGTAGCATGCAAGACTCAACCTGCACACAAGAGAACTCCTGGGTTGAGTAGCACCCAAGACTCAACCTGCACACGAGAGAACTCCTGGGTTGAGTAGCATGCAAGACTCAACTTGCACACGAGAGAACTCCTGGGTTGAGTAGCACCCAAGACTCAACCTGCACGAGAGAACTCCTGGGTTGAGTAACATGCAAGACAACCTGCACACGAGAGAACTCCTGGGTTGAGTAGCACCCAAGACTCAACCTGCACACGAGAGAACTCCTGGGTTGAGTAACATGCAAGAATCAACCTGCACACGAGAGAACTCCTGGGTTGAGTAACATGCAAGAATCAACCTGCACACGAGAGAACTCCTGGGTTGAGTAGCATGCAAGAATCAACCTGCTTACAAGATAACTCCTGGGTTGAGTAGCATGCAAGACTCAACCTACACGAGAGAACTCCTGGGTTGAGTAGCATTCAAGACTCACCCTGCACATGAGAGAACTCCTGGGTTGAGCAGCATGCAAGACCCAACATGCACATGAGATACTTCTGGGTTGAGTAGCATGCAAGACCCAACATTCACATGATATAACTCCTGGGTTGAGTAGCATGCAAGACCCACCCTGCACATGCGATCACTCCTGGGTTGAGTAGCACGCAAGACCCACCCTGCACACGAGAGAACTCCTGGGTTGAGTAGCATGCAAGAGTCAACCTGCACACGAGAGAACTCCTGGGTTGAGTAGCACCCAAGACTCAACCTGCACACGAGAGAACTCCTGGGTTGAGTAGCATTCAAGACTCACCCTGCACATGATATAACTCCTGGGTTGAGTAGCATGCAAGACCCACCCTGCACACGAGATAACTCCTGGGTGGAGTAGCATGCAAGACTCAACCTGCACGAGAGAACTCCTGGGTGGAGTAGCATGCAAGACTCGACCTGCACACAAGAGACCTGGGTTGAGTAGCACCCAAGACTCGACCTGCACACGAGAGAACTCCTGGGTGGAGTAGCATGCAAGACTCAACCTGCACACGGGAGAACTCCGGGGTTGAGTAGCATGCAAGACTCAGCCTGCTTACAAGAGAACTCCTGGGTTGAGTAGCACCCAAGACTCAACCTGCACACAAGAGAACTCCTGGGTTTAGTAGCATGCAAGACTCAACCTGCACACAAGAGAACTCCTGGGTTGAGTAGCACCCAAGACTCAACCTGCACACGAGAGAACTCCTGGGTTGAGTAGCATGCAAGACTCAACCTGCACACGGGAGAACTCCTGGGTGGAGTAGCATGCAAGACTCAACCTGCACATGAGATAACTCCTGGGTGGAGTAGCATGCAAGACTCAACCTGCACACGAGAGAACTCCTGGGTGGAGTAGCATGCAAGACTCAACCTGCACACGAGAGAACTCCTGGGTTGAGTAGCATGCAAGACTCAACCTGCACACGAGAGAACTCCTGGGTGGAGTAGCACCCAAGACTCAACCTGCACACAAGAGAACTCCTGGGTGGAAACCATCTCCCACTTCTATCTGCTTGCAGCTCCACAGCCTGGGACGGGGCTTTTCAAGCCGGGTCTTTGGGGTTTCCATAAAAAGGAAAAGCTCAAAATGTACTTTGGAAAAAACTAAATTTTTCTGATTTAAGGTTTTAGATTGAATGTGCAGCTGCGTGACGCCGCCTGGTTCTTCTGCCGGACATCTTTTGTTAGAAAACATGTCACGGAAAATGTAAATTAATCTTTCAGCAACAATATTTGGAAACTAAATCAATTAATAGTCTAGCTCCAGTCCAAGACTATCTGGAGCTAGCGGGTAATTAAAAAATCTCTCAGTTTTACGCTTTTTACATTTTCCAGATTCCGGTCTGCGTTTATCCATACTTCATTTTTGGTTTGTAAAAAAACAAAAGTTGCAGTGAATATATTTCCACCGTTAGTTATATAAATGTAAACTCGCCATCCAGTGCCTGTGGCATCTGTAGTGCGCTGTCTAGTCATATCAAAAAATACAAAATAAAAAAAACAAGCACACTAGCGGTGGTTAAGCTTCAAATTTTTTTTTTTTTAACTTCCTTGACCGTCACTATGCTGAGGTCTGGCATTCACGGACGACACCCTATAGAGATATGCAAAAGACGGCTTGATTTCTCCCTTTTCCGCCGTAAGAACTCAGGGGCATATTATCAAGGGCAATATCACCGCTTTAGAGGGACTTTTTCACGCTAAAGAGGCGAGATTTTTATCGCCCTATCAGCAAGCTGTCGCTAACAGCAGTTAGGACCGGTTTGGGGCCGCTTTGCATGTCAGAGATATTTATCGCTAATGACATGCAAAGTGGGCGGACCCAACCTGTTAGCGACTGAAAGCAGTCGCTAACACAGCTATCGCCTATTAGCAACACAGACTTAGCGTTAAAAAAGTTGCGCTGAGCGCGAATATCGCTAGAATCGAACACCTGCTGATAGGATGACTTACCTGTTTATCCAATGGGAAGTGGATTGTCAGGTTAAGTCTCCATTGGCGTTAATGCGTGAATATCACTGGATTTCCAGTGATATTCCCGCATTTCGCCGCTATCGCTGGATATTTTAGCACAATGGAGAAAAACGTTGCTAATAGCATGTTTTCTCCGCTAACATATCCAGCGATAGGCAGCTAAGCGCGTTTTGCAATAAATATCACAATTCCTTGCTAATATAGCCCCAGGGGGCATATTTGCAAGGGCTTTATATCTGCTTTTTCGGCTTACAAACCCAAAAAAGCAGAGATAAAACCAGCGCCCTATTTACAAGAGGGTGCTAACATGCATAATCACGTTAGTACCCTTTTTCCCAACGCCTCCCTTTGCATCTCTACTGAGATGCAAAGTGGGCGTTACTGGGCGTACCCCGGATGGACTACCTTACAAATATCGCTGATGTTTACATCGCAATATTTACGAGGCAGCCCACATGATTTTAGCACAAATTAGACTTTGGCGAAAACTGCTGTTTTCGCCAAAATCTAACGTCTGCTAAAATCCTGACTTAGCCGTCCCTAACATAGGAGGTGGATTATGCTGATACGATATTTTTTTCTCACACACAAAAGGGGAGAAGGTCTATATGTAATTCAACCACCCGAACCCCCTACGTCACTATAGTATGCACACAAGAGGGGTGGAGAAGACAAAAAAGTGCACAAACTCATGGGTGACATTGTGCATATCCCCACACTGCTGGTGATGAGAGGCAAGCACGACCCCTGTAAACCACCTCTCAAAGATAGATAGATCTAGCCATGAAGTTGATTGGGGCATGTACTCCACTAGGAATTGGGTTAAACTACAGATGTATATATTTTGTCTCTATTATATTGCAACATAGGTTGTGTTCTTTGGGACTCCTCCCTCCATGCGCCAGGTCAAGTGATTGGTTTCAATGAACTCGGTGAGTTGCATTTAATGTTATATCACTGGGAAGGGAACCTTAATCGCGATTGCAAATAACTATACTCTTGGTGCACTGTTGAGATGATGACCTAATGCCCTTGGAGTTTTAGGTTTTGACGGGCATATTTTCCAGTAACTGATAGACTGAAGGATTTTATTGATACTACGGGGTAAATGTCTGCACATGGATTGTTTTTAGTATATGGAATGACTAATTCTACAAATATGGCTAACTGTCTGTCCAATTAGGGCAGTGGTGGTTGTATTATTGAGAGGGACTTGTTATAAGGCAAAGAGCATTTCTCACCTTACTATTAGGGGGGAGTGGGTAGCAATGTTTGTTGTCCACGATGATGAATGTAATTCACTTATGATTTGTTTCACAGTTATGTCACCGTGTTGGTGGAATTCCCTCCACATAGCCTAATATTGATGGGCAAGAGTGACCTAAACCCCTTTTAACACCTAACTAAGGTAAGGGGGTATGACATAAGACTGGGACAGTAAGGTGTCCTGAAGAAGACCAAGGTGACCCATTATTTAAGGGCAAATAGAGGTCGAAACATGTTGACTAAAGCTGTAAAGGAGGGGTGCTAGTGGGTTCTAATTCCCTACTTTAGCACTACCATCCATTCTCCTTTTAATCCTGACCTTGGAACCTACTAATAAAGCTTAACTTGGTATCGAGGAGCCAGTTTTAACTATTCCCTACTGCAAATTGTTTGTCTATCACTGTACTCAGTCTTGATTTGTTTGCTGTTTGTTTTTTGTCTGTGGACACTGTTGTCACTTTCATCTTTGTGTTGCACTTTGTCTGTGTATTTCCTTGTTCCCCCTCCCTATGCTCCACCCGGAGTGTGGCTACGCCCGGGCGTTGTAGCAGACCCGATGATGAAGCATGTCACACACAGTGTGTGTGAGTGAGGGCAGTTTTTCATCACTCATGAGTGTGCCAATGCTTGTACACTTTTGTTGAGTTTATGCTGATACGACCCTGTGGGAACATCGCTGGAAAACCAGCGATGTTCCCTGCAAAAGGGCGATAACCTTGCTATCTCTGGAATTTGTAATGCTCTGGAGTAACGCGTTGTTAATAATGCGCTACCAGGGTGATAAATTCCAGAGATGGCCTGCGATAACAAATTTATTGCTAAGTGTAGTGCCCTAGAATCTGTTAGCAGTCTAGTGCTAACTCTGTATTTACACCTAACACCCACCCACCACTGATGTCACTGGTCATGTGACACAGTACCAATAAAAGAGGCTGAGCGCACGTGCTCTGGGCCAGTTGCACCGAGTAAGCAGTGTGTCCTGCGTCCGAGTTATTTCCAGCATGAGGGCCTAGGGCCCGCCCTTTACACTAAGCACTGATAATTATCGCTGGCCTTTGATAACATGCCCCCCAATACAGACGGAAACAAATGTTCTTTCTGTATTTAAAAGTGTAAAAAACGGTAAAAAAGTCGACGTGCAATCTTGCTGATAATGTATTAAAACAGTTTCACAAAAAGTGCTTTCTCTTAATAATCTACGTTTCCCTTTTCAAACATTTTCTTCTCAGTCTTTTCTTTCTCTGCAAATAAAGAGTGTATCTGAAGTCCTGATGGTCGGGATGTGTGAATGTGGCCTGACTTCAAGGGTTCCAGGCTGTGGCGTGACGTCAGCCTTCCTCCATGAGGTGACGTCAGGCCTCCTCGATGACGTGACGTCAAACTTCCTCCATGATGTGACGCCAGCCTTCCTCCATAACGTGACGTCAGAGGCTTCCTCCATGAGGTGCCGTCAGCCTTCCTCCATGCCATGTGACGTCATCAGTGTGAGCCGGGGACAGGCACACTGTCGTAGAGGAAGACACAGCCAGAGTGGGCGCAGTTAGAGACGGTGTGTGTTCGGGGGGGGGGGGGGGGGGGTGCCGGGTGTGTGTGGGGTGTGTGTGTAAGGGGTGGGGTGTGGTGAGGTGTACAGAGCTGCAGTCAGGGGCAAAGGATCCACAGAGTACAAGGACAGGCTGTGTTGCCGGTGCAGGGCCCGGGCAGGGCGGGGGCCACCTGCACATTCCTCGGATGCCTTCTCACGACTGAGTGCATCGACCCGTGGTGTCAGTGCCGGCGCTCATTCCACGCGTGCCGGGGAGGGGGCGGAAGTGCATCTCTCGAGCACTTACCCCTGCCCCAGCAGGGGGGGAGCTCCCATTCCACACATGCAGGGGGGTATCTTTCTATATCACTTACCACTGCCCCAGCAGGGTGGGGAGCTCCCCCATGCCACACATTCCTCGGGTATAAGTCGAGGGCACAAGGACACGGCCTGAGAGAGGTGAATAATAGAAAAATGTCCAGCCTGAAAAAAAGGTGGGGTGGGTACTCATGACACAGCCTGGTGATAGCCCTTTACTGGAGTCATCGGGCCTAGATTTACTGTTTCCTGGCGCAGCCTCAAGCACAGCACAAGTCCTATCTACTCAGATTGGCGGCTCGCCTGTCACCCCCTGCAAACACAAGGGGATGATGGACGGAGCGCTGAAACTTTCCAGCACTCACCCCCAGTCAAGAGATCTGGGTTTAATCCACCATTCTTTAGCTCACTTCACCACCTCAGTTCAGACCCAGCCTTATGCAAATCAGCCTTGACCCTGTGCCTCATGGGAACAGTCCAGCCCGAACTGACAAGCCAGGTCTTCCCTTGACCGGAAACAAGCATCCTAGGACCGGTTTCAGGGTTTCACCCCTCATCAGCCAGGCTAGCTTGAATCCAGTGGCAGAGTGAGCAAGGGACCCACGTCTGGGCAAACCCTGCCAACCTAGGGCGAACAAAGCAAAACCAAAGGGGATGATGGATGGAGCGCTGAAGCTTTTCGGACACTCACCCCCAGTCACAGGTTTAATCCATTGTTCCTTTGCTCACACCCTGAACTGGTGCCCGGTAAGGCTGCTGTGAGTGACGCTTTTCCTCGCTCAGTGGTGCAGATGTGAGTGTGCACTATCAGGGTTGCACACATTGGATGGGTGCTGTGCACTGCACCACGCATGCAACCCCTTGTTACCTGCTACCAGTAGATGTTCTCTTGTGACACAACGCCCAGTCTGTTTGTTTTAGTAGATCAGGTTTTGTGTCTGAGCCTGTGGTGTTTCTGCAGATACTAAGCACCTGTTGCTGTCTGAAAAGTTCACCTTTCCATTGCAAGGCAACTGTTGTGCAGGGTAGTGACGGCACGCGTTGCTTTGCGTCGCGTTTGTGACGTCACAAGCCTCAGTGAACCCATGCCCAAGTGTCCAAGTTCTCATCCCACACATACCACAGACATCAAGAGCTGAGGACACGGAAGCTGAGCCGTGGGACGAAGAGCAGGACAACGTCCAATGGAAGCTGAGCCCTGAAACGAAGAGCAGGACAACGTCCAATGGAAGCTGAGCCCTGAAACGAAGAGCAGGACAACGTCCAATGGAAGCTGAGCCCTGGGACGAAGAGCAGGACAACGTCCAATGGAAGCTGAGCCCTGGGACGAAGAGCAGGACAACGTCCAATGGAAGCTGAGCCCTGGGACGAAGAGCAGGACAACGTCCAATGGAAGCTGAGCCCTGGGACGAAGAGCAGGACAACGTCCAATGGAAGCTGAGCCCTGAAACGAAGAGCAGGACAACGTCCAATGGAAGCTGAGCCCTGAAACGAAGAGCAGGACAACGTCCAATGGAAGCTGAGCCCTGGGACGAAGAGCAGGACACGTCCAATGGAAGCTGAGCCCTGGGACGAAGAGCAGGACAACGTCCAATGGAAGCTGAGCCCTGGGACGAAGAGCAGGACAACGTCCAATGGAAGCTGAGCCCTGGGACAAAGAGCAGGACAATGTCCAATGGAAGCTGAGCCCTGGGACAAAGAGCAGGACAATGTCCAATGGAAGCTGAGCCCTGGGACGAAGAGCAGGACAACGTCCAATGGAAGCTGAGATCTGAAACGAAGAGCAGGACAACGTCCAATGGAAGCTGAACCCTGGGACGAAGAGCAGGACAGTGTCCAATGGAAGCTGAGCCCTGAGACGAACAGGACAATGTCCAATGGAAGCTGAGCCGTGAGACGAACAGGACAATGTCCAATGGAAGCTGAGCCCTGAGACGAACAGGACAATGTCCAATGGAAGCTGAGCCCTGGGACGAAGAGCAGGACAATGTCCAATGGAAGCTGAGCCGTGGGACGAAGAGCAGGAAAATGTCCAATGGAAGCTGAGCCCCGAGACGAACAGGACAATGTCCAATGGAAGCTGAGCCCTGAGACGAACAGGACAATGTCCAATGGAAGCTGAGCCCTGGGACGAAGAGCAGGACAATGTCCAATGGAAGCTGAGCCGTGGGACGAAGAGCAGGAAAATGTCCAATGGAAGCTGAGCCCTGGGAGAAAGAGCAGGACAATGTCCAATGGAAGCTGAGCCCTATGACGAAGAGCAGGACAATGTCCAATGGAAGCTGAGCCCTGGGAGAAAGAGCAGGACAATGTCCAATGGAAGCTGAGCCCTGGGACGAAGAGCAGGACAATGTCCAATGGAAGCTGAGCCCTGGGACGAAGAGCAGGACAATGTCCAATGGAAGCTGAGCCCTGGGACGAAGAGCAGGACAACGTCCAATGGAAGCCGAGATCTGAAACGAAGAGCAGGACAACGTCCAATGGAAGCTGAACCCTGGGACGAAGAGCAGGACAATGTCCAATGGAAGCTGAGCCCTGGGACGAAGAGCAGGACAATGTCCAATGGAAGCTGAGCCCTGGGACGAAGAGCAGGACAACGTCCAATGGAAGCTGAGCCCTGAGACGAAGAGCAGGACAACGTCCAATGGAAGATGAGCCCTGAAACGATGAACAGGACAACGTCCAATGGAAGCTGAGCCCTGAGACGAAGAGCAGGACAACGTCCAATGGAAGCTGAGTCCTGGGACGAAGAGCAGGACAAGGTCCAATGGAAGCTGAGCCCTGGGACGAAGAGCAGGACAATGTACAATGGAAGCTGAGCCCTGGGACATAGAGCAGGACAACGTCCAATGGAAGCTGAGCCCTGAAACGAAGAGCAGGACAACGTCCAATGGAAGCTGAGCCCTGAAACGAAGAGCAGGAAAATGTCCTATGGAAGCTGAGCCCTGGGACAAAGAGCAGGACAATGTCCAATGGAAGCTGAGCCCTGAGATAAAGAACAGGACAACGTCCAATGGAAGCTGAGCCCTGAGGCGAAGAGCAGCAAGGCAAGGACACATATTGGCTGAAACATGTAGACAATTTTTTGACCTTTTGTAAGTTATTTGAAGGACACATTAAAGGTCCTATTTTACACATGCACCTTTGTTTTTAACTTTACCCTTATCATTGTTTTAAATTAATCTAATTCTATGATAAAGAGGTAATTTTAATTCAGATTCCAACTATTTCCTCTGGATCACCTCCTGATGGAGGCCAAGAAGACCCGATGATGATGTGATCAACCATGACTGTGCCAATGGCCAAAGACATACCAAAGGCAGAACATGGCTGGTGAGAGTCCTACATATTTCTTCTCAGGATCCCTCAAGGCCTCAGGGCTCCACTCCTTTTAGATTCTGTGTAATCTGTTGCTTAGCAAATCACTCTTTGGCTTACCGTTTCTCTACTTGCACCTGTACTTGCTAAACCCCAAGGACAAACAGAGACTTGCCCCTGATTGGGAGAAAATCTCACTTGTTACACAAAGTGGCCCTTTGGATAACCCTGCTTCCTTGCTCTGTGGATGACCCAGGCTTCCTGCCCGGGCCACCATCGTATATGAAAAGTGACCCTTTGGATGACCAAGGTTTCCTGCCTGGGCCTCCATCGTGCATGAAAAGCGGCCCTTTGGATGTCCCAGGCTTCCTGCCTATGCCACCATCTTGTATGAAAAGTGTCCCTTTGGCAAACAACTTTGGAGCATAGACCAGACACAAGAGATGAGGACCTGGACTGTTCTGCAAGGAGGGCAGCTGGCCCTTTGCCCACTGGAAGATCTGCAGAAGGTCCAGGTGACCGAACAGACCAGCCTGGAGGAGGCCTCAAAGAAGGGAGAGCGTGGGAGAGCTGAGACTCCTGCAGCCCAGTTAACTGGGAGTACAAAGAACAAAGCATATCACCTGCGTTATGGAGAGCGGGGATATGTATCTGCTTTTTCAATAGTGGTCTGCGTGCTAACATTCAGGTGCACACATCTGCACTTTCGGAGCTCCAGACAGACATGGATGTCTTCTCGCACTTCTGCCTTGGTTACATTCAATTCTGCAGATGTGGCAACCTAAATCGTGGTTGGTCCCTAACATCCAGTTTCTAGTTTGAACTGGTAAGGCCGTGGGGCCCAGTGGGGCCCCGAGGTCCTGTGAACACCACAACTACTAGAAAATCTTGACACCAGCTATGGTTTTTGAGGTAGGGGTCCATGACGTTTAGTACCACCAAGGGATCCCATAGTGGGTGCTGCCCGCTACTGCCCCATGCACAGATGATAAGAGCAGCCCAGTCCTTCTCGAATCTCTACCAGAACTGTCTTGATTTGACACCAATTGCCAGTCCCCCAGTACCTACTGGAACTGGAGAGCAAGGGCCTGGCTTGCTGAATTTCACCATTTGCTTGATCTCGGTGGAATGCCTACAAATGCCTCCACAACCCTCTATCCAAATACCTCAATGAGAAAATCACCCTCCACGTACCCAAGAGAAACCTCAGATCCGCAGACCACTTCGAAATCCCACGCATCTGCAGTGCCAGAACGGGTGGAAGAGCCTTATCCTACATCGCGGCAAAAACCTGAACCAGCTCCTGATCAACATCAGACGAAGCCCACTCTCTAAACATCTTCAGGAAGACCCTCAAGACCTGGGTATTCGACTGAACGAAGCTGCTGACCCATCCCCCCCAGCGCCTTGAGTCCTTCACAGGTGAGTAGCGCGCTTTACAATTCCCTGATTGATTATTGGATGAGTTGTGTGAGAAACGTGTGAGGTTAGCACTTGAGGGGTAGGAGGACAGGTCAGTTGTAGGTAGCTGGGACAAGAGTCCATGGCATTGGTTGTAGCATCTGAGGGAGCTTCAGTCAAAGGGGCTTGCACACAAGCTGTGTACTCTGGAGGCCTGGGCTGGCCTCAGATGACTGGGCGATGTCTCGGAATCCGCTGGTTATTTCCACAGGCACAAGTTGCTTGTTGTCTTGCCTCGGCATTCGAGCGCTTTATAAGTACTTCAGTCAGTCAGTCAGTCAGTAAGTATGATCTGCTGAGTTGGTGGGCTGCAGGACCAGGCAATTCTCTCCCAAGATTGTGTAGCGACGGGGGGGCGCTAGAGGGCGCACTTGCAATATGGCCGCACTTATGTGAGGCTCTTGCTGCCTGGAGAAGATATCCTCCACTTATCCTATCTATCCGCCGTCTGCGCCACCAATGTCCGTGTGGTCTACTTGAGGAGGACTTTGTGCGCCCTCGTCTCGAGTTTGGTAGAGATCCGCCGCTCCTGTCCAGAGCTACGGGTGACTGGAGCTTAGTCCGTGTACTAGCCTGGGAACGTTTGGACCTACTGGCCGGCTTGCTATCTCATTGGGGGCCGCGGCGCACCGCAAGGCGAGTAGGCCCTTCTATACACTCTATTGCGGAGCTGCCGAGCGCTCTCTTGCATCGGGTGGCTCAGCTCATTCCAGCGATATGGGGCGGACATCGGACCGACGAGACAACTCCCTGTGACATTTGCCTCGCACTGGAGGACGTGCTGGCCTGCGTTGCTGACACCGGCTCCTGTGTCGACTTTTTGCCGCCGGCGGACCTGGCGGCCATGGAAGCTGCGGCCGGTGTGAGTTCCAGGTGAGGCGGGGTGGGGTTACTGCCCGCTCGTGCCCCTGGTTGCTGTAGCCGTTTATGGCCACCCCCCCTGGTGATTGGCTATCCTATGTCGGACTACATTGCTCTATGCTCCTCTGTGGTGCCGGCAGTCCCTGAGCTCCGGGTGTGAATCCCGCCTGTTCTGCTGCGGCGCCATTGACGCATTGTGTGGGACTGCGGAGGCTGGAGTTGTGGGGAACACACGCCTGCTTTGTGTGCTGCTGAATCGGAGGGTCGCTCATGACCGCGGGCACCCTGCTGCTGGCATCACTTACCTTGCTTCACACGGATTGGCGGTTAGTGCTGAGGCGGTGCTGCGAATCCCATTCTCGATTGAGGAGCTCATTATATGGAACATTGCTGCCTGCTGTGTGCCTTCCATGCTGCAATCATCTGGTGAGTGAACTGCGACGATAGGCTGCACTTCTTATCTTTGACTGCACTTTTGCATATTTGCCATACTGCTTACTGGAGCTGGGGGTGGGCCCCCGGAGTGTGCTCCTGGCGGCTTCCTTTTTCGCGTTTTTGTTCTTTGCTGCCCCTGCTTATACACGTGGTCTGGGTGTCATTTCACTGCTGTGTTGGACTGCTCCTGTTACCTCCTACTGTTGACCATCCCGTAGAGGGTGCGCGATACGCAGCTGAGAGGGGAGCCCTTACCCTGGTTGGCTTGGAGCCTGACGATCACTTCTGGACTACGTCGCCATCTCAGACTTTGTGTTGATTTGCTCCCGATATTTGGCCATGGGTAAACCTGACAACAAACAACCTAAGTTGTCTTTTGACTCTCTGGCGGCCAAGAGAAATTCCCGGGTTGCGCAAGATGGGGGGGCTCTCGCTCTCCCTCTACTGTTCCCGATGCTGTTCCTCAGCCTGCTGCTCCAGACTTTCAACAAATGATGCAGGAAATGCGACAGAGGTTCGCAACTATAGTGGATAAAGTTGATAAGCTATCATCGCGAATGGATGCAGTGGTACAAAAACTGGACGTTCACGAGGAGCGCATCACGGCGATGGAACAGCGCGTCTCTGATCATGACGATACGGCGGCTACCCACACTACACAACTGGCGCGTATGGACAATGTACTCCGGGTTATTGCTGCGAAGAATGAGGAGTTGGAAGCCAGAAGTAGGCGCAATAACATACGCGTGATTGGCGTGCCAGAGACGACCAATGTGGGTAGGATGGAAACTTATGTGGAGAAGATACTACTTGGCGCGATCGGTGCGGAGGCCTTCTCGAAGCAGTTCATCGTGGAGAGGGCGCATCGATCCCTTGGACCGTGTCCGGCCACTGGGACTCCGCCGCGGCCGATAATTGCCCGTCTCCTCAATTATCGTGATCGTGACACAGCCTTACGTGCGGCCCGCACCGCCCGCACACTCTCTTATGACGGGGTCAACTTTACCATCTTCCTGGACTTCACGCCGGTGGTGCAGGAGCAGAGGCGTAAGTTCCTGGATGTGAAGAGGAAGCTCAGGGACCTCCAGGTGGATTATGCCCTATTGTACCCTGCCAAATTGCGAGTGACACATCAGGCGGAACAGCTTTTTTTTACCAATCCGCAGCAGGCAGAAGACTTCGTGAAGCGGCTTAAGAGGGAGCGTGCTGCTGACCGACGCGGTGGAGATGATGGACAGGAGGGATTCCACTCCGCCAACGAAGATGAGTGATTTTGCATAATGTCTGATCGTGTTGCATATTGTGTACACATGTGGGGCTGCCGTGAGTTGTCTTATTATCCTGTAGCCTTCTGCTCTGCTACCCCTCCATAGTGGAGAACTGTGTATTGGATTTTGTCACATGCTGCTTGAGGACGCTGGATGGGCGCCGGACTATGGTAGTACTGTACTCCAGGCACCCCCCCTCACTACCTGGGCCATGCCTACTTGAATAATGCGGGTCAGTGGCGAGGTGTGGGGGGTGGTTATGTGCGCCTCTGGACTGCACCCTGAAGGGTATTCCCCATTGACTTTGTTACTTCTGATGCTACTGTTATGTTTGGGGGTGTTTGCTATGGGAGGGGGGTGGGCGAGGGGTCCGGGCAGGTTGGGGTTGCCCAGGTGGGTGGCGGGTGGGACTGCCTGTACCTGTGTGTTTTGGGCCCTTGGGGCCACTTCCGTGCCTTTTGCTGTTGTTTTTCCCGCTGTGATTGTGTTCCTGGCTCAAGGGGTTGGACGTCCCAGCTTGCCTTCATGCCTCTTTTGGTATGTTGCACTGTGGCATGGTCCTATGCTAATCATACAGATCCGAATATACCACCAGGATGTAGTGGGATGTTGTTGGATGGTTAATGTGTGCTGGGGTGTTGGTATTCACATGGGGTACTGTACGATACTTGCGCTATCATTGGTTGCGGCTCTGTGTTCTGGACTAGTGTGGGATTGTGTTGTACTGGCTTGGGGTTCCCGGGTTGGGGTTGGGGGGGTTTTGCGGTATGTTTGTGGCATAGATTGGTTACGGATGAGACTGCATGGTGTGCGTTTTTTACACTGTTCTTTACCTGATGGGTGGCCTTGGTATGTATGTGGCTCAGAGTCGATGATCGAATGTATGGAGAATGGCTGATGGCACACTGGACACCTTAGTGATCCTGTCCTGGAATGTGCGGGGCCTTAACGATGCTAGAAAATGTAGGAACGTGCTGGCGTACCTGGATAGGCATCAGGTGCAGATTGCCTTCTTACAAGAGACGCATATACGTCCAAAGATTGACCCTAAGTTTGCTGCTCGCTGGGCTTCCATTCGAAAATGTTCATCATATTCATCATATGCTCGTGGGACTGCTGTTTTGATTAAGAAAACGCTTGCATTTCAGGAACTGGGGGTGAGGTTGGATTCTGAAGGGCGCTATGTGATTGTGTGGGGTAGGCTGGGATCGGACACTGTTGTACTTGTGAACTGTTATGCACCGAACACTGATTCCCCTGAATTTTTTCTCACCCTTTGGGGTCATGTTGCTGCCATTGACGCCACACACGTTATTTGGTGCGGGGATTTTAACATTGCGCTTTGGCCTGGGGCAGACAGATCTGATGGGGGTGGCCAATATAACACGCGAGCGAGGGACGTTTTACGGGGCATACTAGATGAGGCCGGATTGTTGGATAGTTGGAGGCTTACGCATCCTGACAGAAGGGAGGGCACTCACTTCACCGCGCATGCGCGCACTTGGGCACGTTTGGACTATTGTTTCTTGTCGCGAGGACTTAGTGTAGGCTTACACAGGGTACAACATCTCCCCAGAACTTATTCAGATCACTGTCCGGTCAGAGTGGTTGTAGCGATGCCGGGACTTGACAGGCCGCGCCCACCTTGGAGGCTATTTCCCTCAGTGCTGTTTGACCCCATATTCAAGACAGAACTCGGGGAGGAGATAGAGGCTTTCTTTCCACGGAATAAAGGGACGGTGGATAGTGTGGAGGTGGTTTGGGAGGCTTTTAAGGTAACAGTTTGTGGGATTGCGATGGCCAAGAGTAGTGGGGTGCTTAAAACTATTGTCAAATCTATTGCGGCACTGGAGGCGGACCTTAAAGATTTAGAGGACAGGATGACTACTGACCCAGACCCGGAACTTCGGCATACGTTCAGGGGGAAGCTGTCGGACTATGAGGAGGAAGCTGCTCGTGAAGTCAAGTATAGAGGAAAGCACTGGACAGCTAGGAAGTACTGTGAGGGTGAGAGGCCTGGTAAGGTGCTCGCCTCGATCACGAGACACCCACGTTTTACCACTGGGGTCCTGGAACTAGCACTGAGGGATGGCACCCGCTGTAGGGATGCGTTGGGGATCCAGAGAGCCTTCATGCATCATTATGAACAACTGTACACTACACAACAGACTGGGGAGGTCCGTTATGGCGGGTTCCTCGATGATCTTGCGTTGTGTTGGCTTTCTGATGGTCATAGAGCCTTCCTTGGAGGCCCACTAGAAGTGGAGGAAATACGAGATGCCATAATGTCACTCAATAATGGGAAAGCGACGGGGTTGGATGGACTTCCCGCCGAGTTCTATAAGTGTTACGTTGATATCATGGCCCCGGTGCTTAAGGAGGTTTTCGAAGAGTCGCTGGAGGTGGGCATACTACCTGGGTCAATGAGAGAGGTGGCCATTACGTCCCTGTTAAAACCTGGCAAGGATCCATCAGACACGGACTCTTACCGTCCCCTGTCGCTACTTAATTGCGACGCGAAAATCTTGGCAAAGGTACTAGCGGCACGGCTATCCCTGCTCATGCCTACTATAGTGCTCCCAGACCAATCAGGCTTTGTGCCTGGGCGTGCAACCTCCCATAATCTTCGCACACTGTTTTCTTTACTCCCAACTATTGCTCCTGAACTCCCTGTTGCTGCGGTTTTCCTCGATGCTACGAAAGCATTTGATTCGGTTGAATGGAATTATCTGATTGACATTTTGTGTAGAATGGGCTTTCCCAAAATATTTATTGCATGGGTAAAGCTGCTGTACACCCAACCCGTGGCCAGAGTGGTAGTGAATGGAGTTCTTTCCCCTCAATTGCCTATCTCGAGAGGCACGAGGCAGGGCTGTCCCCTCTCCCCGTTGTTGTTTGCTATCGCCATCGAACCGCTGGCATGCCGTATCCGGCAACTACATAAGCATAGTGCATTTAATTGTTTCCAGCGTCAGGTGGGTATATCACTCTATGCGGACGATATTACATTATATGTGAAGGACCCGCAGTTGAATCTTAATCCGATCCTGCGGGAGCTTATTGTCTTTGGCGGCATTTCCGGTATTCATATGAACTGGAAGAAATCACAATTCTTTCCGCTGACTCCGTCTGTCGAGAGGTTCCAGCTTGACTACCCACTAGAGTGGTGCGATGCAGACCTTCGCTATTTGGGCATAGTGATCTCTCTGGATAGGGAAGAGACGATCAGGCTCAATTATGGAGTTGCTATTTCTAAACTGGCTGATAAAATTACGCGGTGGATGTCTTTGCCACTTTCTATGGCGGGTAGGGCTTCCTTAGTGAAAATGGTTGTGCTTCCACGCTTCCTTTATTTGTTTCAGAATATCCCCTACCACCCTGGTGCCTATTTTTTTAAACGCCTACGTTCGGAGCTCCTTAGGCTGTTTTGGGGGGGCAGGCAGCCGAGAGTGAAGTGGTCCACCTTGACCCTGCCGTACGACAGAGGGGGGTTTGATGTCCCGGATTTTGAGATCTACTATCTTAGCGCTCAGGCACACTATGCCTATCATTGGATACGTCCCACCCCCTTTATGCCACAGATAGCGACTGAGGAATGGATAGTGCACCCCCTTCCACTGGAGGGCATGGTGCTGGGAAAATCTCGGGATATGGATACCCGTTCCACCACGGTGCACTGCACTATGGATGCGTGGTCTCGTATTGCGACCACTTTGGGGCTGGCGCTGCTTTATTCCCCGGCATTGCCACTCGCATACCATCCGGAACTGTCCTTGCTACAGGAGACTGGGTTTCGGGCTATGTGCAAGCGAAACAAGGTGCTCACATGGGGTGACCTTTTTTTTTTTAAGGCACTCTTCGTACGAAGGATCAATTCTTTCGGGGGGAGTCACCCTCCCCGCTGGAGGTTTTCTATTATGTACGGCTTCGGCAAGGTCTACGGGCTATACTCCCACAATTTCCGAATTAACCTGGGGTTGCCTTACCGCTGCATGCACTACTAGTGTCTGATGGTAGACATATGGTCTCTAAATTATACAACACCATTAGGAAGCAGAGAGACCCTCTGCCTAGTAATGCGAGGGGACACTGGGCTCTTGAGTTGGGTATAGATATCACTGATGAACAATGGACATATTGCTGTGGCGTTACTGCTAATATTTCCTCTAGCTGTAGATTGAAGATAATACATTATAAATTTGTGCAGAGGTTTTACTATACTCCGGTTAGGAAATTCAGATTTCGCCTGGCGGACGATGATAAATGTGCTCGCTGTCGGGCGGAGGGAGCTGGTTTTCTTCATTTGGCCTGGGAATGCGATGCGATTCATGCCTACTGGCTACAAGTCCATGAGGCATTGGAAATTATGACTGACAAGGCTGTCCCGTTTGATCCCTTGATTATGGTGTTGGGGTACACGAAGGACGTACCACCCCCCTATCGCAGATTTGCAGATGTGGCCATGCTACTGGCCAAGCGCAGGATAGCCTGTAGATGGGGTAGAGGCAGGGCTCCGAAATTTAAGGACTGGCTAGACGACATGGTGTATTGTCAGGATCAATTTAATATATATGCTGACTTGATGCCGGTACGGTGCAGGCCTAAGGATTTCTGGAGCCCGCTGCAGGTTTATTGGCTGACCAGACCCGCCCACAGTGAGGACTCTGACGACATTGGCCGGGGAGGGCTCCCATAGAAGATCTCACCCTTGCTAACTTTAACTGCACTCCTTTTTTTTTTTTCAGGTTACCCATTGATGGACCATGTATTGTATGCTCTGGTGGGGTGAGCTGGGCATGTCGTGACTGTTACCCATACTCTCTGATGCGGCACTGTCTACCACTGCTCACCCTTTCGTGCTCTTTCCATGTCTACTGTCGGCACCTGCTATCGGCTGAGGATTGTTATTATATGTTCATGTGCTGCTTTCTGCCCTGTGATACGAGGGGCCTCGATGGTTGTGTTGTGCTCCCTTTCCAGGGTGCCGTGTTCCTGCTGCGTAACGTCATCTCTGTTTCGTGCTGATCCATGCCACCAAGTACAATATGTATTGTGTGAGTTGGAGACTGCCCACATTCCCATTTCCTTATCGTCTTTATTGTGTGCCTGCCATTATGCCTGCATCTACTGTAATCAATCTGTATATGTGCCACTGTATGGTTTCTTGTTCCTAATAAAGGTTTTAAAAAAAAATAAAATCCAAGATTGTGTAGCGACCCACTCGGATCGAAGGTACATGGAGGTGAGGCGCTTCATCCACAGGTGATGTGCGGGAGATAGACACACTGATGTGTTGCGGAGGTGAATTGTTTTCCTGCCTGGGTGACTTGCAGATATGATGACCTGCGGAACAAGGCGATTCTTTCACAGGATCATGTAGCGACCCACTCTGATCGAAGGTAGGTGAGGTGAGGCCCTTCATCCACAGGTACTGTGCAGGAGATAGACACACAGGTGAGTGTGCTGCAGGGTTCAATTTATAGTTCAGTGAGCTATAAATCTGCCTGGCAATGTTTGTACAATTTTATCTCACGTGGGTCGTCCATCGCTAGTGGACAGAGAACTTACAGGTGTGGTATCTGTGATCCATCTCTTAGTTGGAGCAGTGACGAAAGACAAGGGTCAGAGTCCTATTACTTGGAATATGCGTTGATATTACTCAAAACGCTCCCCATACAAAAGAAGGGATGGAGAGGCGATTATGGATCCAGCACACAGCCTCCCCTGTCAGTAATAATATACATACAATAGTGTGTTGTTCTATAGCTTCATCGGCATGACACTGTGGGTTCCGCTCTCAATTCTCGGCACAAGCCAGAACCCCCCGGGTAAAGAGAGCCAGGATGGGTGAGCGAGCATTCTTCCACATTGCTGCATCCAAGTGGAATGAACTGCCTGTGGCCCTCCGACTCACAGAATGCCACCTGGCATTCAGGAAACATCTGAAAACCTTCCTCTTTCCCAATCCAGACTAATCTAACTCGACCCATGCCAACTGTCCACGCACTTTAGCGATTACAGCGCCGTGATATCCTACTTGGATGATTGTTAGCGCTTTACAAGAAAATAAAATAAATAAAAATAAATAAATGAAGTGAATTTAGTCACTGAGGGCATCATTTTGTTGAATGCCCTGGCCCATGGCCACCAAAGTGGCATGCTTCATCATCGGGCCATGCTCCTCACTGGTTGGGCACTACAATACCCAGCAGGCCCCTCGGGGAGGCTCTTAGCCAAAGATCTTCTGATCTCAGTGTTTGGTATTTTCCAACACTTGTCCCAGCAGACCATAAAAGATCCCACAAACGGGACAACACCATTATTATATTGTAGATTAGACGATCCCATGAATGATGACTGACTTGCCCTGAAGAAGTCCATGAAGAACGAAACATGTCTGTTTTTATGGAAATGAAGGATACAAATAAAGAAATGCTGGACAAATCTGGAGACGTCTGTGGTTAGAATATTCTAAAACATAATGAGTGCCCCCAGCTATTTCCTCCAGGGACTGTTTTAAATGGCTGCACAATTCGTTGCTTTGCCTTGCTCTGCGCAAGGGAGGCGTTCCATGGGCTTTACGGTGGGTGTTCCCACGCAACTCCTATGGTTTTTGACGCTGCCCCAGATTTACAAGGATTTGTAAACCTCGGAATGTATCAAAATGTTACGCCTCCTGTGGTGAGGCGTAACGAGGAGAAATATCGTCATTTCTCCTTGTTTTTTCCTCTTTCTACGTGTCCTGTATTCTGCAGTGCACATAACAAGAGGAAAAAGCCTCTCGGTATTGTGTTTGTGCAGGAAGGTGCTCATAAACGATTCTGCCTGGAAGACAGGCACCCTTGCATGTTGGGGCAAGGGGGCCTGCATTGGCGCTAGACTGCCAAAATGGCACCAGCGCAGGCGGAAAGCACAGGAATGCACCGTATTGGATAAATACCGTGCATTTCTGCTGTTTCCCTGACGTAGCTCAGCAAGGTGACTTGCAGCGCTGCGCTTCCCTGCGCCACACTTTTCATAGATATGTTCCTGCATCTTTACAAGTTAAAAACAACCCTGATTTGCAAATGTGGGCACCTTCCTTCTTTAGCTATTTGATTCTCTAGCGGGGCCACTTTTACTTTGGTTCCCTGTCCCAGTCCAAGCCTGGGCAGCTCTGAATTTCCCCTCAGATGCAGGGCCACTCGAATTATTTGATTTTGTGGTGTGGATTGTTCCGTATAACTATGGATTTGCCACATAATCCATCATGTGCTGCAGAATCAAAACATGTTTCTAGTTCAAACGGAACACAAATTACCCTAGTACTCGTGTTTTCTTTGTAATTGGCCCATTTGCGCTTGTGGTTGTATTTTTTTCTCATATCTTCCCCAGTGCCTGTTGTTGTCATTGACATCATCCCAATTGCACTTTTTTTATTGTATTTCCACTTCTATTTCCTCCAGTGCGCGTGTTTTCATTCCTGCCCCCTGTTCCTGGCCATTGGCAGCTTCCGCTGTTCTTTCACGCTCCCGCCATTTTTTTTCCGATCGCCGCCACCTGCCTCCCTGCCAGCTCCTCCCACCTCCCAGGGCTACGTACGGAGGCCACTGTGTAGCCACGCTGCCGGGGCGTCAAAGTCAAGCCTATCTGTGCCTGTCCACGCCTGAGCATTGCCTAGAGCCAAGTACCCTGGCCCTCTGCACTCCAGCATATTCTCCGCTGCAGTCCTCCGTGCCCTGAACCCTGGATGCAACCGCAACTGCATCCTCGCACCGCCTCATTCCACAGCAGGACCTTTCAATTGCATTAGCTGCCAGTTCACCTCCACCCCAGGACTGATCACCATCGCAGCAACCAGCACCAGGCCAATCCTGGCAGCCAGGACCTCCCCGGAACAACCCAGCTGCCTCCTTGTTAACACCAGGTCATTCTGCAAACACGCCACCAAAGTGTGGGACACCATCTCCACCATCACCCCCCGCGAAGTGAACTTCATTACAGAGACCTGGCTTACCCCCGCCTTGGCACTGGACTTCGCCACTGCAGCACCGACCGGCTACAAGATGAAACACTGCAACCACACCAACAGACATGGAGGTAGAATTGCCATCATACACAAAGAATCATTAACTTGCACCGCCACAAATGTTGAAACCATACAGCCCATGGAACACATCAACTTACAGCTCCACACTGATGACAAAAGCCATCATCAAAGGCACCCTTGCTTCCAGACTACCAGGACTACGAACTGGTCTCAGCGACACCATCGCGGAATTCATCACCCCACTCACCATTGAATCTGAACAGTATTTCTTCCAGGGAGACCTGAACTTCTACCTGTATGGGCCCCACTGACCAACTCCACTGACCACGTGGAAAGACTGGACAACATCGGCCTCAAGCAGCAAGTCTCAGACCACACGCACAAAGCAGGACACACGCTGGACACCCATCTTCGCGTCCAGCAACAGAATCAGATACAACCACACCACTAGACTCACCTGATAGGACCACTCCATCATACACTTCACCCTCGCTGAACCTCCCCGGACCAACCCCAACCACCACAATGCCCCCTTCCACAGCTGGACCAAGGTCACTCAGCACCAATGGATGAATGCCCTCAGCATCACCCAGCCCAACATCACCACAAACCTGAGACAGGCAGTACAGAACTTCAACGCCTGGATCACCAGGGCCGCCGACAGAGTCGCTCCAACCAAACCAGCAAAATTGCACAGGTCCTTCAAATGAGCCAGCTGCAACACCCCAGAACCCAACATGTCAAAGTGCAGATGCAAACAACTGGAAGGAAGATGGTGCACCAGCACGAACAACACCGACTGAGCCACGTTCAAGACGGCACTCAACAACTACCACAGCCAGATCAAAGCCACAAAAAAAGAGGCCCTGACACTCCGGATCGAGACCAGCACCAACAAACCAAGGAACCCTTTACCATCATCGGAGAGTTCACCTGCCTGTCAGCCGCCGAATACTTAATCCCCTCCTCACGGGAACTCTGCGACACCCTCGCCGACCACTTCCATAACAAGATAGCAACCATCTAAAGAAACTACGATCCCCAACCCATTGACCTCCTCAGCTTCCCATCGACCATCACCGCCGACAAACTGCTCACCGCATGAGAACAACTCAGCACACCAAACACAAATACTCTAATCCATCCACTCTGGAGCATTCACTGACCCATGCACCCACTGACTTTTTAATCTTGGCAGAGGCAAGATCAGCCATCAGTTCACCATCATCCTCAACGCCTCCATCACCACAACCACCTTTCCCTAAGCCTGGAAACACACAGAGGTGAGACCCCTCCTCAAGAAACCCTCTGCAGACACCAGCGAGCTCCAGAATTACCGTCCCATCTCACTGCTCCTGGTTCCCACCAAGCCCTGCAAAAGGCAAATCACCTTCCAACTCACTGAACACCTGGAGAGAAACAACCTGCTGGACCCTTCCCAATCAGGTTTGAGAGCCAATCACAGCCCTGATCGCTGCATCTGACGACATCCGCACCCTACCCAACAGAGGAGAATCAGCCGCCCTGATCCTGCTGGACTTCTCCGCAGCCTTCGACACCGTCTCCCACCACACACTCATCAATCGACTGTGCTAGAAGGGAATTAGACTACACGCTCAGCTGGATGGAATCCTTTCTCATGGGGGCGCCCAGATAATTAGTCTCCCTCCCTTCACCTCACAACCAGTGGCGGCTCCTACGTTAAGGCAGAGAAGCGTCGCCCACTGCTCTGCAAAATAATGTTATCATCATTTTCGTTTTCCTGCCTGCTTTGGTGCAGGCGGGCGGGTGGGGCTGGGCTGGCCAGTGCAGGGGGCAGGGGAAGGAGTGTTAAGCACACTCCCCAAGTGAGCATGACAGCTTGGCCAGTCTTCTTAGGCTGCCCAAACCATCATGCACACTTTGGGGCAGATTTACAAGTCCCATGCGCCAACTTAGCATCACATTTGCCATGTTAAAAGTGACGCAAAAGTGGCGCAAGAGGCTTGTAAATCTGCCCCCTTGTATCTTCCCCACCAGGCTGTGTAATGCAACCTGGTGGGGAACATGCCCAGCCTCCAAGCCCCTGACTGAGCACCGAACCACGGCGCTCAGACCAATCACAACTCTGCTGTAAGGCACCGTTGTGACACCGGCGATGCCCAGCTCAGCTGAATCTTTGTTTACGTTTTTTCCGTAGGGTGTAAAACCTCAGGATTCTGGGTTTTTAAACAATAAGGATTTCCGCCTCGTGATTAGTGATCCAATCTCGGCTTGTGCCTCCTCCACCACAGATTTCATCGTGTTGGTTAGTCTCAACGTGGGGTCTGTTTCTAGAACTTCATAACTCCCTCTATCAGATAAGAGGCGAAAGCAGAAACATGTTGAGGGTGAGAGGGGGGATGGGGTTCTAGTTCCCCACATTGGTTTTTAATACCAAGTGGTAGTCTGTTTAATTGTAAAGGTCAGGTTGGGATATCAAATTGGTTTTATATTTTTTATATTTGTCTATGCCATGGGTCCATTCCTGATCTCCAGGTGCAGGGCCGTGAGAGAAGTTGGCCTGGTATATGATGTTCACTATTCTAGTGAGCACCTTGCACCAGTCCAAACAACCCCTATGGTGATGGTTGTAAGTCAACCTTATAGACCAGCTATCCTAGTGGTAGCATGGACAGAACAGTCTTAGGCTAAAAGACTCACGAGGGCGTGTAAAGCCAGCTGTTTTATCATATGTAACCCCTTGAAAATCAAATGAAAGGACACCACACAGGATATATATAAAAAATATATGTATTTATTTACTAACACACTCCTCTGAACTCTTTATGAGGTCAGAGGCCAAAGCACATAACAAGATACTTAGTCAGAATACGTTAAGTTGCACAATTTGCGGTTAGGCCCTAGGGGCGAAGCAAACCATATATTAAGAAAGTGGTATAAGTACCACGTCACGAAAAAAGGGAAGGCCTAGGGCCTAGGGAATCGCTGGGACTACACTATCTGAACCTTAGTTTAGAAGTGGGAGGCCCACAGGTGGTGCGTGCAGTGTCTTTACACACACGCGAGTGTCAATACAAAGTCAATGGGAACTTAGAAGTTAGATTTAGAAGGATTTAGGACACTTCCGGTTTAGCTAGGAGGAAACAACTAAAGACTTAGACACTTGGATAGTTAATACCCTTGGGAGCACCAAAGTACTAGCGTTACCTCACCCACGGACGGCGGGTGCATAGGTGTGAAGATGTGTCGGGTTTCGTCGTTGAGTCCTATGGAGCCTGGAAGAAAAGATGCGGCGACCAGGAGGAAGATGTCCGGGTGGATCCAAGGGTGGATCAAGGACGAAGAGGACCTAAAAGCAGAGGGGACAGAGTCTGGGTCACTAGCCAGTGACCGGGGGGAACCAGGAAGGAACCAGACGACGTCGAGGAGCAATCAGGTGCTGTCTTGAAGCTTGTCTTTGCAGCCACACGGACCAGGAGGTGTCGACGACGACCAGGTGCTGGAGAGGAGCTGTCCCACGAAGGTTCTCGCAGATGGAGGGGTCGACTGCCGGATTGGAGTCAACAAGGCTTGGCAAAGGCAACCCACGCAGGATACAACAAAGGCTTCTGGTCAGGACCAGCAAGGTCTGAGGTGCCTCACCTTTGTAGGGAGGCAAGGGCCAGTCTGGAGCAACCAGACCAGCGAGGTGATTCAAAAGGATTGTCGTCACAGAGGCTACTAGCCAACGGGCCAGCAACCGGATAACGCGTCGAGCAGAACACAAGCAGAAGGGTCCACGCAGAACTCGTGGAGTGTGGAGGGCTGATCTTCGGTGCAGGTGGAGCTCGGGTTTGGGGTTTCTCAATTCCCAGTGCACAGCTTCGAGGATGCCTCAGGAGCTGCACAGTTAGCAAGTTGCAGGCTTTTCAAGATGTCCAGTCCCACGTGTCTCGTCGCCTCCATGGATCTCAGCTATGCTGCAGTCGTGAAGAGAGGGTCAGAGAGGTCTGGAAGTCTGGGTCTTGTCAGGCTCTGTGCTCGGGTTCCGGCGGGAACGTCAACAAAGCAAGCCATTGATTTGCTGGATGGTGCCTGGTTGCCCAGGGTGGTCACTCCTTGGCCACAAGGGAGATTCTTCAGTCGTCTTCTTGCAAAGTAGATCGTAGAAGGTCCAGAGTTTCGTTTCAGAGTTTGTCAGGATTAATCTAAAGTCTTGGGACTCAGCTCCTACCTTTATACAACTAAAAGGGGCTGGATTACTTTCTAGGTCCCTTCTATGGGTGGGACCAGGAAGGGGGGTGGTTCCACCCCCCTTTCCTTTGTCCAGTTTGGCACCAGAGCTGGGGCTAGAGTGCCCCAGCAACCGGTTTAAACCGGGGTATGCATGGAGCAACTAGTGTGCCCCAGGCCGTGTCTCATTCTATTCAGCCCTCCCTGTCCCAATACACAAAGTCCTGTCTGGGGTGGTGCTCGCACCTCTCGAGGCAGGAAATCTATTGTCCAAACCTCCGTGACTGGAAGGACTCCCAGCAGCAGGAGGTCAGACTTGTGTCTGTGGCAGCAGCATCCATTTTGTGTTGCTGGGGCTCGGGTTAACTTTAACCGGGATAGTCAGCAACAACATATCTTCTCCCTCTAGAAGGGTGGAATGCTACCCCCATCGCCAGAATTGGCGAGGGGGTAGTATTCCAAAGCGTATGACACCTTACACGACATGTTTGGATAAAGCCAAACCAAAGTTAGCATTAACCGCGAGGATTATAATGCACTTAAGAGTATATGGTATGGCAATATCATAGAACAGCTATAAGGACATGGTTCCGAAAGCTGCAGACAGGCTCAGCTCATGCTAGAGCACCATCTCACACATAACCAAGCACTCTGCCTCCAGGATTATTAAGGCCTGCCATAGGAGTGACTTATAGGTTACTGTGTGTCTATATATAAGGTTAGATATAGGAATACTATACATAAGCAAGGGGTGATTACACGACCTTGCCCCAGCTGAGTGATCAGCCAGTTGTGTCAGTTTGGATGGCCAGCCAGCGGTGGCATAATACATGCTGCAGCCCCTGGTAGGCCTTGGTTACACCTATGCCCTGAGTACCTAGGGTACACTTCTACAGGGTCTGATAAGGTGAACCAATTCCCAATTGTGGATGTACCTAGAGTACATGGTGTAAATTTAGAGAGAGTGCATCTGGGCTGTGGGTCTGATCAGCAGGCCCACAGCCACATCTAAGTCGAAAGCCAGAGAAGCAAAAGCAAAAAGTGGGGGTGACCATAGGAAGCAGACCCTACTCTCCTACAGGCCGCTCTTCATCAAACTTGGGAGCATATTATCAAGCAGGGCGTTAAAAATTATCGCAGTTTTAGCGGCAGAAAACTGCCGCTAAAGCGGCAATAATGGGCTTGATAATATGGCCTTGTGAATTCCAATAAGAGCCCATGTTCTGGTCTCAACATGGGCTTCTATTGGAATTCGCCAGGGCATATTATCAAGCCCATCATCGCCGCTTTAGCGGCAGTTTTCTGCCTCTATAACGGTGATAATTTTTAACGCTCTGCTTGATAATATCCCCCTGGGTTTTTGAGGAGTGACGGGAGACATGTGATGAAGCGTGACACAAGGAGGTGTGTGAGGAAGTACGTCTCATTTGTGTGTATGTCCGGAGAGAGGCTGTTGTGAGGTGTAGAAGTAATGAAGTGAAACCTTTACCCAGACAGCTATAGCATGTAATAATGACAAAATAAAAGAGGTAATACTATTGCAAAATATTGCCTCATTATGCTGCATACGTTGTCTTTGCTTGCTGCATAATTTAGTCAGCCCAGTCATATAATTCGGTCCTCTCCTAACGCATAATTCCAGTGGCTCTGCCCATGTGGGGCGGGCAGAATGTCCCTTCCCCTGCCCTAAAGGCTGTGAACCCGGGGCGAGAAGGGGGGTGAGTCTGAGGGACCAATGTCTGCACAAGGCGATGGGGGAGGGAAGCACAAAACGTGTCACCGCTGACTGCAGCTTGAGGTAGGCTGACCAGACTTCCCAGATTTACCCGGAAGTGTCCCCGTGTCCCGACACTTTCCCTCAAATTCAAAAAAGGTCCTGTTTTTTGTGTAATGCGCGGATGAAGCAGAGAAATTTCCCGTTTTTTTAGTGCCTGTATTGAGCATACAATTGTAGCGCATGTTCAATCAATCAATCAATCAGAGTACTTGTAAAGCACACTACTTACCCTGAGGGGAGAGGGTGCCACTACTGCTCTTAGAGCCAGGTCTTGAGGAGCCTTCTGAAGGTCAGCAGGTCTTGGGCCTGTCGTAGGTGGGTAGGGAGGGTGTTCCAGGTCTTGGCGGCGAGGTAGGAGAAGGATCTGCCGCCGGAGGTTGTTCGTTGGATGCAGGGACATCGGCGAGGGCGAGGCTGGCGGATCGGAGCTGGCGGGTCGGGGTGTAGAAGTTGAGTCTGCTGTTCAGGTAGGCTGGTCCGGCGTTGTGGAGTGCTTTGTGTGCGTTGGTGAGGAGCTTGAAGGTGATCCTCTTGTCGACGGGGAGCCAGTGTAGTTCTCTCAGGTGGGGGGTGATGTAAGCTGTGGCGGGGGACGTTGACGATCAGTCGGGCGGAGGCGTTTTGGATACGTTGTAGTCGTCGTAGGTGTTTGGCTGGGATTCCTGCGAAGAGTGCGTTCGTAGTCCAGTATGCTGCTGACGAGGGCCTGTGTCACCGTTCTTCTTGTTTCGGTCGTGATCCACTTGTAGATCCTGCGGAGCATGCGAATGGTGTTGTAGCAGGAGGAGGAGAAGGCGTTGACCTGTTTAGACATGGAGAGGGAGGAGTCGAGGATGAATCAGAGTTTGCGTGCATGGTCTGTGGGTGTCGTGGATGTTCCCAGTGTGGTCGGCCACCAGGAGTCGTCCCAGGCTGAGGGGGTGTGTCCGAGGATGAGTACCTCCATCTTGTCCGGGTTCAGCTTCAGCTTCAGACGGCTGTTCTGCATCCAGTCGGCGACGGCCTTCATTCCCTCGTGGAGGTTGGTTTTGGCGGTGTGCGGGTCCTTGGTGAGGGACAGGATGAGCTGGGTGTCGTCGGTGTACGAGATGATGTTGAGGTCGTGCTGGCAGGTCACTTGTGCGAAGGGGGCCATGTAGATGTTGAACAGCATTGGGCTGAGGGATGAGCCCTGGGGGACGCCGCAGATGATGTCGGTGGCCTCGGATCGGAAGGGCGGGAGGTGGACGCTCTGGGTTCTGCCGGAGAGGAAGGACATGGTCCAGTCAAGGGCCTTCTCTTGGATTCCAGTTCTAGGAGGTGTGTCTTTAGAGTGCGATGGCAGACCGTGTCGAAGGCGGCTGACAGGTCCAGGAGGATGAGGGCTGATGTTTCGCTGTTGTCAAGTTGGCGCCTGATGTCGTCTGTGGCGGCAGTGAGGGCTGTCTCGGTGCTGTGGTTTCGTCTGAACCCGGACTGGGACGGGTCCAAGATGTTGTTGTCTTCCAGGTGGCGGGCTAGTTGCATGTTGTTGGACAGGCCGCATGGTCGGGCTGCACCCCCTCCCCGCAGTAGGACCTGGACCCTGGCTCTCCCTGCATCCCCAGCCAGAGTCCCTAAACAACCACCCGAAGTACCCTGCAATCCCTCCACTACAAGACACCAGCCCCGGACCCAGCTGGCCCGGGTCACCATCCACACCCCGACATCGAACCGGCCGCCATCTTGGGGCACTGCAGCACGAGGCCGCGTGGCCTCAACTCGACCCTAACCCTGGGCCCGGCCGGCCCCGACATCGGGGCACCAACCTCCCCCCAGGAGGCAGAGTGACCACTTGGCAAATCAATGGGAGAAGGAATCGTCAACGGCTCCCCTCCGCCAGGTGTCGATCACCCCCGGCCGCCCTGGGCGCTGGCTCCACCCCCCTGCTGGGTGTCTGGACTCCCTCATCCCGGACCTCCCGGCCCCCAGGCGCGAGGGTCCGGACATCAAAGGGGACCAGACCTATAACTGGGGCAGTGCCAGACCAGGAAGGCAGTTGTATCCTGGAGTCGAGAGACCCGAGAAGAACTCATCCGTGACTGGCCTGCTGGCGCTGCCGCGGCCCTCTGCCTCGTGAAACCATCGTCTTGGCCTGCTGGCGCTGCCGCGGCCCTCTGCCTAGTGAAACCATCTTGGCCTGCTGGCGCTGCCGCGGCCCTCTGCCTCGTGAAACCATCGACTTGGCCTGCTGGCGCTGCCGCGGCCCTCTGCCTAGTGAAACCATCTTGGCCTGCTGGCGCTGCCGCGGCCCTCTGCCTCGTGAAACCATCGACTTGGCCTGCTGGCGCTGCCGCGGCCCTCTGCCTTGTGAGACTACCATCTTGGCCTGCTGGCGCTGCCGCGGCCCGATCCACAGACCCTCCAGCTCGAGGATTGTGAGCTCGCCCCTTACCCCTACCTGTACCGATCCGGTACCAAGACTGTCCCGCTACCCCCTTTCCCTACAGAGACTAGAAGTGAGAGGACCCCCGGGTCCGAGATATCCTGTATCGCTGATATCCTTGCCTTAAGAACCTTATATAAAGCATTGAACTCGACTTGGTGTGGTGCCTGTTTGTGGGGAGGGAGGTAACTTGTCTGTACGATCACCGGAGACGGTCCCCCTCGGGGATCTCTCCCTCAGTATCCGGCCGACCCTCAGGGTCCCCGTCTAACATTGGTGGCCAGCGACGGGATCCGAACCTACGCATAATCGTACAGAAAGTCACCCGACCCACGACACACGACCACCATGACAACAGAGAGCGGAACAACGGAGAAATTCCAGATGGAAAAATTGGAAGACTACAACCACCGAGAACTGAAGCAATATTGCATGGAACTTGGTCTCCCAACCACGGGTCTGAGTACGAAGGAAGACTTCAAACGAGCCCTAGAAGCCTGGGCGGAAACGGGTACGGCCGTACCCCGAACACAAACGACCGAAACGAGCCCCGCACCAACTAAAGAAAGAGCGGGTCTCTCCCTGGAAGAGATCCGAGAAAGAGAAAAAACCAGACTCCACGAATTAGAACTAGCCCGACTTCGCTTGGATGGAGAACTCAAGCTGGCCGAACAAAAAATAACCCTGGAACACTTACGGCTCAAGGAAGAGCGAGAAGACAAGCAAAGACAGAGAGAGCTAGAGGAAAAGAAACTAGAGTACGAACATGAGCGCGATCTCAAAGCACTGGAGATCCAGAAACAGAATAAAGACCTCGGGCTCCCCGAACGACCGACCCCGTCTGCTTCGACCGAACCCAAGGTTCACATCCCCAAAGAGATCATCCGGGAATACCACAAGAACGATGATATACAGCAGTGGTTTAAAGCCTATGAGGTGGCAATGACCTCCCACCGGATTCCCCGAAGCGATTGGGGAGCCGGATTATGGGGGAGGTTTGTCAACGAAGGGCGGGACGCCCTGCTGCAACTCCCGGACCAGCTGATGACCTCCTACGACCACATGAAGGCCGCCCTCCTCACTCGATACGGGCTCACACCTGAGATGTACCGCCAACGGTTCCGCGACTGCAAACGGATTCCGGGTACAACTTGGGTGGAGTACGTGAACTTTTTTAGCCGAGCCTTCGAGGGGTGGATCAAGGGCAACAAAGTAACCACCTACGAACAACTCTTTGACCTTATCGTATGGGAACACCTGTCGAACAACTGCTTCGTGGAGCTCCGGCAACACCTCCTGGACAGTAAGCTAACCGACCCTCGACAACTCGCCGTCGAAGCCGACCGGTGGGAAAGCACCCGAGTTGGCCGGAACGCACCCAGCGAATTATCCAGACCGTATCGCCCCCGAGGGGGAGGAGGGAGTCAGGGTCGGGGGAGAGACCCCGGCCCCTCGTCACCCCCCAGAAACCCCTCGACCCCGGTTGGCCGAGGAAGCCCTGCCGTCCGGGCCGGTTTCCGGGCCAACATTACGTGCCACAGGTGCCAGCGACCCGGCCACTACGCCAGTGATCCCAACTGCCCAAAGAATCCGAACACTACCCCCCGCCAAGTTGCAGCGGCGGCCCTAGGGGAAGAACTAATCCCGGAAGACCAAGAAGAGTACGAGACCGATCCCTCTGAATGGGCGCCCGCCGCCATGGCACTGGTCTGCTTAGGGGAGAGAGACATGATTCCGCGGGCCCCCCTTCCCGCCAACACCCAGAAGTACGGTCAATGGGTCAACATTAATGGCCGCCGGGCGGAAGCCCTCCGCGACACCGGGGCCAGTGTAACGGCGGTCCGACGCCACCTCGTCACTCCCGACCAAATCTTGCCGAACATTCTTTGCCCTGTCCGATCAGCCGACAACTCCGAAAGCCTATGCCACATGGCCTGCGTCCCCTTCGAGTGGGGAGGAGTAACAGGGATGTTAAAAGTAACTGTCCGCGATGATGCCCCCGTGGACTGCCTCCTAGGAAACGACCTTGAAAGCTCTCCATGGGCAGCTGTCGAACGGAGGGAGCACCTGGGGATGCTTGGCCTCCCCGAATGGGTCTGCGTCACGACCCGGTCCATGACCGCCCGCGCGGTCCCCAGCCCAGAAGAGCCCGAGTGGCCAGAACCTCCTCCCGCGCTCATCCCAGAGGAGGCCGCCCCAGGAGCCAGTCCATTGACCCAAACCGAAGAAGGATCCGACCAGCTTCGGGACGTCCCTGACCTGGCACAATGGCGGCAGGAGGGAGGCCCCACGCAGGAACAATTCCGGGCCGAACAGAAAACCTGTCCCTCTCTCGAAGGACTCCGGCAGCAAGCCCTGGCCCAGAGCACCGGGGATACCTCGGGGGCCCACTGGATCTACTGGGACCAAGACCTGCTCTACAGCGAGCAGAAAGTGGCGGAACTAGGGGCCAGTCGGGTGCTGGTGGTGCCCCTTCGCTTCCGAGACTTCCTCCTGAACTTAGCCCACGATGTCCCCCTTGCCGGACACCTGGGGCAGGATAAAACCTATGACCGCCTGGTGACCCATTTTTTCTGGCCCCACATGCGAAAGGATGTCACCAACCACTGCAAGGCCTGCCCCACCTGCCAGGCCAGCGGAAAAAGTGGCCGAAAAATCAAAGCACCATTGCAACCCTTTCCTGTCGTCACCACCCCGTTTGAACGAGTGGGAATAGACATTGTGGGGCCCCTCGACCCTCGAACAGCCCAAGGACACCGGTTCATCCTGGTCCTCGTAGACCACGCCACTCGCTATCCCGAGGCCATCCCTCTTCGGACGGTGACGGCCCCCGTGGTGGGCCGGGCCCTGATGGGGATCTTCTCCCGGGTGGGATTCCCCCGGGAGGTCGTCAGTGACAGGGGCACGAACTTTATCTCCAGATATATGAAGTCTCTTTGGCAACAATGCGGGGTCACCTACAAATTCACGACCCCCTATCACCCGCAGGGAAACGGACTGGTCGAGAGGTTCAACCGCACCCTCAAGGGGATGATTATGGGCCTAGAAGAACCCCTTCGACGCCAGTGGGACGTGCTACTTCCCTGCCTCCTGTTTGCCTATCGGGAGGTCCCGCAGAAATCCCTCGGCTTCAGCCCATTTGAACTCCTGTACGGGCACCCCGTCCGGGGCCCCCTCAGCCTAGTCAAGGAAGGTTGGGAGCAGCCTCCCCAGAAAACCCCCCCGGACATCTACAGGTACCTCCTGGCTCTCCGCAACCAGACCCGGCAGTTCCGAGACACCGCCAAAGCCAATCTCGAGGCCAGTCAGGAGGACATGAAGAGGTGGTACGATCAGCACGCGTCCTCCATTGAGTTCGAACCGGGACAACAGGTCTGGGTGATGTCCCCGGTTGAACCCTGTGCACTCCAAGACCGATGGTCCGGGCCCTTCAAGGTAATCGAACGCAAAGGGCCCGTCACCTATTTAATCGACATGGAGACTGCCCGGAACCCCCTACGGGTCCTCCATGCCAACAGGCTAAAACCCCATTTTGTGCGATCCGAGCTCAGCCTCCTGATGGCTACCGATAATGGGACAGAAGAAGACTCCGAACCCCTTCCGGACTTACTGAGGGCCTTCGAGCAGGATGGCTCAGTGGAAGGGGTCCAGCTCTCCGAGGCCCTGTCCCCGGAGCAACGCCAAGACTGCCAAACACTCCTGAGGCGGTTCGCCTCCCTGTTCTCACTCACCCCCGGAGTCACCCCCTGGTGCCTCCACGATGTGGACACCGGGGACAGCCCTCCTATCCGACACCGGGCATACCGCGTACCAGACCGGGTACGAGCCTGCATCCAGACCGAGGTGTCCAAAATGCTGACCCTGGGAGTGATCGAACCCTCAGACAGCCCCTGGGCAAGCCCAGTCGTCCTGGTTCCCAAGGCGGCCGCCCCGGGCGTTGCCCCTGAGCTCCGGTTCTGCGTGGACTATCGGGGGCTGAATGCAGTTACCAGGACCGACGCTCATCCCATCCCCCGGGCCGACGAGCTAATTGACCGGATGGGGGCCGCCCGCTACCTGAGCATCTTCGACCTAACAGCGGGCTACTGGCAGATCGGCCTCACCCCTCGGGCCCAAGAACGATCCGCCTTCTCTACCCCAGACGGGCACTACCACTTTAAAGTCATGCCCTTCGGCATGAAAAACGCCCCGGCCACGTTCCAACGGCTGGTAAACCAGGTACTGGCGGGCCTGGAAGACTTCAGCGCCGCCTACCTGGACGACATTGCTGTGTACAGCCACCAGTGGACCGACCACCTCCGCCACCTGCGGGAGGTTCTACACGCCCTCCAGCAAGCCGGGCTCACCATCAAGGCCAGCAAGTGCCAGGTTGGCCAAGGGTCCGTGACCTACCTGGGACACCAAGTGGGAAGCGGGCTAGTGGCTCCTCTCCGACTCAAGATTGCTGCCATCCAGGCCTGGCAACCCCCTACGACCCAAACGGAGGTCCGGGCCTTCCTGGGGCTCACCGGATACTACCGGCGGTTCGTGAAGGACTATGGCAGCATCGTGGGGCCCCTCACAGAGCTCACCTCCAAAAAGGGCCCCAAAACCGTCAACTGGACCCTGGACTGCCAATCGGCCTTCGAGAAACTAAAGACCGCCATGTGCACGGCCCCCGTGCTCCAGGCTCCCGACTACAGCCGGGAATTCATTGTGCAGACGGACGCCTCCGATCATGGTGTGGGGGCCGTCCTCTCCCAACTCAACGCCGAAGGGGTCGACCATCCGGTGGTCTTCATCAGCAGATGCCTCTTGCCCCGAGAACAGCGCTGGAGCACCATTGAGAGAGAGGCCTTCGCCGTAGTCTGGGCACTCAAGAAGCTCCGGCCATACCTCTTCGGCACCCACTTCCGGGTGCAAACAGACCACCGACCCCTGCAATGGCTGATGCAAATGCGGGGGGAAAACCCGAAGCTGTTGCGCTGGTCCATCTCCCTGCAGGGGATGGACTTCACGGTGGAACATCGTCCAGGCCAGGACCACGCCAACGCCGACGGCCTGTCACGCTTTTTCCGCCTCAGCGAGGAGAGTCCCCAGGAAGATGGCTGACTCTCCCCGCCTTCAGCTGGGGGGGACGCATGTTGGACAGGCCGCATGGTCGGGCTGCACCCCCTCCCCGCAGTAGGACCTGGACCCTGGCTCTCCCTGCATCCCCAGCCAGAGTCCCTAAACAACCACCCGAAGTACCCTGCAATCCCTCCACTACAAGACACCAGCCCCGGACCCAGCTGGCCCGGGTCACCATCCACACCCCGACATCGAACCGGCCGCCATCTTGGGGCACTGCAGCACGAGGCCGCGTGGCCTCAACTCGACCCTAACCCTGGGCCCGGCCGGCCCCGACATCGGGGCACCAACCTCCCCCCAGGAGGCAGAGTGACCACTTGGCAAATCAATGGGAGAAGGAATCGTCAACGGCTCCCCTCCGCCAGGTGTCGATCACCCCCGGCCGCCCTGGGCGCTGGCTCCACCCCCCTGCTGGGTGTCTGGACTCCCTCATCCCGGACCTCCCGGCCCCCAGGCGCGAGGGTCCGGACATCAAAGGGGACCAGACCTATAACTGGGGCAGTGCCAGACCAGGAAGGCAGTTGTATCCTGGAGTCGAGAGACCCGAGAAGAACTCATCCGTGACTGGCCTGCTGGCGCTGCCGCGGCCCTCTGCCTCGTGAAACCATCGTCTTGGCCTGCTGGCGCTGCCGCGGCCCTCTGCCTAGTGAAACCATCTTGGCCTGCTGGCGCTGCCGCGGCCCTCTGCCTCGTGAAACCATCGACTTGGCCTGCTGGCGCTGCCGCGGCCCTCTGCCTAGTGAAACCATCTTGGCCTGCTGGCGCTGCCGCGGCCCTCTGCCTCGTGAAACCATCGACTTGGCCTGCTGGCGCTGCCGCGGCCCTCTGCCTTGTGAGACTACCATCTTGGCCTGCTGGCGCTGCCGCGGCCCGATCCACAGACCCTCCAGCTCGAGGATTGTGAGCTCGCCCCTTACCCCTACCTGTACCGATCCGGTACCAAGACTGTCCCGCTACCCCCTTTCCCTACAGAGACTAGAAGTGAGAGGACCCCCGGGTCCGAGATATCCTGTATCGCTGATATCCTTGCCTTAAGAACCTTATATAAAGCATTGAACTCGACTTGGTGTGGTGCCTGTTTGTGGGGAGGGAGGTAACTTGTCTGTACGATCACCGGAGACGGTCCCCCTCGGGGATCTCTCCCTCAGTATCCGGCCGACCCTCAGGGTCCCCGTCTAACACATGTTGACGATTTTCTCGATGACCTTCGCCGGGAACGGGAGCAGGGAGATGGGCCAGAAGTTCCTGAGGTCCTTGGGGTCCGCCTTGGGCTTCTTGAGGAGGGCGTTGATTTCGGCGTGTTTCCAGCTTTCCGGGAATGTTGCTGTTTCGAAGGAGATGTTGATGACCTTCCGTAGTTGGGGTGCGATGGCAGCGTCTGCTTTGTTAAATACGTGGTGTGGGCACGGGTCTGACGGAGATCCTGAGTGGATGGAGTTCATGACCTTGCGTGTCTCGTCGTCTTTGACGTTGGACCAGGAGGTCAGGCGGGTGGCGCAGGTGGTGTTCACAGGGGAGGTGGGGTCTGGCGTAGTCGGGGTGGTCATGGTGTTGAAGCTGTCATGGATGTCAGCGATCTTGCAGTGGAAGAAGACGGCCAGTGAGTTGCACAGTATTTGTGAGGGCGGTATGTCGTTGGCGTTGGCGCTGGGGTTGGAGAGTTCCTTTACGATGCTGAAGAGTCTTTGCTGTCGTGTGCGTTGTTATCCAGGCGGTCTTTGAAGGAGGATCTCTTGGCTAATCTGATGAGGTGGTGATGTTTGCGTGTGGCGTCCTTGTGGGCTGCGTGGTTGTCTGGAGTGCGTTCATGGAGCCATATCTTCTCCAGTTTCCGGCAGGCGCGTTTGGAGGTCTGCAGCTCGACGGTGAACCATGTGGCTCTCTTGCTGGTGTGGTTGTTGAAGGGTTTTTTGAGCGGGCGAGGGTGTTGGCGCAGTTGTCGATCCGCTGTCTGAGGCTGCGGCGTCTGGGTTGGTGGGTTCGGTGGGTGGGTTCTGGGCAAGGGTGGTGATCAGCTGGTCTTCGGTGACTTTGCTCCAGCAGTGAGGAGGCAGCTGTTGGGTGCGGTGGTGCGTGGTTGGTTTCTTGAAGGTGAAATGGATGCAGCGGTGGTCGGTCCAGTGGAGTTTAGTGGTGTGGTCGAAGGCGACGTGGGTGCTTGTGGAGAAGATGGGGTCCAGCGTGTGGCCGGCGGGGTGGGTGGGTGTGGTGACGAGTTATCTGAGGCCGAGGTTGGCGAGGTTGTCGATCAGGGTGGTGGAGTTGGCGTTGTTGTTGTTCTCGAGGTGGAAGTTCAGGTCCCCGAGGAGGATGTAGTCTGTGGAGGCGAGTGCGTGAGTGCTGGCGAGGTCGGCGATGGAGTCGGTGAATTGTGCTCGGGGTCCGGGGGGTCTGTAGATGAGTGTTGCAGAAGGATAAGTTATGTTGACACATCACTTGTAGCGTGAAGGGAAATCCATTAAAGAGAGACATTTTCTTGCTCGATTTCCCTTCTCTTTCTACAAAGGCTAGCCATCAGTGTGACCCTGCTTTGCCTTTTAACACTTTCGCTGTGTCGGCAATTCCGCCGCAGCGCTAAGGGGCGAGGGGGGGGGGGCGCGCGGCGCTCCGACGCTTGTGACGGAACCGCTCCGTCACGCCCCTCGGGTGGGCTGTGCTTGTGACGGAGCGGTTCCGTCATGGCCCCGCCCGCTCAATTGAACGCACCGCGCAGGCGCGAAATAACCGCCGCGCAGGCGCGGCGAGTGGACGTGACGGAACCGGTCCGTCACCAGCACAGCCCACCCGAGGGGCGTGACGGGGCGGTTCCGTCACAAGCGTGGGAGGGGTTAAAGGGAGTGAGCTTTCAATGTGTGCGCGCAAGTGTGTGTGTGTGCGTGTGCATATATATATGTATATATATATATATATATATATGAGAATCAGCTCCTTCAGTTCCGCTCAGCTCGCCACGCCAGCAACGAAGGAGACGGACCAGCCAGGTACAGCAAGATGGTAACTTTATTCACAGAGAACAGCTACGCGTTTCGGGCCAACTCGCCCTTGTTCACACTGTAATTGTACTGAAAACAATTGCGTTTTTTTATATGCTTAGAAAGTGAACACACCTCTAGTGATTACATCATAAGTGACATGATCATAGACATAGACGAAAAGAGAAAGACATATTCGCTTTAACTCTTTCTTCCTGATTAACAAACATAGTTGTGCAATAACGGGATAAATCCCAATTAGTTTCATAAATGTAACTGACATCTAGGAAACAAAATTATTTTCTGTATAAATACATGTGTAATCTATTGCACATACTACTCTACTAAGAAATTCAGCAATAATATGTCTATAAAGTGATTAGTGAGACAATAGAAAAGCAGCAATTGAAATAAAGTGCATAAGAGATTGTGTAAAAGTTTGTGCAAAGGAAGCAAAAAGTGCATACTGCAAGGTCAAGAAGCAATTCATTATCTCGAACCGTATATACTCAGAGCCCTGAGATGGTTACATTAAAATCTACTAAAACAACCCTAAAAAGCAGTAAAAACATGTGCATGTGTATGTCAACCACAGTCCTCAAAAGTATTTGATGAACAGTGCATGAACATGAAAAAGAGAAATAAGGGATCATCATACATTTATGAATAAATATACAAATATCTAAAAGTAGATAAATAGTATAAGTAGAAAAATAGTAGAAATTTTCAATTGAAATGAAGATATCAATTTATCTGAAAATGAAGAGAAAAAAATACAATGTATTAAGATAAAGTTAAAAACGGTATCATTGTATATACATGTATCTACACCATAGTAATAAAATTAGTTACATGTATCAAAAATAGAAAAACGCCAACTAGAAAAGGTAAAAAAGGTATAAATATGTATAGCAATTGATGGTAATATCACACTCAATAATAGGGATCCTAACTATTGAGTGTATAGTTGACATGAACTGTAAATAAGAGTAAGAGAAAGCAGGAGTATGGAATATACAATGGATCATATGAAGTGATGCATCTCTTCTGTATTGTTCAATCCATTAGGCCATCTACTGTCAAACTCTAAAATCATTTTTGTTTCTAATTGTCTGAGCATGAGTTCTCGATCACCCCCTCTTCTCAATAAGGGAATGGCACCCACCACAAAATATTTGAGACATGACACATCTTTGTTGTGGACAGTCTTGAAGTGGCGGGCGACCGGATAAGCCTGATCCCTATGAATGTTTGATTCACTTCAAATCTCAGCTACGGCGGACCAAGCACCTTGATCGTCTCCACGACGGGTGATTTTCCGCAGAGCTGCACTCTGTCCCCGTGGTACACGATTTGGCCAACATACGTGTGGCAACTCTTCAGGCAAATCATCGTCCCTGGACCATACTATCACTGACCATATCCCGTCTTGATAAAGACTCGCAGCGACCACCAACTGGGGCGCGTTAGGGTCGAAACGTCGACGCCAATTTTAGGTCCAGAACACTCCATGACTGCTCTATAAAACATCAGGATTCATTGGAGATCAATTAATTGTTGGCCTTTCTATGACTTGTGTATATAATTGTATAAATGCTGTGTATATACCTTAGCACTTGAGCACCTTTTTCAACAATTGTCACTTAACTGTATATATATGTGATGGTCGTATTTTGTATTAATTGTTTTTGCCACTGAATTAAGTAATTCAGCAAAAATTAAATTGAATTCTAAATATATGTATGAATTCTGCACCAGGCTATCTTATTTGTTTTTTCTGCTTGAGTATTGATTTCTCAGCTGTGTATATGTATCAGAGAGCTCTCACTTTTGTTTGCATTTGTTAGAAAGGCGAACCCGGGGGAGGCAGAAGGTGTCTGACTGACCACCCCTAGGTCTACCCCTCCTTCAGAGAAGGGACCGAGCGATGTCGAGAGGCCTCCGACGGGAGGGCCCTATCCTAGAATCGTACAGCAGAGTAACCACACCACTACAAATATACACCACACGTAGATAGAGTTTTCAATCTTTATCGGGCAATAAGTATTGTTTCAATATATACAGCAGATCCAGAGATCTGGAAAGTCTTGTGGCAAGGGGCAAGGTAGCGGGACAGTCTTATAGATGGTCGGTTGCAATGGGACCCTACGCACAGCTCTCAATCCTCGAGCTGGGGGGTTCCGGAATGTTGGGCCGCGGCAGCGCCAGCAGGCTCCAAGATGGTTCAGCGAGCGTGGACCGCGGCAGCGCCAGCAGGCTCCAAGATGATTCAGCGAGTGTGGACCGCGGCAGCGCCAGCAGGCTCCAAGATGGTTACAGCAAAGATGGACCGCGGCAGCGCCAGCAGGATCCAAGGTGGTTACAGCAAAGATGGACCGCGGCAGCGCCAGCAGGCTCCAAGGTGGTTACAGCAAAGATGGACCGCGGCAGCGCCAGCAGGCTCCAAGATGGTTCAGCGAGTGTGGGCCGCGGCAGCGCCAGCAGGCTCCAAGGTGGTTACAGCAAAGATGGACCGCTGCAGCGCCAGCAGGCTCCAAGGTGGTTACAGCAAAGATGGACCGCGGCAGCGCCAGCAGGCTCCAAGGTGGTTACAGCGAAGATGGACCGCGGCAGCGCCAGCAGGTTCCAGGTAGAGCAGCAAGGGGAGTTCGTCTCAGGGTCAGCCGCGACAGCGTCAGCAGGGCTTCTCGACTCCGGGATACAACTCCCCTCCTACTCCGGGGCTGGCCCAGATATAGGTCTGGGGTCCTTTGATGTCTGGACCCTCTCGCCTGGGGGTCAGAGAGGCCGGGGTGATGGTGTCCAGACGCCCAGCAGGGGGGTGGGGCCAGCGCTCAGGGAGGCCGGAGGCCGATCGAAACCAGGCATCCGGGGACGGTTGGAGAGCCATCGAAACTCCCCTCTCCTTGTCTCTGGTTGAGTGGCCACTCTACCACCCGGAGGCTCTTGGTGCCTCGATGGCGGGCTCGCTGGGGCCGTGGCCGCGGCTGGCCCGGGACCACGTGTCTGTGACGTGATGGGCCCAAGATGGCGTCGGGCCTGGAATGAGGGTCCGGGGTGGGCACCGGACCGGTAATGCTGGGGCGGCCCGAGTGTGCCGTGTCAGTGGTTGTGGGCCGCCGGGTGGCGGATCTGGTGGTTTGGAGGGCGTGCAGAGGTGTGCCCGAGGCCGACCCGGGCTGGATGGAGGGCCGATGTCGTCCGGGGCCCACCATGCGGGAGGGGTAGGACCACGCCACGAGGCCGGGTCCAACACGCGTCCCCCCAGCTGAAGGCAGGGGAGAGTCACCCATCTTCTTGGGGATTCTCCTCGCCAAGGCGGAAGAATCTGGAGAGGCCGTCAGCGTTGGCGTGGTCGTTGCCAGGGCGATGTTCGACGGTGAAGTTCATCTCTTGGAGGGAGATGGACCAACGTAGCAACTTCGGGTTCTCGCCCCGCATCTGCATCAACCACCGCAGGGGCCGGTGGTCGGTCTGTACTCGGAAGTGGGTGCCGAAGAGGTAGGGCCGGAGCTTCTTTAGGGCCCATACGACGGCGAATGCTTCCCTCTCAATGGGGCTCCATCGTTGTTCTCGGGCCAGCAGGCGCCGGCTGATGAAGGCCACAGGAAGGTCAACTCCGTCAGAGTTCATTTGGGACAGTACGGCCCCAATGCCGTGTTCCGAGGCATCAGTTTGGACGATGAACTCTCGGCTGTAGTCGGGGGCCTGGAGCACCGGGGCGGTGCACATGGCAGTCTTTAGTGTCTCAAAGGCTACTTGGCACTCGGGGGTCCAGTGCACCTTCGGGGGTAGTCTCTTGGAGGTTAGTTCTGTGAGGGGCCCCACAATGCTCCCATAGTCCTTTATGAACCACCGATAGTATCCAGTGAGCCCCAGGAAGGCTCGGACGGCGGTCTGGGTGACGGGGGGCTCCCAGGCCTGGATGGCGTCGATCTTGGGTTGAAGGGGAGCCACTTGGCCGCTCCCCACTTGGTGTCCCAGATAGGTCACGGACCCTTGACTGATCTGGCACTTGCTGGCTTTTATTGTTAGTCCGGCCAGTTGGAGGGCCGTCAGGACCTTCCAGAGGTGGGTCAGGTGCTCGTCCCAACAGAGGCTGTACACCGCAATATCATCCAGATAGGCGGCACTGAACTCTTCCAGCCCTGCCAGCACCCGATTCACTAGTCTCTGGAAGGTGGCCGGGGCATTCTTCATGCCGAAGGGCATCACGTTGAAGTGGAAGTGGCCATCGGGGGTCGAGAAAGCGGATCGTTCTTGTGCCCCTGGCGTGAGGCCGATTTGCCAGTATCCGGCCGTGAGGTCGAAGGTGCTGAGGTACCTGGCGGCTCCCAGGCGATCGATCAGTTCATCCGCTCGGGGAAGGGGATGGGCGTCGGTCCTGGTGACGGCATTCAGTCCCCGGTAGTCGACACAGAACCGCAGCTCCCCGGGGGCGGCGGCCTTAGGGACCAGGACGACGGGACTGGCCCATGGACTGTCTGAGGGTTCGACTACCCCTAGGGCTAGCATCTTGGAAACTTCGGCTTGGATGCAGGCCCGGACTCGGTCGGGGACTCGGTAGGCTCGGTGCCGCACGGGCGGACTGTCCCCGGTGTCGATGTCGTGAACACACCACTGGGTGACTCCGGGGGTGAGGGAAAATAAGTTTGCAAATTGACCCAGCAGTTTCTGGCAGTCCTGGCGCTGTTTGGGCGTCAGCGCGGGAGAGAGGGAGACTCCCTCGACGGAGCCATCTTTCTCGGAGGTGCTCAGGAGGTCTGGTAGAGGCTCGGAGTCATCCTCTGCTCCGTCATCGGTAGCCAACAACAGGCTCAGTTCGGTGCGGGCAAAGTGGGGCTTGAGCCGGTTGGCGTGTAGGACCCGGAGGGGGTTACGGGGGGACTCCATGTCCACTAGGTAGGTGACGGGGCTCTTGCGCTCCACCACTTTGAAGGGCCCCGTCCATCTGTCCTGGAGGGCGCCGGGGTCGACCGGGGACATGACTCAGACCTGCTGGCCCGGCTCGAATTCAATGGACGAGGCATTTTCATCATACCAGCGCTTCATCTCCTCTTGACTGGCCTTCAGGTTGGTTTCGGCCAGTTCCCGGAACTTCCGAGTCTGGTTGCGGAGAGTCAAGAGGTATCGGAAAACATCGGGCGGAGTATCGGAGGCGGCCAGCTCCCAGCCTTCCTTGACCAGGCTGAGGGGGCCTCGCACCGGGTGTCCATATAATAGTTCAAAGGGGCTGAACCCCAGGGACTTCTGGGGTACCTCCCGGTAGGCGAACAGGAGGCATGGCAGCAGAACATCCCATTTGCGCCGGAGTGGCTCTTCTAGGCCCTTGATCATTCCTTTCAGGGTCCTATTAAATCGCTCCACTAGTCCATTCCCTTGAGGGTGATACGGGGTGGTGAACTTATACGCGACCCCGCACTGTTGCCACAGGGACCGCATATATTTCGATATAAAGTTTGTGCCCCGATCACTGACGACCTCTCGGGGGAAGACGACTCTGGAGAAGATCCCCATTAGCGCCCGACCCACTACGGGGGCTGTGATAGTCCGGAGGGGGATAGCTTCTGGGTAGCGGGTGGCATGGTCCACCAGGACGAGGATGAAGCGGTTGGAGGATCCAGGGGCCCCACGATGTCGATCCCTACTCGCTCGAAGGGAGTGGTCACCACGGGAAACGGTTGGAGTGGGGCCTTGATTTTCACCCCACTCTTTCCGCTGGCTTGGCAGGTCGGACAGGTTCGGCAGTGGTTGTACACATCGCGGCGCATCTTCGGCCAATAAAAGTGGGTCACCAGGCGGCTGTAGGTTTTGTCCTGCCCCAGGTGCCCAGCGAGGGGCACATCATGTGCCAGGTTTAGGAGAAAGTCTCTGAAGTGGAGGGGGACGACTAGCACTCGGCCGGCCCCCAGCTCGGCGATCTTTTGTTCACTGTACAGGAGGTCCTGGTCCCAATAGACCCAGTGGGACCCCGAGGAGTCTCCTGTGGCTTGCGTGGCGGCTTGTTGTCGGAGTCCCTCAAGGGAAGGACATGTCTTTTGTTCCCGACGGAACTGTTCGCGGGTGGGGCCCCCTTCTTGGCGCCACTGGGCTAGTTCGGGAAGGGGCCCGAGCTCGGGAAGTTCTTCATGGCTGGGGCCCTGCGGCCCCAGTTCGGGTTCGGCCGTGGCAGTGGCGGGTGGCGGAGGTGCCGGCCATTCAGGTTCTTCGGGCAGCTTGTCTTCGGTTGGGACGGCGTCCCGGGTGGACATGGATCGGGTCGTTACGCAAACCCATTCAGGAAGGCGTAGCATCCCCAGATGCTCTCTTCGCTCGATCTGTGCCCAGGGGGAACTTTCCAGGTCGTTCCCTAGGAGGCAGTCCACCGGGGCATCGTCTCGGACGGTGACTTTCAGCATGCCGGACACTCCTCCCCACTCGAAGGGGATGCGGGCCATCTGGCACAGGCTCTCGGAATTGTCCGCTGACCGGACAGGGCACAGAACGTGGGGCAAGATTTGTTCTGGGGTCACCAGATGGCAGCGGACGGCGGTTATGCTGGCCCCCGTGTCACGGAGAGCCTCTGGCGGTACTTCTGGGTGTTGATCGGAATCTGGTCTCGGGGGATCATGTCTTTGTCGCCCAGGGAGGCGAGGCACATGGCCGCGGACTCCCATTCTTCTGGTTCCATAGGGACCTCTTCTTCTTCGTCCCTTTCTTCGCTCAGAGCAGCTGCAGTGATTTGTCGACCGGGGGGCCCGGTGGTGCCGGGCCGCTGGTTCATGGGGCAGAGAGGATCATTGGCATAGTGACCCAGCTGCTGGCATCTGTGGCACGTAACGTTGGGGCGTGGCCCCGGTCGGGCTGGATGGGCCCCCCCTCGGGCTGGAGGCTGGTGTAGCGGAGGCGGGCGAAGACCCCGGCGGGAGGTCTCGACCTCGGCTGGTGCCAGACCCGCCGCCTTGCGGCTGGTGGTTCCCCGGGGACCCACGTCTGTATTCTCCTGGGGTGTTCCGGTGGACGCGGTTGCTCGCCCACCGATCTGCTTCGACCGCTAGCTTCCGCGGCTCGGTCAACTTGCTGTCGAGGAGGTGCTGTCGTAGTTCAATGAAGCAGTTGTTGGAGAGGTGCTCCCATAACATCAGGTCGACCAATTGCTGGTAGGTAGTGACCTGACTGCCTTTGACCCACCCCTCGAAGGCTCTGCTAAAAAAGTTCACATATTCTACCCAAGTGGTACCGGGGATTTTTTTACAGTCTCGGAACCTCTGCCGGTACATTTCGGGGGTGAGTCCGTAGCGCGTGAGTAGGGCCGTTTTCATGTGTTCATAGGAGGTCATTTCGGTGTCAGGGAGTTCCAGCAGGGCGTCCCTCCCTTCGTTGATGAACTTTCCCCACAGGCCGGCGCCCCAATCCTTCAGGGGCACCCGATGGGCGGTCATGGCCACCTCGTAGGCTTTGAACCATTGTTGGATATCATCGTTCTTGTAGTATTCTTTGACTACATCTTTTGGTAGGTGAACCTTGGTGTCCACGGGAGGGGCCGCGGTCTTGGCCCCGGCCGCGCTATCTTCGTTGATCTTGGCCTTGATTTCTAGTTCTCTCAGGCCTCGTTCGTGTTCATATGCTAGTCGTTTTTCTTCGAGGTCACGTTGTCTCCGTTTCTCTTCTAGATCCCCCTCCAGCCGTAGTTGCTCGAGGGCTATCTTTTTCTCCGCTAGCTGGAGTTCTCTGTCTAGCCGGAGTCGTGCAAGTTCCACTTCGTGTAGCCGGTTGCGCTCTCGTTCTCGAGCGTCTTCATAGATGAGGTCCGCGTTTAGTGTTGCGGTTCTTTCCCCCGTCGGGGGTGCGCTGGTTTCCTGTTGCCCGTTCGGGCCATTCTCCTCTTGGGGTGGTCTGTCTCGGGTTTCCACCCAGGCTTGTAGGGCCGATTTGAAGTCCTCTTTTGTGCTCAGGCCAGTGGTAGCGATACCCATGTCTTTACAGAATTGTTTTAGTTCTTTGTGGCTGTATTCTTCTATCTTCTCTTTCTGGAATTCGACAGGTAGGTTGGTTCCTTGGGTCGTCATGGTCTCTGTGTGTTTTTCCGTCGTAGCGGGTAGATCACTCTCTGTACGATTTTGCGTTGGCTCGGATCCCACCGCTGCCACCAATGTTAGAAAGGCGAACCCGGGGGAGGCAGAAGGTGTCTGACTGACCACCCCTAGGTCTACCCCTCCTTCAGAGAAGGGACCGAGCGATGTCGAGAGGCCTCTGACGGGAGGGCCCTCTCCTAGAATCGTACAGCAGAGTAACCACACCACTACAAATATACACCACACGTAGATAGAGTTTTCAATCTTTATCGGGCAATAAGTATCGTTTCAATATATACAGCAGATCCAGAGATCTGGAAAGTCTCGTGGCAAGGGGCAAGGTAGCGGGACAGTCTTATAGATTCATTTTCATTTCATTTTGGACATTTATAGAGCGCCTGGAAGTACGCCCACCGACGTGTCCCCGCGCTGTGATAAGTGAGAACTGAAGATCCACCCACCCTCCCACCGTCTACCTGCTAAACAAAAGGGTCTTGAGTCTTTTCCTAAAAATCAATTCCGATGGCTCCAAGCGCAGGCTTAAGGGTAGAGCATTCCAGTACTTGGCCGCCAGATGTCTAAAAGATCTACCCCCCATACGCGCTTTCCTTACTCTTGGTACCGTTAAGAGTCCTGTGCAGGAGGAGCGGAGGTTGCGTGTGGGCTCATACCCGGTCACCAGACTCCTGAGCAACGCAGGAGCCTTGCCATTCAAAATACGATGGCATGTGGAGAGAGATTTAAATTCCACCCGACTGGCAACTGGAAGCCAGTGAAGTGCGTGGAGCGCGGGTTTGGAGGGGGATCTCCTGGGGAGCCTCAGCACCAAACGGGCTGCCGCATTCTGCAACACCTGGAGGCGCCTGGTGACCTTACTTGGGGCACCCAGGTATAGTAGGTTGCCATAATCAAGACGGGATGTCACCAGGGCATGCACCAACGCTCTGCGGGCCGCAAGAGGAAGAAGATCTAACACCTTTTTTAAGGTCCTCAGAACGCCGAAGCATACCCCAGCCACACGGCCCACATGTGTGTCAAAGGTCAGGCCAGTGTCCAGCCAGACCCCTAAATTCCTTGCCTCCCGGCAAGGAACTGGCGCCTCGCCCAAGCAAGAAGGCCACCATGCCGACGACCAAGCATCCGGAGTCCCACCCACAATCAGTACCTCGGTCTCGCTACCGTTTAACTTTAAACAGTTGGCGGACATCCAGGCTGCTAGATCTTTCATGCAGTTCCTGAAATTGTCCGCCGCAAGATCCGGGGTACGTGAGAGGGAGATAGCCAGCTGCGTGTCGTCGGCATAGGACACAACACGTAGACCATATTTCTCCACTATTCCCGCCAAAGGGGCAACATAGAGATTAAACAAGGTGGGGCTCAGGGACGAGCCCTGAGGCACTCCCTGGCCCAACCCGATCTCTCTAGAATAACAATCGCCCAGATGGACCTGAAAGCGTCTGTCAGATAGAAAAGATCCTATCCACCCCAGCGCTGCACCTGAGATTCCACCTTCCTCCAGACACTGTAGCAGAATGGAGTGTGCTACAGTGTCAAATGCAGCGCTGAGGTCTAGCAGGATTAAAGCCATAGTTTGGCCTTCATCCGCACCCTGACGCAAGGCCTCCACCGCCATTAGAAGAGCTGATTCCGTCGAATGACGAGGGCGGAAACAAACTGAGAGATGGTCGGTTGCAATGGGACCCTACGCACAGCTCTCAATCCTCGAGCTGGGGGGTTCCGGAAGGTTGGGCCGCGGCAGCGCCAGCAGGCTCCAAGATGGTTCAGCGAGCGTGGACCGCGGCAGCGCCAGCAGGCTCCAAGATGATTCAGCGAGTGTGGACCGCGGCAGCGCCAGCAGGCTCCAAGATGGTTACAGCAAAGATGGACCACGGCAGCGCCAGCAGGATCCAAGGTGGTTACAGCAAAGATGGACCGCGGCAGCGCCAGCAGGCTCCAAGGTGGTTACAGCAAAGATGGACTGCGGCAGCGCCAGCAGGCTCCAAGATGGTTCAGCGAGTGTGGGCCGCGGCAGCGCCAGCAGGCTCCAAGGTGGTTACAACAAAGATGGACCGCGGCAGCGCCAGCAGGCTCCAAGGTGGTTACAGCAAAGATGGACCGCGGCAGCAGGCTCCAAGGTGGTTACAGCGAAGATGGACCGCGGCAGCGCCAGCAGGTTCCAGGTAGAGCAGCAAGGGGAGTTTGTCTCAGGGTCAGCCGCGTCAGCGTCAGCAGGGCTTCTCGACTCCGGGATACAACTCCCCTCCTACTCCGGGGCTGGCCCAGATATAGTTCTGGGGTCCTTTGATGTCCGGACCCTCTCGCCTGGGGGTCAGAGAGGCCGGGGTGATGGTGTCCAGACGCCCAGCAGGGGGGTGGGGCCAGCGCTCAGGGAGGCCGGAGGCCGATCGAATCCAGGCATCCGGGGACGGTTGGAGAGCCATCGAAACTCCCCTCTCCTTGTCTCTGGTTGAGTGGCCACTCTACCACCCGGAGGCTCTTGGTGCCTCGATGGCGGGCTCGCTGGGGCCGTGGCCGCGGTTGGCCCGGGACCACGTGTCTGTGACGTGATGGGCCCAAGATGGCGTCGTGCCTGGAATGATGGTCCGGGGTGGGCACCGGACCGGTAATGCTGGGGCGGCCCGAGTGTGCCATGTCAGTGGTTGTGGGCCGCCGGGTGGCGGATCTGGTGGTTTGGAGGGCGTGCAGAGGTGTGCCCGAGGCCGACCCGGGCTGGATGGAGGGCCGATGTCGTCCGGGGCCCGCCATGCGGGAGGGGTAGGACCACGCCACGAGGCCGGGTCCAACAGCATTGATTAGCGTTCTCAAAGGAATTTGTTCTACCCAACAGAACCACTTGTTTGTTTAACCACTATGAATGATAGCCCTCAAATGCTGCAATATCCTGACATGCACCTGCAGCCTGGTACTGCCAACGTAGTTCAAGCCGCAGGTGCAAGTCAGGACATATACAGCATGGTCAGTTTTGCAATTGTAATTGCCAGTAATTGGCCTACCTTCAGGGCAAAAAGGGGTCGAGTAACCAAAGGCATTTACCCCGAATTTGCAAGCTCGACAGCTAGAACATTTTCGAAAACCTTTAGCAGCCTGAAGCCATATTGTATTCCCGCTTGAGTTCGGGTGCTGCCTTGTCCAAGGCAGATCCCATGTTTTTAGCCCTTCTAAAAGTGATTATGGGGGACTGGGGAAGCGTAGGCCCAAGAATGTTATCACTTAATATTATGGGCCAATTTTTCTTGATAATGGCTTTAAGTTGTCTGTCTTCTTTGCTGAAGGTGGTTATCAAGCGAGGACAGTTGGCATTGGAAGTGGGTCTGACAGAGATAGCTTGAGTGTTGTTTTCCTGATCAATTTGCTTAAATAGACTTTCTCTAGTTCTAAGTTTAGACTTGTCAATAGCCAATTTCAGTATATCATCAGTATAACCTTGTGCTTTGAAACGGACAATCATATCTTTAAGACAAGATTCAAAGTCAGTGTTGGTGCTACATATCCTTTTGAGTCTTAAGATTTCACCATAAGGGATGCTAGATATAGTGTGCCTAGGATGCATACTACTTGCGTGTAAAGTAGTGTTTCCCGCAGTAGATTTTCTATGTAATGTAGTATGAATAGATGAATTAGATACATACATCTCTACATCCAAAAATTGCATTTTCGTGGCATGGATATGGGCTGTAAAATTTAAATTTAAAGACTTGGGGCCTCATTTATGAAAAGTGACGCATCGCTGCGTGAAAGCAGCGATGCGTCACTTTTCACTGCGCCCTCCTTGCGAGACAAATGATGCGTCATATTTACAGTATGACGCACCATGGCGCAAGGAGTTACAGATACGTCAGTATTTCTGATGTATCTGTATTGCGCAAAAGTGACGCATTGCTGGAGTGTGTCACAAAAGTGACGCAACCCCAGCAATGCTTCCTTTCACCTGGGGCAAGCCCCAGGTGAAAGGGCCTGCGTCAGTCTTACGCCTGTTGTGAGGCAGGCGTAAGAAATTGGCGCATTTGTGTCCTAGAAGTGACGCAATAAAATCTCATAGATTTCATTGCGTCACTTCTATGACCCTGTCTTGCGTCAGAACGCCCCCTCTGCATACATTATACCTGGCGTAGGTATAATGTGGCGCAGGGGTTTACAAAGTGACGCATCTACCTAGATGCGTCACTTTGTAAATATGGCGCAACAAGGCACATTTTTTACGCTGCTGGTGCGTCACAAAAAGTGACGCACCGGCGGCGTAAAAGTGACGCACGGCCTCATAAATGAGGCCCTAGGTGTTTATCTCTCTAATGAACTCTTGTGCTTGCTCAGTACTTCCATCCCATAGGATAAAGATATCGTCAATATATCTTAAGTAACATCTGATATGCTCATGCACCCATTTATTGTGTTTTGTTGCAAGGACCTGTTCCTCCCACCAGCCGATATATATATATATATATATATATGCACATTTACAAGTCTACTGTATATAGGCACATATTTGCAAGGGTATGCTAAAATCGGGACAGGCCAGATATAGAAGTAACACTAAAGTCTTTAGTCCTACTTTTAATTTCTAGCCTGTCCCTTGTTATTGGTCCTCAAAATGTGGTCACCCTAGGTGAGGGACACACCTTTATATGTGGTAAAGACACCGGAAGCCAACCCCCGTGATCCAGCCGGAGAGAGGCCTTGAGCGGGGCCCGGCCCCTCTGACGTGCCAGGGGTGGGGCTGTCTGCCTGTCTCATCCTTGAGTAAGATCACACCGCAGTGTCACGTGCTCATCCTGGGTGCACCGGTGCCCACGGCTGCTCCAGTTCCTGCACCTTGGACTCCACGCCCAGGTGTGCTGAGGGTGAAGACAGGCGTGCGTGGGCTCACCCTGGATTTATGAAGATGGGGAGGGGGTGCTAGTTCAGATAAAAGTATATCCCTGCTAGTAATATTACTCCCACAAATGTTACTTGTGAAAGAGGGCTTAAGTCTATATATCTTGTTCTTCCCGCGTCTCACCGCAGATAACCACATCATCACCCGTCCGTGCAGCCTTTGTTGGGCTTTGCTGTGGTTTGGCCATGGACATGTGTACACACAGGAAGGAATGCAAACACACAAACTATTGCAGTGCAGGGCCCAGGCTTTCATCCCAACCCATGCAGACTATGGAAATGAAAGGACACGGTGCTCCCGTTGTCCGCTGGCGCCATCCTGTGGTCGCTCAGGGGTTTACACCCCAGTGACCACCAGCCGCGGGTCAGGGACATCAACAGAGAGTCTTTACTGTCAGCTACACATTTCTTATTTTTAAAACGCTGCCACAGAGAAATTGGCAACAACAATAAATGTGACAATACATTTGTTCTGCCTTACTTAATCACAAAGAGGCAACCAACTGTACTGTGTGTGGGCTTTTTTTTTAACAAAAAAAATGTTTTTATCACAAATTTTGAATGAGAATTGATTAACTAATTTGTACTTTGCTCATGGATTTTATGTGTTATCTGTTTATGTGTTTTAGCGGTTAAGCCGCTCTTTTTATGATTTAAACCAAATCAAATAAAGTAATTTTACTACTGACACTTGCTGCAGAGATCTGTGATTTGTCTACTCACAGTTTTGACTCGCAGTAGTTTGCCGCAGAGCACATCATGCAGCACGCAGATTTGCAGTTCATAAAGATAGCTCAGGGGGTACATTTTTTGACACACAGATCCATTTATTGTTAATTGTTTTGTCAAGCATGAACGTGACCCATGGGCACCCGTGTGCTGTACGTTGATAACTCACTAGCAAAGCACACAGGCCCGTGCGCATGCATGGCAATGATAAACTGCGCGTGAGTGTGCCCGTCCTTCAGTGGCGCTGGTCTGGAGTGCCAGTCTGCATTACTTGGTGAGTCATGCATGCCATTTTGAATATATCAAGCTTTGTTACTTGCAGTTTATACGTTGAAGGCCTTATTTACAAGCCTCTTGCGCGGCCAGTAAATCACTTTTAACATGGGCACAGGCAGCGCAAGGGCTTGTAAATAGGCCCCCTCGTTTTTACTAACGTAGCACACTGCTGCAAGACACAGGTTTAGAACATTATTTTTTACCAGAAATATGAATGTTTAGACTTTTAAATAGAAATAGCACCAAAAAGAACAAGTACCAATGATAGTCCGTGGTTGCGGTAGACCGGGGTCAGGGTGCAATATAAGAAGGAACTGAATAGAGCGCGGGTCGGATACATCAACCAGGTTTGGCCTGTTCAAAGATAGTAGTCCTATCAGTGATAAGTAGGGTGACCAACTGGCATTGGTGCAAATTCAGGACGGTGAGTGTAAAAATTCAGGACAAAGGGTCAAAATTCAGGACACAAATTCAGGACAATAGGTAAGCATTACAGACACATCAGAGGTCGCGCAATAGTATATAATTAAGCCCAGCCATTTCCAAACATATTCAACCATTTGCAAACCTATCCATCAAGTATCCTTCCATCGATCATTTCACTCATCCATCCCTTCATCCATCCTTTCACTCATCCATCCATTATCCATCCATCCACCCTTTCACCCTATCCATCTGTACACTTCTCCACCCACTCTCCATCCCATTCATCCATTCACTCATCCATCCAGCCATTTACCCTTTCACCAATCCAGCCATCCTTTCACTTACTAATCCTTACACCCATCCACTCTTTTAGTCATCCATCCATCCTCCCTTTCTCTCTCCATCGACCCTTTCACTTAGCCATCCTTCCTTCCATCCATCCACCCACCCACCCACCCATCCATCTACTCATCCACTCATGAATCCATCCATTGACCCTATCAACTCATCCATCTATCATTTCACTCCTTCACACATCTATTCATCCTATTGTCCATCTACCCTCCCTTTCACTCAGTCATCCATCCTTATATCCACCCTTTCACTCATACGTACATTCATTCACCCTTGCACTTATCAATTCATCAATCCATCCATCATTTCACTCATCCACCCACCCACCCATCATCCACCCACCCACCCATCTATCCTTTCACCCACCCACCATCCAATCCACTCATCCATCCTTTGACCCACCCACCATCCACCCACCCACTCATCCATCCATCCATCCATCCTTTCACCCACCCACTCATCATCCATCCATCCATCCTTTCACACACTCTCCATCCATCCAACCTTTTACCCACCCACTCATCATCCATCCATCCAACCATCCTCCCCTCATCATCCATCCATCCTTCCCCTCATCATCCATCCTTTCTTCCACTCATCCATCTATCCTTCCACTCATCCATCCATCCTTCCCCTCATCCATCCTTCCTTCCTTTCATTCATCATCCATCCTTCCCCTCACCCATCCATCCATCCATCCTTCCCCTCCATCCATCCCCTCACCCATCCATCCTTCCTTCCCCTCATCCATCCATTCTTCCCCTCATCCATCCATCCACCCTTCCTTCCCCTCATCCATCCATCCTTCCCCTCATCCATCCTTCCTTTCATCCATCATCCATCCTTCCACTCACCCATCCATCCTTCCTATCCATTTATCCTTCCCCTCATCCATCCATCCTTTCCATCCATCCATCCTTCCACTCATCCATCCATCCTTCCACTCATCCATCCATCCTTCCCCTCATCCATCCTTCCTTTCATCCATCATCCATCCTTCCCCTCACCCATCCATCCTTCCCATCCATTTATCCTTCCCCATATCCATCCATCCTTTCCATCCATCCATCCTTCCACTCATCCACCCATCCTTCCACTCATCCATCCATCCTTCCACTCATCCATCCATCCTTCCCCTCATCAATCTTTCCCCTCATCCATCATCCAGCTACCCTTCCACCCATACATCCAGCTATTTATATTTTCTCTCATCCATCCTTCCCCTCACTCATCAATCCATCCATTCTCTCTCATTATCCATTTATTCAATCTTTCATTCATCCATTTACCCTTTCACTAATTCATCCACCCATCCCTTCACTGGCTCACTCGCCCACCTTTCCATATTAATTTTGAGCTGAGCCCTTTTGAGAAGAGGCCCATCGAGAACTTCACCCTCGCTACAGGAGCCGTTCCAGGACTGGGACAGAAGCCACCTAGGGCGGAGACAGGATCCACCACAGGGGGGACAGGAGTCATCACAGGCAGGGGAGGGGGGCATACAGGATCCACCACAGTGGGGGGACAGGAGCCATCACAGGCGGGGGGGGGGGCAGGAGCCATCACAGGAGGGGGAACAGGATCCACCAGGGTGGGCACAGGGGTGGGCATGCAGTATTCTAGTATCATCTTGGGCTCCTCACCCCCTCCTGCACAAGACAAGGAAGACAGGCTCTCTGTCCAAAATGCCATCCCCCACTTTGATGTACAGTACTTACAGGAGATACTCTAAGAGAACGGGTTTAACTGATTGTCCGCCATACTTTGTTAATCAGTGTGGGTGCGATTGTGCCATTTCTTAATTTTATTACATTATAGACTGCATGTTTGAAGAACCGAGGTTTGCTTACAATTTAGTGACAGTAATTAAGCTCTGTGCTGTGAAGAGAACCACGTGCTGCCTCAGTGTAATCTGGCCGAGTCTAGGATGTTTGGGGCCCTGGGTAGAAATGGAATGTGTGAGGCCCCTCTAAATTGCAGAGACATGACACACACATTAAGGGCTGTTTGCATCTGAATAGATGTCCCTGCTCCTGCAGCCCCTCCTCTCAGTCACCTTCGAGCACCTCTTAACAGCTCATCAGGGGCTGGAGGTCTGAGGGTTGCCATCCCGCTTTGCCTCTCCAATGCTGCGGGGTATCTGAGCTCTGGAACAGCATCGGAATAAAAGAGGGAGGTGGGGGCAAGCTGTGCCCGGTTAAAATTACGGACAAATGGCGTCCGTTAAAGAATCCTTCACGGACAACGGACAGACGGCCAAAATTACGGACTGTCCGTGAAATTTACGGACGGTTGGTCACCCTATAAGCCGGTCAGTCTTTCCTGAGATGCCCTTTACAAACCTCTGCTGAGGAGTTCCCACCAATGGTGAAGGTGGACTCTCCTACGAGGGGTCTTCCCTCTCAAAGGGTCATTATTTTGGAAGAGGCGGTTCTTCCTGAAGCAGTGGACAAAAAAGTGGAAGCAGCCATTAAAATATTTCATGCAGCTTCAAATTTTGCAATTGGAGCCAGCACTGATGCCAGCTATACAAACCAATCTCTGTTAAAAGACTTCCAATCGTTAGCCAATCAGATACAGAATGGTGCAGAGTGCACTTCAACTCTCTATAATGGAGCAACAGGTGTATTTTCTCTCTGATGTATCTTTTGACAAACTAGGAGCAGCTGCCTCCTCTTCGGGATCTGCAGAAGCAGCCAGAAGATGTCTCTGGATCCACTCGTGAATGGCAGACGCGTCTCAGAAAGATCTCCTCATGCGTCTTCCTTCCACTGGAGTTAGGATCTTGTTAAGAAATCTGCAGAAGATCACAAATTGCTGCAGCCAGGGCTGGTCCCAAACACAGCCTTGTGCGCCATCAGCCCCTGCAAAGTCGTGACTATGCTGAGACAGTTCAACATCCACTTGTGGGTCGACTGCGATTTTTCTGAACATCTGGGAGATACACATTTCAGGCAAATGGCCTTTCGATACCACATCTTCAGGATATTTGGTGAAATTTACTCACAATCCACAAAAACAGGTTCTTGGAACCCTGTTACCCCAGGACTTGGAGAGATGTTCAGAATTACTAAAATGGGTTCAAGCCCTCTTGAGCAAAGCTGCATTAATTCCAGTAGCAGAGGATCAGAAATGGTCTGTGTAGTAATCAGGAGACCACACTGGAGCGATGATGTCAACGTAGGTTTATTCATGCATCAAGTAAGCAGGTACACAGGTAGAATGAGTCCAGGTATAAGTCATAGATAACCCCTCCGGGAGCAGCCTGCTAGCTGTTCAGCCCCCTCCATCAACTGTCAGCCCTCATTCAGTCACCCAGGCATTCCACTGATGGCCCACACACCAAACATTCCATTGAGTAAACACACAGGCTGAGCAGCCAGGGAAACATGGGAGAGGCAATGCATAAGATCAGGATACTACAGACTGCTTGCTCTTCGATAATCTTGCTGGTACAGAAGGGTTATATGTCGTTACAACGAATTCAGTTGCAACGCATGCCTTTACCACGCATGCGTTACAATGGAATTCGTTTTCTACGCATAACCTTTACCACTAATATTCCTTTACCACGCATAGATTAACAACGTTTTTCGTTGTTAATTTATGCATGGTGAGGGAATATTCTTGTTAAAGGTTATACCTGTCCTCTTTCACGTCCCCAGCCTCTACTCCTTTTAATTACCCCTGCCATTAACCCTTATTTAAAAAAAAAAAAATCATTTTCCCTTACCTTTTTAACTCGTCTCCTGTTCATCTTCTTTGTTACGTCTTTCTTCTTGGTAACGTCGGCCGTACGTCCTAAAGAGGAAGCGGAAGTTTAATTCTGTTTCCTCTTTTACGACGCTGATCGCTTGATGTTCGTCACTTCAGGTTAGTTCTTTTTTTGGGGGGGGGGTAACCCACCCAATCCCCCCTTTTTTATCCCTCGTTTTTTTCGTTTTTGGGGGGAGATCCCCCAAACCCCCCCTTTTTTTCCATTTACCACACATACCTTTACTACGTATTTCGTAGTAAAGATATGCGTGGTAAATCCTCTCGTTGTTACCACGCATGCGTTGTAATGCATGCGTGGTAAAGGTTTTAGTGGAAACGGCCGCGTTGTAGTGGCCGTTTCCCGTACAGAAGTTATCAGGAGGCCAGTTTTAGACTTGAAGGTCAATACTTTTAATCCTCTTCAGACTTTCAAGATGACAATGCTTTCAAGCCTCATTCCCTTTTTGAAGCCGAAAGATTTCATGGCATCGATAGACATATTGGACGACTATCTATAGGTGCCAAAGCACAAGTCATCACAAACGTGCCTGAGGTCTTGAAGTCAAGACCACCATGATCAGTTTAAAGTCTTCCCGTTTGGTTGGGGAACAGCACCGAAGGTTTTTATGAAGCTGGTAGCCCCAATGGGAGGTAGATTACATTCTTTCTGAGTATCTCTTTCCGTTCCACTATTGCTGATTGATTGTGTCTCCTCCTTACTCCAAGGCTTTAGAGGATGTTGCATTGGTGATCAGGGTCCCAGAGGAAAACGGGTTTTTGATCAACCACTCGAAGTCTCGGATAATCCCAGGGCAGCCAATCCAGTTAATTGGAAATGTGTTCAGTTTGGAAGTGTGGAAAGTGTTTTTGCAAAATTACAGGATAATAAAGTTGAGGTCCTATCTAAAGGGGCTCTCAGCCAAGCGAAAGGGCGACAAGGGAATGGCTGATTGTGCAACAAGAGATGTCTTCCACACTGTCTTGGGTCCCGCAGGCTAGTTTTCCTGTACATCTATTGCCAGCAGAAGGTTGTGCCTTTCTCACAGATATCCTTGGGACAGCCTTTGGCTTGAAGTCTTAAAAGACCTTCAAATATACACCTGCAGCCCACATTAGCCTTTATCTTACTTATCAAGGACTGATAATTGCATGCGGTGCACTGCAGAACTTTCAACATGCTTGCCTCCTGAGCTTACGCTACTTCCATACTAGGGACCCACACATTGACCCTGAGTCACTCTATGCTGTATATGTGTATAGGTGTTATCAATGATATCATGTAACATGCCATGATTTATGCTATACGTGAGGTCACAAGGTGAGCTCACTGGTTAGAGGAGTCAGACCCTGAAGCAGAGGTCAGACCCGGGACCAGGGTTCAATTCCCGACACGGCAGGGTCTTGAGCCCAAATGTCCACAGACTCGATAATTCTCACCTCGGTGCCTATTCAAATCACGGGTTCACACTCTGCAGCTCTGGGCAATAGCTTGCTTAATCTCCACTACGGCGGCCCACCCGCTGCAGGATGCCTGGCCTCCACCTTGGGGGTGCCCAGTACGGGTTATCTCACAGGGAAAAACCAGGACAGGTTCCCAAAGCAAGCGCCTTGAGACCTTGCGGTGATAAGGCGCTATATAAGAACCTTTGACATGACAAGCAGTGCGTGGCTGGGCCCAAGTTATAGTTTCCTCAGTAAACTATAACTGGTGAATTTCTGTGTTTTTGTATTAAAATGATAGCTTTTATATTACAAGGCCTAACTATAACGTCACTTTAACCTTTTTTGTTCAGTAAAAAAAAAAAATATATATACATAGATACTAATGCTTACCTTAAGGAAAAAGGTTTCACAACACCGCCCGACTCACTGCAGTTTCAGTTGACTGCATGTCTAGACAGCAGTGTCTGGCAAAGGTGTGGCTGAAAACCACACTGTTACTGCGTCAATATCTCGCAATGGCACTTCTGTAAAAAGGGCACCTTTTCAGCCATGCCTCATAGAACGGGTTCAAACCCTATATTGGAAAAGTGTGCCTCCCTTAACATGGCAGCATGACATACGAGAAGATATCCATTGGGCTATGCCCTGCTTCGATAGCTGATCCCATATGTTTGTATTTCCATAACTAAACAACTGGTCGGTCTTTCTAATATTCGCGGTTTTATCAAAATAGCTTTTTAAAAATCTTTTAATGTTCGATGGAAGCAGTGAAAGTTTAGAAGTGGTTCAAGGTTGTGTAAATGAAGTCATCTGCAAATGAATGTTTTGTTCAAATTAAATGTTGGTTAATTTCTTTAGATTACATTTTAAAAATGGCGGCTCAACAGAGAAAAAATGTATTTCTTTTACACTTCCAGCCGAATTAATAGCAATTAGGAAGGCTGTATTCCACAAAGGCATTTGAAGCTTTACCTTCTATATAGGTTTAAAAGGATCTTTATTATGTTATCCAGGTACTGCATTCAACTTCCAAGTCTATGAATTTTCTCAGTGGACAATATATTCAAAACAATCCAAGCATGAATTCTATGTCAGCACCAGAGGTGAAGATTATGCATTTCTTTCTTCACTTTATTAGATCAGCTGTCTTTAAAGAACATATAAAAGAAAAAAACAACTCAGACTACATGCAGGAGGCTGGCTCAGTATATAGTGTCCACCTATGGTGAGGCACTGTGCACTGAGTCAAGGCAACACTTAGTGAAAGTGTTGAGGTCCCTGAAAATCAAAGCTCTCAAGGGGTAGCCTTGTAGAGCAGCTAAGGCTTATCCAGGAGGGTGTAAAGCTGGTGCATTTACCACACAGTCAGTGAGTAAGCTTTTCACTCAAGAAAGAACCAGACAAGTGTTTATTAAAATACTGTCGTTTTTATCTAGACAACACTAAGAATGAACTTGGTAAATATCCCTCCAGGCGATATCAACTACACACAAGAAATACTTCAAGAATAGGTAGCTAGCATAAACAAAACTCACGGGCACTATCGGGGGCAAAACCACATACTAAGAAAATAGTATGTGAGGCAAGTACCAAAACAAGACTGATACCCAAGGATGGAAAAGCCCAGGGGAAGCAAGGAACCACCAAAGGTGGGTAGCTTGGCACCCAAGGCTCACGGGTGCAGAGTGGGTCAAACTTCCGTAGGATAACACAGGGTGAGTTGCGGTTGGTATTTACTTGTTTCAGGGCACTTCCCAAAGGACCCAGGGGACATCAAATGAATCGTGGAAGGTTGGAGAGCCACCCCACCCATGGATACCCAGGGAACCAGGATACCTACTCCAGGGAGCCCAGATGCATAGGTGTGAAGTGGTGTCGGAACCGTCCGTTGAAGCCAATGGAGGATCGTGGAAGTCCGGCAGCTACAGCGACTTGTGGACCAGGACAGTGAACCCACATGTGGATTCTTTACGAGAAGTACCTGAAAGCAGAGAGGTCAGAGTACAAACCAGCCGGAGGTGTCAAGGAGACGCAGGAGTACAATGCCACCCCTTTTCGGAGGTATTTGCTGCAGCACGGTGGTCTTGATGAAGCAGCTGTGGAGCCAAGCAATGATGCAGGAGCACGTGAGCCGTACACGAGCTGTCCCACAACGGATGAGGAATGTAGAGAGGTCAGTGGCCAACAAGCCTTGGCAACCGCAACAATCGGGTCAAAGGAAACGATGCTTGGATGCAGACCAGCAAGGTGTGTGGGACTAACCCAGCAAGGGTAAGTCAGGGCCAGCCCTCAGCACACAGGAGAGTCAGAAGGAATCATTGGAGCCCCCTGGAGGACCCTCTAGCAGCAGGCACAGGGAAGCGTCAGCAGCACACAGGAGATGAAGGCCAATGATGCAGAGGATGCAGGCAGCACAACGTGCTTGGAGCTGTGCAATGCTGAAGGCTGGGGCTTCTTGGAACTTGAAGAGCTTCAGTGAGGAGAGACAAAAAGCCTTGGCAACAGCAAGAAGATGTGGTGCACAGGGATGCGGTTCAAGGTAGCTGGAGAGGTAATGCAGTCTTCCAAGCTGCTGGGAAGACTGGTCAGGCCTCTGCAGAGCCAACAAACCACTGCCTGTTCTGCAGAGGCAGGAGGTGTCCATGGCACCACAGAATCAGCAAACCGGTCGTCGATGTTGAGGTGCCTGAGTATGCAGGGAAGTGACTACTTCACTCCAAGGGAGATTCCTTCTTGCTTGGATGCATGCGGAGTCCTTGCTGGCTTGGAGGATGCACGGCCATGAAGTTGCAGAAACTTGGAAGAGCACGGAGACAAGTTGCAGCAGGAATCTTTCCACCAAGAACAGTCTTTTCTTTGGTCCTGGCTTGACTCAGCAGCAGAGGTCCAGTGTCCAACAGCAGAAGAGTCTTTAGACGATCTCTAGAAGTTCTTGAAGATGAAGTCCAGACAAATCTAAGAACCTACCCTCAGGGGAGCTCTTGAGTAAACCTAAAATGGGGAACAAAATCTTCTGCGGTGACCCACCAATCAAGGGAGGTCAGGGATGCTACTCAGCTGGCCTAGTCAGTCAGATGCCCCCTGGAGCCAAGATTCAAAATAGCAGAATCAAGTGGCCACCTGGATGAGCTCTGGGCACCTCACTAGGGAGGAGCTGGACAGGGGGGTAGATACTCCCCTATCCTTTCTGTAGTTCCTGAACTGGGCCAAACTGGTTTATGCAAGGAGGGCACCAAATGTACCCTTTAATGCAGTCTGGTGGCACTCGGAAGCGCCCCCACCCTACCTAATTCTAAAGGAGAGGTAGTCACACCTCTCCTTCGCAGGAAAACCTTTGTTCAGCTTCTCCCGCCAGAGGTAAGCTCATCAGCAGGGGGGCAGATTAGTGTCTGGAGTCGGCAGCAGCACAAGCTGGCAGGCAGACCCGCAAGACTACATAAATAAGTATGGGGTCCTCTAAAGAGCCTCCAGTACATGGTATCATGAAACTAAAACTGGAATCGGTGTAGTCGCATGATTCCAACATGTTTGATACCAAACATGACCAGGTTCGGAGCAGCGATTATGTAGTTGTACATCTAGACTTGCCAGTGTCCGCTACGTACCTTAAAATGGCTGCCGCACATTTACAAAGCCCAGGGAATAGAGCCTGGGTTTTTTAGGGGTACCTCTGCTCATGCAGGAGTACCAACACACTTAGAACCATGCACCCTGCCCTCGGACTGAAGGGCATACCTTAGGGTTGACAGTTTTAAAGTGCAGTGACAGGGATATAAGGAAAACCTTGTATCTTAAGTGAAAGGTGCATGCACCATTTCACGTAGACTGTGATAGCAGCTCTGCAGACACCGTTTGCATGGACTCCCATGAGTGGCACAACACATGCTGCAGCCCATGGGAGACCACTGGTATACCAGTGCCCTCAGTACCATATACTAGGGATTTACAATCGTACCCCAGTATGCCAATTTTGGGGTGTACAAAGTACTTACATTTAGAGGAGAGAGCACTGCCACTGGGGTCCTTGTTAGCAGGATCCCAGTGAACTACAGTCAAAACACACTGACACAAGTCAAAAAGTGGGAGTATCTATTGCAGAAAGATCCTACTTTCCTACACTACATATCCCATGAACCATAGGGAAAAAGTTGTCATAGTAACCATACTCCAATCATAATGTTATGTTATGTTTTGTTATATAGTACTTGTAGAGCGCAGCTTTCACTCCGGGGAGCATCATGGTGCTATGCGGAACCCTAATCAACATACACAAGTAAAGTAAAATGTAGATGGTTCAGGAGCATGTTCCAGGCTTTGGTCCCTAGCACCGCAATATATTTCCCACCCTTTGCAATACACCTAAAACCAAGGGGCTTCAAAAGATTTGCAGATGAGGATCTGAGGGTGCGGTGTGTCACATAGTGAGCAAACCTGGCCCGGAGATAGAGGGGACCTGAGGAATTGAAAGCTCTGTCGGTAGTTACCAAGATCTTAAAAAGGACTTTTATGGATGGGCAGCCAGTGTAGTGCTTAAAGGACAGCTGAGGCTGAAGAGCTTGTGGGCCATTTGAATACTAGCCGTGCGGCAGCATGTTGGATCATCTGTAATTTGTTTAAAACAAACTTATTGGTCCCTGCATAAAGGCTGTTACAATATTCAAGTCTAGAGTTGATTAGGGCCACTGCAACTGCCTTTCTACCCGTGCAGAGGAGTAGATCGAAAAACTTTTCAAGGGACTTTATCAAGTGAAAACAGGTCCCTGCACTGCTAGGGATTGCTGGCGAAAGGAGAGTGATGAGTCAAATTTCACCCCTAGGTTCTTTGCTACCTTCACTATGTTAGGAGGGGGGATGTCTATGGGCCACCATAGGCTGGGGGAGAAAGTATTAGATTTCCCTAATGGCCAATTTATAGAACAGTCCTCTTTCTTCACTGCTCGTCAGTTAAGTCACAACCTTTCATAACAGTCTTATTTTTCTTGCTCAATTGCTCACAAATTTCAGTTTGCTTGCGTGATGCTTGTGGGCAGGCAGGCAGAAGATATGGAAATGGGCATCCTGCAAGTCCAGCACCACCACCCAGTCTCCTGGGGTGAGGCTAGACAGAACCTGAGCCAATGTGAGCATCTTGAACTTCTATTTCTGGAAGAGGTTAAACTAAAGTGGTTTGGAGGCTGAGGTGGCCGGGTGGTGGGTGGAAGGGGGCAGCAGACTGGGTCGACATCTGGCTGGTTGTCCCACTGGGCTTAATGGAAACACAGCCACAAAAGGATTGGGGATACTGTAGCCTAGGTGGCTGGGAAGGAATGGACCCAGCTGGTAACACCTACTGTAGCCAAAGAAGGGGCGAAATGCAGAATGGGGTTGGCGGGGCCTTGGAGAGGCCCATGGACTTGGCAGTAGCCTGGCTCCCCTTACATGGCTCCAGTCCTGAACCTGTCTTATTGCTAAAGAAGCGGACTGTCAAAGGTAATGTTCATAAGTGATGCCTGGACATCCTCCGAAAAGCCAGTGGACGTCAACCAGGTGTGGCATCGGAGTGCCACTGGTGATGCAATCGCCCTACCTATCAAGTCAGTCTTGTGCAGTCCGCAGCGAATAGTTAACTGTACAGCGTCTCATTTACAGTAGCTTCTGACAGTATGGCTCAAGCCTTCTCCTAGTTTGGAAAAGGGGGGTGGTGATGGACAGAGTTTCTGAATGATGCAGAATACTCTTACCAAGTCAATAGATCATGGTTTTAATCCATCACCGTTTTTTAGCTCACTGCACCATCCCAGCTCAGAACCTGGCTATATGCAAATTAGTCTGTTCCTGTCCCAGTGCATGATGGGAACAGGGCAAACCAAACTACCAAGCCAATTCTTATACTGGGAAGGAAACAAGCTTCCGGGGACCGGTTTCTGGCATCACAGCCTTCTTCGGCCCGGCTTGCTTGAATCCTGATGGTGCAATGAGCAAGGGACTCACGTCTGAGTATACCCTCCCACACATAGTGTGGATAAAACCGATTTTGGAAAAGGGGGGTGGTGATGGACAGAGTTTCTGAATGATGCAGAATACTCTTACCAAGTCAATAGATCATGGTTTTAATCCATCACCGTTTTTTAGCTCACTGCACCATCCCAGCTCAGAACCTGGCTATATGCAAATTAGTCTGTTCCTGCCCCAGTGCATGATGGGAACAGGGCAAACCAAACTACCAAGCCAATTCTTATACTGGGAAGGAAACAAGCTTCCGGGGACCGGTTTCTGGCATCACAGCCTTCTTCGGCCCGGCTTGCTTGAATCCTGATGGTGCAATGAGCAAGGGACTCACGTCTGAGTATACCCTCCCACACATAGTGTGGATAAAACCGATTTTGGAAAAGGGGGGTGGTGATGGACAGAGTTTCTGAATGATGCAGAATACTCTTACCAAGTCAATAGATCATGGTTTTAATCCATCACCGTTTTTTAGCTCACTGCACCATCCCAGCTCAGAACCTGGCTATATGCAAATTAGTCTGTTCCTGTCCCAGTGCATGATGGGAACAGGGCAAACCAAACTACCAAGCCAATTCTTATACTGGGAAGGAAACAAGCTTCAGGGGACCGGTTTCTGGCATCACAGCCTTCTTCGGCCCGGCTTGCTTGAATCCTGATGGTGCAATGAGCAAGGGACTCACGTCTGAGTATACCCTCCCACACATAGTGTGGATAAAACCGATTTTGGAAAAGGGGGGTGGTGATGGACAGAGTTTCTGAATGATGCAGAATACTCTTACCAAGTCAATAGATCATGGTTTTAATCCATCACCGTTTTTTAGCTCACTGCACCATCCCAGCTCAGAACCTGGCTATATGCAAATTAGTCTGTTCCTGTCCCAGTGCATGATGGGAACAGGGCAAACCAAACTACCAAGCCAATTCTTATACTGGGAAGGAAACAAGCTTCCGGGGACCGGTTTCTGGCATCACAGCCTTCTTCGGCCCGGCTTGCTTCAATCCTGATGGTGCAATGAGCAAGGGACTCACATCTGAGTATACCCTCCCACACATAGTGTGGATAAAACCGATTTTGGAAAAGGGGGGTGGTGATGGACAGAGTTTCTGAATGATGCAGAATACTCTTACCAAGTCAATAGATCATGGTTTTAATCCATCACCGTTTTTTAGCTCACTGCACCATCCCAGCTCAGAACCTGGCTATATGCAAATTAGTCTGTTCCTGTCCCAGTGCATGATGGGAACAGGGCAAACCAAACTACCAAGCCAATTCTTATACTGGGAAGGAAACAAGCTTCCGGGGACCGGTTTCTGGCATCACAGCCTTCTTCGGCCCGGCTTGCTTGAATCCTGATGGTGCAATGAGCAAGGGACTCACGTCTGAGTATACCCTCCCACACATAGTGTGGATAAAACCGATTTTGGAAAAGGGGGGTGGTGATGGACAGAGTTTCTGAATGATGCAGAATACTCTTACCAAGTCAATAGATCATGGTTTTAATCCATCACCGTTTTTTAGCTCACTGCACCATCCCAGCTCAGAACCTGGCTATATGCAAATTAGTCTGTTCCTGTCCCAGTGCATGATGGGAACAGGGCAAACCAAACTACCAAGCCAATTCTTATACTGGGAAGGAAACAAGCTTCCGGGGACCGGGTTCTGGCATCACAGCCTTCTTCGGCCCGGCTTGCTTGAATCCTGATGGTGCAATGAGCAAGGGACTCACGTCTGAGTATACCCTCCCACACACAAGCCTTCTCCTAGACCATGGTTGACATATGCGCAACCTAACCTCAAACTTTGTGAGTGTATCGGGCCAAAAGGCATGTGGTGTTAACTGACCACAGTGCTAGGCTGGCAGAAGAGAACATCCTCTTGCCAAAGGTATCCAGCCTCTTGGATTCCCTAGCTGGTGGGGTTATCGCCATGGTTAACTTTGGACGTGGAGGACTGGACACCCAGGCTCTCCGGGGTGGGGTGCTAGGTGAAGAAAGCTGGATCTCCAGGAGCAGAGCGACTGCAGCGGGCAACGGTCCTGTGCACAGGCGCCTCTGTACAGGGCTTGGCCCAGATCATGAGCAGGACATCAATAAGGGCTTCATTAAAGGAGAGAAGGGGCTCAGACGGATCGACTCCCGATTGAATCACATTCATTTTGTCTGCCACTAAGGGCAATTGAAGGTCTAGGACCTCAGGGGCCCTGTGCACCACCATAGCAAATGGGGTCCTTTACTCCACAGCCACACTAGGAGAGACCAGTCCAGTGTCTGGTGAGGTGTCCAGACCACTGACATCTGCCAGTTCCTCCTCTAGTGGTCTTCATATTCCTCAAGCATTGATGTAGCCATAGAGATAGGCTGCATTATATGTCTTTAAATTCTCTCTTAAGTGTCTTTGCAGGACTGCATTTTTAGACAGTTTAAGAGATTATTTTTGATTGCTCCGGGGTCCACGCTCATGAGCGGGACTATTCACTAGATTATGACTATACACAGAGATCCCCTACTACAGAACCTCAGATCCCCCCACTCATACTCCTCCCCAGGTCCATCAAAGAAAGGAGGCACTGGCTCGGAGTTGGACGGTCTAGTTCCGCCCAGTTTTGGAATCTGCATCAGATGACACGGACCCAGCTCCGTATCGGAGTTGGGTGAGATGATGGGGTCAGACTTGTGGACAAAGCAGTTCTGGACTCTACACCTCATCCAAGGAGCCCGACAGGTGCAGAGGGCAGACATGCCAGTGAGAATCTAGTGGGGCACCTGCCAAACCCATGAGACCCAAAGGTGCTCCAGACCAGTCGGCTATCCCAAATAAGAGGTGCATGGCCTCATAAAATTAATGGAGTTGGACAGCATTCACTCCAGATAAAGGAAAATCAGGGAGGCACAAAGCAGTCCCAGAGGAGCAGGGCCTAGAGTGACATTGTTCTGATGACTTAAACCAGCGCAGTGTAGTCGAAGAGCACTTATATTTTAGATTTTTTGTCGGACCACCTGATAACTTCAAATGTGAAGACAAGTGCCTGTAACGACTCAGAGCGTGCCCGGGACCTTCCACTGACCAGGACCTGGAGCGTTGTAAATGTGAACAGCATCATGCGACGGAGGTTCAAGGAGCGCTCCCTCCGCACCTTTGGATTCATGGAGCGGCAGTCCTCACAAGACTTGGAGTTGTGGTCCAGCTCCAAGCACCCAATACACCAGTTGGGGGTGAGTCAAAGACATTGGTCTGTGACAGAAACCATGGGGTTTAAACCCAACTGGTTTCTTGGGGGAATCCCTAGCACAAAGGGAGATCAGGAATTGAAAAAAAGCTAGACAAAATGTCAGACAATAAAATTACTGGAGATGCCTCTCTCTGGATCTGCTCTGACTGGCGTGGAATGAAAACAACTGAAGTTAGCACATTGGGGTAGCACCTACATAAGCAATGTGCATGTCACTTCCGGTGCAGAGATGAACGGTGCCACCTACAGGTGTGCTGAGGTACTGCTCGAAAAGTTTCTGAATCCAGTCTAATGCCTAGAGATTATTCTAACGCAGGGGTCTCCGAGTAGCTCGGGAGCTACTGGCAGCTCCGCCAATGTCCTCAAAGTAGCTCTCAGAAGTGAAGCCAAACCCTGTGTCTCACTGAGATAGTCTCTGTATATTAAACAAGGCAGCACTGCTCATCTCGTCTTACAGTGACTGCAAGCCAAACCAATGATAGGGCCTCATGCTAACACTCAAACACTCATTGTATCGGTCTATGGGGCCTGCCACATGACCATCTGTATCTAATATCAATCTAACTAAGTCACACAGAGCTTGGTCATGTTGTAGGCCCTACTCTCCTAGGCGCACCAGGTGTGTGCACAATGGACCATGAAAGTACTGTGCAGCAGTAGCCTAAGCAGTCACCAAGGCTGTTCCACCCAAGTGTGGGACTGTAGGAGCCTGAGTTAAAATGCGTTAGAAAAGGTGTGCATGACCAGTTCAAGGACTGAGGAGAACAGGGTATGATATAGAGTAGACACAATTATAAGCCTCATCTGCATCCATTTGTGGTCTGTCTGACATTGTGTCCCACCCTAATAAACAGTGTTGCTTCCCGGATGCTACACCTGGTGTCAAGGACTGCCAAATGTGTATACTAGCGCCCTTCTTAAGGATTTTATGTCTGGCACAATTTTGTCTATTCAAGGGCATTATAGTGCCAATGACATAATAATGGCCATTCTTGACTCTTTTGGACATTCTTGGTGTAGATGTTGCATACTGGCCGCACACCTTTTCCTCCACACTCCCAAATTCCCTTCTTCAGGCAGCTTGTTATAGATGCTCCATTGGCTGCCAATAGATCGTCAGGTCAAATGTAAGGACTTATGCTATATGCATAAGTGCCTCTGTCAAACAGGGCCCTGTATCTGAGACATCTTGTGTCGTGGTATATACCCAAACATTCCCGCCTTTCAAATCAACCTGACTTGGCAGTGGTTACGAGAGTCAAGAAAACTCATCAAGTTGGTAGGGCTTCTGTGCTTTTAGGAACTAAACTCTAGAACACCTTGCCACAGATGCGGAGAGCCTGTAAATCAATTACAGCTTATCATAAGCTCCTCAAAACCTGGTTGTTCCCACCAATCTTGATTGGTATTGCATTGAATTGATGTTGTTGTGAGAAGGCTAGCGCTGGAAAACCTTTCTTATGGTAGCCATGCACTTAAAAGTTACCATTACATTACATGACTGGCATCTATCAGTGACATAGTAAGAGCATGACTGGTCTACCTTTAACCATCTCTGACAAAATGGTGGCCATCCTAGCAGTCATTTTGTTAAGCCTGTGCAGAATAGTGACCCTGGTCTAATGGTGGGCATTATTGGTATGAAGCAGACATCTATATCATTATGGCAACTATGCATGGCCTGTGATTCTAATATATGGGCATTCGAAGCAGTATCTGTCCATTTGGGGTATTTGTACACGTAAGTTGCTGATCAAAAAGATAAGATGGCTGTATTTCATAAAAATGAAAAACAATATTTTAAGCCAATAGTTATGTTTTTTTAAAATTTTCACAAAAGGCTTTCTTTCTGTAAAATGGAGTTTGTTTGTCCAAAATGGAAAGCTCCATTTGATTGAAAAAAAATATGTGTAATCTCAGCAACTGATATGCTGAACAGACAAAAGGTTGCAATTCAGGAACACGTTTAGATGTATTACTGTGGTTATGTCCGTTTTGCCAGAGAGAAAGTGATGATTTGAATGTTACTTTATTAGTCTGGTGAAGACATTTAATACTGTAAACATTTTCCTGACATTTTTGCTGGTAGCCTTGCCCGGAATGCTTGTGTGGTCACTACTGCTTAGGGAGGTCATAGTGTAATACATTGTCACTATTGTACAGTGATAAAATGTGCTATTAGCTCGGGAGAATTTTCCTTGAGCAGAAGTAGCTCTCACTACAGAAAAGGTTGGAGACCTCTGTTCTAAGGTAAGGAACAGAGACAAGAAATCTCTATCAGATCCCCAGGTTCTTTGTGTTGTGAGGTACTGGCTCTATTGCAGATTTCTTTAGCTCCTGTATTAAGATCTCCAGATGTTGATGTTTTTAGCTTGGAAGTCCAGGTGTGTCAGTTTTTGTTGTGGCCTTTGTTGGTAGAAGGGCCTATTGACTTTTGTCTTGCCTTTGATTATCTATTCTCTGCTCCCGATAATAGTAACCCTCGCTGTAGGGATGAAAGGATCTGGAGTTCAACGCCACCCCCAACTGAAAAGAAGCAATGTCTAAAAGTGGTGTTGGAAGCATCTGATGAAGAGTCCAAAATATTCTATTTTTTCATCCTGAAGAATCTATTTTGCGTGCTCCTTGCAGCTTCAGTTGAATATTTCATGATATGCAATATCTTTCCAAAGCTGCCATGCTAATGTTAAGCTAAACTTATAAAGCGCACTGACACCATAAGTTTCCTGGCGCTCTGACCGGTTTCTCCTCCTTTGGCAATTTTAAAACACGCTGCTGCAAAGACACTAATGCTCTTACCAAATGTATCAGGCCTTTTACTCGCTTTACCAGTTTGGACTACATATGGTGTTGCCAGATTACGCAATCTTCTTTGAGCTGCTACTGAGATGACAGGGTGAGTCTTACCTTGGTTGAGTAAACACGCAGGAGCAGTGTCCAGAACTTTATATGTCTTCGCCGGTCTGGAGAAAAGAGTTGAGCCTTTGGCAGGATTCATCATACAAGGCATACCCTCTGCCCACAAATAGTCAAGTCAAATATAGACAATGTTTTCTCCACAATTGTTGTCAGAAGGTTATATTTCTGGGTAGCTTTATTACTATATGAAAGAAATCTCTATCTATCTATATTTAACAGCTGCTGTCATCACTGTGTAGATATACCAGAGTCAGGAGTGTTTTTTCAGTGAATTTCTAATTAAAAAAAAATATATATTAACTCAAGTTAAGATATTACTTCACTTTGTTCAGTTTTGGGGGAAATGCTGTCCCAACCTTGAAGGAATTAAAGCAACCCAACACATGTTTAGCTCTTATTAGAGTCAGACAGAGGTCTAGCTTTGTCCAGATACCAGGGAGCAACCACGGTTGCATTTATCTATTCCAACCGGCCTTGGATGGTATTTTACCAATCCAAGCTGCAATACTATGCCTGGAACGGTAAATGACTTTTGTCATTTTTCAGCTCGGCATGGATGGTACTTGCCAATCTAATGCATAAAGACTCTGCTGTAAAAATAGCGACAGGCTTTGTCACCCTCTGGCTTGGAGTGGATTGCACTAGGATAATCCTAGGCTTAAAACCTGCTGGAAAAACAGATCTCTGAAGTGAGCAGATTTGGAGAGTCAGCTGTAGGGTGTTCCATATAAAGGGACTGCTCTCTACCTAACATAATTGTCCTAGTAAGTGCCTTGTTAATCTCTGTGAGGCTTGACTTAATTATTGGTATCTTTATTTCTTTGAGGACTATCATCTCCATCTCATGGTCTGTCAATAATGGCACCTCTGTGTTGTTCTGAGGGTGCTGTACCAAAGGGTTCAGACATGGACTGAAGTCTTTAGGGGGTGCCTGAGAGGGTGGTTGTGGCATCATTTGTTTAATTGATTGTTTGCAAGAATCCAAGGGTCCTTAAACCATTGGTTTATAATTTGGTTCCAGATAACCATAAGGTTCAGGATCTTATTCTGATCTTTCATGTATAATCTGAATATCTAATTCATTCAGCCTTTTGAAGATTCTGAAGTCGATATGTAGTAACCTTACCGGTGGCTCTGGAGTGATGCACATTGGTGACACCCGCTGTAATAAGGGTAGTGTTGCACTAAGTCGACTGTGGTTATAGTGTTGTCTGGGACACTGTGGCAGCAGTGGAAATTGGAGTCTGAGTCATTGGTGTGTCTTTGGTTCCAGCAGAAGAGGGTACACTTCCTGCTGTCAACAGATTTGGTTGTTGACAGGTGTTTCATTAAGATGACAACCTAGTCAATGGTTTTTACTCTGTTGTTGATTGTAATACTTTTTGTGGAAATATTTGACTAGGACTTAATCAACAGATGATACTGTGTCAACGAAGTTTGAGGATGTTGAGTCATCGGTGGTAAGCCCTTGGATGTTGACAGTGTATGTTTTAAAAAAAGGATTTTGTCAAAGACGAGGACACAATCTATGTTGAACTCGTTGACACCTGGCTAGAATGCTTCAAGTACGTGGCATGCGGTGTCAGAAGCTTCATCATGGGCCTGTCAGACGAATCTCATGAGGAGGATCTGATTTTGAATCTTTCTTAGATTTTTTCTTCAAAGTAGAACGGTCGGAAGTGAATGTCTTAGCCGTATCTTGACCAGAAGTCTGTCCATTCAGAAAACGGGGATAGGATCTCTTGGTGGGTGTTACAGAGGGCTCTGATGAGGTTATAGAAGCCATTTTGAAGCTGATTTAACCTTTCTAACGATGCCCTTAAGACTCTGTATTTAGTAGGCACAGTGGTGTACCCTCCCTATCCTTCAGGGTTTTGGTGGTGACTATGGACCAGTTTCAAGTCCCACTGGGGCATTACAAAAGGAATAGGAGGAAATAGGTGAGTAATGCCCTTAAGAAAACTATTTACAATAGGGGACTTGAAAAGAGAAGGCTGTTCAGGAAGACGAAGAAAGGCAGAAAGATAGCCTTTAAGGGTGCTCTGCTGGGCCAAAGACAGAATGAAGAGGAGAACCTCTGAAAGAGGGGCAGAAACGGGATCCACAGCCTTTGCTGTTCACCATGTCACAAATTTGTTGCATCTACAGGCGTATACCATTTTAGTGGAGGAACGCCTGGCTGCCAAATTACATTACAGATTTCGGGAGGAAGGTCAAAGGCTTACAACTGGCGCTGCTGAATCTCCACGCAAGGAGGTGGAGGCTGGACAGGTTCGGGTGGAGGACAGTCCCCTGCTGCTGCGACAGAAGATCCTCCCGAAGAGGCAGTCTAATCGGAGGATAAATGGCCATGTTCAAGAGCTCGGGTTACCAGACTCTTCGTGCACAGTCCGGAGCCACAAGAATGACTTGGGCCCGGTCGTGCTTGATCTTCTTCAGCACTCTGGGCAGAAGTGGTATAGGCGCAAAGGCGTATAGAAGACCGCAACTCCATTCACGACGAAAAGCGTCACTGAGTGAGTGCTGCCTTGGAAATTCCAATGTGCAGAACTGCTGACATTGCGTGTACTCTTCGGAGGCGAAACAGATCTAACCAAGGTTCTCCCCACTGCTGAAAGACCTTGCACCACCTCTGAGTGAAGACGCCATTCGAGATCCGTCATGCACCTGCGGCTGAGTTCGTCTGCCCTGGCGTTCAGAGAACCTGCCAGGTGTTGAACTACCAGGGACATGCCCGGATGTTCCAGCAATGTTCAAAGGCTAAGAGCCTCCTGACACAGGTGCTGTACCAAAGGGTTCAGACATGGACTTCAAGGGGTGCCTGAGAGGGTGGTTGTGGCAGTGGTGGTGTGTTCTCCTATAAAAAAAATCCTGCATCATTTGTTTAATTGATTGTAAGAAACCAAGGGTCCTTAAACCATTGGTTTATAATTTGGTTCCAGATAACCATAAGGTTCAGGATCTTATTCGGATCTTTCATGTACAATCTGAATATCTAATTCATTCAGCCTTTTGAAGATTCTGAAGAATCGATATCTAGTAATCTTACCGGTGGCTCTGGAGTGATGCACATTGGTGAAGCCAGCTGCAATAATGGTAGTGTTGCACTAAGTGTTGTAAGACTGTGGTTATAGTGTTGTCTGGGACACTGTGGCAGCTGGGGAAATTGGAGTTCGAGTCATTGGTGTGTCTTTGGTTCCAGCAGAAGAGGGTACACTTCCTGATGAAAACAGATTTGGGTGTTGACAGGTGTTTCATTAAGATGAAAACTTAGTCAATGGTTTTTACTCTGTTGTTGATTGTAATACTTTTTGTGGAAGTCTGACTAGGACTTAGTCAACAGATGATACTTTGTCAACGATGTTTGAGGATGTTGAGTCATCGATGGTAAGCCCTTGGATGTTGACCGAGTGGGTTTTAAAAAAAAGGATTTTGTCAAAGACGAGGACACAATCTATGTTGAACTCGTTGACACCTGGCTAGAATGCTTTATCTATGTGTCCACGACCCCACCCTTCCCTGTTTGTTGCAGTGCCACATTGTGGTGATGTTGTCTGTGAACGCCTGCACAACCCTTCCTTTGATGGAAGGAAGGAACGCCTTCAGTGCTAGACTAATCCCCCAGAGCTCCAGAAGGTTGATGTGGAGCCCGACTCTGCCGGAGACCAGAGGCCCTTGATCTCCGCCTCTACCATGTGGCCGCCCCATCCCAGGAGTGACACATCGGTCACCACTGTAAACTCTGGTTGGGGTAGAGTAAGGGATCTGCCATCGACCCAATCCTGCAATTGGTGTGCAGTGCCCTCCGAGATCTGGACGCAATCGGGAAGATTCCCCTGAAGATGTGCCCAATGGAACTTCAGGTCCCACTGCAGAGCCCGCATATTCCACCTGGCATAATCCACCAGCAGGATGCAGGAGACCTTGAGGCCCAACAGCCTCAAGATAATTTTCACAGAAACCCGGCATTGGGGCTGAAACATCTGTATTATAGCCCGAATATCCTGGACTCGCTGCTCTGTAGGATAAGCCCGAAACTGCGCTGAATCCAGAATGGCTCCAATGAAAAGGAGCTTCTGAAGGGGAATCAGGTGTGACTTCGGCACGTTGGTATTGAACCCCAGCAAGTGCAGAAGGTCCGCCGTAGTCTGGAGGTCGGATACGACAGCCTGGAACGATTCCGCCTTCAACAGTCAGCCGTCGAGATAGGGAAAGACTGGGACCCCTGATGTGCGCAGATCAGCTGCGACCACGGCCATCACTTTTGTGAACACCGAGGGGCGACGGTAAGGCCAAAGGGGAGCACGTTAAACCGAAAATGCTTGTGGCCTACTGTGAACCGTAGGTAACGTCGGTGGGTGGGCAGGACGGGGATGTGGAAGTAAACATCCTGCAAGTCCAACGCTACCATCCAGACTCCATGGTCGAGACCAGATAGGACCTGAGCTAATGTCAACATTTTGAACTTATCCTTCCAGAGGAAGCGGTTGACGTCCCTGAGATCCAAGATATGGTGCAGATCTTAGTCCTTCTTGGGAACCAAGAAGAAGTGGGAACAACCACAACCTACTTCTGGGACAGGGACTCGCTCGATAGCTCCATTGGCCAAGAGAGACGTAACTTCCTGACGGAGAAGGGCCAAGTGATCCTCCGACATGCAATGGAATGTTGGTGGCATGGAGTGAGGGGTAGTCTCGAAGGAGAGGGAGTAGCCCCTTCTGACTATTTGCAAAATCCACCTGTTCGACGTGACGTTGCGCCAGTGGGGGAGGTGATGCCAGATCCTGGCGCCCACTGGCAACTGGTGGCCCTGAAAGGTCGGACTAGGAAGGTTTGGAGGCTGCTGCAGATGGGGCACTGGTGGACTGGCCCGTCCGCTGGCCCCCAGACCCATGGCGGAGGGTCCCATGTTTCCGGCTGCGCAGAGGCTGGGTAGCTTGCGCCGGCCTGTGGCTCTGGGTAGAACGTGGTGGGGCACCCCTTCCGTAGCCACAAAAGGGGCAAAAAGCAGACTGAGCGGGGTGGAGGCCGAAGGATTTGGCCGTAGCTCGAGTCCTTGAAGCGCTCGAGTGCATTATCCGCCTTGTCGCCAAACAGGCCATGTCCAAAAGGGACGACTGGACATCCCCAGAGTAGCCAGTGGACCTCAGCCAGGCGTAGCGCCTCAGGGCTACTGACGTAGAAATCTTTCTACCAGTGAGTCTGCAGTTTCCAGCCCACATAAAATGTCGAACTTTGCCGAGTCTACCATCTGCGACCCCACAGGAGAGAATGACCTGGGCCTCCTCTGGGCACTGTGGCAGCACCTGAGCAACCGTGTCCCACACAGAGTGGGTGTAACAGCCCAAGAGACATGTGGTGTTCATCGACCTCAGTCCTAAGCTGGCGGAAGAAAGATGGTCCAGCTTCTTGTATTCCCTATCGGGGGGAGCAGTAGGGAACGTGCCTTTTGACATTGAGACTTGGACCAGCAAGCTCTCGGGGGTAGGTTGTTGGGAGAGGAAAATGGGGTCGGGCGGTGGCGTCAGGCAATCATCCAATCATCCTATCCACATGGGCCCCTGTGTTGGGCTTGGACCAAGTGCCCAGAAGGATGTCTGAGGGCCTCATTGAACTGCAGCAGAGGCTCCGAAGAGGCTGCTGCCAGCAGAAGCATCTCAGTCAGGTTAGTCCTGACTGTCACCGTAGGAAGCTCAAGGCCCAAGGCCTCAGCCGCCCTCCGCAACACCACAGCGTAGGAGGCTCCCTCCTCCGTAGCATTGGTAGGGGGAGAAAGCATACCTAGGTCTGGGGTGGTGTCCAGACCACTGGCCTTATCCATCTCCTCTCTCCAGTTTGGCTCTTCAAGCTGGTCTGCCAGAGGACCCACCTGCCTCTCCCAGTCCTCTTCACCCTCCTCTGGCTGCCACTCAGGGCAATAAGGAACGCCATGGTAGAACAGTGGTACAAAAGTACCGGTCAGTGCCAGTACCGGCGCCGGTCCAGCTCTGTGTCCAAGTAAAGGGGGAGGCCGGGGTCGACGCCGGCCAGGGACAGAACTGGTGGCGGAGGTGTCAGAGTATTCGGTGCCAGGGGAGGTGTTGTGAGGCTGACCTCCACCGATCCGGATCCAGGCCTAGATCCCTGCGGCGCCGGGGCCAGAGCCGCCGGCATCGAAGGCCTAGAGCCCCAAGTCGAGTCCTCTGGGCCCAAAGGTGTGCCGGCTGAGTAAGGCTGCCCAAAGATGAAGTGGAGGGCTTTGTAAAATGCACCAAGCTGGGCAGAGGACGCTCCGGCTCCCAGAAAGGGAGGGAAGCTCGGAGCTGTCCCAGTAGGCTCCGTGGGTGAAGTCGAAGGACGACAACCTTCTGCCTCACGCATTGTGTCAGCCTACGGACGGGGAGAAGGCAAAGAGTGACGGTGCTTCTTCGCCGCCTTCTTGTGCTTCAACTTATCCGATGATGAAGACTTCAAGGAGGAATGATGGTGGTGACTCCGCAACTGGTCCCACGACCTCCTTCTCGATCAGGACCTCGAGCGGCGCAGAGCTGACTGCTGGGTCTCCAGAAGCTTTTGGGACCGCTCCTGCAAAGACTTCGGGTTCAGGCCCGATAGTCGACTTCGGGTCGAGGTCACGATCCAGGCACCAGAGGCACACGAGATGCGGGTCCGTGACCGATATCAACTTGTGACAGGAGTCACAAGGCTTGAAGCCGGTCCGACGATGGGACATCCCTACATGCAGGAGTCAAACGACTCGAAAAAGATGTCGACAAAAGTAGAAAACGTGTTAGTCAAAAAAAGACTCAGGGTATTGCTTGCTCCGGATCTGCGCTGGCTGGTGTGGAAAAAGAACGGACGTCAGTGCGCAGGAGCGAAGTCTAAGTAGAAACTGCAATGTTATCCCAGCGATCACAATGCTAACAACGAACGAGAAGTCGACCTACGCCACCTACCGTCACACAAGGGTACTGCTAAGAAAAAATTCTTCAGATTCAGTCTGACGCCTGGGGGTAATTCTACGGTAAGGACTCTAACTCATAGGTCTTTCAGTTGTATGTATCAGGAACCGAGAATGGTGTAATTTGCTAAATGTAGAGAAATTGCGACAGTGCCATAATTTTAAATAGTGCTGCCCTACCCAGAAGGGATAGGGGGAGGGCCAGCCAGTGTTCGACATCATTTTGAAGCCGTGTCAAGGGGCCTTGTAAATTTCGGGTCTGAAAACGGGGTGAGTCGGTAGTTACATAGATGCCAAGATATCGAAAGCCCTCTGTCACTATTTGTGCCTCACACTCTGTGGGGAGTGAGGGCCTCTGGCCACAGAGAACAAACACCACAGATTTCGACCAGTTCATTGTTCACCCTGAATATCTGCTAAAAGTAGCAAAGATGTTTAATATTTTGGTAACAGAAGAACAGGGAGAGGCAACATATAGGAGGATATCTTCTGCATACAACAATATTTTATCTTCCCAGTCCTTCGTCCAGCGAAAACCTCGTAGTATTGGATCCCTTCCGATCCAAGTTGCCATTGGCTCTAGCATCAAAGCGAATATTAGGGGAGATAAGGGGCAACCTTGCCTCGTGCCCCACCATAAAGGAAACACTCTTGATATCCTCCCATTGACCACCACCTGTGTTAGGGGTCTTGTGTATAAGACTGATCCAAGACAGGATGTGCGGTCTAAAGCCAATTCGTCTAAGTACTGCGAACATATAAGGCCACTCAATGATGTCAAAAGCCATGCGCGTATCTAGGGAGAGAACCGTGGCATCCTCCCGGATCCTATGGGAACACCTTGCAGGTGCCTGAGGTTCAGGGCAGTGCTGCGCCTCTGCTTCTTTGAGCATTTCTGCTCAGAATCAGAATGAAATTGATAAATTAACAAGGCTAAAGAAGAAACAAATACGTACGGACCTACATGGGCATTTTTTACTCCAACATCTGAGAAGTGGAACAATCCCAAATGGACTACAGATCAAAAATTTACCTGTGATCTTCACAGAGGATCCGTTATATAAAAAGGGATATAGTTTCATAGAGACTAAGTGCAGCCGGGACCTAATGGTGCTAACAATTGAAACGGCACAGAGACTCTCAAAATCACAGTGTGAAGAAATTGAGGCTCTAGAACAGGCAATCACGACAAACCAATTGATCACTGACGCCAAAGGCTTATTGGAAAAAGTCCAAAAGGAGATCGGAGAATTTAAGGACTACACAATAAACCAAAAAACAGCTCAATTTGAGAAAGATAAAAAAAACTTCAGCCTAGATAAAGTATACCCTTATCTTCAATCAGATTACTATACTAGACCAGAGGCAAAGAAAAATTTACAAGACTACCAGGGGAGATCTACGCATAACTTTATCACATTTTCCGATACGTCATCTTCTGGAAGTGGCAGTGAGGGGGACAATTCAACCCCTAGGAGAAATAATAATAGACGAGGTGGTTTCCAGCAGCAACCCCAAGGATACCAACAACATCAAGGACCTTTTTTAGGCAGAGGCCAAACGAAACCTCGTGGCAAAACAAGATTCAACCAGCCATGGGAGATGTCGACGAGACGACAAAATTACAAAAATTGACAGTCTCTCCAATCTTCAACCTCTCTAAAAAAATTTTAACCACCGAAGAAGAACAAGTATTAAAAAAAGGACTCACATTTGTTCCAACCAAACAGACAGACTTTGTCAAATTAAAGACAGAAGTTATTGAATTTTGCCGTAAAGTAAGGTTAAAGGCCTTCTTCTCAACAAATATGTTTCTTACACCAAATGAAACTACGGGTTTACGGAATAAATCCACCTTCTGTCCTCCCACCAGTAAAATACCAAAAGAGGTTGTAACATTTGAGAGAACTATTCTATCTGCAGTGACTAATATGGAATCTAAAAAGAAATGGATCAAACACAATATGTCTATAGCAGAGGTGGAAGCATTAAACAACTTGAAAAAAGACAATTCGGTCATTATAAAACAGGCCGATAAAGGCGGTTCTGTAGTGGTTTGGGACAAGGAACTTTACATTAGTGAGGTAAAGAGACAGCTCAATGACGCCAGTTGCTATCGGAAAATTAATAAGGATCCGACATCTGACCTGAAAAATGAGTTATATAAAATCATTGATGAAGGGTTCGAACAGGGGTTTCTGGGTAAAAAAGAGTGTGAATACCTCAAAATCAAGCATCCCAGAATTCCCCTGTTCTATGTATTGCCCAAAATACATAAGAACGAAAAAACTCCACCAGGGCGCCCCATAGTATCGGGGTGTGAGTCTTTATTAGAACCGATTTCCAAATTTGTTGATTTTTTTCTTAAACCGTTCTTACCTTCCGTTAGATCATTTGTACAAGATACGACAGATTACATCAATAAATTAACTACGATTGAATTTGAGAAGGATAAACATCTGATGGTAACGATGGACATTACGTCTCTTTATACAAAAATTCCACAGGATGAGGCAATGTATGTACTGGAACTATTTTTGGAAGAGAGAACAAGACCCCATAAAATACCAACGGGTTTCATTTTGAAACTGGCGGAGTTCGCTTTAAAGAGGAACTACTTCAACTTTGATGGAGATTTCTTTTTTCAAGTTAGTGGTGTGGCGATGGGATGCCCATTCGCCCCAGAGCTGGCCATTTTGTTCATGGCAAAATATGAAGAAACATTCGTCTTCCAGAATAATCCATTTTTGCAGTGGATCAATCATTGGTATCGGTATATTGACGATATTTTCTTTGTGTGGACAGGCTCAGAGGAAGATCTAAACAAATTTCATGATTGGATCAACAACAGAGTTCAATCAATCAAATTTAGTCTAGATTACTCAAATGAAAGAATGCCATTTTTGGATGTTGAGGTCTACCCCTCAGAAGGTGGGTTGGTGACAACACTTTACAAAAAACCGACGGACAGAAACAAGTCACTTCACTTTACAAGCAACCACCCTCGGAGCCTGAAAGACAACCTTCCGTACGGACAATATTTGAGAATTAGACGAAATTGCCGTTATAAAGAGGAATACCTTCGACATGCTGAGAATTTAACAACTAATCTACTTCAACGTGGCTACCCAAAAAAACTCCTAAAAAAATCATTAAAGAGAGCGTGGTGCACCCCGCGCGAAACTCTGCTGGAAAGATCCCCCAAAAAAGAAATGGAAAGGATGGTCATGGTGTCAACATTTTGCCCACATTCAAATGCATTGAAAAAGATGGTCAAACAAAATTGGCACATTTTGAAAAATGTGGACAATACATTTTTAAATGAACCTCTGTTCGCTTTCAAAAAAAGCAGTAGCATTGCAAACCAATTGGTGAGAGCTGCCTTACCGAAAAAAGAAAATAATACAGACCTTCGTGCAATGTTAAAACTACCACCTATTCAAGGACACCATAGATGTGGGACATGTTCCTGTTGTGATTCTACAAAAGAAGGGACACTCTTCACACACAAAGGAAAAAATTGGAAACATGAGACGTTCTCAAATTGTAAATCGCGGTATGTCATATATGGGATTACATGTCCGTGTAATTTACTATACATCGGAAAAACAAGTCAAGAAGTGCGAGTACGCATTCAACAACACAAATCCAGGATTAAAAACAACATTCTTACAGCTCCCCTGGTCAACCATTGGCGTGAATACAACCACAAGGATAGTGACGTCATATGGACAGTGGTGTCAAAAGTAGAAAATGACGACAGAGGAGGAAACATAGAACTAAAACTTTCTAAACGTGAAGCCATGCTAATAGTAAAATTCAACACTGTTTTTGAGGGACTGAATGAATTCTCAGAAATGTACAAGCTATAATAAGTAAACATTCATATCACCTCAGAGATACATGAGAGAGAAATGCTGGACCTGCAGTCGACCTGTTACAGGCTAACTAAACTACATTTCCCATGTTTCCTATAGACTACAGTGCATTGAACTACGATTGCCTGATTTTGCATTTTCGGGCCAACTAAATTGGTATTGCTGTTGATATTCAATCCCCTCAGTAGACTCATGTGCTTAGAAATTTTAAATTAAGAGCCTAATGGAATTGCCGAATGGACTTAACAGAGAGTGACACACACACCAATACTCCCATGATCCTTCGCGGACCCGGAAGCAAACGCGAATGCGGTGACTCTAAAGAAAGAAGCTGGACGCGTCGTGCCCCGCAAATCGAAGGTAGGACCTTGATGCCCAACCAATCTTAGTTTCTAGATGCGCCAAGAGACTTTGTGGCTGCTAATCCCCTGCTTGTGATCGTAACCGACTCTCACCATTTTATTCTCAGGCGGAGGCACAAGAATCCCTTACACGGACTCCCGTGTCCTCCTGCCAGGTAAGAAATGCCTGATTGACTGTACAGGTACTAAAGCCTTCTTTTTTTAAAAAACCGCAATCGTCCCCTAAAAACCTCCCCTCTCCTTGCATTGCAGAGCGCAGTGAGGTAGGGACTGAGCGGCATTAAATCAACACGCACCACATTAATCAAGTAAGTGTGCAAAAAGTGTGCAGCATATAAATGAGTAATGAGAGCAAGTGTGGAAGAGAATTATAACATATGACATCTCTCCTTGTAGACAAACCTGTCCACGTCGGGAACCCTGGCCAGGTACCCCACTCTGACAAACAAGAGGTACGAAATAGAGGTGGTAGAATATTGGAATAGGCAGCTTCTCCTATTAATGATTCCTCACCTAAGAAAGTTTCCTTTCTTTCTTTACAGACAACGGTCCTGATGAGAACTCGCATATAACACGAGTTTGAAACGCGTAGACCTTTCAATAAGCCCAAATTTCAAAAGTGTTTCCCAAAAGATTGTGGAACCTTTATCTCCTTTCGAGATTATTAGTTACCTAGGGCTTTACTGTGAATATTTTGATTCCGGTATCTGTTTACAAATAAATTGTTATTGTTGTTTGTGTTGGTATGTCTGATGAATGAATGGTGGTCTGACTGATCAATATTTTTTAAAGTGCATATTGAAATTATTTGTTGTTTTTGTAAATATAAATGTATTTTTTGTATATATAAGGTTGTAAAAATGTGAATTTGGCAAACTAAGAGACCAAAAACAAAGGTAAAATATAAATACAATTAAAACTTTAATAAAAATGAAGTGATAAATCACATAAAACATGATGTTCTAGTTCATATGTTTTGAGGATAAATAATCCAGGTCAAGTCAAGCACGGCACGTGCACTTCTGTTGTTTATTATTAGCTTGTGGCAAGCTGTGCCGTTGGGAGCCCAGACCCAGTGGTGGTTGTTCTTTGGTATTTGCAGGCGGTGGCCTGTGTGGTCCTTTATCCCAGTTAAATAGCTGAGTAAGGATTTTGGTTTGTTTTGTTTCTTACGATTGGTTGTTAGCAGGAATTAAGGTTCTGCGTCCGTGACTTTGCTAGCGTGTATGGTGGCCTTATTGTATGATTAGAGTGAAGTTTGTGTGAGTATGTCTGAAATCGAAACTTTTGCATACAGCGAGGAACACATAAAAAACTTGCTTGCTGCCCCTCCATTATTCACCTCTGCTTCTTTGAGCATTTCTGCTCAGAATCAGAATGAAATTGATAAATTAACAAGGCTAAAGAAGAAACAAATACGTACGGACCTACATGGGCATTTTTTACTCCAACATCTGAGAAGTGGAACAATCCCAAATGGACTACAGATCAAAAATGTACCTGTGATCTTCACAGAGGATCCGTTATATAAAAAGGGATATAGTTTCATAGAGACTAAGTGCAGCCGGGACCTAATGGTGCTAACAATTGAAACGGCACAGAGACTCTCAAAATCACAGTGTGAAGAAATTGAGGCTCTAGAACAGGCAATCACGACAAACCAATTGATCACTGACGCCAAAGGCTTATTGGAAAAAGTCCAAAAGGAGATCGGAGAATTTAAGGACTACACAATAAACCAAAAAACAGCTCAATTTGAGAAAGATAAAAAAAACTTCAGCCTAGATAAAGTATACCCTTATCTTCAATCAGATTACTATACTAGACCAGAGGCAAAGAAAAATTTACAAGACTACCAGGGGAGATCTACGCATAACTTTATCACATTTTCCGATACGTCATCTTCTGGAAGTGGCAGTGAGGGGGACAATTCAACCCCTAGGAGAAATAATAATAGACGAGGTGGTTTCCAGCAGCAACCCCAAGGATACCAACAACATCAAGGACCTTTTTTAGGCAGAGGCCAAACGAAACCTCGTGGCAAAACAAGATTCAACCAGCCATGGGAGATGTCGACGAGACGACAAAATTACAAAAATTGACAGTCTCTCCAATCTTCAACCTCTCTAAAAAAATTTTAACCACCGAAGAAGAACAAGTATTAAAAAAAGGACTCACATTTGTTCCAACCAAACAGACAGACTTTGTCAAATTAAAGACAGAAGTTATTGAATTTTGCCGTAAAGTAAGGTTAAAGGCCTTCTTCTCAACAAATATGTTTCTTACACCAAATGAAACTACGGGTTTACGGAATAAATCCACCTTCTGTCCTCCCACCAGTAAAATACCAAAAGAGGTTGTAACATTTGAGAGAACTATTCTATCTGCAGTGACTAATATGGAATCTAAAAAGAAATGGATCAAACACAATATGTCTATAGCAGAGGTGGAAGCATTAAACAACTTGAAAAAAGACAATTCGGTCATTATAAAACAGGCCGATAAAGGCGGTTCTGTAGTGGTTTGGGACAAGGAACTTTACATTAGTGAGGTAAAGAGACAGCTCAATGACGCCAGTTGCTATCGGAAAATTAATAAGGATCCGACATCTGACCTGAAAAATGAGTTATATAAAATCATTGATGAAGGGTTCGAACAGGGGTTTCTGGGTAAAAAAGAGTGTGAATACCTCAAAATCAAGCATCCCAGAATTCCCCTGTTCTATGTATTGCCCAAAATACATAAGAACGAAAAAACTCCACCAGGGCGCCCCATAGTATCGGGGTGTGAGTCTTTATTAGAACCGATTTCCAAATTTGTTGATTTTTTTCTTAAACCGTTCTTACCTTCCGTTAGATCATTTGTACAAGATACGACAGATTACATCAATAAATTAACTACGATTGAATTTGAGAAGGATAAACATCTGATGGTAACGATGGACATTACGTCTCTTTATACAAAAATTCCACAGGATGAGGCAATGTATGTACTGGAACTATTTTTGGAAGAGAGAACAAGACCCCATAAAATACCAACGGGTTTCATTTTGAAACTGGCGGAGTTCGCTTTAAAGAGGAACTACTTCAACTTTGATGGAGATTTCTTTTTTCAAGTTAGTGGTGTGGCGATGGGATGCCCATTCGCCCCAGAGCTGGCCATTTTGTTCATGGCAAAATATGAAGAAACATTCGTCTTCCAGAATAATCCATTTTTGCAGTGGATCAATCATTGGTATCGGTATATTGACGATATTTTCTTTGTGTGGACAGGCTCAGAGGAAGATCTAAACAAATTTCATGATTGGATCAACAACAGAGTTCAATCAATCAAATTTAGTCTAGATTACTCAAATGAAAGAATGCCATTTTTGGATGTTGAGGTCTACCCCTCAGAAGGTGGGTTGGTGACAACACTTTACAAAAAACCGACGGACAGAAACAAGTCACTTCACTTTACAAGCAACCACCCTCGGAGCCTGAAAGACAACCTTCCGTACGGACAATATTTGAGAATTAGACGAAATTGCCGTTATAAAGAGGAATACCTTCGACATGCTGAGAATTTAACAACTAATCTACTTCAACGTGGCTACCCAAAAAAACTCCTAAAAAAATCATTAAAGAGAGCGTGGTGCACCCCGCGCGAAACTCTGCTGGAAAGATCCCCCAAAAAAGAAATGGAAAGGATGGTCATGGTGTCAACATTTTGCCCACATTCAAATGCATTGAAAAAGATGGTCAAACAAAATTGGCACATTTTGAAAAATGTGGACAATACATTTTTAAATGAACCTCTGTTCGCTTTCAAAAAAAGCAGTAGCATTGCAAACCAATTGGTGAGAGCTGCCTTACCGAAAAAAGAAAATAATACAGACCTTCGTGCAATGTTAAAACTACCACCTATTCAAGGACACCATAGATGTGGGACATGTTCCTGTTGTGATTCTACAAAAGAAGGGACACTCTTCACACACAAAGGAAAAAATTGGAAACATGAGACGTTCTCAAATTGTAAATCGCGGTATGTCATATATGGGATTACATGTCCGTGTAATTTACTATACATCGGAAAAACAAGTCAAGAAGTGCGAGTACGCATTCAACAACACAAATCCAGGATTAAAAACAACATTCTTACAGCTCCCCTGGTCAACCATTGGCGTGAATACAACCACAAGGATAGTGACGTCATATGGACAGTGGTGTCAAAAGTAGAAAATGACGACAGAGGAGGAAACATAGAACTAAAACTTTCTAAACGTGAAGCCATGCTAATAGTAAAATTCAACACTGTTTTTGAGGGACTGAATGAATTCTCAGAAATGTACAAGCTATAATAAGTAAACATTCATATCACCTCAGAGATACATGAGAGAGAAATGCTGGACCTGCAGTCGACCTGTTACAGGCTAACTAAACTACATTTCCCATGTTTCCTATAGACTACAGTGCATAGAACTACGATTGCCTGATTTTGCATTTTCGGGCCAACTAAATTGGTATTGCTGTTGATATTCAATCCCCTCAGTAGACTCATGTGCTTAGAAATTTTAAATTAAGAGCCTAATGGAATTGCCGAATGGACTTAACAGAGAGTGACACACGCACCAATACTCCCATGATCCTTCGCGGACCCGGAAGCAAACGCGAATGCGGTGACTCTAAAGAAAGAAGCTGGACGCGTCGTGCCCCGCAAATCGAAGGTAGGACCTTGATGCCCAACCAATCTTAGTTTCTAGATGCGCCAAGAGACTTTGTGGCTGCTAATCCCCTGCTTGTGATCGTAACCGACTCTCACCATTTTATTCTCAGGCGGAGGCACAAGAATCCCTTACACGGACTCCCGTGTCCTCCTGCCAGGTAAGAAATGCCTGATTGACTGTACAGGTACTAAAGCCTTCTTTTTTAAAAAACCGCAATCGTCCCCTAAAAACCTCCCCTCTCCTTGCATTGCAGAGCGCAGTGAGGTAGGGACTGAGCGGCATTAAATCAACACGCACCACATTAATCAAGTAAGTGTGCAAAAAGTGTGCAGCATATAAATGAGTAATGAGAGCAAGTGTGGAAGAGAATTATAACATATGACATCTCTCCTTGTAGACAAACCTGTCCACGTCGGGAACCCTGGCCAGGTACCCCACTCTGACAAACAAGAGGTACGAAATAGAGGTGGTAGAATATTGGAATAGGCAGCTTCTCCTATTAATGATTCCTCACCTAAGAAAGTTTCCTTTCTTTCTTTACAGACAACGGTCCTGATGAGAACTCGCATATAACACGAGTTTGAAACGCGTAGACCTTTCAATAAGCCCAAATTTCAAAAGTGTTTTCCAAAAGATTGTGGAACCTTTATCTCCTTTCGAGATTATTAGTTACCTAGGGCTTTACTGTGAATATTTTGATTCCGGTATCTGTTTACAAATAAATTGTTATTGTTGTTTGTGTTGGTATGTCTGATGAATGAATGGTGGTCTGACTGATCAATATTTTTTAAAGTGCATATTGAAATTATTTGTTGTTTTTGTAAATATAAATGTATTTTTTGTATATATAAGGTTGTAAAAATGTGAATTTGGCAAACTAAGAGACCAAAAACAAAGGTAAAATATAAATACAATTAAAACTTTAATAAAAATGAAGTGATAAATCACATAAAACATGATGTTCTAGTTCATATGTTTTGAGGATAAATAATCCAGGTCAAGTCAAGCACGGCACGTGCACTTCTGTTGTTTATTATTAGCGCCCTGGCATAAAGCCAGATTGATCCGGATGGACTAAGGTGGTAAGCATTGGAAGAAGTCTTAAAACCAATAGTTTTGCTAAAGGTTTTGCTTCCGCGTTGAGTAATGAGATAGGTCGGTATGAGGTACATTGGTCCCTTGGCTTCCCTTCTTTGTGAATCACTACTATAGTACCTAGCCTTGGATGGTTCAGGAGCTTGCCTCATATCCTGCTTTCCTCAAACATTGTCAGGCGATTTGGTACCGTTGTGGGTGCTGTGAGCTTATACAACTCCATTGGGATACCATTCGGGCCTAGAGCCTTGTCTGAACTTAGAGCCTCTAACAGCCTGCATTATTTTGTCCTCAGTGAAGTCAGTACCTAGGAGTATTATTTTTTTTTATTTTTATTTATAGTTTTACAAAGCGCGAACATGACCAAAATGTTGGTGTCAGAGCGCAGTACAACCTAATAAACAGCATTAAATATACAAGGAGAAAATATAGAAAATACAGCATGAATAGATAATACAAAGAGGCATAGTGAAAACACCAGCAAAGAAATCAAATTGGCATGGATAGTCGCCTCAGATAGGAAGGAGATTATTCAGTAGTCTCATTTTTACTTTGTTTTTTAAATGATCAAATGAAGGGATGGTCCTGATCTCAGGGGGAAGAGAGTTCCAAATTCTTGGGACAATTCCAGAGAAAGATCTCTTATACGTTTTCTTTCTGTGAAATTTTGGGGGTTTCAGCAGTAGGGAGCATGTATTACGAGAAGCTCTATTCCTTCCGGATAGCACCAGTTTCAGAGCCAGGTAGTGAGCAGTGTTGTGGTGGATAGCTTTGTATGTCATGCATGCTATTTTTAGGTGGATCCTAGATTCATCGGGTAGGCAGTTCAGAGGGTGGAGGGCTGGGGTGATAATTTGTCTTTACCCCTGTGATGAGCCGTGCAGCAGCATGGAGGGTAGCCCTCAACGGTGCTAGTTTTATTTTCGGTAGGCCAACAAGGGCAGCATTCCCATAGTCAAGTTTGGAGATCACAAGAGTTGCCTTACTTCCACAGTCAAGGCCGTGAGGGGGATATCCGCCAGCACCTCTAGGGAAACTTGCTCCAAAGCCATTGTTACTGAGGAGTAGATCTCAGAGTAGTGGTCAGCAAAGGCCTCAGCAATCGCTATGGGGTCTCGGAGGATTGCCTCTGTATTCAAAGTGATGGATGCAACCCATCGGTTTGCTCTCTCATGCTGTTCGAGCCATGCCAGCAGTTTTCATGCTTTGTCACCAATGTCATACTCTATGTTGTGTTGCTTTAATTTTATTCCTGGCCTCCTCCGTTACCCAATCTCTAGCCTTGTTGTTTTAATTTTAATGTATGTTGTAAGCTATCATCCCTTCCTAATAACTGATGTTTGAGGTCAAGAATGTCTTGCTTGAGCTCAGTCACTTTTGCTCTTTTCTCCTGGTGTGCCCTGAAATTAGGGAAAGGGCCTAGCCCCTCACCACTGCCTTATATGCCTCCCAGAGTACCTGTGCTGATGTAACTCAATGTGTATTGTCTTGGAAGTAGTGTTCAGTGGCTTCAAGAAGTCCCTTCCTGATTGCCGTCACTTTAATATACAAAGGGTTAATTGCAGGTGGGCGCGCTCTACGTGTGTTTCCCACCTTATATCTCGCCCAGGGGGGGGGGGGGGGGGGGGGGGGAAGGGGGTGATCAAAAATCCCTCTCGCCAGGTGTTTCACATTCATAAAATAGAGATGTGACACACCGGAAATAAAAAAAAATCCATTCAGGAGCGGCTCCCATGTGCCTCTGAGTGAAAGGAAAATGCTACTTACCAGTATGCATCTGTTCTTGGCATGTAGAGCTGCAGAGTTGTACACTATGCATAGATCGCCACCTAGTGTTGGGCCCGGATGTTTGCAGTTTGTTGTTGTCCTGAAAAGTTCTTTGGAAGTCACAAGATAGGTGACTCCTCCTTAGGACCACATTGCGCATGGGCATCGGCTCCATCCCCAGATTGTTTTTCGCCATTAGGGAAATGATGGAGCTTTGCAAGTACAGGAAGGATGGCAGTGTAATTTGTATCTAATTAAGATAATATTGGAACAGACAGGGGTAGCCGGGGAGGTGGGTGGGCGTGTACAACTCTGCAGCTCTACATGCCAAGAACAGATGCATACTGGTAAGTAGCATTTTCCGTTTGAGGCTTATGAGCTGCAGATTGTACACTATGCATAGATAGATTATATAGCAGTTCCCACACCTAGCGGCGACCACCCGTATCTGTTTCAGTAGTTTGGAATAATGTTTTGAGAACAGCCTGGCCCACATTAGCTTGTTGTTTTGTTTGCGCATCTACACAATAGTTTTTTGTGAATGTGAGCGGTGTAGCCCATGTGGCTGCTTCGCAGATGTCATCTAAGGGAATGTTCCCTAAAAATGCCATTGAAGGGGCGTGGCTTGGAGGGCGAAGATGGCGGTCGCAGCTTAGAGGAGCTCCCGCCGGCCCGAACATTATCCGATTATTATCCTGGCCCCCGAGCCCCGCAAACTGCCCTACCTGTGCTCGGAGTGTTCCGGGTGGCACCGAGACCTGTCCGGTGTGCCGCCCCGCTTTATCAGCGGCTCCAGTGATCCGCGATTGTTGGCGACGCGGTGCGGCCTACTGTCCACGAGTGGAGCCGGGGCCTCAATTTTCAGGACCCGGGGCCGACGGCCAGTGGTCGGGCCGGTCGGGGGGATTCCCCGCCCAGAAGCATCGGCGCCGGAGCTCACGAGACCCACTGGGGGTACCTGGGAAGTCAGAGGCTGCACCGGGGTGTTCCTGGGACGGAGTGGGGGCACCGCGGCCTGTGCGGACCCCGGGCAACCGGGGCCTCGAGTTTCGCGACCCCGGGCCGGTCCGAGTCAGAGGGACCGGGGGTCGCTGAGGCTTGCTCCTAGTGCCGGTGTGGCACCTACTGTGCGCGGCGACCGCTGACCACGTCCAGGAGGACCCTGAGGGGGTGAGTCGCGGCTCGGGCCCGACTGCCCGGTGGCCTCGTATTTTGCCCATAACGTGCGCTCTGGGGCGCGCCTCCTTTGGCCAGATCCCGAGACTGCTTGGGGCCAGTGACACGACAGAGGGAGTCCCCGCTGGATCCTGCCTCGAACGCTGGGGCTTTGGAGTGACATTGAAGCCTGCCTGGCCCTGGGGACGCCGGGGCCTCAAGTTTGGTGGGCCTCAGCCGGACGGTGTTTTCCCTGGCTCCTGGTCGGAGAGGGGGGCTCAGTGCAGCTGGAGAGCTGGAGAATTGCACGCCACATCGGACTTGGAGGGCTGGAACTGGTGTTGCCTGGAGGGACGAGCCTACTGCCCGGATGGTGCGTGGAAGCCTCCCACGGATAGCCCGCGACAAACAGTGAGTGGCCCCCCCCTCCTCCTCCCCTCTGGTGGACCTACGCTAGGGCGCTGTGACGGGACTTGTAACCCGGGAGGTGATCTGGGCTGGTCAGTTTGAAGACCTGAGTGCCTGCCCTGCATCATCAGCTGCTGTGAGACACGAGTGGGGTGTGGGGTGGCCAGGAGGACGACGGGGCTGGACGTCCCAGGTTCTTGAGACATTCCTGTGCGCGTCCTGGCTCGCAGATCCTGGGCGAGGTCCGGACCGGGGTTCCTGGAGGCCCCAACCTGGTGAAGAGACTATCCTGCTGAACGATCCCGCTGGGGCTTGCTGCCCGGAGCTGGGCTGCGGTGTCTGTGGTCTAGGGGTACCCACTGGGGACGGCGTGCAAGCCCCGACGGAGTCTCCGTGGCCCCCCTGAGTGGACGCTACTGTTGGATTGCTGTAGACGAGGGGCCCACCGCAAGGGCGGGGAGGCCCTCTTCCTTGCCACTGAACATGACGAGAGGTGGGGGCGGCACTGGGTCCACCAAGCAGGGGCCGATCGATAAATTCACAGGGCCCGGCGGAGGATCTGGGGCCTCCGGAGGTGGCCAGAACACAGGCCCTGATAATGCGGCACTGATGGCCGCCATTACGCAGTCCAGAGACATGCTTGATGCCAAAATTGGGGCGGTAGGCGCCGATGTTATGCTGCTGCGTCAAGATCTCCGCAATGCTGTGGCCCGCATCACGGAAACCGAAACTCGGATTACAGGGGTGGAGGATGATGTGGTGGCTCTGAAAAAGAAAGTGGAGGACATGGCCAGGATCCAAAAGGGGCTAGCGCTCCGTGTCGAGGATGCGGAAGGGAGGGCGCGAAGAAATAATCTGCGCTTTGTGGGCTTTCCGGAGGATTGTGAGAAGGGGTCCATGGATGTATTCTTGACACGCTGGTTGGAGAGTTGGCTTCCCCCGGACGTCTTGTCGCGCTGCTTTGTAGTGGAGCGCGCCCATAGGGCCCTGGCGCAGAAACCGCCGGCAGGAGAGCGACCACGTCCAGTCATCGCCAAAATCCTCAACTTTCATGACAGGGATGTTATTCTTCGAGAAGCGAGAGCAAAGGAGGACTTGTTGTTCGAGGGTCACAGGATTATGATTTTCCCGGATTATACCAAGCTGGTGCAGCAGCAGCGCCGATCCTTCCAAGATGCGAAAGCCAAGTTACGTGGACTGAAAATTCAATATTCACTGTTGTACCCAGCTCGTCTGCGTGTTGTGTTTCATTCCAAGACCCACTTTTTCGACACCCCGGAGGCGGTGTTTAGCTGGACGGATGAGACAGTCAGGATCCGACCGAATGCCCAGCCGGGCCTGAACTCCGGAGCATCGCGTGGGTCATCGCAAGAGAGGGGCGAATCTTCCAACAGGAGCAAGAGACACAGGAAGTCTAGGTCACGGCGACGCTCCCAATCCGGGGGTGACCTGCTGGATGGTGCACAGTCGGACACTGCTCAGTCTGGGACTGGGACCTGAGGGCCGTGGAGCCCCCCTCTTGTCTCCTAAGCGACATTCGTCTCTGGCCTTTGCTGGTGGCTATAGGGGTAACACTACTGATTGATGGGCTGGCGCATGGTATGGTGTGGTCTAGGCCATGGCTGGACACAGGAGGGGCGTAATGTCTGTTGTAGTTCTGTCCCGCTGCGCTTAAGTGGTGGGTCACTTGTGATTAATGGGGTTCGGGGTACTGACCCATGGGCGGCCTATTCCTCTCATGTTCGAGGGGGGCCCTAGGGGGAGGTACTGTTAGTTGGGGAGTGTAGGGGGATCCATTGGCTTGGGGGGCTTTGGGCGCTCTGTTTTGGGCCCGAGGCTCTTTATGCCGCGACAGGTACTTCACTGTTCCATGAGGTATAGAGGTGGGGGAGGGGGGATAGGCGGGGGTTTGGTAGTTGGGGATGTTGTGTTGGTGAACGGGGAGGGGGGGGTGCGGGGTAGTGGGGTAGGGATGCACGTGATTTTTGCTGCTGTGATCTCTGTACTGCAAAGTGCTTGGGCTAGGTCCGAGGGTTTCCAGATGCTCTCCCACCGAGACTATGGGTGATTCCCCAGAGACGGCGCCTGTTAGTGGCTCCATGAGAATTCTTAGTTGGAATGTCAGGGGAATGCTGGACAAAATTAAACGAGGAGCAGTACTGCGCTGGGGTAAGAGAGACTCGGCGGATGTCATGTTGTTGCAGGAAACGCATATGTTAGGAACGAAAGTACTGAGTTTACAACGTTTTGGCTATGCCCAGGTGTTCCATGCAGGCTTTACCAGGGGGTCGAGAGGGGTAGCTGTCCTCATTCATCGACGACTGTCTTATACACATGAACGCCATTGGCTTGATCCCCAGGGTCGGTTTGTGTTTGTCAAGGGCATGATTGGTGTAGAACCTGTGGTGTTCGGCAGTGTGTATGCTCCCCCTCCCCTGCAATGGTCTCTGGCGGAGCGCCTGTTTGAATTGTGGGCCGAAATCCTGGACTGCCTGGCTGTGATAGGGGGTGACTGGAATGATGTGGTGGATGTGGGTCTGGACAGGCAGAGAATGCAGGTGGCCGCGGTGGCGCCTACCCCTACGCGTCTGAAAGCGATGATTGATGGGTTGGGTTGGGTGGACGCATGGCGACATCTGCATGCCAGGACGCGTGAATACACGTATGTTGTCAGCAGTGCATGGCTCCTTCTCCCGGTTGGACTGTGTGTTTGTACCCGGGGCCTTCCTCGATAGGGTGAAGCAGGCCGTGATTCAACCTCGTGGACTGTCGGACCACTCCCCGGTCGCAGTACGGATTGCACTACGTAAACCACATCAGCCGTTCCGTTGGCGGATGTCTTCGTGGCATCTCCAACGGACAGAATATACGACACACATGCGCGAAGCAATAGCCCAGTATTGGCGGGAGAATTTGACAGAAGGCATGGACAGCGTGACGGTCTGGGAGGCCATGAAACCCACGCTGCGGGGCGTAGACATCGCCTGGTGTGCTGCCGCCCGTCGGAAGCGTCAGGAGGCCACTGTGGCAGCTGCGGCTAAGGTGAGAGCTTTGGAGGGGCAGTGTAGTGGAGATACAGGCGATGTGGCGCTCAGGCTACTCCTCCAGGCACAGCGATCATATCCTTCGATCCTACTAGACGAGGCTCGACAGGCCTGGCTGGCCACGCGGAGTAGGGTGTACCAATGGGGCGACAAATCATGCACTATGCTCCACCGGTTGTGTCAGCAAACTCTGCAGCCGATCGCTCTGCCGGGCATTACGGACGGGGAGGGGATTGCCATGACGGACCCTGCTGCGCTTGCGGCGAGTTTTGCCGACTATTATAGGGTACAATACGCTTCGCGAGATTGTCTCCCACCGGAGGCAATTGACAAATTTATAGCTGACCTCCCCCCCGGGTGATATCGGATGAGGCCAGGACAGCTCTAGACCTTCCCATGTCGGCGGAGGAACTGGGCGACGCGCTAGGACAACTTAACACGGGTAAGGCGCCTGGACCAAGTGGCTTTCCCAGTGAATTTTACAAGAAATTTCATTTGCAGCTGGGACCGCACTATCGGCAGGCTTTGGAAGCAGCTCGGGAGGGTGGTTGCTTGCCGGTAGACTGGCGTCAGGCTGAGATTGTGGTGTTCCAGAAACCGGGCAGGCCCCCCGACAGACACGAGTCGTATCGCCCGATTTCTCTCATTAATTTTGAAGCCAAATTATTGGCTAAGGCGTTGGCGAATCGTCTTCTCCCATATGTAGCAGATCTGGTCCACCCGGATCAGGCGGGATTTATGCCGGGCAGAGCGACAAGGCACAACATCAGACGTGCACAGGTAGCGGTGGGTGCGATGGGGGCGACTGGGGAGCGGGCGGCGCTCCTACTGGCAGACATCGACAGAGCGTTTGATTCTGTCAGCTGGACTTACCTCTTTGCTCTGTTACCGCGCCTCAACTTGGGTCCAGTTTTTGTCTCGTACGTCAAACTGTTGTACACCGACATCACAGCCTCGGTACGTGTCTCGGGAGCCATTTCGGAGAAATTCCCGGTTGCTAGGGGGACCCGGCAAGGGTGCCCCCTGTCCCCGTATCTTTTTGCGCTAGTCATGGAGCCGCTGGCTGCCTGGGTGCGCATAGACGCGCAGCTTCGTGGCTTTATATGGAGTGCGAGCCTCACAGACAGGATCGCACTGTATGCAGATGACGTTCTTTTCTTTTTGACGGACCTTGATCGTTCGGGTCCGCGTATCTTGGAGATAATGCGCATTTTCGGGGACGTCTCGGGACTCTACCTTAACCCGCGCAAATCGAGTCTCTGGGTGCTAGGGGGCCGGCGCGAGGTGTCTCCTTGGGCAGCGGATCTGCAGGTAGCGATTGGTGGCCTGAAATATCTAGGAGTCTTCCTATCAGAGTCTGCCGCTATTGCGTGGGAGCGTAACATACAACCGGTGTGGGACAGGGTTCAATCCGACGTCAAAACGTGGTCACGCATGCCTCTTAATATCTATGGCAGATCTGCTATTTTTAAGATGGTGGCCCTCCCTAGACTACTATACCAGCTACAAAACCATCCGTACAGAGTGGACCCGCAGTGGTTCCGGCGTGTAAACTCCTTACTAGGCCGGTTTTTATGGGCTGGGGGTGCTTCTAGGGTAGCACTGCGGACATGCTTTTTGTCCACGTACTGTGGAGGTCTCGCGACGTCAGACATCTTGTCATACTACCAAGCCTCTCATTTGTTGGTCTTAAATGAGTGGTGGTACGGTGGCCGTGACGATCCGGCGTATGCCCTCGAACACTTTCTGATGGGAGATGCCACGCTCCATACACTCTTGTATTCGGCAGGGCGGCGTAAGACACTGCCACATGTGACTCAAGTGGTCTTCCTGATTTGGAGGCAGGCACTGCGTCGCATGGGCTGGTGGGGAAGACTGACGGCCGAAACTCCGCTGTGGAACAACAGACGGCTCCTTGCACTGGCCTCATTGCAAGGGTTTGGTGGCTGGGATTCCATAAGGATCTCGTCGCTTGGTCATATACTTACCGGGACTACCCTTAAATCCTTTGAAGCGCTCAGCGCTGAGTTTGACATGCCCAAGACCCAGTTTTTTAAATATCTACAGCTTCGTCATGCTCTGGCGCCGAGTCTGGTGGAGCTGGACCAGCTTCCAGACTTTAGCCCCGTGGAGGCTAAGCTTTTCATGGGAGACCTGGGGGATAAAAAAGTCTCAAAAATCTACCAAACGCTGGTCACTCACTGCTCCTCTTCCCTGGTGTCGTTGAAGGCCTCTTGGGAGGTGGATGTTGGTCCGTTGGATGAGGATGACTGGCGGGAGGCGCTGGAATCCCCCCGAGGCACGGCTATAGCAGTGAGGTTGCGGTTCATACAATTTAAATACTTGCATCGGGCCTATTACACCAGAGAGAGACTGTGGAGGGCGGGCCTTATTGCTTCCCCAGATTGCCTGCGCTGTGGGGCCGAGAGAGGCACATTGGAGCATACTGTGTGGTCGTGTGTGGGCCTGGTCCGGTTCTGGGGTGGGGTGTGGGACTGCCTATCGGAGGTGCTGGGATGGGATCTACCTCGTACACCTAGGTTGGGTCTTCTTCATGTCCTAGATCAAGTGGGTGGTAACATTTATAAGCGCCATCTCCTTCTGCTGGGCCTTGTTGTGGCCAAGAGGGATCTAGCGAGGGCCTGGAAGAGTGACCGCGCCCCCCCCCGCTTAGCGCCTGGAAGGCGGGCTTAGACTTCCTCATGGGGCTGGAATTGCCAGTGTTTGAAGCCAGGGGCTGCCCTCGGAAACATTACAAGATCTGGAAGCGGTGGGCGGACTATAGAGACCTGACATTGGAACCTCCCGCTGAAACAGAAGATGGTCTATCCGCTGATTGAGACCTCGGGATCTGGATAGCTCCAAGACACTTAGTTGTGTTTCCTTATGTATACTGCAGCTGATTGTGATCACGTGCATCGTGTTAGGGCGGGATAAGGGGTGGGTAGTGGGAAATGTTGCAGTTGTGGGGGGGATAAGGGGGCGGGTAGGGGTTAGTCAAACGTTTGAGCTATAAGTATATTCTACTGTATTTTGCCTGCTGACGTGTTCTCCTGCTCTTGGAGGACTGTACACTTGACCTGCTTGAACTTCTAATAAATACGGTTATGAAAAAAAAAATGCCATTGAAGCCCCTATCTTTCTGGTAGAGTGGGCTTTAGGAGGAACAGATAGCGTACGTTTAGCTTTGTGGTAGCAAATCTGTATGCATTTGACAATCCATCTAGCTAGTCCAGATTTTGAAATGGGATTGCCCTTGTGTGGTGGTGAGAAAGACACAAACAGTTGTTTTGTCTTACGAAAGGGTTGTGTTCTTTCTATGTAGTATAGCAACGCTCTTTTGACATCTAAAGCGTGAAGAGCTCTTTCTGCTACTGACTGTGGTTGCGAGAAGAAAACGGACAGTTCAACAGATTGATTGAGATGGAATGGAGAAATGACTTTAGGCAGGAATTTAGGATTGGTATGCAGAACAACCTTATTTTGATGCATTTGCAAAAAGGGTTCTTGAATGGTTAGTGCTTGTAGTTCACCAACTCTGCTCAGGTAGGTAATAGCTACTAGGAACGCAAACTTCCTGGTTAAAAATTGTAATTTACATTTGTGCAGGGGTTCGTAGGGAGGCCCCATTAGCCGTGTGAGAACGACGTTTAAATTCCATACAGGTGAAGGTGGCACTCTAGGAGGAATTATTCTTTTAAGGCCTTCCATAAAGGCTTAAATGGCAGGCACTCTGAACAGAGATAGATGTTGTCTGTTTTGCAGATATGCTGCTATTGCAGCAAGGAGTAGTCTAATAGACATATAGGCTAAGTTACATCTTTGAAGATGCAGTAAGTAACCTATGATGTGTTGAATAGCCACATCTAAGGGATTAATGTCATTGTTATGACAAATTACAAATCGTTTCCACTTGGCTGCATAACATGCCCTAGTGGTAGGACGTCTAGCTTCTTTAATGACATTCATTCAGTCTGGAGGAAGGTTCAGATATCCAAATTCTAGGACTTCAGGAGCCAGATCGCAAGGTTGAGGTGAGCTGGGTCCGGGTGTCTGATCTCTCCACGGTTCTGTGTTAAGAGGTGTGGAGACAGGTGCAGTTTTTGGTGTGGTACCAGACAGTTGTAGCAGGGTGGTGTACCACGGTTGTCTGGGCAAAGTTATAGCCACTAGGATGAGGGTCAGAGAATGCTGCTGTAGTTTGCGTACTACTAGTGGTATGAGTGGTAGAGGTGGAAAAGCGTACGCAAATCTGTTTGATCAATTCATCCATATCGCATTGCCTTTGGAAAGTGGGTGTGTATATCTGGCGGCGAAGCTTGGGCATTTTGCGTTTTCGTGGGTCGCAAAGAGGTCTATCTGAGGTTGTCCCCACATCTGAAAGAATGGCTGAAGAACTTGCGTATGAAGTTCCCACTCGTGGGTCTGTTGTGTTTGACGACTTAACAGATCTGCCCTAGTATTTTTTACTCCTGGGACATGTTGGGCTAGAAGAAATATGTTCTGAGGTATGGCCCACCTCCATATTTCCTGTGCTAGTTGAGATAGTTGCAGGGAGTGCGTGCCTCCTTGCTTCTGTATGTAATACATTGCTGTCATGTTGTCCATGCGGACTAACACAGCTTTGTTTGCTACTTGCTCTTGGAAAGCTTTTAGTGCTAGGAATACTGCTAGTAACTCCAGATGATTGATGTGGAGTAACTTTCATTGCGGTGTCCACCTGCCTTGCATGGTGTGTTGCAGTAGGTGGGCTCCCCAGCCGGAGAGCGATGCGTCCGCAGTCAAGATTATTTGGGGAACTGGCTCTAGGAACAGTCATCCCTTGGAAAGGTTCTTGGTGTTCCACCACTGCAGAGAGCGAAGAGTTCGACCGTCTACCAACACTAGGTCTGTTAATTGACCTTGAGCCTGGTTCCATTGACGTGATAAGCACTCTTGTAGCGAACGCATTTGAAGTCATGCATGGGGCACTATTAAGATGCCAGAGGCCATCATCCCTATGAGTTGCATTAACACCCTTACTGGGAGGGAGTGTTGTAGCTGAAACTTTGCTAGGAGAGTTTGCATGCTGGCTATCCTTGCTGGGGTGGGATAAGCTAGCACTGTTGAGGTGTTTATTGTGGCACCTAGGTACTGTTGTACTTTGGATGGCTGTAGATGTGACTTGGTGAGGTTTATTGTGAACCCCAAGTCGTGGAGCAGGTGGATGGTGGTATGAGTGTGTTTTACGCATTGATTGTGTGAGTTGTCTTTTATGAGCCAGTCGTCGAGGTATGGGGAGACATGGATGTGCTGTCTTCGTAGATGCGCTGCCACCACTGCCAAGCACTTGGTGAAGACCCTTGGTGCTGTTGTGACTCCGAATAGGAGTACTTTGAACTGGTAGTGCTGCCCGTCTATTACAAACCTGAGATAGTTCCTGTGAGCTTTGTGAATGGGAAAGTATGCGTCCTTGAGGTCTAGAGTAGCCAGGAAGTCGTTTTGTGACTAGAGGAAGGACTTGCTGGAGCGTGACCATGTGAAAATGACCTGACTGTATGTATATGTTTAGCGGTCTGAGGTCTAGAATAGGCCATAGAGAGCTGTCCTTCTTTGGGATTAGAAAATATAGAGCGTAAACCCCCTTGTTTTGCTGGTGCAGAGGAACTAGTTCTATTGCACTTTTTTCTAGCAGAGATACTACTACTTGCTTTAATAGTGACAGATTTTCTTGTGACGTTGGACGCTGTTTGGGTGGTATGTTTGGGGGGGATAACTGTTAATTCTAGACAGTAACCTGAGTGAATAATTTGTTGCACCCACCCCATCTGATGTGATGTTGATCCATGCAGGCAGGAACTGTTGGAGTCTTCCCCCCCACAGGAGTGGAATGTTGGGGGGGAAGGGGAGGAAAGTCATTGGGTAGGGGTGGAGGCAGAGCGGGAGGTGTTGTTTTTGCCTCTGCCTTTGTTGTTGTTACCCCTGTAACCCCCTCTCTGGTAGCCCTTGGTGAATGTGGATTGGCCAGGGGTCTTGTAGGAAGAGGAGGTACTTTCTGAGGAGTAGCCTCTTGTGTTGCATCTGTACGATGAGCGACGAAAAGAACACCTGGGAGCTTACTGCTGCATGGCTCCCATAGATTTTGCAGTGTCGGTGTCTTTCTTCATTTTTTTCCAAAGACATGTCAACATTTGGGCCAAATAAATGTGTTTCATCAAATGGCTTATTAAGTATAGAGTTTTGCACCTCAGGTTTAAAACCTGAAATACGTAGCCAGGCATGTCTGCGTAGTAAGGTGCTGGTATCGATTGCCCTTGAGGCAGTATCTGCAGCGTCTAGGGCACAACGGATAGAAGTATTAGTGATATTTTTACCTTCCTGTATACGTTCATTATCCCTGTTTTTGTATTTGTCTGGTAGGTGCTGCATTAGGGACTCTAGTTTGTCATAATGTGCCCTGTCGTATCTTGCCTAAAAGAGCAACAACGGTCCTTGACAAAAAGGAGGTACAAATAGTGAATAATTATAGGCCACAATCTGTGCTATAATGAACACGAAGTCCAGCCGGACCTCAAAGTTAAATCGTCTGGAGGGCCGGATCGCACCGGTCAGACCTGATCCGGCCCTCCAGACGGTTGCTCCAGTTCCATTTTGAACTTAAGGTGCCTCATTGTAGGCTTACTCCGGTACGCGGCAATATCCTTTTAATTATCCACCGCTACCTTGGATCTTCCTGATATCTGGTGATCCCTTCCTGGACCGTCTCTTCCAATTAACCGTATCGGTTCCGCTGTAGACAAGTCCCGCGCCACTGAGGCACCTTAGCCCGGAACCCCCACGCTCATCCTCTTCATATTGCGGTCCGCAGTCTATCGAGGTCACTACCTACAGGCACTTCAATTGCCTTCCTCGACTGTCACCCAAGGCTTGCACATTCAGGCAATACATTGGTTGTCCTGATGATGATCCCTGAAATTAACTGGATCGAAACGCCGTCGACCGTTGATGTAGTCTAAACACTAGTTCACTATTATGTGCCAGTATTGCGTTTTTTCTACATGAGTCAAGCTAACTGATTCCATCTAAATTCTAGCTGCTCACTTATTGTAAATTGCCTGAGAAACTCCCTACCCCCTGTATATTGTAAATTGTTTGTCTAGCCTTGTTGGATACAGGATTGTGTCCCACTGTAAATATGTTGCCTTGATATTCTTCTTATTATATTATCGATTAAACTTTGAGGTCCGGCTGGACTTCGTGTTCATTATAGCGCAGATTGTGGCCTATAATTATTCTCTATTTGTACCTCCTTTTTGTCAAGGACCGTTGTTGCTCTTTTATACGATTACCCTTGGTCCTTGCTTACCGAGTGGGTTCCCTTGTTTTTCTAAATAATACTGTCGTATCTTGCCAGCAAGGCTTGAGTGTTGGCAATGCGCCAGATGTTAGCTGCTTGTGCCGCAGTTCTCTTGCCAGAAGCATCAAGGAGTTTAGATTCTTTGTCTGGTGGTGAGGCTTCACCTGTTGTTTGGGAATTAGCACGTTTACGTGCATTGGATACCACTAAAGAATCTAATTGTGCCGGGCCTTTAATATAAGTTGGGTCTGTAGGGGCAGCTTTATATTTTTTCTCAATGCGGGGATTGAGGACCCTAGCTCTAACAGGTTCTTTAAAGACCTCTGTTGCGTGCTTGATGACGCCCTTAAGCATTGGTAAAATGGCCGTAGACCTTTGTGTGTTGTCAAAAGTGTCTATTAGGAAGTCTTCCACCACTGCATCAGTGTGTAAGTCCACCCCATGATATTGTGCAGCTCTCTGGACTAGCAGGTTAAAACCTATGGTGTCCTCTGGTGGGGAAGGTCTGGAAGGATAGACATCATCCTGTGGGACATAAGGCACATCAGGGGTGTTGTAATCATCTCATGGATTAGGTGACTGAGGGGGACTATTAGTGTGTGGTGGGTAATGTGCACCCCCACCTTCATAATCAGAGTCTGTGTGTACATCATCGTCTGGGTTAGGAGATGGTGTAGGTGAATGCTGTGGTGGAGGAGGTGTATGAGTAGGAACAGTATGGGGAGGTGGAGGAGAAGGGACCCTTAATGGAGAGTTTGCAATGTCTCTTCTTTGCAGGGAGAGGAGGTGCTGGTGCCTCAAGTGGTCTCTTCTTGGAGCTGAGAGTCAATTGTCCAGTTTTGGGATCCTTTACGAGGGATTTCTGTTGTGGATCTGGTGAAAAAAGCTCTTGGGAGCCTGATGAATCCTTTGGCGTCAGAATTTTTGGCTTCGTAGATGTTTTAGGCATAGAGTCGGCAGTTGGCTTAGGAGTGTGCCCTTTCGAAGTGTCTTTTATGGTAACCTGTTTTTTTGGTTCCGAGGGTTTTTTCTGCTCCGATGCGTGTGAGTCTGGAGCTTTGGTTGATTTTTTACTTTGCTCCGAGTGCGGTTTTGGTGTCGACGAATCGCTGCCAGCCTTCAGCGTTGTATGCTTGGATATCGAAGCAACGGTCGAGGTGGAAGAGGAAGATGGCTTTTTCTTCGGTGTCAGTACTGGGTCGGCACCGGAAGTAGGCTGGCTCGAGCCCGAGCCGCCTTAAGTCTTTATGGTCTTCTTTGCCGGGCCCGAAGGCGGGCGTTAGAAGCAGTCTCTCGTGTGCACCCTAGCCCGAAGGCGAGGGTGTGACCAAAGCCTTTTTAGATGGTGTCGAGGAAGGGGTGGGGTCGATGGTCTTACTTACAACCCGTTGAGCTGGCGTGACCTCCTCGGCGTCGGAGTCTTCGGCATCTGATGATCCGATACTCTCTTCGGCATGTTGGTGTTCTGGCACGTTGACGCCCTCATCGAAGATGTCGTCGGGAATCAGAGCTGAAGAGCGAGCCATAGTTCTTCGAGCTAGTCGGTCCCGGATCGTCTTCTTGGAGCGGAATGAGGCACACGCCAAACAGTCTTCGGCCTCGTGCTCCGGTGAAAGGCACAGGTTGCACACCTCATGTAGGTCGGTGTGGGGAAACTGCTACCCACATTGAGGACACTTCTTGAATGGCGTCCTTTCCATGAGCCAGAAAGTGAGACCTAGGTAGGCCCGAAGGCCTTCGTCGACGACCGGAATTGAAGACTTCGAAGTTAGTTGAGAATCGGGTGGTAGATCGCGATCGAGACAATACCGTCGAACTGGGTGAGGATCGCGCACCGAAGGAAATTTTGTTCCAAACCGGAGCGCAGGAGATACATCAGAGTCCGATGGCGGAAAAAAACAATCTGGGGATGGAGCAGATGCCCATGTGCAATGTTGTCCTAAGGAGCAGTCACCTATCTCGTGACTTCCAAAGAACTTTTCAGGACAACAACAAACTGCAAACATCCGGGCCCAACATTAGGTGGCGATCTATGCATAGTGTACAATCTGCAGCTCATATGCCTCGAGCTGTACATTCTTGTGTGTTGGGATTCTGCGCCCTCTAGATATCGATTAGGCCCAGTTCAGAGAGAAACCCCATCAGTCGTGTTTGGGTGGGGTTTGGGGCCCTAGATGGTAAGCGTTCCATGAACTCGCATCCCATCATTAAAATCGCCTCCTATGAAGAGACGTCCCATTGGGAGTTCCAGCATAAGGGTCTCAAGTCTGTTAAGGTAGTCTTTTAAAGTCAGAGGGTCATATATCGGTATGATATTGATCACCTCTCCTGCCCAGGTCCCAGAGAGTGCTGCATACCTCCCCAGTCTGTCTGACCAAGTCTTTTCAATTGGGAAACAGCCTGAACAACGATGTTTTAACTACGAGTGACCTTAACGACTCTTTAACAACGACCTACAACTGAACCACGACCACCTCAACAACTAGTACATTAAACAACGAGTACCCTTAACAACGAACACAAACACAAATGTAATGTTTTCATTTACCTTGTGAGGCCAATAGATGGCGCTGTATGATTGTTTAGCAGATGGTTTTTATGATGACGTGTTTTTTTTTAATTCGCTTTAAATAGTGGATTTGGTTAAAATTTTACGTTTAATATGGCGCAAATTAAGATAGCATTCTAGTTGTGACCACTTTCACATCCCAGCTGCACAGTGTCATTCTGTGTGATACAGGCATTTTGCAATTTTAAATTCAGACTCTATAAATCAGTGCTAAAAAAAAAAGTAGGATGATGTGGACTCCTGCATCAAGCAGCTACTGGAATATGTATAATCATTTGAAGAACAGACCACCCGGCACTTCCGCTTTCTTTATCCGATTGTAGCAGGTTTTTATCCATCACTACGATCGCCCTTTTCGCGAGGTTTCATTGATTTATTTTCCTCCATTCCTATCTATTTTCTGCCATTATTTCTGTTGCTCTGGGAAAGGCTCCACTACGAGTATTTTCCTGTTTGAAGACAACATCCTAAAACAGCGAGGCCCAGTTCGCCAAGTAAAAATAGATTTCCATTAAAATAAAAACAATACAAGAAATATTTTTCTTTAATTCAAGGATGAAGAATAACAGTTAGTACCAATGTAGAAATTTACATTAAAATCTGAAAGCGTCTATGTGTAAATATCAGAATCATTGAAAAAGAAAAACACTGTAAGAATGGCATTTTCAAAGATAGCAGGTTTTCATTTACACCAGTTTAAAAATATGGGTAAATTCGGTTTGCACCTCAAAAGAATTATTTTCGTGGTTCAGTTAAGTCGCGGTTCAATAACTTCGTGATTAACATTAGGTCGTTGTTTAGCCTTTGTGGTTTAGGCACTCGTGATTTCAGAGGTAGTTATTTAATCATACAACCTTTTCAATTATCAGGGGTAAAATTTTCTTTAGGAGAATATCTGTGCCCCTTGACCCTGACATGCACGCTGCATGTATTTTCATTACATACCCCCATCGGTTGAGAGTTTCCCATGAGTTGGGTTTCTTGCAGTAATACAACATCAGGGGGTGTCTTGATAAATTGAATTACTATGCCCCGTTTGATTTTATTTCCTAACCCATGTACATTCCAGGTCAATAATTTAGGTTCAGCTGAAGATTGCCCCGTCATTCAGCTGAAGATTGCCCCGAGCGAAACATAGCACGGAAACAGCTATGACACACATAATTGATGACGCCCTCCAAATCATTTCCTCCTCATCCTTCTTGACCTCTCTTCAGCATTTGACACGGTCAAACATGAGAACTTACTGGAGCTGCTAAGCACTAGAATGGGTCTATCGGGAACTGTTCTCAAATGGTTTTCGTCCTTCCTTCATAACCGGTCTCAGAAGTTCAAGATCGACAATGTGCTATATACACCTGTGCCTGCAGATCTAGGTGTTCCACAAGGATCCTCCCTCTCCCCCACACTGTTCAACCTCGTCATGGAACCGCTCGCCACCTTGCTCCAAGCATCCAATGTTCAATTCCATATGTACGCCGACGACACACAACTTTACCTAAAGCTACAATCCCCGGAAGATATCAAACTTCTGAATTCCACACTTATTAACACTCAATCTTGGCTGGCCGATAATCACCTCAAACTAAATGCTCTGAAAACTGAGTTCCTACTCATCTCACCCCCGGCGAAAATTTCCACCACCCAAACCTGGCTCAATAACCTAACAGCACTCAATGTCCAACCTACCATCGTGGACTCTGCGAAATCCCTAGGCATCACACTCGACGCCAAGCTCAACATGCAGCAGCACGTTAACAAAGCCACAAAAGGAGTTAATTTCCAAATCAACACACTGAGGAAAATTAAACCCTTCCTCCCTGCCGAAGACTTCCAAACTGCTGTACAAGCTTTAGTCATCCCTCGCATAGACTACGGAATTGTGGCCCTCAGCGGACTCCCGCTATCCACAACAGCACCCATAAGAGCCTCCTTGAACGCTGCCGCGAGACTCATTACTGGCTCAAGAAAACATTCGCATATATCCCCAGACTTAAAGTCCCAAAAAATGGCTGCCTTTTGAAGGCAGAATACAGCTAAAAATTGCAGTTATGACACACTCGGCCGTGCACCACAATGCACCCAACTACCTGGCTCAAAAGTTGTCTATATCAGGAGGTTCGAGATCCAATAGAAGTACAAAAAATCTACTCCTGAAACCTCGTAGATTCCGGAAAGAAAAAACATACAAGCGCTCCTTCTCAGGAATGGCACCCAGGATCTGGAATGCGCTCCCTCCTGAAACCAGGCTTATCTCCTCCACTGCACTCTTCAAGAAAGAGGTGAAAACCATCCTTCTGGCCAAGATCTCCTGAACTTTATAGGTGCTAGATCAGAGACTCTGCATTGCTTTGTATCACTGTTCACCTTGTCCTTGGCACTATACTCCTACTTGATGGTGACACTACTACGCTACTCTCTTACTACCGACCAATATATGACACACTTTGGATTATTGAATCACCCTCCCGATGTCCCCACCCAGTGTTCTCTCTATCCTAAGAAATTGATATAAGCCATCCACACATCCAAGGTGTACCTGAACCCTTCTGTAGTGGGATCAATGACTTGTGCTGTCTTATATTACTTGTTTACCTGATTGTATATTGCTATGTTTTCTGTACGTTATTGTTATCCTATTATGTTAGTGACTATTATACTGCTCCCATTATCTCTGTCCATTCCTGCTGCCCCTACCCCTGTCTCTGTGAAGCGCTCTGATATCCGTAAGGATCTTGTTCGCGCTATATAAAACTTTGAATAAATGTAGCACCTAATATCCTTGCTGTTTTAGCCCTGTTGAGTCTCATTATTTTAGGCGCGGAGAAGGTCTTGCGGGTCGGAGTTAAGTTATGTGCGAGTGTTTGTCATTCAATGAGTGTGAACTCTACGCCCCACCCTTCTAATGATAGTCCACCTGTCGATCACCAACAATTCTATGCTTCCTCCCCAAGGTGAGTGTCCTCTGTTAGTTGGTCTCCCGGCACCTCAGTTGTTCTCCTTCGTCTCCCACTGTGGGCCTCAGCCCCGGAGCCTTCCACCGTCCTCCAGCCGTCAAGCCATTCCCACGCTGCCTTTGGTGATGTAAAGAACCAAGTCTTCCCTTCTGATTCCACCCGTATACGTGCCGGGAAGAGCATAGAATACTTTACTACATTATCTAGGAGTGCTTGCTTCATTGCTATGAAACTGCGTCTCAACTTCTGTGTTTAAAAGTTAAAGTCTGGGAAGAAGTTGATCTATGTCTTTTCAAATAGGACAGGAGGGGCAGTGCAGGCATTTTGTAGTATCACGTCACGGTCTCTATAATTAAAGAGCTGCGCTATGATGGGCCTGGGTGGTGCCCCTGGTCAGGGCTGCCCACCCGGCACCCGATGGACCCTCTCCACGGAAAAGAAGGAATGCGTTACTTACCTGTAACAGCAGTTATCCAGTATTGGTGTCTTTCATAGATTCACATGCCTGAATCATTCCCCGTCGTCGAGATGGGAGCCCCGGTAATAGAAAAGTAATGTCCTGTAGACATACATAGAGAAAAGTAGGCCTAAAGGCCTTGCCTTAGTAGCCTATCTGTGTCCTTTTGTAAAAAGGACCAAATTCCTGAAGGTAGCCAATCCGCTACCACCTCCCTCTAGAACCTTCCTGCCAGGAGCCTCAGTCTCTCAGATTTTCGTACGCACCAAGCTAGGTAGACGTAATATATGCTTCGGAGTGAGAGATGAGTACTTCCTGGGGAGGTGGGAGGGTTGCATGTGAATCTATGAAAGACACCAATACTGGATAACTGCTGTTACAGGTAAGTAACGCATTCCTTATCCAGTATTATGGGTGTCTTTCATAGATTCACATGCCTGAATCAGAATAGCAAGCAATACGTTATGCACATTTGTGATGGAACATAAGAAATAGTCTGAGATAAAACATATCATGCGACTACATACCATCAGTAATACAATGAATAAAGTAAATAAATGTGCATACCATTGTAGGACGGTGGGAAGAAGGAAGGCTCATCTCACTGGAATAGATGGCGAAGTACAGCCTGGCCCACGGCTGCATCCTGCATCAGTTCCGTATCCAGGCAGTAATGCCTGGTAAACGTATGCGGCGATTTCCAGGTCGCTGCTCTGCAAATGTCCAGAATCGGTACTCCAGCGAATAGTGCTGCAGATGTGGACACAGCCCTGGTGGAATGCGCTCGGACTGTGGAATGCAATGGACGTCCTGCTTTGTCATGACAAAAGGCAATTGCCGCTGATATCCATCGGGAAATGCTTTGCTTAGAGAGTGGCAAGCCTTTTCTAGGTCTGCTGAAGGCTATGAAAAGTTGGTTTGTTTTTCTAAAATGTTTCGTTTTGTCCAGATAAAATTTTAGACATCTCTTGTGGTCTAAAGAATGGAGAGATCTTTCAGCCACAGTACTGGGGTTCGGGAAGAATGAGCGAAGTACAAGAGGTTCATTGAGATGGAAGTCCGAGGGGACTTTAGGAATGAAGCGAGGATTGGTTCTTAAAATGACTCTGTCCTCTCTGAATTGCATGAAAGGATCTTGTATAGAAAGCACCTGTAATTCACTGACCCTTCTTGCTGATGTTAAGGCCAAAAGAAGTGCAGTTTTCCATGAGATGTACTTGAGATCAGCCCTATGTATAGGCTCAAATGGATGCTTCATCAGTTGGTTGAGTACTATATTAAGGTGCCATGTTGGTGGTATACGTCTTGGCCTTGGAAAGGATCTATAGAGTCCTTTAAGGAATTGCTTTATCAGCCTGCTGGACCATAGTGAAGGTCCTCTCGACGTCCTGGTAAAGCGTGAGATTGCTGCTAGATGAACTCTAATGGAGGCATGTGCAAGCCCTGTGTGTGCCAGATGTAGTAAATAAGGCAGTATTTGCTCTGGAGTGATCCTGAAAGGATGGATATTGTTGTCTGAACACCAAACACAAAAGCGTTTCCATTTCAAGGAATAAGTTTTGTTTGTACTGGCCGCTCTTGCTTTGGCTAAAACATCCTTGCACTCCTGCGGGATGTTTAGATGACAGAATTCTCTGTACTCAGGAGCCATGCCGATAATCTGAGAGATTTCAGATTCGGGTGGAGTACTTGGCCTTTGGACATTGAGAGAAGAGTTGGATGTGGACGTAGTTGTATTGATGGTCGAACAGAAAGGCGACGGAGATCCGTGAACCAATGTTGTCTCGGCCAGTATGGGGCAATGAGAATTAGGGTGCAGTGTTCCATTTTCATTTTCCGAATGACTCTGGTGATCAGGGGAAATGGCGGAAATGCGTACGCAAACACGTTGCGCCATGCGATGGAAAATGCATTTCCTAGTGACCTCTGTTGGGGATGCCAGCTTGCGAAGCTGTGGCATTTGGCGTTCTCCCTGGTGGCAAAGAGGTCTATGTGTGGTTTCCCCCATGCCGAGAAGATGTAGTTGAGAACTTGTTGATCCAGTTCCCATTCGTGGGATAGTGACTTCTGTCTGCTGAGAGCGTCTGCTATCACGTTGTCTTTTCCTGGGACATACTCTGCTGTTAATGTGATGTTGTTGAGCAGTAGCCAGTTCCAGATTGTTTGCGATTCGCGCGACAGTGTCCGTGAACGCGTCTCTCTCTGCTTGTTCAAGTAGTGCATTGTGGTTGTGTTGTCTGTTCGCACAAGCACTGCTGAGTTTTTGATGCGAGGGAGGAATGCTTGAAGAGAGTAGAGAACTGCTCTCAGTTCTAGGAGGTTGATATGTAGGGTCCTCTCTCTGTCTGTCCATTTGCCACTGATTTGCAGATCCTGCAGGACTGCACCCCATCCCTCCAGAGAAGCGTCTGTTGTTATGACGTGTGGAGTTGCTGGTATCAAGAACGTTGGACCTTTGGATAAGTTCTTGTTCGCCGTCCACCACAGCAATGCCTCTTTTATTTGTCGAGTGATGACTATGTGATCCTCGAAAGAGCCCGTACATTGGGTCCATTGTTTGTTCAGAGCCTCCTGAAGGGGGCGCATTCTGAGCCGACAGTGAGGGATGAGAAGAATGCAAGAAGACATCATCCCTAGAAGGGATTTGAAAGTTCTGACTTTGATGGACTTTTTTGAGGACACTGCGGTAGCTAGAGCCATCAGTTTGTGTTTTCGCCCTTGAGATGGGAAGGCTTTGGACGAAACGGTGTTTAGAGTTGCCCCCAGGAATGTTATAATTCTGGTGGGTTATGTTATGTTAAAAAATTTATACCGCGCACGTACACCGAAACGGTTTCTTGGCGCTCATAACAAACATAGCTAACCAGGGCAGAGGGGTTACTCAGAAGCCGCCTTGAAAAGGTGTGTTTTGAGGGTTTTGCGGAACAGCTCATATGAAGTAGGATGGCGAAATGAAGAAGGGAGGGAATTCCAGTAGGAGGGGCCTAAAAAAGAAAAGCATGATCCTCCATGTTTTTTACGACGGAAAGATGGAATGCAAAGGAGATTATTGGCGGAGGACCGTAAATTGCGGATTGGAAAGTAGCGCTTAAGTTTGGAGGAAATGAAAAGTGGGGCCTGGTCATGCAAAGATTTGAATAAGGTGCAGCCTAGCTTAAAGGAGCATCGTTTAGCCACTGGGAGCCAATGAAGGCTCCTCAGGAGGGGGGAGACATGCTGATGTTTGGGTTGGTGGTACACCAGGCGTGCTGCCTGGTTCTGAATCAGCTGGAGTTTGTGAAGCTGATAGGCAGGAATCCCCACATACAAAATGTTGGCGAAGTCGATTCTGGAGATGACCAGAGCCAGTATTACTAGAATGAGTGCCTCTCTAGTTAGAAATCTACAGATCTTGCGGATCCTGCGTAGCTGGAAAAAGCAGGATGATGTTATCGCAGAGATCTGAGGTTTCATGGAGAGATCCTCCGAGATGATCACTCCTAGGCTTTTCACAGAGCTGACCGGGCAGGGGGGGAGGCCCAAAGAGGGAGGCCAATAATTGGCATCCCAAGGACTGGAAGGGCCGCCTACCAGGACAAGTTCCGTTTTAGACGGATTCAACTTGAGCTGGCTGTGAGCCATCCAGTCCGAGATGAGTAACATAGTTGTTTGAAAGTTGAGGCGGGAGGAGGGTGTAGTGTCCAGGGGAAAAATCAGTTGTAAATCGTCGGCATAGTTGTATATTGTAGCAGAAGAATGGCGGAGAGAAGCCATGAGTGGTTGCATATACAAATTAAAAAGGAGGGGAGAAAGAGCCGAACCCTGGGGAACACCACAGGTGAGGGAAAGAGAAGAAGCAGAGAAGGTGGAAAGGTGGACTGCCTGGGAACGGTCCTGCAAGAAGGATCGAACCCAGTCGAGGGCAGTGCCCCGAATACCGGCGTTTCTGACACGGTCGACCAAAATAGTGTGATCGACCGTGTCAAAAGCCGCCGACAGGTCTAACAATACGAGGGCCTGGGAGATGTTGTTGTCAGCTCCAGTTCGAAGTGTGTCCATCACGGCTGCAATCACCATTTCCGTAGAATGCAGGGGGCGAAAGCCCGCCTGCAGGGGATCAAGGAAGAAGGAAGACTCAATAAAAGTGCTCAAGCATTTAGTGACGTAGGTCTCTAAGATTTTTCCCAAAAAAGGGAGAAGAGAAATCGGTCTGTAGTTGCTTAGCACTAGGGGGTCCGCGCTGGGCTTTTTCAGGATGGGTAACACTACCGCCTGCTTGAAAGCTTCAGGGACAACGCCTGATGTTAAAGAGGAGTTGAGAAGGGCTAGAGCAGGGTCAGGGCAGTGCATAAAGATTTCTTTGAAAATGTGTGGGGGGCAGCAATCCTTTGGAGACCCGGAGCTAACTTTGTGAAGTAAACTGTTGAATTCGGTGATGGAAATAGGAGGGAAGGATAGAAATTTCTGAGAGTTTTCCGGGGGGAGAGAAAGTAATTTGGTAGGGGAAGGTGGAGAAATAATATTTTTAATGGTGGAGATCTTATCTAGAAAGAAGGTTGATTTCTCGAAGTTGAGAGTTAAACCTAGGTGCTGGAAAAGATCGAGACAGGCGGTTGAAGACAGTTGCGCGTCTGTGAGAGACGGTGCTTTCACCAGCCAGTCGTCTAGGTAGGGGAAGACCTGGTGATTCTGCTGTCTCAGAAAAGCTGCCACTGGAGCCAGGCATTTTGTAAAAATGCGCGGCGCTGATTTGAGGCCAAATGGTAGGACACAGAATTGGTAGTGTTGACCTGCCACTTCGAAGCGAAGAAATTTTTTGTGGCGATTGTGAATTGGGATATGGTAATATGCGTCTTGCAGGTCCAAAGACGTCATATAGTCTCCTTCCTCTAAGGATCCTAAGATTTCCTGGATCGTCACCATCTGGAACGATTGACTCTTTAGGAAGGCATTGAGTGCCCTGAGATCGAGAATGGACCTCCATTTCTTCTTTTTCTGCTGAATTAAAAAGAAGCGGTAATAAAATCCCTTCCCTTTCTGGGCGGATGGAACTCGTTCTATTGCCCCCTTCTTCAGCATGGAAGAGATTTCTTGTAGAAGCAAACGAAGGTGCCTGTGTGGAAGTTTGCGAGGAGGAGTTAACGGTGGGATAGAGTGGAATTCCAATGTGTGACCGTACTGGATTAATTGGAGAACCCACCGATCCGTCGTTATCAATCTCCAGTTGTGGAGGAAATGTGTCAATTTTCCTCCAATCCTGAGAGGACACGACGGTGTGGGGAGTGTCTGCGGGAATTGGTCATTGTCGACCGCCGGTCGGTTTCCTCTGGGATTTGCCCCTGAAGTTCGATCTCCCGTAGGAGGTCTGACGACTTTGTTGTGGCTGTCGCTGCTGATACTGTGAGCGATTCTGATTGTAGGAGTAAGAGGATTTTCCCTGATATGATCCTCTGTATGTGGATTGACCTCGTCCTCTGTGCCCTCGAAAGGACTGAGTTTTGAACTGTAAAGTCCCGAGAGCTCTTGCAGTGTCAGTGTCTTTCTTGATAGTCTGCAAGGCTTCATCTATTTTCGCCCCAAATAGATGTTGTCCGTCATAGGGCATGTCCAAAACCTTGGTTTGGACCTCTTGACGGAAGGACGTCGCTTTTAGCCACCCTTGTCTGCGCAAAACAGCTGCGCCCGCCAGCTGTCTAAAGCCTGTCATGGCGACATCCACAGCCGAATCAATGATCTCCGAGGCGGACATCTGTCCTTCTTTAAGGAGTGACTGGACTTCCTCCTTCAGATCTTCTGGTACCTCCGCTATCTTCCCATAATTGCCTATTGTATCTGCCTAGCAGAGCAATGGCGTTGGCCACCTTTACTGTCATGGCTGACGTTGTGGAGAAGCGTTTGCCGATGCCATCTAATTTTCTGCCCTCTTTGTCAGGAGGCGCTGACAGCGGAGAGGATGGATTTCTGGAATACTTCTGAGCGGCTTGGGTGACTACGGAATCCGGCTTGGGATGTGTATTGAGGCAAGTAGGTGCAGATGTTGGTGCCTTATACTTCTTATCCAGTCGAGGCACCACTATGGAAACAGAAGCCGGCGTTTGCATGAGCTGCTGTCCTTGCTCCCAGATGTAGTCTATTATGGGAACTGACCTCGCCGACTTTTTTATCGGATCCTTAAAGTCGTAGAGAAAACAATCCGTTTCCTTAGATTCCATGGTCATGTGGAATCTGATGGCCGCCCTCTCAATCAAATTGTGGAATCCACCGATGTCCACTGGTGGAGAGTCTGAAGTGTTGGGTTCCGGCGTGGCTGGAGAATGAGCGACGTAATCTTCGCCGTCTCTGTTCTGTGAAAGGTCGTCTCGAACCTCTCCTTCCTCAGGAACATCCTCTTCGTCCTCAGAAGATTGAATGTCATGAACCGCTTCACTTCCATGCGGAATAACCAAAGGCGGTGGTCGTGCCTTTGGGGATTGATGCGGTCTGAAGGACTCGTGAGGCTTCTCTTTGGAAGAGGCCGCATGTGATTCTGGGAATCGTTTTTTGTAGTCAGTAATTAAGAATTGTAAGACAGTGACTATTTCAGCCGGTAGGCATATCATCGGAGTAACACGAGTGTGCTCTTGGATCTGTGTAGTTTCCTCCGTAAAGATGACATCATCACCGTCATCGTCAGTACTCTGGCATTTGACATTGAGGTCCGATGGACTGGTAGCCTGTTCAAATTGGTCTTCATCGGACTCATCAGTTTGCAATAAGTAAGCTGGAGGTAGCTTCTGAACCCTACTGGGTGATGTTAAAGCAGGTGTTATAGGGAGTTTGGTGATCATTTTTGAGGGAATCAACTCCGCTTTTTTCCATGGTGTCGACGATGTCGTCGTCGACGATGAGGTCGTCGACGGTGTCGTCGATCAATGACTATCTTTTGTCGAGCGACGACGGTTCTTTCGTCGGCGTCGCCGGCGATGTGATCGTCGACGGTGTGGTCGTCGGCGCACTCTTCGTCGTCGTCGACGCGGTCGTCGACGGCATTTTCGTCGTCAAGGATGCACTCTTCGACGACGATGATTTAGTCGTCGACGGTGCTTTCGTCGTCGGCGGCGATTTTGACGTCGACGGAATCTTCGTCGATGGTGAAGGCGTCGTCGACTTTTGTTTAATGGTCGTCGTCGATGTCGTCGTCGTCGTCGTCGATGGCGACGTCGACGAAGCTTTAACAAATGACTGCTGCTTCTTAATGAGTACAATTGACGACAGTGGCTTACCCATCGTCGACGATTGGGTGGTCGTCGTCGTTGAAGCAAGGGCGGACGACGCCATCGTCGTCGAAACCGTCGTCGTCGACGTGGAGACATAAGTAGTTTTCTTTGAAGAAAACGTCGACGAAGTCGTCGACGAAGACTGCAATGGCTTTTTGAAGGTAGTCGGCTCCTTCACAGACGTGTCTGATCTTACCTCAGAAGACTTGGTGGTAGTCTTTTTGTGAGGGACGTCTGAATGGCCAGGGGAAGCCTCCCTTGGCCTCTTCAGGGACAGTTTCGAAGAAACTGAAGCCATTTCACTGCCCTCTGAGGACAGCACATCATCATCTCTGGTTTTGAGTCTGTTTAACCAGAGGAGCAGTCTTCCTTCTCTATCTTTAAGAGTTTTAGTAGAGAAAGTTCTACAAATCCTGCATTCCTTGACAGAATGATCCGGATAAAGGCAGTAGAGACAAGTCTCATGCTTGTCATCAATGTGCAGTCTCTTCTTGCCACAAGAGGAACAGGCTCTAAATAGTCCTTTCTTTTGTTGTTCAGCCATAGTAGAAGTAAATAATCCAAGTTTTCAGTTGAAAAAGTAATAAATTCAAGAAACCGGAGGAGAGCTCAGGTGGGGACTCCCTAGCACAACGTGCGGTAGAAAATCTGAGAGACTGAGGCTCCTGGCAGGAAGGTTCTAGAGGGAGGTGGTAGCGGATTGGCTACCTTCAGGAATTTGGTCCTTTTTACAAAAGGACACAGATAGGCTACTAAGGCAAGGCCTTTAGGCCTACTTTTCTCTATGTATGTCTACAGGACATTACTTTTCTATTACCGGGGCTCCCATCTCGACGACGGGGAATGATTCAGGCATGTGAATCTATGAAAGACACCCATAATACTGGATAATTTTGAGAGCCCCCTTGGTTGGAGATGTTTACGGATGAGATCTTCAACCAATTGATCAGACACCTGTCCCTCTGCCCATTCTGGGATCCCAAGAATTCGAACATTGTTGCGTCGCGACCAACCGTCTTGATCTTCGAATCTGGCTTCGAGGTTGGAGTTTAGTGCTTAAATGTCCTTCATTTGAGCCTTAAGCACTGAAGTATTTTGGAGGTAAGCTTTGGTGGAGTTTTCTACTTTTTGCACTCTTGTACCCATATTGCACATGTCTGCTCGAATCAGCGAGACCTCCGTCGTGACGAAGTCTATTCGGTTTTCCAAAGCTGGCTGCACCCCTCGTACAGCGGCCATGATGTTGTGTAGGGAGAGAGCACCCTTGTTGGAGGCGGACGTGGAGTCAAGGGGCGGATGCTCGTGAGGACTTTCTTGGGCCTTCGCGCCCTTTTGGAGAGTGAATTTGTCCAGTTTTGTCTGGTGACTAGCCTTCATTTTTTCCCCCACTGTCATCTTGGAGCGCTGCCTCCGGTGAGTTTGTGATGGGAGTCTTATCGGACACAGGAGACACCAGCCAGGAGTCACTGATGTAATCCCTGCGGCCTGTCAGGTTGTCCCCCTGTGTCTCAGTTCAGGACCCTGTCCCCCACATTGCACTTCAATCACTGTAGTTTCCTGCTCTTTCCTATAGGAGGCTCATGTAACAGCTCTTGCCTCCTGAAGATATATTACTTGGTGTGGTTGGGGATTAACCCTGAGGCCACGCTGTGTTGGCAGGGGGTGCTCTTCAGGCCTGCACTGCAATCTTTGTGCCGTCCGCCCTCCCCCACTTATTCTGTGATTTTCTATGCGCCACTGTGGCGTGGAGCCACGTGGGAAGCTCTTGGCCTATTATTACAGCAGGGCTGTGGTTGCCGGCCCCGCCTCAACGGCTCGGCTCCCTGGATCGCCCCTCCCCGTCCCTGGTACACCTCTGGTTAGACTTGCTCCCGTCACCGTCGGGTGCTTCTATTTTTCCCCCGGCCTACCTTCCACCAAACAGGAGTCTTCTCCAGAGGCTGGCCTCTTACTGTTGGGTCCTACCCAACATCTGGGGGTGCACCAGCTCCACAACCGGATCACGAGAGGAGAGGTGGATCACGAGGCCCCACCGGGGTCTCCGGTCTGGGTGCCCTTCTCGCTGCCTCTACCGTCCCACACCTCCGCTTGTCTGATGAGGTTTCGGAGCTAGCCATTCCTCTGAAAATTGAGGCCGGGCTTCTTTTGGAGAGACAAGCCGCATTCCAGTAGCCCACCCGGGTGGTCTGCAAACTGCCAGCTGACACCCTCCACGGCTGGTCTCACTCCTTCGCTACCCCTTCCCACCTTCTGCAGTGGGTTTCATTTGGATGTGTGCTGGATTATGGGGGGGTTTGGGTGGGTCAAGTGGAGCTGCTTCAGGCACCGACCATCTTCGCTCGTTGGCAAGGCAAGCCTCCCTGTGGGTGGGCTATTTAATATTTCTTACGGTTCTTCCATTTGTTTTCAATGCCACTTGCTGGATTGAAACACGGCCATGATAATATTGGCTTCCAAAGGTGGTGTTCCTAACATTGTAGAACAATTCAAGCATGTGGATGTATGAAAGATCCAATTGGTGCAGAATACTATATTTTGTATCATTACACCATAAAACAGCACCTCGAATCAGAAAAATGTTTACCAGTAGAGGTGCCTGAGGCTATCTAGTGCTCCTCTAACTTCTGATCACATTCAGATTCAGCCACCAAGTAGGTTTTGAAATATGTGCTGAGCAGTCGTGCTTCACAGTAAAGTTTTCAATGACCACAATTCCACGCATGCACCGGTTTTTCGTATTTTATTAATTATTTTTCTCTTTTTTATACTTCAAACTGCAACAAGTTAAATAAATGTTTATATTATACAAGGAAAATACAACCAAAAAGCAAAAAAATAACCTGCTTTCAGCGGGCTCTGGCGCACAAAACCAGGGCCCGTTTTCCTTTTAATAGCTTTTTTCCTTTTTAATATTTCTCAAGCTGCAACAAACACACTTAAGAGTTTGATCGGGAGAGCACGGCATTTAAGAAATCAAACGAGTCCCACTTGGAGAAGGATGCTAGGGGTGAGGGAGGGCGAGGGAAAGGCGGCACAAGCAAGGTAGGTGGAAGAAACTGGGGGGTCATCTTTGAGCAGCCAGTCCATTCTACATTCTCACAAAGCAGCTTAAAGCTGAGGAAACAGAGGGGAAAGGGAGCGGAATCAGTGAGCCACTGTAGTGTTGGGTATTAACAGAAAGAAAAGCCGAGCACAAGTACAGTGTTAGAAACAATATCAGTGCACTCTGGGGGTCAGGCGAACATAAAGAGAAAATAAAGAAAGAATTGAGTTTCCTTCACCCTCCCCATTCTTTGGAATATCCAGGCGGCACCCACTCATCTCCAGCCGTGCCAACCCCTCAAAAGCACCCACACAGCAGCTGCCCAGCGAAGACCACATGACGACTGGACCACTTCATTGGGAAAGGCTGTTCTGAGTAGCAGCTTAAAAAGGGGAAATTCCATGTTCTTTTAACGCCTCGAAGGAGGACAATAAAAAAACTGAACGTAACAGAACAAACTGCCTGGGAAAAAGGGTCTCAGACCACAGCTGGGAAATTGGGCCATTTCTGCAAATACACACAATGGGCGCATGGCTGGGCTGGGAACACAGTCTCCGTCTCGCAGATCTGGGCACGATCTGGGTCTCAGTTCAGGTGAAAGCCTTTCTCCATAGTAGCAGCAAGCAGGCGCTCCCTCATGGTCTCTTCAGATGAATACTCGGGTAACTTCAAATAATGTACGCAGGTATTCACGGAAGGGTAGCTGGCATCTGTAGCATCAACCTGGTGGCAAGAGAAGAGACAGTCTCAGAAGCAGCGATGAAGGCAGAACATTCAATAGAGTTCCTGGGTTCAGACTGAGATAAAGTCATGAATTAACTGTAAATTCAATAACACCAACACCCCCCAAACCAAAAGCATTAACAGTGTACGTTACAACAACATTAAATAAGCATGTATGCTTTACAGTCGTTAAAAGGAGAAGACGTCATGTATAGGTAGATAGACACAGGAAGATGCTTCCTTTACAGAAAGAAGATTCATGTTTCAGAGTTCATCACTTCAAAAGTTTGTGACATCATATGTGATTAAAGTTCAACCCTATAAGTGGATCTTTGAGATACAGCATGCTGGCCAGATGTGCATATTACTACTGTATGTTAATACTTGCATGCAACACTGCACTAGGATTGCTAATACCACAGGTAGCCATAGCACAGATCATACAATGGCACGGTCGAACCATGTACAGGACATACCTTGCGAACCACAGTGAGGCGAGGGTGCAGGTTGGCAAGGCCCCCAGGTGGAAGCGTTGAACATCCAGTAGTGAACTGCAGGAAAGCTTTCCTCTCGTCAGAAGACATGCCACACAGCACTCGGACAAAGCGCAGGAATCCAGGACTGGGAACAGAAAAGTCTGGGTTAGAGATTCGGAATGTCCACAGGCAGGGATCAGCCTGGCATACATCACGGTTTACTGCCATCACATATGATTACAAGCACACACTACCCCTCCAGTCATTGATTGCCCACATTCAAGGGCAGATATCTCCCCTCTACTGTTCCTCACATGCACACAATGCGGTCCGGCAGACGACGTCCCTGAAGTCACTATTCTTTATTGCTCTTGGTAACCGGCACACAAAAACCTAGATAACATTGTACCTCATTCACATGAAGACACCACCCCTCCAGGTACCATAAATGTACTCTCTCATTCATCTGCGCACACAACGATCCTTCAGAAATCCTAATATACTGCATTGCCCTCATTTGTTGTCAGATCCCAAACCCTCCAGATGGACACCTTTCTTGCCTTCAGTAACGCTCTCTGGTGGAAGCGATCTCACCGCAGAGAGATCAAACCTAAAGAGCGGGCCGTAGCACTGCCGTCTTCAAAGTGATCCAGTGCCGTCAGTATTTACAACTGAAGGCCTGGAACTGTTACACGGCCGAGTCATAAAAAACATGCTGGTATATCATTGGAAAATACTGTGGTGTATCTAGTCATGATTCTATTAAGAAGCTTGGATAGCACGACAGCGACCCACGCGGGTTTCCCAGCACTTTAACAACAGGCATGAGTTGTCACGCCCCAGCTAGTTCAGAACAACCACGTCTTCAATTGTCTGTGAAAAGATGGTCAGTGAAGGGCAGAACATCAGATGTTCTGGTAAAGCGTTCCAGAGTTTTGGGCCGAGGTACACCAAGGTACGACCTCCCATAGGAGATCATTTAATCCTGGCAACTGTGCACAGAAATAGGTTGCTAGATCGCAGACAACACGTGGGCAGATAAGATTTTATCAAGCCAATGATGTGGCGGGGGCAACCTCATATCTTGCTTTGAAGATGTAACAGAGCCTTAAACTGGATACGTTTATACACTCTTAGCCAGTGAAGCTCACGCAGAAGAGGAGTGGTCAACGCATGTTTTGGCAGTCTGTAGATCAGTCTGGCAGCCGCATTCTGCACCACCTGAATGGGTCTTTTGGAGGCTTTATCAACCTCCAAATACAGAACCTCCAAATGGCAAGATGGAGTAGGTGTCTGGAGGACCATTCTTTGAGCAGATAGAGGAAGGATTCAGCTACATTTCGGAGCCATTTCAAGGTGGCAAAGCAAGTTGCCGACACCTTCATGACCTGAGGCTTCACTTGATCATGACCCAGGTGCCCAGGGTATGGCCCAAACAGTCCAGGTTTGCATAGACCAGCCTACAAGATTTATTTAGCTGCATCCTATTAGTCTTGGACTGTCTGTGAGAAGGAGTCACTTAACTCATCATTGACGGCTTTGTCAGATCTTACTGGCCATATCCAAAAAGGCATGTATGTGGCGTGCAAGAAGGTGGTCTGCAGTCAGTGACCGCAGCGCGGAACTGATGCTGTAAAGACTCTTTTGCCACAAAGTGCTGTGACTCTCTCCAGAGGTGCAGTAAGGAATGCACTGGGATTTACCTTGCTCGTGAAAGCGTGATCCCCAAGCTCCCTGGAGCTGGGTGCTGCGTCAGTAAAGTCACAGCCTTGGGGTAGGTCGACTTATTAGGGGACCCCAACACCACATAGACCAGGCTGCTATCAATGTTTGTCAAATCCAAGTGCAAGGGCAGTAAGGTTTCTGAGGTAGCAGGCCCATGATACAAAACTCCTGTCAGTTGGTGTGTCTTTATCTCTACAGCAGGCAAGAGCCAAAACCTCTGCTAGTCTGTGGACTACAACCGCACAGGAGGCGCTCCCCTCAGTTGGGGGACCTGGTACAGAACACCATTCTGTATCAAAAGATGTTCATCTACAGTGGAAGGCTTCACCTTCGTAATCTCATAACGAGAGTTTGGCTTGGTGCAGAACAAAGTCAGATTGGAGATTGGCATCGGATTGAGAGTAGGTGCCACTGCAATTGAGGCCCGATGTCTGAAACCAATAAGGCCTCTGAAGCATGAGTGGAGACATGTACATGTGCCAGTAGTGGACCAAGCAGAGGTCCCAAGGGGTCAGTCGTCGTGGGGTGCACCACACTGGTGGAAATGTGACTAGTGCCCCCGAGTCGGCATCATCTTAAAAAACAGCAGCATGAGTTATTTTAAAGTCTATCTGCTGCAGGATCAATGACTTCCTGGGGAACTCGTGGCAAGCCAGGACCCGCTTTGGGTGGGGCTCGGAGTGAGATGATGGAAACAGTCTGGTCCTTTGAGTGCTGACTGTGCATTCTCTCTCCTGAGCAGGAGTGAAAAGACGGGGATGAGTCCCTCTTGATGTTTTTTGGGTGAAACTTGTCCCTCGACTTCTACTTACCAGAGGATGGTGAAGTAAAACAGATCCGCTGCTTGGAGTACTACCTGACCTGCTTCTTGTGCTCAATAACGTAAAGCTTTCCCAGTTTGCTTTTGGAACAACCAGGGATCATCGGTCTCGTACCTACCTACCACAAGCAAATTGTGTGCATCTGTTACATATATCTGTTTCTTGCAGGCACGGCACAGTTTGAAGCCTGTGGTCTACAGATGATATCATTTCCCTAGCACACCGTTTTGGAAAACAAGTTTTGGAGTTGGTAAATAGCGACAAAGTAGGGAACACAGCTCCAGATTCATGCTGGAAGGAGTAGAAAGAAAAGAACTGAAAGTGCAAAGTGGTGGCACCTATATAAGGCTCCATCACTCTGATCTTGGTTGCAGTTGGCACTGTAAGGGGTCTCTGCTCAATGTGCTAAAGGTCACAAGCTGCCCTTAAGAACGAGGCCAAAACAGGCCAGAAAGGTATGAGATTACTTGCATTCCAACCTGGAGGAGGCACCGCCTGGCAGTTCAGGATGGACTGCTTCCATGACTATTATTTTGCAGAAGGAGGGCCTCTGTCTAGGGTGGCATGAGGATGAAAAACAATGGACTGGAATGAGGCCCAAGCAATTAATAGAGATTCATTTAACTATTCCATCGATCAACTGGTTCTTTGCTGAAGTGGACACCCTAAGTGAGACGGGTATGCCCAGTTGCGAGTATCGTGCCGATATTGATGAGGCCCAAATGAACTGAAAACAAATTGGAGTTTGCGCTTCTGTATGGAGGACCCCATGACCGGCAGGTTGGGATGGACTGTTTCCATTAGGAGCAGGGTCAGTACTGATTTGCATTCAGCAGACCGCTGTCTAAAGTTGCAGATTAGGCGAAAAACGATGGACTAGAATGAGATCCCAAGTAATCGCCAGCGGCTAGGATTAATTCAAGCATTCCATCCATCACCTCGTTCTTTGTTGCTATACACAACTCCATGTTGTCACTTCCTGGCGCAGAGTGAGGGCGCCATGGAGCCAATGGCGCCACCTGGCGGAGCACAGAAGTGGTTGCTATGATAAGCTCTAGAACCGGTCTGGCGTACAGGCAACTCAAAAGATTAGTTATATGTGGTTAGAAATATCCACCAGAAACCAGCATTTACTGTCACTCACGAGTGTGTTGTGACTTTCATGCTTGTCAATTTTATTTTACTTTGTGCAGCTTATGTTCGCGCTTGAGTTATAAGCGTGCTGCTGCCTTGCCTTAGACTTCCCAGCGCTTGTAAGCGCTTCGCCTGCTCCCTCTCCCCTGCTTGGGATTTTAGACCGCCCTCGGCTGAGTGTTGACGCTGAGGGCTGGGATCTCATTCCGGCTGCCATCTTGGGGGTAGGACTCTCCGCCCTCACGCTCTAGTAGCGCTATAAAAAAGCTCCCCTCTCCCTCCGCGCAGCGGACGCGTACTGCGGACGCGCCGGACCTGCGCCGGAGTCGCGCCAGAGTCCTGCCCGTCTGCGCCCGTCAGCGTCCCGGAGGCGTTTGGCGTGGCAGGGACTTCGGGCCATTATGCTTTCTTACTCCGCGCAGGAGCTCTACTCCCTGCGAGCCGTGGATGCTGCCTGTCACTCAGTATTCCCAGGCCGTTATAGGGGTAAATATAAGTGCCCTGGTTGTAAATGGCATCCTACCAGCAACCTCCGTTCCACCTGTCCGATCAAGGATTGTAGCATTAAACATCTCTGTCTACTCCTTAATACGAGGTCGCTGCATAGACACACTCAGGAGATCTTTGATCTCCTTTCTACGACCAGTCCAACTTGTCTGATGCTCACTGAGACTTGGCTCAACGAGTCCTCCCATCCGGACATAATGGCAGCCATTCCCTCTGATTATACTATCCATCGACAAGATAGAGACAAGGGAAGAGGGGGAGGAGTCGCCCTAGTTGTGAAAAAATCTTTCTCGTGCACAGTCACGCACACAAACACAATCGCAGGGGCTGACTCTCTCGCCTTTACCCTCTCCTTATCACCCCAGCAAGCGGTGAAGGGTCTTGTCGTTTACAGACCTCCAGGCCCTGTGGGATCTTTTTTTGATGATCTCCAGCAGGCTTTGTCTGTCCTTGCTCTAAGATCTGAGCAGTGTCTATTGGCTGGAGATTTTAATTTCCACATGGATGATCCTCAAGACCAAGATGCTATCAAGTTGTTGGATATTACATCTACTCTGGGCCTGTTCCCCTATCTCGTCGGCCCGACCCATGACAAAGGTCATACGCTTGACCAGGTCTTCTCCACTTCACCTATTATGGCCGTTACACTTTTGCCGGTATTATGGTCTGACCACTGTCTCGTCCATTTCGAAATATCTGCCACTGTGAAACCAACGGTCAGTGCTACAAGGCTACAGGGCAGCAGCCACAGGGCGTTCCATCGGGTGACACCAGATCTGCTAGCTCAGGCTCTGGTGGATCATCCCCTGTCCTACATGGGTGATCTGGATAATGACCTTGAGAGTCTGCAATCCTGGCTCCTAGCTAGATTAAATGAACTTGCCCCATTACAGCCACCTAGATCTGCTACCCAACGGATCTCGGCCCCTTGGTTTACGGAGGAACTGGCCCATTCCCGTAGACAATGTAAAGTCGCCGAACGGGCATGGAGAGCCCATTACGATACTGAGGCTAAACAGATCTATAAATCCATGATGAAATCCTACCATGATTTAATCCTTCAGGGCAAGAAATGTTACCTGGCCAAAAGAATTGAGGAAGCAGCAAACTCTTGCAAGGAGATCTTTGCAATTGTTCGAGAATTTACCACTCCGCGCTTACCCTCAGCTCAGAACACCCCGGCCGAGACCTGGGCTAACACCATTGCTAATTTTTTCACCACCAAAATTAGGCAAATCCAGGACTCCTTTCCTCCTAGACCAATAGGCGATCCTCAGATTTTGCCGATCGAGACAGTTCCTTTGTCGACTTCGGGCCCAGTCCTGTTAGACTTCCCGCCCCTTACGGTATCCGCATCCCTAGCTTTTATGAGAAACCTTAAATCGGGCTCACCGCGTGATCCGTGCCCAGCAAAATTTCTAGCGAGAATGGCAGATGTTGTCAACCCCTTAGCCAATCCCATTCTTAACCTCTCCCTGAGTCAGGGAGCTTTGCCTTTTCCTTGGAAACAGGCTATGGTCATTCCTCTCATTAAGAAGCCCAACCTGGACCCAGAAGTGCCATCCAATTACAGGCCGATCTCGCTTCTTCCAGCACTTACCAAAATCTTAGAGAAACACGTTCACAGCGTGCTCTCCAACTTCTTGGAGTCGAACGAGCTGCTCCATGAGTCCCAATCGGGCTTTCGATCGAACCTAAGCACCGAGACGGCGCTCCTGGAAGTCTCTGAGATTGTGAAGGAGGTGCTGGACACCGGAGGCAGGGTGATGTTAGTCATGTTAGACCTGTCGGCGGCGTTTGACACCGTCCCCCATGGGGATCTCCTCACTAGACTACATGACATCGGTCTAGGGGGGACGGCGCTCAACTGGTTTCGCTCCTTTCTAGCCAACCGCCGACAGACGATCTGGGTCCCGTCTGGATCTGCCGAAATGCCGCCATTGGGAGTCGGAGTCCCTCAGGGCTCAGTATTGAGCCCTACTCTATTTAACATCCTCATGACCCCAATGGCGACATTGGCGGAATCCTATGGGGCCCGGATCGTCTCTTATGCTGACGACACCCAGCTTCTGTTCACCTGCCGTAAGAGCCAAGATTTCGATGGGAAAGTATCCGTGAGTGCCTTGGGGCTGTTTTTAATTGGTTCCAACTTAACAGCCTCAAGTGCAACTCGGATAAATCCGAGATACTTTTCTTCGGATGCCCATCGGAACCGGATTGGCATGGTTGGTGGCCCGCGGACATGTTCCCCCCAGCTCAGTCATCTAAATGGGCTAAGAACCTGGGAGTTAAAATTGACAATGAGCTTTCGCTCAAATCCCAGGTGGCTACTCTTACAGGAACGTGTTTCGGGATCCTCAGGATGCTTCGAAAGTTCTTTCCCCTACTTTCCGAGGAACATCGCAGGATAACTGTTCAGGCACTTATTGGATCCAGATTGGATTATGCAAATGTTCTGTATCTGGGTCTGCCAGAATATTTGTTACAGCGCTTGCAGGTGACCCAGAACGCTGCAGCACGAGCGATTTTTGGCCTGCATCGCCGGACTAGTGCCTCAAACCTACTTCTATCCCTCCATTGGCTTCCTATACGGAAGAGGATAATGTTTAAGGCTATGACCTTAGCCCATAAAGCCCTGCATGCCAATGGTGCAAAATACCTCCAGAAGAGGCTGGACTTTTACCGGCCTGCACGATCCTTAAGATCGGAGTCATTGGCTCTGGCGGTGGTGCCACGTATAAAGAGGGCCCGACTGGGCGGTCGGTCCTTTAGATTCCTTGCCCCCCAGCTATGGAACTCCCTACCACTGTCTTTGCGGGCCACATCTAACCTGCTTGTCTTTAGGAAGGGTCTAAAGACCTGGCTGTTTTCTGGTTAGTGTGCCTCTCCCTTTCTGGTTTCTGTTTTTACTGTTATGTTCTCTAGTCTCTCTTAAGGTCTGGTGCATAAAGCGCCGGGACACTCCTTTGGAGTAGCCGTTGCGCTATAAAAGTCCCATATAACATAACATAACATAACTCAACCTGGAGACACAGTCCCACAATACAGCATCATGTATTGACCTCATTCCTTGTCAAGACACCTACTGCTAGATGATCTTATTTACTGTCCTTCATTCGTCTGCCAACACTTCAGCCACCATGATCTATGACCTTTATAGAACAGCAGAACCAAGTCATTCACTATCACGCACACTGGATACAAAGGAACGCTTTGCTCAGCACAGTGCACAGTCTGGAGCCCTCAAGTGTATTCTTCTGCCCGGACCTAACCCCTCTTAGCACTGTCCCCAGACTATCCACATGACCAGCAACACCACTGTTCAAAGCTCCCCCTTCACTAGGTGAAGCACTGTGAGCAGCTCCGAGCTCTCCGAGGTGCAGCATTCTGCCCAGATCAGACCCCACCCCTTCACACTACCCAGACCCGCCCTTGGTGTAGCTCCAAGCTCATACCTGTCGCGAGTGTAGCCTAGCTTCGGCTCCGTGTAGTTGATGATGTCTTCTGCTATCCACGACGGGGACTGGTTCCCACAAAGAATCATTTGCACTTCCTCATGACTGAAAGAACTCAGCTTTTCCATAGGGAACACCCTGTTGAAGCCAACTGGGGAGATCAGAAAAGAAGCAGGTTAGATGTGTTTGGAAAAAGAGAGCAGTACATATTTATAAACATGGAGTCCTATTGTAACCAAAGGTTCGACATTCAGCTTTGCACAAACCAGAGAGACCATCTGAAACCAGCCACATCTGCTGGAGCCTCACAGCTGTCTGCACAGTAACTAGAAAAGAAAGAATGTTATCCTGCACCCTTCTGTGCTATTATTGCTGCAAAGTGTGACATCCTTCAGGGAAGAGCTCAGCTGCGTCGCAATTAGCATGCATCTTTTAACTTCGGTAGGAACAGAGTCAATCCCTTATTACAAGTCCGTACACATATTTCAACGAGAAACAGCTTTTCAGACAGAGAGTTTGCTGCATCTAACTGAAAGAGAGCAGAGGGCTGCAACAGTCTTAATTTTAATGGTCTAAAGTCTGAAATCATGGCTGTTAGCAGTGAAGGAGGAGCATGACCAGCAGAACAACCTGGTACATGCCCAGAGCATCACTTCATGGACTTTAAACTACATCAGGAAGAGATGCAGAGGTTCCTCCACTCATGCAGGGAACTATGTGGATAAACTGTCACTTAATCTCATGCTGTCACAGAATCATTTCATTTTTAAGCACAAAGCAAAAACCTCAGATACCCTACATTTTCAATGGTGGGGAAGTGTTGCGTTTACTATGTTTATCAGGCAAAGAGTTTATAGAACAGGGAAAACTAGTCTTACAAAGCCAGGCTCGGTACAAACCACATTCAGCATTAACAGGTCTGTTAAGAGTGCGGTTTATAATAAGTAGGATAATGTGAAGGAAATACAAATGTTACTTACTTTCTAACCATCTGATCGTAGTGCTGTAGATTCACATGCTCTGCAAACTCCTGTCTAGTGCTAGGCGTGGGTTATTGCAAGTTGTTTGTGAGTCACAAGGCCGGTGGCAACTCCACCCTTAGTCCACAATGCAGCAGGGCTTCTCCTCAGATTGTTTGCACTCAGCAGGTGAGTAGTGTAAGTGGAGTATAGAAGGCAGAGGAGATAAGTACTATCCATTGATAAATGAGAGTGTTGAGTGCATCTGTGATCACAGCTGGCTTTGGGGAGGCACATTGGAATCTATTGCACTACACACTACGAACAGCTGGTTGCAGTGTAAGTAACATCTTAAATGTGTCGCAGGTGCTCGGCATAGACAGTTCCTCCCCTCAGAGGGGGCTGGCGAGCAGATGATGTCTGAAATACAGTTATTAGCACATTCTGGCCAAGTACAGCTTAAGATGTCCACATAGTAATGTTTGGTGTGTGGGGTTAACCATGTAGCAAAGCTTTAGTCAGCTAAGACAAAGTTTCCTAAGAAAGCTATAGTGGCTCTGTTGTTAATATATGGAATGCCCTGCAGGCAACCCGACCAGCATACACTTGACATGGTGCATGCATTTACCAATTTATATGGCAAAGCCAGCCTGAGAACTAGGATTTCCTATGTGTGACTCATCAAAACCTACAAACAATTGCTTTGTCTTACTAGTGGATTGGATTCTATTGATGTAATACATGGACGCCCCCTTAATGTCTAATTACGTAAAACCCTAAAGCACAAGTTACTACTTGTGTAACGATATATCTGTAAGAGACATTAGTTAGTATTAGATTCCTTACCTTAGAATATCCCCAGGCGTCAGACTGGATCCGGAAAATTTTGCGTAGCAGTACCCTTGCGCGTCGGTAGGCGTCGTCTGCGGCTCCGCGTCCGTCGTCGGCGTCGTGGCCGCCGTGATGACGTCGTCGGAGTACTTAGACGCCGCCTCCGCGTTCAGTTCTTAGACACAGCTTTTCCGCGCCAGAAACGCAGAGCTATGCCAAAAACCAACACTGGTGCCAATGAAACTAGGGCCCTGAAGGGGACAACCCTAACCCTAGGTATTGGTTCGCAGAACGGGGAGGATGGGTGGGTCGGTAAGTAATCTAATACTAACTAATGTCTCTTACAGATATATTGTTACACAAGTAGTAACTTGTGCATCTGAAAGAGACACGTTAGTATTAGATTCCTTACCTTAGAATAGATACCCCAGCAATACCAACCCTGGTGGTGGGTCTGCGAACCAATACTCACACCAGAAAGTCCTGGAGGACGGAACGGCCAAAGAAGCCATCCCTCCGGACTTGGCTGTCCAGGCAGTAGTGTCTTGCAAACGTGTGCAGCGATGCCCACGTAGCTGCCTGACAGATGTCTTGTAAGGGCACATCCCTGCCCAGGGCAGTGGTAGTAGCCGTGGCTCGGGTGGAATGAGCCCGCAATCCAGCAGGGGGCTCCTTCCTAGCCAAGGAGTAGCATGCCTGGATACACAAGATGATCCACCGGGAGATGGTCCTCTTGTGTACCGCTTTCCCCTTCTTAGCGCCCACGTAACCAACAAAGAGTTGGTCATCCACCCGGAACTGGCGTGTGCGATCCAAATAGAATGAGAGCGCACGTTTTGGGTCCAGACGATGGAGCCGCTCTTCCTCTTTAGAGGGATGTGGAGGCGGAAAGAAGGTTGGCAAGGTGATAGACTGCCCGATGTGGAAGGCCGTGACAACCTTGGGCAGGAAAGAAGGACGAGTCCTCAGAACAACTTTGTCCGGATGGACAGAGAGGAAAGGAGGTTTAGAAGATAGAGCCTGGAGCTCACTCACTCTCCTGGCAGAGGTGATGGCAACCAGGAATGCAGTCTTCAAAGTCAGAAGGCGAAGAGGACAGTTGTGAAGTGGCTCAAAGGGAGCGCACATCAGGAACGTTAAGACCAGGTTCAAGTCCCACTGAGGCATCACAAACGGAACAGGAGGAAACGTGTGAGTGATGCCCTTAAGAAATCTGTTAACAATAGGGGACTTGAACAAAGAAGGCTGATCAGGTAGCCTGAGAAAGGCTGAAAGGGCAGAAAGGAAGCCCTTGAGAGTGCCCAGAGCAGAGCCCTGCTGGGCAAGAGAAAGAAGAAAGAGAAGAACCTCAGAAAGAGGGGCAGAAAGAGGATCCACAGCCTTTGCTGTGCACCATGCCACAAATCTGTTCCACCTGCAGGCGTATACCGACTTTGTGGAGGGACGCCTGGCTGCCAGAATGATGTTACAGACTTCAGGAGGCAAGTAAAATGGCCTCAACTGTCGCCGCTCAATCTCCAAGCATTGAGGTGGAGACTGGACAGGTTCGGGTGGAGGACCGTCCCCTGCTGCTGCGACAGAAGGTCCTCCTGAAGAGGCAGACGAACCGGGGGATCGACTGACAGACTGAGTAGCTCTGGATACCAGTACCTTCGAGCCCAGTCCGGAGCCACAAGGATGACTTGGGCCCGGTCGCGCTTGATCTTCTTCAGCACTCTGGGCAGAAGTGGTATAGGCGGAAAGGCGTACAACAGACCGCAACTCCACTCACGCCGAAAAGCGTCTCCGAGCGAGTGCCGCCTTGGAAATTCCAACGCGCAGAACTGATGACATTGCGCGTTCTCTTCGGTGGCGAATAGATCTAACCAAGGCTCTCCCCATCGCTGAAAGAGGCCTCGCGCCACGTCCAAGTTCAGACGCCATTCGTGATTCATCATGCACCGACGGCTGAGCTCGTCCGCCCTGGCGTTCAGAGAACCTGCCAGGTGTTGAGCCACCAGGGTCACGCCCTGGCGTTCCAGCCATTGCCAAAGGCGAAGAGCCTCTTGACAAAGGATCCACAACCCCACACCGCCCTGTTTGTTGCAGTACCACATGGCAGTGGTGTTGTCCGTGAACACCTGCACTACACTCCCCCGGACAGAGGGGAGGAATGCCTTCAGTGCCAGACGAATCGCCCTGAGCTCCAACAGGTTGATGTGGAGCCGGGCCTCCGCCGGAGACCAGAGGCCTCTGATCTCCGCCTCTCCCATGTGGCCTCCCCAGCCCTGGAGGGACGCGTCCGTCACAACTACGTGCTCCGGTTGGGGTAGGGAGAGGGATCTGCCGCTGACCCAATCGCGGTCCGAAAGCCACCACTGCAGCTGTCTCGCAGTGCCCTCCGAGATCAGGACGTGGTGGCATAGGTTGCCCTGATGCTGGGCCCACTGAAACTTCAGGTCCCACTGCAGAGCCCGCATCCGCCCCAGAAGCCGCAGCGTCAACCTGACCGAGACCCGGGATAACGGCTGAAAGATGGGAATCAGAGCCTGAATATCCCGGACCCGCTGTTCGGGCGGATAAACCCGAAAGCGCGCAGAGTCCAGAACCGCTCCGATGAAGAGGAGCTTCTGAGAGGGACACAGGTGCGACTTCGGCACATTGATGGAAAACCCCAGCAGGTGCAGGAGGTCTGCCGTCGTCTGGAGGTAGCTGACGACTGTCTGGGGCGAGCCCGCCTTCAACAACCAGTCGTCGAGGTAGGGGAAGACTGAAACCCCTAACCGGCGCAGATGAGCTGCGACCACCGCCATCACTTTCGTGAACACCCGTGGGGCGCTGGTAAGGCCGAAGGGGAGCACGGTAAACTGAAAGTGCTCGCGGCCCACCATGAACCGCAGGTTGCGCCGGTGGGCAGGCAGGACGGGGATATGAAAATAAGCGTCCTGCAAGTCCAACGCTACCATCCAGTCTCCTGGGTCCAGGGCAGCAAGGACCTGAGCCAGTGTCAGCATCTTGAACTTCTCCTTCCGGAGGAAGCCGTTGACGTTCCGTAGGTCCAAGATAGGGCGTAGGCCCCCTTTGCCCTTCTTGGGTACCAGGAAGTAGTGGGAGTAGCAACCACACCCTACTTCTGGCCCAGGAACGCGCTCGATGGCCCCCTTTGCCAAGAGGGCCGTAACTTCCTCCTGCAGAAGTCGCAAGTGATCCCCCGATACACGGTGGTTCTGCGGTGGCATGGCTGGAGGAGTCGCCTCGAAGGGGAGGGAGTAGCCCCTTCGGACGATTTGCAGCACCCACCTGTCCGAAGTGACGGTGCGCCAGTGGAGGTGGTGATGGCGAACCCTGCCTCCAACTGGCGTCACATGGGCCTGAAAGCACGGACTAGGAGGGTTTTGAGGCGGATGCTGCGGGGTAGGTGTGGACTGACCTCGCCGTTGCCCCCGACCGCCCGGACGGCGGTTCCCACGGCCGCCACCGCGTTGGGTATTGCCCTGCGGTGCGTGGCTGGCGGCGCGTGTGGGCGCACCCCTTCCGTGGCCACGAAAGGAGTGATAGGCAGCCGGTTGCTGGCGATGGCCCGAAAGGCCTAAGGACTTGGCCGTAGCCCTGGAGTCCTTAAAACGCTCAAGCGCATGGTCTGCCTTGTCGCCAAAGAGGCGACGGCCATCGAACGGCATGTCCATGAGCGTGTTCTGGACATCTGCCGAGAAGTTGGCGGACCTCAGCCAGGCGTGGCGTCTGACCGCCACCGTCATTGCCATCGCTCTGCCCAGCGAGTCGGTGGTATCCAGCCCACACCTAATGGAGTATTTTGCTGCGTCCCGGCCCTCCACAAGGGCTTGGCAGAGTTTGGCCCGTACCTCCAACGGACACTCTGGCAGCACTTCCGCGACCTTATCCCACACCGAGTGGGTGTAACGTCCCAAGAGGCAGGCGGTGTTGGTAGACCGCAGGCCGAGGCTCAGTGTGAGAAGTTGGCCTGATGTGCAGTGTTCACTATTCTAGTGATCACTATATATCAGTCCAAACAACCCTTATTGATGATTGGTTGTAAGTCAACCTTATAGACCAGCTATCCTAGTAGCATGGATACGAGCAGTCTAAGGCAAAGACTCTAGAGGGCGTGTTAAGCCAGCTGTTTTACCATCACATTACCCCTTGAACACCCAGTGAAAGGACACCACACAAGTGTTACGAAAATAAACAGTGTATTTATTAGAATCACAACAACCCTGTACTCTTTATGAGGACAGGGTGCTAGGCACACAACAAAACTCTTATGAAAATACTTAAGTTAGCACGTTATACACAAATGCCCGAGGGGCACGAAAAACCATATACTCTAAAAGTGGAATGCGAAATTACTAGCAGGTAAGTACAGTACTAATAGGCTTTGGAATCGCTAGGACCTGACTAGGGAATCGTTAGATTACTTCTAGGAGACCTAGGGGACTCGGGTGCAGAGTGTGCACTCTCACGCGGGATGCGGGACAAAGTCTATGGAGGCTAGTAAAGGCAAAGTGAGTGTTCACGGGCGAACCCGACCTGGTAGGGAGAAAACGACAGTGGATCCTGACCCTTGGATAGTGAGGCTATGCTGGGACACCGAAGTGCCGAAGTTACCTAGCCCAGGGGCTGCAGCTGCATAGGTCTGAAAAGACGTCGGGAATCTCGTTGCCGGACCAGGAGCCTGGAAGAAGGAAGTTGCTGGCAGGCGACCAGTGAAGGAAAGTTCGATGGATCCAAGCCTGGATCAAGGAAGAAGGAAACCTGAAAGCAGAGGGGACCAAGTTCTTGAATCACTAGCCAGTGATTAAGTGGGCACCAGGATGGCACCGGGCGAAGTCACCGCAGTCAGGTGAGTGGGCGCTGCTGGGCTCTGCAGTCTCTCGGACCAGGAGGCGTTGTCGGCGACCAGGATGGAGGTGCGAGCTGTCCCACGAAGGTTCTTGCTGTCGACGTCGCTGGACCCAGGATTGGGCAACAAGTCTTGGCAAATGCAAGGCCCACGCGGTGGACCTAAAATGGCGTCTTAGCCGGACCAGGAGGGTCCAGGGTACTTCTCCGATGGAGGGAAGCAAGGGCCAGTCTGGAGCCACCAGACTAGCAGCAGTGTTGTCGTCGGGCGTCGTTCGGAAGGCCACAAGCCAGCGGGCTAGTAGCCAAACAACGCGGTGAGCAGCAGAAAGCAGAAGGGCCCCACGCCGATCGTGGAGATGCTGGGGGGCTGCTCTTCGGTGCTGGAGCTGCTCAGGGTGGGGGCTTCTCGGACCCCAAAGCACTCACCAGGTAATTACTCGGTGGGCTTGTTGTGCAGAAGTCGTGCAGTCTTGGCGATAGCCGGTCCCTCGAGGTCTCGTCGCACCCACGGTTCTCAGCTGTGCTGTAGAGGTGGGTAGAGGTCAGAGGTGCCAGGGAAGCCGGGTCTCGTCGAGCTGGGCAGTCGGATTCCGGAGGAAGGACGTACAGCAGACCGCAGTGTTCTTAGATGGTGCCTGCGGATGCAGGGTGACTACTCCTTAGCCACAAGGGAGAATCTTGAGGAAGAAATCGTGAAGTCCTTTCGTGGAAAGTGGTATCTTGATTCCAAAGATGATCTGATTTGGAAGGGGGCCTGCTCCTACCTTTATCTGGGAAAAGGGGGCTGGCACGCGACTAAGTCCTGCCCTAGGGGTGGGACTAGGAGGGGGGTGGTTACACCCACTTCCTTGGCGGGCTTTTCCCCAGCACAGGGTCTGGAGTGTCCCTGGAACTGGTTCAAGCCAGCCTATGCACAGTGAGCACCGGGGTGCCACGTGCAGTCACCTTCTTCTGAAGCCCTGCCTACCTACAATACACAAAATCCTGTCTGGGACGGTGCTGGCACCGCCCCTGGCAGGAAACCCTTTGTCCTTATCTCCTGCTCTGGGAGGACTCCCAGCAGCAGGAGGGCAGACTTGTGTCTCGGTGGCAGCATCCATTTTGTGGATGCTAAGGCTCTGTCTGACTTTAACCGGGGTTAGGGGTTACATACATGTCGTGTCCCTCTAGAAGGGTGGAATGCTAACCCCGTCGCCAGAATTGGCGAGGGGTTAGTATTCCAATTCGTATGACACCTTACTCGACATGTTTTGATAAAGCGATACCAGAGTTGGCATATAACCGCGAGGATTATAATGCACTTAAGAGTATATGGTATGCGATATCATGGAAACGGCTAAGGGATGGATCCCGAACGCCGCAGACAGGCTCAGCTCATGCCAGAGCACCATCTCACACGATTCCAAGCACTCTGCCTTCAGGATTGTTAAGGCCTGCCATAGGAGTGACTGATAGGAGATCTGTGTGTCCATTTTAGGGTTAGATATAGGTATACTATATCTAAAGCAAAGGGTGATTACACCACCTTGCCCCAGCTGTCGTGCAGCCAGTTGTGTCAGATTTGGATGGCCAGCCAGGGGTGGCATAATACATGCTGCAGCCCCTGGTAGGCCCTGGGTACACCTATGCCCTGGGTACCTAAGGTACACTGTACAGGGACTGATAAGGTGACTCAGTATACAATTAGATATGTACCTAAGGTACATGGAATCCATTTTACAGAGAGAGCAGTAGGCCTGGGGTCCTGAATAGCAGGGCCCCAGGTCAACTAAGTCAGAAAACCAGCAAAACACCAGGCAAAAAGTTGGGGGCAACCATAGTCAGGGATCTACCTTCCTACATAACCCCCCCCCCAAACGAAAGGAGATAAGGCTATCCTTGCCAGGTAAGCCTATATTGCCTGAGTGGAAATATAAGGAAGTACCAGCACTGGCATGGTTACCCCCTATGTCATGGTCCACTAAGCAATCCCTCACCCTAAGGGTATCTGAGGGTCTCCACCATAGGGAATCCCTACCTGTGGTGTGCTTTGGCCAAGTAAAAGGCTGGTGCTGAAATGGAGTACTGAAGTGAGGCTCCACTAATTTTGGGCTCAGCTTCCTCCAATCATTTTCCACCATAGAGGCCTTTCTTTCTAAGACTGAGTTGTTTTGGGCTCTCAGGGTCAACCTCTGGCTACCTACAGCTGGAGGTTGGGTCCCTCTGTTTGGCTTACTGGAGGGACAGGTCAGGTCTGGGGCCCTCAGGTCCCAAGTTTGGCTGTGCCCAACAGTGTCCATCTGTGGGAGGTCCCTAACTAATTTTAAGGGGGATCCCTCAGGAGTGTGTTTTATTTTCACTTGGCTAGGACTACTAGCTTAAGTGCCCTTAATCTGCTGATTGGGGAATTCTTTTGGACAGGGGGCCCCTGGGGGTCCAACACTGGCCTCCCTGACCTCTACAGCCCTGGGCTGACTGAGGCAGGGTAGAGAGGGGCAGGTTACCTGCTCCAGACTGGCTCCCACCTTGGAAGGGTCCACTGACATCAGGGGTTCTGCCAGGCTAGGCCTGACTACCTCTGTGGCAGTTTCTTCACAAGGGGTCAGATCAGTTCCCTGAGGAGGCTGATCCTTTCCTAAAGTCTGGTGGGAGGGAGATTTCTCTTCCTCCTCAATGCTCTCTGTTTGAGTGGAGTGATCCATAATTTCAGGCTTCACAACACTATTATCTGTCTGAGTTTGAGCTGTGGCCATCACAACTCTCCCAACCTTTTCAGGAGGGGGCTCAGTTTGGGTGTGGGCTGTTACCATGACAGCCTTGACAACCTGTTCTGGGAAGGAAGTTGTCTGAGATTGGGTTGTGACTGGCACAACCCTCCTGACCTGTTCAGGGAGGACATCTTGGACTGGGGCTGTGGCTAACACTGCCCCACTAACCTTACCATGGATGTTTACCATTTTAGAATGGGTTTCTTGCTCAACTTCAGCCCAGGCTGAGAGCTCTAAATCATTCCCCAGTAGGCAATCTACAGGCAAGTTTGGTGACACTGCCACTCTCTTGTGGCCAGTGACACCTCCCCAGCTGAGATTGACCACTGCCATGGGATGATCTCTCTGTACTCCATCAATATTGGTCACCTGGTATGTGGCACCAGGTAAAAGTTGCCTTGAGGGGACTAGACTCTCAGTCACCATAGTGATGCTAGCCCCTGTATCTCTATAGGCCTCAACTTTTATACCATTGATGAGGGGCTCCTGTCTGTACTTGCCCAAAGTGTTGGGACAAGTTGTGAAGTTGGCAAACCCCATGCCAGTCTCACAGACAAGAGTATCTAAGTCAGGGGACCTGGTTAGGCCAGAGTCCCCAGGAACTCCCAAAGTAAATGCACCCAAATTCTTGGGGGCACTCCCACCACCTGGGGGATTACTACTAGTAGTAACAGGAGGTTTGGGAATGTTACTTGGGGGTATGTTTTCCTTATTGTTATTCTTTGGGCAACTGCTGTCAGTTTTTAAATGACCCACCTGTTTACAGGGATAACAATAAGGTTTCTTCTGGTTGTTGGAAGGATTCTGGGACCCACCCCCCTCAGAGGATTTTTGGGGCCCTGATGTGGTTTGATCTGTAGATTTATTCACACCCTTCTCTTGAGGCTTGGTTGATTCCTTTTTCTGGTCACCACCTTGGTTCTTGGGCCTAATCCTGGTTCTGAGCCATTTGTCTGCCCTCTTACCCAATTCTTGTGGAGAGGTCAGATCAGAGTCTACCAGGTGCTGGTGTAATAACTGGTTCTGAAAATTATTTAAGACTTGCTCTCTCATAATAAGATTATACAATCCTGTGAAGTCAGTAACCTTGCTACCCAGTAGCCAGCCTTCCAAAGCCTTAGTGGCACAATCAACAAAGTCAGACCAGTCCTGAGACTGAGTTTTCTGGGTGTCTCTGAACAGCAACCTGTACTGCTCAGTGGTTAAACCAAACCCATCAACCAGTGCATTTTTCAGGACCTGGTAATTGTTAGCATCCTCCACTCTTGTAGTGAGGAGCTTATCTCTACCTTTACCATCAAAGGAGAGCCACAGTATAGCTGCCCACTGACTTCGGGGAATGCACTGCACAGTGCAGGCCCTCTCCAAAGCAGCCATCCATTTCTGGATATCATCCCCTTGCTTAAAGGGGGGCACTATCTTAGTCAGGTGTTTAGTATCTAAACCCTTCTCTCTATCTCTTGGGAGATTGCTGCCACCAGTGGGAGCTAACCCACTCATCTGCTGCTCTCTTGCCAGGGCAAGCTTCTCTTTGGCCAGGGCAATTTCTTCCCTTTCAATCCTCAGTTCAGCTTGTCTCATCCTAGCTTCATGCTCCTTTCTCTGAGGGGAAGTAAATCTCAGGGGAGAAGGAATCCTCCACAGAGGAGAAGAGGCATTAGAGTGCAGAGATCTATTGGAGTCCCTAGAAAGAGATCTATCTCTCCTAACTCCAAGGTTAGGCCCACTTCGGGTTAGTACTGGGGGTCCCCCAGATCCTAGCCCAAGTAAGTCTAAGTTGGCCCTGGTTAGCCTTCTGACTACCTCAAGACCTTTGTCTACCTCATCCCCAGAGAGTTCCTCCTGATCCTCCTCCTCCTCAACTGCAGTAGCAGTGTTGGGGAGGTCTGGATCCCCAGAGGTCCCCTCTAAGGCTGGCATGTTCTCATGTAACTGAGAAAGCTTTCTGGCATCATATGTCTCTAAGAGACCTATCAGAAAGGGAATGGTGGGGTTAGACCCCTGCTTCAGTTTTCTGGAGACACAGATCTGTCTCATCTCCTGGAAACTGAGAGCTGCATATCTTGAAGTGACCTGTGGAGGGTCAACACTGACCAGGGGAGTCTCAGTAGAATCTCCCTGGGTAGACATGCTTTTCTAGTGAGGTGTAAGTGGTGCACTTACCTACACTATATGTTTGCCTACTGATCCCTTGCTAGAGTTGTAGTTTAGGGTGTGCTAGGCCCTAGGAGCTACAACAGCTGGTTCAGTAGAACTCAGAGTATTCTAAGCTAAGTTATATGTACCTTTAGTACTTATGTGATCTTTCACAAGATATTCTTAGGGCATGTGTGGTAAAACAACAGCAAGCTCAAATCCCAACCGCTGCTCACCAATGTCAGAAGTTGGCCTGATGTGCAGTGTTCACTATTCTAGTGATCACTATATATCAGTCCAAACAACCCTTATTGATGATTGGTTGTAAGTCAACCTTATAGACCAGCTATCCTAGTAGCATGGATACGAGCAGTCTAAGGCAAAGACTCTAGAGGGCGTGTTAAGCCAGCTGTTTTACCATCACATTACCCCTTGAACACCCAGTGAAAGGACACCACACAAGTGTTACGAAAATAAACAGTGTATTTATTAGAATCACAACAACCCTGTACTCTTTATGAGGACAGGGTGCTAGGCACACAACAAAACTCTTATGAAAATACTTAAGTTAGCACGTTATACACAAATGCCCGAGGGGCACGAAAAACCATATACTCTAAAAGTGGAATGCGAAATTACTAGCAGGTAAGTACAGTACTAATAGGCTTTGGAATCGCTAGGACCTGACTAGGGAATCGTTAGATTACTTCTAGGAGACCTAGGGGACTCGGGTGCAGAGTGTGCACTCTCACGCGGGATGCGGGACAAAGTCTATGGAGGCTAGTAAAGGCAAAGTGAGTGTTCACGGGCGAACCCGACCTGGTAGGGAGAAAACGACAGTGGATCCTGACCCTTGGATAGTGAGGCTATGCTGGGACACCGAAGTGCCGAAGTTACCTAGCCCAGGGGCTGCAGCTGCATAGGTCTGAAAAGACGTCGGAAATCTCGTTGCCGGACCAGGAGCCTGGAAGAAGGAAGTTGCTGGCAGGCGACCAGTGAAGGAAAGTTCGATGGATCCAAGCCTGGATCAAGGAAAAAGGAAACCTGAAAGCAGAGGGGACCAAGTTCTTGAATCACTAGCCAGTGATTAAGTGGGCACCAGGATGGCACCGGGCGAAGTCACCGCAGTCAGGTGAGTGGGCGCTGCTGGGCTCTTCAGTCTCTCGGACCAGGAGGCGTTGTCGGCGACCAGGATGGAGGTGCGAGCTGTCCCACGAAGGTTCTTGCTGTCGACGTCGCTGGACCCAGGATTGGGCAACAAGTCTTGGCAAATGCAAGGCCCACGCGGTGGACCTAAAATGGCGTCTTAGCCGGACCAGGAGGGTCCAGGGTACTTCTCCGATGGAGGGAAGCAAGGGCCAGTCTGGAGCCACCAGACTAGCAGCAGTGTTGTCGTCGGGCGTCGTTCGGAAGGCCACAAGCCAGCGGGCTAGTAGCCAAACAACGCGGTGAGCAGCAGAAAGCAGAAGGGCCCCACGCCGATCGTGGAGATGCTGGGGGGCTGCTCTTCGGTGCTGGAGCTGCTCAGGGTGGGGGCTTCTCGGACCCCAAAGCACTCACCAGGTAATTACTCGGTGGGCTTGTTGTGCAGAAGTCGTGCAGTCTTGGCGATAGCCGGTCCCTCGAGGTCTCGTCGCACCCACGGTTCTCAGCTGTGCTGTAGAGGTGGGTAGAGGTCAGAGGTGCCAGGGAAGCCGGGTCTCGTCGAGCTGGGCAGTCGGATTCCGGAGGAAGGACGTGCAGCAGACCGCAGTGTTCTTAGATGGTGCCTGCGGATGCAGGGTGACTACTCCTTAGCCACAAGGGAGAATCTTGAGGAAGAAATCGTGAAGTCCTTTCGTGGAAAGTGGTATCTTGATTCCAAAGATGATCTGATTTGGAAGGGGGCCTGCTCCTACCTTTATCTGGGAAAAGGGGGCTGGCACGCGACTAAGTCCTGCCCTAGGGGTGGGACTAGGAGGGGGGTGGTTACACCCACTTCCTTGGCGGGCTTTTCCCCAGCACAGGGTCTGGAGTGTCCCTGGAACTGGTTCAAGCCAGCCTATGCACAGTGAGCACCGGGGTGCCACGTGCAGTCACCTTCTTCTGAAGCCCTGCCTACCTACAATACACAAAATCCTGTCTGGGACGGTGCTGGCACCGCCCCTGGCAGGAAACCCTTTGTCCTTATCTCCTGCTCTGGGAGGACTCCCAGCAGCAGGAGGGCAGACTTGTGTCTCGGTGGCAGCATCCATTTTGTGGATGCTAAGGCTCTGTCTGACTTTAACCGGGGTTAGGGGTTACATACATGTCGTGTCCCTCTAGAAGGGTGGAATGCTAACCCCGTCGCCAGAATTGGCGAGGGGTTAGTATTCCAATTCGTATGACACCTTACTCGACATGTTTTGATAAAGCGATACCAGAGTTGGCATATAACCACGAGGATTATAATGCACTTAAGAGTATATGGTATGCGATATCATGGAAACGGCTAAGGGATGGATCCCGAAAGCCGCAGACAGGCTCAGCTCATGCCAGAGCACCATCTCACACGATTCCAAGCACTCTGCCTTCAGGATTGTTAAGGCCTGCCATAGGAGTGACTGATAGGAGATCTGTGTGTCCATTTTAGGGTTAGATATAGGTATACTATATCTAAAGCAAAGGGTGATTACACCACCTTGCCCCAGCTGTCGTGCAGCCAGTTGTGTCAGATTTGGATGGCCAGCCAGGGGTGGCATAATACATGCTGCAGCCCCTGGTAGGCCCTGGGTACACCTATGCCCTGGGTACCTAAGGTACACTGTACAGGGACTGATAAGGTGACTCAGTATCCAATTAGATATGTACCTAAGGTACATGGAATCCATTTTACAGAGAGAGCAGTAGGCCTGGGGTCCTGAATAGCAGGGCCCCAGGTCAACTAAGTCAGAAAACCAGCAAAACACCAGGCAAAAAGTTGGGGGCAACCATAGTCAGGGATCTACCTTCCTACACTCAGGGATGAGAAGATCTTCTTCCCATACTGGTCATACCTCTTGGATTCCCGATCCGGCGGGGCCGACGGGAATGCGGTCTGGGAATTGGAGGCCTGGATGACCAAGCTCTCAGGGGTGGGGTGGGTGGACAGGAAACATGGGTCGCCCGGGGCTGGGCGGTGGCGCCTGGCCACGTTCCTATCTACAGGCGAACCCGTAGCGGGCCTGGACCAAGTGCCCAAAAGAACGTCCGTTAAGGCCTCATTAAAGGGCAGCAGAGGCTCGGCTGAGCTTGACTGCGGTTTAAGGACCTCAGTGAGGAGGTTAGTCCTCACGGCCGCGACGGGGAGCTCAAGGCCCAAGGCCTTGGCAGCCCTCATCAGCACCACACTATAAGTTGCCCCCTCCTCCGAAGCCACGGTAGGAGGTGAGACAAAACCAGTGTCTGGAGAAGTGTCCAGACCACTGACATCCCCAAGGTCTCCTGACCAGTCCACATGAGACTGACACTCCCTGGTCAGAGGGTCCTCAGACCCCTCCCAGTCCTCCTCCTCACCCATCTCCTGAGATTCAGGGTCCTCAATCAATGGGGCCTGCTCATAAAAGTGAAAATCACCATACGACGTCTGGAGCGGCGCCCATCGGGGCCGTCCCAACGGCTGAGCAGGAATGGGGACAGGACCGGGGTCGGCGCCGCCCGGAGCCGGCGCCGGAGGTGACACCTGAGGGTCCGACGCCGGGGAGGTCGTCAGATCCACCGGCGACGAACCAGATCCCGAAGGGGGGCCAGCGGCGTCCTGCGGCGCCGGTCCCGAAGGCGCCGGCGGCGTCGGAACAGCTGGACCCCTCGGCGCCGGGCCCGAGGGCACCGGCGGCGTCGGGATAACAGGGAGCTGCGGCGCCGGGCCCGAAGGCGCCGGCGGCGTCGGGACCGAAGCACCCGACGGCGTTGGGGCCGGAGCCGCCGACCCGCTAGAACTCCCAGACGGGTCCGCTGGGCCCGGAGGCGTCGCGGAACCCGTCGGAGGAGAGAGTTTCCTCATGGCCATGAGGAAGCGCTCGATCTCCTCCAGCGACGCGTTCAGCCCAGGGACCGGAGGGTATGGAGCCGGACGCGACGCCCGCGGCCCCGACGGAGCCACGTGGGCGGTGTCACCCGAACCCCCGCCGCATCGCGCGAGCGTCGGGGGGAGTCCGAGGAGCGATGACGCCGCTTGGACTTCTTGTGCCTCTTACCTGACGACGACTTCGACCCGGAAGAGTGAGGCCCTACTCTCGGAGCTGTGGTGGCTCCGGGCCCGCGACCTGTCCCTCGACCTCCCGTGGGATCGGGACCTCTCACGGCGCGGGACCGACTGTCGGAGTTCGAGGCGCCTACGGGACCGCTCCCGCCTGGCTTTCGAAGAGAGGGCCCGACAGTCGGAGCAGGCCTTGTCGTCGTGGTCGACGCCCAGACACGACAAACAGACGCGGTGAGAATCCGTGACCGACATCAGCCGGTCGCAATCGTCACAAGGCTTGAAGCCGGGCATCCCTAAGGCACCGAATCGGAGTCGAGAGACTTCGAACCAGGATCAAAAAGGATCAAAAAAGTTAGTCAAAAATTGACTAGGGTTACTGCTTTTTCCAGATCTGCGCTTGCTGGCGCGGAAAAAAGAAGAACTGACGTCAGCACGCGGAGGCGGCGTCTAAGTACTCCGACGACGTCATCACGGCGCCCACGATGCAGACGACGGACGCGGAGCCACAGACGACGCCTACCGACGCGCAAGGGTACTGCTACGCAAAATTTTCCGGATCCAGTCTGACGCCTGGGGATATTCTAAAGTAAGGAATCTAATACTAACGTGTCTCTTTCAGATACCCTTTATGCTAGAGGCGGGAATATGGGCAGCTCAATAGTTGGCGCGACATAGACATGAAAAACCACATTTGAAAGGAACTTGGGCTTGAGTCTCAGAGACTGCCCTATCCCTATGAAGAAGGATCAGTGGCTCTTCTCTGGTTAAGGCATGCAGCTCACTGATGCACCTCAAAGCAGTAACGGCTACTAAAAGGCCACCTTGCATCAAAAGAACTGCAGGAGTGCATAGGTGCAAGGAGTGGGCCCAGCAGCCTTGTTTATGTTCCAGGCGGATGCATGGGGGGTCTTTGAAGGGATCACTCTTTTGAGGCCTTCCAAAGTCCTTAACAGGGATTTTAAGGAGTGATAAGTCTTCCCACTATTGCAGGGGGGTTGCAACCGCAGCTAGATGTAAACAAGAGAGCTGTGCATGCTAATCCTGCTTTCTGTAAATGTAAGAAGCAGAAGATGATACCCTGCACAGAAGATGTAAGGGGGTCTATGAGTTTGTTAATGCAGTGGTTAAACCTTTTAAATGGCTGCGCAGCAGGCAGTACCACACGCCGATCTCATCCTTATCTATAAAGGGAGGGGAAATGCTCTGTGAAAAACAGGCAGCAGCTGTTGATTGTGGTAGGCTTATCCTGTGACAGCATTTAAATTCTACCACAAAAAGAACAGGTTCTGCCGAGGCTGAAGTTGGGACTTATTCGCATGGGTGGTGAACCCGCGCTTGTGGACATTGATGAGGGTGTGCTAGGCATTGTTGTCTACTTGATCAGCTAGTCATTCAGGTGAGGAGACACATGAATAGTTGTTTCTGCACAGATGTGCAGCAACCATCTCTAGGCACTTTGTAAATAACTTTGGGGCGGTAGTGACCCCGAAAGGTAGTACTTTAATTAGTAATGTTTTCCTCTTCCCACAAAGTGGAGTCACCGGCGGTGGTCTGGATATATGGGGAAATAGGCATCCTTGAGTTTTAGAGCTGTCTTGAATTCCCTCTCCAGAGACACAGGATACGTCCTGCAGGGTGGGCGTGTGGAAGTAATCCAACAGCATGCAGTGGTTTAAGGGTCTGATGCCCACAACCATAGGGTACCATTTTTCTTTGGCATTAAAAACGGGGAGTAAACTCCTTTGCCCGGCTAGTGTAGAGGCATTGGCTCGAGAGCACCTTTGGCAAGGAGTGCCTGCACTTAACCCTTTAGCTGATGCTGATGGGGACGTGGTGTTGCAGTGGAAGGTTTGGTACTGTGCATCTCTAGGGAGTACCCCACTTTGAGGTGTTAGGTATTGAATATGCTACTTACCAGTATGCATCTGTTCTTGGCATGTAGGGCTGCTAACATTCATATCTTAGCATTAGATCGCCGCCTAGTGTTGGGCTCGGATGATTGCACATTGTTGTCCTGGAAGAGTCTTCGAAGTATCCTGAGATAGGTGGCTCCTCCCCTGGACTACAGTGCGCATGGGCATCGGCTCCATCCCCAGATTGTTTTTCGCCATTGTGGCAGGAGATGGAGTGAAAGTGTAAAGGATGTCCATGCTAATGAATAAATACAATAGTATATCTGCAGCTGCGACAGGCACCGGGGAGGAGGGCGGGCGATATGAATGTTAGCAGCCCTACATGCCAAGAACAGATGCATACTGGTAAGTAGCATATTCAGTTCGAGGCATGTGGGCTGCTAAATTCATATCTTAGCATAGAATACATAGCAGTCCCTCCATCAGCGGCGGTTGCCCGTGCCAGCTGCAGAAACCTGAAAAAGTGTCTTTAGAACAGCCTGTCCTACAGCTGCTTGCTGCTTGGAATGCACATCAACACAGTAGTGTTTTGTGAAGGTATGTGGTGTGACCCACGTGGCTGCTCTGCAAATATCCTCTAAAGGAATGTTCCCTAGGAAAGCCATGGATGCCCCCAGTTTGCGTGTGGAGTGCGCTCTGGGGGGTATTGTTAAAGTGCGCTTGGCTTTTTGATAACATATTTGGATGCACTTAACAATCCACCTGGCTATCCCTGCTTTGGAAATTGGGTTGCCTTTGTGTTGTGGTGCGAAGGCAACAAAGAGTTGTTTCGTCTTTCTAAAGGGTTGTGTTCTGTCTATGTAGTACATCAACGCCCTCCGTACATCTAAGGTATGGAGCATTCTTTCCGCCACCGTTTGCGGGTTTTGAAAGAATGCTGGCAAGTCAATAGTTTGATTAAGATGAAACTGTGACACCACCTTAGGAAGGAATTTAGGGTTAGTGCGTAGCACCACCCTATTTGGGTGAATTTGAATGAACGGCTCTTGTATGGTGAGCGCTTGCAGCTCACTGACACGCCTCAGAGACGTAATAGCTATTAGAAAGGCCACTTTCCACGTAAGGAATTGGAGCTCACACGAGTGCAGTGGCTCAAATGGTGGCCCCATCAGTCTGGTGAGAACGACGTTGAGGTTCCACACCGGAGCTGGTGGAGTTCTTGGGGGAATGACTCTCTTCAGACCTTCAAGGAAGGCTTTAATGGCGGGCACCCTGAAGACAGAGAGGTGCTGCCTGTTCTGAAGATAAGCCGCTATGGCTGAGAGATGTATCCTAATGGAAGTGTACGCCAGATTGCACTTGTAGAGATGTAACAGATAACAGATGATGTTGGGAATAGATGCATCTAGCGGGTTGATGTCATTGGACGTACAGTAGATGACAAAACGCTTCCACTTAGCAGCATAGCATGCTCTAGTAGTAGGTTTCCTCGCCTCCTTGATGATACTCATGCATTCTGGAGGTAGGTTAAGGTATCCAAACTCTAGGACTTCAGGAGCCAGATCGCCAGGTTGAGCTGTCGTGGATCTGGATGCTGAATGTCTCCATGGTTCTGCGTCAAAAGACTGGGTGTGAGGCGCAGTCTTTGATGCGGCACCACCGAGAGTTCGAGGAACGTGGTGTACCAAGCCTGGCGCGCCCACGTTGGAGCAACCAGGACGAGTGTCATGGAGTGCTGCCTTAGCTTTCTTGCGACCAGCGGTATTAGAGGGGCTGGCGGAAAAGCGTATGCAAATTTGCCTGACCAGTTCATCCATATCGCATTCCCCTGCGACTGTGGGTGAGGGAACCTGGCGGCAAAGAGTCGGCATTTTGCGTTCTCCTTTGTTGCGAACAGGTCTATCTCCGGATGACCCCACTGTTGGAAGAACGGGTGGAGAACAGAAGGGTGTATCTCCCACTCGTGCATCTGATGGCTGTATCTGCTGAGCAGATCCGCCATCTGATTGTCCTTGCCCGGGAGGTGTTCTGCCATGAGGAAGATGTTCCTCTGAATGGCCCACTTCCACATGCTCTGAGCCAGATGAGACAGCTGTGGCGAGTGGGTGCCTCCCTGCTTTTGAATGTAGTACATCGCGGTCATGTTGTCCGTCCGGACTAGCACGACCTTGTTGCTCAGATGTACAATGAAGGACTTGAGCGCCATGAAGATTGCCATCAGTTCCAGATAGTTGATGTGCATCTTCTGTTGCTGCGTCGTCCATAGTCCCTGCACTGTGTAAGTGAGCACATGAGCTCCCCATCCCTGGAGAGACGCGTCCGTTGTCAGGATAATCTGCGGCACAGGCTCTTGGAACAGTCGGCCCTTGCAAAGGTTGTGTGGAGTCCACCAATGCAGAGAGTCGTATGCCCGACTGGTAACCAACACTAGGTCTGTCAATTGCCCACGAGCCTGTGTCCACTGATTCGCTAAGCACTCCTGGAGCGGGCGCATATGCAACCGTGCGTGAGGGACTATGAAGATGCAGGAGGCCATCATGCCTATCAACTGCATGAACACTCTCGCTGGCAGGGAGTGTCGTGGTCTGAATCGTTGGATCAGCGACTGAATGCTGTCGATTCTGACTTGGTTTGGCTGAGCCATGGCTGTCAGGGTGTTGATCGTAGCACCCAGGAACTGCCGGACATGTGCCGGCTGAAGATGCGATTTTGGGTAGTTCAGGGAGAAACCCAGATCGTGAAGCAGGCGAATTGTAGTCGACATGTCTGCGGCGCACTGTTGCTCCGACTTGGCTTGTACGAGCCAGTCGTCTAGGTAGGGGTAGACATGGATATTCTGCCTCCTGAGGTGCGCCGCCACTGTCGCTAGACACTTGGTGAACACCCTCGGGGCTGTTGTGACTCCGAAGGGTAGGACTTTGAACTGGTAGTGCCTGCCTTGAATAGTGAACCTGAGATATTTCCTGTGTGACGGGTGTAGTGGAATATGGAAATAAGCATCCTTGAGATCTAAGGTTGCTAAGAAGTCTCCCTGGTTTAGCAAGGGAAGAATCTGCTGCAGTGTAAGCATGTGGAAATGTTCCGATAGTATGTACAGGTTGAGGGGACGTAGATCGAGAATGGGCCTGAGAGAACCGTCCTTCTTTGGAATAAGGAAGTACAGGGAATATACCCCTGTGCCTTCCTCCCCCACCGGCACGAGCTCGATTGCGCCTTTTTGCAGCATCGCCACTACTTCCTGCTGCAATAAGTGCAAGTGCTCTGCGGACATAGGCCTTTGCCTTGGTGGGATGTTGGGTGGAGTGGATGTCAACTCTAGGCAATAACCATACTGAACTAATTGTCGCACCCACCTGTCTGTGGTGATGTTTCTCCAGACGGGCAGGAACTGCTGCAGTCTCCCCCCGACAGGTGTTAGGTGGTCGGGGGGCAGTGACAGAGAGTCACTGTTTGCTTGGAGTAGAGGTGCGGGAGCTGTTGTTTCCTCTGCCGCGACCTCTGTTGCTGTTGTTCCTATAACCTCCCTTGTTCTGCTTAGTGAACGAGGCTTGCGCCCCACCTTTGGAGAACTGGGATTGTTGACCCATCTGTCCTCTGGTGACTCCACGTGCACCTGAGCGACGAAAATTGCCGCCACGAAACTGTTGGGACTGCAGGGCCCCCATAGATTTAGCAGTTTCCGTGTCCTTCTTTATCTTCTCTAAGGTGGTGTCAACATCCGGACCAAACAGACTATCAGGATTGACTGGCTGATTCAGAATTGTCGTCTGAATATCCTGCTTGAACCCTGAGATGCGGAGCCAGGCTTGTCTTCTCAGCATAACGCTAGTGTTGATAGCCCTAGCAGCTGTGTCCGCAGCGTCAAGTGCACACTTGATGGCTGCGTTTGATATTAGCTTTCCTTCCTCAATAAGCATCTTGGTGCCTTCTTGGAACTGTGGGGGCAGGTGTTGTATAACCTGTTCTAGGGTGTCGTAGTGCGCCCTATCATAACGCGCCAGGAGCGCCTGTGTATTTGCGATGCGCCAAAAGTTTGCCGCCTGTGCAGCCACTCTTTTGCCTCCTGCCTCAAGCACTTTGGACTCCTTGTCCGGGGGAGGAGCTTCACCCGTTGTCTGGGAGTTGGCACGTTTCCTGGCATTGGCAACCACAAGAGAGTCCAGTGGCAACTGTCCCCGGATGTAGACGGGGTCCGCAGGAGCAGGCCTGTACTTCTTTTCAATGCGAGGGTTGACCACTCTAGCCCTCGTAGGCTCCTTAAAAATGTCTCCAGCATGTTTGAGAACACCTTTCAGCATAGGAAGTGTCTTTACAGTCCTCTCAGATATGGCAAAGGTGTCAAAAAGGAAGTCTTCCTCAACCGGGTCGGCATGCATGTCCACATCATGATTGGCCGCCGCCCGTTCAATTAGTGCATGAAATCCTGCTGAGTCCTCAGTCGGGGATGCACGTGCATTAAAGGTTTGCGGGTCTTGGCCCGCACCCTGGGTGTTTTGGTCACCAGAGTCGTCGTATGAATCTGGTTGTACATCAGGGTCATCGATGGGGAAATTGTACTGTTCATCCTCATCATCTTCCTCACCCACAGAGTGTTCTGGGGAGGGAGTAGGGCTCCGTCTAGGAGGAGGCTGAATCGGCTCCGTGAGGCCTAAGGCGTCAAGGGGCACCCTCTTCTTCTTCAACGGGATGACGTAGGGGTCCACCGGCTCCGAAGTGATTTTCCGTTTATAGAGGGTCAGCTTGCCGGTGGCAGCATCGATGAAATGCTCTGAATCGTCCACCGAGTCGAGTACACGACGTGGAAGAGGGTCTGGCAGTGAGGAAACCTGCTTCGGAGCCGATTTCGTCGAAAACGCTTTCGGCGCCTCCTTGGGTGGCAAGAGAAAAAGGAGTTTCCCCGAAGGCTTAGCCGGAGCGTCCTTTTGCGGCTGCGGTGATGGCATCGGAGCCGATGGAGCAAGGGCCTTCTCCCTGATTCTCTGCAGTGACTCCGCAATGGGGGACGGTACACTGCCAGTGGGTTTCGTCGCCGACAAGGATGCTTTGAGCGGTCCCTCGGATCCGACGTCCTCGCAGGCCTTGTGCGGTTTGGGCGCGGAAACCTTCTTCGGGTCCTCCGAATCTTGAGGCCGGGGCGCCGACTTCTTGGGCGTAGCCTCTTTGGAGCCGACCTTGGCGGGCTTGGACGGCGCCGGAGCCGTTGATCCGAGCCGACCATCTTTCTTGGGGGCCCTTTCCTCGGGCGTCGGCTTCGATTTCGGAGCATCGGAATCGACCGACTTCCTCGGCTTCTGCGGACCGGAGGTCGACGGAGCCGACGGGGTGACGGGCACCGACTTCTTCACAGGCACGGCAGCCATCTTAGGAACACTCGAGTCCTTTGGTTTCAGTTTCGATTTCGGGTCGGCCATTTTAGGTGTTGACGACCCCGACGGTTTCAGTTTCGGTTTCGAAACATCGTGCCCAGCAAGTGAGTCCGAAGCCGGGCCCGAAGGCGGGGCTGTGGCTTGCGGCAACGGGTCCAGGGTAAGGCCGACAGGCGATCCCGTGTCCCGGTCGTCCTCGAAACTTTCGGGGCAGAGCTCGTCCGCAGAGCTGTCCGCCGCGGCCCCATAAATTTCATCGTCGTCTCCTACCTCTTCGACGTATTCGAGGACCTGACCCGCGACTCCGTCGTCGTCTCCCGGATCCGCCTCGACCTCCGACCGTGAGGGGGAGATTTGTAGAAGGTGACCCTGGACCTCTTCTTCCGGGTCGCCGAAGATGTTCTCCGGATCCGGGGCCGCTTGCCTAGCTTCCAAGCGCACCGCGCGCCGAAGCTTGAGAGTTTTCTTGGAGCGGAACTGTGCACAGGCCTTGCACTTGCCGTCGTCGTGGTCCGGTGAAAGGCACTTGTTACACACAGGGTGTAGATCGATGTGTGGGTACTTAGACCCACAGAGCGGGCAGTACTTGAACGGGCTCCGCTCCATGTCCGTAAAGGCTTGCTGTCGTGTCGCGATGAGAAGGCCTCAAAGTTTAGAAAGCGAAGAAAACTCCGCTTATTCCGGCTTCAAGAGACGGAAGACTCGAGACCGAGCGCAGACAATACCGACGCAAGAAAATTGCCGCCACGAAACTGTTGGGACTGCAGGGCCCCCATAGATTTAGCAGTTTCCGTGTCCTTCTTTATCTTCTCTAAGGTGGTGTCAACATCCGGACCAAACAGACTATCAGGATTGACTGGCTGATTCAGAATTGTCGTCTGAATATCCTGCTTGAACCCTGAGATGCGGAGCCAGGCTTGTCTTCTCAGCATAACGCTAGTGTTGATAGCCCTAGCAGCTGTGTCCGCAGCGTCAAGTGCACACTTGATGGCTGCGTTTGATATTAGCTTTCCTTCCTCAATAAGCATCTTGGTGCCTTCTTGGAACTGTGGGGGCAGGTGTTGTATAACCTGTTCTAGGGTGTCGTAGTGCGCCCTATCATAACGCGCCAGGAGCGCCTGTGTATTTGCGATGCGCCAAAAGTTTGCCGCCTGTGCAGCCACTCTTTTGCCTCCTGCCTCAAGCACTTTGGACTCCTTGTCCGGGGGAGGAGCTTCACCCGTTGTCTGGGAGTTGGCACGTTTCCTGGCATTGGCAACCACAAGAGAGTCCAGTGGCAACTGTCCCCGGATGTAGACGGGGTCCGCAGGAGCAGGCCTGTACTTCTTTTCAATGCGAGGGTTGACCACTCTAGCCCTCGTAGGCTCCTTAAAAATGTCTCCAGCATGTTTGAGAACACCTTTCAGCATAGGAAGTGTCTTTACAGTCCTCTCAGATATGGCAAAGGTGTCAAAAAGGAAGTCTTCCTCAACCGGGTCGGCATGCATGTCCACATCATGATTGGCCGCCGCCCGTTCAATTAGTGCATGAAATCCTGCTGAGTCCTCAGTCGGGGATGCACGTGCATTAAAGGTTTGCGGGTCTTGGCCCGCACCCTGGGTGTTTTGGTCACCAGAGTCGTCGTATGAATCTGGTTGTACATCAGGGTCATCGATGGGGAAATTGTACTGTTCATCCTCATCATCTTCCTCACCCACAGAGTGTTCTGGGGAGGGAGTAGGGCTCCGTCTAGGAGGAGGCTGAATCGGCTCCGTGAGGCCTAAGGCGTCAAGGGGCACCCTCTTCTTCTTCAACGGGATGACGTAGGGGTCCACCGGCTCCGAAGTGATTTTCCGTTTATAGAGGGTCAGCTTGCCGGTGGCAGCATCGATGAAATGCTCTGAATCGTCCACCGAGTCGAGTACACGACGTGGAAGAGGGTCTGGCAGTGAGGAAACCTGCTTCGGAGCCGATTTCGTCGAAAACGCTTTCGGCGCCTCCTTGGGTGGCAAGAGAAAAAGGAGTTTCCCCGAAGGCTTAGCCGGAGCGTCCTTTTGCGGCTGCGGTGATGGCATCGGAGCCGATGGAGCAAGGGCCTTCTCCCTGATTCTCTGCAGTGACTCCGCAATGGGGGACGGTACACTGCCAGTGGGTTTCGTCGCCGACAAGGATGCTTTGAGCGGTCCCTCGGATCCGACGTCCTCGCAGGCCTTGTGCGGTTTGGGCGCGGAAACCTTCTTCGGGTCCTCCGAATCTTGAGGCCGGGGCGCCGACTTCTTGGGCGTAGCCTCTTTGGAGCCGACCTTGGCGGGCTTGGACGGCGCCGGAGCCGTTGATCCGAGCCGACCATCTTTCTTGGGGGCCCTTTCCTCGGGCGTCGGCTTCGATTTCGGAGCATCGGAATCGACCGACTTCCTCGGCTTCTGCGGACCGGAGGTCGACGGAGCCGACGGGGTGACGGGCACCGACTTCTTCACAGGCACGGCAGCCATCTTAGGAACACTCGAGTCCTTTGGTTTCAGTTTCGATTTCGGGTCGGCCATTTTAGGTGTTGACGACCCCGACGGTTTCAGTTTCGGTTTCGAAACATCGTGCCCAGCAAGTGAGTCCGAAGCCGGGCCCGAAGGCGGGGCTGTGGCTTGCGGCAACGGGTCCAGGGTAAGGCCGACAGGCGATCCCGTGTCCCGGTCGTCCTCGAAACTTTCGGGGCAGAGCTCGTCCGCAGAGCTGTCCGCCGCGGCCCCATAAATTTCATCGTCGTCTCCTACCTCTTCGACGTATTCGAGGACCTGACCCGCGACTCCGTCGTCGTCTCCCGGATCCGCCTCGACCTCCGACCGTGAGGGGGAGATTTGTAGAAGGTGACCCTGGACCTCTTCTTCCGGGTCGCCGAAGATGTTCTCCGGATCCGGGGCCGCTTGCCTAGCTTCCAAGCGCACCGCGCGCCGAAGCTTGAGAGTTTTCTTGGAGCGGAACTGTGCACAGGCCTTGCACTTGCCGTCGTCGTGGTCCGGTGAAAGGCACTTGTTACACACAGGGTGTAGATCGATGTGTGGGTACTTAGACCCACAGAGCGGGCAGTACTTGAACGGGCTCCGCTCCATGTCCGTAAAGGCTTGCTGTCGTGTCGCGATGAGAAGGCCTCAAAGTTTAGAAAGCGAAGAAAACTCCGCTTATTCCGGCTTCAAGAGACGGAAGACTCGAGACCGAGCGCAGACAATACCGACGCAAGAAAATCGAGGCCTTTTGGCCGGTAAAAGATAGTTTTACTTGGTTCCGACAGTAAGACGTCGAAACCACATCCGAACCCAATGGCGGAAAAAAACAATCTGGGGATGGAGCCGATGCCCATGCGCACTGTAGTCCAGGGGAGGAGCCACCTATCTCAGGATACTTCGAAGACTCTTCCAGGACAACAATGTGCAATCATCCGAGCCCAACACTAGGCGGCGATCTAATGCTAAGATATGAATTTAGCAGCCCACATGCCTCGAACACATCTGTATCACCACAGGGTACACACCAGTATTGAGAGCCCACGCTGAAATCCTCCAATCAGTAATCTCCCTGCCTAGCAGCTAAAGGATCATAGTAAGTGTTCCTGGGGTACTATTGGTCTTCTTAGTCTGATTTTGTGTTGACTAAGGTGGGGATTGTGGAGTCTGTGGGTGCGGAGGTGTGCAAGGGCTTGGCAAGGGGGGGGTATGATGAAGGAAACCCGGGGTGTAGGCTGTAGTGGACTTGTAGCCCTGTCCCTAACCTTCTTTGGATAGGAGAGAGGGGTGGGGGAGAGGAGTGGGGACAGAGTCCTAAAAGCGTGTTTGCCCTCAAAAGTTAGTCTCCTCTTTTTGGGGAACAGAAAGGGTGCGCGCGAGTGCTCCTGTGAAAGGTCCGCGATGAGAATGATTGTTGGAAGGATGAATAAAGATTTTGTTTTGTCTCTTGTCCTGGGCCTCCAGGAGCTGAATTGTTACTGGGTCCTAGCTTGTGACTGAGCTCAGAGTTGAGTGTTTGTTAGCATTGACCTTGCTGTCAGTCTAGCTGGCTGTCATGGAGTCTAGTCCGGCTCAGATGCTAGTTTCTCAAGGTTGACGATTGGCATAGCTAAACGCCCTTTGCCAATGGCTTGGATGGATTCGAAGACAGGTCTCAAGGTCGAGAGGTGCCCACTGCCAGAGCCTAGCCAGAATCTCATCTCTTGAAGCTGGGTTTGGAGCTCAATGACCGACGCCCACTGTAGGAGTGCTCTGCCTTAACCTGCCATTGCTTTCAAGGTTGAATGGATTCAGGTTGACCCTTTTGCATCAGTTTGAGGAAGGATAGATAGGGGCCATGGGTACGACCAGGGCTTTGGACCCAAAGGTATTGAGGAAGGGCGCTGTTCATCCTCATAACCGGATTCAGAATCCTCAGAGGATATAACTTCTGTGCTCTCTTGCCCCTGTGCCACGATAAGACCCAATGAACCGGCTTCTTCACCCTCTGCGCTAAAGGCATCTTTAAACGGAAAATGTTGGCTGCATTCTGTGGTGCGCCCAGTGGTTCTCCCTTAGGTACCGAGTGGTCTTCTTGTACAGAAATCTCTCAGGCAGTGCAGATGGCTCATTGGGTTCGTCTAGGGGGGTACTTTGTGTAGCATCTGGGGCAGAATTGGAACCATATAACTGTTCTCTCAACAACAGCCCTTAAGTAATTCTCTAGGTACTAACTGATGATTTGATGTGGAGAGGGTGTTATGGAGGTTCGTGGTATCAATGCCGATTGCCAGTGACTATCCCAATCCCCCAAGAGTCCTTCATTGTGTCGGCTCAAAGTGTATCGGATGCCACTGAAGAAGTTTGCAACTGTTTCAACATCGCTGGACTGGCACGGACGTTTCCAGAGAGAAATTGTTGCTAATCTGGCACTCAAATGTTCGAATCCACTGGCAGAAGAAAACCTCCTCAAGTAGAGTCATAGTCCTTTTGCATTGTGGACTACGGGTGGAGTCACCACGTCTTGTGACTCAACAACTTTGGATAAAAACTTGCAAACATCCGCAAAGTACTTTGCAGAGCAGTCACACTTGCTACGAACATTAGGTAACTGAGCTGTGACTATGATCCTCCAGTTTTGCGGTTGGATAAAAATGTACACTTCAGGAGCACCTGGCCCTCACCAAATGAGAATTAATTCAAGCATGGAATATTATCGGAGGTGCCAGCACAGCAGAATCGATCCATTGTCTATGTTCCCCTCAACCATGGGAATGAAGATAAGTGACAGTAAGTGTAACCACCCCTGACACTACCTCACACCACCTCCAATAAAAAAGGTTGTGTACTAACTGGATAAGTGGCACACACTGAAGACAGCCTCCAATACGATGGCTGCCTGGCAACAATTAGAAATGTTTCTCTTCAACATAACACCTTCCTGCCCCAATGAACAAGTTACTTACCTTCCGTAATGCTCTTTCTAGTGGATACTCTAACTGTAGGTTCTCAACCCTGTGGGCACCCACGCCTGGCATCAGACTGAGTCCAAAAAAACTAAAGCAGTTCTCCTGCATGCTGGTAGGTAGCATTGTGTGGCTCCACACAGACTTCATTACGCTCAGGAAGAAGCTGCATATAAGCGCCACCTAGGCATTAGTTGCTTTCAAGAGTTTGGCCGCACTTTCACAAGCCGGGCACCATCAGAAAATTGCCTTCACCAGTGTGCAGGTCTCTGTTTTGGGACCTCTTTAGATGGAAAAGAATCAATTTCAGAGAACAGGGAGGTGGGTGGATGGTCAGTGAGGAATCTGCGGTTAGACAGAGTATCCGCTTGAAGGTCAACGTTCAAAGATAAGTAACTTGCTCTTCTGACGGATACTTCTAACCCCAGATTCCTAACCCTGTGATTAGACACCTAAGCAGTACTTCACCAGGTAGTGCGTCTGTGGAAAATACTCAGACCAAAAAGTCATGTGGGACCGAATGGGCGAAATACCCCCCTTTATACACCAGACTGTAAAGCCAGTAGTGCTTCGTGATTGTGCGCCCACTTGGCAGTCTTTTCACATAAATATTCAACACAAAATTATTTCTATTAATTTATCAAAGTTTAAAAACATTCATAATGAACTTTGAATTTTCCCTATACTTTACCATAGGGAGATCTCCACCCCGACTGTGGAGTCTCCCAATGGTAAAGTATAGGGAAAAGATAACCCTTAAAAAAAAAAAAGTAAAACATTAATTTTATTGCTAATAAATAATGTATTTTTTTTAACGTACAACAAAAAGTCCTACTGCACTACAAAATTAATTTTAAATGAAATCGTTAATTTAAATATATTGAATAAGATTAAATTAAAAAATTAAGCCCCATCTATTTTTTTCTGCATTATTAAGTGATGTACACAATTAAAAGTATTTAAATTATATTATAATAAAAATGTTTATTACTTTAATTTATTAATTTATAAAAGGTTAACATATTTTACAATTATTAAATGTTTTATTTTTAGATTGTTTAACATTAAGTTTTATTTTAAATAGTGTAATTTATTCACCATTATTTCCTCTTGGGTTTTATTTTAAGTTCCTACTGTTGCTATTCTCTATGGGAGGGTGTTGCAGCACCAGTGGTTGGCCAGGTGTTGGGCTGCAGTAATTTACTACTGGTTTGGGTCACTTTGGATGAAGGAACTTTAGAAGTGCAGTTTTTAAATAGCAAGGGACTTACTCTTTTGTGGGTAGGTACATGGCCATCCCTAACCCCTCCTTCCTCCTACCTAAACCCCTCCCATTTACCCGTATCACTTTTTACAGCTACTCGCTTGGTGCCTTCCACATTTATTCATAAGTAACCCTTAGCGTAGCTACGCGAAGTGCTGTTCGCACTGATTGCACAGTGCCGGATGCTTGTCCGCACTGTGCAATCAGTGCAAACCGCAGCTTGCACAGTGCAAACTGTCGCTTTCTGCCGCTCAAGTAGATTTGTACTTGAGCGGCAGCGTTCTCAACGCGGACTGGTAGCTTCTCATCGCGAGCAGTCGCGAGCATAAGCGACCGCTCGCAATGAGAAACCTGACCTCCCCGTGTTGAGAATCTAGCCGGGAGGTTTATTTTCCACGCTCGCGATCGCCAACTTGACGTTGAGGACCGCGAGCAAGCAAAAAATACCCGCTACGCTACACGTTTTTGCATGGTGCTATGTGCAATTCGCGTTGCGCGGAGTTGCTCAAACTACGCGAGCGTAGCTTAGTCCTACGCCCAGGTCTATTCAGAAGTAGTACACTTACGTGTGAGATCTTCCCATAGAAATGATAGGAGAGGTGGGGATTTACACTCATAGGTTTGTGAATAACATTTGATAGTACTTTAGAAGTAGTATTGTAGGACTACTAAATGTACTACAAAACGCAGTTTGTGAATAGCGTCTCACTCTCCTGCTTCTGAGGCCGGAACCCTCCCGATGGCCGCTTTGGTCAAAAAGGCCCGAACTTCCTGCTGTAAAAAGGTTAAGTGGTACAGCCACACTGGGGCAGAGCGTGCGGTGTGGTGTAAAGTAAAGGGAGGGCGTAGCCGCACTGAACAATTTGGAGGACCCATGCATCTGAAGTGATGTGTTGCCACCCTTGGAGGAAATGTCTGAACCTGCATCCTACAGGCTGCCTGTTTGTTGAAAAGGACACACTGAAGCAGTTTTGTGGGTGTGGTAACACAAACCTCTGGTTGTATAGACCCAGGAGTCAGCTGGCATTGACAGAACGTATGGAAAGGCTGGCTGAGGTAAACGTGCTCGCCAAAGGTCCCCAGGCTGTTAGATTCACCATCAGGAGGGGTCATAAGGACGGTATTAGGGTTTACTCTCTACTATCCAGCGCTGGGAGTTGAGTTAGGAAGTCAGGCTCTTCTAGCGTTAGTCTGTGGCAACGAGCTACCTGCCTTTTGACTGGGGGCTCAGGACATTGTTTTGCCCAAGTGCCCAAGAGATGATTGGTAAGAATTTTGGTAATTTACAGAAGAGGCTCAATAGGATCCTGTCCAGGCTGGCCGACCTCCATGATGATATTGGTCTTCACTTCCAAGGTAGGGAGCTGCAGGGCAAGGACCTCTGCTGGCCTTTGTATGACGACGGCAAAAGTAGCGCTCTCCTCTGTGGAAGGAGAAGGGAGAGGGACAAGACCAGTGTCTTGGGAAACGTTTAGAGTCCTGGCGTCATCAAGTTTCACCAACTAATTGTTCTACACATACTGTGGGACAAATTTGTCCCTTCATCATAGCAGTTTTTCTCTGAATCAGAACCAAAAAGCGGTGTAATTTGCAAGCTCTGCTGCTTGGTAAAGGCATTGAGTCAAAGAGGTTGCCTATTGGCTGTGCTTCAGTGGGATCGCAATGCGGCCTCTGTCAAGATGAGGTCGGCTTGGGGATAGAAACTACTGTCAAAGCCACTGCGGAACTGGACGCAGGTTCAAGAGGCACAGAAAGAGTCGAGGGTGAGCCTGCCGACGGAACCCAGATTGCAGGCCTCAGCAGATCCTTGGATTCCGAAGGCGTACCATGGGGAGCTGGATGTGTGCGAAATATGTGCAGCATGGCCTCGTTAAAGGCCACAATCTGCTGCAACGTTGCAGATCAACCCGGAAATTCAGGTTGCAACCCGGAAATTCAGGTTGCATCAGGACCCGATTTGGAATCAGCCCTTCAGAAGTTCAGGGTGAGAATGGCTGGCAAGCTGATGCACTCACAACTCTGGAGTACGAGAGTGGTGGGAAGAGGCAGATTCCCACTTGGACTTTTTGTGCTTTTTCTTCGAATTACCCAATGACTTTAAACAAGGATCTGCCATGGGAACATCACCTTCCTTTTAACACGGCACATTGTCTTCCAATGTTTGAAGAGGTAGAGTTTTGCCTGCGAGTCCTCTGGACGCAGTGGTTGCAAGTCCTGGAGTCGTGTACCAACCTCAGTCATATCCTGTTCCGTCATGTTACAGACACCTGTTTGCTAGTCTCCACAAGGTTTAAGCCCTGATGTTTTGGGAAAACTGCTTTTCTAGGAAAAAAAACTTGTCAAAGATGAAAGTAATAGAGCTCAGGATCTGCATCTGAAGACGTGGAAAAATGGAACTGACATCAGCACACCTGGGTGGCACTTATATGTGACCCTGCTAATCACTTCCAGAGCGTAACAATGTTGCGGTACCAGCATGCAGCAGTACTGCTTCTACGTTTCAAGAACTAGTCTGACACCTGGAGGAATGTTCACAAGGTGTAGAATCTGCAGTTAGAAGAATCCATAGGAATTACAAATCTAGATGTAGCTTCCTTAAAATAAATGTGACCTAAAAATATAAGCAGTTGCTCTATTAAGAGGTTTTACTTTACTGAAGCAATAACTTTAAGTCCATATAAAATAGCAGATACACCTGTCATCCTAATATTATTGAAGTCTAAATGGTGAAGAAGTCGAAGAAAGTGCCTGGTGTGCGCTTCACATATCACTGCCCACAATTGATGGCAGATCCCTAAGCATAGCGGGTTCCTTTGCCATGGATGACAGTCCAGCCCTTACCCTCACTTGCACTAGTCCATGTTAGCCCCTACCTCTGAAAGCCTCCATCTGCTTCTGTACACCGCTCTGCATGCACATGTCGAACATTAGATCCACGTACTCCTCAGCGTTCTCAATTGTCACCATCTGTGAAGCAAGAACAATTCAGAGATCAATAGTGGGGAAGGCAAGCAGGACCTCATCAGAACAATCAGGACTAGGAAAAAACAATTCCACCCGACTTCTCCAAACAGACGGTGTTACTCATTTTGCTATTACATTAGCCACTTGCTGAAGACAACGCTGTAACTTCCCAATAGTGCTTCAGAAACAACGAGGTCACTCAGATATGTGATCTTTGAATATCATTTTGTCACAGGCAAAAATACATATATACATCAAAATCCCTCTAAACTAATGCAGACTGTGTTTTGTTAAGTGTGGCTATTTTTGGTGAAGAGATATGGATCCCATTAACAACAAATCCCCTGTAGGTCTTGCAGGACTGATTGTTGCCCAGAACACACCATTCTCATGGTTGATTCGTGGGCTACAGTCCACCAGGTTTATTGTTAAAAGTTGCCACTGAGCCTGCACTTTCACCAGAGGGTCTAGAAAACCTAATTCAGGGCCAAATTTTGTATGAAAACTACATAAATGTATTACTACTTCATCTGCATCGGCGCTTCACTCAAGTCTCTCTGAGCCGCATAAAAAACTTTGTTGCACTTAAAAGATAGCATGTTGACCAGACAGCAGTCAACACTGAAATGAGGCACCTTGAGGCTGAAATAGAGGCTTTCAATGGGAGAAAGGAGGAGTACGATGACTCCGTGAAGGGCTATAGGATGCCCCTTCTAGGCCTTGAAGGAGAAACCGGTTGAGGTCTAAGAACAGGAGCTAGAGACAACGCAAATTAAACCTACTGCACCTCAGTCTAGAAGTGGCAGATTGTATGCAGAAAAAGGCAATGGAATAGTTCCTGAAAGAGAAACAGGACTACTCAGTCTACTTTCTGGTCAGAAAACCAGATGTCACTCAGGCTCATCATTCACCTTGGGACCCCCAGCTGGTTAATCAAGATGCAGAAGTTTCAAATAACACTTCAAGGAGGTGATCCCAAACTACGAAGAAGGGATTATACGACAACAATAGACCTAAAAAATGCGTACCTCCACATGCCAGTGGACAATAGACACAAGAAATGGCAATGATTTGTGGTAGAGAAGGTGCATTACCAATTCACTGTTCCCATTCAGGATAAAATCAGCCCCAGGCGGGGCATTTAAGGAGAAAATAAATCCTTGACGACCCCTACCTGGAAGATTGACTGGTAAAGGCAAAGTTGTTCAAACAATGTCATAACAGTATAAGGATTGTAATGGAATATTTACACAACTTGAGGTACTCCACAAACCGGAAACAGAATCATCCCCAAAACAGGAAAGGGAAAACCTATCTAGCGGCTAGACTGAATTCCAAAGGAAAAGCGCTCGTTGTCGAGAAGAGAATCCTGGCATTGACTGAGCAAATGTGCCGTTACCAGAAGGGGAAACCTCTGACAGTGAAGACAGTAGGGAGGCTGGTGGGCATGATGGCATCAGGCATACCACTCTTAATAAATGTCATATGCCTGCAACTGCAGGAGTGGCTATGAAGATATCAGTCACAGGCAACAAACAGTTGGGAAGATGGAGTGGTATTAAATGTGGATTCACCTAGAGCAGGCAGAAGAGCAATCCCTGTCCTGCTTTATGCAGACGACGCGGTCTTGTTGGCACGCACTCCACTGGGACTACAGCGACTGATAGATGGTTCGTGGACTTTATGAATAATTTAGATCTGTCTGCCAACCTGACCAAGTCATACGTTATGGATACAGGGACTAAATCAAGGACATTTTTTAATTATAGAATAGGCGATCACAGTTTAGAGAAGGTGCAGTCCTTCTCATACCTGGCATTTTATTTGATAGGGGTTTACATTTTAAAGCATTACTTGAGGAGAGATGTAAAAAGTTAGTGTCTAGCACAGGGGTAATTATGAATTTTGGCCGCAGACTAGGAAGGTGGTCCCCGGAACAAATGATGAAGCTATATAACTCAATCTGCTACTCTAAAGCTGTGTAGGGGGCAGAACTGTGGGGGTTCGTCGATTCCGACAAACTGCAGGTCGAGGAGAATAACTATTTGAGAAGGCTCCTCAAAGTCCAACAGTGCGTTCCCTCTTACATCGCTCATGAAGAACTGGGTGGAGCTTTTATAGGGAACAAGGTGCAGGTCAGGCCCTTGCTAGCATGGCTAAAGATCTGGGTTAACCCAGAGGCCGTGCTGACCAGGCATATAATCATGGACTGCCTGGGTAGGGACAGGGGAATGAATATCCCATGGCTGAAGCATATAAAGGTCGTCTTTGAAAGCATTGGCTGTAAGGACCTCTTCTTAACGCCGACCGGAATTATAGGTCGGGATTGGGACAGGGTAAAGGAGATGTTTTTTTAACTATAAAGCCTCATCTAGAGAAGACAGGGAATAGGGCAAACAGTTATTCAAAGCTCACGGCTTAGTGAGGACATGTGAAGGAATGGAACCTTACCATACCCTCATACATAATGCCCAGGACAGATTTTTAATCACACGTTTTAGGCTCAACCTTTTACATCACCTACTGGCTGATCCGGTAGGTTTTACCAGTTCAGTTGAGTCCAGGGTCCCTGCGGCTGCGATCAACGATCTCCGCAGGATACCCTCCATTTTGTACTATTATGCCCCTTTTATTCATTGCCCAGGTGCTGTTTTTAGTCAGTCTGCTGAAAAAAACCAAAGTTAGGCACGCCAAGGCGGCCCTTTTATAGTTACAAATGACCCAAGACCCCTTGACCCTACTTTCTATAACACGTTTTTTAAGGTTAGCAGTCAAATTAAGAGAGACAAGAGGGATCTGTTGAAGGAAGCCCCGCCGAAATCATGAGTAACATGAGGGGGTTGGACGGGGGCTCAATGAATTGTAATAAGAATAGTCTCTGTGTTTTTAAAAAAATGTATATTATTATTATTTTAACTGTACTTTTATGGTGTTCTTGTAAAATGCTGAATAAAGGAATGTGTAATGTAATGTAATTGTGATGAGTGGTATTCACAGAGTACACAAGGAAATACAGTGGTTGCTTACCTCATCCTCCCCATTTGGCTTCAGATCGACCGCTGTAAAGCCGTACACCCGGGATGACGGGCAGAACTGGAAGTTCAAACTGCAGGATACAGAAAAGATGTTAGTTTGCTTCCTCCAATCTCTCATTCACCTTCTTGCTATCTAGTACTTGTACAACCTACTTGTTTGCTCAACTGGTTCCTCTAATGCAGACATTGGCTGCAAGACAATCCATACCTTCCTGCAGCTTGTCCAGGCCTATCCCCTGCCATCCATCAATGCGTTCTTTAGTTCCCTGCCAGACTCTCACCTTGCTTTTAACATCACCTTCCTTATGCCTCAGATTAGTCACTATGCTCGAACAACCAGGCTGAGACCCCCCCATGCTTAAAGACTCCCATCTGCACCACTCACTCTCTGACTCAGGTATGGACTTACCCCAAGTCCTCAATGCTAACTGGCGGGCCAGACCCTGAAGGGTTCCTTAGCACCAGCTCTTGCAGTTTTGTGTTCTTTTCATCCTCCGACAAACTCTTGTTGGATAACACGTGTCGCCTCTTGACTGCCAGATCTTTGATCTCCTTCAGGAAGTGGGCACGGTGGGGGTTCACCAGCTCAAAGTCCTCCCAGGTCAAGATGCCCTGGAACCATGCTGGCGGTTTTGGCTTGGGTGGATCCAGGATAAATTCTGACTTGGAATCTTCTTCCAAACTCCCAAGCGATAAGGTGTCGTGGCCTTCTTCCGTGGAGGCCTCGGACTGGCTCTCCATGCAGTGCAAGTCCCTTTCCCCTCTGGACTCGTATATAAGTTTGCTCATGTTGCTCTTGATGTCCCCCATGCACATGAGCTTAAAGAAAGGTTTCGAGATGGGCAGATCCACCAGGCGGTTGTCCTGAATACACTTGGCCAGAAAAATGCCCAAGAAGTGGAAGAGTTTGGTTATTCTGTCCAGCTCATCACTGTCCTGCGGGTAAGGTGCTGTGAAGAGGCCACATGACCTCTGAACATAGAAACCAGGCGGCTTCCATCCCCCTCCAAGGTCCACCTGTTAAGGTAAGAGGGCAGATTAAATACATCAGGGAAGGAAGAGCATAGGTGGATCAGTCGAGGCAATATCAACCTTTAGAACACAAAGACAGTGACAACCATGCTGCAAACTCAATGTTAAAAGGCAATGTCATGGAGACAGTTTAGTTTACAATCGATCAATCACTTGCCAAATTGTGTGGCAGCCAAACACAATAACAGTGCTATCAACGTGATTTACCAGTGGAAGTGTGAACTACAGGAAAATGAACTCAAACCAGGGAAAGTGGCCAGGTCAGAAGAGCTGCTTCCCCTCCTCACAACCCCTAGCCGCCAAATCCGGAGAGCCCAAGGCTTCTGAGCTAGGAAAGAATGTCTAACTGGTCTGGGATGGGCCTGAAGAAACAAAGTAGATCATCACCTGGCGGGATTCATCATCAGGAAAGTTGTCGTCACACAGCCATATGCCCAGGTCCGTCCGCTGGAACTCTGCAGCCACCAGAGCATAAAACTCTAGCGTCGGCCCCAGGCCCGTACCCTCTTCCCCTAGAAACTCCACCTGTAGGATACGAAAGGTTCAATCACAAACAAAATGGAAATAAATAAAACACACCTTATGCAGGACAGATAATTAAAGACACCAGTGTCCAATCCTAGTTCTAAATCATGGGAATTCTCTCTGAATTCATAAACAGCAGATGCCCCTCATATGGTGGCAAGAAATCCCGGAAGGCTCAAAATAGACACTCTTTCAGAGATCTGCTCTTTTTCATGAATGTGAGAGTTTAATTGAAAGATCGAATCCCAGGACAGTGAATCCCAGACATTATAACATGCATAGCCTGTGCCAGCAAAGGCGGGAAGAGAGGCCTTGAGGACGTGTAAATGTCTCCCTAGGTGAGACCAAGCACATCGGAGAGGTCAGGTGTCCTCTAAAGACTTGAGGCTCACAGTCGTAACTGGCAGCATATGCAGCTGTGTTTCAGAACGCGGAGAGCCCACAGTGGCAGTTAAATGTAACTAGTGCCAGTCCAAGAAGGGCCCTTTTCAAAACAATGTATAGTTCCTCTGACTGTTCGCGGAACTAAAGATGAATGATACAGAAGGGAGAGCAAAATATATTGTAAACTTGTAGTTACAAGCGCAGTGTGAGCACATTGGTTTAGGGACAAAGCAGAATCATCTGAAGGTTGCCAGCCTGCTTGTTCCTTGACTGACATATTACAAGCTCTCTCAATCATGGAGGGCCATCCTTCCCCACCAGGGACCAAGGGCCCCTTTGACTCGAGAGGAAAGGAAGGCCCTGCTGCCAGCCTTCAATATAACAACAAAGAGAGGTCAGTGGTCTAATCTTCAGAACTTGAATAATTATGTAGAACTGGACCCAAAGCAGCTTGACTAATAAGAAAGGAAACACCTCCTTTTCAGGAGCTCCAGTACGGTGGCCTATTGATGCAGTCACATTATAATTCTGAGAACTAATTTAACCGCATGCGCGCTAGCGGGTTTTCCCGCTGCGCACTGAGATTTTGAAAATCGCGTGTTACGTGACAAAGTCAGCTCGTCATGCGCGTAGCGTATGTAACGCCCATGACGAGCTGGCTTTGTCATGCGCGTCGAAGGGGTTAAGAGTCTGCTATGTAAGGAAAAAGGAATACATGCAGGGCCAATTATGTGACAATTTATCAACTTTGCTTTAAAATAGAAGACAGGCGGAAAGGACTACAGGGACCCACCTCCCTGTTGTAACTGCCGACACTGTAACCCACATCACCACAATAGTGATTCAAGGTAGAGCCTTGTGGCGTTAAAGGGTGGACACATGTACGCTCCACTATTAAGCAGCTTATTCTACCATCGCGAGGTCAATGCCATGATATGGGGATGTGCTGGAATACACTGTACCTTCGGCAGAGTGAGCTACACATCACATAACTGATTTGGCACTGCAACTGTCTTACCTCGAGCACAGACTTTCTGTCTGCGTGTATCTGCATGACATTCTCTGCCCACTCCATCAGAGACTCTCCCCTTGGGACCTTGACTCGCTCATGCTTCAGACGTCCGACTCTGAACTCGCCCGCATCATCGCGCCGGGCGGTGCTGGTGGTCCTTGTACGCTCCACTGTAGCCTCGCGACGGTTTTGCAACCACACTATTGCTCTAAGGAGAGAAAAGGAGACCAATTACCACAAAGCTGCTACAGACAGGACAAATAAATCTGAGCTACCAGAGACATTTTCTTACACAAAACACTGGCAGAGGAAGGGGACATAGTAAGGCTTTGGATGGAATTTTATTCTACCAGAAAACGTGTCATGTAGAGAAGCGGATTATTTATGCTGAACTAAATTATTTAGGTTTTAACGTTCCCTATTGGGACACAAGGTCCCTGGTGACAATGAGTGCAGAGTTATCCTCAGACAGCAGAGGCAAGGACTTTACGAAGGGAGCAGTGATTCAACTCACTTCCCTGTAGAAGAGGGCCTTACAGATTCTCCTTCTGCAGGGCTCAACAGAAACAAAGGGCTTCTTCAGTATCAAGAGCTTGTCCCAGCCTCTACGAGAGGACAGCCTCTACCAGGAGAGAGAGGCGTTATCAAAGAAGGGCCCTGATGTGAAGTCTCCTCTCCCTAGTCCACACAAATACTCAAAAGGACCACAGGGCTAGTATTTGTCCCATTGTGGGAGCCATGGTGAAAGCACAGACCAAACAAAGGACACCGTCTTCAAATTTAAACCATACTAAGATCAAAGAGTAAAACATCTTCCGCCTTTGAGAGCTTTTGCAGGTACAGGTCGGGACCAGTCCATATATCAGGAGGACTGAGCTGTGCTAGTTTGGTAGTGAGGAGGCGTTTCTGCCCTTGCCGACTAACCAGCCATGGTTTTGACAGGATCATGTACGAAGAACTTTTAGATTATCATGTTTTTGGAGAGAAACCGCCTTTACATGCGGAAATTACCACTCAGGGTCTTTACCACACATTTTTTGAAACCACACAAAGTTTTACCACGCATGGAAAGTCTATTTAAGGTAAGTGTGTGCGCGAGTGTGTATATACACGTTTATAGGGTTTAGGATTGGTTAGGGGTATAGGGTGGTACAGGTATTTTAGGGTTTAGGGATGGGTAAGGGTATAGTCTGGTAAGAGTATTTTTAGGGTTTTGGCGTGGGTAGGGGTATTGGGTGGTAAGCATATTTTTAGGGCTATGGGGCGGGTAAGGGCTTTTTTAGGGGTGGGTAAAGGTTTTGGGTGGTAAGGGCGTTTTTAGGGTTTCGAGGGGTGTATGGGAATTGGATGGTAAGGGTCTTTTTAGGGTTTGGGGGTTGGTAAGGACATTGGGAGGCAAGGGTATTGTTAGGATTTAGGGCTGGGTAAAGGTATTGGGTGATGAGGGTATTTTTAGGGTTAGGGGTGGGTAAGGATTTTGAGTGGGAAGGGTGCATTTAGGGTGTAGGCGTTAGGATATTGGATGGTAAGGGTGCTTTTAGGGTTTAGGGGTGGGTAGGCTATTGGGTGGTAAGGGTGCATTTAGGAGTAGGTAAGGGTATTTTTAGGGGTGGCTAAAGGTAATGTTCTGGGTAAGGGTGTTTATAAGGCCTAGGGGTGGGCAAGGGTATTGGGTGGTAAGGGTGTTTTAGGGTTTAGGGCAAGGTAAGGATGTGGGATGGTAAGGGTGTTTTTAGGGTTTAGAGGTGGGTAAATGTATTTGGCGGTAAGATTCAGGGGTGTAGCATGTTCCTTCACAGCCCAGTTTTGCTGCTAGCTGTTCTATGGATGCCTTCTGCAGAAGCCAGGGAGAGGTAAGAGTGGGCCATTTACAGCAAAGGGTACTTGAAAAAGAGATACATCACAGTGGTCAGAGGTGCAGCTCATACCTGGAGGCGCCGAAGGCGGTGCAGGTGAAGTAAAGTTGCCTGGTTTCGAAGGGTATCAGGAAAGGACACTTGCTGGTTAACTGTTCACACCAATCTGGCAAAGCACCACTTGCTAGCGCCAGGGGCTCCTGTACGAGAAAATGTGAAACTTTAAATAGGTTGCAAGAGAAAACTGCTCTGCTAGAAAGGTAAACAAGTTGCTCATGTGGGAGAAAACAAGACTGCCAGAGAAGGACCAACACCAAGCACGTCTGTACGAAAGAACATAAACATGCTGAAGACAGTGCAAGTTTTAACCTCATGAGACACAGGCAAGTATGCATGTAAGGCACTCACCAACTGCTACAGATCAGGCATAAACATACTAGCAAGGCTGTTGTGCATACATGCAGATCCAACAAACATTTAAGCAGACTGAAAGCAGATGCAGGTTGGTGTGACGCGTGAGATGTGCAATGAATAGCGTCCTAAATAACTTGCAGTCATGTCAGGAGAATCATACACTGGTTGTAGAGAAATCTTCATGCAAGCTAAGACAGTCACACTGGTGGCACAGTAACAGGAATGCACATATGGTACAGCATCCTACAATCATAGAAGGACAGCCAAACATACAATCATGCAACAATCTAGTGTATAACCACACATATGTGGGGCCCTGCAGCTGTACATTGGTCTTGCGTCCACAGGTTTCTGCTTCAGAAAAGGGCCCACATTCCTTCTCTTAACAGCAGAAGACACTTACCTAGGACACAGCTATACTGCACAAATATATAACCAGCACACCCATGCAAGGAACTCTGCACCACGTGTAATCATGCAAATCGACACAAAAGAAAGCAGTGCAATGCTAGAGGACACACTGCAGCTCACAAGAGCACAGGACAGCCTGCAGCTCACAAGAGCACAGGACACACCGCAGCTCACAACAAAAGCACAGGACACACCGCAGCTCACAACAAGAGCGCAGGACACACCGCAGCTCACAACAAGAGCGCAGGACACACTGCAGCTAACAAGAGCGCAGGACACACCCCAGCTCACATGATCGCAGGACACACTGCAGCTAACAAGAGCGCAGGACACACTGCAGCTCACAAGATCGCAGGACACACAGCAGCTCACAACAAGAGCACAGGACACACTGCAGCTCACAACAAGAGCGCAGGACACACTGCAGCTCACAACAAGAGCGCAGGACACACTGCAGCTCACAACAAGAGCGCAGGGCACACCGCAGCTCACAAGAGCACAGGACACACCGCAGCTCACAAGAGCACAGGACACACCGCAGCTCACAAGAGCACAGGACACACTGCAGCTAACAAGAGCGCAGGACACACCCCAGCTCACATGATCGCAGGACACACTGCAGCTAACAAGAGCGCAGGACACACTGCAGCTCACAAGAGCGCAGGACACAGCAGCTCACAACAAGAGCACAGGACACACTGCAGCTCACAACAAGAGCGCAGGACACACTGCAGCTCACAACAAGAGCGCAGGGCACACTGCAGCTCACAAGAGCACAGGATACACCGCAGCTCACAAGAGCACAGGACACACCGCAGCTCACAAGAGCACAGGACACACCGCAGCTCACAAGAGCACAGGACACACCGCAGCTCACAAGAGCACAGGACACACCGCAGCTCACAAGAGCACAGGACACACCGCAGCTCACAAGAGCACAGGACACACCGCAGCTCACAAGAGCACAGGACACACCGCAGCTCACAAGAGCACAGGACACACCGCAGCTCACAAGAGCACAGGACACACCGCAGCTCACAAGAGCACAGGACACACCGCAGCTCACAAGAGCACAGGACACACCGCAGCTCACAAGAGCACAGGACACACCGCAGCTCACAAGAGCACAGGATACACCGTAGCTGTACTAAACACATACTTACCTCTATCTGTTGCATTATCTTGGTGGTGATCTTTTTGCTGGTGAACTCATCGGGTGGCACATTGAACTGGAGCTGCTCGTCTCCTTCTGTGAACGATAAATGGAATAAGTACGTCCCTGTTTGGGGACTCTAAAAGCGCCTTAAAAAGTGATAACATTCTACGTTTAAATGCATTTCAAGCAACATGTTGCTATGAAAATCCTGCTGAACTTTGACTTTCTTGAAAACACTCTATACAGGCAAGCAATAAGTTACACTTGGAACTGCGACCGCAAGAACTGCTTGTGCTCCTGGACCTGCCTGTAGGTTTTCTGGAGATTTACAAGCTTTGCATTTTGTTGTTACTGGGTAAAAGGATCTCTAGTAAACCTCTGCCTTTGTACACCGCAGAGGGTGAAGAATCCACAGTCTAGTGATGTCCGAGAACAGCACAGGGTGCAAAACTGGAGAACTCATTTAATTGATCTTGCAAGAAGCAGCAATCTCACATGACAATTAAGAAACAGGAGGTCAGATGGGCTGTATATGAAGCTGCCTAGGATATCCATGCTGTAAAATAGCCAACACAGCCAGGAACTACTTTTGCCCTAAAAATGGATGAGTCTTAAGAAATAAAATACTTTCCTGTAACTAAAACTCCAGTGTTTGTATCTTTTATAGACTCACATATATCATTGTGAGGAAATGAGGTGTCTTATAAGGTGTTGGGCGACCTCACTGTGTAATACCCTTACCAACACCTTTAGGATCAGTAGTTTTTATTTGTCAAACACTTTGCTCAACCACGTAGCTGTGGCTACGAGCAGCAAGGCTTACACAAAGGAACAAGTGTGAAGCATTTCAACAGCACCAAAACAATTGCAGAAGTAATACACGAGACATTCAAGAAATCTGACATTAATTTAGAAAACAAGATTGTATTTTTATGTATTTTTAGACAGCACAACAAAAGGGATGCACTGAAGGGTTCTGGAAAACAGCAAACACGCACTATAGTAAATATGCACTCTCTCTTAACCACGTACAAGAACGGGCAAATTGAACAAATCTGGCTTTTAAGAACTTTTCAAAGAAAAACTAGGGTAAGTATCAATGTGGTTACTTAAAAGTTAATTTGGGAGACCATCTCCAGCAGGGAAGGGAGCCGGTCAAGGGACCAACAGGGAACTCAGAAAGCGTTATCTCGGAAGAAGAGGCAGTCTCCACTCCGGTCCAGGCACTTTTACCTACTAGCCCTAGACTCCTACGGAAGTGGCCCTGCTGCAAGGAATACAGGACGCTAAAGATATGATGCGTTCAATGGGGGGGGGGGGGTGGGTCTTCCCGCGGCTACTCCTCGGTCCAAAACTCAGTGAGGCAGCCCTGGCCATGGGGGTAGGCATCCGTCAAAGTCCTATCGTTTGTGGTGGGGGGAGGGGTGCGGCTGAAGGAGGCTAGGTGCTCTTCGGAGATCTCGCTCCAGTTTTTCCATGGGGGCATAGCATAGGATTTTGTGTGGTGGGTTTTGAAAAATAAGTTAATGCAGTGGTGGTCCTTCCAGAGGGGTTTTGTGGTGTCACTGAAGCGAATGTTAATTCCTCCGACAAAGATGGGGCGAGGGTGTGTCCCTCTTTGTGGGTGGGGTGGTGACGAGTAGCCTCAGTCCGATGTTGGCGAGGTTCTCTAGGAGGGCGGTGGATTTTGGTTCGCAGGGGCGGTGGATTTTGGTTCCCAGGTGGAAATTCAGGTCTCCAAGCAGTACTTAGTCCGTGGAGGCGAGGGCGTGGGCTGCGTTGTGGTCTACGATGGTGTTTTGTGAACAGGGCGCAGGGTACGGGAGGTTTCTAGTCGAGAGTTTCACATAGCAGCATTCTGGGGTTGATCTGAAAGTGGATGTGTCCATAGGGGGTGCATAGTTGTTCGAGATGGAGGTTCTCAGTCGGAGGGAGCTTTTGTGGATGATGGCGAGACCTCCTCCGGGGTGGTTGGGGCGGTGGCACACGTCCCTGTGCGCCATGCCCACCAACAGGGCCTGTGGCATGGGTAAGTCACCCCTCTAGCAGGCCTTACAGCCCTGAAGGTAAGGTGCATCATATCACAGGTAAGGGCATAGCTGCAGGAGCAATATGCCCCTACAGTGCCTGTGCCATTCACAGACATTGTAAGTGCAGTGGAGACATTTTGAGTGCATGGGCTGGAAGTTTGTCAACATGAACTCCACAGCTCCATGATGGCTCTACTGAAGTCTGGGAAGTGTGGTACCAAACTTCCCAGCACATTAAACCCACACTGATGCCAGTGTGAGATTTAATGAAAAATGGACAAAAAGGGCATCTTAGAGGTACCCCCTGAAACATTACCAACTCTGGTGTGGTTCCTGATTGGCTCCCAGCCATCTCCCACCACCAGGCAGGTTTCTGGACCCCTGGGTAGAGAGCCCTTTGCTCTCTGGGTCTGGAAATAAAGCACATTCTGAGCAGAGGTGTCCTGCCTCCTCCCCCAGGATGGGCAAGGTCGCAGAAAAGGGAGCTTTAAAGGCCTGCCGCCTTTGTTAGCTACCCCCAGCCTTTTGCTGCTATCAGTAACTGGCTCCCACAGGCTCGGACCCCCATTTTGGGTGTGAGAACCGGCAGGAAAACCTAGATAGGAAAGGAGATGTGCCCACCTTTGTCAACCCCACCCCTCAGGTGGGGGAGGCGAGGTGAAGCACACACATCATTCCCCGCCATCTTGTAGATGGGGGACCCCCTCCAATTAGGAAGAGGCTTATGCCCCCTCCCACTGGAGGGTGGTATACAAGGGGGTGTAGACACCCCAGGGAAGGGACCCATTGGTCCCAACCTGCACACCCTGTAATGCCCCCTCTCCCGTGGACACCACATTTGTCCAAAACCAACCCAAGCCAGAACTCCAGCTGGATCCGCGAGTCATCACCACTCTGCAACCACGCTCAAGATAAGAGTGGCCCAACAGCCCAGCGAAGCCCCCCCCCCGTGATCCTGATCTGTGTTCCAGAATTGGAAAACCTTCACCAACCTTCACCTCGACGCCCGCAGCCTCATCCTGAAGGGTCTCCCCCAACCATGACCCGAACTGGTGAGAAGAAACCAACACGAAAGGACACCCCTGCACCCGCAGCTCAAGAATCCTGAGGAGCCCGACGGACCGTGTCCAGCAACTCTTCATCCTCCAGTCTTTGGTTCCCTACCGACCAGTCGTCTGGCTCCGGCCTGCAGCCATTTCTCGGGACCGACAGCATCCAAAGAAAAGCACTGGGCTCCCTAAACCTCCTGAGCACCTTGCTCCCAGCCGCCCCTGCGCTGCAGGTGGTGTGGACTTGGTACTAACCTGGGACCCCCTTATCCTAGAAGCTTGGCTTCAGAGACCAAGTGGCCTTCTCGTGAGCAGACCCCACCCGAGGTGCCCCATTGGCGAACATTGGCACTCTGGACCTGGCCGCCCTAGTGCCACTGGTGGTGCCCCTTGAATGCCAACCTGAACCTTGGTTGTACCCTCCATAACTGCAGCCCCAAAACAATGTACTTACCTGCAAACTTAACACTTTGTTTTTCTCCATAGGACTGAATGGTGGGTTTCCTCAGAAAATTCTTTTAAGTATTGCACTGTCTTGTACTGCAACAAAAAGTAACTTAGTGCCTTCACAATAGTTAACTTGTTACCAATGCTCTGTGTTTATTAAACTGTGTTAGGAGCATATTTAATGCCAAACTACAAAAGTAATCTAAAAGTAATTACAAGCATTTCTGAACAGTTTACAAATTGTTTTCTCAACTGCAAAAGTAACCTGACTGTTAGTACAAAACAAGTGTTCACTGTATTTTGAAAAGTAACATTGTATGAAGAGTTTAACTTACCTGCTACTAAGTAAATCTTGGTTCTTGAAATAAAACAAAAGACATTTTTATACAAACAATTGGTCTGGTTTCAGTCTTTGAGTGTGTGACATTTCTTGCCTGACTGTGTACAACAAATACTTAACACTACCCTCGGATAAGCCTTCCTGCTCAACAACACTACCATACAAGAGAGTAAGGTATTATCTACTTTAGCCTATGCTATACCTTTGGGCACCCATTGGACTCTGTGTACACTATACTGCACTTTGGTATAGTATATACAGAAACAGCTTCATACAGCACCCTGCCTGGGTGCCATGCCAGCCAGAACTGCCTGTAGGTATAGGTACATCACCCCTCTAGCAGGTCTTCGCGCCCTAAGATGGGGTGAGGGCATGTCTGCATGAGTAGATATGCCCCTACAATACTTAAGTCAATTCTTAAATACTGTAAGTGCCAGGGAAGCCATAAAGAGTACATGGATTGGAAACTCGACCACTTGAGGTCTCCAGCACCATGATGGCTTCACTGAAACCACCAGTGTGTATTACCCAACAGCTCCTTGTAAGAAATTCACACTGATGCTAGTGGGAGATTTATTAAAACACGTACTCATAGGGCACCCCCAGAGGTGTCCCCTGAAAACCTACCGGCCTTGACTGGCTTTAGGTAGCCTGAGAGACAGAGTCAGACAGACACAAACACACGTTTCTGGAACCCTGGGCGGAAAGCCTCTGGGACCAGTAACAATGCACATTCTGGGCAGGGGTATCACACCTCCTCCCCCAGGATGGGCCAGTGCTCTAAGGGCAAGCTTCAAAGGCATGCCACCTTTCAAATGCGATCCCCAGTCTCTGCTGATAGCAGCAGATGGCAGTCCCTGGTTTACACCCCCACTTTGGGCAGGAAACCTGGCGGGAAATCCAAGACTAGGAGGTGTGCTCACCTTTGCCAACCCCACCCATAGGGAGGAGGAGACTAAGTTAAGCACACTTTTCAAGCCCCTTGTAGGAAGCTGGCTCTGTATATACTTTACAAAAGTGAGGTATAGTGTGCACAGAGTCCAGTGTAACCCCAAAAGTAGGCAGAGGTAAAGTTAGATAGCACCTTACCCTCTATTTGTGGTAGTGTGCACGAGCATTAAGGCTTTATCAGAGGATAGTGTTAAGCATTTGTTGTACACACTCAGTCAGCAAATTATTTCACAGACTCAAAGACTAAACTTCAGACCAATTTTTTTTAATAAAAATATTCTTTTAGGTATTTTATTTTCTAGAACCAAGCAAGCCTGGCACAGGTAAGCAATAAATACTTTACAGTAATAATGCAGTTGTAACAGTTTGGATTGCAATTGTATATGCACTTTGAATAACAGTACTGTTACTTGATAATGTACATATACTTTGAATGGGCTTTTTTGTAAAATGACCAGTATGTTACTTTCAGATTACTTTTCTTACACATGGTAGTATACCTGGATACTAGCCTGGGACATTTCCTGTAAACAGGTAAGTAAAAACGTGTTAGTTATTTAGTACAATTTTAAAAGGATTTCTTAGGTTTTCAAACTCCACACTCAGCTCAGGGCAAATGGGGGTTTAGGCCAGCATAAAAGATGCACCCTCAGGGGCACTGGGGTGGCCGGGTGCAGAGTGCTGTTTTGGCGCCGGGTGCCCTGTAGCTTTCAATGGGGTTTCTCTGGGTTGCAAAAGCACTGCAGGCTCGGGGACGAAGGTCTTCTGGGTGCGACCACCACTTGGAGAGGTAAGTTGGGATGCTGGGGGTTGGTTAGGCACCGCTGGTTGGGCCACCCAAGGCCGTGGGTCGTCAGGTAGAGGGGTGCCTTTTAGGGTCGGATCTTCTTACCAGCTCCTGGTCGCGGTTGGGGTCCCTTCCGGATTTAGGCTGCAGGCGTCGACTTGAGGTATGTCAGGGATCACTGGATCTCAGGTCTGGATCATCGGGGAGACCTCGTGGTGTTGGGCCACTAACTCAGGCCGTGGGCGTAGGGAGCAGAGTGGTCCAGGCTTGCGGAGATGCAGTCTGTGCGTGAAAAAATTCGGTGTTCACGGGAGACAAATTCTTTGGGATTGAAGGCAGGCAGGTCCTCCGGGTTTCTTGAGGTTGCTGGCTGCAGGACAAACCAGGATTTTGCTGCCGCAGGCTCGAGGTGTAGACAGGCCGGTAGTGCTGGGGCTAAGTTAGTGGGCGTCCTTCTCTTGTTAGCTTCGGCACAGCTGTTCGGTCCTTCTTTTCTTCTTCTGGTTTCTTGATTGACTTCTTGGTTCAGGGCTGCCCCCTAAATACTGCATTTAGGGGGCGTTTTAGGGATCTCGGTGTCAATAACTAATGGGCTACTGACCTTAGGGTGACTACACGTGGGGGAGTGAGCACAATCACTAATCCTAATTGGGAAGTGCCTACCATCTACAAGATGGCAGCACTGAAGAGTGGACTTCACTTCGCCTCTCCCACCTGAGGGGTGGGGTTGGCAGAGGTGGGCAAACCTTCTGGGCTGGCTAATTTTTCCCACCGAAAAGGAGGGGAGACAGGAAGGGGGCCTGCTCCTGATAGCAGGAGAGGCTGGGGTCGCATTACAAAGGCTGCAAGGCCTTTGAAGCTCCCCTGCCACAGAAGGCTGAGGAGCTTCAAAGGTGTGACCACCTCCTCCCAGAAAAAGCTTTTTTTCTGGGCTCGGGGAGCGAAGGCTCCCGCCACAGGGATGCAGAAGCATGTCTCGTGGTGGCAGGCTGGTGTGCACCAGTCAGGGAACCCACCAGATACTGGTCGTTTTTCAAGGGGCATCTTAGGCTCTCTGAGTGCATTTTTCATTAAATCCCACACTGGCATTAGAGTGAGTTTATTGTGCTGAGTAGCTTGATACCAAACTTCTCAGTTTTCAGTGCAGTCATTATGGTGCTGTGGCGTTCGTAATGACAAACTCCCAGCCCCATATACTCTTAATGGCAGCACTGCACTTACAATGTCTAAGAATGGACTTTGACACTGTAGGGGTACAGGGCTCATGCACTTGTACCCTCACCACTGGCATAGGGCACCCAGCTAGAGGGGTAACTGATCCATGCCAGGGCAGTGGGTTGTAGGCATGGCACACAGGGATGTGTGCCATGTCGACTCTTCACTTTGTTCTGCACCAAAAGACGCAGCCTGCAAAGGCAGTGTGTGAGTGTAAAGGTACAGGGCCTCTAAGGGTGGCACAATAAGTGCTGCAGCCCTTAGAGGCCTTCCCTGGTCACAGTGCCCTGGGTACCTGTGGTACCATTTATCAGGGGCTGACCTGTGGCCAGAGAGTGCCAATTGGGTGTACAAGGTACAGATTTGGGGAAAGAAGACAGGCCCTAGGAACCTGATTGGCAGGGACCCAGGGCATATCAAGTCAAAGTGCATCAGTAGTCTGGCAAAAAAGTGGGGTGGTCACTGCAACAGAAACTCAGCTTCTCGCACTCTGCCCACAAGAAATCAACCCAAAGGACTCTTCTGATGTTAGGATTGGCAATCCTTGACCACTTTGCACCAGACGCCTCCGGCCTGTGTGCAGGTGGCCCACCGATCTAGAAAAGCTTCCCAGCGATCCTGTGTCCCAGTCCAGCATTGGCCTCCACAACGACGCCTGCAGTGTGAATCCAAAGGCTCCCCACGACCAGCTCAGGTAAGAAAACTTGATGTCAAAGGACACCCCTGCACCTGAAGCCCCTGAGCCTTGGTGAGCTCGACCGACTGTGTCCCCTACGACCTACAGCGTCTAAACTCCATTGAATTGCATTGTACTTGCTATAACTTGTGAAGTTTGACTCCTGCAACCGATTTACTCACCCGCAAACAGCGTGTCTCCAAACACCCCCAGTCTCCAATGGGTTCATTGGGCCCGATCTTCAACTCTGACCTCTGCACCCGGCCACCCATGTGCTGCATGTGCTGCCTGGTGGTGCAGTATCTGTACTTACATGAACCTGGCCCTCTGCTGACCCTGAAACCCGAAGACTGGAACTGTAAGTTGGTCACTTACCTGCAATATAGCATTCTAGTTTTCCTCCATAGGTTAATATTGCATAGACTGAAAACTGCACAAAGAGTCCACCTTTGAAACTGAAAAGAATTTCTATTTAAAAATGTACTTACCTTTTTGCGAAGATCTTGGTCTTAAAATAAATCTTGAGCAAAGCTTATTTTTCTAAAATTGGTGTGGATCTTCTTTCTGAGTTGTGTCACATTTATTTGTCCCTGTGTGCACAACAAATGTCTTACACTCCTCTGTGTTAGGCCTCAGGCTCCTCACCCACACAACCACAAAAGGAGCACTTGGGGTTTGCATTGAGCACTGTACACTTCTAGTGGAATCTCTGGACTCATTGGCTGCTCCACCACTATGGCGGAGGAGCGTCGCCCCACTGCTTTTGAGCAGTGCAAAGCACGAAACATAAAATGATAACTTGGCGTCGTCATTTCATGCTTTGTGCTGCTTGATGGGTGGATGGGGCTGCTCTGCTCTCCCAGCAGGGCAGGGGATGAGTGGTTTGCCCACTCCTAAGTGCGCAATGACAGTTTGTTTAGCCCTCTCGGGCCCCCCAAACAAGTCATGCGCACTTTCCCTGTTCTTCGTGCAGGCTGCCTTACAGCCTGCATGGAGAACATTCCCACCCCTCTAGCCCCTGGCTGAGCGCTGTGTCACGTTGCTCAGACCAATCACAAGGGGAGCCTGGGTGCTTACCAATCACAACGCTGCGGTCAGTGGGGCCTGACTCGGCTTCCTGTTCAAAGAACAGGAGAGCAGGGACGCGGGACCGGCGGCAAGGTAAGAATTGTTAGAAATGTATTAAGCACTCTGTCCCCCCACCACCCTACCAGTGCGACTCACCCCCCCGCCCACGAGCCATGCCGGCCACCACTCAACTGTGCACGGTATAACCACCTACTGGTATACCATATACAGAGCGAGCTTCCTACATGGGCTATCAACTCGCCCCACCAGGCTTCTTCAGCTGCTGTGGCCGTGTGCTGCGAACAGTGGGTAATCCAACTGACTTTGAGGCTCTTGCTTCGGCTGGGCTCAGGAACGACTTCTCCGTGAGCAGGACACAGCAGGCACAGTCCCTTCTCCGATGATAGCCACCAGGTTCAGCGGGTGCAGTCCATGTCGGTGCAGCCTCTCTTCACCAGGTCCTTGGCGCAGCAGGGCAGTCGTTCGGTCTTGTCCTCTTTTCCAGCCCATCGAGATCTCGGTACTCTCTTTATGCCCAGAAAATGCACTCACCGTAGGTCGCGGTCAGTAGCCAATGGGCTACCAGGTTGTCTCACTCCTGATGATCACTTCCTAAGACGTGTAGCATCTGGCTATCTCACAATTCTCCTTTCTGCACAGGGCCAAATGGCGGTTTCCTTGCCACTTCCGAATTGAACAGCGGATTTTTGTCAACACAGCACAGATCTTTCAGGAGGCTGTTCAAAAGATACCTGCGCAGAGGGCTATCACCGGCATGATGAAACCCTCATATTACCATGGGTTTAACGGCTGTTTACCTTATATTATTTCTACCAAAAATTATTTATTTTGCTCTGCTAGCAACCACAAATTACTGAGTAGACCCTGTGACTACTGGGCGAGTTGTTGCACTGTATAAAGTAATTGTTACTTGCAGCCTCTGAGGCATTAAAAACTGTTTCCAAACGGCAATCGTTCTTCTCTATGATAACCTCAGATCTGATGTTTGCGCTGCAGTACGAATTATGTGAATATTTGTAAGCGCAGATGCGGTCTATAAGGTGTTATTGAATATAGATATATATATATTCTGATTCGTTCACTGAGATTCAGCAACAAATAATTATACATTGCGACATTGGGACTGCTGTAAGAAGAGTCCCAAGATGGCTGCCAACACTTCCTGGTTGAAGTATTGGCAGTCAATCAAATGTCAGCATGGCGACTGTGGATCCGCGAGTACACTGCAAGGATCTGCGTCCCTAGCTAGCTCTATATTTTAAACATTAGTATCTCAAACTACTGAATGGATTTACACCAAATAACAAAAAACACGCTCTCTGGACCAACATCTAGCTTTCTGTCACATTTAGAGTAATTCTGTTCAGTGGTTTAGGCTGTAGTCGTATTTAGTAGCCGTGTGGGAAAATGCATGAGAAAAACGCGTTTTAGGACCTTCCTTTTTTCTTGGCCCCCACTTGACGGATCAACCCAAATCTTACAACAGCAACTGAACCGACTGTAGCAAACGTTGTGACTATTTCGTGAAGATTCGTCAAGTGGCGCTAAAGTTATTGGCAAAACAAAGGCTTTTCCTATGGAATCACAGTCCGAACTATAACTATATACTGGCGACTGCCAGTAGATCATATACATGTCAGCTGAATTCCATCCAAAGCCGGCCACATCCATCCCTGGGGCTGGTGCTGGGTTACGGGAGCAGATGCCATTTCAATAGCCAAAGACACTCTGGTCCACCTCTTGACAGAAAGAAAGCCTGCACTCAGCGTTCAAAGTAACTCCACCAAAATTACATTTTCTGCAATGCGGTTCTATGCCGGGTGATTTGCAGTGCATGGCGAGTGAGTTAGTTACGTTAGGGCATGGGCTATAGTTAATGTAAAGTACGATATTACCATACCTAACCATAAAATATACATCCGAACCCAATGGCGGAAAAAACAATCTGGGGATGGAGTCGATGCCCATGCGCACTGTAGTCCAGGGGAGGAGCCACCTATCTCGTGATACTTCGAAGACTCTTCCAGGACAACAATGTGCAATCATCCGGACCCAACACTAGGCGGCGATCTATGCAATAGATATGAATTCAGCAGCCCACATGCCTCGAACCTTAATTTTAACCTTTGTTTTTTCTCCAGTGAATTTCTAGAGGTTTACATATTTTTATTTTTTTAACACAAAACATTTTATTACCACACAACACCAATCCTACACCTGGCCATGTGTGGCATGGGGTGCGCAGCAGGACCTGACCCTAGAACCAACCCCCACTGGCTTGAGGCTCAGAAGACTTTGAAGAAAAACAAGTTGCACAAGCCTGAACCCAAGACTTTATGGCAGAAGTAGGCGTATCTCCAGCTACACATGCCATGGAAGAAAACCCCCCCAAAATATATATCTCTCTCAGACACACGCACGCACGCGTGCGCATGTAACGCATTTTTTTTGCACTTGAAGATGAATGTCTGAAATCCCCAAAACTGAAGTGCCCTACAAAAGTGACTGCTGCGGAGGACATCACTTGCAAAATGTGTCTGTAGATTGACAAATGTCCTTTGTGTGTACCTGTAGGTATTCCGTTGCCCTAATACAAGGGCTTCTGCCTTCCTAAATGTAAAGCAGAAAGCACCATAGAGGCCCTCCTATCTAAATGTCCTATTTTAGAATAGTGCCTGCCTAGTCTTCATATCGCGAGTGCTGCTACGAGTACATCACAAGCATTTTTTTAAATTCATACACATTTGTTCTGGCTTCGAAACTCCAAGGGGGTCAGCTGAAATGCACCCATCTCTGAAAGAGTTCTGGGGAGTCCCCCATATGGGGAGATTGTTGAATTGTGTGTTTGATTCATAATGAGCTTCTATGAGGCTAGCAAGCTCAATGAGAACCATTCGGTGGGTACCAATGCAGGCTGTAGGACAGCGTAGTGAGCATTCCAGAAAACTGCAACCAAAGTTGTGTGTTCTGGAAGAAAACTTGAACATAAGGTTTCCTCAAATGCCATTGTACAGAGTAAGCGGAAAACAAAGGGCTTAGTACCGACATGGACAAACAATTCTGAGCAATATTTTACCACCTGTCAAGGAAAAGGCAGCAGATGCATGACACTATGTGAGCTAATCATCACTTGAGAGTTATAACCCTCCACGTCATACGAACTGTGACTTGTGATGCAGTGGTAAGTTAAGTCAAGTTGATGTCAGACATCTTCCCACTCCATCCATTCAAAGCATCTACCACATTCAGCAGATCACCAAGCCAGATCACATACCTTCTTGCGCTGTCCTGGTTGAGTAAGGGTCACTTGCGATAATGTACAGAATGCGTAAAAGCTGCAGGACATCTTCCACTCCACAGGAGCTCTGACCGCTTCCAGCTTTGGCCTGGGGCTGCTCCCTCGCCTGGCTGAGGATATCACAGCTCTGCAGGGTGGCCAGAGAGCTTGGGCTGAGGCCAGCCTTAGAGGCGCGTTCACAGAAGTCCTATGGAAAGCAGGGGCACAGTGACATCTGGGACAGAGCAAAAGCAGGAAAACTGGCACCTATGTTAGTGACACAAACTGGCCAGTATTCCACAATAAAGTGCAAAACAAAAGTTTGAGCAAGGGCTCACATCCATGACCTGCAGTACATGTTCCTGAAAAGTTATCAACCAAAGAAGGGCAGAAATAACAAAAGAAAAATCTAGGGCCAGACAGACCCCTCTGCGTTAGTGACATGCAGCATACACAAGCATAGCACATTAATTGGGGGATGTAGAGACATTCATAATTATTGTTCTCGCCTCAATAACACAACCACTGGCAGTTCCTCCTTCCACACTCCCCTGGTGAAGAACTAAGTTGTTGGCAAAGAAAAAAGAATGGGGAAAAAAAACCTGGCCCTCCCTCTCACCCTAACCCCAACGGAATGCTCAACGCAGGATTATACCTTGTATGCAGCTATCAGCTGGGAACAATTCCTGTTTTTCCTAATACTTTTATTAGTGCCGGTTAATTTCCAGTGGCGCAGGAAGGCGGGGTCTGCACTCTTCTGCAGGTACGTTATCAAGTCATTCTTTGGTAATTCATCAGTGCCAAGGTACTGTCCCACATGCGCAAGAGACCAGCGACCCTACAATAGGAAGAACCAAATGTTGGTCTTTCCTGATTGTAAAGTCTCAAAAGATGCCACATGCATTAACAGAGATTGGGGGTGAAGGGAGGGGCGTGCAGGCACACAACTGTCACAGTTTGCTTGTACATGGCTCCAATGGTCAATGGTTAGAGTTTTCTCAAAAGTTGACGCACATGGCAAACTGTGGCAGCGTTGCTGGCTCTACCCTCCAATTTCCCGTCTAATGGGGCCGAAAGATATGGATGAGGGGGTGCAGATGTGTCCAGTTGGTACTCACCTGCCGCTCGTTCTCCCGATCTTTGTCTGAATCCTTCAATTCCCGGTAGATGATCCTTGAGTAGGAGAGAGAAAAATGTACTTAAGTATTCTCCACGCTCACAGTCAAAGGCATTGCACTACAAATATTGCACATCACATACACAACTAAGACAACGGTGGAAAACAGAGGAGAATAAACTGGAAACAGTTCATCAGCCATGGGCAAAGTAAGTCCATTGACATTGGAGGATACACAACTAGAAGCCTAACTCTGCAAGGAAAGGGGTCGGGGAACATAAGCATCACTGAACGAAAGGAAAAGCACTAGAAAAACACTCCCACTAACCATACCTCTAATTCTTGCTATTACACACCCACTGAGCCCCACACCTAAGCCTTGCTACCACACTCGTACCAGACCAAGGACTTGTACCCACATTCACACTCAGTCCACTGCCCATTCCTTGCTCGATCATTGCCACGTAGCCTTACACCCAAGCCCTGCTTCATCATCAGTACTCAGCCCGACCTCCAAGCCCTTCCCCTTCACTACCACTCAGCCCCATCAACAAATTCTGCTCTTTCACTACCATCAGCCCCAGAACGGAGCCTTGCTCCCACACTCCCTCTCCTCTCACACCTACCCAAGCCTTGCTCACTCCCTCCCACTCAGCCCTCTTGAGGCCATGGTTGCACATATTCACTCAGTCTCAAGTCCTGCTCCCACTCAGAGTATCTCTAATCAGTTCTACTTCTCCTGCAGGCTGAAATAATTTCTTGCACATGAAGAAGTAGGTGGGATGGGTAGCAGACTGAAAAGGCTGAAATACAATGTGTACCATAATTACAATTGTGCTTCGCAACGTGACTGGCCAACAAGAATTGCTCTGCGGTTTGAGACATGTTGGAATCATGTGGCACATTTCTGTCATCCAGTGGATGGATAGGACAGCACATGTTTGAGTAAACCCACCCGCTACAGCACAATGGCATCACCTAGAGCTGTGGCATTGTACAATTTGCCTGCCCTTCATCTAAAGTTGCTTTGAAGATGGTTGACCTCTTTCACATCCACGGGAGGAAGGCTGACTCAAATGGAAATCCATAAAAGAAAGCAATGCTGAAAACTCACAGTGACAGATAAGCAACATTTCTTCTTGCTTTGAATGTGTTGTAGATGTAAAGGCCTCACAGAGAGCAACAAGCTGCGCCCCTCTGCGCTTCTACATACGGGTTTCGGTTCAGGCTGTGACGTGTGAATGAGTTGAATCCACCCTCATATGGCAGCCTTGGAAATGTCTTGTATCCTGAAGGGAACCGCGGTTCATTCTGTGCTGCATGCTTAGCTATCAATAGAAAGAAGCCGACTGATGGCTGTGATAGATTTATTAATACATGCCCCTAGAGATTACCTTAGAGGTATCTCCTGAAACCTACCAGCCCTCTAGTGTGCTGACTGACTAGTTTCGTTCAGGCTGCTGCCACAGACGAGTTTCTATCCCCCTAGGAGGTGAGAGCTCCACTCTCAGAGGATAGAAACAATGCCTGCTCTGGAGAAAGGTGTTATCACCCCCTTCCCCAGAAGATTGGTAAATGAGCATTCCAAGGCAGTCAGCTTCAAATAGCCTGCTGTTTTTGGTATGCAAATCTTGCTTTCCTCAGAGGTGGTGGGCTGCCAAACCCCCCATGTCCGGGGCTCATTTGGCACCAGGACAGGGCGGAAATGAGCTATGCAGGAGGGTGTTGCACTTCATGCTGGACACGTCTCTAGGGTGAGCAGCCTGAAGTGAACACCACTTGTCTCCCTGTAGAGTACCGAGTACGTTTTACGGTCTTGTGCATGACATACAGAGCCATTGCAAGAAACTGTGACTCTGGAGTGGGTTCTATAATCTCCCACTACATCCCAGGAAGGAATCTGCGTTCCTCCGGGAAATTGCTTCTATCAGTCCCTCGTGTGCGAAGAGCAAAAGGGGGTGGCAGGGCTTTTTCCACTTTAGCACCCAAATGGTGGAACGATCTTCCTTTGGACCTTAGGTCCCTACCCTCCCTGCAGTCATTCCGCGGTGCCTTAAAGACCCGCCTCTTCCTGAAAGCCTATGTGTAATGATGATTGACCCAGACTTCTGATATTATTGTTAGGCGCCTTGATACCTGCGGGTTATTGTTTTGCGCAATATAAATTTTTATCAATCAATCACTTTTAGAATTCCACCATCTTATGTGTGGTTGAATTAGGAATTGTGGGACAGCGTGATGCCCACTCCCCAAAGGAAGTGGTTAAAAGGGGGTATAGTGACCCCAGGGGCAAGTAGCCCATTGGCTAATACCTCTCACTCCCCTTAACACCCCATAATTGAGTATTTAGGGCTCCCCTGATACCAGATTTTCAGAATTCGACAGATCAAGCGAAGGAGTGGACAAAGAAGAGTCCTGTCACAAGACGCGAAGAGCAATGACTGACTTGGTACTGACCCTGCCAGCCTGACTGCTGCCCCAACAATCGTGGAAGCAGACTCACACTGCCGCTGTGCAGCCTCCTAGAAACCCAGAGCGCTGTCAGTGCTTCACAAATTGCCAAAGAAACTCACTTGGAGTAGAGGAGCTACTTCTCTGTAGCCGCACACACCAAAGACGCGAGGTGCAGTCCACCGAGTTGACGCTCCCCGGCCAGCCTGAAGTAGCAGCCCCCAAGGAAGAGGACCCTGTGCTCCCGAAGGTCAGATCTGTCCGTAGCCACACAGAACCAATACCCTGGGTACTGGACCCCTTGCAGGAGCCAAGGCTTGTTGCGCCCAGTCCAGACACCAATGCCGAGGAAGACCGACCTGCACGTCGAGAGACTTCAGGACAGTGAGATCCACTTTGTGAGTGGCTCAGCTGTCCTGTTAACCCCTATTCTGCAAAACAAAGACCAAGACGTGAGTCTGTGACCGCCGCCACCCGACAACTCAAAGCACCTATGCACCCGTGCTCCAGAGCTTGAGTCTATAAAAGAGGTACGGTGCCAACAGGGTCCCTAAACCCACAAGAGCTAAGCCCACGCTTGGGTTAGCCCAGACTGGACTACCAGTCATCCCCTCCAGCCAAGACTCCTGCACCGGAATCCGATGTCAAAAGACACCGCTGCACCAGAGTCCCACAGCCCAAGGAGAAGTGAACTGATGGGGTCCCTACGTGCCTGAGCACCTCAAGGGTCGGACCCCCCTGTGATTTCCCCCGGACTGCTCCCTCAGTCCCAGCTTGCAACCTCTTTGTAACTGGACCGTTCTCCATTAAAATGAATGGGACACCAGACAGGTAACATCTCTGAATCCGGACGCCCCAGAGCTTCCAGACATGACCGGTTAGTGTGGCCTTGGACCGTGACCCATACTCACCTTAAGTCCTGAAGCACAGTCCTGTAAGTCGCTGCCAAGTGCCCGAATGCATTACATGCTTTTCCTCCGTAGGATAACATTGCAGATCCAGAAAATGCACGAAGTATCCATTTCTGAAAACAGTGTAAATTCATCACCCAAAAAGTACTTCCCCTATTCCGATGATCTTGGTATCTACATTTATATACAAGCACGGGTTATTTTTATAAATTGGTGTCAGATTTGTGTGGGCAATAAATGCTAAGCACTATCCTCTAATATGCCCAACTGCTCACTCACTACCACAAAAGAGAGTGGGGTGGGGGGGTTGTGAGTGGGGGAACATGTGACTCCGCCCTGACGTTGTCCGCGGGCTTGATGTCAGCAAGGTCACATAAGCCCCACCCCGGCGTGCCGAATCAGTTTTCTTCGGAGAACTTTTCCGTGCCACAACGTGGAGCCATCACAACAAAAACTGTGAGAATAAGGGAACAGTGTGCGAAAAAATCAGCTAAACAGAAATGGAAGAAACGAATGGTGAGGTATATTACCATCCAGAGGAGTGCCAGGCACTATGGCCAAAAGTCATAAAAGGAAGAAGCAGAGCACAGCTACAGCGAAGCAACCCTGCAAGCAAATACGACAGCCTCCCCGGGGGCAGAAAGCATGTGAAAAATGTACAGGAGACGAAGAGGTCTGCAACCACAGTCTAGAACAGTGAAGGACACCCAGGTCAGCACAGAAAAGAAACGACAATTTACCCCAAGACAACACCAGCAAGGAGAGGCATCTCCCATAAAGAGGTAAGGGCTGAGGCACAGCCAAGAGACCCCAACTCCGAGGACTGCAGAGGAGTCAGAAAGTTCAAGCAAAGAAAAGGAAGAAGGGCACGAGCAGGGCCCACACTGGAAGATCAGGCTGCAGGGACGCAGAAGTACCCATGAAATCTCCAACCAGTCACCAGAAAGGAAAGAGTGGATCAAACAACCAACGCAAAGCATCCCACTAGGGAGGAAGTGAGAGAAGGCACTTGCAGAAGACAATACCACCCAGAGGCAGGTGAGTGCAGAAGACCAAACTAAGGGTCCTCGCAGAATGGGGAGGAAGGGCGGGCCGTGAAGGAATCTACAGCTAGAATGGTTTCTACCAGATACATAATTACTGAAGGTAAGTAACTCGTACATCTGATAGAGACTACTAGCCGCAGATTCCTTAACGTAGAATAGATACCCTAGCCATAACCATAGGGGAGGAGGGTCTGCGAGAGAACCACACCAACTTGGAAAAACACAGGGCTCCAACAGGGGATGTGTTATGGGGGCAGGGAGGATAGCCCAGTCCCCTCCTCCCCCAAGCAGAAGAGAACCTCACCAACTTGGAAGAACACAGGGCCCAACAGAGGATGTGTTATGGGGACAAAAGGGGTGGCACAGCCCCCACCAAGCAGAAGGAAGCACGGGCGAGGCGAAGGAAGGTTAGTACACCCTAAGCCCAGCCAACGTACCAGGGGCATCCGCCAGAAGCCCCGGAGGGACAGACAACGGCAGAGGAGTACCGAGGAAGAAGAATCACCCCAAGACTCCAAGGAGAAGAGGTAGAAACAGAGGCAAAGCCCTCCACCGGAAACACACACACAGTGAAGGGGACAGCTGAACCTGTCACAGCCTTAAGGCAAAGGACAAGACAGAAACGTCACCTCAGTCAATAAAGGCAGGCGTGAGAAGAAAGACGTAGTCTCGCAAGGCTCCAGCAGAACAAGAGGTAGGAGCACAAGGGCCGAAGCCAAAGCCCCCGGCCATGGATCAGAAAGAGCAGGTGGGCTCAGCTGGCAGCTCACGAGCGCCACGAAGCAGAACACCCAGACCAAGCCGAGCTCAAGACGAAGGCAAAGGCCAGGGAAATCCAGAACAACCCCTAGAAGGAGACCGCTCCGGACAGAGACCGACCCATGAAAAGAAGTGGGACCAGCCAAAAGAGAAAAGGACAAATACTGAAGACGGACCAAGCCGTCAACCAGAACACAGGAAAATATCCCCCCTGGAACACCAGAGTGCCAGCCGAAATGGTGAACAAAAAGGGTGGAAACACCACAGCACAACACCGCAGACAGCATGCCAAGCTGCCCTAGCGATGCAGCGGATACTGAGAATGACAGAAACTGGAGCAGCGCAAGCTACGCCCAGACAAAGATCAAAGAACCACATCGGCGGTATACAGCGACACTAGGGAAGACGAGGAACCCGTAAAAGGGGGCTCCACAATCTCCCAGCATTGGACAGAGCTATACAATAGCTACAAGTACCCCACTTTGGGTATGACACGTCCCAAAGAAAACATGGGAGCCGCTCAAAAATCCCGCATCAGAGAACAAGAACATAAGACCTGCGGCAGGAACCACAGACAGCTTAGCAATCAGCCAAAAAGTACACACTTGCCAAAAGGGCTGAACCAGCAGCCAACAGAATAGAGGACCCCACCAAGGGACCCCGAAGGCACATCAATCCACACAGAACGTGTAAACGGGCCACACCAAACACCAGATTCCAAGAGCAGGTGGGATAACACCTCCCATCAAGCCCCGGAGAATCAACAAGCCAGCCTACGGAGGGGGAGGACGACGGAGCCCTGCAAGGAGACGCTGAATGGTGGAGTCCGCATGAGTGTTAAACAAAAGGACCCCGTCAAAGGGCAGGTCAACCAGATGCTCCCTAATATTTGAGAAAAACAGCATCTCGCAGCCAAGCATGGCGACTGAGAGCCACAGAAGTGGCCATGGCACGGCCGAGAGCATCGGCAACAACAGGAAGGAACAGCTCCCGTCCACCAGAGCCCAGGTGGAGGACTTCCAAGAGGTTATCTGTAGTAAAGGGGGTGACCGGTTCACCCATCCGCAAAATGCCAGCAGCCGTGGAAATAGCCTGAACAAAGGCAACACTGGCCTCCGTAGGGCGCCTCGGGGAAGAAAGTAATTCCTCCGTGGGCGACGGCTGCAAACTGAGCCGTCCGTCCCCAAGTCCATGGGGAAGCAGCCAGCCCCGGAATGGTGGGGGATCCACAGATGAGTGTGGAACCTGAGGTGCCCCTGGGGTAGGCAGAAAATCTGGTGGAAGAGCCAGCCGCGAAATGCGGAAAAGAGGATCCGAGGATTTAGGCCGCGGGGACGGCGAAAAGCCTCCCTGGAAGATGCCAGTGAAAAGGCAACAATGAGGCGCCCTATCTCCGGGGAGGAAGATCCCAATGGATGACAGACCTCCGGAGAAGAAGGAACCTCAGGAGACGAATCAAGGACCCAACGCCGGCACGGTGCCGTGGAGTCCGCCACAGGTGCTGGCTCGACGTCAGTCGGTGCCGGAGAGGGTATTGGACGGCGCAGAGTCGACCTCTACCCCCACGTGCTCCCTAGGAGAGTGGGGCGTGCCCGGAGCCGGCTCAGCTAAGGAGCGGCGCCGATAAGGTGCGGGCTCGATCTCACACGGGGCAGCCGCCCGCGGACCGAGTGGGACTTGGGAAAGCACCCCAGGTCCCGGCCTCCACCCGCAACTCCGCCAGGGCCCTCTTCTGGGAGGAGAGACATAAGGTCCTCTTAGTTTTGGTGCATTTGTCTAATTACAGGGCGATAGACTTGACTATTCACCATTTTGTGGCAGCCTCTTTTTCTATTTTTTGCCCACCGACTCCAATATTTTGCTCTCCTTGTCTAGCTTAGGCCCCATGGGTGCTGGTGACATGGCTCTTTAACTCGCAGTGCTCATCAGTGAGTCTGCCTCAACATGTCCCTGGATACACAGGGTCATGGGTGGATGCTCCACATTTCTTCTCTATGCCAGGAGTCACTGCTTTTGAAGTTGTTGGCTTCTAAAACATATCTTTAGCCTGTTGTACTATGCTCGGAAGGTGCCAGCTGCTATCCTCGGCACCCTGTGCTGTGTTGAGACGTCATCTGGAAGGGATTGTCTCAAGAGGTACGTGCCCATCTCCTAGTCAGGAAACTGCCATGAAATCCTCCCACAATGATTCTCCTCAGGTATGTGAAACCAATCACCTTCCAGTCAGCCTGTGTAAATGTACCCTGAGGGTGGCAGACCTTTTCCTGGCTACTATGCCCTCGGTACCATAGGTACCCCTTACAAGGGACTTGCAGGTAGGCTAGAGTTGTGCCAATTGTGGAAACAATGGTACAGGTTTGGGAAAGAACACAGGCCCTGGGAATCTGACTGGAAGGGATCCACAGTACACTCAGTCAAATTGCATCAGGTATCTGGCAAAATGTTAGGGGGCAACCATGCAGAAAGGGCACTGTCCTACACATGAAGTGTATCATATGGTGTGGTTTTGCAACCTCACAGTGTAATACACTTAGCAACCCCTTTAGGACCTGTAGGTTTTGTCTGTCAAACCCTCAGCTCAATCTCTGGTAGCTATGGCAATGAGCAGCAAGGCTTACACAGAGGAACTAGTGTAAGCATTTAAACAGCACCAAAACAACTGAAGAAGAAATGGACACGTCACTCAAGAAATCCAACACCAGTTTGTAAAAATAGATTGTATTATACAAATTTAGACACCAGAACGAAAAAGATTCACCAGAGGTTTCTGGAGATATAGATTTTACAAGAATTAATAAATCAAAGCATTTTCAATCGCACACAAGCCTTGTCAAATTCAGTGGATTTGACACTTAGAAACGTTTTGAAGGAAAGCTTGAGTAAGTGTGAATGCAATCGGGTAAAAGTACTTCGAGCGACCAACTCCGGCAGGGAGCTAGTCACATGTGGGAGCAGGCATGGTCCTTAGGAACAGCGACCTCCACAGAAGCAGTCCTCAAGCAGTTCCAGGCACTTTATCTGTGTTGAAATGGATTCCTATGGAGTGCTCCTGATTCAAGGACTGAAGGATGTGGAAATACTCTCAGGATGCTGAGGATGGGACACGGCCGACCGGGATCTTCCTGCAGGTGTTCCTCAGGCCACAAAGAATGTGCAGGGCTTCTGGTTGCAGGGTCTATGTCCCACGAGGTCCTCTCTGGTCTAGCCGACGTTGTCGTCACTAGACCACCAGTCGCACAGTGTCGTGGTCACAGGCAAATTCTTGCTGGGTAGATAACTCCTCTTCTGAGAGTCGCAGCAACTCTCTGACTGGTACTGCGCGGTGGTGATGGTAGTGGCTTGAAGACTTTGGGCTACCAACATGCCCTAGCAGGCTTCTCCAGATGTTGTGTCCATGTGCAGCGAATAGGAGGCCAGCCAGCTGACCCTTGGAGTCTCCTGGCTTTGCTGGCTCTGGAGACTAATGCAAAAAGAATTGATGGACGGAATGCTGAAATTATGTCAAACATTCACCCCAAGTTCAGAGATCTAGGCCTAAATCCATCTTTCTTTTTACACACCATGCCATTCCGGTTTAGACCCAGCCATATGCAAATCAGTATGGACCCTGCTCCCTGGGCTCACTGTGCCACTGGATTCAAGCTAGCCTGACTGATGAGGGGTGATACCCCAAAACTGGTTCCAACATGCTTGTTTCTGGTCAAGGGAGGACATGGTGAGCAAAAGAACGATGGATTAAACCCAGATCTCGACTGGGGGTAAATGTTTGATTTGATCCACATTCCATACATCTTTTGGGCTCTGGAGACAGCTTCTCCTTGAACAGGACACATCAGTCACAGTCCCAACCTTCGCTAGCCACCAGGTGCAGCAGGTGTAGTCTTCTTCGGTGCAGCCTCTCTTTGCTGTTGCCTCAGTGCAGCAGGGCAGTCTTCCTTCGGTCCTTCTTCTAGTTGGTAGAGATCGGAGTTCTGGGTGCCAGGAGTGACCTATTTATGCTCAGATAATGCCATTAGGGAACAATGAGGTTGATAGCCAAAGGGCCACCAGATTGCCTCCCTCCTGATGACCACTTCTTGGGAAGTATAGCATCTCGCTATCCTGGGATGCACCATTCTGCCACTCCCAACATGAACGAGACCCCTCTCTCAACACTCCGAGCGCCTTAGTCCATTGCAGAGGTCTGGCTAGCAAGGAGCTACACTTCCCTGGATAAACCAGTCAGACAACTGGCTTCTCCTGTCCCCAGTGTCAGCCTGTCTGCCTAAACAATAGAAAGCCCCTCCTCTACTAAGTGTTACCCGTTTGCCCTTCAAAAGAAGCTTTGAAGCTTGCATTTTGGGCTAACACTTGTGCAGCTTTCTGCAGGAGGGACGGAACACCTCCCTCCCAAGCAGGCCCTATTATGTCCTTTCCCGGGAGTTGTTAGCAGTAGGAGCGCAGAAAGCTGTTTGCTGGACAAGCCCCATGTACATCAGCAAATGGGCACTGGAAACCTTGGGCAACTAAAGTGGCATCTTCTGAAGTCGCACTTTGCCCACCAGGGACATGAAATTCGATTTACCCATAAAATTAGATTTAATGCACAGATTATTTTGATACTATACAGTACCAATCTTAGTAGTCCCACTCAGAAGTCAGCAGGACTGGGGTTCCAGCCTGTAACTTTGTACTTGACAATGGGGCGACTAGCCTTTCCACAGTAAAACAATTTAAATGTTTACTGTTGGAACATGTGAAAGTACATCTTACATATTTTAACATGCAGCACCCGACCTTGGGGCTTGTTAGGCCTAACTTAGGGGTGACTTAAATATATTAAAAAGGGAGGTTTGGGCTTTGCCATTAACTTAAATGGCAAGGTTGAGTTAGGAGTTTAAACCTGTCCTTCCAGTCTGCAGTGACAGACTGGGAGCCATGTTTCACCTTGTCTCACTAAGGGTGTCTCACCAAGTGCTGCAGTCCCTGGGGGACACTAACTTACCCGGGTACCATATTCTAAAGACTTCCAAGTTAGTTAGTCAATGCCAATTGTGGACAAGTCGATTAAACATGCACAAGGGTCAGAGCACATGCACTGAGTTCTATTTAACAGGGCACAGGGCATTTCAGAACCAGTACCTTGTAGTCGAAAGGAGGGCAAACCTGCAAAATGCCAGTTCTCTTACATCTTCCTTCATTTCTGTGTCCTGTTCTATACACTACTGTGTTTCTTCCTGCTCTGGAGTTTGTATGTCATGTCTCGGATTTTTAACATCTAAAACCAAGGATTGCCTGTGTGAGGTCATAGTTTCCTTGAAAGCTTTCTATCTTAGCCTTCAATGCCATTTTCTCCCTCTCGCTGATAGAGGTTTTACTGTCTCCCGGGACTTTCCTTTGCAGGGAGAATCTCACTCCTTCCCCCTCCGCAATCGATTGTTCTCTGAAGTCGAGGTGACACCCTGTGGCAGATCCTTACCTCACACGATAGGAAGGGAAGTCTCTCAAGCACCTCCAACTAAGATTTTTTGGCATCACGGTCTTGCTCATCTGGGAGTACAGTTTGGCTCGAAGACTTGTTCTTCATAGGCTTAGGCGGCATCCTGGATATCTTGTCTTTTAACCACTCCAATGGGTTTTAGGCATGTGACAATGCAGGTTTAGCTTCGGGTCTACGGTGTTCCCTGGCGTCATGTGAAATATCCCTACTGTCTCAGTGTTCCCTTGTGCTTCCTCAGACTTAAAATGGTCATTGGAGGAATACATCTTCTCCAAATAACCTCTCTTTTGCTGCTCTACCTCAGACAGCCCGGTCATGTTGTTGTTGCCAATGTGCTTAAAGAATTTTATCTCAATGCACAAGAGCTTTGGGTTCAACATCGAGCATGGAAAACAGTCCTGCAAGTTATGGTCTCCTGGGAGGCAGAACGTACAGACTGGATGCTTGTCGTTTAGGGAAAATGTCCTTTGGCTCATACTCTAAAATAGTGTCGAGGAAACACAAAGATCCACATTGACCAAATACTATTCTCTGACATCGAAACATCACCCTCCCCGACAAATCCTGAAATTCCTCTCTCCACTGTAGAGCGTGTATCTTGATGACCTCTCTTGAGCGCTTTCTGTTTCCCCCCCCCACAAATGGTAGGGAGCTCAATTGATGCACCTCTTTAGCCAAGGCGGAAAAAAAGAAAGGTGGGCACAAACATAAGATGGTGGGCACAAACATAAGCATTGTGGGATTATGACTGATTTTATGCAAGGGCTCCGCATACGTCTATGCTCAATCACTAGGAAATGTTTTACAACTAACACTTCTGTCCCAACCACTAGAAGGCAAAATTGTGTAAAGCATGAAACTCTCTAGAAGAGGTTTTATGTTGCAAATCAATCTGGTTTTATGTCCCTATAAAGGGGCCGGATAATATTGGCTTAGGATTGTTTTTTTGGTATCTCCTTATTGGGGCATGCAGGTATCTGCTATATGTATTTGCTCAACTCCCTATACAGGTGACTGCTGGGGTATGTTTGATGTATACCTTTAGATTGGGGACTGGTGGTACCCGTTATAGTACTTTTACTTTATAGCCCCAGTCTGCATAGCTCTGGGATGCCCATACAGGGGTCTGTTGATATCTGCTACCGTTGATTGTTTGCTTTCTATCTCCAGAGCAGGGGCTGATCGTATCTGTTAAGAGTTTTTGCACTTTATCGTCCCAGGCTCCACACATACTGGAAGTTTTATGTCAACATACAGGAACCTCTGGTATCTGTTAGGTTTAGTTTAGAGCTACCTAGAGTTTACTTACTGTTACCAGATCTACACTGGTATCAGCAACCAAAAGATTAGTGTTGATCCCTCCGTGTGCCTTTTGGGGAGGTGTGGATAAGTTCGGGGCAACATTGGAGGGCAGTCTGGGGGTTTGTATCTGCTGCGGGTTTGATACACAGGTTGTCAGGCCATCTTCCCTGGCAGGCTTAATTTGGGTAACTCTTTTCCAGATTTGTTAACATCCACTATGGCTTCGGAATTGTGGATAACAGATTTTTTTTACATCTTTCAATTTCTGTCACCCAGTTTTAGGTCTTTAAATAGGAACCTGGATCCCAAAGCATCCTACCTGTGAGGGTATTTCCCTACAGCTTGATAGACCTCCCCTTCACCTATGCCGATAAGCGTTTTCTTTCCGCCTGAGGTAAGTGAAGCCCGTGTTCCAGTCACAAGGAGCTTCCTAAACAGCACCATAAGCCTTCACTCTCAAAAATAGACTCTTCCTCCCCACCCAATCAATGATCTTGATCCCAGGCACAGACTTACGTGTAGGTGGGCTCCCAGATGCGCCGTAGCTTGTCTGGCTTTACAGTGCCATTGCCAGACACCTGCAATAACTTCTGCACATAGAAGAAGATTGTGGACCTGAAGTTGCTGAGTGGCAGCTCGACTTCTCTTGTCGTACCAAGGCCGGTCACCTTCAGGATGAGTGCGAGCCGGGGTGGAGGGGAGCACTCAACTTCCTCCAGCAGCTCAGAGTGAGGGGTTCCTGTAAAATGAGAAAGGCAGAACCATTATCAGTAGCCATGAGGCAGATGATCGTAGAACATAATTATGGGTGTGAGAAGGTGGCTGGCCTACCACCTTCAAAAGCCTCAACCCCCTTCTCCCTTGCGCTCCCAAGCCCACTCCATCTCAGCAGCATTAAGGAAGTCAGGGTAGAGTTAAGACTGGGGGCACTGACACCTAGCTTTAGCAAACTCAATTTTCCTGCTGTGTCTATTTGCATATTTAAAGGGTTCTTCAATCCTGTTTAGAGCAGGACTGATTGCCTCCCCAGAGGGATTAGAAGTGCTAGCCTAAAGGAACAGTGTGGCAGTCTAGCAATCTACTGGAGAAAAGTGTAAATGACTCCTTGTCTTCTAGGAGGCTATGTTGAAACCGTTCGGCCTGTTCTGGGATGAAAGTCTACTGTAAGGCTTGGTAAAGCTGTGCTGGCATGCGCTGAAACAGTTTATTTTGGCAGTCCTGTCTTGGGCCGAACAATCATGAAAGCTCACCTGAGGTGCTCCATCTGTTATGAATCTTCAATAGTTTACATGTGCCTACTGGGGTAATTTTTTTTTTTTCGGAGTTTTATATAGCGCGATCTAGAACCGAACCGAATCAGTTATCAGAGCGCTTTACATAGCACCAGTTACGTTACATGAGGACACACTCATTTTTTAGGCACGGGGAGATTAAGTGATTTGCCCAGAATCACAGGGGGTTTTTGGCGTCGTTACCGAGACTCGAACCCAGATCCCCAGGTCCGAGGTCGAGCGCCTTAGCCGTTAGGCCAACCCATCCTTTATGTGTGCTGAGTAAGAGAGTTTTTTCATTTGTGTAGCTGGCTACAGTCATGCTGAACATACCGGCCAATACATACCCACACCACTGCCAAAACATGCCATGTGTGGGACATTTCCGAAACATTCCTTTGTCAGAGTAGGCTTTTCCTGCAGCTGAAACAAGTGTTGGGCTATGTCTTAGTCAACCAGTAGCGTACATAAGACCACTCAAACTGGTCTGCATGGAGTTTTCTGGCTCAGAGGAGTATAAAATCTACCCAGCAGGAAGCTGCGCTGCTGCAGGGCTGGAAGATGTCCCAACTTTTGAACAAGGCAGACTCTCTGGTTAGCTCGGACGTCTTAGCCCGAATAGCAGAGTTAGTGTTCATCCTCATTTGTCTGGATATGAGAAAGGCCAGGACTAGCACAGGATTACAACGGGACCAGGTGTGGAACATCTTCAGGGTTGCCGATTTATGAAAGAATCCATTTGTTTGTATGCTACCCCCATTTTAAGGCTGGTTTCGCTGGCCATTAGGAAGAGGAGACTGCGAACAGCTTTTCATACATATGCGGTGACCTCTTAAACAATGTAATGAGCTCATAATAACATGGGGCAGGATTTGCATTCATGGTATAAAAGTGAGATGTCGCATAAGAGCTGCAGTGTATCTTTACCACACCTACATGAGTTACTTTAAAAGCATAACTCGAGGTCTGACACTGAAATCCTGAGTGTCTGAAGCCAGAAACTATAGGCAGCACATGCGAAAGCTGAATTATTTTTTCAAGTGTGTAGGAAAGTGCCCCTTTTTGACATGGCTGCCCCCACTTTTTGCCTGGTACATGATGTGAAAGTGCACTTGGTTTCTGATAACCAAGTCCCCAGTGCCAGAGCTCTTTCCCAAAACTGTACAAGTGTTCCCCCAATCTGGCAAAATCTTTATCACACTCCAAGTCCCTAGTAAATGGCATCCTGGTACCCAGGGCATGGGGTACTAAAGAGGGTCCCTAAGGGTTGCAGCACGAATTGTGCCACCATAGGGACCCCTCACCAAGCACACGACGAACTGCAATTGCAGGCTGCTTGACCTGGTGCAGACAAAAGTGATAACACAACATGTCACACATCCTTCTATGACATGTCACCAACCACTGCATATGGTATTTATAAGTCACGCCTACAGCAGGCCGGACAGCCCTATGGCAGGGAGCTTAATAGCATATGTGCGGGCATATCTGCATAAGCAGACAAGCCCCTGTGCTGGTCAGCCCTATTGTTCCCAGTGCAATTGACCCGGGAAGCCCAAACCTAGCCCTGATTGGTGGGGTCCTCACATCACAAGATGTAAGCGGTGAAAGATGTGCTTCACCTCGCCCTCCTTAGAGGTGGGCACACCTATTCTCCTAAGTTTTCCAAACGGTTTTACTACCCAAATGTGGGTGTCAGCCGGGGGCTGCCACCTGCTACTAGCAGCAGAGGCTGGGGGTCGCATTACATGCAGGCCTTTGAAGCTTCCCCTCTCGAGCACTGTGCCCATCCTGGGGTGGAGGTGTGACACCTCTGCCCAGGATGTGCATCATTTCTGGTCCCAGAGAGCAAAGGCTCTCGACCCAGGGGTCCAGAAACATGTCTGGTGGTGGCAGGCTGCCTACAGCCAGTATGTGACCACACCAGGGTTGGTTTTTTTCAGGGGGCACCTCCGAGGTGCCCCCATTTTACTTATTGTGTTTGCTTTCTGCACTCGCAGCAGGCGGGGAAACGCTCCTCCGCTCCTTGAGGAGGCGCTGCCCTTGACAGAGCATTGCTGAACCAAAGGCAACACACAAAAAAGAGAACATGAGGCACTTAGTTTGCCAAGGATCAACCTGCTTTTACTTGCACCAGGCAATGAACATGGCCTGAGGACATCGATTTTGTAGAAAGGCAGCGAGCAGCCAAAATAACATACACCATCCCGACAAGATCAATTCCTCTCAGCTGGTTCCACTCAAACTCCACACATCGGGGTGTCAAAGGAGGAGATTTGGGAACACCCTGCCCTCTTGTTGAGAAAGCAGATCCTTGTGAAGAGCAAGCCAAAGCAAAAGGAAGACGCTGAGGGTCAGCGCTTCTGAGTGCAGACACTCTTGGGCCAATTGGGGGCCACCAGAATCAGCTGTTGTAAAGTCTTCTGACGTCTTTCAGGACCCACAGGATGAACTGCAATGGCGGACATGCATACCCGAGGCTGGAATCCTGTGTTTTCTAGAGACTCTTCAAGAGGAAATGATACAGTGCCCCAAAGGCAGCAATGAGTGTTTTCAAAGATGGCAAAAATATCTAGTGAGGGCATGCCCAGTGTATGAAGATACCCTGCCCCATCTCTGGATGTAGATGCCACTCATGGTACCACAAGATGACGCCTGTTGAGCTCGTCCGCCCTGATATTGAGGGATGCTGACAGGTGGTTTGCTGTCAACGAAACCTTGATAAGCTCCAGGCACCACCACAGCTTCACTGCTTTAAGATACAGTGCACAGGCCCCACTGTGCAATGTCTGTTGCAGTACCACAAACAAGATTGGAATACTTCTCAAACATGTTATTCAATTGGGACTATAGACTTCCGGTCAGTATATTCCAAGCACAGGTTCATTCAAATGTGCAAATCACTGACTGAAGCCTTTAAAGCACGTCTGCCAGGCTCACCCTCTCCCAGGGAAAGATGGAAATCCTTGCGGCCCAAGAGACCTAGGGTATTAGAATGTGGGACAGAATAAAGGATATCGAGGTTGTCATACCCAGTGAGGATGAAGAGAACCTGCAGAGAAACCATCCTCTTTTGCAGACTCGCCTGGTCCTCAATGGGCATTCTTTATCTTGCATCCAGCTCCCCACAACGTAAGTCATACAGCACACTAACACGAAGGGTCTGTGCAGGTTCAACAAGGGAGTCAAGCCTACCCACCCTGGACTATGATAGAGGTTCACTTGGAGTAATTGTTTCAGGAGTCTAAAGTCAGATTTAAAAATGTTTGTAGTTTAATGTGGAGCACCTCTGCTGGGCTGTTGCATTCACTGGCTCAAACCCTGAAGAGAAGATATAGGAAAGGGAAGTAATAGCTTTTCACAGCCATGCTAGAACTACTGCCCCTCAAAACAGCCAACTGATGTAATTCAAACCAATTCCTGGTTAGCAATTTGGTAAGGAATATGCTACTTACCAGTATGCATCTGTTCTTGGCAGGTAGGGCTGCTGACATTCATATCTGTGCATAGATCGCCGCCTAGTGTTGGGTCCGGATGATTGCACATTGTTGTCCTGGAAGAGTCTTCGAAGTATCACGAGATAGGTGGCTCCTCCCCTGGACTACAGTGCGCATGGGCATCCTCTCCATCCTCAGATTGTTTTTAGCCATTGTGGCAGAGATGGAGTGTTGTACAGTAAGAGATGTCCATGCAAGAAAGTGAGAGTTAGAATGAATGCTACAGCTGCGACAGGCACCGGGAAGGAGGGAGGGCGATATGAATGTCAGCAGCCCTACATGCCAAGAACAGATGCATACTGGTAACGAGCATTTTCCTTTCGAGGCATGTGGGCTGCTGAATTCATATCTTAGCATGTACTGTATAGCAGTATCTCCTCTAGCGGTGGTCACCTGTACCAGCTGCAGCAGTCTGAAAGAGTTTTTAGAACAGCCAGTCCTACAGCAACTTGCTGTTTGGAATGTACATCTACACAATAGTGTTTTGTGAACGTATGTATGGTAGACCATGTGGCTGCTTTGCATATTTCCTCTAGAGGGATGTTTTCGAGGAAAGCCATGGATGCCCCCATTTTGCGTGTTGAATGCGCTCTTGGGGGAACTGTTAAAGTGCGTTTTGCCTTAAGATAACATATTTGAATGCAATAACTATCCATCTGGCAAACCCAGATTTAGAAATGGGGTTGCCTTTGTGTTGTGGTGAAAAAGCAACAAACAACTCTTTTGTTTTCCTGAATTCTTTTGTCCTGTCAATGTAATATAGGAGAGCCCTTTTAACATCTAGTGTGTGCAGGGCCCTTTCAGGTACTGACTGTGGATTTGGGAAGAACACTGGCAGTTCTATTGTTTGACTGATGTGAAAGTGGGACACAACTTTTGGCATGCATTTAGGGTTTGTCCTAAGCACGACCCTATTAGCGTGGATTTGGAAGAATGGCTCTTGAATAGTTAGTGCTTGCAGTTCACTAACTCTTCTAAGCGAAGTAATCGCCACAAGAAATGCCACCTTCCATGTTAAAAATTGTATTTCACACGAGTGTAGAGGTTCAAAAGGTGGTCCCATTAGTCTGGTTAAAACGATGTTTAGATTCCAGACAGGTGAAGGTGGGTGTTTTGGGGGGGGGATCACTCGTTTGAGTCCCTCCACGAATGCTTTAATGGCAGGCACTCTGAATAGGGAAAGGTGTTGCCTGTTTTGAAGGTAAGCTGCTATGGCAGCTAAGTGTATTCTTATAGATTTATAGGCTAGATTGCAGCGGTGTAGGTGCAAAAGATAGCATATGATATTTTGAGTTGATGCGTCTAGTGGGTTTATGTCATTGTTGTTACAGTAAATGACAAAACGTTTCCACTTTGCCGCATAGCATGCTCTTATGGTAGGTCTTCTTGCCTCTTTGATAATGTTCATGCAGTCAGGAGGTAAGTTTAGGTTGCCAAACTATGACTTCAGAAACCAGATCGCAAGGTTCAGCTGTTGTGGATCTGGGTGCTGAATGTCTCCATGGCTCTGGGTGTTAGCTTTAGTCTTTGATGAGGCACCACGGAAAGTTCTAGGAACGTGGTGTACCACGGTTGCCTCGCCCATGTTGGAGCAACTAGGATTAGCGTCATGGAGTGCTGGCGCAGTTTGCGTGCCACTAGCGGTATCAACGGTGCTGGTGGAAAAGCGTAGGCAAATTTGCCTGACCAGTTTATCCATATCGCATTGCCCTCATTGCCCTGAGACTGCGGGTGTGGGAATCTTGCGGCGAAGTACCGGCATTTTGCGTTTTGTTTTGTGGCGAACAGGTCTATCTCTTGTTGTCCTCACTGTTGGAAGTATGGTTGAAGCACTGTGGGATGCATCTACCACTCGTGCATCTGTTGGCTGTGTCTGCTGAGCAGATCCGCTATCTGATTGTCCTTGCCTGGGAGGTGTTCTGCCATGAGAAAAATGTTTCTTTGAATGGCCCACTTCCACATGCTTTGAGCTAGATGTGACAGCTGTGGAGAGTGTGTTCCTCCCTGCTTCTGTATGTAGTACATCGCAGTCATGTTGTCGTCCGGATCAACACGGTCTTGTTGCACAGATGTACTTTGAAAGCTTTCATTGCCAGAAAAATTGCCATCAGCTCCAGTAGGTTGATGTGCATTTTTTCTGCTGCGTGGTCCATAAGCCATGTACTGTGTGGTGGAGGACATGGGCTCCCCACCCTATCAGGGATGCGTCCGTTGTTAAGACTATTTGTGGTACAGGCTCTTGGAACAGTCGTCCTTTGCAAAGGTTTTGTGGATTCCACCAATGCAGAGAGTTGTATGCACGACTGGTCACCAACACTAGGTCGTTCAATTGTCCTTGAGCCTGGTTCCACTGCCGTGCTAGGCACTCCTGTAGCGGACGCATTTGTAGTCTTGCGTGAGGGACTATGAAAATGCATGAGGCCATCATACCTATTAGTTGCATAAACACTCGGGCAGGGAGCGAGTGTTGGGGCGTGAACCTTTGGATTAGCATCTGAATACTGTTTATTCTGACAGAATTTGGCTGTGCTTTCCCTGCCAGTGTCTATTGTCGCTCCCAGGTATTGTTGTACGTGGGCAGGCTGAAGATGGGACTGTGCTTGTATTAGCCAGTCGTCCAGATATGGATAGACATGAATATGCTGTTTTCTGAGATGTGCAGCTACTGTCGCTAGGCACTTGGTGAATACTCTCGGGGCTGTTGTCACCCCGAAAGGAAGGACTTTGAATTGATAGTGCTGATTTTGTATTGTAAACCTGAGATATTTCCTGTGTGCCGGGTGTACCGGTATATGGAAATATGCGTCTTTGAGGTCTAGTGTTGCGAGGAAGTCTCTGACGCAACAGTGGTAACACCTGCTGTAGAGTGAGCATGTGGAAATGCTCTGATAAAATGTATTGGTTTAAGGGCCTGAGGTCCAAGATGGGCCTGAGAGATCCGTCCTTTTTGGGGATCAGGAAGTATAGTGAGTACACCCCTGTATCCTGGTGTTGTAAGGGTACTAGTTCTATGGCCCCTTTTTGTAGCATGCTGATGACTTCTTGCTGCAATAAGTGTAGGTGTTCTGCGGACATAGGACGGTGTTTTGGGGGTATGTTGGGTGGTGTGGAGATTAATTCTAGGCAATAGCCATGCTGGATAATTTGCCTCACCCACCTGTCTGTAGTGATGTTTTCCCAGACTTGTAGGAACTGCTGTAATCTTCCCCCGACCGGTGTTACATGGTCTGGGGGTAGTGACAAGAAGTCACTGTTTGGTATTGGTAGAGGATCTGGTGGTGTTATTCCCTCGTCCTCTACCTTTGCTGTTATTTCCACGGTATCCACCTCTACTGTTTTTGTTGTAGGTGTTTTGCGTGTTCCCCTTTGTTGTATAAGGTTTGCTGCGCCGAGCCTCCCCTTGCAGCTCCTCTGTTGCCGGAGACGAAAGGAGCCGCCTCTGTATTGTTGTGACTGCAAGGCTCCCATAGACCTGGCTGTCTCGGTATCCTTCTTCATCTTGTCTAATATTGTGTCGACATTAGGGCCAAACAAATAATCTGGGTTCATTGGCTGATTAAGTAAAGTGCTCTGAACCTCATTTTTAAACCCAGAGATGCGGAGCCACGTATGTCTTCTGAGCATGACACTAGTATTGATAGCCCTGGCTGCTGTGTCTGCTACGTCTAGGGGGCATTTGATGGAGGCGTTCGATATTAACTTTCCCTCCTGTATTAGGAATTCTGCCTGTTCCTTATAAAGGTCAGGTAGATGCTGGAGAAGGTGCTCAAGTGTGTCGTAGTGTGCCCTGTCATACCTAGCTAACAGGGCATGAGTGTTTGAAATTCTCCATATGTTTCTATTTTTTTTATTTTTTTTATTTTAAGAGGTTTTATATAGCGCTGGCTGGACCCAGGAGTATCAGAGCGCTTTACAAGGTGTTTCCATACAGGTACAGTGTGTATAAGCACAGACAACGGAATAATAAAAGAACAAATCCACATAGGATACATGACATCTAGATAAAAAAGTAAAAACAATTGCTAGACACTATGAGTCATACAAAATAGCGGTCACAGTTTGGCGGGAAGCCTCACTTAGGTATACAAAAACATGCAAGAGAACTGACTGTCATGAGGAGGGGAGGTAAGGTGATCAGATAGAAGGAAAGGGAGTTGGCCAGGCGGGTGGTCACAAGTCATATGCAGAGCAGATAGGTGGGGTGATGCAGAGGGGCGAGGCTACCAGGGATGGATTAGAAACCCCAGTATTTATTAAGGAGAAGAAGTTTGAGTTCTTTTTTGAAGCTGGGGTAGGACTGGTTACAGCGGAGGTCTTTAGGGAGGGCATTCCAAATAAGTGGGGCATTGCCTGAAAATGAGCGTGACTGAGTGGAATTCTTTTTCTGAATGGGGGGAATAAGTAGGAGGGTGTTGGAGCTTCTCAGTGATCGCGTGCAGCCTGCTTTGGTCAGTTTATTGGAGAGGTATGCCGGTGTGTTTTGGTGGAGGATTTTGTGCGTAATGCAGGCGGTTTTATATGTGGATCTACCTTCAATGGGGAGCCATTTAAGGGATTTAAGGGCGGGAGAGATGTGGTCAAATCGTTTGCAGTCCGTGATAAGCCTAGCCGCGAGGTTGAGCACAGATTTGAGAGGTGCCAGGTGGGTTTTGGGAATTCCGGTGAGGATGGCATTGCCGTAATCAATGCGCGATAGAGCAAGCGATTGGACTGCCAGTTTAAAGTCATCAATTGGGATGAAGGGCTTAATTTTCTTAAGGTTACGGAGGGTAAGGAGGGCTCCTTTGGCAGAGTTGTTGATGTGAACGTTGAGAGTTAGTCGGTTGTCAAGGGAGATGCCCAAGGATTTGACTGAGGTGGCTAGGGACAGGGAGCAGTTGAGGGCGTTAAGGTCTGTGATCCACTTTTGAATGGGGAGCTGGTTGTTTTTTGGGGAGAAAAGAATAATTTCAGTCTTTTTTGGGTTAAGTTTGAGATGGTTCGAGTGGAACCAGGCTTGAATTTTGATGAGGGTGTTGTTGAGGTGGAGGATGTCAGCATGGGTTTGTATCTTATGGTAGAGTTGTGTATCGTCAGCGTAGAGGTGATAGTTAATCCCTGCTTGTTTGAGAATGAGGGTGAGAGGTTCCATGAAGAGGTTAAAGAGAGAGGGAGATAGTATGGATCCTTGTGGAACTCCTAGAGAGATGGGGGAGGGGTTCGAAAGGCAATTGTGGATTTTAATTTGCTGAGCGCGGTGCTGCAGGTATGAGACAAACCAATTATGAGTCATGCCATTAAGGCCGAATCGTTCTTTAAGGACTTTGAGAAGAACAGAGTGGTTAACGGTACCGAACGCTGCGGAGAGATCAAGGAGGATCAGTAGGCTAGATTCGCCATTGTCAAGGGAGTGGTGAATGTCATCTATAATGTTAAGCATGGCGGTTTCGGTGCTGCAGCCTTTCCTGAAGCCAGATTGAAGAGGGTCAAGTAAGTTAAAAAGTTCAATGTGTCTGTCAAGCTGAAGAAGGACACATTTTTCAAGGGCTTTCGAGAGGAGGGGCAAGTTGGAGATAGGACGGAGGTTGTTGAGGTCATTAGGGTCAGCCGTAGGGTTTTTAAGAATGGGGGTGATTTGTTAGCAGCTTGAGCCGCTACCCTTTTGCCTGAAGCCTCCAAAATTTTAGACTCTTTGTCTGGAGGTGGAGCCTCGCCAGTAGTTTGAGAATTAGCACGTTTGTGTGCATTGGATACTACCAAAGAGTCTAAGGGCAGCTGTCCCTTAATGTATGTAGGGTCCACTGGTGCTGGCCTATATTTCTTTTCTATCCTGGGGTTAATGACTCTTGCCCTGGTTGTTTCCTTAAATATGTCCCCTGCGTGTTTAAGCACCCCCTTTAGCATTGGAAATGTCTTCACTGATCTTTCAGAAGTGTTGAAAGTGTCAAAGAGGAAGTCTTCCTCAATAGGGTCAGCATGCATTTCCACGTGGTGGTTATATGCTGCTCTTTCAATTAATGCATTGAAAGCAGCTGTGTCCTCTGTAGGGGAAGATTTTACAGGGTATGCAGTATTTTCTTGAATGGGTTGAGGGTCTACAGGATCTACAGGATCAGACCATGGTTGATTTTGGTTGTCCTGGTCATTGTCCACAGGATAATTATACAGTTCATTATCCTCATATTCCACATCCTCATCTGTGCATGTGGGAGAATATGTATAAGTTTCTTGCACATGTGTCCTGATAGGCTCAAAGAGAGTTGGAGTTGTAGAAGAGTCTCTTTTCCTTTTTAGTGGTATTGTGTAGGTTTCAGCATAAGTGTCTGGTCTGATTTTCCTTTTTAATATGGTAAGTCTGCCAGTGTCTGGGTCCACATACAGTTTGGACTGCTCTTCTGTTGAGGGCTCTTGCTCCTCATGTGCTTGAGCTCTTTTCCCTGTTATCTGCTTTTTTGTTTGTGTCGGTTCGATTTCTGTTGTAGGCTCGACCGATTTTTGCCGAATATGAGTCGGAAGTCCGAATTTTATCGGTCCGAGGGACTTTTGTGCTTCATCAGTCTTTTTAGGTTGTATGACCTTCTTCGGTGCCGTGATTGATATCGACCCGACTGTTCTCGTTTGCTCGATAACCACTTTTTGGGCTTGTGTTGTCTTCGGAGCTTGCTGCTTCAGAGCGATGTTTTGCCTCGGCTCGACCGACCCCTTGGCCTCGATCCTTGCCTTCGGATCGAGCGGTTTTGTTTGCACCGTCTTTGGCTTGTCGACTGTTTGTTTCGGTTCGACAACCATCTTCTGCTGGAGTCCTTTGTTTGTGTTGCCGTGCGTCGACATCGATCTCATCGGTTCGACGGCTTTTAGCTTGGGCATGTCCCTGGGCGTATTGGCTCTTGGCTAGAGGGCCCTGATATGCGACCCAGCCACGTCGGCGGCCATTTTGTGTTTGGTCGGCGCCGATGGATCCGCACTTTTCGGTCCGAAGAGTGGGAACTCTAATAGTTTCTGTTTCTGTTTTGCTTCTTACTTTTGGTTTCGATATTACCAGGGAATAGTAATGTTGCACCGATGGCTCTTGCCTTATGTTCTTAGCCGGGCTGACTTGCGGGCTATAGAATCGATGTTTTGATCTTGGCTAAGGCCTTTCGGCGATGCCTCGACCTGAGCCTTTTGAAGCGTATCAGTAAATATACTGGGCTCCGTACTCACGGTTGGCCCTGTGTCCTCGCCGGAGTCGTCCTCGACGGCTCCGATGCCTGGATCGTCGTCCCCTACCTCAACAATGTCGTCTTCTTCGTCGACGTAGTAGTTGGAGTCATATTCCGATTCCTGCTCCGACTGCTGGCCTGAGTCCTCAGCTTCGACAACCTCTTCGTCGTCTTCAAAGATGTTCTCCGGGTCAGGCGCTGGCTTCTGCATCGTCTGCCTCGCTGCTCTTCGAACCCGAAGAGTTTTCTTCGAACGAAACTGCGCACAAGCTAAGCAGTCGGCTTCATTGTGTTCAGGAGATAAACACTTGTTACACACAGGGTGTTTATCTATGTGTGGGAATTTTGAGCTACAATTGGGGCATCTTTTGAATGGACTTCGTTCCATCGACGAGTGGCCCTTGGTGTCGAAAAAGGCCACACGGCCCGATTCGACGATCTGAATATAAAACAGAAAATAAGTCGTCGTCACCGATCTAATAACAATACCGACGACCCCGAAGGCCTTTTGGCCTATTAGAAAAGTTTTTTATCGATTCCGAACTCAGAGTTGGAAATCACATCCGAACCCAATGGCGGAAAAAAACAATCTAAGGATGGAGAGGATGCCCATGCGCACTGTAGTCCAGGGGAGGAGCCACCTATCTCGTGATTCTTCGAAGACTCTTCCAGGACAACAATGTGCAATCATCCGGACCCAACACTAGGCGGCGATCTATGCACAGATGAATTCAGCAGCCCACATGCCTCGAACATAACATATTGAGAAAAGAGAAGTGTCAGTCCTTTGAAACGCATTTTATAAAACATGGAATAAGTGATTAAATTAAGGTCAAATAACACCACACCAGAGAGGGAGTTCCGTTTTGAATGCTTACCTGGGGAGGGAATTTCAAGGTCTGTTGTCTGCTGAACATTAGTCCGACCAGGTCTGGGGTCAAAGGCGGGAACCAAAGCAGAGAACTGGCGTTTCAGTACGTAGTCATCATCCCAAGTTCTGCGACGCCCACCCTTTGTCTCATACTCCTCTTCCTCCTGCCAGTAAAAAAAAAAAGTTACTTAACTATATGTATTCAAGGATCTTTACACGTCACTGTAACACTACAAGCAAAGGGTCATTAATCATTACACATCTTCCAACATAAACCCTGAACATTCTACTTCACAAAGTACATATTCTTATACAAACAACCGCAAACTTCTGTGCATCTGCACAAAGACCCTTAAACCACGACACACATCAAACACTGATGCTCTAACCAGTTGAATAGGAAAATGTACCATCCTTGTAACTCATGATTACAGACTGAGGTCTGTCAGATTTGAATAAAGTGCATTACTCACTCTGCACCTGCACCAAGCAGTTCAATGTCCCCACTGCACCCTGTCCATCTATCTCAAGGCCAGAGCAGTGGTGAAGGCAAAGTGTTTCTTTTTATAATCAACTTTGTATTGTTTTTTGTCATAGCAATACACAAGAACGTCATCAGGGGGCAACCCTCATCTTTGTACCATCTACCCCAAACCAATCCCTGCTGCCATCTCTCCCATCAACCGCCAGTTCTAGCCATAATCTTCAACCCAAAGAATTCCCACCATCTGCCCCAAATACTGGCATGTTTCTCAGAGCATTCTCTAGCCTTTCCATTCCAGCATTGTGGGTAGATTGGTCAGCACCATCGCCAACCCCACCCACAGTAGTATGCTCCCCTCACCCCTCAGGTCATCCAGCAACCCCGATAATGCTACCCTTAGGATCAGGCTGATGTGTCTGCAAAGCACTCAGTTGAGGGTTTTGGCTATTAAGCTCCATTAGCTGGCGATGTCTGGGCATTGCCATGTCCTATGAAAGAAATCTGCGTCCGAGTCAACGTCGTCTAGGGGGTCCAACCCTCCCACTTCTGTTGCAGGGGTACAAACCTACATGAGGCGTTTCTTTATGAATGAACGATAGAGGGTGACCAAGGCCATACATCATCAGTAGGGCCTCCAGCGTGCTGTATTCCAGTAGATGAGAAGGCACTGATCAATGACATGTCAATTTGTGCCAAATCTGTAAGTGTCGAGTGTGTGGGACTTTATATTGTGTCTGTAATTCAGCAAAAGTTTTCATATGGGTTCCTGCCCATACATCCTCAAGTCTGTGAAACGTGGCTCAATCAGTGGCCACTCCATAATGGCGTTTGTTGTGTTAGCTCCTATTCCATCCCTTAAACCAGAGTGTTGCCTGCCAGCTGAGTAACACCTCCCTTGTACACTCTGGGAGGTGAGATGGGATGGGGGTGCCATATAGGTAGTGCATCATATCGTCTGGGCCGTGTAGGGCCAGCTCTGATCGGTAGGATGGATCGCTCCACTCACAGGTAAGCCAGTCGCTTATGACCAGCAGCTGTAAGGCCCAGTAGCACTGTTCGCATCTGTCATCCCCATTCCCCCTTAAGTCGACTCTCAGCATTTGTACCAGGAGATACGCGGGTTAATTCCCACCCCACAGAAAGGAATGGATGAGCCCAATGAGTGGGTAAGTTATTTTTAATTAGAGGCAGCATAGCGGTGGTGTATCAGGGAGGCCAAGCCGCACTGGCTATCTGTCGGACCTTCCACAGCAGCCTCCTAACACTGTTTGCCAAGCAGGGCGCAGCTGCGGATTCATATCTGTGGGTGCCAATCGGTACTCACTGTCCTCACTGGAGGAGTGCATTGCTGACAGGCTGCTTCAGGATGCACTCCCCGCCCTGGCCTAACAACAATTCCAGGTCTTTCCCGGGCGCGCTAGTTCGGACTCTACCTCCTTTTCTGGTGGAGTTGGATCTTGCCACAGGCTGCCGTTGGGTTCAAAGTGTGCAATCAGATCCAAGACGTTCCTGTGCATTGGCATTTGGTGAATGATTACTGTTGGTTTATCAATGTAGTCCGTGAAGCCACACCATCACTCCGCTTTCTGGGTGCTCAGCCAGCACCGGCCCCAGGGATTTGGGCTAGTTAAAATAAAATCCTAGAATAGACCGGAGCAACAAAGATGTCTGAAGGCGAGTATAGTTGAGATGAGAAAGCCTTTACGAACCAATTGTCAAAGTAAGAAAAATGTTTATCATCACTATGCCATGACCTTAGTAAAGACCCTCAAGACCTATGTCAGGCCGAAGGGCAAGAGAGTGACTGGAAGCGGTCTGTCCCCACAAAGCACAGATACTGCCCTGTTAGCCTGCGGGATCAGTACACAAAGGTATGCTTCCCGTAGGTCTAAGAATACCAGCCATTAATTGGGACCAATGCCAAATTGTTGAGCTTTTTCTTGAGGAAAGAGTTTAAGACGTTAATGGCCAAAATCAGTCTCAGGTGCACTGTCCTTCTTGGGAACCAGGAAGTACCAGGATTAGAAACCCAGGGATTTCAATGCTGTGGGTAGGATTTCATTTGTTTCCAAGCTGGATTCAACCCCTACAGACTGCAAATGGCTGAGAGAGGCAAAACTAAAAGGGCGTGTCAGAAGCAGACCTGACAAGGCGGAGGACTGCTGCTTTTGGTCACCTCTTCCCCTAACATCACCCCTGCCCCAAAAATCACAGTAAGACTGAACGGTTTGTGATGACTGCGTTTGACAAAAGGCATGACACTTAAACAATCTCTGAATGTTCGAGATCATTGATTGAACTGTCAGGCGGGTGAAACAACCCAGAGGAACAGACGGAGCACTTCTGTACGTAATGAGACTAGAATTAACCTCCTCATCAAACAATCAACCCCACCAAAAGGAATATCCATTAGTAAAACATTGATGTCCCAGAAAAAGCAGGTAGTAAGTACTTGAGCATTGAGTCTAATGACAACACAGATGCCCCCAGCCTGGAGCAGCACTATCTTGGTTTGAGGCCGAACTTGAAAATACACTTCACCACCTCTTGGCCATCTTCTGCTGTAGGGTGCACAGGAACTTCCTAAGTGCAGAGCCTAAGGAGGCAGAATCACCCTCTCCATGTTCCAAAGAGTGTGAGTGTAGCGACCTACGAGACAAACAGCATTCCAGGATCAGAGCACTAGGCTAGCTAGAGAAAAAATAATTTTGCCCAAAGTGTATTTTCTTTATTTCTCAGTCCGCTGAACCAGTGGGAAAAGAATTTGGATTGACTCTGCTCAGAGATGCCTAAACTACAAGGCTCTCTAATGGATTGAGGTAGCCGGGTGCTTGCGGGTGATTCCCCTTCCGACGGTAGAGGGTTGAGTTCAGCCTCCGGTGGTGCCCCCTAGCGGCCTTCAGGTCTCCGGGTTTCATTCCTCTACTTATTTGCACCGTTGGGGATAGGGGTCTTTTGGGATCTGTGCCTGATGCCTATGCTGGAAGGGGGCAGTACCCCTGGTCTACTCCTATGTTGTGCACGCCGCACTCCTGTGGTCTTCTGGCCTTTTTGTAGGGGGATGCACTTCCCTTGCTGAGCATGTTGATTCCATTACTCCCTCCAACTGTACCCACATGAGGCAAACTAATTGCTGCAAACTTGTCTCAGAGTCAAGCCTGCTGTTTTTTTTTATTCTTATATGTATCGGTTTGTCGTGCATTACTGTAAAATATTAATAAAAAAATATATTTTTTGAAAACTATAAGGCTGACTTGAGTAGAATTCTGCATCATAAAAGTGCTATTACCTGGGGCAGGTCTGTACTGTCTGGCAATCTGGCAACTCTCAGGCAGGGTTGAGCAAGTTGTGAACTGTGCAACGGAAAGAGTCTCAGTTAAGGCTTCATTAAATGGCAATAAGGGCTCTTACGCAGCGTGCCCAGGCCGCAAGATTCTGTCCTCAATGCCCAATGTAAGTAAATGCAAGTCTATCACCTCTGGCTTTCGGTACTAACAACTCAAAGCACTTTCTAGTGAAAGGGCCCATAAGGCCATATTCAATTCAGTCTCTGGTGAACTGTCCAGACCAGTGATGTTTTGTAGGTTATGACATCAGCCAGCACCAGTGTAATGAGTGGAGGAGCACATGGCCCACAGCCTCATCGTTGTTTCCATTTTGGACATTAAGTGCCCTACCTGAAGACAGTTTTGGATCCAATATTGGAATCTAAATGGAACTAGTGCTTGAACTTCTGAAACTGGGCACAGTGTCAACAAAGAACAAGTGGAAAAGCTTGCAGCAAGGAAGTTGCAATATGGCCTGATGCCAGTGGCCCGGGGGAGTCTGCATCAAGTGCGGATCTGCCAGCAGAAGCATGACTGGAAATCCAAACAGATCTGTGATGCCCAAAGGTGCAACACCTTCTTGCAGTGGCCGCTGTGTTGCTATGAATTGCCTACTAACAGTTTGTTACTAAACATTTTGCCCTCTGTGACCGATTTTATTCCCAGTTTCCAGTGGGCTTCTGCTAGGAGCTTTACCATTTGTTCCATCTCCTCCCAATGTTATCTTTAGTACCTGGCAAGGAGACCCATCAAGTGGGCAATATGCCAGTGTGTGGTTGACCCAAGTGCTCCTCGCCTGCCTGCGGAGTCAACCTTAGACTCCGTGCCAAACGCGCCTCCTGAGGCCTGAGCAGAGGCTCTCTCACAGGCAATATCATGAGCTACCATAGAGTCTGGGACAGTCTGCTCCCTAAAATAAGCTGGGTCATCTGGAGCAGGCGTGTATTTTTGTTCCCTAAACAAGAGGTTTCCACCCTAGCCTTTAACAGGCTCTTTATAAATTAAATATGCAGATAGTGTACAGTCTATTCAGGTATGGACAAGTTGTTCACTAGAAACTACATACCAATGTACAGGTTTCAAGCCGCCATTCCAAAACACAAGTTTGCTAGCTTGCAAAAAACCATCTGCATATAGAAAGCTCTCAAACCAGACATGTTAAAAATGACCTTCCCAAACAAGTCAGAGCAAAGGACATTGTTTTCAAAACCTTTATGCAGCCAAAGGATGCAGCTCACTCCAAACCTCAGACTTGATCATTCAGTGTTATGCAAGCTTGCATGAAGCGCTCTAAACCATATTGAAATGGGGCTTCAGAGTTTGCGCTATGGTTTCACTTAGTTACCAAAGATTGACTTTGAATCATCACGGTGGCCCTAAGGCAAGGAAGGTAGGCGAGCAAGAGCACACACTGAGAATTTGACAAGCAGACACTCAACATACCATGACTTCTTCATATTCCTGATCTTCCTGATTGTCGTCTTCATTCTCGTCATCTTCCTCATCTGGCTCGGGCAGATCCTCATCATCATCAAGCTCAGCCAAGAGAGTGCTAGCACGGCAGCTGTCTAGGAAATCTAGGCACGGGGAGACAGTCGTATTTAATAGAGTGCTAGCTCTGCAGCTGTCCAGGAAATCTAGTTTTGGGGAAACATGTTATATTTAATAAGCATGCTTGCATGGCAGCAAGACAAGGCAAGAAATGCATTAGTTAAGAAAGCGAGTCAATGTTTCTGAGAATGGAACTGATGAAATAGGTTGTGGTGAGAGAAGATCTCACAGCATTGTTCCCTAAGGGGTACAGTTCTTGAGCCACTATATCCAATAAAAGCAAAACCTTCTTCCACAGCCCACCACTCAAAACTACTGCTGAATGAATCAAATGTGGGCTCACCGATCAGGGCGCCTTACAACAAAGCTACAGCCAGAGCAGTGCAAGTTCAAGAAATTCCTCCCACTAGGTTTGTTACATAATACCAAAAATCAGCCCTAACATGCTTTGGAATCAGCATACCCGGGGCAAAGGCCAGCACATGCAAGCAGATAAGGAAGACCTTTTCCCACTAACTTTTCCTCTGATACGATAGTAATTCGGCAATTTAAATTCCTTGCAGCATAGATAGGGCCAGGGTTTGTATGAGGGAAAGACTTCTTTGTGGAATTTGCCAAAGGGAATGGGGAACCCCGAAAAGAGACCTGGGGCCATCCATGGGAAGGTACATAGTTCACATCCACTAGTTGGACAGGTGGGTGGTCAGAAATACGTTAAAATAAGACTTTTGCGATGTGAATCTACATGTATGAGATAGGGGCATGAGCATACGCTCACCACTTACCATAGAGCGAATATTCCGCCTCCTGCCCAGTATCGCTCTCGCTGGATGTGGAGGTCAGGCTGGTGGTTAATGTGTTGCTGAGGGATTGGCCAACAGTTAAACCAGTGGTGGCTGTAGCTACGTTGCTGCTGCTCGTCACACTAGAAGTGGACATGGTGACTGTGGATGTGGTACCCGTGGTAGTAAGGTTTGGGAAGCTTTGGGCCCCCATAAGAGGAGATGCTGAGGACAGAAATAAAGCAGTGGGCCAGTTAGAATCGGCAGCACACACTAAACATTATTGCAAGTTCATGCATTCATTCCCAAGCAATGGCATTTGCCACCAGAACAATAAAACTTACAAGTGGATTTTACTTCGAACATACATATTAAAGCAACACTGTAAGCAGACACAAATTCAACATGCCTTTACCAATGTGTTTTCGCAATGTTTTTGTGAAGCTTTAACACACAAGTATTAACAGGCACTGGCAAAGCCAAAAGGTCTCGCTGATGCTAGAGCTACTGACTTTGTAATATTTTTTAGCCATGTAGCCCAAGAGCACACAATTTAAGCGGGGAGGCCATGATTTATGCTCGTTTTCTGGGTTTAAGTGGCAGAATTGTAAACGTTTCAAACCAAATCCTTCTCCTCCCTGCCCACCCTTGGGAGTGAATTTCATTGCGAGCAGCAAGAACCAATGTATTAAATAATTGCAAAATGCTGCAGTCGTGTGAAAGACAAAAGTAAAAAAAAAAAAAAAACGTCAAAAAAATTAAAAAAGGACACGAACAGCAACTCGTTACAACTGTGTTTGCTACTGGTCATTGCTGCTGGAGCAATGCTAAAATTGAGGGTGGTGAAACGACAAACCATAAACTGCAAAAGCCAACACTCAACGACTGCGAGCATGGAGGTGGCTGGAATCCGTGGCACAAGCTCAACTACTGACTGAGCCTTGTAGCGCTTTAGAAGGAAATGAGCAACCGAAGGAGCCCAGTGGTCCATGTACCTGTAAGTTGAATTTCCTTTTATAGGAATCCATTGTCTACTTTTCACCAGAAAAGTTTCCAAATGTCAATTTTCACAAACTACAAATATTCCTTAAAAATCGCCTGTATGACTTAAACGCATTCTTTCAATTGTTTACAGGAGATGCACCAGTTCTGGATCCAGGATCCAACACTGAGTAAGAAAAATTAACGATAACACTACTTACCTGCTAAGTGAATTTTCTCCCCATACTATAACATTGGTGATTCTATGTGAAAAAGTTTGTCAACTTTTAAAATACAATAATATGTCTTAAAAATCACTACTGTAACCAAAATGCTTTTACTTAACGGTTTACAGGAAATGTCCCAGGACTGAATCTAGGATCTAGTCCTGTGGTTGGAAAAGTAATCTACAAAGTAACTAATTGCATTTCACTAGAAATTCCCATTGAGCTCAATGTTGCATTGTGTTTTTTTACAATTATTATTATTATTTGTATATGGCGCACAAATCATCCCCAGAGGGATCTCTCGGCGCCCGGGATGCAGACAACGCTGTACAGAGTCAGTACACTCAAAATAGCCATGTTTTTAGTTTCTTCTTAAAGGTCGTGAATGTGGGAAAAATCCGGAGGTCTTCTGGTAGTGCATTCCAGTACCTGGGGGCAACATGAGAGAAAGCCCATCCCCCCCATCCTAGCCTTTTTGATTCTAGGGATTTGGAGAAGCTTATGGCCACTAGATCTTAGCTGATGGGTTGGGGTGTACCAAATTAGTTTTCTCCTTAGATATCCAGGTCCTAGGCCGACCTATTGCAACAACTGTAACTATTGTAATCAAAAAGTCTAATGCCTATTTGATAAGTATTTAGCTAAAGTAACTCATTCTGATGAAGTATATTTTGATACCTTGTTGGTTCTTAAATAAAACAACCATCTTTTGATACAAAACAATTGGCCTAGAGTTCAGATCTTGAGTGTGTGAAATCTTTTGCTGACTGAGTGTGTAAGACAAATGCTTTACATTGTCCTTTGATACTGCCTTACTGCTCGACCAAGCTACCACTTTAGAGAGTAAGGTTATATCTAACTTTAGCCTCTGTCAAACCTCTGGGGACTATGCACTCTGTACACACTGTAGCTTACTTTGGCCCAGTATATACAGAGCCACTTTCTTACAACATCCGACTGCACAGATAACGCCAACCACTTGTTGTCAAGTCAAACGGGATTCAAGTGCCGCTGCTAAAAGTCCACCCATGGAAGTGTAGTTTGTGAATACTCTGATGTAGAACCCTGCCTTGCGGCTGGGACAGAAGGTCCTCCCAAAGCGGAAGCCTGATTTGAGGACAATAAAACAGACTCTGGGTACCACTCTCTCCAGGCACTGTCCAGAGCAATGAGACTTGGGTCTGGTCTGTCTTGATCTTCATCAGAACCCAAGGCAGGAGGTGTAGCGGTGGAAAGGGGTACAGAATTGGGCCTGTTCATTGCAGCAGAGATTCATCTCCTAATACTCACTTATGTACTACGTATAGTTTCCTTGTCGGTGTAGTTTTGCAGCTTAAAGAATGTTCAGGTTTCCTGTGCTGTGCATTATTCAGCCATCTAGTGGTTGGGTTCTGAATCCTCCCTAATCTAATTTTTTTGTCCTTCTAGCTTTTTTTTTTGTCGTTGGTGGGCGTCAATGGATCTCCATTTGGGGTCCCATTGTGAAATCCTCGTGCTTCCTCTAGAAGCTCCTGCCTTTGGTCGACATTTTTCAGATTTGGTTTTTAAGGTAGAGCCTAGACAGCACTTAGGCTGTTTGGAAGATCTGTTGTATGTACTTTGTGTGGGCTTTGGGGTATTGCCCCAGGACTTGTGTGCTGACGCTTAGGGACTACCTGTTTTTTTAGCAATTACCTCTAATTAGTCTCGATAGAAAACGACCAGCAGAGGTCAGTAAAATACCAGAATTGCTTTCTGCTTACGGACTTTCGTTTTTTATTTTTCTAGCAACTGCCTGAATTTAACCATCTTGATAGAAAACTACCAGTAGAGATTAGTAAAGGGCCAGATTCACTTTATCCAGGATAATGTGCGTCATAGCTAAAAACCCATGAGGTCCCAAAGGCAAGACCTATTGCATTGCATCTTCTAGGCAGAGGTGGGTGTGTCGCTTCTAAATTCAGAAAAATCTTCAAGCTGCAAAACTAAACCAACTGGTAAGAATCATACATTTTGCAGCATGAATCTAGTCTAGATTTACATGCTGTGCATTGACTTTGTAGTGGGTTGTTACTTCTGTGGTGGTTGAGTTGAAGATGAGCATTGATTGGTAAACAGACGTAAGACCTTTTGTCCCAGCTGTGCTTTCCTGTTCATCTGTAGCTACACAATAGTTTCCTGTGAACATGTGTACTGATGCCATGTAGCTGACATACAAATGTCTTGTAAGGTGTATTTCCTAGAAAAGCAATGGTTGTCCCCTTCTTCCTAGTAGAATAAGCTGCAGGTGCCGAATGCAGTGTTTCGCCTGCATTTTTGTGGCACAACTGAATAGTTTGTACTATCCATCTTGCAACTGTGTTCTTGGTTACTTGTCTTCCTATAAAACTGTTTGCAAATTAGATGAATAGCTATTTCTTTTTTCTGCCTGGCTTTGCCCTTTCAATGTAATACATTAAGGTCCATCTTGTGTCTAAGGCGTGTACTGTCCTATCTGCATGTCTTTGGATACTGGAAAAAATTTGGCATTTGAATACTTTGATTCATGTGGAACTACGAGAAGACTTAACATGAATTGAGGATCAGTTCTTGAGACAACTCTGTCTTTGTGCACTTGAAAATATGGTTCCTGAACGTGAGTGCCTGCAATTCACTCACCTTGCACAGAGAAGTTATGGCCACTTGAAAGGCAGTGTTTAGTGTGAGCATTTGTAATGTTACCTTATGTAAAGGTTCCAAGGGTGTCGTCATCGACTGTGTGAGCATTACATTCAAGTTCCACGATGGTGCAGATACCTTTTTTGGTGGCCCATATTACTGGCGCTGAGAAGACAATTCTCCCAATGTGGCCGGTTTGTAAGCCAGAGAAGATTCAAGCTGTAAAACTCTACAGCGGAGTTGCAGACACTGCCCGTTCAACAGTGGCGAAAGGTGCTAGCTATAGCTTGCCCCATGGATCCACAATGCCCCAAAACCTCTGGATGGAGATACCACCCACGGTCTCCCACACACTACCGTCTCAGTTCATCCACTCTGGAATTCTCGGAGCCCTATAGATGCCTGGCACAGAATCTAGAACCCCACTAAATCCTGCTGGTTAAAGTACCTCATGGTGGCCATGAGGACCTTCTCCAGGCCCCTTTGATGGATAATACGTAGGCTTTCAGTCCCAGACGATCGCCTAAAGCTCCAAAAAGATTGATATGGGGTGAGCTGCCCCCTTATCTCCTTCTCCCCCAGAAGGCCCCCCCAACCCAGCTGCAAGGCTTCTGTTACCATAGTGATCTCGGGGAAGGCCAGATTGATATCTGCCATCCCTCACTGCAGATCCTGCATCTTCTCCTTTAGGATCTGAATAGAGTCGGAGAGGCAGCATTGATGCTGGGCCCACTGAGAACCAGAAGTCTGCATGTGACATCTAGCATTCAAGGTGAGGGGGTTACATGAGGCCAGGAAACTAAGAAGCCTTCGAGCCATTGTCACCAAAATCCACAACTGATACAGAAACATCTGAATCATATTGCGAATGTCCGAGAATTGCTGCGATGGATGACAGTTCTTGAACATTATTGTATCCAAGAGTGTCCAGATGAACAGAATCCTCTTTGTGGGGCTCAGGGGGACCTCATCTCATTGACTTTAAAACCCATTGTTGTCAGGACTTCAGCCATCGTCACACGGGCATATCAGTAATTTTGACCCACCAAGAGGAGCAGCGCCCATCGCCATCACCAAGACCTGAGAGGGCTAACTTGAACCGCAGGAAATGCCTGTAGTACTGTAGGATGGGTATAAGGCAATGTCAAAGGATCCAATCCAGTCCCCAGCAACCAAAGCTGAAAGGCACTAAGACACAGTGAGCATTTGAACGTGTTGGTCCTCAGAAAGGTATTCTACAAGCAGAAGTCAAAAATAGGCCTATGGCCTCAGTCCTTCGGAAGAGCAGTAAAGCACAAGTTACTAACCTTCGGTAACGATATATCTGTAAGAAACAGTAGTTAGCATATCCCTAGGCGTCAGACTGGATCCGGAAAATTCTGCGTAGCAATACCCCTGCACGTCGGTAGGCGTGGTCTGCGCCGGGATGACGACAGAGTACTTAGACGCCGCACTCGCGCGTCAGTTCTTATACACAGCTTTTCTGCGCCAGAAAACGCAGAGCCATGATAAAAACCAACACTGATGCCATAAAACTAGGGCCCTGAAAGGGGAGGACCTTAACCCTAGATATTCGCAGGATGGGGAGGATGGGTGGGGCGGTAAGGAATCTAATACTAACTACTGAATCTTACAGATATATCGTTACCGAAGGTAAGTAACTTGTGCATCTGAAAGAAACAGGTTAGTATTAGATTTCTTACCTTAGAATAGATACCCCAGCAATATCAACCCCGGTGGTGGGTCTGTGAACCAATGATCACACCAGAAAGTCCTGGAGAACGGAACGGCCGAAAAAGCAATCTCTCCGGACTAGGCTGTCCAGGCAGTAGTGTCTTGCGAACGTGCGCAGCGAGGCCCATATAGCTGCCCGACAGATGTCCTGCAAGGGGACTCCATGACCCAGGGCAGTGGTAGCTCCGTGGCCCGAGTAGAATGGGCCCTTAGCCCAACAGGAGGCTTCTTCCTCGCCAAAGAATAGCAGATCTTGATGCACAAGATGACCCACCGAGAGATGGTTCGTTTGTGCACCGCCCGACACTTCTAAGCGCCCACGTAACCAACAAAGAGTTGGTCATCTACCCGGAACTGGCATGTGCGATCCAGATAAAATGAGAGCGCACGTTGTGGGTCCAAACGGTGGAGCCTCTCCTCCTCTTTCGAGGGATGTGGAGGCGGAAAGAAGGTGGGCAAGGTGATAGACTGCCCGATGTTGAAGGCTGTGACCACCTTGGGCAGGAAAGAGGGTCGCGTACGCATCACAACTTTGTCCGGACGGACAGAAAGGAAAGGAGGTTTAGAAAAAGGGCCCGGAGCTCACTCACTCTCCTGGCAGAGGTGATGGCAACCAGGAATGCAGTCTTAAGGGTAAGAAGACGAAGAGGACAGTTATGAAGTGGCTTGAAGGGAGCGCACATCAGATAGGTCAGAACAAGGTTCAAGTCCCACTGAGGCATCATGAAAGGAACAGGAGGGAACATATGAGTGATGCCCTTCAAGAACCTATTTACAACTGGGGACTTGAACAAAGAGGGCTGATCAGGTAGCCTTAAGAAGGCGGAAATGGCAGAAAGGTAGCCCTGGATAGTGCCCAGAGCAGAGCCCTGCTGGGCAAGAGAAAGAAGAAAGAGAAGAACCTCAGAAAGAGGGGTAGAGAGTGGATCTACAGCCTTTGCTGTGCACCATGCCACAAATTTGTTCCACCTGCAGGCGTATACCAATTTTGTGGAGGGACGCCTGGCTGCCAGAATAACATCACAGACTTCAGGAGGCAAGTCAAATGACCTCAACTGTCGCCGCTCAATATCCACGCATGGAGGTGGAGGCTGGACAGGTTCGGGTGGAGGACCGTCCCCTGCTGCTGCGACAGAAGGTCCTCCTGAAGAGGCAGACGAATCAGGGGATCGACTGACATGCTGAGTAGCTCGGGATACCACTATCTTTGTGCCCAGTCCGGAGCCACCAGGATGACTTGGGCCCGGTCGTGCCTGATCTTCTTCAGCACTCTGGGCATAAGTGGTATAGGCGGAAGGGCGTACAACAGACCACAACTCCACTCGCGACGAAAAGCGCCGCCGAACGAGTGCCGCCTTTGAAATTCCAACGCGCAGAACTGATGATATTGCGCGTTCTTCTCTGTGGCGAATAGATCTAACCAAGGCTCTCCCCACTGCTGAAAGAGACCTTGCGCCACGTCTGAGTTCAGACGCCATTCGTGATCCATCATGCACCGACAGCTGAGTTCGTCCGCCCTGGCGTTCAGGGAACCTGCCAGGTGTTGAACCACCAGGGTCACGCCCTGATGTTCCAGCCACTGCCAGAGGCGTAGAGCCTCCTGGCATAGGGTCCACGACCCCACCCCGCCCTGTTTGTTGGAGTACCACATGGAGGTGGTGTTGTCAGTGAACACCTGCACTACACTCCCCCGGACAGAGGGGAGGAATGCCTTCAGTGCAAGCCGGATCACCCGCAGCTCCAGAAGGTTGATATGGAGCCGGGACTCCGCCAGAGACCAGAGTCCTCTGATCTCCGCCTCTCCCATGTGGCCCCCCCCAGCCCTGGAGAGACGCGTCCGTCACAACTACGTGCTCCGGTTGGGGTAGGGAGAGCGATCTGCCACTGACCCAATCGCGGTCCGTAAGCCACCACTGCAACTGTCTTGCAGTGCCCTCCGAGATCAAGACGTGGTCGGACAAGTTGACCTGATGCTGGGCCCACTGAAACTTCAGGTCCCACTGCAGAGCCCGCATCCGCCGCCGGGCGTGATGCACCAGAAGGATGCAGGAGGCCATCAGCCCCAGAAGCCGCAGCGTCAACCTGACCGAGACTCGGGATAACGGCTGAAAGATGGGAATCAGAGCCTGAATATTCCGAACCCGCTGTTTGGGAGGATAAACCCGGAACTGCGCCGAGTCTAGAACCGCTCCGATGAAGAGGAGCTTCTGAGAGGGACACAGATGCGACTTCGGCACATTGATGGAGAACCCCAGCATGTGCAGGAGGTCGTCGAGGTAGGGGAAGACAAACCCCTAGCCTGCGCAGATGAGCTGCGACCACCGCCATCACTTTCGTGAACACCTGTGGGGCGCTGGTAAGGCCGAAGGGGAGCACAGTAAACTGAAAGTGCTCGTGGCCTACCGTGAACCGCAGGTAACGCCGGCAGGACGGGGATGTGAAAATAAGCGTCCTGCAAGCCCAACGCTACCATCCAGTCTCCCGGGTCCAGGGCAGCTAAGACCTGAGCGAGAGTCAGCATCTTGAACTTCTCCTTCCGGAGGAACCCGTTGACGTTCCGCAGGTCCAAGATAGGGCGTAGGCCCCCTTTGTCCTTCTTGGGAACCAGAAAGAAGTGGGAGTAACAACCCACACCCTACTTCTGGCCCAGGAACACACTTGATGGCCTCCTTGGCCAAGAGGGCCGCAACTTCCTCTTGCAGAAGTTTCAAGTGATCCCCCGACACGCGGTGGCTCTGCGGTGGCATGGCTGGAGGGGTCACCTCGAAAGGGAGGGAGTAGCCCTTTCGGACGATTTGCAGCACCCACCTGTCCGACGTGATGGAGCGCCAGTGGAGGTGATGGCGAACCCTGCCCCCCATTGTCCCCTTTTATCGCCGCAATGGTAACCACGTCCGCCGCCACGCTGAATGGTAGTCTGAGTCCTGTTGCTGGCAGGACGTGCGGTGGCGCCCCTTCCATGGCCACGAAAGGAGCACTGGGCAGAAGATTGCTTGCGCGGGCCGGCAGTCCCAAGGACTTGGCGGTAGCCCTGGAGTCCTTAAAGCTTTCCAGCGCTCTATCTGCCTTGCCCCGAAGAGGTGGCTGCCATCGAACGGCATGTCCATAATGGTGTTCTGGACATCGGCCGAAAAGTTGGCGGACCTCAGCCAGGCGTGGCGGCGAACCGCCACAGACGTGGAAAACGCTCTTCCTAGCGAGTCCGTGGTATCCAGTCCACGAGGGCTTGAGCGAGTTTCACCCGGGCCCCCTCCGGGCCCTCAGGCAGCACTTCCCCGACCGTATCCCACAGAGAGTGGGTGTAACGGCCCAAGAGGCACGCGGTGTTAACCAACCGCAATACCAAACTAAGGGAGGAGAACATCTTCTTGCCAAATTGTTCATACCTCTTGGATTCTCGATCTGGTGGCGCAGTTGGGAATGCGGATTGGGAAGTAGAGGCCTGGATAACCAGGCTCTCGGGAGTGGGTTGGGTGGACAAGAAACTAGGGTCGCCCGGGGCAGGGCAGTGGTGCCTAGCGACGTCCCTATCTACAGGGGGACCTGTAGTGGGCCTGGACCAGGTGTCCAACAGGACGTCCGTGAGAGCCTCATTAAACAGCAGTAGAGGCTCTGGGGTGCTAACCTGCGGTTTAAGGACCTCTATGAGGATGTTAGACCTCACCGTTGCGACAGGGAGCTCAAGAGCCAAGGCCTTGGCTGCCCTCATCAGCACCACACTATAAGCAGCCCCCTCCTCCACAGCCACGGTAGGAGGGGAGACAAAACCAGTGTCTGGGGAGATCCAGCCCACTGGCTTCCCCCAGTTCCAGTGTCCAGTCCTGAAATGACTGGCACTCATGTGCCAGGGGGTCCTCAGACCCCCCCAGTCACCCTCGTCGTCCATGTCCTGAAATTCAGAGATAAAGGATGGACCCAGATCCTCGAAGAATTTCTCGTTGGCCGGCGCCGAATGTGGCGTCGAGCGACACCACTCCGGCGCCGGATCCGGACCGAGGGTTGGACTAGGGACGGCGTCGTGCGGGGACGGCGCCTGGGGAGACACCCTAGGGGTCGACGCCGGCGGGGTCGTAAGGTCAACCAGCGGCGACCCAGATCCGGAATCGGATCAAGTGGGGCCTTGCGGCATCGGGACCGATGTCGCCGACGGTGCCGGGGCCGAAGCACCTGGCCCGCTTGGGCTCCCAGTCGGGGCCGCTAGGCCCGAAGGCGCCGAGGAACCAGACGGAGGCGTGAGTGACCTCATGGCCATAAGGAAGGCCTCGATCTCCTCCGGCGTCGCGTTGTGCCCAGGGACCGGCGGGTATGAAGCAGGCCGTGACGCCTGCGGCTCCGGCGGAGCCCCGTGGGCGGTGTCACCCGAACCCCCGGCCGCGTCGCACGAGCGTCTGGGGGGGGGGGAAGTCAGAAGAGCGATGTCGTCTCTTCAACTTCTTGTGCCTCTTACCTGAGGACAAGGAGCCCGACGAGTGGTGTCGACTCACCAAGCTGTGGTGACTCCGGACCCGCGACTGGTCCGTCGACCTCCTTTGGACCGGGACCTCGTGCGGCGCGGGCCAACTGCCGGAGCTCGAGGCGCTTACGGGACCGCTCCCGCCTAGCCTTTAATGTCAAGGCCCGGCAGTCAGGGCACGATTTGTCACCGTGGTCGGGCCCCAGGCAATGTAGGCACCGCGATGGGGGTCGGTAACCGACATCAGTCGGTTGCAGTCGGCACAGGGCTTGAACCCGGGCATCCCTACCGGCACCAATTGAGTCGTAGACTCGAAACGGATCCAAAAAGGTGCTGCCGCGGAAAAAAGAAGAACTGACGTCAGCGCGCGAGGGCGGCATCTAAGTACTCTGACGACGTCATCCCAGCGCCAACGACGGACGCGGAGCCGTAGACAACGCCTACTGACGCGCAGGGGTACTGCTACGCAAAATTTGCCGGATCCAATCTGACACCTGGGGATATTCTAAGGTAAGGAATCGAATACTAACCTGTTTCTTTCAGATACTAATAGCATCCTTTCCCTTTTTCTGAGTCAGGTACCCTCTCATTGGCACCCTTGGACAACAGAGGGTCTACTTACTGCTTCAGGATAGTAGAGTCCTCCAGTGAGAATTTCTATTGTGCGGGAGGACTGTGGGATATGGAGGGAAAAAAAAGCATGGGATAGTCCCCTCCTCAGTTGTGCAATTTGATGGATCTTGTGCCGGAGAGGAAATGCTGTATGCAGCATCCATCAACTAAGGTGGGCCAGATAAAGCAGCTTGTTGCCCCTGGTGATTCAAACAAGGTCTACCAGTGCTGTGGCCCCAAAAGGCCTGGGTCAGCTGTTGTAGTACACGTTGGGATAGCTAGCATGGTCTTTAAACCAGGCCCCTGGAATAGTATCTACATTTTCTCAACTGTTGAGGAAACTGTGTAGCTGGTGCAAACAGCCCCACAGAATGTGCTGTGGAGCGACTTTCTTTGAATCGTTCAAGCACCAAATCACTGTTATTCTCTGGAACGAGAGCCATCAAAGGACATAAGTATTCAAGACGCCTGTATGTCTCCAGAAAACCAGGATCTCATCCAGGAGTGCCTTCTGAGCATGACCCTGGTGCCAAAAGCTCTGCTGATGCAGTCCACAGTACCCAGGCCCGGGCACACACTGGACTACATCATGACCTTCATGTATAGTTTGGGACAAGGAGGCACTGAGAACCTCTAGGGTGGCCATCAAGTCATCGCCGGCCATATCCCATAATGTGCGGGTGTATCATCTACCCAAGAGAAAAAACACTGATAGATCTGAGGGTTAGACTATCTGAAGAAAAAATTTACTTTCTGAAACCATTGAGTCTTTCCGATTCCCTACCTGGAGTACTGGTGATGAAGGAATGTGGACTGATCTTCCCTGTTGATGCTTAAACAATCAAATCTAAGGTGTATAATGCCTGATCAGAAAGCCCAGCAGCCAGTCTGTGTCACCTGTCCACAGGATGACTGGCGGATGTTAGTGTGGCTTTGACCATGCATAAAGAGCCTAGCTCCGTTTCAGGAGATACACATAGCCCACTAAACAGGATGCATCATCAGTATAATGATGTGACAGCAATCTGTTCTACACTGGGCTTTTTGCACTGGGTTCACAATTGGCAAACCAAGAGAATGAAATCTCTGCTGATGCTGATGTCAAGGCAAAGTCTGGAACAAGAACCCAGCTTCAGTATGTGAGAAAGTGGCTCCATATGAACTGGACCAAAGTAAAGTACAGTGTGCATAGAGTCCACAATCCCCAGAGGTATAACAGAGTAAGGTCAGATATGACCTTACTCTCTAAAGTGGTAGATTGGTTGAGCAGTAAGGCAGTATCAGAGGACAGTGTAAAGCATTTGTTGTACATCCTCAGTCAGCAAAAGGTTTCACACACAAGAACTGAACTCTAGGCCAATTGTCTTTATATCAAAAGATATAGTTTTATTTTTAGAACCAACAGGTATCAAAATATACTTTTCTCAATATGAAGCAATAAACTTTGTAAGCACAATAGGTACAAGGGTTGCAAGGGGCAACACAATTTAACATTGAGCTCAATGGGTTTTTCTACATAAATGCAGCCGATTACTTTATAGATTACTTTTGTAACTCCAGTCCTGGGGTCTAAGCTGAAAACAGTTTAGTAAAAACGGTTTGGTTATTGCAGTGTTTTTAAAAGAATATAAAAGGTATTTTAAAAGTTGACACTTAGGATAACAATGTTAGTTTTTCACTGAAAGGTTTCTATGGAAGGAAATTCATGTCACAGGTAAAGTAGGTTCTCGTTAATTTTGTAATCCAGGACTGGCCTCCTAGGTTCAATACTGTGGTTTCTACCTAGGACAGGTAAGTAATTACGTTTAAGTAGTCGGTACGATTTTTAAGGAATATTTACAATTTTCAAAAGTAGACAGAAGAAATTTCACAGAAAAACAGTCAATGGTTTCCTAAGGAAGAAAATTCAAGTTATGGGTAAGTACAGTTATAATTACTTTGGCGGATCAGTACTGATCTGAAAGGTACAATACTGGTTCCTCTCCTGATTAAAGGTGAGTAATTCGAAATTCGTTACTCGGCTGATTTTAGATGAATATTTTAGTGTATCAAAACTTCACACTTAAAAGATTTTTCGAGTCGGAGTAGTTTCTGTCCTGTAACTCCAGTTCTGTAGTAGGGGTATCTCTGTTATAGTCATAATCTAGTGAATTGTCCCGCCCATGTGCGTGGACCCCGGAGCAATCAAAAATAATCTCTTACAGTGTCGAAAAATGCAGAGCTGCACAGACACTTAAGAGAGAATTTAAAGACAGATAATGCAGCCTATATCCACAGGCTACACTGTCCAGTACTTCAACTAGAAATTCCACCAGAAATCCACAAACAGCAAAGCCTGTCCAGATTTCCCTTGCTTTAACAGCAAAAACCCCTCTGGAATGATAGAGAGGAAGACATGGACAGACAAGCCCCATAGGCTGCCATTATGTGGCTCAAAACAGGATACTGTGCCTTTAAGAGAACCTTCCAGAACTTCACAGTATCCCAGAATGCACTTCAGGTCCCTTTTACTTTCAGTTCTTTTTTAAGGCGTAACACGCCAGACCTGTAGCATTCCTTACATGAATATCTCTCTCCACCGGGGAGGAGGGCGGGCGCTTATGACTATAACAGAGATACCCTTACTACAGAACTGGAGTTACAGAGATCGTGCCCAGCAACGGGCGGAACTCACCCAGCGTGTGGCAGAGCTGGAGCAGATGCATCAGCGCACCGGGGCGGCCCGAGCATGGCGCCAGCTCTGTACGGAGAGAAAGATGCTGGCGGCCCTGGACCAAGATGTGGCCGAATACGCAGCCTTACACCTACGGCATGCGTATTATTCTGGGGGGGGATCGCTGCGGGAGCCTCCTGGCGAGCAAATTGCGAGAGCAACACCAAAGACAGGGCATACGCACCATCAGGTCTAGTCGGGGTGACCTTGTCACTGACGACGCCGACATCGCAGTGACCTTCGAGGACTTCTACAGTGCCTTATATGCCGCAGACTCGCTTGGCACGCAAACCTGCCAAGCTTACATAGGAGGAGCGCCGCTGCCAACCTTGAACGAGGCACAAGCGGAGTTCCTTGATCAACCCATTGGGCTAGAGGAGGTGATCTCGGCGATATCCCGCCTCAAACTGGGGAAATCGCAGGGCCCTGATGGCTACTCGGCGGCCTTTTATAAAACTCTATGCCACCAGGTGGCCCCGTTATTGCGGGACCTCTTCAATACATTCGACCAGCCCGGTGCCATTCCCGCGGATCTGCTGGAAGCGGCGATATCGGTTATACCCAAGCCCGGCCGTGACCCCACCCGGTGTAGCTCCTACAGGCCGATCTCCCTGTTAAACATCGACCTCAAACTCTACACGGGCATCCTTGCGCATCGATTGGCACCCTATATGCAGCAGCTAGTGGAACCTGACCAGGCAGGCTTCATCCCCCAGAGACAGACCAGCGACAATACGAAACGAGTTCTCCACCTCATTGAGGCCGGGTCGCGGACGCGGCCGGACTGCATGTTGCTGACTATCGATGCCGAAAAAGCATTCGATAGAGTGCACTGGCCATATCTGGAGCTGGTGCTGCAGCGGGTTGGGATGGGTGAGACGCTCCGTAACCGCATAATAAACTGCTACCGCCAGTCTAATGCCACGGTCAATGGGAAACCTCCCCGCGCTTTCTAATTAGTAGAGGCACCAGGCAAGGGTGCCCGCTCTCCCCAATCCTGTTGGCCCTCTATATGGAGCCGTTGGCGCAGGGGATCAGGCACCATAACCTCATCAAGGGCATTCCCTTCGGCGGGGATGTGCACAAGATCAGCCATATATGTGGACGAATTACAAGATTTAAAGCCCGAAGGCATTGCACACTGTTCCCGACACGAAGCGTCGAAATTGAGGCCTGAAAACAGGACAGAGGTGCTCACTCCGGGTCCGTGTTGCACACGGAAAAGAAGGAAACTGGCGTCAGCGCGCTGGGAGGGACTTATATGACCTAGGTGACATCACGTACGTGGGCGACCTCAGGGCAGGTCGTGAAAGGAGAGAAAGTGCTGTCCCTACAATAGGTTGTTGGCATTCCACCACTGCAGACAGCGATAAGTACAGCCCCAGATCTTCCCAATGACCATCTGTCTGTGACCACTGTCCTGCTAAGCACTGCTGCAAAGGATGCATGCGTAACTTGGCGTGAGGAACTGTGGTGATGCAGGATGCCATTATGTGGAGTACACGCATAACTTTTCAGAACGTTATCTGGCTGGAAAAATTCTAGTAGTGCCTGGAATGCTTGTACCCTTGGTGGGCTGGGGTAAACTTTCCATACTTTGGAGTGGAGTATTGCTGCGAGGAAGGGCTGCACTTGGAGGGGCTAGAGATGGGATTTGGTTGAATTGATAAAGAAACCTAGACTGTGAAGGAGATGTATTGTTGCCTTAGGGTGCATTAGGCATTTTTGCAGCGTGGTGTTGTTGATCGGCCACGATGTGTCTGGTAGCGACGATTCGAGCCGCAGATTCCTTCACGTAGAATTATCCCGAGGCATGAGACTGGATCCGGAAACTTTTTTGTCTGCGCGCCGGGGGCGGGGCAACACCACGCGACTCCACCCAGGCATCTTCCGCGTACGTGACGTCAGCGAGGTCACATAAGCCCCACCCCGGCGTGCCTACGTCAGTTTTCTTTGGAGAACTTTTCCACGCCACAACGCGGAGCCACCAGGCAAAACTGTGGGAGTATGGGAACAGTATGTGAAGAGTAGAAAAAAAAGGCCGAGTCCCACAAACAAGAGGAGGCCCTAGCTAACACACATAAGGTGTTAAGGGCCCGCAGGGCAGCGCTGGTCGAGGCGAACATCTTGCACCCCCAAGTGTCCAGCCAGCGGGCATACCGGGATGGCGGAGTCAACAGCGGCGGCAAGGTAGGAAAAGCAGTCCGCAAAAGTGGACTTGAAGCAGAGGGGTGGAGGGAAAGACACGCCGGGTTACGCAGCGCTGGAAGGTGCCGGTGCAGAAGGTGTTGGGGCACTGGATACCTTGAGGCAGTGTGCCTCCAAGCCCACATCAGGGAGTAAAGGAGCAAACCCTCAAAGGGAAGCAACAGCTCCCTCCCAACAAAGCCCTGTTGGAGAACCTCCAAGAGATGGTCCGCCAGGAAATGAGCAACCGGGTCACCCATGTGCAGGATACCCACCTCAGTGGACACTGCGCGAGCTAAGGCCGCACCCGCCTACATAGGGCCCCGCGGTGGAGAAAGCAGCTCCTCCGTGGGCGACGGCTGCAAACTAAGGCGGCCGTTCCCGAAGCCAAGCGAGGCGGGCAAAGGCCAGACCTGGAAGTCAGAAGGAACTGAAGAATGGGGAACCTGCCGCTCCTCTGGTGAACACCTCAGCCTCGGAAACGGCGGGGAGCCGCCCTTCGATGACTCCGGCCAAAAAGACACCACACTGTGGCCTGTCTCCAGAGAGGATGACACTTGTATGCACCCAACCTCCGGAGAAGAGGAGGCGTCTGAAGACGAATCCGCGGCACGACCTCTGTGTGGAGCCATAGAGTTTGCCGCCTGAGGCAGGACGTCAACACTATCCGACGCCGAGGAAGACTCTGGATAAGGCTCCCCCAAGTCTCACCGCGTTAGGGACTGGAGTGGGGCTGGAGCCGAAGTGGCCAAGGGGCGGTGCCGGAACGACGCCGACTCGACCTCCGCCGAAGCAGCCGCCTGCGTGGAGGAACGAAAGGGACCGCGGGAGTGACCCGAAGCCCTCCGCCAGCCTCGGTCCAGGATGTGACAGAGGTGGCCCGGCAAACCATGTGGCAGCGCCAGGCAAGATTCACCCTCTGACTCGCCCTCCGACAAGGCAGCCGCCTGCGAAGAGAGACGAGAGGGGCCTGGAGGGGGACGAGGGGTTTCCGGTCAACCTAGACCAGAAGCGACAAGGAGGGCCCACCGAGCCCTGTGGCTGCGCCCGGACCAGCAGGTGCTGGCGCTGTGGCAGCGTCAGCTAGCCGTGGAGAAGGCCTCCGCCTATCCAGAGAGCCGTGCGGGGCTCGGTGATGAGACCCGAGCCTTGATGACCAGGAACTCCCGCTAGAGTTTGGGGTGAGGCATAGGCGCCGTGGTTCGAAGGAGGGACCCCGAAGGAGCCGCACCAACAGCACCACATCCTCCAAGCCTGGATCCGAACCAGTCGCGCCGGAGCCACCTGCAGCACCGCGGAGGGCCCCGCGCAAGGCAAGGGGTCCGCCAATGCCCCAGGAGGGGAAGGAGGAGGAGACATCAGCGAGTCCTGCAAAGCCGCCGCGTATGTCTCCATCTGGACTCTTGATGCCCCCTCACCAGGAAACGGTGGATAGGAATATGACACGCGGGCCGCATCACCCGCGAAGAGCCCACGCCACTGGCAGGCCGAACACCAGCCCCCGGTGACAAACTGCGACACTTACCCACCGGGGAGTGACGCTCTTGCGACATCTTAGAGGGACGAGGATGACGGCCACTTCTGAAGCAGTCTGCCTAGTAAGATCGAGGGGACGAAGCCGACCTTGAGAGGTACGCTGAGAGTAGTTGTTTCATCCGGCGCTCCTGCCGCGATTTCGGCTTCAACTGTTGGCACGCCTCACAATCAGTGGTGCTGTGATCTTCTACTTTTATATAGTACAAGGGATACCCAAAGGAGCAATAGGCAAGGGACCTTGGGTGTAAGTATTACTTCAAACAACAGTGGTCCCTGGCATTCAAAGGCTACTGAAAGAAATTCATATAGACCAAAATTGAAATCTATAGCGTCTGTCCAGCCGGACAGGATTTAATTGCACATTTGTTACAAATATTCAGTATTTACAATACAATACCAAAGTGGAACACAGCCGTGTCCTACTACTGTACAACGACATACATGGACAAGTGAGGCAAGAGTTGGCTGCCTGCCTCTATTCAGAATGTAGCAGACGATATTTACAATAAGTACACTGTTGTGATTTAATAAATTAAAAATCAAATCATCCAGTGTAAGGAGTCGACGGCGTTTCGATCCATCTAAAATAATAGGATCATCATCAGGACATTTAATTATTCATGCCTTAAACACTATGAACCATAATCCAGCCAAAACACAAAATTAACCATTTTCCACAAATCACAATACAAGACATTTAACAATGAACAATGAACAATGATACACAATTTGGGGAAAAAACGGGGTAGGTAATGGGAAGAAAGAAGGCATAGGGATTAAATAAAGTAAATTAGACTAAATACACATAACCTGACAAGTCTGACACTTGTTCTTACATATAACGGTTGGCCAGCCGAGTCCGTCAGCAAGTGGTAGCGTAAAGTTAAATAACCCGACAAGTCAGACAATTATTCTTAAACGTAGAGAATAGCCAGCCAAACCAGCTATCGAGCGGAAGTGCAGAATTAAAAATTGCGAAAATGGACGGGAAAGGGTGGTAAGTGCAGAGGGACAACCTTGCCGTGAAGTGAATACATTAAAATAAGCGTTCGAGGTGCCACGAAGAGAGGAGGGACCCATTAGGTGATTTACAAATGATCTGCTAATGTAAGCATGGGAGGTGATGACAACGCTTACCGCAATTTCGCGTGGTTATGGCGGATAACGAGGTCTGCTTGATAATGACCTAAAGAACCAGAGGTAAATATTTACAAGGCGGCAAAAACAATACCTCGTCCCATTTTTTAGGGAGTCGGGTTAAAGTACCTGGACGCTTACCGAGAGTAGCCGGTCATTTAAACACGGGGTTTTCCAATCAAAGCCCCTGCAAGGTAAAATGAGTCTTAGATGCGATCAAGGCAATTGGCCAGAATGGGCTGTACAGTGGAACGGGATACTTGTATAGAAAAGTGCTTACCGTGGAAGACGCCACAATGGGTTTCCACTTGCCAAGAAGCCGATGCTTGTTTGGGCACTGAAGCATCGCCGGGCGCGACGTAACCAAATGCGCGCTGACCACGTGATCAGCATCATGTGACACGGGCGCTAAGGAACCAACTAGTCACTTTGCGAGAATTTGGGGCGGCCATATTAGAATGTGCAATACTGTGCAGTGGAAGTGGACCTAGGTGTGGCAGAGTGCCTTAAATTAGTGAATTAACCGTGAATACAGAGGAGACGGTGAACCATTGTGCAAACGGGTTTCAAACCTCTAGACATTATGAATTAAAAACAAGAATTCTCATCATATATTTTTCAATTTACAAAAAAATGAAACTGGACGTTCATATTCAGTAGAGTCTATTTCTGGAGGGATTATAGGAGCGAGGTCCAGTCCTCCAGGCGATTCAATCCGGTATGGATACTTTTAGTACGAAGTATCCATTTCAGTTCTTCCTTATTCAGAAGTCCATTCCAATCACCCCCTCTCGGTGGGCTTTTCACAATGTCAATGATTGTCCATCTCAGGTCCATTTCAGTATGTTTTTTCTCCTCAAAATGATCCACCAATGGGGCGTTGGGTGTTTTGCAGCGGATGCGGCTCTTGTGCTGGCCTATCCGCAGGCCTGCATTTTGGGTGGTTTGTCCAATATATATCAATTCACAAGGACAAAAATTTGCATAAATAATGTTGGCACTATTACAGTTAGTGAAGTGTTGTCTTCGAAAAGAAATTGAACCAAACAAACTCTTTTCCTTCAATTGTACATTCACAGACACTGCAAGAACCACATTTCACATGCCCAGTTAATGGTGGGAGCCCCCACAATTCATTAATTGTGCCCTTGTTGTTCTCTGATGGGATAGCAGCTCTCACCAAGTGTTCCTTTAGATTATTTGCCTTTTTAAATGCAAAGAGAGGGCGTTCCAAATCTAGAGACCCAGCATTAAGGATGGGCCAATGGTTGTTAATGCTCTTCTTTATAGCATTAGAGACGGGATTAAAGGTGGTGCCACAGACTAATCTAGTCTGGGCTTTCTTTTCTTTAGGTTCCAGCAAGATATCCCTCGGGCATTACCAGGCACGTTTTAATGCCCGACGCACAAGTCTCCTGGGATACCCTCTGGTCATGAGCTTACTACTGAGAGTCTCTGCTTCCTTAAAATAATCTTTTTTGTAGTAGCAGTTTCTTCGGATGCATAGAAACTGTGAATAGGGAAGGGAGTCTCTCAGAGCCCTAGGGTGATGGCTATGGTAGCTCAGCAGCGTATTCCGTTCCGTTGGTTTACGGTAAAGGCTGGTAACCAATTTACCCTCATTATCACTAATGTTAAGGTCGAGAAAGGGAATTTGATGTTGATCAGTAGTGACTGTGAATTGGAGGCCATTACAATTATTATTCAGCCAGTGCTGAAATTGTAGCAAATGGTCATATGTGTCACGCCAGATAAGGAAAATGTCATCTATGTACCGCCTCCACAGGGCGATGCCACTGTGGAAGGGATTCATAGAAGACAGGATACGGTGACATTCGAGATGGTCCATGTAGAGGATCGCTAGGTTCGGAGCAAAAATAGCTCCCATCGCGGTACCTCTTACTTGTCCATAATACTGGTCATTGAACAAGAAAAAATTTTTAGTGAGACAAATCTCAAGCAATTGCAGAATAAACAGTGTAGGAACAGCATGTGGGCGAGGGCGTGTGTCCAGAATTTTTTCTATGACCAACAGAGAGTCGAACTGAGGGATATTGGTGTAAAGAGACTCCACATCCAAGGTGCAAAGCATCTCAGATGTGGAGTCAAAAGGATGTTCCTCAATCAGGTTGATCATGGCCCTGCTATCCTGTATATAGCATTTGGTGCAGGGGACAAACTCCCCTTGGACAAACTTGGATGTGGAGTCTCTTTACACCAATATCCCTCAGTTGGACTCTCTGTTGGTCATAGAAAAAATTCTGGACACACGCCCTCGCCCACATGCTGTTCCTACATTTTTTTTTTTTTTTTTAAAACCTTTATTGAGAGACACGTATAAGTACAAGCGCAGGCCTACAACCACAGGGGCCGGCCGCAAAATCAGGAGATGCACAAAGGAGCAACATCAATGTGTACGATAGAATGAATACAGGATAGACGTGGAATAAAGTCGTTACACAGTCAGCGCCAGGATAAGAAAGGTTTCATTTTATGTTATATAGAGGAGGCAGCAACCATATCTACCAGGGCGTCATGCAACATATACAGAAAAAGAGGGGGGGCGGGAGGGATACAGCCCCCCACGCAATCAGATAACCACCGTAGGGCGAGGCCCAGAGACATCCCACGCCCATCAAAGGTTCAAAAAAAAAAAAAAAAAAGGACAAATCGTAGCAAACAAATAAAGCGGACGCCACATAGACAGCCCTCCCGCCCCGAAAAAAGGAGAAAGTGCAGACACATACGAAACGAAGGAGTACAAACAAAGGGACATAGCCCACCCCCTAGAAAAAGGCGAAAAAGGGACCATAGAATAAAACAAACTAAAATAACAAACACCCCCCCCACCCTACATCACAGTAATGGCTATGGCCTACCCCACTAGACAGCGTGCCTGTCGCCCAGAGTCACCCGAAATATAGAAGAAAGAGAAAGGGAATAATAACAAAGAAGAGAAAAGAGAAAGAGAAAGAAGGAGAGAAAAAAGAAGGAAGAGAGAGGAGAGGAGCCAGCGATCGAAGTACAAAACACCACCCCCCCGCAACAACGGATCACTAATCGAGGTCAAAAAGGATATTGAGAAAAGCCTACACAAGGATGGAGACAGGAACTGTCCAAATAATGAAGCCCGGAGATGCCATTTAACAAAACAAAGGTCCCGCAGGCAACCAGGCACGATCACCCCTGTCCACTTCTACGAAGAGTCGAGCTGCCAGACCCCGCCACGGCCAAGAAACAGCATGTTACAGTGGGTCCATACCATTCAGGTGAAGCAAGTGGGATCTCCGCGGAACACCGTCCCAGCCAACAAGAAGCAACCAGGAAAACTCGGCAGCAGTCAGAATGCAAAAGTATCTCAAAGATCCACATGGCCAAGCACAATATCTGGGCTGTCCAGCACGAAGCAAAGAAATCAGGATGTAGGAAACACTGCAGCATCAGCATCGGGTCCACTTGATCCCATAGAATCGAACACCCTGCCGGAGATCCCAGCACAGCAGCAGGAGAAGTTTCAACCATAACAACTCGGGGAGACGACACCGCGTCACAAAATGGCGGAGCAACCATGGCGGCGATCCGCAACTCCAAGTCCCGGCATTTCAAGGACAGGTCGATCCGCAGAGCAGCCAGGGCAAACAAGACGGCACTCCGAGTAGGGGCCGCCCGGAGCAAACGAGGTTTGGAGAGAGCAAATGTAGCAACGTCCCTGTCTCCAAGAGAAAGACACTCCAAGGGGCCATCCGCCATCTTGAGCACATCGCCCGCCGCCATTGTCGCAGCCGCCTCCAAGTCCACCAGGAGCAACGGAGGCCCCGGGACACACAGCCGATCCGCGGCGGATGGCGCTCGGCGGAGAAAGGAGAGTCACCAGAAGAACGGGCGTGCTCCCCACCACACTCGGGGGAGCCCTGCACCGGATCCCAAGCGGAACAATCAACAGGAGTGGGCTTCTCACTCGAGGGGTGCCGGACAGCGCGGCTTCTCTTCTTCGGGCTGGCAGGCAATCGGGCATGCGGGGTGGCCCACCATCGGGGGTGGGTCCGCTCCGGTGCTTCCGGCTCGCGGCTCTCAGGCTCCCACAATCGGGTCTCTCCACCGGTTCCGGACCGCCGGCACTCCGAACACCTCCGGGCAGGTACAGCACTCGAGGCCCCGGCGTCAGGGCCGGGAAGGCCAGCGAGGCGACAAGGGCAGAACGCAGAAACCACTGCACGGCGGAGCCCCGGAAAAGGACGGTAAGTGAAGGCACTTCCTCGGTAACCGAATTCGGAACACCCCGAACAGGATGAAAGACAGGATAGATGGCGGGGAGGAAGGGATCTCGGAGCGAGGCGTTTATGCGACTGTTCCGATCGCCATCTTGGCTCCTCCCCTGTTCCTACATTGTTTATTCTGCAATTGCTTGAGATTTGTCTCACTAAACTTTTTTTCTTGTTTAATGACCAGTATTATGGACAAGTAAGAGGTACCGCGATGGGAGCTATTTTTGCTCCGAACCTAGCGATCCTCTACATGGACCATCTCGAATGTCACCGTATCCTGTCTTCTATGAATCCCTTCCACAATGGCATCGCCCTGTGGAGGCGGTACATAGATGACATTTTCCTTATCTGGCGTGACACATATGACAATTTGCTACAATTTCAGCACTGGCTGAATAATAATTGTAATGGCCTCCAATTCACAGTCACTACTGATCAACATCAAATTCCCTTTCTCGACCTTAACATTAGTGATAATGAGGGTAAATTGGTTACCAGCCTTTACCGTAAACCAACGGAACGGAATACGCTGCTGAGCTACCATAGCCATCACCCTAGGGCTCTGAGAGACTCCCTTCCCTATTCACAGTTTCTACGCATCCGAAGAAACTGCTACTACAAAAAAGATTATTTTAAGGAAGCAGAGACTCTCAGTAGTAAGCTCATGACCAGAGGGTATCCCAGGAGACTTGTGCGTCGGGCATTAAAACGTGCCTGGTAATGCCCGAGGGATATCTTGCTGGAACCTAAAGAAAAGAAAGCCCAGACTAGATTAGTCTGTGTCACCACCTTTAATCCTGTCTCTAATGCTATAAAGAAGAGCATTAACAACCATTGGCCCATCCTTAATGCTGGGTCTCTAGATTTGGAACGCCCTCTCTTTGCATTTAAAAAGGCAAAGAATATAAAGGAACACTTGGTGAGAGCTGCTATCCCATCAGAGAACAACAAGGGCACAATTAATGAATTGTGGGGGCTCCCACCATTAACTGGGCATGTGAAATGTGGTTCTTGCAGTGTCTGTGAATGTACAATTGAAGGAAAAGAGTTTATGTTTGGTTCAATTTCTTTTCGAAGACAACACTTCACTAACTGTAATAGTGGCAACATAATTTATGCCATTTTTTGCCCTTGTGAATTGATATATATTGGACAAACCACCCAAAAGGCACGCCTGCGGATAGGCCAGCACAAGAGCCGCATCCGCTGCAAAACACCCAACGCCCCATTGGTGGATCATTTTGAGGAGAAAAAACATACTGAAATGGACCTGCGATGGACAATCATTGACATTGTGAAAAGCCCACCGAGAGGGGGTGATTTGAATGGTGATTTGAATGGACTTCTGAATAAGGAAGAACTGAAATGGATACTTCGTACTAAAGAACAAGTTACTTACCTTCGGTAACGATATATCTGTAAGAAACAGTAGTTAGTATTAGATTCCTTACCTTAGAATATCCCCAGGCGTCAGTCTGGATCCGGAAACTTTTGCGTAGCAGTACCCCTGCGCGTCGGTAGGCGTCGTCTGCAGGCGTCCCCTGCGGCTCCGCGTCGTCGGCGTCGTGCGCCGTGATGACGTCGCTGGAGTATATAGACGCCGCCTCCGCGCGCTGACGTCAGTTCTTTGCACACAGCTTTTCCGCGCCAGAACACGCAGAGCCATGTGAGAACCAACACTGGTGCCATTTGAAACTAGGGCCCTGAAAGGGATGTCCCTAACCCTAGGTATCAGTTCGCAGAACGGGGAGGATGGGCGGGGCGGTAAGGAATCTAATACTAACTACTGTTTCTTACAGATATATCGTTACCGAAGGTAAGTAACTTGTTCATCTGAAAGAAACAGGTTAGTATTAGATTCCTTACCTTAGAATAGATACCCCAGCAATACCAACCCCGGTGGTGGGTCTGCGAACCAATACAACCTACACCAGAAAGTCCTGGAGGACCGAACGGCCAAAGAAGCCATCCCTCCGGACTTGACTGTCCAGGCAGTAGTGCCTCGCAAAGGTGTGCAGCGAGGCCCACGTGGCCGCCTGGCAAATGTCCTGCAAAGGGACTCCCCGGCCCAGGGCAGTAGTAGCCGCCGTGGCCCGAGTGGAATGGGCCCTCAGCCCAACAGGAGGCTCCTTCCGAGCCAAAGAGTAGCATGCTTTGATGCACAGGACGACCCACCGAGAGATGGTCCGTTTCTGTACCGCCCTTCCCTTCTTCTCACCCACGTAGCCAACAAACAGTTGGTCATCCACCCGGAACTGGCGTGTGCGATCCATATAGAATGAAAGCGCACGTTTTGGGTCCAGACGATGGAGCCGCTCTTCATCCTTTGAAGGATGCGGAGGCGGGAAGAAGGAGGGCAAGGTGATGGACTGCCCAATGTGAAAAGCAGAGACTACCTTGGGCAGGAAAGAAGGTCTGGTCCGAAGAACCACCTTATCAGGATGAACAGACAAGAAAGGAGGTTGAACAGAAAGAGCCTGGAGCTCACTCACTCTCCTGGCAGAGGTGATGGCTACCAGGAAGGCCGTCTTTAAGGTGAGAAGACGGAGAGGACAGGAATGAAGGGGCTCAAAGGGAGCGCACATCAGGAAAGTCAAAACCAGGTTCAAGTCCCACTGAGGCATCACGAACGGAGCTGGAGGATACATGTGCGTGATGCCCTTTAAGAATCTTAACACAATAGGGGACTTGAACAAAGATGGCTGATCAGGTAGCCTCAAGAAGGCGGAAAGGGCAGAAAGATAGCCCTTGATAGTGCCCAGAGCAGAGCCCTGCTGGGCAAGGGAAAGGAGGAAGAGGAGAACCTCAGATAGAGGGGCAGAAAGGGGATCCACAGCCTTTGCTGTGCACCATGCCACAAATCTGTTCCACCGGCAGGCGTATACCGACTTTGTGGAGGGACGCCTGGCTGCCAGAATGACATCACAGACTTCAGGAGGCAAGTCAAATGGCCTCAACTGTCGCCGCTCAATCTCCACGCATGGAGGTGGAGACTGGACAGGTTCGGGTGGAGGACCGTCCCCTGCTGCTGCGACAGAAGGTCCTCCTGAAGGGGCAGGCGGATCGAGGGACCGACTGTCATGCTGAGTAGCTCGGGATACCAGTACCTTCGAGCCCAGTCCGGAGCCACAAGGATAACTTGGGCCCGGTCGCGCCTGATCTTCTTCAGCACTCTGGGCAGAAGTGGTATAGGCGGAAAGGCGTACAACAGACCGCAACTCCACTCGCGCCGAAAGGCGTCGCCGAGCGAGTGCCGTCTTGGAAACTCCAACGCGCAGAACTGATGACATTGCGCGTTCTCTTCTGTGGCGAATAGATCTAACCAAGGCTCTCCCCATTGCTGAAAGAGGCCTCTCGCCACATCCGAGTTCAGACGCCATTCGTGATCCACCGAGCACCGACGGCTGAGTTCGTCCGCCCTGGCGTTCAGAGAACCTGCCAGGTGTTGAACCGTCAGAGTCACGCCCTGACGTTCCAGCCATTGCCAGAGGCGCAGAGCCTCTTGGCAAAGGGTCCACGACCCCACACCGCCCTGTTTGTTGCAGTACCACATGGCGGTGGTGTTGTCCGTGAACACCTGCACTACACTCCCGTTGACAAAGGGGAGGAATGCCTTCAGTGCCAGGCGAATCGCCCGCAGCTCCAACATGTTGATATGGAGCCGGGACTCCGCCGGAGACCAGAGGCCTCTGATCTCCGCCTCTCCCAAGTGGCCACCCCAGCCTTGGAGGGACGCGTCCGTCACAACCACGTGCTCCGGCTGGGGAAGGGAGAGGGATCTGCCCCTGACCCAATCGCGGTCTGTAAGCCACCACTGCAACTGTCTCGCAGTGCCCTCCGAGATCAGGACATGGTCGGATAGGTTGCCCTGATGCTGGGCCCACTGAAACTTCAGGTCCCACTGCAGAGCCCGCATCCGCCATCTGGCGTGATGCACCAGAAGGATGCAGGAGGCCATCAGCCCCAGAAGCCGCAGCGTCAACCTGACCGAAACCCGGGATAACGGCTGAAAGATGGGAATCAGAGCCTGAATATCCCGGACCCGCCGTTCCGGGGGATAAACCCGAAACTGCGCCGAGTCGAGAACCGCCCCGATGAAAAGGAGCTTTTGAGAGGGACACAGGTGTGATTTCGGCACATTGATGGAAAACCCCAACTCGTGCAGGAGGTCTGCCGTCATCTGAAGGTGGTGGACGACTGTCTGGGGCGAGCCCGCCTTCAACAGCCAGTCGTCGAGGTAGGGGAAGACTGAAACCCCTAACCGGCGCAGATGAGCTGCGACCACCGCCATCACTTTCGTGAACACCCGTGGGGCGCTGGTAAGGCCGAATGGGAGCACGATAAACTGAAAATGCTCGTGGCCTACCGTGAACCGCAGGTAACGCCGGTGGGCCGGCAGGACGGGGATGTGAAAGTACGCATCCTGCAAGTCCAACGCTACCATCCAGTCGTGTGGGTCTAGAGCAGCCAAGACCTGAGCCAAAGTCAACATCTTGAACTTCTCCTTCCGGAGGAAGCCGTTGACGTTCCGTAGATCCAAGATAGGACGCAGGCCTCCCTTGTCCTTCTTGGGTACCAGAAAGTAGTGGGAGTAGCAACCACACCCTACTTCTGGCCCAGGAACGCGCTCGATGGCCCCCTTGGCCAAGAGGGCCGTAACTTCCTCCTGCAGAAGTGTCAAGTGGTCCCCCGACACACGGTGGTTCTGCGGTGGCATGGCTGGAGGAGTGGACTCGAAGGGGAGGGCATAGCCCCTTCGGACAAGCTGCAGCACCCACCTGTCCGATGTTATCGCGCGCCAGCGGGAGTGGTGATGGCGAACCCTGCCACCCACTGGCGTCACGTGAGCCCGAAAGCTCGGACTAGGAAGGCTTGGATGCCGCAGCGGAGGGAGGCGTGGACTGACCACGACGCTGGCCTCTACCGCCACCACGGCGGAAACCACGGGCGCCACCGCGCTGGGGAGCGCTCTGCGCCGCGTGGCTGGCAGCACGTGTGGGACCTCCTCTCCCTTGGCCACGAAAGGGCCGAAACGAACCCGTCTGCTGGCGCTGGGTCTGGGTCGAGAGACCCAAGGACTTGGCCGTGACCCTGGAGTCCTTGAAGCGCTCCAGCGCGTGGTCCGCTTTGTCACCAAATAGGCGACTGCCATCAAATGGCATGTCCATAAGCGTATTTTGGACGTCTGGTGAGAAGTTGGCAGATCTCAGCCAGGCATGGCGACGAATCGCCACCGTAGTGGACATGGCCCGTCCCAGTGAGTCCGTGGTGTCCAGACCACAACGGATCGAGTACCGCGCCGCATCCCGGCCTTCCACAAAGGCCCGGGTGAGCTTGTCCCGCACTTCCTGGGGGCATTGCGGCAAACACTCCTCGACCGTATCCCACAGGGAGTGGGTGTAGCGGCCCAAGAGGCACGCGGTGTTACAAGACCGCAGCCCAGCACTCAAAGAGGAAAACACTTTCTTTCCGAATTGGTCGTACCTCTTTGATTCCCGGTCGGGCGGAGCCGACGGAAATGCGGACTGCGAAGTGGAGGCCTGGATCACCAGACTCTCCGGGGAGGGATGGGTGGACAGGAAGGCAGGGTCGTCCGCGCAGGGACGGTGACGCCTGGCAACGTTCCGGTCAACCGGCGCACCAGAGGCGGGCCTGGACCAGGTGCCCAGAAGGACATCCGTCAGGGCCTCATTAAACGGCAGCAGAGGCTCCTGGGGGCATGACTGCGGTTTAAAAACTTCCGTCAGGATATTCGGTTTGACCTTCGCGACGGGGAGCTCAAGGTGTAAGGCCTTGGCAGCCCTCATCAGGACCACCGAATAGGCAGCACCCGCCTCGGACGCCACAGGGGACGGAGAGACAAACCCAGGGTTGGGCGACTCGTCCAGGCCACTGGCATCACCCAGATCACCTACCCAGTCCACATCGTACTGGCAGGCACGGGATAGAGGGTCCTCAGACCCCTCCCAACCCTCTCCATACTCCTCCTCGTCATACCCATATTCTGGGTCGACGATATAGACATCGGGGTCAACAGGCCCCATCGGCGTCGGGTCCGGCGTCGGCCGACGCCGGTCCGGCTCCGAGTCCGGAGTCGGGGAGGAAAGGGGGGTGGCGCCGCGCGGCGTCGGTGCCGGGGACCCGACGCCGGCCGGAGCCGACGGCGGAGTCGCTGCACCACGCGGGGGCGGTACCATGGGCTGGCCCACAGGAACCGACGCCGGAGAGGCCGGGAGACCAGCCGGCGACGAACCAGAGGGAACCAGCGGCGCCGGGGCCGGAGCCACCGGCGGCGCCGGGGCAGGAGCACCCGAACCGCTCGGGCCCCCAGACGGGACCGACGGGCCCGCAGGCGCCGAAGGCCCCGCCGGAGAAGACCTCGCCCTCATAGCAATGAGGAAGGCCTCGATCTCCTCACGCGACGCGCCTTCCCCAGGGACCGACAGGTGTGGGGCAGACGGCGTCGGCGACCCATGCGGGACCGCGGGGGTGGGGTCACCCGAGCCCCCGGCCGCAGCACGCGGGCGTCGGGGGGAGTCGGGGGTGCGATGGCGACGCCCCGACTTCTTGTGCTTACCTGACGAGCCGGAGGAATGGTGGCGACTCCCGGAGCGCCCATGGCGGCTCCGCGACCGCTCCCTCGACCGCTCCCTCGACCTCCGACCGGACCGGGACCGCTCTCGACGCGGGGCCGACAACCGGAGTTCGAGAAGCTTGCGGGACCGCTCCCGCCTAGCCTTTCCAGTCAAGGCCCGACAGTCGACGCAGGACTCCACGTCGTGGTCCGCGCCCAGACACCGGAGGCAGAGTCGATGGTGGTCGGTGACCGACATCATGCGGTCGCACTCGTCACAACTCTTGAAACCGGGCATCCTACCGGCACCGTAAAGAAGTTAACAAAAAACTTGGTCAAAAGACCGGAGTACTGCTCTTCGGATCTGCGCTAACTGGCGCGGAAAAAAGAAGAACTGACGTCAGCGCGCGGAGGCGGCGTCTATATACTCCAGCGACGTCATCACGGCGCACGACGCCGACGACGCGGAGCCGCAGGGGACGCCTGCAGACGACGCCTACCGACGCGCAGGGGTACTGCTACGCAAAAGTTTCCGGATCCAGACTGACGCCTGGGGATATTCTAAGGTAAGGAATCTAATACTAACCTGTTTCTTTCAGATAGTATCCATACCGGATTGAATCGCCTGGAGGACTGGACCTCGCTCCAATAATCCCTCCAGAAATAGACTCTACTGAATATGAACGTCCAGTTTCATTTTTTTGTAAATTGAAAAATATATGATGAGAATTCTTGTTTTTAATTCATAATGTCTAGAGGTTTGAAACCCGTTTGCACAATGGTTCACCGTCTCCTCTGTATTCACGGTTAATTCACTAATTTAAGGCACTCTGCCACACCTAGGTCCACTTCCACTGCACAGTATTGCACATTCTAATATGGCCGCCCCAAATTCTCGCAAAGTGACTAGTTTGTTCCTTAGCGCCCGTGTCACATGATGCTGATCACGTGGTCAGCGCGCATTTGGTTACGTCGCGCCCGGCGATGCTTCAGTGCCCAAACAAGCATCGGCTTCTTGGCAAGTGGAAACCCATTGTGGCGTCTTCCACGGTAAGCACTTTTCTATACAAGTATCCCGTTCCACTGTACAGCCCATTCTGGCCAATTGCCTTGATCGCATCCAAGACTCTTTTTACCTTGCAGGGGCTTTGATTGGAAAACCCCGTGTTTAAATGACCGGCTACTCTCGGTAAGCGTCCAGGTACTTTAACCCGACTCCCTAAAAAATGGGACGAGGTATTGTTTTTGCCGCCTTGTAAATATTTACCTCTGGTTCTTTAGGTCATTATCAAGCAGACCTCGTTATCCACCATAACCACGCGAAATTGCGGTAAGCGTTGTCATCACCTCCCATGCTTACATTAGCAGATCATTTGTAAATCACCTAATGGGTCCCTCCTCTCTTCGTCGCACCTCGAACGCTTATTTTAATGTATTCACTTCACGGCAAGGTTGTCCCTCTGCACTTACCACCCTTTCACGTCCATTTTCGCAATTTTTAATTCTGCACTTCCGCTCGATAGCGGGTTTGGCTCGCTATTCTCTACGTTTAAGAATAATTGTCTGACTTGTCGGGTTATTTAACTTTACACTACCACTTGCTGACGGACTCGGCTGGCCAACCGTTATATGTAAGAACAAGTGTCAGACTTGTCAGGTTATGTGTATTTAGTCTAATTTACTTTATTTAATCCCTATGCCTTCTTTCTTCCCATTACCTACCCCGTTTTTCCCCCCAAAGTGTGTATCATTGTTCATTGTTAAATGTCTTGTATTGTGATTTGTGGAAAATGGTTAATTTTGTGTTTAGGCTGGATTATGGTTCATAGTGTTTAAGGCATGAATAATTAAATGTCCTGATGATGATCCTATTATTTTAGATGGATCGAAACGCCGTCGACACCTTACACTGGATGATTTGATTTCTAATTTACTAAATCACAACAGTGTACTTCTTGTAAATATCGTCTGCTACATTCTGAATAGATGCAGGCAGCCAACTCTTGCCTCACTTGTCCATGTATGTCGTTGTACAGTAGTAGGACACGGCTGTGTTCCACTTTGATATTGTATTGTAAATACTGAATATTTGTAACAAATGTGCAATTAAATCCTGTCCGGCTGGACAGACGCTATAGATTTCAATTTTGGTCTATATGAATTTCTTTCAGTAGCCTTTGAATGCCAGGGACCACTGTTGTTTGAAGTGATCTTCTCCTAAGCACCACATACAAATGAGGTGAGGGTCCGTCGCCGACATAAGACGCCCACAAGACGTGCAGGTCTTGAAGCCCGAAGGCATTTGCACACTGTTCCACCAAAAATAGACACAATGAGGTAAGAAACAAGCATTTACAATGCAACCGTCTCGCCTTTGCAAACGTTAGAGCTATTGGCATTGTAAATTACAACATTTGTATTTAGCTGTTGGTTTTGAAAACAGATAAATAAATGGCATTGTCATTTACAATGCCAATAGCTTAATCTCTCGCAAATGCAAGACCTATTGCATTTGCACCCACACAGAGCCACACACACAGAGCCACACACAGCCACACACAGAGCCCCACACACACAGAGCCCCACACACACAGAGCCCCACACACACACAGAGCCACACACACACACAGAGTCACACACACACACAGAGCCACACACACACACAGAGCCACACACACACACAAACACAGAGCCACACAAACACAGAGCCACACACACACATAGCCACACACACACACACAGCCACAAACACACACAGCCACACACACACACAGAGCCACACACACAGCCACACACACACACACACAGAGCCACAAACACACAGAGACACACACACAGAGCCACACTAACATCAATCGCTCTGGCGCAAGGGTGTCCAACCTAAGTCCAGGAGAGCCTGGGTCCGTGACAGGATATCAAGTTCTATTTGCATATATGAAATGAAGGACAGGTGCTCATTTTCATCATCGGAGGTCACCTTGAAAACCTGGTCTGGACAGCCCCGCCTCTACTGGCATGGAATCCATTGTCACACAAGATGGGGGAGAGTGGCACTGCCTCCGACCTGGCCTCGTGCAGGAAGGAAGCCAGGGAAGCTTTCTATTAAATTGAACACAAAGACAACCTATAATGATTTCACATAGACGGCCACACCCAGCATTCTCTGCAGCTTGCCAGGCTGTGAGCAGCACAGGGTTTGCACAGACTTGAACAGACTTGAACAGACCCAGTTCTGATTCTGAGGCTCGCCTCTCTGGTTGTGTAAAGTGGCCACCCCTCGCCAGCCACGGTGCCCATGACAGTGCCACACATAAGGTGCTCGGATGCCAGCATGGAGCACTTTACTCATGACTGACCCTGTCCCGGCCCACTCCACCTTACTGGACAAGCATCTCTTGTGAAAAGCTCCTCGCCCCCCTGGAAGGCTAGACCACACCTGCCTCTCAGAAGGCACAGCCCGGTGACGCAGCCTTCCTCTCACCCTCCGAAGCGCCTAGAAACTGCTGCTAGGCACTTTAGAGCACAGTTTCAATCCCACGTCTGCATGTATCACCTTTGACGTCTTCAGGGCGCCCTCGTGGCTTCCACATACAGCCTAGGTCGTGACGCCCATCACCAGAAGGGAAATTATGGTTGGCGCACAGAAGATAGACCCTAGGCACTATGTTCTATGCATTGCACTGGTGCTAGAACAACCGGCCACCGGCGTTTGGATGTCTCCATCGTGGTTAGTCAGTGCAAATGCATTTTTATTTAACACGTTGATGTGCTGCAAATGGGAGCACAAAACTAAAGCTGATAGGCAACTCTCTTCCCAAGACTCTTTAAATGCGTGAGCAGTGCAGTGCGTTGGAAAATACCACCGCCACATGGATCTGGAGAACGAAGCCTGAACTCGATGCGTGACGGCCTTCCATTAGCAACAGAGCATAGGGAGAGGATAAGAAAGGCAGAGAAGAGAACGAGCACACAAGAGAAGAGAAAATAGTGATTGAGCAGCTAAACCGAAGAGAATGAAAAACAGATATTAATGACAAGCGCTGCGCACGGATGCTCCTCTCTCTCTGCTTTGGGCGAGCAGGGTCAGTGTGGTCCCAAAAGCGAAAGAGGATCGCCGGAGCTTGTCAGGAATCAGATCACTTCAATTATGTGGCAGCGGGAAAAAACAAATTAAACTACACGTTTTACTAATTTACATCAAAAGAAAAGACCAATTAGGCAACGTTAAGTGCGGAAAGGCCGACGGACTCCAGTTCTGATTCTGAGGCTCGCCTCTCTGGTTGTGTAAAGTGGCCACCCATCGCCAGCCACGGTGCCTGTGACAGCGCCACACATAAGGTGCTCGGATGCCAGCAGGGAGCACTTTACTCATGATTGACCCTGTCCCGGCCCACTCCACCTTACTGGACAAGCATCTCTTGTGTGAAAAGCTCCTCATTCCCCTAGCAAGGCTAGACCACACCTGCCTCTCAGAAGGCACAGCCCGCTGATGCAGCTTTCCTCTCACCCTCCGAAGCACCTAGAAACTGCTGCTAGGCACTTTAGAGCAATCCCACGTCTGCATGCATCACCTTTGAAGTCTTCAGGGTGCCCTCGCGGCTTCCACATACCGCCTAGGTCGTGACGCCCATCACCAAAAGGGAGATTATGGTTGGCACACGGAAGCTCGACCCTAGGCGCTACGTTCTATGCATTGCACTGGTGCTAGAACAACCGGCCACCGTCGTTTGGACGTCTCCATCCTGGTTAGTCAGTGCAAATGCATTTTTATTTAACACGTTGATGTGCTGCAAATGTGAGCACAAAACTAAAGCTGATAGGCACATCTCTTCCCAAGACTCTAAGACTCTTTAAATGCGTGAGCAGTGCAGTGCCTCGGAAAACGCCACCGCCACATGGATCTGGAGAACGAAGCCTGAACTCGATGCGTGACGGCCTTCCATTAGCAACAGAGCATAGGGAGGGGATAAGAACGGCAGAGAAGAGAACAAGCACACAAGAGAAGAGCAAATAGTGATGGAGCAGCTAAACAGAAGAGAATAAATAACAAGAGGAGCGCTCCACACCACCATGTTTCTCCGAGGTCCAGCAGAAATGGCTCGGAGAAACGCCCGTCATTTTCAGACTGGGGGGGGCGTCTTTTTCTTTCTCTCCTCTTCCCACTGTCTGGAATGTAAAATTCCAGCCAATGGGAAGAGAAGAGAAAAACTAAAAAACACACCCCTCAATCCGAAAAAGACAGGGCTTAAATGGAAAGACGCCCCTCTTCTCCAATGCCTGGCCTCCGTTTAGGAAGCCAGCCAATGGAGAAGAGGGGCGGTTTTAAGCCCCATACTCTAAAACATAAAATCTCGCCAGCGAGACTGCGCAAAAGGGCCCCAAAACAGGCCTGAGCACCCCGGATCTGCGTTGAACGTGGAAAAGGAAAAAAAACTGATGTAGGCACGCCGGGGTGGGGCTTATTTGACCTCGCTGACGTCACGTACGCGGACGACGCCTGGGCGAAGTCACGTGGTGTCACCCCAGTGCGCAGGGATGCTGTGGCAAAAAGTTTCCGGATCCAGTCTGACGCCTGGGGATAATTCTACGTGGAGGAATCTGAGGCTAGTAGTCTCTATCAGATATCCAAGTTAGGGAAAACATGTATACCGCTCTCCTTCTGAGGAGAGCGGCTCTCACTGCAAGACACTTTGTAAACAACCTGGGGGCTGAGGTTAGCCCAAAGAGCAGCACTTTGAAATGTTGTCCACCTACCACAAACCGTAGGAATTTTCAATGCGCAGGGTGGAAGGGTATGTGGAAGAAGGCATCCTTCACATCGAGAGCGGTCATATAGTCGCCTTGTTGTAGGAGAGGAATGACATCCTGGAGTGTCAACATGTGGAAGTGCTCAGACAGGATTACTTGCTCATTGGCTGGTGGTAGAATATAGGCCTAACGGACCAGTCTTTTTGGGGATGTGAAAGTACAGGGAGTACACCTTTTTGCCACAAGGTTGTGATGGCACTGGTTCTATGCAAGCATCTCCTCTTGGAGCAGACACTTTTGTTTCGGGAGAGTGTTTGAGGGGAGAATGTTTGGTGGTGGTTGTGTGAGCTCCAAACAATACTCCTCCTGTATGTTGTCTAGAACCCACTGGTATGAAGAGATCTCTGTCCAGCGTAGCAATCATTCCCCGGCAAGTGTTATGTGGTTGGGGGAAGGAGAAGAGTAACCAACCCTGCTTGGCAGTTGTGACCCCTTTGGGCGCTGTGCCCTTTCCCCTGCCTCTGTCATTTTTAGGTTTCGCCTGGCGTCCACTGCGCAGCAGTGTTCGCGCAGGCGAAATCTTTTGAGTTTCAGTATGGGGCTTTAACCCGCCTCTCTGTTCCATTGGCTAGCTCCATAAATGGAGGCTAGCCATTGGAATAGAAATGCGTCAGTCATTGTCCGAGCAGAATCGTGGGCGTTCCGGCGATTTTTTCGCTCTCCACCCCTTTAACAACGTCATTGCCGCGGTGGGAGGATGTTTTTTTTTCCCGTCATGTTTTGGTCTTTTTCTAAGTGTCTTTTGCCACAGTGGGCTGCGAGATTTAAGTTGCCAGGAAGTACTTTGTATTTGCGATCAGGTAAGCAGCATTTTCTTATAATTTTCTTATCACGTTGTACGTCTACCCCGTCTCATGTCGTCTCCCTGTTTGTTTTACGTCTTTGCGTGTCTCGTTGCTGTCGTGTGTTTTTTTTTCTAGGTCTGGTGTCTCCGTGTATTGTTGTCCGTGGCTCGTGGCGGTCGTCTTTGTTTTCGGTCTGTTTTCCGTCTCCCCGATTTCCGTGTGCCCGTTCCCGCCCCCCCTCTCGCTGTCCGTGTGCCCGTTCCCTCCCCCCGCTGTCCGTGTGCCCGTTTCCGCCGTATTCCCTTTTTGGAGCCCCAAGCTTGCATCCAGCTCGCTCTCCGGGATCATGGTTCCATTGCAGGCTGGGAGAAGCCCCTCCAGATTTTGGGGGCCCGTGGGCTATGAAGGAGCTGCCTTAACCGAGTTGCTTCGCTCCTTTTTTTTTCTTGCTTCCTGCCTTTTGATTGTGCCCGTTCCCGCCCCCCTCCCGCTGTCCGTGTGCCCGTTCCCGCCCCCCTCCCGCTGTCCATGTGCCCGTTCCCATAGGACTTTTAAAAAAAATTATGTGTGTTGTAATTTGGTTCCCTAAGGCTGCTTCCTTAAGTCGCCTCGTGAAAGCTCCAACGTTCCCGCCCCCCTCCCGCTGTCCGTTCCCATAGGACTTTTAAAAAAAGTTATTTGTGTTGCAATTTGGTTCCCTAAGGCTGCTTCCTTAAGTCAAATTATTTCTGTTGTAATTTGGTTCCCTAAGGCTGCTTCCTTAAGTCGCCTCGTGAAAGCTCCAACGTTCCCGCCCCCCCTCCCGCTGTCCGTTCCCATAGGACTTTTAAAAAAAAATATTTGTGTTGCAATTTGGTTCCCTAAGGCTGCTTCCTTAAGTCGAATTATTTGTGTTGTAATTTGGTTCTCTAAGGCTGCTTCCTTAAGTCGCCTCGTGAAAGCTCCAACGTTCCCGCCCCCCCTCCCGCTGTCCGTGTGCTCGTTCCCATAGGACTTAAAAAATTTTTTTATTTGTGTTGTAATTTGGTTCCCTAAGGCTGCTTCCTTAAGTCGCCTCGTGAAAGCTCCAAAACTGGTGGTTTAGGAAAGACATCGAAAGCAGTGGGTGGCCAGGATACCTCAATTGCCTAGCTGCCGCTTCTTTTAGGTAATCTTGATAGATTTACCTGAAATCAGGTCGGAAATCTTTCAGACTGACCTCAGCACATGAACAATGAGCGAGCAGACCAGGGTGTGAGGCCGGTGGGAGAGCTCACCTGGCAGAGAAAGTAGAGATGCATTAGACAAGGTGAATGGGTTGATGAATCCCTGCCCCCGGCGTCCTTCGGGTGGAACGGTATGTAATTAGCCGGTGTCGGCTCTGAACATGAGGCGGTGTGTATAGGCTGTGAGGTTGAAATAGGCGCCGCTCTTGTTTCTGCTGGTTTGTCCATTCGAGCAGGAAATTAAGTCTTAGTTAGATACACGGTTCACTTTCAGATCTCTTTCGGAATTCTGTTTTTTTAAAACAACGATAACTTTGTTGAAATCTGAAAGGTAGGGGTAACACTATCTCACTTAAACTCACCTTTATTAACTAGAACAGTAGATTAAGCTATTGGCATTGTAAATGACAGTGCCATTTATTTATCTGTTTTCAAAACCAACACATACATAAAAATGTTGTCATTTACAATGCCAAAAGCTCTAACTTTTTCAAAGGCGAAACCGTTGCATTGTAAACGCTGGTTTACCTAGTATCCTCCCTGTAGTAGCAAAAAGAGGGTATACGCTTCTGCTGTTGGCTGGAGACAGATGTGAAAGCCTCAGGCATTGTGGTTTTGGCTCCTCCTCGATACTGGGAGCGGTAAAGGAGCTGCAGGCAGATGGGGTTTGAAAGGCGCCCATGGCTTTGGCCGTTTCAGTGACATTCTTAATCTTTTCTAAAATCTCACCTACTTGCACGCCAAAGAGGTGCTCCCATTGAAAGGCGTGTTGAGGAGATGCTGTTGCATCTTGGGTTTAAAACCAGACATTTGCAGACAGGCATGCCCGCAGAGGATGCTGGTGACCTCGAGCAGCTGTGTATGCTGCCTTGAAAGCACACCTAATGTTGATGTTGGAAATTATCTTTCCTTCTGCGACCAACTACAGACCTCGTTTCTTATACTGTCTGGAAGATGTTGGATGAGGTCTTCTATCTGATCCTAGTGGGCTCGGTCATACCTTGAGAGTATGGCCATAGAACAGGCAATGCGCCATAGTGCCGGAGACTGTGAAGTGACCCCAATCAATATTTTTACTTTTCCAGTCCATATTGGGAGATTCTCCTGTGAGTTTGCATGCTTTCTGACTGTGTGCACAACTAAGGAGTTATGGGGGGTGCTGGTCCCTGAAGGGAAGGTGGTTCAGAGAGAGACTCCTCATATTGTTTATCCACCTTTGGCGTGGCAAACCGAGCCAATATTGCCGTTTAAAGATGTCACTAGCAGGCGTAAGCATGCCTTTCTGCATTGGCAGCTAATGGAGTAACCTCTGTGAGGAGTAGAGGGTCTCCATTGGGAAGTCATCCTCCTCAGGCTGAATGTGCATTTCGCCCTTGTGGAAGGTGGTTGCCGATGCCAAACCTCATGGTATAAGGTGGTGTTGTCCGGGATTAAAAATTCACTGGATATGGGTCCGGATCAGTATCAGCTGGGTGCTCTATATCATAGTTATAAGCAAGGGTCATCAGAGTAAGGGGTACCATATGGAAGGTCGTAAGCAAATCCTTTGCTGTCCCCAACCTCCCAGAATGTGAAGAACCTGTGGTGAATGTGTCAGGGGGTCCACAAGTAACAGAGGAGAGGTAGACACTGTGGGAGTTTGAAGCAGTGAGGGACAGGAGGAAGGTAACTGAGGGAGCGGAAAGCTACTCCCGTCATGGTGGCAAGGCTTCTTGGGCACTGGCTCTACAGGGGAGTTTAGGGCCTCTTCGAAGGCCATCTTCCTCTTGTGAAGAACCTGATTCTTGGGTGCATGAGGCGCTTGGCCAGGATCGGACCGGTGCCAGGATTTATGTGAAGGAGTGCTTCCTGGCATTGAGCTGTTCTTGGAGCTTTGGAGGAACGGCAGGTCGAGATCCTTGGAAGAAGCCGAGGAGGCAGCTGTGGATGCTGGTCTGGTCATAGTCTAGGGCTTTTGGTGACTTGATGGTGTAGAAGTGTGAGACTGCTCCGTGAACTTCAGCTCCGAAAGAGACCATCTTTAAAACTGGTGCTGAGGCAGTGATGAATGTCGACGCGTGAGGCTTCGAGAAGGACCTTAGTGCAGAGATCTGGGTGGGCGTCTCGTCTGCCATAGGTATCCAGTGCCAACCATCGCCTTGAAGCAGTGGCAGATCAGAGACCTCATGAGTGGCTTGTGAGCTTGACGCTGTCGCCTTCCTGGAGTGAGTGGTATGTGGGAGAGTGGTGCTCACTGCAATTATCTTCGGTGGCGGAAGCAGAGCTGGCGGGTGCTCATCTGCTTTGGCACTAGAGTCAGCGCTGTCTGCTGAGAATATCTCATTCACCTCGGCACCGGGAGCTTCAAGCTCCTGGGGATCTGTGGTACCCTGGTCTCTGAAGAGGTTAGGAGTATCCTCTTCCTCTTGACTGCATGCCATAGCAACTGAGGCGATGTGACAGGCTCAATGTTCAGGGGCATTGTCTTATTTTGTGAAGGTGAGGCACGCCACACAAGAACCCTCTAAATTGTTGGGGGACAAACAGGTTACCGACTTCGTGCAGGTCTTTCTTCGGATACTTGGAGTGGCAAGTGGGGCCGGAATGGAGTCTGTTCCATCACATGGACATTATCGGGTGCTGAAGTAATGGCGGCCCGGAGTGGCCGATCCCCAAACCTAGGACATTTGATTACTGCAGAGTGGGGTAGAAAGAAAGACGCAATTGAACCCCATGAGTAAGCGCAACTGTAGATTTCACAAACAAAGAACAGATATGAGGGCCCGGTAAGAGCACCAAACAGCGTTGATCCGGAGCTCACAGCGGCGTTTCTGAAACAGACAGCCCCTTCTCTACGTTTCAGCCAACAATTTCTACTCTCTCTTGCAGTCCTTCTCTGCTGGGAGTCCCATGGATGTTGGGGAAATCGCACTCTTCTTTGCCATGGCCACAATGATGGAATCTGTTGCTGCACTATCCTTGATGTAAACAGGGTAATTGAAGGACTATTTATACTTCCTCTCTATTCTCGGTGTTACCGCCTTTCATGATGCTCGCTCTCTGAAAGCTTCCCTTCTTTGATCCATAATGCTTGGCAGGATGGTGAGGTAATGACTTTTGCTCTAACAAGCATTTACAATGCAATAGGTCTCGGGTTAATTAAGTTTGAGCTATTGGCATTGCTTAATGTTGCAACACCAATTGCACCAAAAGTCTATAAATTGTATGCCAAAAAAATGTGTATTTATTTTTGTAGCAGTGGTGGCATGCTGCGCTTTAGATGAATATGTTTGAAAGTAAAGTGCGCCATACTGCGATTGCTACAATAGTTATTTGTGGATGCGTTAACAATTGATGTGTGCACTGATGGCTGGTGGTGTGTGTGCCTGGTGGAAGTGTGCACTGATGGCTGGTGGTGTGTGTGCCTGGTGGAAGTGTGCACTGATGGCTGGTGGTGTGTGTGCCTGGTGGAAGTGTGCACTGATGGCTGGTGGTGTGTGTGCCTGGTGGAAGTGTGCACTGCCGGCTGGTGGTGTGTGTGCCTGGTGGAAGCGTGTACTGACGGTTGGTGGTGTGTGTACCTGGTTAAAGTGTGCACTGCCGGCTGGTGGTGTGTGTGCCTGGTGGAAGCGTGTACTGACGGTTGGTGGTGTGTGTACCTGGTTAAAGTGTGCACTGACGGCTGGTGGTGTGTGTGCCTGGTGGAAGCGTGTACTGACGGTTGGTGGTGTGTGTACCTGGTTAAAGTGTGCACTGACGACTGGTGGTGTGTGTGCCTGGTGGAAGCGTGTACTGACGGTTGGTGGGGTTGCTGAATGGTGAACGTTGCAGTTGAGGGCCGTTTAATGTGAGGGGGTGGGCTTAAGGGTGATGGGGATAGTTTATTCGATGTATTAGTGAAGTGGGATTTTTCAAATTGATGTAATGTTAAAGAAGTTCAACTTCTTCCCTGTCCTAATAAAGCGTCTATTTACAGTGATGGAGAGCCCAGTTATTGTTCCATATTGGCCGATAGAATGTGTACATGGAGCAATCTCAAAGGGTTAAACACATGGAGAGATCAGGAAGGTTCTAACAACACATGATGATCTGAAAAGGAGTAAACAGATAGAAAGATCTGAAAGGGGTCAATACGTTTAGCTATCTTAACAAGAATAAATGTGTGGTGATCCTGAGGAGCAAACACATGGCTTTCTCTGACACTGCTGTGTTGGTGAAGGCCCACTGCTGAAAACCGTTGCAGTAAAGAGACCATGGCATCATCACTGGAAATAAACCAGATTAAAATTAAGCATTACAAAAACCTGAAAAGATGTGTGCGTAATTACAATTCTGTCACAGTAAGCACTTCGGAATAATACTCCTGCTGCAATTTCATGAATATCTCTCTCCTTGAAGATCATGATACGAAAAATACCAATAACTCGAGAAACGATCCACGCAAAAATCAACTTGCTTCGAATAACACTTAAAACTAATAATAACTGTGCTCGTTATGCTCATAAAGCTCTTCCTGATAACTAAGATGTATGAGTAGAATTATGGTACGTACAATTTTGCACCAGCATGCCAGTGGCACAAAAAGATGTCAGAGCATGGTTTATTATTCAACAGTGCTAACTTTACTCACGGAAGTTACATTACCCGCTACCACCGACCAATGTAGGTACCAGGAGCTCATAGGGGTCTGTCCCCCACTGGTCAGCCTGGGCTCTTGGGGTTTTTCGGGACCACTACAGGGCTTCTCCCTAATGCAGCACAGGGCTCCCCTCAATGTCCCGGCCCCAGAATAACCAGTCACTTCTTGCCTTAGATATGTATGCAGCTCCCACATACCCTAAGCTGTTACTAAACTACCAACCAACACTGCAATTCAGTCCTACATACCCGTGCCTCACACTCATATACCCCTCCAATGACCCCAAAATACAAGCATTTGCAATGCAATAGGTCTCGCATTATTAAAGTTTGAGCTATTGGTGTTGCATTATTATTAGCAATGCCAATAGCTCAAACTTTAATAATGCGAGACCTCTTGCATTGCAAATGCTTGTTTTATCAGGCTTCCACTTTCATTAAATAGAGTTCAGGGTTGGGGGGGGGCGGGTCCATCAGGCCTTGCACTGGAACACATGCATGGCCTCTAAACTCGGTAAACAAAGAGAAAGCCTGAGAGTATCAGAAGGGCAACTTCTCTTGGACAACAAATGTAATGTTTGTGAAACATCTGTGAACAGTGTACAAGAGGAAAGTAAATCGCGCACAGTCAGTCTCTCTCTTAATACAGATAAGTTTTTTTAAGACAATAAACAGCCAGGAGAATGTCCCAATATACGTGCTCTCATTTTAAGATAATGTAACGAAAAATGAAATAAGAAAAAAAACGATCCAAATTCTCACAACTATCATGAGATCTCTGGAGACCCTGAGTTTCCTCTATATTTTAGTTTGTAAGAACACGGCGATCTGCAGTTCAGCTGACCAACGTAGGCTGTAATCATCCTCAAAAATATTCTGCGATGTAAACGCTACGTTGCCTCCTAGACGGAGTGAGCTTTATCCACGATACATTTAGTATAAAAATAGAACTGACAAACACTCCAAACATGAATGTGCGTTTGTATTGTAATTGCGAGGCGAATAAGTGGCATTCAAGTCTGTGTGAACTAGTTGCTATTATTAACATTTTATTAATAATTAATCTATAAAACACAGCAGCAAAGAAGTTGCTTCGCTACAAAGTAGAGATTAATTTTTCCGCCCCACACTGGCCGCAAGCTATCACATTTTGAAAGGGGCAGGTGGAAAAATAGAAAAATCTACGCACCCACCGGAAGTCAGGCAATGTCGCCTGTGACGGGGGCGGGGCCGCGTCCGGACCGGAAGAGGAGGCATGCGTATCGCGGCCCGGGGCTCCTGTGAGCGGTGGAGAGCCCCGGGCCCGCCAGCAGGAGGTTAGGCTAGTGTTGCGGGGCTCCCTTGACCAAGACGGAGCCCCGTGAAAGGAGCTGGCAAGAGCTGTAGCGGCAGAGTCCCCCGAGATTGGCCCTGTAAGTTAGAAAGGGCTGGGGGGGGGCTTGGTAACCTTGTATGTGTGTCTGTGTGTGAGGAGGGGGGGGGGGGCAGCACTCGTGTGTCTGTGTGTCTGTGTGCGTGCGCGTGTGTGTGTGTGTGTGTGTGTGTGTGTGTGTGTGGGGGAGGCTGTATGTGCGTGCGTGCATGGGCGCTTGTGTGTGTGGCAGAGAGAATGCAGCGAGCGCGTTCGCGTGTCACTTTGAAATCGCCTCCAAGGCGATGCGCGCGGCCAGGATTGTCTCCTGGGAAGCACACATGCCGACAAAAGGTTCTCGGCGGAGACGCGCTTCGCGCGGCTAGCCGAGACCTAAAAAGGTAGGAGTGTCCCTAGGAGGAAATAGGCCTGTGTCCTCCGTCTAGTTGTGCCCCATACTTATTTGCTGCTCTCTTCACAACAGCATTATAGATCACAATGTCATATGGTGGAGATTGCCTTGAGGGATAAGCGCCAAATTCTTCCTCAAGTGGGTCTGTTTCGAGGTCCTGCCACTGTTTGTCACTACTTTCGGCGTCCTGGTGGATTCCTAGGTCGTCTGTATCCTCCTCATAGAGGAACATCTCTTGTTTCTCTTCCTGCGGTTCAGGGTAGCTGGTGGTTCGAGCTCCCCGTTTTCTTCTTCCTCTTCGCTCTTCTCCTCTGGAGGTTTCGAGGTAATTCAAAATTCATTCATAGAAGCCTGTTATTGTTCTCTTTTTATAGAATCACTGCCATTTGAGCTTCGAGCCGACTCTTCGCCTTCATTTTGTGATCAGTTCTTCAACATTACAAGAGGGCCCTTTTCCACAGGTCCCACAATTACACCAGGCCTTCCTTGGCCCTCTCTTTCTCTCAGCCAGATTTCGATGTCTAAGATTTCACCAAGGAGCGAGTGCTATCGGTCTCGCTCTTTTAGGCCCCTTGGAGTTCAGACTTTGGCTTCCCTCCAGTCACAGAGTACATCATCGCTGAGGTAGTCTTGCTTGGCTTGAATCGAAACTATTTGAACTTTTTCTTTTACATTATCTTGTACTTAAGCTTCCCTATCATTGGGTTTCTTCGTTGGTTCTTTAGCTTCAATTCCGCTGGCCTCTTCCACCTTGGTATCTGAGCCTTCTGCTTCTTCTGCCTTCTCGATGCTGTAGTCTTCCTCATTCAACAGGTTGAGGTCCTACAGTAATGGTCTCCCTTTACTCTATGTCTGCGTGGTTGTTTGGTGTTCTTACCTCTTCCTCTCCCTTGCTCAGGTTTTTTGGCGCACGCTTTTGCAGTTATTAGTGCAGTAAATTCCTAGCAGACAGAAGTTATAGACCTTGTGGTTGTCCCTCTGGGCAAACTTACGGTGACACCTGAGGCACAATCTAAAAGGATTCTTTTCCATCTCTCCCCTTCTGGGCATTCTCTAACCATGTGGTCAACAATTTATGTGGTCTGATCCCTGTTCTGGTGATCTTTGGTCATCTCATTGATTTCGGTGGTTTAAGTTTATCCACCTTTTGCTCTTTGTTTCCCTCGATTTTCTTCAACGATCCAATGCATTTCCTTCTGTGATTGTTTCTGCATCCTTTGAGCTTCGGCTATTGGTCCTGACCTAACAGAAGAAAAAAGAATCAGAAGATGGCAACGACGTTCAGAAGGGTGCACATCTGAAGTCATAGGAGGACGTTGATAGAGCAAAATGCCTACAGATGATGCCCAACAGAAAGAAAAGAAATAGAGGAACAAGAAGATTCCGGACCCAACCATTCATGAAGCAAAACGGGTTGATGTACAGTAATTATACGAGTTTTTGTAATGTGTAGAGATTCTATTTGCAACCACTGCCCCAAAGCCTTAGATGCTGCAAGCAGATCATGTTACCTTTGCCCCAATTTGATAAAGTTCGGTTTTGAGTCTTATTTCATCCTTAAAGGTTTCTTCTTTTTTGGTTCTCATTTCATGTTGCATTCTCTTCATCTCAAACAAATCTCTCTAGTAAGTTAGCTACAGCAGAATAACAATTTTCTATAAAATCTGCCTTTCAAGTTTCAAGGACCACAATAACTAAACCTTCGTGCTAACTGAATTACCACAATGTTCTTTCAAGGCTGTTGTAAACGAGATGTCCATAGAAAGGACAGCAGAATGACGTCAAGTGCACAGAGTTGAGGCATCCTGCTTGGAGAGCCCGAGATTCTGCTTTATACATAAAGCCTGAAGCAGACGTGCCAGTGACAGTATTAACAATTTCTGATACTAAGATCACAGATTAATTCGCCTGACAGTCACTTTGAAATCGCCTCCAAGGCGATGCGCGTGGCCAGGATTGTCTCCTGGGAAGCACACATGCCGACAAAAGGTTCTCGGCGGAGACGCGCTTCGCGCGGCTAGCCGAGACCTAAAAAGGTAGGAGTGTCCCTAGGAGGAAATAGGCCTGTGTCCTCCGTCTAGTTGTGCCCCATACTTATTTGCTGCTCTCTTCACAACAGCATTATAGATCACAATGTCATATGGTGGAGATTGCCTTGAGGGATAAGCGCCAAATTCTTCCTCAAGTGGGTCTGTTTCGAGGTCCTGCCACTGTTTGTCACTACTTTCGGCGTCCTGGTGGATTCCTAGGTCGTCTGTATTCTTTTTTGGTTCTCATTTCATGTTGCATTCTCTTCATCTCAAACAAATCTCTCTAGTAAGTTAGCTACAGCAGAATAAAATTTTTCTATAAAATCTGCCTTTCAAGTTTCAAGGACCACAATAACTAAACCTTCGTGCTAACTGAATTACCACAATGTTCTTTCAAGGCTGTTGTAAACGAGATGTCCATAGAAAGGACAGCAGAATGACGTCAAGTGCACAGAGTTGAGGCATCCTGCTTGGAGAGCCCGAGATTCTGCTTTATACATAAAGCCTGAAGCAGACGTTCCAGTGACAGTATTAACAATTTTTGATACTAAGATCACAGATTAATTCGCCTGACAGCAGACTTAAACATATATGTTGCAAATTTAAGCAGACCCGGTCTATGTGCACTGTTAGCACCAGCAGGAGAATCACGGAAAATCTGCAAACCATCTACAGAATACCTCACATACAATGAACCCACTGACATTGCTTTGTTTAAGTGCCCTTTAACAACTTAAAGCCAAAGTTATGAGAAAGCTGTTAATGTCCCAGGTCCTTATCTGCCCACAGTGATGAATGTGAACAGGAAGGAGGTTCTTGACAGGAATGGAGGGTATGTGGACAGGGCAGATGTGGAAATGGATGGGATACTTAAACTATTGTCTCAGTTGAGGATGAAGTTAAAACCGTCTCAAACTTGCACGACTGGCTGTCCTCCGGGATGAGGCGGATGAGTTCTAATGCATTAAATTTGAATAGTGATAAGACGAAACAGTTTTGCTTTGGCCAATTATCAAAGCTGTAAGTTGGTGGCCTGCTACTCCTGGGGACACCTCTTACTTCAGTAGAAGCAGATAACCTGGGAGTAACGACTGATAATTTAAATTTGGATAAAAAGATTACTAAGGTTTCGGCATCTTGCTTTTTATACACAAATATGTTATTTAAAGTACTTGTCCGAACAAACACATAAGAAGGCAGTTCAAGTGACTATTCAATCACAACTTAACTATTGCAATGCATTATATCTGGGACTACCCACTAAGGCAATGACAAACTGTGCTGTAAGATCACTTACAGGTGTGAAATGCAATGACCATGCTTCTCCCATATTGAACCCTTTTTACGTTGGTTGCCAACTGACAAAATAATTCAGTATACAATTATGTGTATGGTTCATAAAGCCTATTACAAGCTGGGCCCGGAAATAACTCAGAAATTTAATATTTATCTTCCTTGTCAAACTATACGGTCTGCAAATGCCTTCTTGTTTACAATTCCCCGAATAAACCGGATTTAGAAATGAGGTAAACTTATCTTTTTTGGCTCCTACACTTTGGAATGCACTACCCTCTTATTTAAGACAGGAGAATAATTTCCTAAAGTTCAGAAAAGGTTTTAAAACATGTACATTTCAACAGTTTCAAGATGCGTTTTCTTTTTAGCACCAGGACAGCCTTGTCAAGGTAACAGTTGAATTTTATAAAAATGTTCTCATCATCATCAGTTCTGGGCCATTTTTCCGCTCCAAGATAGAGCACGCTTTAAAATCAAAGCATGCTTCATGTAAGACTTTATTTAGGCGAAGGAAGAGAAGGTGTTTGGAAATTCCTTCCACTCTTAAGTTTTAAGGGCTTAAAAAAATCTAATTTATTTTCTGCAGCAAACAGGTTAAAAACGTATTCAAAACAAAGAAAAACAACATAAAATACAGTCCAATAATATGCATTGTGCTAAAATAAGTGTAGAGTATAACAAATGAGCTAAACTCTTCGACTAAGAGGTAACATGCAACAGGCCAATGAACATGAGGGGATGTCTTCAGATGAACCTCTAGCAATCAACTTCCACTCCAGTTGAAAAATGTATCTATTTGGGAGCTGCAATGGACAACAGGAAAGGAAACGTGTTTACTACAGTGTGCGTGTTATTTATTCAGGACAAATGCAAACTCCTGTCTAACACCAAGAAGTCTGGATCCTGCTGAGGAACTCCATACCCTAAAAAAAAAAATCCTTTTTTTTTCTAGTTTTATATTGAGCAAACTAGACCCGAAGGTATCAGGTATCGGAGAGCTTTACACAAGCACCTGTTATGTAACACAAGGAGACATTCATTTTGGTAGGCACCGGGAGATTAAGTGATTTGCCCAGAATTACAGGATGTTAAGTATCATTGGCGAGACACTAACCCGGTTCCCTAGCTTTGAGGTTGACCGCTCTAGCCGTAAGACTAAATCCTCTTCCCTTGTTGATCAGGGAGAGTTTTGCTGCCTCCTGTAGCGGGTACCAGGAATCTCTCCTCCACATTGTCTAATAAACCTGGGCCCAATGAGAGCAACACTTAGTTTTCTTGATTGTAAGGGCTTCCAAGAGGTATATTCAGCTTGGTAGCACCAGTAGCGAAAGCCTCAAGGAATGTGGTGCTATAATCTATAGCGGAGATGCCGCTGGTGACGTAGTAATACGATAAACTTTTATCATCCATATCTTAGTAGGGAGTTCTGGGCCACCAGAGGTTCTGTCTCTACTGCTTCCTTCTGGTGCGAGCTATACCCCTTGAAAAGGATTGAGGTCTCAAGAGGAGATGTAGCTAGTCTCCTGCTTTGTCCCACTAGAGACAAAGATGTAGTCATGGGCACCAATCTAGTTGGTGCCAAATGCACAAGCTGCAAGAGGGTCCTCAAATGGCATGATGGGTCTTAGAGGCCTTAGCAGTCGTGGATGGAAATCCTGAGTTACAGGCGTCTAAGAGGCCTGTGGAGGCTTTGAGATGCATTCTGGTGCAAGTCACCTTTTCTTTGGAGTCGAGTAAGAGGTAGAGAAGCTCAGGTGACGTTTGTCACAGAAGTAGTCAAATAATGCAAGGTTAGCCTTGCAGAGTACTGAATTCTTGTCAGGACTATTGAGAGCGGTTTGATGTAGTGGGTGGCATCGCCATTCTGAATCTCCTCGACGGGAGCGGGATGACCAGTCAACAGTGTTTCTTGGATGCCAACGGGAACAGGTGGGTCTGCTTCAACAGCGATAAGGCTCTTATAGGCGGTAACGGACTTTGCATTTGCTGAGCAGTGAGTTTCTGACGGGGACTGCAAAAATTTGTTATGAAACTAATGTCTTCTTGTTGTGGCCTGTTCTCTGAGGTGTAGATGACATTAGACTAGTTTTGAAAAGACAGCAGGTTGGTGTCAATACTTTTGGCATCAAATAACTTTGATGTCCATCTTGAGCAATGTGGAGAGCGATGCTGAAGGTAACTCGCCATACATATAAACCATCTCTTCTTCGATCTCCTCCTTGGGAAGTTTATTTCAGTCATCGTCCTGTTCTCAGAGTGCACAAGAGAATCTTTTCTTGAGACACCTTTTTTCTTTCTCTTTTCCTGAACATCCCTCGGAGTCTAATTCTTTTAAAGTTTTCAATGTCCTTTTCAACATTTCTGGGCAAATGTCACATTCTTTCACTGAATGTGAGGCACACTATACAGACCTCTTGTGAGGTAGAGACCGTCTTATTCTTGCTACAGTAGTGGCAAGAGAGAAGTTCTTCGTTAAAACATGTGTCAGACAAAAGTAAATGCGGTCTACTATCAGGAATTGAAAGACGTCTAGTGGAAGTGGATAGTGTGAAGAATGGACTTGAATTACTGCAAAAACCAAAGATGAAACTTCACATATGTGCGGAGATACTTTTCACAGGAGACAAAAAAAGAACTGTGTCAGTGAGGTAAGTGCATGTACAATGGATCAAGGGGAAGAAAGGCGGTATGGTATTGTCACATTCCTCTATGTATTGTAGGCTATCGGGCTTTACCTTGCTATTGTACACTTGTAGCCTTTATTGCACTTAAGATATTGCAATGCAGTCTTGAAATTGGCTATTTGATGCTCAGCAGTTGCAGGCCAGGAAAATCATTTGCCTCTGTTCTGTTTCTAGGGGTGCTGTTCATTATATTGACACCGGCACCCTGTCTTTGTTTCTTAATGGACAATACATCTATAGAACGTTGTCCAGTGTCCACGCAGGCAACAAGTAAATTATTCTAATGTGTATGAACTATGAATGAAGATCCTACGATATAGAACACATTAATACCTTTGGGGTACATTTAAAAATATTCAGCTGTTAATCTTCCAAAATATATTTATACTTTAAATTCTGTACTTAAAGTATTTTTGTTAGAGAGGAAAAAAAATCTCCACAATACTAATATATAAGCTGCACCTAAAGCTGGCTTCGGGTGTTTTAGAATACATTACTATGCTTTCTTATCAAGACCTCATACTGTTCTGTGCATCCCTACACACTGGCGGGATCTAGTCTGCAGCTGACTATTAAGGTGGCACACATTACATTGACAACAATGACATGATGTGTAGACATGTTTTTAATACCTACATCACGTGGAGAAAGGAAAACAACTGACCTCTTATTTCTGATATCTGGAATAAATCATTTTAGGCAGTAAAAAAAGGATGGATTCTACACAGAGCCCACTGCATATATGAAGCACATAATGTATTGGCTTGGCATTCATTGTTTGAGTGGCTTCAGTCTGCATCTCCTATAAAAATGGGATCCAGATACCACCTTTCCCCGTACAATTACGATATTTGTTCTATTTGGTTATCGGCAAGCATTTAGTACATGTTGCAGACAGGACAATTCGCCAAATAGTCACTTTTATTTTTAAAAACCACATCATGACTGAATCCAGTCCAGATAACTTTTTTCCCCAAGCTTGACTTTGTGTCCAAATAAGTTTGGGCAGAAGTACTGGTAGATAAATCGGAGTCCTTTAGTTTCAAAAGCCTAAGTGACATGGATCATGTAGTTTATATCAATACTAACATGGTTCCTAAAGTCAGTTAAATCAACGTTATCTAGTAGTAATTAGACGTGAGCAACCAGGGAAGAATACAAGTCCAGTAACCTCAAATTACAATTCCTTGAATTTCTTTCATTTTCAGACTATGACTTGTTTAAACGTTATACGGCATGGTAGCCGAAGACGAGAAATAGCGCCAGACTGCTACTCAACCGCGGACGCTATTTCTCGTCTTCGGCTACCATGCCGTTTAACGTTCAAACAAGTCATAGTCTGAAAATGAAAGAAATTCAAGGAATTGTAATTTGATGTTACCTAATACAAGTAACTGTTACACATTCGAATCAATGCTAACTGGCCATTGAGCCCTGAAGAAGTCTTGGTCACGAGACGAAACGCGTTGGCTAAGAGAGAATTACATGTATTTTTGGATTTTTATTGTCTGGATCAAATAATAAAGAACTCATTCCGATCAACAATGGAGTCCGGACCTGTTCATTATAAAATTCCTCTTTGGACTGACTCAACATAAAAAGACTTATATTTCCTTAATGGGTGCGGATTCAGCTGCACCAAATGAAAGATGTACAATGGGTGTCCTACAGGGGTCCACAGGTACTGCACTCATGCCAGATTTTAGGATAACCAAACACTATGAAAAAGTGTTAAACTGAATTTCAATCTACATAAATGTCTCATTTTTACATGCAGACACGCTGGCACAGATCTAGCCACTCAAAGTATGTTGGATGACCGACGTGGACATGTAGAAGAAGGTCACAAAACATGTCTTAACTCAACATTACCTTACTGCCATTTGTTCCCTCAACAGCAACAGCAACTGCTTGGGCTTTAAACAATATAGCAAGTGAAATTGCCCCCTCCAGCGTACCACTAGCTAAATCTCAGCATAGAAGCATCTTGATTTGACAGCATCAAGATACTTATCAATATGTTATATCTATTTAGCATTCTCTGTAAAATTAAATCAAACCATGAAGCGTTTTAAGGACAATTACAAAAGATTACTACCTTTGATTTAAAATGGACAGGTCATATGGTAGACACTTAATTTATCTTATGATTAACCAGAGGTCCACATCAGCAACAATATTACAAAAAAAATAAATGGGAGTCCCCAGTGGAGTTCTCAGAATAAAAACAGTGTCTTCCACAAAGAAACCACCACCACAGAGATTACCCATGTAAATTGAAGATGCGGTCTATTATTTGTGGAAACAGCTCTAGCAAACGCATCAACAGAAGCCTAAAGGATGACAAGCAAAGGTCAGGGCCCCAACTAGAACCAAGAAGGAATGTGCGATTCACTAGATAACAAATTTGATAGAATCCTCCCTCCAGCGCAGACAAGCTAAATGACTGGTTCTGTCTGGGACACAGTCCTATGGAAGCGCCGTCTTCTGACTAGACACTAGGTATTGAAGGTGAAATATGGCTGACATGCTACCAAAGGCTGGAAATCACTAGTATATAATGTTTCGAGGACAAAACGTGAGGGTGCATGATGGCCTGTGTGTTGTTTAGAGGCCTCTGTCTAACATCGCCCATCGTCTGTTCCTTCTCCCATCCAATGCAGGAAGTAACTGCTGTGGGATAGCCAATGGAAACACACTTGCAAAGCTGTTACCACAGACAAAAGCCAGCAGAAGCAAAACAATTCAGCTCTGGGTGAATGCAGGAAGTAGCTGTTAAATTACCTTTCCATCAAACATCAGTTGCCAATAATTAAAAATCTTGATCTGCACACAGTCATATTTAACACAATTGAAAATAGAGTATATAATAAAAAAGTTTCCTTACTTGCAGTGCTGAGGACATTCCTTCCAAGGGTGTTAGTGTTGTTGTCACTGCTGCTACGGCTTAAGTTCATGTTGTTGGTAGCATTGGTCCTTGCAATGTTGGCCACTCTGCGAACAAAAGATTCCAAGCTGGATGTCTCCCGTGAGGACAGATTGGGCACGCTGGCGCTGGAACTCATCGGTGCCCCAGCAGCCAGCAGTGAGCTGACAGACAATCTGTTGCTGGCAGAGGAACCAAGGGGGCGCTGTGAGGTGGCTTCCTTATTGGTCAGCTCTGATACGGAGCTAACGTCGGGGGAACTGACACTCACAATGCCCATGGAGATAGCGCTCGACTCCCCAGTTGTCCTTATGACACCATCAGGGCCAAGCTTCCTCTCGGCATTCTCGTTGTTATCTGCAGTTAAAGTGCTGGTGCTGGCGCTGGAGGAGCCACCCACCTCGGCCTGGGCGATGGCATCTGCAGCAGATAAAACCACAATGGACTCATGGATGTCCACACCCGAAACAATGCTCTGTTCCAGGACACTCTCGGCCCGTCGCTCCATTTTGGACGAGCTCAGGCTGATGTCACTGCTGCTGGCCACGCTGCACACCGAGCTGCTGCTGCCCTTGCGGCTGGAAGAGCCGGCGGCAGTGGTCTTGTCCACACAATTGTTTTTCACCAAGCTGCTCCATGACTGCGTCGTGCCTGAAACAGTGGATGAGACAGGTTTGGGTGATGCCGCCGAATCAGGGTCGTACCCTGGGGCAAGCTTGAGGTCAAATTTTCCTTCTGCGCCCATACGGTAAGAGTTTGAGCCACCAGCATCCCAGCTGACATCAATCCAGCCTGGAAAGGGACAGGAGTATGTGAGACCCAGCAGAGAGCAGACAGGAGCGAGTCAAGACAGTACCCAACTGCACGGGAGCAGAGTTTTTAATAGTGCCACCGGCTCCCTAGCCACGCTTCCAACCCTTACTGCCTGTGACTTTAAGCCCAGAGTGCAACCAAACCAATCTTGTAATTGATGGACAAGGAGTCTCTGGCTCATCCGAAATGCACATGCCAAACTAATCTTAGGATTTCCATTCAAAGCACATTGTGAGATTGGTGCACCCCCTCCCCACTCTACCATCCTCAACCTGTTCCACCAGAAATGCAGATAGTTTGTCAGAAGCAAGACTATCACAAACTAGATTAAACCAACACCAGTTTCCACCTGCTACATGACCACTTTAAACTCGCTCATCCATGTGACTCCACAACATCCCCCACAACACCTTCTACTCCTTCGTGGCTTTAAGGAAAATAATCAAATTTTTCTTCTCATCTTCCGTACAACGTAAAACCTCACTATCCCAGAAGCCCATTAATCTCCCACTTGGCACTTTGCTTTCTTTATCCGCCTTAGTTAGTAACCACACTATTGCAATCTCTTTGCAACCAACTCGTATGCACCTTTCATCTCCTAAAAGCCTCCCCCCCCGATACTCACTGCCTTGCACCCTTTCTATGACTCCCATCCCCATAGATCCCAAGCACTATCCTCCCCTGGTGACCTAGTCCCACTTTCGGCTGTGACAAACCCACACCTATCGCTGCACAACTGGAGGAGACAAGTGAAAGCAAAGGTTGGGTCAAAATGCAAAGACCGGCGCCAAGTGCCACATACTGCCCCTTATTCCCCACTGAAGCAAGCCGATCCTCTTACGGAGGCATCAGGCCAAGGAGGAGATCCACATCCGCGAGGACGACACCACTTTCTTCACAATGCCTTCTGGGACACACAGTCGAAGTGAGAGAGGAGTCCATGTTCTACTGGCACCGAAACACCTAGAAACAGAGGAGGCCCCATTCTCGCTCGGCCACTTGAACCAAAAGGGCCTACACTCAAGATTTTAAACTAAGCCAAAAAATGTGGTTGGATCCCGGGAAAGGATTAAGAGAGAGACAAACAAACAAAAAAAAGGATATTGCAAATGCTAAGCGTAGAGAGATTTGGTATTAGAGCTAAAGATCAGCAAGGGCAGAGATACCATATGCAGCAGAAAAAGAAAGAAAAGTATTGGAGTTCAATTGGCTCCAGCAACAACATCCACGTCGGGCACAAAGGAACATGTTGGACAATATTTTCATTCATTTTTGAGAAGTGGCATTTTCATAGTCCAAGCCACCCAACCACATGCAGGTGAAAGAACCCCAGTCATGACTGCTTTACACACTGTGCAGACCTCTATCGTTCAGAAATGTCAACAGGCACACTTGGATACATCTCATCTCACACTTCACAAACACATCCAACTTCATGGCAAACCAATCAATCAGAAACAACTCAGACTAATGTGCAGTATAACCTTCCTCATGATCCTCTGCATGACACTGTCACACGAGCCTCAGGTCTGTTTAGAGAACCGCATAAGAACCTAGGAGCAGAAGGAAGATAGTGGGTCCAATGTGCACTTCTTCCCGTGAGCTTACGGGAAGGGACTTATGCCTTTGGAACATTTGTAGTCTGAGATTGGTGATGCATAAAGCTTCAACGATGTAGGAGGAACCGAAAAATGCATGTCACCAAGCTAATCCAAAATACTGCCTCTGTATGGCCAAGGTCTTGCCAGTCCAACAATCAGAAAGACAGTACATTGTTTACTGCAGGTTAAACACACAATTTGAAATGATCATGTAGCAAGGGACCTATTACTTACCTATAACAATCATTTGAAGCTTGCAATTCTGTAGATCACATGCTGTGATCTGCTAACTAGTGTTGGATTCAGAATATTACAACTCTTTCTACTAAGTTTAGTTTTGATTCCATGCGTGTGAATAATGACTGCTAATCACTTCTCCGGAAAGGAGCAATTCTATTTTCCCCCTTTCGGAAATCAAACCTTAAATTGAGTAAATGTCTGGCTCTGTTGCATTCTTGCCCTTAGAAGGTTTGATGGCTCCTAGTGAATCTACAACCCTACATACGGTGAGCAGATTGTGAAAGCCAAATAACTTTTTCCATTTGCCACACGTATTGTCGTATCCCACAAGCTGTGCATGGCCTAGAAGCAGTACTCTCCAAGTACAAAGTTGCAGAAGAAAGTGATTGTGTGACCTACTTTTGTTTTTTTTATCATACGGTTAGCCACAAAGGATAAGCAAAATGCTACTTACCAGTATGCATCTGTTCTTGGCATGTAGGGCTGCTGACATTCATATCTTAGCATAGATCGCCGCCTAGTATTGGGTCCGGATGTTTGCACCTTGTTGTCCTGGAAGAGTCTTCAAAGTATCATGGGATAGGTGACTCCTCCCTGGACTACAGTGCGCATGGGCATCCTCTCCATCTTCAGATTGTTTTTCGCCATTGTGGCAAAGATTGAGTATAGTGAAGTAAGAGATGGCCATGCAAAAGAGATTCCTGCAGCTGTGACAGGCACGGGGGAGGAGGGTGGGCGATATGAATGTCAGCAGCCCCACATGCCAAGAACAGATGCATACTGGTAAGTAGCATTTTACGTTCGAGGCATGTGGGCTGCTGAATTCATATCTTGTGCATAGACTGTATAGCAGTATCTCCTCAAGCGGTGGTCACCTGCCCCAGCTGTAGCAGTTTGAAGGACAGCCTGGCCTACAGCAGCTTGCTGCTTTGTTTGCACATCTACACAATAGTGTTTAGTGTAAGTGTGTATGGTAGACCATGTAGCTGCTCTACAATTCCCTAGGAAAGCCATGGACGCCCCCGTTTTACACGTAGAGTGTGCTTTTGGGGGAACTGTTAAAGTGCGTTTAGCTTTTTGATAGCATATTTGAATGCATTTAACTATCCACCTGGCTATTCCTGATTTTGAAATGGGATTACCTTTATGTTGTGGGGAAAAAGCAACTAACAGTTGCTTTGTTTTCCTAAATGATTTAGTCCTGTCAACATAATATAGCAGAGCTCTCCTTACATCTAGTGTGTTTAGGGCTCTTTCAGCCACTGACTGCGGGTTTTGGAAGAAAACAAATAGTTTACCTGTCGGTGTAGTTTTGCAGCTTGAAGATCTTTCTGGATTCACTATGCTGTGAATATTCCGCAATCTGGTGGTTGGGTCCGGAATCGTAGTCTTTTTTCTCTTTTTTTTTTGTAGCCCAGGTGGGCGTGTACCTTCGGTGACGTCGGCATGCTTCCGGCGGAAGCTACCACCCTTGGGCGCCATCTTCGGATTCTTTTTTCTGTCTCTTTTTTCTTTTCTGTGTTTGTAGTGAATCCATGGCTATGTTTGTTAATCCTTTTTTCAACGCAATTCTTTTCACGTATCTTGTAAGCTTCAACTTGCTTTCTTCTCTATGTGTTTCCACCCTCTTCTCCAGCCTCATCTTTCTGGCGGAGGCGGGTGGGTTCGCTAGTGAATCCAGAAAGATCTTCAAGCTGCAAAACTACACCGACAGGTAAGAAACTATTCGTTTTGCAGCGTGAATCTTTCTGGATTCACTATGCTGTGCATAGATTTTGTAGCGGTTTTGTTATCTTTGTGGCGGTTGGGTGGAAGATGAGCGTTGGTTGTTGAATATATGTTGAAGCACCTTTTGTCCTACTTGTGCTTCCTTGTTCATTTGTACATCCACGCAATAGTGCTTAGTGAACGTGTGCACTGAAGCCCATGTTGCCGCCAGGCATATGTCCTGAATTGGTGTGTTGGCCAGAAAGGCAATTGTTGCTCTTTTCTTCCTGGTGGAGTGGGCCTGCGCCCCTCCTGTTAGCTCCTGGCCCACTTGTTTGTGGCAGAATTGTATTGTCTGTGCGATCCATCGGGCTATGGTGTTTTTAGTCACTGGTTTGCCCATGTAACTGTTTGCGAAGGATACGAAGAACTGTTTTGTTTTCCTGTGTCCCTTCGTCCTTTCAATGTAGTGCATCACAGCCCTTCTTGCATCTAGGGTGTGGAGCGACCTCTCGGCGCTTGTAGTGGGGTTTTGGAAGAAGCTAGGGATCTGAATACTCTGATTCATGTGGAACCTTGACACCACCTTTGGCATGAAGTGTGGGTCTATTCTCATCACGACCCTGTCACTGTGTATCTGGATGTAGGGTTCCTGCAGTGTGAGTGCCTGCAGTTCGCTCACCCTTCGTAGCGAGGTGATTGCTACTAGAAAGGCCGTTTTCATTGTTAGCATTTGCAGTGATGCTTTGTGGATGGGTTCGAAAGGTGCTTTCATGAGCTCCGTCAGTACCACATTTAGGTTCCAGGCCGGTGGCGGCATTCTCTTTGGTGGCGCTATTCTCTTTGCCCCTTCCAGGAATCTTTTTACGACTTGGGATGTAAAGAAGTTTCTCCTGGTTTCTCCTCTTGTGTATGCCACACTCGCTGCCAGGTGCACCCTCAGCGAGGATGAGCTTAGCTTAGATTAGGTGCGTGAGGTACCTTAGCACCGTAGATTCCCTGGTCAGTTTTCTATGGAGTTTTTTCTTGCAACACCATTGAGTTAATCTTTTCCATTTTTCCCCATAGCACTTGCGTGTGCTGGGCCTTCTTGCTTCTCGCAGCACCCGCAGGGTGCTCTCTGGTAGTTTTAGATGTGCGAACTCTAAGTCCTCAGGAGCCAGGCTGAGAGGTTGAGGCTCTCCGGCTCTGGGTGTAGAACGTCTCCGTTTTCCATGGAGAGTAGGTCTCTTCTTTTTGAGAACTTGTGGGGGTGGGGGGGGGGGGGGCAAACTGCAATATCTCCATTATCTGAGAGTACCAGGTCTGCCTGGCCCATTGTGGTACCACCAGGATGAGCGTCATGTTGCTCGTCATGCATTTGTTGAGAACCCTGGGGATCAGTGGTATCGGGGGAAAAGCGTAGGCAAATGTTTTTGACCAGCTTATCCATAGGGCATTCCCCTGTGATAGTGCCTCTGGTTGCCTGGATGCAAAGTATTGGCATTTTGCATTCCGGCGTGTTGCAAACAGGTCTATTGTTGGTGTGCCCCATCTCCTGAACAGTCTCTCTGTTTCCTGAGTATTGAGTTCCCACTCGTGGGACGCTGAAGTCTGCCTGCTGAGCCAATCCGCTTCTACATTGTCCTTCCCTGGCAGGTGTATGGCTAGCAGGTCTATTTTTAGTGGTATAGTGGTATAGCCCATCTCCAGATTTCCTGTGCCAAGCTTGACAGAGGGAATGATTGAGTTCCCCCCGGTTTGTTTATGTAAAACATTGTTGTGGTGTTGTCTGTTTGTATTAGCACCTTCTGGTTGTACAGGTGTTTCTGAAAGACCTTGAGGGCTAGCAACACTGTTTTCAGTTCCAGGTAATTGATGTGTCTGACTGCATCTGTAGGGCTCCACAGACCCCTCACTCTGAGCCTGTTCATGTGTGTGCCCCATCCCTTCTGGGATGCGTCTGTGGTGATGGTCACTGTTGGGTCCGGTGGTGTTAGAGGTTTCCCTACTGTTATTCTTTCCTTGGTCCACCACCTTATTTCTTCCTGCACCCTGTGCGTTACAACCACTAGATCCTCCCAACTTCCTGTAGCTTGTGACCATTGCTGTTGCAGCCACTCTTGGAGTGGTCTCATTTGTAGGCGTACATTGGGGACCAGGTGTATGCATGATGCCATCATCCCCAAGATCTTGCTCACTGTCAGAGCTCGCCCCTTCTGGTAGTGACGTTTCTCCCTCAGTAGGCTGAGTGTTCTCTTTTAGCTGGGTAACACCCTGCATTGGACGGTGTTGATTTGAGCTCCCAGGAAGATTTTCACTTGCTCTGGTTCCATTGAGCATTTCCCCCAGTGTATGGAGAATCCCAGGCTTGCTAGCGTTCTTGTGACCTGTTCTGCATGATCTTTGCATGTCCTGTAAGAGCTTGCCTTTACGAGCCAGTCGTTGTGATCCCCTTCCCTGCCAAGCCTAAAAAACCTACACTGGCTCCCCATAAAAAAAAGAGCCATTTTTAAAACCATGTGTCTGGTGCATAAACATATGCACGGCACTGGACCAAAATACTGGAACCGAAAATTGACTTGGTACCAGCCCGGACGAGAACTGAGATCTAGCTCTAAGTTCCAACTCACGCCATCCAGAGTACAAACAGTTAGAAATGGTGGACGTGCCTTTTCCCATATGGCACCACTTCTATGGAACAAACTTCCCCTGAATATCCGTGCAACGATCGAATACATGAGTTTCCGAAAGTTGTTGAAAACATGGCTTTTTAGCTAGGTCCTTCTTCGCAAGATCTTTCACCTTTTGTTTCTGGGTTTGTCCGCATGCGCCATGAGACTCCCTTACGGGATGTGATATGTCTGCGCAATACAAATATCCAGACTAGACTAGACTAGACTAGACTTTCTTCTTAGATGTGCGGCCACTGCCGCGAGGCATTTGGTGAACACCCTTGGTGCGGACTTTAGGCCGAATGCCAGGGTCGTGAATTGGTAGTGATCCTTGTTCACTGTGAATCTTAGCATGTGCTTGTGCTGCCTGTTCATGGGGATGTGCAGGTACACATCTTTGAGGACTATGGTGGACAAGAAGTCCCCGGCCTTTATCTGCGGGATGACCTCCTGTAGGGACGTCATCTTGAATTTTTGAGTCTTTACGTATTTGTTTAGGAACCGTAGGTCCAGGATGGGTCTTAGACTTTCGTCCACTTTTGGCACCAGGAAGTAGTTTGAGTACACTCCCTTGTTCCGTTCTTTGAATGGAACCCGTTCGATGGCCGCTTTGAGGAGGAGTTCTTGAGCTTCCTCTTGGAGTAATCGCAGCTCTCTTCCCGAGTGCTCTCTTTTCTTTGGCTTTCTGTTTGGTGGTCTCTTTTCCAACTCTATGCAGTATCCGAACTGCATAATGTTGAGTATCCACTTGTCTCTGTTATTTTTCTCCACTCCTAAAGAAAAAAATCTCAATCTTCCTCCTACTGGCGTCACATGTTCCTCTGTGTCTTGTCCGTGTAGCCCTCTCCTCTGTTTTCCTGTGCTCCTCCCCCGGAGGGTTCGAGTGAGAGAGCACCTTTTTCCGTGTGAAGTCACTTAGAGGGGGGTTGTTCACCGCCTCTCCTTCTCTGGCCCCGTCCATTTCCTCTTGATCGAAAGGACTGGCCCCTGCTATGGTAGTTCCAGTTTTGCCTCTGCTGACCCTGGTGACTTTGGTTGTCACTCTGTTGTCCCTGGTGGAATGCCTGGTGTGATTGCCCTTGCTGGCTTCCACCCCTGCCGTTCGGCCTCCGTGTAGGAGTGCCCCTTCACATCCCCTTGAATTGCAGGGCCCCCATGGACCTTGCAGTCTCGTTGTCCTTCTTCAGTTGGGTGAGCTTCTCAGCAACTGGGGCTCCGAACAGTGTTTCACCGTTGAAGGGTGTGTTCAGGATGTTGTTCTGAACCTCAGCCTTGAAGCCTGAGATCGTGAGCCAGGCTTGCCTTCTCTCTGATGCCTATAGCCATCAATCTGCTGGATGTTTCTGCCCCATCCAAGGCTGTCTTCAGGCACGAGTTAGCTATGTTTTTCCCCTCTTCCACAAGGTGTGATGCCCTCTCACGGTATTGTTCCGGGAGGTGCTTGAGCAATTGGCCCATCTCATCCCAATGCTGGTATTGATGTCTATTCAGGAGGGCGTTGGAGTTCGCCATCCGCCAGTGCGTTGCGGCGTTCCTCTCTATTTTCCTGACAGTTAGATCCATCCTCCTGCTTTCCTTGTCAGGTGGAGGTCCAGATGTTGTTGGGACGTTTGCCCTTTTTCTGGCCGTTGCAGCGATTATTGAGTCTGGTGTGACGGATCCCTTGATGTAAGCTGGGTCCTGGGAGGAGAATTTGAATTTCTTCGCCGTCCTCGGCGTTACTGATCTGCATGTAGCCGGGTCCTTGAAGGCTTCCTTACCCTGGTCTGTGATACTCTTTAGCATGGGCAAGAACTGGCTTCTTGTCTGCGTGGGGAGCAATGTTTCCAGCAGGAAATCTGCTTTTGCATTCTCCTCTTCCAGCTTAACTCCATAGGCTGCTGCCGCCTTCCTCGTTGTATGCCTCAATGTCATCCGGTGGCGAAGGCCTCGAGGGGTATGTCTCCACAGCTTCCTCCGGGTTTTCGGCCTCGATGTCCTGCCATTCCTGGTCTTGGGCCGTCGAGGAACCTGAGCCGTAGCTTGACTGCTGCTCCCCGTAATCCCCCTCTGTGTAGTAGAGGTCTTCTTCCTCTTCGTGCTCCAAGGGGTCCGGAGTTTTCGGCGTCTCTTCATGGACGCGTTGGAGATCAACTTTCCCTCCTGAATAAGCATTTCTGCTCCCTCCTTATAGGTATCTGGTAGGTGTTGCAGTAGCTGCTCTAAAGTGTCGTAGTGTGCCCTGTCATATCTTGCTAACAGGGCCTGGGTATTGGAGATCCTCCAAATATTAGCAGCTTGAGCAGCCACACGTTTCCCAGAGGCTTCCAAGATCTTGGATTCCTTGTCCGGAGGAGGAGCATCACCCGTTGTTTGCGAGTTCGCTCTCTTGCGAGCATTAGCCACCACCAAGGAGTCTAGTGGGAGTTGGACCTTGATGTAGGTAGGGTCCACGGGCGCAGGCCGGTACTTCCGTTCAATTGTCAGGTTTACCACCCTTGCTTTAGTGGGCTCTTTAAAAATGTCACTTGCATGTTTGAGCACACCTTTGAGCATTGGTAGAGTTTTTACAGATCTTTCTGAGGTGGAGAATGTATCAAAAAGGAAGTCCTCCTCTACCGGGTCAGCGTGCATATCCACATCATGGTTATGTGCCGCCCTTTCAATGAGCGCGTTGAGCGCAGCAGTGTCTTCAGTAGGGGAAGTCTTGACTGCATATGACTGAGTGTCAGGGGTGGTGTGAGGTTCATCAGGGTCAACAGTTTCAGCCCATGGCCGGGACTCATCTTGATCTGTGTCCATGGGGTAGTTAAACTGCTCCTCATTGTCCCCTTCTTCCACATCCTCAGTGACTGTTGTGGGTGAGTAGGAATAGCCTTGCCCAGAAGTGTGTATAGGTTCAAAAAGAATTGGAGAGGTAGTGGAGTCTCTCTTTTTCTTTAGTGGTATTTTGTAAGGCTCCATAGGTGTTTCAGGTCTGATTTTCCGTTTGTAAACGGTGAGCCTGCCTGATTCGGAGTCGATGTATAATTTTGACTGTTCGTCGTAGCTTGGTGGCTGGAACTGAACGTCTTCGGTCCGAGGCTGGGCGGGTGCAGCTACTGATGTGGACTTGGATGAGTCTGTAGGGTGATTGCTACTCTGGGGAGATCTATTTGGAACAGGGCGTGCCCCAGGGCTCGTCTCTGAGCCCTACCCTGTTCAATTTATATGTCTCCCCAGTGACCTCTATAGTGGAGGGTCATGGCCTGCACATAGTATCCTACGCCGACGATACGCAGCTGGCTATCTCCCTATCGCGCGCACCTGGTCTTGCGGTGGACCAATTCAGAACCTGCATGCAGGAGTTGGCAACCTGGATGTCCACCAATTGCCTCAAACTGAATGGCAGTAAGACCGAGGTGCTCATGGTGGGGGGGAGCCCTTCTGTGTGGTCGTCGGCGTGGTGGCCCTCTTGCCTGGGCGAGGCCCCTACACCCTGTCGGGAAGCCAAGAATCTTGGAGTTTGGTTTGATACCGAGTTGTCTTTTGGACCTCAGATAGGCCGGGTGGTGGGCGTCTGTTTCAGCGTCCTAAAAAGTTTGCGGAAGGTCTTAGATCTACTTCACATGTCTGCCCGCAGGACGCTGGCACATGCCCGTGTCACATCGCGGCTGATTACGGCAACCTGCTGTACTTGGGAGCAACCAGTAAGGTATTAAATCGTCTCCAGGTGCTGCAGAACGCGGCAGCCCGCCTTATTCTGAAGCTTCCTAAAAGATCAGCCTCTAAGGTTGCCCTTCAGACTCTTCACTGGCTCCCAGGGAAGAGAAGGGTCGAGTTTAAGGCCCTCTGCACCTGCCATCGTATCCTTAATGGGAGGGCACCAGCAGCACTCCAGAGTCTGGTCTCCAGATATGAACCTATGCGAGCGCTGCGTTCCTCCCATGGTGGCCTGTTAAAGGTCCCGAGGACAAGAAAGGCTCGCATGGGAGGCAGATAATTTCGCTACTTGGTGGCGAAGGGCTGGAACGCTTTACCCCTGGATCTTCGCCTTGAATTGTCTGAAACCGACTTCAGGAAGAAGCTAAAAACACATCTTTACACACGGTAACTCTAGCTGACCATACTGCCTGCATGCATGAGTTTTTATCTGTCCTAGCGCAGGGACACGCTTGTTGAGCGTAACCGCGCGCTTTATAAAATTCCCTTATTATTATTATTTTTGGAGTGGCACAGCCTTAGGTCTAGCCGTCGGGGGCAGTCCATATTTGATAGGCGTCAAAGGCATCGGCGACGGACCGACCTGCTTCAAAGACTTCGATCCGACCGACTCCGACTGGTCCGCGTGCTTGTGCGTCTTCGTCGACTCTACGCGTTGCTGCGGAGCAGGGACGCCTGTGATGGTGGATGAGAAACGGTCCTTCGAGCCGATGGTTGTTCACGGGTCCAAGGCCTTGACCAGTTGCGGCTTCTGGATCTTCGGATCTACGGCCTTTTGGGCCTTGAGTCCTTTGGAAGAGTCGCCATGTTTGGAGCCGGGCGTTGACGTCGACGTGAGCGTGACGTGTTTAACAACAGACACAGTCTTTGTCGCTCCGATCTTCAGGTCGACGCCCCCTGTCGACTCCGAGGGGTCGAGCACCCTTTTGACTTGGACAGCTCCGAAGTCTTCGAGCCGACGGTTGTAGTCAACACTTTCGGTTATGGGGCCGCGCTACTGCAGTTGGGCCTAGCTCCTCGCTTGAGTCGTCGTCGACGGCTCCCAGAGGTTGTGGGTCGTCTCCTACCTCGATGATGTCTTCATCATGGATGTAGAGTTGTAGGTGGAGTCTGGCTCCGACGCGGGGTCCGAGTGTTCCGGTTCGTCGTCTTGTACATTTTCGTCTTCGTCTCCACGAAGAGGTTTTCTGGGTCTGGCGCCGATTCACGCGCCGACTGTCGGGCAGCGCGTCGAAGACGGAGAGTTTTCTTCGACCTGAACTTCGAACAGGCCATGCAGCTGGCCTCGTCGTGTTCCGGTGAGAGACGGGGCAGCGCTTGAAAGAGCTCCGCTCCATCGTCGATAGTCGCCGGGCCTTTGGCGTCGAAGACTAAAAGTCTTCCGAAGTGGAGTTCAAAGAACAGGAAAGCTGAAAGGCACCGAACGAAAGACCATACCGACGCCCCTAAGGCCTTTTGGCCTCGAAAAAGAGTAACTATTACAAATTCCAAACGTGAGTCAAGAAGTACATCCGAACCCCAATGGCGGAAAAAAACAATCTGAGCATGGAGGGGATGCCCATGCGCACTGTAGTCCAGGGAGGAGCCACCTATCTCGTGATACTTCGAAGACTCTTCCAGGACAACAATGTGCAATCATCCGGACCCAACACTAGGCGGCGATCTATGCATAGATATAAATTCAGCAGCCCACATGCCTCGAACACAATCTTAGGATAGAGAAGATGCCCATGCGCACTGTAGTCCAGGGGAGGAGTCACCTATGTCGTGATACTTCGAAGACTCTTCCAGGACAACAAGGTGCAATCATCCGGACCCAACATCTATGCTAAGATATGAATTCAGCAGCCCACATCCCTCGAACACTCGTTTTCACCAGTGTCCAGCACATGTTTTAAAATGGCTTCTTTAGTTACTTGGACTGGCAGTGATAGGACTGACCAGCACAGGGGCATATCTATTCATGCAGGTATGCGCTCACATGTAATATTAAGCACCCTACCTTAGGGCTGTCAGGTCTGCTGTGGGGGTGACTTACAAATATTACATGCAGTGTTAGGGGACATGGCACACAGGGATGTGTGACGGGTTTTCTCTTTTGTCTGCACCAAGACACGCAGACTGCAATGGCAGCCTTGCATGTGCTTGGTGAGGGTTCCCTTAAGGTGGCACAATGAATATGCTACTTACCATTATGCATCTGTTCTTGGCATGTAGGGATGCTGACATTCATATCTATAGCATAGATCGCCGCCTAGTGTTGGGTCCGGATGATTGCACATTGTTGTCCTGGAAGGGTCTTCGAAGTATCACGAGATAGGTGGCTCCTCCACTGGACTACAGTGCGCGTGGGCATCGACTCCATCCCCAGATTGTTTTTAGCCATTGTGGCGAAGATGGAGTGTAACAGTGTGAGCGATGGCCATGCTAAGAGTAAGTGTAAATTCTGCAGCCGCTACAGGCGCCGGGGAGCAGGGCGGGCGATATGAATGTCAGCAGCCCTACATGCGAAGAACAGATGCATACTGGTTAGTAGCATATTCAGTTCGAGGCATGTGGGCTGCTGAATTCATATCTATAGCATAGAATATATAGCAGTCCCTCCATTAACGGCGGCCGCCTGTGCCAGCTGCAGACGTTTGAAAAAGTGTTTTTAGAACTGCCTGCCCTACAGCTGCTTGGAGTGCACATCTACACAGTAGTGTTTAGTAAATGTGTGTGGGGTAGACCATGTGGCTGCTCTACAAATGTCTTCCAAAGGGATATTACCAAGGAAAGCCATGGAGGCCCCCAAACTTGCGAGTGGAGTGGGCTCTCGGGGGGATCGTTAAAGTGCGCTTAGCCTTTTGATAGCAAATTTGAATGCACTTAACGATCCACCTGGCTATACCTGCTTTGGAAATGGGGTTGCCTTTGTGTTGGGCAGAAAAGGCAACAAAGAGTTGTGTCGTCTTCCTAAAATCTTTGGTCCTATCAATGTAGTACATCAAAGCTCATTTAACGTCAAGAGTGTGGAGCATTCTTTCAGCCACAGTCTCTGGATTTTGAAAGAACACAGGCAGTTCAATAGTATGATTGACATGGAACTGTGAAACCACTTTAGGAAGAAATTTAGGGTTAGTGCGCAGCACCACCCTGTTGGAGTGAACCTGTATGAACGGCTCTTGTACGGTGAGCGCCTGGAGCTCACTAACACGTCGCAGTGATGTAATGGCTATTAGGAAAGCCACTTTCCATGTCAAGAACTGAATCTCGCATGAATGTAGAGGCTCAAAAGGTGGACCCATCAGCCTGGTGAGGACCACATTAAGGTTCCATACAAGAGCTGGCGGGGTCCTGGGAGGAATGACTTGTTTCAGTCCTTCTAGAAAAGCTTTAATGGCAGGCACTCTGAAAACCGAGAGATGCTGCCTGTTCTGGAGATAAGCCGCTATGGCGGATAAGTGTATCTGAATGGAAGCATATGCTAGATTACATTTGTAAAGATGTAACAAATAACAAATGATGTTGTGAGTAGATGCATCTAGCGGGTTGATGTTGTGTTCCGCACAGTAAATGACAAACCGCTCCCATTTTGCTGCATAGCATGCTCTGGTGGTGGGCTTCCTCGCCTCCCGTATGATAACCATGCAGTCGGGAGGCAAGTTAAGGTAGCCAAATTCTAAGACCTCAGGAGCCAGATCGCCAGGTTGAGCTGTTGCGGATCTGGGTGCTGAATGTCGTCATGGCTCTGTGTCAAAAGTCTGGGTGTGAGGTGCAGCCTTTGATGCGGTACCACGGAGAGTTCTAGAAACGTGGTGTACCATGGTTGGCGTGCCCACGTTGGAGCAACCAGGATGAGTGTCATCGAGTGTTGCCTTAGCTTTCGTGCCACCAGCGGTATGAGAGGTGCTGGGGGAAAAGCGTACGCAAATTTGCCGGACCAGTTCATCCATATCGCATTGCCCTGCGACTGTGGGTGCGGGAACCTGGCGGCAAAGCTTTGGCATTTTGAGTTTTCCCTTGTGGCGAACAGGTCTATCTCTGGATGACCCCACTGCTGGAAATACGGGCGGAGTACTGATGGATGTATCTCCCACTCGTGCATTTGGTGGCTGTACCTGCTGAGCAGATCCGCCATCTGATTGTCCTTGCCCGGGAGGTGTTCCGCCATGAGGAAGATATTCCTCTGAATGGCCCACTTCCACATGCTCTGAGCCAGATGAGACAACCTGTGGAGAGTGTGTACCTCCCTGCTTTTGAATATAGTACATGGCTGTCATGTTGTCCGTCCGGATCAACACGACTTTGTTGCACAGATGTACCTTGAATGCCTTCATCGCCATGAAGATTGCCATCAGCTCTAGGTAGTTGATGTGCATCTTCTGTTGCTGCGTTGTCCATAGTCCCTGCACTGTGTAGTGGAGTACATGAGCTCCCCAACCCTGGAGAGATGCGTCCGTGGTTAGGATGATCTGTGGAACAGGCTCCTGGAACGGTCGGCCCTTGCAAAGGTTGTGTGGATTCCACCAATGCAGAGAGTTGTATGCCCGACCGGTCACCAACACTAGGTCGTTCAACTGTCCTTGAGCCGGATTCCACTGATGTGCCAAGCACTCTTGAAGCGGACGCATATGTAGTCTCGCGTGCGGGACTATGAAAATGCAGGAGGCCATCATGCCTATCAACTGCATGAACACTCGTGCCGGAAGCGAGTGTTGCGGTCTGAGTTTCTGGATCAGCGACTGAATGCTGTCGATCCTCACAGAATTTGGCTGAGCTGTGGCTGCCAGAGTATCTATTGTCACGCCCAGATACTGCCGCACATGAGCTGGCTGAAGGTGCGACTTTGGATAATTCAGTGAGAATCCCAGATCGTGAAGAAGGTGAATGGTGTGGGACATGTTGGCAGCGCACTGCTGGGCCGACTTTGCTTGGACAAGCCAGTCGTCCAGATAAGGGTAGACGTGAACGTTCTGTCTCCTGAGGTGCGCAGCCACCGTCGCCAGGCATTTTGTGAACACCCTGGGCGCTGTGGTCACTCCGAAAGGGAGGACTTTGAATTGGTAATGCTGATTCTGAATGGTGAATCTGAGGTATTTTCTGTGTGATGGATGTAGTGGAATGTGAAAATATGCGTCCTTGAGATCCAACGTTGCGAGGAAGTCCCCTTGATTGAGCAACGGAAGAACCTGCTGCAGCGTGAGCATGTGAAAGTGTTCTGAGAGAATGTACTGGTTTAGGGGCCTGAGATCCAGTATGGGTCTGAGGGACCCGTCCTTTTTCGGGATTAAGAAGTACAGGGAGTACACTCCTGAGCCTCTGTCTTCCACCGGCACGAGCTCGATTGCCCCTTTTTGCAGCATGACGAGCACCTCTTGCTGCAATAAGTGCAAATGCTCTGTTGACATAGGACGGTGTCTTGGTGGGATGTTGGGTGGAGTGGACGTTAACTCCAGACAATAACCATACTGGATAAGTTTTCTGACCCACCTGTCCGTGGTGATGGATTTCCAGACTGGCAGGAACTGCTGTAGTCTCCCCCCCGACAGGTGTTGTATGGTCGGGGGGCAGTGACAAGGAGTCACTGTTTGTTGGTGGCGGAGGATCGGGAGTTGTTGTTTCCACGACCTCTGCCCTTGGTGCTGTTGCCATGATAACTGCCTCTACTCTGCTTGTTGTGAGAGGTCTGCGCCCCACCTTTAGTGTACTGTGCTTGCGGTGACATTTGGCCTCTGGATACACCTCTATTGCTTGAGCAACGAAAAGTACTACCCCATAACTGCTGGGACTGGAGAGCCACCATTGACTTTGCAGTCTCGGTGTCTTTCTTTATTTTTTCCAGGGTGGTATCCACCTCAGGTCCAAATAAGTGATCAGGGTTTACAGGCTGATTGAGGATGGTGGTTTGGATTTCCGGTTTGAACCCGGAGATTCTGAGCCAGGCCTGACGCCGCAACATCACACTAGTGTTAATGGCCCTGGCCGCGGCGTCTGCTGCGTCCAGTGCACATTTAATAGAAGCATTTGAGATGAGCTTCCCTTCCTGAATGAGCATCTCCGCAGCCTCTTTATACTCTTCTGGCAAGTGTTATAACAGGGTCTCAAGTGTATCATAGTGTGCCCTGTCATATCTGGCCAAGAGTGACTAAGTGTTTGAAATACGTCAGATATTGGCCGCTTGAGCCGCCACCCTCTTTCCTGATGCTTCTAGCACAAGAGTCCTTGTCAGGGGGAGGAGCATCACCAGTAGTTTGTGAATTAGCCCTCTTCCGGGCATTAGAAACAACTAGAGAGTCCAACGGCAACCGGCCCTTGATGTAGGTAGGGTCGCCAGGTGCCGGCTTATACTTCTTCTCAATCCTGGGGTTTATAACCCTGGCATGTGTGGGTTCCTTAAAAATGTCTGCAGCGTGTTTTAAAACACCCTTGAGCATTGGCAGAGTCTTGACAGTCTTTTCAGAGGTGGAAAAGGTATCGAACAGGAAGTCCACTTCAATAGGGTAAGCATGCAGCTGGACGTTGTGATTTTTAGCTGCCCTCTCAATTAGAGCATTAAATGCCGCAGAATCCTCAGTAGGAGAGGTTTTGACAGTATATACTTGAGTGTCCGGGCAGTTTGTGGATCCCCCGGGTCTCCAGCATCTGCCCATGAGTCGTGGGGATCCTCTGGATCAGTGTCTGCAGGGAAGTTGTACTCCTCATTGTCCCCTTCCCCAGCCTCCACATCTGAGTAAGTGGGTGAGGGCTGTTCAATGTTCTGACCCCGTGGATTAATAGGTTCAACCAGAACCGGGGAATCCGTAGAAGGCTTTTTCCTTTTTAAAGGAATTGTGTAGGACTCCATAGGCTGTGCCGGCGTGATCTTTCGCTTGTAGAAGGAAAGTTTACCGGTGTCGGCGTCGATAAATTGTTCCAACTGCTCCTCCAGTAGGGGTTGTCGATGTTTTGTGCTCACAACGGCCTGAGGAGGCTTCGGCCCCGTGGACACTTTCATGGTCGCGCCGTCGACCGTCCTGGGCGCGAACACCTTCGGCGCCACTTTCGGCGGCAGCGTGAACTGGATCGGCGCCGTCGACTTTGGTGTTTTGGCAGCGGGCTTCGGGGTGGAAGTATCCTTTGGATCGACCGCGGAAGCCTTGTTTCTGATGCGTTGCAACGAGTCCGACACCTGCTTCGTGAAGGATGCGGACGGTTTCGTCGACCCGACAGGCGTTCTCGGTCCGCCAGCATGAGCTGACTCGAGTGTAACAGTACTTTTGGCCTTTTCCGGCCGATGAGCAGGATCGACAGCTTTCGGAGCGCCGTGTCCTCTGTCCGTGTCGACGGGCTTTGGCGCCGACGGTTTCGGGTCGGCGGCCTTGACAATCGGTTTTGGTGCCCCGGTCTTCGGCTCTACGCCCTTGAGCGACTTCGGCTCGACGCCCTTGAGCGACTTCACCGGATCGACAACCTTCTTCGGCTGCCCCGACATGTCTGAAGACGAGGAGGCGACCAGAGCGACAGACGTCTTCTGTTTCGACGGCGTCTCTATTACTTTCGGGTTTGCCGAGACAGAAGCTTTCACTTTCGGTTTCGATTTGACCAATGGCGGCTCCGTAGAAGTGTCCGTAGCCGGGCCCGTAGGCGAGACCGTGGATCCAGGTGCAAGATCTTGGGTAAGGCCATGTGGCGATCCCTCGACCTGAGCCTTAGTTATTGTTCGAACGGGGCATAGCTCTTCACCTGAGCTATCTTCCGTGGCCCCATAGGCCTCATTGTCGTCTCCTACCTAGTCGACGACGTCTTCTGTGTCGAGCATTTCGACGTCTGCGTCGTAGTCGGAGTCTATTTCTACCGCTGGATTCGAAATCGGCTCTTGATCTTCCTGCTCGTCTGCTTCATCCCCTTCGAAAATGTTCACCGGGGCAGGGGCCGTCTGCTGGGCCTCCTGGCGCGCCACGTGCCGAAGTCGAATCGTCTTCTTGGAGCGAAAACGGGAACAAGCCATACAGTTGGCTTCATCGTGATCCGGCGACAGGCACTTGTTGCACACCGGGTGGACTTCAATGTGGGGATACTTCGAGTTGCACACGGGACATCTCTTGAATGGTCTGGTTGCGTTGACTGGGCCTCGAGCACCGAAGAGCCACGCGACTCCTCTGGATGTCCGACTCGGGAACTGAGCCGGAACAGAACTGGGCACCGAACGCAAGACAATACCGACGCTATAGGAAAAGGCCTTCGGGCCTTAAGGAAAGTTTATATCTATTCCGAACTGGAGTGATCAAATATGCATCCGAACGAACACAATGGCGGGAAAAAACAATCTGGGGATGGAGTCGATGCCCATGCGCACTGTAGTCCAGGGGAGGAGCCACCTATCTTGTGATACTTCGAAGACCCTTCCAGGACAACAATGTGCAATCATACGGACCCCACACTAGGCGGCGATCTATGCTTTAGATATGAATTCGGTACAAAAGGGATGCTCGTTTCCGGTCCAGGGAAGACATGGCTTGGCAGTTCGGACTGGACTGTTCCCACGAGGCACAGGGTCAGACTGATTTGCATATAGCCATGTCTGAACTGGGGTGGCTGAGTGAACTAAAGAATGGTGATGGATTAAACCCAGATCAGTTGACTGGGGGTGAGTGTTTGATTTGTTCAAACGCTCCGTCCATCATCCCCTTTTGTATCGCATAGATATGAACTCAGCAGCCCACATGCCTCGAACTCCGTGCTGCTGCCCTTAGGGACTCCCTTTAGTACCTCGGGACCTAGGTGCCAGGGGCACCATTTACTATGGACTTACAGAGTGCTAAAGGTTTTGCCAATGGGGGGAAACAATCGTACAGTTGTGGGAAAGAGCTCTGGCACTGGGGACCTGGTTAGCACGAACCCAGTACACTTCCAGTGGAAATCACATCAGTTATCAAGCAATAAAAGGGGGTGACCATGTTAAAAAGGGCTACCTTCCTACCGACGCTCTAAAATAACCCCTGGGAAAGAATTGCTGGCCCCGGTCAGACATGGAGGCTTCAGGGGAGGTGATCTTTGAGCCTCCATGGTAAGGGATGAAAGGAACTGCGGGGAGAGGGTGTTTGCAGTGCTGCCATCACTTTGGCTGTCTCAGTATCTATAGCTTGGTTCACTATGTACCAAAGAGGTGCTCGCCATCAAAGTGCATGTTCAGCAGATTTTGCTGAGCTTCCAGCTTAAAGCCAGCGATACAGAGCCATGTGTGCCTGCATAGCAGAATGCTAGAATACACCACTCCTGACCCCGTTTTCTATGCTCTTCAGGGAGCTATTGGAGGAGCTCCTCCATTTCGCCCCAATGGGCATGATCATATCGTGCATGATGTCTGACAGAATTAGGAATGCGCCAGTGTTTGGTCGATTGAGCGGTCACCCGTTTACCTGTCACATATATAAGTTTGATTTCCTTATCTGGTGGCAGAGCATCCCTGCCGGTCTGAGTTGGCTCGCTTACTGGCAGAGGTGATTTCCAGAGAATCGGGTGGAGTAGACCGTGAATATAGATGGGGTCAGAAGAGGAAACATATTTTTAATCCACTCTAGGTGTTCTAACCCTAGCCGGACGGGTCTATAAAAATGTTAAGGGTACGCAACAACATGCTCTTGAGCATAGGGAGGTACTGGGTGGAGTGATGAGTGGACGAGAGGCTTTTGAAGAGGAATCTCTTCTCTAAGGGCTCAGTATGGAGAACCATATTATAGAAGGAGACGGCCCTACCAATGAGAAAGGATGTGGAATCATTCGGAGTGGATAGGTCTGCAGGGTAAAGGTCTACGTCTGTGTCCCCAGGTAGGTCTACATAGTAGGAGTCCTATTGTACTGAGACTGCTATTACACACATAATTGACGATGCCCTCCAAATCCTTGATCAAAACGATACCTGCCTCCTCATCCTTCTTGATCTGTCCTCAGCATTTGACACAGTCAAACACGAGAACTTACTCGAGTTGTTAAATACCAGAATGTATGTATGTATGTATGTATTGCGACTTATATAGTGCACGTATCACCCGAAGGCATCAAGGCGCTTGCCTTGGGAACCCGTCCTGGCTTTTCCTTGCGAGATAACCCCTACTGGGTGTCCCCAGGGTGAAAGTCAGGCATCCCGCAGCGGGTGGGCCGCCGTAGTGGAGATTAAACAACTATTGCCCAGAGTTGCAGCGTGGGACCCCATGATTAGATTAGGCACCGAGGCGAGAATTATCGAGTCCGTGGACATTTTGGGCTCAGGACCCAGCCGCGTCGGGAATTGAACCCTGGTCCCGGGCCAGACCTCTGCATCAGGGTCTGCCGCTCTAATCAGTGAGCCACACTCCTCCACTGTCCCAGAATGGGCCTATCTGGGACAGTTCTCAAATGGTTCACTTCCTTCCTACATAACCGGTCTCAGAAATTCAAGAGCAACAACCTGATGTCCCCACCAGTGCCTGTAACACTAGGCGTCCCACAAGGATCTTCCCTTTCTCCAACATTGTTCAATCTGGTCATGGAACCTCTCACCACCCTGCTACAAGCATCTAATGTACACTTTCACATGTACGCAGACGACACCCAACTATACCTGAAATTACAATCCCCCAATGACATCAAACTTCTTAACTCAGCGCTCAGAAACACACAATCATGGCTTGCCGATAATCACCTCAAACTCAATGCCCTGAAAACTCAGTTCCTGCTGATCTCACATCCTGCGAAAAGCTCCACCTCTCAAACCTGGCTTAAGCACCTAACTGCACTCAATGTCCAACCTACCATCGTGGACTCAGCGAAATCTTTAGGCATAACACTTGACGCCAATCTCAACATGCAACGGCATATCAGCAACGCAACTAAGGGAGCTAATTTCCAAATCAATACCCTGAGGAAACTTAAACCCTCCCTCCCAGCCAAGGACTTCCAAACTGCAGTACAAGCCCTAGTCATTCCTCGCTTAGTCTACGGTAGCGTCGCCCTCTGTGGACTCCCCCCTATCTACAACTGCACCCCTGAGAGCCTCTTTGAACGCTGCTGCGAGACTTATCACTGGATCAAAAAAACACTCACATATTTCCCCTGACCTAAAATCCTTGAACTGGCTGCCTTTTGAGGCCAGAATACATCTGAAAATTGCATGCATGACTCAAAGGGCTATACACCACAGCTCACCCGGTTACCTTACTCAGAAGCTTAGGGGAGAGGAGGTGGCCTAACGGCTAGGGCGCTCGACCTCGGACCTGGGGATCTGGGTTCGAGTCTCGGTAACGACGCCAAAACCTCCTGTGATTCTGGGCAAATCACTTAATCTCCCCGTGCCTAAAATGAAAGTAACTGGAAAACTTAAAAAAAAGTAACGTTACTCGAAAAATATGTAAAGCGCTCTGATACCTGATTCGGGTCTAGTTCGCGCTATATAAAACTCTGCAAAAAAAAAAAAAAAGCTGACAATTTCTGGTGGCTCAAGATCCACTAGAAGTTCAAAGAATCTCCTTCTGAAACCTCGTAGATTCCGGAAGGAAAAAACATATAAGCGCTCCTCAGGAATGGCACCCAGGATCTGGAATTCACTCCCTCCAGAAATCAGACTTATCACCTCCCCTACATTCTTTAAGAAAGAAGTAAAAGATATCCTCATGGCTAAATTCACCTGAACATGTACCTAACTTTGGAACTTTTTGAGACTCCTGACTATTTGTAATACTTGTTTATCAGATTGACTATTTGTATTATTGTTTAACTGATTGTTTATGCTCCCTCTTTTATCTACCTTATTTGTACTACCCATTTACTACCTCAACTATCTTTTGCTCAAAAGCCTGTTAATTGCTCTCTTGTTTTTACTACCCCCTTGTTGTAAAGCGCTCTGATATCTGCAAAGATCTTGTTCGCGCAATATAAAACTCTCAAAATAAATAAATAAATTGGTCACCCTGTGAGGGAGTATCAAATGTAACATCACCTCTCGCCCACCCACGTCCACCCTTGGCAGTGTGTGGAGACCCCTAAGATGTAATGTCAACGGGGTCCTCTGGAGAACCAGGTGGAGAGGACTGAGGAATAGTATAAGGTGATGGTGGAGTACAGGGGTAAGGGGCTGGTAAGCCTTATCTTCTTTCTTGCGTAGTTTTGCAAGAACCATAATGTCCAACATCTCCTCGAAAGACAGCTGACGTTACGAGGGTGGAGTTGCACGGCCCGAAGGTAAGGCAAGGGTGAGACCCATTTGGGAATGGATGACTAGGTGTTTCTGCCTTGAGTCGAGCTGCTCCTGTATCTTATGGAGAATTGGCTTGACTGCAACGGTGACGAACTTGCTGGTTGACGCCGAAGTCTTTAACTCTGATGGTGCAGTCACGGCATTGAGGTTCCGGTCGGTACTCTGTGCGGTTGTCGGTGTGGGCAGTGCCAAAGCAGTCAGTCTCTAGGCTTCTGCGGAGCCAAGCTGCAGCTGGGCAGGGAGTCCGAAGCGGTGTGTCAGTGCCAACCATGGCCCGAAGGCAGTGGTGGTCTGAAAGGTTTTCAAGAGTGGCTGACTGCTATTTGGTTGAAAACTGCTCAGGATGAGTGCAGTGTTGAGGGGGAGCCGTACTCCTGGACTGCTGTGCTTGTGGAAGGTCCTCGATCAACAGGCCAGATCCAGGACTTTCACCAAGGTTTATTTGCAGCAGACAGTTTTGGGTGTCCCCCTCAATGTAATCGGGACCCTAAGAGGCCAGGGGTGTCATCACCGCCCCATCGCGACTTTTTGAATCGACAAGCGCTACTGTCAAAGAGTCTTTTTGCAGCAGAAGAATGTATGAGTTGATTTTGATTTGTTGCGCACAGTGTTGTAGGAAATATGTGAACCATTTGAGGACGGTGCCATTGACACCAAAGTGAAACTTCAGAGATTCAAGTAGGGCTGGGTGATTAACGGTATCGAAAGCCGCAGATAGGTCAAGCAGTATTAGAAGGCAAGCATCTCCCTCGTCTAGGGATCTGTGAATGTCATCCAATATCTTGAGCATGGCAGTTTCAATACTAAAGCCTTTCCTGAAACCGGATTGGAAGGTGTCAAGAAGGGAGAATTTACGTATATGATTATTAAGTTGTTGCAAGACACATTTTTCCAACGTTTTAGCTCGGAACGGGAGGTTGGAGATAGGTCTGAGGTGGTTGATGTCATTTGGGTCAGCCATGGGATGGGTGTAATTTGACCTAGCTGGAGGGCGACTGGTACATAGCCCGAGGAGAGAGAAGTGTTGATGATTAGAGTCCAGAATGGGGCAATGATGTGGCTGAGATCTTTGACCATCGTGGATGGGAGGGGGTCCAAGGTGTGGGCCGAAGGTTTTAAAGTCGTGATTATAATTTGCATATAGCCAGGTTCTGAACTGGGATGGTGCAGTGAGCTAAAAAACGGTGATGGATCAAGCCCTGATCTGTTGACTGGGTAGGAGTGTTCTGATTAACTCAGATACTCTGTCCATCACCACCCCCTTTTTGAAGTGATTATATTGAAGACATCCGATTCAGTCAGGGTTTGAAGTCAGCCCAGTTGGCATTATTTTTCAGCTAGGAGTGACTAAGGTTGCCTTTAGTATCTGTAGGGGTTGTTTGGTTGAAGATGGGATAACGAGGGGTAGCTGTTGTGGGTGGAGGTGGGTTGCTGCAGGTGGTGAGGACGTAGGGAAGAGTAGAGACTTGTAGGAAGAACTGCTCAATTTTGGAGACTGTCAGAAAAAAAGCTACTGATTTCTTCACAGCCTTCATTAGTGTCGATTATTACTTGAGGGGGCAAATGCGAGGTTTGGCTTTTGATGATGTAAAAGAGCTCCCTGGGTCAATTCTTTGCAAGGTCCAATTGGTTGTGGAAGAAGGAGGTTGTTTCTTGTATGAAAGCCTGGTTGTTCTAAGAAATGCTAGGTGTTTTGTTGGGTTTTATCTCCATGTCCTTTCTGCTTGTCTGAGAGGTCTTCTTTTACAGTTTAAATCAGCATTAAACCACGATTTGATGTTGTTGATCTCAGTTGTTTTAGTTTAGGTCATTTGTCAGGGAGTCAAGTTTCTATTCCATCCCAGACAAGATCTGTGTGAGAGGGGGATTGCAGCTTTCCACATTGTGAGCGGGAGGATGTGATTCAAGTCCAGGGAAACGGAGCAGAGCGTGTATTTAAAGGGGAGGGTTCCTTATAATTTGGACTAAGTTTGTGGATTGTCCAGGGGGTTGAATGGGGTCATTAATGGTAGGGAAGGGCGCGTCTGCATAGAGTTCTGGTGAAGCCGGATTAGCGATTGGGCTCGAGTAGCTAGGATTTTGGTGACCTCCGTTGCAATTAGGGACAGAGGATCAGCAGATTATGGAGGGCACAGGAGATGTCTCACCGGTGATCGCTTGAGTGCTGCGTGTGACGGAGGGGGAGGTAAGGTTGCAAGTCAGGGCAGGGGGGGGGACTCCAAGCAGGAAGGTGAATAAGGCAGGGGGGGCTCGGTTCTGTGGCGAGTGTCAGAGGTCAGGGCGGTGCAGGTGTGAGGGACAGATCACTGACTAGTGAGAGGATTGAAAAATAAAGTGTTGATCAAACAGGGAGAAGGGAGGGTCGGTCGCTGGTATATGATGGATTCCTATCTTGAAAATGGAAATATCAATGTCACCTCTAAAGGATGGAGAGGGGACCGTCTTTAGTTTTGTTCCCTAGGGTATCTTGGTAGACTTGGTCGCTTGAAGTTGGAGAAGGAAGATGTTTTTCCATGTATCTGGGCGTTTAGAATAGAAGACAACATTAGTTTTCTTGGTGCCATTTGTCAAATTATTGTAGGTATCCGCAATTAGAGTCTCCGAGTGTTGTTTCAGTAATTTGTGTTTTTCTTTTCCTCATTCTTTAAGATATTCGTAGGGTAGTCAATAGTCCATGAGCTAGGGCCATATCTAACCAAAGTAGTGTCGAGAAGATTGTGGGGAGAATTTTAAGAGACATTCGAGTCTGATCTCCACGTTTCTCATTACTGAAGATGTAGCCATTCTTCCCAGCACTGGTGGCAATGCCAGGTGTCCACATTAAAAGTGGGAATGCTTTTTAGGAGGGAGGGGGGATAATGCACTTTGGGCAAGGAATCAAGGGGCGACAGATATTTGAAGACACCCTATGCTATGCAATTAACCATGGAGTTTCACCCAGAATCACAGACCGCTGTAAGTTCGGAAAGAATGCAAACCCAAAGTGCCTTTAGCATCAATCTAATGTCGATAGTCCCGATACTGGTGGCAGTGCGTATGTGCTGCGTGGATGGACAAAGGAACGGGTAATACTGCACATCAGCAATCAAATCAAGTGCCTGTTCTCATGTTACCCATGCTCTCATCCAAAGCAGGAGGCAGCCAGCAGTCAATAGTGAAACAACTTCCAGACTGTCATCCTATAGGAGGTACAACAGCGAAATGAGGACTCATCTCAACCGGAGACTTAGCTCTGCAGGTTCCAAGCTGTAGAACGGTGCTCCATTCACACCACTTAACACACGGAGTATGTAAACTGGACGTACACTGACCTCCCAGGAAGTGCTCGTGTTACTAGATGCTCTTCTCTATAAACGCCAGGCACATTCATACAGCATTAACCCTTGTTCACTGCGTCTCTGGTATTACATATTGCAAAGCAGATGATCAACACTGAGTCTCACTTGTACTACTGAACAAGCCACACACTCACTCGACATATTGCAGCTTGGTCCTCTCCGTGTTCTCGCACTGCTGTAGTAAAGGAGTCAATCACTTGCTCACTATAGTGCAGCCCGCATCCACTAACATGACAGTGCCCACCCAGTGACACTACATGCGAAGCACAGCGTTCCATCATATTAGAGCATGCCCTCCCCAGTGGTAGTAGACAGAACAAAGTGTGCACTTACCGTTGTGCAGCTCTCCTGTCACTGTGCCCTCCCCCTGCGAACTCCCATCTTGCTCCCTCCACTTCCAGTCGATGCCGCGTATCACACGTGCGCCAGGCACCATGTACTTGAGCACCTGGGAGCGCACAAGCCGCCTCTGGCGCCGCAGGTTGGCTTCCGCTTCCTTGGCTGCTTTACCTAGAAGAGACACAGGGGTGACGGTAAGTAACACAAGCAATGTCCATTGGAGTGCAGTGAAGACTATGAGAAGAGAGACTCCACGTAACCCACCGATGTCAGGCTGCCAGTGGCGCTCAAGGGGAGAGGGCTTAAGCTTCAGAAGGTCCAGTGGAGGCTGAGTTCACCAACCAGGCGGACTCGGATAATGGACAGCTTCCATGAACTACACAGAGAGCAGGGCATCACTCAGTACAGGACGGTGGAGGTATGCCTCTGCTGACAAACTGAAATAGATCTCGATCACACTAGGTTTTTAATCTTGTCCTATGACCCCACCACTAAAATGTGTGGGTGCTTAGAGACAATCTTAAATCAGTTTTCACTCTGCACACAAAAAAAACCCGCTCCACTGTAATCAGGCGTCGCAGCACAGCCGGGAGGCATTCGCCCCCTCAGGTGGGAACCCTATGATGAAACATGTCACCAAGTAGGTTGGTGAGTGAGGGTTCTTCTTAAAAAGTAATTTTTTCCTTTTCAAGCTAATACAAAGTAGTAAACATTTCTGGAATAGCTGCTTTTTTGTTTGTATTATTTTTGGGAAACCAGGAGCAGTTCCACAAAAACCTTTCTTTTTGTTTGATTTTACAGTGTATACAGAGCAAGCTTTATTCAGCTACCTCACGAGCGGCGCTCTCCCAGGCTTTACCCAGCAGAGCTCTCCCAGGCTTTACCCAGCAGAGCTCTCCCAGGCTTTACACAGCAGAGCTCTCCCAGGCTTCACCCAGCAGAGCTCTCCCAGGCTTTACCCAGCAGAGCTCTCCCAGGCTTTACCCAGCAGAGCTCTCCCAGGCTTCACCCAGCAGAGCTCTCCCAGGCTTCACCCAGCAGAGCTCTCCCAGGCTTTACCCAGCAGAGCTCTCCCAGGTTTTACCCAGCAGAGCTCTCCCAGGCTTTACCCAGCAGAGCTCTACCAGGCTTTACACAGAGCTCTCCCAGGCTTTAACAAGCAGAGCTCTCCCAGGCTTTACACAGAGCTCTCCCAGGCTTTACCCAACAGAGCTCTCCCAGGCTTTACACAGAGCTCTCCCAGGCTTTACACAGCAGAGCTCTCCCAGGCTTTAGCCAGCGGAGCTCTCCCAGGCTTTAGCCAGCAGAGTTCTCCAAGGCTTTAACCAGCAGAGCTCACCCAGGCTTTACACAGCAGAGCTCTCCCAGGCTTCACACAGAGCTCTCCAAGGCTTTAACCAGCAGAGCTCACCCAAGCTTTAACCAGCAGAGCTCTCCCAGGCTTTACCCAGCAGAGCTCTCCCAGGCTTTACACAGCAGAGCTCCCACAGGCTTCACCCAGCAGAGCTATCCCAGGCTTTACACAGCAGAGCTATCCCAGGCTTCACATAGAACTCCCCCAGGCTTTACACAGCAGAGCTCTCCCAGGCTTCACCCAGCAGAGCTCTCCCAGGCTTCACCCAGCAGAGCTCTCCCAGGCTTTACACAGCAGAGCTCTCCCAGGCTTTACACAGCAGAGCTATGCCAGGCTTCACCCAGCAGAGCTATGCCAGGCATTACCCAGCAGAGCTATCCCAGGCTTTACACAGCGGAGATATCCCAGGCATCACCCACCAGAGCTATCCCAGGCTTTACCCAGCAGAGCTCTCCCAGGCTTTACCCAGCAAAGCTCTCCCAGGCTTTACACAGAGCTCTCCCAGGCGTTACCCAGCAGCGCTCTCCCTGGCTTCACCCAGCAGAGCTCTCCCAGGCTTTACACAGCAGAACTCTCCCAGGCTTCACCCAGCAGAGCTCTCCCAGGCTTCACCCAGCAGAGCTCTCCCAGGCTTTACACAGCAGAGCTCTCCCAGGCTTTACACAGCAGAGCTATGCCAGGCTTCACCCAACAGAGCTATGCCAGGCATTACCCAGCAGAGCTATCCCAGGCTTCACCCAGCAGAGCTATCCCAGGCTTTACCCAGCAGAGCTCTCCCAGGCTTTACCCAGCAAAGCTCTCCCAGGCTTTAAACAGAGCTCTCCCAGGCGTTACCCAGCAGCGCTCTCCCTGGCTTCACCCAGCAGAGCTCTCCCAGGCTTTTCCCAGCAGAGCTCTCCCAGGCTTCACCCAGCAGAGCTCTCCCAGGCTTTACCCAGCAGAGCTATCCCAGGCTTTACCCAGCAGAGCTAGCCCAGGCTTTACCCAGCAGAGCTAGCCCAGGCTTTACCCAGCAGAGCTAGCCCAGGCTTTACCCAGCAGAGCTATCCCAGACATTACCCAGCAGAGCTCTCCCAGGCTTTACCCAGCAGAGCTCCCCCAGGCTTTACCCAGCAGAGCTCTCCCAGGCTTTACCCAGCAGAGCTCTCCCAGGCTTTACCCAGCAGAGCTCTCCCAGGCTTTACACAGAGCTCTCCCAGGCTTTACACAGAGCTCTCCCAGGCTTTACACAGCAGAGCTCTCCCAGGCTTTAGCCAGCAGAGCTCTCCCAGGCTTTAGCCAGCAGAGCTCTCCCAGGCTTTACCCAGCAGAGCTCTCCCAGGCTTTACACAGCAGAGCTATCCCAGGCTTTACCCAGCAGAGCTGTCCCAGGCTTTACCCAGCAGAGCTATCCCAGGCTTTACACAGCGGAGCTCTCCCAGGCTTTACCCAGCAGAGCTATCCCAGGCTTTACCCAGCAGAGCTATCCCAGGCATTACCCAGCAGAGCTATCCCAGGCTTTACCCAGCAGAGCTCTCCCAGGCTTTACCCAGCAGAGCTCTCCCTGGCTTCACCCAGCAGAGCTCTCCCAGGCTTTACCCAGCAGAGCTCTCCCAGGCTTTACCCAGCAGAGCTCTCCCAGGCTTTACCCAGCAGAGCTCTCCCAGGCTTTACCCAGCAGAGCTCTCCCAGGCTTTACCCAACAAAGCTCTCCCAGGCTTTACACAGCAGAGCTCTCCCAGGCTTTAGCCAGCAGAGCTCTCCCAGGCTTTAGCCAGCAGAGCTCTCCCAGGCTTTACCCAGCAGAGCTCTCCCAGGCTTTACACAGCAGAGCTATCCCAGGCTTTACCCAGCAGAGCTGTCCCAGGCTTTACCCAGCAGAGCTGTCCCAGGCTTTACACAGCGGAGCTCTCCCAGGCTTTACCCAGCAGAGCTATCCCAGCCTTTACCCAGCAGAGCTATCCCAGGCATTACCCAGCAGGGCTATCCCAGGCTTTACACAGCAGAGCTCTCCCAGGCTTCACCAGAAGAGCTCTCCAAGGCTTTACACAGCAGAGCTCTCCCAGGCTTTACCCAGCAGAGCTCTCCCAGGCTTTACCCAGCAGAGCTGTCCCAGGCTTCACCCAGCAGAGCTCTCCCAGGCTTTACCCAGCAGAGCTCTCCCAGGCTTTACCCAGCAGAGCTAGCCCAGGCTTTACCCAGCAGAGCTAGCCCAGGCTTTACCCAGCAGAGCTAGCCCAGGCTTTACCCAGCAGAGCTATCCCAGACATTACCCAGCAGAGCTCTCCCAGGCTTTACCCAGCAGAGCTCCCCCAGGCTTTACCCAGCAGAGCTCTCCCAGGCTTTACCCAGCAGAGCTCTCCCAGGCTTTACCCAGCAGAGCTCTCCCAGGCTTTACACAGAGCTCTCCCAGGCTTTACACAGAGCTCTCCCAGGCTTTACACAGCAGAGCTCTCCCAGGCTTTAGCCAGCAGAGCTCTCCCAGGCTTTAGCCAGCAGAGCTCTCCCAGGCTTTACCCAGCAGAGCTCTCCCAGGCTTTACACAGCAGAGCTATCCCAGGCTTTACCCAGCAGAGCTGTCCCAGGCTTTACCCAGCAGAGCTATCCCAGGCTTTACACAGCGGAGCTCTCCCAGGCTTTACCCAGCAGAGCTATCCCAGGCTTTACCCAGCAGAGCTATCCCAGGCATTACCCAGCAGAGCTATCCCAGGCTTTACCCAGCAGAGCTCTCCCAGGCTTTACCCAGCAGAGCTCTCCCTGGCTTCACCCAGCAGAGCTCTCCCAGGCTTTACCCAGCAGAGCTCTCCCAGGCTTTACCCAGCAGAGCTCTCCCAGGCTTTACCCAGCAGAGCTCTCCCAGGCTTTACCCAACAAAGCTCTCCCAGGCTTTACACAGCAGAGCTCTCCCAGGCTTTAGCCAGCAGAGCTCTCCCAGGCTTTAGCCAGCAGAGCTCTCCCAGGCTTTACCCAGCAGAGCTCTCCCAGGCTTTACACAGCAGAGCTATCCCAGGCTTTACCCAGCAGAGCTGTCCCAGGCTTTACCCAGCAGAGCTGTCCCAGGCTTTACACAGCGGAGCTCTCCCAGGCTTTACCCAGCAGAGCTATCCCAGCCTTTACCCAGCAGAGCTATCCCAGGCATTACCCAGCAGGGCTATCCCAGGCTTTACACAGCAGAGCTCTCCCAGGCTTCACCAGCAGAGCTCTCCCAGGCTTTACACAGCAGAGCTCTCCCAGGCTTTACCCAGCAGAGCTCTCCCAGGCTTTACCCAGCAGAGCTGTCCCAGGCTTTACCCAGCAGAGCTGTCCCAGGCTTTACCCAGCAGAGCTCTCCCAGGCTTTACCCAGCAGAGCTCTCCCAGGCTTTACCCAGCAGAGCTATCCCAGGCTTTACCCAGCAGAGCTATCCCAGGCTTTACACAGCAGCGCTCTCCCAGGTTTTACACAGCAGAGCTCTCCCAGGCTTTACACAGCAGAGCTCTCCCAGGCTTTACACAGCAGAGCTCTCCCAGGCTTTACCCAGCAGAGCTATCCCAGGCTTTACTCAGCAGAGCTATGCCAGGTTTTACACAGCAGAGCTCTCCCAGGCTTTACACAGCAGAGCTCTCCCTGGCTTTACCCAGCAGAGCTATCCCAGGCTTTACACAGCAGAGCTCTCCCTGGCTTCACACAGCGGAGCTCTCCCAGGCTTTTCCCAGCAGAGCTCTCCCAGGCTTTTCCCAGCAGAGCTCTCCCAGGCTTTTCCCAGCAGAGCTCTCCCAGGCTTAACACAGCAGAGCTCTCCCTGGCCTTACCCAGCAGAGCTCTCCCAGGCTTTACACAGCAGAGCTCTCCCAGGCTTTACACAGAGCTCTCCCAGGCTTTACACAGCAGAGCTATCCCAGGCTTCACCCAGCAGAGCTCTCCCAGGCTTTTCCCAGCAGAGCTCTCCCAGGCTTTACACAGCAGAGCTATCCCAGGCTTTACACAGCAGAGCTCTCCCAGGCTTTACACAGCAGAGCTATCCCAGGCTTCACACAGCAGAGCTCTCCCTGGCTTTACACAGCAGAGCTCTCCCCGGCTTCACCCAGCAGAGCTCTCCCTGGCTTAACCCAGCAGAGCTCTCCCAGGCTTTTCCCAGCAGAGCTCTCCCAGGCTTCACCCAGCAGAGCTCTCCCAGGCTTTACCCAGCAGAGCTATCCAAGGCTTTATACAGCAGAGCTCTCCCTGGCTTTACCCAGCAGAGCTATCCCAGGCTTTACCCAGCAGAGCTCTCCCTGGCTTCACCCAGCAGAGCTCTCCCAGGCTTTTCCCAGCAGAGCTCTCCCAGGCTTCACCCAGCAGAGCTCTCCCAGGCTTTACACAGCAGAGCTCTCCCAGGCTTTACACAACAGAGCTATCCCAGGCTTTACACAGCAGAGCTATCCCAGGCTATACCCAGCAGAGCTCTCCCAGCTTTACACAGCAGAGCTCTCCCAGGCTTTAACAAGCAGAGCTCTCCCAGGCTTTACACAGAGCTCACCCAGGCTTTACACAGCAGAGCTCTCCCAGGCTTTACACAGCAGAGCTTTCCCAGGCTTTAACCAGCAGAGCTCTCCCAGGCTTTACACAGAGCTCACCCAGGCTTTACACAGCAGAGCTCTCCCAGGCTTTACACAGCAGAGCTCTCCCAGGCTTTACACAGCAGAGCTCTCCCAGGCTTTACACAGCAGAGCTCTCCCAGGCTTTACACAGCAGAGCTCTCCCAGGCTTTACACAGCAGAGCTCTCCCAGGCTTTACACAGCAGAGCTCTCCCAGGCTTTACACAGAGCTCTCCCAGGCTTTACCCAGCAGAGCTCTCCCAGGCTTTACACAGCAGAGCTGTCCCAGGCTTTACCCAGCAGAGCTCTCCCAGGCTTTACCCAGCAGAGCTCTCCCAGGCTTTACCCAGCAGAGCTCTCCCAGGCTTTAAACAGCAGAGCTATGCCAGGCTTTACAGAGCGGAGCTCTCCCAGGCTTTACACAGCGGAGCTCTCCCAGGCTTTACACAGCAGAGCTATCCCAGGCTTTACACAGCAGAGCTATCCCAGGCTTTACACAGCAGAGCTCACCCAGGCTTTACACAGCAGAGCTATCCCAGGCTTCACACAGCAGAGCTCTCCCAGGCTTTACACAGGAGAGCTCTCCCAGGCTTTACCCAGCAGAGCTCTCCCAGGCTTTACACAGCAGAGCTCTCCAAGGCTTTAACCAGCAGAGCTCTCGCAGGCTTTACACAGCAGAGCTCTCCCAGGCTTTACACAGCAGAACTATGTCAGGCTTTACACAGCAGAGCTATGTCAGGCTTAACACAGCAGAGCGAACCCAGGCTTTACCCAGCAGAGCTCTCCCAAGCTTTACCCGGCAGAGCTTTCCCAGGCTTTACTCGGCAGAGCTCTCCCAGGCTTTACCCAGCAGAGCTCACCCAGGCTTTACAGAGCAGAGCTCTCCCAGGCTTTACACAGCGGAGCTCTCCCAGGCTTTACCCAGCAGAGCTATCCCAGGCTTTACCTAGCAGAGCTCTCCCAGGCTTTACACAGAGCTCTCCCAGGCTTTACACAGAGCTCTCCCAGGCTTCACCCAGCAGAGCTCTCCCAGGCTTTACCCAGCAGAGCTCTCCCAGGCTTTACACAGCAGAGCTCTCCCAGGCTTTACCCAGCAGAGCTCTCCCAGGCTTTACACAGCAGAGCTCTCCCAGGCTTTACACAGCAGAGCTCTCCCAGGCTTTACACAGCAGAGCTCTCCCAGGCTTTACACAGCAGAGCTCTCCCAGGCTTTACACAGAGCTCTCCCAGGCTTTACACAGAGCTCTCCCAGGCTTTACACAGCAGAGCTCTCCCAGGCTTTACACAGAGCTCTCCCAGGCTTTACACAGCAGAGCTTTCCCAGGCTTTACACAGCAGAGCTCTCCCAGGCTTTACACAGAGGAGCTATCCCAGGCTTTACCCAGCAGAGCTCACCCAGGCTTTACAGAGCAGAGCTCTCCCAGGCTTTACACAGCAGAGCTATCCCAGGCTTCACCCAGCAGAGCTCTCCCAGGCTTTTCCCAGCAGAGCTCTCCCAGGCTTTACACAGCAGAGCTATCCCAGGCTTTACACAGCAGAGCTCTCCCAGGCTTTACACAGCAGAGCTATCCCAGGCTTTACCCAGCAGAGCTCACCCAGGCTTTACCCAGCAGAGCTCACCCAGGCTTTACAGAGCAGAGCTCTCCCAGGCTTTACACAGCAGAGCTATCCCAGGCTTCACCCAGCAGAGCTCTCCCAGGCTTTTCCCAGCAGAGCTCTCCCAGGCTTTACACAGCAGAGCTATCCCAGGCTTTACACAGCAGAGCTCTCCCAGGCTTTACACAGCAGAGCTATCCCAGGCTTCACACAGCAGAGCTCTCCCTGGCTTTAAACAGCAGAGCTCTCCCCGGCTTCACCCAGCAGAGCTCTCCCTGGCTTCACCCAGCAGAGCTCTCCCAGGCTTCACCCAGCAGAGCTCTCCCAGGCTTTACCCAGCAGAGCTCTCCAAGGCTTTACACAGCAGAGCTCTCCCTGGCTTTACCCAGCAGAGCTATCCCAGGCTTTACACAGCAGAGCTCTCCCTGGCTTCACACAGCGGAGCTCTCCCAGGCTTTTCCCAGCAGAGCTCTCCCAGGCTTTACACAGCAGAGCTCTCCCTGGCCTTACCCAGCAGAGCTCTCCCAGGCTTTACACAGCAGAGCTCTCCCAGGCTTTACACAGAGCTCTCCCAGGCTTTACACAGCAGAGCTCTCCCAGGCTTTACACAGCAGAGCTCTCCCAGGCTTTACACAGCAGAGCTCTCCCAGGCTTTACCCAGCGGAGCTCTCCCAGGCTTTACCCAGCGGAGCTCTCCCAGGCTTTACACAGAGGAGCTATCCCAGGCTTTACACAGCAGAGCTCTCCCAGCTTCACACAGCAGAGCTCTCCCAGGCTTTAACAAGCAGAGCTCTCCCAGGCTTTACACAGAGCTCACCCAGGCTTTACACAGCAGAGCTCTCCCAGGCTTTACACAGCAGAGCTTTCCCAGGCTTTAACCAGCAGAGCTCTCCCAGGCTTTACACAGCAGAGCTCTCCCAGGCTTTACACAGCAGAGCTCTCCCAGGCTTTACACAGCAGAGCTCTCCCAGGCTTTACACAGCAGAGCTCTCCCAGGCTTTACACAGCAGAGCTCTCCCAGGCTTTACACAGCAGAGCTCTCCCAGGCTTTACACAGCAGAGCTCTCCCAGGCTTTACACAGCAGAGCTCTCCCAGGCTTTACCCAGCAGAGCTCTCCCAGGCTTTACACAGCAGAGCTGTCCCAGGCTTTACCCAGCAGAGCTGTCCCAGGCTTTACCCAGCAGAGCTCTCCCAGGCTTTACCGAGCAGAGCTCTCCCAGGCTTTAAACAGCAGAGCTATGCCAGGCTTTACAGAGCGGAGCTCTCCCAGGCTTTACACAGCGGAGCTCTCCCAGGCTTTACACAGCAGAGCTATCCCAGGCTTTACACAGCAGAGCTATCCCAGGCTTTACACAGCAGAGCTCACCCAGGCTTTACACAGCAGAGCTATCCCAGGCTTCACACAGCAGAGCTATCCCAGGCTTCACACAGCAGAGCTATCCCAGGCTTCACACAGCAGAGCTCTCCCAGGCTTTACACAGGAGAGCTCTCCCAGGCTTTACACAGGAGAGCTCTCCCAGGCTTTACCCAGCAGAGCTCTCCCAGGCTTTACACAGCAGAGCTCTCCAAGGCTTTAACCAGCAGAGCTCTCGCAGGCTTTACACAGCAGAGCTCTCCCAGGCTTTACACAGCAGAACTATGTCAGGCTTTACACAGCAGAGCTATGTCAGGCTTTACACAGCAGAGCGAACCCAGGCTTTACCCAGCAGAGCTCTCCCAAGCTTTACCCAGCAGAGCTTTCCCAGGCTTTACTCGGCAGAGCTCTCCCAGGCTTTACCCAGCAGAGCTCACCCAGGCTTTACAGAGCAGAGCTCTCCCAGGCTTTACACAGTGGAGCTCTCCCAGGCTTTACCCAGCAGAGCTATCCCAGGCTTTACCTAGCAGAGCTCTCCCAGGCTTTACACAGAGCTCTCCCAGGCTTTACACAGAGCTCTCCCAGGCTTCACCCAGCAGAGCTCTCCCAGGCTTTACCCAGCAGAGCTCTCCCAGGCTTTACACAGCAGAGCTCTCCCAGGCTTTACCCAGCAGAGCTCTCCCAGGCTTTACACAGCAGAGCTCTCCCAGGCTTTACACAGCAGAGCTCTCCCAGGCTTTACACAGGAGAGCTCTCCCAGGCTTTACACAGGAGAGCTCTCCCAGGCTTTACCCAGCAGAGCTCTCCCAGGCTTTACACAGCAGAGCTCTCCAAGGCTTTAACCAGCAGAGCTCTCGCAGGCTTTACACAGCAGAGCTCTCCCAGGCTTTACACAGCAGAACTATGTCAGGCTTTACACAGCAGAGCTATGTCAGGCTTTACACAGCAGAGCGAACCCAGGCTTTACCCAGCAGAGCTCTCCCAAGCTTTACCCAGCAGAGCTTTCCCAGGCTTTACTCGGCAGAGCTCTCCCAGGCTTTACCCAGCAGAGCTCACCCAGGCTTTACAGAGCAGAGCTCTCCCAGGCTTTACACAGCGGAGCTCTCCCAGGCTTTACCCAGCAGAGCTATCCCAGGCTTTACCTAGCAGAGCTCTCCCAGGCTTTACACAGAGCTCTCCCAGGCTTTACCCAGCAGAGCTCTCCCAGGCTTTACACAGCAGAGCTGTCCCAGGCTTTACCCAGCAGAGCTCTCCCAGGCTTTACCCAGCAGAGCTCTCCCAGGCTTTACCCAGCAGACCTCTCCCAGGCTTTAAACAGCAGAGCTATGCCAGGCTTTACAGAGCAGAGCTATGCCAGGCTTTACAGAGCAGAGCTCTCCCAGGCTTTACACAGCGGAGCTCTCCCAGGCTTTACACAGCAGAGCTATCCCAGGCTTTACACAGCAGAGCTCTCCCAGGCTTTACACAGGAGAGCTCTCCCAGGCTTTACCCAGCAGAGCTCTCCCAGGCTTTACACAGGAGAGCTCTCCCAGGCTTTACCCAGCAGAGCTCTCCCAGGCTTTACACAGCAGAGCTCTCCAAGGCTTTAACCAGCAGAGCTCTCGCAGGCTTTACACAGCAGAGCTCTCCCAGGCTTTGAACAGCAGAACTATGTCAGGCTTTACACAGCAGAGCTATGTCAGGCTTTACCCAGCAGAGCGAACCCAGGCTTTACCCAGCAGAGCTCTCCCAAGCTTTACCCAGCAGAGCTCTCCCAGGCTTTACTCGGCAGAGCTCTCCCAGGCTTTACTCGGCAGAGCTCTCCCAGGCTTTACAGAGCAGAGCTCTCCCAGGCTTTACACAGCGGAGCTCTCCCAGGCTTTACCCAGCAGATTTCTCCCAGGCTTTACCCAGCAGAGCTCTCCCAGGCTTTACACAGCAGAGCTCTCCCAGGCTTCACACAGCAGAGCTCTCCCAGGCTTTACACAGCAGAGCTCTCCCAGGCTTCACACAGCAGAGCTCTCCCAGGCTTTACACAGCAGAGCTATCCCAGGCTTTACACAGCAGAGCTATGCCAGGCTTTACACAGCAGAGCTATGCCAGGCTTTACACAGCAGAGCTATGTCAGGCTTTACCCAGCAGAGCTCTCCCAGGCTTTACACAGTAGAGCTCTCCCAGGCTTTACCCAGCAGAGCTATCCCAGGCTTTACACAGCAGAGCTATGCCAGGCTTTACACAGCAGAGAGTTAATTAATGCTTTACACAGCTGAGTTAACTTATTATTTATTTTATTTTATTTATTTGTGTTTTATAGAGTGCAGACTTGACCCGTTAGGGTATCGGAGCGCTTTACAGGGTTAACAAGTTGTATACATTACAACCTTTGGGGGAGGAGTGGACCATTTGGGATAAAGCAAGTACAAATAATTTACAAGAATGAAGATCCGAGTGCAATGCAAGAGTTAGGAAAGGAATTTCTAGGTGTGTGCACCCGCAGCCCAAAGTTTGCTCTGCACCCACCACAACAATGTTAGGGTATGATCAGTATATCAGGTGATCGCATCCCCAGAGGTGGCCAGTCCTGGCTGAGATCTCGGTGTGCCTTGCAGTGTTTTGCTATCTGGAGCTTCACCTTGCATTCTCCAATAGCTTTTGGTTTCATCTGTGTGCAGACATTGCAGACCTTTGAGTCGTGCACCAAACACAAACTCCAGAGGCACGCCGCATGGAGATCTGTAACAGACAACTGTTTGCGACAGACCCTACAAAATTTAAACCCAGTCGTCTTAGGAAATGACATGTTCTCCCTTGGATACTGGTAGAATTGAGAGAAAAATTAGGGAGAAAATGATTTCTTCACAGTATAAAGAAAAGAAGTAGAGGTCCGGATCCGGGCCTGAGGGTGTGGAAAGAAAGGAACGGACGTCAGTGCCACGTACGGTGCTTATATGCAGCTCGTTTCGTCACTTCGAGAGTGGAACAAACTTGGTGTGGAGCTGCAAGATGCTACCTAGTGGCATGAACGAGAACTGCTTTTTGAGTCTAGATTGTCTAGTGCCTGGGGATATTCACAAGGTGAGGAATCTGTGATTAGAAGTATCCAACAGAAATCAAAGCGCAGGGGTGGTGCTTATATGCATCACTCCCTCACTTACGGGGCAGTATGAAATCAACATGGAGCCCTATGACGCCACCTACTAACATGCAGAGAGCACTGCTGAACTGTCCGGTTCCAGTCTGGTGCCTGGGAATATTCTAAAGGCGAGAAATCCACAGTTAAACTTATCAATGGGGAAAAATGTAGGCCTCAGGGTCCTAAAGCTACCCCACTCATGAATAAGGGCACAATCTCAAACACATTAACATATGAAGCGCTGCCAACCTTTACTGGTCCCCAACCTCCCAAACTACTGTGTGGTTTCCAACTCCCCGAGAGCTGCAAAAATGCTTGCATTCATTCTCCGCTAAGGTGGTGTGTCCACACTGCACATGACCCCATGATTTCCTGATTCAGTGAGTGCTGCAGAGGATGGAAGAGTTCAGTCTTATCAGTAATTCTATATACATACCGAGCTGGTCTTCACACACGCCATTCACAGTGCCGTAGAGCTCGAACCCAGACAGAGAAAGGTAGTGCGTTTGGCCACTGGCGTTCTTCCCCATCTGCTTAATGCGAATGTGCCTCCAGCCTTGCTTCTCGTCCTTCGGGGGATCTAGTGGCCATGTGGCTGTAGATCTGCATATGCCAGAGAGGGTAATAGTGAAAAAATTGTACAAATGGCAAGATTTAAAATGGTTTTTGAGGCATCCTAACTGCTGAGTGAGCAATGCGTTATCATTATCAAAGTAGTACTGATAGTTTCCCCGCCTTTAAGAGATCACTTCCTGGATTCAATACGTGTGAACATCCATAAATGCTGAACACAGAATGGAAGTTCCCATCGAACTGATTCTATGAAAACCTGTACAAGTCATCTATTCTGGAGTCAGAGACTCTGCGACTGCTTTTGTGGTATACCTGTATACAAGGACCACTTATACACACTTTTTAAAGGCAGGCTCTTCAAAGTTTCACTTGAGACTTTCATGATAGCAAGTCAAACACCCCTAGCAAACATCAGTTACGAAGATGCATGCATGCCAGTGTAAATCAGTGAACGTACAAATGACCATTATTCACATGCATACAAATCGCATGAGAATATTCCTCCTGTAAGGAGCAAACATCTCCTGCCAGATTTGTAGCACAATCTTCAAAAAGCTGCTAGAGCAGACCGCAGAAAAGCAAACCCCACCTCCTCTAAAGCACTCCACATACCCTGGCTCGTTCAGGCTGCTGTCGTCTACATGGGTGTAAAGTGTGCTCCAGCTCTGGCCGTCCTTGGAAACTTGAAAGACCCAGTTACGTAGAGCTGAACGTCCATACCCACGGGCATGGCGCAGCGTGTAAGCAGAGGGCAGCACCCAAAGGCCCATGTCGATGGCAAACCAAGCATTCTTGTCATCATTGGTGTGGCAGTTGAGCGCAGAGCTGTCACGGCTCAAGATGTCCTCCAAGCGGCCATATGGAAGATTCCTGCCCTCGGAAGACGTGACCACTACCAGGCCGTAGGCTGCAGGGTTCACCCACTCATATGCAGTTCTGGAACGGGAAAGAAATAGGAGCATCAGATAATTTGGCCACTTACAGTTGGGATGTGCAAATCTAGCTCTGCCCAACCACCAGCGACACATGTGGAAAGTAATAGGAGTTGCCTTGCGCATCAGAGCACTTCCTGTAAACAGGAGCGCCTCAAGTCCATAAGATGTCTGTACAACTGATGAGTTTCAGATTAAGAGATGGTTTCATCACAGACTGCAATCGCTGCTTATTATACTGAATACGGCAATCCAAGCAGTGCAAAATAAAGCACAGAAAACTGCTATGGACATTAGGAACCGCGGCCACTGAAAACTAAGACCAATGCCCAACAACTAAAATGCAAATTTGTGCAAAACGTGAATCTAGAAGAACTTTCACTCTGCTAAACTATAGTTGCGGCCTTTACAGCTGGTTTTCAGTCAGCAGACCTCATGCAAGGAATCGACATGCACACATCAGTGAAGCCAGCACCAAACAGACTTGGAGGAGAGTCTGACCTGCTTAGCAGTGTCAGTTTCTAGAGTCCTGCAGCAAGCTCCCCTGGGGGGACAACTACCCAAAACCTGAAGGGAAGGGCTGGTCACCCCCAGCAGCAATTGCTGCTCCATGTCATGCAGGGAAGTGCATAGTATCATCCCCACAAGTCCGACAGTGAGGGACCAGGCTCCTTCAAAGGTGATGGGTACCTGAGGCTGAGAGGGTGGAGATAGGATCAGTCAGTAGTACAATCATGCCAGCAGTGCAAATTCCTGCAAAGGCAGAGCTTCCTCAGGGATGGTAGCCACTTTTGTTCCTGTAAGGAAGCAAGGCTTCTGAAGCAGCACTGTAAAAGCCCCAAATCCTGCTCGGCCATGCTCTTACTTGGCATTTGTGCCGATCCAGTGGATGATCCCATTGTCGTCAAAGTCATGCTGGTGCCTGAACACGAACGTCTGTCCCTCCCGCAGCTTCCGCACAAACACAAAGGACGATCGATCAAAGTCATACCACTGCTTGGCTACCTACAAGAAGAGAGACAAAAACCAACAGTTAGTCAAGTTCTTTTTTTCAAATGCATTATTTCGGCAGTCTCCGCTATTAAATGCAGGCCTAATGGGTTGGGGCGGGGGAAAATGCAGGTTCTCATTTTGTATCACTGTCACAGCTATCCTTCAGCAACCAGGGCCTGCTGCAAACATCAATGGACAAGAATCAGTGCCAAAGACCACTGTTGACATTCCAGGATAGATGTATTTGAGTGAGCTCCTTCCAAATAAGGAAGCGGAGAAAAATTCATTGCGTCTAGCTGGGAAAAAGCTATTCACCAGGGTATTATTAACTGTAGTACATCTGCTGCATAGGACTCAAATCAAATTATCAGAGCCTTATTCCCCAAGGATTATGGACTGAAAGCATTGAAATGCATTACATTTTCGAAATATTCTGTACTTGAAGCACCACTGGGCTTTACTCTCAGATTCTGTCCTGAACCACCAACATGCATTTATAGTACTAAAAGGCATTACTCAGGACATATTCTAGACTGAAAGGACCACAGGGCAATAGACCCCAGATATTCTAAACTTATGCAATTGTCAGAGACCAAAGAGAACTGACCACATTGACAATCTCAGTGAGGCACAATAAGACTACCAACATTTTGGCCAGCGCCAACACCTCCGAAGAGATCAACTGCCTGCTAATCAACACAAGCTCACTTGGAAAACACGACAGGGAAATCGGGGACGCCATCCACAATTTCATTGTTCCTATCGCCATCAACTCAAATATGTCCATCTTCGTAGGACACCTGAACTTTCACCTTGAGAACACCAACACGACTGACCACCGAGAAAGTATGGCCAACCTAGGACTCAAAGCAACTGGTCACCAACCACACCACAGGAGAGACGCTCAACCCTATTTTCACAGCCAGCAACAGAGTAAAATACACCCACACTGAAGAGCTCACCTGGACTGACCACCACTGCGTCATATCAGAACCCCTCAACACCCTCACCTCGCCCAAAACACGGTTTAGCTGGTCCAAGGTATCAGAAGAACGATGTACCAAAGCCCTCAACACCCACCCCACTGAGGACACAGAACAAGCAGTGGACAACTTCATAAACTGTATCACAGCAAGCGCTGACAAAGTCCCTCTGAGGAAACCTACCTATTCCAAGAAACGAACACTCTGCTGGTTTGTGGAAAAGTAAATTTTGCCATGTTCTGTGTCCCTACGTGTCATCCATCATATGTTATGTGTGCATGACCAATATGCATATGTTATTCCCCATGTCCGATTAATGACGCAATTATAGTTGTGTCCACCTCTAGTATGCCAGTTTCCAGTTCTCGTGAATACTACGAATATCAGGCCTATGTAAAGTAATGTTGCCACGTTTCTCAGTGTGCACGTTATTCCATTATAAAGTCCCCGTTTCCAGGCCTCAACAGGGCCTGGACATCAGATTCAGCTCCTGTCTCCTGAAGCCTCGCTGAGGAGCGATGCAGCCCCCACCTGTATCCTCGACCTCTCACTTACTTCCTGCCTCGCAGTGCCCGGTGCAGCTTGGCTCTGCCTCTGAGTCTGCCAAAAGTATGTTATAGTTCCAGTTATCAGTTCAGTCCTCCTTCTCTGCATTCCTAAGCTACTGAACTGCATCAATAGTTTCCGTCATTGTCTAGTCTATGCGGCTCCACGTTAGAGAAATACTGCATTTAATGGTCATTTAATATTCTTCATCACGCACTACATGTAGAATAAATGCATGGTCCAGTCTTAGAGTCGATTAGCCTTTCCCCTCCTGACTTCTAGTTTATATCAACATGTTCCCTAAACATCAGATACTAGATAGGGTTTAGGTACATGTCGCTCCAACTCTCCAGACTTTAGTCTCTGCTCCTAGCACAGAGTTCATAGCCCCCAGCTTCTCCTAGTAACACGTCATTGCCAGTTTGCGCGCACCACCAGGTTAGAGGTCCCGGCTCCTTAGGTAGCCCCCTCCAATGTTTCCGCCCCATTCATGACATATTCTGTTACGTCTGCACCACATGTCCATGTATACGCCCAGTTACACCTACTTTTACTCTTATCTTTCGCGACTGCTACGCGTCACGCCTTCTGCTCCACCCACTGCTACGCCTACTGCAATGTAATGCTATGTGTTTGCGTTTTGTATATAAGCTCATGTATTGTTATTAAAAGTTAGCGCGCTCATCCCAGACCCAGCCCCAGCAGCTGCTGGGCCCCTGTCACCCTGCTGGGCCCCTGTCACCCTGCTGGGCCCCTGTTCTTATGCAGGTTGTCCTGTTCCTGTCCTTATGCTGTATTAAACCTGCAAAACTCCTACTACCTCGAATCTTGACTCTTATTTATTGAGCTATCTGTTATGATATATGTCTAGTCAAAAATAGGGTATTATTTATTTATTTACCACATAATGGCGCCCGAATAGGGACTTGCCCTTTCCCCACGCGTCGGTGAAGCCACGCCGACCCCCTGACCCTCTGCAGCCGTGACGGAACCATACCGGCCACGTGCAGATATTTCTGCTTCAAGTATCCCTCAGGCCCACGGAGGAGACGGAGGAGGCGGTCCAGCATCCAAACGAGACGGTGGAGGAACGCGGCGAGTCCCGACCAGAGCCCAAGCCAAGAGTCCAAGGTCCGAGGTATCCGGAGGCCCACCCGTAACTGAAGTCCGAAGTTCGTCGTCCGTCGTCGTAGCAGTCCAGTCCAGTCCAAGGCCTTTCCGTTCTTGCTGCCCGGTGAGTACCATTGCTGGGGTAGTATCTAGACAGGGTCAATCTAAATTGACTCTGGTCCGTGGGTTGGTGGTACCCAGGCCCACTAACGAAGTGTTCACCTAGGTGGATACGGGTCTTGATGCGTCCCTTTATGGGACCGGTATGTTCCGTACTGTTTCAGCAGTGCATCCAGTAACTCTAGTCTGTTCCGTTCTCGAGAAATTCTTGTGTTTTCTGTTCTCAGTATTCCAGGTAATATTTCTGTCCGAACTGTAATGTTATGATGTTGTTCAATGTATTTCCAATGTCGTGGTATGCCTGAATTGTTTTCCCAATTGTTATTGTTCCTCGTCTATTGTATTGTGTTCCGATTCAAGTTTACAATGTCTCTCTTTTCGAGACTACGTCAGTTAAAAACTAGAAAGGGTTTGTTAGAAGAAGCAGTTCCTGTCCCGCCCAGGGACAGTCCAGGTCATTTTATGTATCAGAAACATGGCATAAGCGCCATATTGTATCTAGATTTATGGGTAGATTATACCAAACAATTAGAAGAAAAGTATAGATGGCCCGTATCGGGTACATGGGATGCCGAATGCATCATGCGAGTAGAAGAAGCATTATGGAAAAAGAAAGCCAGACAGTCACAGAAAGATGCCATCGAGTTATGGCGCAAAGAAGCTCATAAGAGAATCGAAAAAGAAATCAGAAAGACAGAACTAAGTAGAGAATCCCAAGAACGAGCTCAAGAAAGAGAATTAATCGAGATAGGTGAACGAGTCAAAGCCGAACAGTCAGACAGACAGAGGCATGCCCTCATTAAGGGTATGTATCCTCTTCTTGCTGAGGGCTTGCCAAAAGCGACCCCAGAGGCATCCAGTAATTTCCCGCCACCATTAGTTCCGACCAAGCTACGTCACAAACCGACCGCAGCTGATATTTTTATTTCGTCCTATCTGGACGACACAGTCCCAGAATATGCAAATCCTGTTCGCACTCCGCCAGTCCCCGTAAATCAGGTAATTCCTGCTCCTCCAGACACCGGGGTGCCCTTAACAGCCCCCCCGGGTCAGCCCGCCATACAAGTCCAGCCCACGTTACAATTACCGACCCTGCCAGGACGAAAAGCATCAGTTGATGATTCCAGTTTAGGGGCCGCAGGGGGAGGTCTTCCTCAAACCCCGCCGCCATACAAGCGTTTATCAGCACTCGAATTACATGCTCAAGCATCACAGCGTACTCCTAAAAGTAATAAGTCTGTTGCAGAAATCAGGCAAACCCTTGGCGAATGTGTCTATGACCCAGTTCCAGGCGAGTTTAATATGGTTTTATATTCCGTACGCATAAGGAGAGTAACCGAGTATCTAGTCACCCTGACGAATATGAAAGAAGATCTAGACAGAATATATCGTTTCATCCGTACAGGGGATGATCCAGAAAGTATTAGTGATGCCATGTCTCAAAGGAAAGCCGAGATTCAGCGTATGATATTAAAGTTCTTAATTAATTGTCTAATAAGAGAACAAGATTACCCGTCTAAAGATCCAGCGGAAATGAAAACTCTAACAAAGTGGAGTGATAATATAGCCGAAGGAAAGCACAATACCATTAGTGCCATGGAAAGTATGTACAAGAAAATCCGTAGAGAAATAATAAAGATACACGAACAGCGTAAAGCAGCACAAGTAAGCGAGAAAGAAAGTACCTCTGATCCTGAAGAGGAAGACGACGAGAATACTGCCAGAATAGCGTATGTAGGGAAATCTAGATTTCCAGATCGCCATTTACGTCTAGAACCCAAGTCTACTTTCCATCATTCAGCACCAGAACAAGGTTCCCTAGAACAAGTATTCCAAGCTACCGATCACATTCTGAAATCACGAATCGGTTACAGTGAGTTAAGTACTATGCATGAACAAGAACTAGTCCGATCAGCAGTCCGATGGATTACTGATTCTACCACTTTTCCAGACGAAATAGTGGCACAAATGTTTCTGAAATTGCCCCCAGCCGAGCAGCGACTGGTGGGTATGTATATGATTCAGTACCTCATTACTCTGTATGAGGGTCAGCACTCTGATCCAGGTCCGTTACATGATATCCTGAACGAGTTACTCCAGTATAGATGGAGAGGTCTAGGTACCGATTTAATTAGTGTCATTCTAGAACAGCGTCACAAATATAGAACATTCTTGAACCCGCATTTTGTTCATGTCTCACCCCCAGAAAGTAAATCATTCTACATAGACAGACAGAATCCGTTACGAGAAGTCCACCCAGTCAAAGGAACGGGTGGCGAAATGCAACGAGTGTTTGTATACACTCCAATCACAAAAATGGAACTCCTTGAAATGAAGAAATTAATTCCCTGTCAGGACAAAGATCCAGCAGGGTTCCATCGAGAATTAAAAGACATGCTCCGTATGGGAGAATACACTTACCCAGATATCATTAAAATGTTAAAGGTCCTGTTGCCCGCAGGGGTGTATGAAAAGCTAAAGGAAAAAGAATGGGAGGTGGGAGAGAAAAAGATCGATTGGGCAGTTCTAGAAGCTGAAGACAAGGCACGAGTACCAGGTACCGGTCTTGGAGAAAAATGTAAAGAATTACCAGAATTATTGATTCAAGTTTTACCCAGATTATTAACAACGAGAAAAGAAGACTGGGATGCAATCTCAGCCTGTAAACAGAAACAAGATGAAGATATTAGTGATTTTTATTCGAGGTTTGAAAAGTGCTTTAGTATCAACAGTGGCCTCAAGACAAGTAGTGAGTCATACCCTCACCTTTTCGTTACTAAATTAGTCGAGAATTCAAGTCCACCAATTAAAAACCGAGTTTTGAAAGTCGAAAGCACCTGGCAAGCTAATACTCCGTCCCAGATGCTCCAGATGCTCCAGTACCACCAGAATAGAATCAGGGAAGAGCAAGAACACGAAAGAAAACGTATGAAAGACACGAAAATGAAAGTGCTAGTTGCACAATCTGTTCCTCAAGACAGTCAGAAGAGGGGTCCGAATCAAGCCAGTCATCCTGCAGCACCCGTTAAAGGGAACTGCAATTATTGTAAACAGCCAGGTCATTTTATAAATGAGTGTGCAGTTCTGAAACATAACATAGCTACTGGTAAGACTAAAGAAAGACCACGTCCGCCTAGACAGGAACAAGTTTCACAGACTCCTCAGCCACAGAATGCACAACAGACAGTTACAGCACCGCAGCCCATCGCTGCAACACAGCACGTTACATCGCAGATGTACCAGTATGCACAGTCAGAGTATCCAGAGTACCAGCCATATTCATGAAACAGCCTAGAGAGGGAGGTAGGCTTGCCTCTCATCGAGATACCTGTAGATCAAGAAGGTCCCTATGTTCATAGTCAAGTATTAGGGAAAGACAGAAAGTTTTTGATTGATACAGGGGCAAGTAGGACCACAATTAGTCATGCCGAAGTTCCAGGGGCTCCGCTCTCAGGCTCAAGAAATGTTTCCCTTGGATTTTCCGGAAAGCCTATCGTTAATGAGATTTCAAAGCCAGTTACTCTAGAAGTAGGTCCATTGTCCCGCACTACTGACCTGTTACTTACTAAGTCATGTCCAGAAAATCTATTAGGCATTAAAACACTGAAAGAATTAGGTGCAGTTATATGCTGTTCCCCGGAGGGAATACGTCTGTTCCTACGTGACTTTAAGGGTCACTATGTATTACGAGATTTTGATTCCAGACTGTCTAATGTTCCGCAGCATTTATGGGCGCAAGGTCCAACTGATGTAGGTTACATGCAAATCACACCCTATCGTGTGACTCTCAAGCCAGGTGTAGTGTTACCACGAATCAGACAGTACAGATTGCCACCCGAGGCTGTAGCAGCCTTATCCAAAATTATAGACGAGCTCATCACTCAAGGAGTAGTTGTAGAAACTGACTCCAATGTATGCAATTCTCCGATCATTCCAGTTATGAAACGTACTGATCCAAATGCACCCCCAGTATATCGATTAGTGATTGATTTACGAGAACTTAACAAATGTATTATTCCGCAGTACCCAGTTGTCCCAGACATCTCTTCCCTGTTAACTGCTATTGATTCCGAAGCCACGTTCTTTACAGTAATAGACCTCAAGAACGCATTTTTTAGTGTTCCAATTCATCCAGACAGCCAGTTTCTTTTCGGATTTTGTTTAAATGGAAGGAGCTATATGTTCACAAGCGCTCCTCAAGGTTTCACAGAAAGCCCTAGTATTTACAGTCAAGCACTTAAGAGACAACTAGACAACATTCACATGCCAACTGACACTGCCCTGCTCCAGTATGTCGATCTACTGATCACAGCCCGTTCTGAACGTGACTGCGAACGAGCGTCACTCACGGTTTTGTATTTCCTAGCCGAGATGGGGCACAAGGTGTCACCTTCGAAGCTTCAATTCTGTGTCCAGCAAGTGGTATACTTAGGACACTTGCTGTCCAAGAGGGGTAGGCAGTTGACACCAGACCGTATCCAGTTAATAGCGAGTCTTCCCCAGCCCAGAACCCAGAAGGAGGTACGTGCCTTTATCGGCCTTACTTCTTATTGTAGACAATGGATTCCCCAGTATGCATTTCTAGCCAAGCCACTGATACAGTTAACGACACAGGAGGCAGCCGTATCGACTGTTCTCCCTTGGACATCTGAACATACACTTAGTTTCAACGAGTTAAAGAAAGCTTTATGTCAAGCTCCAGTTCTAGCTACACCGAACTACAGTAAGCCTTTTACACTTTTTGTCACTGAACGTGAAGGTACAGCATTATCTGTTCTCACACAAGATCAAGCAGGACAATACAAGCCCTGTGCTTATTTTTCGAGCACATTAGATCCAGTCGCCCAGGCGTTGCCTGCGTGCCTCAAGTCAGTTGCAGCCACAGCACTAGCTATCAGACAAAGTGATTCCATAGTTTTAGGACACTCCTTGACAGTACAAGTCCCACATTCAGTAGAAGTTCTTTTAAACCGAACACAAACTCAGCACTTGACAATTGCACGTTTAACAGGTTATGAATTGACACTGTTCCAGCCACACATAGATATTAGACGCTGCAACATCCTGAATCCTGCTACACTGTTACCACCAGTTAATTCAAATCCTGACCCACATGACTGTGTGGAAGTAGTCAACATTACGACAAAGCCAAGACGAGACCTGACAGACATTCCGTTACCAGATCCTGACCTGACACTTTATGTGGATGGTTCATGTATGAGAACTAGTACAGGAGAACTAGTCGCCGCGTATGCAGTGACTACTGACACCGAAGTTATTAAGACACACCGTATTGATACCCTGTCCGCTCAAGCAGCAGAGCTAGTTGCTCTGACACAAGCCTGTATACACGCCAAGAACCTGAAAGTTAATGTTTACACAGATTCACGTTACGCATTTGGAGTTGTACACGACTTCGGAGTGCTCTGGCAGGAGAGAGGTTTCATGACTTCTCATGGAACCAAGATTCAGCATGGTCTCCTTATTCAAGCTCTGTTAGATGCCATACATTTGCCGACATCTATCGCTATCATGAAATGCAAAGCACATACGAAAGTCACTGACATTATTTCCCAAGGTAACGATCTAGCAGAGCGCACAGCCAAGCTTACAGCACAGACTCTAGACATTCCAGTTAACCTGACACATACTCCAGATCCGATTACATGTATGACAGTTAAGGACCCTACACAAGATGTCATAGATATCCAGTTACATGCTACTCCCGATGAAATCAAGAAGTGGTCTGAACAAGGAGGGGTCCAGACAGATCAAGGATGGTTAACGAAGGGTAGAGCCACATGGTTTCTCCCCGACTCTATGGTTCAAGTCATCATTAATACCGCACATAGTCCAGCACATTTAGGAGAAAAAGCTATGTTAGACAGTATCCAGAACATTTGGTTCAACAAGCATTTACGAGCTGCAGCCAAGCAGAAAGTCCGTACCTGTATGATATGTTGTCAGTTTAATCCAGGTAAAAGTGTCCCGGTGGAACAAGGTGGTTTCCAGCCTCCTGACCACCCTTTTGAAGTCCTCCAGATGGATTATATTCAGATGGAGCGATGTCGAGGTTTCAAGTATGTCCTTGTAGTTGTATGCGCTTTGTCCAGATGGACAGAAGCATATCCAGTCCCAGATTACACAGCCGCGACCACTGCCAAGCAGTTGGTTCGTGAATTCTTCCCTCGATATGGACTCCCTAGAGTCGTATATTCTGATAACGGTCAGCCATTCTCATCTGAACTCATGAAGCACGTTTCCCTGTTGTTAGGGTACCAGTGGAAGTTTCATTGTGTACGCCATCCTGAAGCAGCCGGTCTAGTCGAGAGACATAATCAGACTCTGAAAATTCGAATTGCAAAGATATGCAAAGATAAGGGTGTGGACTGGCTAGTAGCTCTGCCAGTTGCTTTATTCTATATGCGCATGGTCGCACATTCCAGATCAGGTCTGTCCCCGTATGAGGTCGTATTCGGCCACCCCCCTAACATGTGGGGTACTCCTAGACCCCGAAGTATTACTGATGTTTCATGTAATATGCTGACAGATTACCTAGCTTCCTTGATGTCTGCCCTCAACTCATGTCGTTCACAGGTTGCTGCCGCATTTCCAGACAATACCGAGGTGGCACCGCATGAAATCGTTCCAGGTTCCATGGTGATGGTCCGTAACTTTGACAGATCAAGTCCGCTGGAGCCTCGATGGAAAGAGCCCCGTCAGGTCCTCCTCACCACCCGTACAGCCGTGAAGTTGGAAGGCCGAAAAGGATGGATACACCTTTCTCACGTTAAACTTTTTAAAGGACTGAAACCCGTCTTTAAAAACATTTCCCAGGATATCAAGACTTGTCAAAATATTGCTCTTAAGGACTGTCCCGCAAAAGACATTGATACAACCCCTCCCTTGGTAGAGAAAACTCCGCAGCAGGAGTATAAGCAAAAACTACGGTCTAGTAAAATAAGTCAGTCAGTTTGATTGTCTAAGTCCTCCCCTAGGTGAAACGGTTAGACTGTTTCTGACATGTATAAAATAGACCCCCATAGTGAGAGAGTTAGTAAAAACTCAATTCAATGTATCGTTTTCCTAAGTTTCCTATTATTCATCAGCATTATGATTTCCTGCACCAGTTATGCCTTTTTCCTGTGTTTTCCAGTTCTTCATGTAAATAAGCCTGCTAATGCTACAGCAGAGCACACGTTTAGTGATCTGCCTCCTCACGAATATTCCTACCGCCTTGCTATGCGTAATAACCCATTTATCCGCATGTTACATTACTCACACCAGACCAGCAATGCCACTAATTGTTGGGTGTGTGGTCGACTCCCCCCTTTCCAGACACCGAAGGGAGTTCTGCCACTTTTTCCTTATCCGTTCTCACATAATGGTTCGTGTGGAGCATGGTCCACGTTAACGTCATCCTCAACAGATATGTCTTTTCTTAACAGTGCATGTTTCCCCGACAAGCAAGGTCTCCCCCACAGAACAGGGTTAGATCTAGAAAATGAAGTATATAATTTAGGTAATTATTCATCGAATTTTATGGTCCTGAATGTTCAGTCTGATACTACTCCAGACTCACCTGCTATTTCAGTACTACCAGTCAAAGGCGAATTATGTGTCCGAAATAATGGTTCTGTACACGTAGGACATAGTGATTGTACTACTGTTATCAAGTATAGTGACAGTGGGAAATCTATTTTTAAAGCTTCACGTCATTCTTATTTTGTTTGTGGTCAGACCGCATATGTTCGTCTGCCCCTCGATTGGGAGGGAACCTGTTACATTGCCTTCCTACTACCACCTGTTTTTCTAGCCCCACCTGACTACCATAGGAATTCCTTCCTAGTACATACTAGACACAAGAGAAACCTCCCGATTGTCGATTATACTGAAACTGCTGCAGAACAATTCATTGATATTGATAAAGGTGTGTTCCCTTATTTAGGTACAGTTGTAAACAGTAAGCTAATCCGTAGGTTAACAAGAACCCTTGAAGCTGTAGTAGATGAGACTGCCTCTGCTCTAGGTAACTTAACCGAAGAGCAATCCTTTATGAGAATTGTCGTTTTACAGAATCGTCTCGTCCTTGACGTCATACTGGCCGATAGGGGCGGGGCCTGTAGAGTCCTCGGATCTAGTTGCTGCATTTTCATTCCAAATAACGCGCCGTCTGTTTATTCAGCTATAACCAGACTTCATAAAATTGCCCATCTGTTACACCAGAATCCAGGCACCTGGACATGGTCCGGTTGGTTCTGGAATATAATTTCCGCCTGGGGATGGAAAGTCCTGTCCTTTCTAGGTATTGCAGTAGCGATCATATTCAGCTGCTGCCTCTGTATACAATGTGGCCCTGCGATTTGCGGTATGTGTGCTACCTCTTGTATTCCTAGTCCCAAGCCCCGTTCTAAATCCCGTTCCAAGACAATTCGAGATGAACAAATGATACTGTATGAAATGATAGATGGTATCATGAATATTGATGTTTCCTGATGGAAACGTAGTGACAAGGAGGGAATGTGGAAAAGTAAATTTTGCCATGTTCTGTGTCCCTACGTGTCATCCATCATATGTTATGTGTGCATGACCAATATGCATATGTTATTCCCCATGTCCGATTAATGACGCAATTATAGTTGTGTCCACCTCTAGTATGCCAGTTTCCAGTTCTCGTGAATACTACGAATATCAGGCCTATGTAAAGTAATGTTGCCACGTTTCTCAGTGTGCACGTTATTCCATTATAAAGTCCCCGTTTCCAGGCCTCAACAGGGCCTGGACATCAGATTCAGCTCCTGTCTCCTGAAGCCTCGCTGAGGAGCGATGCAGCCCCCACCTGTATCCTCGACCTCTCACTTACTTCCTGCCTCGCAGTGCCCGGTGCAGCTTGGCTCTGCCTCCGAGTCTGCCAAAAGTATGTTATAGTTCCAGTTATCAGTTCAGTCCTCCTTCTCTGCATTCCTAAGCTACTGAACTGCATCAATAGTTTCCGTCATTGTCTAGTCTATGCGGCTCCACGTTAGAGAAATACTGCATTTAATGGTCATTTAATATTCTTCATCACGCACTACATGTAGAATAAATGCATGGTCCAGTCTTAGAGTCGATTAGCCTTTCCCCTCCTGACTTCTAGTTTATATCAACATGTTCCCTAAACATCAGATACTAGATAGGGTTTAGGTACATGTCGCTCCAACTCTCCAGACTTTAGTCTCTGCTCCTAGCACAGAGTTCATAGCCCCCAGCTTCTCCTAGTAACACGTCATTGCCAGTTTGCGCGCACCACCAGGTTAGAGGTCCCGGCTCCTTAGGTAGCCCCCTCCAATGTTTCCGCCCCATTCATGACATATTCTGTTACGTCTGCACCACATGTCCATGTATACGCCCAGTTACACCTACTTTTACTCTTATCTTTCGCGACTGCTACGCGTCACGCCTTCTGCTCCACCCACTGCTACGCCTACTGCAATGTAATGCTATGTGTTTGCGTTTTGTATATAAGCTCATGTATTGTTATTAAAAGTTAGCGCGCTCATCCCAGACCCAGCCCCAGCAGCTGCTGGGCCCCTGTCACCCTGCTGGGCCCCTGTCACCCTGCTGGGCCCCTGTTCTTATGCAGGTTGTCCTGTTCCTGTCCTTATGCTGTATTAAACCTGCAAAACTCCTACTACCTCGAATCTTGACTCTTATTTATTGAGCTATCTGTTATGATATATGTCTAGTCAAAAACGAATAGTTTTCTTACCTGTCGGTGTAGTTTTGCAGCTTGAAGATCTTTCTGGATTCACTATGCTGTGCATTATTCCGCGGTCTTGTGGTTGGGTCCGGATTCGTAGTCTTTTCTTTGTTTTTTTTTTTTTTTTTCTCTTTGCCCAGGTGGGCGTCGGCGTCACACCCCCTTTGGGTGTATTTCCGGTGACGTCGGCATGCTTCCTGCGGAAGCTCCCACTCTTGGGCGCCATCTTCGGGTTCTTTTTTTTCCGTGTTTCTTTCGTTTCCGAAGTAATGGCAATGTTCTTCTTAGTTTGTATTTACCGCTTTGTATTTTCAAAGTCTATTCTTTAGTTAACCACCTCTTCTCTCTCCAGCCTCATCTTTCTGGCGGAGGTGGGTGGGTTCGCTAGTGAATCCAGAAAGATCTTCAAGCTGCAAAACTACACCGACAGGTAAGAAAACTATTCGTTTTGCAGCGTGAATCTTTCTGGATTCACTATGCTGTGCATAGATTTTGTAGCGGTTTCTCATCTCTGTGGCGGCTGGGTGGAAGATGAGCGTTGGGTGTTGAATATGTGCTGTAGCACCTTCTGTCCCACTTGAGCTTCCTTGTTCATTTGTATGTCCACACAGTAGTGCTTCGTGAACGTGTGCACCGAAGCCCATGTTGCCGCCAGGCATATGTCCTCTATGGGTGTGTTAGCCAGGAAGGCTATTGTAGCGCCCTTCTTCCTGGTGGAGTGGGCACGTGTCCCCTCAGCCAGTTCCTGTCCTGCCCGTTTGTGGCAGAGTTGGATTGTTTGTGCGATCCATCGTGCAATGGTCCTTTTGGTTACTGCTTTGCCCATGAAGCTGTTTGCGAAGGACACAAAAAACTGTTTCGTTTTCCTGTGCCCCTTTGTCCTTTCAATGTAGTGCATGACTGCCCTTCTGGCGTCCAGGGTGTGCAGAGCTCTCTCTGCGCTGGTTGTGGGTTTTTGGAAAAAACTCGGTATCTGTATAGACTGGTTCATGTGAAAATTGGATACCACCTTCGGCATGAAGTGTGGGTCAGTCCTCATCACAACTCTATCGTTGTGTATTTGTATGTATGGTTCTTGTAGCGTCAGCGCTTGAAGCTCGCTTACTCTGCGTAAGGACGTTATCGCAACCAGGAAGGCTGTTTTCATAGTTAGCATCTTTAGGGAGGCCTTGTGAAGTGGTTCAAAGGGCTCTTTCATGAGTTCCGTTAGGACTGTGTTCAAGTTCCATGCAGGTGGCGGCACCCGCTTGGGTGGTGCGATCCTTTTCGCTCCTTCTAGGAATCTCTTCACCACCTGTGATGTGAAGAAGCTCCTGCACGTTTCTCCCCTTGTGTAGGCTACTATCGCTGCCAAGTGAACTCTTAACGAGGATGAGCTAAGGTTCTTCTCCAGTAAGTGCGTCAGGTACCTTAGCACTGTGGAGTCCCTCTTCATCTTATTGTGGAGTCTTTCCTGTCTGCACCATATTGTGAATCTTTTCCATTTCGCAACGTAGCACTTTCGAGTGCTGGGCCTTCGTGCCTCCCGAAGTACCCTCAGGGTGCTTTCTGGTAGTCTCAAATGTGCGAACTCTATGTCCTCAGGAGCCACGCTACTAGGCTCATGCTCTCTGGCTCTGGATGCAGTACCTCTCCGTTCTGCATGGACAGTAGATCTTTCCTCCTGCTGAATCTGTGGGGTGCACACTGTGTCATCTCCATGATCTGCGAGTACCAGGTCTGCCTCGCCCACTGCGGTGCGACCAGTATCAGTGTCATGTTGCTCGCTCTGCACTTGCTCAGTACTCTGTGCATCAGTGGTATCGGGGGAAAGGCGTAGGCAAATGTCCTTGACCAATCTATCCATAGGGCATTCCCCAGTGTCCCCTCCTCGGGCTGCCTGGATGCGAAGTTTTGGCATTTTGCATTCTGGCGTGTGGCAAACAGGTCCACCGATGGTGTCCCCCACCTGTCGAACAGGTATCTTGTCTCCTGAGCATTGAGCTCCCACTCGTGGGATGCCGATGTCTGCCTGCTGAGCCAATCGGCTTGTATGTTGTCCTTCCCTGGTAGGTGTATGGCTAGCAGGTCTATCTTGAGAGGGATGGCCCATCTCCATATCTCCTGCGCCAGCGTTGAAAGCGGTGCGGACTGTGTGCCCCCCTGCTTGTTGATGTAGAACATCGCAGTGGTGTTGTCTGTTTGTATCAATACCCTGTGCTTGTACAGTCTTGTTTGAAAGGCCTTCAGTGCAAGGAAGATTGTCTTCAATTCTAAGTAATTGATGTGCTTTGTGGCATCCGTCGGTGTCCACAGTCCCCTCACCTTGAGCTCCTCCATGTGAGCGCCCCATCCCTTCAGGGATGCGTCTGTGGTGATGGTCACTGTTGGCGTTGGGGGCGTTAGAGGCTTTCCCCTTGCTATGTTCTCCATGGTCCACCATGTCATCTCCTTCTGCACTGCGTGCGTTACAACCACTAGATCCTCCCAACTGCCTGTAGCTTGTGACCATTGCTCCTGTAGCCATTCTTGAATGGGTCTCATGTGGAGTCGTACATTCGGTACCAGGTGGATGCATGATGCCATCATCCCCATGATCTTGCTCGCCGTCCTCACTGTCCGAGCTTGTCCCTTCCGGTAGAGGCGAGTTTCCTTCACCAGCGCCCTCGCCCTCTTCTCGCTGGGGAACACCTTGCCCTGTAAGGTGTTGATCTGTGCTCCCAGGAAGATCTTCACTTGTTCCGGCTCCATTGATGATTTCTTCCAATGGATGGAGAACCCCAGGTTTATGAGCGTGCTGGTCACTGTATGTGCGTGCAGCTTGCATTTCTGGTATGAGTTTGCTTTCACCAGCCAGTCGTCCAGGTAAGGGTATACATGTATTCCCTGCCTTCTTAGGTGCGCTGCGACTGCTGCGAGGCACTTTGTGAAAACTCTTGGTGCCGATTTTAGACCGAAGGCCAGTGTCGTGAACTGGTAGTGGCTTTCTCCGACGGTGAACCTGAGCATGTGCTTGTGCTTCCTGTTCATTGGGATGTGCAGGTATGCGTCTTTGAGGTCTATAGTGACCATGAAGTCCCCGGTCTGCAACTGTGGGAGCACCTCTTGCAGGGAGGTCATTTTGAATTTTTGCGTTCTTATGAATTTGTTCACGAACCGTAAATCGAGAATGGGCCTCATTGTCTCGTCTACTTTTGGTACCAGGAAGTATGTTGAGTATACTCCTGTGTTTCTTTCCTTGAAGGGTACCCTTTCTATGGCCTGCTTCTGCAGGAGTTCTTTTGCTTCTTCCTGAAGGCACTGCAGCTGCTTGCTTGCTAGCGGCTTTCTTCTTGGTTTTCTGTTTGTTGGCCTCGCCTCCAACTCTATGCAGTATCCGAATTGGATAATGTTGAGGATCCATTTGTCTGATGTGATTCCTCTCCACTCCTGGAGGTGGAATCTTAATCTTCCTCCCACTGGTGTCCTGTGGTCGTAGGTGTCTAGTTTGTCTTGACCCATCTGTACGTGCTGCCCCCTGGGATCTTTTTTGTGGGTGGGCACACGGATTTTTTTGAAGTCACTTGGAGGTGGGCTGCTGGCCCCCTCTTCTATTTTGTCCCCGTCCATTTCTCCCTCGAAAGGACTGGCCTCTTTGTTGGTACTGCCAGGGCTGTTTCTGATGGCCCTGCTGACCCTGCGAGTCTGCCTGGTGCGTTTGCTGGAAAGCCTGGTGTGATGTACCTGGCTGGTTTCCGCCTCTTCCGCCGGGCCTCCGTGACGGGGTGCCCCTCTTGTTCCCTCTGAACTGCAATGCTCCCATGGATCTTGCTGTTTCGTTATCCTTCTTAAGTTGGCTGAGTTGCTCATCAACTGTTTGTCCGAAAAGCGTACTGCCGTTGAATGGTGTGTTCAGGATGCTGTGTTGCACCTCCGGTTTGAAACCGGATATCCTGAGCCAGGCGTGTCTCCTTTCCGTGACGCCCATCATCATGAGCCTGCTGGCGGTGTCTGCCCCATCCAGGGCCGTCTTAAGGCAAGAATTTGCAGCATTCTTCCCCTCTTCAATTAGCTTTTCGGCTTTCTGCTTGGCATCCTGGGGCAAGTCCTTCACCAACTGCCCCAGTCCCTCCATGATTTGGTACATGTGTCTGTTTACCAGGGCGTTGGAATTAGCCATGCGCCAGTGGGTCGCGGCATTCCGTTCGATCCTTCTGCCCACCAGATCCATCCTTTTGCTCTCTTTATCCGGTGGCGGGCCCGAGGTAGTGGGTACGTTAGCCCTCCTCCTTGCTGTGGCCGTGATAATGGAGTCTGCGGAGACCGTGCCCTGAATGTAGGCCGGGTCCTTTGCGGCATGCTTGTACTTCTTCTCAGTTCTGGGAGTTACTGCCTTGCATGTTGCGGGCTCCCTGAAAGCTTCCTTCCCCTGAGCCAAGACGCTCTCGAGCATCGGGAGGAACTGGCTCCTCGTTTGTGTTGGGAGCAATGTTTCCAGAAGGAAGTCTGCTTTCTGCTTCTCTTCGTCGAGCTTGAGCTTGAAAGCTGCTGCGGCAGATTGTATCACCGCGTTGTAGGCCCCGATGTCGTCCGGCGGCGAGGGCCTCGAGGGGTAGGTGTCGACCACCTCCTCCGGGCTGTCGGTGTCGACATCGATGTAATCTACCTCCTGAAGGTCATAGGGCGCCGACTCTGTGTCTGTCCTGCCCTCATCTTCCTCCCCATAGCTGTAGCTCTCGTGGGGATTCTCGTACTCCTCCTGGTCGTCGAACACCTCGACGTCCTGGTCTTGCTCGGTGACTTCGGCGACCTCTTCTTCTTCCTCCTCGACCGCCTCCAGCACTGGTGGCTTGGTCTTGTGAGGGATCGTGAAGGCCTTCATCCTTGCGTCGAAATCTTTTTTCCGCTGCATGAAGTTCTCCATTTCTGCCTCGAGGCGCCTTCTTTTCTTTTCCATCTCGGCCGCGTGTTCCGCGTCGGATGGTTCCGCCGCTCTCTTCGACGGATGGCTCGTCGCCGTGCCTCTCGGAGTCGAAGTTTTCGACGTCGAACCGGATATCGGGTCTCTGGTCGTCGTCGACAGTTTCGGGTCTTTCTCCCTCGTCGATCGATCCTTTTCGGGGACGATTTTCGACGTCTTCTGCTGATCAGCAGCTCTCGGCGCCGGGGACTCCTTCTCTGAGGATCCGCTGGGCCTGGGAGTAGTCGCGGACGCCGCCTTTTTTGGCGTCGGCGCTTTCGGGGTCTTGCCCTCGATTTTTCGAGACTCAGAGTCTCTCGGGTTCTTGGGGGCCGAAGAGTCTCCTACCTTGTCAGAAGTCTTCGTGTAATCGGTCTCTACGACCGTGTAGCTGTCGTCTTCGGCGGCAGCGTTGTCTTCTTCCTCGGAGGACATCCCCAGCTCGTAGAGCGACGGGGTCGGGGCCTTCCCCTGCAGGGCGGCGTGTGCTACCCTCTGCCTCTCTCTCACACGAAGGGTCTTCGGGGTGAAGGCGGAACAGGCGTTGCAGTCTCCGCTTTCGTGGTCCACCGGTAGGCAAAGGTTGCATACCGGGTGCTGGTCCTTCTGCGCGTACTTGTGGTGGCAGTTACGGCAGAACTTGAACGGCGTGTTGTCCATCCTCGAGCGTCCAGGGCCTCTCTGGTCGCGTGTTCGTCGACGGTCGTCGAAGATCTGGATGGAAAACGCCTTATCTTTGCTTGTCTTTCGTCGGTGAAGTCCCCTGGAGTCTTCAGATGACTTCTCCTCGTCTTTTCTGTATTTTCTTTCTTCTTTCTCCAAAAATGTCTGGAGCCCAAACGGGAACGATCCAGACCCGACCGCGGAAAAAAAGAATCTGAAGATGGCGCCCAAGAGTGGGAGCTTCCGCAGGAAGCATGCCGACGTCACCGGAAATACACCCAAAGGGGGTGTGACGCCGACGCCCACCTGGGCAAAGAGAAAAAAAAAAAAAAAAACAAAGAAAAGACTACGAATCCGGACCCAACCACAAGACCGCGGAATAATGCACAGCATAGTGAATCCAGAAAGATTCACGCTGCAAAATAGGGTATTATTTATTTATTTACCACAGGTTCACAGAAGAACTAAAACCCCAGAAACGCAACTGCAGACAGACGGAAAGGAGACGGCACACCAGTAAGACATTAGAGGACCGAATACGCTTCAAAGCTGCCCTCAACCGCTACCGCCACCGCTTGGAAAGACCGTCCTTCAATGACAGCTCCAACTCCTCCAAGGAACTCTTCAACATAGTCAAGGAATTCAGCACCCATTCAGCAAATGAAATCACACCCTCGCAAGATCTCTGCGATGCCCTGGCAGACTTTTCCACAATCAAAATTAACATCTACCAAGATTTTGCACCCCATTTGCTGCCGCAGACAGCATCAACTTCCTCACAGCGACTGACACCCACCCACACCAGCTCACCTCATGGAACTCCCTCACCAAAAAGGAACCTGCTACCATTATGAGACCCATCCACTCTGGAGCCCCTGTAGTTGTCTGCTCCAACCACGCTTTCAATCTCAGCAACCAACTCAACAGCAAAGAACTTAACAAGGTCCTCAACTCCTCGAGCACCGCAGCCCACTATCCCCAAAATTGGAAACACGGCCATATGAAGCTTTTGCGGAAGTAGCCTTCTGTGGACCCAGGAGAACTGAAGAACTACCGTCCCATATCTTTGCTCCCTTTCCCAACCAAGGTAATCGAGAAGGCAATCAACATCCATCTCACCAGACATCTGGAGAACCACAACCTCCCAGTCCAGCTCAGAGCAAACCACAGCACCAAAACAACTCTGCTCACAGCCACATCCTAATGCTGCTAGACCAGGGAGAAACAATGGCCCTCATCCTCCTCGAACTATCAGCAGCTTTTGATACCGTCCGTATCCCACTACACACTGATTAACAGGCTCCATCACATAGGATTCCAAAGACCAGTCCTCAAATGGATCGCATCATAGCTCATGGGAGGGACGCAAAAAAATGATCCTGCCTCCCTACTCTTCGCTCCCTAGGAACATCACCTGCGGGTACCTCAAAATTCATCCCTCAGCCCAACTGTCTTCATCACATACATGGCCCCCTTGGCCAACATTCACAAAAGCCACGGACTCAACATTATCTCCTACGCTGACGACACCAAACTCATCCTCTCTCTAACTAACAATCTAAGAAACATCAAAGACAAGTTTCAAAGAGTCATGAAAGAGCTTGCAGACTGAATGAACACAAAAGCCTCAAACTCAACACTCCCAAGACAGAAGTACTCATCTTCGGGAAAGGGCACGCACTGGAACAACGAATGGTGGTCCCTGGAGCTGGGCCTAATCCAGATACCCACCGAACACGGCCACAACCTCGGCATCATCCTTGACAGCCAGCTATTCATGAAGAAGCAAGTCAGCACCGTCTCCACCGCCTGCTTCATTACGTTCTGTATGCTCAGAAAGGTGTTCAGACGCCTCCCTACCAACACCAGGCAAACTGTCACACAGGCTCTTGTCACCAGCAGACTCTACTACGGCAACTCCCTCGAAGTAGGAATAACAGCCCATCTCATGAAGAAACTCCAGAACACAGCGGCCAGGCTCAACCTCACCAGGCAGATGCACATAACCTCTCACCTCAGGAAACTCTACTGGCTACCAGTCATGAAGAGATGCCAGTACAACTACTTAACCACGCACACAAGGCATTACACAACAAAGGAGCTGCATACCTCAATCAACGAGTGACCGTTCACCAGCCCACCATGAAACTCAGATCTGAATCCCACACCCTAGCTTCCACCTGTTGCATCCGTCGGACAAACAGTGGAGGCCGCTCCTTCTCCCATCTGGAGGCCAAGACCTGGAACAACCTCCCCCTGCACCTCCGAGTCTCACCATCGCTCCAGCAGTTGAGGAAGGACATCAAGACATGAATATTCAACCGATAAAAGAACAGACAGTTTCACCAGACAGATCATCGCGACTCTCACGTGTGAAGCAGCCATGCTCTAGAAATCCACATTGACTGAAATACAATCTTCCTCTCTCATTGAATTGCTAGACCTTTACCACTTCAACCACCTTTGGCATTACGTCCCCCACAATTTAAAAGAGCAATTTAAAGTAGGCAGTAGGCTACATCATCATTTAAAGGCAACAGAACTCTGCCTTCATCATTTGAAGGATGTAGAACTCATCCTTCACCATTTTATAGAGGTGTTATTCCATTCTCACCATTTTCAGGAGGTATTGCTCTAGAGACTCCACAGTTGCCAAGGGCTCCATTTTCAACATCCGGCCGGTCCGATCAATAAGTGCTGTCTCCCCTGGTGCACGTTCCAACCGAAACCTCAACCTTCTGGTTAGTATCTGCAAGTGAAGAGAAAAGGGAATTAGTTGTTAGTGTGTGGACAATTACAGCACTGGCATGCTGCTCATTCAAGACGTGCACTGTTCCTTGCCAGTCCGAGACCGCATCTCTTTGCCGTGTCTCTGAATGCTGACACAGGGTGAGTGGAGCGACTGGCTGAAGGCTGTAGGTGGCCCCTCAATTAGTGAAGGCTTGTTGGGAGCTTATTACAATTAGGTTAATTGTATTTCTGAAGCACATAATCCCCCATTCATTAGTAGAATTGAGGTAGATCCAGCATATACCTTGCACAGGACATGATTAGCTGCTGTTTGTAGAGGGAACGTGCAGGGCACCCTAAAGTGCTGCAAGTAGTTATGGGAAGTGAACTAGTTGGCAAACCGAGGTGGCCGGAGCATATCATGGAGCACTAAAGAGGATTATCTGCAGGTTGAAGAGGTGAATAGGTGCAATGCGAGGTAGTGAGAAATGTAAATATGGTGCTGTGGAGACACTGTAGTTTAAGTGGGATGAAAAGATCTTGACAAAAGACGAATTTCACTGAATTAGGGTCTAGCTCGCAAAATTGCAGGTGCACTTGGATTAGGACAATGTCCTTCTATGGCAAGGAGAAGTGTGACATCCCACAGTTGATGGCCTTCCCTATGATTTCCAGCCAGTGGATTCAACAATCTGCCCAGTACCCAAAGAAACGGTCTCACACAAAGGCCCAAAACGTCCTCTACACGAGGAGGCAGAGCATACGGAGTCTTAGGAGAGCCTTGGTTTGGAGATGGATTACCTGCAGATTGTAGGTGGAGCCTGGAGTATCAAACAAATGCAGAGAAAGTCGCTCGATCGATTCCAGTACAGCAATCAACTTCCGCACCAAAGCAACTGCAGGACTACTGTGGAGAAAACAGATCAATCACTGCAGTGCATACCACCACTGAGAACAACACACCCAGACTCTGATCTACGAGCTACTTCCTATCATTATATATGGCAAGGCGGACTATATCCTAAACGTTTCTTTCATTGTGAAAAAATATAATGCTGTTTCCAACACTCAAATGTTCATTGCATAACTAAAACGATAGAATGCTGAATTCAGGGCAACCTGGTGACGTTTGTGTAACTCTGCTAGTTCAGTCTAGATGTGAACTGTCTTTCAGATACAGGATGGCAGCATGAAAAAGCCAGTCTTCTGAGTTTAAACAAGCAATTTATTTGAAACTAACAAGAGACATTGTAAAAAGACATTGATGTCTTTAGGTGACTGCTCAAATACATACAAGTGGAGCAAGAAGTTGTCTGGCTTATGTCTTGACAGAGGTCTGGGACCTTTGGGCACACTTTAGAAGTAAGGGCATTGAAATATCACCATACCTTTCATCGTCTTCATTCTCACTGAATGCTGTCTTGAAGACATTGACTCTCCCCACTAGCTGGCCACAGTCCGGTTTCACATCAGGATCAACGCTCTGAAGAGGGAAAAGAAGGGAGCGCTTAAAATAGTGGTGGAAACAGCACCAAACAAGACACTGGCGCTCCACTTTCGCTCTGAGAGCGCCTTGAATCGCCAATCCGTGTCACAATGGATGTCCCCGGGCAGAGAGGGCACTTCATTCAAACCAGCAAGTGGTGTAAGGTCGGCTCTTTCTCACAAAGGTACTGGCGGATCCTGACACAATAAAATAAACAGTCCTGTACTTTCAGTTTGAAAGAACGTAGTCCATTTCGAAGTGTGTGTACTTATCAGGATGAAACCGCTGAAATAATTCATGCATTCTCCCAACTACCTCATATTCCGTTGTTGTCATGTATCAGGCATTCGCTTGATGAAAGGATGAGCTGTGCAGGATACCCTGTCTTGTCAAGCAGAAAATTACAACCAAGAGTGCAACAAAATATGGCCTGGCACCTCTCGTACATCGAACAACCTTAGAGGGAGCGTAAAATAAACAATTCAACTTTGCAGCTCAAAGCCAGTGAAAAGTGCCTCGAGGAACTGAGCCACCTGAAGAGTTAGGTGGACTTACAGCGCAGTCTGGGGTTGAGTCCCATAGGCACCAGGTAATATCCTAGGTGAAGAAATCACCGGCCACATGTCGCTAGTTCTTGAAGTTTCATGGCCTTTTATTATGAAAACATTTCTAGGGAGGCCGATTCCAGTGGGTGAACACTCTGCCAGAAGGAGGGGTGCCCTGGGTAGACATACCTCAGCTAGCCCATCTCTAGCTTTTGGTGTTTTTTTACTAAAAAACATGGACTAAAACCATTGTGCTTTTCTCGAAAAGAATACTCACTGTGCAAAAAACGGTAGCGTATTACTCTTCACTTTTGATTTTCATTACCTCTTCCTTTTAACCTGTACTTTTAGAAGTGCCCGTCCTCTTTGCTCCCCTTTATGGGATAGGGGTGAAGGGGGTACTGTCTTCCCTTCCATTAAAAAACCCATTTCATGGTTTAGTTAATTCTTCCCTTATTTCTACCTTTGCTCTGCATTATCCTTAACCATTATTACTTGAATGCACACTTCACAAATTCGTTCATCATTGTTGGTTCCATAATTTAACAGAGAAAATGTCTCATCATTCAAATAAATACGCCACCCGTGGCCGGCACGGATCGCTTTGAAACACGTTCAGGGACTTCACGTTATAGACTACCTGGAAATCAGAAGTCTAGTTTAGTGGGGCGCTTTTAATGCACTAGACGTGTGCTTCTTTCTCATATCGCTGGTGCACATTGGAAAAAACATTCAAGTGACACTTGTAGTTTAAATGGCTCTTATGGAAGCGGGCATTTCAGCTGTGGGTTTCAACCATTTTTATGGGATCCTTTCTGCCCATTCAGCCAACATGGCAGAGCCCAAATAAGCCTCAGACCATCCAAAGAACAAACTTTTCTCTGTCTGGCGCCAAGGATGGGGCAGGTGGAAAGGAATTATAGTAAAAATGATCAGAGCAAAATACAGCCTCTAGTGAGCACGCTCTACCAGAATCCTAGGAGAGCTCTATCACAGTCACACGCCACGTAGACACTAGAGCAGTTGTAACGCCGGTCCACCAAGTGCTGGCACAAACTACTTTCAGGAGTACATTACCAGCTCAACTACTCTGTAGGTGAAAGTCTGGTTATTCTTGTAGCCCTTAATGTACATTACGTTTACTGAGCGTGATTCTATATCGGACCACTAGTTTTCGCCACCCTGAGAGAGCCAAGTGTGGAAAGAGTAACATGTCTATTCAAACTGAATCCACCAGTGGTGAACAGTACCTGCTATGGTCAGATACTGCCCAGTAGACCGAGCAATGGGAACTGAAATGCATTAGAACGCAGCCCTCCACATTCAACCTAAATCAATAAGCTGAAGAGGTGAGCGCAGACAATACTACAGAGATGACACCCGGGCATTTTGGATAAGATAGGCAGAGACCAAGAGCACATGGTCCCTGCTGTGCATTAGTGTATACTAGATGGGAGCAGATTTGGGTGTGCGTCTCACACACACACACACACATATATAGGTCAGGCTCTGGTAATGAGGTGCAGAAGAGACATTTTGGTATCGGTTGAACCTCATAGTTCAGATATTACCTGTGGTATTCGCTCTCCCATCTGTCAAGCCCAGAAGGGAGGCCCAGCATCCTGCTGCAGCTGCACTGCAGTCCTCACTATGCCCCTGCTGTGCTACAGGTTTACAATATTTAAGGCATTGAATAGCTACACTGTACTCTTCAATCTCTCTGTGAGGAGACTGCACTAGTTTGGCGCTGCACCATGGTAAACCGCAGCCTCTCAGTCATGCTGTCCGGTTATATTTTTCAAGGCAGTGTGGGGGGGGACTACCCTAACATGCTGAAGCATCATGGTGTTCACCCGCCCATCCAAAATATGCTGCAATTTATGTTATACAAAGGATGGTGTTCAAGAGAAACAAGGGTCACCCTACTCACAAGGAACCAGGGTATATATTATATATCAAAAACACAATGTGAATAATTAATGTATACTGACAAGAAGGTCGTTTTTGTTTTGAAACCTTAATGTATGTCACAACTTGTCACTTGTATATATAGGTTCTAATTTCACTTGGGACACCTTACACCTCCTTTCTATTTTTACTTCAATTTTCTATAGAAAGAATATTGCATTTCATTCATTGGGTTGTTTGAATTCTCTTTTCTCTTTTTTGTTTGTGCATCTCCTCCCATACCTATTGCCATTGTGCATAACAATTACCATGATCAGAAATACCATTGTTACTGCTTCATCTTTTTCCGCAGGTACCATTATATATATATATATATATATATATATATATATATATATATATACACATACATACATACACATACAGGATGATGGCACCAGCAAGCTGCTTGGATGTTGAACTGAGTGAGCCACGGTGTAGTCAAGTTGTTTAAAATCGTGGGTGCGGCCTACGCCAGCCTTCTGTTGCACCAGGTTATGCTCTACGCCATTCTTGCCATGATGTACACCTTCATGGTTTAAAACCGTTCATATGAGGTGCCCTTCTATGCTGCTGCACCACAGCACTCTCCGTTCCACCCCAAGCAATGCTGAAGACTGATGCTATTTACAGTAGCGTGGAGGGCTACAATGCTGAAGTGCCATGGAGCTCCCTATGAAACACCTGCCAGACTAACACACACATGTTATGCTGTGAAGAGGGCCTACACCACCCTACTTCTGCACTACAGTGCTCCTTCTGCACCAGCTACACTGAACACTTACGTTATTTAAAGCAGTGAGGAGGGCCTGCACCAGCCCGCTGCTGCACATTTCATAGGGGGAAATCGTATTTTCATCCTTCAACAACACAATCAGATTCTCCAAAGCCGTCTTCATCAGGTCCCTCCAGGTGTTTTCTCCTTCGATGATCTGTAAAATGAGAAGTTTTAAAACTAGATGCAGGAGAGGAACGAACACGAAAGCTAAATGTAGACAATGGTCCCAATATTGCCCAAATTACAGAAAATGTAGGGTTACCGGAGCAAGAAGTGGACAAAGCAGGCATTCCTGACTGCCATCCAAATAAGAATTTAAAGGGAGATACAGGAAAGGACTAAGTAGCTCTACCTGACCAACCAGTGGGCTTCAATCACAAGAGATAAGGGAAAAAACAAACTGGTGACAACACTTGCGCTTACGGCCTAAATACAAAGTGATGGCGGCCCATTTAGACCCACTGAACTCTGGGTTCTTCAAGGAGGCAAAACTCACAGGATCTAAAAGCGTCGTTGTAAAGGAGTTCACAGCAAGTCATGTTTGGGGCAGGAGATGGGAAAATGCCCAGAACATGTTGTGAAATGGTCAATGATGCAGCAGGTGATAAAGGAAGCAGCACACTTCTGGAAGGGCCACATGCAATGCAGCTCCCCTTGGAACACGGCGTTCCAACTATGGTAGAAGTGTTAGAGTAGAGCACCCGGAGTGGCACAGAGGCTAAAATGAAAACATCTCTGGGAGTTTGTCAGCAGGAGTGGCCTACATATCATCTAATACCTCCCCAATCTGCAGGACAGCAGTGGTTTGGAGATCCATGCTCTAACACTTCCAGTCCCCAGAATACTCACCTGCCGGTTGGTGTGCAGTTCCCAAGCTGATTCCAGCTGAGTCGCAATATTCCTTAACGTCACCACCACGCCCCGAGGCATGCTCTCGACTGCCTTAAAGTGATCATCGTATAAGTCTCTCGCTGTGGCGCGAACCTAAGTGTAAGAAAAAGATATTAACAAGTCAGGATACAGCATGCAGGGAGGTCTTTTAAGGCACACTAGGCTGATGAGCCCTACAATCTTGGCAAAACATACCATTCACCTGAACACAAGACACTTCCTATTGAATTCCTCACCTGCACCCTTCATGGGGACTGAAATCATTGACTCTCGGGAGTTCAAAACATCAAAATCAAGGCAGAATTTGTTTTGCTTTTGGCTGGTAAAAACCAAATCCCTACTCCAGTTATAACTTTCCTCCTTTGGCTTGCTCTTCGATTTGGGATCTATTTATGTGAGCTTACTCGGCCTGCTCAGCTCCAGGTGACCCTTCTTCATGCACCTGTGTTCAGGTGGTACATCTGTCGGACTATCCTTTACTGAAGGGAGCTCTGGACAAGGTCTAATGGAAGCTGGTTCTTATGTTCTTTGGTTCTGGAGTAAAACAATCCAACCATTAATTGCTCTGTGAATATTGTTGTCACGTTAGCAATGATAACTCTGCTGGACTTTTAATCATGTTGCCCATGTTTTTCACCACGCTTATTTGATATTATAGAACACTGCATGGTGTCTAGCTTTGGTTTCATACTTTTTGGAGAAAGATTCAAAAATATTTATTGAAAAAATGAAGCAAGATGATTGTTATCTTCTCTTTGAGGCTGGTATTGCAGCATTATTTACAATCTGTCTGGATGCACTGAGCTCACGATACACTATTTACAGAGTGTGTTTTGTGTATGCGGTGAGCACATGATACCAATTTTGCAGGATTAGGCCACGCCACTTTCCGCAGACTTACAGTCTGCTAAATCTGATTGTAGCAGCAATATGACGGCTCATCTACGATACCAACACTCCTACTGGAAACACACGTCACACAGACCACAACATGAAGATGGCAAAACTGAAGAGTCTGTTATGCCAAGTCACACTATGACCATCCCCCTTAATGGAAGTGCATACATTGCCTTTCACTGGGGAAACCTTTACCTAGATAAACAAAGAAACACAATAAGACTCAGAAAAAAATCAGTCCATGGTGACATCAGCACCAACTAATTGGCAACAATTTTTTTTTTAAAAGAGAAGAAAATCTTAATTACTGAAGGCCTCTAAAGGACGCATCTGTTGCACAACCCATGAGGCTGTAAATTAAAATGAATGCCCTAGGGGCTCGTGCAGAAAGGGGGCGTCATATTTCAAGGTTTCTTAAAAGACTGATGCTTTTACTGTTAATGGTTTTCACAGCCATAATGGTCTTTCCAGAGTCTTGACAGATGTTAGTGGTCCTTAACGCTTTAAAACATTTATTGTTCTAATATCTCTGAGAACAGGTTCCAGATACTAAGCAAATGTTTCACGATCCATAAATGTGGAACACTTTTTTGAGGTGCTAGTGCCCGTTTCCTGTTCAATCTGGTCACTGCAAGATGATGCAGCGCATTGTGCAAACTCCCTTGCATGCAAAAATATATACTGATTTTGTGCTCAAACAGCAGACATCAAAATGTGCTTAATTTATAGAAAGTCCAAAATAAGCAACAATTCTAGTTTTGTAGCACAGTTGCCCCAGAAAGTTGGCACCTTAGTCAGCACTCACTCCATGAACCGTAAAATATAATAAACCAAACCTGCAGTAACTATGTTGTTGTTTACGTTTCACTCTCCACTCTCCCTCTAAAACACTGACCTGGAAGTCTTATTTCAATTTAAATTCTATGTCAGGACCGGAGGCGAGGATTATGCTCTACTGTCTTTATTTTCCTGTCTGGCAGTATTCAACTATTACATCAAAAAACTATCTTTCCCATGATGGAAAGGGTTAACGGGATCTGGACAGCAGGATACATTTTACTGTGGATATTAGGGGGTTCAATGCAGGGTTTACACTTCTGACACTGGAATGAGCCACTCAGCAAATGCAGAAAGGGAACAGAATTAAGGGAAGAGCTATGTAAACGCGACAGATGATCAGCAGATGAAAAGAGATTTGACAATTCATTAGGTGAAGTGGAGGACCCAAAAAAATGTTCACATGGTGGGAGGAAAGGACGTGGAGCACTAACCCCGAGGCCTAGCATAAGTAGACATTGACGCCCTAATGTACACCTTTTACACCAGAGGTAGCAACCTAAAAGCGGTCTCTAGCCGACAGGCCTTGCGTCACCCTCCTCATATGCTAGCCCATACAGTGCGACCTTCATTCCACAAGTAAATCAATCAGTCACAAGCTCCAAAAGCGGAGTGCTCACTCAACATCCTTTTCCCTTCTATGTGGCCGGTGATTTTGCACGGTAGAAGTTTGTCACTCCAGCATGCCACAACAAGGCGGCTGTTAGAAAGGCGAACCCGGGGGAGGCAGAAGGTGTCTGACTGACCACCCCTAGGTCTACCCCTCCTTCAGAGAAGGGACCGAGCGATGTCGAGGGGCCTCCGACGTGAGGGCCCTCTCCTAGAATCGTACAGCAGAGTAACCACACCACTACAAATGTACACCACACGTAGATAGAGTTTTCAATCTTTATCTGGCAATAAGTATCGTTTCAATATATACAGCAGATCCCGAGATCTGGGAAGTCTCGTGACAAGGGGCAAGGTAGCGGGACAGTTCTTATAGATGGTCGGTTGCAAGGAGACCCTACGCACAGCTCTCAATCCTCGAGCTGGGGGGTTCCGGAAGGTTGGGCCGCGGCAGCACCAGCAGGCTCCAAGATGGTTCAGCGAGCGTGGACCGCGGCAGCGCCAGCAGGTTCCAAGATGGTTCAGCGAGTGTGGACCGCGGCAGCGCCAGCGGCTCCAAGATGGTTCAGCAAATGTGGACCGCGGCAGCGCCAGCAGGTTCCAAGATGGTTCAGCGAGTGTGGACCGCGGCAGCGCCAGCAGGTTCCAAGATGGTTCAGCGAGTGTGGACCGCGGCAGCGCCAGCAGGCTCCCAGATGGTTCAGCGAGTGTGGACCGCGGCAGCGCCAGCAGGTTCCAAGATGGTTCAGCGAGTGTGGACCGCGGCAGCGCCAGCCGGTTCCAAGATGGTTCAGAGAGTGTGGACCGCGGCAGCGCCAGCCGGTTCCAAGATGGTTCAGCGAGTGTGGACCGCGGCAGCGCCAGCAGGCTCCAAGATAGTTACAGCGAAGATGGACCGCGGCAGCGCCAGCAGGCTCCAAGGTGGTTACAGCGAAGAGGGACCGCGGCAGCGCCAGCAGGCTCCAAAGATGGTTCAGCGAGTGTGGACCGCGGCAGCGCCAGCAGGTTCCAAGATGGTTCAGCGAGTGTGGACCGCGGCAGCGCCAGCAGGTTCCAGGATGGTTCAGCGAGTGTGGACCGCGGCAGCGCCAGCAGGTTCCAAGATGGTTCAGCGAGTGTGGACCGCGACAGCAGGTTCCAAGATGGTTCAGCGAGTGTGGACCGCGGCAGCGCCAGCAGGCTCCAAGATGGTTCAGCGAGTGTGGACCGCGGCAGCGCCAGCAGGTTCCAAGATGGTTCAGCGAGTTTGGACCGCGGCAGCGCCAGCAGGCTCCAAGATAGTTACAGCAAAGATGGACCGCGGCAGCGCCAGCAGGCTCCAAGGTGGTTACAGCGAAGAGGGACCGCGGCAGCGCCAGCAGGTTCCAGGTAGAACAGCAAGGTGAGTCAGCAGGGCTTCTCGACTCCGGGATACAACTGCCGTCCTACTCCGGGGCTGGCCCAGATATAGGTCTGGAGTCCTTTGATGTCCGGACCCTCTCACCCGGGGGTGGATGATGGTTTCCAGACACCCAGCAGGGGGTGGAGCCAGCGCTCAGGGAGGCCGGAGGCCGATCGAAACCAGGCATCCGGGGACGGTTGGAGAGCCATCGAAACTCCCCTCTCCTTGTCTCTGGTTGAGTGGCCACTCTACCACCCGGAGGCTCTTGGTGCCTCGATGGCGGGCTCGCTGGGGCCGTGGCCGCGGCTGGGCTGGGACCACGTGTCTGTGACGTGATGGGCCCAAGATGGCGTCGGGCCTGGAATGAGGGTCCGGGGTGGGCACCGGACCGGTACTGCTGGGGCGGCCCGAGTGTGCCGTGTCAGTGGTTGTGGGCCGCCGGGTGGCGGATCTGGTGGTTTGTAGGTCGTGCAGAGGTGTGCCCGAGGCCGACCCGGGCTGGATGGAGGGCCGATGTCGTCCGGGGCCCGCCATGCGGGAGGGGTAGGACCACGCCACGAGGCCGGGTCCAACAGCGGCCGTGACACTGCAGGAGAAATGCACATAGACAGAAAGAAAGATGGCCTCAATTAAGGTAGGTAATTAAAGAGGCAATCTTAGAATGGTGCCGCCCTGTACAATCGACAGACAGACGTCAGCGCAATAATTAACATTTGGGCCAATGTGTGTTTAACCCCTTCCATGCTCATGTCGAGCTGAGCTTGTCATGAGTTGCGCCGCTCGCATGCTCATGACGAGCTCAGCTCGTCATGTAACGCGGAAAAACGAAAAAAGCCGCACAGCGCGAAAATGACCGCAGCACGCATGCGGTTAACAGCTGAAAAGATTTGATCAGTCTCATTATTTATTCTTTAGGCTCTTTTTTGTTTGGTCACGAATGTAAATATATTTTAAAAGAATAGAACTTTTACGAACGAACAAGTTACTTACCTTCGGTAACGATATATCTGTAAGAAACAGTAGTTAGTATTAGATTCCTTACCTTAGAATATCCCCAGGCGTCAGTCTGGATCCGGAAACTTTTGCGTAGCAGTACCCCTGCGCGTCGGTAGGCGTCGTCTGCAGGCGTCCCCTGCGGCTCCGCGTCGTCGGCGTCGTGCGCCGTGATGACGTCGCTGGAGTATATAGACGCCGCCTCCGCGCGCTGACGTCAGTTCTTTGCACACAGCTTTTCCGCGCCAGAACACGCAGAGCCATGTGAGAACCAACACTGGTGCCATTTGAAAACTAGGGCCCTGAAAGGGATGTCCTTAACCCTAGGTATCAGTTCGCAGAACGGGGAGGATGGGAGGGGCGGTAAGGAATCTAATACTAACTACTGTTTCTTACAGATATATCGTTACCGAAGGTAAGTAACTTGTTCATCTGAAAGAAACAGGTTAGTATTAGATTCCTTACCTTAGAATAGATACCCCAGCAATACCAACCCCGGTGGTGGGTCTGCGAACCAATACAACCTACACCAGAAAGTCCTGGAGGACCGAACGGCCAAAGAAGCCATCCCTCCGGACTTGACTGTCCAGGCAGTAGTGCCTCGCAAAGGTGTGCAGCGAGGCCCACGTGGCCGCCTGGCAAATGTCCTGCAAGGGGACTCCCCGGCCCAGGGCAGTAGTAGCCGCCGTGGCCCGAGTGGAATGGGCCCTCAGCCCAACAGGAGGCTCCTTCCGAGCCAAAGAGTAGCATGCTTTGATGCACAGGACGACCCACCGAGAGATGGTCCGTTTCTGTACCGCCCTTCCCTTCTTCTCACCCACGTAGCCAACAAACAGTTGGTCATCCACCCGGAACTGGCATGTGCGATCCATATAGAATGAAAGCGCACGTTTTGGGTCCAGACGATGGAGCCGCTCTTCATCCTTTGAAGGATGCGGAGGCGGGAAGAAGGAGGGCAAGGTGATGGACTGCCCAATGTGAAAAGCAGAGACTACCTTGGGCAGGAAAGAAGGTCTAGTCCGAAGAACCACCTTATCAGGATGAACAGACAAGAAAGGAGGTTGAATAGAAAGAGCCTGGAGCTCACTCACTCTCCTGGCAGAGGTGATGGCTACCAGGAAGGCCGTCTTTAAGGTGAGAAGACGGAGAGGACAGGAATGAAGGGGCTCAAAGGGAGCGCACATCAGGAAAGTCAAAACCAAGTTCAAGTCCCACTGAGGCATCACGAACGGAGTTGGAGGATACATGTGCGTGATGCCCTTCAAGAATCTTAACACAATAGGGGACTTGAACAAAGATGGCTGATCAGGTAGCCTCAAGAAGGCGGAAAGGGCAGAAAGATAGCCCTTGATAGTGCCCAGAGCAGAGCCCTGCTGGGCAAGGGAAAGGAGGAAGAGGAGAACCTCAGACAGAGGGGCAGAAAGGGGATCCACAGCCTTTGCTGTGCACCATGCCACAAATCTGTTCCACCGGCAGGCGTATACCGACTTTGTGGAGGGACGCCTGGCTGCCAGAATAACATCACAGACTTCAGGAGGCAAGTCAAATGGCCTCAACTGTCGCCGCTCAATCTCCACGCATGGAGGTGGAGACTGGACAGGTTCGGGTGGAGGACCGTCCCCTGCTGCTGCGACAGAAGGTCCTCCTGAAGGGGCAGGCGGATCGAGGGACCGACTGTCATGCTGAGTAGCTCGGGATACCAGTACCTTCGAGCCCAGTCCGGAGCCACAAGGATAACTTGGGCCCGGTCGCGCCTGATCTTCTTCAGCACTCTGGGCAGAAGTGGTATAGGCGGAAAGGCGTACAACAGACCGCAACTCCACTCGCGCCGAAAGGCGTCGCCGAGCGAGTGCCGTCTTGGAAACTCCAACGCGCAGAACTGATGACATTGCGCGTTCTCTTCTGTGGCGAATAGATCTAACCAAGGCTCTCCCCATTGCTGAAAGAGGCCTCTCGCCACATCCGAGTTCAGACGCCATTCGTGATCCACCGAGCACCGACGGCTGAGTTCGTCCGCCCTGGCGTTCAGAGAACCTGCCAGGTGTTGAACCGCCAGAGTCACGCCCTGACGTTCCAGCCATTGCCAGAGGCGCAGAGCCTCCTGGCAAAGGGTCCACGACCCCACACCGCCCTGTTTGTTGCAGTACCACATGGCGGTGGTGTTGTCCGTGAACACCTGCACCACACTCCCGTTGACAAAGGGGAGGAATGCCTTCAGTGCTAGGCGAATCGCCCGCAGCTCCAACATGTTGATATGGAGCCGGGATTCCGCCGGAGACCAGAGGCCTCTGATCTCCGCCTCTCCCAAGTGGCCACCCCAGCCTTGGAGGGACGCGTCCGTCACAACCACGTGCTCCGGTTGGGGAAGGGAGAGGGATCTGCCCCTGACCCAATCGCGGTCCGTAAGCCACCACTGCAACTGTCTCGCAGTGCCCTCCGAGATCAGGACATGGTCGGATAGGTTGCCCTGATGCTGGGCCCACTGAAACTTCAGGTCCCACTGCAGAGCCCGCATCCGCCACCTGGCGTGACGCACCAGAAGGATGCAGGAGGCCATCAGCCCCAGAAGCCGCAGCGTCAACCTGACCGAAACCCGGGATAACGGCTGAAAGATGGGAATCAGAGCCTGAATATCCCGGACCCGCCGTTCCGGAGGATAAACCCGAAACTGCGCCGAGTCGAGAACTGCTCCGATGAAAAGGAGCTTTTGAGAGGGACACAGGTGTGATTTCGGCACATTGATGGAAAACCCCAGCTCGTGCAGGAGGTCTGCCGTCATCTGAAGGTGGTGGACGACTGTCTGGGGCGAGCCCGCCTTCAACAGCCAGTCGTCGAGGTAGGGGAAGACTGAAACCCCTAACCGGCGCAGATGAGCTGCGACCACCGCCATCACTTTCGTGAACACCCGTGGGGCGCTGGTAAGGCCGAATGGGAGCACGATAAACTGAAAGTGCTCGTGGCCTACCGTGAACCGCAGGTAACGCTGGTGGGCCGGCAGGACGGGGATGTGAAAATACGCATCCTGCAAGTCCAACGCTACCATCCAGTCTTGTGGGTCTAGAGCAGCCAAGACCTGAGCCAAAGTCAGCATCTTGAACTTCTCCTTCCGGAGGAAGCCGTTGACGTTCCGTAGATCCAAGATAGGACGCAGGCCTCCCTTGTCCTTCTTGGGTACCAGAAAGTAGTGGGAGTAGCAACCACACCCTACTTCTGGCCCAGGAACGCGCTCGATGGCCCCCTTGGCCAAGAGGGCCGTAACTTCCTCCTGCAGAAGTGTCAAGTGGTCCCCCGACACACGGCGGTTCTGCGGTGGCATGGCTGGAGGAGTGGACTCGAAGGGGAGGGCATAGCCCCTTCGGACAAGCTGCAGCACCCACCTGTCCGACGTTATCGCGCGCCAGCGGGAGTGGTGATGGCGAACCCTGCCACCCACTGGCGTCACGTGAGCCCGAAAGCTCGGACTAGGAAGGCTTGGATGCAGCAGCGGAGGGGGGCGTGGACTGACCACGACGCTGGCCTCTACCGCCACCACGGCGGAAACCACGGGCGCCACCGCGCTGGGGAGCGCTCTGCGTCGCGTGGCTGGCAGCACGTGTGGGACCTCCCCTCCCTTGGCCACGAAAGGGCCGAAACGAACCCGTCTGCTGGCGCTGGGTCGAGAGACCCAAGGACTTGGCCGTGACCCTAGAGTCCTTGAAGCGCTCCAGCGCGTGGTCCGCTTTGTCACCAAACAGGCGACTGCCATCAAATGGCATGTCCATGAGCGTATTTTGGACGTCTGGCGAGAAGTTGGCAGATCTCAGCCAGGCATGGCGACGAATCGCCACCGTAGTGGACATGGCCCGTCCCAGTGAGTCTGTTGTGTCCAGACCACAACGGATCGAGTACCGCGCCGCATCCCGGCCTTCAACCAAGGCCCGGGTGAGCTTGTCCCGCACTTCCTGGGGGCATTGCGGCAAACACTCTTCGACCGTATCCCACAGGGAGTGGGTGTAGCGACCCAAGAGGCACGCGGTGTTACAAGACCGCAGCCCAGCGCTCAAAGAGGAAAACACTTTTTTACCAAATTGGTCGTACCTCTTTGATTCCCGATCGGGCGGAGCCGACGGGAATGCGGACTGTGAAGTGGAGGCCTGGATCACCAGACTCTCCGGGGAGGGATGGGTGGATAGGAAGGCAGGGTCGTCCGAGCATGGACGGTGGCGCCTGGCAACGTTCCGGTCAACCGGCGCACCAGAAGCGGGCCTGGACCAGGTGCCCAGAAGGACATCCGTCAGGGCCTCATTAAACGGCAGCAGAGGCTCCTGGGGGCATGACTGCGGTTTAAACACTTCCGTCAGAATATTCGGCTTGACCTTCGCGACGGGGAGCTCAAGGTGTAAGGCCTTGGCAGCCCTCATCAGGACCACCGAATAGGCAGCACCTGCCTCAGACGCCACAGGGGACGGAGAGACAAACCCAGGGTTGGGCGACTCGTCCAGGCCACTGGCATCACCCAGATCACCTACCCAGTCCACATCGTACTGGCAGGCACGGGATAGAGGGTCCTCAGACCCCTCCCAACCCTCTCCATACTCCTCCTCGTCATACCCATATTCTGGGTCGACGATATAGACATCGGGGTCAACGGGCCCCATCGGCGTCGGATCCGGCGCCGATCGACGCCGGTCCGGCTCCGCGTCCGGAGTCGGGGAGGAAAGGGGGGTGGCGCCGCGCGGCGTCGGCGCAGGTTACCCGACGCCGGCCGGAGCCGACGGCGGAGTCGCTGCACCACGCGGGGGCGGTACCACGGGCTGTCCCACAGGAACCGACGCCGGAGAGGCCGGGAGACCAGCCGGCGACGAACCAGAGGGAACCAGCGGCGCCGGGGCCGGAGCCACCGGCGGCGCCGGGGCAGGAGCACCCGAACCGCTCGGGCCCCCAGACGGGACCGACGGGCCCGCAGGCGCCGAAGGCCCCGCCGGAGAAGACCTCGCCCTCATAGCAATGAGGAAGGCCTCGATCTCCTCACGCGACGCGCCTTCCCCAGGGACCGACAGGTGTGGGGCAGACGGCGTCGGCGACCCATGCGGGACCGCGGGGGTGGGGTCACCCGAGCCCCCGGCCGCAGCACGCGGGCGTCGGGGGGAGTCGGGGGTGCGATGGCGACGCCCCGACTTCTTGTGCTTACCTGACGAGCCGGAGGAATGGTGGCGACTCCCGGAGCGCCCATGGCGGCTCCGCGATCGTTCCCTCGACCGCTCCCTCGACCTCCGACCGGACCGGGACCGCTCTCGACGCGGGGCCGACACCCGGAGCTCGAGAAGCTTGCGGGACCGCTCCCGCCTAGCTTTTCCAGTCAAGGCCCGACAGTCGACGCAGGACTCCACGTCGTGGTCCGTGCCCAGACACCGGAGGCAGAGTCGATGGTGGTCGGTGACCGACATCATGCGGTCGCACTCGTCGCAGCTCTTAAACCCAGGCATCCTACCGGCACCGTAGAAGATTAAGTTTTATAAACACTTGGTCAAAAGACCGGAGTACTGCTCTTCGGATCTGCGCTAACTGGCGCGGAAAAAAGAAGAACTGACGTCAGCGCGCGGAGGCGGCGTCTATATACTCCAGCGACGTCATCACGGCGCACGACGCCGACGACGCGGAGCCGCAGGGGACGCCTGCAGACGACGCCTACCGACGCGCAGGGGTACTGCTACGCAAAAGTTTCCGGATCCAGACTGACGCCTGGGGATATTCTAAGGTAAGGAATCTAATACTAACCTGTTTCTTTCAGATATTGGGAGCAACTGCTATAGTGTTGATTTGATAACAAAATTACTTCCACGCTGTGCCTCAGCGGTTCTGTAAACCTAAAATAGCTAATGCTTTAGATGAAGCCTCTATGGATTGTGTCACGCGACAAGGTCGGAGGCAGTGCTAAAAGGCTCCCGGGACTTCACATACCAGGGGTGGCGCTCGCAGTATTTAAAATATTTGCTTTTATCAAAAGCACAAAAATACAGGAAAGACTTGCTGGGGGATCAGGGGGCATGGTATCTCCAGTTATGTGGACGTGTTGCAAGGCGATTATTATTAAATGAAAATGCCCCCTGGGGGCATAATTCCTTCTTTCGTGTGGACGGGTTGCGGGGTGATTGTTAAATGAAAATGTAATCAGCTAAGTGCAACACAACATTCTGAAAAGGAGATCTGACACCAGCTAAAAAAATAGTGCAGCTTAAGTGACAGAAATAAAACTGAAGGGAAGGACTACATGTAATAGGGCCAGTAGCCATGGGAGTGAACTAAACATCAAAAGGTGGGACAAATCAAACCAATGCACTCAGGAAAACCAAGGATTTTCAAAGGGCACACCAAAGAACGAATAAAAAACAATGGGAGTGCTTGAAGCCCACAGAGGAGCTACAGCATGCCTCAAAGACAGCACATGAGCGCTACCTGAGCTCCAGAAAAACATATTGAAGGTAGCAACATGTTGATAGGTGTGCCTAAATGTGCCCTCTTTCCACAGTGTAGGTCATGGACTGCCTTAAGAGGCACACATTCATTGTAAGCTGGTATGCTTATCGATAAGGCTCTTATTCTGCATCAAGCATCTTATCTGGCTATAAAACTTCAGCCCTCCAGAGTATTACATGCTACCTGTAATAAGCACTTTGACCTGCTCTCCCCCTTTTGTTAAAATAAAATTATCCTGCACTACCAGTCAGTCAAGCATTTTTACTTGCTGGTCGCAGACTTTGGCATACCATTTCAACTTCTCCAACACATTTAATTTTCAGGTAACAAATTAAAATCTTTTTGTTTTGAAGGCTACATGCGTTCTGTTTAGCTCAGTAGTTCTGGCCTTCTTTCTTCTTCTGATGTACACACTCAGACACCATTATTAGATTTACTGTAACCTGTAATTATTTTAGTCACTTCTTTTTACCATAGTAGCTCATTTGAGGTCGTTCAGTGCACTGGCAGCCCATTGCAAAGTTTGCTCTTCATAAATAAGCATTGGCATAGTCAATAGGTCTGGTGTTGACTGCTTAAGTTTAGGCTTTACAAATATTTATCTTATCTGCACTTGGTTTTGTATGAAGACGTGGGACATGAGCAGCAAAGCAGTTGTGTTGGGGAAGCTCCCACGCCTTATGCATAAGTAGGACAAGCACTGTCTAAAAGCAAGAATGTCTTTTTTAATGTAAATGCATTAAAGTAAAAGCACACATTGCACCAACAGTACATGGCACTGAAGGGGACTACTTATGGCGCTGATACGCACACTGTACAAAAGCAGAATGCGGCCACTTACAGCCTGTGAAGCCGTTGGCGGAAAAAGCAAACTGTGAGTGATGTTAAAGCAAACCAATGGATGAAGAGGGCTGGCTGAAAGTCTCATATGCAAGTACAAATAGAAACAAGACTTTCAAGTTCAAGTTCAGGAATTTGTATAGCGCACTACTCACCCAGAGGGTCTCAAGGCGCTTGAGGGAGGGGGGTGCTTTACTTATCGAATAGCCAGGTTTTTAGTTGCTTTCTGAAGGAGAGGTGGTTCTGTGTAAGTCGGAGGTGGGTGGGGAGGGAATTCCAGGTTTTGGCCGCTAAGTAGGAGAAGGATCTTCCTCCCATGGTGGATCTGTGGATGCGCGGAATTACGGCGAGGGTTTGATTGGATGATCGTAGTTGGCGGGTGGGTGTGTAGAAGGGCATTCGTGTGTTGAGGCATTCGGGTCCTAGGTCGTAGAGGGCTTTGTGTGCGTGGGTGAGGAGACGGAAAGTTATTCTCTTGTTGACGGGGAGCCAGTGGAGGTCTTTCAGGTGATCGGAAATGTGAGCATGACGGGGAATGTCCAGTATGAGTCTGGCTGAGGCGTTTTGGATTCTTTGGAGTTTTTTCTGTAGTTTGGCTGTGGTCCCGGCGTAGAGGGTATTTCCATAGTCCAGTCGGCTGGTGACAAGTGCGTGGGTTACTGTCTTTCTTGTTTCGGTGGGGATCCAGCGGAATATTTTTTTGAGCATGCGTAGGATGTTGAAGCATGAAGATGAGACGGCGTTGTCTTGCCTGGTCATCGAGAGGGAGGAGTCTAGGATGAAGCCCAGGTTATGTGCGTGGTCCGTTGGTATGGGTGCTGTACCCAGGGCCGGTGGCCACCATGAGTCGTCCCAGGCAGAAGGGGATGATCCTAGGATGAGGACTTCCGTTTTGTCCGAGTTAAGTTTTAGACTGCTGTTCTTCATCCATTCGGCTACTTCTTTCATTCCTTCGTGTAGATTTATTTATTTATTTTTATTTATTTATTTATTTATAGTGTTTTGTATAGCGCGAACAAGACCCGTGGGTATCAGAGCGCTTAACAAGGAAAGAATTGCATATAGGCATTATAAAAGCAGTACTGACAGCAAAAGAATAATGAGGTAGAAAGCGATATACTGTATGGATGAGACTAAATAAATATATTCAAAATGACTGTGCAATTAGCAATAGGTGGCGAGCAAGGTTTGGCTTGTGTCATAGAAACAAACCCTGCTCGTTGAGGTAGGGTTATGAGGCGTCCCAGTGCATATCAAGGATAATAAGTATAAATAAATCGGTGTGCTAGAAGATATATAGTATGATTGTGACATAGTTAACGGTTCCACATAAATGGCTAAATAAATCAAGTGAGAAAGAAGTTCTATAGTGTGACTGTGAGATATGGTTAAAGTTCACACATAAATGAGGTAGCAGCAAAGTGTCAGAAGTTCTATAGTATGACTGTGAGATATAGTTAAAAGTTCACACATATATGAGGTAGCAGCAAAAAGTCAAGTCTCGGCTTGCGCACGGCATCATTTCCTTATCCGCTGATGATCTTCCAATTTTCCAAGAAGAGGGCGGCCCTTAGTTAGCTGAGTTACACATCCCAGTGATCGGTATGTTTCTCTAAGTAGGGTATTTACTCATCAAATGGCTCTTCAGTTCTCGTTTGAATGTTGCTGTATTTTGAATCTTCCTGATGTTTGGAGGGAGGGAATTCCAGATTCTGGGGGCAGCTCCGGAGAATGCTCGGTTGTAGGTCTTTTTCTTGTGGAAAAAGGCTGGTCGTAATAGCAAATCTTTTGCGCTTCTAGTTGATCTGTTACCTCCTGAGAGCTTAAGTTTCTTGGCTAGGTATCTAGGCGTGTTGTAATGTACAGCTTTATGCGTGATACAGGCCATCTTCATTTGAATTCTAGCCTCGTAAGGTAGCCAGTTTAGTGCTTTCAGGCGAGGGGATATGTGATCGAATTTCTTCGTTCCCGTAATGAGTCTCACCGCTGCGTTGAGGCAGGCTTTTAGTGGTGCTGTGGATGATTTTGGCAAGCCCGCTAATGTGGTGCAGCCGTATTCGATCCTCGAGATGACTAGTGATTGGATAGCCAGTTTTAGATCTGTCTCCGAGATAAAGGGTTTCAGCTTTCTTAAGTAAGACAGGTGGAAGCGGGCGCTCTTGGCCAACGAGTTAATATGGTTTTTCATGTCGAGGTTCTTATCTAGTGTAATTCCTAGTGATTTGGCTGAATTAACTAGGGTCGGGGTGCAGTTTAGCGCTGTCACCAATTTAGTCCACTCTTCAACTTCAGATTGGCTCCTTGTTGGTGAGATTAGTAGGAATTCTGTTTTCTGGGCGTTAAGTTTCAGATGGTTCATTGTTAACCATCGCAAAGCACTCTTTAGTGTCTTGTTCATTAAGTCAATGTCCTCAAGGGAGGCGATCTTCAAGTATAATTGCGTGTCATCCGCATACATGTGATAGGATACCTGAGATTTTTGGAGGATCTCCGTGAGAGGTTCTACATATAAGTTAAATAGATCTGGTGATAGCGTTGAGCCTTGTGGGACCCCGACTGCGTTGGGGCTCGGGGATGAGATTGCTTGGTTAACCAGGAATCGCTGAGACCTGTTCTGTAGGAAAGAGTTGAACCATTTCAGCACGTTTCCCGACAGACCCATCCTGTCATGAAGTCTGGTCATTAGCACTTCATGCTTTACCGTATCAAATGCTGATGATAGGTCTAGGAGGATCAGTAGGCAAGATTGATTACTGTCTAGGGCTTGTAGGGCGTCATCAACAATGTGCAGGATCGCAGTTTCAGTACTGTGCCCTGTTCTGAAGCCTGATTGGCAATCATCTAGAAGCGAGAATTTAGCGATGTGTTGACTTAGTTGGCCCTGTACGCATTTCTCAATGAGTTTAGCCAGTAGAGGGATGTTGGTCACTGGCCGATAGTTGTTCGGGTCTGTAGCATCAGCTGTCGGTTTTTTGAGGATGGGCATCACCTGCCCTGTTTTTAGACAGTCTGGGAGGGTTCCTTGTGCCAGTGAGGTGTTTATTATCTCGGTCCATATTGGAACTAGAGTGTGGCTGATTTCTCTTACACACTTTCCTGGTAAAGGGTCTTGAAAGTGGTTATTCGGTTTGAGTTCCGCCAGCGTTCTGGCGATCTTTTCCTGGTCGAATAGCTCAAATGTGTCCCATTTTGCCTTATTTTTAGTTTGGAGACTCTCCGGGGAGATGTTGGTCTCATTACTAGGTGGAGGCAATGACTTGAGGTTAGTTGCTGCAGTAGTAAGATCTTCTTCAAGCAATTTAGATTTTTCCGTGAAAAATGCGGAGAATTCCTCGCAGCTTATGGGAGTCTTTATATTCTCTAAAACCGTTTTGGCTAGTTTATTTGATTGTTGTTTTAGAATCTCGAAGAGTTTTCTTGGTCTGTTTCTGGCATTGTTCAATTCAACTCTGATAAATTCTTTTTTGGAGTTGATTATTTTCTTGTTGTATTCTTTCCTTGTTTTTCTGAGTGCTTTCAGCTCGGGGGAGGAGGGATGTTGTCTCCACCTCCTTTCGGCCATTCTCAGTTTGCGCCTGTCCTCGTTCAATGATTCGTTAAACTAAGGATTTTTTGGTTTCTCTGATACCTGTTTCAGTTTTTGGGGCATGGTGTCATTGACGATATTACCGATCGAGGTTATGTAGTGATCCGTCAACTCATTGACATTCTGCTTATTGTTGGGTGGCTTCAGGTCTTTCTCACACCTTTTCACCAGTCGATCAATGTTAGCCTCTTTTGTGTCTCGGGTCAGTTTCTTGATCTTGCGTGGTTGCACGGTCTTGCCCTTTGTCATTGTAGGTATCGCAAATGTTATGATGTGATGGTCAGACCAGTCACATGGGTCTATAGCAAGGATAGAAGTCTCATCCTTTCTTGAGATAATCCAGTCTAAGGTCGCTCCTCGTGAATGAGTGGGTTGGTTGCAAGCTTGTACAAGATTTAGCTCATTGAGGAAGTCTTTAAGCGAGTTGACCAGTTTGTCACCGCCGTCATTCCAATGGAGGTTAAAGTCACCTAGGAATATGTTATTGGCGTCCGAATTAGAGTTGGTCGTTAAGATCTCCATCAGTTGTTCGGTGAACTTTGCGTTCTCTCCTGGTGGGTGGTAAAATATATGCAACTTGCAGCTTTGATTCTTTGGTGTTCTCACATTAATACCAAGGTATTCACAGGATTCTAAGGGTTCAGAATGGAAATGGCCGATCTCGATCTCCGACCGGTGAATGCAAGCTATGCCTCCTCCTACATTCCCTGGTCTGTCTAGTCTGACGATGTTATATTGTGGCGGTATTAAGAGATCCATGGTAGGAGAAGATGATTCATTGAGCCATGTTTCCGTGAGGATGGCCAGATCAATTTCCTTATTGATGATGAGGGCGGCTATGTCTGCTGCATGTTTAGTTGCCGAACGACAGTTAAGTAGAAGGCAGTTCAGGGGTTTCTGTGCTTTAACAAGTTTTCCATTATCCGATTCAGATGCAATAAGCTGAATATGTTGTAGATTTTGGTGAATTGCTTTCCTGTCATTCTTTCTGGCCCTTCTACTAGAGTCGATAGGTACTGTTTTGATATTCTCCTCCTTATTACGGGCAGGTTGTTCATACGACCTAAGTAAGGCCCTAGTTTCTTCATTCGACAAAGGCTTGGTCCTGTTAGGTCTATTGTTCCTAAGTACCAGATTCTGGATGTGTGAAACCTTGGTGTGGGTGCTTATCATCGTCTCCCAGATTTTTCCAATTGTCTGTGAGACTTTCAACGAGTTTTGTGCCAGGTTACCAACAAGTTTCTGGAGCTCCTTGATTTCAATCCGTGTTCGGGATGAGTTCTTGTGTGAGGTAGACCTGGTCGGATGAGCATTGCCGTTTGCTCTTCTCTGCAACTGATCTGCTCTCATTCCCACAAATCTTTCCTTGGTAAGGGATATTTTTGTGTGTCGGGATCTGCGGTATTCCGGTCTCGCATTCGAGGAAGGATAGGGAAGGTCGATATCATCTACCTTGCTCATATCATTGGCTTCCTGGAGAGATTCGCTTGGAGCTGGGGTACACTCTTCCAGCGCGGTGGAGTTGTGCGTTAGCGGCAACTGTTCTTTCCTTGGGATATGGTTGTTCTGGTCATCTGATTGATTGGTGTCTCTAGTATTGGGGTCGATGTTTTCAAGTGTGATATCTGGTAGTGTCAGGTTTTGTTGCCGATTTGGTCCTTCTTTTTGGCGGTGTTTGGGTCTTTGGTGAGGGAGAGGATCAGCTGGGTGTCGTCTGCGTAGGAGATGATGTTGAGGTTGTGTTGGCATGCGATGGATGCGAGGGGACTCATGTATACGTTGAAGAGGGTGGGGCTGAGTGAAGAACCTTGTGGTACACCACAGATGACTTCGGTGGCTTCTGATTTGAATGGGGGAAGGTGGACTCTCTGGGTTCTTCCGGCGAGGAACGAGATAATCCAATCCAAAGCTTATATACTTTATAGCTTAAACTTTAATAAAGCAATGAATAAATAATGCGACTGATACGCTTGAGAATGCGCTAAATGTAAGTATGTATTGCTGTGTGCAACAGACAGCACTCTTGACTAGGCCTAGTGCAATACCTGCCATTAGGCTACTGTTTACAAAACACTACACTGAACCAATATTCCCATCTTACACACATTAAGCATTTGTGTTCTGTGATGGTGCTAATCATGATTACACACAATTCATAAAGAGTTCCAACCTCTCCACTGTACGTCACAGAGCCGGAAACTAAACAGTTCATTGGTTTTGTCATTTCAAGGGAGGAAGACAATCTGAAACTGTCCCAGCCAAGTGACTGCCAAGTACTGAGTACATATTTGCATAGGTAGGTGGGAGTCTATGCTGTTCTTTGCTTGGTTCAGGGCTCCATCTCAGCAAGCTAGTGCCTTTCTAGTTGCTATTGACACCAGGATGCTCCTTAGCAGAAACATTGCCCCAATACCTGGCTACAGCAATGAAATGCAGGCTGCTTGGTCCTCAGTGTAGCCCGAGACAGAATGACTTCCAAGGGATAAGAGAAGAAATGGGATGAGAACTGCTCAAGTGATGGACGACTGAGCGGTTTTCCCGCTGCGATTTTAAAAATCCCGTGTTACGTGACAAGGTCAGCTCGTCATGCGCGTAGCTCAGGTAACGCTCATGACGAGCTGACCTTGTCATGAGCGTAGAAGGGGTTAAAAGGAGCACAGAAACTGACTCAGTGTCCGATGATCCTGATTGCCATCATACGTGAGTTCTTACTGAAGGGGAGGCTTGTTAAAAGTCAACACTGAGTTAGGCGGTACCTGAAAACTGTGAATGTGCGTACGTAATGGATTGGTACCAGAATTAAGCAAAATCCAAATTGTGTCGCAGTACAGGCAGGCATCTGCCTATACACAAAGTTGGAAAAGCAAACAATACACACCCACCCACCCACCCACACACCCACCCACCCACACACACCCACCCACCCACCCACGTAGGCTAGGCTCTTCGAAGGTGGTTTTAAAAACAGAAGGCACAATTTCTTAAGCAGGCATGAGGAGCGGCAATGTAAGCTTTTTCAGAAACCATACAGTGTAAATTGGAATGGTAGCTCAGTGGGTAGATCCTCCTGCTAAAAACTGAGTGTAATTTAAAACTGAGAGGTCTGATAATAGCCTTTCCCAAGAGTGAGGTCAATAAAACACACACTGCTAATGATGGTTCAATGCGGACTGTTCACATAGAAATAGTTACACCAGCATTGCTAATTTGATGATTATAACAGGTCTACCTTTGCTGGGGCACAGCTGGCAGAAAGTCCACTCAGCTGTTCCTTCGTTCCTCTTTGCATTGGGGTTAGAAACACGCTAGAACTGTGAACGTCTGGTGATTTAAGTACCTCTCTGCTTTATGTAAGGAGTAAACACATTAAACACCACAACTGCGCTTTCAGAGCGAAGGCTTTGGATATTTGCAGATTTAACTGCAGCTAGAAATGGCCGAAGAGTCCTCACGGACGGACATTGCTGATGGAGGGCCCTTTCCCAGGCCACGGACAGGCATTGCGGAAGGAGGGCCCTTTCCCAGGCCAGTCAGATTGAAGCCACTCTCTCACGCAGCCAGCACCACTATATACCACCGTCAGAATGCGGGAAGCAATCATCCACCATAATCTCCATGATTACCTTCTGCTTGATTTTCTCAGACTTGGACTTCAGTTTTCGGCCCCTTTTACCAGTCCAACCAGTCACAAACTCTGACCCTGTGAAGAGAGGGAAAGAGGAGGTTACTTACAAAAACATGCTGAAGACTTTCTGTTAAATCACAAACCCCAACATCTTTTTAAGCAACAGTGTGTCCAGTACTGGCAGCCCTCCCAGGTCGGTTTTTCCGGGAATGAAGGCTTCATGTGGAGAGTAGTGCCAAGTCAAAGGCAACCTTCTACAGCACTGGAGGATTCACATTGAGCACAGTGTCCGATTAGGGAGGCTTCACATTTGGTAGGGTTGGGGGGGCTCTGTCCAGTCCTGGGGCATTATCTAAAGCACTTTGTCCAGATCGGAGGGCCTCTCATGGCTTATACTGGAAGGTCAGCAGCAGTTTGCCCACATCTAGAACCTTCACATGGCTTACAGAGCCCGGCCAGCAGAAGTTTCCGCATTTCTGGAGGCTACATGTTGAACTGTGCCCACTTCAAGATGTCTCAAAGAGACATGTGTTCAGACCTGGATGCTTCATTTGCAGTGCAGAAAGCTGGCTTTCAGTGTCTTTGTTCTTTCAGTTTGGCAGGTTCAGATTTCCTGGTGCCAGGGGCTCCCCTGAATACTAGATATGAGGTGTTAGGGGAGTGCAGGGTAGTAACCAATGGGCTACTTACTCCTGTGGTCACTACTCCCCCCATATGACCACTTTCTGTGTGAAGTGGCCCTATCCCCATCCCAGAGTTCATAAGTTTGCCATCATAAAGCTGGCAGTCTCTGAAAAGTTGCATCCACTACAGGTAGCCCACCCTACGGGGAGTTACTAGGCTGAGGGTGGGCACGCCTACCTAACTTCTCATTTTTCCGCCTGTCCAAGTGCCAAAGAGGGTCTGGACAAAGAGGAGGGGGGTCAGCTAGTTTCCTACATGTAGTACAGTGGAGGGAGCAGCACCTGGAAGCCAGTAACCTTCTGGCCCTAGGGTTTTCTGAAATTAACAGACAATCCGGAAAGGGGTGTCTTAACTATGCACTTTCTTGAAGGGCAATAACAGCACAAGTGGAGAGTTTGTAGTTACTGAGAGACTCTAAAACAGCAACCCAAAAAGTTAGCTAAACTTGACCTCCATGGGATGGCAGAAACCCCCAATTATTGCATTTGGGTTTGAGGGACCCTTCATAATAGCTGGTGAATAACTTGTTCTCTTCAGTGATTGATAAAGTCTAGACTCTGCCAAACATCCAATCCGATTCATTACATTTAATCACGCCAGATCTGAAGTAGAGCAGCTGACCAACAGCTTCTGTTACAGTTGTGGCTCTATATATATTCAAGAATCTTAATTAAAGAGCAATAACCATAATCTTAATTCCACCCCATCTAAGTTTTTAAATTCCATGCGGAGGAGGAGGTGTCTGTTTTGCACATTGAGGTGTTGGTAAAGGACTAGACACCTCAACATTGGCTAATTTTTACGATAAATGAAATCTTCCAGTGAAGGAAAGTCACGATGCTCTGCGATGCCCCTGTTTTTGATGACTTACGCGGGCACCTAGGTTGTGATCCACAATGGTTTGGACTCTACTTACACCCATCTAAATAGGAGTATAGTGTCAATCGGGGGTCCAGTTTAAGATAATTGACATATGAATGTTTTTGAGAATGCGGATCGTGCATCAGGGCGGAATGTTTTAGATAAATATTGTGGAAAAATATTGTAGATCTGGTTTGTACAACGTGCCGCTTCCAAAAGTGATTCCACATTTAATACAATAAGATTTGATTTATTAAAGGTACTGTCTGCACAGAAGCAATAACATCATTGGTTGGAAAGTATGTCCAGCCTCAAACAAAAGTGCGTTGAACCTGAAGAATTCTTTCAACAGCTCATTACAGTCAGGAAGTATAAGTGAGCATTTGAGACATATGGATTTACTCTGAAAGGGTCTTCACAATCTACTCCAGTGTGGCCCCTGTACAACAAGGTATTCATCCTTTAGAATAAGAAAAATGCAGGAAGACAAGGGGCCCAAAATGTGTTAATGTCCTTTTTGCCACGGACGGTGCAAGAAAGAGTAATTTAAGTCACTTGTTCAAGACTTAAATTCTGTGGTCTACGTAACATTATGCTGTCTGGGTTTGCAGATTACACCCTTGCACTGCATATGGAGGTACAGAAGGCCCAGCAGAGCCACTCTTTAGGAAGGGGAGGTAAGGGGGTGGTATGTGTGTGGTGGAATGAAAATACTCAGCACCTCTTCTTTACAAGGATAGGGGAGTAGAGCGATACAACAAAGGAATAAACAAAATCCCATTTCAAAATAAAACCCCAATATCTGCTTGGTGGTCGCCGTGGGTTATTCTTGGAGGATGAATTTAAGGATTCACAAATACACATTTGAAACCCGTCACTCCTCCTGAGAAATGATTTGGCCTTTACCGTGAAATGGGGCCTTCTGCATACATCGCGTCTGCTGCAAGCTGTAAACCACCTCAAAAGCAAATACACTGACCCCATTGTCCTGCAAGAAACACTGCAAAACACGAAGGCTTTTGGTAAATTCGAAAGAATGGCCTGATTCAGCTGCATCTAATGACTACTCACTAGACATCACACCCCATTCCACCGAAGGCAATATAGTGTACTGTGAGGGTTCCTTCTATTCTCCCCTCACGGTACTTCTAAATTAAGGCTATTCTTTTTGATGCAAAGATCAGGGAGAGCGGACAACAGCGAGTTTGATCCCTCCTGTAAATGCGCTCTCAAATGTCAAGCTCACAAGTAGTGTCCACAAAGCCTTATAAAAACAACCTCCCAAGCATTTGCTTCTCTTCGCTTTAGTTTGGACTCTTTCCAATACCTCCTCGCCGTCTCCCCGTGCCCCAGACTCACCCAAGGAGGTTTCAGCTGTGAACGAGTGCTTGGTCCCACGGTTTGATTCAAACACAAATCCCGGAAGATCCTCTTTGAGGATAGTGGCCTGCTGCCCATCCGAGTTGTGGACAGCAATCTCGCCTTCTTTCTGGCAGGTGAGGGACCAATTGCCGACAGTCAGCTTGTTGGGCCCAGGACCAGAAAGGATTGGTTGGCTGGTAGTGGAAGGCTTCACCTGACTCCGAGCCCTCTGCAACTTCTCAAGAAATTCACTTCTACTTTCTGTAAACAAAAAATGAGAATGCTCACTGAAAACAAAATACTGTTTACAGGTTTGGAACAAACCTTGGCTGTTCTTTCATTGGTCTAGTCCAAAATGGACATCAAACACGATGCAAGTGTAATTCAGTCTGAACCAGTTAGTCACATCCTAAAACTACAGCAACTGAGAAGTGTAAAATACAAAACAGCAGAGGAAGTGACTGATATTTATATCTCACATTCCTAAATCGCATACAAATTCTACTGACTTGGGTTTTTTTTTTAAACAAGGATCTGTAATACTCTAACATTCAAAAGGTATTGGAATTGAACATTTGTATTCTTAGTTTTTGAAGCCAAGGTCAGGCCAATCAAGAGCAGAGTACTGTGGTTCTGCTCTCGCTTACCCTCCCATTAACGTTACAAGAAAAATGTCTGAATCACTATTGTTCGACAAATGTGCAAGAAATTCATATTTTCGGAACCAAGACTAGATCAATGCATATATAGTCCTCAGGTAACTCAGATGCCCTGCTTTGAGCCTTGGACAGCACTCACCCCTTAGCTTAAACTGATATTACTGGCTCAATTAAACTGGATAACTAACATTTATCATCATCAACATAGAACTTTATTTCGATCGCTGTGGATCATAAAAGTATAAACAAACAAGACAACCACAGTACACAACAGTTATGCATTGCAGAACTTTCAGTATGAATAGTGGGTTTAGGCAGCAGACTCCTCTTCAGTTTAGAAAGTGTACAGACAAGTCTTGTACAGCTAAGATCAGTTGGGTTTGACAACACCCAGAGGCTACTAACTTATACAACTGAAATCTAACCCTGGTTACACAGCACAAACAGACTAAGGCCTTCTAGAGCGGAGACCAATCAGGTAAGAAGGCAAATAAGTTTCATACCTTGAAGAGTAGAGCTATCTCTGGGTTATACAGATATTACGGACTGGAGCTGTAGGTGGGTTCAAGGCCTACACCTCCTGTGACAGTGGCTTGACACTTTATTTTAAGGCTCACTGATTCATTACTGAAGCAAACATGCAAACCTGATGCCAATAGCCTCTGCTGCTACAGCTTATCTTGAAAACCCAATTATGTTCTTTCGGTGGTAGTAAGACTTGTGATCGGGACAAAATCATGGATCCCCCTTTGTTCCCTCCATCCCCCATAAAGATCAGACTATACATCTGCACCAGTCAGGATTTCGCATTTCAGAGAACTCAGTTGCTAATGCAAACTGACCAAAGAGATAATGGTTTATAATTGTTTTTGTATTGGTTTCCCATCACCTAGCTGGAAGACCTATCAGAAGAAGGTGATAAGAGCTCTCGATACAAAAGTCATTTACCCGAGCTGTCGGAGCCGCCCTCCGGGCTGCCGCTGGAATACATCGTGGCCAGCTTCCCATCAAGGATGAAGCGGAACCAGCCATTGCTTCCATTGGAGAGCTCCAGGGCGGCCGCGTCACTCCAAATGTAAAGGCAGTCTCTTCCACGGATGATGGACCAGTCCCTCCAGTGGTAGGGTTTGCCCTGCTGCAGCTCTTTGGCGTCTTCTTGAGGCTCATCCTCCTGCAACAGAAAGAGGAGACCTACAGTGAATTCACTGTGCACAAAACCATGCAGCGCCGAAATCTACCACCACCCAACTTTGGCTCAACCACTTAACAGCACTCAATGTCCGGCCCACCATCGTGGACTCCGCGAAATCCTTAGGTATCACACTTGACGCAAAGCTCAACATGCAACAGCACATTAGCAAAGCAATGAAAGGAGCTAATTTCCAAATCAACACATTGAGAAAGTTGAAACCCTTCCTCCCAGCCAAAGACTTCCAAAATGCAGTACAAGCCCTCGTCATCCCCCGCATAGACTATGGAATTGTTACCCTCAGTGGTCTCCCTCTAGCAACAACTGCCCCCCTAAGAGCCTCCTTGAACGCTGCCGCGAGACTCATCACGGGCTCAAGAAAACACTCTCATATAACCCTTGACTTGAAATCTCTGAAATGGCTGCCCTTTGAAGCCAGAATACAACTGAAAATTGCTGTGATGACACACGCGGCTGTACACCACAATGCACCTAACTACCTCACTCAAAAGCTAACTATATCAGGAGGGTCGAGATCCAATAGAAGTTCAAAAAATCTACTCTTGAAACCTCGCAGATTCCGAAAGGAAAAAACATACAAACGCTCCTTCTCAGGAATGGCGCCGAGGATCTGGAACGCTCTCCCTCCCGAAACTAGGCTTATCTCCTCCACGGCCTTCTTTAAGAAAGAGGTGAAAGCCATCCTCATGGCTAAGTTCACCTGAACTTTAATGTCTGTTCCTCAGAGACTTTCGTGCCGCGTGGGTATTACTGGTTTCATGTTTGTCTAAGGTCAAATAATGTCATATTTTGCATGATATAGATTTGTTTATTTCTCTTGTTTGCCACAATTACTTGATAGTCAGTCGATCCTTTTATGCTACTCACTAAATATCTATTATTAGACTATTCATATTAGCCTACTGTATATCGAGGCCCCTTCCCCTTGCTCCCTATAACTTTTAGATACTGGCACAAGCCATCCCTTTAGCATATGTTCTCCTGATTTTTATCGTAGTTGTATGTAAGACTCAGTATCGTCTTTTATTTTCGCTTATCTGATTGTTTACTGACATTCTATTTGAACATGACTGCTATCCGATCATGCTATTGAAGTTTATATTGCACCCAATATTATGTCGCGTCACCCTCATGCTATCGTCACCCCCTGTTTCTGTGAAGCGCTCTGATATCTGTAAAGATCTTGTTCGCGCTATATAAAACTCTGAATGAATAAATAAATAAATAAATAAATCAGGACTCTCCAGCCTTACAGAAATATTGTCAGAGCATCCTGCAGGTGCAAGAACGACTTATGCAAGATACACACTGATCAGAGAGAAAAAACATTTAACTGAAGTAAGGTGTAGAAAAGTGGATTATTATGCAGTGGGGTTATGAAACCACACCATGTAACAATGTCACAATCTTTATCACGTACAGTTTCTTTAATAAAACCCCCTAGCTCGGCCCTGGGTATCTGTAGCACAGAGCAGCCAGGCTTAATCAAGGGAACAAGTGTAAAGAATTTAGAAGTACCATATCAGTAAATAAGAAATGCAACTCAAGAACAATGACATCAATTTATAACAATGGTTGTAATTTTATCTTTACATAGATACCAAAATGGTTAAAATCTATTGAGGGAAACCGGAGATATGATTTTTGATAGGTGAGTAATGAATATGCTACTTACCAGTATGCATCTGTTCTTGGCATGTAGGGCTGCTAACATTCATATCTTAGCATTAGATCGCCGCCTAGTGTTGGGCTCGGATGATTGCACATTGTTGTCCTGGAAGAGTCTTCGAAGTATCCTGAGATAGGTGGCTCCTCCCCTGGACTACAGTGCGCATGGGCATCGGCTCCATCCCCAGATTGTTTTTCGCCATTGTGGCAGGAGATGGAGTGAAAGTGTAAAGGATGTCCATGCTAATGAATAAATACAATAGTATATCTGCAGCTGCGACAGGCACCGGGGAGGAGGGCGGGCGATATGAATGTTAGCAGCCCTACATGCCAAGAACAGATGCATACTGGTAAGTAGCATATTCAGTTCGAGGCATGTGGGCTGCTAAATTCATATCTTAGCATAGAATACATAGCAGTCCCTCCATCAGCGGCGGTTGCCCGTGCCAGCTGCAGAAACCTGAAAAAGTGTCTTTAGAACAGCCTGTCCTACAGCTGCTTGCTGCTTGGAATGCACATCAACACAGTAGTGTTTTGTGAAGGTATGTGGTGTGACCCACGTGGCTGCTCTGCAAATATCCTCTAAAGGAATGTTCCCTAGGAAAGCCATGGATGCCCCCAGTTTGCGTGTGGAGTGCGCTCTGGGGGGTATTGTTAAAGTGCGCTTGGCTTTTTGATAACATATTTGGATGCACTTAACAATCCACCTGGCTATCCCTGCTTTGGAAATTGGGTTGCCTTTGTGTTGTGGTGCGAAGGCAACAAAGAGTTGTTTCGTCTTTCTAAAGGGTTGTGTTCTGTCTATGTAGTACATCAACGCCCTCCGTACATCTAAGGTATGGAGCATTCTTTCCGCCACCGTTTGCGGGTTTTGAAAGAATGCTGGCAAGTCAATAGTTTGATTAAGATGAAACTGTGACACCACCTTAGGAAGGAATTTAGGGTTAGTGCGTAGCACCACCCTATTTGGGTGAATTTGAATGAACGGCTCTTGTATGGTGAGCGCTTGCAGCTCACTGACACGCCTCAGAGACGTAATAGCTATTAGAAAGGCCACTTTCCACGTAAGGAATTGGAGCTCACACGAGTGCAGTGGCTCAAATGGTGGCCCCATCAGTCTGGTGAGAACGACGTTGAGGTTCCACACCGGAGCTGGTGGAGTTCTTGGGGGAATGACTCTCTTCAGACCTTCAAGGAAGGCTTTAATGGCGGGCACCCTGAAGACAGAGAGGTGCTGCCTGTTCTGAAGATAAGCCGCTATGGCTGAGAGATGTATCCTAATGGAAGTGTACGCCAGATTGCACTTGTAGAGATGTAACAGATAACAGATGATGTTGGGAATAGATGCATCTAGCGGGTTGATGTCATTGGACGTACAGTAGATGACAAAACGCTTCCACTTAGCAGCATAGCATGCTCTAGTAGTAGGTTTCCTCGCCTCCTTGATGATACTCATGCATTCTGGAGGTAGGTTAAGGTATCCAAACTCTAGGACTTCAGGAGCCAGATCGCCAGGTTGAGCTGTCGTGGATCTGGATGCTGAATGTCTCCATGGTTCTGCGTCAAAAGACTGGGTGTGAGGCGCAGTCTTTGATGCGGCACCACCGAGAGTTCGAGGAACGTGGTGTACCAAGCCTGGCGCGCCCACGTTGGAGCAACCAGGACGAGTGTCATGGAGTGCTGCCTTAGCTTTCTTGCGACCAGCGGTATTAGAGGGGCTGGCGGAAAAGCGTATGCAAATTTGCCTGACCAGTTCATCCATATCGCATTCCCCTGCGACTGTGGGTGAGGGAACCTGGCGGCAAAGAGTCGGCATTTTGCGTTCTCCTTTGTTGCGAACAGGTCTATCTCCGGATGACCCCACTGTTGGAAGAACGGGTGGAGAACAGAAGGGTGTATCTCCCACTCGTGCATCTGATGGCTGTATCTGCTGAGCAGATCCGCCATCTGATTGTCCTTGCCCGGGAGGTGTTCTGCCATGAGGAAGATGTTCCTCTGAATGGCCCACTTCCACATGCTCTGAGCCAGATGAGACAGCTGTGGCGAGTGGGTGCCTCCCTGCTTTTGAATGTAGTACATCGCGGTCATGTTGTCCGTCCGGACTAGCACGACCTTGTTGCTCAGATGTACAATGAAGGACTTGAGCGCCATGAAGATTGCCATCAGTTCCAGATAGTTGATGTGCATCTTCTGTTGCTGCGTCGTCCATAGTCCCTGCACTGTGTAAGTGAGCACATGAGCTCCCCATCCCTGGAGAGACGCGTCCGTTGTCAGGATAATCTGCGGCACAGGCTCTTGGAACAGTCGGCCCTTGCAAAGGTTGTGTGGAGTCCACCAATGCAGAGAGTCGTATGCCCGACTGGTAACCAACACTAGGTCTGTCAATTGCCCACGAGCCTGTGTCCACTGATTCGCTAAGCACTCCTGGAGCGGGCGCATATGCAACCGTGCGTGAGGGACTATGAAGATGCAGGAGGCCATCATGCCTATCAACTGCATGAACACTCTCGCTGGCAGGGAGTGTCGTGGTCTGAATCGTTGGATCAGCGACTGAATGCTGTCGATTCTGACTTGGTTTGGCTGAGCCATGGCTGTCAGGGTGTTGATCGTAGCACCCAGGAACTGCCGGACATGTGCCGGCTGAAGATGCGATTTTGGGTAGTTCAGGGAGAAACCCAGATCGTGAAGCAGGCGAATTGTAGTCGACATGTCTGCGGCGCACTGTTGCTCCGACTTGGCTTGTACGAGCCAGTCGTCTAGGTAGGGGTAGACATGGATATTCTGCCTCCTGAGGTGCGCCGCCACTGTCGCTAGACACTTGGTGAACACCCTCGGGGCTGTTGTGACTCCGAAGGGTAGGACTTTGAACTGGTAGTGCCTGCCTTGAATAGTGAACCTGAGATATTTCCTGTGTGACGGGTGTAATGGAATATGGAAATAAGCATCCTTGAGATCTAAGGTTGCTAAGAAGTCTCCCTGGTTTAGCAAGGGAAGAATCTGCTGCAGTGTAAGCATGTGGAAATGTTCCGATAGTATGTACAGGTTGAGGGGACGTAGATCGAGAATGGGCCTGAGAGAACCGTCCTTCTTTGGAATAAGGAAGTACAGGGAATATACCCCTGTGCCTTCCTCCCCCACCGGCACGAGCTCGATTGCGCCTTTTTGCAGCATCGCCACTACTTCCTGCTGCAATAAGTGCAAGTGCTCTGCGGACATAGGCCTTTGCCTTGGTGGGATGTTGGGTGGAGTGGATGTCAACTCTAGGCAATAACCATACTGAACTAATTGTCGCACCCACCTGTCTGTGGTGATGTTTCTCCAGACGGGCAGGAACTGCTGCAGTCTCCCCCCGACAGGTGTTAGGTGGTCGGGGGGCAGTGACAGAGAGTCACTGTTTGCTTGGAGTAGAGGTGCGGGAGCTGTTGTTTCCTCTGCCGCGACCTCTGTTGCTGTTGTTCCTATAACCTCCCTTGTTCTGCTTAGTGAACGAGGCTTGCGCCCCACCTTTGGAGAACTGGGATTGTTGACCCATCTGTCCTCTGGTGACTCCACGTGCACCTGAGCGACGAAAATTGCCGCCACGAAACTGTTGGGACTGCAGGGCCCCCATAGATTTAGCAGTTTCCGTGTCCTTCTTTATCTTCTCTAAGGTGGTGTCAACATCCGGACCAAACAGACTATCAGGATTGACTGGCTGATTCAGAATTGTCGTCTGAATATCCTGCTTGAACCCTGAGATGCGGAGCCAGGCTTGTCTTCTCAGCATAACGCTAGTGTTGATAGCCCTAGCAGCTGTGTCCGCAGCGTCAAGTGCACACTTGATGGCTGCGTTTGATATTAGCTTTCCTTCCTCAATAAGCATCTTGGTGCCTTCTTGGAACTGTGGGGGCAGGTGTTGTATAACCTGTTCTAGGGTGTCGTAGTGCGCCCTATCATAACGCGCCAGGAGCGCCTGTGTATTTGCGATGCGCCAAAAGTTTGCCGCCTGTGCAGCCACTCTTTTGCCTCCTGCCTCAAGCACTTTGGACTCCTTGTCCGGGGGAGGAGCTTCACCCGTTGTCTGGGAGTTGGCACGTTTCCTGGCATTGGCAACCACAAGAGAGTCCAGTGGCAACTGTCCCCGGATGTAGACGGGGTCCGCAGGAGCAGGCCTGTACTTCTTTTCAATGCGAGGGTTGACCACTCTAGCCCTCGTAGGCTCCTTAAAAATGTCTCCAGCATGTTTGAGAACACCTTTCAGCATAGGAAGTGTCTTTACAGTCCTCTCAGATATGGCAAAGGTGTCAAAAAGGAAGTCTTCCTCAACCGGGTCGGCATGCATGTCCACATCATGATTGGCCGCCGCCCGTTCAATTAGTGCATGAAATCCTGCTGAGTCCTCAGTCGGGGATGCACGTGCATTAAAGGTTTGCGGGTCTTGGCCCGCACCCTGGGTGTTTTGGTCACCAGAGTCGTCGTATGAATCTGGTTGTACATCAGGGTCATCGATGGGGAAATTGTACTGTTCATCCTCATCATCTTCCTCACCCACAGAGTGTTCTGGGGAGGGAGTAGGGCTCCGTCTAGGAGGAGGCTGAATCGGCTCCGTGAGGCCTAAGGCGTCAAGGGGCACCCTCTTCTTCTTCAACGGGATGACGTAGGGGTCCACCGGCTCCGAAGTGATTTTCCGTTTATAGAGGGTCAGCTTGCCGGTGGCAGCATCGATGAAATGCTCTGAATCGTCCACCGAGTCGAGTACACGACGTGGAAGAGGGTCTGGCAGTGAGGAAACCTGCTTCGGAGCCGATTTCGTCGAAAACGCTTTCGGCGCCTCCTTGGGTGGCAAGAGAAAAAGGAGTTTCCCCGAAGGCTTAGCCGGAGCGTCCTTTTGCGGCTGCGGTGATGGCATCGGAGCCGATGGAGCAAGGGCCTTCTCCCTGATTCTCTGCAGTGACTCCGCAATGGGGGACGGTACACTGCCAGTGGGTTTCGTCGCCGACAAGGATGCTTTGAGCGGTCCCTCGGATCCGACGTCCTCGCGGGCCTTGTGCGGTTTGGGCGCGGAAACCTTCTTCGGGTCCTCCGAATCTTGAGGCCGGGGCGCCGACTTCTTGGGCGTAGCCTCTTTGGAGCCGACCTTGGCGGGCTTGGACGGCGCCGGAGCCGTTGATCCGAGCCGACCATCTTTCTTGGGGGCCCTTTCCTCGGGCGTCGGCTTCGATTTCGGAGCATCGGAATCGACCGACTTCCTCGGCTTCTGCGGACCGGAGGTCGACGGAGCCGACGGGGTGACGGGCACCGACTTCTTCACAGGCACGGCAGCCATCTTAGGAACACTCGAGTCCTTTGGTTTCAGTTTCGATTTCGGGTCGGCCATTTTAGGTGTTGACGACCCCGACGGTTTCAGTTTCGGTTTCGAAACATCGTGCCCAGCAAGTGAGTCCGAAGCCGGGCCCGAAGGCGGGGCTGTGGCTTGCGGCAACGGGTCCAGGGTAAGGCCGACAGGCGATCCCGTGTCCCGGTCGTCCTCGAAACTTTCGGGGCAGAGCTCGTCCGCAGAGCTGTCCGCCGCGGCCCCATAAATTTCATCGTCGTCTCCTACCTCTTCGACGTATTCGAGGACCTGACCCGCGACTCCGTCGTCGTCTCCCGGATCCGCCTCGACCTCCGACCGTGAGGGGGAGATTTGTAGAAGGTGACCCTGGACCTCTTCTTCCGGGTCGCCGAAGATGTTCTCCGGATCCGGGGCCGCTTGCCTAGCTTCCAAGCGCACCGCGCGCCGAAGCTTGAGAGTTTTCTTGGAGCGGAACTGTGCACAGGCCTTGCACTTGCCGTCGTCGTGGTCCGGTGAAAGGCACTTGTTACACACAGGGTGTAGATCGATGTGTGGGTACTTAGACCCACAGAGCGGGCAGTACTTGAACGGGCTCCGCTCCATGTCCGTAAAGGCTTGCTGTCGTGTCGCGATGAGAAGGCCTCAAAGTTTAGAAAGCGAAGAAAACTCCGCTTATTCCGGCTTCAAGAGACGGAAGACTCGAGACCGAGCGCAGACAATACCGACGCAAGAAAATCGAGGCCTTTTGGCCGGTAAAAGATAGTTTTACTTGGTTCCGACAGTAAGACGTCGAAACCACATCCGAACCCAATGGCGGAAAAAAACAATCTGGGGATGGAGCCGATGCCCATGCGCACTGTAGTCCAGGGGAGGAGCCACCTATCTCAGGATACTTCGAAGACTCTTCCAGGACAACAATGTGCAATCATCCGAGCCCAACACTAGGCGGCGATCTAATGCTAAGATATGAATTTAGCAGCCCACATGCCTCGAACATTCTTTTAAGTACAATTAATTGTTTTAATGGGCTTTGCAAGTTCTGAGCCAATTGGCCATAACTACAAATCTTCCTTAGAATGGGCCACAGTGGGTTGGGGGCCAGTCAAAGGGACCACTCAGGTCCACAGGGACAGTCTACATGTCAGTCAGAGTCAGCAGTCTCAGGGTCCACAGGGCACATTTCTCCTTTACCGCGGGGTCCAGCAAAGAAGTGGTGCTGATTATCAGCAAAGAAGTGGTGCTGATGATCAGCAGAGAAGTGGTGCTGATGATCAGCAGAGAAGTGGTGCTGATGATCAGCAGAGAAGTGGTGCTGATGATCAGCAAAGAAGTGGTGGTGATGATGAGGATACAGGATGCTGAAGAGATGCAGTGACAGCCACCCTGGTATTCACCAGCATTTGGGGTCGTCCCCAGCCTCAGGACTATATCTTCCACAATGCAGCAGTGGAGTCCAGTGTAGGTTCAGTCACCACCGGTCAACTGGTCTCCCGGTTACAGCAACCTTAGGAGTTGCTTACAGGTAGGCAAGGTCCACTTCGACTTTGGCTACGAGTCTCGTGGACTTGGGGACCCCTCAAGAAGGTCAAGACTCTGTCCCTTAACAGGCACTTTGGGGTCCAGCACCAATCAGGCATTCCTGGGCAGCTGGGCTTTCGAGCAGTGACTGTTTTCTTAGCTTTTGGTGGTTCTACAGCTCAACAGGAGGCTAACCAACTAGCCCTTGGAGTCACTTCTTCAGTCCTGGCACAAGTGGAGCTCTCTTCCACGTGTGGGCACAGTCCTGGTTGCTGGGTCCTAGGGTGCAGCAGGTGCAGTCCAGTCTCTGGTGCAGCCTCTCTTTGCTGGATCCAGGGGGCAGCATGGTCATCATTCTTACATGAATACTGGCCTGGAAAAGGAGACCTAAGGACTGTTGTCTTGGAGTGCCACCTTTATAACATCTGCATGTTTGTGGGAGGGAAGGACTCCCTAGCCAATGGGGCATTAGTTCCTACAAGGTAACTCTTCAAACTTTAAATTGCTTCCTGGTGGTTTGACCAAACAATCCCAGGATACCCTTCTCTACCCAAACCCAAAACAGCGTAAGCCTTCTTCCCGTGAAGATCCCTGGGTACACCCCTGTTGTGTACCCAGCATAATAGGATACTCCACCTGGAAAACAGGTTCTGCAATGTGAAGCCATCTGTAGTGTTGGACTTGGCCCTTCTGGCAGGTTCACCCCTGAACTTTTTGCATTGAACTCTGAGATAAGTATAGTGATTTCTGGTCTTTGCGCACTTTAGCACTGTGGCGCAGTGTGACATGCGTGCGATCGCTGAGTGCATGTGTGAGATTGGCCTGCCCTCCAATAGGAATGCATGGGGGATATGTGTCTCCATGGTAGTTCCTGATGCGTGGGGAGTGCAGGGTCGAGTTTGGTGTGTGCGAAATCGTGACATTGAATGCTGCGCGATGATGTCTGCAGCTTTAATGACTGGGGGTGAGTGTTTGATTTGCTCAAACGCTCCGTCCATCATCCCCTTTTGTATCGCTTTGTTCGCCCTAAGTGTGGCAGGGTATGCTCAGACGCGAGTCCCTTGCTCACTTGGCCACTGGATTCAAGATAGCCTGGCTGATGAGGATTATGAATCCGAAACCGGTCCCAGGATGCTTGTTTCCGGTCCATGGAAGACATGGCTTGGCAGTTCGGGCTGGACTGTTCCCATGAGGTACAGGGTCAGACTGATTTGCATATAGCCATGTCTGAAATGGGGTGGCTGAGTGGGCTAAAGAATGGTGATGGATTAAACCCAGATCAGTTGACTGGGGGTGAGTGTTTGATTTGCTCAAACGCTCCGTCCATCATCCCCTTTTGTATCGCTTTGCAGCTTTAATGTGCCTAGTGTGGAAGTGCCACTTCTAGAAGTTTAATCTGAATCACAAAGAGCCACCCAATCATCCCCCAGGGACTGGGTATAATCAATAACAAAATACAATTGCCCCTCGAGGAACTATTTCAATTTCCTTATTATTCAAATTTATGCCACATTTGTGATCGATAATTAAACACCTGCAGGAGAAGAGTATATAGACGTATACATATACCCAGATATATCAAAACATGATATTTTTTTTTTTTTTTTTTTTTTTTATGTATCTTTTGATATTTGGCAACGGACACAATACTGAAATTTGTAAACTTATTTACAGTAGTGTAAAAACACCTTTTGCTAAATTTATGGACAACTGAAATACCATATTCAATGAAAATCAAACATAACATTTTGTCAGATGCATGTGTGTCCGTTGCGGTGCTGAGGATGCTGATTTTGTGCACCTGGCCTGGGGATGCTCGCGGGTGTATGGCTTCTGGAAGGAGGTGACTGAGAAGCTGTCTGTCATGACGTCGACTGAAGTTGCGCTGGATGTGCGCCTCTGTCTTTTGGGGATAGCTTCTGGTGTACCAGCGACGGCAAGGCGATTTGTGGTTTTGGCGCTCCAGTTGGCTAAGAGGAGAGTTGCTATGGGATGGGGAGGGAGGAGAGCGCCTGATGTGCAGCAATGGCTGACTGACATGGCTTACTGCAGGGACCAACTGAACACTTACTATGAGGGACTGCCAGCGCAGTCGCGACCCCGGGATGTATGGGCTTCGTTTACACTTTATATGCTGTCCCTAGCTGACACTGATAGCGAGAGGAGTGTGAATGCCGACCTGTTAGAGGGAGGCGGCGTCTCTGAATGAGTGGTACCTGAGTAAGGGAGGGGCGATCGTCCTGTGTAGTAGGAATGAGCTATGGAATTAATTGGATGTCCCCTATGCGCTGAGATAGGTTGGCGTGGCCTGGCTACCTTGCAATTCCCCACTACTGTCTGTGCCCGGTTGAAAAGACCAATTACATAATGCCTCCCTGTAGATGACCTTATTGCCGCTTTTGAGATTGAGTGCCTCTTGGACACTGTGCCTAACGAACTCGGACTGCTCACGGGGACCAGGACTGGGGGGGGTTGGGGGGTAGTTGGGATTTGTTGTTGCTTGACTTTGTTTCTGCGGATATCTTGAAAATGAGACCGAGCTCACATAAGGGTGATACAGCCGCAGTCCTCCGATGTACTGTCACTATAACATTCAGATCTTCTGTCGTGCCTTCATGAGCTGTGCCTTTCCAACTTGTGCATTTGCGTCAATGTTCTTGCATAGTACACTGATTGCGGCCGGCCCTACCAGTGGGTTGTAGGCACACCGCTGTGTATATGTGTAATGTGTAATAAAGGTCTTTCAAAAAAAAAAAAAAAAAAAAAAAAAACATTTTGTCAGATGCATAGTCTCAAAAATAGACAAATAAGCAAAACTGTGCTAGGCGTCGACGTTTCGTTCCCCCGTTGGTCTAACAGATCCACAGGACCATCATCAGGACGATGTAGTTGCCCATATATACATAAGTAAGTGTGAGAGTAACAGGAATCATCTCCTTGCTATCCGGAAGTATCACTCCACAACGATTATTTTCTTCATCAATGATCACCTATTACAGCATATTTACAATGAGCTTCTCATCACTTGAATAAACTTGAATAACGGGACCCGTATCACTGAGTCCATTTCCTCGTTTTCCAAAGACCGAGTCTTTAATAGGTGCTCTGGACTTATTAGGGTTCCGGTGTTTCTCCAACGGTGTGCACGTTACAAGTGCTTCATGATTTCGTTTTAGGAGGACTGAAAATCGTTTAAAATTTTATCGAACATAAGTTTCCACTCTACATCGTACCTTTGGTGGTTATAGCGAACTACACAACGGACAATATTTTGACAGTTTATATGATTAGACTGGACTGCTTTGAGGGATTCAATTTGTTTTCTATAATACTCCGCCCGTGCCTTGACAAAGTCTAAGGGAAGACGAAACATGCGTTGGCTGATGTTTGTTTACTTTGGGAGATATCAACAGAAAAAGAAAAAGAAAGGAATTTTACGCATTTGAAGATATTGATTGATGTGGACTCTGTCTTCGAAAAAGAATATGGGGATTGTGACAGTCGGTTCTCATGTGTATTGAATGATTCTTCCATACGAACTATGACCTTGACAGAAACATTGTCTCTAATTGTGTGGATAATTATAGGGTGTGCTCTATATTTTCTTCTTTGTTATAAACTTCAGCATTGTTGGTGGGGCCCTACTCAAGTTTTTCTGGGGTTTGCATCTTTCAACTCTTCTGGGTGGTCCTTATAGACCATATATACCAACCGCTGTGCTCATTTTCCTTCTTGCGACACACTACATGCACCATCCCAGATATGTAGAAAAACTGATGCATGAAGAACAAGTTACCTACTTTTGGTAAAGCTCTTTAACATTCGGATGGGCTCTTATAACTGTAGTATCTTCCCCTTCAGAATAGACTATAGCAGGACTTCCCAGCGGTGGGGGGACTGGGGAATGAACAAAGTCTTAAAAGTCCAGCTTTGCTTCAAAATATGGCAAGGAGCCAGAATAATTTAGACATTTTCTTCTCTGACTTAGTTATGTTTTTACTTCCTCAACTCCATTCGATCTGCATTCTGGTTCACATACTGCAGGGGCAATTACCTCTCTTTCGGCTGTTAACTTTTTACCCATGGTGAGGCGACCAAATAATCAGCGTTACCACATGCAACTGTTAGGAACTGTCATGCCTCAACCAGAATAAATAAAATAATTGTGAGGTGATGACACAATCACGCTACTGCTGCAGGCCAGGACCCTACCTTTGCCTTGCTGTTGTGAAAGGCTTACTTCTAAATTACTCAGGTGGATGTGCAGTCTACATTTAGTACAAATGATCTCCAGAAGGAGCCACTGTTCCTGTGTTTCAAAAATGGTTCTTTCATATTGAACCTGGACAGTTTTCCACAACTTAACACCAAAACCGAGGTCATGCTGTTTGTGCTGTGTCGTCCTAGCAAGACGTTCCTCGCAGCCCTGAGCTTCTTGCGCTATCTCTCTAATCTTGATGTAGATAGGACTGTGTTCTGTCATAGGTTCAGCTACCACCAGCTGGTCTTACTTGGATCTAGCTTACTGCGGACTTTCCTTCATAAAGTTGTCAGTTGTGGGCGTGCTAAATGTGGTATATGGTGGCCATCCCTCCTGCCAAATTCAGCAGCTACAGAGGACACCAAATGCTGCAGTCCAGCTAGTGGTAAGAAGCACAGATCGTGTCTCTTGCTCATAACACACCTATCTTGGTTACCAGCTCAAGAATACAATTTTTTATCCACCAGCCTGCAAGGAAGGTGATGAGCACAGGAGGTAGTAATTCGAGTAAAGCGCAGGAGCTGTGAAGGAGAGCTTTGTCTCTGCGCCACTGCCTTGTGTGTTAAGTGATGCTCCCATGTAGTGTACGCAGCACAAATGTCATCATTCGCTTGCTTCTTTTCATTTAGCATACCCCAGGGTGGAAGTGGATCAGGGATGGAGCATGCCGGCTCCTTGATGTGAACTGCAAATGCCATTAAACACTAGGGTGACCCACCTTCTCCGGTTTGGGGTCCTCTTCATTTTCGTCATCCGAAGAGGGGCCAGCTAACATGGACACTTTGCTTATGACCCCAAGTCGAGCAAGCTGGTCCAAGAAAAGGTCCCCACCCTTGTCCACCAGGTCCCGAATGATCTGCAGAGCCAGTAGGTGCCCCTCGTCGTCATCCTGAGGAGATGGAGAAAAAAAGGAAAGGTTACACTTCTACAGTAATAGTTCCAGCAAGGGCTACTCCTGAGGCTCTTATACCTCAACCTGTCCATCAAGTAGGGGAGTAAATCTTAATGGATAACGAGTTCACCCATGATCCATTTTCTTTCAACAACAGAGGCCCCAGCATAAGTTCAGATAGAAAAACTGACATCCCCCTCCCCCAAATCAATCACAGAATGAAGAGAAGACCTCAGTTCCTAAGAATACAGCATTTGGCAGGAGGTGTATGTATTAGCTGAGGATGGACCAGGGTCACTGCAATCAGTTGCAGAGCTTTGTATCAATGTTCTCTCTTGAATTCAGGTTATATTGAGACTACTTTCGAAATTTAGAAATATACTCAGACTCACTCTTGAAAATGTTACCTGGAAACACTAGAACTCGATCATATATCAAAGCCATCAGATGAAATGCAATGCTTCCTACTTAAAGTTCTTGAAATAAAGCATACACACTTATAAACTACGGCACCGTAACTTTAAACCTCTTTCTTTCAAAGATGACCAGAAGAGGTAATTCCCTGCTCTGCATCCAAAACCGGCCAGCGATGGCTAAAACTCTAGACTGCAACATCCTGTTTTACTTCAGAAAATGTGATTTAAATGTCTCTAAAAAACTTCCCTTACTGCATCAAGGAACTGGAAGGGGAGAAATGAACTGAAACTTCTAGGTGACCGAAGGTTTAGTACAAAATAAATTCATATGGAGTCAATATAGAGGCAGCTTATGGTGAGTCAGATAGAGAACGCCTGGGGCCAGTCTGATTATGTCAAAGAACTGCTGAATGTCAGATATTTTTGAAGGTCTAGGGTCAGACCATCTCGAAGCTGCAGGGAGAGATGTAGTGATTTTGTTTCTCTTGCCTTCCATGAGCATGATTGGAGTACTTCCTGAACCTAGGATAGTGGACATCTCCACAGAATGGATATTATGCCCATCATCTGCCTTATCACAGATCTTAATGAGGACAATGGGAGTACCCCCCTTCTCACTTAGGGACGGGAAAGAGATCTCTACAAGATGCTCGGAGTATAGCCATTAAAGCAACATGAACAAACGCGCAGCGTCCGATGTGGTGACCCACCCTCGAAATGTTTTCTTCTAAATGGGATAAGACAGGCGGCTCCCAGTCTTATTGCCCACGACCGAAAGAAACGGAAGACCCCATCTTTTGCCCTCGATATTTGTCCCCACGCAAGAACTGGATCATTGCAGTGTGTAAGCTGTTGGGCTTGAGGCACTATTGGGAGGCTCTAAGATTACTGTAAAGCAATTCTAGGGAAATTATAGTTTTTGCAGTGGCCATATTATTACAGCAGGCATGGCAAATTAGAGCGAAAGGGCTCCCCGTCCATAATCCTTAAACTCCATATGAGACGGGATGATAATTATGAAACAAGCATTTGCAATGCAATAGGTCTCGCATTAGGAAAGTTTGAGCTATTGGTATTGTAAATGACTTTTTTTATTTATGTGTTGGTTTTGAAAATATCTAAATTAATAGCTTTGTCATTTACAATGCCAATAGTTTTAACTTTCACAAATATGACACCTATAGCTTTTGTAATGCAATATGTGTTGTATTTTCACGAAAATCCAAGAACAGAAGTGAAATATTAACATTTTTTGTGACATTTATAAGACAGACGTCATTATTGTTCGAGTACTTTACGCTGGTGTTTGGATTCCTGTAAATCCCCCGTGTTGCAGGGTGCTGGTAGAATGCATGCGCTTAATGTCCCGTGACAAAATATGTGTACGTAGTGTTTGTGCTGGTAGGGGCTAAGCGAGTTGTTAGTTATCTTCCCTAGTACCGCCTAAACTTTCCTTTTAGAGCAGCCAAAAAAGCTGCATTTCAGATATTCTAAAATAATTGTTGCAAAATAAGCATCAGTTTACCTCGTGTTTTACTACGTGACCAGTACCAAAGCCACTCAAAGAAATAAGTTTACTTGTCGTTCAACAACTGACGTTTTATATCGCTTTTTGACGTGTGACTAACAAATATCTTGAAGTGGCGTTTAACGGCACGGCCAAAGCTCAAGAACCGGCCCACGTAACGCCTCCCACCGGCTACATCTAGAACATTCTACGTGGGCAGTCCCTATGGAGACCAACCGCTATTGACACAGACGAAGGACAAGGGAGCAATGTAACCTTTCAAGTAGCTGCCATTTCGAAACGGTATAATTCATTAGTTATTATTGAAATTAATCCGTTTTATACACAGACAATTAAGCAATGTCTTACAAATGCATGAGAATGTTACTTTCAAGAATTACTGAGATAAACAGATTGTCTCTCAATAAAAAGATACATTCACTTAAAAAAGGGATCGTAGTGTTTGGAACTAGCTCCGTGTAGGAAGACCATTACAAGATGAGAAACGAACTAATTGGGGAATCGATCGTGGCAAACCGTAGTCCGTCACATAGCGCTTACGCAACCGGAGGGCGGCATGTTAGTAGGCGTGACCTTTAGCTGCGCACGCGCACTGCTTCGCAACGTTCTCGTCTGTCGTCCTTTGTCCCGGGCGCTATCTTGCGCAGGGTGATCGGCCTCTGATTGGGTTCTGGAGTCCGGTTGTGGAGCCAATCAGAGCGGGAAGGAAACCGGGAGCGGTGAGAGCGAGCGGGGGGGGGGGGAGACTTGTATGGCGGTGGCGGGGGTCTCTGTATGTGTGTGTAGGTGCGCTCCTGTGTGTGCGGGGGGGGGGAGGGGGGGTGCCGGTGAGTCGGGAGAAGTAGGGGGGGTGCGCGCGTGTGCGTGCGCCTTCCTGCCTGCGTGTGCATGTGTGTATGTGTGTGTTCAGGGAATCTGTGGCAGGGGACGTGCACGGCGCCGGGCTGGGCGTGCGCGTTCGCGCACCCAAATCCAAGCTCGTAACACCCTCTTGTCCTTCCTTCCCCCGAGACAGGCAACATTAGGTCTCCCGCTGGACGCATCCTTTGGATGCTAACTCCAGCTCGACCTAAAAAGCACAGTAATAGGATGAAAATGGTACTAGGCATACCGCTGCTGCTATGTTCTTAAACTCTGGTGTTAGGGGTTTTACACACTGTTTTTTAAAATCTGAATTCATTTTACTACATATGCATTACAGCGGAGCATTTTATAGGTTTCACGTTTTATCTGTACAGTTGTATGTTTATCGTCCATGATTGGCTGACTAGTTGTTTTGATTATGTGAAGACTGTATTACTTTTAAAGGCTTCTAAGCCAATATAAAGTATAATCTACTAAAAGAAACAGGCCGAGTCAGTGGAAGTACTCGCCTTCTCGGTCATTACCAAGGCTGAGTGGTGCAGACAGCGGCTGTACGTGATTTTATAGAAAATCTATTTCATAGTATACCACTACTGGGAAACTATTTTACCTAAACCTAAACCGTTTAATGACAATTTGTAAGAGGAACAGCATAAACATTTAATAGAAAACAAATGTACAGAATGCCTGTTTTCGAAACGTACTTTTGCATGCTTGTTTTTTTAAGGGGTAAATGGTTCTCGAAAAAAGTCCTTGGTTGTTTTTCTGCAAGGCTTCCCTAGATCCTTTGTGTCTATTGTCCTACTGGTAAACCCCAAACCCTCTTTTTTATGGAAGTATGTTTTTTGTTCTTTTAATGGATGAATGTTGGTACAGAGTAGGAGCGATCTGATTAGCTGACCAGAACTCAGAAGGAAAGGTTGTGGTGCCATTACAGGACACCAGCCCCCTATTTCCTAAAAACAATTTGGGAAAGGCGGACTCTGGGAGACACTCCTCCCCCTCTCCCCTCAAAGAAGTGGGAAAAAATAATAAATAACTCCTGCAGGAGCCACAATACAAGCATTCACTCCATGGTACCAGCTACACTGCATTCTTCCCCGAGAAAGCTTGCAAAGGTTTTGATTCCCTGGGATGGAAGGCCGAGCGCAGCGGAGATTTGGCCTGGCTACTTAAGACCATGTAACGTAAATAACAAAGAGGGGAGAGAGAGTTTTAGGTGGATTCGTTCTCCCTAGTTAATATGCATAAACAAAATGAATCCACTCTTATGATGGAAGGGTTTCCCTACTATGGTTGGGAGCACCCAGTGTTGGTAAAATACCCCTCACGCACAAAAGGACCCTTGGTGTCATGCTTCATCAGGACGGGGTACACAAATCCCCACGTTTCTCTACTTTAAAACTTGTTTTATTTTCAAAAGTGAGATATGGTGCAGGTTATGCAATGTACCTACAAATTTTGATATCTTTGTCGCTATTCAGCTGACTTTCATGAGTTAAATACAGTGCCTCATGAGCCTCAGGAAACTTAGGGGTCCTCGTGCTGGTTCACTACGATGCCTAAGAGAAAGTTCCTCCTGACTGCCCCGTACGCGGCTCCGCGTCCCGTAGAGGGGTGCGAAGACCCCAATGATGAAGCATGACCCCAAGGGTCCTTTTGGTGTGTGAGGGGTATTTTACCAACACTGGGTGCTCCCAACCATAGTAGGGAAACCCTTCCATCATAAGTGTGGATTCATTTTGTTTACTTAAGACCATGAACAGCGGGGGGTTTGGCTGTGGGTTGCCTCAGGTGGTTGGGTGTATGCTCAAGTCTGAATATGATCAATAAACAGCAGAAATTCACTGCAAAACCAAAGGTTGAATAGACTTTATAGAGCTGAAATGATATCAAACTTCCAAATAAAAGACACTAAAACGTACAAGTTATAGTTTACTGAGCTAACCAACTTCAGCCCTTGCCCTGCGTATGACCTCACATATTACATCATTCATGACATTATATAAAAAAAAAAAAAAACAGACAAGGTGGGTTGGATGTTTGCATAGGGATGGGTGATGGCCCAGGCCAGGTCATGATTGCACACCAATTATAGTTGGCTCTGTAAACTATAACTAGTTAATTTATTTGGATTTTTAAACATTAGTTTTGCCCCCATTTCAACGCCCAACTACAGTGCTGAATTAGTTTAGGTTTCCTAAACAGATACAATCACATGGATGGCTGATGCACCATTTTGTCTTTCTTTAAGGGTTAGTTTTAAAAAAAAAAAAAATCACAACAGTGCTTGCTGTTCTTAGACCATTAATCAGCACACCTGACAAGCTTACCCTTAAGGGCACATCCATGATGCAAGTATCTACCAATGAATTCTCCAATCTGAACATACTCAATAGTGTTAATGTGCTTCAAAAGAAAAGGACATTTTAGACTGCATGTCTTTTATTGCTTTAAAACGCACTTTGCATTTAAAAACGGATTTATCATAGTAGATATTGTTTCATAAAACACATTTAAATATGCCATGGCATAGATCCATGGGAAACGGTAGTGTACCCCATATCAAAACCCAGTTAGGGGTTACATTTTTGAACATTTCAAAATATACAACTTTTTACTACAGTTACACACAAAGTATGGTTTTTCTGTATTGCTTTACCTTGGAGGTCTTTTTCTTTAAAAATACACACCTCTTTCCATCTCATTCGCTATATATACACACACATTCATACACAGGGGGAGTTCCACATAAACCAATATGTATGTATGCAGAGTGAAATATGCTGTTTATTACCAGTGTTGAGTAGGTGGAGGGACCATTACATACTAAAGTTGAAGCATCGCATTGAGCCATGATGCCCCTCCCTCAACACTAGTAATAAATGCCATTTTGTACTCTGCATGTGTGTGTACCAGTTATTGTATATTCAGAAATACATTTTGTGTACTAATTTGCAAGTACAATACATTATTGTTTAGTTACTCCAGTTTATTTTAATGTAAGTTTAGATTTAAATGTTTTCCCTTAAAATTATCTTCCTTGAAAATGTTTGCCTAATTTTGCGATTTATTTGTATATCCTTTCAATGATGTGGTTTCCGCCAATGTGGTTTCTCACTTTAATTTTTTCATTAATTCACACACAACAGCTAGAGTTTCCCCTCTCCTGGTCTAGGAACACGACTGTGCTCTCTGCAAGGATACGGGAGAAAGACAGTGAAGCAACATGAACTTCTGCAAAAAAAACAGGGTTGATCAGCAGAAGTACTGACCCCCTCTTTCAACAACCATTGGTGCAGGTGGCGGGGACACTCACCTCTTGATCTAGGACAGTGGCTGTGATCTCCACCAGGACAGTGGGCAGGTTGTGACCAGCATCAGAATCACAGACTTCCTTCAACAGCTGCTCGGAACAGAAATGGACCATTTTCCTCACAAGTGCCAGACTGGCTTTCCTGCAGAGAAGAAAAATAACCTCAAACCCCTTATTTAGAACTGTCTGTAGGAAGAGCTGGACAATGGTGCACTCACTGTTATCTCCATAGGCAGTTTTCATATATATATTTTTTTAACTAATCTTAAATTTTCCAGAGCATAGACACAGGCTCAAGAGTAGAATTGTGTTTGACATGGATTGACAAAGGAGAAGTGGAAATTAAGTCCACAAAATCCTCCTAAACACTGGTGTAAAAATGCTTATGGGGAAAATCAAAAAGGAGCACAAGAATTCTAGTAAAAACAGCACTAAAGCAAACAAAATAGCATAGTATATTTTCACTTGAACTATTACAGACTGAAAACAGAGCTCAATCTGACATGAGCTGTGAAGTCTGCGGGCATTCGTGCCAGAAATAAGGTTCAAGTTTTCACTTTTCGTTGCACTTGGAAGGATGGGTCCTGCTACGACAACGCGTCATTTAAAAAGGCTGTACCCCCCCTGGGAGCCTTGTAGCCCCTCAGCTCTTCACTGATCCCTTCCTCTGAAGCTGGTCAGACAACAGCCAAGCACAGAGCTTTTCATTCTAGGGGAGACTCAAGAAAGCCAACAGGGGGGCTCCTCAGACCAGCCCACTACTCCAGCATCACGTTGAGACAAGTAGGGACATATATGTGATAACCCAGGCTCTGGGAAGGGATTCTAGGCAAACAAAACATATTCCAAGGGCTCAAGGTTAGCATGTGGATTCAAATAAAAGTTTGCAACCTTTTTGCTACGTATCAAGTTATAAATAAAAAGAAGTGAAGATATTCACAGATTGATTCCCGATGTTGAGCTACTGGCAATCGAGGGGACAACAATTTGCTAGGTTTACAGCGACTCCAGTTCGTCGACATTGTCAGCTGTGACAATGTTTTGAACTGGATAAGCAATTTGTAGTAGGTGCTACAGAGTCTCCTCCCGGTTAATGCTGTTCAGTGGAGTGCAGACTGCGTAGAAATGGTGCTCTCATGTTTTTAAAGACCGCAATTTAAGAACACGTAGGGAACTTCACCTTTCTGCTGAATTATGGACACTGCTACAGATATTTTAATGCTGCAGTGTTACGGTGTTCCCAAATAAAGTGGGGAATGATTCAAATGTTTACGACTATCAATGAAAGATCCTATGATGTGGAATCTATACGTGTTCTGTAGCGTGGTCGCGCTCTAAGATCGCCAGTATGATTGCAGATGGAACCACAGCACAGGGCACTTTTCTGGACATGACCTACAAGCCCCATCACCCATAGCATCATAGGCCAGACCTCCTTGCTTGTACCCTTGGACATAGACTGGTCAAGTACTAAAGCTTCTCAAGATTTTAGGCATGCTGGGAGAGCAAGGGAATATACAAGTCCTCTGCATGGGCAGCAATGCGGCATACCTCACAGAGGGAAGCATGGTCTGCTGGAAGGTCTGTGCAAAGACAGGCAGCAGCCTCTTGAGGTAGATCGGTGCCATATCAGGGTCCCCTCGCGGCTCGTTGCACTCCTCCTCCTCTCGATTTGTATCTTTCTTCTTCTTTTCATCCCCTTTGTTGACTGGACACATCCAGTCACCTGAAAATGAAGAAAATGTCAGAGTGGAGATAAAGGGCACATCTGACACAATGTGTGTGGGGAGGGGGGACACAGAGGGGGCACCACGGAGAGTGTTGACAAAAAGTAATGCAGGAGTGAAGCGATAGCATAAAACAATGGACTTCTTGAAAAAACACATCTTTGCACTCCATCTTCAGTTTCACATCTTGCTTCCGAAGTGCACATGTCCACACTGGTGCCCCAACGTATGAAAACAAATAGCACCTTCCGAGCCAATACACCAGATGGAGGAACACGCACAGCAAGCAAACTACAACCGACACACAGCAAAATGGCAGACTTATAGGGTAATAGGAGCTTGAGAGAACAGGGGAGATCGATGCAGCAGTGGGGCGAGAGCTGGTGCGTCAATGCAAGCTGACCTGGAGACTGCAGAATAGCCACAACCTCGCTGTGACCTCGCTCGCGTGCCTTGTCCAGAGGTGTTTTGCCGTCTTCATCCCTTAGGTCCGGATTAGCGCCATGTCTCAGCAAGGTCTAACAGGGGGAGAAACAGAGCGATGAGGCCAGTGTGCCTTAAAGTGGAAGAAACAACAAAAATACCAAATGATATTCGCCTTGGATGTCTTTTGGTATATAAATGATAAACTGCTTTCCAAGGACTCATTTTTTTATGGGAAGACATAAGAAATATATTTTTTTGATCAACAAGATGGAGGTCCACGAAGCAAGTCTGAGCCAATAACAAAGAGGGAAGAAAAGGGAAGGCAACCAAGCCGTGGAGTCCATTCACGCCCATACTGTATGAGCTTCGCAGTTTTTTTTGCTTGTGAGAACTGAAAGGCTGCTATACAGGTCCCAGGGCATGTTCTCTGGCCCCTTAATGTGGTGAAAGATTGGGTAAATCCAACTAACCTATCTTACTGTTAAGAAAGACCAAAATAACATAGTACAATAAAATCCAAGAGACACATAAAAGAAAGATGTCACACATGGGCTGGAGAGTAGATCTACATAACCTATGAGCGAATTTAAAAACAATACTCCAGGCCTACCCACTGTAACCCTCACTGTGTGCAGGCAAAAACAAGCATTTGCAATGCAATAGGTCTCGCATTTACGCAAATTTGAGCTATTGGTATTGTCAACGACAATGCCTTTTATTTATATTTTCGTTTTTAAAACATAAATATAAGGCATTGTCATTGACAATGCCAATAGCTTAAACTTGCGTAAATGCGAGACGTATTTTATTGTAAATGCTTGTTTGTAATGTAAAAGGCATTTCTTAAAGCGCTGTTACTCCAAGGAGTGTCCCGGCGCTCTGCGCCGCCAGTGGGATGTAGCTGAGAAGTAACATCACTCTTGCTTAAAACCCCATGTTGTCAGTTTCCGGGGGTCCCTTAAACAGGACTCCATAGGTACACCCCCAATATGACGTGGTCTTCATCAGCGGCAGGCAGTGCCCACAAATAAACCACATTAAAAATACACAATAAAAACTGACCCCCCTCCTCCCCCATCCGATTTATTTAAGAGGCGGGTGTCACACCTTGTACTTCCCACTGCTGTCGTGAACTGCTTTTCAAACTTCAGAAACTCTCCCCGAAAGGCTCTTCGGGGTTCGATTTGTGGCCAATCGAACTTTAATTCACCAAGTATAGAAGCAGAAGCATGACAGCGTATTCACTTTCGAGGCCACCATTTTGTACCTACATTATTATGCAAATGAAGGCCTCGCCACCTGCAGACTAACACTTGACATCATTGTCAGATGTTGTATGAATTAGGACTTTTCACTATTCATAGCGCCCAGAAATTGACCAAGATTTTGTTAGCGCTAATCCTTTGTAACATCTTTTATGGGGCATGACTTGGGGTGCAGTTGTCAGTGACGACCCCACAATGCCCTGGCTCTTAATAGTTGGTATCTTTTTAATTCCAGACTGTGCACACAAAACTGTGTGCCACGCGGCACCTTGCGGCGCACTTCAAAGGCGCTCCCAGGTTGGATGAAAGAGGGCGATTCCCTGCCGAGGGATTAGCTCCCAGTCAGCCGCCTTGAACTGGCCACTCCCATGAGCCCCGGCACCTAGGGGGGACCAGCCAGGCGTGAAGCCAGGAGCCGCACTGGCAGCTGGTCTGAAGGAGACTACAAGCCACATTCTTGAGCGAGCTCTTAACATAGGGAGAGGGTGACCTCTGACCTTGACCTAGCACGTCAAGAGCTGCCAGAGTAACCCCAAGGTCCATGAAGCGTACAGAGTCGAGGGTGCTCGTGCTTTGGGCATCTTTTGAAAGAAATGTCTCTGAAAGCTGGACTTTTGTTTTCCCTTTCTTGTAAATCCATTAGTTCGCTCAAGGCAGTCATCTGATGCCTGGTGTTGAGTTACAGAGTGCTAGAGTTTTTTTCCGATCTTTCATTTTCTGTCATTCTAACTAACCGCACACATTGCTCTGGAATTTAATTGTGACGAGGGTGTTGATGTTAACACTTTAACAGGCTGAACATTTAAGTGGACTGTGTTTCAGACCCCGTTTTTATTCTGTTATCGCACCAGCATTGCTTTCATCTCCTGTATTTCCCAATCCACCCACTTTCCCCGGACTTGTTTTTTGTTCCAAAGTAAAGGAAAAGTTCCCCTGTACCGCGTTTGATGCAACCTTGATTCACTCGGTCTACTTCACACCGTGCGCGTGCAAACATGACTACCGCCCGACTTTAGATGTCCGCGCTTACAGACGCACTTAGTATTACTGGGGGTAGCTAAGGTGCAAATCTACCACCAAGGTGCAGCGGGGCATTTTGTGTCACAGGGATCACGCCAGAGTGTGTTCTGGTTAGAAGAGCACACTGCCTGCAAACAAACTACCATTGATTGAACGCATAGGGCAAAAACATGTACATCAGAACACATGCTGAGTGAAGAAACAATAGCAAGCATTTGTTAAGTTTAAAACTGAGCGCGGCGCCACTTGAAGGACACCATGCTCTTTTTTTCCTTTTTACTTTAACACTGAGCGCAGTGTCCTTGAAGCGGGCGCTGCGCTCAGCGTTAAAGTTAAGAAATATATAAATAAGCGCTCGCCATTGCAGAAAGGCAACCGCTTGTTTATATTTGCATCGCGCTTTCACTTTGAGTGAAAGCGCGATGCAAAAATGAACACGCGGCTGAGTGAAACAGATGTGTTTTACACGCCCCCTTGAGAGCCTATCTTTGAACTCCAATAAAAATTATGACACACAGAAATTCCTTCAAGACAGATGTGAAGCTAACAACCCAGTCAGGATGGGCCGCCCAAAATGGAGACAGGCCGGTAACCAAGAAGCATCATTTTCAATGGAAAGCCAGCGTTTAGCATAAACGCTGACGCAACCTAATGAAAATGATGGACGGGGCTTCAAGTCCCCTTCTGAAATCTCATCACAATAGCCCTCACAGAGCGAGCAGCGCATGTGCGCTGCAACGCTAGGCGAGACCTAAAAAACTGCAACAGTACATGTCAAGGTAAATAGATTTTGACAGGTGGAACAGCAAACTTGAACATTAGCCAAGTCACTGCTTCGCATACCCTGGACCCACATACATAATGTGCGAAAGCTACCAAAAAATTAAGATTGCCATGTCCCTGCTGAGACATGATCAAAAGTGTGGTTTTCCTTTTTATGCAGCAGAAGCATTTTCCTATTGCTAAGGCCTAATTTTCATAAGTTGCTTTGGGGGCCAGCTTTCGAAAGCATCCATTCATTGTGATATTTAACAAAATCTAGTCCAATGGTGATTACCGATTGCCAATAAGAATACAGCAAAGATGATTTTACTGAAGATTCTCTGCCGGAAAGCCTGGATAGTAATTCACTCAGTACTGCTAGGCTCCACGTCAATAGTAATTAACTTGGTGAAAAAGTGTGAAACCTTTGTGGGAAGAACAAGAAGTCTTGGTCTGCTGGCAGTAATGTGTCATTACAGGCCATCCAGCCCTACTTATGTTCAGATGTAGAAGAGTGGAGGGGACAGGAGAGTATATGGGCATTACAAAGATCCCCACAGTTACACCGCCAAAGCTATTTGCCTACCTCAGATTGCGGGCGATACTGACAGACATCTACCCTACTTTCCCCAATGAACAACACAATGGTCTACAAATACTGCTCACATCAACTAAACGTCAACGTCTCATAACTAAACTATACAATGCTGCCCGGGAGCAATGTTGAGAACAAGAGCGGGCTCTACAAAGATGGGAGGGTGTGCTACGCAGCCCACTATCTAAAGAAGATTGGGGATGCAGCTGCACACTTACTCAAGTGCTTACACCCAACTGTAATCGTAGAATCATTCATTTTAAAATTTTACAGCAAATATATTATACACCAACGCAGCAGCTATATAAATATGGCCTCCAGGAGGATGATAAATGTTTACGTTGCAGCAATATACAGGCATGCCCACAAATTCAATCCTACTGGCAGAATGTGACAAGTACCATGGGAATAATAAGGCAGAACGAATACCCAATACACCACAAGTTTGACTACTGGGGGTACACAAAATTCAACCGGTTCGGTGGCGTAAACTACTGACTGTAGCCCTATTTTTGGCCAAGAGACGAGTTGCTCACAGACATGACTTATTGCAAAGAGCTGCCGGAAGCCTCTCGCCCGAAAGACTTCTGGGACCCGCTCATACAGTACTTCAGATCTGTACAAGCATACGAAGAGACACTCACTGCAAAATAAAGTGTATTGGAGGCCTTCTCATGCCTCGGCAAATATAGTAATTGCAGTAGACTTTGCAAATTGAGATGTACGCTATGTTTGAATGTATATGGATTATTACTGGCGTTACCAAACAGTACATGTCCACAAGATTGTATTAACTGTGTGCCCTGGATGCAGGAGATATGGACTCTAAACATTGTACAACTGGCAAGTTATGCGATGTCTGAGCAGTGTTATGTGCCTGATCATAAATAAAAACAAATGTAAAGAAGATCCCAACAGATGGCATCTTAATGCTAAAAAGAGGTCCAGTGTGAGGAATGCCGTTCATGGTGGCCTGTTTCCACCCACACTGTCTCTATTCACCGAAGAGGAAGACACAAGACCAGAAGCAGCCAGGGCAGCGTCTGGGTTGGACTTCAGAGCTGTATACACTGGCACAGGGGTTCTACCATCTTGAAAACGCCTCAGTGCAGTGTCTTCTGGGATTGTTTGCAGTAAAAAAACATTTACAAGTGACTTTCCTTGGATAGGGTAAGGAATTCTCCCAAGGCTAGGAACCGTTATAAAATATGCTTGCCACGACCAGCACAGGAGAACATAACTGAACTTGGAGAAAGAGGCAGGTTCTGCTGTGGTGGAAAGGCTGAGGACTTGGGTCCCGCTTTCCCCTTCTACTCCAGCTTTGGAAGTACTTATCAAGAGTCAGATGAGTAGGCTTCATGGCTCAGAATAGGTTTCATTGGGGAGAGGATGCACACAATAAGTCCCCACCCACAAATGAAGGCTACAGGTGGTCAAGAGCATCCAAGTGGTAGATTAGTGGTACATGCCATTTTACCCGACACCTTGTGGTGCTGAAACGGCCTTCCCCAGAACTGGAGATTTTACTATCACCGTCTGGGGAGGAAGGGGAAGACATGGGTGGGTGTTCAGAGCCTATGAAGTGTCAGCTGGGCAAGGAGGGGATGTTATGGGTGGGTGTTCAGTGCCCCTGAAATGTCAGCTAAGCTGGGGTAGAGTCTGGTGCCCCGGAAATGTCAACTTGGTAGAGGCAAACTCAGCTGCATGTGAAGTGCTCTGATTTCTAACGAGAAAAGCCCCAAGTAAAGCCTGTAGCAGCTTCAGACACTGAACCTTGACAAAGACACGTCAACGAGTACACAAGGAGCAAGCATGGAATGTATCTGAAGTCCAGAGTTTCACTCAAAAGTATAGCCAGGCAAAACCGGAAGATGTTCTCAAAATATAACCAAAAAGAGAAAGGCAAAGAAGGGGCTTTCACAAGACATGCACATAGATCACTACACATGTGTTAAAATGGCACCTCCCTGACGGCACTACAGAAAGACATGAATCTCTAAAAGTAAAAGGGGAAAACAATTCTGTAAGGTTTTGGGTCAGTTTTTCAAGTCTGTAAAATGTAGATTTCAAAAACCTGCGTTGCACACTTTTTAATTAATTTATTTGGTCTCCGGTGTAGCGTTTCTTGTAAGATTGCTTAGGACTCAATCCTGAAGAGCATGGAACATCTGGTAATGTTTCATGTTATTCGAGGTACAGCAGAATACAAGATCTACACGACTTTAAACACCAACACCAAGGAGGGCAGGTACACACTCCATGCAGACAGAACATGGTATCGGATTTATTTTTAGTAATCGATCTGTGCATCTGTCAGAAACAATGCTTAACGTTACATTATATAAATTGATCACTAACAGAATTCTCTAAGTTATAAAGGTGCTATCTTTAAGTGCTAGTTCTCTCCATGCAATTTCACCCGCTGAATAATTCCTCCCTCTTTATTCACCCAAGGACAAGGAAACAAAAGAGTGAACTGGCATTCTCACAAACCTGCTCACTCACCCTTTTTCCTCGAATTCAGGGTGCAGAACTTACTTTTGCCACCTGAGGTCTTCCAAAACAGGCTGCGTAATGCAGTGAAGAGGATCTCTGACCCCTGTTCACATCAGCTCCTCGCTCACAAAGAAACTCCACCTGGAGGGCAAAGAAACAGAGTCAGCACACACGGTTTACCTGGCCTGTGCCAGGACCGCAAAGTCTGTCCAAATGTGTGCTTATATCAGTCTTGTCCTAATCTGTGTTGCTGACAGAATAAAGAGCTTGGCCCTGCTCTGCCCTGCGTGGGCTGCCCATAACCTGGCCCTGCTCTGCTCTGTGTGGGCTGCCCACAGCGTGGCCCCGCTCTGCCCTGCGTGGGCCGCCCACAGCCTGGCCCTGCTCTGCCCTGCGTGGGCCGCCCACAGCCTGGCCCTGCTCTGCCCTGTGCCGGCCGCCAGCAGGCTGGTCCTGCTCTGCTCTGTGCCGGCCGCCCGCAGGCTGGTCCTGCTCTGCTCTGTGCCGGCCGCCAGCAGCCTTGCCCTGCTCTGTTCCGTGCCAGCTGGCTACATCCTGGCCCTGCTCTGTGCCGGGCGCCCACAGCATGGCCCTGCTCTGGCCTGGCCATCCAGGGCCTGGCTCTGATCTGCTATGGCCCGGCCACCCAGAGCCTGGCCAGGCTCTGGGTGCTCTGCTCTGAGCTGGCCGCCTGCAGCCTGGGCCAACTCTGCTGTAGGCTGACTGCCGGCAGTATGGCCCAGATCTGCTCTGGGCCGGATGCCGGCAGCTTGGCAAAGCTCGGCTCTGGGCCGGCCATCCAGAGCCTGGCCCAGCTCTACTCTGGGCTGGCTGTCCAGAGCCTGGCCCTGCTCTGCTCTCTGCCGGCTGCCCGCAGCCTGGCCCTGCTCTGCTCTCTGCCCGCAACCTGGCCCTGCTCTGGCCTGGCCACCCAGAGCCTGGCCCTGCTCTGTGCCGGCCGCCCGCAGCCTGGCCCTGCTCTGCTCTGGGCCGGTTGCGCAGAGCTTGGCCCATCTGGGCCGGTTGCCCAGAGCCTGGCCCTGCTCTGCGCCGGCCACCCAGAGCCGGGCCCTGCTCTGCGCCGACCACCCAGAGCCTGGCCCTGCTCTGCGCCGGCCGCCCAGAGCCTGGCCCTGCTCTGCGCCGGCCGCCCAGAGCCTGGCCCTGCTCTGCGCCGGCCGCCCAGAGCCTGGCCCTGCTCTGCGCCGGACGCCCAGAGCCTGGCCCTGCTCTGCGCCGGCCGCCCAGAGCCTGGCCCTGCTCTGCGCCGGCCGCCCAGAGCCTGGCCCTGCTCTGCGCCGGCCGCCCAGAGCCTGGCCCTGCTCTGCGCCGGCCGCCCAGAGCCTGGCCCTGCTCTGCGCCGGCCGCCCAGAGCCTGGCCCTGCTCTGCGCCGGCCGCCCAGAGCCTGGCCCTGCTCTGCGCCGGCCGCCCAGAGCCTGGCCCTGCTCTGCGCCGGCCGCCCAGAGCCTGGCCCTGCTCTGCGCCGGCCGCCCAGAGCCTGGCCCTGCTCTGCGCCGGCCGCCCAGAGCCTGGCCCTGCTCTGCGCCGGCCGCCCAGAGCCTGGCCCTGCTCTGCGCCGGCCGCCCAGAGCCTGGCCCTGCTCTGCGCCGGCCACCCAGAGCCTGGCCCTGCTCTGCGCCGGCCACCCAGAGCCTGGCCCTGCTCTGCGCCGGCCACCCAGAGCCTGGCCCTGCTCTGCGCCGGCCACCCAGAGCCTGGCCCTGCTCTGCGCCGGCCGCCCAGAGCCTGGCCCTGCTCTGCGCCGGCCGCCCAGAGCCTGGCCCTGCTCTGCGCCGGCCGCCCAGAGCCTGGCCCTGCTCTGCGCCGGCCGCCCAGAGCCTGGCCCTGCTCTGCGCCGGCCGCCCAGAGCCTGGCCCTGCTCTGCGCCGGCCGCCCAGAGCCTGGCCCTGCTCTGCGCCGGCCGCCCAGAGCCTGGCCCTGCTCTGCGCCGGCCGCCCAGAGCCTGGCCCTGCTCTGCGCCGGCCGCCCAGAGCCTGGCCCTGCTCTGCGCCGGCCGCCCAGAGCCTGGCCCTGCTCTGCGCCGGCCGCCCAGAGCCTGGCCCTGCTCTGCGCCGGCCGCCTAGAGCCTGGCCCTGCTCTGGCCCAGCCGCCCACAGCCTGGCCCTGCTCTGGCCCAGCCGCCCACAGCCTGGCCCTGCTCTGGCCCAGCCGCCCACAGCCTGGCCCTGCTCTGGCCCAGCCGCCCACAGCCTGGCCCTGCTCTGGCCCAGCCGCCCACAGCCTGGCCCTGCTCTGGCCCAGCCGCCCACAGCCTGGCCCTGCTCTGGCCCAGCCGCCCACAGCCTGGCCCTGCTCTGGCCCTGCTCTGGCCCGGCCGCCCAGAGCCTGGCCCTGGTCTGTACCAATTGCCTTGTGTCTGGCCCTGCTCAGTGCAGAGCACCAGGGTAGCTCTGATTTGTGACAAAAGGCACAAAGAGGTCCTTAAGTGCACAGGCAGCATGGAGTGTGTCATGATCTTTGTCAGCTGCAACAGGACAGCCTTGATCACTGTCCGTGGGTCTCTCTCCAAAGTTATGTTGACATCACTGCATAATGAGTGTTCATCTATGCTGACGGCGGAGATACGACTTACCATTTCTTGCGTCCCAAAAGCAGAGGCCCAGTTCAAGAGAGTTTGTCCAACATCATCCATGAAGTTCACTTCAAAAGCTATGAATTAAAAGAGTCCAGGGGTCAAAATACACAGCAGCGTTAAAATGTCCAATTGTAGCACTGATGCACACATTTTTACTCATAATCTCGGAGCACAACATATACCACTGTGAGCCCATCCCTGAACACACATATGCAGTGGGAGCCTTTCTACCCTTTGTTCCTAGCACTATGTCTTCATAACCCCTCCCTGCCAATCACTTTAGACCCACTGTGTGCCATCAGACAGTTCCTTATCCCCAAAAGCTCTATGCCCAACCTCTTAGCCTCCAACAACCATCCATTGACCCACAGGAAGCAGCGCAGTGCTACATAAATTAATCGTGGCTGTTCACCCGGGTCTGGAGGTAAAGCAGCATTAGCATTCTTAGTCTAGCTGCTTTAAAAATACAGGGCAGAGCTACATTCACACCGGCCAGTAACAGGCATACTTTATGCTAGAGGCCATGACTGGGATAAAAAATGCACTTTAAGAGTTTGTAGGTTAGCAGAACTCACGTGCAAGGCTGTCTCTCCAAGTAATAAGTGAGTGAAAGGAAAGGCTTCAATACATCTGCTTTGCAACCCTCCCTGTGCAAAATAATGCCTTATTTACAAAGTCAGGTCCCAAGTGGGCATCCCTGTATCCTCTATGCTGGACCCAAAGATCAGAGGAGCAGCCCTCACAGACCTTTCCTTGGTTCCCCAAGTGTCCATGATCACCAGGCTTCCAGAGTGTCTCCCTGCCAAATCACATACTACTCTCCCAAAATTACATTTTGCCAATGAGTATTTCTCACTCACCTCCCGTGTCGATGGCATCTATCAGGGCATCAGTGTCCTTGCTGCGGATGCAGTCGATGAGCTGCCGGTGGGAGCGTTCCCCGGAGCTGTCCAGTCGCCGCAAACCTGGCATTCTCCCAGTGGAGCCAGCGCTGGACTTCGGCAAGGCCTTGCGGCCTTCGAACAGCAGCACCAGCAGCAGATCGACCAACCTCATGGTGTCCAGCACACACCGCTCGTCCCCCTGTAGGGCACTTTCAATAGAATCTGGGAGCTTGGAACGCAGCAAATCCTACAAAAAGACGACAGCAGGCTCAGGGCAAGGCGACCAGTGTTGTACATTCTGAATCTTGTTCAGTGTGCCAAAGTCAACATAGAATAACAAGCAATGTACACGAACTGACTGTGCTGGTAGAGGTCTAGATCCGTCTCAAAAATAACAAAGCAGTCCTAACATGCTTTACCTGAACTGGAGCAACTTCGTGTACACACCTCAAGCGCACAAATGTGGCAGCCACAACTGTCCCTAATGAGGACGTACACCACTTCTCATGCACCTTAGCTAAAGGACTACAAGCACACATCATGGGAAGCACAAGAACTGCAGCTTCTATTCCCGACACTACCTAATGATTGATACTTTCCCTTCTAAGAAGAGCCTACTTTGGTTCTAGATTTTTTAGGTCTCGGCTAAAGACGCGCGGAAGCGCGTCTCCGCCGAGATCTTTTGTTAGGGAGTGTGCTTCCCAGGAGACAGTTTGGGGCGCGCGCATCCCTGGAGCCGATTTGAAACGGGAACGCGCGCTGTGGCCAGGCGCTGTCTCCTGGGAAGCTCAAGCACCACACACGCATGCGCATACACACACACAAGCGCCTATGCACGCACATACATACATACATACAGAGACTCCCCCCTGACACATACGCACAGACACAAGTGCACCGAGGCCCCCCCCTCCCCCGCCGTCACCGTCGCCTCCGCCGTCGCACACACACACGCAGACATACAGGCATTCTCCCCCCCCCCCCCCCCCCCCCCACGCTCACCGGTCAAAGGCCCTCCGGACACGCAGACATACAGGCATTCTCTCCCCCCGCTCCGCTCCGCTCACCGGTCAAAGGCCCTCCGGACTTGTGCAGCCTCCGACCGCGGGGCTCTCCCTCGGTGCTCCTCCAGGCACTCCGTGGGCGCGGGCTTCACAAAACGGAAGTCCCGCCCCACGATAGGTTTCGTTTTGTCAGTCCCGCCCCACGATAGGTTTCGCATGCAGCTCGTCTGTCTGCTGGGCCGGTGTCGGCTCGGTTTGTATCCTCGTACTAAACACATTTTTTATCATAAATGTTTTACTTACTGCAAAAGGGAAAGCTTGTTTGTTAATAGTGCACCCGTCAGCATTATGGAGCTAAACACATATTGTATCACATATTTTTACTTGCTGAAAAGGAGAATGTGTTTTGCAGTGCATTTATCAGACTCACGTCACGCCGCTTGCTGCGGGTCGGGGGCGCACCGGCTTTTGTTTTCCCAATCACGACCAAACTGGCAGTAATATTACTTTTTTTTTTAAATGGTAAAACAGTTGATTTTAAAAGTTTGTCGAGCGCAGCCATGGCCATTGCAGAGAGTGGAGTGCCGTGCTGGTTTAATGGACCGACAAGCAACACGCAATGCGGCTTTAAACATATATAATAACCACGGGCATATTGGTATCAGAGATTATATTTAGTTAGACTAAAGGGACAGGTGTATATGTAAGCAAATGTATTATTGTTTAAAAATAGAATTAACAAAGGCATCGTGCTCCAAAATGAAGAAACTTATGCAATTTTTTTTTAAAGCACCAGTGCAAACCTCCCGCACTCTGTTGACTTTATAACACCAGTAACCCGATCTTGTTCCAATTCCAAGAAACCTTTTGTGTTCCTGAAATATGGAAGGTGAAACCATGTGTAGAACATACATAGCCAATGGGAAATTTTAATGAACAGTAATTAATAATAAATCACAGCCGATCCTTAGCCTTTCAAATAATAAATAATCGACGAATACATTGATTTTCTTTCCACATAATCACATCTTTTGTAAAGAACACGTATTTCTCCACTTCTACTTGTTATGAAGTGCAGAGAATAGAGTGAGCGATGACTTATTCCACTTATGACAAATACCATCTTCTCCAATTCAACAGTTATGTGTTTTAACCACTCAGTCTACTTTTTTTTATCTGCAATGCCATGGATATCTGCAATCTTGATTGAAGAGATCGGCGACTTCTTAACTTTGGCAAAGGAGTTTTTGTAAACTAAATGGCAAACCCCCAGCTGTTCTCATCGCGCTGCGAAAAAACTGCTTATTATGAAAAAGTGAATCACACAGCCATCGACACACAAGAATCCCGTTTGCAATTCCTGGTGCACTAAATTCCACTCAAGACTCAAGTGAGTGCAGAGTAGTGAGTAGTGAGTGCAGAGTAGTGAGTAGTGAGTGCAGAGTAGTGAGTGCAGAGTAGTGAGTGCAGAGTAGTGAGTGCAGAGTAGTGAGTAGTGAGTGCAGAGTAGTGAGTAGTGAGTGCAGAGTAGTGAGTAGTGAGTGCAGAGTAGTGAGTGCAGAGTAGTGAGTAGTGAGTGCAGAGTAGTGAGTGCAGAGTAGTGAGTGCAGAGTAGTGAGTGCAGAGTAGTGAGTGCAGAGTAGTGAGTGCAGAGTAGTGAGTGCAGAGTAGTGAGTGCAGAGTAGTGAGTAGTGAGTGCAGAGTAGTGAGTAGTGAGTGCAGAGTAGTGAGTGCAGAGTAGTGAGTGCAGAGTAGTGAGTGCAGAGTAGTGAGTGCAGAGTAGTGAGTGCAGAGTAGTGAGTGCAGAGTAGTGAGTGCAGAGTAGTGAGTGCAGAGTAGTGAGTAGTGAGTGCAGAGTAGTGAGTAGTGAGTGCAGAGTAGTGAGTAGTGAGTGCAGAGTAGTGAGTAGTGAGTGCAGAGTAGTGAGTAGTGAGTGCAGAGTAGTGAGTAGTGAGTGCAGAGTAGTGAGTGCAGAGTAGTGAGTAGTGAGTGCAGAGTAGTGAGTGCAGAGTAGTGAGTGCAGAGTAGTGAGTGCAGAGTAGTGAGTGCAGAGTAGTGAGTGCAGAGTAGTGAGTGCAGAGTAGTGAGTAGTGAGTGCAGAGTAGTGAGTAGTGAGTGCAGAGTAGTGAGTAGTGAGTGCAGAGTAGTGAGTAGTGAGTGCAGAGTAGTGAGTGCAGAGTAGTGAGTGCAGAGTAGTGAGTGCAGAGTAGTGAGTGCAGAGTAGTGAGTGCAGAGTAGTGAGTGCAGAGTAGTGAGTGCAGAGTAGTGAGTGCAGAGTAGTGAGTAGTGAGTGCAGAGTAGTGAGTAGTGAGTGCAGAGTAGTGAGTAGTGAGTGCAGAGTAGTGAGTAGTGAGTGCAGAGTAGTGAGTGCAGAGTAGTGAGTGCAGAGTAGTGAGTGCAGAGTAGTGAGTGCAGAGTAGTGAGTGCAGAGTAGTGAGTGCAGAGTAGTGAGTGCAGAGTAGTGAGTGCAAAGTAGTGAGTGCAGAGTAGTGAGTGCAGAGTAGTGAGTGCAGAGTGAGTGCAGAGTAGTGAGTAGTGAGTGCAGAGTAGTGAGTGCAGAGTAGTGAGTGCAGAGTAGTGAGTGCAGAGTAGTGAGTAGTGAGTGCAGAGTAGTGAGTAGTGAGTGCAGAGTAGTGAGTGCAGAGTAGTGAGTAGTGAGTGCAGAGTAGTGAGTAGTGAGTGCAGAGTAGTGAGTGCAGAGTAGTGAGTGCAGAGTAGTGAGTGCAGAGTAGTGAGTGCAGAGTACTGAGTGCAGAGTAGTGAGTGCAGAGTAGTGAGTGCAGAGTAGTGAGTGCAGAGTAGTGAGTAGTGAGTGAGTAGTGAGTGCAGAGTAGTGAGTGCAGAGTAGTGAGTGCAGAGTAGTGAGTGCAGAGTAGTGAGTGCAGAGTAGTGAGTAGTGAGTGCAGAGTAGTGAGTAGTGAGTGCAGAGTAGTGAGTAGTGAGTGCAGAGTAGTGAGTAGTGAGTGCAGAGTAGTGAGTAGTGAGTGCAGAGTAGTGAGTAGTGAGTGCAGAGTAGTGAGTGCAGAGTAGTGAGTGCAGAGTAGTGAGTGCAGAGTAGTGAGTGCAGAGTAGTGAGTGCAGAGTAGTGAGTGCAGAGTAGTGAGTGCAGAGTAGTGAGTAGTGAGTGCAGAGTAGTGAGTAGTGAGTGCAGAGTAGTGAGTAGTGAGTAGTGAGTGCAGAGTAGTGAGTGCAGAGTAGTGAGTGCAGAGTAGTGAGTGCAGAGTAGTGAGTGCAGAGTAGTGAGTGCAGAGTAGTGAGTAGTGAGTGCAGAGTAGTGAGTAGTGAGTGCAGAGTAGTGAGTGCAGAGTAGTGAGTAGTGAGTGCAGAGTAGTGAGTGCAGAGTAGTGAGTAGTGAGTGCAGAGTAGTGAGTGCAGAGTAGTGAGTAGTGAGTGGTGAGTGCAGAGTAGTGAGTGCAGAGTAGTGAGTAGTGAGTGCAGAGTAGTGAGTGCAGAGTAGTGAGTGCAGAGTAGTGAGTGCAGAGTAGTGAGTGCAGAGTAGTGAGTGCAGAGTAGTGAGTGCAGAGTAGTGAGTGCAGAGTAGTGAGTGCAGAGTAGTGAGTGCAGAGTAGTGAGTAGTGAGTGCACAGTAGTGAGTAGTGAGTAGTGAGTGCAGAGTAGTGAGTAGTGAGTGCACAGTAGTGAGTAGTGAGTGCAGAGTAGTGAGTAGTGAGTGCAGAGTAGTGAGTGCACAGTAGTGAGTGCAGAGTAGTGAGTAGTGAGTGCACAGTAGTGAGTGCAGAGTAGTGAGTAGTGAGTGCACAGTAGTGAGTGCAGAGTAGTGAGTAGTGAGTGCAGAGTAGTGAGTAGTGAGTGCACAGTAGTGAGTAGTGAGTGCACAGTAGTGAGTGCACAGTAGTGAGTAGTGAGTGCACAGTAGTGAGTAGTGAGTGCAGAGTAGTGAGTGCAGAGTAGTGAGTGCAGAGTAGTGAGTGCAGAGTAGTGAGTGCAGAGTAGTGAGTAGTGAGTGCACAGTAGTGAGTGCAGAGTAGTGAGTGCAGAGTAGTGAGTGCAGAGTAGTGAGTGCAGAGTAGTGAGTGCAGAGTAGTGAGTGCAGAGTAGTGAGTAGTGAGTGCACAGTAGTGAGTGCAGAGTAGTGAGTGCAGAGTAGTGAGTAGTGAGTGCACAGTAGTGAGTAGTGAGTAGTGAGTGCAGAGTAGTGAGTAGTGAGTGCACAGTAGTGAGTAGTGAGTGCAGAGTAGTGAGTAGTGAGTGCAGAGTAGTGAGTAGTGAGTGCACAGTAGTGAGTGCAGAGTAGTGAGTAGTGAGTGCACAGTAGTGAGTGCAGAGTAGTGAGTAGTGAGTGCACAGTAGTGAGTGCAGAGTAGTGAGTAGTGAGTGCACAGTAGTGAGTAGTGAGTGCACAGTAGTGAGTGCAGAGTAGTGAGTAGTGAGTGCACAGTAGTGAGTAGTGAGTGCACAGTAGTGAGTAGTGAGTGCAGGTAGTGAGTGCAGAGTAGTGAGTAGTGAGTGCACAGTAGTGAGTAGTGAGTGCACAGTAGTGAGTAGTGAGTGCAGAGTAGTGAGTGCAGAGTAGTGAGTGCAGAGTAGTGGGTGCAGAGTAGTGAGTGCAGAGTAGTGAGTGCAGAGTAGTGAGTGCAGAGTAGTGAGTGCAGAGTAGTGAGTGCAGAGTAGTGAGTGCAGAGTAGTGAGTGCAGAGTAGTGAGTGCAGAGTAGTGAGTGCAGAGTAGTGAGTAGTGAGTGCACAGTAGTGAGTGCAGAGTAGTGAGTGCAGAGTAGTGAGTGCAGAGTAGTGAGTGCAGAGTAGTGAGTGCAGAGTAGTGAGTAGTGAGTGCAGAGTAGTGAGTAGTGAGTGCTACAGTAGTGAGTAGTGAGTGCAGAGTAGTGAGTAGTGAGTGCAGAGTAGTGAGTGCAGAGTAGTGAGTGCAGAGTAGTGAGTAGTGAGTGCAGAGTAGTGAGTGCAGAGTAGTGAGTGCAGAGTAGTGAGTAGTGAGTGCAGAGTAGTGAGTGCAGAGTAGTGAGTAGTGAGTGCAGAGTAGTGAGTGCAGAGTAGTGAGTAGTGAGTGCAGAGTAGTGAGTGCAGAGTAGTGAGTGCAGAGTAGTGAGTGCAGAGTAGTGAGTGCAGAGTAGTGAGTGCAGAGTAGTGAGTGCAGAGTAGTGAGTGCAGAGTAGTGAGTGCAGCAGTGAGTGAGTGAGTGCAGAGTAGTGAGTGCAGAGTAGTGAGTGCAGAGTAGTGAGTGCAGAGTAGTGAGTGCAGAGAGTGAGTAGTGAGTGCAGAGTAGTGAGTGCAGAGTAGTGAGTGCAGATAGTGAGTGCAGAGTAGTGAGTGCAGAGTAGTGAGTGCAGAGTAGTGAGTGCAGAGTAGTGAGTGCAGAGTAGTGAGTGCAGTAGTAGTGAGTGAGAGTAGTGAGTGCAGAGTAGTGAGTAGTGAGTGCAGAGTAGTGAGTAGTGAGTAGTGAGTGCAGAGTAGTGAGTAGTGAGTAGTGAGTAGTGAGTAGTGAGTGCAGAGTAGTGAGTAGTGAGTGCAGAGTAGTGAGTATTGAGTGCAGAGTAGTGAGTGCAGAGTAGTGAGTAGTGAGTAGTGAGTAGTGAGTGCAGAGTAGTGAGTAGGTGAATAGGAC